>NC_053038.3:434405136-436805136 GCF_002575655.3 Aegilops tauschii subsp. strangulata
TGGCCCGGATACGACCCCATTGCCCTACCCAAACGGACAGAATCCGGGCAAAACGGAGGTCCATTTGGGGTCGTGCGTTGGAGTTGGCCTTACAAGTGGGACCGCAGGAAACCGACTATCGGCAAACCCCCACCTCGCCCGCCACACGATGGCTGAGTTAGAGAAACGACGAGGTTGAAGAGATTGTTGTAGCACGGACTCCAGGAAATATGGTGTCAGATGGAAGTCGTACTGGTGGTGTGTGCCGTACTCCTGGACGTGAATGCTTGTTCTGGCCCATGCCACCCTACTACTCCTACTACTTATAGTAGTAGTATCGAGGATTCGAGGTGCTGGTTACGTACAACGAACACATTAACATATGGCCCACCTCACACTGTGGCCAAATTTCCTGGAGTCTGTGCTAGGTTAAAAAGTGTTCTTTGTGAGGATGGGTGGCTGGTCTCAATTTTAAAACTTGTTGTATTACGTACGTAGACGTAGAGATAGTGCAGCATGTGAAGCTAGTACAAATAGTGTACTATTGTTGATTGGCCTCATCCGATAACCTATTGCAATGCACGTACAATTTTGTATTTGGAAAATATTTTTTTGCCTCATCGCAGCGCCCACCCAGAGAAGCGACTCGAAAGCCATTCATAAATTTAGTAAGTTTATCACAGGCATATCATTTTATTACAAACAATAGGTCATCAACCCACAACGACAACGAGGATACATTATGAATACTAAAGTTTTCATCACACAACAAATAACAAGCAATGAAATGAACTTCAACTCAACCAATCCTCGGTGTTGGAAACGCTTGCTTTGAACCACAAGTGATTATCTGGGAAGGGCCAGCTACTGTCAATCTCGAGACCAACACAGGACTGATCATCCAGGCTGAAGCGGCCTACTATATCATGACCAGGGTAGGGAACCACCGCACTGTCTGACGTATAGATACAATTGCTTCTCATAAATGGTAGTAACGTTGTGTCAATAGCAGTTGGATCGCCTTTCACCATCATTGGATAGTTTTGTCCAAGTAAGAGTGAGTTTTCTCCAAGACTATCAATATTGTACCAGGGAGAAGGTGTAGGCGGTAGCACAGTAGTATCCATCCCGAATACCATGCAATGGGTGTTGGAATAGGTCCGGAGAGTGCGACCATGGGAGACAACACTTGCTTCCTTAGTAGTAACATCAGCAGTGGGCTGTATACAGACAAGAAGGGGTGATCCATCGGAATTAGTTGCCAGCCGCCAATGAGTATATAAGTCCTGCTCGTCCTCATGCTCGTGATCATCACCATCGTCATCTCCCCCTTGGTTATAAAAATTTTCAAGTATAGGTGGTGGAATGTTCACAGGACCTTGGAAACACAAGAAGAAGGTTAATTAGTAGAGAAGGGAAACTTGCTAACTCGCATGCATGTGGATGAAACAATTATAATTACGGTGGAAGACAAACGTACCGAAACTATGAGGATCCCACGCAAAAACAGTGCCACGAGTGGTGGCAGCAAACGCAAGACCCTCGTATGGAATTGCATCACAGTACACATCCGTGTATAGAAACTGATTTTTGAGCAATATCCATCCAGTGAAACCACGAAGGACGGCAACAAGCTTTTCGAAGATAGCAACAATTCCATAGTTCCTGTAATGCCAAGAGCGGTTGGGAAATCGACAAATTGCTATCTTCCATAGAAGACAGTCACCATGATCGTATTTGAACGTGCGTAGAATACCGGTGTGCTCAACCTCTGGGCAGTCTGAGATTTTTGGAAGTGGAACTCGGTGACGAGTGTACACATTCACAAGTTCCCACTCGCAGTTGTACCCAATATAAACAACCCAATCTCCATTTGCACCTGCCCAAGCCTTTCCCTCAAGCGATGTCATCTTAACATCATACGTATCATTATCAAGCGGCATCAACTTGCACAAGGCGAGGCTTCCCTCGTCCCCGCGCCAGTCAGTAGGGTCACGACAAAGAAGATAGGGGAGATCAAACCGCTCCTGGACCCTCGGGTTCCTTGTAATGATGTTATTAGTTGAGTCGAGAATGGTCTTGAACGAACCGGCCATGCTAGCCGAGGTGATGACATCGCACCGATCAATGATTTCCCCCACCACGTCATCTTTCAGATTGGGGCAAGAATAATGGGGCCGTTTCCGGCTTGTTCCCTCCATGGAGAATACGATCGAACAATGGCAGAAGGAAGGGTGAAGGCAAATGGAGGAGGGAGGAAGAGCGTGCGACAGAGTTCCAAATCGAGAGGGAGAGGCGAAGAGTCAGTGGACGGTTGCCAGTTTGCCACGGTACACGAAGAGGCGCCCCGGCCTACACGTCCTTTCGAAAATTGTACAAAAGGACTCACCGTCGTCTCACTGACATGTTGGAATGGGACCACATGTCAACGAAACATGGGGTGTAATTTCTCGTGCAAAATGCGATCTGGCCGCGTTGGCCCGAGGTGCCGCATTAGTTATCGACCTTTATTTTTTTAACATACAATCTGAGTGGATAGCTCCTGTGGTCATCAAACGTGAGCGGATATATAAGTGGGCTAGGTGGGCAGGCGGCAACAATCTAAGTGCTAAAAGAGTTGATCTCGAAAAAAGAGCTGATCCAATGGTTGGTTTTGTTTGGATTTTCCAACTATGACCATTGGATAGAGTGAATGAATGGCTTACATTCAAAGTTATTCTCATACTATAGAATGGTATAGGAACGTGGAGATATTTGGTTGATTTTATATCGCTGAATAATATAAAATATTATGAGTGCAGACGCTCCACCCCGAGGTTTGTTGCTCCTTCTCGGTCGTTGGGAATCTATGTTCTTCCACTCTTTCATTTAAGACATGAGCTTTGTTCATCCTTTTGCCGACACACGGGACATCTATATGCCTCCATTTTAAAAATCATACTATATGCCTCCATGACATGCGGGACATCTAGCATCAAGGTGGCATGTCATGCAAGAAAATGGAGATATGTAGTGCGTAAGTGAGTCGTGCACTTCGATGGCACCTAGTACTACGCAATAATTTTTCTCCTCGATGGCACGTGAATAGTGCATGTACTCAATGACAGAGCACGGGATGGTAGCCATGGACATGGTCAACCCTTTTTGCATAGAGTACTAATAAATACGTAACTTTGATGTGTCCCGTCAACTCGCAGAATAACGAGAAGCTTGCTTACTACGCCTTCTCCCTCGCCAACGCGTGCGCGGTGGCTCGCAGCACGAGGATAAACTTTTGCTTACAAGCGGTGGATGTGCAGTAGTTCGTTTGGTGTCAGATTGCCAGAAGTACTACTGTAGTACCATCATTATTGTTCGACTTCCGGAAGAGGAGAAGAGCCAAGCGCAAGGTCACCTACTAACCTAGTACAGTACTACTATAGCCAAAGCTGGTCCACCTTTTTAGAGCATGGTTAACTAATATAGGCGGCTCTTGCAGCGGCACATCATTTAGAGCAAGTACTGTCTTCGTAGGATCAAAGGAAGTGAAACAAAAGTTGGAGTGGATGATAGATTGCCAATTAAAACATGATTACATAGGAAAAACTCCTATAGCATTCTATCATATGAATAAAAGAACCAATGTAGGATAATTATGAGGGGGGGGTCTCTCCAACAGTGTTCCTCGGCTTGCACCTAGCATCACGGAGGTCGAACTTGGAGTCATTCATCTGGTACATGTGGCATCTCAGATCTGGACACAAGGTGACGCGACCTCACAATTCTTCCGCCATTTGAAGCGGCGCGCCGGTGGAGGACTAGCATACTCCAATATTAGGTTGGCTCTATGTGATGTGGCAACTTCATATACTAACCGGATGCTGGCTATACTACTACGGTACTCACACTCCAAGAAGTGACTCAAAAACCATTCATAAATTGAATCTATGACACACTTTGCAAATGTACCATTCATTACATACAACAAGTCATCAACACACAACGACAACGATGATACATGTTGGATTATAGATTATTTCCAACAAAACATTCTAGTAAGTACTGAAGTTTTCATGACACAACAAATAACAAGCAATGAAATGAACTTCAACTCAACCAATCCTTGGCGTTGGAAACACTTGCTTTGAACCACAAGTGATTCTCTGGGAAGGGCCACCAACTGTCAGTCTAGAGACCAACGCAGGACTGATCATCCAGGCTGAAGCGGCCTACTATATCACGACCAGAGTAGGGAACCACTGCAATGTCCGAAGTATAGATACAATTGCTTCTCATAAATGGTAGTAACATTGTGTCAACAGCAGTTGGATAGACTTTCACCATCATTGGATAGTTTTGTCCAAGGAAGAGTGAGTTTTCTCCAAGACTATCAATACTGTACCAGGGAGAAGGTGTAGGCGGTAGCACAGTAGTATCCATCCCAAATACCATGCAATGGGTGTTGGAATAGGTCCGGAGAGTGTGACCATGGGAGACAACACTTGCTTCCTTAGTAGTAACGTCAGCAGTGGGCTGTATACAGACAAGAAGGGGTGATCCATTGGAATTAGTTGCCAGCCGCCACTGAGTATATAAGTCCTGCTCGTCCTCATGCTCGTGATCATCACCATCGTCATCTCCCCCTTGGTTATAAATTTTTTCAAGTATAGGTGGTGGAATGTTCACAGGACCTTGGAAACACAAGACGAAGGATAATTAGTAGAGAAGGGAATCTTGCTAACTCGCATGCATGTGGATGAAACAATTATAATTACGGCGGAAGACAAACGTACCGAAACTACGAGGATCCCATGCAAAAACAGTGCCACGAGTGGTGGCAGCAAACACATGACCCTCATATTGAATTGCATCACAATACACATCCGTGTATAGAAACTGATTTTTGAGCAATATCCATCCAGTCGAACCACGAAAGACGGCAACAAGCTTGTCGAAGATAGCAACAACTCCATAGTTCCTGTAATGCCAAGAGCGGTTGGGAACTCGACAAATTGCTATCTTCCATAGAAGACAGTCACCATGATCGTATTTGAACGTGCGTAGTATACCAGTGTGCTCAACCTCTGGGCAGTCTAAGATTTTTGGAAGTGGAACTCGGTGACGAGTGTACACATTCACAAGTTCCCACTCACAGTTGTACCCAATATAGACAACCCAATCTCTAGTTGCGCCTGCCCAAGCCTTGCCCTCAAGCGATGTCATCTTAACATCATACGTATCATTATCAAGCGGCATCAACTTGCACAAGGCGAGGCTTCCCTCATCCCCGTGGCAGTCAGCAGGGTCACGACGAAGAAGATAGGGGAGATCAAACCGCTCCTGGACCCTTGGGTTCCTTGTAATGATGTTATTAGTTGAGTCAAGAATGGTCTTGAACGAACCTGCCATGCTAGCCGAGGTGATGACATCGCACCGATCAATGAGTTCCCCCACCAGGTCATCTTTCAGATCAGGGCAAGAATAACAGGGTCATTTCCGGCTTGTTCCCTCCACGGAGAAGACGATAGAACAATGACAGAAGGAAGGGTGAAGGCAAATGCAGGAGGGAGGAAGAGCGTGTGACAGCAGTTCCAAATCGAGAGGGAAAGGCAAAGAGTCGGTGGACGGTTGCCAGTTTGCCACGGTACACGAAGAGGCGCCCCGGCCTACACGTCCTTTTGGAAATTGTACAAAAGGACTCACCGTCGTCTCACTGACATGTTGGAATGGGACCACATGTCAACGAAACATGGTGTGTAATTTCTCGTGCAATTGCGATCTGGCCGCGTTGGCCCGAGGTGCCGCAGTAGTTATCGACCTTTATTTTTTTAACATACAATCTGAGTGGACAGCTCCTGTGGTCATCACACGTGAGCGGATATATACGTGGGCTAGGTGGGCAGGCGACAACAATCTAAGTGCTAAAAGAGTTGATCTCGAAAAAAGAGTTGATCCAATGGTTGGTTTTGTTTGGATTTTCCAACTATGACCATTGGATAGAGTGAATCAATGGCTTACGTTGAAAGTTATTCTCATACTATAGAATCGTATAGGAACGTGCAGAGATTTAGTTTATTTTATATCGCTGAATAATATAAAATATTATGAGTGCAGATGCTCCACCCCGAGGTTTGTTGTTCCTTCTCGGTCGCTGGGAATCTTTGTTCTTCCACTCTTTCGTTTAAGACATGAGCTTTGTTCATCCTTTTGCCGACACGTGGGACATCTATATGCCTCCATTTTAAAAATCATACTATATGCCTCCATGACACGCGGGACATCTAGCATCAAGGTGGCATCTCATGCAAGAAAATGAAGATATGTAGTGCGTAAGTGAGTCTTGCTCTTCGATGGCACCTAGTACTACACAATATTTTTTCTCCTCGATGGCACATGAATAGTGCATGTACTCAATGACAGAGCACGAGATGGTAGCCATGGACATGGTCGGGCTTTTTTGAAGAGAGTACTAATAAATACGTAACTTTGATGTGTCCCATCAACTCGCAGAATAACGAGAAGCTTGCTTACTACGCCTTCTCCCTCGCCAACGCGTGCGCGGTGGCTCGCAGCACGAGGAGAAGCTTTTGCTTACAAGCGGTGGATGTGCAGCAGTTCATTTGGTGTCAGATTGCCAGAAGTACTACTATAGTACCATCATTATTGTTCGACTTCCGGAACAGGAGAAGAGCCAAGCGCAAGGTCACCTACTAACCTAGTACAGTACTACTATAGCCAAAGTTGGTCCCCCTTTTTAGAGCATGGTTAATTAATATAGGCGGCTCTTGTAGCGGCACATCATTTAGAGCAAGTACTCTCTTCGTAGGATCAAAGGAAGTGAAACAAAAGTTGGAGTGGATGATAGATTGCCAATTAAAACATGATTACATAGGAAAAATCCTATTGCATTCTATCCTATGAATTAAACGACCAATGTAGGAAAATTATGAGGGGTCTCTCCAACAGTGTTCCTCGGCTCGCACCTAGCATCATGGTGGTCGAACTTGGAGTCATTCATCTAGTACACATTGCATCTCAGATCTTGACACAAGGTGACGCGACCTCTCAATTCCTCTGCCATTTGAAGTGGCGCGCCGGTGGAGGACTAGCATACTCCAATATTAGGTTGGCTCTATGTGATGTGGCAACTTCATATACTAACCGGATGCTGGCTATACTACTACGGTACTCACACTCCAAGAAGTGACTCAAAAACCATTCATAAATTGAGTCTATGACACACATTTGCAAATGTACCATTCATTACATACAACAAGTCATCAACACACAACGACAACGATGATACATGTTGGATTATAGATTATTTCCAACAAAACATTCTAGTAAATACTGAAGTTTTCATCACACAACAAATAACAAGCAATGAAATGAACTTCAACTCAACCAATCCTTGGCGTTGGAAACTCTTGCTTTGAACCATAGGTGCTCTGGGAAGGGCCAGCTATTGTCAATATCGAGAGCAACGCAGGACTGATCATCTAGGCTGACGCGGCATATATCAGGAGCAGGGTAGGGAACCACCGCAATGTCCGAGGTATAGACACGGTTGCTTCTCATAAATGGTAGTAACGTTGTGTCAACAGCAGCTTGATCGCCTTTAACCATCATTAGATAGTTTGGTCCAAGGAAGAGTGAGTTTTCTCCAAGACTATGAATACTGTACCAGGGAGAAGGTGTTGGCGCTAGCACACTAGTGTCCATCCCGAATACCCTGCAACGGGTGTTGGAATAGGTCCGGAGAGGGCGACCATGGGAGACAACACGTGCTCCCTCAGTAGTAACAATCTCAGTGCCCTGTATACAGACAAGAAGAGGTGGTCCATCGGAATTAGTTTCTAGCAGCCACTGAGTATATAAGTCCTGCTCGTCCTCGTGATCGTGGTCATCACTATCGTCATCTCGCCCTTGGTTATAAAAAATTTCAAGTATAGGTGGTGGAATGTTCACAAGACCTTGTAAACACAAGAAGAAGGTTAATTAGTAAAGGGAAACTTGCTAACCTGCATGCATGTGGATGAAACAATTATAATTATGGTGGAAGACAAACGTACCGAAACTATGAGGATCCCATGCAAAAACAGTGCCACGAGTGGTGGAAGCAAACACAAGATCCTCGTATTCAATTGCATCATAGTACTCATCATCCGTGTACAGAAACTGATTTTTGAGCAATATCCGTGGACGAACCGTGGAATCAGTAACGACGGCAACAAGCTTGTCGAAGATAGCAACAACTTCATGGTTCTTGTAATTCCAAGAGCGGTTGGGAACTCGAAAAATTGCTAACTTCCGTAGACGACAGCCACCATAATTGTATTTGAACGTACGTAGATCATCTGTGTGCTCAACCTCAGGGCACTCTGAGATTTTTGGAAGTGGAGTCCGCTAGTGTACACATTCACAAGTTCCCACTCACAATTGTACCCAATATAAACAACCCAATCTCCATTTGCACCAGCCCAGGCCTTACCCTTAAGTGATGGCATCTTGACATCACACATATCATTATCAAGCGGCATCAACTTGCACAAGGCGAGGCCTCCGTCGTCCGCGCCCATGCAAACAGGTCTATAGCGAAGAAGATAAGGGGGATCAAACCGCTCCTGGACCCTTGGGTTCCTTGTAATGATGTTATTAGTTGAGTCGAGAATGGTCTTGAACGAACCTGCCATGCTAGCTGAGGTGATGACGTCGCACCGATCAATGAGTTCCCCCACCACGTCATCTTTCAGATTGGGGCAAGAATAACGGGGTCATTTCCGGCTTGTGCCCTCCATGGGGAAGACGATCGAAGAATGGTAGAAGGAAGGGTGAAGGCAAATGGAGGAGGGAGGAAGAGCGTGCCACAGCAGTTCCAAATCGAGAGGGAAAGGCGAAGAGTCGGTGGACGGTTGCCAGTTTGCCATGGTACAGGAAGAGGCGCCCTGGCCAACACGTCCTTTCGGAAATTGTACAAAAGGACTCGCCGTTGTTTCACTGACATGTTGGAACGGGACCACATGTCAACGAAACATGGTATGTAATTTCTCGTGCAAAATGCGATCTGGCCGCGTTGGCCCGAAGTGCCGCATTATTTCTCGACTTTATTTTTTTAATGGCGTGCCGTTCAGTTTTGAAGCACGACTAACTGGTACTGTTGCAGAGAAATTATAAACTACTCTACCACTACTCCACCTCTAGTACTAGTAGTATAAAAAAGATATATAGGCTGGAGCTTCAGAGCTTTCTTGATAAGGGCTGCCCACTTGCTTCTCACACTATCACCCTCTCTCCAGATCTAAAAAAGACGGCCTCTCTCTCCCTCCTCACCGGTGGTCACAGATCCGCCGGGGAAGAAAAGGACGTGCAGCGTTGACGCACTCGTCGTCGGCAAGCGAGGTCACGCACTGACGACAAGGCCGTCCTCTCAGACCTAGCGCCCGTGTGGGATGGCCTCCGTCCCAAGCTCGCTGCCGTAGTGCATGCAGAGGACGACGACCACGAGCGAAGCCACTTCCCACCGACCCTCAGGTACGCTACCTCTTTTCGAACCATACCCTTGTTCTATTGCCCCATCTGCCACGTCGCTGCATGTGGATCTTTTTCCACTCCATCGTCTTCCCAATTATCTATCCTCTGCTCTGCTGGTCACGCAGACGAAAACCTTAATTTGCACTATTAAAGGAAACCCTACTTCATGCAGACTAATCCATGTCTGGGTTGAATTAGGAAAGGAAGGGAGACTGTACTGTCCAAGAGAGTAGGCATCGAACCCGCGTCTAGGTTGAAAAGTGGAAAATCAGTAGCTAAGGAACGAGTCTCGTGTCTCTTGGTTGAAGAAGGGTAGAAAGGCATGACAACGCAATAGAGAATGACCAGGTCGATAGGTTTGTTGTCCTCACATAGGGAAAAGGTGGCTAAAGAGAACAAAAATGGGACGTAATCCACATATGCTGCCTGGATATTTGTTGCTCTGGGCAACCATACCTCCCTCACCAGTCTATGTGTTCGTGGAGGTACATTGTACTGGTGCACCCACTGTTCGAATGGGCCTCCCATGCTCTTATTGTCACTTTTTTGCTGTTAGTATTATGCCAGCAGTCAAGTCAAGCAATGCTACTGCTAAAGTGATGCCACATTTAACTAATGCCGCACTCAGTCTAATGCCACCGATAAATTTAAG
The DNA here is from genome assembly GCF_002575655.3 of Aegilops tauschii subsp. strangulata. Taxonomy (NCBI): domain Eukaryota; kingdom Viridiplantae; phylum Streptophyta; class Magnoliopsida; order Poales; family Poaceae; genus Aegilops; species Aegilops tauschii. The sequence goes on from NC_053038.3 coordinate 434,415,278, forward strand.
CAATGCCATTTAATGTCACTGGATTATTTCAGGGTTAGCTGTTGATTGTGGATGTATTAAAGATTTTTCTGCTAAGGCATTCTAATGCTGTTGCACAGCCAGTATACCAACGATGAAACTTGTTACTATCTTCAGATTTTTGCACTGTTAATGCTTATAGATTACATACCTCACTTTCATGAGATAAGTTAATTTTCTTATACAGTGTCACCAAAATGCCAAGGCGCTTATGTCATTTTATTTTGGTTAAACTGCACAAAAAATTATGAAGACAAGAGGAAAGGTTAAGAGTGGGCACCTCCTCCTCCGGCTGTTCTCTTGATTCGTTCGATCAAGTTTTTATGTTTGATCGATTATCAAGATTGGGATAGCAATTTTTAAGGTCCCCCCGAGTTCGAAATGATATTTACCTTGGAGGTACATGGTTTGCAATTTTTTATACTGTCATTAGTTAATAATGCTAGTTACCTTCAGACTTTTGTATTTGGTTTAATGCTCATGCAAAACTAGTATACCAATGCTGAAACTTGTTAACTTTACATTTTGTATTGTTAATTCTTATAGAAATCTTCCAGTGCTAGAGTTTATTGAAATCTGTTCAGTAAAACCATTGTACTGTACCCTGTAATAAAATAACTACTCTACTGTTGCACTAGCCACTGGATTAGTGTATATTTGTAGTATTCAAATGGTGTTGCATTAGCGTATGGACATAAATAAAGTGTGGCAAGCTTTCCCAGATATGTGCTCAAGAAAACTACTACCTGTTTTTCTATATACTAGACGTTTGGGTACTTTAAATTGAACCGCAAAAACGTCTTATATTAGGGAACAGAGGGTGTTGAGTTCACTCAAATTATCCTGGTAAAGCTAGTGACACCTTTGTTAAAAATAATGCTCATTATGTTATCGGAGGTCTGTATGTTTGTCTCTAATGCATGTCGACTACATACCTGACATCATGATGTAATGTTAGGTCATTTCCTTTTGTACAGTGTCACTGAATTGTCAAGGCGGTGATGGCATTTTATTTTAGTTGAACTGCACAAAATATGCTTAAAAGAAGAGGAAAGGTCAGGAATCGATCATTCTTTCAGAAAGAACTATATATGCCTTTCTGACATCAGCCGCTGTTGCCTTATTTTTTTCCTTCAAACAGGTGGTTAGAAATAGTCTTGCTACCTTTTCCCATTAAGAAATTGGAATGCTTATATTTGTGATTCTATGCTTCAACTAGTGCCACTTTTATAGTAATGACACTTTTAATATCTATGCAAACAGGGATGCTCGATTTTAGTGGAACTGCACAAAAAGTCCAACTGGTTCAACATTAGGAGCATGTTTTCTTCCAAAGGTACATGGTTTGCTACTATGAGCTATTCGTTACGAAGGTACATGGTTTGCTACTAGCTTGCTACTCTTTTTGTATTATCATAAGATAGTAATACTAGTGGTTTGCATGTGAATTTATTGGCAGGGTGGACCTACACTGGAGGTGCAGGACAGGATTCAATGATTGGATGCTCAATTTCGGTTGTATCGATTTCACCTCTTCCATCACTGCGAACATGGATATCCTTGGTCTGATGAAGAATAGGAGCTATATTTCTGCTCTAAACCAGCAAATCAATTCAGTATGAAATTGTCCAGGGCAAAACATGACTGTATCAAATTGTCCAGTGCAAAACATGACAGATGCTAAGCGGAAGAGACATGTTTAAACCGAATATACAAGGTGGGGTTTATGTTTACTAGCTGCTTGATATTTGTGCAGACACAAATGTCTGCCCGTTGCTATTTGGCAAACACACAAAGTGACCGCAATTTTGGTTGAACTGCACAAGAGAATAGTATAGTCACTGCTTGCAGTGCCATTTGGAAATAGACACAGAAAGATTGGATAGTCACTTAATGGACTGCAGAAAAGTTGTATTGTACTATTTATTGGCCAACACTAGGTGCTTCATTGCTTTGGTCTGATTATACAATGGGCATCATTTTGCCTAAGTTAAAGTTTGTATTCTGAAAATAGTCTCGCCGTGTGATTGAGAGAAGACCAAATCATATTGCAGTGGATGTTCCTCCATCATGTGTGGTTCATTCTCATGGTTCCAGCTGTTGGTGAAACCACTTACGTTTGCAAGAGGAATTGTAGACTTCACAAACAAATTTGTCTTTCAGTCTGTACTGAATGTTGGCCAAGAGAAGCATCCATGTTAGTAGGAAGAACAGATGTTTTTTCTAGATCTTTGCTTTTGGAGCTACATATTTTTATATGATCTGTGAATCATTGAGATGCATTAACATGTTGATCTTATGTATGGGAATCGTACTAGTTGCTTTTAGTTGCGAGGCAAGATCCGAAGTGGCTGATCTTTGCTTTTGGAGCTACATCACTACAAAAAAAATACACTTCTGTGATGATACGTGTTTGTCACAGTAGGTCGCGTTTTCTGTCATGCATGTACATCCCTGACAGAATCAAGATAGTCATACCTGTGCTGTCATAGAAGTGTTCCATGACATTGCCAAAATTATCATCACGGAAGTGTCCACTTCCATGACGATAAATCGCGCGTCACAGAAGTGCTTTCGTCAAGGGTGACCGACACGTGGCATCCACCGTAACGGAACGCCGTTAAGCTATCGGGTCGGATTTTGGATCCGATAACCCGTTAACAGCCACGACCAATGCCGATTTTCCACGTGTAAAATTCTCATTGGCTGAGGGATCCACGCGTCAGCTCCGCGTTGGCACAGGTGTCACTCATCCAACGGTCGAGATGGGCCTATGATATGTTGACACGTGGACCGGCCCAAAAGTGGCCCACAAAGTTTAGATGGGCCGGCCCAACCGAAGGCCCATAAGATTTAGCAGACCATAATGGGCCGGCCCAGCTAAACGCCCACAAATTTAGCGGACCATAATGGGCCGGCCCAGCTAAAGGCCCACACAATTTTGCAGACCATAATGGGCCGGCCCAGCTAAAGGCCCACAAGATTTTGCGGACCACAATGGGCCGGCTCAACTAAAGGCCCACAAGATTCTGCAGACCATAATGGGCCGGCCCAGCTAAAGGCCCAACATTCTGTGTCAAATCAGCCCGTCAATGGCCTGTCCCAAACTTGTCATGAACGCGGCCCATGGTCACTTCTGGCCCGTTAACAGTCCGCTAAGTAATTGGGCCGAATTACGGCCCGGTGTATTTCTGGCCTGTTAAAGGTCCGGCTTCATTTGGGCCCATTTACAGGCCATCAAAACTTTCGGCCCATAAACGACCGTGAAGGATTTGGGTCATATTCGGCCATGTCTGACATTCGGCCTGTTAGAGGCCCACTATAGCTTTGGGCCACTTTCGGCCTGTAGTCATTTTCGGCCTGTTAACGCCGGACGTAAACCATGGGCCATATGTGGCCCAACATCATATTGGGCCCATTAACAGCCCATATAAAAATGACGATAATCTAGCCCGACCGAAGTTCCGGCCTGTTAAAGGCCCGTGTATTAGGTCGGCGCATTTACGACCCGTCCGAATTTCGGCCTGTCAAAGATCCGCATCGTAAATGGGCCACCATTTCGGCCTGCTAAGTCCAGTCACTACTAGGAAAAGGGCTATAGATGGAATGGCCACTAATGGCGCACCAGACATGTGGTGCGCCATTGCTATATAGCAATGGCGCACCATGTGCTGGTGCGCCATTAGTGTGAAAGACACTAATGGCGCACCAGACAAACGGTGCGCCATTAGTAACAAATTTTTTATTTTTTATTTTGCCAGACATACTAATGGCGCACCAGGACATAGTGCGCCATTACTAGTTGTAACTAGTAATGGCGCACCAGCAGCACAGTGCGCCACTAAATTTTTTTTTTTACTTTTTTGCAAAACTACTAATGGCGCACCTGGGGCAGTGCGCCATTACTAGTTTAAGCTAGTAATGGCGCACGGCTCCCCCGTGCGCCATTAGTGTTTTTTTTGCAAAACTACTAATGGCGAACCACCAGCAGGTGCGCCATTAGTAACCAGGGTTACTAATGGTGCATTATGTGGTGGTGCGCCATTAGTAACCTGGGACGAGCTAGATATTTTGGACAGCCACACCTACCCACTCACTTTCCCCACTTCATTCTCTCCTCCCTCCTCCAAGCTTGTCTCGGCTGCCTCCTCCTCCTCTCCTCCAAGCCCCTTTTTTGATAGGTAAGTAAGGGGGAAGCTATCTTTATGTTGTTCTCCCTCCAACAACGTGCACATGCACTTTTTATGTCCTAGCTAGATCTATGTATGTTTGTGGTGTTGCATATGTTTGTGGTGTTGCATATATGTTTGTGTTTGCAGGTACCGGTATTTGAAATGCGATAGTTGCCAATATTTTGCCGGAATGTTGATTCATTTCCGTTTCGGCGAGAATTTTGGCACTATGCATTCTTTTTGGTCCTATTTTTAGGGAAAGTCATGCCAAATTTTTTCTTGGTTCTAAAATATCGTTTTGCTCTACCCCGCAGGTGACCATGGTCCGCACGATGACCGAAGGCATCGTGAATAGGTTTTTGAGCTCTGCGAAGGCCGAGATGCTTGAAAAGAACGAGACGGAGATAAGATGTCCGTGTCGAAGATGCAAGCTGAAGAGCCTTATTGCGGACCCGGATTCCGGGCAGGTGCAGGACCACGTGCTCTTGCGTGGTTTCATGGATGGCTATCGGTGGCAAGGTGATGAAGATGACTATGAAGTCGTCCATGGGGGTCGGGCAAGAAATGAGGATGGGCAGCAAGACAACCACCGCGGCTCGGGCGGGCGAGAAGACGAAGAATCTCCAGGACATGATCACGACGGTGATGCTGTACACAGTCGTCATGTAGAAGATGCCGGACATGATGATGAGGAAGATGCGGGACATGATGATGAGGAAGATGCGGGAGCAGACGAAGGGCATGATCATGAAGATGAAGATGCCGGCGGAGCAGACGACGATGGGCCATCGATGGGCTGGGTGCAGGACCCTCATATTCAAGAGCTGCTTCTCAAGCAGACGGATAACGCAAGAGCTGCCGCCCGAGAGAAAGCCAAGCTGGATCAACTGGAGATAGACGCGGTTACTCCATTGTATGAAGGATGCAGGCCCGAGGATACCCGCCTGAAAGTAACTTTCATGGCTCTGGAGATGAAGGTAAAGCACAAAATGACCGACGCATGCTTCGACGAGAACATGTCATTCTGGCACGAACGTCTTCCCAAGGGGAACAAGTGCCCGACCAGTTTCGAGGAGGCGAAGAAAATCGTGTGTCCTCTGGATTTACCGCACGTGAAATACCATGTGTGCATGAACAATTGCATCATTTATCGGGACGAGCACACGGAGTCTACCATATGTCCGGTGTGCGGCGTCACACGATACAAGAAGAGGAAGAAAGCTCCTCGAAAAGTGGTGTGGTACTTTCCGATCACTCCTCGTCTGCAGCGGTATTTCGCGGACCCTAAGGTAGCAAAGCTCCTGCGTTGGCACGCGGATAGGGAGGAGAAGAAGCGAGAAGATGACGCAAATGATCCGGAGATAAATAAAAAAGACAAGATGCTGAGTCACCCTAAGGATGGGAGCCAGTGGCAAGCGTTGAACTTCGAACACCCAGAATTTGGGAACGATCCAAGGAACATCGTGCTGGGCGCGAGCACCGATGGAGTCAATCCGTTTGGCAGCCAGAGAAGCACACATAGCACCTGGCCTGTGTTTGTGTGGATGTACAACCTTCCCCCTGGTTGTGCATGAAGAGGAAGTACATTCACATGAGTATGCTTATTGAAGGGCCGAAACAACCAGGGAACGACATCAATCTGTATCTGGGGCTGCTGGAAGAGGAGCTAGACACGCTGTGGAAAACGCCACCCAATACGTGGGACGCCGCAGAGAAAGAATATTTCCCTATGAGAGCCGCACTGCTCACGACGGTGCACGACTATCTCGGTTTCGGATATCTCGCGGGGCAGGTGGTCCACGGATTTTCTGGATGTGTCAGGTGCATGGATGACACAACGTATCGCCAGCTAGATAGAGATCTCAGGTCTTCAAAAACCGTGTTCATGGGACATCGAAGGTGGCTTCGCGACGATGACCCGTGGAGGAAACGCAAGGATCTGTTCGATGGTGAAACCGAACCCCGAAGACGCCCGCGTACGAGGAGCGGCGAGGAAATAGACGAGCTGTTGAAAAATTGGAAAGATTGCCCACTGCCGGGAAAGAAGCAAAAGGCGCCAGAGCCGGGAAAGAAGCGAAAGGCGCCAGAGCCACTGCTGAAGGTATGGAAAACGAGGTCTGTTTTCTGGGACTTTCCGTACTGGAAGATCCACCGTGTGCCTCACAGCCTTGATGTCATGCATATCACGAAGAACATGTGCGAGAGTCTGCTTGGTACCCTGCTCAACATGCCAGAGAGGACCAAAGATGGGCCGAAAGCAAGGGCAGACTTGAAATCAATGGGCATCAGGGAGGAGCTTCACGCTAATGATGATGATGATGATGAGGCGAAGCAGGACACGGAAAGTCGTCGCAAAGGCAAAAAGGCCAAGAATACCGGAAATGACTTCCCTCCCGCGTGCTTCAGTCTAAGTCAGGAGGAGATCGATCAGTTTTTCACCTGCCTCGTAGGAGTAAAACTTCCTTACGGTTACGCGGGGAAGATAAGCAGATACCTAGACTCAGTGAAGCAGAAGTTCAGCGGGATGAAGTCTCACGACTGTCACATGCTGATGACGCAGATACTTCCAGTTGCAATCCATGGGATCATGGACGCGCACGTCCGTGAAACGCTATTTGGCCTATGCAACTTTTTCGACGTCATCTCTCGGAAGTCGGTTGGCGTGAGGCAACTCAGAAGGCTACAGGAAGAGATCGTGGTGATACTATGCGAGCTTGAGATGTACTTCCCTCCCGCATTCTTCGACGTTATGGTGCATCTGCTGGTCCATATCGTGGAGGATATCATCCAACTCGGGCCGACGTTCCTGCACAGCATGATGCCGTTCGAAAGGATGAATGGTGTCATCAAAGGATACGTTCGCAACATGTCACGTCCAGAGGGAAGCATAGCCAGGGGCTTTCTGACAAAAGAGTGCATCTCCTACTGCACGAATTATCTAGGCATCAAGAACCCCTTTGGTCTGCCCATCAACAGGCACCTCGGCAGGCTCGCTGGATGGGGTCACCGTGAGGGTCGCCGTGAAATGCATGTCGACTTCGATGGTCGACTCGCCGACTTTGAAAGAGCAAACCTAGTCGCGCTACAACACATAGACGTGGTCGATCCTTAGGTGGTAGAGCACAAAACGTTTATTGAGAAGACGTACAATGACCGAGGCCAACAGAGGACAGACGGAGATATAATCAAAGAGCACAACTCATGTTTCACGCGTTGGTTCAAGCAGAAGCTTCTGTCGTACCCTTTACATGAGGATTCTTCCGCGGAAGAACAACTCATATTCGCCTTGTCACAGGGCGCCGAGCACAACCTGATGACGTATGAGGCGTACGATATCAACGGCTACACATTCTACACCGAGGACAAGGACATGAAGAGCGATGGTTATCAGAACTCTGGGGTAACGATGGAATCCTACACCGGTAACGACAAGGATAGATACTACGAAAGGATCGAGGAGATCTGGGAGCTGAGCTACGCTGGAGAGAAGGTCCCGATGTTCCGTGTCAGATGGGCCAAGAGCGTCATAAAAGAAGACCGGTATTTCACCACCATGGTTATACCCGAAGCCAAATCCAAGACCGCAGGCGCGAACGTCACCGCGAAAAATGAGCCATGGGTACTGGCTTCCCAAGTGGACCAATGCTTCTTCATTACCGACCCATCAAAGCCCAGTCGTGTTGTCGTGAGGAGAGGCAAAAGGAAGATCATCGGAATGGATGGAGTCGCCAATGAGCAAGACTTCGACAAGTACGGCGACCCGAAGATGGAACATGACCACGACGATGAAGTATCAGCATACACCACAAGAAGAAGCAAGACCACCCTACCTAAAGGACGTCCGTTCAAGAGAAGAACTCCATTTACGAAAAATAAGGGCAAGAAGATTGTGAACAGATAGCTAGCTAAGATCGATTGTATTTAAATTGTAGCCTTCATTTCTCGATTGTATTTCATGAGCACTTTTTTAACTCATGAATGTTTTTAAATTTCATGGACACTCGATCTCGCACCATCTCCCCCGCTCCACCGGTTGCCGCAGCCGACCCCCCGCACCCTCCCCCACTCCACCGGCCGCCGCCGCCGACCCCCGGCCCGCACCCTCCCCCACTCCACCGCCGTCGACGACCCACCGCACCCTCCCCCGCTCCACCGGCCGTCGCCGACGACCCCCCGCACCCTCTCCCCCGCACCCTCCCCGGCCCGCTCCTAGTGTTTTTATATTGTTTTTATAAAAAAATATTACTGTTATGATTTAAACAAGTTTGAACATATTTAAACACAAATAAATATCAAACAGCATTTTAAATGCATAAAAAATTGGGGAGCCTGGGAATCGAACCCAGGACCTCCTAGTGTGTGTGCTGCGTGCTGACCAGTCGGGCTAGTGGCCGTGTTCTGATGGAGATAGGGTTAGGTGGGATATAACCTGACCAGTCGGGCTAGTAAGTAAAACAAAATTCTAATGGCGCACCAGGGGGAGGTGCACCATTAGAATCGACGTACTTATGGCGCACCAGGGGGAGGTGCGCCATTAGAATTTTTATACTTGTTCCCCTCGCACTGTCGCCTCCCTCCCTCCCTCGCTCGCCAGATCCCCCACTCCTCGACCCCAACCGTACGCCGCCGCCCCTTGCTCCGCCCCCTCCGTCCGCCGCGCCTGCACGTCATCCGCCGCTGTGGTCTTGCGCTGCCTCGACGCCGCCGCCCCGACCCCCGCCGGACTCCACCCCCGCCCCAGCACGTACGTCCCCTCCCTCCCTTCCCCCATCCCCCTAGCTTCTCCTCCTCCTCTCACCACCCGTGCCTTCTTCTGCTCGAAAGGTCAAGAAGGCGGCCAAGGACGCCGACGACATCACGGGCCCCTTCCTCCGGATCGCCGCCCGCAGCCTCCTCGACGTCGGCGTCCACTGGAGCACCACGACCGCGTCTGCGACCTCGTCTCTGCTCCGCCACCATCTACGACCTCGTCTGCGACCGCGTCCATCAAGGTGAGTTCTTCCATGGATCACTTCCAGGCCGTCGGTGCCATCCTGTGCCATCTTTTTAAATTGTGTTGTTTGGAATTGTGAATCTGAATATTCTTGTGGTGTTCTTGTGTAGATCAGATGCTAGATTTTAGTCTAGATTTTTGCTACTGTCAGATACAAGATAATTAGAAGAGGGAACAGTTCATGCCTCACATTGTAAAACAGTAGCAGAATATATGAAATCAATCTAAATAAATAACCACTGTGACCAGATTTTTGCAATTATAAAAGGGAAAGAAACAACCATTGAACCAACAGATAATTGATTTGGCATAAGGCAGCATGGTATAAAAAAGTTTGATTCACATACCTCACATTGTAAAAAAGTGCTAGTGTTGTTGCCAGTCCTAATGAAAAAGCAACTGAATTTCCAACAACATACTAGGTAGAACAATCCATTTATATCATGAATACATGAAGGGAAGGACATGATTGCTACATGATTGCCATTATACTCCTTGCCGCTAGTTGCATTATTTCTCAGTGCTACAAATGTGTTTAACTTGTAGCTTCTAGCTAGCTTAAGTGAGTAGCCAGTACTGTAGTGAGTAGCTTAACTTGTTTACTGCCAGTTAGTAGTACTGCTAGTGAGTAGATGAACTCCATTTAACTAGTTTAATTGAGTTTCAGTACTCCAAACATAGATGATCTGAATAATTAACCCTATCCTATTTTATACGATCAGATGCACAACTTGATGCTACCTGGCTTAATTGAGTTTCAGTACTCCAAACACTCTGCTACCTAACGGAAACCACTATGTGTGTTTTCTGATAATATTATTTGTATGTTCTAGTACTTGTATACCTATAGCACTGGTTAATCTATTTCGAAATTATTTGATTACTTCAAGTAGTCTAATCTTGATTTGAGGGAAGATACTGGGATGGAAGTCTGTCAATGATGCTTCTTTTCTTGAGCATTATAGCAAAGTAAGACTACTGTGACTATAAGCATCTAGACAACATGTTGTAGGTTGTTTGTACTGCCTGTGTAGTTTCCATCAATTATGTTGAAGCACTCATTTGTCTGACTTATTCTGTTCGTGTGATGCAATGTAAGGATACTGTGTTGTATTTTCAAATGACCTTGATTTCTTTATTTGCGGTGACTTCAGAAATTGAAAATTGACCTTTCTGTGGTCAATCTCATTGCAAGGAAACCAATAACAAAGGATGCAATCTTGTTTTGCAAATGTTGTATAAAGCCCTGATATGTCATAGCGATGTTGCTGCTACTGTAGATCTTCTGAACTTTGTAAACTGTGATGCAATCTTTCTGTGGTCAATAACAAAGGATGCAATCTTTCTGTGGTCAATCTCACTGAATTTTGTCAACTTCTGAAATGAGCCCTTTCTCCTGAAATGTTGATTAATTTCCGTTTCGGTTGAGAATGTGGCACTCCTAGGTCAAGAAAATTAGCAAAGGCCATGCCCAATTTTTTTGACCTAGAAGGTGCCCGATTCTCAACCGAAACAAAAATTAATCAGCATGTGTCTTGACATCAACCAATTTTCTGGACACATCCCTCGACAACTAGGTTATCTTGAGAACTTAGAGGAGTTGTTTGTTTGCTACAACACACTAACAGGTTCCATCCCAAATAGCATAGGCAATTTGACCAGACTCATAGCCTTGTATCTTTGCAGCAACCAACTTTCTGGACACATCCCTCAAGAACTAGGTTACCTTGTGAACGTGGACTTGGACCTCAGCAACAACACACTAACAGGTTCCATCCCAAAACACCCAGGCAATATCACAAACATCTCTCAATTGTTCCTTGACAATAACCATCTTTTTGGCGACATTCCTCGAGAATTATGTTATTTGGTCAACTTAGAGATCTTGTTCCTTGACAATAACCAACTTTTTGACCAAACTTTTTTTCCTATTTAGAGCGAAACATGGCCCACAACGATGAGGCCGGCGGTTCGGGCGGCAAGCAATTCTGGGAGCTGTCCCAGGAGATGGAGGAAGAACCTCACCGCTATGAGGACGCCGCGGAAGACACCGATCCTGACTATACAACCCCTAGTGGCGTCGGGGATGACACCACTGATGGTGCCGCCGAGGATGCCACCACTGATGATGGCGGTGCACGCACAGATGGCAGCCAACCGAAGAGGCAACGGAAGGACCGGCGCCCGAACGTGCTCGGCACCGTCAAGGAGGAATTTACTGAAGTGAACTCCGACGGGCATCCAACGGCGCCCAAACATGTAGTCAAGGGGTACTCGGTTCAGCTCGGGTGCATTCTCCGGAGCACCGTCTCGATCAACACCGAGAAGCTAAGGCATAAGGACCGAGGGAATTTGCGCTGCCTCCTCTTCACGAAGCTGCACGAACGATACAAGTTCCCCAATGAGTTTGCAAACACACGCCTCTCAGGGAATAAAGTGAACAGTGCCGCCCTCACGAGGATGAGCACGGCCTTGTCTACATGGAGAAGCACGGTGAAGGCAATGATTGAAAAAGGTGATAGTTATGAGAAGATCAAGGCGAAATATCCTTTGATGAGCGAAGATGACTACAAGGAGTTCAAGATCAAGTGCGAGAGCAGCGCAACCTCCGAATCAAGTTAGTGGGGGAAAGAAATGCAGCAGTTGAACTTAGGGGTCCACCAACTCGGTCCCGGCGGTTATAGAGTGGCGGAGCCTATATGGGACAAGGAGGACGCGGAGCGTGCCGAGCAAGGCCTACCGCCCCGCTTCGAGAAATTCCCTGACAAGCAGACCAGGAACTTTGTCAGGGCCCGGTACAAGGAGGACCCGGTAACAAAGGAGCTTACCACGGATCCGAAGACCAAGGCGCTTGAGAAAGTTCTGGTAAGGAATACACCCCCGCGTAATTAGCTACATATATGGTTGCATTCTAGTTAATGAAGCCAAATTTCTAAATGGTTCACATTCCTTCCGCAGGAGGCTGAAAGCAGTAGTGCGGGGTCATCTCAGAGCTCCCCTTTTGACACCCCTTTAAATAGGGCGTTGAACGTAATGAAAAACAAGGATAAGCTCAGTAAGCCGTCGTCAGCTGGTCGTGTGGCCGGCAAAGGCTTGTCCACAAAATGGTCGTCATACTATACCGCTGGTGGGCGAAAGGAGAAAAAGACCAGCTCGGAAAGCCAGTCACGCGAGGTTCAAGAACTCAAGGCACAAGTGGCGCGGATTCCGGAGATTGTCCAAGAGCAAGTGCAACAACAACTGGGAACGACGCTCACCGCCATTGTGCCTACCTTGATTCAGGGGCTGACGACGTGGATTGCGGGCGGCCAATAGGGGCCTCCCCCAATTCCCAGCTTCACGGCCAGCAACTCGCACAACGCGCAGGCGGCGCCATTGGTGTCTCCAGCGGAGGCGGTATTCGTGTCTCCGGCGCCGGCACGGGCATTGGAGCTTAATGCACCTGGGTGTACGCCGGCCGGCACCTCGCCAGCAAGCGGCCCCTCCGTCAGTTGCACGCGCACGCCTGCCGTTGGCGGTGCCTCGACATTAGCCGAGCTCGACGGCATCACGGTAACTAAGCCTCTCGGCCGATGACTTCATCTCCTTGCCTTTGACTGGGCATCCCTGACGCCCTACATGTTTTCGCAAGGCGCCACCGATGTTCCTTGCACTCTCCTGCACTTCGTGGGCGGCGAGTTGGTCGATGTCGCCAAGGGCAGAATCGTTCAACCGGGCAACCGCGTGTTCCACGGTAATCCGATGCCACTCACCTTCTATAGGGTTGAACTGGTTCGGGTACTGCCAGGCTGCGACGAATTGTTACCTCCGATTCGACCCGCTGGGGCCGACAAAGATGATGTGATGACCCTCAGCGCCTGTGTAAGCTGGCCCCTGCTTTGGCCGAAGAGCCAGATTCGTTTGGGGGCGGGGGACACCACCCCACAGACAAGACCGCCAGTCGTGCCAGCGCCAAGCCATGGCAAGAACGCCGCAACGCTACCGGACCTGCCGGACATCCCTATGGCACAGGATCCGGACGATGACGACAACGATGACGGTACATTTACCAACGTCGATAAGTACTTTGCCGAGCATGGGTACGGTGACGAGTTCTGCGGGCCTCCTTCTCAAGAACCCAACCCTCAAAAAGACGACCGTGATCTAGCTGGTACGGCGGAGAAACCCAATTGCAACAGGCGTCGTCTGGCATTCAGTTCTCAGGAGACGCCTCCAGCTGCCGCCTTCACCGAGCCTCAGATAGCTGAGGTTCCAAATATTATCAGCCCCAACACGCTCAAGAAGGCCGTCTATGAGCAGAACTCGATCCCATTACAGCAGATCAAGAAGAAGGGACGGAAACGAAAGACTAACAAGGGCGCCAGTGCGAGCCAACCGGCACCGAGTACGATCCATGCTCAGGACGGACCACCTTCACCTAAGGATATCTCGAGGAGGGTACATGTGGCGGGTAGGCCGATGCTACCGACAAATATGCTCAATGCTCCAACCGGTGCTATGCGGAGTCTGCATGACAGTGTTCTTTCTTTGGAGAAGCGGCGTCTCAGAGAGAATGATGTGGCATACCCGGTTTTCGTGGCCAAGGTGCTAGAGGGCAAGGGCTTTGTGGATAGCGCCGTCGGGGGTACGATCGTCCTGCGATTTGATGACATCTTTGCTATGCTTAACCTTCATCCGCTGCACTACACCTTCGTTCGGCTGTTTTCGCTGAGTATGGAGATGCGGATCATTAGAGACAAGACCCCGGACATTGTGATAGTCGACCCCTTCTACATGCGTGCCAAGATCTTGGGCAGCGCTGGGGACCGGCAAGTCGCGAGTTCACACCTCGAAGGCGTCATTCTGGCAAACCCAGATAAGGATAACTTCCTCGTGCCTTACTTTCCCGAGTAAGTCATCTCCTAACCGCCCCGTAACATATGATTTCTTAGATTTCGATCGTTCTTTTTTTTCTAACATTCCGTGTTCTGTGCAGTGACACACATTGCACACTCATCCTCTTAAGCCCGAAATATTCCATGGCCATGTATCTCGACCCGGACCGTGACTCCAAGATAGACTACACAAATATCAAGAAAGTTCTTGATGATGCTCTCCCCGGCTACGCCGCATCTGGAGGCACCTTTAAGAGGCCAGTTCGTAGGTACGGCAGGCACGTGTTCACCCACAATACGACGTTCCCCTGCGTCAAGCAGCCGCCTGGCGGTCAGAAGGATGCCTACTACGCCCTCCATCACATGCGGGCGATCGTGCGGGACAATAATCACCTTCTGCTACCAAATAATCTCAAAGATTGGGCCGCAAGCTTGGGGGCAATCCAGGACACGGACATCCGACAAGAATTCTTTCGCATCCAGTCGGAGTTTGCAGAAATCATCCATCAAGATGTCCTTCGTACCTCGGGGCAGTTCTACCTCAAATTTCAACCATCCAACAGCGAGATAGACACAACGCTACAAATGCAGGCTGACAACGCCCGCGACTTCATGACCATCACGACAGACGGCGGCTTCATCCACGCTCCGGTCCCATGAGTCGAGTCGAAAGTTGTGATGCTATGTGTAGTTCTGAAACATTCATTAGCTCATGTTGTAATTAAACTGTAGTGAACTTGTATGTCTCTTTGGTTTGGACAGTCGTTCAACTTAGATGTAATCGATGCTATTTGTTAGTAGGACCATGAATCGTGCTATGCATGTCTTGCTTTTTTCTTCCGATCCTTTTGTTGCATACTTATATATTGCTTATGTATTGTCTGTTGTTTGGCTAGTGCATAGAGATGCCGTCGTATGTCGTGGACAAGGGTAAGGTTCCCGGAGTCTACGACGACTGGGAGGAGTGTCGGAGACAGGTTCACCGTTTCAGCGGTAACAGTTACAAAGGGTACACCACTAGGGCGGAGGCGGAATCTAGATACGTGCGCTATCTAGCGGGAGAGAGGAGGGAGCGTTGGAGGAACCGGATGAAGAC
This sequence comes from Aegilops tauschii subsp. strangulata, assembly GCF_002575655.3. Lineage (NCBI taxonomy): Eukaryota > Viridiplantae > Streptophyta > Magnoliopsida > Poales > Poaceae > Aegilops > Aegilops tauschii. The sequence goes on from NC_053038.3 coordinate 434,430,431, forward strand.
CAGTTTCATCGCGATGATGCTCATCATGATGACCGCATCTCTCTTCTATGTGATGGTAGTTTAGATGATCGATATCGACTTGTAATGTGAAGACAAACTCGCTACTCGCGGTCTCAAGACTTGTAATGTTCTATCTTCGTTCGGTCTTTTGAATTCGGAGACTAATATGATGAATTGTATTTGGAGACTAATCTTCTATTGTATTCGATGAATCTGCTGTTGCTGTGTCCTGCTGCTTATTTTCTGTCCAATAATATATTTTGTAATCTGTGCAAAAATCAGAAAAGAAAATAATAATAATCCCTAATATACATACTAATGGCGCATCACGCCAACGTGCGCCATTAGTATGCCAAAGGATACTAATGGCACATCCCAGAGCAGTGCGCCATTAGTATGCCAGAGGGTACTAATGGCGCATCACCCAGCAGTGTGCCATTAGTATGCCGAAGGATACTAATGGCGCATCACACTACAGTGCGCCATTAGTATGGCAAAGCACATGGGTATATATGGCCCCCTGGGAGGCATACTAATGGCGCACCGTGGCCTATACTAATGGCGCACTGCTCGGTGCGCCATTAGAGTACCAGATACTAATGGCGCACCAGCGGTGCGCCATTAGTAAAAATTACTAGTGGCGTGATGCTAGTGGCGCACCAGTAGTGCGCCATTAGTAGGCAAAACTGGAGCACCACTAGTAAGCCTTTTTCTAGTAGTGAGTGGGTTATTTGGCACAATCAGGGCCCAATCTCAATTTCGGTCTATTAAAGGCCCATGTTTTTTATGGGCTCGAGATATTTACACCTGTAAACAGCCTTTTTTTACTGAGGGCCCAAATTATGTTTAGGCCTCTTAAAGGCCCACTATGGGCACAGGCCTACAAGAAACATATGAAAGCTTATGCTGATTTAGGCCCAGATATTTTTAGTGGGCTACATGCCAATTTCGGCCCGTAATCAGTTTTAGCCCAATTGGAATGGGCCCGATGAATGTTGGCATGTTGGGCTCCTACGAAGCTTTCGGCCGAATACATTACTAAGATAAACCTACACTATACAAAAATAGCGTCGTAATTACTGCAGCCTGAGGCAGCATCATAAATGTTGTATCACAACAAAATAAATTCCAACCATACAACAAAAGGCCTGTTGGCATAAAGTTTACAGTCCTTCTAGATAAAAGCACCATCAGATGTATAGAAGCACAGATCATTTGACCTGAGTGCTAATGTTTCAGGCTGTAGAATCTGATGGAGCAGCACGATCTCCACCTTTTTTCCGCCATTGCTCTTGAACAACGAAGCGAATGTCTGATAGTCTGGTTTCAAAACCATTCATATCTTGACGACATTTCTCAACCACTATTCTTGTTTTCGAAACAACGTCCATTAGGGATTGGACTTGTGTCTGGAGCACAGATATATCACTCTGTCTAGCAGGAAGATTTTGTTCAGTAAGCGATTTGGACGAGGTTACCTTGACAACCAACCCAGAATTACGCAGGAAGGTGCTTTTTGCACTGTTAGTGGAGAGATACTGACACACTGCAGCAAGAGGTGACATTGTGCCTGTAGTAGCCTCATCACCTTCAGGTGGTTGTGGCTGTTCAATCATTTGTTCCATAGCTTCCTGAAAGTTTGAACTTGTAGATTAGTGTACCAGATAAGTTACTAATGAGACAAAAACAAACAAAGTAGGTTAATCGTTTATACATAACTTATTTTGGTGAACTACTGTAATACATTAGCATGTATTGTAGTGCCAACTACATAATAAAATCACGAACATATGTCCATGTAGCATGCCTACTGTATTGTCTATTTCCTCACATTCGTTGACATCTAAGGATAAAGAGACATGGTTTAAAGTAGGATGAACATAGTATGACTTCACTCATATCATGGGCAAACAGATATAAAACAAACAGGCTATTTTATCATTGTATGCGCACGCGAACATAACAACTAGATTACAGATCAAGACCAAATGAATATCCTTCATCTCTTTTAAACCATGTAAGTTGAAATGATACGTTAAGACAACTGTGAATAAAAGTGAACAGAGTAACTGACATTGGCTGCAAACCAAGTAGTTAAATGAACACATCACACTACCAATCAGTTCAAGGCAGGAGGAGTAAGGACTTACAACAGCGGCTTGAACTGGTGTGCTCATGCCCTTCATCTTGCTGGTGTGGCAATCTTTGAAGATTTGCACTGCATTCGGTTCAGGTTCATTTTGGTCCGCACGGGCTTTCCTCTGTATTTGGAACAAGTCAATATAGATACGATAATATGGCACAAAAAAAGAAGGAAGTAGCAGCTATTTACAAGAGCCTCGCAGTGTGCAATATAGCTACGAGATCCTGTTGTCTGTTGGAATTTCACTTTAGAACGGTTGGTTTTGTTCTTCAAACAGTTAGCCTAGAAGAAGATACACTTGTAAGGCACATACATAAATACAAGTTCAATATGTGGTCTGATCAAATACATATAGCCTACCTGATACTTTGGATCAGACCAGTGTTTAACGAGGGCTGTCCAGTCTTCATCTGTAATATATTCCACTGGAGATGTTTGGGCGATTTCATTGTTAGCCTTGCCTTCAAAGTGAGATTTTCTAAGGTGGTACCGATACTGTCGCAGAGCAGAATGAAAAACATGAGTGCATGCTTGTTTAGTTGCATCATCTTTCAGATCCAACTTGAACCTCATCTGTTGAAAAAAGAATGTGAGTCTTATTAGGAGGAAGCTAGAAAGTATGGGACAGAGCAAGACAATATTACTAATTGCGATGAATAACATTACTTACGGATAAATGGTTAAGGAAGGTGTTAAACTGGGTATTGTCTTTCTCATTCCTGTACTGGATCCACGTTGGGAGGATACGTGCATGACACCTAACGGCAACGGCTGCCTCTGATACTAACTTGGCTGACTGTAGCATCACATGGCCTTTTTAAACCTGCCTCAAAATGGATCTCCATTCTTCCTCCTTTAGATTTTGTTAATCTGTCAAGCATTATCCCTGATGTCTGTTTCCGCTTGCGCCGTGGTGCTAGTTCAACAACGAATATGGAAAGTGTTAGTGTACATAAAACTATGAGAGTACATATAAAGGAGCATGCAACTGCAACTTGACTCGGTCAGGTACCGTCTTGGTGTTGATGCTCATGAGGTTCATCTGATCTTGCCATGTCCTGTTGTGTCAGCAGTGCTTCTGAAGTAGTGTTAGGTGTGAAGGTAGCTTGGGAACTGGCCAGTTCCGGAGCAAACGAACGAGTAACTGGTTGAGATGCTGGTACAGTTGAAGCGGATGCTGCAGCTGGTGGAGCAGGTGATACTGTGTTTGTAGATTTAGCCGGTGGACTTGGACCTTCTACTGCACTATAAGTACCAGTAGAATCTCGACGGCAGAACCTTTTCCGTTTCACCCGACGAGTAACAACACTCCCTACTATATTATTTTCCTTGCTCTTTTTTGACTTTGCCATGTCAAGCTGTACCCACAACACAAAAGAATAAAATCACTCTTCAGAACTCATTGATGCATGATACAGACAAGCAATACTTTGATGTAAGACAACCGTATGAGGATGGAATATGTAAGAAAAACAGGACGGCATGACATATTCACAGCTACGATGTGCAAACTAAGCAGAAGGATTTTCAAGAAAATAGAAGTAATGCAAGCTGGACACCATATGAAAGATGCAACCAAATATTACTCTGCCAAGTTAAAAGTGTCTTGTCATAAGTGGCAATTCGAAAAATTAGAAGCAGTACAACATAGAAATCAATGCAAGATGCAACCACTATCAAACTGCCATACATGCTAGAAATCATATTCAAGATGCAAACCAATATCACACTGCCAACTTAAAGGTCTCCCATCATAAGTGACTGATGCAGGATACACAAGAAGAGTAGTTTCATGTAAGAACATGGTGTGATAGACAGATATAGTATGTACCAAAAACAGGAAAGCGTGTCATATTCACATGTATCATGTGTAGGCTAAGCAGATGCAGTTTACACTAATTAGGAGCAATACGAGCTAGACACCATATGCAACATGCAACCATATATCACACTGCCAAGTTAGAGCAAGCATCTTGGATGGTGGAGTAGGGGAGCGGAGACTTGGACCTTGTAATGCACTATCAGTACAAGGAGAATCGGTACAGATGCTCCATTTACGTTGCTGCAGAGGACCACCATCATCGCCTTCCTTACTCTTTTCTTTCATCTTTCTTGATTTTGCCTTGTCAAGTCAAACCCACAAGAAAAAGGAATAAAATTTGCTCTTCAGAACTCATTGATGCATGATACTGACGAACACTACTTTCATGTAAGGCAGCCGCATGATAGGAGGATGGAATATGTATGAAAAATAGGACGGCGTGACATATTGACATGTATGATGTATAAAGTGTAAACTAAGCACAAGGTGCTTGAACTTCTTAGAATCGATGCAAGCTAGAAACCATATGAAAGATGAAACCAATATCACTCTGCCAAATTAAAAGGGTGCCCTAACAAATGTATTTGACCAAATTAGAAGCAATACATGGCAATCGGCTAGAAATAATATGCAATATGCAACGAATAAAGGTGACTCATCGTAAGTGATTGATGCAGGATACAGAAGAGAGGTAGTTTCATGTAAGAACAAGGTTAACACATAGATGTAGTGTGTACCAAAAATAGGAAGGCATGTCATATTCACAGGTATAGTGTGTAAACTAAGCAGATGCAATTTACCCTAATTAGAAGCATTACAAGCTAGACACCGTATGCAACATGCAACCACATATCACACTGCGAAGTTAGAGCAAGCACCTCTGATGGTGGTGTAGGGGAAGTGCGGTCTTCAGGTACAGAGCTACGTTCAATATCTTCATTTACGCTTGCTATTTCTTGAGAATCATGTGGAGAGGATGAAATTGCATTCTTTATAAGAGTATTGCGTGTCATATTAACCCACGCGCGTGACTGTCTCATCATAAGCGATAGACGCAGGATACACAAGAACAGTAGTTTCATGTAAGAACATGGTGTGATAGGCAGATGTAGTATGTACCAAAAACAGGAAGGCGTGTCATATTCACATGTATAATGTGTAAGCTAAGGAGATGCAATTTAACAAATTAGGAGCATTGATGAGGGATACACAAGAAAAGTAGTTTGATGTAAGAACATGCTTAATAGAAAGACGTAGTACGTACCAAAAACAAGAAGGCATGTCATATTCATAGGTATAATGTGTTAACTAAGCAGATGCAATTTACCCTAATTAGAAGCATTACAAGGTAGACACCATATGCAACATGCAACCACATATCACACTGGCAAGTAAGAGCAAGCACCTGCGATGGTGGTGTGGGGGAATTGCGGTGATCAACTAGAGAGCTACGTTGACTATCTTCATTTAGCCATGTTGTTTCTTGAGAATCATGTGGGGAGGATGACACTGCACTCTTTAAACGAGTAGGGCGTCTCACAGTAACCCACTCGGGTGACTGTCTCATCATAAGTAATTGACGAGGGATACAAAAGAGCATTAGTTTGATGTACGAACATGTATAATAGACACATGTAGTATGTATCAAAAACAGGAAGGCATGTCATTATCAAAGGTATAATGTGTAAAGTAAGCAGATGCAATTTAACCAAATTGGAAGCAATACAAGCTAGACACCATATGCAACATGCAACCAGATTTGACAGCGCGAAGTTAAAGCAAGCACCTGGGATGGTTGTGTGTGGCAATTGAGATCATCAACTGCAGAGCTACGTTTACTGTCTCCAACTGCTGACACTGCACCCATTAGAGCGCTGAAACGCTTAGTGCTTATCTTCGAATTACACTGGAGCGACTTCTGTCTTTTCTTTTCTGCATTCATCAACACTGCGTCAGAGTCTGAAATACCCATGCATAAAAAACAATAGTGTGAGTATGGGTGAAGTATGTGCACAATTAGTACAGTGTAAAGGTAGCAGATAGCAGGTCAGTGAGAAATAAATGACGGGAGACATATGATAGCTCTACAACATGCATGGCACACTAAATTACTACAGGATTCTATGAAAATAACAGTCGACTAAAAGCAAATAGGTCAGTCCATTTTTTCTGCACCGTCCGATGTACAAAGAACGGGTAGATCGCCTTCATCTACCTCCAGCCAGTCAGTGTTGACGATCCTCCTCGAAACACTAGCGACCACCGGCCCAGTATTCCTCCCCTGCCTGTGCCCTCCCCTCGACCTCACCGCACCGCCCCCCCGGCCATCCATTCAAGCCCCTCTGACCTCCAGATCAGACGCAAGCAGCTCCTGCGCCCCACACCCCTATGATAGACACCGATGCGCCGCTTCCCCGGGGAACATGCGGACTAGGTGCTCCGCGCGCCTAAGCGGGTGCTGCTTCTTTTAATTGCGGTTCGACTGACCCTGAATCGAAATACAGGTGGGCTACTGACCTCTAGCAAAGGTGAAATAGTAAAAGGGAGGAAACCTTGTGCATTTAGTATCACGAAGAAGATGCAGTAAGAAACGCTGAACTAGTTTCTTTCGTGGGATGAATACGGTGTGAGCGGAGACGTAAGATTTGCACGAATAAGGGAAGAGGAGTACCTCTTTCTGCTGGCAGTGCTGTGTCCTCCTTCTGTTTTTCCGACGATCTTCTTGTTGTTCGCCGGAAACCAGAAGTTGTGGAGGACGGTGCAGCCTTGGACGAACCCATGGCCAAGTTGTTGAGTGTGGTGCGGTGGCCGTCTGTCGGCGACAGGGAAGCAGATCCGAGGCGGCGAACGATGGCGTAGCGGGAACAGCTCCGGTGCGGTGGACGGTTGCGACAGTGGAGCCGCAGCAGTGAGGCGCAGGACGGCGTGGTCGGAGTGGTTCTGGTACGGCGCACGTCGGCGTCGGCGTCGTGGAGGCAGCTCTGCCTCGGCTTCAGCTGCTAAGTCCTTGAGGGCATTGCGGTTGCGGTTGCGTTGGACGATGACGTCGGGGTACCGGCTCCGGCGTGATGGAGGAGGGCGGCGGTGGATTGGCCGCTATGGGGTGGAGGACGGAGGAGGCTGCGGTTTCACGGCTGGTGGAGAGGGCGTTTTCGCGCCCACGGAGTATGAATGGGGAAACGGAGGGAGGCGGGGAACTAAGGGGGAACAATGTTTCGGTTTGAGACGCGCTTGTTTGAAATTTGGGGAAAGTTACAAACTTTGCCCCCATCGAAAATTTCGGACATATTGCGGGTTGGGGGTAGGACAGTCATGTCAGGTGTCCCAAATGTGGGCAGGATAGATTTCGGCCGAGCGCATGGGTAGGCGCCCACGGCGCATGAATGCTTCTCGGAGGCGGTTGAGACTGGCGTCTTGGTGAAGTTACAAACCTACCCCGGTTTAGACCTTTGGACATCGGGCCGATAGGCTACATGGGCCAGAGTCAGGACAGTAATTTCCTACCACCAAAACATTAGTCTCGCGCGGTTTCGGGTGACCAGAGGCCTATTTGGCGCTTCGTTCAATATTTGGGAGCAGAAGCATTAACGTTTTCGGTTCTCTTGAATTTAATTTTCAGGATTTTTCAAACTTCACAAATCTTTACTCTTGAAAATCCTAAAGCTACGATTATTTTGGAATGGAGGGGGTACATTTGAATATACATTGTACACGAGTATATATTAAAAAAAATATGCAACTTACCTCAGTTCATGCATGGTTCCAGATATAATCTCCTTGGTTGCAAAAAAACAGTTAGATATGCGTATGAATATATATATAGCATGTTCAAACTCACAACAAAGATTGATGCCCCCTTTTACATCTGATTTACAAATGCCATTATCTCGGGTACAAATAGATGAATGCACTTCCTATGAATTCGAATCTTTGAAACCCCCTTTATGTTGAATTCGACATGTATTCTATTTCGTAGCTAGCAATTTGGAATGTATCCATGCAAGTGACAAATGTATAAAGTTCTTCACACTAACAACATGGAGTGCACTAATTAATGTTTATATATGAATTGCAAAAGCATCCATTGCCTGTATTTCAAACCGCTCTCACTCTATGGATCGATAATATGAAATAAACACATGCACATGCTAGAATTCAATAGAGTATGGGTGTCTGATAGACCGATTTTCGTCCATACGCAATTTGCAAAATTCATGATCTCATCCAAAAATAATAATGCCATTTATATTTTAATTTAATGCGTAGAACCGTCTTTTACACGTAGATGCACTATGCCTCGCCCTGTTCTCACAAACGCGTTATATATCTCTCTATCTAACGCATAAGTGCACACACTTTATATGCATCGGCATTTCTCTTTCACACATGCTCACAATCTCTCTCAGGGTGTCGGGGTGTCTCACGCACATGCTCTCTCTGTTTCTCTCTCTCTCTCTTTCTGACTACTATGTACCACTCTTTTCACTAATCTCAGTCGGAAAACACTATTTCTCTCACATGCATATATACACATGATGGTCTCTACTAGCCCTCTATACGCACATATATATGCCTACGTGTCTCCCGCACGCACATTATCTTTAGGCCTCTCTCGCACACATTGCCCCCCGACACACCTCTCTCTTAGTAGTTGGCAGATATGATTTCATCATATCATTCGGTAGGATATCCCTGGCTGTTAGGCTGGATGGTAATACGAGGCAAAGTTTTACCCTAGTTCGGATCGGACCCTTGCAGTTGAAGAAAGAGCCTACTCCTGGTACTGTATATTAGTGATAGGGGTGTGTACAAAGTACACCTGAATACCAGGCATTGTGCGTGTGTGTATACTATCGACGAACTAGCCCCCAAGCTTGTATAACATACTAAGGGCCTAGGGTTACAAATCATATATAGTCGGCTTATCACCAGTGGGGATAGAGTCCTCCGCGACTCTGGTAGCTTCGTGTTGTACGCCGAGTCCTCCACATGGGTCTTCGTATAACACATCTCGTCCAACCTATATGTGGCGCAGGATGGAACCGACCCATGAGTCTTCATGTTGACCCACCACAACTAGAAATGATGTGCCCACCACACCACACACGCAATCGGCCACTAAGAAAATATGCATATACAATAGTACAACGGTATCTAGCTCACGATACATCTCCATATTTTGTTGATGACACTGACGGACTTTGCATTTGATGCGTGCTCCGTATTTTGTTGACGACATTTACGGTCATTGTATTTGAAGCGAAAGCACGATATGGTCACTGGACTTCAGAATAAGCTCATCACGGTCACCACATACATTTTGTCGTGCTAACCAACATGTGGTTGGATGGTTAGAGGACAGTGGTTTCTCGAGCCCACCAAGGTTAAAGTCCCGGTGCTCGCATTTATCTTGTGTTAATTTCAGTATTTTCCTGCGATGTACGTTCAGTGGGAGGAGACATTCCACTCGACTACGAGGCACCTATGGTGACTTCGTAAAATCTCAAGATCATATATGCTGGCCCACTCTCTCGAAGGTGCTCATAAGGGTAGGCTTCGCGTGTGTGCGCTTATAGCGGTGAGTGCTTGCACGTATATATGAGCCCTTGCGTCTGTACCATGCTAAACAAATACATATCATGATTATACGGTCACTGGCTCACCCGTACAACTCCGTATTTTGTTGATGACAAAATCAATTGACCAGTCAAACGTTCCACGCGGCGCAACTAGTGTTGCACCATCGGGGCGCGTAACTGTGGGGCCCACCTTTCAGCCCGTATATGAAAGAAAGAAATGGTAGTTTGAGTCTGTACTGTGTTAATAAAATAGGAGTACATTTTAGGGTGATCATACGGTCACTGGCTCACCATACAGCTCCGTAATTTGTTGATAACACGATCAATTGACCAGTCAAACGGTCCACATTTAGCAGCGCACATTACCATAGGGCCCACCCGTCAGCGTGTATATGAAGGACAGAAATGGTAATAAATTAGTGGTCGGTGGGTATTCAAAGTCGTGAGACCTCTGGTTGGCAGTCACCGGCGGATGGGGGGCGTTCATTGGGCGGTGGGGTGGGGATCCCCGGAGAAAAAGCTCGGCGGGGGGGGGGGGGAGGGGCTAGAGGGATGGCTGGTGCGGCGGCGGACCAGCGGTGGGGCGGCGGGGGCTGGCGGTTCGGCCGGTGGTGGCTGGCGGCTCAGGGGGGGTGGAGTTTGATGATAAACTGGAGGCCCTTGATTTCGTATCCAACAGCTGGAAAATCTAATGACCAGAGATGAAAAAGTCAGTCGACTGACGTGTAGCCTCACCCCGCACGTACACATGCATGCACGCATGGAGGCGTGCAACACTAACACGTACACACGCACGCATGCTGGCGTGCAACACTGACACATACACATGCACTCATGAACACACGCACGAACGCACCCATGCATGCAACACTGAAACGCACCCTTGCACGCATCCAACACTCGCACGCCTGCATGCACACAACACACGACGCAAGACACACGCTCAACCTATACGTGCATGCACCCTTTGTTAAGGACATGGATTGTTACGGGTATTAATCAATCTTATCTGTGATAAGCAGAACATTGATGTTTGCAGCGGTCTTTATGAATCACAACGTATCGAATGGGCTATCAACATAGTAGGCTTATCTACATGAAAAAGATGATGTCACACTCAATGAACAATCATCGGTTTATGAAATGCCCGCTTCTGACCGCCCTGGCCCACCAAAGGTTCCTCTGCTGTGCGCTGCCTGCGTTGGGTCACTGACATGCAGGCCATGCACCCAAAGAGCCCACACGTCAGTGGAAGAACGGCGCGGTGTCCTAGGTTAGAGTCGAGGGCGCCACTCGCGGCACGCCCGGCTGAACACGCCTCCGTGCCGCATTCAAACGCCTCCATGAAACCCGCCCGCGTGGAAGCCGAGAAACCCACTCTGGACCCACGTCCGTTCATGACCGGGCCGGTGTTAAACGCAACGCCGGCCGAGCTCCTCCCGTCCGCCGTCAATTTAATCTCCTATTTAAACGAGGCCAAACGCCGGCCAAGAATCGCACACCTCCGCCGCTCCCCTATCTCCTCCACCATTTTGTCCACTCTTACAATGGCTTACGAAGAGTAGTTATTCCGCATCCAAGTCGGCTGGGTAGCCCGCCGGATACGAGCTATGCAGCTCGGTGATCCACCTCCCTCCCCTCGCCCGACGGAGCCAGTTGCCGCCCAAGCCGGCGCGCGGTTCAGCAACTCGCCGCTCCAGGCCAGCTCGACGAGGAGTGGCGCACGGGCGTCGTTGCTGCCGTCCACGCCGCCGCCTCGTACCGCGTCTCCCATTTCTGTGGCCGAGACTCCCATGCCAGCGGCCGCACCATGCAAGCAGCGACAGATGCCGGGTGCGCGGAGAGCGACGAGTCGGTGGCCAGCGCCTCCGCGTCCGCCGCCATCATCGAGGTGAAGTATAACATGGGAGGCCGCCGCCGCTTAGGTCCCATGAAGGCCACCGCGGAGGCGACGCTGGCGTACACAATAGGTGTCTTGCTAGATCCTTTTGTTGCGAGGACCTTCGTCGACCCCGCATGGGCTCCACGGAATAGGGGAATGTTAGGATGAACTCGAACCGGTGCCGGCCATGGCGAAGTAATGGCCGATGATGTACTCGAACCGGTGCCGGCCACCATCATCTTCGGCACCAGCCAATGATATTAGTTGGGCAGTGGGGAAGCGAGCCATCCTTTGCGCTGAAGCATATACCTCCGGGGCTCCCGGCAGTCCGGTGATCGTGCTGCCGGACATGAGGAACACAAATCGATCGGCGGGCGAATATTTAGGCCAGGTATTATATACTTGTGCTGTCCAGAACTAGCACCGTGTAGTTCATTTTTGAAAATCCGTCATGTTTGTATGAAAATCCGGTATTTTATATGATTTCCGTCGTTGTTTATATGAAATATCAGTTTGTCTACGTGTTTGCGTGAATTTCGTCCGGTTGGTTGAGTTGCTATCATAATGTGTGCGGCTACGGTTGGATGGCGTAATTTGCGGGTCGCCGGTCGGTCTGCGGGCGGCTCGGGCGGCGTTGTGGGACAAAAAAACACAGCTCGTGTGAGCTCGTCTCCAACGTGCGCGCTGGAGGATGCATGACAGCATGACCACCCGAGCCATTCCTCGTTCATCGGTGGCAAAGGCACCGGTGGACAAAAGGGTCGCCAATATTTTGGCTACCCCAGGCAAGATCCAAATAGCCCCTCCCAACAGATTCAAATCCCTCGTTCGCCATGGAATTTTGCCATGTCTTGTTTTCGTGGACTAGCAAGATGCCCGTGCATTGCACGGAACATCAAGATGCATTTTTTTACAAACTCCCGCATGCATGCAAGGGATAATTAATGTCCTCCTTTGCTAGTACCACAAGGCAAACACCATCAATATTGCATCGATTAGTGTTAGTGGCCTTGTATATCTGCAAATTGTAATTTTGATAGTGGCCCCTTGTATATAAAAATTGCGGGAGAAAGATGAGAGATAAGGCGAGGAGGAGTGGGGCGTGGTGGTGACTGGTGGTCGGACTGGGCGGAGCCATGGGGATGGACGGCGCACTATGTCTAGGTTTGTATCTCTCTCACACACACCCACGTAGGTGGGGGACGTGCACGAAGAGAAGAGGTGAATGCACGGCGCACGTACTCCCATCTCTTTCCCAACCACACCTGTGCGGGTACACGGTGGAGCTCATTTATGTACGAAAAAAGGCAGCCCACGTGGTAATTTGGCACGTGTACTGGTTGTCCACTTGGTGGAGGGAGGATCATCTACCACGGGTGAACAAACAAATTGCGACTTGATGCGTTATGTTAAATTAAAAAAAGAGGCAAACCATGTGGGGCCTACCTTAGAGGCAAGGCTCTATACACTGGAGTACTTTTGATGTGTCCCGTCAACTCACAGAATGAGGAGAAGCTTGCTTATTACGCCGTCTCCCCCGCCCACGGGCGCGGTGGCTCGCAGGATGAGGTGAAGCTTGCTTACGAGTAGTAGTAGTAGTACTACTACTACTACTACTACTACTACTACTACTACTGTACGCCTTTAGGCCCGCTCCCTCGCACACGCGCGCGGTGGCTCGCAGCACGAGGAGAAAATTTTACTACTCCCTCCGTTTACTCCTCGTCCCTACTACGTACTTTGGTTAGTACTCCCTCCATTTACTTATACAAGGCCACTATAAAAAAATACATTTTGCATCTATACAAGGCCACAAATAGTAATCGAGACAAAAGTTACTACTCCCTCCTTTCCAGTTTATGGCTCAATTTCAAAATCTCTCCAACCAAGGTAGACAGTGAGTAGTCGAATTAATTTTGTAGTTTGCACAAGTAATTAGTACGCTCGTTTTTCTCAAGAAGTTATGTTTACCGAGGCATTAATTAGAACGAATGCATGAATGACCACTAAATTTCCATGAACTTGTACATGCATTGGTTAGTTTCCTCTTGACACTACTTGCGTCGGGTGATCTAACGCACCTCGAAATCCAAAATGTAATGGTAGTACTACTAGTATAGTAGAATTGTGACTTATCAAACGGAAAAACGAATGTTTTTTAGATGAGCCCTATAAACCCTAGTGGGTACGTACTCCGTAAAAACAGATTTTTCCAAAACTAAGTCGCTCCCTTTCATGAATTCTATAGTATACTCCTCCGTCGACGCTCCCTTTCATGAATTCTGTACTTCCTGTCGCCGACATGTGGGACATATAGCAACCGGGTCGACGTGTCAAGCACCAAATAACAGTGCAGAACAGCAGGGGGGACGCACCCCACTCGTAACGGCCCAGTAGTAGTAATGAGCAATGAGACGTCAAATCACAATGCCGCACCTTCCCAGACGGACGAAGCAACCATTATTTCACACTTCGGTTCGCCATCATCTCAAACCACGTAGTATTGCTTCTGCCTCAAGAGGGACACGCGCATCGCCTTGGTACATCATGACACGTGGGACCGCAGGACAGGCCATGCTCCCCCGCCGATCGCTCGGTAAAATCACCTCATTTTTACTATACTTCCTCCGTATCGGTTTACTACATGGCATGCACGTCGTTCTAGGTTGAGAATTTAACTAGCTATATATGTGATGAACAGTACTCTAGCCTTTTAAAAAATGTATACTTTTGTACAGTAGTACTATCGATGGATTGCGCCATGGAGCAAAAATTGAAATTAAAAAAAAGGTGGTACATATAGAGAGCGCTCGTCGCCAAATTATGCATATAGTACTATTAAAAAAGCTAGTACGTGCTTAATTGGGGTGCTAAATTCTATTAAAGAAATACTAGTAGTATGTACATACTGAATAGTTAAAGTACCGAGAAGAAACATAACATAGTTCTGCTGGGGGCTCAGCACAACACACCCCTCAAATTAAACTAAGCACACCTGAAATTAAACTATGCAACTAATCTGGTAGACACTGCATTAGAAGTTCAGAATCACCATGAGCAACGACACTGCCACCTTACTCGGAGTCCTCATCCACGTCCTTGACTTCGTCCTTGTCCCTCTTCCTTTTGGCCGATACTTCTTTGCTTGAACCGCACACTTGGCTGTTGCTCTTCATCCAACCCTTGTAGATATTGAAACAAAGGTAGCCATCCATTGCAGCGTAGTGGATGTGGTCTATATCTAGTACATTCCGCTGCCATGCATGACGATGAAACGTGTAATGAGGTTTCTCCAGTTTACGATACGAAGGATGAACCATGGCTCCTGCCAGGGTCAGCATTGAAGGCTGACGAGAGGGCACCAGCCGATTCTTCTGGAGGTCGAAGGGGTTGCCTACAACGAGGCCTATCTGACCCAGGACTTCTTTGTCGTTCTTAAAGTCTACAGTAATGAATTTCACTATTTTGTCCTTGAGGAAGTTCTTGAAATCCTGGCACTCAATGTCGGCATGGCATATGTGGTAGACCAAGCAAACGTTATGTACGCAAACCTGGATCACGACGGGCTTCTTCCTCTCTTCGTCCTTTAGATCCTTCTCCCGTCCCAGGACTGTGGTGTACTCAACATCTAGCCCAGCGACCCACTCATCATCTGAGTTTTCGAACATGCGTCTGAAGCGAGAAAGGCATCCTTTCACCGTCGCGGAAGAACGGGTGTAGATGACGTCGAACTCATTGCCGGTGATGGTTCTAACCTTGTACTCACCGCCGATCATGGAGATTTCGGACGCGATGGATTTGGGAGGAGGGTTAGGATTAGTGGAACTGCCGTAATGTGAATGGACGGGACGACTAGGAGCGAACCGCCGTAGTATTGAAGGATGTGCGGGGACGAGTAGGAGCGAACTACCAGCGTGCGACGACAGGGTAGTGGCTTTCCATTCTCCCATGATACGGGCTTCCGAGAGCCCTTGGATCTGAGATCGAACAGTTGCATGGCGTGATTCTAGACCTATGGGTGAATATCCTATCCTGGGCGGTTATTCTGCAAATTTTCAGCAACTTAGCATGCGACCATTTGATCTCAAATCCAAGGGCTGCCAGCAGCCCGTATCATGGTCGCGCCTACCACGACCGTCGCGTCGCTCGCGTGGTCGCGCCCTTGGAGATTTAACACGGTGCGTTAGGCTATCTGATGTTGGCATGTCATACATATAGTCATCACTTAGTCACTCAAACTACAACAAGGTTGGCTATAAGGTTGGCTATAAGTGTATTTTTTTACTCCTCTCTATCTCTTTCTTCGTACTCCCTCCGTCCCATAATATAAGAACGTTTTTGACACTAGTGTAGTGCCAAAAACCTTCTTATATTATGGGACACAGGGAGTACTAGTATTTATTGCATTTGCCAAGGAGTGACCTCTTCCAATGAAATGGTGTTGCTAAGTTTGCTTCATTTAATGAGCTATAGACTCAAAATTGTCTTTTCACCTAGGTACACGCGCTTAGCACCGTTTCTTCCTTGGGTCACCAAACTAGTCTCTCTCTTCTTGATTAACTTGCCACATCAGACTTTATGCCTATGTGGCAAGCTTAAGCACCTGTAGGAGCAAGTAAAAGTAAGTACAATGGTGCGCTTTACATGGCATTTTTGCATATGTGGAGGAAAGAGAGGCAAGGAAAAAGTGGAGAAGTGGGCTCTCATGCAAGAGCCAGCCTCTACTACATGGTGGAGCATTGGGAGAGGCACCTGAATGGAGGTGGTCAGGAATCGGGAGACTCACGCCGGTCGTAGTGCCGTAGTTAAAATGATAATGGCAAGTCAAATCACGGGGCCCCACCTGTCCAGCAGTAACTCGCTGTCAAATCACACAGCCCTACGTTTACAGTAGCCTACTCCCTCGTCTTCTCGCGTCTCTGTCGAACCGACTAGGCGGAACTGCCCCTCCTACCGCGCAGGAAAAGCCCCACCCTCGACTTTTAAATACAACTACATCCGCTTAAGAATCCAATGATATACTTTTTGTGACATAGTGACTCATATTTAGTTAGTCAAATGGATGACATAGAACTACGTGCAGGCCCTATAAACCGAGACGCCTAAAAATAAAAAAACCGAGACGGAGAGGGTAGTTTAGCATGTATGTTTTTAGATCAATATAGTCGGGATTCACCAAGGAGCAAAACCAAGTGGTAGGCTGCTCCTGTCGTGCTGGCGTAGTAACTCAAGCAGGGTCAGTCGGCACACGAAATGGCGACACACTTAACAGGACCCCTTTGGCCGACATGTGGCTCATCCACCGTCTTGTTCCACGTGCGATGCACCAAATTACAGTTCGGAGCAGCGGTTGGAATTGGAGGCACCCCGGTCGTAGCGCCGCAGTAGTAGAAAATGAGCGATGAGGGGTCAAATCACAAAGCCCCACCTTTCCCGCATTAAGCTGGACGGACGAAGCAACCATCATTTCACTCTAGGGCGCAAGAGCATAAAGAAAAGAGAAACCAATGATGCGTGCGGCAGCTACCTATGGCACCCTAGGGTAGGGGTCTCCACTACAGATCCTTTTTTTTGAAAGCGCCTCCACTACAAATCGGCATCTCCCTCATCCTCTTGAAGAAAACCGATGATGAGTGCGGCGGTAGGGTTTGTAGGAGTACTACGGCGTGCGGGGCTACATCGTAGTAAACGGGTTCGAGTCGACACCTTAAATATGTGTGGGCCGCTTGGTTTTACGGGAACGAGGCAGCATTTTGGGTTCGGGGACCAGTGGAGATATAGTACGTACAAAAAATTGTGGACGTAAGTTCGACCGAAAGGAAATGATGCATGGGCCCTGCATTTTGATATACCCGGGGCCGCGTGAAATTTGCTACTCTACTCAAAACTAGTAAGGTACACATGTATTGAATGCATGAGATTTCGAAACCAAATTATGAATAAATACACACTATAGCATGTAAAGCTTTGAGTCATATATGCATGATGTAGATGTTCGTTTAGTTCTTATAGTTCATCTCACTCAACATCAATTAGTTTTATAAAAATGTTAAGATTCATGGGGTTGTGCATTGTAAATCATAAAGTAAAAAACAAATAATGGCAATTCATTTAGAAAATAATAATCAATTATGATACAGGAGATTCTAGAACAAAGGAGAAGTGCTTATGTTTTGAGGTTTGTGCATTATGCTTAAGTTCAACCATGGAGTCTTCTAAATTGTACATGTGGCAGATTTGGTGGAATGTTGATGATATCCAACGGCCAGTAGTGCTCGGATTTGCCTATCTCTGCACTGTCGGGTTAGCTTCATCCAGCGACCATCTTTGAAAGTTATTGGCACACTATATAGTTCTTGTGCCATAGTTGCATGTTTTGGAAAAAAGCTACTAGTGGGTTGTACTATCTATTTAGGAATAGAAGATGTATACATGGAAGTTGTAGGGAAAGAGATGACATGGAGCATCTCAATTCCTATGAGTAGGGATTGGAAAAGAGATGTCATTTGGTTCACATCATAGGAACTTTTCTATTGAATCTAGAGATGACATGTATCTCAATTCCTATGAGGAGGGATTAGAAAAGAGATGTAATTTGGTTCATATCATAGGTACTTTTCTATTGAATATACGCTAATGTTTATTTTCCTTTGAAATTAAGGGAGTATAGGAATCCATTCATATGAACCAAGTGGCTATAAAGCTATAGAAATGATATCATGTTTATTTCCTTTGAAATGTGGAGTATATGAATCTATTCCTATGAACCAATTGGCTCTAAAGGAAAAAATCCTATAAAAATCATATCATATAGAGTTCCTATGATATTCCTCGACACTAAAGGATGCTTGAAATTGCTGCGGGTGATACGATGGTCTTTCTTTGTAGACTCCTCACCCATCTTTATAGTTACCTCCCGAAGATGAATGAAATGATATATACATGGTATTCTACATGTGCAATTTGGTACATGAAAACTCGGTAAAAGTTTGCGAGGTTCAAATTTTCAATAAAGCAATATGCACTGCATTTCGGAATGGAGGGAGCATACGGCAGTTGCTAACACTCACGTGGAAGATTTGTGTGTAGGAGGAGTGGTTGTTCTGTTAAATGACATGGCAAAATTGACACTGTCGGATGCCGATCTCAAGGTTCTTAGGGCGTTCGTCAGGAAAAGGCTTGTGGCGAACGTTTGTCGGATAATGATTTACGGACACATGCATTGCATTGATACGTGCCCCCCTCTCTCTCGCACACACACCCTCACGAGTCACGACTCTCCCGAGTCCTCTCGCAGACTCGCACGTCACACCCACCGTCTATCTTCAGGTAGACGTCACGCACATATGTGCTCTTCACACCCTACCCTCAGAACTTCTAAAAAACAAAAGACGGCGCGCACATTTTATTTTAGCTCACACGTCACACACTTATACTATTACTCTTGCGGCGAACGTTCTTTGGGCATAGTATATTGTACTCTCACGAAGAGAAGCGGTGCACGCACGCACTAGTTCTCTCACACCCACTCGCGGGTACACGTAGGAGCGCATTTTTTTGAAGCTGGTACAACAAAATCACTCGACTATATATAAAAGCAGGAGCCTTAGCGCTTGCTTTACTAGGGTTCCTCTCGTTCACTCTCTCATGCTCTCCAGATCTAAGCAACACATAGGTGGCCACACTCTCTCTCAGCTCACGGCTGGTCACATATCCGGCCGGACAACCTCGACCGGGGCAGGGGTGTAGGTGCATCGTTCACGCTGTCGTCGGCGGCGAGGGAGGAGACCAACGGCTGCCCGCGCGTCCCGATCGGCGGCCGTGCCGTTCTCTCTGAGAGAGCGCCGGCTCGGGAGGGTCTCCGACCCCTTCTTCCTCCCTGCGGTATTGTGGCCAAGATGCGGCCTCCCGACGCCGTCTTTGCCACATGCTGACGACCCTCAGGTATATATTCCTTCGAAACTTGCCTTGCTCTACTTCCCCAGCTCCCTTCGTGTGGATCCTTTTCTACTTCCGTCCGCTGTTCCAAAGCCACCTAGACTTCTACTATTATTAGAAGTAAAGCTAGTTCATACAGTCGACTCAAAGCGTTGGTTCAAACAGGGAAGAAAGTGGGAAAGTTGTAGCATGAATCTAGGACTTGGTTCTAAGAGGAAACGGGGGAAAGTAGTAATAGCTGTCACTGTTTAAATAACCGTATTTCGTATTTGCGCAAACAGGGATGTCTGTCTCCATATCGTTTCGGGACGTCTGTCTCCGTATCGTTTCTATCCGCGCAATCAAAAGCACACACCTCAGTTTTAGTACAACTGCGCAAAATGAGATGGCTATCCCTCGTTGCCGTCGTCTAACCTCCCGTCTTCAAGGCATCCCTACATTGGTAGTAACTAAGGTAGAATGACCAACGCAATCTAAAAGAAGCTAATTCGTACGTTTTACTTCCTGATTGTAGTGCAGGGACGAGCGAAAACAACTGCATCCTAGTCCGGAATGCACTTTCTACCAGTTCATCCATGGACTGAGGACTAGCTGGCATGACTACACGACGGTTTTTTGGACAGGTGCGCGGACAAGAGGCATTGTGGTCTGCTTATTTCTGCAAATAGCGGTGCTTAAATTTACTGGAATGCACAAGCATTTCAGCTGGTCAGTACACTGCATGGTTCAGTTCAGCATTCCAGCTGAGACCACAATTGTAATTGGTTATTCTGGAATGAGAGAACCTAACCCTGGATGGTGGCAACAGGAAAAAACCAGAGTGAACTCCGGGAAATTTAAGCCTGCCGGGAGGCCCTTTGCTCAGAGAAGCCTTGCTTGTTTTTTCCTGATTTGTTTCTCACAACTTTATCTTTTGCTGTGAACTAGTATATGTTTGTTATGTTCTATGAATCATTGAGATGTATAAAATTGCTTAACTTATGCTTTTCAAGTTTTTTATGAAGACGAGTTTAATATGAGTGTTCCACATGAGCGCTGGACTAGCATGTGAACGTTTGGAATTTATTACATTGTGGCCTCAATTAACTGCATGAACCACTATAACAAGATACATAGTTGCTTATATGTCAGACAGCAGATTGTTGATTGTTAGCTGGTCGATAGCCTAGTGTTGAAGCGAGCTGAGCCAATGCGCCGTGTTTTGCACAACTGCTTACAAGTGGGGTAGCACCAATAGTGTTTACAAGTACTTATGTATATGTCGGCGCACGGTTCTCGAACGAGTGCTCTATTTCATCAAAACACACATTGCTCGTATGATAAACCGTGACAACTTATGTCTTACCATGCCATATTCATGAAAAAACTAGTGAGGACGCATCTGTTTCGGCAACAATTATGATGGTTCTCACATGATTCACGGGCACACAAAAGTAGCAGCAGTTCCCATAGATGGATTCAAACAGAGTACCATCCCCAGAGGGGTCGATAACAGGCAAGGTTCGGATAATTAGACACAATCCAAACTACTATTAAACACTAGCTGGGGCAACTATTTCATGCCTCGATCTAATTTGGGCTGGACACAAGACGGACCTTGCCATGAACATCATCGAGGACGTCCCGCAGCAGCTCAATCTTGTGAACCTTCATGAAGTCAACCTTATGGCCCTGCCACTGATAAACTTGTTTGTGGAGGCATGCCACGTCATCTTCCTGCGTAAGCTTGACAAGAACAGTATGCCTCACAAACGAAGGAGTAGCTTTGAACTTCTTGTGCTTCAGTACACCCTGGACAACACGCCTGACAACAGTGAGGCTGGAATACAACTCTTCATTGGTATAACCGCAAATGGCTTCCAGGATCCAACAGCCTAAGAACTTTGTTTTCCCAGTGCGTATATTCAGGTCGTCTGCCTCATAGCGAGTGACATGTACAACCACACAATCCTTGTCCGCATAGGGGCTCTAATTGAAACAGAAACAAATTCTGAATTACTTTTCAGTATAAGAAACACAAGTTATTTAATCCACCATGTATAGCATGGCATCGAAGCTAATAAAATTTTGCATTATTAATCACCACATACTTCCTTTTCTAAAAAAATCACCACATACTTAGATGAAAAACCACAATCGAGATCGGCAAAGAAGCAAATCACATTGGGCAGCTCAGCGGGGGGGGGGGGGGGCACATCCTCGAAGGGGGAAAACTGCTCCTGCAGTGCCACGGGGGCTGTAACCTCAAACGGGGCGTTGACCATCTCAGTAGTGGCCGTTTGCGTATCTGGGGTCGTCTCGGTGGTTGCCTCCATCTTCTTGGAGCTCTCTGTCTCGTGGGGATCAGCCTCCCGCGTCTGCTCCAATATCGGCAGATCTTTGCCTGGTTCTCCTTGGTCCATCATGAAACTGACGAATACTAGGAGACCACTATAAGGAAAACACAATCGCAATGACAATGAAACAAAAAAGAGAGTGCGGATCGGTTACTGCTTTGCAAAAGTTCTTTTCTTTCTCGGAACGAAAATATACCAACATCACGGATCCGCTTACCTTCCCTTCGTTCGGAGAGAAGAACAGTGGCAGATGCGAGTGTTGCCTTTCTTGAAGACGGTGAGGGAGAAGGGGATTCAGCGAAGAGTGAAATGATGGTTGCTTCGTCCGTCAAACTTAGATTGCGGGGAGGTGGGGTTTTGTGATACGACGGCTCGTTACTGTCGCGCTACGACCGGGGTGACTCTCCGCCTGCATACTGCCTTCTAATTTGGTGGATGGCATTTGGGCCCGCGCGCTGCATGGCCCGCATGTCGGTGAAGAAAAGTATAACGGCATTCAGTAGAGGGAGACGTTTCAATGACCTAGGAGGAGCCAGAAGTGGTAGAGTGTCTCCACTGTACTAGTAGTAATTGTTTTTCTGGGTAGCTGTAGAGTGTCTCCACCGTACTAGTAGTAATTGTTTCTCTGGGCCCAAGAAAAAACAGCCCATCCACACTAGTAAATAGTAAAATCAATTCAAAAGCCCATATATTTACTGAATGAGAGGCGCTTCCCACACCCAGCACACCGCCACCCCCCCAAAAAAACTTGGGTGCTCTTCTTCCTCCTCGCTCCCACCCACCTCACGTCAGCTCGCTCCACTCGTACCCCAAAATTCCTCACCTCAATCCTACAGAAAACCCCAGCTCCCCTTCTTCCTCACTCCTACAGAAAACCCCCAGCCCCCCTTCTTCTTCGCTCGCACTACAACTAGGCTCGTCATTCGTTACTCTGCTCAAATCCGTGAGCACGACGCAACGCCCTCGAGGAAAATGGAGTCGGCTGACCCCAGTGCCAAGAAGATGAGGCTCCCGCCAGCGGCGACGCCTGTTGTAGATCCCGCACCCGACAGCGCGGGGAGAAGCAGCGACCCCGCCCCCACCGGATCCCAGGAACCCGTAGAATCTTGAGTGGACCGCATCAGCGATCTCCCGGACGCCGTCCTTGGGGAGATCATCTCGCGTCTCCCCACCAAGGATTGTTGCCGCACCCAAGTCCTCTCAATTCGGTGGCGCCCTCTATGGCGCGCCGTGCCCCTTAATCTCGAGTGTCGTCAGCTATCTCTCTTCAGTGATTTTGAAATCCCCAGAGCCATCATCTCCTCCCACCAGGGCTCCGTTCAAAGCCTCTGCATCCCGTCATGCTACCTGAGCAAGCATACCATGCCCTGCACGGTGGACACCTGGCTGAAATCCCCTGAATTCACAGAACTATGCTTGAGTTCAACTATTCCCCTGGAAATCACATACCACATACCGAACGCCATGAACTTGTGCCCTCAGCACTGATGTCCATCTCACGGTTTTCGTCCTCTCTCCACACCGCCACCTTTGCGCTGTGCTACCTACCAGACAATCTGGTACTAAACCTTCGACTCCCATTTCTTAAGAAACTTACACTTGTGCGGGTTCGTATATCGGAGGCCTCATTGCACAACATCATTCACTCCAGTTGACCTGCGCTGGAGTGCTTGGTGCTTGTTTTCACAGTTAGAATCGGTTGTCTCCAAATAAAGTCGCCTAACCTTGTAAGAATTGGAATTTCTTTTGACGGAAGGCAGCTCGTCATCCAAGATGCCCCTTCACTTCAAAGGTTGATCCTTGATTCTAGTTATTCACCGTTGCAAATAACCGTCCTCTCTGCGCCTAAACTGGAGACCTTGGGTGTAATACATGATCTCTGTGCTCATTTCAATATGGTGTTTGGCTCCACAGTTCTTCAGGTACTTTGTATTATCATCTACACTTGTAACCATAAGTTGCATTTTAAATTTCTGCGCATAATTTATATATCATCTTGGAGTACACATTTTGTAGTAATATTATGTTCTATGCTCAATGAAGAGTTTCTCCATGGATGGCCTATCAATGGTGTTGCATTCTGTCAAGATCTTATATATCCAAATGAATAGTTTTGATCTGAACAAGATTATTGGCTTGCTGCAATGCTTTCCATGTCTGGAGAAGTTGTATATAAAGGTGATAATTTCACGCACATTGGAAGCCCGCATATAGTGTACTAGAATTAACCGTTCAGCTGTTGCTCTTTCGACACTCTTCTTTTAGACCTTAACTGTTTTCAATCTTCATGTCTATTTAGGCAACAGGATGGGGTAAGAAAGTTATAACCAATCGGTGGATTTGTAAGCATCGGGATTTTCTCACTTCTCATGAGATTCGATTGAAGACAATAACGCTAGAACGATATGTAGCCAACCGTGCAAACACAAGATTTGTCACATTCTTCCTGCTGAATGCGAGGTTACTATTGTCCATCAGCCTTAAGTTTATCAGCAGCATGGTTTTGACGGATGGGTATGTCGAAGAGCAAAAAAAGGAGTTTCAGGTGGGCAAAAGAGCTTCTGAACGTGCCAGGCTTCTATTTACAACATATTGTCATCATAATCCAGTAAATTTTACGACCCAGGATGTTCATTCTATGGACCTGACCGATCCATTTGACCGTGACTGCCGAAAACAGTGCTGGAGTTAGATGTTGTTGCCCTTTTCAATCTGTTTTTTTGTAAACCTGATGAACAATTAACCCTCGTGCTTTTGTACAGTTTGTAAGCTGGAGTTAGTTGTTCCTGCCCTTTTCAACTCGGCTGTGACTGTCATATTTTCTTTGAAACAAGGCAAATGGCTTGCTAGTCGTTTAATTTAGTGTGAAATATTGTAACAAATCCCAACCAAGGGAAATAACATCACTCTCGCCGGCTGCTTGAGCTCACTGTGCATTACCGAAGCCAAGTGATTAGCCCCCACCAGCACCCACAAACTTATTTCGAACTAGCACATCAAATGGGCTGTAAATTTTCATAGGAAAGGCTGCATGACCGTGACAGATTTTGATTCTGACATTTGGGACCCGTGAGGAAATAGCCTATCCAAGGTGGTGTCGACTTACTAGCCAGTCAACAAACAATTCTGCCTACCAGCCGTTGGATTGACATCCAACATCTGTCATGTATCTTCTATCTCTTGTCTTCTTCTTCCTCCAGCCGCCCAAACCAAACCACCCCGTCGGCTCCGCCTACTCCCGCCTCCCATGGCTGGCTGCGCCTCCGCCGCCCTACCTTACGTACCCTCCAACGTTGGCCAGTCCCTCCCTCTATTCCCCCACACGTCCTGTTATTCTCCGGCGACGTCAGCCCCAACACGCACCCGCGCCCGAACCAGGCAACCCTCGTACTCCCCTCCGCCTGCGACTGGACTGGCGCATCTTCAACGGCTCCTGTTCATTCCGTCCGAGGCCTCGCCGTCGTCCTCCGCCTTGCGGCCTTGGTTCGCTCGCTGTGCGCGGTGCGCCGCCCTCTTGCGTTGTGAACGTCGTCAACAACCGAGAGGAACAAGGAGATGACTGTACGTGGAGAGGATGACAGTAGGGACCCACCAGCGTCATGGCAGTACGCAAGCAAGTGCCTCTATAGTACAAGCCCAAAATATGGTTCCTCCTAATGGTTGGACATCTGGGGCTCACGCCATTGTCAACGTAGTCAATAAACGAGAGAATTACACTACGAGCGGCTGACACCAGGGACCCAGCAAGTCACGCCGTTTTTTTTTGAGGAACAAGCAGTTGTTATTGATACTAGTTTTAGCGACGGATCAAGGTAACAACGGGGCTGTGCGGGGGCTCTGGCCCGTCTAGCCAGGGTTTTATTTATGTTCTACCACATCATGAGCCCAGTTGTGTTTTTTTCTTGCTGAAAATGGCTAGCCTAGTTCTATTTTTTAAAAGAAATACCCAAACAAGGCCTACTTGCTTTATCGGCCCTGTGGGGCTGCAAATCTTTCAAGACGAGGAGAGTTTCATTCGGTTTGCCAGAAATGGGCTGTACATTTTTAAAACACATCAAATCGGGAATTAGTTTCAATTTTTTTTCATTACAAGATCTTAAATTCCATTGATTTTTATGCATGGAAAATTATTTGGATTTTATATTTATATAAATTATTTTTCAAAATAGTTTGAATGTGAATCGATATTTCTGGATTAAAAACAGTTGACCGCACCGAAATATGCAAAATTTCGTATACTTTTTAACCGTGGCCACAATAGGGGGTGTAATGCTAACAAAAAGCAGATGGGCTCGAAAAAAATGCTTAAGAATTAGCAAATGGGCTGTACATTATTAGAAATAATGGCAGATGGGTTGTATGCTGTTTTGCACAGATTTGAGGCTGACTTGTGCGCCTACTACAGGTTGACGCGTATGCTTTCATAAAAAAAAGGTCGACGCACACGCAACGCCCTGTCAACTTAGTCAACACACGAGAGCAGTGACTGTTGGATGTCCATCCAACGGCTGTCGTGCTTCTTCAATCTCTGCTCTTCATGCTCCAGCCGCTCAAACAAGCGCCGGCGGGACTGCCTGCTCCCTCCTTCCGCGGCCGGCTA
Source organism: Aegilops tauschii subsp. strangulata (assembly GCF_002575655.3). Taxonomy (NCBI): domain Eukaryota; kingdom Viridiplantae; phylum Streptophyta; class Magnoliopsida; order Poales; family Poaceae; genus Aegilops; species Aegilops tauschii. The sequence goes on from NC_053038.3 coordinate 434,456,731, forward strand.
TGCTGCCGTGCCGGCCTCACGGCCCCACCATACTCCCATCGCTGGCCTAGCCATCCCTCTACTCACCCACACATGCTGTTATTCTCCGGCGATGGCAGACAAACCAGTAAACCCTCGTACTCCTCCGCGTGAGAAACAACTTCCGAGTATTCCCTGGCTCCGTGTCGTTACCTTCCTAGGCCTCGCCGTCGTCCACCGCCCTGGTGCTCTCGGCGCGGCCTGGTCAACATGGTCAATGAATGACATCCATCGGAAGTGGACTGTACGTGGAGAGGCTGACAGCTGGGTCCACGGCCGCACGCGAGGAAATGCCTCCTTATTACGCGCAACATAATGATTCCTCCACCTGACAGCTAGGACCCACAGGAAGGGCCTCTATATTTCGCGAAAAAAACATTCCCCGCGCTGACAGGTCGGACCCACCAGCTATATCTTCGCACGCAAGGAAGTGCCTCCTTATTACGCCCGAAAAAATGAATACCCCCTGCTAGCTGGGACCCACCATATTGTTGGGCTAACTTGTGGGCCTACTAAGTTGACAGGGACGGGGGGCTTTGTCCACTCAGTCAATACTCCAGTGACCGTATGATGTCCATCCAACGGCCATAGTGCTTCTTCAACCTCTGGTCTTCTTGCTCCAGCCGCCCAAAGCAGCGCCGGTCGTGCCGCATGCTCCTGCCTCCCGTGGTCGGCTGTGCTACCGCGGAGGCCTCACCGCCCCCATACTACTCCCACCACTGGCCAGGCCATCCCTCCACTCACCCACACCCCCAGTTATTCTGCGGCGACGGCAGCCTCACACCGCAGCCGAACCAGTGAACGCTCGTACTCCTCTCCGCGTGGGCATCCACTGCCGCGTCTTGCTCGACTCCGCGTCGTCCCCTTCCTAGGCCTCACCGTCGTCCACCGCCGTGGTGCTCTCGGCGTGGCGTGGTCAATGTGGTCAACGATCGACTTCCATCGGAAGAGTACTGTACGTGGAGAGGCTGACAGGTGGGTCCACGGCAACTGCAAGGAAGTGCCTCCTTATTACGCGGAAAATAATTATTCCTCCACCTGACAGCGGGGACCCACCGGAAGGGCCACCAGTATTTTGCGAAAAAAAATCATTTCCCCCTGACTGCTGGGACCCACCGGACGGGCCACCGTATTTCGCAAAAACAAAAACCTTCCCCCCGCTGTCAGCTCGGACCCACCAAAAGTGCCTCCTTATTACGCACAAAAAATGAATACTCCCCCGGCTAGCTGGGACCCACCTTGGTGGGAGGCTGACTTGTGGGCCTACTAAGTTGACGGGGAGGAAGGGCTTTGTCAACTTAGTCAATATGAACGATTCTAGCTCCAGTGACCATACGATGTCCATCCAACGGCCGTAGTGCTTCTTCAACCTCTGGTCTTCTTGCTCCAGCCGCCCAAAGCAGCGCCGGTCGTGCCGCACGCTCCTACCTCCCGTGGCCGGCTATGCTGCCGCAGAGGCCTCACCGCCCCCTACTATTCCCACCGCTTGCCAGGCCCTGTGGCGAAGGCAGCCTCACACCGCAGCTGAACCGGTGAACCCTGGTACTCCTCTCCGCGCATACTTCCACTGCCGCGTCTCCCCCGGCTTCGCGTCGTCCCCTTCCTAGGCCTCGCCGTCGTCCACCGCCGTGGTGCTCTCCGCGCGGCGCGGTCAACGTGGTCAAGGAACGACTTCCATCGGAAGAGTACTGTACGTGGAGAGGCTGACAGCTGGGTACACGGCCACAGCCCAGTTTTTTGTGATTTGCCAAGTAAGTCGCTTTGTCAGGGCTGTTGGGTTGCAAATCTTTCAAGACGAGGAGAGCTTTCATTTGGCTGGCCGAGAAAATGGCCCATCAGTAATGAGAAATGGGCTGAAAACACATCAAACCGGCAATTAGTTTCAAATATCTTTTTTTTCATTTTAAGATTTTAAATTACATTAATTTTTATGCGTGGAGAATTTGTTGGATTTTATATTGATATACCTTTATTTTTAAAATCAGTTTGAATGTGAGTCAAAATTTCAGGATTAAAAACAGTTCGGACCGCACCGAAATATACAAAATTTCGTATAATTTTTTAACCGTGGCCACAGTATGGGCTGTAATGCTAACAAAAAGAATATGGGCTCCAAAAAAACCTTAAGAATTAGCAAATGGGCTGTAAATTATTAGAATTTATGGCAGATGGGCTGTATGCTGTTTTCCACAGATTTGAGGCTTTCCTAAAAAAAGGATGACGCACAAGCCCTGACTGTTGGATGTCCATCCAACGGCTGTCGTGCTTCTTCAATCTCTGCTCTTCCTGCTCCAGCCGCTCAAACAAGCGCCGGCGGGATTGCCTGCTCCCTCCTCCCCGCGGCCGGCTATGCTGCCGCGCAGGCCTCACCGCCCCACCGTACTCCCATCGCTGGCCTAGCCATCGCTCTACTCACCCACACCTGCTGTTATTCTCCGGCGACGGCAGACGAACCAGTAAACCCTCGTACAGTCGTACTCCCCTCCGCGTGGGAAACAACTGCCAAGTCTTCCCTGCCTCCGTGTCGTCCCCTTCCTAGGCCTCGCCGTCGTCCACCGCCGTGGTGCTCTCGGCGCGGCGTCGTCAATGTGGTCAACGACCGACTTCCATTAGAAGAGTACTGTGCGTGGAGACGCTGACAGCTGGGTCCACGGCCGCAGCAAGGAAGTGCCTCCTTATTACGCGCGAAATAATTATTCCTCTACCTGACAGCGGGGAACCACCGGACGAGCCACCGTATTTCGCAAAAAAAACGTTTCCCCCTGCTGCTGGGACCCACCAGCTACACCTTCACACGCAAGGAAGTGCGTCCGGGCAAAAAAACAAAACGATTCGCCCCCTGACTATTGGGAACCACCAGCTACATCTTCGCACGCAAGGAAGTGCCTGACAGTTGGGACCCACCTGGTCAAAGCATACGTAGCGTTGTCATTCTGGTCACGAACATGTACGTACATATATATTGGTGGATGTAGAGGCGCGCACGTGTCATAGTAGAGGCGCGCACGTAGCATGTACACGTACGTACAGCGGCCAGGGTGCAAGAAAGAAAATACGGCCACGTATGTGTACACCTACTCGCACATATGTACGGCGAGGGCTCGTTGACATGGCTGGGTCGGAACGGAGAAACAGCGTCGTCGTCGTGTTCATGGGGAGGCAACAGAATGCTTCGTGTTCATGGGGAGGCAACGGAATGCGTCGTGTTCATCGGGAGGCAACGGAACGCGTGGGAGCCAACCGGCTGGGTCGGAACGGAATACATGGTCGTGTTCATCGGGAGGGCTTGGACGGAACAGGCGATGGAAACGAGGCCTTGCGTACCGCAGAACGGAGGAAACGACCTTGTGTTCGACCGGCCACATTCAAAACGGGATCCTGGTCATCGGGAGGGGTCTGGCATACCGCAAAACGGACGAAACGGACCTCCTATGGTCGAAACGGGGGTCCTGTTGATCGGGAGGGGTGTGGTGTACCGCAAAACGGACGAAACGGACCTCCTACGGTCGAAACGGGGGTCCTGTTGATCGGGAGGGGTGTGGTGTACCGCAAAACGGACGAAACGGACCTCCTACGGTCGAAACGGTGGTCCTGTTCATCGGGAGGGGTGTGGCGTACCGCAAAACGGGACTCCACAGGATACTGTTCATCTCCACCGTCGACCTCCTCCAGCCTCCACGGGCTACCGTCGACCTCCTCCAGCCTCCACGGGCTCCTGTACATCCAGCCTCCACCGCGCGCTACTCCACCGGCTACTGTTCAACCACCCCTCCATGGGCACCTCTCCACCATCTACTTTTCATCCAGCCCTCCACACCACGGGGTCCTGTTCAACCACCCCTCCACGGGCACCCCTCCACCGTCTACTGTTCATCCAGCCCTCCACACCACGGGGTCGTGTTCATCCAGAGGCAACGCCACCACTCACTGTTCATCCAACCCCCCTGCAACGCTCGCTGTTCATCCCAAAGGCAGCATCCATCGGCTTCAGTTAGCAGCAGTAGCGAAGGAATCGCTCGATCGGGTTCAGTTAACAGCCATCGATCGATCGCTCGGGTTCCGTAACACGTAGCCTGCAGTGCAATCGCTCGGGTTCAGTTAGAGCCCAACGCCTCGCACACGCGCGCGTACGTGTACGAGAGAAACGCGCATCGCTCGGCCCCCGACCTCCCACCGTAACCGGGAACTCCCCGAAATTTTCCTCGCCCTCGCTTCTACCACGGTTTTTTTCGTCATGGACGGCCCAAAGAATGTCATGCGGCTGCGTCTCCAGCCCGCCCAGGACGAAAAGCCCATTTTCTGTCATGATTTTATGTCATAGAAGTAGGAGCCCACCACATCTATGATGATACCGGGTTTTGTCACAATTATCGTCATAGAAGTGTCATATGTATGACAGAATTTTTTTTCGTTCGGCCCAAAATGTCACGGATGTGTCTTTTTTTTGTAGTGCATATTTGTATATGATCTGTGAATCATTGAGATGCATTAACAGTTACTTATTTCTGTTCGCTTAGTGTTTACAAGTTACTAATCGATCACTAGCTAGCCTACTAATGCGCTCCTGGCAGTTTTAGTTGCGACGCAAGATCCGAAGTCGCAGTTTTTTGAATAAAAATGCCTACCTCTAAAGAAACTGACAAGCTGCTCTGAAGAAAATGCCATGCGAATCTGAAGAAACTGCTAGCGAAAACATTCGCAAATGCCTTATCTCCCAGCTAAAGTTCATCAACTAATGCCCTCGGCTGTGACTCGTTGCATGCTGCTTCGCGTACTGGCTGCGAGGGATTCTGAGTGCCTGCATGCAGCCGGCCGTAATTAAGGCAGCTAACTGATGCGAAAAAAGATGCGCTTTAATTGTTGCGGGCCTTTTAAATCCGTGGAATCTTTATTGACAAGGAGGGAGATGATTCGATTGCACTCGTTTGACCGTCATACCGGCGTTCGACCCAGCACAGACGGGACGGGATGGCACAGTCATAATTTCAGTTTCTCTAGTTTTCCACGGCAAGCTGGCGCGCTAAGCCGTGCCTGCATATGCATTGAATTCCGATGACCGTCGCGCTACCTTCCGCCTATAAGTACTATTTCCCAGCCTTCTCCGGTGGCACCGTGACCCAACTCGCCCTATCCTCATAAGCCCCCACCGGCCCGACGTCACTCGCCACTTATCCTCGCTCTCGCCACGTCCGCCATGCCCCCGCCCGTCCGCGATAGGCGAGGCCAGAGGCGGTCACCACCGGAACTAGTGTTCGGTTTTTCACCGAAAGGCAGACGGAGGGAGGAGGCATTCTATCGATCTTTAGATGGAAATGTGGAGATTGAGGACTTGTTGGAGCGCGACCGCCTGGCGGAGGAGCAGGAGTTGTTGGAGTGCGACCGCTTGGCGGAGGAGCAGCGTATCGCCGATTTGTGCCGCCAGCGGGACATGGAGTAGCAGCGCACCGACGCTCTGAGTCGCCAGCAGAGCGCCCGCAACTGGGCCGACTACGTGGAGGCCGGCGCCCGGCAAATAGCCCTGGAGGCTGTCGGGCACGCACGCGTTCGCGACGCTGATTTTTACTACCAGCTCGTCAAGTGGGTTTTCTTCTTAGAAGCCGAAGCTTCGCTGGGCCACGCCGGCATGGAAAGGGCCAACGTGCGCAAGCAACGCGCCCTATCGCACCTCTGGCTAGTCCGAGGCGAGGCGGAGGACGTCGGTGCTGGCATTTAGCGTGTACCGCATATGGCGGCCGGCATCGTCTAGTTAGCTAAGAGTAAGTTAGTGCTTGTTGTCGGTTCGATATCTGGCGTATCTCGTAGTAGGGGTCCTAAGCTAGGCGTCTTGGAGCGATGGTAACATGGACACACGATTTTACCCAGGTTCGGGCCCTCTTGATGGAGGTAAAACCCTACATCCTTCTTTTGATTATATTGATATGGGTGTAGTAGAGGGTACATGTGTCTACCACGAGATTGATCTAATGAATATTAGATTGTCTATTGACTAGCCTGGCCTCGGTTTATATTTGCACCGTAGGCCTAGGGTTTACAGGAGTCCTTGTCTTGGGCGCCAAGTCTTGTGGAATCCTCCTTGTATGCGGCATGGGCTGTCCGAACTGGCCCATGAGTAAACGGCCATGGGGGTCCTCGGCCCAATCCAACTGATCGGGAGACGACGTGGTGAGTACCCCCTAGTCCAAGACATCGTCTGTCGGATGTGGGGTTCCGGCAAACCCTTAAGGTTTCAAACACTGGGGTGCGCGCGAAGTATTTCCCTCCTACCGATCTACGCCCTAGCTCGCTAAGATCTCGCGGACGAACTCGACGAACTCGCAACACAGAAAGACACGAGGTTTATACTGATTCGGGCCACCGTTGTGGTGTAATACCCTACTCCAGTGTGGTAGTGGTGGATTGCCTCTAGGGCTGATGATGAACAGTACAAGGGAAGAACAGCCTCCTGAGGTTGAGGTGTTCTTGTGGGTAGGCTCTCGATCGGGTTGGATCAAGCTAAGATGAGATGCCTCTACTATGGTGGCTAGCTCTACTTATATAGGCCCTGGTCCTCTTCCCAAATATCGAGCAGGAAGGGAGCCAACAACGGCGGGCAAATTTGAAGGGGGACAGCTAGTACAAGCTATCCTGACAAAAGCGGTCTTCGCCTGCAAAAAGCTCTGGTGGTGACGCTGCCTTGGGCTCCACGATGACCTCCATCTTGCCGTCCTCCTGGTTTTGGTCTCATTGCACCGATATAGCAACCTTTGCCTGATGCAACGGTACTCTTCGCCTGCGCTGGCCTCCTTAGCACCAAAGAGGAAATAAGGACACTGCGCGCGCTGGCGCCCGCATGGTGTCGTTCGTCATGGCTCACGTCACGGGAGCTTCGTGAGGTTTGCCCTGCCTTGATATCTCCACTCCTCGTGAGCCTGCCTGGCTAGGCCACTCCAGAGGAGGTCTTGCGTCGTCCGCCTCGCGAGGCTTGGACCCTCACGAGGGTCTTGGATGCCTTGTTGATGAAGATGGGTCGTACGGCCTGCTGGCTTAGCCACGCTGTGGGCCGCAGGCAGGCAAGTCTGGGGACCCCCGTTCCCAGAATGCCGACACCGTCAGTACCCCCCTGAACCGGTCTTCATGTTGGGGATGCTCCTCGGTTCTTCCGAACTGCTCTTTGTCTTCGGTCGTCAGTCTTGAAAACTTGTTCAACAAATCTTCCCATCATCTATCTTGAGAATTGCCGAGCTAAATCTGAAGAGTTTATACACCGAGTATCCGAGGAGCCCTTTAAGTCTTCGCCTCTATCAATGCCTTGTTATTTTTATGCCACGCCTTGGATTTGAAGTTGTTCCCGTGCAGCGGTGTCCTCTTGCATCCGAGCTCCAACGCCAGACTGCATTCGAGGTATCTTTTGCAGCCGAGCACCAACGCTGGACTGTATCCGAGCTCCAACGCCGGACTGTATCCAAGCTCCAACGCAGGACTATTTCCAAGCTCCAACGCCGGACTATGTCCAAGATCCAACGCCGGACTGTATGCGAGGTGTCATAGATCACCTTGGTTCAAAAAAGTTGAAGGAGTTCAGCCGAGCTTAATGCCGGAAATGCCCCCTATGGAGCCAGCCACTTGCATCCGAGCTATATCCCGAAATGCTTTCGAGGTGGTTCAGCACCTCGGTCATGGGCTAATTGTTTGCGGATTTTATTTCCGATTGACGCAATTTATTTATTGACGAGATATATAGCCAGTAGCCCTCAAGGCGTGTGTCGGCCTAAAATCCGAGATGCACCTGAAGGATAAAATCAAACCGCTGACCCCAGTAGCTCCTGAGACTCAGATGGATTAGTGAAATCGGCCTGAGGATCAATTCCCAGCTCGGCAGCATACTTGGGAATAGAAACGCGGTGTAATATATTAGGGGAAATAGTGATCGACGAACATGCCCTTGAGACTGGGTCGTGAAGAGTCGTCGTGATATATTATCTTGATGCCGGATAGGTCCCAGATGGTGCCTATTGTTGTCCGAAGACGCGTTTTCCCATAGTTCGATCAAGCCGAACACTGAGCCCTTTGGATTTTCTGCATTGAATAGGAAATGCAGTAGCCCCCGAGACACTGGTCGGGTGGCAACACCAGATCAGGGGATCGATGTACCCCTTTAATATTTGTAAATGATAAGCACGAAGCGCAGTAGCCCCCGAGCCTTAATGTGGGCACGGGTGGCCGAAATAAGGATCGATATCCAGAGTAAAATCACAAATTATCTGTAATGATTCTATGTATCCAAGTACTTTACATCATTAATGATCGGATCCGCATTGTACAAAACTTTTTGACCGACCATTGGCTTCAACCTCTTCGGCCAGTAGCCGAGGAGTGTTTTCCTACTTTATAAAGTCGTTATAAGGGCAAAGATTTATGAAAAACAAGGCAATCCGGCCATACAGTTTTATAAACAAAGGTACACAGAGAGATATGTTATATTACGTTTTAACGTAAGAAACATCTTCCAAAGAAAATAGTCCCGCTATCAGTTCCTTCCTTTGGGTCGTCATGCTTATCATGATCATGAAACCTCACCTTCGATCAATGTGGAAGGAAAATATTGAGGATTTAGTTCGGGGAAAGTTCCCGAACTCTATGGTATTAATGAATCAAAATTTTCACTTCCATCGTTGCCGACCAATGTGATCCTTTAAGATTGCTAGCTTTTGGCTTCACCCAGTCTGAGGTACTAACTCGGATGAACCGGTAGTAACAATCACAGAGGTGCTCCCTGTACCGCCTAGCCGAACAATCGGGAACGTAGGGGTAAGCACAGGAGCCAGGCAACCCAGCTTGGCCAAAATCTTAAGTCAAATTGATGCATATTTATGTCTTTATAACGATAATTACGAAGGCAACCATCATATATTAAATACAAACGCGGATGATATGTTTATTTTGACTCCGTTGCGACCGTTTATCAGTTGAAAGTGGCCCATCATCGGCTTCCACCCCCTTGTAGATGCTACGCAGGGTGTTTCCGCAATAACAAAACAACCCTTAGCCGACGTCTCGGTGCCCGAAGGCGGTTGTGTTAGCGGAAACGAGGCAATCAGATATGCGGGCTTTATAACTTTCACTTAGTCATAGGAGCTTAAAGTTGGGAGGCCAGTTACTAGCCTCCGGTTAGTGTTCGGCGATAGTCGAGGTCAAGCCATAAACACTTCGGCCAATGTTATGAACAGCCCGTCATTTAACACAGTCATCGGATCGCTGACCTGTTTACGCTTATTGTGACAGTCAATTTTTGGCTTTCTCCACTGAGGTGCTTAACCATGCGAGCTGGAAGCACAATCGCAGTGGTTCTCCCTTTGCCCACCTAGCCGAACAAAGCGGAACGTAAGATTCAAGCACAGGAGCCGGGGCAACCCAACTATTGACCGAAGACACAATTCGAAACCAATGCATCTATAGCAATATCCGAGAGTGTTTTTGCCGAATCTCTAAAGGTGTCCGGCGTTGCACTGTGAGACTTATGCTGGAAACACAGAAATAGTTTAAAAGTGCCATAGGCTTGGAAAACCAAAAAACTTCAGTAAAAACTTGACGTCCGAACTAGATCAAGTGCTCGGTGCCAATCCAAAAATTGGTCTTAAAAAATTTGTGCTTCTGTCGTGCATTAATATGACACATCCGATCTCAAGACCTCAAGCGGGTCAGCCCACGGCTGTAACCTCCTATCCCGAAGGCGGAGTACCACTAGTTACGCCAGTTTAGCAAACTAAACTCGAACGGCTTTGAGAGAGAAACTAGGCTCCTCGGCTATTGACCACACACTCGCGTCGAAAAAGGGAGTGATAGAAAAAGATTTTGCAACGACCAAGAAGAAAGCACTTATTATAAAACGGCTCATACTAATTTAAGAGCCCCCAAGTGACTTGGGTAAAATAATTTTATGTATAATGATTGTATGTACCGAAGTACTTTTATCATATCTGTGTTCACCCAAACTTTAAACACGTCTTAACCGACCGTCGGCTTCTCCCTCTTTGGTCAAGGGCCGAAAAGTGTTATGTACTCCACCTGTCGAGAATATCGACGGTGTTTCCGATAACCAGGCAATCAGGCCATAAGGCTGTAACACACAAAGCGCGCTCAGGGAACTTATGCTATATTACTAACAAAGTGTAAGAAGCATCTTCGAAGAAAATAGTACCCCCACCGATACCTTTCTTCGGTTGCTCATTGTTACTATGAGACTTGTGCAATAGATTTTTTGTACTCACGAGTTCTGTTGTGTGCCGACCATGATTGAAAACAATAAGAGCGCTAGCTTTCGGCTTCACCGAGTCTGAGGTCCGAGCTCGGATGACCCAATCGTGACAATCGCAGACGTGCTCCCTTTACTCCCTAGCCGAACAATCGGGAATGTACGGGTAAACACAGGAGCAAGGCAACCCAGCTTGCGGAACACTTAAGTCAACATGGTGCATATTGTGGCGTAATACACGAACTAGGAACGAAGCCATACAAGTATAATCATATGCAAGAGGAAAGCCTTCATAAAGGAAGGCCCCAAGTAAACGGGGTATTTGAATTTGTGTGTCACAAACAAAGTTTTGACAAGGAACTTTTTCAAAAAAACTTTTTGCCAAAAAAGTATAATGCTTGGTCGAACCGAACAAAATTTAAAAAATTTGAGCATGGAAGCTACTTAGCTGGTTAATGTGCTCGGTGTCGATGTGCGGTCCGAGCTTACTTCGGGACGAGGTGCCAGCCCCCTAGCCGGTCCCGAGGAGGCGGAGCGAAGAGCTCGGCACTCCGAAGTGGCAACATAGCGCGGCCAATGTGGCGAGGTGGAAGCCCCAGTCCGACCGAGGTGACGGAGCAGGCCGCCAGTGTGACGCCGAAGTCCCCGGTGTGGGTTAATGAAGTGATGACGAAGCCCTGTCCAGCCGAGGTGACGTGGTACGTCGGTATGCCGAGGTGACAACGCTACCCAACCCGGATCATTTATCTGTGCACAGAAAATAATGCAAGCCGGAGATAGCAGTAATAGTAATAATAAAAAAATCATAGCATAATGAATAAATTTTGCAAAGTGGGTAATAAAAGAAATATGGCCCGTGTGCCGAACACTCGATGAGGTAGAGCTCTCTCAACGATGCCGAAGTCCCCGAGGCACCCGGACATGTCGGTATGGCAATTCGACCAACAAGGTGATCACGTGAGCCGATTTATGCCGATTGGGACGACGACGTCGGCTTGCTGAAGTGACCGTGTGACGCAGTCGAAGTCGATTACCGAATCATCACGTAGCCATCGTTAATGCGGCCATCATTTGACGGACCAGTGTACAAATGATGAAACAAACCAGAGTAATAATTCCTCAGGAAAATAAACCCAAGCAAGCAAAAATTACTACGATTAATAGCATCTGGTTTATTTGTTGTAGCAATCCGAAAATACACATGTGGATGTTCACGGATTTGCTTCTGTTTGGCGGACACAGGCCGAGCTAGCAATTAGTAGCACATGAGAAGTGTACGAGAGAGAGATGACTAACAAAAAGCATGTACTGTCTTAATTAAATAACAAGGAAAGGAGACATCGATTGGATATCTCCTGTATGATGCCAGTGACCGACAAGATAGCAAACTTTTTGGTCTTCGTGCGATAGTGCGAGGTATTGAATAATAATAAAAAAGGAAGAAACAAATATCCCTGATGTGTGTTCGGAAGTCGTCGTTTCCATGTGGTCGCTCGGGACGTGCTGCCGCCACTCCATGGATGCGTTGTTGCACGTGTGCCCCTGAGAAACCGATCAAGCCGGAGCTAATGATGATCGTGTGGTGGCAACAATGACCAAACAGGGAATATAGAATTAGTAATCCAAGATGGATTAGTACATCCTAACAAAAAGGCAAGATATCTATAGATTAGGTATGGCAAACGTACCCAATTTAGCACAAGTAGTACTTCCCTTGCTAGTATATTCATGGTTATGCTTTTAGTTTGCTAGCTCGGTTACGGGGCTAGCGCATGGATTATCCCCTTCTGTGACTTTATTTTCGGATAGGGCCGTCAAGGTTGCGGCCATGTAGACGGTCTCAAGATGGATCGTTGGATGTGCTTCGAGGTTGTTGCCGCTTTGCTGGCGTGCCCTGATGGATTTTACCATGGTCCAAGGTTGATTTCTGAATTTTGCAGATCATCCGCGGCCATGTACGGAACATCACATGGCCTTTCCTCCGACCTATCTGCAAACAAAATTATGCTAGACAGTAGTAACAATTCATTAAAAAAAGGTACATATATAACTGTGCCGTCAGTCGATATCCCATCAGAACACGATGGTCAATTTCGATCCGGAAAGAAAATCCATAGGAGGACGACATCGGCGGTCCGATGATGATTGTGCCGTGAAAAAAAAGGTTTCCATGGTGTCAGGCAATACAAAGCTAGCCGCAGTGTCCACCAACCGATCCTTGAAAACGTGTTCAAGATTAGTACTATTACTATGGTACGGGAGTGCATGCTCTGAGCATATTTAATACGAAATAATGGCTCACGCCTTAACACTTGATTTAAAGAAGGAGAAGAAAGACTTCCTGGGCGGCACGGTCATTGGAGACCGGATTTGCTGTCGTATTGTGTAAGGCTGCAGGATCATGGAACAGCCGTGGTGGCAACAACCCCCACACCTAATCCGGTGTTTTGGCATCGTCCATGTCCAGCACGGCATTAAAATGTTTCGCCGAATCTCGTACTATAGCGAGACCCTGTTCTGCGAATAAACCAGCAAATAGCAGTAGCAATATTCTGTAAAAAGAAGGATTTGCATGAAACAGATCTAACTGAAAAAATATAACCTGATCATCCCACCGATCCATGGCGATCACCCAGCAGGCTCTCAATGAAAGCACCAATGTCGGTTCAATATCCGGCGTATCTCGTAGTAGGGGTCCTAAGCTAGGCGTCTTGGAGCCATGCTAACATGGACACGGGATTTTACCCAGCTTCGGGCTCTCTCGAGGAGATAATACCCTACATGCTGTTTTCGATTGTATTCATATGGGTGTAGTACAGAGTATACGTATCTACCACGAGATTGATCTAATGAATATTAGATTCTCTATTAACTAGCCTAGCCTCGGTTTATATATGCACCGTAGGCCTTGGGTTTAGAGGAGTCCTTGTCTTGTGTGCGAAGTCTTGTGGAATCCTCCTTGTATGCGGCATGGGCTGTCCGAACTGGCCCATGAGTAAACGGCCATGGGGGTCCTCGGCCCAATCCAACTGATCAGGAGACGACGTGGTGAGTACCCCCTAGTCCAGGACACCATCACTTGTATGCTACTAGAGTATTAGTGGGAGTAGATAGTTAACTTGGCTATGATGGTTGTCAACGTGGAAGTTCAGTACTCGATATGTGGATCAGACCTGTTACTTTGCTCTGAATGTTGAACTTTCCGTTTGAACGTATGGAATGGGGTGTTATTTTTTTAAATGGGTTGTATTTGTCCACCACGGGTTTAGAGGTTGACTTGTGGGCCTACCAAGTTGACGCGTACACAATCAGGAGATGATTGTACGTGGAGAGGATGACAGCAGGGACCCGCCAAGGTCATGGCAGTAGGCAAGCAAGTGCCTCCTTATTTCAAGCCAATAAAAAATGGCTCCTCCTAATGGATTTCTGACATCTGGGTCCCATGCCATATTCAACGTAGTCAATAAACGAGAGAATTGCACAACGAGCGGCTGACACCAGGGACCCAGCAGCTCGCCCAATTATTTTTTTGGGTTAATTTGATAAATGCCACTCCAAATCTGGTGTTTCCGAGAAATGCCACTGCAATCTCCAAATCTGGTGTTTTCGAAGTCTGGAGTGGCGTTTTTCAAAGTTTGCAAATTGCAGTGGCGTTTTCCAAAGTTTGCAAAAATTGTAGTGGCATTTTTCATAGTTTGGAAATTGCAGTGGTATTTTTATCAATCACCATAATTGGAGTGGCATTTATCTAATTTTTTTAGGCCGAAGCAGGGTGTCAACTAGACTGTGCGGGGCACTGTGGCTGTCTAGACAGCCTTCTCTTTTATGTTTACCACAGACCAGCCCAGTAGTTTTTTTTCTTTCTGAAAATGGCTAGCCTAGTTTCTTTGTGATTTGCCAAGTAAGTCACTTTGTCAAGACGAGGAGAGCTTCAATCGGCCGGCCGAGAAAATGGCCTATCAGTAATGAGAAATGGGCTGTACATTTTTAAAACACATCAAACCGGCAATTAGTTTCAAATTTCTTTTTTTTCATTTCGAGATTTTAAATTACATTGATTTTTATGCGTGGACAATTTGTTGTATTTTATATTGATATACATTTATTTTTAAAATCAGTTTGAATGTGACTCGAAATTTTGGGATTAAAAACAGTTCGGACCACACAAAAATATGCAAAATTTCGTATAATTTTTTAACCGCGGCCACAATATGGGCTGTAATGCTAACAAAAAGAATATGGGCTCCAAAAAAACCTTAGGAATTAGCAAATGGGCTATAAATTATTAGAAATAATGGCAGATGGGATGTATGCTGTTTTCCACAGATTTGAGGCTTTCCTAAAAAAAAGGTTGACGCACAAGCAGTGACTGTTGGATGTCCATCCAACGGCTGTCGTGCTTCTTCAATCTCTGGTCTTCCTGCTCCAGCCGCTCAAACAAGTGCCGGCGGGACTGCCTGCTCCCTCCTCCCCGCGGCCGGCCGTGCTGCTACGCAGGCCTCACTGCCCATCGTACTCCCATCGCTGGCCTAGCCATCCCTCTACTCACCCACACATGCAATTATTCTCTGGCGACGACAGACGAACCAGTAAACCCTCGTACAGTCGTACTCCCCTCCGCGTGGGAAACAACTGCCGAGTCTTCCCTGGCTCCGTGTCGTTCCCTTCCTAGGCCTCGCCGTCATCGACCGCCCTGGTGCTCACGGCGCGGCCTGGTCAACGTGGTCAACGACCGTCATGCATCTGAAGTGGACTATATGTGGAGAGGCTGACAGCTGAGTCCATGGCCGCACGCAAGGAAATGCCTCCTTATTACGCGCAAAATAATGATTCCTCCACCTGACATCTGGGACCATCGAAAGGGCCTCTGTATTTCGCGAAAAAACGTTACCGCCGCTGACAGCTCGGACCCACCAGCTATATCTTTGCACGCAAGGAAGTGCCTCCTTATTACGCACAAAAAAATGAATACTACCCCTCTAGCTGGGACCCAGTATAGTGGGAGGCTGACTTGTGGGCCTACTAAGTTGACGCGGATGGAGGGCTTTGTCAACTTAGTCAATATGCACGATTCTAGCTCCAGTGACCGTATGATGTCCATCCAACGACCGTAGTGCTTCTTCAACCTCTGGTCTTCTTGCTCCAGCCGCGGAAACCAGCGCCGGTCGTGCCTCGTGCTCCTGCCTCCCGTGGCCGGCTGCGATGCCGCGGAGGCCTCACCACCCCTACTACTCCCACCGCTGGCCAGGCCATCCCTCTACTCACCCACAACCCCTGTTATTCTGCGGCGACGGCAGCCTCACACCGCAGCGAACCAGCGAACCCTCATACTCCTCTACACGTGGGCATCCACTGCCGCGTCTTCCCCGGCTCCGCATCGTCCCCTTCCTAGGCCTCGCCGTCGTCCACCGCCCTGGTGCCCTCGGCGCAGCGTGGTCAACGTGGTCAAGGAATGGCTTCCATCGGACGTGGACTGTACGTCGAGAGGCTGACAGCTGGGTCCATGGCCGCGGCAAGGAAGTGCCTCCTTACTACGCGTAAAATAATGATTCCTCCACCGGATAGCAGGGACCCACCGGACGGGCAACCGTATTTCGCGAAAAAAACATTTCCCCCCTGACTGCAGGGACCTACCAGCTACATCTTCGCACGCAAGGAAGTGCGTCCGGGCAAAAAAAACGATTCGCCCCCCTGACTGCTGGGACCCACCAGCTACATCTTCGCACGCAAGGAAGAGCCTGACAGTCGGGACCCACCTGGTCGAAGCGTACGTAGCGTTGCCATTCTGGTCGCGAACGTGTACATACATACTGGTCGATGTAGAGGCGCGCATGTAGCATGTGCACGTACGTATAGCGGCCAGTGTGCAAGAAAGAAAATATGGCCACGTACGTACATACGGGCGGGGTCTCGAATGCCTACTCGTGCATATGTACGGCCAGGGCTCGTATACATGGCTGGGTCAGAACGGAGAAACAGCGTCGTCGTCGTGTTCATGGGGAGCCAACCGGCTGGGTCAGAACGGAATGCATCGTCGTGTTCATCGGGAGGGCCTGGACGAAACAGCCGATGGAAACGAGGCCTGGCATACCGCAGAACGGAGGAAACAGCCTTGTGTTCAACCGGCCACGTTCGAAACGGGATCCTGTTCATCGGGAGGGGTCTGGCGTACCGCAAAACGGAGGAACCAGACTTGTGTTGGACCTCCTACGGTCGAAACGGGGTCCTGTTGATCGGGAGGGGTGTGGCGTACCGCAAAACGGAGGAAACGGACTTGTGTGGGAGCGCTACGGTCAAAACGGGGGTCCTGTTCATCGGGAGGGGTGTGGCGTACCGCAAAACGGGACTCCACGGGATATTGTTCATCTCCACCGTCGACCCCCTCCTGCCTCCACGGGCTACTATTCATCCACAGTCGACCTCCTCCAGCCTCCACCTGCGACTATTCATCCACGGGCTCCTGTTCATCCAGCCTCCACCGTGCGCTACTCCACCGGCTACAGTTCAACCATCCCTCTCCATTGGCTCCTGTTCAACCACCCCTCCACGGGCTACTGTTCATCCAGCCCTCCATCGTCTACTGTTCATCCAGCCCTCCACAGGGTTGTCCTGTTCATCCAACCCTCCACGGGGTCCTGTTCATCCAGCCCCAACCAGCTCGATCGATCGGGGTCCTGTTCATCCAGAGGCAACACCACGGGGTCCTGTTCATCCATCCCCACCGGGAACTGTTCATCCAAACCCCCCAACAACGCTCACTGTTCATCCAGAGACAGCATCGATCGGCTTCAGTTAGCAGCAGTAGCGAAGGAATCACTCGATCGGGTTCAATTAACGGCCATCGATCGATCGCTCGGGTTCAGTAACGCGTAGTTTGCAGTGCAATCGCTCGGGTTCAATAGGCGAACGCCTCGCTCGGGTTCAGTTAGAGCCCAACGCCTCGCACCCACGGGCGTGCGTTTACGAGAGAAACACGCATACCTCCGTGCATCGCTCGGCCCCGAACACCCACCGTAACCGGGAACACCCCGATATTTTCCTCGCCCTCACTTCTACCATGGTTTTTTCCGTCATGGACGGCCCAAAGAATGTCATGCAGCTGCGTCTCCGGCCCGCCCAGGACGAAAAGCCCATTTTCTGTCATGATTTTTTGTCATAGAAGTAGGAGCCTACCACATCTATGATGACATCGGGTTTTGTCACAATTATTGTCATAGAAGTGCCATAAGTATCACATAAATTTTTTTTGTTCGGCCCAAAATGTCACGGATGTGTCTTTTTTTGTAGTGTTACCTGCGATCATGGAGGCCGGCGGTTGGCCTCCCTCTGGCTATAAATGAGGAGAGGGGCAGAGCCCCCATTGCCCATCTCTTCCTCCATTCCATCCGCTTCTTCCTACTCCTCCTTGCCGCGACACCCATGGCGCCAATGAAGAGGTTCTAGGCCCCTGAGAAGGGGAAAGCTCGCCAGGAGGGGCCTGGCTCGGCACCGCCTAAGAGGGGCGCGGTCGCCCGCGCAAGCATGCTGCAACCCCCGATGCGGTCCCTCGTGGGCGTGGGCGAACTTCCTCGGGGTCCGGCGCCGTCCTTGGCAGCCGCGGCGGTGCCTCTCCGCGCGGCGGGAGCCACCTAGGCCATGGCAGCCCCGTCAATGAGGGGAGGCACGCTATGGTCGCTCGGCCTCCCCGGCCGCGCTTCCACTCGGCGGAGGTGCTGCCGGAGTTCGTCGTGTGGTCGGAGAACCCGGCCGGCACCTAGCTTCAGCTTCCGCGCTCCTTTGCTGACGAGCTGCCGTCCTCCGGTCCTGGCAGCCTCTGGCTGCAGGCCGACGGCTGCTGCAGCAAGGCTTCACGGGTCGCGGTGGAGGTCTCGGTCGCGGGCAACGTAGCCCTGACCCGCGGCTGGCAGACGTTCACCCTCGCGCGCGGCCAGAGCAGGCGGTGCACCTGAGTGAGTCCTGGATTAAGGGGTCCTCGGGCGTCCGGCCTGTTGCCATGGGCCGGACTGATGGGCTGTGAAGGTACAAGACCGAAGACTCTCTCCCGTGTCCGGATGGGACTCTCCTTGGCGTGGAAGGCAAGCTTGGCGCCTGGATATGAAGATTCCTTTCTTTGTAACCGACTTTGTATAACCCTAGTCCCCTCCGGTGTCTATATAAACCAGAGGGCTTAGTCCGTAGAGACAATCATAATCATAGTCATACAGGCTAGACTTTTAGGGTTTTAGCCATTACGATCTTGAGGTAGATCAACTCTTGTAATACTCATATTCATCAAGATCAATCATGCAGGAAGGAGGGTATTAGCCACATAGAGAGGGCCCGAACCTGGGTAAACATCGTGTCCCCCGTCTCCTGTTACCATCAACCTTAGACGCACAGTTCGGGACCCCCTACCCGAGATCCGCCAGTTTTGACACCGACATTGGTGCTTTCATTGAGAGTTCCGCTGTGACGTCAAAGACGGGATTGATGGCTCACCTTGTTATCACGGACAGTGTCACCTCCGGAGGAGCACTGGCCCCAGGACAAACCCTCCGGCTGGGCAGCTTTATCATGACCGCCCGTTCGGCCGTTAAGCCGATGATGACTTCTCGAGTCATCGGAAATCCCCTCCGTGTTGACTCCGAATACTCCAAGAAGATGGATCCGGCGGAGTTGTCATCTTTGAACGAGCTCCAAGATCGCATCGCCGCCTTGGGGGTCGCTACAGACTACGATTGGATTGAGCTTAAACCCGACCAGGGAGAATTTAAACCTCCACCGATCACCCACCAGATAGCGGTACTAGAGGAGCAAGATGACAACTCTTCCTCTATTCTAAGGATGAACTATGTTCGGATCTCTGAGCTCGAAGAGCCGGACAGCTGCCTTCGGAAAGACACGCCCTGCCCTCCGAACCTAGAATCGGACGACGGGCGTGAAAAATCAGTTGATATCCCAGAGCCCGAGCTATTAAGGTCGGAAGTTTTTCAAACTCCGGATCCCAAATTGGGTCAGGGTTCGGATTTAAAGCCACCCACCCGCCCAGATATAAATGATCTCATGCACGTACGACAGCAGTCTCAGGAAACAGTCCATCACTTTTGGGCCAGATTCCTCCTTGTCCAAGACAAGATTAAAGATTGCCACGACGAAGACGCGATCTCAGTATTCTACAACAACTGCACGGACGAAGGAATCCTCAATGCCATCAACCGTCGTCGCACATTACACTTTGCTGACTTGGCAACCATAGTACAGAAGTACTGCGCAATGGAAAGCGCCTGGAAAACCTAGGCAGCTCGCTGGGAACCACCGGTTTCCACTCAATCCCCCGTCCGGACAAAAAGGATGCACCCTCGTGGGGCGCCCAACCCAACAGTAAAGAAATCTAAGCCCATTACAGGGCGCGGAACCGTTCTGGAGGGATGGCTCGATAGGCCATGCAAAATACACACAACACCGGACACCATACCAACCCACAACCTTAGAGCATGTTGGATACTCCGGCAAGTGGCCAAGACCGGCGAGGAACTCCTCACCACAAATACCTCAGATCAACACCCCCCGGAAGAGGACGACCTCAGAGTATTGACGGTCTTCGAAACCTTCGCTTCAAATAACAGGCGCAAAAGGGCACTCCGTGACCTCGCCGAAGTCTGCCAAGTCACAGCAATAAACCCCTGGAACGACACGGCCATAACTTTCAATGCCGGTGATGAATCAAAATCCAGGACAGTCCGGGCACCAGCCGCCTTGGTCCTTAGTCCAATCGTGCACGGCTTTCGGCTTCATGGACGGCGGCAGTGGATTAAACCTCATCTACGAGGACACACTCAACAAAATGGAAATAGATAGGAGCTGCATCGAGCAAAGTAGCACGACCTTCCGAGGAATTGTTCCCATTCGGGAGGCGCGATGTGCGGGAAAAATCACACTCGACATGGTATTCGGCACGCCAGAGAATTATTGGTCCGAAGAAATAACCTTCCAGGTGGCCCCTTTCAACAGTGGATATCACGCCCTATTGGGGCGAGATGCATTTACATGCTTCCAAGCTATACCTCATTACGGGTACGTGAAGCTCAAGATGCCCGGACCCAATGGTATAATCACTCTTGCTAATGATCCGGACATAGCACTCTGCGCTGAAAATAAAACCGCATCCTTGGCCCTCGAGGCATTATCCGAAGCCCTCGCGGCCGAAGAATTAACCACACTACGCTGCACGGTGGATAGGGACGATGTAATCCTGGACAAGCAACCCAAATCCACCTCCTTTAAACCAGCAGATGAAATAGTCAAATTTCAAGTCCACCGAACGGACCCCAAGAAGACAGCATCCATCGGGGCACAGCAGGACCCAACGGTTGACGCCGCGCTACAAGAGTTCCTGCGCGAGAACTGGGACATATTCGCCTGGCACCCTTCTGATATGCCAGGAATCCCACGCAGGCTGGCCGAACACAGCCTCAATATATTGAAGGGATATAAACCAGTCAAGCAAACACTGCGGCGCTTTTCCAAACCCAAACGTCAAGCGATGGGGGAGGAGCTAGCCAAGTTAATCGAGGCCGGATTCATTAGAGAAATAAAACACCCGGACTGGCTAGCAAACCTGGTGATGGTGCCAAAGAAGGATAAATCCTGGCGCCCGTAAGTCGATTTCAAAGACCTTAATAAGGCCTGCCCTAAGGATCCCTTCCCCCTCCCCCGCATCGACCAAATTATCGATGCTACCGCAGGACACGACTCACTGTGTTTCCTCAACGCATATTCTGGATACCATAAAATCAAAACGAAGGAGTCCAGCCAAGCCGCAATGGCATTCATTATGCCATATGGGCCATTCTGCTTCAACACTATGCCCTTCAGGCTCAAAAACGACGGGGCCACCTACCAACACATGATTCAAACATGCCTGGAGAAACAGATCGGCAAGACAGTTGAAGCATATGTGGATGACATCGTCATCAAAACTAGGCACGTTGAGTCATTGATAGACGATCTACATCTCACATTCGGCAACCTCCGTACATTTGACATCAAGCTCAATCCGGAAAAGTGTGTTTTCGGCGTTCCCACTGGAAAACTTCTGGACTTCATCGTCTCGAATAGAGGAATTGAGGCAAATCCAGCCAAAATCCAAGCTTTGTCACAATTGGCCACACCAACAGACCTTAAACAGGTCCAAAAACTTGCCGGATGTGTGGCAGCTTTAAGCCGCTTTATCTCCAGATTAGGAGAAAAGGCATTGCCACTTTATCGCCTTCTCCGATGCACCGACCACTTTGAGTGGACGGATGCGGCAACGGCCGGACTGGATGAAATAAAGGCCCTTTTAGCGAGCAACCCAATCCTGGCCGTGCCGAACGTCGGTGAACCCATGTTATTATACATATCGGCAACACACCAGGTGGTGAGTGCCGTGCTCGTCGTCGAGCGAGAGCAGGACGGACACAAGTTCCCGCTCTAGAAACCGGTATACTACGTATCGACAATTCTCACACCATGCAAATCCCGATACCCTCATTACCAAAAGATTGCATACGCGGTCTTCATGGCGTCCCGGAAGCTGCGACACTACTTTCAAGAGTGCTCGATCACGGTGGCTTTTGAGGTACCACTCAACGACATAATAAACAACCGCGGTGCCACAGGCCAGGTTGCCAAGTGGGCCATTAAGCTCCTTCCATTCGACATAACATACAAACCACGCTGAGCCATCAAATCCCAAGTACTGGCTGACATCGTCGCCGAATGAACGAGGCCAAACTCCCTAAAGAGTACGGCACATATTCCAGCTGGGTTATGCACTTCGATGGTTCCAAAATGCTGGCAGGATTAGGGGCGGGCGTTGTCTTAACGTCCCCCACTGGAGATGCAGTTCAGTACGTACTCCAAATATTATACACAGACTCCAACAATGCAGCCGAATACGAGGCCTTATTGCATGGTCTTCGGATGGCTGTCTCCATGGGCATACAACGCCTGGAAGTGCATGGGGACTCAAACCTCGCAATATCTCAAATAAATGGAGATTTCGATGCCAAAGATCCGAAGATGGCGGCTTACCGTAATGCCGTTCTCAAAATGTCGGCTCGGTTTGAGGGGCTCGAGTTTCATCATGTGGCTCGAGAAAGTAATCAAGCGGCGGATGTCCTTGCTCGCATCGGCGTCAAGCGCGACCCCGTCCCACCTAACATCTTTCTGGAAATGCTTTTCAAGCCATCAGTGGTGTGTCAAGGGGAGAGCGGCAACACCAGTCCGGATCCGACCATAACCCCAGATTCCGAACACACCGATATCATCGGGGGCTCAGCCACCGAAATAACACTGTCGGCCCATCTTATCATGGCAGTCATTGCCCCATGGACCGATCCCTTCTTGGCCTACCTTAATAGGAGAGAACTCCTTGAGGATCAGAATGAGGCTCGCCGCATTGTCCGGCGCTCGAAAGCCTACAAGGTTCATGATGGAGAACTCTACAAGAAAAGCGGTACTGAAGTACTTCAAAGATGTATCTCCGAGGAAGAGGGGCGGCAGCTCTTGGCCGAAATTCATGCCGGTCTCGGTGGTCACCACGCCGCGGCTCAGGCCCTTGTAAGCAAGGCTTTCCGTACAGGTTTCTATCGGCCGATGGCCCGAGCAGATGCACAGGACCTTGTCCAACATTGCGTCGGATTCCAGCTTTTCACCAACCAAAGCCATATGCCCCCCATTGCTCTACAAAAAATCCCCATCACTTGGCATTTCACGGTCTGGGGGCTTGATATGGTCGGACCCCTTAAAGGAGGAAGCCATAAGAAAAAGTATCTGCTGGTCATGGTGGATAAATTCACTAAGTGGATAGAGGCCAAACTAGTTAAAATGGCCGAAGCAGAACCAGTGATAGACTTCATATCCGGTGTTGTGCACCGTTATGGTGTTCCACACAGCATCATGACCGATAACAACTCCAATTTCACAGCCGATGAGCTGAAAATCTGGTGTGCTAATCTGGGCATTAAGCTCGATTACGCCTCTCTCTACCACCCTCAAACAAACGGTCAAGTCAAACGAGCCAATGGTCTTATTATGAGCGGCATTAAGCCCAGACTAGTGCGGTCTTTGAAAGAATCAGACAAGCACTGGGTTGAGGAGCTCGACTCCATACTCTGGGGGCTGCAGACCATGCCCAATAGCACTACCGGATATACACCTTTCTTCATGGTGTACGACGCAGAGGCTGTGTTACACTGCGACATTATTCATGACTCACCTCGAGTGCGCATGTACGAAGAGAGAGGGCCGAGCTTGATCGGAAGGACAGCTTAGATGCCCTGGAGGAGGAGCGTGACATTGCAAAAGCCCGTTCCGCATTTTATCAACAGCAGGCCCGCAAATATCAAAGCAGAGAAGTGCGGGCCAAGACTTATCATGTTGGCGAACTCGTTCTACGCTTGCCGGAGAAGAAAAGGGACAAACTCAATCCCGAGTGGGAGGGTCCCTTTATCATTGACAAAGTTCTCACTGGAGGAGCGTACCGCCTGCGTGATGCATCAGACAATCGCCTAGAGCCGAACCCCTGGAACGCAGCCAGACTCTGAAGATTCTATGCCTAGCGCCGAACTCTTTGTTCGTCTCCTTCTCCCTATTGTTTCCATTATTATTTTTCCTCTCTTTTCACTTTTTCTTTTTTTAGCCTTAAAGCTTTCGTGCGGCTAAACCGTGCACCCATGACGTGCACATCCTCAAATATATACGTCCATTATACCTGGGGGCTTCTTGCACAGAAGCTTATTATTGTTATTTTCCGAGCATCAAGCTCATCACATATGCGTTTTTTCCTCATATGTACCTTTTCTTCGCCATTATATGCATCGATATGACTTAAGTTTTGGCCAACCTGGGTTGCCTGGCTCCTGTGCTTATGCCCTACGTTCCTGTTAGTTCAGGTAGGGCATAAAGGGAGCACCTCTGCGATTGTTACTGCCGGGTCATCCGGATGTGTACCGCAGACTGGGTGAATCCGAAAGCTAGCGTTCTTAAGGGAATATTCGGTCGGCGGACTAAAGATGTTTTTACATTCATTCCACTATGAACCCGCAGATGTTACGTATACTGCGATTTTTTCAATCACAGTTCAGACATGCACATTAACGCATGTACACCCAAGGAAAGGAACCCTTAACGGAACTATTCTCTCTGGAAGATGTTTATTACAATCACAATGTAATATAACATAGCTATCCGGATACTACTTGTCTGTTCAAGCAACTATGACCCCTACGCCTGGTTTCCATGCATACCCCAGTCTATTTTGCCGCTCAGGTATTCGGAAACACTCCGCACCTTCGGGCCCAGAGGTCGAAGCGAAAAGGTTTGCCATGACAATCGTTTTACAATCCGGCTAGGGACAAATATGTCAAGGAAAGTACATAGTCACTTGGACTCAAAAATTTCCTCCTCTATACCGTCTAACAGGCTGTCTAACTTACAATCTTATTGGGAATATTTGGCGGCTACTTCTACTTGGTCATATATCAAATTAATGAGAATTTCTTTCCCATCTGACCCTAGAGGTCCGACCCGGGCCATATGATTTGGATCAAGCTTGGTATACCGTGTTTTGACCATGGCCCAGGCCTCTCGCACACCTTCCCAGCAGACCGATATCTTCCATAATCGGAAATGCCGCCGCGCTCCCTTAAATAGCTGTACAAGCTCCTCCATACTTCCTGGAGGGGAGGCGGATGGCCATAGGGCCTTGGCAACACTTCGCATCGCCTGTCGAGCTCGCTCGTGCATTTGCGACAGCTCTTGTAGCAGATCGCCCGAAGATCCGGACATCTCCTCTTCGAGACGGCCAGTCAGCATACCTAAAGACATAACTCTATCAGTTCCTTTCCTCGCCAAATTACACGGAGGTATGTTTGAACACATACTAAATATGCTGCCTCGCAGCCTCTTATTTTCCTTCACGGAGTCAGCCAGCTGGTCCCACACATCTTTCGGTTCTTCGCCTAGCTGGGTGTTGGAATCCTGGAGTTTGTTTTTCTCCTCCTTGACCCGTGTCAGTATACGTTCACCCGCGACCCGTTGCCTTTTGTCTTCTTGTTCACCCGCTTGGGCGACTTCTAGTGCCTCCTTCAGTTTATCTGATGATCATGCCATGAGATATGCAACACTATTAGCATTGCTGGTATATAATTATATTTTCTCGATGGAGGGGAATATTACCAGGCGATGCCTTCTTGGATTTTTCCAGTTTGACGGTAGCGGCATTTAGCTCGGTCCGACACTTTTTCAGTTCTTGAGACAACAGGTTGTTCTTCTCCGTAAGCACCTGGTTATACAATGTTCCTTAAATCAGTTGTATCAACTGCTTCAAGTCTCGGGGGCTACTGGTATATAATTATCATATTTGGACAATGTAAACTTACCCGCATATCTTTCAAATGCTGGTATGTGGCTCTGGTAAGCCCGTCTCGAGCAGCTCGGATGTATGCATCAGCCGAGCTGAAGGCATTGAATGCCTCTTTTTTAAAGCCAGGGTCGCATAGAACGGCCCTCCGGCGCCGATGATTCATGGTGCTCTCCACTTCCGAGTTTGTGACGGATGCATCATCCGAATCCTCTGCCAAAGGACAATCGGGCGTCACTCCCGTATCAGCCCTCGAATTTACGGAAGGGTCTGGAACCTGGCTGTTGGTAGTGTGACCGGCAGGACCCCCGGACATAGTCCGGCGAACGCTTTTCCTGATATGGCACAAACGGACAATGTCACAGTTGGATGTGACTGCCAAGGGGCATATTTACAAAGCCATACCTCTTTGATGAAGGCTTGGTCGTCTCTTTGTTTGCCTTCCTCTTCGAAGGCTTGCCCGGCGTGGGCGCCGCTCTCTTTGGAGTTGCCTCTGGTGTAGCATGGCGCGCCGAACGCCTCTCCTTTGGAGCACGAGACAGTGCGGTGGCTGAGGCAGAATGAGGAAGCTCTTTCGGAGGAGATGTCTCCTGATTGCTTACGTGTGAGGCAGGGAGAAGACCGGGATAGTCAGCGGTGTTGGCCACTTCCGTGCCGTCATAGCTCGCCTGGTAGAATACCCCATCCTCGAGCTCCACGAATATGTCCAGATCCTCTTCGAATCCGGGGTCAAGGTCCCGGTTCTGGCTGTGGGGCGGGCCTGTGGATCCCCTTTGGTGATCTTTCGCCATTCCTGTTACAAATGGACGGATTAATGTTCATTAAAAGTGACTCAGGGAGTAGATTGACTAGAGTAGTGGGATTGGAACTCACCCAGCTAGGAGGATTGTACATGGAAAATCCAGCTCGGCACTTAATACGAATGAATTGCTCTTTCTCCCCTTTGAATAGTTCGGCCAATATTTTGGTCAAAGCGGCGGGGGTGTCCGGAGCCTTCCGACCGCAGCGGGAGGCGTCATCTTCCCCATTATAGTGCCACATGAGAAGCCCTCTGTATTGGAGTGGCTGAACCCCTCGTACTATGGAAGTCGCCATTACCTCGACTATTGATAATCCGGACTGGGCAAACGTCTTTATCTTGCTCATCAATTGACGGACTTCCGCGCTATCTTCCTCCTCGAGGCTCTGAGGGCGCCAGCTGTGGCGTTTCTTCAACGGAACACTTATAAATTCGGGAAGACCCATTCGGACTGGTGTTGGAAATATGCCCTAGAGGCAATAATAAAATGGTTATTATTATATTTCCTTGTTCATGATAATTGTCTATTGTTCATGCTATAATTGTGTTATCCGGAAATCATAATACATGTGTGAATACATAGACCACAACATGTCCCTAGTGAGCCTCTAGTTGACTAGCTCGTTGATCAATAGATGGTTACGGTTTCCTGACCATGGACATTGGATGTCATTGATAATGGGATCACATCATTAGGAGAATGATGTGATGGACAAGACCCAATCCTAAGCATAGCACTAGATCGTGTAGTTCGTTTGCTAAAGCTTTTCTAATGTCAAGTATCATTTCCTTAGACCATGAGATCGTGCAACTCCCGGATGCCGTAGGAATGCTTTGGGTGTACCAAACGTCACAACGTAACTGGGTGGCTATAAAGGTGCACTACAGGTATCTCCGAAAGTGTCTGTTGGGTTGGCACGGATCAAGACTGGGATTTCTCACTCCGTATGACGAAGAGGTATCTCTGGGCCCACTCGGTAATGCATCATCATAATGAACTCAATGTGACCAAGTAGTTGGTCACGGGATCATGCATTACGGAACGAGTAAAGTGACTTGCCAGTAACGAGATTGAACGAGGTATTGGGATACCGACGATCGAATCTCGGGCAAGTAACGTACCGATTGACAAAGGGAATTGTATACGGGATTGCATGAATCCTCGACATCGTGGTTCATCCGATGAGATCATCGTGGAACGTGTGGGAGCCAACATGGGTATCCAGATCCCGCTGTGGTTATTGGCTATAGAGGTGTCTCGGTCATGTCTGCATGATTCCCGAAACCGTAGGGTCTACACACTTAAGGTTCAATGACGCTAGGGTTATAAGGAAGGTTTGTATGTGATTACTGAATGTTGTTCGGAGTCCCGGATGAGATCCCGGACGTCACGAGGAGTTCCAGAATGGTCCGGGGACGAAGATTTATATATGGGAAGTCCTTATTCGGTCGCCGGAAGTGTTCGGGGGTATATCGGTATTGTACCGAGACCACCGAAAGGGTTCCGGGGGTCCACCGGGAGGGTCCACCTGCCCCGGAGGGCCCTATGGGCTGAATATAGAGGGGAACCAGCCCCTAGGTGGGCTGGGCGCCAAAACCCCCCTAGGGCCCATGCGCCTAGGGTTTGGGGTAACCCTGGAGGGGCGCCCCCCTTGGCTTGGGGGGCAAGCCTCCCCCCCTTGGCCGCGGCCCCCCTCTAGATCCATCTTGAGGGGGCCGGCCCCCCTCTCCCTTGCCCCTATAAATAGAGGGGGGTGGGAGGGCAGCCGCACCACATCCAAGGCGCAACCCCTCCCCTCCCCAACACCTCTCCTCCTCCGCGTGAGCTCGGCGAAGCCCTGCCGGAGAACTGCACTCCACCACCACCACGCCGTCGTGCTACTGTTGGAGCCTTCTTCCTGAACCTCTCTCTCCTCCTTGCTGGATAAAGGAGCGGGAGATGTCACCGGGCTGCATGTCACGACCGGTTTTCCAATAAAAATATTTATTGAGAAATCGATCCCTTTTACGGACCAGTAGAGAATAATCCTTCTTACTGGTAGACAAAATCTTGATCACAGAAGAAAAATACCAGGAGTACTGAATATAATACAAGGTTGAGCGGAGACTGCTCAACAATTTATTACAAACACGCCGATATTACACATAAAGGCGGATAGGGTGGCATAACTACTGACTCACGATAAAAGCGGTGGTGGAAATATCACAATGAAGTGGGTGACATGACTCCTGAATCTAACAGCTCTTCGAGCGTCGGAGTGAGGCTCGAGGATACTTATTGTGGGTGGCGGAAGCGAATATAATACAAGTGACCAATATCCAGGATCGCACGGGACTGACTGGGACTCCTCTAGGCGTCGGACTCGCTATCAAACTCTTCATCCATGAGATCGCCTTCGTCAACATCTGGCCAAATCAACAAGCCAGGTTAGTACTATGAAAGTACTCGCAAGACAGTTCGGACATAAGATATAACAAATGTAAACATGATGCATATGAACAG
The DNA here is from genome assembly GCF_002575655.3 of Aegilops tauschii subsp. strangulata. Classification (NCBI taxonomy): domain Eukaryota; kingdom Viridiplantae; phylum Streptophyta; class Magnoliopsida; order Poales; family Poaceae; genus Aegilops; species Aegilops tauschii. The sequence continues at coordinate 434,485,667 of NC_053038.3, forward strand.
ATTAACAAGCGTACTCAGACAATGAGATAAGAATGCATGGAAAATAAAAGGAAGTCGGGCGGTAGTCCTCCCGAAATCCCAAAGTAATATTGAGGGCCAATTGAGTGACTAAAAGACTCCTCGGAAGGGTAAAAAATGAAATAACAACGCCGCAGTCGGGCGTCAAGGCGACACCACATAGAGGGCTTATAATAGAATATAAAAGACAGTGCGTGCCACAGTCGGACGTCTGAAGCGACATCACATAAAGGGCTTATATTGAAAAGAAATGACAATAGTGCCACAGTCGGACGTCTGAGCGACATCACATAAAGGGCTTATATCAAAAGTAAATAATGGATATGCCACAGTCGGACGTCTGAGCGACATCACATAAAGGGCTTATATCAAAAGTAAATAACGGATATGCCACAGTCGGACGTCTGAGCGACATCACATAAAGGGCTTATATTCCACAACGCAATAATTCAGTAGCTCATGAATTTAATTCAGTTCGCGGGAATATTCAAGTACGAGATAAAATAAAGGTTAGTCCATCCACAGGAATAAAATTCAAATGGGTATACCACTTAAGCTTGTTCACCGGGGATTTACCACGAGGACTGACATAGATATGGATATACAGGCCATGGTCCTTGATCACGGACATGATGACTCGGAAGGATTTGACTCTGCAGAGTTTGTACTACGACCACAGCCAACGGATTTCTGTAGTCACGGGGACTAGTTCCGTTTACGGTGTTTTAGGAGAAACACATCTAACCAGTACACACCCATTCAACATTCCGATGCCAGGAATCACCCTCGGCAACGTTCAAGAAAAACCTTGAGACGGGGAGGCTACAACCTCACGTAGCATGGGATCAAATTTATATACGCGCGCTCTAAGGGGTGCCCCCCTCTCGGTCCCAACCGGAAACACCCATGCCCCCTAACCGGATGACTGGCTTTAATCCAGGGCCATGGAACCCTCATCCCGGCCCCTCTATTTGGTGTGTACAAGGAAAGAGCTTAACAACTTACTAAACCGTATTCTTTGCAGAAAACATGTGGCAGCACGAAAGGGGAAGAACGGTAACGTGACTCAGTCCACGTTAACGTCGGAGTTTAACGGATGACGTAAGGCTGGCATGCTACAACAATACCACCTCACTACCTTTCATGTCACCACATGATCAGGTCATCTCTCATCAAAGATCACGATAACTTCGGAACACACGGATAGTTGCCTTGCATGCAACGAGATACTCACCGGTGCTCATATGCCATGCACAACCATTCAAGCAAACATGCAAAACACCTATCATATCAAAGGTTCAAACATGCTTGCCTGGTTCGGAGAAGTCGGATTCTAGCTCGGCGAAGTTCGCGGCTCCGTCACCTCCTCCGGAACCTACGGTATAACGAAACCGTATACTAACGCGAAAATCGTATCGTGCATAAAAAGTTTTCCAAAATTTTTCCAAATAAATACTATAAAAAACTAGACAAAACTACAAGACTGACAGAAAAAGAATCAATCAAAAATCATCTTTTATTAAAAAGTTATAAAGGTTTTAGTCCAGGGACTAATCTGTGATGAAACAGAAAAGAACCAGGGACTTAGCTAAGAAAATAGAAAACGGTTCGGGATAAAAGGCGCCAGCCCGAAGAGAAAGCGCACTTTGCCCGAAGGCGCCAACAGAAAACGGTTCGAGGGGGAGAAAGAAGAGAGGCTGACGGGGGGGGTCCACACGTCAGGTTTAAACTTCGCCGGCGCCCGAAGGCTGCGGTGGTCGCCGGCGTTGAACCACGGCGAGGCAGGGAGATCGGAGGGTACCAAGATGTTCAGTGTGTCCTTCCGCGTCGGTGGGTGGTGGACTTGGCCGTCGGAGAGCACCACGTCGAAGGCGACACTTTCTCCGGCGGACGGTGGTTCGGGCGATGGTGGGGAACTCCGGTGGGCACTGCAAACTCCAAATTGAAGCGCGGGTCAGCAGAGTGGATGCATAAGGAAGCTACTGGCAAGAGATGAGGGGTAGAGGTGCACGCACGGGAGCGAATCGAGCTGGGTCCCGTGGCGGGTCAAGGCGGCCGGAGTTGGGGGAGAAGGCTCCCTCGTGGCTCTACCAGTGGCTTGGCGTGGTATTGGTGGTGCGTAGGGGTGGTGTGAGTTCGAGTTCGAGCTCGGGGCCTCTATTTATAGGCGATCCGAGGGGGTGAACGGGATATCTCCGGCGAGCGATTACAGCGAGGCAGGGGTTGGGCAGGGAGTTCAAGTGGCCAGGCAGCATCAGGGAGGTTCACTGGTGTCGTTCCCCCGATAATCCTCGGTTGGGCTTGGCGTAATGCGCCGATCCTTCACGGGGCGGCCGTACGGGCACGGTACGGCGGCAGAGAGCGCGCTCCGCGCCTAGCGGTTCACGACGAAGGGTGGCAGCGCGCACTGGGGAGTGGATGGCCACGCGGCGACCTCGGGTGGCTTGGGCGGCGCTGGGAGGCGCCGTCCACGCTGCGCCTCTCTCTGGCAGCTGCAAAGCCGCCGCTGCCGTCGCTCACGGGGTGGCGCACCTCCCCCTGCTCGTCGCCGACGCCCGCAAGACTCCAGGAGCTCGTGCGGCGCAGGGATAAGAAGGAGGGGACAGGGAGCAAGGCGCCACCGCGGTACTGGCGAGATCGACATCGGTGTCTGAAGAAAACGACAGTGCGCACTGAAACTGTTTCTCTGAACTTTCTGAACATGATAGCAACAGTGCCAGTCAGGTGTTCGACGAAATGATTTGGCATGAAGAAAAAAATTCTGGAGCTGGGACTTGGTGAGGTGACCTCTCAATGCATCCAGAGGCTGCCTGAATTTTCTCAGATTTTTAGGAGGAGAATTCAAATGAATTTCATCAAATTTGGCAAATAAGGTCCAAACTTGCAGCAAGTACAATTTGAAATATTTGAACTGGAGACCACTGGATCTTCATGGATCTTGGTTGAGGGCTCAAAGGACTAGCTAGGGAAATTGGTTTGGAGGCAAAACTCAAAGCAGAAAGGGTAGCTCCTTTGTAAATCTCCAAGAGCTAGAATAGAGGGCAGAAAATATTTTTGATAAGAATTAAATGGGAGAAGAGTTATGGGGAGGTTCCACTTGCTGGATTTGAAGCATATTATGATCCAAAGATGGGGAAAGGCTTTTGGGAGGGGATTTCCACTTGGGTCATGGTAAGAGGGATTTTGAAAAGAGGGAGAAGATCACTCCAAATGCCATAGGATTATTTAAAAGGTTTTCAAAAATATTTTTCCAAATGAAAAACCCTTGAGCCAACATGGGATGAAAAACCTTCAAGACCAACAATCAAGTCTAGGGTGAAACCAAACAAACACTTGTCACAAAAAGGAAATTTTTTGAGAGGGGGAGTTTCTTTAGAAGAAAATTTAAATACCCTCCTCAAATCAAATAAAAGATTTTGATAAAATCAAAATAAAAAAATTGGGTGTCACAGCACCTCCCCCCTTAGGAAAAATCTCGTCCCCGAGATTTCTGCTGATCCTCAAATAGATATGGATACTCTTCCTGGAGAAAATCTTCCCTTTCCCATGTAGCTTCATCCTCAGTGTGGTTGCTCCACTGAACCTTGAAAAATTTAGTTGTTTTCTGACGGGTCCTCCGTTCAGACTCTTCCAATATCTTTACTGGCCGTTCTCTGTAGGTGAGATCTGGTTGCACATCAATGTTCTCATGAGATACATGCTTTTCCGGGTTGCTCACACATTTCCTCAACTGTGAAACATGGAACACGTCGTGGACGTCTGACAGCTCTTGGGGTAGGTCCAGCTGGTAGGCTACTGTGCCTCTTCGTGCAATCACACAGAATGGCCCAATAAACCTTGGAGCTAGCTTCCCCTTAATTTTGAACCGTTGTAGGCCTCTCATAGGAGATACTCGTAGGTATACGTAGTCACCGGGTTCAAAGCTGACCTCACGATGTTTTTGATCGTAGTAGCTCTTTTGTCGGCTTTGAGCTGTCTTGAGTCTGTCCCTGATCTGTTTAACCTTCTCCTCGGCCTCCTTAAGCATGTCTGGGCCGAAGATACGACTGTCACCTGTTTCTGACCAATTCAGTGGGGTACGACACCTCCGTCCGTACAATGCTTCAAAGGGTGCCATTTGTAAGGTGGCTTGGTAACTATTGTTGTAAGTAAACTCGGCATATGGCAAACTTTCTTCCCAACTGGATCCATAGGTGAGCACACAGGCTCTCAGCATGTCCTCTAGGATTTGGTTCACGCGTTCTGTCTGTCCATCAGTCTGAGGGTGGTATGCTGTACTGAATGCTAGTTGCGTGCCCAGAGCTTGTTGTAAGTGATCCCAAAATTTAGAGACAAATTGAGTGCCTCGGTCGGATATTATAGTCTTTGGGATTCCATGCAGACAAACTATACGGGAGAGATAAAGCTTGGCAAGCCTTTGAGTGGAGTAGGTCGTCTTCACGGGAATGAAATGAGCAACCTTGGTTAGCCTATCTGTGATGACCCATATGGCGTCATTTCCGCGTTGTGATCGAGGTAGTCCGACAATGAAGTCCATCCCAATTTCATCCCATTTCCACTCAGGTATCTGGTTTGGCTGTAGCAGCCCTACTAGCTTTTGATGCTCGGCTTTAATGCGCTGACATGAATCGCAACAAGCAGTGAATGCGGCTATATCCCTTTTCATACCGTGACACCAAAATCTTTCCTGAATGTCTTTGTACATTTTGGTTCCTCCAGGGTGGATCGAGTATGGAGCGGTGTGGCTTTCGGTTAGGATTTGTTGCTTGAGTTCCTCAATGTTTGGTACGCAAAGTCTGTCCCCGTACCATAATATTCCTTCACTGTCTGTGACGAACTCTGAAGCCTTGCCTAGGCTCATTTTTCTCTTTATACCTTCGATGCTGGGATGTCCCTGCTGAGCCTTCTTAATTTGTTCCATTAGGGTGGGATGTATCTCCAGATTTGATACGTTGCCCTCAGAAACTAACACCATGTTGAGTCTAGCGAACTCCTGCTGAAACTCAGGTCTCAAGTTCTGTGGACTGTCGTTGTTCGGGCTGGGGCTCCGACTAAGAGCATCTGCCACTACATTGGCCTTCCCTGGATGATAGTGAATACCGACATCATAGTCCTTGACCAATTCCAACCAGCGTCGCTGCCGTAAATTTAGCTCTGGTTGTGTGAAAATATATTTAAGGCTCTTATGGTCCGTATATATTTCACAACGATTTCCCAACAGAAAGTGCCTCCATTCCTTAAGTGCATGGATGACCGCTGCTAGCTCCAAGTCATGAGTTGGATAATTTTCCTCATGCTTCCGTAGTTGCCTGGAAGCATATGCGACAACTTTGCCATCTTGCATTAGTACACATCCGAGGCCCTTCCGGGATGCGTCACAATACACTTCAAAACTCTTGTGTATGTCTGGTACGGTCAAAACTGGTGCTGTTGTTAGTTTCTTCTTGAGTTCTTGGAAGCTTTTCTCGCATGCTTCCGTCCATACAAACTTCCTGTCTTTCTTGAGCAACTGGGTCATTGGTTTTGCCACAGTGGAGAGTCCTTCAATAAACCTCCGGTAGTATCCCGCCATTCCAAGGAAACTCCGTACATCTGTCATGTTGGCTGGTGGTTTCCAGTCAAGTATGGCCTTGACCTTTTCTGGGTCTACGGCCACGCCTTCTTGGGTTAATATATGGCCTAGAAAATCAACTTGTCTTAGCCAAAATTCACACTTGCTAAATTTGGCGTACAATTGATGTTTCCTTAATTCTCCCAAAACAATTCTGAGATGTTCAGCATGCTCTTCTGGTGTCCTTGAATATACCAGAATGTCGTCAATGAACACCACAACAAATTTGTCCATGAATTTCATAAACACTTTGTTCATGAGGTGGACGAAATATGCGGGGGCGTTCGTCAGTCCAAACGGCATTACTGTGAACTCATATAATCCGTATCTGGAGGTGAATGCTGTCTTAGGGATATCTTCTGTCCGTACTTTTAATTGATGATATCCCGATCTCAAATCAATCTTTGAGAACACCTTGTGCGAGCTGGTCAAACAAATCATTTATCCGTGGCATCGGATATTTGTTTTTGATGTTGACCATATTGAGAGCTCGGTAGTCTATACACAATCTCAGTGTCCCATCCTTTTTCTTGGCGAACAACACTGGCGAACCCCATGGTGAAGAGCTGGCTCGAATAAATCCTTTGTCCAGTAATTCTTTTATTTGCTTCTTCAATTCTACCAATTCTGAGGGTGCCATTCTATAAGGTTTCTTATTGATGGGAGTGGTGCCAGGTGCTAGTTCAATGCTGAACTCTATTTCTCGGTCTGGTGGCATGCCTGGTAGTTCTTCAGGAAATACGTCTGGAAACTCGCACACCACTGGAACTTTTCTCAATTCTGAAATATCCACTTTGTTCAGCTTTGGTTGCCGTGATCGTGGTCTCTCTTGAGCTGTAATCTTTATTGTCTTGCCGTGATGATGAGTGAGAATCACAGTCCGATTGAAATAGTCAATAAATCCTTTGTTGGTGGTCAACCAGTCCATCCCTAGGATGACATCCAGTCCTTTATTTTCCAACACGATGAGATTAGCCTGAAACTTTAGTCCTTCGAACTCAATGATCACTCCTTGGCAGTAACTCTGAGCGATCTGCTTATTTCTGGGGGACTTGATGATCATAGATTTTTCCAAGGGGAGTATCGGAAAACCATGTTGCAAAACAAAACTCTTCGAAACGAACGAGTGAGAAGCTCCAGAATCAAACAAAACCGTGGCAGGTACTGTGTTGACAGGGAACGTACCGAGCACGATGTCTGGGGCATTCTGGGCTTCTTCCCTGGTCACATGGTTCAGGTGACCCTTCCTGTGATTGTTGTTGGGATTGAAATTGTTGCGCTTGGGGGCTGGATTATTTCCACCATTGTTCGGCTTGGGGGCCGAGTTCCTTGGTTTTGGGCACTGTTTGGCATAGTGCCCTTCTTCACCACAAGCATAGCAAGTGACCCCTGGACGGTACGTGAAGTCCTTGTCTCTGGAATGAAACTGTCTGGTTGGCCTTAGATCAGTCGTCGTGGGTTTTCTCACTTCATTCCTCGGAACCTCAGTCTTGCTTCAATTGTTGCGAGCAAGAGTCGTCTTGTCCCTTTTCCGCTTACGGATATCCTCCAGACTGCGGCGCTCATTCTCCAAGGTAATGGCCTTGTCAACCAGAGTTTTGAAATCTGGGAAAGTGTGTACGACCAGTTGGCATCTTAATGCTGGCGCCAGGCCGTCCAGAAATTTTTCCATCCTTTTGTTCTCAGTCATATGTTCATCGTAGGCATAACGAGATAGCTGGGTAAACTGACCGTTGTATTCTGTCACTGACATGCCTCTTTGCTTGAGGTCATCAAATTCTCTTTTCTTGATTTTTATGATGCTCCTGGGGATGTGTGCCCCACGAAAGCCTTCCTTAAACTCTTCCCAGGTGATGTTGTGTTCACTGGGATGCATGTGTAGGAAGTTCTCCCACCATGCTGCAGCTGCTCCAGTAAGGTAGTGGGGTGCATAAAGCACTTTCTCATGGTCCGAACATTGAGCAATAATCAACTTTCTTTCGATGTCACGAAGTCAATCATCGGCTTCAAGCGGCCTATCAGTGTGAGCAAACATTGAAGGGCGCGTCTTCTGCAGTTCAGACAACTTGGAGTGCGGTTGATATGGCTCACGGTGGTTTCCCATATTGATGACGTGATTCATCATCTCTTGGTGTCGTTGCTGGCTTTGTTCGAAGAGGCGGCATACTTGACATAAGGCTGCCTCACTGTCCTATTGACTAGACTGTCCCTGAATGAAGTTGTTGCTGGTCTGTGTTCCATAAACTTCTTCTGGTTGATTGGGCATGGAACGAGTCCACGGACGAGACATTTTCCACTCGGGGGTATTATGTTGCAAAAATCATGAGAAGAACTGTGCGGCACAAGGAAAATCTTGCAGAGACAAAAATTTAAAAGACCTCAAGATATTCCAAGAAAATATTTTGACTGCGCACGGAGAAGGACTGCTTAGCACATATCTTACACGCGAAACGCAAACACACGATACAGCACTCAGGATGTGCGTACACAATCCTGACATGTTATTTAGACTAGCACACTCCTCCGGAATGCAGCGCACACAACTACTGAAAACTTAAGTACATAAAACATAACATACATGCAGGCACAACGCGCGGCTACTAAGCGCACTCAGTCGGAGATGGTGAAGATTTCCTTCCCCTTGCCGAGGGTAAGACCTAGCGGTGCAGGCGACTCAACCTCCACCTCCTCCCTAGTAGGGTCCAGGCGCGTAGCACTGCGCTGAGGTGATGGCGTGGGTGCGATAGGCGGCAGTGCGGGTCCGGCAGGCGGTGCAGCTCTGACTGGAGTAGGAGCGATGACTCGGTCAAACTCCTCAGTAGTAGGCAGATGGCAAGCAGTGGCCAAAATGGCCGGTGAATAAGATGCCGAGGACGAGACGAATGTCAGTGGCGGTGCCATGTGGAGAAGCTCCTTCCTGCTGGCAGGACCGCCCCGAACTAAGTCCATGCGGGCAGCCACAAGATCGTCCACGAGGTTGTCGAAAGATTCCTCCAGAGCTTTGAGGTACTCGACAAGCATCTCGATAGCTTCATCCCGCTCTCCCCTATGGCAGGCGAATGCATAGTGACAAGTATATGGCACATGGCATGGGAGGTAGCGGTAGCGACGAGTCTTCATCATAGGAAGGATATCCCGAAGGTGAGCTATCGCCTCACGGGCGGCCATCTGCATGGCATGCCTCTCCGTAGGCATGGCCCTTCCCACAAAACTGAAGTGGCATGACGCAGAACGTCCTCCCTTGAATTGCACCACGGCTTGGTGCATAGACACGTCGTCGCTGAGCTTGTGCTGGTAAAGCGTGAACTCCGGACGAGTCGCTGGCCTGATCGCGAGCTTGGTGATGGAGACGAGGAGTTTGACAAACCCCTCGGGCACATTAGTGAACACCCGAGTCTCGCAGCCGTTGCCAGCCATATACAAAAGTAGGCAAAAATTCTGAGTAGTCAAATCATAAATTTATGATGACAAACAGAAAATAGCTACATTTGCAAAATGCTGAAAAAGCAATAAAGACGCTAATAACCGATTAGCGATCGCACCTAGTGGCTTCCTACAGTCAGCCTGGCTCTGGTACCAAGCTTGTCATGACCGGTTTTCCAATAAAAATATTTATTGAGAAATCGATCCCTTTTACGGACCAGTAGAGAAGAATCCTTCTTACTGATAGACAAAATCTTGATCACAGAAGAAAAATACCAGGAATACTGAATATAATACAAGGTTGAGCGGAGACTGCTCAACAATTTATTACAACCACGCCGATATTACACATAAAGGCGGATAGGGTGGCATAACTACTGACTCACGATAAAAGCGGTGGTGGAAATATCACAGTGAAGTGGGTGACATGACTCCTGAATCTAACAGCTCTTCGAGCGTCGGAGTGAGGCTCGAGGATACTTATTGTGGGTGGCGGAAGCGAATATAATACAAGTGACCAATATCCAGGATCGCACGGGACTGACTGGGACTCCTCTAGGCGTCGGACTCGCTATCAAACTCTTCATCCATGAGATCGCCTTCGTCAACATCTGGCCAAATCAACAAGCCAGGTGAGTACTATGAAAGTACTCGCAAGACAGTTCGGACATAAGATATAACAAATGTAAACATGATGCATATGAACAGATTAACAAGCGCACTCAGACAATGAGATAGCAATGCATGGAAAATAAAAGGAAGTCGGGCGGTAGTCCTCCCGAAATCCCAAAGTAATACTGAGGGCCAATCGAGTGTCTGAAAGACTCCTCGGACGGGTAAAAAATGAAATAACAACGCCGCAGTCGGGCGTCAAGGCGACACCACATAAAGGGCTTATAATAGAATATAAAAGACAGTGCGTGCCACAGTCGGACGTCTGAAGCGACATCACATAAAGGGCTTATATTGAAAATAAATGACAATAGTGCCACAGTCGGATGTCTGAGCGACATCACGTAAAGGGCTTATATCAAAAGTAAATAACGGATATGCCACAGTCGGACGTCTGAGCGACATCACATAAAGGGCTTATATCAAAAGTAAATGACGGATATGCCACAGTCGGACGTCTGAGCGACATCACATAAAGGGCTTATATTCCACAACTCAATAATTCAGTAGCTCATGAATTTAATTCAGTTCGCAGGAATATTCAAGCACGAGATAAAATAAAGGTTAGTCCATCCAAAGGAATAAAATTCAAATGGGTATACCACTTAAGCTTGTTCACCGGGGATTTACCACAAGGACTGACATAGATATGGATATACTGGCCATGGTCCTTGATCACGGACACGATGACTCGGAAGGATTTGACTCTGCAGAGTTTGTACTACGACCACAGCCAACGGATTTCTGTAGTCATGGGGACTAGTTCCGTTTACGGTGTTTTAGGAGAAACACATCTAACCAGTACACACCCATTCAACATTCCGATGCTAGGAATCACCCTTGGCAACGTTCAAGAAAAACCTTGAGACGGGGAGGCTACAACCTCGCGTAGCATGGGATCAAATTTATATACGCGCGCTCTAAGGGGTGCCCCCCTCTCGGTCCCAACCGGAAACACCCATGCCCCTGGCCGGATGACTGGCTTTAATCCAGGGCCATGGAACCCTCATCCCGGCCCCTCTATTTGGTGTGTACAAGGAAAGAGGTTAACAACTTACTAAACCGTATTCTTTGCAGAAAACATGTGGCAGCACGAAAGGGGAAGAACGGTAACGTGACTCAGTCCACGTTAACGTCGGAGTTTAACGGATGACGTAAGGCTGGCATGCTACAACAATACCCCCTCACTACCTTTCATGTCACCACATGATCAGGTCATCTCTCATCAAAGATCACGATAACTTCGGAACACACGGATAGTTGCCTTGCATGCAACGAGATACTCACCGGTGCTCATATGCCATGCACAACCATTCAAGCAAACATGCAAAACACCTATCATATCAAAGGTTCAAACATGCTTGCCTGGTTCAGAGAAGTCGGAGTCTAGCTCGGCGAAGTTCGCGGCTCCGTCACCTCCTCCGGAACCTACGGTATAACGAAACCGTATACTAACGTGAAAATCGTATCGTGCATAAAAATTGTTCCAAAAAATTTCCAAATAAATACTATAAAAATCTAGACAAAAATACAAGACTGACAGAAAAAGAATCAATCAAAAATCATCTTTTATTAAAAAGTTATAAAGGTTTTAGTCCAGGGACTAATCTGTGATGAAACAGAAAAGAACCAGGGACTTAACTGAGAAAACAGAAAACGGTTCGGGATGAAAGGCGCCAGCCCAAAGAGAAAGCGCACTTTGCCCGAAGGCGCCAACAGAAAACGGTTCGAGGGGGAGAAAGAAGAGAGGCTGACGGGGGGGTCCACACGTCAGGTTTAAACTTCGCCGGTGCCCGAAGGCTGCGGTGGTCCCCGGCGTTGAACCACGACGAGGCAGGGAGATCGGAGGGTACCAAGATGTTCAGTGTGTCCTTCCGCGTCGGTGGGTGGTGGACTTGGCCGTCAGAGAGCACCACGTCGATGGCGACACTTTCTCCGGCGGACGGTGGTTCGGGCGATGGTGGGGAACTCCGGTGGGAGCTGCAAACTCCAAATTGAAGCGCGGGTCAGCAGAGTGGATGCATAAGGAAGCTACTGGGAAGAGATGAGGGGTAGAGGTGCACGCACGGGAGCGAATCGAGCTGGGTCCCGTGGCGGGTCGAGGCGGCCGGAGTTGGGGAAGAAGGCTCCCTCGTGGCTCTACTAGTGGCATGGCGTGGTATTGGTGGTGCGTAGGGGTGGTGTGAGTTCGAGTTCGAGCTGGGGGCCTCTATTTATAGGCGATCCGAGGGGGTGGCCGTGAACGGGATATCTCCGGTGAGCGATTACGGCGAGGCAGGGGTTGGGTAGGGAGTTCAAGTGGCCAGGCAGCATCAGGGAGGTTCACTGGTGCCGTTCCCCCGATAATCCTCGGTCGGGCTTGGCATAACGCGCTGATCCTTGACGGGGCGGCCGTACGGGCAAGGCGGCGGCAGAGAGCGCGCTCCGCGGCTAGCGGTTCACGACGAAGGGTGGCAGCGCGCACGGGGGAGTGGATGGCCACGCGGCGACCTCGGGTGGCTTGGGCGGCGCTGGGTCACGCCGTCCACGCTGCGCCTCTCTCTGGCAGCCGCAAAGCCGCCGCTGCCGTCGCTCATGGGGTGGCGCACCTCCCCCTGCTCGTCGCCGACGCCCGCAAGACTCCAGGAGCTCGTGCGGCGCAGGGATAAGAAGGAGGGGACACGGAGCAAGGCGCCACCGCGGTACTGGCGAGATCGACATCGTGCTCTGAAGAAAACAACAGTGCACACTGAAACTGTTTCTCTGAACTTTCTGAACATGATAGCAACAGTGCCAGTCAGGTGTTCGACGAAATGATTTGGCATGAAGAAAAAAAATTCTGGAGCTGGGACTTGGTGAGGTGACCTCTCAATGCATCCAGAGGCTGCCTGAATTTTCTCAGATTTTTAGGAGGAGAATTCAAATGAATTTCATCAAATTTGGCAAATAAGGTCCAAACTTGCAGCAAGTACAATTTGAAATATTTGAACTGGAGACCACTGGATCTTCATGAATCTTGGTTGAGGGCTCAAAGGACTAGCTAGGGAAATTGGTTTGGAGGCAAAACTCAAAGCAGAAAGGTTAGCTCCTTTGTAAATCTCCAAGAGCTAGAATAGAGGGCAGAAAATATTTTTGATAAGAATTAAATGGGAGAAGAGTTATGGGGAAGTTCCACTTGCTGGATTTGAAGCATATTATGATCCAAAGATGGGGAAAGGATTTTGAGAGGGGATTTCCACTTGGGTCATGGTAAGTGGGATTTTGAAAAGAGGGAAAAGATCACTCTAAATGCCCTAGGATTATTTAAAAGGTTTTCAAAAATATTTTTCCAAATGAAAAACCATTGAGCCAACATGGGATGAAAAACCTTCAAGACCAACAATCAAGTCTAGGGTGAAACCAAACAAACACTTGTCACAAAAAGGAAATTTTTTGAGAGGGAGAGTTTCTTTGGAAGAAAATTTAAATACCCTCCTCAAATCAAATAAAAGATTTTGATAAAATCAAAATAAAAAAAAATTGGGTGTCACACTGCATGTGTGTTGAACGCGGAGGCACCGTTTTTCAGTGCTTGGATCGGATTCTGCCGCGATCTGAATCACTACGTGTACGACTCCTCCAACCACGTTCTTGCAACGCTTCCGCATCGTGATCTTCAAAGGTATGAAGATGCACTCCCTTCTCGTTGCTAGTAAACTCCATAGATTGATCTTGGTGATGCGTAGAAAAAGTTTAATTTCTGCAACGATCCCCAACAGAGGTATCAGAGCTAGGTATATGCGTAGTTTGTATGCACGAGTAGAACACAAGTTGTTGTGGGCGTCGATTTTGTCAATTTACTTGCCGTTACTAGTCTTATCTTGATTCGGCGGCATCGTGGGATGAAGCGGCCCGGACCGACCCTACACGTACGCTTACGTGAGACAGGTTCCACCGACTGACATGCACTAGTTGCATAAGGTGGCTAGCGGGTGTCTGTCTCTCCCACTTTAGTCGGATCGGATTCGATGAAAAGGGTCCTTATGAAGGGTAAATAGAAATTGGCATATCACGTTGTGGTTTTGGCGTAGGTAAGAAACGTTCTTGCTAGAAACCTATAGCAGCCACGTAAAAATTTGCAACAACAATTAGAGGACGTCTAACTTGTTTTTGCAGCAAGTGTCATGTGATGTGATATGACCAGAAGGATGTGATGAATGATATATGTGATGTATGAGATTGATCATGTTCTTGTAATAGGAATCACGACTTGCATGTCGATGAGTATGACAACCGGTAGGAGCCATAGGAGTTGTCTTAATTTATTTCTGACCTGCGTGTCAGCTGGAACGTCATGTAATTACTTTACTTTATTGCTAACCGTTAGCCATAGTAGTAGAAGTAATAGTTGGCAACACAACTTCATGAAGACACGATGATGGAGATCATGATGATGGAGATCATGGTGTCATGCCGGTGACGATGATGATCATGGCGCCCCGAAGATGGAGATCAAAAGGAGCAAAAATGATATTGGCCATATCATGTCACTATTTGATTGCATGTGATGTTTATCATGTTTTATATCTTATTTGCTTAGAACGACGGTAGCATAAATAAGATGATCCCTCGCTAAAATTTTAAGAAAGTATTCCCCCTAACTGTGCACCATTGCGAAGGTTCGTTGTTCCGAAGCACCACGTGATGATCGGGTGCGATAGGGTCTAACGTTCGCATACAATGGGTGTAAGCCAGATTTACACACGCAATACACTTAGGTTGACTTGTCGAGCCTAGCATGTACAGACATGGCCTCGGAACACAAGAGACCGAAAGGTCGAGCATGAGTCGTATAGCAGATCCGATCAACATGAAGATGTTCACCGATGATGACTAGTCCGTCTCACGTGATGATCGGACACGGCCTAGTTGACTCGGATCATGTATCACTTAGATGACTAGAGGGATGTCTGTCTGAGTGGGAGTTCATTAATAATTTGATTAGATGAACTTAATTATCATGAACATAGTCTAAAACCTTTACAATATGTCTTCTAGATCAAATGGCCCACGCTAATGTCAACCTCAACTTCAACGCATTCCTAGAGAAAACCAAGCTGAAAGACGATGGTAGCAACTATACGGACTGGGTCCGAAACTTGAGGATCATCCTCATAGCTGCCAAGAAAGCATATGTCCTGGAAGCACCACTAGGTGAAGCACCCGTCCCAGCAAACCAAGACGTTATGAACGCCTGGCAAACACGTGTTGATGATTACTCCCTGGTTCAGTGCGGCATGATTTAGAGCTTAGAACCGGGGCTCCAAAAGCGTTTCGAGCAGCACAGAGCATATGAGATGTTCCAAGAGCTGAAAATGGTTTTCCAAGCTCATGCCCGTGTCGAGAGATATGAAGTCTCCGACAAGTTCTACAGTTGTAAGATGGAGGAGAATAGTTCCGTCAGCGAACACATACTCAAAATGTCTGGGTTGCACAACCGCTTGTCTCAGCTGGGAGTTAATCTCTCGGATGACGCGGTTGTTGACAGAATCCTTCAGTCGCTCCCACCTAGCTACAAGAGCTTTGTGATGAACTTCAATATGCAGGGGATGGAAAAGACCATTCCTGAGGTATATTCGATGCTGAAATCAGCGGAGGTGGAGATAAAAAAGGAACATCAAGTGTTGATGGTGAATAAAACCACTAAGTTCAAGAAAGGCAAGGGTAAAAAGAGCTTCAAGAAAGACGGCAAGGGAGTTGCCGCGCCCGGTAAGCAAGCTGCCGGGAAGAAGACAAAGAATGGACCCAACCCTGAGACTGAGTGCTTTTATTGCAAGGGAAACGGTCACTGGAAGCGGAACTGCCCCAAGTACTTGGCGGATAAGAAGGCCGGCAATACCAAAGGTATATGTGATATACACGTTATTGATGTGTACCTAACTAGCGCTTGTAGTAGCTCCTGGGTATTTGATACCGGTGCGGTTGCTCATATTTGTAACTCAAAGCAGGAGCTGAGGAATAAGCGGAGACTCGCGAAGGACGAGGTGACTATGCGCCTCGGGAATGGTTCCACGGTCGATGTGATCGCAGTCGGCACGCTACCTCTACATTTACCTACGGGATTAGTTTTAAACCTCAATAATTGTTATTTAGTGCCAGCTTTGAGCATGAACATTGTATCTGGATCTCGTTTGATGCGAGATGGCTACTCATTTAAATCCGAGAATAATGGTTGTTCTATTTATATGAGAGATATGTTTTATGGTCATGCCCCGCTGGTCAATGGTTTATTCTTAATGAATCTCGAACGTGATGTTACACATATTCATAGTGTGAATGCCAAGAAATGTAAGGTTGATAATGATCATCCCACATACTTGTGGCACTGCCGCCTTGGTCACATTGGTGTCAAACGCATGAAGAAACTCCATGCAGATGGACTTTTGGAGTCTCTTGATTATGAATAATTTGACACGTGCGAACCACGCCTCATGGGCAAAATGACCAAGACTCCGTTCTCCGGAACAATGGAGCGAGGAACCAACTTATTGGAAATCATACATACTGATGTGTGCGGTCCAATGAGCGTTGAGGCTCGCGGTGGCTATTGTTATGTTCTCACCCTCACTGATGACTTAAGTAGATATGGGTATGTCTATTTGATGAAACACAAGTCTGAGACCTTTGAAAAGTTCAAGGAATTTCAGAGTGAGGTTGAGAATCAATGTGACAGGAAAATAAAGTTCTTACAATCAGATCGTGGGGGAGAATATTTGAGTCATGAATTTGGCACGCACTTAAGGAAATGTGGAATTGTTTCACAACTCACGCCGCCTGGAACACCTCAGCGTAATGGTGTGTCCGAACGTCGTAATCACACTCTGTTGGACATGGTGCGATCTATGATGTCTCTTACCGACCTACCGCTATCATTTTGGGGATATGATTTAGAGACTGCCGCATTCACTTTAAATAGGGCTCCGTCAAAATCCGTTGAGACGACACCGTATGAATTATGGTTTGGGAAGAAACCTAAGCTGTCATTTCTAAAAGTTTGGGGATGCGATGCTTATGTCAAGAAACTTCAACCTGAAAAGCTCGAACCCAAGTCGGAAAAATGCGTCTTCATAGGATACCTGAAGGAAACCATTGGGTATACCTTCTACCTCAGATCCGAAGGCAAGATCTTCGTTGCCAAGAACGGGTCCTTTCTGGAGAAAGAATTTCTCTCGAAAGAAGTAAGTGGGAGGAAAGTGGAACTTGATGAGATGACTCTTCTCGAACCGGAGAGTAGCACAACACAAGAAAATGTTTCTGTGGTGCCTGCACCGACTAGAGAGGAGTTTAATGATGACGATCATGATCAAGTTACCACTAAACTTCGTAGGTCCACAAGGACACGTTCCGCACCAGAGTGGTACGGCAACCCTGTCCTGGAAATCATGTTGTTAGAAAACGGTGAACCTTCGAACTATGAAGAAGCGATGGCGGGCCCGGATTCCAAAAAATGGCTTGAAGCCATGAAATCCGAGATAGGATCCATGTATGAAAATGAAGTATGGACTTTGACTGGCCTTGCCAATGATCGGCGAGCCATAGAAAATAAATGGATCTTTAAGAAGAAGACATACGCGGATGGTAATGTGACCATCTATAAGGCTCGGCTTGTCGCTAAGGGTTATTGACAAGTTCAAGGGGTTGACTACGATGAGACTTTCTCACCCGTAGCGAAGCTGAAGTCCATCCGAATCATGTTAGCAATTGCCGCGTTCTATGATTATGAGATATGTCAAATGGACGTCAAAACGGCATTCCTTAATGGTTTCCTTAAGGAAGAATTGTATATGATGCAGCCATAAGATTTTGTCGATCCTAAAATGCTGACAAGGTGTGCAAGCTCCAACGCACAATCTATGGGCTGGTACAAGCATCTCGGAGTTGGAACATTCGCTTTGATGAGATGATCAAAGCGTTTGGGTTTACGCAGACTTATGGAGAAGCTTGTGTTTACAAGAAAGTGAGTGGGAGCTCTGTAGCGTTTCTCATATTATATGTGGATGACATACTATTGATGGGAAATGATATAGAATTCTTGGAAAGCATAAAGGCCTACTTGAATAAGTGTTTTTCAATGAAGGACCTTGGAGAAGCTTCTTATATATTAGGCATCAAGATATATAGAGATAGATGGAGACGCCTCATTGGTCTTTCACAAAGCACGCACCTTGACAAGATATTGAAGAAGTTCAATATGGATCAGTCCAAGAAGGGATTTATGCCTGTATTGCAAGGTGTGAGATTGAGCACGGCTCAATGCCCGACCATGGCAGAAGATAGAGAAAAGATGAGTGTCATCCCCTATGCCTCGGCCATAGGGTCTATTATGTATGCCATGCTGTGTACCAGACCTGATGTAAATCTTGCCGTAAGTTTGGTAGGAAGGTACCAAAGTAATCCCGGCATGGAACACTGGACAACGGTCAAGAATATCCTGAAGTACCTGAAAAGGACTAAGGATATGTTTCTCTTTTATGGAGGTGACGAAGAGCTCGTCGTAAAGGGTTACGTCGACGCTAGCTTCGACACCGATCTGGATGACTCTAAGTCACAAACCGGATACGTGTATATTTTGATTGGTGGCGCAGTCAGCTGGTGCAGTTGCAAGCAAAGCATCGTGGCGGGATCTACATGTGAAGCGGAGTACATGGCAGCCTCGGAGGCAGCACATGAAGCATTCTGGATGACGGAGTTCATTACCGACCTAGGAGTTATTCCCAATGCGTCGGGCCCGACGACTCTCTTCTGTGACAACACTGGTGCAATTGCCCTGGCCAAGGAGCCCAGGTTTCACAAGAAGACCAGGCATATCAAAGCGTCGCTTCAACTCCATTCATGAAAATGTTCAAGATGGAGACATAGATATTTGTAAAGTGTATACGGACCTGAATGTCGTAGATCCGTTGACTAAACCTCTTCCACGAGCAAAACATGATCAACACCAGAACTCTATGGGTGTTCGATTCATCACAATGTAACTAGATTATTGACTCTAGTGCAAGTGGGAGACTATTAGAAATATGCCCTAGAGGCAATAATAAAATGGTTATTATTATATTTCCTTGTTCATGATAATTGTCTATTGTTCATGCTATAATTGTGTTATCCGGAAATCGTAATACATGTGTGAATACATAGACCACAACATGTCCCTAGTGAGCCTCTAGTTGACTAGCTCGTTGATCAATAGATGGTTATAGTTTCCTGACCATGGACATTGGATGTCATTGATAACGGGATCACATCATTAGGAGAATGATGTGATGGACAAGACCCAATCTAAGCATAGCACTAGATCGTGTAGTTCGTTTGCTAAAGCTTTCCTAATGTCAAGTATAATTTCCTTAGACCATGAGATCGTGCAACTCCCGGATGCCATAGGAATGCTTTGGGTGTACCAAACGTCACAACGTAACTGGGTGGCTATAAAGGTGCACTACAGGTATCTCCGAAAGTGTCTGTTGGGTTGGCACGGATCGAGACAGGGATTTGTCACTCCATATGACGGAGAGGTATCTTTGGGCCCACTCGGTAATGCATCATCATAATGAGCTCAATGTGACCAAGTAGTTGGTCATGGGATCATGCATTACGGGACGAGTAAAGTGACTTGCCGGTAACGAGATTGAACGAGGTATTGGGATACCGACGATCAAATCTCGGGCAAGTAACGTACCGATTGACAAAGGGAATTGTATACGGGATTGCTTGAATCCTCGACATCGTGGTTCATCCAATGAGATCATCGTGGAACGTGTGGG
Organism: Aegilops tauschii subsp. strangulata; assembly: GCF_002575655.3. Classification (NCBI taxonomy): domain Eukaryota; kingdom Viridiplantae; phylum Streptophyta; class Magnoliopsida; order Poales; family Poaceae; genus Aegilops; species Aegilops tauschii. The sequence continues at coordinate 434,505,167 of NC_053038.3, forward strand.
AGCCAACATGGGTATCCAGATCCCGCTGTGGTTATTGGCTAGAGAGTTGTCTCGGTCATGTCTGCATGATTCCCGAACCCGTAGGGTCTACACACTTAAGGTTCGATGACGCTAGGGTTATAAGGAGGGTTTGTATGTGATTACCGAATGTTTTTCGGAGTCCCGGATGAGATCCCGGACATCACGAGGAGTTCCGGAATGGTCCGGAGACGAAGATTTATATATGGGAGTCCTTATTCGATCGCCGGAAGTGTTCGGGGGTATATCGGTATTGTACCGGGACCACCGAAAGGGTTCCGGGGGTCCACCGGGAGGGTCCGCCTGCCCTGGAGGGCCCTATGGGCTGAATATAGAGGGGAACCAGCCCCTAGGTGGGCTGCGCGCCAAAACCCCCCTAGGGCCCATGCGCCTAGGGTTTGGGGAAACCCTGGAGGGGCGCCCCCCTTGGCTTGGGGGGCAAGCCTCCCCTCCTTGGCCGCCGCCCCCCTCTAGATCCATCTGGAGGGGGCCGGTCCCCCTCTCCCTTGCCCCTATAAATAGAGGGGGGTGGGAGGGCAGCCGCACCACATCCAAGGCACAGCCCCTTCCCTCCCCAACACCTCTCCTCCTCCGCATGAGCTTGGCGAAGCCCTGCCGGAGAACCGCCACTCCACCACCACCATGCTGTCGTGATGCTGTTGGAGCCTTCTTGATCAACCTCTCCCTCCTCCTTGCTGGATCAAGGCGCGGGAGAAGTCACCGGGCTGCACGTGTGTTGAACGCGGAGGCACCGTTTTTCGGTGCTTCGATCGGATTTTGCCGCGATCTGAATCGCTACGGTACGACTCCTCCAACCGCGTTCTTGCAACGCTTCCGCATCGCGATCTTCAAAGGTATGAAGATGCACTCCCTTCTCGTTGCTAGTAAACTCCATAGATTGATCTTGGTGATGCGTAGAAATTTTTCAATTTCTGCAACGATCCCCAACAACTGGGTCGGGAAGGGCGACGTCCTTGATATAGAACCATTCGGAAGGCCACTCTTCGAATGCCTTCTTCAGCGTGCCAGATAGGTATCCGGTCCCGGCAATGCGCCATACCTCAGCTCTGCCCACTTCAAATATTGATCCCTCTTGGTTACGAGAGACCAGGCAGAATAGCTTCCTCCACAATTCAAAATGGGCCTCACAACCCAGGAATAGCTCGCAAAGAGCAACGTAACCCGCGATGTGCAGGATGGAGGCAGGAGTGAAATTGTACAGTTGGAGGCCATAATACTCTAGAAGTCCTCTGGGGAACGGGTGGATTGGAAATCCAACACCTCTCAACAAGTGGGGAACGAAGCACACTCGTTCCCCCTGGATGGATTGGGGAAATTCTCCGCCTGAGCCCCGCCGTTGAAGGAAGTCAATCCTGCTCGAACGGGGACTAGATCCGCGGGGGGGAGAAATCCCTGTGTCTGTAGCTTCACTAGCCGACCATGGGATACGGAACATTTCTCCCAATTGCCTTTTTCGTGGCCGTTGGGACGGGAGGAAGAGTTGGGAGCGCTAGCCATGTTGGAATGGTTTCTCCTAGCGAGCTCTGAGGATCCCTCGCTTGGTGTGGAATGGATCTGAACATCCCAATCTCTTTAAATAGACGCCTTTCTTATATGGTCAGGGTGATATGTGCAAAAATACCCCGACCTCTCGTATTCGCTCGACACGTGGAAGCTGAAGTCATGAAGGCGTGGAAGCCGATGGGTGCGACATTAAATGGAAAGCCGAATACTGCTCTTTAAGTCTGGTACTTTGAAGTAATCGGAGGAGGAACCCGCCTTGCAATGCCGAAGATAATCTGCGCGCCGGACACATCGTCATTGAAAGACTGGTTCGGGGGCTACTGAGGGAGTCCTGGATTAAGGGGTCCTCGGGCGTCCGGCCTGTTGACATGGACCGGACTAATGGGATGTGAAGGTACAAGACCGAAGACTCTCTCCCATGTCCGAATGGGACTCTCGTTGGCGTGGAAGTCAAGCTTGGCGCCTGGATATGAAGATTCCTTTCTCTGTAACCGACTTTATATAACCCTAGTCCCCTCCGGTGTCTATATAAACCGAAGGGCTTAGTCCGTAGAGATAATCATAATCATAGTCATACATGCTAGACTTTTAGGGTTTTAGCCATTATGATCTCGAGGTAGATCAACTCTTGTAATAGTCATATTCATCAAGATCAATCAAGCATGAAGCAGGGTATTACCTCCATAGAGAGGGCCCGAACCTGGGTAAACATCGTGTCCCCCGTCTCCTGTTACCATCAACCTTAGATGCACAGTTCGGGACCCCCTACCCGAGATCCGCCGGTTTTGACACCGACAGCACCGTCCACTTCAAGTACGACAGCGCGGCGACCCTCTTTGTGAGGGTGTTCGGGGAAGACGGTCGCCGCGCTAGATGCTGCCCTGAAGACAACAACGGCGATGAAGTGCTCGGCCTTGGCTATAGCCGTGACGAGGACGAGGGTGAACTCGCCCTCGACGATGGCCACAGCTCGCCGGCAACGACGGCTCCTCCTCCGGCAGAAGCTCCAGCAGCGGCGTCTATGACCAGCCGCCACGTCGTCGGGCTTGCTTCGAGGACGGTGGCGGATCATCCCGCCGCCGCGCCCTAGTGAAGCACGAGGAGGTCTCCGTGTGAGTTCGAGAGGTTGATCCTCGTGAGCAGCCGCGTCGTGGAAGCCGCTTTTGCTTGTCCTCTCCCTCCCTTTCCTCCTGCATTGTGAGAAACAAGTATGGGGCCCCTGCGTGGGCGTGTGATGAACCATGATGATTATGTGGCTTTTGTGGTGTGCTTATTGTTTTCGGGTTGTGTCATGAGATCTATGCCTTATACGGGTGTAGAGGAGCAACTTAGCTTGATGCATCCGGGGTAGCTTTGATCTCGTGAGTGTTGGAAATATGCCCTAGAGGCAATAATAAACTAGTTATTATTATATTTCCTTGTTCATGATAATTGTCTATTGTTCATGCTATAATTGTGTTATCCGGAAATCGTAATACATGTGTGAACACATAGACCATAACATGTCCCTAGTGAGCCTCTAGTTGACTAGCTCGTTGATCAATAGATGGTTATGGTTTCCTGACCATGGACATTGGATGTCACTGATAACGGGATCACATCATTAGGAGAATGATGTGATGGACAAGACCCAATCCTAAGCATAGCACTAGATCGTGTAGTTTGTTTGCTAAAGCTTTTCTAATGTCAAGTATCATTTCCTTAGACCATGAGATCGTGCAACTCCCGGATACCGTAGGAATGCTTTGGGTGTACCAAATGTCACAACGTAACTGGGTGGCTATAAAGGTGCACTGCAGGTATCTCCGAAAGTGTCTGTTGGGTTGGCACGGATCGAGACTGGGATTTGTCTCTCCGTATGACGGAGAGGTATCTTTGGGCCCACTCGGTAATGCATCATCATAATGAGCTCAATGTGACTAAGTAGTTAGTCACGGGATCATGCATTACGGAACGAGTAAAGTGACTTGCCGGTAACGAGATTGAATGAGGTATTGGGATACCGACGATCGAATCTCGGGCAAGTAACGTACCGATTGACAAAGGGAATAGTATACGGGATTGCTTGAATCCTCGACATCGCGGTTCATCCGATGAGATCATTGTGGAACATGTGGGAGCCAACATGGGTATCCAGATCCCGCTGTTGGTTATTGGCCGGAGATGTGTCTCGGTCATGTCTGCATGACTCCCGAACCCGTAGGGTCTACACACTTAAGGATCGATGACGCTAGGGTTATAGGGAAAGTTTGTACGTGGTTACCAAAGTTGTTCGGAGTCCCGGATGAGATCCCGGACGTCACGAGGAGTTCCGGAATGGTCCGGAGACGAAGATTTATATATGGGAAGTCCTTATTCGGTCGCCGGAAGTGTTCGGGGGTCTATCGGTATTGTACCGGGACCACCGAAAGGGTTCCGGGGGTCCACCGGGAGGGTCCACCTGCCCCGGAGGGCCCTATGGGCTGAATATAGAGGGGAACCAGCCCCTAGGTGGGCTGGGCACCAAACCCCCCTAGGGCCCATCACCTAGGGTTTGGGGGAAACCCTAAATGGGGCAACCCACTTGGCTTGGGGGGCAAGCCTCCCCCCCTTGGCCGCCCCCCCTCTAGATCCATCTGGAGGGGGCCGGGCCCCCTCTCCCTTGCCCCTATAAATAGAGGGGGGTGGGAGGGCAGACGCACCACATCCAAGGCGCAGCCCTCCCCCTCCCCAACACCTCCTCCTCCTCCCGCGAAGCTTGGCGAAGCCCTGTCGGAGTACCACGCTGCTCCAACACCACCACGCCGTCGTGCTGCTGCTGGACGGAGTCTTCCCCAACCTCTCCCTCTCTCCTTGCTGGATCAAGGCGTGGGAGACGTCACTGGGCTGCACGTGTGTTGAACGCGGGGGCGCCGTTATTCGGCGCTTGGATCGGAATCAACCGCGATCTGAATCACTACGAGTACGACTCCTCATTCGCGTTCTTGTAACGCTTCCGTGTCGCGATCTTCAAAGGTACGAAGATGCACTCCCCTCTCGTTGCTAGTAAACTCCATAGATTGATCTTGGTGATGCGTAGAAATTTTTTAATTTCTGCAACGATCCCCAACAGAGGTATCAGAGCTAGGTATATGCGTAGTTTGTATGCACGAGTAGAACACAAGTTGTTGTGGGCGTCGATTTTGTCAATTTACTTGCCGTTACTAGTCTTATATTGATTCGGCGGCATCGTGGGATGAAGCGGCCCGGACCGACCTTACACGTACGCTTACGTGAGACAGGTTCCACCGACTGACATGCACTAGTTGCATAAGGTGGCTAGCGGGTGTCTGTCTCTCCCACTTTAGTCGGATCGGATTCGATGAAAAGGGTCCTTATGAAGGGTAAATAGAAATTGGCATATCACGTTGTGGTTTTTGGCGTAGGTAAGAAACGTTCTTGCTAGAAACCTATAGCAGCCACGTAAAAATTTGCAACAACAATTAGAGGACGTCTAACTTGTTTTTGCAGCATGTGTCATGTGATGTGATATGGACAGAAGAATGAGATGAATGATATATGTGATGTATGAGATTGATCATGTTCTTGTAATAGGAATCACGACAACCGGCAGGAGCCATAGGAGTTGTCTTAATTTATTTATGACCTGCGTTTCAACTGAAACGTCATGTAATTACTTTACTTTATTGGTAACCGTTAGCCATAGTAGTAGAAGTAATGGTTGACGAGACAACTTCATGAAGACATGATGATGGAGATCATGGTGTCATGCCGGTGATGATGATGAACATGGCGCCCCGAAGATGGAGATCAAAAGGAGCAAAATGATATTGGCCATATCATGTCACTATTTGATTGCATGTGATGTTTATCATGTTTTACATCTTATTTTCTTAGAACGACGGTATCATAAATAAGATGATCCCTCGCTAAAATTTCAAGCAAGTGTTCCCCCTAACTGTGCACCATTGCAAAGGTTCGTTGTTCCGAAGCACCATGTGATGATCGGGTGTGATAGGTTCTAACGTTCGCATACAACGGGTGTAAGCCAGATTTACACACGCAATACACTTAGGTTGACTTGACGAGCCTAGCATGTACAGACAAGGCCTCGGAACACAAGAGACGGAAAGGTCGAACATGAGTCGTATAGCAGATACGATGAACATGAAGATGTTCACCGATGATGACTAGTCCGTCTCACGTGATGATCATACACGGCCTAGTTGACTCGGATCATGTATCACATAGATGACTAGAGGGATGTCTGTCTGAGTGGGAGTTCATTAATAATTTGATTAGATGAACTTAATTATCATGAACTTAGTCTAAAATCTTTACAATATGTCTTGTAGATCAAATGGCCCATGCTAATGTCAACCTCAACTTCAACGCGTTCCTAGAGAAAACCAAGCTGAAAGACGATGGTAGCAACTATACGGACTGGGTCCGGAACTTGAGGATCATCCTCATAGATGCCAAGAAAGCATATGTCCTTGAAGCACCACTAGGTGAAGCACCCGTCCCAGCAAACCAAGACGTTATGAACGCCTGGCAAACACATGTTGATGATTACTCCCTGGTTCAGTGCGGCATGCTTTAGAGCTTAGAACCGGGGCTCCAAAAGCGTTTCGAGCAGCACGGAGCATATGAGATGTTCCAAGAGCTGAAAATGGTTTTCCAAGCTCATGCCCGGGTCGAGAGATATGAAGTCTCTGACAAGTTCTACAGTTGTAAGATGGAGGAGAATAGTTCCGTCAGCGAACACATACTCAAAATGTCTGGGTTGCACAACCACTTGTCTCGGCTGGGAGTTAATCTCTCGGATGACGCGGTCGTTGACAGAATACTTCAGTCGCTCCCACCTAGCTACAAGAGCTTTGTGATGAACTTCAATATGCAGGGGATGGAAAAGACCATTCCCGAGGTATATTCAATGCTACAAGAGCTTTGTGATGAACTTCAATATGCAGGGGATCAAAAAGGAACATCAGGTGTTGATAGTGAATAAAACCACTAAGTTTAAGAAAGGCAAGGGTAAGAAGAATGTCGGAGTAAATGGCCACGGGTAGCCTAACCGACTCCCCATGGCTCTTCAAGAAATTATCAGGCCACTCGAGCCTTCAAGTATCCAGAGCATAGGGCCGCCTTCCCCCGGCCGGCTATCCACATGGACGATTAACAGAAGGCGACCCGGCCTCAGAAACCTTCCCAAAGAAAGCTACGAGATAGCCGACTCCAGGAAGCCGGCCGCAAGAGGACCGACTCCCAGAAGCCGGCCATGAAGAAAGCCGACTCCGAGAAGCCGGCCAAGACTGCACCCACCCAGACTGCATCCACATAACGGTGATAAGACGGGGCGTGGCCGCGGTACAGCCCACTACCCCGGAATCCCGAAGCAGGCATGGCCACAGGGCGCCGTACGGGCCAGCCATCCCCTGTCCGGCGCGGCACTGTAGCCATGTTGACCTCGATGTCACCCACGACAGGCGCCAGTACGGCCCGCGGGCCGCGGGCCCCTTTAGCCAGAGAGACAATCGAAGGCGGCTCGGCCTCCCCTAGTCGGCCAGGGGCGTGGCCGGCTCCCAATAGCCGGCTACCTCCCTCCCTCGAAACATGTGCCTCATTAAGGAGACAAGACGAGGTGAGGCTACAGTGAGAGCCCGCAAGGCGGCGGCACTGTAGCCACGCTTACCTCGACAAAGCGCTCGTCATCAGAGGCGAGGCAACAGTAACCAGCCGCCGACAAAGCCCCCAAGCGGTGGTGCCGGCCTGTCGGCCAAGAGGCCGACAGCGAGCGGGCCCCAATGCCCGGCGGAGAACCGGCGAGCACAAACACTGACGGCTGGGACCCGCGCCCAGCCGGATTACTATTGTACCCCTGGGAGGTAGGCCTATATAAGCCCCCTGGGACACCCATGCAAAGGGTTGATCTGATAGAGTTTCACACACCACATAGAGAGAAAAGGAGAGCTAGCCTTGCCCTACTTCTTCCTCTAGCCAAACAGCTCAAGGAGCACTTGTAGCTACTTGTATTGATCTAGTGATTATGTGGAGACCCCGCAGAGCAGGACTAGGGGTGTTATCTCCACGGAGAGCCCCGAACCTGGGTAAGATCTGCCGGCGTGCATGTCTTCGCCTTACCCCGTTTCCAGGCACCGGCGATGTCTTACTGGCTCCCACAATGATAAGCCACCCGTTGGCATATGTAGCACCTACCACCCGACATTTGGCGCCCATCGTGGGGCCAGGTGCACCGTCGTCCGGAGACCTATTCTGGACGGGAACCCTTTTCCTCCCCCGCGAGCGTAGCCAGCCTGCTACGCCCGATGGCGTTTGCCCCGACGCGCTGCAAGGCGTCGACGACGCCTACGCGGCGAGAGGCCTCGCCGATCTTCTTGGTGAGACTCGCATCTCTGACGAGCCCGCATCCGACGCGGGCACAGACTACCCCGAGAGCCGCCTCGTCAGCCTCCTCGACCAGCTTCACGTCTCCAGCGAGCTTGCTGTGGACTTGGAGTCGGTCGGCTCCACCAACCCGATGCTTGTCGACTCCGACACGGCATCGCTCGACGCCTACCCCTCCGACGTGGTAATCTTCGACGACCCTCTCCCTCGAGCCGACAGTGGCAGCAGCGCTGTCACTGAGGTGCTGGTCATCAGCCACGGCGCCGACTCGGGCGAGAACGCCCATGATGCCCTACAAGCGGCGATGCATGACTTGTCCGTCCCCATTCCGGCCGACGCCGACGCTAAGACTCTGGAGGCACGCCGCCTCGCCCTCATTGCGGAGGGCCAGAAAATAGCCTCCATGAGACGCCTCACTGAGGCTCACCAGCGTGAAGTCGACCGGGCCGCCTTTGGTACGTCGCCTCATGGCGGGCCAAGCCGTGCCGGCCTCGTCAAGAAGCGCGGCGCGGCCATCGCCAGCATGCTGGGGGCAGACCGCCCCGTCTACGCCACACCGCTCGAGAATCTGCGAGCCGCTCAGGCGGCCGCAAAGGAGCAGAACGAATTGGGGGCTGATGAGCTCCCCTACATGACGAGGCGCATCCAGCAGTTGATCGACGCGGCCGCAGAACGGCATGAAGCCGGCGCCCGCGCTGAGAGTCCTCCCCCACGCCGAGAACACGCCGCGACATCCCGGTCGCCGACTGCGAGCGGCGCCCGCGCTAGGAAAGACAAGGAGCCGGCTGCTAGCCGCAGCTGGACTCGAATCACCATCGAGCGCGACACGGAAGGCCGGCCCCGAGCGGTGGAGCGCCAAGGCAATCCGCCTCCTCCCCCGTCTCGTGGGGAGAGATATCCCACCCCGCCGCCTGTCACGCATCCGACTGTCGGTGGCCGACTAGGCCACCGCGAAGGAGTCGGCGAGAACGACGCCCGCCACCGGATCGACCGCCTAGCACGATCCCTGGTGCTAGAAGAAGAAGACGATGTCGGCCCGCCCTGCTTTGGCCCCCGCATCCACGCGAGCCCTTCCCCAAAGGGTTCTCTCTCCCCAGAGACACACCCAAGTACAACGGCTCGGTGAAGCCGGAAGATTGGCTGATCGACTATTCTACCGCTGTCAGCATAGCGAACGGCAACAGGCGCGTAGCCGTGAAGTTCGTCCCTCTTATGCTTCAAGGCATGGCTCACACCTGGCTGAACAGCCTCAAGCCCTACAGCGTCAACAGCTGGCTGGACTTCATGGAAGTCTTCGTCCGCAACTTCACCAGCACGTACAAGCGGCTTCCAAAGCCCCGCCAGCTCTCCTTGTGCGTCCAAGGGCCCAGCGAATCGACTCGCGACTACCTCACGCGGTGGGCCGAGCTCCCCACCTCCTGCGAGGGGGTGCACGAGGTTCAAGCCATTGAATACGTCACCGCCGGGTGCCGAGAGGGCACCCTCCTCAAGAACCGACTCCTCTGCGATGAGCCGGCTACCCTCGACGAGCTGCTGGTCATAGCAGACAAGTACGCCACGGCCGACTCCTCGATGAAGACCGAGCTCCGAGTGGACGCCTCTTGGAAGGTGCTCGCTCTGGCTCCCAAGATGTCGGCTGGTGACTCCAACCGACGCGCCTACCAGAACGACCACAAGCGCAAGGCCCCTATGCCGCCTTCCACCAGTCGGCAGGTGGCCACTGTCAAAGACGGGCAGCCCGAAGAGCGGCCCGCTCCCAAGAAGAAGGGCGGCAGGCCGGCTTGGCAGCCGGCCTTCTCCTACGAGAAGACTCTCGATGCCCCCTGCAAATTTCACAGCGGCGCGAAGCCGTCCAACCACACGACCCGGAAGTGCCACTTGCTCACACGGATCTCCAAGGGCGAGGGGCTGGTGCCGCCTCCGCCTCCCGGCCCGCCGCCTCCAGCCCCCCAGCAGCCGGCTGCTCGACCGGCAGTTGGAGCCATTCAGGATGAGTTCCCAGATGAGCACGCCGCCTACGTCGTCTTCACGAGCCAGGTTGAAGACAAGCGTAGCCGGCGTCGACAGCACCAAGAGGTCAACGCGGTCGCCTCCAGCAACCCCGAGTTCATGCATTGGTCCGAAAGGCCTATCAGCTGGAGTTGGGCCGATCACCCAGAGGTGATGCCGTCCCCTAGCTCCTACGCATTGGTGTTGGATGTCACCCTCGCGACGGAGAGGCGCGCTGCCCGATTCTCCCGCGTGCTGATTGATGGTGGAAGCAGTATCAACATACTGTACCGCGACACCATGGAGAAGTTGAACCTCCAGGCGAAGCAGCTCATGCCAAGCCGGACCGTGTTCCATGGCATCGTACCCGGCCTGTCCTATTCCCCAATCGGCAAGATCAAGATGGATGTTCTCTTCGGAGACAAGGATCACTTTCGCCGAGAAGCGATCTGGTTTGAGGTGGTGGACCTAGAGAGCCCTTACCACGCCTTGCTTGGCCGACCTGCCCTGGCCAAGTTCATGGCTGTGCCCCACTACGCCTACCTCAAGATGAAGATGCCAAGCTCGAAGGGGATCATCACTGTAGCCGGCGACTACAAGAAGTCCATCGAATGCGCTGCAGCCAGCAGCCGACTGGCCGAGTCCCTCGTGGTTGCAGAAGAGCAGAAGATGCTGGAGCGAGTTGTGGCCATGGCCGGCAAGCAGCCGGCCCTGTCCCCCAACCCTAAGGAATATGATGCACAAGGCTCCTTCCAGCCGGGCAAGGAGACGAAGAAGATACCTCTGGACCCGGAGAACCCGGCGAGGTTTGCTGTCATTGGTGCAAACCTGGACAGTAAATAGGAAGGCGAGCTCGTCGACTTTCTCCGTGAGAATCGAGACATCTTTGCATGGTCCCCAAAGGACATGCCGGGTGTTCCGAAGGATTTCGCCGAGCACAAGTTACACGTCCGAGCGGACGCGAAACCAGTCAAGCAGCCTCTCCGCCGACTGTCAGAGGAGAAGAGAAGAATCGCAGGAGAAGAGTTAGCCCGGCTCTTGGCTGTCGGCTTCATTATGGAAGTGTTTTTCCCAGAGTGGCTTGCCAACCCGGTCTTGGTGTTGAAGTAGAACAACAAATGGCGTATGTGTATAGACTACACTAGCCTCAACAAAGCCTGCCCCAAAGATCCGTTTGCCCTACCATGGATTGATCAAGTGATAGACTCCACAGCCGGATGCGAGCTGTTGAGTTTCTTGGACGCCTACTCAGGATACCACCAGAACAAGTTGGACCCGGCTGACCGCCTGAAGACCGCCTTCATCACACCCTTCGGAGCTTTCTGTTACCTGACTATGACATTCGGCTTGAGGAATGCCGGTGCCACTTTTCAGCGTTGCATGCAGAAATGCCTCCTCAAGCAACTCGGCAGAAATGCCCACGTCTACGTAGATGATATTGTGGTGAAGACGAAGAAGTGCGGCACCCAGCTGGAAGACCTCAAACAAACATTTGCCAACTTGCGCCGATTCCAGATCAAGCTCAACCCCGAGAAATGTGTGTTTGGAGTACCAGCCGGCCAGCTTCTAGGCTTTCTGGTCTCCGAACGCGGCATTGAGTGCAACCCTGTGAAGATCAAGGCCATTGAGAGAATGGAGATTCCCACCAAGTTGCGAGAAGTTCAGAAGTTCACCGGGTGCCTGGCCTCCCTATACCGCTTCATCAGCCGGCTAGGAGAGAAGGCTCTCCCCCTGTACCGACTCATGAAGAAATCCACTCACTTCGAGTGGAACGACCAAGCAGACCAAGCCTTCCATGAGTTGAAGAAGATGCTGACCACTCCACCTGTCCTGGCGTTGCCGAGTGAGAAGGAGCCCATGCTCCTCTACATAGCCGCGACTAGCCGAGTGGTCAGTACAGTCATCGTGGTCCAGCGCCCCGAAGAAGGCCGAGCCCAGTTAGTCCAGAGGCCGGTATATTATTTAAGCGAAGTACTGTCCACCTCAAAGCAAAACTACCCGCACTACCAGAATATGTGCTATGGAGTGTATTTCGCCCCCAAGAAGCTAAAGCCCTACTTTCAAGAGCACCCCATCACGGTCGTAGGCACTGCCCCGCTTGCCGAGATCATAGGCAGCCGGGATGCATCCGGCCGGGTGGCTAAGTGGGCCATTGCGCTGGCTCCTTACACAATCTTCTACCAGCCCCGCACCGCCATCAAGTCCCAAGCATTGGCCGACTTCCTTGTCGACTGGGCCGAGACCCAGTACCTACCGCCGGATCCCGACTCCACTCATTGGCGGACGCACTTCGACGGGTCCAAGATGTGCACCGGCTTGGGAGCCGGCATCGTCCTCACCTCTCCCAAAGGCGACAAGCTAAGATACACGCTGCAAATCCATTTTGCCGCCTCCAACAATGTGGCTGAATACGAGGCGCTCATACACGGGCTCCGGCTAGCCAAAGAGCTCGGCATACGCCGGATCCTGTGTTATGGCGACTCGGACTTGGTGGTCCAGCAGTCATCTGGCGACGAGGACGCCAAGGATGCAAACATGGCGAGCTGTCGATTCCTCATCCAGCAGATCAGTGGATACTTTGAAGGGTGCGAGTTCCTTCACGTGCCACGGGCCGACAACGACCAAGCAGATGCCTTGGCACGGATCGGCTCCACCCGACAGGCCATACCAACCGGTGTCTCTCTCCAGCGCCTCCTCAAACCGTCTATCAAGCCGTCTCCAGAGTCGGACTCTATCTTTGTACCGCCTGCCCCTGATGCAGTCGGATCGGACTGGAGGAACCCTGCAGGCGGCTCGGGGACTTCGACAAGCGGCCCGGGGACTGCCGTAGTCACAGCCGTCTCGGGGACTTCAGAACCCGGCCCGGGGACTGCAGCAGTCGGCCCGGGGACTACAACGGCACAAGAAGCAGTGGCCGACTCCAACTCTCCACCACCCAACCCACCCACCCAGGTCACAGTGGCCGTACTAACAATAGAAGAAGTCACAGCTCCATCATGGGCCCAACCCATCCTCAACTTCCTAGTCAACAGAGAGCTGTCGACTGATGACATCTCGTCAAGACTAGTGCAACACCGAGCCGGAGCATACGCAATAATAAACAAAGAACTTGTCAAGCGTAGCGTCACTGGAGTCTTCCAGCGCTGCGTCGAGCCAGAGAAGGGCATAGCAATCCTCAAGGATATACACCAAGGCGAATGCGGTCACCACGCAGCCTCAAGATCACTTGTCGCCAAAGCTTTCTGCCATGGTTTCTTCTGGCCGACTGCTTTGGAAAATGCCAAGGAATTAGTCAAATGCTGCAAAGGATGCCAAGTCTTTAGTTCCAAGCAACACCTGCCCGCTTCTGCACTCAAGACCATGCCCCTCACCTGGCCCTTTGCCGTTTGGGGGCTGGACATGGTGGGCCCATTCAAGACAGCCCGCGGCGGCATGACACATCTGCTTGTCGCCGTGGACAAATTTACCAAGTGGATTGAAGCGAAGCCGATCAAGAAGCTAAATGGGCCGACTGCCGTAACATTCATCGCAGACATCACTACTCGGTATGGTGTGCCACACAGCATCATCACCGACAACGGCACAAATTTTGCCAAGGGAGCACTGGCACGTTTCTGCGCGACACAGGGCATCCGACTGGACTTAGCGTCCGTTGCCCACCCGCAGTCAAACGGCCAGGTCGAGCGAGCAAACGGCCTCATCCTCTCCGGCATCAAGCCCCGACTGGTCGTACCACTTGAGCATTCGGCCGGCTGCTGGCTCGATGAGCTGCCGGCTGTCTACTGGAGTCTGCTTACTACCCCAAACAAGTCAACCGGCTTCACTCCGTTCTTCTTTGTATATGGTGCCAAGGCTGTCATCCCAACTGACATCGAGTTCGACTCGCCTCGGGTCACCATGTACACGGAGGCGGAGGCCAAGGAAGCACGAGAAGACGACGTCAACCTGCTGGAAGAAGGCCGGCTGTTAGCACTCAGCCGGTCCGCCATCTACCAGCAGGGTTTGCGCCGTTACCACAACCGGAAGGTCAAGCCAAGATCCTTCCAAGAGGGCGATCTTGTGCTCCGGCTGATCCAGCGAACAGCTGGCCAGCACAAGCTCTCGGCCCCTTGGGAAGGCCCTTTCGTCGTCAGCAAGGTACTAGGCAACGACTCCTACTACCTGATCGACGCACAGAAGCCAAGAGCATGCAAGAGGGATGATTCCGGCAAGGAGTCAGAACGACCATGGAACGCCAACCTCCTGAGAATATTTTACAATTAAAAGCAGTATGTATCATGCTACCTTTTTGTATTAAGTACGAAACAACGGGCCCCCCGAGACGCACTCAGGGACTGCCCTCCTTTATCTATGAATGACAAGTGTCATACCCATGAATGTATTATTACATTCGATTTTCTATCTGGCACCGGGTTCGACTAGTCGGCCAGGGGACTGGCCGCCTTAAGTTATATTAAAAGTTCTACTTGAAGTCAGACAAGTAGTGTGCCAGCACCCGAGCCCTCTCTTGTTGAAAGTCGCAGCTCGAAGAACCGACTGTCCGACTGGCAAGAGCCAAAGGCAGAAAGGATGCCCACACGAAAAACGGCTAAGGACTAATGAACTTATATAACACAAGCCGGCCTCCAACCATGCCTACCGGCTGTCAAAATAGCCGGCTGGCCGGCCTCCCAGTCACTTCGCTACAATCCAACAAAGCTAGAGTACTTGCCCTCCCAACTGGCCAAGCACTTCTCCAGCCACAGACTGTAGAGCAGCTCTCCGGCTGGGAAGGCGGCAACCAAGGGAGGACGGCAATGGAAACAGCCGAGGGACGACAAGCAAAGAACAAGGGAAAGCCAAACACATGCATAATTATATTTACACATAAGGCCTTCAACAGGCCGGCAGTCAATATAGTTCGAATACACCCCCAGTGGGTGGAACTGTGCAAACTTAACAAAATACTGTTCCAAGAGTAGTAAAACAGGAAAGTAGAGGCAGCAAATTAGACTGAGGGCGCAGCAGGGGAGCCGGGCTGGTCGGTGGAGACGGCGGCGCCGGCTGGAGGAGTGGCCGGCTGGCGAGTATCGGCTTGATCATCGCTGGCTGCAGGCGGTGCGCCCGCGCGTGCCTTGTTGCTGAAGGCACGATCAAGCTGAGGCTGACCGGCCGCTCCACCATCTGGCGCGGCGTCTTCACCCTCCTCCTCCTCCTCCTCGCCCTCGTCGCTGGAGTCGATCTCCTCCGCCGAGTCCTTGCCATCTGCCGGGTTCCACCCGAACCACTCCTCCGGCTAGGCAACACCGTTGTCGTCCACCTCAGGAGCAAAGGCGCTGGTGTCGGTGTAGTCCGTGATCGCCGAGGCTCGCTGGATGATAGCCGGCCGCACCGGCTCCAGCTCCGTGTCGGCCTCCTACCGCCAGGTGGCCAGCTGGTCCAAACTCAGCTCGGGATACCAGGCCTTGACGAACTCCAGCGCCCGCCTGGCGCCAGACCGAGCCGCAGAAGCCTTCCAGGCCTCGAAGCGGCCGGCCTCCACCTCTAGCCAGTCGGCAGTCTGACTGGGGGTGCAGGGAATCACCTCACCAGGCCAGAGAGCGGCCAGCACCTGCACCCCAACACGCTGAAGCCGGCGGAGCATGCGATGAGCCGGCTGGAGGCGGGCTTGAATCGCCAAGAGCTGTTCCTCCAGCGACCGGCGAGCGTTCGGCGCGATCTCGGCGCCAGCCTGCCTTTGTGCCTCGCGGTGGGCCTCGACGACCTGGTTGGCGGCAGTAGAGTAGCCAGGGTAGTACTCTGCGCAAGAAAGAAAGAGAAAGAAGAGAAAAACACCAAGTCAGAAAACGAACCAAATGGCAAGCGGCAAGCAAGGGACGAAGAAGAGGGCGGCCTACCGTCAACCAAGTCTTCGATTTGGCCGTAGCCGTTGATCAACGACTGCCTCGCCTCGGCCCAGCTTGCCGCCTCTGTCTCATATTCGGCTTGAAGGGCGGCCTTGCTGTCCTGCACCACCTTCAGGGCTGCCTTGTGGCTCTCCTCCTGGTCAGCCAGCCTCTTGGCCAGGCGGTCACGCTCCTGGGCCAAGGCGTCAAACTCGGCTTCCTTAGCACGAAGGGCGGCCTGAGTCGCACCCAGCTGCTCCCTCAGTTTGGCGTTGGCTGCTGCAGGCATGGCAGAGAAGAAAGAAGCAATAAGGAAGAAGTCGTCAAGAAAGATCCGACCCAACTGCTCAGTAGTCGACCTGAATCTCGGGTACTACACCCAGTGGGTGCGCTGACGCGCCCCCACATGAGATAAAAGATGAAGCACTTACCCCGTCTCTCAAATAGATCAGCATTCTTCTGGGTCAGCTCCCGAGCCTGGGAGTTGAAGGCAGCCGCGCGGAGGTTGTGGTAGTCCTGCAAGTCAGGCAGAGAAGCGAATAAGACCAAGATAGCAAACAAAGCCCGCTAAGAAGTTCCAAGCCGCCTGCTCAGCAGCTGACTCGGAACTCGGGGACTACACCCAGTGGGTGCGCTGACGCGCCCCCACGGAAGAAACCAAGGTCAAAAAGCAAAAAGGGGAAGGCTTACCCGAATGGCCGCTCGCGTCGCAAGGAACTCATCATTGTATTTCCTCAACGCCTCGGCCTGGGACTGAAGCCGGTTCCGGACTTCTTGCGCCGCCATATTCACCACGGCCGTCCCGCCACCCGGCGTCCACCCAGAGCTGGCGCTGGCCGCCTCCACGTCCCGCGCCGACGAGCTGGAGCCCGCGGCCTTCCGCGGGTCCGAAGTGGCCTTCCCCGCACGCTGGTGCGATGACGACTGGACCACCAGGTCCGTCCTCGCGGCCGGCTCGCCCCCCAGCCGATTGCGCAGGCGGCGCGTTAGGCCGGCTGCCTTGAGCCGCCCCAGTCGGCGAGGCCGGTGCCGCCTCCCTCTCCGGGACGACGACGTCGTCCTCCCTCTCCAACCCCGGCAGGTCGCCCCCGGCTTCCTCCGGCGGGGGCTCCGGGACCTCAGGCGCAGCGACAAACAGAGGGGTGACAAGCAAGGCCCCCTCCGATGTTGCCACGGCCGCAGCCTCCGCCTGGGCCTTGGCCGCCGCGTCGGCACGCGCCTTCGCCGACTCCTCCTCCTCCTGTGCCGCCTTGGCAGTAGCCGCCCTCAGCTCCTCCGCCTCCCGCTCCTCCCGCGAATTTCGCTCCGTCGCCGCCTGAAGCTCGGCGCGGGGGTCCACACGACGGGTGCTCCCGGATCCTCCCGGCGATCCAACCACGGAGGCGGCAGCAACCCGCTCAAGAAAAAGCGGAGCCTTGATTTTTGAGAAAGTACAAGGATTCAGAAATCATCAAGAAAAGAAGAAAGAATATGAAAGGAATATACACTTACGCCGCCACCGTCTGCGGCTGCTTCACCACCTTGCGGAAGCGGGCCGCCTTCGCGGCCGCCTCATCCCACCTGGTCGCTGCCGCCCCGCCCTTGGGCTTCTTCGGCCGACTGCCGAACAAGCCCGACGCGGCCCGGCGCTTCTGCCCGCCGCCCCGAGCAGGCGGCGCGGTGGAGGAACCCGCGCCATGGCCGGACGCCGGCTGGCGGCGTGGGACGATTTCCGCCTCGTCGTCATCCGACCAGTCGTTGAAGCTGACTCCAAGCCCGGAGCCGCCTGCTTCGCCGCCTCCTGTCTCGGTGTTGTCGTCCATGGTGGGCGCCCCCAAGTCGTGGTCCTCCAAGTCATGCTCCGTCCGGTCGAGAAGAAATCGGCGATCCGCTCCCGACTCGGCCGCAGGTCGAAGGAGAGGGCTCTACCAAGACGTGCCGACTGGTCAGAGTCGGCCAAGAGAAACTCGTCGACAAAACTAAGAGAAGAAAGGATAAAGAGAGCATACCGTAGGCGGAGGATGTGCACGGGAGTATGGCTCCTTGCCAAACCGCCGCCACTCTGCGGAGAGCTTGTAGTTCCCAAGATAATTCACCATCTAAGCCACCTCATCGTGCGGCATATCCTTGGTGCACATCTGACTCGGATCGAGTTGACCGCTCATCTGACAGATCAGCTGAGGGCGGCTTTGAAGAGGAAGCACCCGGCGCGCGACGAAGGCGCTCAGCAAGTCGGACCCAGTCAGGCCCTCCGACTGGATCATCACCCGGAGTCGAGCGACGGCCGCGGCTCCAGCCTGCGACAGCGTCACGGCCCGATAGGACCACTGGGGCCGCCTCCCAGCCGGCGGGCCGGCTACGTAAGCCGGCAAGTTGACGTAGTCGCCTTGCGGGGTGATGTTCCTCACGTAGAAATACGACTTCTGCCAGCGCTTCACCGACTGGATCAGCGTGATGACGGGGAAGGGGTTGTCGGCCGCCGGCCTCCGCATCGCGATGAAGGCGCCGCTCTGAGCCGGCACGCCCTGCATGCGGGTGCCGAGCTTGGTTTGGAAGAACTCCCCCCAGAGCTCGAGGGTGGGGAGAACGCCAAGAAAGCCTTCGCACAGGGTGACGAAGGCGGACAACAGCACCACCGTGTTCGGAGTGAGGTGGTGCGGCTGGAGTTGATAGAAGTCGAGGAAGGAGCGGAAGAAAGCGCTCGCCGGCAGGCCGATGCCGCGCAGGAAGTGCGAGCGGCAGATTACCCGCTCGCCTTCCTCTGGCGCCAGCTTGATCTCCTTCTCCGGCGCGAGACTGACCCGCACCTGGTCCTTGCCGGGCAACTACCGCGTCTTGCGGAGGAACTCGATGTGGTCCATGTGGACGTTGGAGCCGTCCCAGTCCCCGCCGTACTGCATGGTGGCGAGAAGCTCACAAGGAAGAGTGCGGCGGCGGAGAAAGCACGGCCCTGCGACGGCAAAGTTGCGGGGCGGTGTGAAGATTGGTGGGACGGCACGGCGGCGAGGCACTGCTGCGAGGGAAAGCATGAGGAAGAAGATGGCGGAGAGGAGAGGAGCGTGCGGGCTTCTGCCGCTTCCCCTCCTCCCCCTACTTATAGCCTCGTGCGGCGAAGCCGAGGAGGCGAGGCGTGGGGAGGAACGTGGGATAACTGCGCCCACTCCCCCACGTCCCGCGATTATTGCACCCTTACGGCGTACGGAAACCGCCGCCGGAAGACGTGCGGACAGCTCTGGGCCACAGAGGATCCGTGCCTGGGCCTAGGCGTAGGAGTGGTGGCCCCCCGCCCTGCGGCGACGTCCTCTCGCGCGCGTGGGTTGGCAGGCTTTTTTCAGCCGGAAGATGCCACGTGGTTCGCGGGCGGCGAGCGGCCGGCCCGCAGCCTGGCGCACGCGCCAATAGACTGCCGCCTTCCGACTTTAGAAATTTCGCCAAGACGGCGCGCCCAACCGAAGCCGGCTCCCAGCCGCTGGCTCGTCAAGATAAGAAGCTGACCGAGCTTCTCGACCACCTCTCAGCCTCGAAGCCCAACCAGCTTCGGGGACTACTGTCGGAGTAAATGGCCACGGGTAGCCTAACCGACTCCCCCTGGATCTTCAAGAAATTATCAGGCCATTCGAGCCTTCAAGTATCCAGAGCATAGGGTCGCCTTCCCCCGGCCGGCTATCCATAGGGCCGATTACCAGAAGGCGACCCGGCCTCAAAAACCTTCCCAAAGAAAGCTACGAGATAGCCGACTCTAGGAAGCCGGCCCCAAGAGGACCGACTCCCAGGAGCCGGCCATGAAGAAAGCCGACTCCCAGAAGCCGGCCAAGACTGCACCCACCAAGACTGCATCCACATAACGGTGATAAGACGGGGCGTGGCCGCGGTACAGCCCACTACCCCCGAATCCCGAAGCAGGGATGGCCACAGGGCGCCGTACGGGCCAGCCATCCCCCGTCCGGCGCGACACTGTAGCCATGTTGACCTCGATGTCACCCACGACAGGCGCCAGTACGGCCCGCGGGTGGTGGGCCCCTTTAGCCAGAGAGACACTCGAAGGCGGCCCGGCTTCCCCTAGTCGGCCAGGGGCGTGGCCGGCTCCCAACAGCCGGCTACCTCCCTCCCTCGAAACATGTGCCTCATTAAGGAGACAAGACGAGGTGAGGCTACAGTGAGAGCCCGCAAGGCGGCGGCACTGTAGCTACGCTTACCTCGACAAAGCCCTCGTCATCAGAGGAGAGGCAACAGTAACCAGCCGCCGACAAAGCCCCCAAGCGGTGGGGCCGGCCTGTCGGCCAAGAGGCCGGCAGCCGGTGGGACCCACCAGTCGGCGGGACGCAATGGCCGGCGGAGAAGCCGGCGAGCACAGACACTGACGGCTGGGACCCGCGCCCAGCCGGATTACCATTGTACCCCTGGGGGGTAGGCCTATATAAGCCCCCCGGGACACCCATGCAAAGGGTTGAGCTGATAGAGTTTCACACACCACATAGAGAGAAAAGGAGAGCTTGCCTTGCCCTACTTCTTCCTCTAGCCAAACAGCTCAAGGAGCACTTGTAGCTACTTGTATTGATCTAGTGATCATGCGGAGACCACGCAGAGCAGGACTAGGGGTGTTATCTCCACGGAGATCCCCGAACCTGGGTAAGATCCCCCGGCGTGCATGTCTTCGCCTTATCCCATTTCCAGGCACCGGCGATGTCTTACTGGCTCCCACAATGATAAGCCACCCGTTGGCATATGTCGCACCTACCACCCGACAAAGAACTTCAAGAAAGACGGCAAGGGAGTTGTCACACCCGGTAAGCAAGCTGCCGGGAAGAAGACAAAGAATGGACCCAAGCCTGAGACTGAGTGCTTTTATTGCAAGGGACACGGTCACTGGAAGCGGAACTGCCCCAAGTACTTGGCGGATAAGAAGTCCGGCAATACCAAAGGTATATGTGATATACACGTTATTGATGTCTACCTAACCAGCGCTCGTAGTAGCTCCTGGGTATTTGATGCCGGTGCGGTTGCTCATATTTGTAACTCAAAGCAGGAGCTGCA
This sequence comes from Aegilops tauschii subsp. strangulata, assembly GCF_002575655.3. Classification (NCBI taxonomy): domain Eukaryota; kingdom Viridiplantae; phylum Streptophyta; class Magnoliopsida; order Poales; family Poaceae; genus Aegilops; species Aegilops tauschii. Next base: position 434,525,962 of record NC_053038.3, read on the forward strand.
GAATAAGCCGAGACTGGCGAAGGACGAGGTGACGATGCGCCTCGGGAATGGTTCCAAGGTCGATGTGATCGCCGTCGGCACGCTACCTCTACATTTACCTACGGGATTAGTTTTAAACCTCAATAATTGTTATTTAGTGCCAGCTTTGAGCATGAACATTGTATCTGGATCTCGTTTGATGCGAGATGGCTACTCATTTAAATCCGAGAATAATGGTTGTTCTATTTATATGAGAGATATGTTTTATGGTCATGCCCCGCTGGTCAATGGTTTATTCTTAATGAATCTCGAACATGATGTTACACATATTCATAGTGTGAATTCCAAGAAATGTAAGGTTGATAATGATAGTCCCACATATTTGTGGCACTGTCGCCTTGGTCACAGTGAAGAAACTCCATGCAGATGGACTTTTGGAGTCTCTTGATTATGAATCATTTGACACGTGCGAACCATGCCTCATGGGCAAAATGACCAAGACTCCGTTCTCCGGAACAATGGAGCGAGCAACCAACTTATTGGCAATCATACATACTGATGTGTGCGGTCCAATGAGTGTTGAGGCTCGCGGTGGCTATCATTATGTTCTCACCCTCACTGATGACTTAAGTAGATATGGGTATGTCTACTTAATGAAACACAAGTATGAGACCTTTGAAAAGTTCAAGGAATTTCAGAGTGAGGTTGAGAATCAACGTGACAGGAAAATAAAGTTCTTAGGATCAGATCGTGGAGGGGAATATTTGAGTCACGAATTTGGCACACACTTAAGGAAATGTGGAATTGTTTCACAACTCAGACCGCGTGGAACACCTCAGCGTAATGGTGTGTCCGAACGTCGTAATCGCACTCTATTGAATATGGTGCGATCTATGATGTCTCTTACCGATCTACCGCTATCATTTTGGGGTTATGCTTTAGAGATTGCCGCATTCACTTTAAATAGGGCTCCGTCGAAATCCGTTGAGACGACACCGTATGAATTATGGTTTGGAATGAAACCTAAGTTGTCGTTTCTTAAAGTTTGGGGATGCGATGCTTATGTCAAGAAACTTCAACCTGAAAAGCTCGAACCCAAGTCAGAAAAATGCGTCTTCATAGGATACCCTAAGGAAACCATTGGGTATACCTTCTACCTCAGATCCGAAGGCAAGATCTTCATTGCCAAGAATGGTTCCTTTCTGGAGAAAGAGTTTCTCTCGAAAGAAGTAAGTGGGAGGAAAGTGGAACTTGATGAGATGACCCCTCTCGAACCAGAAAGTAGCGCAGCACAAGAAAATGTTTCTATGGTGCCTGCACCGACTAGAGAGGAAGTTAATGATGACGATCATGATCAAGTTACCACTGAACTTCGTAGGTCCACAAGGACATGTTCCGCACCAGAGTGGTACGGCAACCCTGTCCTGGAAATCATGTTGTTGGACAACGGTGAACCTTCGAACTATGAAGAAGCAATGGCGGGCCCAGATTCCAACAAATGGCTTGAAGCCATGCAATCCGAGATAGGATCCATGTATGAAAACAAAGTATGGACTTTGACAGACTTACCCGATGATCGGTGAGCGATAGAAAATAAATGGATCTTTAAGAAGAAGACGGACGCGGATGGAAATGTTACCATCTATAAAGCTCGACTTGTCGCTAAGGGTTATCGACAAGTTCAAGGAGTTGACTATGATGAGACCTTCTGACCCGTAGCGAAGCTGAAGTCCATCCGAATCATGTTAGCAATTACCGCATTCTACGATTATGAAATATGGCAAATGGACGTCAAAACGGCATTCCTTAACGGCTTCCTTAAGGAAGAATTGTATATGATGCAGCCGGAAGGTTTTGTCGATCCTAAGATTGCTGAGAAGGTATGCAAGCTCCAGCGCTCAATCTATGGGCTGGTGCAGGCATCTCGGAGTTGGAACATTCGCTTTGATGAGATGATCAAAGCGTTTGGGTTTACACAGACTTATGGAGAAGCCTGTGTTTACAAGAAAGTGAGTGGGAGCTCTGTAGCATTTCTCATATTATATGTGGATGACATACTATTGATGGGAAATGATATAGAATTCTTGGAAAGCATAAAGGCCTACTTGAATAAGTGTTTTTCAATGAAGGACCTTGGAGAAGCTGCTTACATATTAGGCATCAAGATCTATAGAGATAGATCGAGACGCCTCATAGGTCTTTCACAAAGCACATACCTTGATAAGATATTGAAGAAGTTCAATATGGATCAGTCCAAGAAGGGGTTCTTGCCTGTATTGCAAGGTGTGAGATTGAGCACGGCTCAATGCCCGACCACGGCAGAAGATAAAGAAAAGATGAGTGTCATCCCCTATGCCGCGGCCATAGGGTCTATTATGGATGCCATGCTATGTACCAGACCTGATGTAAACCTTGTCGTAAGTTTATGTTTGGTAGGAAGGTACCAAAGTAATCCCGGCATGGAACAATGGACAGCGGTCAAGAACATCCTGAAGTACCTGAAAAGGACTAAGGATATGTTTCTCGTTTATGGAGGTGACGAAGAGCTCGTCGTAAAGGGTTACGTTGATGCTAACTTCGACACGGATCTGGATGACTCTAAGTCACAAACCGGATACGTGTATATTTTGAATGGTGGGGCAGTCAGCTGGTGCAGTTGAAAGCAAAGCGTCGTGGCGGGATCTACATGTGAAGCGGAGTACATGGCAGCCTCGGATGCAGCACATGAAGCAATCTGGATGAAGGAGTTCATTACCGACCTAGGAGTTATTCCCAATGCATCGGGGCCGATGACTCTCTTCTGTGACAACACTGGAGCTATTGCCCTTGCCAAGGAGCCCAGGTTTCACAAGAAGACCAGGCACATCAAGCGTCACTTCAACCCCATTCGTGAAAATGTTAAAAATGGGGACATAGATATTTGTAAAGTGCATACGAATTTGAATGTCGCAGATCTGTTGACTAAACCTCTTCCACGAGTGAAACATGACCAACACCAGAACTCTATGGGTGTACGATTCATCACAATGTAACTAGATTGTTGACTCTAGTGCAAGTGGGAGACTATTGGAAATATGCCCTAGAGGCAATAATAAACTGGTTATTATTATATTTCCTTGTTCATGATAATTGTCTATTGTTCATGATATAATTGTGTTATCCGGAAATCGTAATACATGTGTGAACACATAGACCATAACATGTCCCTAGTGAGCCTCTAGTTGACTAGCTCACTGATCAATAGATGGTTATGGTTTCCTGACCATGGACATTGGATGTCATTGATAACGGGATCACATCATTAGGAGAATGATGTGATGGACAAGACCCAATCCTAAGCATAGCACTAGATCGTGTAGTTCGTTTGCTAAAGCTTTTCTAATGTCAAGTATCATTTCCTTAGACCATGAGCTCGTGCAACTCCCGGATACCGTAGGAATGCTTTGGGTGTACCAAACGTCACAACGTAACTGGGTGGCTATAAAGGTGCACTGCAGGTATCTCCGAAAGTGTCTGTTGGGTTGGCACGGATCGAGACTGGGATTTGTCACTCCGTATGACGGAGAGGTATCTCTGGGCCCACTCGGTAATGTGTCATCATAATGAGCTCAATGTGACTAAGTATTTAGTCACGGGATCATACATTATGGAACGATTAAAGTGAGTTGCCGGTAACGAGATTGAACGAGGTATTGTGATACCGATGATCGAATCTCAGGCAAGTAACGTACCGATTGACAAAGGGAATTGTATACGGGATTGCTTGAATCCTCGACATCGTGGTTCATCCGATGAGATCATCGTGGAAAATGTGGGAGCCAACATGGGTATCCAGATCCCGCTGTTGGTTATTGGCCGGAGATATGTCTAGGTCATGTCTGCATGACTCCCGAGCCCGTAGGGTCTACACACTTAAGGTTCGATGACGCTAGGGTTATAGGGAAAGTTTGTACGTGGTTACCGAATGTTCTTCGGAGTCTCGGATGAGATCCCGGACGTCACGAGGAGTTCCGGAATGGTTCGGAGATGAAGATTTATATATGGGAAGTCTTTATTCGGTCGCCGGAAGTGTTCGGGGGTCTATCGGTATTGTACCGGGACCACTGAAAGGGTTCCAGGGGTCCACCGGGAGGGTCCACCTGCCCCGGAGGGCCCTATGGGCTGAATATAGAGGGGAACCAGCCCCTAGGTGGGCTGGGCGCCAAACCCCCTAGCGCCCATGCGCCTAGGGTTTGGGGGAAACCCTAAAGGGGGCTCCCCCCTTGGCTTGGGCGGCAAGCCTCCCCCCTGGCCGTCGCCCCCCATCTAGATCCATCTGGAGGGGTCCGGGCCCCCTCTCCCTTGCCCCTATAAATAGAGGGGGGTGGGAGGGCAGCCGCACCACATCCAAGGCGTAGACCTCCCCCTCCCCAACACCTCCTCCTCCTCCCGCGAAACTTGGCGAAGCCCTGACGGAGTACCACGCTGCTCGAACACCACCACGCCGTCGTGCTGCTGCTGGATGGAGTCTTACCCAACCTCTCCCTCTCTCCTTGCTAGATCAAGGCATGGGAGACGTCACCAGGCTGCACGTGTGTTGAACGTGGAGGCGCCGTTGTTCAGCGCTTGGATCGGAATCAACCATGATCTGAATCGCTACGAGTACGACTCCCTCATCCGTGTTCTTGTAACGCTTCCGTGTCGCGATCTTCGAAGGTACGAAGATGCACTCCCCTCTCGTTGCTAGTAAACTCCATAGATTGATCTTGGTGATGCGTAGAAGTTTTTTAATTTCTGCAACGATCCCCAACAGTGAGGGCGCGCGCCTCTGGGCACCCGGTGGGTTTTCCTCGCTGCTGATTTGGGCAATGTCGCAAAGCTGCAAAAATTCGTTAAGAAATCTTTAACCCCTCTCGCGCGAGGCCTCAGGCATGGGCTAGTCATGGCCAAACGCTCCACGTCGCGGTACCCGTGGGGCACGGACTAGAAAAGGGATGCACCGATCACAAGCTCAAACGAGAGCGCCTCGCAGAGACCAGGGAAGTGCGTACGCGCACGTGCCTGTCCAGCCCCCTCGCGAGGCGCGTGAGGGAGAGCGTCGGGCAACTGCCGCCCTTCCGGGGGCCAAAACAAAGAATCGAAGGAAGAATCAGAGAAGAGAGGGGGTTCAACCAAGCCATCGAGAAACGCCAGAACTTCAAACCTCATTGAAATGGAAAAAGGGGCGAGCCAACTACAGAAAGCAAATGAACAGCCGCGTCTGGCACCTAGTCTAGTCTTCTCACCAGCGCGGAGCTAAGTGCTCCCACTAGGACGTGGGAGGGAGCCCCCGAGGCCCGAGGGCGGCACTCCGGAGACTCCGGGGCGTGTACAGCCCCACTCATTATTACGTGAGAGTGTCACGACCGGAGACCTTCACAGACACTGGGCCTTGCTTCATGGGTAGAACTTCTGGAGGTGCTGGATGTTCCAGGCGTTCTGGATGGGGATCCCGTCCTGTGTCTCCAGGCGCGTGGCGCCAGGCCTGGAGACGCGGACGATCCTAAACAGGCCCTCACACATGGGTGAGAGCTTGTGCAGCCCTTCCCTGGAGAGAACCCGCCTCAGGACGAGATCACCCAACTCGAGCGTCCTGGAGCGCACGTTGCGACAATGGTACCGTCGCAGCGCTTGCTGGTATCTTGCCGGTCGGAGCGAGGCTTCACGGAGGCGTTCCTCCCCCAGCACGAGGTCCATCCCCCGCATGGCGTCCAGCTGTGCCTCATCAAATGCCAGGACCCATGGAGCGATGCCTGGCCTCGTGAGGGAGAACCGCTTCTGCTCCGTAGATGAGGAAGAACGGGGTTTCGCCTGTTGGCCTGGTGGCGGTGGTGCGGATGGACCACAGCATGGACTGAAGCTCATCAAGCCAGCTCCTGCCGCAGGCTTCAAGCTTCTTCTTCAAGGTCTGGGTCTTGAGGCCTCTCAAGACCTCAGCGTTGGCGCGTTCAGCTTGGCCATTGCTCCTGGGGTGTGCCACCGAAGTGTAGCAAATCTGCGTTCTAAGGTTAGCCAATAGGTCCTGAAGAGATCGCTAGTGAACTGCGAGCCGTTGTCGGTGATGATGCGGTTTGGGACCCCGAACCGGCTCATGAGGCCCTTGATGAACTTAACTGCCCACCTGGCTGGGATGGTGCAGACGGCTTCCACCTCTGCCCATTTGGTGAACTTGTCGATGGCGACGTAGAGGCAGCGGTAGCCCCCAGGCGCTCGCGGGAACGGACCTAGGATGTCCAGCCCCCAGACCGCGAATGGCCACGAGAGTGGGATAGTCTGGAGGCCCTGGGTTGGCTGGTGGATCTGCTTGGCATAGAATTGGCAGGCCTCGCAGGACCTCACCAGCTCGGTCGCGTCGTTGAGTGTCGTGGGCCAGTAGAACCCGCTGCGGAATGCCTTGCTGACCAGGGTACATGACGACGAGTGGTGCCCGCAGTGTCTGCCGTGTATGTAAGCTAGCAGCTCGTTCCCCTGCTCCCCGGAGATGCATTGCAAGGAAATATCATTTGGTCGCTTTCTATATAGCTCACCATCCTGAATGCAGTATGGCGTAGCCTGCCAGGCCACGCGTTCCGCATCTTCCTCTTTCTCCGGCAGTGTCCCTCGCGTCAGGTACGCCTTGAACTCCTCGGTCCAGCACCCCTCCCGAGGCTCGAGCGCCAGGAACAGGCGTGCTCCTGTGGTCGGGCCACAGGCGGGGGCTCCCGAGGCTGGTGGTTGGGGGAGCTCCTCCCGAGGTGACGCTAGCCCCGCAGATGGGGGTGTTGCTGATGGCTTGAAATGCCGCTCTTCGAAGACGCCGGGCACCTGGGGCAGGCACTTGGATGCCCTTCTGGCGATGTCGTCGGCTTCCTTGTTCAAGCCACGAGGCACGTGTTGTAGCTCCAAGCCCAAGAATTGTTCTCCATCTTACGCACCTCTGCAAGGTAGGCCTCCATGTGCTTGTCCCTCGGCTCGTACACCTTGTTGGAGAAGTTGACGAGGAGCTGCGAGCCACCCTTGATGGTGAGGCGCTTCACCCCCAAGGCCGTGGCGGCCTTGAGGCCGGCGATCAACCCCTCTTATTCCGTGATGTTGTTGGAGACCTTCTCGCCCCGCTGGAAGCAGAGCTGCGCGGCGTAGTATAGCTTGTCTTGAGTGGGGGAGATGAGCACGGCGCCGGCCCCCGCGCCTTGGCGTGCGAATGCACCGTCGAAGTAAATGGTCCAGCCGTCCGGCACTTCACTTCCTAGCGAGAGGGATCGGCTCTCGTCTGCTTCAGGCTCCGGAGCATCGGTCCATTCTGCCATGAAATCGGCGAGGGCGGCTCCCTTGATGACCCTGGTTGTGCTGAACTCCAGCTGGAATGCCTGCAACTCGATGTTCCATTCAGCGAATCTTCCTGCAGCGTTGGGGCTCCAGAGCACCCTCTCCAGCGGGTAGGCTGAGACAACCTTAATTGGGTAGCCTTGAAAGTAGTGACACAGCTTGCGCGAGGCCACCAGGAGTGCAAGCAGAAGCTTCTCTGGCATGGGGTATCGTGCCCTTGCATCCCATGATACCGTGCTGACGAAGTTCACCGAGTGTTCGACGAGAGCGGGAGCTTCGATGGAGCCTGTGGCGTCTGGGGGTTGTGGCGGCTCCAGAGGTGGGGTATCCTCAGGAGCTTGGTCTCGCGCCAGGGCTTCGCAGGCCCAGGAACACCGTCTTGCAGGGCCTGATCATCTGCGGGCATCGTCGCAGCTTTAGTAGCGTGGCCTTGGTGCCGCCTCGCCTCGGCCGACGGTGCGGCATCACGCGGCGTGCTCTTGGCCTGGCGCTCCACCCGAACGGCCACAAATGCCGCGCTGGCTGAGTGAGGCGTGGCAGCCAGGTAGAGCACCAGGGGCTCGAGGGGACGGGGCGCTACCATCACCTGTGGGCTGGTCAAGTATCTCTTGAGGTCTTGAAATGCGAGGTCGGCCTTTGGGGTCCACTCCAACGGGCCCTTCTTCTTCATCAGCTTGAAGAACGGCAAGGCGCGCTCTCCCAGCTTGGAGATGAAGCGTCCCAACGAGGTCACGCAACCCGCAAGCTTCTGCATCTCCTTCAGGATTTGCGGCGGGCTCATGTCTTCTATTGCCTTGACCTTCTCCAGATTGGCCTTGATCCCCCGGTGCGACACGAGGAAGCCCAGCAGCTTGCCAGAAGGGACACCAAACACACTCTTCTCCGGGTTGAGCCATAAGTCCACCTGGCGCAGGCTGGTGAAGGTCTCCTCCAGGTCCTGAATGAGGGTTCTTGCTTCCCGAGATTTCACCACGATGTCCTCGACATAGGCTACTGCGTTCCTCCCTAGCTGCTAGCCCAGGGCGACGTGCATCAACCGCTGGAAGGTCGCCCCTGCGCTGCATATCCCAAAAGGCATGCAGCTATAGCAGTATACCTCACACTGGGTCAAGAAGGCCGTCTTCTCCACGTCCTCCACCGCCATCTTGATCTGTTGGTAGCCCGAGAAAGCGTCGAGGAAGCACAGCAGGTCGATGCGCGGAAGCGGGAATGGGTCTTGGGGGCAGGCTTTGTTGAGGTTGGTGAAGTCGACACACATGCATTCCTTCTCGCCCTTCTTGGGGACGACGACGGGGTTTGCCAGCCATTCCGGGTATCGCACCTCGCGAATGACACCCGCCGCTTCTAGCTTGCGAGTTTCTTGGACAATGAAGGCCTGCTTCTCCGTGGATTTCCGCCGCGCCTTCTGCTTCACGGGGCGCACACTGGGGCACACCCTTAAGTGATGCTCGATTACCCTCCTGGGGACCCCCACCAGCTGCTTGGGCTCCCGTGTGAATGCCTCCTTATTCGCGTGCAAAAACATTACAAATGCCTCCTCTTGGCCCAGGTCAAGGTTGGCACCTATGGTGAAGGTGCCCCCCGAGGATCCATCTTCCTCAACCGGGACTTGCTTCATTTCGGCCCGATTTTGAGTGAACAACTGCTTCTTCTTTGCCGACGCGGCCTCCTAAGGCTCCGGGGCGGCTTCATCGGCTGGATGCACTGCCGCTACGGCCCTGAAGGCGAGCTTAAGGGCGGCCAGTGCCTCCTTGGTGTCTCCAGCCACGGTGAGGACGCCGCTGATGCCCGACATCTTCATGAGATTGTAGGCTGGATGGGTCGCTGCCATGAACTAAGCTAAGGCAGGGTATCCGAGGATGGCATTGTACGGGAGGCCGATGCGAGCGATGTCGAAGTCGATCAGCTCGGTGCGGTAGTTGTCCCGGGTACCGAAGGTGACCGGAAGGCATATTTGGCCCAGGGGGCTGGTAGACCCGATGCTGACCTCAAAGAAGGGCTTGGTGGGATGGAGCCGGCCGTACGGTACGAGAAGCAAGCCGAAAGCTTCCACGGAGAGCATGTTGAGGCTGGCCCCGCCGTCGATGAGTGTCTTGGTCATGGCGACATGACAGATGTGGGCGTGCAGAGCATCGGGAGCGTGCTTGAGCCAGTTGTGGTAGCGGGGTGATCCCCTAAGTCGAAGGTGAGGTCAGCCTTGGGCATCGCCCATCCTTGAGGGGCTCCCTGTTGTAGGGAGGAAGCACAAATCTGGCGGAAGAACTGCTTGACGTGGCAGTCCGAGGGCGGTGCTTGCGAGCCGTCGAGGGGGGCCGCGACGGCGACAGGCACCGGTGCCACGAAGCGTTCGACAAAAAGGCCATGCAGCTCTTCCCAAGAAGCCACGGAGGATCCTGGCAGGTTGAGCAGCCAGGCGCGCGGCGCACCAGCGAGGGCCATGGGGAACTAGTTCACCATGACCTTCACATCGCCATTGGCCGCCTTGATTCTTAGCTCGTAGAGCTGCAGGAACTCTGTGGGGTAGGTGGTGCCGTCATAGCACAGAGGCAGGTCTGGCTTGAACTTGCCAGGCCAAACAACACAGCGCAGCTCGGGAGTGAAGGCACGGCAACCTGCTGTGGTCATCGGAGCCCGTCGCGAAGGCAGAGCCTGGTCTTGATATCCACGCGCCACCGCAGCAGGTGGCGCACGGTCTTGGTGCTGCGGTGCTGGGAGCGCAGGAGCGTTTTCTTGCGGCCGAGGGACTTCTTGGCAGCTTCCTTCTTCATGCACGAGCGCCCGGCGTGGCGGGTCATGCCGCGGGACCGCGCGTCTTGGTGCGAGGGCAGCGTCTTGATGCGGAGGTGGAGGCGCTCCGTGGGCGATGTCGCCCGCTGGTGGTGGTGGTCGATGTAGCGAAAGGGACGGTGCAGGAGACCCCCAGCGGCGCTGACGAGCTCGGCGATGCGGTCCACCAAGTCGTCGTAGAGGTCGTCGACTGGATGATAGCGTAGGAGCTCATGTGCCATGAGCAACGCAACCTGCACGTTCGAGGGCGCGCGACGAGCGTGAGACAACGAGCCGGCCGGAGTCAGTGACGGGTTGGCAGTGCATCCGTCTCGCCGCACGGAGGGGTGCAGCAACGAAGCATGCTGCTCGTTCCCCGCCGGTCCGGTGACAGCATTGGCAGCAGGCGATGGAGAGCGGCGGGGAGGCCCGCCGACGGGCCATCTGAGCGACGCGAGCGGCGAGGGCGGCACGGTGCTCGGCACGGGCTCGGCGAGGGTTAGCCATGGATCCGGTGGAGCAGCGGGGCACGGATCAACAGAAGAAAGGCTTCAGCGCACCCCTACCTGGCGCGCCAAATGCCAGATTCTGGGTTCCGGCAAACCCTTGAGGTTCGAACTCTGGGGTGCGCACGAAGATCTCTCTCTCTTGCTCGCTCTCGCAACGATCTCAAGGCCTAGCTCGACGAGCCCAAAGAACAAGAGAGACGAGGGTTTATACTCACTAGAAAAAAAGACACATCCGTGACATTTTGGGCCGAACGAAAATCTTTTTTGTCATACTTATGACACTTCTATGACGATAATTGTGACAAAACCCGGTATCATCATAGATGTGGTGGGGTCCTACTTCTATGACAAAAAATCATGAAAGAAAATAGGCTTCTCGTCCTGGGCGGGCCGGAGATGCAGCTGCATGACATTCTTTGGGCCGTCCATGACGGAAAAAACCGTGGTAGAAGCGAGGGCACGGAAAATATCGGGGAGTCCCCGGTTACGGTGGGTGGTCAGGGGCCGAGCGATGCACGTTTCTCTCGTACGTACGCGCGTGTGTGCAAGGCGTTGGGCTCTAATTGAACCCGAGAGAGGCGTTGGGCTCTAACTGAACCCGAGCGATCGATCGATGGCTGTTAACTGAACCCGATCGAGCGATTCCTTCGCTACTACTGCTAACTAAAGCCGATCGATGCTGCCTCTGGATGAACATTGAGCGTTGCGGGGGGGGTGGATGAACAGTTCCTGGTGGGGGTGGATGAATAGGACCCCGTGGCGTTGCCTCTGGATGAACAGTGAGCTTTGCTGGGGGGTTTGGATGAACAGTTCCCGGTGGGGGTGGATGAATAGGACCCCGATCGTTCGAGCTCGTTGGGGCTGGATGAACAGGACCCTATGGAGGGCAAGATGAACAGGACCACCCCGTGGAGGGCAGGATGAACAGTAGACAGTGGAGGGCGGGATGAACAGTAGCCCGTGGAGGGGTGGTTGAACAGGAGCCCATGGAGAGGGCTGGTTGAACAATAACCGGTGGTGTAGCGCGCGGTGGAGGCTGGATGAACAGGAACCCATGGATGAACAGTCGCAGGTGGAGGCTGGAGGAGGTCGACGGTGGATGAACAGTAGCCCGTGGAGGCTGGAGGGGGTCGATGGTGGAGATGAACAATATCACGTGGAGTCCCGTTTTGCGGTACGCCACACCCCTCCCGATGAACAGGACCTCCGTTTCGACCGTAGCGCTCCAACACAAGTCCGTTTCCTCCGCTTTGCGGTATGCCACGCCCCTCCCGATCGACAGGACCCCCGTTTCGACCATAGGAGGTCTGTTTCCTCCGTTTTGCGGTACGCCAGACCCCTCCCAATGAACAGGATCCTGTTTCGAACGTGGCCGGTCGAACACAAGGCCGTTTCGTCCGTTCTGCGGTACACCAGGCCTCTTTTCCATCGGCTGTTCCGTCCAAGCCGGTTGGCTCCCACGCGTTCCGTTTCCTCCCGATGAACACGACGCATTCCGTTGCCTCCCCATGAACACGACGACACTGTTTCTCCGTTCCGACCCAGCCATATACACGAGCCCTGGCCGTACGTATGTGTGAGTAGGCGTTCGAGACCCTGCCCGTATGTATGTACGTGGCCATATTTTCTTTCTTGCATACTGGCCGCTGTACGTACGTGTACATGCTACGTGCGTGCCTCTACTACGACACGTGCGCGCCTCTACATCGACCAGTATGTACGTACATGTTCGCGACCAGAATGACAATGCTACAAACGCTTCGACCAGGTGGGTCCCGACTGTCAGGCACTTCCTTGTCTGCGAAGATGTAGCTGGTGGGTCCCAGCAGTCAGGGGGGCGAATCAATTTTTTTTTGCCCGGACGCACTTCCTTGCGTGCGAAGATGTAGCTGGTGGGTCCCAGCAGTCAGGGGGAAACGTTTTTTTCGCGAAATACGGTGGCCTGTCTGGTGGGTCCCCGCTGTCAAGTGGAGGAATAATTATTTTGCGCGTAATAAGGAGGCACTTCCTTGCTGCGGCCGTGGACCCAGTTGTCAGCCTCTCCATGTACAGTCGACGTCCGATGGAAGCCGTTCCTTGACCAAGTTGACCACGCCGCGCCGAGAGCACCAGGGCGGTGGACGACGGCGAGGCATAGGAAGGGGACGACGCGGAGCCGGGGAAGACGCAACAGTGGATGCCCGCGCGTAGAGGAGTACGAGGGTTCACTGGTTCGCTGCGGTGTGAGGCTGCCGTCGCCGCAGAATAACAGGGGGTGTGGGTGAGTAGAGGGATGTGACACCCAAAAATTTTGACCTTGATTTATTGATTTAAAATTTTGCCAAGAAATTTAACTTTCCCATTTGTCAAGATTTACCCTTTTGTCATTATGGATTTTTACTTCAAGTGGAAAACTTTCAAAAGGTATTGTTGGACTTGAATACTCTCTATGATAAAAACAATTCTTTATCAGTGGATTTAATTTTTGCAAGATTGGTTTTCTCAGAGCCTTATTCTTTTAAAATGATTTCTATTGAATTTGGAGCCTGTTTTGCACTGCAACCATTTGACAAATGCATCTAATTTTTCCACCAAAATTTGGAGATGTCATGTGATGCTTTCACATCACTTTTATGCAAAAATACCTTTTGGCCAATGGAGATTTTGAGCTCTACACCAACTTTTCCAATCTGGTCCAGTAGGCACTTTTGCACTAGAACCCATTAAAATATTTCTTTAAAAATTCTTCCAAGTGTTTGGAGATGTCAGTGGAAACATACAATTCATCTTCATGCAAAAACCCAGTGATGTTCTTTGAAAAATTTGAGTAAAACAACCTCTTTTTCATTCTGGTCCAGTTTGGTGTTTTGAACTGCAACCCCATTTTATTTTGCTCTGGTGCCCATGATCCTTTTTCCTACTTGTAGCCCTCCCTTCAAAACCCTTAAGTCCAGAAGAGTGGACTCATTGGAGGTTTGTAAGTGCATGCAATAAACCCTTTTTCTTTCTGTCCAGAACTGTAGTTTTGCAAATCTTGCACTAACAAGTTTCTGGTTTTGCCCAAGTAACCTTATCACCATCCTCTGCATCTAAAGAGACCCTGATCTGGAGACTTGGGCCACTCCAAGAGTTGCCTAAGTGCACTTGGCATTCTATCGAACACTTGGTGTGCACAGTCAGTTTTGGGCATGTTTTCTAGTTTGCACTATGAACTTGCTCCAATGATCCAACGACCTTGTCCACTGAACTCCTAGTTGCCTCTACCCTAGTCCTGGTAGTTGCCAGCCCCGCCCTCGCGCTCTAGACCGCCCTGGCATTTCGTCGAGCAGGTGTCGTGCGTGCTCTGGGCGCGCCCAGAGCGCACGTTTTGCACGCGCGCGCACTGAGCCGCCGCGCCGCGCTGCCGCACTCGACGCGACCCGACCCTGGCCCCTGCTCCACCGCTGGACCGCGCACTATCTCGCTCCCTCTCCACGCCACCCCTGGCGCCCTGGAGCGCCGCTGGCAGAGCCCTTGGCAGCACGCCGGCGTCGGCAGGGGCCTCTGCCATGTTCGGCACCGCCCAAGCCACCCCAACGCGACAGCTGCCCCGGAGTACAGCCCGTGCTTATCCACATGCTCGTCGGCACGCGTTCGTCGCCGCCACGATGCCCTGCGGCTACAGCAACGGCGACTCGTCGTCGATCTTATCCACCGCCGCGGAGCCAGCCCCGTCGTGCTATAAAAGGAAGCCCCGTGCTCCTCCGAGCGCTCAGGCAACCCCAGTCCACCCCCATCGTGCTCCCGCAGCCAGTAATCGACAAGGAGAGCCTTTCTTCTTCGTCTCCGGCCAGTTCGGCCGCCGCCGAACTCCAGTGCAATACGTCGCAGCCAGCCACCCTTTCGCCCAACCGACGCCACCAGTAGTTTCCCCTGGTCCTTGCGGAGCTGCCCAACTACCCAACCTCGATCGGAGATCACCGGAGCCCAAAAACCCCTTCGCCACCGTAGCACCCTCCGCCGTGGAGCTCGCCGCCGGCGATTTCCTCCACCCCCGACGACCCAGCGACCACCAAGAAGACCGCCTCGGTCTGGCCGTTCCATCCCCGGCCTTGGATGCCCGTGAGGCGCTGTCGTTCGTCGGCGACGATCGCCGGAGCCCCGCTCCCGTCGGGTAGAAGAGAGGAGGAGGAGGGAAGAACGGTCAAACCTGACCAGTGGGCCCTCTGGACCCACTGTCAGTGACCCGCGCGCCCGTCTCCTCTGTTTGAGTGAAGGCGCAGACGTCCCGTGTACGTTTCCTCTGCTGCGAAAGCGTATTCTCCACCGAAGCGTTTTCCTTTTTCTGATTTTATTAAAACAGAGATTTGACCAAACTTTGACTGGCTATAACTTTTAAAATAAAACACCAAATGAATTGATTCTTCTTCCTACCTCTCTCAAATTTCATCTAGTTTATTTTAAGATTTATTTCAAAAATATTTGAGACAACTTTTTGTACTGTGTTTGAAATCTTTTTTATTTGGATATTTCTCTTATAGGAATTTTGGAGAGAAAGGAAAGCTTTTTGAAAAAAGTGCATCCCCTGCATACTCTTGAAGGCAAGCATTTCTGGACTCTGGCATAATATTTTGTTGTGGTGTTCTGATACGATTACAACACCATTTGACTTGGAGTATGCGTTATCTTTATGTAACGATAAAGTCTCGTGCATGACTACTCTCTTGGGAGTTGTTTTGTGGTCAGCAATGGATACACTAGTGATTTGGATCATCCTCGTGAGCTCCTCATGCATACCGGAAGGAAGCCGGGAAAGTCGTGGTCTTGGGTAGACACGAGCTTGTCCCTAGTCCCTCGTCGAGACGAGTATGTCCGGTATGGCATGGTGAGGTTTGATGAGTGGTGATTTATTCCACTAGTGGTAATATTGTTGGAGGATACTTGGACCACCTGAGTCGGTCGTAGGTCGAGTCTTGGTCAGTAGCTTCCCCATTTGTTGGTACTACCACTTGTCCCTGTCGCAGACGGGGTATGGTTCAGTAAGTTGTCAACCCCTTACCAAAGCACACACCGTACAGAGAGGCCATGGTGGAAGATACCGGAGGCCTCCGGTAGGCATGCCACCTGGTACGGGGGCATGGGTGTTTCCGGTTGGAGCCGAGGGGGGTAGCTCCCCTAGTGTGCGCGCGTTATAAATTTGTGATCCCATGCTACGTCGAGGTTGTAGCCTCCCCACTTAGAGTTTTGCTTGGCAGGTGTCGTGGGTGATTCCAGACATCGGTGAGTTAAGCTGGTGTGTGCAGGTCAGGCGTGTTTTCAATTAAAAGGCCATAGGCGGAATTAGTCCCGATGGACTAAATAAATCCGTTACTCGTGGGAAAATAGTACTCCCTCTGCAGAGGATATATCCTGTTGGATAGCTATGTTCATAGTTAAGGACCACAGTCTGAGTTGAATCTAGTAACGGTATTCGGATGGAGAACGAATTAACTGGATCATAGTAACGGTATTCGGATGGAGAACGAATTAGCTAGAACTCAGCGACGGTCTTTGGATGGAGAAACGGCTAGACTAGATTTTTTGTTTATGACCTGTGACATCTGAGGATCATGTTTTAATTTTGTTATTATTATGGACTAACCATTTACATTATGTATTTTTATTGAGTATCCCTGGGATGGTTCTACCTCCTGGATATTCACTATAATTATTCTGTTATAAGCCCTTTCTGTGGTGTCGCTCAGACGCCCGACTGCGGCATGCTTGTTGTTGATTTATTCTTTTATAAGCCCTTTATGTGGTGTCGCCCCGACGCCCGACTGCGGCATTATTATTCTTGCATTTTCCTCTCGAGGAGTCATTCAGGCCCTCGTTTGGCACCAGTATTATTGTCCTTGCAGTTTCCTCTCGAGGAGTCATTCAGACCCTCGTTTGGCACCAGTATTATTGTTCTTGCATTTTCCTCTCAAGGAGTCATTCAGACCCTCGTTTGGCACCAGTATTATTGTTCTTGCAGTTTCCTCTCGAGGAGTCATTCAGACCCTCGTTTGGCACCAGTATTATTGTTCTTGCATTTTCCTCTCGAGGAGTCATTCAGACCCTCGTTTGGCACCAGTATTATTGTTCTTGCAGTTTCCTCTCGAGGAGTCATTCAGACCCTCGTTTGGTACCAGTATTATTACTGCGGCATCGTTAACTTATTTGCAACCTTTCGAGGAGTCATCTTAGACACCCGCTCAGTGCTTTTCTTTTACTTCCATATCGCACGTCCATATTTTCTCTGCATGCATGCATCCCATATTTCTGTTTAATTCATGGCAGACTTATCATAGTAAATGTTTTGGAGTATGATTATCTCCTGTTATATTATGCTCATGTTCTTAATGTTTGCGAGTACATTCAAACGTACTCACTGGCTTGTCCCTGGCTATTGTCTTGGCCAGATTTTCGCGCATGGAGAGAAGCATCGCGGTGACAGCCTCGGAACCTACGTGTCGACGATAGCCGCCTTGCGAAGATAGGACTTATCCTGGTTAGCTGTTCTTGTGGGAAATGGAGTCCCATAGACGCAGGTGTATCCAACCGCTTCCTCCCTCAACCACTAGAAACCAAATGCTGTACTCCTAGGCCACAATGGTCTTGTACTACATATTTTTGTACCGTGCTTGGATTTCTTGTATCAAGTTGGTGCCTCATCAGCTAACAGTAATCCTGGGGCTGGTGAGCACAAAGGCCGTTTTTTTGGGAGATTATTGTCCCAAAAATCCGGTCCTGACAGACTTGGTATCAGAGCCAGGCTGACCATCGGCTAACCCTATCTTAGCCAGGTCAATAAACTTAGGTTAACCAGACCACCAGACCTTAACCTAACCCCAGTCAAGCTTCCCGCGTAAGATAGCCCCACAGTGACCCGACGCCTTTCGGCGGACGGTGCCCAACCTATCAGCCTAGCCCATCGATCACGCGCCAGTGACCGACACCCAACCCGTCTCTATCGCAAGCGTGCGGAGGAAGACTTCGTCCCCTTTCCCTGTAAAAAGGGCACGCTAGCCACAGCACAGCACAGCCTCTTTCCCCAAACCAAGCCACGATGCCTGGCCCCATTGTGCACAATGAGACCACCGCAACCAACCTGGGAGGTTTTGTGACCGTGCTCGCAAACCTCACCCGCCGTGCCTATGCGTTAGAAGAGCCTCCTGAGTATGTTGTGTACCAGGGACCCATGTATGGTGAGAGCCGTCAGTACTGGGCCACTCTGCACATCTACGGTAGGGGTCTGTCGCCAGAACGCCCCTACAGGTTCACTGGAAGAACAACTTCCTTTGAGCCACAAGCCATCCAACTGGCAGCCCGGGAAGCTATAGTTCAACTCCGGCACTTGTCGCCCAGAGTGAACTGTCGCTCGTTCTACTACTACCCCAGTCGTGACGGGTATGGTAGGCCGCCCCAGGTTGCCAACGGAGACCACGAGACAGATCTTGCGCTGTTACATCTGGTGCGCTATGTAAGCGCACTAGAGCAACTGTTCGATCAGGTCACCCTTGATCTGATCGCAGCTCGTGGAGAACTGGTTCGCCGAGCCCCGGCAAGAAGAGAAGCGGAGCCCGACGCCGACAAACCAGTCGTGCTGTTCGGACACCCGATCGATCCCTTGAGGTCTGCGCGAGCCATCAACCAGAGTGCTTTGGTGACCCCAGAAGCGCTTCGTCGCCTTTTGGGAACCCATTCCAACGGGATTGTGGCCAACAACCCCCGCGATGGTCATCACCACTACCCCGACCCTGCAGCCCCTCAGCCTCAACCAGCAAATCCCGACGGCGAAACCCGTGGAGAAACCTCGGCATCCGCCAGGCCAGCCCACTTAGACATTAACGAAGTAGACTAAGTCGCTCGAGTTGTATCGAGCCTTAGTTTTCCTACGCTTTGTAATGGTGTGGTCTTGTATCGCTTTTATTGCATGCTGTCTGCTTGAACGCTCCTATTTTTGGAGTAGTAACTATGCATGTGTACGTTAGCGTACAGTTGCATTTTAAATTTCGGGCGCAGCTACCAAGACCAACCCCGAAGGCACCCACAGTAATGCGTCACATTTATGTGATATGTATACCTGTGGCTTGACCCAAGTACAGGATCGACAATCAGTCACCTTTTTCCCCAGTGATTAATCCCAGCCCCGATGCTATATAAAGGCCACTTCGTGACCTTGCCAAGTACTTCTCACCTTGTGCACTACTCTCACAGCCATTCCTTTGCCATGCCGACCCCCAGTATCTATTTGAGAACCCCGGATGCAACCCCGGGCAGTTTTGTTAAATTATTGTGGGACTTCACCTGCAGTACTATGAGTGCCACCTGTCCACCCAGTACGAGTTGCTCAAATCGAGGATCACCCCTTCCACCTCGAAATATTGGGCAGTGGTGCACATCCCTCCCGCCTACCCAAACCAAGACCCAACGGAAGTCTCCTTCGTGGGGAAATCCATGCCGACTCCGCATATGGCCATAGAAGCTGCTGCGTACGAGGCACTCACTCATCTTCGATTCGCGGTACCCTATGCCAGCGAGCGAGGATACTATTATTTTCCGAGTCATGCAGCACCCGGAGAAGTGGCGTCCTTTCCCGGTGGACGTATTGAGAGAGATCCAGTACTGGCCAACCTTGCCCAGTACGTGATTGCCCAGGAGCGTTTAACTCAGCGGGTAATGGGTTATCTCCAGAGCCTCGCTGATTTAAATCCTCGGATCGCTATTGGCAGACCACTGAGGCCTGACCAAGAAGGGCGCATTCATCGACTGGTCAACCCGCTTCCCCCGATAGAAGAAGAGTGTGCCTCAGTGCCAGAGGCGTTTTCTCAGGACCCTGTCTTTTTGCCTTTTTCCTTGTAAACGTCTCTGCTATATTTATTATCCCAGTACTCGTATTCGTGTGCTGCAGCATGTTCATAAAATTTGTGCGACGGATCCAATTTTCTTTAGTTCCTTTTATGAGAGCAGTTCTACTGCTGTTAGATTTATTTTAATTGTTTTTCTCTCGCAACATGTTTTGAGGAGATTCCTTTCCCCGAGTCACTGCTGCGTATATATTTTCACGACATAGAATTTTATTCGCGCAGCATCGTAACAGCAGACTCACGGCAACAACCACTCGATCTCGAGCACTATTACAAATCCTTGAGCGCATTTTTGCACCTAACTAACCACACTCGAGGACACCACAGTCTCAGTCAGAGAGATTTGTGAGTGTTCATTCGAGCGCGAGCTGCCCCAGCACACCGACGGCAGTCAGCGCTCGGTGCCGCGCTTAATCCACGTGGTCGCCGCCGCCGCGAAGAGCTAGCACTCGAGCGGCAGCATCACGACGATCATCCAGGATCATTGCGCACAGGAGCACGGAGAACCCCAGCAGCACCGCCAAACCTCCACACACCAGGACCACATACCAGTCCGGCATCGCCTCCGCCATTAGAACCTCGGCTCAAGCTCCCGCTGGCAGCAATGGAGGAGTAAGAAGGAGAAGTGGAAGCAAGGCCAGATGAGAGGAAGAAGAGAGGAGCACCGCGGCCGTTTTATAGCCCGAGATCGGTGTACGGTGGGCGAGGTCCACCAGCGCCACTCGTCGCTCGACCGCCGGTGTTCAGAGGAGAGTCCGCGAGCCGTGCCGACAGCGCACTGGCCCGCGAGGTGAGTGCACGCTGCCCCGGCAGCTAGCACGCCGCGCACTACCACGGTACGGCCTCGATGCCCTACGAGCTAGGCATCGCCGGTGGAGGAAGCGCGGGAGAGCGCGCGAGAGAGAAGAGAGAACCAGAGGTAGAAGAAGAGGCCGGCAGTGGGCCCTGGGTCCACCTGTCAGCCAGAGAGAGCACTGTGTTCTCGGGTGCGACCAGCGTATTTTAGTAATTTAGAATTTATTCTAAATTACTGTATCTGCGTAGAAATATCTCGTTTTCCCTAACCGTGGATTTTTCCACACTACGCCAGTGTACCACACTGTGGTTTTACACCACTTATTGCCCTCTCACGGTAGCCGTTTTGTTCTTGTGCAATTGAAGGATTTCTTTGATAAAAACAGATCTTTGTTCAAAACAGTTTTTAACAAATCTCGAGGATGAGATTTTTCTTAAGGGGGGTAGTGTTGTGACACCCAAAAAATTTGACCTTGATTTATTGATTTAAAATTTTGCCAGGAAATTTAACTTTCCCATCTGTCAAGATTTACCCTTTTGTCATTATGGATTTTTACTTCAAGTGGAAAACTTTCAAAAGGTATTGTTGGACTTGAATACTCTCTATGATAAAAACAATTCTTTATCAGTGGATTTAATTTTTGCAAGATTGGTTTTCTCAGAGCCTTATTCTTTTAAAATGATTTCTATTGAATTTGGAGCCTGTTTTGCACTGCAACCATTTGACAAATGCATCTAATTTTTCCACCAAAATTTGGAGATGTCATGTGATGCTTTCACATCACTTTTATGCAAAAATACCTTTTGGCCAATGGAGATTTTGAGCTCTACACCAACTTTTCCAATCTGGTCTAGTAGGCACTTTTGCACTAGAACCCATTAAAATATTTCTTTAAAAATTCTTCCAAGTGTTTGGAGATGTCAGTGGAAACATACAATTCATCTTCATGCAAAAACCCAGTGATGTTCTTTGAAAAATTTGAGTAAAACAACCTCTTTTTCATTCTGGTCCAGTTTGGTGTTTTGAACTGCAACCCCATTTTATTTTGCTCTGGTGCCCATGATCCTTTTTCCTACTTGTAGCCCTCCCTTCAAAACCCTTAAGTCCAGAAGAGTGGACTCATTGGAGGTTTGTAAGTGCATGCAATAAACCCTTTTTATTTCTGTCCAGAACTGTAGTTTTGCAAATCTTGCACTAACAAGTTTCTGGTTTTGCCCAAGTAACCTTACCACCATCCTCTGCATCTAAAGAGACCCTGATCTGGAGACTTGGGCCACTCCAAGAGTTGCCTAAGTGCACATGGCATTCTGTCGAACACTTGGTGTGCACAGTCAGTTTTGGGCATGTTTTCTAGTTTGCACTATGAACTTGCTCCAATGATCCAGCAACCTTGTCCACTGAACTCCTAGTTGCCTCTACCCTAGTCCTGTTAGTTGCCAGCCCTGCCCTCGCGCTCTAGACCGCCCTGGCATTTCGTCGAGCAGGTGCCGTGCGTGCTCTGGGCGCGCCCAGAGCGCACGTTTTGCACGCGCGCGCACTAAGCCGCCGCGCCGCACTGCCGCACTCGACGCGACCCGACCCTGGCCCCTGCTCCACCGCCGGACCGCACACTATCTCGCTCCCTCTCCACGCCACCCCTGGCGCCCTGCAGCACCGCTGGCAGAGCCCTTGGCGGCACGCCGGCGTCGGCAGCGGCCTCTGCCATGTTCGGCACCGCCCAAGCCACCCCAACGCGACAGCTGCCCTAGAGTACAGCCCGTGCTTATCCACATGCTCGTCGGCACGCGTTCGTCGCTGCCACGATGCCCTGCGGCTACAGCAACGGCGACTCATCGTCGATCTTATCCACCGCCGCGGAGCCAGCCCCGTCGTGCTATAAAAGGAGGCCCCGTGCTCCTCCGAGCGCTCAGGCAACCCCAGTCCACCCCCATCGTGCTCCCGCAGCCAGTAATCGACAAGGAGAGGCTTTCTTCTTCGTCTCCGGCCAGTTCGGCCGCCGCCGAACTCCGGTGCAATACGTCGCAGCCAGCCACCCTTTCGCCCAACCGACGCCACCAGTAGTTTCCCCTGGTCCTTGCGGAGCTGCCCAACTACCCAACCTCGATCGGAGATCACCGGAGCCCAAAAACCACTTCGCCACCATAGCCCCCTCCGCCGTGGAGCTCGCCGCTGGCGATTTCCTCCACCCCCGACGACCCAGCGACCACCAAGAGGACCGCCTCGGTCTGGCCGTTCCATCCCCACCCTTGGATGCCCGTGAGGCGCTGCCGTTCGTCGGCGGCGATCGCCGGAGCCCCGCTCCCGTCGGGTAGAAGAGAGGAGGAGGAGGGAAGAACGGTCAAACCTGACCAGTGGGCCCTCTGGACCCACTGTCAGTGACCCGCGTGCCCGTCTCCTCTGTTTGAGTGAAGGCGCAGACGTCCTGTGTACGTTTCCTCTGCTGCGAAAGCGTATTCTCCACCGAAGCGTTTTCCTTTTTCTGATTTTATTAAAACAGAGATTTGACCAAACTTTGACTGGCTATAACTTTTAAAATAAAACTCCAAATGAATTGATTCTTATTCCTACCTCTCTCAAATTTCATCTAGTTTATTTTAAGATTTATTTCAAAAATATTTGAGACAACTTTTTGTACTGTGTTTGAAATCTTTGTTATTTGGATATTTCTCTTATAGGAATTTTGGAGAGAAAGGAAAGCTTTTTTAAAAAAGTGCATCCCCTGCATACTCTTGAAGGCAAGCATTTTTGGACTCTGGCATAATATTTTGTTGTGGTGTTCTGATACGATTACAACACCATTTGACTTGGAGTATGCGTTATCTTTATGTAACGATAAAGTCTCGTGCATGACTACTCTCTTGGGAGTTGTTTTGTGGTCAGCAATGGATACACTAGTGATTTGGATCATCCTCGTGAGCTCCTCATGCATACCGGAAGGAAGCCGGGAAAGTCGTGGTCTTGGGTAGACACGAGCTTGTCCCTAGTCCCTCGTCGAGACGAGTATGTCCGGTATGGCATGGTGAGGTTTGATGAGTGGTGATTTATTCCACTAGTGGTAATATTGTTGGAGGATACTTGGACCACCTGAGTCGGTCGTAGGTCGAGTCTTGGTCAGTAGCTTCCCCATTTGTTGGTACTACCACTTGTCCCTGTCGCAGACGGGGTATGGTTCAGTAAGTTGTCAACCCCTTACCAAAGCACACACCGTACAGAGAGGCCATGGTGGAAGATACCGGAGGCCTCCGGTAGGCATGCCACCTGGTACGGGGGCATGGGTGTTTCCGGTTGGAGCCGAGGGGGGTAGCTCCCCTAGTGTGCGCGCGTTATAAATTTGTGATCCCATGCTACGTCGAGGTTGTAGCCTCCCCACTTAGAGTTTTGCTTGGCAGGTGTCGTGGGTGATTCCAGACATCGGTGAGTTAAGCTGGTGTGTGCAGGTCAGGCGTGTTTTCAATTAAAAGGCCATAGGCGGAATTAGTCCCGATGGACTAAATAAATCCGTTACTCGTGGGAAAATAGTACTCTCTCTGCAGAGGATATATCCTGTTGGATAGCTATGTTCATAGTTAAGGACCACAGTCTGAGTTGAATCTAGTAACGGTATTCGGATGGAGAACGAATTAACTGGATCATAGTAACGGTATTCGGATGGAGAACGAATTAGCTAGAACTCAGCGACGGTCTTTGGATGGAGAAACGGCTAGACTAGATTTTTTTGTTTATGACCTGTGACATCTGAGGATCATGTTTTAATTTTGTTATTATTATGGACTAACCATTTACATTATGTATTTTTATTGAGTATCCCTGGGATGGTTCTACCTCCTGGATATTCACTGTAATTATTCTGTTATAAGCCCTTTCTGTGGTGTCGCTCAGACGCCCGACTGCGGCATGCTTGTTGTTGATTTATTATTTTATAAGCCCTTTATGTGGTGTCGCCCCGATGCCCGACTGCGGCATTATTATTCTTGCATTTTCCTCTCGAGGAGTCATTCAGGCCCTCGTTTGGCACCAGTATTATTGTTCTTGCATTTTCCTCTCGAGGAGTCATTCAGACCCTCGTTTGGCACTAGTATTATTGTTCTTGCAGTTTCCTCTCGAGGAGTCATTCAGACCCTCGTTTGGCACTAGTATTATTGTTCTTGCATTTTCCTCTCGAGGAGTCATTCAGACCCTCGTTTGGCACCAGTATTATTGTTCTTGCAGTTTCCTCTCGAGGAGTCATTCAGACCCTCGTTTGGTACCAGTATTATTACTGCGGCATCGTTAACTTATTTGCAACCTTTCGAGGAGTCATCTTAGACACCCGCTCAGTGCTTTTCTTTTACTTCCGTATCGCACGTCCATATTTTCTCCGCATGCGTGCATCCCATATTTCTGTTTAATTCATGGCAGACTATTATCGTAAATGTTTCAGAGTATGATTATCTCCTGTTATATTATGCTCATGTTCTTAATGTTTGCGAGTACATTCAAACGTACTCACTGGCTTGTCCCTGGCTATTGTCTTGGCCAGATTTTCGCGCATGGAGAGAAGCATCGCGGTGACAGCCTCGGAACCTACGTGTCGACGATAGCCGCCTTGCGAAGATAGGAGTTATCCTGGTCAGCTGTTCTTGTGGGAAATGGAGTCCCATAGACGCAGGTATATCCAACCGCTTCCGCCCTCAACCACTAGAAACCAAATGTTGTACTCCTAGGCCACAATGGTCTTGTACTACATATTTTTGTACCGTGCTTGGATTTCTTGTATCAAGTTGGTGCCTCATCAGCTAACAGTAATCCTGGGGCTGGTGAGCACAAAGGCCGTTTTTCTGGGAGATTATTGTCCCAAAAATCCGGTCGTGACAAGGGATGGCCTGGCCAGCGGTGGGAATAGTAGGGGGCGGTGAGGCCTCCGCGGCAGCACAGCCGGCCACGGGAGGCAGGAGCATGCAGCACGACCGGCGCTGCTTTGGGCGGCTGGAGCAACAAGACCAGAGGTTGAAGAAGCACTACGGCCGTTGGATGGACATCGTACGATCACTGGGTCTAGAATCGTTCATATTGACTAAGTTGACAAAGCACTCCGTCCCCATCGACTTAGTAGGCCCACAAGTCAGCCTCCCACCAAGGTGGTCCCAACTAGCAGGGGGTATTCATTTTTTTGTGCGTAATAAGGAGGCACTTCCTGGCGTGCGAAGATATAGCTGGTGGGTCCGACCTGTCAACGGTGGGAACGTTTTTTTCGCGAAATATAAAGGCCTTCCGGTAGGTCCCAACTGTCAGGTGGAGGAATCAGTATTTTGCGTGTAATAAGGAGGCATTTCCTTGCATGCGGCCGTGGAATTAGCTGTCAGCCTCTCCACGCACAGTCTACTTCTGATGGTGTCGTTCATTGACCATGTTGACCACTTCGCGCCGAGCACATCCAAGGTGGTGGATGACGGCGAGGCCCCGGACAGCAACGAGCCGGAGATGGGAAGACACGGGAGTAGAGTCGCAGACGGAGAGGTGTAGAAATTCCTTGAAGAGAAGGGGATGCCTACAACCAATGCCTAAATAAAGGCATATGTCGAAAAGTGCAACTACTAATAGATTCAGTAAAGGAAGGCCCGGAACGGGCTGAGCTACTGCCCGAAATAGAAGAGGACGACTAGAGTAGAGGAGCCTAATTCCAATCCAAACAATTGACGAGGGATTCTAATTATTTTTCCGTTCTTGGTTGTTTCAATTGCACTTTCTTCATTGGAGGGTTGCTTGGAAAGTGCGATAGTTACGGCGCTTGGAGTATACGGATTGAATTCTTACTTCTTCTATAGGTCTTTCTGGGCGGGTTAACTGGTTCTGGTGTGGTGTGGTTCGGCAGCCGGTGGAGAAGAACAGGAGGTGTGGAGGGGTGGAGGCATGGCCTAGCCAACGGTGGAGTAGCGCTGCGACGCGTGCTAAGCAGAGTTGCTAGCAGCAGGAGGTGGGAGCAGGTGGTCCCGGCGGTGCTGGAGGAAGAAGACGAGAGATTGAAGATGGATGTTGGTCGTTGGATGTAAATCCAATGGCTAACGATGTCAGAATCATTTGTTGACTAAGTTGACAACGACTTGCATTGGCTTCGGCCTATTGGCCCACATTTCAGCCTCCAAAAATGTGGCACGTATTCAACCCATTTTTTTAGAATTTACAGTCTTTTTTTGCGGGGTAGAATTTATAGTCCATTTGATCTTTTTTAATTACAGTCCATTAGCTGGGCTGGGTGAACAAATAATGTAGCGTCCATGCGGCCCATTTATGTTTTTCCTAAAAAATTACAGGCCATTTGCACTTTCTCGAAATATATGATTTTGCTGGGCTGATTCTAATTATAATGTTGGGGTGGGCACAGCAATGTTATCAAAAAATAAACAGGGGCTGAGCATTTTGTTATATATATATATATGTATTTAAATAATAAGTGATTTATGATTACATTGGTCCTTAAATCTTACCAAGCTTTGTACACAATCACCAGGATTTTCGTTGCCAAAAAAATTCCAGGATTTTATTGTTAAGAAATTATCTATACTACTATATAGTGTATCAGTTTCGAACTAGACCTAGAGCATCAATCATAGCCGTTGGTCACCTAAATCCAATGGCTGAGATCATCAGGATTCGCCATGAACAGTAGACTGATACTGCCTCTACTGTGTTCTGGAACAATCACGTGACCTTTCAAGAACAAAAGAAGCCCATGTTCCCTGCCTCATGGGCCGTATTGCCACTTGAGTACATGGTAGTTTGAGCCCAAACGAGATTGTTTGGGAGTAAAACAGGGAGCAAAAAGTAAGGTGCAGTCTTTTTAGATGTGCACATACAGTTTCTTGTACGAATAATAATCCCTACCTTTATAATACTTATCAATCATAATTAATTAATATCTACATTCGCAGTTTCTATATTTTCTTTTTGCCTTTTATATATCAGCAAATCTATGGCTTATTCTCTTTTACCAAAATCACTCTCTTCAACTAAGACGTGCCTTGCACGTGTATACATACTAGTTTTTGTAAGTTAACAAGATGTGGGATATTGTTTTCTTACATATGTAAGTATCTGTTAAATATATGATGACAATAACAATAATATAATAACATATAAAATAATTTAAATATATATAATATAGTTAGGAGGGAAACATAAGTTGGACCAGGCGTTCCTATTCTCATATAGAAAAATAGAACAGACCTATGCGTTTTCTTCAAAAAAAAACATAAATTGGGCTGCCGATGTTTCAGGAAAAATAAAACCTCAGATGGGAGGTCCATAGGCCGGTCGATACATAAAGGCCCTCAAGAAAATACAAACTGCCTTATGGACCTCCCATCCGAGGTCGTGGGCTGCGCATGTTAAAAAAGAAAGCCTAGACGGGGCAGCTGTTCCGCCCGGGTTCGATTCCACCTGTGCAGAGAAAATATCTCCAAAATTTTTGCCTCTGCCTTCATTGACATGTGGGTCCCAATTGTCATCTACGCACACCACGTCCTACAATTGTCATCGTTTTCTCTATTTTTCGTACACTTGACATTGTCTGGGCATTTTGAAAATAGCATATCTTTTTTACTGTGCATCATATGAAGATGTGCTATGCATGAATGTTGATCGGCATGATGTTAACTGGCTGGTAGTTCCAGTTTCGACCATGAATAAAACTTCCAGCATGATGTTAACACTGTTTGAAAAGGCTGTGTTAATATAAATGCTCTGCCTCTGAAAGTTGCAGTTTCTTATCTGAAACTGAACTTGGAGTTTCTTATCTGAAACTGAAACTTGCAGTTTCTTCTCTGAGAATCACATTGTCTGCATATACTCCTATGAAACTACATTTTTTAAGTGCTAAAAATAGATCTCTAGAATTCATAAAATACTTCATATGCTCAATACTGCAAATCTGAAATTCAAAGGACATTCATATCAGAAAGTACTCTCAAAATACACAACACAAAACACAATTCACAACCTGCAAATACATACAACCCTAAGCTCCTCCTGACAATTCACAACCTGCCCGACTATTGGTCTGGGGGGGGGGCAAATCCCTCCTATTCCTCGGCGGCAGACAGCCGCCCCGTGAGACGATGTGAACGGCGAGGGAGAGGATGGCGGGGAAGCGTCGTCGGGCCACCTGTTTTTCTCCTCTTGCAGTTGGGTTCGGTCGACGAAGACTCCACTGGCTCGCTCTGGCACGTCACCCTCACAAACGGCAGCCTGTAGATGCTCGATCCTTCAATCTCTGGTGGATGCTCCATCTGGGATTGATACTCCCACCACCGCTCCCTCACGATCGGATTCGGTGAATCTGTTGCTCCATGGCCCAGAGGAGCAGCTCTATGTACTCCCGCGCGACTCCCTCCGGGAGTATCGCCGCCTTTTCGCTCTGTTGCAGATATTTGGCCATGGATGTCGCCGTCGCCGCTAGTTGGTCCTTGTTGTCAAACCAAGACTGTATCTCCAACATCCTAACTAGCTTCACAGGGTCGTCGTCTGCGATCCTCACTGTATCGGTTGTACTCCTCCATTGATCTACTTCTCCACAGCACCTTCACTCGCCGGCGGTGGTTTTTGAATGGAAGAGGAGAGGAGCAACGCTGGTTTTGGTTTAGAACGGGAGAGGAGCGACGCTGGTTTTGGATTGGAATAGGAGAGGAGGGGCGGTGGTTTTGAAATGGAAGAGGAGAGGAGCGGCACTGGATTTAGATTGGAACAGGAGAGGAGCGGCGGTGGTTTAAGAGGAGAAGAGCGGAAGAGCGGCGCTGGTCTTGGAAGTATTTTTTTGTTTTGCGTATTTTTGGTCAAAGTTTGACCACGTACTGTATTTGACAAGCAAAATGTGAATGCATGTCACCAAAAATTGTATCGTTTGGTTCGTATATGAATGTACTTTCAAATTATATTATTTTTGCAACGTATAACACATATTTTATTTGCGAAAATCATGGTCAATTATGACCCAGAATAAAAGGGAGACTAGTTAATGTGGGTCGCTTTCTTAATTGAAGGGTAAATTGATTTTGATTTTGATCCAGTCACAGCGTGTCGGCCGTCTCGTCCAATCCTAAATCGCTGCCGCACGCTCCTCTCCCTCTTCTCCATTGCAAAACCACCTCCTCTCCTCTCCATCATCTCCATTCCAAAACCACCGTCTCGCCTCTCCCTCTTGTCCATTGCAAAACCACCTCCTCTCTCCTCGGACGAGGATCCCCTGACGTAGCCCATCCTGCCATTGAGACACTGACACATGGGGTCCCACCAAGCGCGGGGCCCACCTGTCAGCGACCGAAAGGCAGGGGAACCTCTCCTCTCCATAATCTCCATTCCAAAACCATTGTCTCGCCTCTCCCTCTTCTCTATTGCAAGACTACCATCTCTCCTCCCATCTTCCAAAGCTAGCACCGGACCACTCAGAAGGACATCTATGAAGGGGATGCAGCAGCGAATCTGGCAGATCACCGGCGGTGACCAGGCAAAGTTAACCAGGTTGAAGGAGATCCTTACTTGGTTTGACAATGAGTGGGAGATTTCGAGGACGGGGAGGGCCATGTGGCAATGTATGCGAAAGAGCGAGACAACAGCGATGAGGGCGGCGATGTACTCCTCGGCGGTAGTCACGCCGCAGTCCTTCGAGTTCATCGAGTATCTCCTCTGGGCGATGGAGCAGACAGATTCGCCCGAGGCGAATGTCAGGCGGAGGTGGTGGGTGTATAGGTCGAAGGTCGAGCACCCAGAGGATAACGAATCGATCGAGTACGGTGTGCCGTTCGTGAGGGTGCAGAGCCAGCCGGAGCCACAGGAGTATTCGTTCTCCCACCGCAAGAGGAGGCCGGATGGCGCGACGTCGCTTCCCCGCCGTTCTCCACAGTTCCCTCGACGCTCGCCTCGTTTCAACGGCATCGGTAGGGTTTAGGGTAAGCTTCACACTAACCTAATCTTCCATCTACTCATGCTTACAATCAGTGTGACAACTAATAAAAATCATGCTTATAATGAATCTCCGAATACTATGCAATTCACCCTAAAATAGCTCTCAACCTTTGGGTCAAAGTTGTGACATTGTGTACAAATAAAGAAAAATAGATTGGTGCTTCTTTCAGAAAAGAGTACACCCCTAGAAAACTGCCAATATAAGCTACTAGTATTTTTTTAATTCTAAGCTACTAGTATTTGGTTAGAGGATTTGCTGCCGAGAAAGATCCGTCCATAGTGAGCGCCACAATACCCACTGATGGTGGTGGATGCCAATGCTTAGATGGAGCAGGGTTGGTGTCGGTAATTTTTACTTGGCACCTAGCACTCTGCATATATGCCGGTTCCATCCATACATTTGTGCAGTTCCACCAAAATGCAGCTGAATAACCCTGTTTGCACAGATAATGAAAAGGCGTGATTACATTATAGTGGCACTAGTTGATGAAACATACACTAATAAATAGAAGAAAATATTACATCATACTGGAAATCGACCCAAGTCTCCCCGATACACCTTCTGCCAGTGATGAACATCAGTGTACAACGGTAGTACAAGGAGGGGCCTTGAGACATTCAAATCTCTATTTTTGTGCAGATCAACTAAAATTAAGCACCCCAGTTTGCGGAAATGCTTAAACATTAACAATGGGACTAGTTGATGAAACATACATTAACAAAGAGAAGCACTTTCTTTATCTACATTGGAAATGAAATGATAGAGAGGACACTCGCTCTATTTTAACTGTATTATTACTTCATTTTATCAGTGATACTAGGGTCGAGCATGTGGCAAACGAGGTTTACCGTGCGTCGCAAGGATGAAGGCCGGGGGTGCTTAGACTAGGATGCTGAAGCTTGCTCTTTCAGTCCCTATCTTCCCGCTGATGTTTCTGTGGTAGCATTTGGGTTGTAATCCAAACTTGGTCGAGCTGGTGCTGCGTCCCCCTACCTGCCTAGCTTATGTGGCGAACTTGTCTCCTGCTAGTACTCAGTTCGTTCTAGTAGTAGTTGCATAACTGCCCGTTTACCCTGAGATGTTGTCGGATAATGGTTCTCTATGGTTGGGTTTCTTTAATGAAATCGGAGGGAACCCCCTCTTTCGATATATAAAAAAAACAGTGGCACTAGCGGTGCCAAAACATTGCCTCAAATTAATAGTGCCACTTGATTAAGGTGCAAAATAATAACATTACTGCTTTATCATGGCAGTGCCAAAACAGTAGCACAAGAGCAGGATCAACATGCAGGATCTTTGGCAAACGGTCAAACCAAAAAGGAACATACCTCGTGATGGGAACCATATCTGCAGTCAACGCCATCGTAGAAGGGATGACACCGGTCACCAACATGGATGATTCAATTCATGGGACCTTTTGGTGCAGTTCACCTAAAATGAAGCAATGTCCCATGAGCTAGCAGCTTCTTCTTCTTTTTTAAGAAAAGGGCTCCAGCCCCGGTTCCATTTCCATCAGAAAATGAAACCCACAGAGCTTCTTCATTAGTTGCAATAAA
This sequence comes from Aegilops tauschii subsp. strangulata, assembly GCF_002575655.3. Classification (NCBI taxonomy): domain Eukaryota; kingdom Viridiplantae; phylum Streptophyta; class Magnoliopsida; order Poales; family Poaceae; genus Aegilops; species Aegilops tauschii. Next base: position 434,557,677 of record NC_053038.3, read on the forward strand.
ATTGAGCAACATCAAGGTTGGTCGTGAAGCTCCTGGAGAGTAGGCGGACCAGGACAGTTGCATCTCTAACGAAAAGAAGCAACTTATCTTAATGGGAAATTTAGCAGGACATGAAAAAAAGTGCCATTGATTCATATTAGTGGAGGCATTACATTGAAAACAACATTGGTTTAACGTGTCCTTACTTTTAACAGTGCGACTGCTACATTTTACCAGTGGCATTACATAAGAGCGGCTCAGGGCAACAATCATCAGAAGAGGATATCTGGGTTGGTCCCATTTTTGTTCGGTATATAGCCACCTTATACTGTGTGAGGCTAGCAAATCTAGTGCTGGAGTTACTCTGCTGACTTGTCCCCCAGTCCCCACTTTCTTTCCTTTTTCAACCAATAGATCGGGTTTATATTGAGTTTGTACTGCGTTCCCTTTATTTCCCTATTAGACCTAGAGACCAGTTCGATAGCCAGTCTCTGCTACTTTTCACCCCCATTATTTCCTCTTTCGACCAAGTCCTAGATTCAGGTAACAAATCCTCCACCACCCCCACCCCCTTTCTTCCTTGTTTGAACCAAGTACTACTAGATTCGAGTGCATGAACTAGTTTTACCTCTTAACAGTAAAAACTTAGGTAGTTTTCGAACAGCCGATCGATCCTATCTACACGAGGGGGCCTGAGAAATAGTAAAAGATACAAATGCAGTGACGTCAGGAGCTCGGGAAGTAGAGCAAGGCCGGTTTCAAAGGAAGTTATACCTGAGGCTCGCCGGGATGTTGCTAGGTGGGCGGCGGGAGGCCGGATCAGCCCACACTATGGCAGTGAGGAAGAAGGGGTGGGAGGCCCTCCCTCGCCAGCGATGCTTGGGAGAGAACGGCAAGGCACGCTGATTGGGACGCACCGGCAGTGGGTAAGAGCCATCGCCGAGGACGACCGCTTGAACATTGCACCTTCTCACCTTCCCCGGCGGAGAGGATCGGCTGGATCTGTGACCAGCCGTGAGTAGAGAGAGAGTGTGGCCACCGCTGTCGTGTTTAGATCTGGAGAGGATGAGACAGTGTGAAGAGAGCAACACTAGCAAGCAAGCGCGGAGGCTCCTGCCTATATAGTGGAGTAATAGTTTTCTTTTGTCTACCGGCCGGAGCCGGCTTGACCTCGGCAATGACTGTCGAGAAGTCTTCATGCACGTGCCCCGGACGCACAGTTGTCGTCATTTTGATCTGAAGCACTGGATTATAACATATAACACGAAAAAATGCCACATGACAAGAAATCATAATCTCACTGCCCAAAGGAGACAAGATGAATCCCGACGGACAAACTAGACGAGGATCAAAGCTCAAATTAAAGATAAACTCGTAGAAAAGGGGTCCGTCGATAGTAGTCTTCGTGCATGTGCCCCCAATGAGTAGCCCAACTCAGTTGTCGCTGTTAACTCAGCCGACTTGCGAGGCCGAAGAGTGTGCCTATGGTCGGTTCTCAATTGCGGTCCCACATGTGTGTGCAAACGCAATATGACACGCATTCCATTCGGAGAGCGGCGCGCCAGACCGACCGACCGTCTGTGGTGCGACGCGAACGCGACGGGCGTGCTGTATACTCCGTACATGTGTACCACCGTTTTCTTGAGGCTTTGCTCCATGGCGCAATCCATGGATACAAAATTAGTATACTGTACTATTTAAAAGTCGAGGGCGAGGCTTTTCCCGCGCGTAGGCGGGGCAGTTCCGCCTAGTCGGTTCGACAGAGACGCAAGAAGATGAGGGAGTAGGCTGCTGCAAACGTAGGGCTGTGTGATTTGACAGTGAGTTACTGCTGGACAGGTGGGGCCCGATGATTTGACTTGCCATTATCATTTTAACTGCGGCGCTACGACCGGCTTGAGTCTCCCGATTCCTGACCACCTCCATACAGGTGCCTCTCCCGATGCTCCACCATGTAGAGGCTGGCTCTTGCTTGAGAGCCCACTCCTCCACTTTTTCCTTGCCTCTTTCCCCCACATATGCAAAAATGCCATGTAAAGCGGGCTTATAGCCCACTATTGTACTTGATCCTACAGGTGCTAAGCCTGCCACATAGGCATAAAGTCTGATGTGGCAAGTTAATTAAGAAGAGAGAGACTAGTTTAGTGACCCGAGGAAGAAACGGAGCTAAGCGCGTGTACCTAGATGAAGCAAACTTAGCAATAAAAACTAAGCACCTATGCATTGGGGACTTGAGTTGCTAAGCCATTTAATGCCCATAGCACCTCATCTAAGCACCATCTCATTGGAAGAGGTCACTCCTTGGCCAATGCAATAAATACTACGAAGAAAGAGATAGAGAGAAGTAAACAAAAAAATACTCTTATAGCCAACCTTATAGCTAAGCATGTTGTATGAGTGACTAAGTGATGACTATGTATGACATGCCAACATCAGATAGCCTAACGCACCATGTTAAATCTCCAAGGGCGCGACCGCGCGAGCGAGGCGACGGTCATGGTAGGCATGACCATGATATGGGCTGCTGGCAGCCCTTGGATCTGAGATCGAACGGTCGCATGCTAAGTTGCTGAAAAATTGCAGAATAACCCTCCAAGATAGGATATTCACCCATAGGTCTAGAATCACGCCATGCAACTGTTTGATCTCAGATCCAAGGGCTCTCAGAAGCCCGTATCATGGGAGAATGGAAAGCTTCGTATCACCTGTAATTTTCCCGATGCTTGACATGACATCGAAAGCCATTTAATTGGGCGTCGAGTAGACATGACATCTAATTGGGCCCCCATAGTACTGTGCATGAATCCATTTATCCACCAGGCAAGCCACTACCCTGCCATTCGCACGCGCCCCCCCACTCGACATTTTTACAATCGATAAACCGCTCCTAGTCGTCCCGTCCTTTCACATTACGGCAGTTCCACTAGTACTAACCCTCCTCCCAAATCCATGGCGTCCCAACTCCATGATCGGTGGTGAGTACAAGGTTAGAACCATCACCGGCGATGAGTTCGACGTCATCTACACCCGTTCTTCCGCAACGTTGAAAGAATGCCTTGCTCGCTTCAAACGCATGTTCGAAAACTCAAATGATGAGTGGGTCGCTGGGCTAGATGTTCAGTACACCACAGTCCTGGGAAGTGAGAAGAAACTAAAGGAGGCAGAGAAGAAGAAGCCCGCTGTGATCCAGGTTTGCGTGCATGACTTATGCTTGGTCTACCACATATGCCATGCCGACGTTGAGTGCAAGGAATTTAAGAAGTTCCTCAAGGGCGGCCGAGTCAAATTCGTTACTGTAGACTTTAGGAACGACAAGGAAATCCTGGGTCGGATAGGCCTCGTTGTAGGCGACCCCTTCGACCTCCAGAAGGAAGGGCTGGTGCCCTCCCTTGATCAGCCTTCAATGTTGACCCTGGCAGGAGCCATGGTTCATCCTTCGTACGGTAAACTGGAGAAACCTCCGTACACGTTTCATCGTCATGCATGGCAGTGGAATGTACTAGATATGGACCACATCCACCACGCTGCAATGGATGGCTACCTTTGTTTCAATATCTACAAGGGTTGGATGAAGAGCAAGAGCCAAGTGTGCGGTTCAAGCAAAGAAGTATCGCCCAAGAGGAGGAGGGACAAGGACGAAGTCAAGGACGTGGACGAGGACTCCGAGTAAGGTGGCAGTGTCGTTGCTCATGGTGGTTCTAATGCAGTGTCTACCTGATTAGTTGCTTAGTTTAATTTTTGGTGTGCTTAGTTTTATTTGAGGGGTGTGTTGTGCTGAGCCCCCAGCAGAACTATGTTATGTTTCTTCTCGTTATATTTCGTACATTTCCTCTTTTAGTTGGTATAGTACTACCACTCGTTTCTTGACATTATATATGTACAATATATATGGCCAACATCATATAGCCAGCAGTTTAGTTGTCAAAGAATTTCAGAGTGCTTAGTTTTGTCAAAGAATTCCAGGGTGCTTAGTTTTATTTGAGGGGTGTGTTGTGCTGGACACCATTAACTTATCATTGTGAGAATCGGCTTATTTTTGTCATGCAACATGGTCAACGGGGTTTGACGTGAAAATAACAATGTTTAATGGCATTTCTGAGCAAACATCTAATTTAACGATGGCATTTTTTAGATATCTAATTGCATTTTTGAGCAGGCATCTCACGGATTGATGGCATCTTTTGAGTAGTTGTAACTTCTAATGGCAAAACTGAGTAGTGATACACAACTAGTGGCATAAATAATAAGAACCCAAGAATTAAATAGGGCTAATTTCTTTATTTCTTTATTTCTTTATACCATTTTGTGTGAAACAATATACGCTGCCTACCACTAGATTTTATTTACAGAGGCAACACAGAACTATATGAGTGCCCTGTTAAATTTTGGAATTATCCTGGGTTCGTTTGGCCTTTTTTATACATTAATTGAGTTTCTGGTCATTTAATGTGCATAATTCAAATTTGAACTACAAGCACATGCTCCCGTGCACCAAAGTTGACTGAAAAATCACATGTGTGTCCTCGGGTGAATTTCTAGGTCCCATGCAAGAAATGGGAATGAAATTCAAACATCTGGGCATCGTGGTTCAGCCGAGAACATTGAGAAGCTTGGTTTGAAAATTCTTGTAAATCCAAAACACGCCTGCAAATCATGAAACTTGGCATGGTGTCATGTCATGGTACTACCATGATGTGGTAAAAGAAAATGCAGAATAGGAACAAGTTTTGGTATAAGTTTCTTGCAAACCGGAGCTTCTCTCAAGAAGGCTCGTGGTTCTGGGAGGGAACATGTTACCTTTGTGTGCATAATTCAAATTTTAAATACAAGCACATACTCCAGTGCACCAAAGCTGGTTGAAAAATCACATGTGTGTCCTCGGGTAAATTTCTAGGTCCCATGCCAGAAATGGGAATGAAATTCAAACATGTGGGCATCATGGCTCGGCTGGAAACATTGAGAAACTTGGTTTTTTTTAATTCTTGTAAATCCAAAACACGCATGAAAATCATGAAACTTGGCTTGGTGCCATGACATGGCACCAACATGCTGTGGTAATTTTGCTGTCCGATTTGCGAAGGCGCACACATTAACAATCAACAAAGTCATTTTGGAACAAGTGCTATCATGTTACAATCGGAAACACAAGTATTATTGAAACCGTGGGCGTTCTATTTACCATTTACGTGTCGCCACGCGTCCCCTTTTCTATTAGCTAGGAGGCGCCGTGCAGGGTAGCTATTTGAGTACGGGAGGCGTGGATCAGACCACTGCGGGTGCTTATCGGGAGGAGAGGCCTTTGACCTCCATCTTCCGTCCACCTCTGTCCCAAGGTACCATTAATGGCGCCCGAGCCTCTGTTTAATGGCTTGGCAATGTCTCACTCGACTGAGATTTAAGAGAGAAAAAAATCTGAAAAGAAAATTTTGCACGGATCTTGATGTAAGATCCGACGGACCTATATAGCATCTACGGCGACTTATAGCAAGACTGATGAATATATATAAGGACGACGAGAGTGGATAATAATTGTCTTACATAATTAGGAAGATAATTAAAAAAGCCACATGCGGCTACACCCGAAATACACAAGGGCAAAAGAAGAAGGAAGACGCATACAACGATCTCGCTCGTTGATCTCTACTTTCTTTATGCGTTGCAGGTCGCGGAGACTAGTTCTCGCGGCGGGTGATGATCTCTTTCATCAGTTTCGTGTCCTTAATACGCTGCTTGGCGGCATCCATGGATTCCTCCACCAGCCTGTTGCGCTCGATGCGGAGCATGGCATTCTCGTCCATAAGTTTCTTGATGATGACGCCCGTCATCTGCAACACGACAGCGGTCACCTCCTCCTGCTTCGCCCTTCCGGCGATCTTTGCCCTCAGCAGGTCGCGCTCGCCCCGGAGCTTCGCATTGGCCTCCCCGAGTTGCCGGATGACGCCGGTAGCCTCGTCCTGCATCCTCGCCCAGCCGGAGATCTGAACCATCTGGCTATGGACTATTGCATGCATGCGCCTGTACGAGTCCTCGCCTGCCCGCGAGTAATTTTCCCAGGCCGCCGCGGCGCGGCGGGACCTCCGTGCTGCTTCGGCGGAGCGGCGGGACATCTCTGCTGCTTCTGCGGCGTGGCCGGACCAGTCTACTACATCGACGGTGCAGCGGGACCTCCGTGCTGCTTCGGCGGCGCGGCGGGACCTCTGTGCTGCTACTGTTGCGCGGCTGGACATGTCGGCTGCTTTCCCGGCGAGGCGGGACATCTCTCGTGCTTCCTCTTCCATGCTCACCTCTCCCTGGTGGAAATCTCTCAACCCAGGACTCATGCTGGCTATGGCTTGATTATTTCTTGTGGATGAGGAGTTGAGGAGGAATGTGCAGTCATCTTAGCATAGTAGTATTTATAACCGAGTACTACTAATACGCTCCTAAGTGGGAAACTGTTTAGGTTGTGATCGGTGTGAACAAGTTTGCAATTAAATATAGCATGGTAGTAGTAGTAATTTGGAATGTGACGAGACGCGCTCAAGATTTATTGACGTTTCTACTTTCGAAGTGCGGCAGTATTCCCGAATGGCGTAACGTCGGCACGTTTTCTCGGCCGTGGTGTAGCATATGCCATGGTACTACTAGTTCTTTTTCTACTGCTGTGTACGTGCAAAAACTGGCACCGTCGGATACATATCTTACGCTTGGCGTTCGACAGGAATAGCCTCGTGGCGAGCTATAGACTAGTCTTTTTTTCAGACGCATTACACCTATCTCTCGGGACTTCTCGCACGCACCATCACTGCTCCCTAGGCCGATGCCACCCACATACAGTTGTACTCTGAGAAGAGGTGCACGCACGCACTCATCCTCTCTCACACACGCATCTGTAGCTATGAATTATAGTGTTCTCAACCATCCGATTGGCTCTATCATAGGTTTCACGTTGCTCCTTGGCCTTGACATTGAGATGTTTTAAACGCGGAGGCTAAGATAGAGGCGCGAGGTTTTGGTTAATGTGCGGGCCGCACACGGCACCAACACGACACGAGCTTCGTCTGCCTGGTGTGCATGCAGTCGGGTGAGTTGTCCAAGTATAGACACAACCAGGCCCTCGTTGGTATCCGCGCCTCAACTTTGGCTGGTCATAGTGGAGAGTAACATAGACCAGTTACTAGTACCTTCATAGTGGGTAGTGTCATATACGTAGTAGTATATGCATAGTTTTGCTCCATGGCGCAATCCATCGATACTACTACTGTACAAATGTATACATTTTTTAAAAGGCTAGAGGGCGGGGTAGTCTAGCTTGGTCCTTTTCATGAGAGGCGAGGGCCTTTGTGATTTGACGGCTCATTAGTGCTGGAAGGCGGGGCCTTGTGATTTGACTGCTCGTATAAATGTGTCGACGACCTGAGGAGGAGCAAAGAACCGTGCGGTATACTCAAGTTTTCCGCTGGAGTACGACGGAGGAGCATGAAACACGGCAGCCCAGTGCCATATCCTCTACTCTCTACTCTTATTATATATTACTAGCAAGAGGCATTGTTCTATTGGCGATAAAGAATGATCTAATTTGCTAGTCATCTCATTTTAGCATTGTTCTTTTCATGCCTCACAGAGAAGGTGACACGTGCGGCGAAACACCCGAGGCAAAATAAGAAACACAGGAGCAAAACAAGAAGGAGGATTATCACCCAAAAAAAGAAGGAAGACACACACACAAGTCTGGGGCGCTGCTCTCACTACATGAAGGGTTGCTGGCCGCGGAGTCATAATTGCTTCTTCATCGCCTCCACGACCTCCATCTCCTTGTGCGTCTCCTCCGCCATCTTCATCATTGTGTCCATGACGCGAGATTTCTCGATGTGAGCCTTCATCATCTGTTCCACGGCCGCATTACGTACCTTGACAGCAGCCGGGTGCTCAATGCGGAGCTTCTCCAACTCCTCCTTCTGTTCCATGACGAGGGTCTGCAACATCTTCATTGAGGAACTACTATTCTCATGCAGCTTCTTCCAGCCGACGTTCTCCTCCTTCAGCAAGTCAAGCTCGTGGCAGAGCTTCGCGTTGTCCTCCTGAAGTTGCAGGATTTCGCCGGGCGCCTTCTTCTCCGAGGCAATGCTCTTCTTCAGCAGCATCACCAAGCCGGTGGTCAACTCCCCCTGCTCATTGAGCTCAGCGGGCATGTCGTCGAGGCTCTCCTTCAGCAGCTCCACCAAGCCGTGGATGAACTCCTTCTGCTTATTGAGGTTCTTATTGAGCTGATCGGGCATGCCGTCGAGGGATAACGACTCCAGCGCCGCCAGCTCGGCATGTTCGCGTCCGCATCTAGGGTGCTCCTGGGAGCCATCGCCTGCCCGTGAGAGATCTTTTGAGGTCTCTGCGTGGCGGAGAGCCCTCTCTTTTTTCCGCAGCCTTGGTTGCCGCTCCCTTGTTACGAGTAGTTCTCGACCTAGAGCTCTGCACACCGGCCATGGCAAGGACAGACGAAGAAGCAGGACTTATGAGGAGGAAGGTAGAGTAATTTTGGGTTAGGTAGTTCCCCTTTATATAGCCTAAGTACTAGCACTAGTACTAAAACCTGCATAGTGGGAACACGTTCAGGTTTGGTACGTACTGGTAGGTGTGAGCAGGCTTGCACTTAATTGTAGCACTAGTACTTTCGAATGTGATGGGAACAAGGTAAAGATTAATTGATGGTTTTTGGTTTCGAGGCCCGAAACGGCTCCCGATGAGTTTAGTGGAACATAAATTTCAAGTAGACTGCACTACTCAGATGCGTAAATATTATGTTACTGTCAAAAATTGGCACAAAATACGAAGGAGACCAATGGAAGTACTACTAGCAACCCATGATTTAACTACTCGCATGTAGTAATGTCTTTCTTCCGCCCTCACGTCCACTCAATTTGCATGCGCTGTATTAATTGACCATCAATGAAGTGATGGACTTTACACGCGTCAAATTATCACATGGGGTGGATCTTGGTACAAAATTGCGTCCGCCCGTGTACCCGCGTGTGCGTGCGAGGGAATGAGTGCGTGCGTGGCGTGCGTGCACATCTTCGCTTCGTGCATGTACCGCCAGTGCGGCTCAGGGAGGACGAGTACATTCTTCTGGAACCAGCAGCACGTCACTGTGATCAATCCACACAAGGATGTCGCGACAACGCCTCCACATGTCCCACGTCCCCACTTGGCTTCATGAACTGTAAGAGAGACACCGTGTAGCGTGCCATTGTGTTTTGCACATACTCGAAGTACTAGTAAGGTACACGTGCATTGCATGCGTCAGATTTTGCAACCAAATTACGAATAAATACCACACTGTATCATGTAAGCTCTGAGTCATATATGCCTGATGTAGACCTTCGTTTAATTCTTATAGTTCATCTCATTCAAAATCAATTAGTTGTTATAAAAAACCTAGGGCCTCTTTGATTCGTAGGATTTCCAAAACGCGGGAATAGGAAGAACATGGGATTAGAGTGGAATGTCGTCTTGAATCCTACAGGATGGTACGAGTGTTTGATTGTGCATAGAAAAAACGCAAAATTCTTTCAAAGAGGTTTGAGTGGATGGGATGTTTCCTGTGAAATCTAGTGCAAATGAATCATATGGAAAAATTCCTATGGTTTACAATCCTACAAATCAAACAACCAAGATAGGAAAAATTCCTAAGGATTAGAATCCTCCAAAATTCCTTCAAGAATCCTTTGAATCAAAGAAGCCCTTAATCTATTTTATGATTCATGGAATTGTGTGTTGTAAAGCATAAAGTACAAACAAAGAATGGAAATTCAACTAGAAAAAAAGTTTGGGTAGTTACGATACGGAAGATTCTAGAACAAAGGAGAACCACTTTTGTTTTGAGATTTGTGCATTATGCTTAAGTTCAACCATGGAGTCTGCTAGATTGTACATGTGGCAAAATCCGGTGGGGGCTAGAAGATGGTGCGAGGGGCCTTGTGGAGGGATACTATGAAGGAGTGCACAACTGCGAGATCGGTATTTAGAGAGAGGGGCGAGAACGTGCGCTGTTGCGCGCAGTGGCGGAGCCATGCATGAAAAATGTCCCATGAGCTAGGGGGCCAAGCACTGCTAATCCTTTACGAGGAGGGCCAATTCATCAACTTAAACCATGTTTACCAGCAATTGTCTAATGATCACATTCATATTAGCCTCGATATATAGTGATGTTAGGGGGGCAGGGCCCTTGCTGCCCCCTGTCTTGGCCATTGTGCGCGCGTCTGAGAGATGAAGCGGAAGGCATGGATGATGAGAGGGGGGCATTGGATATATAATTAATGTGGGTGTATTAGCTATATTTGTAGTCCTATATAGAGAGGTATAGATTGATCGATCTGGACGTGGGAAAGAGGGTGAGACCTCACTAGATATATAGATTGATCGGTTTATGTGAAAAACTATGAAAGACCTAGCTATATACACACGCACATAGAGGAACATCGATCGTTGCGCATGCACGTCAGAGATAAAGAATGCCCGATATGATGGAGAGGGGGATGTGTGTGTGTGTGCCTTCATGGGAGACCGACCTGAAGAAAAAGATTGCATGTGTGCGATGGATAATGCCGACTGGTAGTGTGTGTGCATGCATGCACGAGATAAAGTTAGTGGTACAATTATGAAGAGAAGACCAATGTGTGGGTGTAAAAGACTAGGTGAGGTCATAATCAATGTAAAGTTGAATTCAAATATTTGAATAAGAGATCATGATGTTTGAAACCCATGCATGCATGAATATAACGGAGATCTGCGCGGTGCGGTTTGGAAACGAGCATGTTGCAATGTATACACATTGAACAAGGTCAGATTGGTTTGAATTTGAGATACCGATGGCAGACATCGTTTGGCCACATTGCATCCGTGCATGGACAAGCTATTCTAATTGGAGATGATGGGTGGCTTTCGCATCACATATCTATATCTATACCCCTATATATATATATATAATATTTTTTATAGTGTGCGGATAACTTTAACTTTGAAAGATGGTCGTTGGATAAGGCCAATCTGATGGTGCAGAGCTGGCAAATTTGAGCACTACTAGCCGTTGGATATCATCTAGATTCCGCAAGATTTTGCCACATGTACAATCTAGAAGACTCTATGGTTGAACTTAAGCATAATGCACAAACCTCAAAACACAAGCACTTATTCTTTGTTCTAGAATCTTCCGTATCATAATTTCCCAAATGTTTTTCTACATGATTTGTTTTTACTTTATGCCTTACAATGCACAATTCCATGAATCTTAAAATAGATTAGCTTTCTTATAAAAACTAGATGATTTTGAATAAAATGAACTATAAGAATTGAACGAACATCTACATCATGCATATATGACTCAAAGCTTACATGCTATAATGTGGTATTTATTCATAATTTGGTTGCAAAATCTTATGCGTGCAATGCACGTGTACCTTACTAGTCTAAATGGTGTCTGTGTATGTGTTGTGCGTGTTAAACACATTGTACGTAGTATATCATACTAGTCTAAATTGTCTTTTTTTTCTTTTGGGTACACGTTAAGCTTGTTCTCCCGAAATTTCAAGCCGCGCCTTGTTATGCCAAAATTTCAGGCTAGCGTCTCTGTCTATCGTGCTGCGAAACTCCCGCCTCTTCAACCCGCGCCTTGTTAGCCCGAAATATTTAAGATATATCTTTGTCTCGTTGTGCTCCGACAACTCCCTCCATCTCAACCCGCGCCTTGCTATTCCAAATTACAACGCGCACGAAAACTTCCACCTCCTGTGAAATCCCGACACGCAAAATGCCCGTGATACCCCTGAACCGAAAGAACCGCCTCATATCGGTGGGGGTACTTTCGTAACTTACCCCACATTTTGGACAAGCGCGTCCCTAAGCCATGGTTCCCCACTCCCGTCCCATCCGCCCACCCATTCGTACACCGAGGCCGGGAAAACCCGCGAAGCCCCACAAACTCCTCCGTCCGCCACCCAGCCGGAGCCTCTTCCCCGACGACATCGTCCACAGGAACACCTCGACGTCCCTCATCCACCGTACCGGATGAGGATCCGTCGTCGATCTATTCATCCCGCCAGTTCATCCACTCCGTCCTCCACCTTCAAGGAGCTGCCCCGACGTTCCCCTCGTCTTTCGCGCCACCTCCATTCCCACACCACCGTCTTCACCTACACCACCGGAAGAGCATCAGCATCACCGTTTCCTCGGATGAAGCTGCGGCCTAATCGGCGCCACCAAAGAGGTTGTACACTAATCGCCGCATTTTTTTCTTGATTCGATCTCACGGTGCTGCCGGCGCTCGGTCCCGAGCCGACACAGCGCGGATCCATCCACCGCAGCGTCGCCGGCCACTTCCTCCACGGCGTCGCTCCCTCGGCGGCGGCGTCCACATCAGTAGGAGCTGCTGTTGCTTTAGCTCTCGCTCGCGCTGCTGCTCTGCTCTTGCTCTCGGTCCCCTGCCTGGTCTGCTCTTGCACTTGCTCTTGCTCGCGCTGCTGCTCTCGCTCTTGCTCTTGCTTGCGATGCTGCTCCGATTTAGCTACACTTCAGTCGACTGAATCGACTTTTGGTCAGTCGATTTTTAGGGGGTGGGGCGGCTCGCCGGAGTTAAGGAAGAACCAGCCGCAGCGGGGAGGGGGGCTCGCCGGAGAAGTACCCCACTATCTATCTTAGGGTTCAGGGTGGGGGCGGTGGTCGCCGGTGGTGGTGGGGCGGTGGCGTGGGGATCGCCAGAGAAAAAGCTCGGCACGGGGGGCCTAGAGGGATGGCCGGGGCGGCGGCGGACCGGCGGTGGGGAGTGTTTTCAGGGCGGGCAGGGTGGCTGTTTGGCCGGTGGTCGCTGGCAGCTCAGGGGGGTGGAGGTTGAAGATGAACTGCAGGCTCTTGATTTCGTATCCAACGGCTGCAAAATCGACTGACCAGAGATGAAAAAGTCAGTCGACTGACATGTAGCCTCACCTCTAGTGCGTTCAGTTTCGAAAGTAAAATTCAGTTTCGACGGCAAAATTCAGTTTCGACAGTTAAGTTCAGTTTCGACAGTTAAATTTAGTTTCGACAGTTAAGTTCAGAGATGAGCGGCTGATGTATACATCTAGCACTTTGTGGTTATGTATTTTACGTCATCTATTGGAGATGCTATTAGAATTCCACTCAGGTTAACGTTGTCTCTCTTGTCCTGCTTCAGCCTCGGCGTCGTACAACTCACCGGAGCTGCTCCAACGACGAAACCCTCCATCACAGTGAAGCAGTACCTCGGGCTCCATCTCCAGATGCCTAAGATCTTCTTCCCCTCCTCCGACAGCCAAGTCAGCCGGAGCATCCTCTCCGGCGAACCCAATCATGCAGAGATCGACATGGCTTCGCCAAAGAGGTTGTACACTTGTTGCATATCTTTTTTACTCTACATGTTATATATATTGTCCACTGAGCACACGGAGTAATGGGAAATACGATTATTTTATCCTACTATATGACAAACAGTGAGGTACCAGGCAACTTAGCTATCCGTGTTGGACTCTCTTGAATGCCATCGATATTTATCTCTACGCGTTTGAGCTGTGCATTTGTCGATGGCCCTGGGAGTTGAGCTAGTAGGGCAGTGGCCTGGGTCCAAAGTAATAGAAGTAGCACAAAAACACTTTTTTAGTGTAGGCTTTCCCTTGCTCAAGCCTGCCTACTGGAATCGCAAGTGCTTGAAAGGAAAAGTGAATGAAAAACAAAGGAATTGGAAAGTTTCGTATGGTACTACTTTTCATGAATTTGGTGCAAAGGAATGGAGCAAAGGTAAACTGTAGGATTTGTTCCTTTAGTGTCTCCTTGAAAGAAAAACCGTAGGAATTTTAATTTCCACTTGTCCTCCTTTTCAAATTCCTATTCATGAAGCACAAGACTAAGAGATAGTAGCATACTAGCATTATAACCGTACATTTTCTTGTGGTTTGACTTAATCTCACCATGCTTCTTTCCATCCTGTGATCTTCCAATTCTTGTGAACCAAACACCCAGATTGGCAGAAATCCTGTGTTTTTAAATTCTCTGTTTTGCATGTGCATTCCTATCCTATTCCTATCTATTTCCTATCCCTGCATTGTTAGAATCCTCAAATTCAAACAAGCCCTTACACAATTACTTCTATTACAGATATGTGTCAAAGAAAACCTTGTGTGGTTTGTCCTGCTCCTGCGGTGCTGTGTTCCACCCCAGCTTAGCCGCTCCAACGACGGAAGGGTTCACCACAGAAGGGATCCGCTCTCCAGACTGTCTTTCGCCGCCTCAGATCTTCTTCCCCGCCGCCGGCAGCCACGACAACTGCATTACCATCATCAACTGAGCAGATGACCTTGAGGACTACACGCAAGAGAGGTCGCACTCTTCCGTGTCTGCTTATGTTATGCATCGCTTAATATGATGACATGCTACTTTATCGTCGTGTTCACCTATTAGACTCTGAGTCAGGTCCAAACTTATGCTGAAACTTGAGTTTTTAAATGGTCGTGGGGTACATACTGGGGCAGCAATCAGTACTATCTGTCTACTATCTGGTTAATCTCGGGTGTCTACTATGAGTTTCATGTTGGGTGCAAACAAACATTAAAGCAGCCATTATCTGTATTTTTTAACTAAAGCTATTATCTGCCTGCTATCATTGGTTTTGGGTCTATCCACAGTTTGCTACCATCACTCTGGATTTGTGCATGCACTCCTTACATAATCTCACTATGTTTTATTCCTATGCATGTCAGTTATTGTACACAATGGAACTGAACATGTAGAGCAAAAGAGACGAGCCTTGCGTGGCAATAAAATTTCATGCAGACTTCGCTCCATGGTGGGCGCAAAGGCAGCCCCCCTCCACCCATTTCGGATCGTAATCAAGAGAAAGATAACTGTTCTAAAGGGGATTCAGAAACAGAAAACCACTCCTATTTACCCCATGAGGTCTTCGCTCTAACTTGGCATGCTGATGTTGGTTATATCATGCATATGGTGCCTTGCATTGCTTACTTTATACATCAAATATGTCAACTGCTTAGTTTAGACATGCTTTGTGTGAATGCCATCTGTTCAGTTTATTCATCGTTTATGTTAATTATGCAATGCCATCTTGTTTAGCCAGGCATCATATATTTGAATTTTGCAATGCCATCCTGCTTAGCCAGTCATCTTATACGTGAATTATATCAGGCCATCCTTTTTTTCGTTACATATTACATTTGTCAACAATGTTAGTACATTCAACTACTCTTCGTGTGCATCAGCCATTTGACACGGTGATGGAAAATTCTGGAGTGAAAACAAGGTCTTTAGAGCAGACTATGCTATCTGAGGAAGCACGTATTTCGCTGGTTACGGTTAGCTCCTCAGAGGAGGATTCACAGACAGATGACCAGTCCTATTCCCCCCCCTGAGGTGTATGCTCTAATTAACTTGGCAGGGTTATGTTGCTCATATCGTGCGTATGATGTCTTGCATTGCGATGTCATTTGATTAGTTTAGACATGCTTTGTGTGAATGCCACCTGTTTAGTGTCTAATTACCATATATGTGAATTATGCATTGCCATCTTGTTGCAAGACATTATATATGTGAATTATGCAATGCTATCTTGTTGCAAAGGCATTATATATGTGAATTATGCAATGCCATGCTGTTGAGCCAATAATCATGTATGTGAATTATATCATGCTATCATTTTTTGTATTACGTGTTCCATTTGTCGACAACGTTTGTATATTCAACTACTCTTCCTGTGCATCAGCCATTTGAAGCGGTGATGGAAGTATCTGGAGTGAAAACAAGGTATTCAGAGCAGACAATGCTACCTGCTGAAGCAGACATTTTGCTGGATACAGAGAGCTCCTTAGAGGAGGATTCAGAGACTGATGACCAGTCCTATTTCTCCCTGAGGTCTATGCTCAAACTTGGCAGGGTTATATTACCCATGTCATGCATGTTATCTTGCATTGTTTAGTGTTTACATCATATATGGATTGCCATCTGCTTACTTGCTTACTATATAAATCATATATTTGAATTATATCATGCCATCATGTTTACATACACAACATCTATCTGAATTATGGCATGTCAACCCATTTAATAAAGACATCATATAGTTATATCATCTCATTCTGTTTAGTGTTTACAGTCATCATATTTTGAATTATGTCATTCTATCCGGGAATTATATCATGCTATCATGTTTCCATAGGCGGCATGTATGTGAATTATGGCATGCCAACCTATTTAATAAACACATTATATAGTTATATCATGCCATCATCCTGTTTACATAGTCATCATATTTTGAACTATGTCTTTCCATCTTTTTTAGTTAGCCATCATAATGTGAAATTGTATCATGCTATCCTGTTTAGTTAGCCATCATATATGTGAAATTGTGTCATGATATCCTATTTGGTTAGACAACATAAATGTGAATTATTTCATGCCCTCTTTTATTCCCCACTGTCCATTGCACCTGTCTATCATACAATGTTTGTACATTCAATTACTTTTCTTGTTTATCAGCCATTTGAATTGGAGAGGGTGATGGCAGTATCTAAGGGAGTAACAACACGGTCTTCAGGAAAGATAGTGCTACCAGTTGATGCAGATAGAACCACGGTTGTACTTGCCCAAGAACCAGCCCCACCACAAATAACCCAGACTCTCGCAGATTGTACCCCTACCCAGTTGGACAGAGAACCAGCTACACCCCTTCTAACCCCAACCCTAGTAGATAGTAACCCAGTTCCAGTTGACACAGCACCGTCTCCACCACAGAGCACCCAAACACGAGCAGTTAGTAAGGGAACTGCAGTGCCCAAAGCACGAGGACAACCACTCCGAATCCCAACTCAACGCTTAAAGGAGAAGAAGAATTGTTGTCAGGTCAGGTTCTGTAGCTATGGTTCATACTCCTTTGCTCTTGCATCACTGTATTTACTCAGACCAACTATTTTCAAATTTGAAGGATGGAATTGAAACTCCAATGGCGCAACAGGTATGTTTTAAACTTGTTTCTTTAACTGGTTTTCTGTTGTAACTTGCTCTATATTGATTTCAGTTTCAATTGAATAAATAGTTATGTTCTCATGTCATGCACATTACAAGTGTCTCTATAGTTTCCCACACTTATATTCTGTCTATTCTGCTTTGTCTTGAACAAATAGTATTTGAATTGTGTCTCTATCTTGATTTGGCAACAAAAACTAGAATGATATAGACCATAAAGTGACCATGGTACATAGATATATGTTTGTTTCATGTTGTTATCCTGTGCACTTTACTACTGAACTGATTTACCAAAATGAGTTTCATATACAACATGGTAAACCTGTGATGTGTCTGCTTGTTTCTCTTTTAGAATGCGGACAAAATATTGAAGAACAGTACCCCGTTATGAAATGGTGAAGGAAGTAATGCAGATAAGGTTCAAGATAGTGAGACATCCCTGTTGGTCTCCAAGAAAGCTGATAAAAACTACCTTGACGATAGTGAGAGAACCCAGAAGTCCTGTCTTGATGTAGTGTTCGAGTTACTGGCCACTACCGCTGGCACAAGCTCTTCGAACTCGCTTCCTGAATCAGTTCGTCTTCCTGAGTCTCAGCTTCAAGTTGAAAGACATCGATCAGATGTGTTGCGACAGGAAGGTGAAGGACTGAGGAAGTCCCTGCAGAATTCAGATGCATACTTTCTGGTGCAACAGCAAGCGCTGGAGGATTTAAGCGCCAAACAAGAGAAAGTTAATAAGCTTGCTAAGCATCTTGCCAGCATTATGGGTACCCAGGATATTGTTTCTTGAGATCTTCTGAAGTGGTTTCAGTTCTGGACATGTTTTGCTGCGGCGTTTATTTGCACTGGTCGCCAACTTTGACAACTAGTGTATATGATATGCTGCTGTGTTCCCTATATTTGCACTGGTGGCGAACTTTGATGCCCAGTGGATGTAATATGTGTAATAGCCGTGATAGCCTAGCGTAAGTTGCTTACCTATTTATTTCCTTGTTGTCTTGTTTATTTGTTTGCTTATAGTCAGTGCTGTTCTTTTTCCGCGGTTTGCTAGTGGCCGCAATAACTTTTTTTTAAACTAGGCCACAATAACCATGGGCTACATATTTACTGTAGTGACACTGGGCCTTCTACGGGCCGTAGAAACAATGGGCCTTCTACGGGGCGTAGAAACAATGGGCCTTCTACGGGCCGTATCATCAATGGGCCTTGTATGGGTCGTATTATCAATGGGCCTTCTACGGGCCGTATGATCGATTGCCCAAACATGGGCCAATAACATACCGCTTTATGGCCGTAACCGGGCTAGAGTTGGAATCGTCCGTTCATGGGCCGACAATAATGGGCCGTCGTTAATCGGCCGTATTTGATGACGCTATGAAAACGGCCCAACGTATTAACGGGCCACAAACGGGCCGACTGTATGCACGGGCTGAATTTGACCCACAAGCAGAAAATGACAGTAACGGGCGGTAAGTAACCGAATGCTGGAAATGAGCCCAAGAATAAATGGGCCCTGAGAAGGCTGAAAGATAACATGGGCTGGAAACGGCCGAACGGTATAATGGGCCGTTAATGGGTATAAAGTGATACACTGTTCATTACGGGCCAGTTTTACCATGGGCCGAGGGTTACTAAGGGCCTCAGATGGGCCAAAAGACGTCATGGGCCATACATGGGCCGGAAGTTAAAACGGGCTGGAATTATATTGGACGGCCCAAATGACGCTACTGGGCCTAATTCGGATAGGCCGTAAATGGGCCCTGGGTTAGCCGGTTGTAAATGGGCTTTATGCGAACAGGCCATTAACAGGCTTGCCGTGGGCCGGCCCGCCACCTTTTGACCAAGTCAAGCGGGTCGGCCTTTTCACAGGAATGGGCCTCTGTTGGGCCGTGCCACGTGTCGACGTATCATAGGTGCTTTGGGTCCAATGAGTGGATGACATCTGTCCCAACGGTGAGCCGACACGTGTTTCCTCCAGCCAATGATGATTTTACACGTGGAAAATCCCCATTGGTCAGGGCTGTTAACGGGTTATCGGATCCAAAACCGGACCCGTTAGCTTAACGGCGTTCCGTTATGGTGGATGCCACGTGTCGGTCACCCTTGACGAAAGCACTTCTGTGACGCGCGATTTATCGTCATGGAAGTGGACACTTCCGTGATGATAATTTTGGTAATGTCATGGAACACTTCTACGACAGCATAGGTATGACTATCTTGATTCTGTCATAAATTTGTCATGGATGTACATGCATGACAAAAAACGTGACCTACTGTGACAAACACGTATCGTCATGGAAGTGTATTTTTTTGTAGTGACAGGTACAAGGGATGAACAGCCTCCTTAGGAGAGGTGTTCTTGAGTTCTGTGAGCTTATGCGCTGAGGATGGTCTGAATGATCCCTCTCTCACTATGGTGGTGCCTAGTCCTACTTATAGAGGCCCGGGTCCTCTTCCCAAATATTAGGCGGAAAGGGATCCCACAATGGCCGATTTGAAAGGGGACAGCTAGTACATGCTATCCTGACAAAAGGTGGTCTTCGCCTGCCAAAGGCTCTGGTGGTGACGCCGTCATGGGCTCTGATACGTCTCCAACATATCTATAATTTATGAAGTATTCATGCTGTTATATTATCTATCTTGGATGTTTAATGGGCTTTTATATGTTGTTTTATATGATTTTTGGGACTAACCTATTAACCTAGAGCCCAGTGCCAGTTTCTGTTTTCTCCTTATTTTTGAGTTTTGCTGAAAAGGAATACCAAACGGAGTCCAATTGACGTGCCAATTTTTGATGATTTTTTATGGACCAAAAGAAGACCACGGAGCATTGGAGTTGGGCCAGAAGAGTCCCGAGCTGCCCACGAGGGTGGGGGGGCGCCCACCCCCCTGGGCGCATGGGCCTGCCTCGCGGACAACTCGGGAACCTCCTTGACGTGAGACCGACGCCAAAAATTCCTATAAATACAGAAACCTCGGAAAAGTAACCTAGATCGGGAGTTCCGCCTCCGCAAGCCTCTGTAGCCACGAGAAATAATTCTAGGCCCTCTCTGGCACCCTGCCGGAGGGGGCCATCATCACCGGTGGCCATGGAAGAGTATCCTGGAGAGGCCATCATTGCCATGAAGGACAAGGACTAGAGGGAGAACCTTTCCCTATCTAGGGGGAGGACATGGAGGAGTAAGCACAAGGGGGAGAACCTCTCCTCCTCTCTCTCGGTGGCCCCGGAGTGCCATCGGGAGGGGAATCATCGCCGTGGTGATTGTCTTCATCAACATCACCATCCTCATCTCTTTTACGCGGTCCACTCTCCCGCACCCTGCTGTAATCCCTACTTGAACATGGTGCTTTATGCCACATATTATGATCCAATGATGTGTTGCCATCCTATGATGTTTTGAGTAGATATCTTTTGTTTTTGGGTTGATTGATGATCTGGATTGGTACGAGTTGTATGTTTTATTTTGGTGCTGTCCTATTATGCCCTCCATGTCGCGCAAGCGTGAGGGATTCCCGCTGTAGGGTGTTGCAATACGTTCATGATTCGCTTATAGTGGGTTGCTTGAGTGACAGAAGCATAAACCCGAGTAAGGGGGTTGTTGCGTATGGGATAAAGGGGACTTGATATGTTAATGCTATGGTTGGGTTTTACCTTAATGATCTTTAGTAGTTGCGGATGCTTGCTAGAGTTCCAATCATAAGTGCATATGATCAAAGTAGAGAAAGTATGTTAGCTTATGCCTCTCCCTCATATGAAATTGCAATGACGACTATCGGTCTTGTCAACGGTTGCCTAGGACAATTCCGCACACCGATCCACCATTATTCCACACTCACTATTTATAATATTTAGTAATATATTCTAACTTTATGATAACAGCACCTACTTTTATATTTTAGCTCTCCGATATCATACAAAGTTATCCTCTTCATACCCACAACATAGTTTTATTTCTCGTTGCTAGTTGGAAGCAAACGTTCGGTGTACGTAGAGTCGTATCAGTGGAAGATATGGCTTGAGAGAATATTGATCTTACCTTTAACTTCTTGTGGGTTCGACACTCCATACTTATCACTTCCACCTTTGGAAATTGCTACGATGATTCCTTGCACTTGGGGATTATCAAGCTCTTTTCTGGCGCCGTTGCCGGGAAGCAATAGCGTGGGGTTGATATTCTCGTGTGTGCTTGTTTGCTTTCTTCACTAAGTAGATTTTGTTTTTCCTTTTTGTTTCTGTTTAGTTGTGGCTGAAACATACAAAAAAAATTAAAAGAATGAAAACAAAAAAAATTACTTGCCTTTCATGCCTAAATGTTTTTCAAAAAGAGAAGTGATTGGAAAGTTATGCATTGAAGAAGTGAGGGTCGACCTTGAGCACTTGTGTTCATGCTCACGGAAACAATGTAGTATTTTTCATGGAAGTTTCTCTGTAAATAATTATCCCCTTGTATATATTCATTGTATTATAAAAATAATGTGCCAAGCTTTGGTTTTAGGATGATTAGATTGCTTGTTTACTATGTGCAGAACAAAAACAGAAACTTTGGCTGTAGTGTGTGAATTTACATTTTTACTGGAAAGTCAAATGGGTCTGATACTTTTTGCACATTACTTCTGTACAAATTTTTCAAATTTTCATATTTATTTCATAATTTTAGGAGTTACAGAAGTTTACCAAACTTCCAGATTACTACAGATTGTTCTGTCTTTAACAGATTCTGTTTTTCGCGTGTTGTTTGCTTACTTTGATGAATCTATGGCTAGTATCGGGGGGTATGAACCATAGAGAAGTTGGAATACAGTAGGTTTAAAACCAATTTAAATAAAAAAATGAGTTCATTACAGTACCCTAAAGGTAGTGATTTGCTTTATTACACTAACGTATCTTACAAGTTTTTGTTAAAGTTTTGTGTGGATGAAGTGTCCGAAGGTCGAGGAGCTATCAATATGAGAAGAATAAAGAGAGGCAAGAGTTCAATCTTGGGGATGCCCTAGGCACCCCAAGTAAATATTTCAAAGGATACTCAAGCATCTAAGCTTGGGGATGCCCCGGTCGGCATCCCATCTTTCTTCTTCAACAAATATCGGTATACCTCGGTTTTTGTTTTGTCCGCATGATTTGTGTCCTTCGTGTTTTTCTTTTTCTTCAAGAACCATGCTAGCATGAGATAGCCATTCATTGATTTATAGAATACTTCATGTGCTTCACTTAAATCTTTTAAGTATGATCTTATGGAATTGCTCTTTGTGCTTCACTTAAATCTTTTGAGTATGGTTTTATAGAATGCTTCATGTGCTTCACTTATACATTTTGAGCTTGGATATTGGTTAGTCTATATTAATTGTAGAATGCTCCATGAACTTCACTTATATCTTTTGGAGTATGAATAATACTATAATTTAAAGTGGGTTTGGAAGAGTGTCAACTTTAGGAATTAGTGATCCCACTATTTTGGAAGGTGTTGAATCTTAGTGTGATATTTATGAAAGTGGATTTGGAAGAGTGTCAACTTTAGCTAGTAATGATTCCACTATTTCGGAAGAGGTTCCAATTGAGTATGAGAACAAAGTTGCTATCCATGATGCTACTGAAAATTATTATGAGGGAGGAATACATGCTTGTAGGAGTTGCAATAATATCAAGTTCCCTCTCTATGTGCTTAAAGTTTTGAAGTTATACTTGTTTTGCCTTCCTATGCTAGTTGAATCTTGTTCCCATAAGTTGTGTGCTCACAAAATCCCTAGTCATAGGAAGTGGGTTAGATTTAAATGTGCTAGTCATATTATTCAAGATGCTCTCTTTGTGTTTCGATTCTTGTCTATTATGTGAGCATCATTGAAATCATCATGCCTAGCTAAAAGACATTAAAGAAAAGCGCTTGTTGGGAGACAACCCAATATTTACCCTTACTGTTTTTGCATGTTTACATGATTAAGCTACTGTATTAATCATGTTTTATAGCTTTTGTTTCAATAAAGTGCCAAGTAAGACCTTTGGGAAGACTTGGGAGAAAGTCAATGTGATCTTGCTGTAAAAAACAGAAACTTTGCGCTCACGAGATTAGCTGTCATTTTTTACAGAAGAGTTCTTTTTAGTTGATTATTTTTGCAGAAGATTAATAGACAAACTCCTCACGTCCACCAATTTATTTCATAATTTTTGGAGTAGCTAAGTATTTTTTATGTTCAGATCATTACAGACTGTTCTGTTTCTGACAGATTCTGTTTTCATTGCATAGTTTGCTTGTTTTCTAGTTTCTATGACTTATATTTCTCAATATAAATTGTAGAAATGATATGGTACAGTAGGCATTGTGTGAGAACAATTATAAAACTTGTCCTTAACTGTACCAAAGTCAATGGTTTAATCTTTATCATACTTACCTATCTCACGAAGTTTGGTTAAGTTTTTTGTGATTGAAGTTTTCAAGCTTTGGGTGAGATATCGATATGAGGAGAATAAGGAGTGGAAAGACCCTAAGCTTGGGGATGCCCAAGGCACCCCAAGATAATATTCAAGGAAGACTCAAGTACCTAAGCTTGGGGATGCCCCGGAAGGCATCCCCTCTTTTGCCTTCAAAACTATCGGTATACCTTACTCGGAGCTATATTTTTATTCGTCACATGATATGTGTTTTGCTTGGAGCGTATTTTCAATTTTACTTTCTGTTTGAATAAAATCATTGGATCTGAAATATTGAATGAAAAAGAATCCTCCCATGGCTAGTTAATTATTTGACTACTCAGTGTTCTTCACTCATATCTTTTGGAGTAGTTTGTCATTTACTCATGTGCTTCACGTATATCCTATGAGTAAACGGTTGGATAAATTCAATGTCATAAATCTGAATTTATATATGTTTCATATGCTTATAACATGGGGAGTAATGACTTCACACATAATAAGTATAGGTAGTAAACTTATTGAAAGTTAGCAAACGTAGAATTGGTCACTTGAACAATTCATGAAAGAATATTGAACGGAGAGGGATTTCACATATAAATATACTATCTTGGACATCTTTTGTAATTGTGAGCACTCATTAAAATATGCCATGCTAAAATGTTGATGTTGGACAAGGAAGACAACGTAATGGGTTATGTTTTCTTATATCTGAAATAAAGTATATTGTCATGGATCGCCCAACACATTGAGCTTGCCTTTCCCTCTCATGCTAGCCAAATTCTTTGCACTAAGTAGAGATACTACTTGTGCTTCCAAATACCCTTAAACCCAGTTTTGCCATAAGAGTCCACCATACCTACCTATGGATTGACTAAGATCCTTCAAGTAAGTTGTCATCGGTGCAAGCAATAAAAATTGCTCTCTAAATATGTATGATTGATTAGTGTGGAGGAAATAAGCTTTATATGATCTTGTGATGTGGAAGAAATAAAAGCGACGGACTGCATAATAAAGGTCCATATCACAAGTGGCAATATAAAGTGACGTCCTTTCACATTAAGATTTTGTGCATCCAACCCTGAAAGCGCATGGCAACCTCTGCTTCCCTCTGCGAAGGGCCTATCTTTTACTTTTATCTCTTACCCTTATGCAAGAGTCATGGTGATTTTTCACCTTTTATTTTCACATTTTATCCTTTGGCAAGCACATTGTGTTGGAAAGATTCTGATATATATATCCAATTGGATGTAAGGCATCATGAACTATTATTGTTGACATTACCTATAAGCCCCTATCTTTCTCTGTGTCTGATTAAAACTTTCAACCCATAAATATCGCGTGAGTGTTAGCAATTGTGAAAGACTAAATGATAGTTGAGTATGTGGAGTTTGCTAAATCAAAGCTCTGACATAGACTCTTCCTGAAAATAAGATGAAATCTAATTGTTTGATGACTGATAACACGGTTTTTTAGTTTTCAAGAAAGTTTATGATCTATACTTTAACATGTGAATAGCTTGTTACTTGATCATGAAAAGTTTTATGAGATGAGCTACTGTTATGACATATAATGATGCTAGAAAGAGTGATTGGAATTATCATTGATCAAACTTAAGCACTTGCTAGCATTCACACTTAATAAATTATTTCTTTTATCATTTACCTACTCGAGGACGAGCAGGAATTAAGCTTGGGGATGCTGATACGTCTCCAACGTATCTATAATTTATGAAGTATTCATGCTGTTATATTATCTATCTTGGATGTTTAATGGGCTTTTATATGTTATTTATATGATTTTTGGGACTAACCTATTAACCTAGAGCCCAGTGCCAGTTTCTGTTTTCTCCTTGTTTTTGAGTTTTGCAGAAAAGGAATACCAAACGGAGTCCAATTGACGTGCCAATTTTTGATGATTTTTTATGGACCAAAAGAAGACCACAGAGCATCGGAGTTGGGCCAGAAGAGTCCCGAGCTGCCCACAAGGGTGGGGGGCGCGCCCACCCCCTGGGCGCGTGGGCCTGCCCGTGGACAGCTCGGGCACCTCCTTTATGTGAGACCGACGCCAAAAATTCCTATAAAGACAGAAACCTCGGAAAATTAACCTAGATCGGGAGTTCCGCCTCTGCAAGCCTCTGTAGCCATGAGAAATCAATCTAGGCCCTCTCCGGTACCTTGTCGGAGGGGGCCATCATCACCGGTGGCCATGGAGGAGTATCCCGGAGAGGCCATCATCGCCATGAAGGCTAAGGACCAGAGGGAGAACATTTCCCCATCTAGGGGGGAGGCCATGGAGGAGGAAGCACAAGGGGGTGAACCTCTCCTCCTCTCTCTCGGTGCCGCCGGGGTGCCATCGGGAGGGGAATCATCGCCGCGGTGATCGTCTTCATCAACATCACCATCATCATCACCATCCTCATATCTTTTACGCGGTCCACTCTCCCGCACCCCGCTGTAATCCCTACTTGAACATGGTACTTTATGCCACATATTATGATCCAATGATGTGTTGCCATCCTATGATGTTTTGAGTAGATATCTTTTGTCTTTGGGTCGATTGATGATCTAGATTGGTATGAGTTGTATGTTTTATTTTGGTGATGTCCTATTGCCCTCCGTGTCGCGCAAGCGTGAGGGATTCCCGCTGTAGGGTGTTGCAATACGTTCATGATTCGCTTATAGTGGGTTGCTTGAGTGACAGAAGCATAAACCCGAGTAAGGGGGTTGTTGCGTATGGGATAAAGGGGACTTGATATGTTACTGCTATGGTTGGGTTTTACCTTAATGATCTTTAGTAGTTGCGGATGCTTTCTAGAGTTCCAATCATAAGTGCATATGATCCAAGTAGAGAAAGTATGTTAGCTTATGCCTCTCCCTCATATGAAATTGCAATGACGACTATCGGTCTTGTCAACGGTTGCCTAGGACAATTCCGCACACCGATCCACCATTATTCCACACTCGCTATTTATAATATTTAGTAATATATTCTAACTTTATGATAACAGCACCTACTTTTATATTTTAGCTCTCCGATATCATACAAAGTTATCCTCTTCATACCCACAACATAGTTTTATTTCTCGTTGCTAGTTGGAAGCAAACGTTCGGTGTACGTAGAGTCGTATCAGTGGCAGATAGGGCTTGAGAGAATATTGATCTTACCTTTAGCTCCTTGTGGGTTCGACACTCCATACTTATCACTCCCACCTTTGGAAATTTCTACGATGATTCCTTGCACTTGGGGATTATCAGGCTCCATGGTGACCTTCGTCCTGCCGTCCTGCTGGTCTTGGTCTCGTTGCACCGATATGGAAACCTTTGCCTGCTGCCTCGGGACTACTCGCGTGCACTTGCCCCTTTAGCACCAAAGAGGCAACGAGTACTCTGCGCCCGCTGGCGCCCGCCTGGCCTTGGTCGTCATGGCTCACGTCATGCGAACGTCGCGAGGTGCCCCTTGCATAGATCTCTCCGCTCCTCGGGAGCCAGCCTAGGGAGGACGCCCCTGAGGAGGTCTTGCGTCATCCGCCTCGCGAGGCTTGGCCCCTCGCGAGGGTCTTGAGTGGTTGTTGATGGAGATGGGCCATACCAGGTCGCTGGAGGAGCCACGCCCTGGGCCGCAGGCAGGCAAGTCTGGGTACCCCCGTTCCCAGGACGCCGACACTTATATTAATTATTCGTGAATTGCTTGTATGACCAATATTGTGATTGTCAAGCCTCAAAAGGTTTCACTTTCTAAACCCAAATGTGAAGCTACCACTAGGCATGATATGATTTCAACTTCATGATATTCAATTTATTCAACAATTTACTCATAGGATATAAGTGAAGCACGAGAGTAAATGACAAGCTACTCCAAAAAGATATAAGTGAAGATAAAATGAGTAGTTAAGTAAATAGATAGCTATGTGTGGACTCTCTCTTATTTAAAACTTTCAGATCTAAGTATTTTATTAAAACAGAAAGCAATATGAAAATAAAATGGCATTTCAAGGATAGTACAACTCATGTGAAGAAGCAAAAACTTAGGCTCAACCGAGACTAACCGATAATTGTTGATGAAGAAAGGTGGGATGCCTACCGGGGCATCCCCGAGCTTAGAGGCTTGAGACTTATTGAAATATTATCTTGGGATGCCTTGGGCATCCCCAAGCTTGAGCTTTTGTGTCTCCTTAATTCCTTTTATTTCACGGTTTCCCTAAATCTTAAAAGCTTCATCCACAAAAAACTCAACAAGAACTCGTGAGATAAGTTAGTATAAACCAATGCAAAAACCTTATCATACTCAACTGTAGCAAATCACTAAAATTATTATTCAACATTGCATACTAAATGCCTATGTATATTTAATACTCCTATCCTCAAATAGATTCATTAAACAAGCAAGCATATGCAAACAATGCAAACATAACAGCAATCTGCCAAAACAGTACAGTCTGTAAAGAATGCAAGAGTATCAATTCTTATTCAACTCCAAACATTATTAAATTCTACCACACTGTAGAAAATTTATCAGAGCGCATTATGCAAAAAGTTTCAACATTTTATCACATTCTGACTTTCCTCGGGAATTTTGCAACATCGATAAACTTTCTGTTTCCAAACAGCAACATGTATACTTGCAAGATAAGCATGGCAAAGGCTATACTTGAAATTTTTATTGAAATAAAAGATGCAAAACATTATTCTAAATAACATAAAGCAAATTATAACAAAATAAATTGACAGTCCAAGGAAAACACATATCATGTGACGAATGAAAACATAGCTCCAAGTGAGGTTATCGATAATGTTGAAGACGAAAGAGGGGTTGCCTTCCGGGCATCCCCAAGCTTAGTTGCTTGTATCTTCCTTGGACATTAACTTGGGGTGCCTTGGGAATCCCCAAGCTTAGGGTCTTGTCACTCCTTATTCTCCTCATATCGATATCTCACCCAAAACTTGAAAACTTCAATCACACAAAACTTAACGGAACTTCGTGAGATAGGTTAGTATGATAAAGAGCAAACCATTCCACTTTTGGTAATGTCAAAGACAATATTCTTAAATGTTTCCACACAATTCCTACTGTATCATATCATTTCCACAATTTATATTGAGCAATATAAGCCATGGAAACTAGGAAACAAGCAAACTATGCATGAAAAACAGAATCTGTCAAAAACAGAACAGTCTGTAATGATCTGGATAACTACCATACTTCTGCTACTCAAAAAATTATGAAACAATTAGAACCACGTGAGAAATTTGTATATTAAAATTCTGAAAAAATAATCAACTCAAAAGCACTCTTCTGTTAAAAATGAGACTCATTTATGTGAGCGCAAAAGTTTCTGTTTTTCAGCAGGGTCAAATTAACTATCACCCAACATGATCCCAAAGGCTTTACTTGGCACTTTATTGAAACTAAAGCAATAAAACATGATCAATACAGTACAATAATCATGTTAACATGCAAAAACAGTAGGTAAAAGTGTTGGGTTGTCTCCCAACAAGCATTTTTCTTTAATGCCTTTTAAGCTAGGCATGATGATTTCGATGATGCTCGCATAAAAGATAATAATTGAAAAATAAAGAGAGAATCCTGAAGCATATGACTAGCACATTTAGGTCTAACCCACTTCCTATGCATATTGATTTTGTGAGCAAACAACTTATGGGAGCAAGAATCAACTAGCTTAGGAAGGCAAAACAAGTGCAACTTCAAAACAATCATCGCATAGAGATGAAACTTGATATTATTGAGATATGTAAGAGCATAAGTTCCTCTCTCATAATAGTTTTCAGAGGCATCATGAATGGATTCAACAATATAAATATCACATACATCACTCTTTTCATGATGCACAGTCATAGAAGATTTATCACTCTTTATGGCATACATGTCATCATAATAATCATCATAGATAGCAACTTCATTGTCATAATCAATTGAAACCTCTTCCAAAATAGTGGATGTATCAATAAATAAAGTCATGACCTCTCCATATCCACTTTCATCAATATTGTAATAAGATTCATCACCCTCCAAAATAGTTTGATCACTACTACCTAGAGTTGACACTCTTCCAAACCCACTTTTATCAATGTAATCATCATAAATAGGAGGCATGCTATCATCATAATAAATTTTCTTATCGAAAGTAGAAGGAATCAAAGGATCATATTCATTAAGCAAAGCATCCCCAAGCTTAGTACAAGAATTATTTCCAGCAAATAAATCTTTAAA
Source organism: Aegilops tauschii subsp. strangulata (assembly GCF_002575655.3). Lineage (NCBI taxonomy): Eukaryota > Viridiplantae > Streptophyta > Magnoliopsida > Poales > Poaceae > Aegilops > Aegilops tauschii. The sequence goes on from NC_053038.3 coordinate 434,587,303, forward strand.
CATGTCATACTCATTAAACATAGCATCCCCAAGCTTGTGGCTTGGCATATCATAAGCATAATCACTCTCATCATTAATAGTATGAATAGCACCAACGGTATAACAATTGCTATCATCATAATTTCTCAAGTTGGTGCCAAAATGATTCCCAAGATTATAATAATTATCATTATCTTCCCAATCATAATCATCACAACGAGCAATAGGCATAGCAAAATCATCATCAATAGTGCTCTCGGACATTGTGCCATAAGACATAGAAGCAATATCATCATCAAGTGCATCATCTCCCACAATAATTTTTGATTCATATTCATGGGGCACAACAATAATAGGAGCAACATTATTTGGGAGAGATACCTTTTTACCTCTCTTCTTTCTTCTTTTCTTCTTCTTCACCACATCATGTGTGGGTTTAATTAATCTTTTCAAGCTTCTTATTGATGAGATTGGTTGGATAGGAAGCTCCTCCTCATTACTTGATTCATCATAATAAACACTAGGAGGGTTTTGGGAAATATTTTCCCTTTCATTACTACTCTCTTCATATTCTATTTGTTCTCTTGACTTTAGATAGTTGGCAATATAAGGATTCTCAATGCATTTTACCGCACAAAACATATAAATTTCTTCTAGATCAAAACCAAGAAATCTCTTGGGATTTGGAAAATCCTTAGTTATACGTTTCATTTCTTCATACCCCAAAAGAACACTAAGCTCTTTATGATGCTCAAGGGTAATCAATTTATCACAATTTTTGGACACTATTTGATCATGAAAGAAACTGCATTGAAGATTGAAATGACCATGTTCATTGCAAAGTTCACAAGGATGGCCAAAAAAATTACATCTTTCAGCACGATCATCTAGCCTCCCTTGCAACCATTTTGTTTCTAAACATTTATGCTTCTTACAAAATCTATCTTCCCTTTCTGGTGTGCAAAGGCACTCCCAATATACTCCACAAAAAGTGACATGTTTATAAGAAACTTTTTTGTCATGACTTGTGCAATCATCATTAGCATTTTGGATATTCAAAGAATTCATACTAACAACATTGCAATCATGCTCATCATTAAAATATTTTGTGCCAACCATTTTGTTGACTTCTTCTTCTAACAATTGAGCACAATTTTCCGAACCATCATTTTCAAGAAAGATATTATAAAGATGGTAAATAATATGATGCAACCTAAATTCCATTTTTTTCGTAGTTCTCTTTTATGGACCAAACTAGTGATAAAACAAGAAACTAAAAGATTCAATTGCAAGATCTAAAGATATACCTTCAAGCACTCACCTCCCCGGCAACGGCGCCAGAAAAGAGCTTGATGTCTACTACGCAACTTTATTCGTGTAGACTCCTCCAAGTGCAGAGTTTTGTAGGACAGTAGCAATTTTCCCTCAAGTGGATGACCTAAGGTTTATCAATCCGTGGGAGGTGTAGGATGAAGGTGGTCTCTCTCAAACGACCCTGCAACCAAATACAAGAAATCTCTTGTGTCCCCAACACACCCAATACAATGGCAAATTTTATAGGTGCACTAGTTCGGCGAAGAGATGGTGATAAAAGTGTAATATGGATGGTGGAAATATATTTTTATAATCTGAATAAAAAAGCAAGGTAGCAAATAGTAAACGGGCACAAAAACGGTGTTGCAATGCTAAAAAACAAGGCCTAGGGTCCGTACTTTCTCTAGTGCAATCTGTCAACAGTGCTAACATAGTTGGATCATATGATTATCCCTCAAAGTGTAATAGAGAATCACTCCCGAGTTCCTATTAGCAGACAACAAAAGATATATATTGCTTGTAGGTTACGAGACTACCTCAAAGCTATTCTTTCCGTTTGATCTATCATAGAGTTCGTACTAGAATAACGCAAGCTATTCTTTTTGATCGATCTAATCAAGAGTTCATACTAAGATAATTAACACCAAGCAAATTCATATTCATAATACTCAATCCACACAAAGAACTATAAAGAGACCCCAAAGTTTCCATCGGAGAAAAACGTGCATCAACCCCTATGCAAAGATTACCCCAATATCACCGCGGGAATCCGCAAGTTGAATGCCCTAACATATATCAAGTGAATCGATAAGATACCCCAATTGTCACCTCAAGTATTCATATTGCAAGACATATATCATGTGTTCTCATCTCTGAATATTCAATCCAACAAGACAAAACTTCAAAGGGTAAAGATTCAGTTCATCATAGCAAGAGTATAGAGGGTAGAAACATCATATGATCCGACTATATTAACAAAGCCCATGACATAGATCACGAGAGAGAGAGAGAGAGAGAGAGAGAGAGATTAAACACATAGCTACTGGTACAAACCCTCAGCCCCGAGGGTGGACTACTCCCTCCTCATCATGGTGGCCGCCGGGACGATGAAGATGGCCACCGGAGATGATTCCCCCCCCCCCCGGCAGGGTGCCGGAACGGGTCTAGATTGGTTTTCGGTGGCTACAGAGCCTAGCGGCGGTGGAACTTCTGATCTAGGTTAACGCTGAAGGGTTTCGGAATATTTGGGAATTTATAGTGCAAAGATGGGGTGCGAGAGGCCACCGAGGTGGACACAACCCACCTGGGCGCGCCAGGGGGGCCTGGCGCGCCCTGGTGGGTTGTGCCCCCCTCGGCACACCCCCCAGGTGCAGCTCTTTCCCATTGGGTTCCTTCTTGTCCATAAAAACTCTCCGTGGAGTTTCGTTGCGTTTGGACTCTATTTGGTATTGATTTCCTGCGATGTAAAAAACAAGCAAAAAACAGCAACTGGCACTGGGCACTGGGTCAATAGGTTAGTCCCAAAAATTGATATAAAGTTGCTATAAAATGATTGTAAAACACCCAAGAATGATAAAATAACAACATGAATACTTCATAAATTATAGATGCGTTGGAGACGTATCAGTGTGTGATTGACACAACAGTCAAAATGAAAGTCATTGCACACGGTTCCAATTTTGGGAACCGTGTGTGATTTACGTACTACCTCCGCCCTGGTTTATTGGTCCCCCCTTGTATTTTTTACCAAATTTTTTCCAAATGTTTAACATACTCAGACATAGATAATAAGCGTACATGTACATAAGCATAGTTCAACCATAAGTACATAGTTCAACCATCATTAAGAATACTCAAGCGTACATAGTTCGATCCATCTCACATCTCATCTCACATGCCGGCATGATTCTGAAGCTTCTCCAGGTACTCGGCGTACGCGTCGTGCGCCACCCTGCGAGAATACTTCTTCCTGAAGGAGCCAACGACCCGTCCTCTTGCATGCGCCAGAACACTTAGATACACGTCATGAAGCTTCTGGTTGCAAAATGGGCATCCATAGCGGTCGTTCCAGGTCCTAATACGCCTGTTATGCATTCCCACATAAAGCTCCCTCAGGATTTGCCTCTTGTACCTCCTCTGGCCATCTTCATCCTCGATGTCCACATCGTCAGACAACACCTATACAAATAGTAAAACAAATTTGGCATCAAATCAATGATTACATGTCGTGAAGTAGGATTAGGAATTTATGGCTATTTATTTATACATATCCAGAGATTATGGTTTGATTTTTAAGCACATTCGTATATGTACACACCAATCTTGAAGAAAATAATGGCACAAAACATATGTAGGCAGTAAAACCCTTGGACCTAGAAATGCAGCTATGTCAACTTATGATAAGGAGAAGCTTTAGCTATTTTGGAATCCTTGAAGAGATGGCGCCACTACTTTCTTGGTTCCCAATTCTTTTATTGATCAAAACTGATCAACAGAGCCTTAAATACATCACAGAACAAAAAGTCTCTGAGGGCATCCAGCTGCTCCTCTCGCTCTTGAGAAAGACAAGGAGGTCATGAAGGAGCTGGAGGGGAAGAGGGTGCTTTCCTGTGTTGCACTGAAAAAAGGACAAAGGAGAAGACGCTCTTCGACTTTCTTTCTTCCTCCCGCACCCGCCTAAGCCCGTCCCGCGTTAGATGGGAAGATTGGCAAAGCGGACCGAGGGAAATCCACTGCATCTCCTTTTATTCAGGATCCACAAAAACAAACATGTTTAGATTATTTAGTTCTTAAGTCATGGCCAATCTTTGTGTAATTTATGCCTCATGACGGCACGCCCCCTTCCCTAGGGCTAGAGGTATTTACACGCTGCATTGAACCTAATGCTAGAGCGAGTACTATGATGAAAATCACTTTTACGAGTCATTCAAAATCAATTGTCAAGTCCTGGTTAGGAATTATTAGCACGAACACTAACCCTAGTCGGATTACTAGCAGAAATCATTTGCACAGATGAAACAACTAATCACTTATCACCTGTACCATTCAAACAATCAATACACTACACGGATCTAACGATACTTACTCTGATTTCATTGATTGGGAGAACATAACCATAGGATTTCTATTCCAAAAAGGGGGAGGCAGGAGTAACCAGAGAAACCCTATGATCTATTTGACACAGAAATGGGTATAGATGACTAACCAGCTGTCCATCGTCGTCGGAGTCGGTGTGGAACTCCGCCTCCGGCTGTGGAAGCTCGATGCCGTCGACGACGTCAAGGTGCAGTGATAACTCACCGGCGGTGACGGCAACCTCTGTCTCCATCTCCACACCGTGCTCTGGTGCTTTAGCAGCCCCGGCATCGCCACTCCCTCCAATGTGGTGCTTCAGCAGCATCCTCATACACTGACGGCTTTGAGGACTAAGAGCGGCGTCGAGGACGCAAGCGGAGAGAGAGGATTGTGTGTGTGTGGAGAGGATGGGGGTGCGGCCGCTCGGGCGCACCATTAATATGGAGTTGTGGGAGTTGTGGGAGAGAGGCGGGTGGCGGTCAAACCGATGGCTCGCCTCCCGGTGAGCCTGCGCACCGGACTGCTGACATGCCTACCAAAGTTTCACACAACTACTCGCACTCCTCCCGATGACACTGTGCAACAAGCACGCCTCCATCAATTCACACACCTGCACGCCTCCCCGTCTGCCTACGCGGCGGACTGCATCCCGTCAACTCACGCGTGCTCGCACGGCACACGTGTCGTGCGGCGGCACGTATATTGTTTTTCTATTTGGATGATTAATGTTGTCACTTTATTGTTTAACCGAAGCATGGCACGTATCCATTATTGGTCTAATGCTCACGGTTCCAATAAATAATCCATTTGGGATATTGGTTCCCAATTATTAATAATCTCCCGTCTGTAATTAGATAAAGATTACATCAAAACTGGTCTCAAATTTGACAAAAAAAGAACAATGCCAATTTGTATTCATGTCCATATGACAACACGATAAGTTTCACGAACTTCAAATAAGTTTGGATGTACTAGAATTTAAAAATCAAGATTCTCAATGTTTGAAATTTGTTGCACGGGGAGTAATCATGCACCCAGTGAGACACATGTGTTTTTGCAATCCATTTAGGTGCACTGTCACATGTGCATGTAGCTCAAATTTGATTTTTGCACATTATACCTGTAGAAAATCAATTAATTAATGTACTAAAACATCTTAATGATCTCTGTGATTTTTTTGAAATTAAAACGTCCCTCCTTTGGTAACATATATGTTCACCGCGGGATAATTATTTTAACATGCATCGTAATTGCGGTGGATTCGCGGTGTGTGTGTGTGGGTGTGTGTGTCTGGTGGTGGCGGGTGGCTCGCAGTACACTGCGAGTTGTGAGCCAGCGTGTGGGTTGGCCGTCTTGTAAGGCAGGCCGGTGCCACATCAGAGTCGTGAAATTTTTATTTAAAACTTTACACAACCCTTTCATACATACATGTTTTGGCCACATGCAGTCGATGGTTGTCCTACACGACACTTGATACTCGCGTGAGACGCTTTCTGTGGGCCCGCGAGGTCGTCGTCCATCACTTTGATGAACGGCCGGCAGTGAGGTTCATTTGACCAGCAAGGTAGAATCTTTTTTGTTTGAGTTATGGTGGTATATAGTACGCGTCGAAGAGGTGGGAGGGGACTAGCATATATAGTATACGTATGCGTCCGTGAACAAGTACACCTCACTCAGTATCGGGACTTTTTGGTTTCTGAGGCACGTGCCACATCAAAATTGTGAAATTGGCTATTCAAACATCAAACAACACCTTTTTGGGCCACATGCATATCCTAGCTTGGACACTCACATGTGACGCTTCCATCTGTGGGCCCACGAGGCCATCGTCGATGCATGCATGCATCACTTTGACCTACATCGGGAGAGGTTAATTAATTTCACCATCGATGAGGATTCTTTTGGGTTGTACATATATTACGGCAGGAGCATATAGTATGCGGTGAAGAGGGGGGAAGGGGACCATCATATGTAGTACGCTTGATGAACCTCGCTCTCTGTGGGTGCATGGTTTACGGTTTTTGAGGCATGTGGCACATCAAAGTTGTGCATTTTGGGTATTCAACATAATATGTTTGGCCGACATGCAAAGCGGTGGTGGTTGTCCTCTCGCACCCACTTAAGCGTTTATCAGTGATATCGATGCTTTCCATCTATGGGCCCGCTTGGTCCATCACTACTTTTTGCCTGACAACAAGAGAGGTTAATTTGACTTAGGAGGGGATTATTATTTTTGCTCTGGGGTGACATGCATGATACAGCTTGAGCACACACACATGCATGTGTACGCATGAATCCCTCCCATCGAGTCGAAGTGGCTAGTACAATGACACATCATGAACCGATCTCGCTCTGCGTGGGGAGCTAGTGTACGATTTTTGACGCACGCGCCACATCAATGTTGTGTATTCAAACATGCATGCACGCATCACCTCCATACATATGCATGTAGTGGTTGCCTTTAAATGGTACACTCCCTCGCGTGGTTATCAGCGACAAGACTATATATTTGTGGGCCCGTGTGGACATCCATGATCACCTTGACCAACAACAAGATAGGTTACCATGGCGGATTCTTCATTTGGTTCGTGTTATCGTAGTATAGGTCATGGTGAGATTCAGACCTTAAGTTTGAGAGCATATACTATGCACTCATGCATGCATGAATCCCCGTCGTTGGTTTGAAGTGTGGTGTAACATACATATGCATCGTCAACCTAACCCTCACCCTGTGTGGGGATTTCTAGTTCGAAATCACGGTGCCACATCAAAGTTGTTCCATTGTTACTCAAAAACACACCTCTCCATACATATGTTTGGGCCACACGCATGAAGTGGTTGTCTTCAGGGACTAGCTACTTGTGTGATTATTGGCGAGCTAGCCCATCTCCGGGGTCGCATGGACGGCCATCACTTTGACCAACAACAAGAGACATGCTGTACGACCAAGGTGGATTATTCTTTGTTCGTTTTACGATCCATCTTGGTGAGATATGCCTCTCTGGACTGCCGACTGAAAGTGTGTGTGTGGGGGGGGGGGGGGGGGTTGCTACTTCGCACTTTGCTAGGTGAACCTCAGTTGGGGGAGCATGCATTCATAGCTTAGGGGTTAGGGTTTAGGGTTTAGGTGAACCTCGGTTGGGGGGCATGCATTCATAGCTTAGGATTCCCTTGGTGCCGATACGAGGGAGGGGGCTGCTAGCTACTTTGCACTTTGGGGGGCATGCATTCATAGCTTAGGATTCCCTTGGTGCCGACACGAGGGAGGGGGGCTGCTAGCTACTTCGCGCTTTGCTAGGTGAACCTCGGTTGAGGGGGCATGCATTCATAGCTTAGTATTCCCTTCGTGCCGACACGAGGGAGGGGGGCTGCTAGCTACTTCACCCTTTGCTAGGGTGAACCTCGGTTGGGGGGGCATGCATTCATAGCTTAGGATTCCCTTCGTGCCGACACGAGGGAGGGGGCTGCTAGCTACTTCGCACTTTGCTAGCGTGAACCTCGGTTGGGGGGGCATGCATTCATAGCCTAGGATTCCCTTCATGCCGACACAAGGGAGGGGGGCTGCTAGCTACTTCGCACTTTGCTAGGTGAATGAACCTCGGTTGGGGGGGCATGCATTCATAGCTTAGGATTCCCTTCGTGCCGACACGAGGGAGGAGGGGGGCTGCTAGCTACTTCGCACTTTGCTAGGTGAGCCTCGGTTGGGGGGGAGGGGCATGCATTCATAGCTTAGGATTCCCATCGTGCTGACACGAGGGGGGCATGCATTCATAGCTTAGGATTCCCTTCGTGCCGACACGAGGGAGGGAGGGCTGCTAGCTACTTTGCACTTTGCTAGGTGAATGAACCTCGGTTGGGGGGGCATGCATTCATAGATTAGGATTCCCTTTGTGCCGACACGAGGGAGGAGGGGGGCTGCTAGCTACTTCGCACTTTGCTAGGTGAACCTCGGTTGGGGGGAGGGGAATGCATTCATAGCTTAGGATTCCCTTCGTGCCGACACGAGGGGGTGGGGGCAAGCAATACCGTGCGCTTTGCGAGAGAGGAGCCACATCAAAGTTGCATTTGGTATTTGAAAATTAGACCACAGTTTTGATACATAAATTTGGTCCACATGCAAGTGTGTTCGTGTTCTGACCCTCTCCCGCATCATTTTTCCCCAAATTTATGAACATTAGACAAGTCGGATGACGCAACAGACACGGTTCACTCAAACTAACCGTGTGCCACGCCGGTGCACCTGTCACGCACACATCTGCACAGTACATTGGGCTCCACGAGGCTCCCCCTCTCAAAAATATCTACCCGCCTCGAGGGTTTTTCTGTTTCATAACACACGGTTGTTATCTCTGGACCATGTGCGATGTTTCTTGTTCCCAATCCCGCCTGCATCCCTAGAAAATATCTACCCGCCTCGGGGGTTTTTCGGTTTCATAACACACAGTTGTTATATCCAGACCGTGTGCGATGTTTCTTGTTCCCAATCCCACCTGCATCCCTAGAAAATATCTGCCCGTCTCGAGGGTTTTTCTATTTCATAACACACGGTTTTTATCTCCGGACCGTGTGCGATGCACTATCATCAAAATTTTCAATAGCCCGGCATTTCACTCCCGCGTAGTAAAATTTTCAGTACCCACGTCATTTCCTCAAACACCCCGCGCCCCTCCTCCACACGCACACACACACACACACACACACCAAAACCTCCTCGGGCATGCGCGCACACACACACCCTCCCTCGCTCGAAACCCTAGCAAGTTCCCCGCCGCCGCCGCAAGGCCTCCATTGTCAACATCTGCCGGTTTGCCCGTGCAACTTACCCACCGATCTCCATACCCAGGCCGCCCTGAGTTTCTTAGATGACGCCTACCAAACGCCCCCTTTCCCACAGATCCCCGTCCCCATCCCCCACTCCAGAGCATCGCAGCCAAAGCCCGGCTACGCTACCCATGGAGCTCGAGGAGCGACTTGCCCAAAAGAGGTGTATAGCGGTCTCTTCGCCCGACATCGCCGAGGAAGTTGACGACCATTACTGGCGGCAGGCACTCAAGCAGCGGGCTAGAGTATGCGGGCATGTCTCGGCCACCGGCTACGACATCGTGGTCATCGACAGCGACAGCCTGAGGCGGGCTATGTCACGGGTTAAGTGGCCCACCCCCAACCCCTCGGGTTCAACCGCCGTCAATCTCATCCATGGCCTCGTCGCTGATCTCCTCTGGCTCGCTGTCACCAATTTGCCATTCTACATCGCCATCGAGCCCCTTTTGTCATTTTTGAAGGACACGTTCTACGACGCTGGCTTGGGATCCACAGCTTCCAAGTCAGACCTCATCGACGGCGACCACGAGGAGGGCACCCTCTCTGGCTCTTCCAAGGGGAAAGAGCCCATTTCCTCTTCCAAGGGGAAAGCGCCCGTCTGCGACATCAAGGAGGGCACCCTACAGCCGTGCTCTTCCAAGGGGAAGGAGCCCATCTGCGACAACATGGAGCGTATCCAGGGTCCATGCTCTTCCCACGGGAATGAGCCCATTTGTGATAAGTGAGGAAACCCGTGATTTGTTTTGCCGTGCCTCTTCACAGTGGGAAACCCGTGATTTCTTTTGTCTAGACCCTTTTTGTAGTGTAGTGAGAATATGTCCAGTTTTAATTGCTATATCTGGTTGTTTGCAGTATGCCTTGTTTATTTCAGTTGTTCACAATGTGATGCTCTATATGTGCAATTATTTACTGTGCAGTACATTTCATCAATCCAGTTTTAAACATACCGATAGGAATGCATATATTTGCTTGCTGTTGAGCCTGTTATAGCTAGCATATGCCTCTTTTAAAGTTTTTTGATTGTTCGGTTGTTTGTAGTTAGCATATGTCCAGCTTCAAATGCTATCTTTGGTTGTTGTAGTATGACTTGTTTATTCTAGTTATTCACAATTTGATGTTCTATATGTGCAAGTATGAACTGTGCAGTTCAATTACATCATGACCAGTTTCAACAATACCACTATGAATGACTTGTAACATCCCAAAATTCTAAATTTTGGAATGTTATAATAAACAGATAGATTGGATTGATTGTTTGATTGATTGAGTAAAATTGAGTGGAATTCGAAACTTTTTGAAAGTTAAATGAGAGGGAATAAAAGGACTTTCCCAAACTTTCATTTTTGCTTTTATGATCTCCATGAATTCAAATTCTTTTCACCACAAAACCCTGGAGAGAAGATGACATGACTTCTTCCATTTATTTAAATGACAAGGGGTGTTGAAAATAATTGAATTTCATCTGAGAATATTTCCAATCCTGAAACTTTATGCAACTCAATGATTTTCACGAGCGAAGATAAAATGACTTCTTCAAAACATATGAAATATAAGTTGGGAGTTTCAAAGGATCAAATTCAAGTCCTTTTGGAAATTATTTTAATTTGGAGTTATTTGGGTTTTATTCAAATTATTTTTCTCCAAAAATAAAATATAAAGAAATTAGGGTAACATGATTCCCTACAACAGAAAATTGGAGAGAAATAAATTTGAAATCATTTTGGTATTTTTTAAATGATTTTATTGGATTTTATTAAGGCAGTAGCACTGCTTGATTTATTTGAATTTTTTGTGGTCTTTATTTGACTTTACAAAAATGTTCATGTTTTAGAAAATCTTTTTCTGAAAATTTTGATATATAATATGCCTATATAAAATTTCAATTTATTTTCTTTATCCGGTTTTCCTTCTGTTTCAATTTTAAAAAAAAATGTACATGCGGCCCATAGTGATTTACCGCCCACACGCGTAGCATAGTGGCAGCGGGCGCCTAATTTGTTTTTCCCTCTCCTAAATGGGCCAGGCCCAGCCATCCTTTTTATTTTTTTACTTAGGCCGATTTTTGTTTAAAAAAAAAACTGCAGTGTACGCGTGCGCGCGCAGCCGGCCCGTGGTGCTTTTAGCCCATGTTTCTTTTATTTGTTCATCTACGTTTAGTCCCACATTGCCTAGCCTTTAACCCCTAAACCTCTTTTCCACCTATAAATATAGACCCATAGAGCCTTCAAAAATTATCCATTGCAGGTTAAATCAATATTTTGGTTTGACTAGCTAAAAATATATTTCTCCTCTCCGGCGGGACTTTTGGAAGTTGTCTCCACTCTCCGAAGTCGTCTTTTCTATACCTTATAAAGGTATATTTATTCGTTCTCTGTATTTATACGTTAGATCTCGAATTCTTTTATCCGTAGCTATTTTTATTTTCTTCTGTAAAACAGCTTGGCCCTGATTTTTCAAATAGCCATAAATTTTTACTCGTTCATCCAAATTAGATGAAACCAGCGTCTACAGTTTCGTCTTGTTTTCACCTATCCAGTGAACCTGTCACATCAATTTTTTTTAATTTTCAAATTTCGAAATTTGTTTCATAGTCAAATTTCTTTTGATCATATCTTTTTATCCGTACCTCCGTTTTCGATGAAACCAACGCCCACTTCTTCGTTATGATCCCCTCTATCCAGTAAAACAACTTAAACATGTTTTTGAAAGTTTTAAAATTTGAATTCAAACAGATTTGTATTCAAACTTCTTTTGTTCATAACTTAAGTTCCGTAACTCCGTTTGAGTTGATTCTTTTTGCAAAGCGAAGCTCTTGACCTAAACTTTCTGATAAGGCAAAATTCACATAATTTTGGTACTGTTAGAAATTGTTTTATGTTGCAAGAGTTATTTGCTTGGTTTTGATGTTTTCCGAAGTGTCTTCTTCGTTCTTCTCGATCTTTTGAGTGATTGCTTATGTGTGGTTGCTATTGCTTGCTTACGATAGATTGACCGGAGTGTGACGAGTAGAACTATCAAGAGTTTTGAGTGCGAATCATCTTCATCAACATTGCAGGCAAGTAACACTTTGATCATACTTTCCATACCCAGTTTTATTGCATTAGATCTATTCCTCAAACAATTGCATGATTAGGATCTAATTAAATTGTGGGAATTGGGAAGTAGTTGAGGTAGTACCTATTACCTGTTCTCTTATCAAACCCCTTGGGAGTTACTTCTACGTTGCTATTATATTGCCATGCTATGCTCGTAGACGTGGATTGGTTTTTGAGAGATATTCATGACAGATGTGAGATTGTTAATAATGGTTTACCTAAGGTGGCAACTAAAACTCACATCTGGGTGGATTGAGGCACCTGCAGAACCCAGTGTTGTCTGTTTGTATAAGGACCGCCACCCAGGCTCAAAGGGATCATAAGATTATTCATGCTAGAAACTTCCGTGTGCAGCCACAAGCTATTATGGGCTCTAGCATAGTTGAGTAGGTTACATGATCTCTTGAAGAGGTGGGCTAGCAGATGTAGGGGAAAGTAGGTGTACCGGTCCACCCAGAGTAAAGAGTGATTGTTCCTGAAAGACTGTGTCTCGGTCATCCGTTTCTCAAACATCATGCAGTGCGAGAATCAGGCGGAGGCGGTCGAGTCTTGTGGGGAAAAGTGCGCAAACCTCTGCAGAGTGTACAAACTAATCATGGTTAGCCGTGTCCCCCGTTATGGACAACTTGAGTATCTAGTACCTGGATTATCATTTAAATCTCATCACCATGTTACTTTTTAATTAATTTTGCTGGGTTAATGATGATACTTAATTGGGATTGAGTTGGAGATACCTTCTCAATGTTTAACAACCACCATGATAGTTAAATAAAATTTATTCCTTTGCAGTAGGGAAAAATTGGCTTTTCGCAAAAACATTATAACCATAGAGCTTTTCCACCAGCCATATATGCATGTAGTGATAGCCTTTGTTCATCATTTCTCTATGGTGTGAATTTGCCAGTACATTCAATGTACTGACCCGTTTTCGGGCTGCAACGTTTCATGTTGCAGGATATCTTACGACGAGTAAGTGATACGTTAGGGTTACGATTTCTACACTCAACTTTGCCGTTGGTGTTGATGGGAATCCACAACCTTGTTACTTCCGCTATTTTGGATTGAGGTAATAGTACTTACGTTATTTTATACATGTGATTTACCTCTGTTATAAATCCTCGAGTACTGTGTGTGTCAGCATACCGATCCAGGGATGACACTTAAGCACAGAGACTTGATCCATTCGGGTCAGGTCGCTACAAGATGGTATCAGAGCACATGTTGACTGTAGGACGTGACCCTAGAAATTGGCAAGCCCATAGGAAGGATTTTCCCTAAAACTTTCCTTTTCAAAAAGATCTTTTACCTCTCTTCTTTTCCGAGACTTATTCAAATATTCCCTTTTAGTGAGACCATATCCTTTTTCCTTTTGGACCACACGAAGATTCGACTGATGAGACCACTCCAATAAGTACAGGATATCGGACAACTAAGACCATTCGGAATGAAGAGGATTTTACCGTGCATTATGATAATGGTAACTACAACGGTTGAAGATTCCAAAGACTGGGAGAATTTGAAGGCTCTGAAGAATTGCCAGATGTGTATGACCTAGGAAGGTTACCCTTATGGAACTTGGCATACTATGGAAGCCGTCAATGCCCGAGATCAAGGTGTATCGGAGAAAGACCGAAACATGGAGATTTAGAAACTCAAAGTTTTGTTAAGAAAACCCAAAGACAGGAGATATCAGTTATGGAATGAAAGCTCATGGCAGTAACATGGGCATAGACACGGCTGACCATGGTGTTATTACCCGCTTATGCTATTGTCACCGTGCCGAGTTAAGCATGCATATGCATGGAAGGATTGGATGGTAGAAGGCTAATGGAGCACCTATCAGCAAGATGAAGTTTTAACTTTAGACCGGTGTATCACCAGGATCCGGAGTATTACATCAAGAAGTTTAGGATGGACCTGCAGGAAGCTGTATTTGACAAAGAAGTGTTTCGTGAAGAACTCAGAACCCAGAAACTGAAAGTAGCCAAGCAGGGAAAGCAAAACCTCGAGATAATGGAGACTCGCCAGGAGCTGAAGGACAGTAGGATCATGGTTCATGTCAAGGATGTTGAGACCCAGAAGTTGGAGCGCAACTCCAGAAATATTAAAGAACGTCACGAGAGACTTCGCGTCAACAGAGATGATTTGGCAAAAGAACTTGAGAAGGACAAGCATGATTGCAAGAAGCCATCGGAGACATGAACAAGACTTGAAGAGTTTGGCGACGTTGAAGACTTATTGACCTTTAGAAGACCAAACCCCTGTTATACCTACGTTAGATGCGACGTTTGTGAGCTGTCATTTGTTTGTTGTTTTTTCGACAGCCACAATAAAAATCTGTCTTTTCAAAACTATTGTTTGCATTGTGTGTATCCCTCTCTATCTCTCTTATCTCACCCCAAACCCTTGGACCCAATAGAGGATGAATGGAGATGAGCTTGTATTTTCTGGACCGATGAGTCAATTGGAGACGGACCGACGGATTCAGAACATGGAGGATCACATGAAGAATAACCCTATAGTCGGAAAGGATATGACCCGGCATGCTCTTCAATGTTTTGAAAGAGGTGCTGCTACTTGGTGGAGGATGTACCAAACCATCAATGGATGGCAAGAAGTAACCACTTGGAAAGAATTCAAGTGGACTCTACAAAGATCTCGTCTTGTGTCCCAGAAATTTAAGCCTTATGGAAAGGATATGAAGAAACCTTGTGCATACAAGCCTTGTGGAGAAATAGGCCACAACCATAAGGAACACAAGGAGGAATGCCCTAATTGTGAGGGAAGTCACCCAGCTGAAGAATGCCCAACTAGGCAGATCACTTGTTTCTTGTGTGAAGGGACTACCCACTACCCTACTCAGTGTCACATCTACCCCATGGTACAAAGGACTATCCAGCAGAAGAAAGAAGCAACGAAAAGAGCCCTCATGGAAAGTTTAGAGGAATCTGTGATGAAGGAAGAGGTGGAGGACACACCCAAAGAAGAACCAAATAAACCCTGCACCAAGTCATGCTATTCATGTGGAGAAGAAGGACACATCTCCCAAAATTGTATGAATGGGGATTTAGTAGAATTTCCGACAGAGGAAGTAGAGTATGACCCACAGGAAATAGAAGCCCTGATTGGAACGGAAAAGTCCAGGAAGAAAAGTAGATTGGATCCCAGGAACAACCCAATTTCTACAAAAAAAGACCTGAGTCATATCACATGTTACAGGTGCAAAAATTCAGGACACTACCACAATGATTGCCCAAAAGGGAAGATGAGGACCCCAGGAGGCTATATAATCACAAGGAAACCCCGAGATATGTCAGAAGTAATATGTTTCCATTGTGATGAAGCAGGGCACTTTGCCAGAGAATGCCCCAAGGAGACGGAGACTTGTGACAAATAGTTGAGTGCAACGAGAAATATGGTAGTAGAAGTGTGGATATTTCTTTTATTAGTGAGGTACCGGATTGAGGCATGTAATGGAATGCAGGAGATTGTAATCAATAAAGTTAGCATCATTGGTATTGATTTGGATTTTATGAGTTGTTACTCTATGAAGAAAGATTTTGACCATTTTCGAGGATATGAGAAATATGGTCCATGGAAGATTGTGCATTTTAAAGGTGGTAGTACCCTGTGAGGAAACTTGACCCTTGGAAAAAGGTAATGATATTCCACGAAGTGGATTTCGAACAAAATAAGTATGAGTTTTATCTTGATATGTTGGATACCCCAAGAATATGAGGGTATGGAGTATTATTGGATGTAAAGGAGGTAGTCTATGAAATTGGAGACGGAGCATGTCTTCGTGTGTTCCCTCTGCGAGGAGTTAAACTGTTTGGAGTTAAGGGAAAGTTAACCCCGAGATTTGTAGGACCATACCGAGTTTTGGAGCGTATGGGAGAAGTGGCCAACAAGTTGGAGTCACCCGAAGGACTGTCATGAGTTCATGATGTGTTTCACGTTTTCCAGTTGAAGAAGTGCCATGCAGAGATGGCCAATATTCCCTTGTAAGGACGCTTGACCCTGGAAAGGATAATGATGTTCCATAAAGTGGAGTATGGATTTCATAAGTATAAGTTTTATCTCGGTATGTGGGATATCCCACGAGGATGAAGGGATAAATTACTATTGGATATAAAGGAGGTATGATGTTGGAAATATGGATCAATCGAATTTGATGATGAGTCTGAGTAATCATGTCCTAGTGGTGCCAATAGAAGGAAGGAAGACAGTACAATTGGATGGCTTTAGGAATACCAGGAAGTTGGATGTTGGATTAAGGATCAGTTGCCCGATGATGAGTTCAAGGTTTACAAGTGATGAGATGGGCCATAACCCACAGGCCCCAGGACCCGCCAAGAAGCAAGCACATTCTTGCTGAAGGAAAGACCCCGGAAGAAGTTACGATTTTATCGACAAACGATCTTATAGGAGTTACGCAAAACCTGAGAGTTGTGAAGGAACGATAGATGTTTGTTTGGCTTGCAGAATCCATGGATTTATCCGAACTTGGTTCGTCGACAAGAGAAATTCTGCAATGCTTGCGAGGTTGACCGAGTGTTAGAATGCGAGATTCGCT
The DNA here is from genome assembly GCF_002575655.3 of Aegilops tauschii subsp. strangulata. Classification (NCBI taxonomy): domain Eukaryota; kingdom Viridiplantae; phylum Streptophyta; class Magnoliopsida; order Poales; family Poaceae; genus Aegilops; species Aegilops tauschii. The sequence continues at coordinate 434,604,163 of NC_053038.3, forward strand.
AAACCATATACAAGGTAATGATTTGGGTGCGGGATGGATTGATCACCATACCGACTTACTCTTATTGTTCGCTTTGCTATATGGGATGGTAAATCTGAGTGACTTACCTATAGTAGAGAGACGACGACCAAACCTTGTTTAAACCTTAGAATGGTATAGGTATTGTCCCTTGTACACGGCAGTTGTTGCCAATCGTAGGTTATACGGTGAGGATCAACCCAGACCCATTTTCCTGCAGGAAAAACCATAAATTGTTGACCACCATGAGATATCGATAGTTGTTTAGTATTGGCGCCAGACCCGTCAGCTATGAAGACCCAGTCATGGAGTAACCTTACCAAGATGGAATGGACACAGGAATTGAGGAAAAGGTTATGCCGCTACCCAAAGAGCCAGAGAAGGAATTTTTCCCGAGATCTGAGAAGACCGACACTGTCAAGAATAATGGATGGAGTATATGAGTTTTGATGGAACCGTAACCATGCTTCTAAGGGTGGTAGCACCCCAGACCCCGGTGATGATCGATGGATTTTGAGAAGACCCCCAAACCCTAACCTATTTCTTTCTAGCCTCTCCGAATCTCGAGGACGAGATTCATTTTAAGGGTGGTAGGTTTGTAACATCCCAAAATTCTAAATTTTGGAATGTTATAATAAACAGATAGATTGGATTGATTGTTTGATTGATTGAGTAAAATTGAGTGGAATTCGAAACTTTTTGAAAGTTAAATGAGAGGGAATAAAAGGACTTTCCCAAACTTTCATTTTTGCTGTTATGATCTCCATGAATTCAAATTCTTTTCACCACAAAACCCTGGAGAGAAGATGACATGACTTCTTCCATTTATTTAAATGACAAGGGGTGTTGAAAATAATTGAATTTCATCTGAGAATATTTCCAATCCTGAAACTTTATGCAACTCAATGATTTTCACGAGCGAAGATAAAATGACTTCTTCAAAACATATGAAATATGAGTTGGGAGTTTCAAAGGATCAAATTCAAGTCCTTTTGGAAATTATTTTAATTTGGAGTTATTTGGGTTTTATTCAAATTATTTTTCTCCAAAAATAAAATATAAAGAAATTAGGGTAACATGATTCCCTACAACAGAAAATTGGAGAGAAATAAATTTGAAATCATTTTGGTATTTTTAAAATGATTTTTATTGGATTTTATTAAGGCAATAGCACTGTTTGATTTATTTGAATTCTTGTGATCTTTATTTGACTTTACAAAAATGTTCATGTTGTAGAAAATCTTTTTCTGAAATTTTTTATATATAATATGCCTATATAAAATTTTAATTTATTTTCTTTATCCGGTTTTCCTTCTGTTTCAATTTAAAAAAAACTGTACATGCGGCCCATAGTTATTTACCGCCCACAAGCGTAGCATAGTGGCAGCGGGCGCCTAATTTGTTTTTCCCTCTCCTAAATGGGCCAGGCCCAGCCATCCTTTTTATTTATTTTTACTTAGGCCGATTTTTGTTAAAAAAAAAAACTGCAGTGTACGCGTGCGCGCGCAGCCGGCCCGTGGTGCTTTTAGCCCATGCGTTCCCCGTTTATTTTATTTGTTCGTCTACGTTTAGTCCCACATTGCCTAGCCTTTAACCCCTAAACCTTTTTTCCACCTATAAATATAGACCCATAGAGCCATGAAAAATTATCCATTGCGTGTTAAATCAATATTTTGGTTTGACTAGCTAAACATATTTTTCTCCTCTCCGGCGGGACTTTTGAAAGTTGTCTCCACACTCCGAAGTCGTCTTTTCAATACCTCATAAAGATATATTTATTCGTTCTCTGTATTTATACGTTAGATCTCGAATTCTTTTATCCGTAGCTATTTTTATTTTCTTCTGTAAAACAGCTTGGCCCTGATTTTTCAAATAGCCATAAATTTTTACTCGTTCATCTAAATTAGATGAAACCAGCGTCTATAGTTTCGTCTTGTTTTCACCTATCTAATGAACCTGTCACATCAATTTTTTTTAATTTTCAAATTTCGAAATTTGTTTCATAGTCAAATTTCTTTTGATCATATCTTTTTATCCGTACCTCCGTTTTCGATGAAACCAACGCCCACTTCTTCGTTATGATCCCCTCTATCCAATAAAACAACTTAAACATGTTTTTGAAAGTTTTAAAATTTGAATTCAAACAGATTTGTATTCAAACTTCTTTTGTTCATAACTTAAGTTCCGTAACTCCGTTTGAGTTGATTCTTTTTGGAAAGCGAAGCTCTTGACCTAAACTTTCTGATAAGGCCAAATTCACATAATTTTGGTACTGTTAGAAATTGTTTTATGTTGCAAGAGTTATTTGCTTGGTTTTGATGTTTTCCGAAGTGTCTTCTTCGTTCTTCTCGATCTTTTGAGTGATTGCTTATGTGTGGTTGCTATTGCTTGCTTACGATAGATTGACCGGAGTGTGACGAGTAGAACTATCAAGAGTTTTGAATGCGAATCATCTTCATCAACATTGCAGGCAAGTAACACTTTGATCATACTTTCCATACCCAGTTTTATTGCATTAGATCTATTCCTCAAACAATTGCATGATTAGGATCTAATTAAATTGTGGGAATTGGGAAGTAGTTGAGGTAGTACCTATTACCTGTTCTCTTATCAAACCCCTTGGGAGTTACTTCTACGTTGCTATTATATTGCCATGCTATGCTCGTAGACGTGGATTGGTTTTTGAGAGATATTCATGACAGATGTGAGATTGTTAATAATGGTTTACCTAAGGTGGCAACTAAAACTCACATCTGGGTGGATTGAGGCACCTGCAGAACCCAGTGTTGTCTGTTTGTATAAGGACCGCCACCCAGGCTCAAAGGGATCATAAGATTATTCATGCTAGAAACTTCCGTGTGCAGCCACAAGCTATTATGGGCTCTAGCATAGTTGAGTAGGTTACATGATCTCTTGAAGAGGTGGGCTAGCAGATGTAGGGGAAAGTAGGTGTACCGGTCCACCCAGAGTAAAGAGTGATTGTTCCTGAAAGACTGTGTCTCGGTCATCCGTTTCTCAAACATCATGCAGTGCGAGAATCAGGCGGAGGCGGTCGAGTCTTGTGGGGAAAAGTGCGCAAACCTCTGCAGAGTGTACAAACTAATTATGGTTAGCCGTGTCCCCCGTTATGGACAACTTGAGTATCTAGTACCTGGATTATCATTTAAATCTCATCACCATGTTACTTTTTAATTAATTTTGCTGGGTTAATGATGATACTTAATTGGGATTGAGTTGGAGATACCTTCTCAATGTTTAACAACCACCATGATAGTTAAATAAAATTTATTCCTTTGCAGTAGGGAAAAATTGGCTTTTCGCAAAAACATTATAACCATAGAGCTTTTCCACCAGCCATATATGCATGTAGTGATAGCCTTTGTTCATCATTTCTCTATGGTGTGAATTTGCCAGTACATTCAATGTACTGACCCGTTTTCGGGCTGCAACGTTTCATGTTGCAGGATATCTTACGACGAGTAAGTGATACGTTAGGGTTACGATTTCTACACTCAACTTTGCCGTTGGTGTTGATGGGAATCCACAACCTTGTTACTTCCGCTATTTTGGATTGAGGTAATAGTACTTACGTTATTTTATACATGTGATTTACCTCTGTTATAAATCCTCGAGTACTGTGTGTGTCAGCATACCGATCCAGGGATGACACTTAAGCACAGAGACTTGATCCATTCGGGTCAGGTCGCTACAAGATGGTATCAGAGCACATGTTGACTGTAGGACGTGATCCTAGAAATTGGCAAGCCCATAGGAAGGATTTTCCCTAAAACTTTCCTTTTCAAAAAGATCTTTTACCTCTCTTCTTTTCCGAGACTTATTCAAATATTCCCTTTTAGTGAGACCATATCCTTTTTCCTTTTGGACCACACGAAGATTCGACTGATGAGACCACTCCAATAAGTACAGGATATCGGACAACTAAGACCATTCGGAATGAAGAGGATTTTACCGTGCATTATGATAATGGTAACTACAACGGTTGAAGATTCCAAAGACTGGGAGAATTTGAAGGCTCTGAAGAATTGCCAGATGTGTATGACCTAGGAAGGTTACCCTTATGGAACTTGGCATACTATGGAAGCCGTCAATGCCCGAGATCAAGGTGTATCGGAGAAAGACCGAAACATGGAGATTTAGAAACTCAAAGTTTTGTTAAGAAAACCCAAAGACAGGAGATATCAGTTATGGAATGAAAGCTCATGGCAGTAACATGGGCATAGACACGGCTGACCATGGTGTTATTACCCGCTTATGCTATTGTCACCGTGCCGAGTTAAGCATGCATATGCATGGAAGGATTGGATGGTAGAAGGCTAATGGAGCACCTATCAGCAAGATGAAGTTTTAACTTTAGACCGGTGTATCACCAGGATCCGGAGTATTACATCAAGAAGTTTAGGATGGACCTGCAGGAAGCTGTATTTGACAAAGAAGTGTTTCGTGAAGAACTCAGAACCCAGAAACTGAAAGTAGCCAAGCAGGGAAAGCAAAACCTCGAGATAATGGAGACTCGCCAGGAGCTGAAGGACAGTAGGATCATGGTTCATGTCAAGGATGTTGAGACCCAGAAGTTGGAGCGCAACTCCAGAAATATTAAAGAACGTCACGAGAGACTTCGCGTCAACAGAGATGATTTGGCAAAAGAACTTGAGAAGGACAAGCATGATTGCAAGAAGCCATCGGAGACATGAACAAGACTTGAAGAGTTTGGCGACGTTGAAGACTTATTGACCTTTAGAAGACCAAACCCCTGTTATACCTACGTTAGATGCGACGTTTGTGAGCTGTCATTTGTTTGTTGTTTTTTCGACAGCCACAATAAAAATCTGTCTTTTCAAAACTATTGTTTGCATTGTGTGTATCCCTCTCTATCTCTCTTATCTCACCCCAAACCCTTGGACCCAATAGAGGATGAATGGAGATGAGCTTGTATTTTCTGGACCGATGAGTCAATTGGAGACGGACCGACGGATTCAGAACATGGAGGATCACATGAAGAATAACCCTATAGTCGGAAAGGATATGACCCGGCATGCTCTTCAATGTTTTGAAAGAGGTGCTGCTACTTGGTGGAGGATGTACCAAACCATCAATGGATGGCAAGAAGTAACCACTTGGAAAGAATTCAAGTGGACTCTACAAAGATCTCGTCTTGTGTCCCAGAAATTTAAGCCTTATGGAAAGGATATGAAGAAACCTTGTGCATACAAGCCTTGTGGAGAAATAGGCCACAACCATAAGGAACACAAGGAGGAATGCCCTAATTGTGAGGGAAGTCACCCAGCTGAAGAATGCCCAACTAGGCAGATCACTTGTTTCTTGTGTGAAGGGACTACCCACTACCCTGCTCAGTGTCACATCTACCCCATGGTACAAAGGACTATCCAGCAGAAGAAAGAAGCAACGAAAAGTGCGCAGCCGGCCCGTGGTGCTTTTAGCCCATGCGTTCCCCGTTTATTTTATTTGTTCGTCTACGTTTAGTCCCACATTGCCTAGCCTTTAACCCCTAAACCTTTTTTCCACCTATAAATATAGACCCATAGAGCCATGAAAAATTATCCATTGCGTGTTAAATCAATATTTTGGTTTGACTAGCTAAACATATTTTTCTCCTCTCCGGCGGGACTTTTGAAAGTTGTCTCCACACTCCGAAGTCGTCTTTTCAATACCTCATAAAGATATATTTATTCGTTCTCTGTATTTATACGTTAGATCTCGAATTCTTTTATCCGTAGCTATTTTTATTTTCTTCTGTAAAACAGCTTGGCCCTGATTTTTCAAATAGCCATAAATTTTTACTCGTTCATCTAAATTAGATGAAACCAGCGTCTATAGTTTCGTCTTGTTTTCACCTATCCAATGAACCTGTCACATCAATTTTTTTTAATTTTCAAATTTCGAAATTTGTTTCATAGTCAAATTTCTTTTGATCATATCTTTTTATCCGTACCTCCGTTTTCGATGAAACCAACGCCCACTTCTTCGTTATGATCCCCTCTATCCAATAAAACAACTTAAACATGTTTTTGAAAGTTTTAAAATTTGAATTCAAACAGATTTGTATTCAAACTTCTTTTGTTCATAACTTAAGTTCCGTAACTCCGTTTGAGTTGATTCTTTTTGGAAAGCGAAGCTCTTGACCTAAACTTTCTGATAAGGCCAAATTCACATAATTTTGGTACTGTTAGAAATTGTTTTATGTTGCAAGAGTTATTTGCTTGGTTTTGATGTTTTCCGAAGTGTCTTCTTCGTTCTTCTCGATCTTTTGAATGATTGCTTATGTGTGGTTGCTATTGCTTGCTTACGATAGATTGACCGGAGTGTGACGAGTAGAACTATCAAGAGTTTTGAGTGCGAATCATCTTCATCAACATTGCAGGCAAGTAACACTTTGATCATACTTTCCATACCCAGTTTTATTGCATTAGATCTATTCCTCAAACAATTGCATGATTAGGATCTAATTAAATTGTGGGAATTGGGAAGTAGTTGAGGTAGTACCTATTACCTGTTCTCTTATCAAACCCCTTGGGAGTTACTTCTACGTTGCTATTATATTGCCATGCTATGCTCGTAGACGTGGATTGGTTTTTGAGAGATATTCATGACAGATGTGAGATTGTTAAGAATGGTTTACCTAAGGTGGCAACTAAAACTCACATCTGGGTGGATTGAGGCACCTGGAGAACCCAGTGTTGTCTGTTTGTATAAGGACCGCCACCCAGGCTCAAAGGGATCATAAGATTATTCATGCTAGAAACTTCCGTGTGCAGCCACAAGCTATTATGGGCTCTAGCATAGTTGAGTAGGTTACATGATCTCTTGAAGAGGTGGGCTAGCAGATGTAGGGAAAAGTAGGTGTATCGGTCCACCCAGAGTAAAGAGTGATTGTTCCTGAAAGACTGTGTCTCGGTCATCCGTTTCTCAAACATCATGCAGTGCGAGAATCAAGTGGAGGCGATCGAGTCTTGTGGGGAAAAGTGCGCAAACCTCTGCAGAGTGTACAAACTAATCATGGTTAGCCGTGTCCCCGGTTATGGACAACTTGAGTATCTAGTACCTGGATTATCATTTGAATCTCATCACCATGTTACTTTTTAATTAATTTTGCTGGGTTAATGATGATACTTAATTGGGATTGAGTTGGAGGTACCTTCTCAATGTTTAACAACCACCATGATAGGTAAATAAAATTTATTCCTTTGCAGTAGGGAAAAATTGGCTTTTCGCAAAAACATTATAACCATAGAGCTTTTCCACCAGCCATATATGCATGTAGTGATAGCCTTTGTTCATCATTTCTCTATGGTGTGAATTTGCCAGTACATTCAATGTACTGACCCGTTTTCGGGCTGCAACGTTTCATGTTGCAGGATATCTTACGACGAGTAAGTGATACGTTAGGGTTACGATTTCTACACTCAACTTTGCCGTTGGTGTTGATGGGAATCCACAACCTTGTTACTTCCGCTATTTTGGATTGAGGTAATAGTATTTACGTTATTTTATACATGTGATTTACCTCTGTTATAAATCCTCGAGTACTGTGTGTGTCAGCATACCGATCCAGGGATGACACTTAAGCACAGAGACTTGATCCATTCGGGTCAGGTCGCTACATGACTACATTTGGTTGCTGCATCTTGTAGTTAACACGCCTTTCCATTTCTATTTAACAATAACCAGTGCACTTAGACCGGCACAATACCAGTTTGAATGACTATGTTTGCTTGTTGTTAAATGTTAGGCCTTTTGCAGTAGCACACCTTTCCACTTGTTCTGCTTTACTAGCGTGCTTAAACCTGCACACTGAAGCTATCTTTTGCAGATTATTTTGTTTGCCATGTATAATTTTGGTTGATGTTTAGCCTGTTGTGCTTAACATGCTTCTCGATGTACCTACACAGGACAATTTTGGGAATGACTGTTGTTTTCATCGAGGTTAGTTTCATCCCATGGCTTATATCTGCTCACTGTTTAGAATATCGTTAGCTGATACCATATAGGTCGGCGGCTGATAAGGGACTAATCGGTGAATCGGACTTTTAACTAAATATATCTGTAACCCATTTATCGTTAGGTTAACTAGGGCCATATGTAATATATCTGAGGCTACATAGCAACATGCACTGTACTTAATGTCTAAATATGCAATCCTAGGCTACATAGCAACAAGGAAGAGTGTTGCATTAATGTTCTAATGATGTCTAGATATACGTAGAAGAGCAGCAGCAGCAGCAGCAACAACAACACATCCCTGTTTGGATACTCAACTTAGCTAGAGGTTAGAGTTAGTTTCTAGCTCATTACTAACCCTGAACTAACTGCATCCAAAGGTTGTTTGGATGGCAGGGTTAGATTGACAATAAATGCACTAGGAGAACTAACTCCAATTAGCACCTCTTGGGTTGGATAGTTTTTTTGGGTGGGTTATAGATGCAACTAGCTCAAACTAGCCCTCATGTTTAGATATACTTTAGGGCTATTTGAGCCCGAACTAGCTCAAAGTAACTGTAACCCATGGATACAGCAGCACTTAATCAGCCGATAATTTGTAAGAATGCACTAAACTCCTTCCGGCCCATAATATAAGATGTTAATTTATCTAATATGTGAGTATATTGGAGGTTATAAGATACTCCCTCCGTTCCTAAATATTTGTCTTTTTAGAGATTTCAAATGGACTACCACATACGAATGTATATAGACATATTATAAAAGAGTGTTGTACTACATCATTGTGCAATTGCTGTTTAGCTTCTAATATTAACTTGGTGCTTTTAGGTACATATGTCATTGGTAAAGATCCGCGCTTCGACCCTTTCTACGTATGGGACAATGAGATATCGATGAACCATCATCAAGTGAGGAAGCTGATAAAGATTGTTAGTAAAATGGGTCCAAAGATGGCAATTAAACTATTTGTTTACACTTTATCCAAGACAACATCGAACTGCAGGATGGTAAGTAAGAACTCTGCAGCCTGCTTTTTACTGCCCATAATGAGTTGTGTTAGATGACAATGTCTGAATATTTTTCCTTTGAAGTGGTTGCCAAAGAAGTTTACTCAAGATGACCTCTCAAACTACATGATTGGTGGGCATGCAAAGGTTAAAGTATTTCTACCAGAACACGATGATTATCTAGATGTTTTCATGAAGACCGTGAAGGATGGGCGGTCGGCCATCACAAGGGGTTAGACTAGAGTCGTGCGTGCCTTCTGCATGGAGGAGGGCACAATATGGGCAGTCCACTTCACCTTGTTCAGCAACCAGAATATAGTTCGCCTCTTTCTTTACCGTCTTTAATAGTACAAGTATACAACTGTTCTTATGTAATTCTTGAACATATGTACCTATGGATCGAATAATGCATTGGTTGTTTGAACCTGATGGATATGAATAAAGCTGTAGCATACATTCAAATTCAAATTCAAATCTGGTAAAATTTGAAATAGCAGCAATTAAATTACGGTGAAATTACGCTCTCCAGGATGTTACGGCACACACGGTTGGTAAAACACAAACGTTTGTGATATACACCATAGTCCGAGACGGTTCACAGAGAGGAAATGTGTGCAAGCATGCACACAGATGCCGTTTGCAAAGCGTGTGCGATGTCAGACAATATCACAAACACTGCGGGCAAACTAAACGTTTGTGTTAGTTGCCTTATCATACACAATTCGCAACCATGAACTGTTTCTGATGAAGTATGCATCGTAAATGTTGCGCCATAGAATAGCGTGTGCGATGGTTGTCGTGTACGATGATATTACGACGGTCCGACATTTCATAATCCTGTCTGACACTCATACGATGATTAGCTAATCTTCTTAATAGTGAACCGTTTGTGATGGGCCGCGCATCATACACGTTCTATAATAGTGAACCGTTTGTGATGGGCCGCGCATCGTAAACGTAGCACCACAGAATACCAACTGCGATGGCAATGCGAGCAGAAACGAGTAGGAGTACTGTAGGGCCCCTATCCCCCACGGTTTCTGGGTCGTGTGGGAAGGACCCCCCTATCGCCAACACTCACTTGGCGACGGTTCCAAATGCCATCGCAGAAAGGGGTTAAAAACCGTTTGTATAGCACCAACGCGCACCAGTGACTCTTCGCAAGAGTCCTTAGCCCTTTTCAAGGAGGCAAGATCTTTAGGATGAACATCAATGTTTGCACAAATTTTCAAGCATAGTTCATCATTTCGTGCTTCCTCATATTGGACTTTCCGCTCAAGGATTTCATATTTTTCCTTTTCCTCGGTTATGAGGGTTTCGAGTTCCTTAATGGTGATGGTGTGCTTACCCACCATCTCCATAAGCATACGAAAGATAGTGAGCTTCTTTCCTTTGAGGGAGCACATGACCTTATTTAATTTAGCAAACATGGGGTCATCTATATCATTATCATCATAATTATCCTCCGTATCACGATACTCATCACTAGGAGTAGGAGGAGTGAAGAGAGGAGGATTTGATCGTGGGGTTACCTTGACCTTGTCAGGAGAGTGTTGGTCCTCTCCATCTTCTACCACAGCCTTTGCCATTAGGCACTTGTGAGCATTGCCCTTGTAGTCTTTCATATAGTTGTAGGTGACAGCATCACCACTCCTGTTGACTAGCCTCAAAGTGTTTTGAGAATCTTGAGCAACTCCGGCAACACCACTAACATCATCCGGATCGGATTCTTCATGAGCAACCATTGCTTTCCCATCTCTCTTCTTGAGCTTTGAGTTCAAAGGGTTTGGCAACTTCTTCTTGGGAAAGGTCTTGGGAAACCTTGGTTTATCTTCTCTCTTCTCATAGGGGCAATCGTTGGAGAATTTGTTGGCTTCTTCGCAGTTGTGACATTTTCTCACTTTCTTCTTCTGGAACTTCCCTTGAATTTTCCTGCGCTAATCTTCTTGACAAAGAGGGCAATGTCTTCATATGAAGGGCTCTCATCGGAGTCAATCTCATCACCATCTTCATTCTCATCATCTTCATCTTCTTCACTTTGCTCTTCTTCATATACATGCTTGGCCTTCAATGCAAGATTGATTTTTGATGTTGAGGTACCATGCATGGCAAGATGTTTTGTAGCATTTGCCTTTGACTCTTCAAATAGTTGGAAAGTGGATATGATGTCATCTGGAGTCATTTCCTTGAGTCCATGGTGTTGTCTTGTGTCCCACACCATGTGGTGATGATACGGAGCAAGAGCATGAAGCAACTTATCCACGAGAAATCGCTTAGTCAAGTTGAATCCATCTTGTGTCTTGTCACACTCACATGACTCGATGTCAGTGGTGAGACGCATGTGACGCTCAAGGAGTTGCTTGGGAGATTCACCTTTCTCCATACAATTGTTTTGCAATTGACCCTTGGCAATTTCATATTGAGCAAGCCGGAGAGTGGAGGTACCGGTCTTGGTCCTCACAATGGTATCCCATAATTCCTTGGCACTTGTGATATCTATGTATGGTCTCCTTTGCTTGCCAGTCATACCTCTCCTTATGCACATGGTTGTTGTGTCATTGAGATTCTTTTCATATACCTCTCTTGGAGTAAGATTCTTCGGGTCAACAGCTTGGTAGCCATACTCCAAGATCTCCAACATCTCATCATTTCCATATCGAAGATGATCCTGCATAGCAACTCTCCACAAAGTAAAATCGGTAGTGTCATCAATTAAAGGAGGTTTTCCTTGAGGGTTATACTTTGGTTTCTCTATTTGAGGTCTTGCACAAAGCCAAGGAACATTGGAGTGTTCATTACTAGGAGGTTGTTGGCCCAGTGAAGGAGTAGGCATAGCTGGCCTCGAGGCCGCACCACCAGAAAGTGGTGCAAGAATCATGGTTAGTGTGGCTAGTCTCATTTGGACCAAGGCCTCAAGAGAAGCATCATGCTCCTCCTTTTTCTTAGCAAGCGCCCGTTCCAGATCCTCAGAAGTGAAGGACATGACTTCCGTGGAAGCCGCGCCCGTATTCTTCGGATCCGCAACAAGGGGAGTCCCATCGGGGTTCATCTCGCTCTAGGGCGGTTAAGCCACAAGAATAGAGCATGAGGCTCTGATACCAATTGAAAGGATCGAGATGGACCTAGAGGGGGGATGAATAGGTACAATTACAAATTTTAATTATTACTTAGCAATTGTAGGCAATAATGCGGAATATGAAAGTGAGCCTAACAATTGCAAGTATGATGCTAAGAGCTAAGCAAGATAAACAAGTAACACAAATATGTGAGTAAGCAAGCACAATATGATATAAGTAAGTCCTAAGAGACAAGTAACCACAAGTAGAGAGTTAGGGTTAGGAATAACCCCAACTCCGAGAGACGAGGATGTATGCCGATGTTCACTTGCTTGGAGGGAAGCTATGTCACCGTTAGAGAGGTGGATGTTACCATGAAGGCAAACCAACGCCACTAAGGCTCACCCTATTCTCCCTTTGAGACAACACCACGAAGGCGTTTCTCAACCACTAGTGGTAGACCTTGGGGTGGTCTCCAAACCCTCACAAACTTTCCTGGGGTAATCACAATGATCGATTCCTCACCGAAAGAATCCTATCGCCTAGGAGTCTCGAACCTGCAAGAGTAATAAGATCTGAGGGGAAAAAGCTCAAGACTTGCTCAAATCATGATTTGCTTCGGTCGCAAGAAGGAGAGGGATAAGATCTTTCTTTTGATTGGAACAACACTTTCAAACTCTCAAGATTCAAACAGGGATCTAGGATTTCATGGATGAGAAAGAGCAAGGGAGCACATGTGTTCTTGGGGCGTGTTGGAGTGGAGTGTTCAACCTTATCTCGAAGAGGTAAGGAACTATATATACCCACAACAGATTAGAGCCGTTTTGAGCAGAGGTTGACTTGCCCGGATGATCTGGAGGACCATCCAGATGATCTGGACAGCGTCCGGACGATCTGGCTATAGACCCGGATGTAAGTGGTAGCAGCAGAGCTGCGTGGAGGCCGGACAGTCAGGAGGACAGCCCGGATGATCTGGTCGTAAGCCCGGATGATCCGGATGAACGCCCGGACGATCTGGCTTCATCCACCAAAGTTCTGTGATGCAGGGAGCGATATTATCCAGACGATCCAGGAGAAGGCCCGGATGATCCGGCTATGGGGTTAGCTTGTGGATAGAATGAAGAGAAAGAGTAGTGGGTTTTGGCTAAGGAGTTTTGCTAGGGACTTTGGTCTTTGTGAAAAACTTCTTGTGAGGTAGATTGTAAGCAAGCCTTGAACCTACACCTCGGATCCCCTCTTAATAGTGCGGGATCCTTATTACTCAAGAAATATACAAAAGAGCACGATGCTTCATCTTTGTTTGCTCCTTTCCTCATTGGTTAATTGCTTGAGTAATATCTCATATGATGTCTCCATGATACACATTAAAACCTGTGTATATACTCAGCAAACATGGTTAGTCCCCTATATGTATTTTGTCATCAACATCAAAAATATACTTAAGAGCAAGATTGCACTTTCACCTTGGTCTCATCACTGAGGGAAATACCTACCGCCGCTGTGTTGCATCATGACTTCCTCTTTGGGGAAATACCGATGTAGCTTCAAGCCGCATCAGTGTGGCACATAAACAATTTGGTGATCACATTGGCTATAGTTTGTCAGGCACAGATGACTGCTTACTGATGGGCACACAGCAGAGTGTAAACTATGATCCCATCAAAACAATGCCACCTCCCGAGCTAGAAAACTATAACTTTCAGAAAGAAGACAGTGGCAATTATTCAAACATGGAACTAGATTCACAAAGTGAAGATAGTGGAGAGTATGTAGCTGGTATGGAAAGTACAGATGATAGCTCTTGTGAAGATAGAGGTGATTTGCAGCCAACTATAGCAGATATGAAAAAGGCAATGATGTCCACTACACAACTTTCCTCTTGTAGACGTTGTTCGGCCTCCAAGTGTAGAGGTTTGTAGGACAGTAGCAAATTTCCCTCAAGTGGATGACCTAAGGTTTATCAATCCATGGGAGGCGTAGGATGAAGATAGTCTCTCTCAAACAACCCTGCAACCAAATAACAAAGAGTCTCTTGTGTCCCCAACACACCCAATACAATGGTAAATTGTATAGCTGCACTAGTTCGGCGAAGAGATGGTGATACAAGTGCAATATGGATGGTAGATATAGTTTTTTGTAATCTGAAAATTTAAAAGCATCAAGGTAATTAATGATAAAAGTGAGCGAAAATGGTATTGCAATGCTTCGAAACAAGGCCTAGGGTTCATACTTTCACTAGTGCACATTCTCTCAACAAGGATAACATAATTAGATCATATAACTATCCCTCAACATGCAACAAAGAGTCACTCCAAAGTCACTAATAGCGGAGAACAAACGAAGAGATTATTGTAGGGTATGAAACCACCTCAAAGATATTCTTTCCGATCAATCCATTGGGCTATTCCTATAAGTGTCACAAACATCCCTAGAGTTCGTAGTAAAATAACACCTTAAGACACAAATCAACCAAAACCCTAATGTCACCTAGATACTCCAATGTCACCTCAAGTATCCGCGGGTATGATTATACGATATGCATCACACAATCTCAGAGTCATCTATTAAACCAACACAAAGAACTTCAAAGAGTGCCCCAAAGTTTCCACCGGAGAGTCAAGACAAAAACGTGTGCCAACCCCTATGCATAGATTCCCAAGGTCACGGAACCCGCAAGTTGATAACCAAAACATACATCAAGTGAATCAATAGAATACCCCATTGTCACCACATGTATCCCACACAAGACATACATCAAGTGTTCTCAAATCCTTAAAGACTCAATCCGATAAGATAACTTCAAAGGGTAAACTCGATCCATTACAAGAAGGTAGAGGGGGAGAAACATGATAAGATCCAACTATAGTAGCAGAGCTCGCGGTACATCAAGATCGTGCCAAATAAGGAACACGAGAGAGAGAGAGAGATCAAACACATAGCTACTCATACATACCCTCAGCCTCGAGGGTGAACTGCTCCCTCCTCATCATGGAGAGCGCTGGGATGATGAAGATGGCCACCGGTGATGATTCCTCCCTCCGGCAGGGTGCCGGAAATGGGCCCCGATTGGTTTTTGGTGGCTACAGAGGCTTGCGGCAGCGGAACTCCCTATCTAGGTTTCTTTCTGGGGGTTTCTGTATTTATAGGAATTTTTGGTGTCGGGAACAAGTCAGGGGCCCCACGGAGAGTCCACGAGGCACAGGGGCGCGCCCTAGGGGGTGGGCGCGCCCTCCACCATTGTGGGGCCCACGGTACTCCCCTCCGGTAACTCTTCGTTCCAGTATTTTTTATATTTTCCAGAAAAAATCTCCGTTGATTTTTAGCGCATTCCGAGAACTTTTAATTCTGCACAAAAACAACACCACGGTAGTTCTGCTGAAAACATTGTCAGTCCGGGTTAGTTCTAACCAAATCATACCAAAATCATGTAAAAATATTATAAATTGCATGAATACATCAAAAATTATAGATACATTGGAGACGTATCAGCATCCCCAAGCTTAATTCCGGCTCGTCCTCGAGTAGGTAAATGATAAAAATAGAATTTTTTGATGTGGAATGCTACCTAACATATTTATCAATGTAATCTTCTCTACTGTGGCAAGAATATTCAGATCCATAAGATTCAAAACAAATATTTAATATTGACATAAATATAATAATACTTCAAGCATACTAACAAAGCAATCATGTCTTCTCAAAATAACATGGCCAAAGAAAGCTATCCCTACAAAATCATATAGTCTGGCTATGCTCTATCTTCATCACACAAAATATTTAATCATGCACAACCCCGATGACAAGCCAAGCAATTGTTTCATCCTTTTGATGTTCTCAAACTTTTTCAATCTTCATGCAATACATGAGCATGAGCCATGGACATAGCACTATAGGTGGAATGGAATGGTGGTTGTGGAGAAGACAAAAAGGAGAAGACAGTCTCACATCAACTAGGCGTATCAACGGGCTATGGAAATGCCCATCAATAGATATCAATGTGAGTGAGTAGGGATTGCCATGCAATGGATGCACTAGATCTATAAGTGTATGAAAGCTCAAAAATAAACTACGTGGGTGTGCATCCAACTCGCTTGCTCATGAAGACCTAGGGCATTTTGAGGAAGCCCATCATTGGAATATACAAGCCAAGTTCTATAATGAAAGATTCCCACTAGTATATGAAAGTGACAACATAGGAGACTCTCTATCATGAAGATCATGGTGCTACTTTGAAGCACAAGTGTAGTAAAAGGATAGTAGCATTGCCCCTTCTCTCTTTTTCTCTCATTTTTTTTGTTTTTTTTTCCTTTTTTGGGCCTTTTCTTTTTTTATGGCCTCTTTTTTCTCTCTTTTTTATTTATTTTTTTCATTTTTCGTCCGGAGTCTCATCCCGACTTGTGGCGGAATCATAGTCTCCATCATCCTTTCCTCACATGGGACAATGCTCTAATAATGATGACCATCACACTTTTATTTACTTACAACTCAAGAATTACAACTCAATACTTAGAACAAAATATGACTCTATATGAATGCCTCCGGCGGTGTACCGGGATGTGCAATGAATCAAGAGTGACATGTATGAAAGAATTATTAAGGTGGCTTTGCCACAAATACAATGTCACCTACATGATCATGCAAAGCAATATGACAATGATGAAGCGTGTCACAATAAACGGAATGGTGGAAAGTTGCATGGCAATATATCTCGGAATGGCTATGCAAATGCCATAATAGGTAGGTATGGTGGTTCTTTTGAGGAAGGTATATGGTGGGTGTATGGTACCGGCGAAAGTTGTGTGGTACTAGAGAGGCTAGCAACACTACAAAACAAAGACACATCCGTGACATTATGACACTTCTATGACAATAGTGACAAAACCCGGTATCATCATATGTGGTGGGCTCCTACTTCTATGACAAAAAATCATGGCAGAAAATGGGCTTTTCGTCCTAGGCGGGCCGGAGACCCAGCTGCATGACATTCTTTGGGCCATCCATGACGGAAAAAACCGTGGTAGAAGCGAGGGCGAGGAAAATATCGGGGTGTTCCAGGTTACGGTGGGTGGTCGGGGCCGAGCGATGCGCGTTTCTCTCATACACGCACGCGCGTGGGTGCGAGGCGTTGGGCTCTAATTGAACCCGAGCAAGGCATTGAGCTCTAACTGAACCCGAGCGATTGCACTGCAGGCTACGCGTTTCTGAACCAGAGCGATCGATCGATGGCTGTTAACTGAACCCGATCGAGCGATTCCTTCGCTACTGCTGCTAACTGAAGCCGATCGATGCTGCCTCTGGATGAACAGTGAGCGTTGCTGGGGGGTTTGGATGAGCAGTTCCCGGTGGGGGTGGATGAACAGGACCCCGTGGTGTTGCCTCTGGATGAACAGGACCCCGATCGATCGAGCCTGTTGGGGCTGGATGAATAGGACCCCGTGGAGGGCTGGATGAACAGGACCACCCCGTGGAGGGCTGGATGAACAGTAGATGGTGGAGGGCTGGATGAACAGTAGCCGGTGGAGTAGCACGCGGTGGAGGCTGGATGAACAGGAGCCCGTGGATGAACAGTCGCAGGTGGAGGCTGGAGGAGGTCGATGGTGGATGAACAGTAGCCCGTGGAGGCTGGAGGGGGTCGACGGTGGAGATGAACAGTATCCCGTGGAGTCTCGTTTTGCGGTACGCCACACCCCTCCCGATGAACAGGACCCCCGTTTCGACCGTAGCGCTCCAACACAAGTCCGTTTCCTCCGTTTTGCGGTATGCCACACCCCTCCCGATCAACAGGACCCCTGTTCGACCGTAGGAGGTCCGTTTCCTCCGTTTTGCGGTACGCCAGACCCCTCCCGATGAACAGGATCCCGTTTCGAATGTGGCCGATCGAACACAAGGTCGTTTCCACCGTTCTGCGGTACGCCAGGCCTCGTTTCCATCGGTTGTTCCGTCCAAGCCGGTTGGCTCCCACGCGTTCCGTTGCCTCCCGATGAACACGACGCATTCCGTTGCCTCCCCATGAACACAATGACGACGCTGTTGTTTTTTTTGTGGGCGATGACGACGCTGTTTCTCCGTTCCGACCCAGCCATGTACACGAGCCCTGGCCGTACGTATGCGCGAGTAGGTGTTCGAGACCCTGCCCGTATGTACGTACGTGGCTGTATTTTCTTTCTTGCACACTGGCCGCTGTACGTACGTGTACATGCTACGTGCGTGCCTGTACTACAACACGTGCGCGCCTCTACATGTACCAGTATGTACGTACATGTTCGCGACCAGAATGACAACGCTACGTACGCTTCGACCAGGTGGGTCCCGACTGTCAGACACTTCCTTGCGTGCGAAGATGTAGCTGGTGGGTCCCAGCAGTCAGGGGGCGAATTGTTTTTTTGCCCAGACGCACTTCCTTGCGTGCGAAGATGTCCCTGATAGGTCCCAGCAGTCAGGGGGGAAACGTTTTTTTCACGAAATACGGTTGCCCGTCCTGTGGGTCCCCGCTGTCAGGTGCACGAATAATTATTTTGCACGTAATAAGGAGGCACTTCCTTGCGGCTGCCGTGGACCCAGCTGTCAGCCTCTCCGTGTACAGTACTCTTCCGATGGAAGTCGGTCGTTGACCACATTGACCACGCCGCGCCGAGAGCACCAAGGTGGTGGACGACGGCGAGGCCTAGGAAGGGGACGACGCGGAGCCAGGGAAGACGCGGCAGTGGATGCCCACGTGGAGAGGAGTACGAGGGTTCACTGGTTCGGCTGCGGTGTGAGGCTGCCGTCGCCGCAGAATAACAGGGGGTGTGGGTGAGTAGAGGGATGGCCTGGCCAGTGGTGGGAGTAGTTGGGGGCGGTGAGGCCTCCGCGGCATCGCAGCCGGCCACGGGAGGCAGGAGCACGAGGCACGACCGACGCTGGTTTGGGCGGCTGGAGCAAGGAGACCAGAGGTTGAAGAAGCACTACGGCCGTTGGATGGACATCGTACGGTTAATGGAGCTAGAATCGTGCATATTGACTAAGTTGACAAAGCCCTCCGTCCCCGTCAACTTAGTAGGCCCACAAGTCAGCCTGCCACTATACAGGGTCCCAGCTAGCAGGGGGAGTATTCATTTTTGTGTGGGTAATAAGGAGGCACTTCCTTGCGTGCGAAGATATAGCTGGTGGGTCCGAGCTGTCAGCGGAGGTAACATTTTTTCGTGAAATACAGAGGCCCTTTCGGTGGGTCCCAGATGTCAGGTGGAGGAATCATTATTTTGCGCGTAATAAGGAGCCATTTCCTTGCGTGCGGCCGTGGACCCAGCTGTTAGCCTCTCCATGTACAGTCCACTTCAGATGCATGTCGGTAGTCGACCACGTTGACCAGGCCGCGCCGAGAGCACCAGGGCGGTGGACGACGGCGAGGCCTAGGAAGGGAACGACACGGATCCAGGGAAGACTTGGCAGTTGTTTCCCACGTGGGGGGGGGGGGAGGGGGGGAGTACGACTGTACGAGGGTTTACTAGTTCGTCTGCCGTCGCCGGAGAATAACAACAGCTGTGGGTGAGTAGAAGGATGGCTAGGCCTGCGCGGCAGTATAGCCGGCCGCGAGGAGGAGGCAGTAGGCAGTCCCGCCGGCTCTTGTTTGAGCGGCTGGAGCAGGAAGAGCAGAGATTGAAGAAGCACGACGGCCGTTGGATGGACATCCAACAGTCACTGCTTATGCGTCAACCTTTTATTTAGGAAAGCCTCAAATCTGTGGAAAACAGCATACAACCCATCTGCCATTATTTCTAATAATTTACAGCCCATTTGCTAATTATTAAGGTTTGTTTTGGAGCCCATATTCTTTTTGTCAGCATTACAGCCCATATTGTGGCCACGGTTAAAAAATTATACAAAATTTTGCATATTTCGGTGCGGTCCGAACTGTTTTTAATCCCGAAATTTCCAGTCACATTCAAACTGATTTAAAAAAATGTATATCAATATAAAATCCAAGAAATTGTCCATGCATAAAAATCAATGCAATTTAAAATCTCGAAATGGAAAAAAGAAATTTGAAACTAATTGCCGGTTTGATGTGTTTTAAAAATGTACAACCCATTTCTCATTACCCATAGGCCATTTTCTCGGCCAGCCGAATGAAGCTCTCCTCGTCTTGAAATATTTGCAGCCCAACAAGCCTGACAAAGCGACTTACTTGGCAAATCACAATAAAACTGGGTTTGTGGCCGTGGACCCAGCTGCGGCCGTGGACTCAGCTATCAGCCTCTCCACGTACAGTACTCTTACGATGGAAGTCGGTCGTTGACCACATTGACCACGCCGTGCCGAGAGCACCAAGGCGGTGGACGACGGCGAGGCCTAGGAAGGGGACGACGCGGAGCCGGGGAAGACGCGACAGCGGATGCCCACGCGGAGAGGAGTACGAGGGTTCACTGGTTCGGCTACGGTGTGAGGCTGTCGTCGCCCCAGAATAACAGGGGCTGTGGGTGAGTGGAGGGATGGCCTCGCCAGCGGTGGGAGTAGTATGGGGGCGGTGAGGCCTCCACGACAGCACAGCCGGCCACAGGAGGCAGGAGCAGGCGGCACGACCGGCGCTGCTTTTGGCGGCTAGAGCAAGAAGACTAGAGGTTGAAGAAGCACTATGGCCGTTGGATGGACATCGTACGGTCACTAGAGCTAGAATCGTTCATATTGACTAATTTGACAAAGCCCTCCGTCCCCGTCAACTTAGTAGGCCCACAAGTCAGCCACACACTATGGTGGGTCCCAGCTAGCAGGGGGTATTCATTTTTGTGTGCGTAATAAGGAGGAACTTCCTTGCGTGCGAAGATATAGCTGGTGGGTCCGACCTGTCAGCGGTGGGAACGTTTTTTTCGTGAAATACAGAGGCCCTTCCAGTGGGTCCCAGTTGTCAGGTGGAGGAATCATTATTTTGCGCGTAATAAGGAGGCAATTCCTTACATGCGGCCGTGGACCCAGCTGTCAGCCTCTCCACGCACAGTCTACTTCCGATGGTGTCGTTCATTGACCACGTTGACCACTCCGCGCCGAGCGCATCCAAGGTGGTGGACGACGGCGGGGCCTAGGAAGGGAACGATGCGGAGCCGGGGAAGACGCGGAGCCGGGGAAGACACGGCAGTGGATTCCCACGCGGAGAGGAGTACGAGGGTTCACTGGTTCAGCTGCGGTGTAAGGCTGCCTTCGCCGCAGGGCCTGGCTAGCGAAGACTTGAAGTGAGGGCTTACTCATCCTAATCTTCTCTTTACTACTTAGTTAAGTTTAGTAGTAGTAGGGGCGGTGAGGCCTCAACGGCAGCACAGCCGGCCACTGGAGGCAGGAGCAGGCGGTCTCGCCAGCGCTGGTTTGGGCGGCTGGTGCAAGAAGAGCAGCGATTGAAGAAGCAGCTGGACCGTTTGATTCAAATCCAACGGTTACTGCTGCTAGAATCGTTTGTTGACTAAGTTGGCAAGCCCTGCGTACGCGTCAACCTAGTGGGCCCACAGGTCAGCCTCCCAACCGGTGCACCCCAGATGTCAGTGGGAGGAATCATTTTTTTGCGTAATAAGGAGGCAGTTGATTGCGTGCGACCAGGCCAGTGGAGGGAGTAGGGTGGGCCGGGGAAGCCTGCGCGGCATCACAGCGGGCCGCAAGAGGAGGGAGCAGGCAGTCCCGCCGGCGCTAGTTTAGGCGGCTGGAGCAGGAAGATCAGAGATTGAAGAAGCACGTCGGTCGTTGGATGGACATCCAACAGTCACTGCTACTAGAATCGTGTGTTGACTGACAAAGCCTTGCGTAAACAAGTCAGCCTTGAAATATGTGGCGTGTACAGCCCATTTGCTATTATTTTTATAATTTTCCCATTTTCTAATTCATATGGAATTTATTGCAGCCCGTTTTCCATTTTTAGAATTGCTGCCCATTTTCTGGTCAGTACCAGGGTTAAAAAAATTAACTAAATATGTGGGAAAATTTGAAAATTCGCAAATTTTTGCTGGGGAACAAAATATTCTTAATCCAAAAATTAGTAGCCATACTAAGACAAATTTTAAAATAAATTAGTACTGTGTCATGTTAAATCCAATGAAATACGGAGTATCAGATATTAGTGAAGAACAAAAACAAAAAAGAAACTAATATCCCATTTGCTATAATTTTTTTGAAATTTTCAACCCCTTTTGATATTACTTTTAACAGACACTGACCATACTCTTTGGCCAGGCCGGAATGCATCCCTCCTCGTCTTGAAAGATTTGTAGCCCAGTAAGTCGGAGAAAACAAATAGGCCTAGCTTGGGTATTCTTCAAAAACAAATACTGGGCTACCTATTTTCCCAAAGAAAAAACTACTGGGCTGGTCATGTTGTTAGACGGGCCACAGAGACCGCACAACCCAGTTTATACCCTGCTCCTCCAAATTACTACTCAAAAAAAAGTTGTGACATTATGTCATTAATTGACTATACGTTGAAAATGATGTGGGTCCCAGATATTAGCAGGGTGGATTAGAGTAAAAAAAACAAGGGTTTCATCTGAGTAGTAAAAGAGGCGCTTGCTTATGTTCGGGAGTGGACCTGGTGGGTCCGTACTGTCATACTCACAACTACAGTCCTCCCCCGGTTCACTATGTTGACAGGGACCATTTCAAAAAAAAAACTATGTTAACAGGGCCGGACGGCGGCGCCGCGGCGAGCGCACCAAGGCGGAGGATAAACTGCTGTCGCCAATGTGCTGAGCTGGGTTGGACATTCTTATTGAAAAATAAAAATGGACCGAAACTATTTATGATGTTGACTAAGATTTATATGGGTCCGCTGGTTGCAGGAAGAAAATGCTGGGAGAAAGAAGACTAGTCGCTATCTTTGCCTAAGAATAATATCGACTGAATGTAACGACACTATCATAGGAAATAATATCCTCCTGTTAAATCGTGAATTTAAAGAACTGGTGCATGAGCATTTAGCTTTATTTATTTATTTACTTATTTATGTTTAGGGGACCATTAGCATGTACCTGGGCCGGATTCATGTGAGAGCCTCCCTTCCAGTTAATTATGGGTTTCTCTATTGGGCCTTCATTAGTGGGCTGCATGTTATCAACAAGTGGAAAATGTGTTCCGTACGAAAAATAGTATGCGCTACGTACGGTATGGGGCACGAAAGGATCGAACCGTGCAACGACTTCCAAAACATTGTGTTTGTCGTTCTAACAACACATTTATTCAACCAACAGACGAAATATACTACTAATTGTACATTGAAAACAGTAGCAGCAGCAACCAGGGCTGGGGGTGCAACAGAAGCAGTAAGCAGGCCAAAAGAGTGAAGATGCAACTCTCTCTTCCAGACCAAACATCAGCCATCATTACTAAAGGGCTACCAAAAAAGAACAAGTGTATGCATCAAACTAAAGAAAGATCCTACTACACCAAGTGTACGCATCTAACTAAGTGGCTCAGTTAGACGTTACTATTTATTAAGCTGTGGAGATTGGCTGACGGCTTGACCAGATGGGTGCCTGACGGGGGATACTCCAGCCAGCAGGTCGAAGTCTGATACTTGCGACCCTCTCTCCTACTTTGGGCTGCAGAGCGTGGCGGCACATATCAGTGTATGGTGCATGCAGAGACGCATGGTACGCTGTGTACACACAATTTTGCCTGATGAATGAAACTGCACTGCCATCATGATCCTTGCCGTCGGTTATCTCCTGGTTAGTTGGATAATTCAGTCTGACAAATAGAGAGCGTGTAACAAGGCTACTTACCAACCTCCAGTCAAAAATTCCTGAAGGCCCAGAGAAGCTGGGATCCTACTCAAAGACCTTGTAGTGACTATGATTGTATTCCGCGAAACAACACGTCCGGTACGTGCGAACGATAATCAATCATTCGCCGTTGTCTGATCGAGCCAGGAATCACCTACAACTACCATGCTGCTTTTCTTTGAAAGGTTCTGGTATTAGGAAGGGTAGGGACACCAGGCGGCCTACAATATCATATCAAGTTGGAGTCAAATAACCCTAAAAAAGTTGGAGTCAAATAAAAAAGGGCTCTTGATGTAGTCAATCTTAAGAACAGCATGTTATGAGCATGAATATTTTTTCTGTAAATGTTGACAGTAATATAAGCAAGCCATCATGATATCATAGGAAAGTAACATACTGCTGTAACAACCGTTTGTAGCGATGATTGGAGTAGGCCAGCAATACGTCCAGCCATAGAAGGAGTCGACAGCGTAAATGAAGCCCTTGTGTTCAATGGCATCAAAGAACCATGGAGGATGTATGATCCTGCGATGGACGTGCAGATTTATCCACTTACCGCAGTGACCTGTCAGGTAGGCGAGACCACGGTTGAAGAACACAATTAGCCTGAATTCTTTATAATTCGCAGATCTTGTGGGCACTTGGCAGATTACAACCTTGAGCAAATCAAACTTGGTATCATGTTGGCTACTGTAAGATTCTGAGTATTCTGGGCCACGGTGCCAAAGCAGTGCAGTGTTAATCGAAGGAGGGGGGATCAATCGCCGGGTGTAGACCTCCACGAGCATCCAGCTGCTGCGATCATCGACGAGCACCATCCAAGACGTGTTCATGCCGACCCAGTACATACTGTTAATGTAGTTGAGGGTGACGGGGATCGGATCGCAGTCAAGGGGGTTGATGCTCGCCACCCTACGATCATTATGCTATGTGACACGCCGTTTCTGAAGATCAGGCGGCATCAGCAAGCAAGGAGCTGGCTTAAAAAGCTCCAGCCTAAGGGCTTTGAGTAAATGGTACAGCCCCGACGAGCACGCGGCAAACGGCATGGTACTAAGATTGTCCACACGTGAAACAATGAGCTTGATTACCTCTGTGGGGAGCGAATTCCAGCCACTCTTTCGGCGGACGCTGCTCGGTTCTGCCATTGTTAGTGCTTGGGTTTCGGATGAGGGGGGAGGCGCCTTAGCGGGTATGGAAGAGCGGACAAAGATGGAGAAGCGAATATGTGCTGCGGGAGGTGGACAGGTGATGATGACTACATCATGCTGATTGACTTACGAGACACATACCAGCAGCATAGGGTCATATCAAAGTTAGACAACTTGCTCGAGTGATCACAGTACTGGTACTCCCTACAGTACCTACTACTATGCCCTAACTTGCTTGAGTAGAGCAGTAGTGGCGTAGTATATTCTAATCTAAAATAGTTACAAACTCCAATGCCTGAGTGTGGAACGACTACGAACCGCCATCGGTGCTAACTCCAATCCCCAGCAAACGTTCGCAGGGAGACATGGTAGTTGCAGACGCCCGTGACGCGGTTACAGTACGTGTGTAAGGGTGGCGGTTTTGTCAAATACTATGGCTTAAAAGCAGGCCACCGTTGGATGGAAATCTGACGGTTACATGGGATTCACCAGGATTGAGCTCGTGTCGAACAATCGCCAGATATCATTACTAAAAAAAGGTTAAACCACCCGGGGCTATAACTTGCACCGGCTGACCACTAACAATGATACTAACATAGTTGTAAAATGGTCAAAGACCGTGTCTACGTGGTGTTTGGAATTATATGCAAAAAAATTAGCAAGATGCCTGTGCATTGCACGGAACATCAAGATGCATCTTTTTACAAAACACTTGTTGTGATTGACCCATGCAGGAGTAATCCCATGTGTAAAAACTAATGATATCTTGAGAATTTTATCGGAAAATGGTATGTCAACCATTTCATTGAAAAAATGATATGTCGAGAAAGATGATAGAGGTGAGGAGGAGTGGGGCGTGGTGGTGACTGGTGGTCGGACTGGGCGGAGGCATGGGGATGGACGGCGCTGGCAGCGGCCACCATGCCAGATTGTTCCAGAGACTTCCTTTTGTAATTCCACAGCAATGAGGTTGTGGGACATAAGGATGAACGAGGCAAGGCCTTATCTGTAAATGTGGAGAGAGGTGCGGGTATCTTTTGTAAAATTGTCATAGTTTGCTGTCTATTCGTCAGATATAGATCGGACAGTCAATATTATAAGATGGCAGGCACACCATCATCACCAACTCGGTTTTTTCTCTACTCATTCTCTTATAAAAGACTCAGTTGGTGATGATGGTGTGTCTGCCATCCGCCATTTCTGACCATTAGATCTGCATCTAACGGCTGTGATGTAAGTTGTGGCCTTTTGCAACAATTCCCACTTCTCTGCTCCAGTTTACACAAAACCCCTTAGTATCTTGAAACCAACCACATTCCTCCCTTACTTCATCAAAACAGCCCAAAAAATATATTTGGAGTGAAACATAAGATATTTTTAGTGATATGTATATCAAAAGTAAACTGTTTTCTTTCAAATTTGTGAATATGTATTATTCTACTTTGGATCCTTTGCAACGGACGGGCTCATTGATATAAAGGTTTATCTCTTGCATTCTCCGCAACCAACACCTAGTCTACTGGTCCGGGCTGGATGCTCGCAGCGCGATGACCTGAGTTCGAATTCTGTCCTAAACTTTAGCTTTTTATATTTTTTAATATATACTTCTTTCGCTACTATACTGGCAGTGGAAACCACAGAGTACTTAGAATACAAGATTAAGGATGGATTTGTTTCTTTTTAACTTTCTGTACGAATCTATAGCCAGCCTGCAAGTCATGTACACTTTACTGACAGTGGAACCCACAGAGTACTTAGAATACAAGATTAAGGATGCAATTAACTTTTTATAGAGGGAGAATCATACATGCAATTAACTCAAATGGATTGGACGTGACTATTATTCTCCAACGGCAATCGGCAAATTTCCTCCCGTGGGCTGGAGTAGGTTTCTTGGTTTGCATGCGGGTTTAACGGAGGGGTTTGATGGAGGCGAGGAGGCGTGTTCAGCCAGGCGTGCAGTGGACGGCGCAGTACTATTCGATTTGACAACTACAACTAGTATATTATAAAAAACAAAGAAGAGTAGTAGAGATAGAGATAAGAATAGAGACTAGGGAGGAGCACCATCTACTGCTTCGTGGGCTACTCCTGCGCTCCATTCGACGGCCGCAACGTCCCCTACAGCCACTCCCTCCTGCGCTCCATTCGGCAGGCGCTGTTGAAATTTGGGGAGCGCACTCTCGCGACTGCTAGCAGCGACGACTTCACCGACGACGACTTCTTCCCCGACCTCG
The DNA here is from genome assembly GCF_002575655.3 of Aegilops tauschii subsp. strangulata. Classification (NCBI taxonomy): domain Eukaryota; kingdom Viridiplantae; phylum Streptophyta; class Magnoliopsida; order Poales; family Poaceae; genus Aegilops; species Aegilops tauschii. Next base: position 434,631,341 of record NC_053038.3, read on the forward strand.
GCAACCTCTTCCTCAACGACATGGGCGACAACCTCAACGCCAATGGTGCTGCTCCCGTTGCACCGTATGTGTTTCTGTCCTTCCTGTTCAAAATCGTGGTAGAATTCATGTTTCTAGTATGTGTCCTAGATTCGATCTGTTCATCTACTATGCTAGTCCGCATGATTAGTTTAATCTCTGTTATAGCCGTCATGATTTATTTTGTGCTTATTCAGACTAATCTCATAGTAACTTGCTCATATATTCAATTGGCGGAACGTCCCCTACAGCCACTCCCGTTTCATGGACGGCCTGGTCGATGCCTCCAAGGAGCCCTTCGTCTATTGCTATGAGTGCCCAGTGCCGTTTTGGGGCTCGCCGGCGGACATCGTGCATCACCTCACGCAGGCGTGCGGCGATCACTACTGGCCCTTGGCGAAGAAGATCAAGTACGAGACGTGCTACCCATTCACCATGCCAGAGTTGCTGGAGGATCACCGCCGCCTGCTAGTCTCGGAGGAGGACGACAGCGTCTTCCTCTTGATCGTGGGCACCGGCGAGGCCCGCGTAGGCCGCCGCCCCGTCTCTGTAGTGTGCGTCAGGGGCGACGCCGCTGACGCTGACACTGGCGCGAGGCCAATGTACGAGTGCGTGCTCACTATTACTACCCCTCGGAGGTACGTGGGCAGCGACACTGGCTACGTCAAGCTGAGTTGGACTCTGCTGAGCTGGGACCTTCCCGCCGATGTGGACATGGAAGACGCACGGTATTATTTGACCCCCAACAATGTGCACGGGGACTCCAAGGAGGTTCACCTGGACATCTGCATTACCAAGTTAAATGTTGATCATTAGTCTTCGCTCAATGTAATCCGCTGTCTAAGCATGTGAAGACTTCCATGCATGATCTAGCTCTATTGGAGTATCGCGCATGAATAAAAGTGTATCCATTTATGGTTTAGTCTAGAATCTTCCATGTATGAATTTTTACTACAGTACTGGTGAAAGACTTATGATGAACCATTTCTTACATATCCTCTGCCCCCTTCCAAGTCATCCTGAATTAATCCCTCCGTCTAGGTGTATAAGGGCATGGTTAATACTTAAATAGTATAGCCAACTGTTGACTATAAGAAGTGCCATGTCATCTGTAGCCAACATGTATAACAATGAATACTCAAAAACTAATTCTTGAAGATCATTTCTTGCAAAGCACAATAAGAGTTATTTCTTCACAAGTTTTGGATGCAGGTTGAACAGTTGAACGCTTTTGTCTGCAAAAGATACTTTTTTATCTATTTCACCCGGATGTTTGTGAGCTCAAGAGATGAAATAATATCCGAAGAAACCTATCGATACCCGTTACACATGATATGACCCCCACATCCTTTGTCAAAATAAACAACTCCCCGATCAATGCATTTCACTCTTCCGTGCAACGCACGGGCACCTTACTATAGATTAGTATCACCAAAAATTGAACTAACATTATATATAGTACGATAAATGATGATGCATGTCACCTAAAATTATATCATTGAAAACTATGTTCAAATACGAATCCAACGATATTGTTTTTGTTGACATGCACTAACATTTTGTCAGTTAAATCTTCAATCAAATTCAATGGGGGATAAACCACGACCAATGTAGTACTAGTGTAGAGGGCGGCACTGCACGGGAGTCTCACCCCGCTCGTGGCACGGTAGTAAAGCCGTCATATCACAAAACCCAACCACTCCCAGTAATAAGTGGCCTGGTAAAATAAACGGACAAGCAACCATCAAATCCCTCCGTCTTTTTTGCATTTCATCTCTCTGCATTTACTTTCTCCAGTTCATCTCGCACACTCGATTCCTAGCTACTACTCCTAGTATCCCTAGCTACTACTCCTAGGGCCAGTTCTTTTGGCGGCTTCCCCAGCTTTTCCCATAAGACTAGTAACAGTGGAGATTAACATTAAGGCGCCTCACTCATTTATTTGGGCTTCTAAACTACTACTAGTACCTCCGTCCTGGTTTATTCGTCACCATTGTAATTTGTGCTAAATTTTGACCAAAGATTTAACTGATAAAATTTTAGTGCATGTGACATGCACTAAAATTTCATTAGTTAAATTTATGATCAAAATTTGACACAGATTACAATGGGGACCAATAAACCAGGACGGAGGTAGTAGTTATGAGATTACTAATCTAGAACCCTAAAAGAACTGGCCCCTGGTACTCCTACTAGTAGTAGTACTTCCTCCGTCTAGGTGTGTAAGTCATCTTACGAAAACCAAATAATCCCAAAACACTTAGGCGCGGTGCATTAACTTCTACATCATTTCTTGTTTCTTGACATATCAACCAATAAGAGATCTGGGGTGTGCATGCTTTTAATGACTTGAGACTACCAAAGATAACATGCAGTGGTTAGTTCATTGCATGCAATGCTATTAATTAGCAAATAAACATTAAGTTCTCTCGTTTTCCCCTCCTCCTTGGTCACGATGCACAACCTAAGATGACTTATTCACCTAGACGGAGGGAGTACTCAAGTTGGAATTCCAATTGCACGACACAACTTGTTAGGCAAAAATTCGATACAGGGTGTAGGAAGCTGTTTGGGAATTTGCATGCCTAGGTGTATAAGTCTTCCCTCCTTCTTGGTCATGGTGCACAACCAAAGATGACTTATTGACCTGGACGGAGGGAGTAGCACAGTCTACAAGCATATATAGAGAGAGACGTGTAGTGCGATAGTATATAGTAAAGTTTGTGCTATATGCACGTACTTACAAAATGCGTACGAATACACAAGGTTTCCAAACTTTCCCTTTTACATACTTAATTAAGGACGCTAATAATTCTTGAACGTTCGGGATTTATCATTTGCGTCCCAAAACTAATGAGATCGCCTTACGAAACAAAAATTATACTCCTACTAAAAGCCACGACGCTCGAAGGAGCGCTTGCAGCGTGCCACGAGTGCCCCAGTGCGCGGCCGTTTCCCAGCGCGCCGACACAACGCCTCTTCCTCAGCCTCGCAACTCACGTGGTGTTGATTGGCGGCTTGCTGGCGGGCGAGCGCGATCTCACCGGTGTGGTGATCCGGCGCCAACAGGTACTCCTCCTCGCTGGAAGTGTGCACCCGGTCCACGTACCGCCAAGCGTAGATGAGGCGCTTGGGCCCGATTGCACTCAGGGCTTTGGCACGGGCGTCCTCTGCCACCCTCACGGCCCTTGCACAATCCTTTTTCCAAAGAGCCAATTGCCTGACTCTCTCGGACGCGATATAGACCTGCCAGGCAGCTTTCCCCGCAGCTCGCTTCTCTTCCTCGGCCTTCTTCTCCGCCTCTATTTTGGCTTTCTCTACCGGCGGCAAAGCCTCCCACATGGCAACATCCATTTCTTTCCAAAGCTCCTCATGGCTGGGGGCTCGGCGGGCGGCGCGGCGTTCTCCACGTAGCGGGGAGCCGACGCGAACTCCGACGCGCGTGCTAGCGAGATTGGGAACGCCGACGCGTCCACCTCGACACGTCGCGGCGAGGAGTGGAATGCCGACGCGAGCTCCTCGACTAGTGGTGGCGAGGACCGGAACGGCGATGCGTGACCGTCCAAGCGGTGCAGCGAGGGGCGCCTAGGGCTTTTGAGGGGCGATGCCATGGTGGTCGACATGAGAGGGGGGAGGAGAAAGCGATGAACGTGAGCGTTCTTCTGAATGCCGTGGGAGGCGCAGTATTTATAGCGAGCAATGGCACACCTACGTAAGATATGGACTGAGCTGCACTGACTTAACTGCAGGTCCAGTTGCGTCATTGGCATGTGGGCCAGACCCCTGTTGGGCCCATATGTCAGTGACCCAATGCACCTACAGTTAAGTAACTGAAGCAGCGTCCCGGAAGATATGTTGCGTGATTAACGTAATAGCTACGTGGGCATATTTGTTGGAGTAAATTACGGGGGAGGGAAGGGGTGGAAATATTGCTGGTCACAACAAATTGGACGAGCGTGGGGGGAGGAGAGTCATGCATGCAGATTTTTTCCACATGGGGTGGAGTGGTGGGACCGCCGGAGGGAGAAGGAGAGTCTGGTAGGCATATTGTTTCCACACATGGAGAGGAAAATATTTGGAGACGAACGGGCTTCCTGCAGGTATGGGGAACAGTGCATAATAAGTCTCATCTTGCATGCCGGGCTAGGTATAGTCTCAAGTCATTAAAAACATACACGCCCCACACATGTTCATATTTCAAGGTGCACTAAATTATTGCATGCGATGATTAAGGCTGGCCATAATGGTTGTATCTTAGCTGGTATCATGCACACGGGAATAGCAAACATGCTGATGTGGCAAAGAATTAAAGAAGAGAGGGGGGTTAGAGTAACTAGTGTTCATGCATGCATTGGTAAACACATTTTTTGTGAAGAACGACAACATTAGTTGAGTACTTTTGCAGACTACAAAAACTATTCCACCGCCTCTATCTTGCTAAGAGTAGGTGAAATTTTTGAATCGAGCCCTTTAAACTAGAAGGGAGGTAGTAGTACTCTAATAGCTTGTTGTGATGAAAAGATAGGACATGGCACGCACCTGGACGGAGGAACTAGTCTGCATTGTGCATTTATGTTTTGTCTGAAGTCAATGTACCTCTACTTTGACCAAACTTATAGAAAAATGTATCAACATTCACAATGTCAAATCAATATTTTTATACTCATTATAAAACATACTCCCTCCGTTCCAAATTACTCGTCGCAGAAATCGATGTATCTAGAACTAAAATACATCTAGATACATCCATACCTGAGACAAGTAATTCGGAACGGAGGGAGTAGTTCTTATACTCATTATAATCAGTATTGTAGATATTGATATTTTTAGTATAAATTTGGTCAAACACTTTGCAAACGGTTGACGGAAGTAAAAAAGGACCAGAGGGAGTATCATGTATGCGGAGTAGGCAAAAAAATTGCTCATTTATAGCCGGTCGAAGTATCAAAGGGCGCGACCGCGCGAGGGAGGCGCGACGGTTGACGGAATTAAGTGAAGTTACCCACGCGCCGGCATGGCGTGCGAACAGGCAGAAGCTATACCGTCAGGCCTATGATATGGGTCTAGTAGACATGACATCTAGTGGGTCCCGCATAGTTCTTGAGAACTCTTTGGGGGCTTGCAGCCGTTTATCCACCGGGCAAGCCAGCAACCCCACGCCGTTCGCACGCCCTACTCGTCCCCGTCTTCGACTAGTTAAGTACCTTACAATAGTTCACTCCCGGTCGTCCTGTCCTTTCACATTACACCAGTTCAACTTCTCCTAACCCTCCTCCAAAATCCATGGCCTCCCAAATCTCCATGGTCGCCGCTGAGTACCAGGTTAGAGCCATCACCGGCGATGAGTTCATCGTCATCTACACACGTGGATCCGCGACGGTGAAAGCATGCCTTGCTCGCTTCCTACGCATGTTCAATAGTTCAACGGATGAGTGGGTCGCTGGGCTAGATGTTGAATACACCACAGTCCTGCAAAGAGAGAAGATTCTAAAGGAGGCAGCAAAGAAGAAGCCCGCCGTGATCCAGGTTTGCGTCCATAACGTGTGCTTGGTCTACCACATATGCCATGCCGACATTAAGTGCCAGGATTTTAAGAACTTCCTCAAGGACGAAAAAGTGGAATTCGTTACTGTAGACTTTAGGAACGACATGGATGTCCTGGGTCGGATAGGCCTTGTTGTAGGCCAGCCCTTCGATCTCTAGAAGGCAAGCCCGGTGTCCTCCTCTCAGCCTTCAATGCTGACCCTGGCAGCAGCCATGATTGATACTTCGTACGCTAAACTTAAGAAACCTCACCACGAGTTTCATCATGCATGGGAGTCGAAGACATTAGATGAAGATCACATCCTGTACGCAGCAATGGATGCCTACCTTTGTTTAAATATCTACAAGGGTTGGATGAAGAAGCAGAGCCCAGTGTCCGGTTCAAGCAAAGAAGCGTCGGCGAAGAGGAAGAGGAAGAGGGACGAGGACGAAGTGGAGGACGTGGACTCGGACTCCGAGTAGGTAGCAGTGCCGTCGCTCATGCTGGTTCTACTGCAGTGTCAAGCGGACTAGTTGCTTAGTTTATTTTCAAGGGTGTGTTGTGCTGAGGCCCCAGCAGAACTATGTTTATGTTCTTTCTCTTTATTTGAACTCTTTAGTACGTACAGTAGTACTAGTACTATGTCTTACTGTTGTTTTTCTTGCAGTTGGTACTACTGATCGTATCTTCGTGTTCCTACTATACTTAATACGTTCGTACTAGTAGTGTAATTTGGGTCTGTTGATTTGTGAAAGAAGTTCGACGGAGCGAAGGAAGAAGACGACAGAGAAGATACCCCAATATCTATATTAGGGTGGCAGGGTGCCCATGATCTATCTTATGAGTGTTGGGTGTGGAATGCAGTTCGCCGGAAAAAATGGATCGTGCCCAGGGTTAAACGGATGGCGGGGGTGGGGGGAGCATGGCAGTGGCAGGCGGTTCGGGGGAGGGCGCGGCGGCGGTAGGCGGTTAGGCGTGTGGCGGGCTAAGAAGATGAACCGTGCATCAATTTTGGAGGTTGAAGAAGCCCTTCTAGCCATCCATGTTGCATCAAACGGCTCACAAGAGTCGACTGACCCAAATTCCTCCTTCATATTGCAGGATCCACGTGGCATTCAAGGTCTCGAAGGTAGATTCCGCGTCCGCACCTAGTTTGCGGGCTCGACGCGCGCGCGACCGGATTCCGCCGCGACAGCCACCATGCATGCCTCCTCCGCGCGGGCGGAGACGACAATGACACACTAGTTCCTCCTCGCCGGCGTGCTGGAGCACGCGCTCGTCCTCCTCTTCGTACACTGCGTGCATAGACGCGGCTCCACCAACTGCTCGCGTGCTTGGCAGCGCGGCGGCATCGCGAGGAGGGACTGCAGACGACGTGAGCGGGCGATCCTTCAGCTTCATGGCACAGGGATGGCGGCGACATGGCGGTGATGGGCGAGAAATTGTTGGTCGGAGCAGGCGGGCGCCGGCATGCGCAACGGCGGCAGCGGCATATTGATGAGTGCGCGTATGGGAGCTTAGTTTAGTTTTATATAGGGTTGGTCAAACTTAAAAGAAAACCGTACTAGTACACGTAAACATTAGACTTAGGCAGCTCTTTTATTAGTTACCACAGCCATGATACGGAATCCTGTGCAAGCGCGTGAACCGCGGCCACGCGGTCGATCGAACGGTGCGTCACCGTGTCGCGCTCGAAGGACATCCACCGAACCTTTTTGTGTGTGTGAAAACAATCCCCGAATAGTACTCAACTTTTTTTCCTAGAAAAGTTCTTGACACTACAATATTTCCATATATTTAAATTTAGCTCCAGTTCGTGTTTATTTGGATTTGGACGTTTTAGGTGCGCCCTAGTTTTTTTTAATACTAATTTTGTGTGTGTGACTGAGAGAGAACGTGTGTATGTGTCCATATGTGTGTTGTGGCGAAAGGGCAGTGTGGAGACGGTGTGCGTGTGATAGAGACAGAGAGAGGTGTGAATGGGCAAATGATCATGCATGAGTGAGACATAGACAGATGCCAATACGTTGTGTATACATGAGAGAACGGTCTTCTATTTTACTTATGTGTGTGTGTGTGTGAGAGAGAGAGGAGCATCCGTAACACAACAACCATCTCTCTCGATTCGTACGTCCCTCGCACGATCGCATGTAACACATGCATCAACGCGCACATTTTGACACCCTCACCCGGCCCCTACCCACCTCAAGGCCCACACATCGCTCTCTATCTCGCGCGCACAATCTCTTCGTGAATACCCTGTTTAGCATGTAGCTTTCCGTCACATACACACACATTTCTCTCCTTAGGTTTGTTTTCTCTCAATATCTGACACACACACACACACACAGCACACACACACCCCCTCCCCCGAGCACACAATTCATGCCCATCCAAGGTTATATGGCGACCACTCTCGCTTGTGCTTCTCTGCACCCCAGCATGCACAACACCTCAATCTTCAAAGAGGGCATCGAGGAGATCGAAGACGGCGACCACACTGCGCTAGAGAATGCGGGGCCATTTGGAAGTAGGATGATGTGACGATGGCTGACTGACTCCTCCCCCCACCCTCTCTCTCGCACAAAATTACCAATCCCTCTCTCCCCCGCACAAATTTATCAATCCCTCAACCCACGAGATCCTTCCCCTCTCGTCCATGTTTTTCCAGCTCTCTCATCAAACCTGTTGTCTCTTCTCCTTCCACGTGTACAGAATCCGGATGCACACCCATCTCATGTATATTACATGTCTCCATCTTTCTCACAAACCTAACTTCTTCCTCTCTCTTTCTCTCTCTATCTCTCTCTCTCTCTGTTTCGTTAGGTTTGTCTCCTACTCTCTCGTCCACATACATACAATCTTTCCCTCCCTATCTGCTCCATCTTCGAAAGCTCTCTCTGCACGTTTCATTCACACATTGGGATATGTTCTAAATGTTGCTTTTATAATGGCTGATGTAGATTTATTGTTGGTTTTGTTGCATCCTACAAAGTAATAGCTATGAAATGCATTTTGATTGTCATTTGACTGGGATTATTTGAGTTTGAGCATGTTGTGAAGTACTATAGACCTCGCATACATCTTGGAATTCGACAATGATTGTAACTATTGAATTGTATAGACCATTACATTCGAAGTCAGTAGCCTAGTATATTTATTTCACAATTTCAACAAATGATTAATTCACTGCATACTAAGAAAACAAATGTATACACCCTCCGTTTTTATTTAAGTCCGCGTATTAGCATTGGTCAAAGTCAAGTTTTGTAAACTCTCAAAAAGTTTATAACAAAAAATATTAACATATCCAATAACAAATAAATACCATTAGATTCATTATTGAATGTACTTTCACATCATACATATCTGTTATGGTAAATGTTTATATTTTTCTATAAACTTGGTCAAACTTTAGGAAGTTTGACTTCGGTCAAACCTAATATGCAGAGTTTACTAGTACTACTCGCTAGTTGCTTAGACGAATCACCCAACACGCCACACGGGGAGTTCAGTGTCACAAAATTTTGAGGTCGGCGGGAAAATCTACCGCGACCCTGATTCGAGCAGTGGGAAGTTACCATCATAGCCTTCAGAACAGGCCTACGGATGACCGTTGGTAGGGGGCTATTTTCGTAACTTCAGGTTCACCCTACCCAGCCAACCCCACCCTGGCACCCAGAGTAGTACACCTGAATACTCCCCATCACTACAAAAAAAGACACAACCGTGACATTTTGGGCTGAACGATTTTTTTTTGTCATACTTATGACACTTCTATGACGATAATTGTGACAAAACACGGTATCATCATACATGTGGTGGGATCCTACTTCTATGACAAAAAATCATGACAGAAAATGGGCTTTTCGTCCTGGGCGGGCCGGAGACGCAGCTGCATGACATTCTTTGGGCCGTCCATGATGGAAAAAACCATGGTAGAAGCGAGGGCGAGGAAAATATCGGGGTGTTCCCGGTTAGGGTGGGTGGTCGGGGCCGAGCGATGCGCATTTCTCTCGTACACGCACGCGTGTGGGTGCGAGGCGTTGGGCTCTAACTGAACCCGAGCGATTGCACTGCAGGCTACGCGTTACTGAACCCGAGCGATCGATCGATGGCTGTTAACTGAACCCGATCGAGCGATTCCTTCGCTACTGCTGCTAACTGAAGCCGATCGATGCTGCCTCTGGATGAACAGTGAGCGCTGCTGGGGGGTTGGATGAACAGGACTCCGTGGCGTTGCCTCTGGATGAACAGTGAGCGTTGCTGGGGGGTTTGGATGAACAGTTCCCGGTGGGGGTGGATGAACAGGACCCCGATCATTCGAGCTGGTTGGGGCTGGATGAACAGGACCCCGTGGAGGGCAGGATGAACAGGACCACCCTGTGGAGGGCAGGATGAACAGTAGACGGTGGAGGGCTGGATGAACAGTAGCCCATGGAGGGGTGGTTGAACAGGAGCCCGTGGAGAGGGCTGGTTGAACAGTAGCCGGTGGAGTAGCGCGCGGTGGAGGCTGGATGAACAGGAGCCCGTGGATGAACAGACGCAGGTGGAGGCTGGAGGAGGTCAACGGTGGATGAACAGTAGCCTGTGGAGGCTGGAGGGGGTCGACGGTGGAGATGAACAGTATCTCGTGGAGTCCCGTTTTGCGGTACGCCACACCCCTCCCGATGAACAGGACCCCCGTTTCGACCGTAGCGCTCCAACACAAGTCCGTTTCCTCCGTTTTGCGGTACGCCACACCCCTCCCGATCAACAGGACCCCTGTTTCGACCGTAGGAGGTCCGTTTCCTCCGTTTTGCGGTACGTCAGACCCCTCCCGATGAACAAGACCCCGTTTCAAACATGGCTGGTCAAACACAAGGCCATTTCCTCCGTTCTGCGGTACACCAGGCCTCGTTTCCATCGGTTGTTCCGTCCAAGCCCTCCCGATGAACACGACGACGCATTCCGTTCCGACCCAGCCGGTTGGCTCCCCATGAACACGACGACGACGCTGTTCCTCCGCTCCGACCCAGCCATGTACACGTGTTCTGGCCGTACATATGCGCGAGTAGGCATTCGAGACCCTGCCTGTATGTACGTACATGGCCGTATTTTATTTCTTGCACACTGGCCGCTGTACGTACGTGTACATGCTACGTGTGCGCCTCTACTACGACACGTGCACGCCTCCACATCGACCAGTATGTACGTACACGTTCGCGACCAGAATGACAATGCTACGTACGCTTCGACCAGGTGGGTCCTGACTGTCAGGCACTTCCTTGCGTGCAAAGATGTAGCTGGTGGGTCCCAGCAGTCAGGGGTGCGAATCATTTTTTTGCCCGGACGCACTTCCTTGCGTGCGAAGATGTAGCTGGTGGGTCCCAGCAGTCAGGGGGAATTTTTTTTTCACGAAATACAGTGGCCCGTCCAGTGGGTCCCCGCTGTCAGGTGGAGGAATAATTATTTTGCACACAATAAGGAGGCACTTCCTTGATGCGGCCGTGGACCCAGCTGTCAGCCTCTCCACGTACAGTCCACGTCCGATGGAAGCCGTTCCTTGACCACGTTGACCACGTTGCGCCGAGAGAACCAGGGCGGTGGACGACGGCGAGGCCTAGGAAGGGGATGACACAGAGCCGGGGAAGATGCGGCAGTGGAAGCCCGCGCGGAGACGAGTACGAGGGTTCACTGGTTCGGCTGTGGTGTGAGGCTACCATCACCGCAGGGCCTAGCCAGCGGTGGGAATAGTAGGGGGCGGTGAGGCCTCCGCGCCAGCATAGCCGGCCACGGGAGGCAGGAGCATGAGGCATGACCGGCGCTGCTTTGGGCGGCTGGAGCAAGAAGACCAGAGGTTGAAGAAGCACTAAGGCCGTTGGATGGACATCGTACGGTCACTGGAGCTAGAATCGTTCATATTGACTAAGTTGACAAAGCCCTCCGTCCCCGTCAACTTAGTAGGCCCACAAGTCAGCCTCCCACTGTGGTGGGTCCCAGCTGGCAGGGGGTATTCATCTTTTTTATGCGCAATAAGGAGGCACTTCCTTGCGTGCGAAGATATGGTTGGTGGGTCCGATCTGTCAGCGGAGGGAACTTTTTTCATGAAATACAGAGGCCCTTCCGGTGGGTCCCAGATGTCATGTGGAGGAATCATTATTTTGTGCGTAATAAGGAGGCATTTCCTTGTGTGCGGCCGTGAACCCAGCTGTCAGCCTCTCCACGTACACTCCACTTCTGATGGATGTTGTTCGTTGACCACCTTGACCACGCCGCGCCGAGAGCACCAGGGCGGTGGACGACAACGAGGCCTACAAAGGGAACGACGTGGAGCCGGGGAAGACATGGCAGTGGCTGCCCATGCGGTGGAGAGTACGAGGGTTGACTGGTTCGGCTGCCGTCGCCGGAAAATAACAGGAGGTGTGGGTGAGTAGAGAGATAGACAAGCCATGGATGCGAGTATATGATGGGGCCGTGAGGCCTTCCCGGCAGCACAGCCGGCCACGAGAGGCGGGAGCAGGCGGTTCCGACGGCGCTGGTTTGGGCGGCTGGGGCAGGAAGATCAGAGACTGAAGAAGCACGATTGCCGTTAGATTGACATCTAACGGTCTGACGCTGGTAGAGTCGATTGTTAACTAAGTTTATTTTTTGATAAACCTTGTGTACGCATGAACTTAGTAGGCCCACAAGTCAGCCTCCAAATCTGTGGCAGACAACATAGAGCCCATTTGCTATTTTTTAACAATTGGCAGCCCATTTGCTAATTCTTAAGTAATTTATTACAGCCCATTTTCTGCCCAGGACCACGGTAAAGAAGTTCAACCTTATTTTGCATATTTCGGTGGAGTCCGAACTTTTGTAATCCCGAAATGATAAACATTTTTTTAAGAACTTATTGATTTGCCAAAAAAATCGTTTTGTTTTTGTAAGCAAATAAGACGTGGGACAATTGAGTTGGTTTAAGGAAAAACCAGTGGTAAAAAAATCAGCGCTGGGAGGGAAAACAACAACAAAAATAAGGATGTAAATATGAAAAGTGAATTTTATGTATTTTCAATATAATGATACGTGTATATGAACTAGCAACACTATAGGTAGAGATTAGAAAACGGATGTAGGACATGCGTTTCAAGAGGAAAATAGAAATGGGTTGTGTGTTTGATTCTGTAAAAAAAGTGCCTGCGGATGTTGTAAGACAAAATATAACTAACGCTGGCAGGCCAAAGGCCAGTAGATACCTGCTGGATCTTTGTGCCCCGTTGTCGTCATGGGCTGGGACTGTTAAAAACAAAACCAAGCCTAGGCAGTCTACAGCCCAGTTGAAACTTGCTCGAACTGAAAAAACAATATACGTGCTCAATAAACGAGAGAATTCTGCAAGTACAGACTGATAACTGGGATGCAGCAGGGATATTGTTTTTTCATCGTGATAATAAGAACATGCACTTGTTTCGAAAAATTTGGAGAACTGAGAATTCGAACGGCAGGTGCTTATGCTACCCATCAAATAAAAAGCAGGTGCCTGAAAATTCGTTTCAAAACAAATGATTCAGCTTTATATCCACGTCGACCCTCGGCATGATGGTTGGAAGCAAATGCCAAGTTCATACCAAAAGATCGTTAACAACAATACCAACTTGCGGACGACAAGGTAGTACAAGTACCAATACCAAACTAACTTATAATCTTTTTACTCCTGGCCCTAGTGTTCGTCTGGTAGAAAATCTTGCAGAGGACCAGCGCCTGCTCCTTCTCTTGCTCCAGGTCCCCGAGGTAGTACTGGTGCATCACCCAGTTGGTCCTCTGCTGGTCGAAGTTCTTGTTGGTGTGCAGCACTAGAACCATTTTGCTACCCGTCTGCCGGCCGTTGATCATCACCGGCAAGGTATTGCCGGTGTTGTGCCACATCGCGTGCATGCCGCACTCCGACTGTATCTTGCGACGCGTCGACGTGCCCCTTTTGAACGCCCTGGAATTGCGCTGGAAGAAATGCTTGCTTAGGCCACTCAGTGTGATACCTGCAGTATTGTCGAATACAGGTTTTAGTGTACGTAGTTGCATTTTCATAACATCTTTGGCATGTTGCAGTCACTTGTTTCACGTTTTATTAACTGTCAAATTGTAATTGCTTCACCAGGTCTGCGTCTAAAAATAAAAATAGAGCTATAAACAAAGGAATATGTTTGTGCAAGTAAACGCCGATCGGTGTCTTACCTGGAAATTTCTCAGGATGGGTGTAGCATATGCCATGCTCGCTGTCGATGGTTTGTATGAACAAATCGATGAGAGGGTGAGATCTCGCGCTGTCAGCACTCACTTTGGCCTCAATGTGCTCGATCAGCTCCTGATCCGTGGGATCGAACTTGACGCCAGCCGGCAGCACCGACCAATCCTTCTTCGACTTGCATGGGTTAATTCCAGTTATATGGTACTCAATGTATGATCAATCGACTGTTTTAAGTGAATGATGAAAGATTTTGACAGATAAGTGGTACTCCAAATCTGAAGTTCAGAATACCCGAACACGCCGCCGGGATTCTTGTGTCACCTCACGCGCAGTGTGTTGTCACGTCAATTCAGTGTGTGGACATGATGAATAATTTGACCGACGTATACTAGTACTGCTACTGTACTACTGACTAGTCGTATTTAGTGTCACATTTTAACCATAGGTTTAACTAACAAGTACGCACTTGAAGCCTAAGTGATATATATATATATATATACTGCACAGCATCTCCATCGTCATTATCAGTACATCCTGCGCAGGTGAGTTAGGATGCACTTGATCCCAGAAAGGTATCTATCCTTCAAACCAGAGGAGTGCTTCATACTAACAACAGTCCAACAAAAGAGGGTCGTGCTAAGCAGCAGAATACATGGCTCAGTCTACATATCAGTACGAATCAAGTTGTGCATATTTGCTGTTGGCATGAACCACATTGCCGCATGTCGGGTTTGCAAAAGCCATCCATCGCATGGAAGCTTGATGCCTTTCACACACTGAAGATTATCTCACAACAAGCTGTGTCGACGAATCTCTAGATATGGTGATTCATGAAACCCATGGTATGATGTGTAAACACAGTCCCCCCCCCCCGGCGAATGGAAGTTGCATAGCACGGTAATCATCGCCGGTGATATGATCGATGATTGGTTGGATGATCGGATAATTGAGCCCGAGGAACATGGAGTGGTTTCCGAGGCTGTAAACCCGCCTCCAGTTGAATACGCCTGGCCCAACAGAGCTGGGATCTTTCTCGAACACGAAGCAGCCATAGCCATCAATGTCACGAACGCCCCAGGCATTGTACTGCATGTGGTTTGATGAAATGGTTTGGTCAATTTCGTACGTGCAAATGAGCATCAAATGACCACCGTCAGCTGAATGAGCGATAAACCACCACCCATCGGCTGGTATGATTCCAGGTCCTGGAATCATGAAGGCCAGCGCATTTGCGTCTGCTGCAACAATTCAAATTAGAGACCAAAAGGACAAAAGTAAACAATCATGTTTAGAGTATGTGTGGAATTAAGATTATTATAACAGTGACACATACCATAGACAGAGAATTGCAATGTCGTGGTCATAATCATACCCCAAGTTAAAAAAATAAGACAATGGCTTTCATATTCTAGCAATATATCATGGTTCAAACATCATGTAACAATGAGAGGAAAACAGATATGACAGGGCCTACTCATATTCTATGCACTTACTACAGTTATCATATCAACTCTAAGCAATAACATGCATTGTTATAAAAATCCTGGAAATGAGAGTAACATATAGCAATCATGAGGTTATACTCATAATATCTATTCTAATAATCATTAGATACCAATTGTTCTCATATCAACTCTAACAGTAACATGTGTGGTCATTAAAATCTAGGAAATGAGAGGAACATATAGCAATGATGTGGTTATAGACATACTATATATTCTAAATTTGTAACAATGAACATGCAGTCGTATTCTGAAGGTAAAGATGAGATGAGATAGAACAATTACACGACGATAGATTCCACTAGTATAGGCAGCCAATCTGTGCGTCGACCGCATAAACGATGCCATCATGCACTATAGCATCAGACATAAGTGTTGGGTGAAGAGGATCGACGATGAGCCATAACCATGTATGGCGACCGGATTCCAGATAGACTAATCCCATGTTGAACACGCCAATGAGCTTGTAATCCATGGAGTCTTCTGATGGTGTGGGCACTTCGCAGATTACAACCTTCAGCAAACAGAGGTCGAACCAAAAGCTCGACGCATCTCGTGCGTAGTAGGCAGGAGTGTCCGGCGGGCCGCGAGGCTCAATGGCGGCGGTATCCAAAGATGGAAGGGTGATCTCTCACTGGGTGTAGATATCCACGAGACGCCACGAACTACCGGATTGGTGGATGAGGATGATCCAGTTGGCCTTCATGCCCGCCCAGTAGTGGTCGCGCATGAAGGGCAGGTGGACGGGTAGTGGTAGCATGTCGAGGGGCACCACGGCAACCTCCGTAGGATCATCAAGTCGGTGTCTGGGCCACCTGAAAGGATCGGGCATCAGCAAGCAGGGTGTCTTGACAAGATCCGGCCGGTTGCAGACGAGTAGACAGTACAAAGACACCGAGCATGTGGCCAGACGGACGGTGCTGAGTAGGTCCATACGATTACAGATCTGCTCCAAGAGAACATCGGGGAGGGAATTCCAATCGCGGCTCTGCGTGTCAGTCGGTTCTGCCATTGGGGTTTTCGGTGCCTGCGAGCCAGCGGGGAAGTGGATTCGGGCGGGCGAGCGAAGAAGCTTCTCCTCGTGTGGCCGAGCAGTGAGCGGGGGGATATGGTACGCGTGAGCTACCAAGGAAGATAGCGCGGGCGGGCGAGCAGTGAGTGGGGGGAAATGGTGTGCGGCCGATGATGGGGAAGAGAGGAGGAAGAAGAAGAGAGGAGGAAGAAGAGTGGACGACCAGGAAGAAAGTGCATTAAATCTCAGTTCTACTACTACTACCAGGATATACCGTCCTTCGGAGTGTAAATAGTTACACCGATGACATGTGGGTCTACCACAAGAGGGCCCATATGTCAGTTAATGGAGGACAGAAGCGTGCTCTACTGGCAAACATGATGGCAGTAATGGGTAAGGCTGATTTAGTAACACCAACACGCTGGTTCGGCTTATTAATTAAGTGTCCCATCTGTTGCAGCGTGTATTGTCACTTCACTGCAAAGACTAGTTGAATAGTTCTCTCTGACCGAGATGGGGAATAATGGATCGCAAAGACTTCCTTTCTACATTATCCCTATGCCTCTACGCTCACTTCAATCATTTTGCTCCGTACGTAGTCACTTGTTGAAATCTCTAGAAAGACAAATACTCCGTATTTGGGAACAGAGGGAGGATTTTACTCCGTATTTGGGAACAGAGGGAGGATTTTACTCCGTATTTGGGAACATAGGGAGTATCACCATATGGAGGGAACAGAGGATGCTTGAAATATGAACATGTCAATGGGAGGGAGTAAGCCCCATGCATGCATGCAACATGCAACACTCACACATACACATGGACGCACGCAACACTCACGCACCCATGCGGCACACAGCACACGACGCAACACACACGGTCACGCTCAAGTGCTCAACCTACTCCCTACGTCCGTGAAAGACTGTACATTTAGAGATTTATACATTAACCAGGGCATAATTAACACCCAAAAGTTATGTGTGCATGCAACCATTGAGAGAAGAAGATTAAATGAAGGTTGTTGCATGCTGTAATTAAGGATAGACATGTAGCCTACACCTAGAGCACAAGTTGGTGCATTAGTCAATCAATATCGATTTAGATTAAAGGCTAAATGCATTGGAAGTGTAGATGTACTACACTCTTTGTTTTTTAGCTGATTTCTTTGCTCTGCCAACTGACACATGGGACCCAGAAACCAGGTGACAATTTAACCAGTCAATAAAGTGCCACGTCGACTATGTGGCCGGTCAGTAGGGTGCAATACGGTGCTCTACGATGAGCTAGTGATCGTATAATCACCGCAAAACTATATATAGTGACCGTAAAGAGCGTATTGTTACATACGTTGACCGCCAGTGTATTTTTCTCATTTCAAATTAAGCCATACTAACTGGAAAGGACGCAGTATGGACTAGTACTAGTACTGCTTTGATGTGTCCCGTCAACTCGCCGAACGAGGAGAAGCTTGCTTACTACGCCTCTCCCTCGCCCACGCGCGCGGTGGTTCGCAGGACAAGGAGAGGGTTTTGACTACAGCGCGCCCTCTCCCTCTCCCTCTCCCTCGCCCTCGCCCTCGCGGTGGACGTGCAGCAGTTCAGTCGATGTCAGATTGCCAGAAGCATAATGTGTACTGTAGTATCATCATTGTTGGACCTTCCGAAGAGGCGAAGAGCCAAGTGCAAGGTTCACACGAGTACAAACTGTTGAACCTCCCGAAGAGGCAAAGAGCCAAGCGCAAGGTTTTATAGGAGTTTTCATCCTAGTAGGAGCGTACTACAACTACAGCGAACGATGCTACTGTATGATGCCGCCACGTCACGTATATCCAAAGCTGTGCCACCTTTTTTTCTCAAAGAGCGTGTTGGAGACCGTGCAACAACCACACAAGTTGCACGTACACATAACACATTTACTAGTAATAAATTCTAAAGGACAAATGCCAGTATGCCACACAAGTTCATCTCCAATTCATGTGATAAATTTGTGCACGACTAGTCTACATATATTCACAGCGCTACCGTTCACAATTTACCGTACTCCACTTACACGTTATAGATGGGCTACATGTCCTCCTCGAGGTTCCAGTCCCACGTGTTCTTCATGGATGGCACGATCCATAGCAGTGGGCAACGGGAATCATTGTCGCAGCTTTCTAGTCCGGTTCCACATGATGGAGACTCATCCAAGCTGAAGCGGCATAAATCAGGGATAGTGTGTCCCAGCATGTCGTTCATCCGGCAGTGCGCACGGAAGACACAACCATGCTTCATGAACGGCAGGCCTTCCGTGTCGTGCACGGAAGGTGGCACCCGCTTCACAATGGGGTAGCTGTCCCCAATGAAAAGCGAGTACTCTCCAAGAGTGTTCCTCGGCACCCACATAGCATCACGGGGGTCGAACTCGGCGCCGTTCATCTGGTACACGCGGCATCTCAGATCTAGACACATGGTGACATACATAGTCAAGGTCCATGCATAATAATGTTGTGCTCAAATATGGCAGTCAGTAATACTGTGCAGCAAATAGTACTACTTCGGTATAGAGGAAGTAAAATAACCGGCTTATTATATATAACCACTGTTGGTTACATGGATGAGATAGTAAGACATGGAAAAACAAAAATGGTGGCAGCTAGTGGGTTCAAGTCTTCAAGGGCCTAGCTAGCTATACACGTCCTCCAAGGCAAAAAGTACTCCTACTAGTACGTAAGTAGAGTACTAGTACAACAATGAAAGAGAAGGCGAGAGGGTTAAAAAATGGAATACCTGGGTAGATGGTGACGGTCCGATCATGGTAGATTGTGTGACCATGTTGCACATCAGTGGTACCATGGGTAACGATTGCTAAGATAGTTGATCCCAATATGCCAAAGTCAGCTACAAGGTTCCAGGTTAGACCGAATCGCGGATGCAAATGCACATCCAGGATCGGCGATCTTATTTTGATCGCGGGATGACTGGTCCCTGCAAAATAATGGAGTACCGTTAGGGATGCAAATGATGGTTTGTGCATTCCGTTTGTAATCTCCCGTACCATAGGATGGCAACCAGATGAAACAAGTCCACTGGCTTGTCACCGCGAAGATGCGTCCTAGATGGCGCACGGCGTCTTCGAACGTGTAGGGGTACAAATCTGCCGCCGCCAACATGTGCCAGCCTCTGCCGTTACTGCCTCTTGCATTGATGGCAATCCTTATGTCGAACACCGCGATGAGATAGTAATCGTCGTAGCCGCGTCACTTTGTCGGCGGGTCCGCAATTGCTATCTTCTTCAATCTCATGTAGGCATCATCATACGTATTCAAGCCCAGCCAGTCCGGAAGGACGATCCCAATGGTGGAGAAGGGGACTACCGGAACGGCCGCACTGTTGTGGATGTTGTGCAAAATGATGGTGGTATCCGGCCGGAGGTATGCAAGCCAATCTTCGTTGGCACCGACCCAGACCTATATATAAGACGGTGGGCAGCGGAGAAATTACGGGATTGAAATGGAATAACTAAGTACTAAATGATCAAACTCCATTACTGACCTGCTCATCGGCCTCTCAATGTCGGCAACTCTAGCAGAGGCAACGTGCAACCATGGCTAGGGAGCGGTTGACTGTTCGAAGGATTGTCCCATAGAAGAACCTTCTCCTCGAGGACGCATGGAAGACCAACAAGCATGGCCTTTTCCAAGCCATTTTAAGCACCGTCTTGAAATAGTTGGTGCAGGAAGCACCGAGTCTTGCGGCGGTGAGGACGTCGGAGCGGCGTGCGATTTCTCCCAGAGGATCGTCGTCCAAGGTCTCCTAGCCCCGACGAGGAGGAGAACCACCTGGCGAATCCATGGGAGCAGCGACGAACTGCCTTCTCTTCGGGGGGAGGGGAACTGGCGAGGAGGAGATAAGAGCGTAGTAACCACAGGGCCTCATCCCTTCCAACTGTAGATCGTTCCTTCCAACTGTAGCGAAGGGGTGAGGCTATTATTTACTAGGGATTATTAATTCTATGCCCCCGGTTCCTTAGTTGTGCTCACTTTTCCCCATTCGTTAACTTTTTCCTCACTTTTCCCCATGTGTTGGGTTTTCTGCTTTCACATTTTCCTCACTTCCCCCCCCCCCCCGAAAAATTGCTCAAAAAGGACCCAAATTTCGCAAATGGGGAAAACTGAGCACAACTAAGGAATTGGGGGCACAGATGGAATTTACTACTAGTACTAGCATTATGGGACGTTATGGGATTGCATTATACTGTAAATAATAGCACTAGTAAGAAATTTTTGGCACTAGCTAGTAGTTTTTGGCGTGGATTAAGAAATTTTGGGTATGTTTTTGCTATTTTTTGTACGCGCCAACTAGTGTCAAAAACGTCTTACATTATGTGATGGAGGAGTACGTACTCGTACTGTAGCAGTACTAGTACTACTTTCTCTACTAGTAGTGCGAGGGTACTACTAGTGCTATGTACTGTACTTCTAGTATAGTGCACTAGTTTTGAACTCTTGAATCTCAGGGCCAAGGAGCTACAGTTGGAAGAGGTTACTATTGTTCTCTAGAACCATCGCTGTACTATCAATGCAGGGAAAGTACACCTGCGTAGTGGCCTAGTGGGTACTCTCGGTGCTCTATTCAGCCGCTCCTCTCACGTAGCTGGCCTACTCAGCCGCTCCTCTCACGCACACACTAGCAGCCTCTTTATCAGCAACGGTTACAGCGGGGGCAGAACATTTGAGTTGTTTGATACAGCCAGACTAGGCTTTTCGCTTCCATTTCTGGAGGTGTAATGGATCTCGTCGAACTTTGTTAGTAGTTCCTTCTTTATGAATGATATGAAGCAAAGCTTTTGCCTCCGTTTCAAAAAAAAACACGTCAAGAGGAATTTCTTTTATAGTAGAGCCAATAATGGAGTGAAGTCCATGCGTGCAACGCCACAAGCTACAGAGTAGTAGTAGAGCACTTTACGTACAGATCCATATTGCATAGTTCCCAATGCCCCGCTAGGCTTTTCCGGCTCCTCGGGCTTAATTGGGAGGCGCTAGTTTAAATATGCTACTAGCTGATGAGGAAGCTGCAAGCGAGGTGCGGCTAGGGCGAGCACGCAATCCACGAGATGCTGGGAAGGAAAACCCGTTCACGTGGCTAGGCTATCCAGTGCACCTAGATTGTGGTGCCGCACGTCCGTTTGACTTCAAAACTCAAACTACCCGTGTAAAATATTGGCTCGCAGCAAAGTTACTATTTAAAAAAAGGCTGTCGTGCGTTCGGCCGGGATCGAACCCACAAAACGAGGTATACACTCCCGCGACCACTAGTAGTACTCGTTGGAGTACAACGCAACCTAGAATCGCCTTTTGTCGCTAGTAGTACATAGTTCCTTACAAGAAACCCCTAATAATGCAAGAAACCACTAATAATGCCAAGAAACTACTACCACTTGCATACGTGGCAGACTTAAGATAAGACTACCTTATCAACCATTGTACATGCTCTTACCAACCAGCCCTACCAAGAAACGACTACTCTACAAAGTGCCGTTATAGGCACGTTTCAACCCATGGCCCTGTTTGGATACATTTGTTGTCAATCTAACCCTGCCATCCAAACACCACTTTGGTTAGAGTTAGTTCAGGGTTAGAATCTAACCTCTGACTTAGAGTATCCAAACAGGGCCCGTGTCACCCATTAAGTCAACGCCTTCTATTCGACCGGGGCGTTATGACTTGTGGGACCTACATGTCAGTCTGCACAAAAATCCCCGAGTGACCTCCTACCTCCGGCCCGTCCACCTAGTCATCCTCGGCCATGGGACACAGCTACTGCCGCCGGCAGAAGGCGAGGTCAAAACCGCCGGCGGTGCAGAGCCCATCTTGCGGCAGCCCGGATGCCAGCTCCGTCCGGCGCTCGCGGCCGCTAGCTAACCAAGAGAGCTCCGTCGAGTTGCTTGTCTGCAAGGTTTGCTAGCTAGATTGGCACGGCGGCTTGCTCGCGCATGCTGCGCTAAGGCCAGCCATCTGGCTCGAGCGAAGGCCAGCGCGGCGGCTTGCTCGCTCATGAGTCACGCTCGGGCTAGCCTGCCAACCCGTGCGGAGGCCAGCGCGGCATCCGGCCCGTCCGGCGGAGCGGCGGCCAACTCGCTCATCACCGGCGCCACTGACGAACACGCATGAGCATTGTTTGAAGTAATGTTCAGGAAAAATAATGATTTGAGAGGGAATAACAGGATAGAAGGTCAGATGTGGGTCCCTCGTGTCAACGGTCAAACAAAATGTGTTGGTTTAAGCTACCTCATCAGCACGGACGTGTGGGCCAACCCTGTCATAAATGGGTTTAAACTAACCTAATCGGTAGGTAGTAGTTTTTGGCGTGGATTAAGAAATTTTGGGTATGTTTTTGCTATTTTTTGTACAATAGATTCTTCCTAGGGCTGGTTGAAAGTGGTAGTTTTTTGTTAAATACTCTACATATTGTAAGTAGGAGTGAAAGTTAAGCTTTGGAACCCAATAAGCATGGCTAGTTACATAGTGCATATGTGTACATGATTGAAAGTAAATATCAACCATGAGTGACTAATATCTTGATGGAAAACTCGAAACTGTGGAATACTATGGAAAAAAATTGCATGGTTGGAAATACTAGCAATGTTCATGTGCGTTGCAACGAATCATAATTAGAATAATAATTATTCACAAACTTGATACAAAACACTCTAATTTTGATATACATATATCACTAGAGATATATTATGTTTCAATTAGAATATATTCCTTGGGTTGTATTGGTGAGGTCAGGGAGGGATGTGGTTGGTTTTAAGATACTAATTATGGGTTTTTCTGCAAATTGGTAGACAAGTGGGATTTTTGTGAGAAAAGGCAACAACTTACCTCACAGTCGTTAGACGTAGATCTAATGGTCACAAACGACGGATGGCAGACACACCATCATCACCAACTTAGTCTTCTGTAGGAGTACTAGCAAGATCCGTGCATTGCACGGAACATCAAGATGCATTTTTTTTATAAAAACACTCATTGTGATTGACCCATGCGGGAGTAATCCCATGTGTAAAAACTAATGATATCTCGAGAAATAGGAGATAAGGTGAAGAGGAGTGGGGCGTGGTGGTGATCGGTGGTCGGACTGAGCGGAGGCGTGGGGATTGATGACGCCGGGAGCGGCCACCAGGCCAGTTTGCTCCAGAGGCTTCCTTTCTTAATTGCTCAACAATGAGGTTGTTGGAGATAAGGATGAACGAGGGAAGGCCTTGTCTGCAAATGTGGAGAGGGGTGCGGGTATCTTTTAGTTTAATTTCCATCAGTTAGATATAGATCGGATGGTCTATATTGCAAGATGGCACGCGTACCATCATCACCAACTCGGTTTTTATAAGAGAAGAAATATAAGTATGGAGATACAAACGTATTATCGATACTTGTTTTCGTAAACTAGCATCTACATTCTATTCAACGCCTCAGCATGTGAGGCCTTAGCACAATGACTTCTCGGGTGTGTAAAACAAAGGTTTTCCCGTCACCGATAACGAGGGGGTGACGGCGGCGCGCTTTTTGGCTTGCTCTAGTCCTAGTAGTCATACTAGGTGGTCTAAGCACGTGTAGATTTATTCTTTTTCATGTCTCGTGTTCGCCGTACTGCCATGACTGTTGATGAATAGACGGTAAGTTATTCACGGGGAAACCCTTGTTGAGCGTGTTTGCGAGAGAGAGAGACAGTGTGTGTGTGTGTGATATGTCTAGAGACTGAGCTAATGATAACTGATTCTTTGTGTCTATGTGTGTGGAGGAGAGAGAGACATGTACATGGGGCTTTGTGTTGTGTAACGTGGAGACACATATACATAATTAGAGAGTGAGTGTGCGAGATACACATGCGGACACGGGGAGAGATGAGGATCCAGATTAATGGGTGTTTGTGCGTGTCTGTGTGTGTTTGTGCGCGCGTTTGTGTGTGAGAGGGAGTGTGTGCATGTGGAGTAGAGAGACCACTAATTATGTAAACCTAGTATAAGGGAAGGGGGAATGGTGTGACATGTGTAGTAGCAGGATAGCATAGGTGCGGGCAGGGGGAGCAGACTATTTGGAAGAGACATCGATTATGTGTGGGAGAGGGGTGTGAGAGCGAGAGAGAGAGAGAGAGAGCTAGCAACAGAGAGAGAGAGAGAGGAAGAGAGGGGGCGTTTGTGTCCATAAATGGCCTATAGATAGGGAGACAATGTTGATGTTGTTTGAAATTGGCCTATGTATGGAGACGCAAGGGAAGCGAGTCATCGTGTGTGTGATAGGGACTTCATGAGAGATCTAGAATAGATGGTGTAGAGAACAATGTGCGAGATCGAGAACGATGACACATTAGGGAGCTATGGAAAGAGTCACGACATATATGTATACAGGGAGGAGCTGGGGCGGGTCCGCATGTGGGAGAGATAGAAAGAGGAGAGTGGTGCACAAGGAGACAAAGTGTGGTTGTTTTGAAGTGGCGGTGGTGTGTGAGGTGAGTGTGCGAGAACCACATAACTAGGGAGATAGACGTTTGGGGGCGACGTTTTGTGTTTATGGGAAAGATACACTCTACATAGTGCGTGTTCTTGGTAAAGAGAGATGTCGGGAGACCTAGCTAGAGAGTGGGGAAGAGATGTGTGCATTCCCAAGAGATAAAGTGATAGAGACCTATATTGGGGTCTGGAGTTTAGAAGAGAGAGGGGTGTTAATGTGCTCGTGTGTTGGTGTTTGGGGGAGAGAACGACTTCTGTGTGTGTGGGGGGGGGGTGGGCAACAAGGTCGGGGGGTTTGCTTCAGATAAAGAGTGAGGTGTCTATATTTGAGGGACTTTAGCGTAATTGAGATATACATGGTCAATAGTGTGTGCACTCAAGGTTGATCAATTTGTTTCACAGTTTGGACTATGAGATAACGATACTTTTGGACATGCGTGATATACTTTGATGTACCAGAATTACAAACCTAAGAATGAAATTTTGGAATTCGACTCCATCATTAGCTTTTGTAATTCATTTAAACGGAGGTACATTTTTAAGCCGGGATTTCTTGATTTCAAAATCATATATCAAACCTAGAGATATACACATACGGGCATGTTCAAACTTTATAATCATCCACTTTATTCATACACATACACATTTTTGCTTTTGTCATCATATTTAGGATAAACACATTTGGAATTTCATTTGAATTGGACCATATGATGGTATTTGCTTGTAGTAGCTCAATGATCCATATTTGAATTGAATGGACAATCTAAGTTTCGAGTTGTAGACATTGATTTTCAAAACTTGCACTTTTTTGCGTGCAAAACAAACAAATTCTCGGCCATGATATCATAGTCGGCCGTACAAGAGCAGAATATAATTTCAGGCGCCAAAAGCTTTCAACTTCCCGCTCACATCGAAATATCTCGCGCCCGAAACTTTAGCCCTGCGATATTCCTGTTTTACCCCTGCCACATGAACGGAAAAGGGCTGCTTTGGTAACTCCATTGTTTTCCCCTCTTTGCCCCCAACATTCTTCCCCAGAGCCCCTCCCCTTCCCCTTTCCGACCCCCCCAACCACGGCAAGCCGCCGAATCTAGTCCTCCGCCGCAGCGGTGGACCTCACACCCCGACGGATCTACCTTCCGCACCTTGGAAGCCCCAACTGCCAATTCACCACTTCACCGGAGCCGCTTCAGCGACTGGCTTGTACACCGCTCCAGATATCCTTGACCGCCATCATGGTCCACTGCACCGGATCTGCTTAACCAACACCCTCGTCCACCACAGTGTAGGCCCTTCACTGACTCCCTCGTCCGTCCCTTCGCTGGCCCTTCATACAAGCCCTCGTCCGCCGCAACAGATCCGCCTCACCGAAAGCACTGTACAACGCGCCCGCCGAAGCCTTCGTCCACTGCACCGGACCCGCTCCATGGACGCCATATTCAACTCCATCGGCCCTGCTTTGCCGACGCCGCAGCCTCATCAGGTTATTTCGATCTGTCCTCCTTCAGTTTTTCTCTTTATCGTGCAACTGTTCACTTACCACTGATGAGCTTTCTTGTATGTCGACAGGCGCCGCAACCGTCGCACCGGAGCCGCTTCAGCGACGGCGACAGCCGGCCCAAACTCAACCGCAACACGAGCACCATCGTGATCCTTAGCTATCAAGTATGCCAACGATACCCTTACGCCGCCAAGAATCAGGTACTATTATCCAACGGCCGGCGCCTACGTTCACTTTCTTAGCATAAGCACCGCACCTTTGAATTTCTTCAGGGCATCATTCAGTTTTTCATGAGACGCGTTATTCTGCTTGCACCTGTAGGGCCATTCTGGCAGTGAACATGTTACATGTGCTAAATTACATACCAGTGCACATATAGTTAATATGCTTTAGTTTTGTCCTAAGTATTACTGTACTTCCTAGATATCACTGCCTACTATTTTACTTCTTGCATGCCATATTTATGATAATGGTGTTGTTCTGATGCCACCTGTTGGTTCCATCAGACTGCTTCATGTTCTCTATGCTTAATTACACATCAGCAAACTAGCATGTGGTTCCGCTGGTTTTTCTTTGTTTTACCCTACATTTTCTGATGCTAGCTATTACATCACTGCTACGAGCCTCTGTTCATTACTTTTTTGTGTGTTCTTGATCTTCCTAAGTTGCATGACTAATTTGATGCTTCTATTAATTATGGAGCTACCAACCCCATCAAGCAAAATATTTGTTCTTTTGGCGCTGGCACCTCAAGCAAGCATAAAAATAGAGGGAAACATATATATTGTCGTGTATGCACACATCCTTCTTTGATTAGTTTAGATGAACCATTGATGATCAATTCGAACCAGTGCATGCGAATAAAATTAATTTTACCTAAATAGAGAGTGCAGAATAAACTACAACATGTAGATTTGCAACCACGGGATGCTGCCGATATCTTCAAAGAACATTGCAACAGCAGCGAGGCTTCACAGCAACATATGGTAAGCTAGTGTGTTTTAGTACATGTGAAATGTAATGCATGTGGGCTGCTTTCTTGGCTTGTGCCCTCAACCTGTAATCCTACAGAATAACAAATAGTTCAGTTGTCTGCTTTGCTATATTGCTTGATTCGAATGCTTGTTTGTTACTTGTTACGCTATACCTGAGTTGGCCAATATGTCAGCAGTGCCTGCTGTACTATCATAAAGAAATGCATGCCTAGTTCATTTGAGTACTTAACTTTTCCTGTGAACTTCATCACAAGACTGTCTTCGTAGTTTATATGAGGCCACACTATTAAGTGCTTTCTCAGATTATTTCAATTGCTTAGATGCATTGGCAACTTAAATATAGCGGTGGTACACTCCCTTTCAACTAGGGATGTCAACTGGGTCCCGTTTAATCCCGATTAAAGTCCACTGGTGGTATGATAGTTCAAAAGAGTTTTTGTTTTTTGAGGAAAATGAACCAGGGAGCTAGCAAAAACTAACTAGATGGGACTGGAGGATGTCGTTTATTTGCCACTTACATCCCTAGTTTCATCTTACCATTTTAATTTGTTTTCGGCTGATGCTGCTTCGAACCATTTAAATATAGCTTGCCATGCTCGGCAATAATTCATATGTCGTTTACCATGTAAGCTTACTGCCTGGATCATGCGATAACTATCTCTTACTTCTGTCCAGCGGAAACCTTTCAGGATGCCATTCACACTAGGACACAATGTACAACCCCAGAATCTATTTGTGGAAGCAGTGCGCCATCCATGTTACCAGATGGTAGCAGTTCAGAAGCAACACCGCCGGAGAGCAGTCTGAGCACAGATATTATAGTTCTTGAGGCTCTACTAGAGGCAGAAAGAGATGGTGTGGCTGCCATGAATGAGGTAATCTCGATCTTGAAGCTGGAAATTATGCAATTAGCTGCGCACATTATGCAAGCAACCCAAGAATTGGAGGAAGTAAGAATGTCGAATTTGAAGACGGAGGAGGTCCTGCTGCTTCTGCTATCTGAAGCCCAGGGTAATCCCAGTTCTTCTTTAGATAGCAGTTGAAATTGTCATTAGATTATTGTACTTGCATGTTGTGTCATGTCTCTGAATGGATTATGTTGTAAGACCCCCTATGTTGTCCATGTGTTGTAATGATCCGAATTTTTCAGGCGAGGTAATCCTCAGTACTTGTATGATTGACATAAGGTGAACTGTTTTTCGTGTGCGCATATTGTATTGGATGAAATAACTATTTGACTTAGAGTGTATCCAATCTACTGAATTTGAAGATCACGGCATTTCTAAATCATAATCATATATAAAGGTGGAATAAATCTTGGTTGTGGTTTTGAAGAAATAAATAACAAAACGTAGAATTATCTGCGGATATTCGTAATCGAATAAAAATTGGATTTGTATTTAGTTGCCAGGGCCCAGGGCAAACGTGAATGCTAATTGTCCCAAGTTTTGAACGAAGCGGCTAAACACCCACTATCATTTGTCGGCTGCCCGAAGCAAGTGTTTGCGAGATGGAAATTACTATCTACCCCTGACACTTGACATCCTTATCGACCGGATTTACACTGTTGTTGATAGGGGTAGACTAGTAACTTCAATCAGACGTGACACGACGGCCTCTGAGCCCATTCAGACACGGTGGGCGCCAAATGTGGGTGGCAAAACACATTTGATTCAAGCTCGTCCGAAAGACATGTGTCTCTCCCTCCATTTCCCCATTCATCCACGGTGCGCGGCAAAACAAACTCTCCTCGTCCGAAATCGATGTAGGCTAATATTTTAAATAGGGGCAGATGTGTAACTTACCTCAGACGTGACACAACCACCCTACCTATCAGCCCCGTTCATACACCGTGGGAGCCAACCGTGGGCGGCAAAACACCCTCTCCTGGCCCGAAATCATTACCGGCAAATATTTGGGAGATGCGAGATTACCGTCCTATCCCCAACCGACGTGATGTCCGAAATTTTAAACGGGGGATAAGTTCGTAACTTTCCCACATTTCAGACAAGCGCGTCCCAAAGTTTGAGACCCCCCTCCCCCTCCATTTCCCCATTCATACACCGTCGGCGCCACGACAACCTCCCCACTGCAGCCAGCCTCCTTCGTCCGCCACCCCATCCCCCACCTTGCTGGAGTCGCTACCCCTACCCCGTCGTCCACTGCAAGAGATGGACGTCTCTCATCCACGGCGCCGGACCAGGATCCTTTCATCGCGTCGTCTCGCTTCATCGGCGCCGTCGTCCACTTTGCCGTTCCCGCTCCTACGACCGCCTCGTCCACGACAACAGGATTTATCCCCATACCCGGCCGTCTGCCATCTAAAGTCTTCTTCCCCGCCGCCGACAGCCATCACACCCGCAGCACCCTCAACGTATTAGCAGGGGACTACACGGCGTCGCAAGAGAGGTGGTACTGTTCCATATGTGCTTAAGTTATTGATCTCACCCAGAAAATAGATCTTAAATTGTTTACTATACTTTTCTTGTCCGTACCAAATCGTAGTGGCTAGTTGAATAGAAACATTGGTTGTGAAGTAGCTTTGTCCGGTTTGCACCTTCAGATCCGCCATGTCACGGTCACTATACTCGTAAAGCTTATGGTTCCCCCCTTTATATTCACTACCATCATCGTAGGTGCTTCCCTGCTTTGTGTCGTGCTAGCACTGCTCCTCGAGACCTCAACCCATCAAGCGAAACAACATGCCACTCATAATTCCAAAGCTTACGTGTTGAAATATGAATTTGATATGATGCTCATATTACTAAAAGAGAGAATGTTTAATTGGTCACCTAATGTTCCTATATTCATTTCGAAAAGCATGTGCGCCACCCACTGGTCCAGCTAGTTCCACTTTCCTGATTTTACTCTTGATGCTTAGGGTTTTCCCCTTTTATCTACTCTACTATGATCTGCGTAGGTGCTTTCTGTCATACTAGCATTACTCCACCCTTCAAGCTAAACAACACAACACTCAAAGTTCCAAAGCTTAGTTGTTCATATATGATTGTGATATGATACTGATATTAGTTAACAGACACATTTAATTGGTTAGCTAAAGGTCCCACTTGAGTTTCCAAATGCATGTCGCGACATATAGAGAGACAGCAGAATTGCATTTCTTTGTCACTTGTTGACTGTACTTTCTTGTTCATACCAAATCTTAGTTGTTATTTCAAAGCAAATATCGGTTGCTAACTACCCTTTGCGCGGTTAGCAGCTTCAGATCTGCCATCCCACTGCCACGGTAAACACTATACTCATCATGCTTACAGTTTCCCCATTTTATGATGACCACGATCAGCCTATGTGGTTCGTGTCGTAATAGCACTGCTCCACCCATCGAGCTAAGCAAGCTTAGTTGTACAAATTCAAATCTGATATTATGCTGATATTAGTAAGACTGAGAGATGTTTAATTGGTCAGCTAAATGTTCCTACTTTAGTTTCGAAATGCCTGTGAGCCACATATGGAGAGACCAGAAGGAATAGTATTTCTCTGTGCGGTCTGGTTCATCATGGGTGGCCAACCGACATTGTATAGAAAGACTTGTAATATCTTCAATCTGCTTGCTCTTCTGCTCTTCTTTAAGATGATCCTCTTCTCTTGTGGTTGACTGGTCAGGTCGAGTTATTCTCCCTTAGTATATTTTGAATCTGTTAGGTCAGGTCGACTTGTTCTTCTTTACTATATGTTGAAGCTGTCATCTACGAAGTATCATCACTTCTGGAGCTCTCATATTTTGAGTAGTAGGCCACATTATATTAATGCACACACCAAATTACAACATGCATGGCACCTCTTAGAAGTTGCAGAGATAGCACAAAGGGGTTTACAGGGAGGAAGTATTGGATTAGAATCCCTTATGCATTACAAAGATAATCTCACTTGTTTTTATGTTTTCATGCATGTCAGGTATTGAACATTATCAAAATGAATATGAGAATGGGCACATGAGAGGAATATTGCGGAACGATCCACTGGCTAACAAACTTGGCATTGTGGAGGATGCCTATCTTATTCACCCATCAAGGTGCATGCTCTAACTTGGCAAGGTTGTATTGCTCGCACATATTTTGCATCTGACCTGTTGCATTACTTCTACTTTGTTACACCATCTGCTTAGTTTAAGCATTATATATGAGTATATGCCATACCTATCCATTTTCTGTACCTATTCCATGTGTCGCCATACTATGTTTTTCTAGTGAAATGTTGTTCTTTCGTAATAGATGTCCAAAAGGAAGAGGGTGATTGCAGATCCTCAAGGAGTACAAACTAGGTATTTGGAAAAGGTAATGATACCTGTTAAATCAGATAGATCATCAGCCACAGAAAACACAGGCCCAACTGTAACAGACTTTACCCCTACTCCAGTGGCCAAACCCCTATTAGAACTGCTGACAGCCCAGCGTCAGGTACTGTCTATGATATCAATTCAAAATTTGAACTCCTAAATTTCTGCATGTGCCTTACCTTCTCTCTTCTATGCAAACTAATTTCAGATGAATCTCCTTGCTCAAAGGATCATAGGATCTCACGACAATACTGGGCTCTGCATTGCTCTTGTCAGTACCTCTTGCCCTTTGTCAGCATACTTACACTCATTGTTGTTTGATTATGTAGCATCACTGTAAATGTTCGCTTCTTTATCCTTCCCTTGCTTGAAATTATAAGATCTATATTTACTCTTAGATAAATGTAGAATTAACACAATGGTTATGAAGTTTTGGATTACTCATGTAAGTACCTTTTGTCATGTACTCCTTCTGTATCGAATTAATTGTTGATCAATTGGATGTATTTAGAACTTAATAGTGCTAGATACATCCATTTGAGCGACAACTAATAACGGACGGTGGTGGTATTACTGTACATGCATCGCGAGATAGTTGATTGTCTAGCATTACTCTCCATCTTATCTGCCCTGCCCTCCACTTTCTCCAAATTATCATATCTACATTTACTCTTACCAAAATGTTGAATAAAGCCAATGCCACTGCACACGTTGATGTATGCATTCCTCTTGTCAGTACCTTTTGCCTTGTAACACTGTACTTAATTAATTGCTATTTGATTATGTATCATCAGTCTGCACCTGAGCTTCATTATCCTCTGTTTATTCCAATATTATTTGATATATATTTACTCTTTGCAAAATGTAGAATAATGGCAACTCTTGTAAAGAATTTTCTTTGGGGAATTTATTGAATTATCTTTCCATCAACATGGAGAAGGGCTTTGTCTAGCCTGTGTTAACATGTAATGTAAGTTCATCCTTCTCAAGCCTTCAAACTTTGTTCTAGTATAGATTTGGATAGGCATCATTTCCTCCACTGCTGTTTACATCTGATTGGATGTTTGCAACAACTACCAGTTTTAAATTGTAGTTGTAAAAACATGTTCCTTATGCAGAACAGATCCATTTAGTTGCTTATATAATTGTGAAACCTGTTACGTGTCTCCTTGTTTCTCTTTCAGAGTCGTATCTCTTATGCCAGGCAGAACTTTAGGAAAGATAGTGAGCCAAACCATCTTGAGGACAGCGAGATGACCCCAAGGTCCTGTCTTGATGAAGACAGTGAGTTGAAGCTACTCACGAGCAGGTGTGAGACAACCTCTGTGCAGTCGCTGCCTCAATCAGTTCGACTTCTTCAGTCTCAACTTAAAGCGGAAAGGCTTGCTTCAGCTCAGCTCCGACTTGAAGTCAAAGATGTAATGAAGATGTCAGGGGACTGCCTTGTGCACTATGGTGCCATACATCTAGGGATGAAGCATCTATCGTTGACACAACTGAGGTCTCATCAGCTTGTTCGGCTGCTTGCGGGGGGCCGAGTTTGCCAAGTCTAGTACCTTCTGAAGTGCTCTCATTTTTGTATATTCTTTTGTCGGCGCGTTTATATGCACTGGTGGCGACCTTTGATGCCCAGTGTATGTAATCCGCGGTCATGTTGCGCTTTATTATCACCGGGTAGCGAACTTTGATTCCTAATATGCCGTAATTTCTTTGTTGTATAGTCTAGGTTTATTCTTTGGTCGGTATGCTGTAATTTAGGCCGGAAGGTTCAGTGGATCTCAGTGTTGTCGGTCTTCAGACCGGCTCGTTACTCATATGGGCCAAAACATGGGCCTATAATCATCTTGGGCCATTAGCAGGTCTAAACCTATAGTAGTTTCCCGCTTTTAATAGGCCATGGGCTACATATTTACTGTAGTGACACTGGCCGTAGAAACAATGGGCCTTCTACGGTCCGTAGAAACAATGGGCCTTATACGGGCCGTAGAAACAATGGGCCTTCTACGGGTCGTATCATCAATGGGCCTTAGACGGGCCGTATGATCGATTGGCCAAACATGGGCCAAAAACAGACCGCATTATGGTCATAAACGGGCTAGAGTTGGAGTCGTCCATTCATGGGCCGACCATAACGGGCCGTCCTTAATAGGCTGTATTTGATGACGCTATGAAAACGGCCCAACGTATTAACGGGCCACAAACGGGCCGACTGTAACCACGGGCTGAATTTGTCCCACAAGCAGAAAATAGCAGTAACGGGCCATAAGTAACCGAATGTTGGAAATGAGCCCAAGAATAAATGGCCCTGAGAAGGCCGAAAGATAACATGGGCTGCAAATGGCCCAATGGATTAATGGGCCGTTAATGGGTATAAAGTGATACACTGTTCATTATAGGCCAGTTTCACCACGGGTCATTAATGGGCCAAGAGTTACAAAGGGCCTCATCTGGGCCGAAAGACGTCATGGGCCATAGATGGGCCGGAACTTAAAATGGGCTGGAATCATATTGGACGGCCCAGATGACGCTACTGGTCCTAATTCGAATAGGTCGTAACGGGCCCTGGGTTAGCGGGCTGTAAATGGGCTATATGCGAACAGGCCGTTAACAGGCTTTCCGTGGGTCGGCCCGCCACCTTTTGACCAAGTCAAACGGGCCGGCCTTTTCACAGGAATGGGCCTCTGTTGTGCCGTGCCATGTGTCGACGTATCCTAGGCGCCTTCTGTCCAATGAGTGGATGACATCTGTCCCAACGGTGAGCCGACACGTGTTT
Organism: Aegilops tauschii subsp. strangulata; assembly: GCF_002575655.3. Taxonomy (NCBI): domain Eukaryota; kingdom Viridiplantae; phylum Streptophyta; class Magnoliopsida; order Poales; family Poaceae; genus Aegilops; species Aegilops tauschii. The sequence continues at coordinate 434,665,662 of NC_053038.3, forward strand.
CCTCCAGCCAATGATGATTTTACATGTGGAAAATCCCCATTGGTCGGGGCTGTTAGCGGGTTATCGGATCCAAAACCAGACCCGATAGCTGAACGGCATTCCATTACGGTGGATGCTACGTGTCAGTCACCCTTGACGAAAGAACTTCTGTGACGCGCGATTTATCGTCATGGAAGTGGACACTTCCGTGATGATAATTTTGGTAATGTCATGGAACACTTCTACGACAACACAGGTATGACTATCTTGATTCTTTCATAAAATTGTCATGGATGTACATGCATGACAAAAAACGCGACCTACTGTGACAAACACGTATCATCACGGAAGTGTATTTTTTTGTAGTGCATTTTCTATCCCCACCGCAGAATAGACTTCTCCACGGCACCGCAGCCTTCGTGCTCCTCCCCTTCTACATCGACGTACTCGTCCAACGCAGCGCATCTGCCTTATCGATGACCTCGTACACTGCCCTGGAGCCGGTCCGCCGTCGTCGTCGTACACGGAGCCTCTTCCCTGGCACCGTCTTCCACGGTCTCGGATCTGCTTCCCGGAAGCTGGCGCCAAGTGCAGAAGCACCACCGTCGTGGACAATGAACTGACTCCCGTTGCCGACCATGACTCACAGAGGTCGCCGCGACCATCGTTCTCCTCCTTGATTGGTAATGTGTGTATTGAATCACTTAGCAGTACATGTGCAGTTCCAATTTTGTTCATACCTACCCTTCAAATTTCCTGGGTGCTATTGGTCCCGTAAAAGTAATTGGTTATAGCCTCCATTGTCCAATAGAATATCAGCTTGTAATTGTGCGTCGCTCCTGTATCGATCTGCAACCAGTAGTGTGGCAAATGATGGAAAGTTTTTTAGAACTAGCAAGATGCCCATGCGTTGCACGCATCAAGAGGTATTTGTATGAGTAGTTTATCTTGTGGGAGAAAAGGATGAACGAGGGAAGGCCTTATTTGCAAATCTGGAGAGGGGTGTGGGTATCTTTTTGCAAAATTGCCATTGTTTCCTTCCTATCTATCAGATATAAATCGGACGACCTATAATGCAGGATGGTAGGCACACCATCATCACCAACTCTGTTTTTTATAAGAAAAACTAGCAAGATGCCCATGCATTGCACGGAACATCAAGACGCATTTGTATGAGTAGTTTATCTTGTGGGAGAAAAGGATGAACGAGGGAAATGCCTTATTTGCAAATGCGGAGAGGGGTGTGGGTATCTTTTTGCAAAATTGCCACACCTTCCTTCCTATCCGTTGGATATAAATCGGATGGCCTATATTGCAGGATGGCAGGAATACCATCATCACCAACTCTGTTTTTATAAGAGTAGGGAAAAAGTAGAGAGTAGAGAAGTAGAGATAAATATAAAATATAAAATAAATATAGCAGTAGAGAAGAGAGTAGAGATAGCAGAGACGTCGGGAAAGGATTGCGCGCGCGCGGGAAAAAGCGGCCGGGCGTGCGCTAGTTTTGGCGCGCGGCGTCTGGCGCGCTTTATAAAATCCAACGCCCTCCCACCGCTATGTGCCTCGCCACCACTCTCTCCACGCTCTATGCCTCGCCACCGCTCTCTCCCCGCTCTTTCTCGCCGCCGCGTCACTGGGGAAACTTGGGGATACCGCGGCGTCTGCGCGCGCCCCTCCGGCGGCTTCTCCACCGAGATCCGGTTCCGCGGGATGCGCCTCGGCCTCGGCAATTTCGACACCGCCAACGAGGCCGCCCGCGCGTATGACGCAGCGACGTGGCGCCTCCGGAGGCCTCATAGAACATTCAACTTCCCCAACGTGCCGACGTGGGAGCGGGCACAGGAGCTCGCGCCTCTGCCGCGGCTTATCACCGACGAGGATCGTCACGATAACCGGAGGCGGGAGCACCGTCTCGGCATTGCCGAGATGGACGAGGAAGCCATGGTGCTGTGGCGCCAACGCTTCCCGCAGGACATCATCAACGAGCGCGAGTTCTACGCGCAAAGGAGGGCGGAGAGGGATAAGAGGAGGGCAGAGCGAGCCGCCTATTGCGAGGACAAGCGTAGGCGAAAAGCGGACGCTCAATTCAACATGAGGCTAGGAGCAGCGTCGCCCTGGGAATCCGACGACGATCGGTATCTTCACGCCTACAGTCAGACGTCGGAGGAGGACATCACCGAGGAGGAGTCGGACGACGAGGAGTAGTTGAATAATCTATTTTTTATCTATCTATGCTATGAACTATCCTCTACGCTCTAGTCTCTACTCTCTATCTCTACTTCTCGATCTCAACACTGTAAACACTTTTTTAAAGCACCGCGCGTTGCGATTCTGTTGGAGATGCTCTAACATGGCAGACAAGTGCTTTAATGTTGCCCACAAGATGCGCGAGTATTAGTACTAGTATATTTTTCTTGCCATGTTGACATTTTAAAACCACGAGTGCGAACATGCAGAGGAGCAATGAAGACCAAACACGGAATATTGGGGACATCTTCAAGGAGCGTGGCAAGTTAAAGAGGAGCTGCACCGAACCTGTAAAACGAGCTTTGGTAAGTAACACCCTTTCATTTACTTTCGTTTAGCCTCGTGTTCTTCGATGTGTATATGTTGTAGTTTCTGTTTCTCTTAAGCCTCGTGTTCTTCGATGTGTAATAAGAAGAGTCTTAATCGTCCTAATGCTTTCGTTTTTAGCTTGATGTAGGAAGTGGGTGTTCTCACCTTGTAGTCTGTTTTTATTTATTTTTCCTTTTGAATTCACTTCTCCTAGTTCTGCTATCTGGCTTCTACTAAATGGATCTAGGTTGCTCTGAGTATTGATCTAAAAAAGAAGTAACTTCATGTCAGGATGCAGTTCCTGCAAGGAGGGAAGTATGGTCAACCTCGAGATCATGTTCCCAAAATGAGGCTGGATTACACACAAGGTGCCACTTCCCTAATGATGCTAGATTAGACACAAGGTGCAAATTCCTAGATGATGCTAGATTACACACAAGCCAGGTGGAGTCGTCAGCTGTTCGTGTCCTCGTGGCTCTAGTAAAGGCTGAAAGAAAACATGCAACAGCCCTTGAGAATGTAGCTGAGTTCCTAAGGTAGCGAAAAGAGCAATCAGATGCTCTCTTCACCCATGCCAAAGAAGAGATGGAAGAAGCCAGAAATAAGCTAGTAGAGGCAGAGCAGGCTAGGCGTCTCTTGCTATCTAAAACTGTTGTCAATACAAAATATCCTTCATAGTAGCTAGGTTCAAATGTTTATCGAGTCAGCATGCCTGTTGTGATGTCCGTGCATCTACTGATGTGGCACAAAATATTTTTTTCGGGTCATGTAATAACAACAATTACTTTCCAAACAATAACAGACGAAGCATTGGACATGGTATAGTTCACGCGCAAGCCCGACATTCCAAGTTCAACTTCCACATCAAACTCATGTTCACAGATATTTGCACATTCATACATAATGTCCACAACCATGATTCACTTCAAAGCCAAGAAAAATGATGAGAGTTATGAATAAAGAAAAACCTCTAGTTCCTGCTACCAGTGCGAGCACAACAAGTCAAGACCATGCGTAATTAATTATATTTTGGTCATTTTTTGTGTTCTAAAATGCTGGCCGGCTCTCGGAAGGACGTGTTGCCGGCACACGCGCGGATTCAATGAAGGCAGGCGGGGCAGTCTGAAGCTGGTTGCATGCGGCGAGGAGGCGTGTTCAGCCGGGCCTACAGCGAGTGGGGCCCTCCTGGCCGGCGCGTCGTTTCAATGCCTGCGCTATGAGAGGTCACGTCCGTGTCAGAGCAATCACTCCCTCCAGTCCTTTTTTGTTTGGGTATAACAAAATCTCGTTTTCCATTCATATTTTACAAGTAAAATTCGTGGACAAACTTTGACCCAAAATACGATGGGGACTAGTAAACTAGAACGGAGGTAGTTTTTTTTAATCAAAGAAGGGTTTCCCCCTTCCGATTTTCATTACTGAAAACCAACATCTAAATCTAAACCACAGTATTTTCCCTAGAACTACCAGGTTCAACATCTCGCAACATAAACCCATACAACCATACGCCAAGGAGGTACGTAGTACTATGAATTCCATTTTCGCTCATTACCAATCATTCTAAAAACAACTTAGTACTTATAACGCGCCATTGAAAATCGGAACTCTTAACCCTGCTAAAAAATGATATTTTAAACATGGCTACTCGATCTGTGGCAACTGGCGAGCCACCTCCTCCAAGTCGTTCACCTCTGGTCCCGACCATCAACTCCTACGGATCAAATTATCACGCGAGCTGACTATTCCTACAAAGGTGCACTCCACCACGTACCCAGTACCCGCGAATGCAGCAATCGTGCACCTAGTGTTTTAGGGTTTATTTGTTAACGTTGCCTTTACGTAACACTCATGTGTGCGAGATAGCGAGAGACCGACTGCGTGCGTGTGCCTCTTCTCTTCGTATATGTACTCCACCGTTTGTTTGGTGTCCAAAAAATTATAATAACTACTAGCAATGTGCCAATGCGTTGCCACACGATCAGAATAGATTAATACATATTCACCGATTTGATAGAAAAAAAGTCTAGTTTTGAAATACGTATATCACTAAAAATATGTTATGTTTCACTCAAAATATATTCCTTTGGCGGTTCTGATGATATAAGGGAGGAATGTTGTTGGTTTCAAGATTCGACAAGTGGTATATGTCTAATTTCTACTCTTACTAGCAAGATGCCCGTGCGTTGCACGGAACATCAAGATCTTGTGGGAGAAAAGGATGAACGAGGGAAGGCCTTATCTGCAAATGTGGAGAGGAGTGCGGGTAAATTGCCATAGTTTCCTTCCTATCCGTCAGATATAAATCGGACGGCCTATATTGCAGGATGGCAGGCCCACCATCATCACCAACTCTGTTTTTTATCCCTACTCTTATAAAAAGCATAGTCGGTGATGATCGTGTGCCTGCCATCCTGCAATATAGGCCGTCCGATCTATATCTCACGGACACACTACAAAAAAAAGACACATCCGTGACATTTTGGACCGAACGAAATTTTTTCTGTCATACTTATGACACTTCTATGACGATAATTGTGACAAAACCCGGTATCATCCTAGATGTGGTGGGGTCCTACTTCCATGCAAAAAATCATGACAGAAAATGGGCTTTTCGTCCTGGGCGGGCCGGAGACGCAGCTGATGACATTCTTTGGGCCGTCCATGACAGAAAAACCCGTGGTAGAAGCAAGGGTGAGGAAAATATCGGGGTGTTCCCGGTTACGTTGGGTGGTCGGGGCCGAGCGATGCGTGTTTCTCTCATACACGCACGCGTGTGGGTGCAAGGCGTTGGGCTCTAACTGAACCCGAGCGAGGCATTGGGCTCTAACTGAACCCGAGCGATTGAACTGCAGGCTACGCATTACTCAACCCGAGCGATCGATCGATGGCTGTTAACTGAACCCGATCGAGCGATTCCTTCGCTACTGCTGCTAACTGAAGCCGATCGATGCTGCCTCTGGATGAACAGTGAGCGTTGCTGGGGGGGTTTTGATGAACAGTTTCCTCCGTTTTGCGGTACGCCACACCCCTCCCGATCAACAGGACCCCCGTTTCGATCGTAGGACGTCCGTTTCCTCCGTTTTGCGGTACGCAAGACCACTCCCGATGAACAGGATCCCGTTTCGAATGTGGCCGGTCAAACACAAGGCCGTTTCCCCCGTTCTGCGGTACGCCGGGCCTCATTTCCGTCGGCTGTTCCGTCCAAGCCCTCCCGATGAACACGATGACGCATTCCGTTCAGACCCAGCCGGTTGGCTCCCCATGAACATGACGACGGCGTAGTTTCTCCGTTCCGACCCAGCCATGTACACGAGCCTTGTCCGTACATACGCGCGAGTAGGCGTTCGAGACCCTTCCCGCATGTACGTACGTGGCTGTATTTTCTTTCTTGCACACTGGCCGCTGTACGTACGTGTACATGCTACGTGCGCGTCTCTACATCGACCAGTATGTACGTACATGTTCGCCACCAGAATGACAATGCTACATACGCTTCGACCAGGTGGGTCCCGACTGTCAGGCACTTCCTTGCCTGCGAAGATGTAGCTGGTGGGTCCCAGCAGTCAGGGGTGCGAATCGTTTTTTTTGCCCGGACGCACTTCCTTGCGTGCGAAGATGTAGCTGGTGGGTCCCAGCAGTCAGGGGGAAATGTTTTTTTTGCAAAATATGGTGGCTCGTCCGCTGGGTCCCTGCTGTCAGGTGGAGGAATAATTATTTTGCGCGTAATAAGGAGGCACTTCCTTGCGGCCGCCGTGGACCCAGCTGTCAGCCTCTCCACGTACAGTACTCTTCCGATGGAAGTCGTTCCTTGACCACGTTGACCATGCCGCGCCGAGAGCACCACGGCGGTGGACGACGGCGAGGCCTAGGAAGGGGACGACGCGGAGCCGGGGAACACGAGACAGTGGAAGCCCGCGCGGAGAGGAGTACGTGGGTTCACTAGTTCGTCTGTGGTCTGAGGCTGTCGTCGCCGCAAGGCCTAGCCAGCGGTGGGAATAGTAGGGGCGATGAGGCCTCCGCGGCAGAACAGCCTGCCACGGGAGGCAGGAGCATGAGGCACGACCGGCGCTGCTTTGGGCGGCTGGAGCAAGAAGACCAGAGGTTGAAGAAGCACTACGGCCGTTGGATGGACATCGTACGGTCACTGCAGCTAGAATCGTTCATATTGACAAAGTTGACAAAGCACTCCGTCCCCGTCAACTTAGTAGGCCCACAAGTCAGCCTCCCACCAAGGTGGGTCCCAACTAGCAGGGGGAGTATTCATTTTTTTTGTGTAATAAGGAGGCACTTCCGGTGGGTCCGAGCTGACAGCAGGGGGAATGTTTTTTCACGAAATACGGTGGCCCGTCCGGTGGGTCCCAGCAGTCAGGGGAGAAACATTTTTTTCGCCAAATACGGTGGCCCATCCGGTGGGTCCCTGCTGTCAGGTGGAGGAATAACTATTTTCTGCGTAATAAGGAGGCACTTCTTTGCGACTGCCGTGGACTCAGCTGTCAGCCTCTCCACGTACAGTACTCTTCCGATGGAAGTCGTTCATTGACCACGTTGACCACGCCGCGCCGAGAGCACCAGGGCGGTGGACGACAGCGAGCTGCGAGGCCTAGGAAGGGGACGACACGGAGCAGGGGAAGACGCGGCAGTGGAAGCCCGCGCGGAGAGGAGTACGAGGGTTCACTGGTTCGGCTGCGGTGTGAGGCTGTCGTCGCTGTAGAATAACATGGGGTGTGGGTGAGTGGAGGGATGGCCTGGCCAGCGATGGGAGTAGTAGGGGGCGGTGAGGCCTCCGCGGCAGCACAGCCGGCCACGGGAGGCAGGAGCCGGCGGCACGACCGGCGTTGCTTTGGGCGGCTTGAGCAAGAAGACCAGAGGTTGAAGAAGCAGTACGACCGTTGGATGGACATCGTACGGTCACTGCAGCTAGAATCGTTCATATTGATTAAGTTGACAAAGCCCTTGGTACGCGTCAACTTAGTAGGCCCACAGGTCAGCTTCCGAAACGGTGCGCCCTAGATGTCAGGGGGAGGAATCATTTTTTGGGCGGGTGAAGCTACAATATCCGAGATTGAAGAAGAAGCACGGCATCCGTTGGATGGACATCCAATGGCCACTGCTGCTAGAACCATGTGTTGACTATAATAAGTTGAGAAAGCCTTCCATACGCGTCAACTTCTTCTTTTTTACGGGACGCGTCAACTTAGTAGCCCCACAAGTGTGTGGCAGAGAACTTATAGCCCATTTGTGATTTGTAAGAATGTACATCCCATTTTTGAATTCTAATGGAATTTACTACAGCCCATTTACAGTTTGTTAAAAGTACATCCCATTTTCTAGCTAGGACAACGATTAACAATTTCAACCAACCGTTCAAGACAGAATTCAATAAAATTTCCCACATTTTGATGGGATACGAAATATATTTATCCCGAAATTTCTAGTCAGATTAAATATAAATTTGTATTACGTAAAAATCTAACAAAACATTGCGCGCGCAAGAATTAAAAATTAAGATTTTCAAAATCCATAAATAATAATTTATAAACTAATTTCATGCTTGGTGCATTTTTTATAGTTACTGCCGAGTTTTTATAATTACATCCCATTTATTATTTTTTAAAGCCCATTTTCCTGTTAAGCCTAATGCATCCCTCCTAGGAAAGATTTGCAGCCCAGCGGGGCGGAGCATAACAAGTTGACCTTGCCTGGGTAATCCTCAAAAAAACGTACAGCTGGGCTAGCCATTTTCATCTTGAAAAAAATTAATATCTGGGCTGGATATCTGTCCTGGGCTAGACGGGCCACAGCCCGCCCAGTTAATACCCTGCTCTCCTCTGAACAACAACGAAAACATCGCCAAGAAAAACTCTGCAGTGCTCACGCCTCAAAAACACAAATACTGTTCGAGCTACTTGGTCCCAGCTGTCGGTCGCACCTTGTGCAATTCTCTCGTTTATATTGACTACATAGGTTGACAATGGTGTGGGACCGTGATGTCAGGAAACCAGGAGGAAGCAAAAAAATAGTTTTACTCCCTCCGTTCCTAAATATAAGTCTTTTTAGATATTTCAAATGAACTACAACATAAGGATGTATGTAGACATATTTTAGAGTGTAGATTCACTCATTTTGCTTCGTATGTAGTCACTTCTTGCAATCTCTAAAAAGACTTATATTTGGGAACGGAGGGAGTACATAATAAGGAGGCACTTGCGTATGTACGGCTATGGCCCTAGTGGGTCCCTACTGTCATCCAGTAAAAATAAAGTCATCTCCTGAATCCTCATGTTCATTGACCATGTTAACAATGCTCGGCGCCACGGCGAGCGCAACAACTCGAAGGACGACGGAGAGGGCCTCGCGGGCCCTACGGATGGTCTAATACAGCGCCCACTGCTCATTCAGGAAACCAGGATCATCGGACACCTATGAGCACCTTCGAGAGACTGAGACGGCATGAAACGGTAAGGCCGCGCTTGGGAGCCCTGGTTTATTTCACACCTGTATTAAGATACAAGTGTAATTTACTCGTCATCGGAAACAACGCGTAAAATACAGGCGTAATGAAACCGAGGGCCCGAGGTCTGTAAGTAAAACCGGCGGGTTACGCGTGTAATTTGAGAGACCGGTGTATATTTTACTAGTCCAAATCGACCAACCAAGCGCTTCGCCCGAGACCATCTGCTTTTATTTACAAGCGTCAGTTTTACAAGCGGTTTTGGTTGGAAAACGACGATCCAATCACGGCCTAAGATGATGAGTTGGTCGGAAGATCATATGGTTTCATGTCTAACCTACCCGGCTTGTCGTATAGGCTATGAATGAAACATAAGACGATGAACTTCTTAAGCACGGAAACAACAGAAGAGGATGATCTTCCTAACAAGCAAATCACTGGCATTAGATCGACATGCAAAACAATACGAAGCATTATTCTCAGGAGGCATGGTGAACAGCTCGTGATGCCGCATGCCACAACATTCCAAGCTCAACTTTGCAATCAAACGCAAGGCCTGGCATTACATAGACAATATTCAGAACAAACTCTTAAAATATCTTACATAAGTCAACATTCATGTGACTATGCATCTCAGCAGAGTAAATATTTACATCTGAACTGATGACAGATATAGGAAAAAACGATCGACGTTGCTCACAGTAAAGGGCGTCCCACTCAAAAATATCAAATGCATGTCTTCTGGCTAACATCAATGAGCTAAAATTGACAAGGTTTTCCAATTCCAATATATTAAACTAATGTCAACTTTGACAAGCTTTTCCCATTCAAAATATGTAATGCCCATGATTGTGGAACGGGCAGGGTTTGTCATCAATTTGTCATCTAATAGTCCGGTGGCTCAAGGTGACGACGAATGATTAGAGAACCATTCGATGTATTGTGCATGATGAAGTATTATGGAGGACACAAACCATCTGAACATTTTGTGCAGTTCCACTAAAATCAAGCTGAGCATCCCTGTGGATTTTGTATTTATATGCTGCCAGAAAACAAAGACACATCAGCACACACATGAATATTGGCCCCAGTGTCAACCCACCAATCGGTGGATAACAAACTGAAAGTACGGTAAATAGATTACCATACCCAGATGCCCCATCATTGTTGCTTAGAGTGACATTGACAGACTTGGAGTCCTGTCCTGGCTTCTTGGTACTTGTTTGGGCACTTGTTTGCCCGGTGTTCCTCCGAACCACAAGTAAAGCAGCCATCTCTCTTTTTGTCTTTCTTCTTCCCCTTCTTAATGGCCGACGCTGGCAGCACCATTCAAACATATAGTCCGGTGGCTCAAGGTGACGACGAATGATTAGAGAACCATTCGATGTATTATGCATGATGAAGTATTATGGAGGACACAAACCATCTAGACATTTTGTGCAGTTCCACTAAAATCAAGCTGAGCATCCCTGTCGATATCGTATTTATATGCTGCAAGAAAACAAAGACACAACAGCACACACATGAATATTGGCCCCAGTGTCAACCCACCAATCGGTGGACTAACAAACTGAAAGTACGGTAAACATATTACCATACCCAGATGCCCCATCATTGTTGCTTAGAATGACATTGACAGATTTGGAGTCATGTCCTGGCTTCCTGTACTTGTTTGGGTACTTTTTGCCCAGTGCACTCCACGTGTTATAGAGTTTCCTATGCTCTTTGCAGACTAGTCATGTCACCAGCGTCTACTAATACTCTATAAAGCTTCTCGATCATTCCTTGTGTAATGTAGCGCAAAGAGTGACTGCTTCTTTCTGCAAAGTGGTAAGACCAACTGGACCCACTAATGCAGCAATTTTCCTTAGACACATTGGCTCCTTTTGTGCAGTTCAACTAAAATCAAAGTTGGAATAAAATCGAGCTTTAATTTTGATATCCCTGTAAGCAACAAAAGGTATAAGGGAAACAATTACTGAGAAATAACTGTTGATGACTTGTACTCCCAGAAGAAAAACATCTACTGATCTACCTTATCTTAATGGGAAACAAAGCAGGAGAGTAGCAATTCTCAATCAGTGTGATTCATTCATATTAACTGAGACATTATCTTAACAATGCCTTGTTTCAACATGTATAAAGAATGACAAAGCAGAAAAGTATCATTCCTAAAACAATGCGACTGGTTCATTTTAACACAGACATTATCTTAACAATACCTTGGTTAAACACGTAGACAGAACTACAAAGCAGGATAGTACCATTTGTAAAACACTGTAACTGATATATAATAATAGAGACATTATCTGAACAATACATTTCTTAAACGTGTACTCCGGCCGATCCCTAACAAAAATGGAACTCCCGCCGATCCCTAACAAGTGTTGCAGTTTTGAACTAAGATTCAGTAGTTAATTCTGAGGAAAGTCGGTATTGACCTTTCAAGACCAAGATTTGAAATAGCTCGTGAGGAAGACCTGAGAGAGATCTCAACACATATATGGAAATCCGGTCTCATTTTGTGCAGTTCCACCAAAATTAAGCGAAGCAAAATGTTGCAATAGGAACAAGTTGAATATATATCCCTGTTTTAACAGAGGCAAAAAAGGAATCAATTATTGGGCAATAAAGGAGGATGAAACATGCGGCCACAAAAATGGTAATCCTGCCAATCCCTAACAAGTGTTGCAGTTTTGAAATAAGATTCACTAGTTAATTCTGAGAGTGGCATTGCTTAATTTTACCAGCGGCATTAGATTAACAAAAAGCATAAACAGTTCCAGGGGAGAGTGGGCGCAACAACAACATGTGCTTCCATCTACTTATAAAGGGGGTGATGCAGAGTTTGTTGTAACAAAGCAACAAGCATAATGTCTGGGTTGGTCCCATTTTTGTTCACTACTTAATGGGAAAAGACAGCAATACAATAGCTTCAATTCAACATTTATTTAAAACAGTACCAATACAAGTAGCACAACATCTCAAAACACACTGCACGATCATGTGGATGAAGGCAAGTACCAACCTGTCATGACGCACACAAGATCACGTATGAATCTGCCAACACGAATAGGAAATCCAATCTCGTTTTGTGCAGTTACTCTGAAATCAAGTAAAGTCGCCGGTGTGACATTTAAGTTTGCTATAGCAACAAGTTGAATAGATATCCCTGATTTAACAGAGGCAAAAAAGGAAACAATTACTGCCAATAAAGGAGGATGAAACATGCGGCCACAAAAAGAAGCATCTACCTTGTCTTGATGGAAAACAAAGTATAGGACAGTAGCATTTCTAAAACGGTTGCATTGATTCATATTAATAGAGAAATTCTCTTAAAATAGTTCAGTAGTTAATTCTGAGAGTATCATTGCTTAAAATACAATAGCTTGAATTCAACATTTACTTAAAACAGTACCAATACAAGTAGCAGAACATCTCAAAACACACTGCACGATCATGTGGATGGGACATGGGACATGCCAGCACCATGTGCGTCCACAAGTATAAATGGGTGATGCAGAGTATGTAGCCAAGCAGCATATCTGCGTTGGTCCCATATTTGTTCTCTTTGAAACTTTTTCCAATGTGAGGGCAGCAAATCTAGTCCTGCACAAACTATCCGACCCCCTAGTTTCTTTCCCATTTCAACAAAGAGTTCGGTTCCTTACAGATGTGTGTACTGGGTTACCCCCTTTTTTCCATTTCGACCAACAAAGCGGCTGGATAGCTAGTCTATACTACTTTCCCTCCCTCCTTTCCTCATTGAACCACGTCCTAGATTCATGCTCCACCCCACCGCACCCTTCTTTCCTCTTTGAACCAAGACCTAGATTCGACTACAGAATCGGAAAAGATCAGCATGCAGCTAGACCAATGACGGTTTCAAAGAAACTTATACCTTAGGGTCGCCGGGATGTGGCAAGGCGTGCGGCGGGAGGTCGGATCTGCCCACACTACGTACGGCAGCGAGGAAGAAGGGGTCGGTGGCCCTCCCGCACAGGCGTTGGGTGAAAGAGAAAAGCGCAGCCGGCAGTGGATTACCTCCCTCGCCGAAGGCGATAGAGTGAACGCTGCACCTCCTCCCCTTCCCGGTGCGACGGGATCCGGACGCCTCCTTCACCAGCTGTGAGGGGGGTGAGAGAGACAGAGGCCACAACGCAGTCTTGTTTAGATCTGGTGAAGAGGGTGAGAGACAGTGAATATAGCAAACCCTAGCAAAGGAACGCTGAGCCTCCAGCGTGTATATATATATATGTAGTGCGGCGAGAGTGTGGAGAGTGCAAACCCTAGCGAACAAGCGCTGAGGCTCCAGCTTATATATATACTGTAGTACGGACTGAGCTCCGGTGCCTTAACTACACCTGCTTTTGGCAATATGACAGGTGGGCAGCCACATTTTGGGCCCACCTGTCATAAACCCAAAGGCAGGTGCACTAAAGTCAATGAAGCTGCGTCCATATAGTACTCGTGTATACGACTAATATATAGTGGGGTGGTTTTCTTATTCTCTCCATAACAATCGTTTTAAATTGTGTAAGTACGAAACGAAACTCTTTATTTAACGTACCAGTGAAGAAAACTACTACTCACTCTGTTCCTAAATATTAATCTTTCTAGAGATTTCAACAAATGACTACATACGGAGCAAAATGAGTGAATCTACACTGTAAAAAATGTCTATATACATCCGTATGTGGTAGTCCATTGTGAACCACTTGAAAGACAAATATTTAGGAACGGAGGGAGTACTTCCGATGAACTAACGATCCATGCGTCCTGGTCGCACTTCCTGTCCTTCACGTGCGGTACACGACCCTCCCTTAAGTGAACAACCACACATGCGCCAAATTATCGGAAACGTGTGAGAGTGTGTACAAATAAAGAATTTTAATTTCAATTATCGGAAAGGTTTGAGAGTATGTACAGTTTGCCCTCTCTAATAATTATGGTTTGTTGTGTTCGGCCTAAACTTGGTCAAACTTTACAAAGTTTGACTTCAGTCAAATCTAATATGCGGAGTAAATAAAAATGGAGGGCTACTACGTCCATCCGGGTTTTTAGTCCACACCATTTTTTTAATCAAAGTTAATAGCTGGACAAATAAAATTACAGGGGAGCTGGAGACAAAGTTGTGAGAAGGCTTAGAAACCAATACAAAACTTATGCTCTTAGTACCAACGTCGATCCTTCTTCGAGGAAGCATTTGGTTCATAGCCAATTGTGTGATAAAATTGCACCAACGTGAAAGACGACTGCGTCTCCAACGCAACCAAGGTGAACTGATGAAGGATATCATCTTTGTGGGTAACAAGCAAAGAGCACTGATGGAAGACAACTTGTTTTTCATTGAAAATCGATCAGCTTCACCAGCCGACGCAACCATGAGCATCGATAGGTCATCGTGGTGATGCATCATCCATTTGGCATCAAGTTTGGGTGAGGCACCTAGAAGTTCGACAAATCCTCACTGTGGTCTGTTTCTTCTCAGTAGTCAAGCTCGAGGAAGGAAGAAGCACGTGGCAGAGGACAGTGAGGCGGAACAACAATGGCCATCCAATTTTGTGCAGTTCCACTAAAATTGAGGAAGACATGCCCAGGTATGGAGATACGCATCGCTGTTTCCAAAAATATAAAAAAAGGGATGTAGTGTTGTTACTTTGTTTTACAGGATTAACAACGACATCTCAATTGTCAATAAGAATTATGAAAAGTACACCAACAAACAGAAGCATCATGATTATCTTGATGGGAACTAAACCAGGATACCCGAGAAAAAAAGCATTTCTTCATTTAACCAGTGATAGTATTAGATTAGCAGCAGCAATAGGAGCATATGGACAATGACCGCACAACCACCATGTACTTTTTGTCGAAACAACATGTATACCTCCACCGAGGCATAAATCAGGAAAACTTTTCGAGTGGCATTTCCTCTATAATAGTAGGTGATGTTGGACCAGCCGACGAACCCTAGCTACTATACATGGGGAGCTGGGGAGTAGTCGCATAGAAGAAAACCCGCATGCAGCGACCTGGGGAGTTGGACCAGTACAAGAAGTTATACCTCAGGTGGGCGAGGTGTCGCTTAGGCGGGCGGGCGGGATCTGCCCACACGACGGCAGCGAACAAGGGTGCGGAGGACCTTCGTCGGCGCCAGCGCCAGCTATGAGAGGACGGTGTGCATCGGCTTGCTCCATCACCGACGGCGACAACGTCAACGCTGCACCTCCTCACCTCCCGCAGCGGACGGGATTCGGCCGGATCTGTGACCACCGGTGAGGAGAGAGATAGTGTGGACACTGTCATCTTGTTTTGATATGGAGAGGGTGAGAGAGTGAGACGCGAGAAACTCTATCAAACAAGAGGCTATAACGGAGTAAAACAATCTCTCCATACAAGTGGTTTTAAATAGAATACGCGCGTTCCCGGAAAAAAGAAACGAAAACTGGCGGACAATTTTTAAACGTACCCACAAAGAAAACTCGATCAAAAACACGCCCCCGCTTCTAGGTCGCGAGAGTCATCGCGCACACACACATAGACATAGACATGCATATCCGTGTTTACATAAAATTCCATTTCCATCTCCAATCATATTTGCCCAACTGGTACATTATTTACGTTGTTAATTATATACGTGGCAATATTAACGTACAACATCTCTTGATTGCGGGCGTCCGGAACGCTGCCACGGCCGCTCTTGACCAACCCAAACCCTCTTCATCACCGGCGTGCTTCCCGCCCGAAACGGTCAATGCCGCATTCATGCCCGGCCAGAGCGGACGCGACCTCTCACTAGCGCCAGCATTGAAGCGGCGCGCCGGCCGAGAGAGCGTCGCCCGCGCCACTTCCTGGTGCACGCGACTGCTCCGCCTTCAAAGGTCGCAATAGCCGGCCATAACATGCATGTAAAAAGTTCATGGGAGTCCGTGCTACAGCTAGCTGTCCTCCCCCAACTCGTCAATCTCTTCCAGTAGTACTAGTACTCCATAGCGCGATCCATCAACAAGCAGGCGGGAAAGTTATCATATACTCGGTTTGTGGTGAGTGGCATGCTGAGAAACCGTGTGGGGTCGAGCCGTGGAGGAGGGTGAGACACGAACGCGACAGACGTGATTTAAACGTTGGTTTCGCTCGATGGCGGGATCCAACAAAACGAGACGTTGGTTTCTCTCTGTTTCCATCTTTTCTCCGGAAAAACGGAAACTTTCCACTCCATTTTCATTCCTACTCCAAGGTTGCCCCGTTACAACATTCCATCAAATACAAAGGAAAACTAACACGCATGCTGATGCATCTCAATGATCCACATATCATAGCCAATATTTACTTCACAACTAAAGACAAAATTTGTTAGAGCGTGTACGAAAGAAAAACTATTGATGGGGTCACTATGACTTAAACCCTAAACCCTAAACAAGATTTAATTTCCTGGCCAGGTAGAACCTGTCGAAGGAAAGACGGCTGGCACCCTCGGATCATACGATGCTTTTGTGCAGTTCCACTAAAATCGAGCTGAGCATCCCTGATGGCAAAGATATTGAAGAAGTGTGATTAGAATAATAGTACTGGCACTAGTTCATGAGACATAAACTCATCACAAGTAGAAGCCGGTAGAAGTAGAGAAAGATCGACATGGAGATGGAGCTATGTGGGGAGCTGCGGAAGTGGAGCAAGCCGGCTCCAAAAGGAAGATGGACTACCTGGGACGTCGGGCTGTAGCTAGAAGGGCGGTTGGGACGCGGCATTGGCCCATACCACGGTGACCCCCGATTGGGACACACCGACTGTGGATTTTCTCCCTCGCCGATGTCGACCGCGTCTACGCAGAACATTGTTCCCTTCCCCCAACTGCGGGACAGGCTGGATATGTGACCAGCGGTGTGGCCACCATCGTTCTATGCTTGTGAAGAGAGCAACCCAAGCAAGCAGGCTTGTAGCTTAGGCTCCTACTAGTGTATATATAGTGGTTTTCTTTTTCTCTCCATATCAACCATTTTGTATTGCGTACGTGTCATTGAAGAGTGAAATGATGGTTGCTTCTTCCGACTAACTTACTGTGTGATTTGACTGCTCCTTTAGTGGCCCCTACACGTACCCCCCTACGTGTATGCAACAGTCACACGTACACATGGACGCAAAAACGCACGCGACGCCCTAATGCATGCATGTTCGAGCACACGACGGAACACACACGGTCATGCTCAAGTGCTCAACCTACACGTGCATGCACACACATACTCAGCCAGGGTGAGCTAGTGACCGTATAAACACCGGAAAATGTATATATTGAGCGCAATGAGCGTATTATGAAGTGTACTGACCATACTTTTACAAATATACAGTGACAGACAGTGTATTTATCTCGTTTGAAATTAAGCCATATTAACCGGAGAGGAAGCAGTATGGACTAGCATTACTTTGCTGTGTCCCGTCAACTTGCCAAACGAGGAGAAGCTTGCAGGACGGGACAAGCTTGCGCGCGGTGGCTCGCAGGACAAGGAGAAACTTTTGACTAATGCAAGCTCTCCTTTGCTCAGGCGGTGGACGTGCAACAGTTAATTCGGTGTCAGATTGCCAGAAGCATACACTATACTAGTACTATTATTGTTGCACTTCCCGAAGAGGCGAACAACCAAGCGCAAAGTTTACTAGTACTAGTACTACTACTATAGTCTATAGAGGTATGTACGATACTAGTACTAGGAACCAGATGGAGGAGCGTCAGCACTCTTATTATATTTTTAAAATGTGATAAAGCAATCTTCAACACATTTGGTTCTCTTCGAGGGTTCTCGCATGTGATAATGGAAGTTGATTGCATGGAACACTCGCCACAATTCTCGCTTAATTCTGGCTCATATCCTGTTACAAATAAGAGTGCTCGGTAATATTTCCTTTCTTTTTTTATTCAGCATGTAAACAGGTCAGCAAACCTTGTGGCGCATCTTTGTGCGAACCGTGCTTGCTGCACTTTGAATGTGGCCGAGAGCTGGCTTGATGAAACACCTCGCTTCCTACTTCTTTTTTTGCGGGGTACCTCGCTTCCTGGTGACCAGTGTCTTGGCTGATCGTCCTAAGAATGCTTATATATGAATAAAGCTCTCTCATTTACCCGCAAAAAAGAGTAAGCCATATTAACCAGAAAGGAGGGAGTATGGACTAGCACTACTTGTTGGTGTGTCCCGTCAACTCGCAGAACGAGGAGAAGCTTGCAGGACAAGGTGAAGCTCGCTTACGCCTTTTGACTAATGCAACGTACCCTCGCCCAGGCGGTGGACATGCATCAGTTCATTCGGTGTCAGATTGCCAGAGGCATACACTGTAGTACCGAACATGCGGAGTACCATCATTGTTCGACTTCACGAAGAGGCGAAGAGCCAAGCCCAAGGTTTAGTAGTACGACTAGTACTACTACTAGAACCGCATGGTGGAGCCTCTGTAATCTTTTTTTTAATCTCTGATAAAGTACACATTTATTCCGAAGAAGGGCGGAAAATGGCAGCCCAACATGTAATGATGATATCGATCAACCATGCTCGAATATATCTTGGCCTCCGTGCGAGCCCGTCTGTGTGTTCTCGCTCCTCATCTCTCTCAAGCAACGGCGGGTTGGCCATTTTGCCGTCAATTGAGATCGGTTTGCTCACACTCCGGTCCCACATGTCAGTGATATGCCAAGAGGTGGTGCGTTGACCGACTGGCCATACGCGTACTTGGTTTTGCACCTTCATACTACTCCTCCCTCTGTCACAGTTTACAGGGCGCGCTTCATTATGATGCATTTGTCTCAATGCATTTCCACCACCAGAGAGACTTTAGACGCGTTTGGTTTAATGCTCAATTAATTAGGGCGTGGTAACCGCAATTTTCCCTCGATGTAGTACTATGGAGTGGAGTAAGTGCATGCATGTGTGTACCCGGGGTGGAAGCACTGCATGCATGTGTGTACGCATTATTTCCTCTAGTAATAGACGCCGTGCTATAACTACCAATGCTATTTTTCAGGCCGATCGCTAGTCGCCTTGGTCCCAGAGATTTTCTCTTTTTCTGAAGCGCGCTCTATAAACAGTGATGGATGGAGTAGTATGAGCGGATTCAAAGAAGAGCGTATTGATGGTTGCTTCTTCCGAGCAACTTACAGTGGGAAAGGTGGGGCTTATGATTTGACTGCTCATTACTCACTATTAATGCGGCGCAACGACCGGTCTGAATCTCCCATGCGGCTGTGCACTACCCCTCGGTTCTTAAATATACTCCGGAGTATTTGTCTATCTAGAGATTTCAATGAGTGACTACTCAAATACTTGTCTTTTTAGAGATTCAAATGGACTACTACATACAGATGTATATAGACATATTTTAGAGTGTAGATTCACTCATTTTGCTCCGTATGTAGTCACTTGTTGAAATCTCTAGAAAGACAAATATTTAGGAACGGAGTGAGTACACATACGAAGCAAAATGAGTGAATCTACACTCTAAAATATGCCCATTTGAAATTTGTAAAAAGACAAATATTTAGGAACGAAGGAGTATAATTTTGTGCATGGCACATGGACCCGGATGCCGAAGAGGCTTCTGGCAATGCTATCAAGCTTCCAGCATTTGTTTACATAATTGACGTACTATACAAATAATTTTCCAACGACATGAAATTGTACAATGGTGTGAGCTTTCAGCTTTTGTTTCGTGTGTCTTGCCATCGATGCTCTTTCGGAAACAATAAAAAACTAACTTCCTTGCTAATCAGAGCTAATATTTACATCACAACTGAAAACAAAGTTGTGAGAAGGTGTTAAATTAAAATTGATCCATGCTTTCATTGGCAGCAACGTCCCCCCAGCTCTGTCTAAATCAACAAGGCATGTTGGGAAAAAAAAGTAGCAGTCTGGAGCATGCAACATTCTGATCATTTTGTGCGGTTCCACTAAAATAGAGCTGAGCGTCCCTGTTCCAAAGATATTAAGTGTGATTACGATAATAGAGGACTGCTGATGAAACAATAAACACACAAATAGAAGCCGGTCACCTTTGTAGTCTCTCTTAAGACTAACTAGTTGGAGAATATTAGGCTCGGAGTTGGATGAGGAGGATAGAGCAAAACCAATCTCCCTTTGTGCAGTCGCACTGAAATGTAGAGACGTTGCCCGCGTGACATTTTGGTAGAACTGCACAAAACACTCTTAAGAAAAAAGTAATTTGTGTAGTTCACCAAAAGGTCACAATAGCAACGAGGTGAAATGGATAGCCCTGTTTGCAAAAAAGAGGTAGAAAGGAAACAATTACTGGCCAATAACAGTTGATGACACATACGACGACAAAAAAGAAGCATATTCCTTGTCCTAAGGGAAGATAACAACATGGTTGTGTTTTTCTAAAACGGTGTGAGGACGAGATTGCAATATGGAAAGTACGCCGGACGAGCTACGTTTTGGGCAAAGAACTATGGAAGATCCACATGCAGCGACGTGGGAAGACGGGCAGTGGAGCAAGGCCGGAGGGGATACCTGGAGGTCGTCGGGATGTAACTAGATGAGCGGCGGCGGGCGGAATCTGCCCATACTGCGGCAGCGAGCAGGTGGCGTAGGCCTTACCATGCCGGAGCTTGGTCAGAGAGAATGGCGTGTACCGCAGATCGGGACGTGCTGCCTCGGCGCCGTCGAACGGAGAAACGATGCACGTCCTCCCTTTCCGCCGACGGACAGGATGCGGCCGGATCAGTGACCAATAGTGAGAGAGAGAGAGGCCACCGTAGCCTTGTGTGAGATACTATGAAGAGAGACAAACCAGGTAGGTAGGCTCCATTGTATATAGTGGAGTGGACTACCTTTTTCTCCATAAAAATCGTTCTATATTCTGTGTACGTGCCATTGAGCGATATAACTTTATTTAAGAATAACGCGCCAATGCATCAATTCGAACTTTATTTCGTGCACGCGTGGTACACGACCTCCGTAGGTAAACAACCGCTACACGCGTTCAAATTAGCACGTGGGATGCCATTTCGTACAGAAATGAGCTCCACCGTGTACCCGCGCGGGTGTGGCTGGGCACGAAGCGTGAGTACGTGCACGGTGCACCTATTCTCTTCTTGTATATGTACACCACCTACGTGGGGTTGTGTGAGAGAGATACAAACGTAGAGAGATATAGTGTGTGGGTTCGTGAGAGTTTTTTTTGGGGTGGGGTCAATCAAAAAATGTAACATATGCAATGTGTGTGAAATAGAGTCCTGGATATATCATATATATAGAGGGGGCGATCCACGAGAAGAGAGTGGAGGTATCATCGGCTTGAGGTGTCCATAGAATCGAAGAGAGGGATCATGTGTGTGTGTGTGCGCGCGCGCGATCGATAAAGAGTGCCTTCAAATTTGTGTGTGCCCATTATAGAGTGGCTAGCCTACTAGAACGTGAGAGGGGACAGGTGCAGTTTTTCTCTGTGGCATGGATACCTACCTACAGCGCTCAACTATTGGTGTGTGGTGGGGGGGAGGGACACCTAATTAACTATAGAGGTACAATGGCTGGTATATGTGTGGAGGAGGAGAGAGGCCTACCTCATGTATTAACGGAGATCGATCTACCTCATGTATTAAGGGAGATCGATCAGCATCCATGCATATGTGTAGGAGAGGAATAAGGTTGGGAGAGAGACAGAGCTAGAGTGTTGGAGGGGGTGGTAGTGGAGTTGCTTCTAACAAATGGTGGGATAGGCTTGCTAGACAACCAGAGGGCACGCCTGCAATATCAATAAGAGAGGGGATGGCTGCCTGTCTGTGCACATGCGTGTGAGAGATGGGTCAGGAGGCATGCACGAATGATGAGGGGGGCGATATGGCTGTGGTAAGCAGACATAACTACATAGGAAGATCAATCGTCCTTTGTCAGAGAAAGGAGAGACATAACTTGTGAGGTACGTCGATCGATGGGGGGGATAGTTAAAGTCGACCTAGGTATATGTTGGGAGATCGATCGGTATACATGCATGTGTGTGTTAGAAGCAAATGAGGCACGAGGAGAAGGATAGAGAGAGAGAGAGGGATGCATCTAGGAGGTGGTGCGAGAGTCATACTATATCGAGGGGGGAGGAGCGTGCGAGTACGAGATCGATGAAAAGAGTGGTGGGAGTGAGGCATGGACGGTGATAAGAGAAGAGGGGAAGCTTGTGTTTTGTGCTAGGCACACCTGGCTAGAGAGGCATATCGATCGATGTGTGCCGTAAAGAAGGAGCTGGGGGGGCCTACACACACCGTGGGTGAACGACCTAAAGTGAAAAGACGAATTTGCGCGATGGAGCTAGAGAATGCTGAGGGAGGGTGAGAGGGATGCGGGCGTGTGCATGCACGAGAGAAAGTTAGCGCTAGCTAGCTACAAAGATAAGAGGATTGTGTGGGTGTAAAAGACGAATAGAGATCATACTTCATTATAAAAAGTGAATTTGGATATTTGAAGAATTTATCATAGTGTTTTAAACCGACGCATGTGTGAATATATATAACGGTGATACACATGGTGTGATTATGAACATGTTATACAACATATAATATATTTTATCTCTACTCTTATATAAAAACGGAGTTGTTGATGATGGTCTACCTGCCATCCTGCAATATAGGCCGTCCGATTTATATCTGACGGATAGGAAGGAAACTATGGAAATTTTGAAAAAAGATACCCACACCCCTATCCATATTTGCAAATTAGGCCTCCCCTTGATCATGTTGATGTTCTGTGGAACGCATGGGCATCTTGCTAGTACTACGTATAATATATAGAACATTGATCATAATTTGGGCTAATGTGTGGCTTTTGCAGCTCAGGTCTAAATACTTGTCATAATGTAGGGGGCGGGGCACTATACTATGTGTGATAAACACGGTGTACACGTATGGAACATGGTTTAGATTATGAATATATAGTTAGTACATCAAATGTACTATTATTTGGAATCAACATCGAGTGTATTCAAAAAATAGAATTCGAGTTCATGTAGTACACATAGTTCATATCTATCTCTATAGTGATCATGTGGTGTGTTATTAAGGTAATACACGAATGATGGTTGAAGTTGGCAACAATCATGATTGTAGATTCTTATTGAAATAGAGAAACGAATTCAAATTCAGTTCGAATTGCAGCGGTAGTATAGACATTTGGAATGCACTAAAATGTTGGTATGAGTAGGTTACATGCATTATACAGCAAGCGAAAAAAATTAATTGGACATAAAATGGATTCATACTCCCTCCTTCCATCTATATAGGGCATAATGCGTTTTTGAGACCACCTTTGACTATTGACAAGATTAATAGTACATGACATGCACAATGTGAAAATTATATCATTGAAAGAA
The DNA here is from genome assembly GCF_002575655.3 of Aegilops tauschii subsp. strangulata. Lineage (NCBI taxonomy): Eukaryota > Viridiplantae > Streptophyta > Magnoliopsida > Poales > Poaceae > Aegilops > Aegilops tauschii. The sequence goes on from NC_053038.3 coordinate 434,689,009, forward strand.
CCTTTCACAGATGAATTTAACGATGTGCTTTGTGTAAGTTGCATGTCATATATTATTGCTCTAATATTTGGTCAAAGTTAGCATCAAAAAACGCATTAGGCCCTATATAGATGGAAGGAGGGAGTAGCTTTGAATAGCATTTTTATAGTAAAACGGGGCAAGACTCTCTCTTTGTGTGGTGTGAATAGTTTTATTTTTTTCGTTTTCTTTTTGGTTGAGGGAAGTGCGAATTGATTTGGTACGTACAAGTACAATATTACACGTTAGGCTTGTCCCTAAAATTCAACCCGCGCCTTGTTATATCCCGAAAATTCAGATATCGTGCTCCCAAAACTGGCGCCTTCACAACCCGCGCCTTGCTATCCCGAAATTACAACGTGCGCGAAAACTCCCTCTAGCTGTTAAATCCCGACACGCGAAATCCCCCTTCTAACCCTGAGCCGAAAGGGCCGCTAGTTCAAATCGGTGGGGGGTACTTTTGTAACACACCCTACATTTTGGACAAGCGCGTCCCTAAGTCATGGTTCACCCCCTCCCATCGCCTCCTTTTTGCCATTCGAAATTCCAGGCCGCCATAACCTTTTCGCTCCAGCCGTGAAATCCCACCCTCCTCCGTCCGCCACCTCACCGCTACCCAGCCGGAGCCTCTTCCCCGACGACGTCGTCCACCGCAACAGCTCGACGTCCCTCGTCCACCTCCCCCCATGAGGATCCTCGTCCATCTCGTCGTCCCTCCGGTTCAGCCGCCCCGTCCTCCACCTCCATGGAGCTGCTCCGATGATCGCCTCGTCTATCGCGGCTGCTCCATCCCCACAGCGCCGCCTTAACCTGCTCCAGCGGAACCGCAGCATCCTCACCGACTCCTCGGACGAAGCCGAGGCCTACTCGGCGCCACCAAAGAGGTTGTACACTCATCGCATCGCACCTTCTCCTTAGGTCGACCTCCCGGCGCCGACGGTGCTCCATCCCGCACCCCCATGGAGCGGCTACCTTGAGGCCGGCGCCGCAGGCGACATCTCCCCCTGTGCGAGGCCCCTTCGGCGGCGGCGTCCATACCAGCCGGATCTGCTGCTGCTGCTCCGACTCTCGCTCGATCGCTCGCTCGCCCAGCTGCTGTTGCTCCGGCTCTCGCTCGCTTGCTTGCGCTGCTGCTGCTGCTCTCCCCCTCGCTCATGCTGCTGCTCTGCTCCGATTTAGCTACACTTTAGTCGACTGAATCGACTTTTGGGTCAGTCGATTTTCAGTGGGTGGGGGGCTCGCCGGAGTTAAGGAAGAACCACCTGCAGCAGGGACGGGGGCTCGCTGTCGGTGAGAACGACACCTATGGGATCACTGGAATTCCTTCTACGGTCGGCGGGCGCAGGGTTGTTTGGAGAGCAGGTCCAGGAGCCAGCACAACGATCGTTTACCCAGGTTCAGGCCGCGGAGGATGCGTAAAACCCTAGTCCTGCTTTCGTGGATGTATTGAGTGTTCTTTGGGCATCTGAACTAGCTACGGTGGCTGCATAGTTCCAAAAAGCCGAATTCCTCTCCTGGTCACCTTGGGCCTCCTTTTATAGGAAAAAGGGGTTGCCACAGTGGCACACAGGAGGTGGAAAGGTCTACAGTGCGCGAGCTTAACGCACGTATTACAGGACAAGACGCATTTAATGCGCCGCTTAGGTGTCCCTTAGCTTTATCGGGGACGGGAGTGAGGCCCGTCCCGTCCGTTGCCGCCTCGCCTTGCTTCGACACGCGCCCAGGCCAGCGATGCATGCAGCACCATGTAGGCAGGCAGGAAGCTGAGGTGGCGCGGTGGTAGGGTCTTCACGAAGATCTGCATGCCACCACGCAGGTGCTTGCTGAGTTGGCATAGAGGCCGCCTGTCGCCACGCAGGTGCCTGCCCAGCTGGCTGAGCTAGCAGCTGCTTGGGGATAGCGGTGGAGTATTGGTCGACGTGGGCCTGGCTGTGTCCCCGCTGACGCCCTCGGCAAGGGCCTTGCCGGGGGCCCGGCAAGGGTCTTGTCGTGGCGTTGCAGTCGTCCCTGGCAAGGCGCTTGTCGGGGGTCTTGTGGATCTCCTTGGCAAGGATCCCGCCGAGGGTCGCCGTCTTCTGGTTCTCATCTAATCTCATATATCTTTGGTCTTGACAAAGATCTGCATGCCACCACGGAGGTGCCTCCCGAGCCATGGTCCCAACGTAGTTGTTGATGGCGTTCGGAACCTTTGGGCTCAAGGGTGGCTCGCTCTGCGGGTGTTGGGCAAGTTGCCCCGGCAAGGCTCTTGCCGGGGCCGCGGAGGCCGCCCTGGCAAGGGTCTTGCCGGGGGGAGTCCACCTTGCCCCCTTTGCTCTTTGTGTTTCTGGTCTTGGCATTGCCTTGGGCATCGGCTTCTCTCCGACTCCCCTCTTCTGCCCTACTTAGTGTGGCTGCGGCGCGTGGCTCCGACTACCCGTGCACAAGTAAAGGGGTACAAAGGAGTGCCCCTACTTTTGTACACCGACACTCGTCGGAGCGGTACCCCACTATCTATCTTAGGGTTCAGGGTGGGGGCGGGGGGCCTATAGGGCTGGCCGGGGCGACGGCGGACCGGCGGTGGGGAGTTGTTTCGGGGCGGCGAGGCGGCGCTGGGGCCGGCGGTTCGGCCGGTGGTGGCTGGCGGCTCAGGGGGGTGCAGGTTGAAGATGAACTGCAGGCCCTCCCTAAACTACATGTCAAGTGCCTCTCCGCTACCATTGCGTTCAGTTTCGGTAGTAACATTCAGATTCCACAGTAAATTTCAGTTTCGACAGTTAAGTTCAGAGTCAATAGTTTTTACCTCATCTGTTGTAGTCAGGTGGTTTTTGGTGATGTAAATTTTACATCTATTTTACATCATCTATTGGAAATGCTATTAGAATCCCACTTAAGATTGACGATGTCTGTCTTGTGCTGCTTCAGCCTTGACGTCTTACGGCTCACCGGAGCTGCTCCAACGACAGAACGATCCATCACAACAGAGCAGTGCCCTGGACACCGTCTACAGATTCCTCAGATCTTCCTCCACACCTCCGGCAGCCACCTCTGCCTCAACTGTTTCAGCGACCAACACAATGATGCTGAGGTCGACACAGCTACGACAAAGAGGTTGTACACTTGTTGTGTCACTTATTACTATACATTCATGTCGATCCATTAGGGCTATTTTGGTTCGACGGAAAAACATAGCAATAGGGAATTTTCCAATGGCACTCTACTATTCAATTATTCATGCATTTTGTTGAAAGGAATGAAGCAAAACATCCACCTGGACCTACTTTTCAAAATCCTATGCATGAAAACAAGACCAAGTGCATTAGTGGCAGAATAACATTCTAACTATACACGCTTTCATATGGTTTCTCTTTATTTTGGCCATGTTTCTTTGCATTCCTCTGCTCTTCCAATTCCTATAAACCAAACACCCAAGTTGACAGAAATCCTGTGTTTACAAATGCTCTGTTTACCATGTGCATTCCTATCCTATTCCGGTGTTTTTCCTATCCCTGCGTTTTTAGAATCATGCAAGCCAAATGAGCCCTTACAGAATTACTTCAGTTACAGGTAGGTGTCGAAGGGAACTTTGTGTGGTTTGTCCTGCTCCTGCCGCGACGTCGTCCACCTCACCTGAGCTGCTCCATCGACAGAAACATCCACCAAACCAGACATCACGACTCCTGACCGTCTTTCGCCGCCTCAGATCTCCTTCCCTGCCGCCGGCACCCACCGCAACGGCATCACCATCATTGACTCAGCAGATGAACCTGACGAGTACACGGGTCCACAAGAGAGGTCGCACTCTTTTGATTCTGCTTATGTTATGCATTGCTTAAAATTACCTGCTACTTTATCGTCCTGTTCACCTCTTGGACTCCAAGTCAGGTCCAAATTAATGTTCAAACTTGAGTTCTAAGTTAGTTGTGGGGCACATATCGAGGAAGCAATGAATAGTATCTCTGTCTAATATTTGGTTCACCTAGGGTATGCCTATGTTGTTCATCTTGGGTGGGAAACAAATAGTAAAGCAATCATCATCTATCTTTTTATTAAATTAAAGCAATCATCAGCCTGCTATCATTATTTTTAGATCCATCCACTGGTTGTTACCATCACTCTAAATTTCTGCATGCTCTCCTTACATAATCTCACCATATTTTTTTCGTATGCATGTCAGATATTGTACACAGTCATGCTGAACATGTAGAGAAAAAGAGAAGATTTTTGTGCAGCAATACAATGTCATGCAGACATCGCTCCATGGTGGGTTGAATGGCAAACCCTCCCCACCCCTCTCCAGATTGTAATCCAGAGGAAGATATCTGTTCTGAGGCGGATTCAGACGCCGCTGACCACTCCTATTTACCCCCCAAGGTGTTTGCTACCTTGGCATGATGATGTTAGTCATATCATGCATATGTTGCCTTGCAGTGCCTACTTTTGACATCATATATGTCATCTGCTTAGTTTAGACATGTTCTGTCGCCACCTGTTTAGTTTCTATATCATATATGGGGATTATGCAGTCTCATGTCTTTTAGCCAGCCATAATATATGTGAAATGTGCAATGCCATCCTGTTTAACCAGGCATCATATATTTGAATGATATCTTGCCCATCCTTTTCTTCATTACATTTCCATTTGTCGACAATGTTTGTACATTAAACTACTCTTCCAGTGAATCAGCCATTTGGGTGGGAGATTGAAAAATCTTGAGTGAAAATAAGGCCTTCAGAGCAGACAGTGCTACCTGTCAAAGCAGATCTCTTGTTGGGTCCCGATAGCTCCTCAAAGATGGATTCAGAGACAGATGACCAGTCCTATTCCCCCACCGAGGTGTATGCTTTAACTTGGCACGGCATTTTAGTTATTCATCATATCTTTGAATTATGTTATGCTATGATATCCAGTTTAGATAGACATCATATATGTGAAATTATGTCATGCTATCCGTTTTACTTAAACAATATACATGTCAACTATTTCATGTCCTCTTTTTTCCACACTATCTATTGCATCTGTCTCTCATACAATGTATGTACATTCAACTATGTTTCCTGTTTATCAGCCATTTGAATTGGAGCGGGTGATGCCAGCATCTAGCGGAATAAAAACATGGTCTTCAAATAAAACAATGCTACCTCTTGGTGGAGATAGCACCCCGGTTGTACATACATGAGAACCAGCCTTACCACACATAACCAAAACTCTCGAAGATTGTACTCCTACTGTGATGGACAGAGAACCAGCTTCACCCAATCTAACCCCAACCCCAGCAGATAGTAACCCAGTTCCTGTTGACACAGCACCATCCACCACAGAGCTCCCAAACAAGAGCAGTTAGTAAGGCAGCTCCAGTGCCCAAAGGGCCAGTACTACCACGGCGAACCCCAACTCCACCAGTTAGTACGCCTATTCCTGTGGAGGAAGCACAACCAGCTAGTCGTGGTTTGGCATCTATCGCATTTGATGTTGTTAAATCGTATGTGCGTATGTGCATCTAACTGAAGATGAAGGAAAATGCCAGTTGCAGGTGTTTGTCCAGGAGTTATGTGTCAGTAATGTTATTCATGGCAATTACTTTGCTTTGTCCCATACATCCTACCTCCATGATGGTTATAATACAGCAACTTTTCCCATTTTTCTCTATAGAGAAGGACCGATTTGGAAACTCAGGATGAGGTAACCTGTGCTAATACCTCTGGTATCTTCAAGAATGCTTGGTGGCAGTATCGGAATTACCTGAAGAAAACATACTTCACCGGCAAAGAAACTCATCAAATTCCCTTACGTTCTCCTGAGACACATTTACTAGACGATGACTGGGAACGCCTTGTTCTGTACTGGTCCCGACCCAAGAATGTGGTAAGGTCTATGAGCTCATTTTCTATTTTTAAGTACTATATTCTTGCGTCTTGCTGTACTATATTTTTAAGTACTATATTTTTGCCACCGCCTTGCGCTTTACTGACCAAAGCGCATGCTTATGCGCAGTTATGCACAGATTAAGCGTAGTTATGCGCAATGCATTTCGCCAACGCCTAGAGCCTAGGCGCGCTTAAGCGCTCGCTTTGGTGCGCCTTTTTTAACTATGATTGCTATCGTGCATACTGCCTTGCTCTTCTATCACTGTATTTACTCATACAAACTTATTTTTAAATTGAAGGATCCAATCGAAACTCCAATGGCACAACAGGTATGTTCATGCATGTTTCTTTAACATGCTTGCTCTTATCAATAGCTCTGTTGATTTCAATTTCAATTGTGTATATAGTTGACTTCTCATATCATGCACATTACTACCATCACGACAGAGCAAATAGTGTTTTTGTACATGTAGACCCGTGGTACCCATCTGAAATCTTGTTGTGCCGTGTAGTTCCCACGCTTTGTATTCTTTCACTGCTGCTTTGTCTTGAACTGATATGATTTGAACCGTGTCTCTATATTGATTTGGCAAGACAATGTAGTGAGCATAGGACATGGATATATGTTTGTTTGATGCTTTTATTATGTACTGGTACTTGGCAATAGAAGACTTGGTAGTTTAATCCTATCCACCTTACTAATGAATTGGTTCACCGAAATGAGTTTCATATACTAGTACATGCTAAACCTGTTATGTGTCTGCTTGTTTCTTCTTTTAGATTGCTGACAGAATATTGGGGAAGAGTGCCTTATTAAGCAATGGTAATGGAAGTAATGCAGATAAGGTTCAGGATAGTGACACATCCTTGTTGGTCTCCAAAAAAGCTGATAAAATAGCTAAGGAAGACTATATCAAAGACAGTGAGACAACCCCAAAGTCCTGTCTTGGTTTAGTGTTCGAGTTACTGGCCACTACCGCTTGCACAAGCTATTCAAACTCACTGTCTGAATCAGTTCGGTTTCTTGAGCCTCAACTACAAGCTGAAAGACATCGATCAGCTGTGCTGCGACAAGAAGCGGAAGGACTGCGGAAGTCTGTGGAGCATTCAGATGCATACTTTCTGTTGCAACAGCAAGCGCTGGAGGATTTTAGCGCCAAACAGGACAAAGCTAATAAGCTTGCTAAGCTTATTGCCAGCATGGTGGATACCATGTTTCTTGAGCTCTTCTGAAGTTGTTTCAGTTATGCTCTTGTTTTGTTGTCGCGTTTATTTGCACTGGTGGCCAATTTTGACAGCCAGTGTATGTAATATGCTGCTTTGTTCCCTATATTTGCACTGGTGGCGAACTTTGATGCCCAGTGGATGTAATATGTGTAATAGCGGTAATAGGCTAGCATTAATTGCTTGCTTATTTCTTTCTTTCTTGTCTTGTTTAGTTGTTTGCTTGTAGTCACTGCAGTTCTTTTTCTATGTTTTTCTAGTAGCAACAATAACCTATTTTTGGAAACTAGGCCAAAATAATCATGGCAACACACGGACTGTTGTAACCATGGGCCTCCTGCGGGCCGTATGATCCATGGGCCTTCTACGGGCCGTAGGATCCATTGGCCTTCTATACGGGCCGTAGGATCCATGGGCCTTCTACGGGCCGTATGATTCATGGGCCTTTTACGGGCCGTAGGATCCATGGGCCTTCTACGGGCCGTATCATCATTTCGCCGATATGGGCCGTACTATTCATGGACAATAACGGGCCATTAATAGGCTGTATTTGGTAACTCTATGAAAACAGCCCAACGGGTTTTCTTTGACATGAAAACGGCCCAACGTATTAACGGGCCACAAACGGGCCGACTGTAACCATGGGCTGAATTTGGCCCACAAGCAGAAATTTTCAGTAACGGGTCGTAAGTAACCGAATGCTGGAAATGAGCCCAAGAATAAATGGGCCCTGAGAAGGCCGAAAGATAACATGGGATGGAAATGGCCCAATGGAATAATGGGCCGTTAATTGGTATAAAGTGATACACTGTTCGTTATGGGCCAGTTTGACCACGGGCCGTTAAGGGGCCGATGGTTACTAAGGGCCTCATATGGGCCAAAAGACGTCATGGGCCATACATGGGCCGGAAGTTAAAACGGGCTGGAATTATATTAGATGGCCCACATGACGCTACTGGGCCTAATTCGGATAGATCATAAACGGGCCCTGGGTTAGCGGGCTGTAAATGGGCTATATGCGAAAAGGCTGTTAACAGGCTTGCCGTGGGCCGGCCCGCCACCTTTTGACCAAGTCAAACGGGCCGGCCTTTTCACAGGAATGGGCCTCTGTTGGGCCGTGCCACGTGTCGACGTATCATAGGTGCTTTGTGTCCAATGAGTGGATGACATCTGTCCCAACGGTGAGCCGACACGTGTTTCCTCCAGCCAATGATGATTTTACACGTGGAAAATCCCCATTGGTCGGGGCTGTTAACGGGTTATCGGATCCAAAACCGGACCCGATAGCTTAACGGCGTTCCGTTACGGTGGATGCCACGTGTCGGTCACCCTTGACAAAAGCACTTCTGTGACGCGCGATTTAGCGTCATGGAAGTGGACACTTCCGTGATGATAATTTTGGTAATGTCATGGAACCCTTCTACGACAGCACGGGTATGACTATCTTGATTCTGTCATAAATTTTTCATGGATGTACATGCATGACAGAAAACGTGACCTACTGTGACAAACACGTATCATCACGGAAGTGTATTTTTTTGTAGTGATAGAAAGGAAACTATGGCAATTTTGCAAAAAGATACCCACACCCCTCGCCACACTTGCAAATAAGGCCTTCCCTTGTTCATCCTTTTCTCCCACAAGATAAACTACTCATACAAATGCATCTTGATGTTCCGTGCAACGCATGGCATCTTGCTAGTTGTTGCAAAAAGCACATGTGTGTGAGAGAGAGGGAGAGAGGAGGAGGACGGAGTGCATGTGTGACAAAGACACAAAGAGTGTGTGTGCGAGAGGTATCAGCTTAAAATGAGGCGATAGTGTGTGTGTGCACGATCGAGAGGGTGTGTCTCAAGAAGGGAAGAAAATTCTACATAGATACAAGGAGCGGGAGAGAGACATGTATGTGATAGTGGAAGCACGAGTGTGCGGGTGTATAAACCTATCTAGAGGCTAGTCGATAAATGTTAGTGAGAGAAATACGAGTCGGGGGTGCAAAAGCGAGAGTTTTGTGTGAGAGAGAGAGAGACGGTAGTCGGGAAGGGGAGTGGAAGCAGGAGTTGTGTGTGTGTGTGAGACAGGGGGAGTTTGTCTGACCGGTAAACAAATGAATAATGTCAGTCTGGGATGGAGACGAAAAGGAGACCACAACAAATGTTGTGTCTACAGGAGAGAGAGAGTAATTTTAGTGGTATGATTCATATCTAGAGACATATAGGGTGTGTGAGAGAATCCCATAGAGAGAAAGACAAAGTGAAAGACGAGTGGAGACTGTGTGTGTGGTGGTGAAAAAGAAATCTTAGGTACCTAGTGATACGAGAGAACGGTAGAGACGTGAGAGATAATGAAAACCGTGTAATGTATAATGATAGGGAGAGTGTGACACTTCTCAAGGGAGACGTCGAGAGACCATGTTTGTGAGGATAGGAGAAACATGAAGTGAGCGTGCGGGTGAGCTGGAGAAAAGAGAGTGATAGCTACATGAAGGAGCATGCATGCGAGAGAGATGGGCGTGAAAGGAGTGAACATAAAAGGGATTCAAATATTTGAATTCGAGATGATGATACATGTAATCCATACTCGAACCAAAATTGATCTATCAAACATGCATACTCATATGAATTCACGCGCATCTATGTTATTTAATATGTAGATATTACTGATCCATACATTTTAGTATAACATAATTTGGTTTAATTTTTTGAATTCAACCTTATGATTTTGAGATCATTGTATTTGTAAATCATATTATACATATAAAGGAGCAGAATTCTATGTTGTGCTTTTGAAAGTATATATAAAAAATGATGTATATAGAATTTTATTCCAATCGAAAATGGATCCCGCGCGAAAAAATAGAATACAAACGGGATTCGAATTGAGTTGGCACGGTAAACGTGCACGCTAGAAAATTTGAACGAAGCGGGGAAAGTCGGAGTAACCGCCCGAAACCAAAATCTGCGAGATGGAAATTACTACTTCCTATCCCTGCCACGCAAAGCCTATCTGCTTGATTTCTATAGGTTTTGATAGGGGTAGGTTTGTAATTTCACTCAAACGTGACATAACCGCCTCTCACCCGGATTCATACACGGTGGGCGCCAAAAAACAGTGTGTCCTCGGCCGAAATCGACTCCCTCCCCGATTCATACACGGTGGGCGCCGAAAACAAACTCTCGTCGGCAAATATTCGGTGTATGCGAGATTACCGTCCTATCCCCAACCGACTAATATTGCTGCGATGTAGGAAATTTGAAACGGGGGCTAAGTTTGTAAATTTCCTTGCATTTGAGACAAGCGCGCCCTGAAGACATGGTTCCCCCCTTCCTCTCCACCTCCATTTCCCCATTCGTACTATGTGGGCGCCAAAACACCCTCTCCACCCCAGCCTCCTCCGTCCGCCACCCCATCCACTGCCGTCCTCCTCCACCATGCCGGAGCTGATACCCCGACGCCGCCGTCCATTACAAGAGATCGACCTCTCTCATCCACGGCTTTGGACCGGGATCCTTGCATCCCGTCCTCTCGCTTCATCCCCGCCGTCGTCCACCTTGCCGGCGCCGCTCCTACGACCGTCTCGTCCACCGCGCCCCACCGCCACCATCTACCCTCCTAGATCTGCTTCCACGCCGCCGACAGCCATCGCTACCGCAGCACCATCAAATTCTCAACAGATGCATACACGGCGCCGCACCAGAGGCGGTACTCTTTCGTATCTGCTCAACTTATTTATCGCACCAAGAAAATAGATCGCCACTGCTTTACTCTGATTTCTTGTCCATCACTTACTTGCTAGTTGAAAGCAAACATTGGTTGCGAAGTTGCCTTTGTCCGGTTTGCACCTTCAGATCCACCATGGCGCGCTCAACACTATACTCTCAATGCTTATGGTTTTTCCCTTTTATATTCCACACTAGTTAAATCACAGTAGGCTAAATTTCAAAATTGGGTCAGTCGATTTTTCAGAGCTCGCCGAAGTTCGCCGGTGCGAACGAAGGGGCTCGGGTGGGGACGGTGGTTGTGGGGGGAGGTGGTGGGTCCTCGCCGAACAAAGAAAACTCGACGCGGGTGGGGGCGGGTGGTCTGGCCGGCGGCCCGTGCGGTGTTCTGTATGGGAAGAATCAGAGACGAGGAAGAAGAAGGGTTAGGAGACGTAGGATCTTCATCCAACCGCCTGAAATGGTCGACTGACCCAAATGACAAAAGTCACGCGACTTGCATGCAGATATGCCTTTATATTCAGTACCATCATCGTACCTGCTTAGCACTGCTCCTAGATCCATCAAGCTAAACAACGTGCCACTCATAATTCCAAACTTGTTGCTCAAGTACGAATCTGATATGATGATGATATTACTAAAACAGATAACATTTAATTGGTCAGCTAATGTTCCTACTTTACTTTCGAAAAATCACGTGCACCACATATAGAGAGACAGCAGGGAGTTGCTTTCTTAATGCGCTCTGGTTCATCATGTGTGGGCATTGCGCAACGAACATTTTATTATCCAAAATCTGCTTGCTCTTCTTTAGCATGTTCCTCTTCTGTTCTTCTTTAATAAGTACTCTCTTCGTTCCTAAATACAAGTCTTTGTATAGATTCCACCATGGACTACATATGGAGCGAAATGAGTGAATCTACACTCTAAAATGTATCTGGATACATCTGTATGTGATCCATAGTGGAAATCTCTACAAAACTTATATTTTGGAACGGAGGGAGTATGATAGTAGTACAGTATGTTCCTTGTAGTGAAGATGAGCAGGGACATTTGCAGTGTAGAGGTCTATACGATCGGTTGTGATGGGCACTTTGAACTCTTCGGGCCTCTTTGATTCGTAGGATTTTGTAAACATGGGAATAGGATTTGTAGTGGCCTGCCCACTTGAATCCTATAAGAATAGCAAGGAAATGCGGCGAGCTGTGTCGCCTTTGAGAGTTACACTGATATTAACAGTACCACACCTTCAGTCGAAGAGAGCTGGTATCCGAAGCCTTTCTAGCCGTACCGGCAATACTAGCACATATATTCCAGCAAGTTCCACTTTGCTGATTTTACTCTGATGCTTACGGTTTTCCCGTTATATCTACCCTATGATCTGTGTAGCTGCTTTGTGTCGCACTAGCAGCAGTCCATTCTTGAAGCTAAACACCGCAATGACTTACAAAATTGGCACCAAGTCATTGAGTGCCATTCTGGATGCAACGAAACTCATACGCTCCCCACCTATTGATTCTTGTTCAGAATATGATCCTAATGACTATTCTAACCTCGAGGAGTCAAAGGCAGATGGCATGTCCTGTTCACCCATCAAGGTGCCTGTTCTAATTTGGCAAGGTTTCATTGATTGCGCGTATCTTGCATATGTTGTCTTGCATTTCTTCTACTTTGTTGCACCGCCATCTACTTAGTTTACTCATCATATATGTCGAGATGCCATGCCCATCCATTATCAATATATATTCCATCTGTCATCATACCATGTTTTTCCACTCAAATGATGTTCTTGTGCATCAGACATCAAAAAGGAAGAGGGTGATTGCCGAACCTGAAGGAGCACCAGCAAAGCCCTTGAAAAACGTGGTGGTGCCGGAGAAATCAGGCAGCACCCCACTTATATTGGTTGTACAACCAGTGACACAAAACGTAGGACCGACTCCAGCAGACTGTACCCATACTTCACTGGCCACACCACTAGCCCCACCACACAGGACCTGCACTCCGGAAAAAGGTATATCGATTTCAGTTGCCATAGCACCAGCCGTAGCACAGAAAAATCCCACTCCAGCAAAAAGTACAGCAAGTCCACCGGCCGAAGACCTATCCCAACTTCAGAGACGGCCAATTCCTACAGATTGGAACCCCATTACAGTTATTCCCAGTTTAAAAGACAATGCTTTCAATGTTGTTAGGGACTACGTGCATATATTCCCATCATGGGAAGATTATAATGAAGACAAACACCATTTTCACATCTTCCTGTCCAACTTACGTGTAAGTGCTATTATTCATGGTTATTATTTTCCTGTTTTCTACTTATTGAACACATCAATGATTTATATTACATTGTTGTAAGTGGGCGACGGTCAATCTGGATAGTCATGACGAGCAAAGCTTGCTTGTGCTTTTCAAGGAAGCATTGCAGCAGTATCGGTGTTACATGAGGAAATCACACTTTGATGGCAAGTCTATAAACGAATTTCCGTTGAAGTCTCCTGTGCTAAATTTAGAAGACATTGAATGGGAAAACCTTGTTATGCACTGGCCTCGTTCCCAGGATGAGGTACTGTCTATGAAATCACATGACATTTTGAACTTCTACTTTTCCGCATGTGCCTTACGGATCTTTTTGCAGGAAATTTGCTCGAAGAAGAATTCCGGTTTGAAAAGAACGACAGGATATCCCAAATATGTTGACCGCTGCTTTGCTCTTGTTAGTACCTGTTGTCCTGTATCACCGTACTTGCATACATACCTGGTTCATTATGTGACAGCAGTATGCATGATAGCTTGCTTATCAATTGTTCGCTCCAAATTATCTGATCTGTATAAATGGTTGCATTAGTGTAGAATATATCCAATGCAAATGAATTTTTTTAGCTCTACATTGTTCTTGTAAGTACTTGATGTCCTTTATCAGTGTACTTATATTGAGAGGTAGTTGTTCATGTACCATCACTCTGCAGCTTATTTTCCTTTGCCCTCCATTTTCTACACATCAGATCTATATTTACTCTTACCACAAGGTTGGATAACATCGATGGTACTGAAGAAGTTTAGCTATGCATTGCTCTTGGCTATACCTTTTGCCTGTATCGATGTACTTACATTTATAGCTACTTGGTTATGTAGCATCACTCTTCATCTTATCTTAAATATTCTCCATTTTTTCTTATATTATCACATCTATATTTACTCTTAACAAAATGTAGAATAAAGGCAATGCTTATGAAGAAGATTATGTGGTAAACTTCTTGAATTGCCCCCCCCCAGCATGGACAAGGGCTTTATAGAGCCCGACTTCACCAATAATGTAAGTTTGTCCTTCTCAAGCCTTCAAACTTTGTTGTGTATATTTGGTTAGGCATGACTGCAACAGCTATTTATTTTTGGTGTTTGCATCAAATTGCATGTTTAAATTTTATTATGTAGTTCATAAACAAAAGTTTGTCCTTCTCAATTTAAGTTTTCAGTTGTACAACCAAGTTCCTTCTTCATACCATGTAAATTAAACTATACAGAGCAAGTGATCTTCTTTTGCACTGCATGTATGCTTCTGTTCTTGATCCGTGATCCAGTGGTGTGGTGAACCTACCCACTACAGCACAATGTCATATTCTGCAATGTCTTAACTATGAACAATGTCATATCATTCTACTATTATTTAAACCGTCTCTTTATTTGCCAATCTGAAATGGGATAAATTGACAGCACACTAACCATTGATACTTATGAGTTCTTGATCTGTAATCGAGTGGTGTCGTGAAGCTGCCAACTCCTTCACAATGTCATTTCCTGCCATGTCTTGACATGAACAATACCATATTGTGTTAATGCAATTTTAAACTGTGTCACTTTATTCGTCAGTAAAAAATGTGATGAATTGTCAGCACTGATACTTTTATGTGCAAAACCTGTCATATGTCTGCTTGTTTATCTTTCAGAGTGAGGAGGATATAAGTGTTAAACAAGCGCAGTCTCATCAGCTCGCTTAGCTGCTTGCGCTGCAGCTCCCCAGCAGGGCTAACCTTTCTTGAACTCTATTGAAGTGCTATCGCTTTTGTATATTATTTTGTTGGCGTGTTTAGTTGCACTGGTGGCAATCTTTGATGCCCAGTGTATGTAATCTGCTGTCTGCTTTGCTTTATTATCATAGTGGAGAACTTTGATGCCCAGTGGATGTAATATGCCGTAATTTGTTTATTGTATAGTCTAGGTTTTTTCTTATTCACGATGTTGCAGTTATTTTACGGTACATAATCGGGCCGTCATGCAATCACGATGTATGATCCGCATCATGGGCCCCATCATCTTTGTCCGTTAAAAGGCCTAAATGTAAACTGGCCCACTAGTAGATTCGGACCTTTAATAGGCCGAGTAAACCGTCGGCCCTCTTTCCGCAAGAAAACTCAATGGGCTTTTAGGAGGCTGAGAAGTAGGTTGGGCCTGAAACATGCCGAACAGCTCACGGGCCGGCAGCAGCCCGAAATGGACCCCGGCCCATGATTGTGCCAATCAAATCACGGGCTTTTAATAGGCCAAAATTGTCTCGGTCCTTGTTTGGCCCAATCAGATTATCGGCTGCGAGCAGGCCGGATGCAAACCGGGCCGTAGTTAGGCCCAACTATATGACGGGCTTTTAACAGGCTGAAATTAATATAGGGCCGAAATTTTAAACGGGCCCTTAACAGGCCGAAACTAATATCGGGCCGAATTAATAAATGGGCCTTTAGCAAGTGGGCCCAAAAGCATAGCGTCCAGTTGACGGGCCGAATCTGATATGGGCCATAATTTAGCCCAATGCCTCTTAAAGGGCCGGACCTGATCTGGGCCGTAATTTGGCCCAGAACGTGGTAGGCTTTTAACGGGCCGGATCTCATATGGGCCATTGTTAGGCCTGGAACGTGGAAGGCATTAATAGACCGGATCAAATATGGGCCGGCATTTGGCCCAAAACATGCCAGCCAGTTAATGGGCCGGCCTACTAGGGTCCTTAAAATCTTGTGGGCCTAGAGCTGGGCCGGCCCATTAATGTCGGCGAAATCTCATGGGCCTTTAGCTGGGCCGCCCATTATGGTCCACAAAAATCTTGTGGGCCTTCACCTGGGCCGGCCCATTATGGCTCGCAAAAATCTTGTGGGCCTTTACCTGGGCCGGCCCATTATGGCCCGCAAAATCTTGTGGGCCTTTAGCTGGGCCAGCCCATTATGGTCCGCAAAATCTCGTGGGCCTTTAGCTGGGCCGGCCCATTATGGTCCGCAAAATCTTGCGGGCCTTTAGTTGGGCCGGCCCATTTAAACTTTATGGGCCACTTTTGGGCCGGTCCACATGTCAACATATCATAGGCGCATCTCGCCCATTGGATGAGTGACACCTATGCCAACGCGGAGCTGGCACGTGTTTCCTCCAGCCAATGATGATTTTACACGTGGAAAATCCCCATTGGTCCGGGCTGTTAACGGGTTATCGGATCCAAAACTGGACCCGATAGCTTAACGGCATTTCGTTACGGTGGATGCCATGTGTCGGTCACCCTTGACGAAAGCGCTTCTGTGACACGCGATTTATCGTCATGGAAGTGGACACTTCCGTGATGATAATTTTGGTAATGTCATGGACCACTTCTACGATAGCACAGGTATGACTATCTTGATTCTGTCATAAAATCGTCATGGATGTACATGCATGACAAAAACGCGACCTACTGTGACAAACATGTATCATCACGGAAGTGTATTTTTTTGTAGTGCAATGGTGAAGGGTGAGAGTGCGTATAATCCATGGACACAACATTAGTCATAAAGAACTCATATACTTATTGCAAAAATATATTAGTTATCGAAACAAAATACTACGCGCATGCTCCTAGGGTTATAGATTGGTAGGAAAATACCATCGCTCGTCCCCGACCGCCACTCATAAGCAAGACAATCAAAAAATAAATCATGCTCCAACTTCATCACATAACGATTCACCATACGTGCATGCTACGGGAATCACAAACTTTAACACAAGTATCTCTCAAATTCACAACTACTCAACTAGCATGACTCTAATATCACCATCTTCATATCTCAAAACAATCATAAGGAATCAAACTTCTCATAGTATTCAATGCACTTTATATAAAAGTTTTTATTATATCCCTCTTGGATGCCTATCATATTAGGAATAAATTCATAACCTAAGAAAATTACCATGCTGTTTAAGACTCTCAAAATAATATAAGTGAAGCGTGAGAGTTCATCAATTTCTTCAAAATAAAACCACTGTCGTGCTCTAAAAATATATAAGTGAAGCACTAGAGCAAATGACAAACTACTCCGAAAGATATAAGTGAAGATCAATGAGTAGTCGAATAATTATGCAAGCATGTGAAGACTCTCTAACATTTAAGAATTTCATGTCTTGGTATTTTATTCAAACAGCAAGCAAACAAAAGAAAAGAAAATGACGCTCCATGCAAAACACATATCATGTGGTGAATAAAAATATAGCTCCAAGTAAGGTTGCCGATAAACGGAGACGAAAGAGGGGATGCCTTCCGGGGCATCCCCAAGCATAGGATCTTGGTTGTCCTTGAATATTACCTTGGGGTGCCTTGGGCATCCCTAATCTTAGGCTCTTCCCACTCCTTATTCCATAGTCCATCGAATCTTTACCCACAACTAGAAAACTTCACAACACAAAACTCAACAGAAAACTCATAAGCTCCGTTAGTATAAGAAAATAAATCACCACTTTTGGTACTATTGTGAACTAATTATAAATTCATATTGGTGTAATATCTACTTTATTCCAACTTCTCTATGGTTCATACCCTCCGATACTACTCATAGATTCATCAAAATAAGCAAACAACACATAGAAAACAGAATCTGTCAAAAACAGAACAGTCTGTAGTAATCTGTAACTCTCGAATACTTCTGTAACTCCAAAAATTCTGAAATAAATTGGTGGACGTGAGGAATTTGTCTATTAATCTTCTTCAAAAACAATCAACTTAAAATCACTCTTCTGTAAAAAACGACAGCTAATCTCGTGAGCACAAAGTTTCTGTTTTTTACAGCAAGATCGCATTAACTTTCACCCAAGTCTTCCCAAAGGTACTACTTGGCAAAAACACTAATTAAAACATAAAACCACATCTAACAAGAGTCTAGATATATTATTTATTACTAAACATGAGCACAAGGCAAAGAACAAAAATAAAATTGGGTTGCCTCCCAACAAGCGCTAACGTTTAACTCCCCTAGCTAGGCATGGTGATTTCAATGATGCTCACATAAAAGATAAGAATTGAAACATAAAGAGAGCATCATGAAGAAAATGACTAGCACATTTAAGTCTAACCCACTTCCTATGCATAGGGATTTTTTGATCAAACAATTTATGGGAACAAGAATCAACTATCATAGGAAAGCAAAACAAGCATAACTTCAAGATTTTAAGCACATAGAGAGGAAACTTGATATTATTGCAATTCCTACAAGCATATATTCCTCCCTCATAATAATTTTCAGTAGCATCATGAATGAATTCAACAATATAACCATCACATAAAGCATTCTCTTCATGATCTACAATCATAGAATTTTTATTACTCTCCACATAAGCAAATTTCTTCTCATGAATAGTAGTGGGAGCAAACTCAACAAAATAACTATCATGTGAGGCATAATCCAATTGAAAATTAAAATCGAGATGACAAGTTTCATGGTTATCATTATTATTTATACCTTACATTTCATCACAATAATCATCATAGATATCAACTTTGTTCTCATAATCAATTAGAACCTCTTCCGAAATAGTGGATTCATCACTAAATAAAATCATGACCTCTTCCGAAATCCACTTTCATAATTATCACAATAAGATTCAACACCCTCCAAAATAGTGGGATCATTACTTCCTAAAGTTGACACGCTTCCAAACCCACTTTCATCAATATAATCATCATAAATAGGAGGCATGCTATCATCATAATAAATTTGCTCATCAAAACTTGGGGGACAAAAAATATCATCTTCGTCAAACATAGCATCCCCAAGCTTGTGGCTTTGCATATCATTAGCATCATGGATATTCAAGGAATTCATACTAACAACATTGCAATCGTGCTCATCATTCAAATATTTAGTGCCAAACATTTTAATGCATTCTTCTTCTAACACTTGAGCACAATTTTCCTTTCCATCATTTTCATGAAAGATATTAAAAAGATGAAGCATATGAGGCACCCTGAATTCCATTTTTTTGTAGTTTTCTTTTATAAACTAAACTAGTGATAAAACAAGAAACTAAAAGATTCGATTGTAAGATCTAAAGATATACCATCAAGCACTCACCTCCCCGGCAAAAGCGCCAGAAAAGAGCTTCGTGTCTACTACACAACCTTCTTCTTGTAGACGTTGTTGGGCCTCCAAGTGCAGAGGTTTGTAGGACAATAGCAAATTTCCCTCAAGTGGATGACCTAAGGTTTATCAATCTGTGGGAGGCGTAGGATGAAGATAGTCTCTCTCAAACAACCCTGCAACCAAATAACAAAGAGTCTCTTGTGTCCCCAACACACCTAATACAATGGTAGTATAGGTGCATTAGTTCGGCGAAGAGATGGTGATACAAGTGCAATATGGATGGTAGATAGAGGTTTTTGTAATCTGAAAATATAAAAAAAGCAAGGTAACTAATGATAAAAGTGAGCGAAAACGGTATTGCAATGCTTCGAAAC
This sequence comes from Aegilops tauschii subsp. strangulata, assembly GCF_002575655.3. Taxonomy (NCBI): domain Eukaryota; kingdom Viridiplantae; phylum Streptophyta; class Magnoliopsida; order Poales; family Poaceae; genus Aegilops; species Aegilops tauschii. Next base: position 434,708,551 of record NC_053038.3, read on the forward strand.
AAGGCCTATGGTTCATACTTTCACTAGTGCAAGTTCTCTCAACAAGGATAACATAATTAGATCATATAACTATCCCTCAACATGCAACAAAGAGTCACTCCAAAGTCACTAATAGCGGAGAACAAACGAAGAGATTATTATAGGGTATGAAACCACCTCAAAGTTATTCTTTCCGATCAATCCATTGGGCTATTCCTATAAGTGTCACAAACGGCCCTAGAGTTCGTAGTAAAATAACACCTTAAGACAAAAATCAACCAAAGCCCTAATGTCACCTAGATACTCCAATATCACCTCAAGTATCCGCGGGTATGATTATACGATATGCATCACACAATCTCAGAATCATCTATTCAACCAACACAAAGAACTTCAAAGAGTGCCCCAAAGTTTCTACCGGAGAGTTAAGACGAAAACGAGTGCCAACCCCCATGCATAGATTCCCAAGGTCACGGAACCCACAAGTTGATCACCACAACATACATCAAGTGAATCAATAGAATACCCCATTGTCACCACAGGTATCCCACGCAAGACATACATCAAGTGTTCTCAAATCCTTAAAGACTCAATCCGATAAGATAACTTCAAAGGGAAAACTCAATCCATTCCAAGAAGGTAGAGGGGAGAAACATCATAAGACCCAACTATAGTAGCAAAGCTCGCGGTACATCAAGATCGTGCCAAATCAAGAACACGAGAGAGAGAGAGAGAGAGAGAGAGATCAAACACATAGCTACTGGTACATACCCTCAGCCCCGAGGGTGAACTACTCCCTCCTCGTCATGGAGAGCGCCGGGATGATGAAAATGGCCACCGGTGATGATCCCCCCTCCGGCAGGGTGCCGGAACAGGGCCCCCATTGGTTTTTGGTGGCTACAGAGGCTTGCAGCGGCGGAACTCCCGATCTAGGTTTCTTTCTGGGGGTTTCTGTATTTATAGGAATTTTTGGCGTCGAGAACAAGTCAGGGGGCCCCACGGAGAGTCCACGAGGCACAGGGGCGCGCCCTAGGGGGGTGGGCGTGCCCTCCACCCTCATGGGGCCCATGGGACTCCCCTCCGGTAACTCTTCGTTCCAGTATTTTTTATATTTTCCAGAAAAAATCTCCGTTGATTTTTAGCGCATTCCGAGAACTTTTATTTCTGCACAAAAACAACACCACGGTAGTTCTGCTGAAAACAGCGTCAGCCCGGGTTAGTTCTAACCAAATCGTACCAAAATCATGTAAAAATATTATAAACATGGCATGAATACATCAAAAATTTATAGATACGTTGGAGACGTATCAAGCAACAGCAGTCCACTGTGAGGGTGACACTAAACCAGAGGACATTTATGATGTTCCAGATGTTGAAGAGGAAGACCACAGTGAATAAGATGCAAATGAAGATGAACAACAACATTTGAGTGAAGTGCTACATGTTTTGAAAATTCCAAAGAGAGTAGGACCAACATCAAGATCACACTCATCAGCAAATGTTCCAATTGAGCCTGACTGGTTTCCTTCAGATGATGAAGATGCGGATCTTGGCTTTTTGGATTCATAGGATGATGATGGCAATGAGCCTATGTCCTTCATTATTCCCTCGGGAAGGAAAACAAGAGCAGAGAGGAAAAAGAAAAGAATTTGGTATGATGAAAGGAGACTCAATCTAGAGCAGCAATTCTATTTGAAGCTCTGTTTCAAAGATGTCTACCACTTTATGACTGCTCTTGTTAACTTTCATATGAAGCAGCTGAGGTCTTTCAGATATCACAGGGACTGCAAAGACAGGGTTATTGTCTGGTGTGATCACAAGGAAAGGGATTTCCTTTTTTCATTGTTGCTTCTCAGATCAAGAATGAGAAAACATTTTGTATTAAGAAGTTTAGAGCAGAACATACTTGTCCAACCAGTGATAGTCATAGCATAGTGAGTTCAAAGTGGCTAGGAAACAATTACCTAGACACTATTAGATCAGACCCAAACACAACTGTGCCAGCATTGGTAGACAAGGAAAAGAGGAAATTTGGAATTGAAGTTCCCAAGATGATGGCATGGAGAGCTAAGAAGAAAGCAAAGGAAATTGTTTTGGGAGATCATAAGAAACAGTATCAAAAGTTGTCTGATTACATTGAAACTATTAAGTTATGCAATCCAATCTCAAGATGCATTGTGACAACTGTCACTCCAAAAAGAACAAATGAAAACCCACATCCAGGTCCAAGATTCTATGGTCTTTTCTTTTGTCTGAATGCACCTAGGGAGGGTTTTCTGAATGGATGTAGGACTTTCATTGGTTTGGATGGTTGCTTCATTAAGCTCAAAACTGGAGCACAAATACTAGCAGCTACTGGTAGGGATGCCAATAGTAACATGTATCCTATTGCCTTTGGAATTGTAGGAGTGGAGGACACACCAAATTGGAGTTGGTTTCTAACTCAAATGAAGTATGCTCTAGGAGGCACAGATGGAAAATTTGGCAAATACACCATCATGCCAGATAGGCAGAAGGTCAGTTATATGATCTCTTTGCTGTTGTGCACACTTGTGGACATAATTGTGTTGCTTTGCTCTGGTAGTAACATTAGGTTTACTTTGTAGCTTTGCTCTGGTAGTAACAATTAGGTTTACTGTGCAGCTTTGCTCTGGTATTAACATTTAGGTTTACTGTGTAAGCAAGGCCTACTTAATGCTAGCAATGTTGTATTACGAAACTGCCCACAAAGATTTTGTTTAAGACACATTTATACAAATTTCCAAAGAGCTGGATTTAGGGGTTAAGATCTAAAAAAATGCATGGACAGTGCTAGCTATTCATACACAAAACATGGTTTTGATGTTGCCATGGCCAATTTTAAGAATGAGTGTGAGGATGCTTGGAGGTGGTTATCTGGTATTCCAGTACACACATGGGATAGGCATGAAATGGACACAAACTACAAAACATACCTAGTGGTTAACAACATAAGTGAGGTTTTCAATAAATATATCCTAGATGTTAGAAACAAACCAATTGTAACAATGATTAATGAAATCAAAGACAAGTTCCTAGTCAGGTTTGATGGAAGGAGAGAAGGTGGAGAAAATGCTAGATGGGAAATAGCTCCAACTTATGCAGGGATGCTGGAGCTCAGAAAGAAGTATGCTAGAGATTGCAAATCAATTAGGGCAGGTCCAAACTTGTGGCAGGTCACCAGTGGCCCAAAGACATATGATGTCAACCTTCTTGAGCACACTTGTGGATGCAGGAAGTGAGACATGTTAGGGTGTCCATGCAACCATGCTTGCGGTGCTATTTGCAAAGGCAAGATGCAACCTGAGGATTTTGTCAGTCCATTCTTCAAAAAATCAATGTACTTGGAGTCATATAAACCAATAGTGTATCCAGTTCCAGGAGAAGATGCTTGGATCAAGACAGAGCAACCTGATATTGATCCTCCTATTTTCCACAAAGAGGACCAGAGTGGAAGAAAATAATAAAAAAGGAAGAAGGGAAGGTTTGAAGTGCCTAAACCAAAAGATTCTTCTAGGATGGCTACAATCAAATGTGGCAACTGCAAGTTAATGGGCCATAGGTTTACTAACTGTTCACAACCTTTGAGGCCTGGTCTCCAGTTAAGGAAGAATAGAAACATGGTAACACCATCAGCTTTATCATTATTTTAACTAAATTAGCCACCCATGTTTTAATGTATCTTTGTCTTTGATTCTTAAATTGTAGGAAAAGAGAAGGGAGAAGCCTACATTCCACCTGATGCTGCTCCTAGGGCACCAACTGGAGAAGCACCAAGGGATCCAGTTGGAAAAGGTAGTTCTTCTGTAGCTGATGCTACTCCTAGGGGACCAACTACTGCTACTAGGTCAGCTAGGGCTGCTTTCACAGCACCAAGGCCAGCAACAAGGGCTCCAACTAATAGTTCCTCTACTGGTACTTCATCTACATCTACTTCTGCTTTTGCTACAAAGATGAGATCGGTGAGAGGAGCAAGAGTTGGAGGAATAGCACCTGCTGGAACAGGGACACGGAAGAAAGCTAAGAAATATGCAAGACTGAAGAGCTACTTCACTGCCAGTGGAAATGTTTGAAATTTGATGCCTACAAAAGTTTGAAACTTTTGGGACTGCCACCCATGTATCTATCATATGAACCTGTGTTTCATTTGAGTCATGTGAACCTGTGTTCCATTTGGGTACTGTAAACTGTGAACCTCTGTTCCATTTGAGTCCTCTTAACCTATGTCAACCTATGTTTCATTTGATTATGTCAACATGTGTTTCATTTGATTATGTCAACATGTGTGTCATTTGATTATGTGAACATGTGTTTCATTTGATTATGTGAACCCTGTGTGTCATTTGTTTCATTTGATTATGTGAACCCTAGCAAAAAGTAGGGTCCATCGACCCCTCGACAACTACCCAACCATACAAACCCACCAAAGAGTAGGGGTCATCGACCCCTCGACAACTACCCAACCATATAAACCCTACCAAAAAGTAGGGGTCATCAAGCCCTCGACAAGTACCCAACCATACAAACCCTACCAAAAAGTAGGGGTCAACGAGCCCTCGAAAAGTACCCAACCATACAAACCCTACCAAAAAGTAGGGGTCATCGACCCCTCGACAACTACCCGACCATATAAACCCTACCAAAAAGTAGGGGTCATCGACCCCTCGACAACTACCCAACCATACAAACCCACCAAAAAGTAGGGGTCATCGACCCCTCGACAACTACCCAACCATACAAACCCTACCAAAAAGCAGGGGTCATCAACCCCTTGACAAGTACCCAACCATATATACCCTACCAAAAAGTAGGGGTCATGGACCCCTCGATAACTACCAAACCATGCCTGCCCTGATATAGTGGTGATCTAAACCATATGAATAGCATAATTCTATTACTCAGTACATGTCTAATATGTCAAAATAGGGCACTTCCATCAAACACAAAATAGGCACAAATAAGGCATTGATAGCATAATCCAGTAGCACAACTGGATTCAGCAGAAGCACAATTTCAGTACAAATGTCTTGAAATTTTTAGTGATACAAATAGCAGATAGTAGTACAACAACATGAAATCATTCATCAACTATCTCCTTGATCTTCCTGATATTCCCCTTGGTGGCCTCCCTCTCTTTGAACAGATTACCTATGGTGTACTCCAGGTGCCTTTTCTCTTGCTTGAACTTCTCCCTCTCCTCCAACAACCTGTCCCTCTCCTGCTTGATCTGATCCATCTCCTGCAGTAGCTTCAACCTCTATAGCTTCTCTTGGTCTCTCTCTTTCTCTTCTTTGGCCCTTAGCACCTAATGGATGTTAGTGTTTGCTTTGACAGCCAAGTTCTTTTTCTGGAGCCCTTCCTTCAGGTCACTAAGAGCTATCTGTGCATTGCCTAACTGGGCAATTGCATCCTCCTTGTCAGCCACCATTTTAGCAAAGTCAACTTTAAAGAACATCAGGTCATTTTCCATCTTCCTCTTATCTTCCAGTACCTTGTATACTTCTTCAGCATTAACTATATTCTGTCTCAACCTGTCAGTCAACTCCTTCTCATGCATAGCCCAGATCCTAGCTAAAGTTGTCTTCAATGGGATTGGCCACTCAGAATCAGTCCATTCCACATACTTGCACTTGGGTCCATCCTATGAATGTGTGAAAAAATAACATTAAAACCAATGCAGAACCAATTTACTGATAACAATGCAAAACCACTGAATGCATTTAATTGTGCTAATGTTCTACTTGTAATATACAGCACAAATAATGATATGTACTAAAGAGCTCAAATAATTGTGAAGAAAACTTATGACAGACTTATAATTTTATATCATTTTAGCATAAAAATTGTCTGTACTGCCTAGTTATGTAAAGAATTATGAACAGAAAAATTAGACTTTTAACATCCTAATTGCAGACCTAATTCTATCAGTCAACTAAGAAGATAACAATTCACATATTTTGCAAAATCAGTAGAACAGCTAAGTAATAAAATGTGTACACTTTAACACCTAATTGCACTGCTAGCTTACCTTTTGTGCACAGCCTAGAAACGTCCTGCCGCTATCAGTGGATTCAAACGCCACCAACTTCTCACAGGGGGCTCGATGCTCACAACGTGTAGGATGATTCAGAGCCAGGCCGCTCCATTCTGTGCACTCCATGGTCGCAAGTGCCTAAACATAAGGAAAAAGTGTTCAACTTCTATAGGGAACAGAAATTCCCCTTTGTCCCTAGAACCCTAACCCTAGATGCACATGAGCAGAAGCTTACCTGGGTCACACTATCATCGTCAGACGACGAGGATGGGTCAGAACCTTCAGACCAAGACACCATGTCTCTGTCCCGTCGGCGGTGCGGCGGCAGATGGCGGCGACGGCAGCGGCGGCAGGTGCGGCGCGAGAGGGGAACGAGCAGAGGAGAGAACAGCAGAGGAGAGAAATGCCCTGCCACGCACGAGGCAGCAGAGTTGATGACCGGCGAAAACGGTCGTCTGGCCTTGGTCATTAGCCCTGGCCACGTGGTCCCAACAGGCGGGCCAGGCATGTCAAATTCCCACTTAGCCGCGGGTCACAGCGTGTTTAGTTCTTTCTGTTATTCACTTGCCGTGGATTGATCCCATGCATTTTTTGTATAAATTGAAGGATTTATATAATTCTAAGAAATCTCCATTGCAAAATATATCAGGTAATAATATTTTCTCTCTTAACTAATCCAATTTATCACCATTTCAAGAATGTTTTTCCAATCCATACACATATTGATCATTATATTTCTGCAACCATTTGGTTTTTGACCGCTCACAAACAATATACCAATGCTAATATTTTTCTACCATGGCCTTTGATAGTTCATGTGCACGTATTCCAGACCATGACCAGATCCCACATTGACTTTAAAATTACAGTGAAATGATGTTTAAGTCAAGGTTATGCCCTATAGAGCTAGCTTTCTGCGGACAATATATGTGAAGGTTGTGCTTTTCGATCAAGTTGGAGCTGGTGCACAATTGTGGTGGTGATGATGCCCACAGTGGTGGTACATGTAGCCCTCGCGTAACCCCCTCGCGTCGCTCCCGCAAGCGACCGAGGGGGCGAACCCTAGCCGTCGCTCCTAGTCCGCCGCCTCCAGCTCCCTCCCTCGCCGTCGCCAGTGTGCGCCGGCGATCCGGTCGGCGTAGGTGGCGGCGGGGATCTCCTTCTCCTCGCACGATGTCGGGCGGCGCGGGATGACGGCTTCACCGACGGCGTCTTGCGGATCCATGGCACGGCGGATCCCGGTGGCGACACGGGTGGATCGGGTGTGCGTGGCGTGCCGGTCGGCTGGACGTGGCTATAAGATGGAGGTGCGGCTGGGCGTGGCCGATGGCGGTGGCGGCGGCGGCGTCCAGCCCGGCTCCGGTCTTGGCGGTGGCAATGGCTATGGCTGATCTGGATCCAACCATGGTGGTGGCGGTGTCCCCTGCGCCGAGTATGACGGGCCAGGTGGTGGGTCCTTGTGGCAGCGCTGGTGATGGCGGATCTTGGTATCCCGTGTCCAGGTTCGTTGCAGGACGCGCGTGGCTGCCCGAGATTCCTTCGGTGTCGACGACGCTTGATGTGGGATCGCGGCGGCAGTTGCCGTTGTATGGGCGATGACAGCGGCTGGCGCGACGGTGGGTGCTCCCTGTAGCGCTCGGAATTCGGGCGGCGGACTTCGGGGTCGTGTGGGCGACTCGGAGTCTGGATCTCGAGATGGTGATGGCCTTCTGAGGCTGGTGACGGTATGGGACGTCCCTTCCATCAACAAACCGGGTTCGATGCCGCTCGGCAGGTGACACATGAGCCTCTCTCGGAGTTGTCGGGCGGTGCCTGTCGTCGGCAGGTCAAGCCACCGGTGGATGTACTACCGGAAGATGCTACGCACGATGTCTTATACGGAGACGTCAAGTCATGTCAGCTGCCGGCAGGTGATGCACGGCAGCTCTGGCAGAGGTGTCAAGTTTAGCTTGTTGTTGTTGAATCGAAGGTGGTGCGACAGTAGCGGGAGGCAGGCGGTACGGGACGTCTTTGGCTTCCATTGTCTCCTCCAGAGGTATCCAACTATCTAGGCATCGGTAGATGGATAAAGGCGGATTGTAAAGACAGCTTCAACGACAAGCTTATGCACTCTGATGGAAACACAAGATCTCTGATCAGGCTATGTCGTCGTGTCCTTGCTGAAGATGGTGGCTTGAAGCTTTGCTTTGGTGATGAGAATCCAAAGTTCAACCATTTGGTGGACTCGCCATCATCGACGCACGTGTGGCGATTCCTTCTTGAAGGGGTAGCCTAGGAGTTGTGTATTTTTCGTTTATGTTGTGTCTTGTAACATAGAGTTAGTGGTTATCTTGGGGAGCTATTGTCGCGAGGTATATTGCCTCAGGGTTTGTTTTTTCGCTTTTTACCGGGTCGATGGTGTTCGGCTGTCGGATTTTGCTATTTTAGTAATATATGGCTGCATGCATCGTTCTAATGCAGAGGTCGGGGATTATCCTTTTTTTTTAATGTAGCCAAATTAATCGTGAAGCATGACCGCTTTGGGGCTGTTTTCAAAGCACGTATTTTTGACTTGGGGAGCATTTAGTAGGTCATATATTAATTTGCTTTATATGTCGTGTACTCATTCACTAATGCATGTAGGTGTATCAAACAATGATGGTGCGTTATGCTTATGATTTCCTTGAGGTTTAATAGTTTTTTGAAAGATTTTCACCATGTACACAGGCTAGCACACTACAAAAATTGACATGCAACTTTTATAAATTATTTTTTATCTTGATATTAAAAACATATGGGTGCCTTACTTTATATATTTATGGGAATTCTTATTCCACTATAAAAATTGAGGGTTCGCGACATCATGGTTTGTGAGGATTTGTACTATATATAGGATTCATTGTAGAATTGTATTGAATTATATTGAATAATTGTTAATGCAATATTGTGCCAGTACAAGAGGTATATATAAGAGCCAAGCCGCACCTGACCTAGCCCTATTACAAACCGAGTAGGAGTCCTAATCCTTTTACAAGTTGTATCCTAACATCCCCCCGCAGTGTCAACGGTAGGCTCGACGACGTTGAGACTGAAATGAATGTCTTGAAACGGAGTAGTCGCCAGGCCTTTAGTAAAGATATCAGCGAACTGAGCAGAAGTAGGCACGTGGAGAACGCGAACTTGACCGAGAGCCACCTTCTCTCGAACAAAATGAATGTCGATCTCAATATGGTGTTGAACCGGATTGCCTGACATGTAGACAGCTGAAATATTATCACAGTAAACAATGGTAGCTTTCTCAATAGGACGGTGCAGCTCCGACAGCAACTGGCGCAACCAAACCGTTTCAGCAACCGGATGAGCCACATCGCGGTACTCAGCTTCAGCAGACGAGCGGGAGACCGTAACCTGCCTTTTTGAAGACCAAGAAACCAAATTGTTACCAAGAAAAACACAAAATCCGGATGTGGACCTACGAGTATCTGGACAACCTGCCCAGTCGGCATCAGAGTAAGTTGTCAAGGAGGTGGGAGAGGATTTTTTGATATGAAGACCTAAGTCTAGTGTGCCTTTGAGATATCGAAGAATACGTTTGACATGATTGTAGTGTGGAATACGAGGATCATGCATGTATAAACAAGCTTGTTGAACAGCAAAAGAAATTTCAGGACGAGTGAGAGTGAGATACTGAAGTGTACTGGTAAGACTACGATAAAGAGAATCAGAGAAAGGATCACCGTCAGCAGAGAGTTTGGAACCTGTATCAACAGGGGTACGAGAAGTTTGACAATCAAGCATACCAGCACGAGAAAGAAGATCCAGAGTGTACTAACGTTGAGACAAGAAAAGACCAGAGGAGTCTCGGATAACAGAAATACCTAAGAGTGGTGAAGAAGACCTAAATTTGTCATAGAGAATTCGTGGCGAAGAAGAGAGATAATATGATCTAAAAATTGTTGTGAGGAAGCTGTGAGGATAATATCATCAACATATAAAAGAAGGTAAGCAGTGTTGTTGTTGTTGTGATGAAAGGTGAAGAGTGAAGTGTCAGAACAGGAAGGGGTAAAACCAATGGTTTGAGCATAAGTAGAAAAGCATTGGAACCAGACACGTGGTGCTTGTTTAAGACCATAAAGAGATTTTTGAAGAAGACAAACATGATTAGGATAGGAGGAATGCTCGAAACCAAGAGGTTGTTGACAATAGGCTATTTCTTGAAGAGAGCCATGAAGAAAAGTATTTTTGACATCTAGTTGATGAATTGGCCAGGAAGAAGAGATGGCGATGCTAAGGAGAGTGCGAATAGTGCTGGGCTTGACAACTGGAGAGAAAGTCTCATCATAATCGATGCCGTGTTGCTGAGAGTAACCACGACATACCCATCGAGCCTTATAACACGCAAGACTCCCATCAGAATTAAATTTATGGCGAAAAACCCATTTGCCCGAAATGATATTTGTATTGGAAGGACGAGGAACTAACTGCCACGTGTTATTCTGCAGAAGGGCATCATATTTATCTTTCATAGCTGCGGCCAAATTAGGATCTAGGAGAGCTGATTTGTACGATTTGGGTAGAGAGGAAGGAGATAAAGATGCATGAAGATTGAGACGATCTTTTGCAGGTAAACGAAACTCGGACTTGGCACGTGTGCGCATGGTATGATCGTTAGTAGGAGCTGGAACGGGAATAGCATGAGCAGGAGGGGTGGGGGAAGATGTGGTTGCTACCTCTTGAGCATGCGTTGGTTTTCCCTTGAAGAGGAAAGGGTGATGCAGCAAAGTAGCGTAAGTATTTCCCTCAGTTTTTGAGAACCAAGGTATCAATCCAGTAGGAGGCCACACGCAAGTCTCTTGTACCTACACAAACAAATAAGAACCTTGCGACCAACGTGATAAAGGGGTTGTCAATCCCTTCACGGCCACTTGCAAAAGTGAGATCTGATAGAGATGATAAGATAATATTTTTGGTAATTTTATGATAAAGATTAAAAGTAAAGATTGCAAAATAAACGACGCCAGAAATAGCTAGTTGACGGAAGATTAATATGATGGAAAATAGACCCGGGGGCATAGGTTTCACTAGTGGCTTCTCTCAAGATAGCATAAGTATTACGGTGGGTGAACAAATTACTGTCGAGCAATTGATAGAAAAGTGCATAATTATGAGAATATCTAGGCATGATCATGTATATAGGCATCACGTTCGCAACAAGTAGACCGACTCCTGCCTGCATCTACTACTATTACTCCACACATTGACCACTTCCAGCATGCATCTAGAGTATTAAGTTCATAAGAATAGAGTAACGCATTAGGCAAGGTGACATGATGTAGAGGGATAAACTCAAGCAATATGATATAAACCCCATCTTTTTATCCTCGATGGCAACAATACAATACGTGTCGTTTCCCTTTCTGTCACTGGGATCGAGCAACGCAAGATTGAATCCAAAGCTAAGCACGTCTCCCATTGCAAGAAAGATCAATCTAGTAGGCCAAACCAAACTGATAATTCGAAGAGACTTGCAAAGATAACCAATCATACATAAAATAATTCAGAGAAGATTCAAATATTGTTCATAGATAATCTTGATCATAAACCCACAATTCATCGGATCTCGACAAACACACCGAAAAAGAGTTACATCGAATAGATCTCCAAGAAGACCGAGGAGAACTTTGTATTGAGATCCAAAGAGAGAGAAGAAGCCATCTAGCTAATAACTATGGACCCAAAGGTCTGTGGTAAACTACTCACACATCATCGGAGAGGCTATTGTGTTGATGTAGAAGCCCTCCGTGATCAATTCCCCCTCCGGCGGAGCGCCGGAAAAGGCCCCAAGATGGGATCTCACGGGTACAGAAGGTTGCGGCGGTGGAAATAGGGTTTTGTGGTGCTCCTCGATGGTTTCGGGGTACATGGGTATATATAGGAGGAGGAAGTAGGTCGGTGGAGCCACGAGGGGCCCACGAGGGTGGGGGCGCGCCCAGGGGGCAGGCGCGCCTCCCTGCCTCGTGGCCTCCTCATTGATTTCTTGACGACCACTCCAAGTCCTCTGGATCACGTTTGTTCCAAAAATAACTCTCCCGAAGGTTTCATTCCGTTTGATATTCGTTTTCTGCGAAACACTGAAATAGGCAAAAAAACAGCAATTTGCACTGGGCCTTGGGTTAGTAGGTTAGTCCCAAAAATAATATAAAAGTGCTTAGCAAAGCCCATTAAACATCCAAAACAGATAATATAATAGCATGGAACAATAAAAAAATTATAGATACGTTGGAGACGTATCAAGCATCCCCAAGCTTAATTCTTGCTCGTCCTCGAGTAGGTAAATGATAAAAACAGAATTTTTGATGTGGAATGCTACCTAGCATATTTCTCAATGTAATTTTCTTTATTGTGGCATAAATGTTCAGATCCGAAAGATTCAAGACAAAAGTTTAATAGACAAAAAATAATAATACTTCAAGCATACTAATTAAGCAATCATGTCTTCTCAAAATAACATGGCCAAAGAAAGTTATCCCTACAAAATCATATAGTCTGGCTATGCTCTATCTTCATCACACAAAGTATTTAATCATGCACAACCCCAATGACAAGCCAAGCAATTGTTTCATACTTTTGATGTTCTCAAACTTTTTCAATCTTCACGCAATACATGAGCATGAGCCATGGATATAGCACTATATGTGGAATAGAATGGTGGTTGTGGAGAAGACAAAAAAGGAGAAGATAGTCTCACATCAACTAGGCGTATCAATGGGCTATGGAGATGCCCATCAATAGATACCAATGTGAGTGAGTAGGGATTGCCATGCAACGGATGCACTAGAGCTATAAGTGTATGAAATCTCAACAAAAGAAACTAAGTGGGTGTGCATCCAACTCGCTTGCTCACGAAGACCTAGGGCATTTTGAGGAAGCTCATCATTGGAATATACAAGCCAAGTTCTATAATGTAAAATTCCCACTAGTATATGAAAGTGACAACATAGGAGGCTCTCTATCATGAAGTTCATGGTGCTACTTTGAAGCACAAGTGTGGAAAAAGGATAGTAACATTGTCCCTTCTCTCTTTTTCTCTCATTTTTTTATTTGGGCCTTCTTCTCTCTCTCTTTTTATGGCCTCTTTTTTTTCTTTTTTTTCTTTTCGTCCGGAGTCTCATCCCGACTTGTGGGGGAATCATAGTCTCCATCATCCTTTCCTCACTTGGGACAATGCTCTAATAATGATGATCATCACACTTTTATTTACTTACAACTCAAAGATTACAACTCAATACTTAGAACAAAATATGACTCTATGTGAATGCCTCCGCGGTGTACCGGAATATGCAATGAATCAATAGTGACATGTATGAAAGAATTATAAAGGTGGCTTTGCCACAAATATGATGTCAACTACATGATCATGCAAAGCAATATGACAATGATGAAACGTGTCATAATAAATGGAACGGTGGTAAGTTGCATGGCATTATATCTCGGAATGGCTATGGAAATGCCATAATAGGTAGGTATGGTGGCTGTTTTGAGGAAGGTATATGGTGGATGTATGATACCGGCGAAAGGTGCGCGGTATTAGAGAGACTAGCAATAGTGGAAGGGTGAGACTGCGTATAATCCATGGACTCAACATTAGTCATAAAGAACTCACATATTTATTACAAAAATCTATAAGTTATCGAAAATAAGTACTACGCGCATGCTCCTAGGGGAATAGATTGGTAGGAAAAGACCATCGCTCGTCCCTGACCGCCACTCATAAGGAAGACAATCAATAAATAAATCATGCTCCAACTTAATCACATAACGGTTCACCATATGTGCATGCTACGGGAATCACAAACTTTAGAACAAGTATTTCTCAAATTCACAACTACTCAACTAGCATGACTCTAATATCACCATCTTCACATCTCAAAACAATCATCATGTATCAAACTTCTCTTAGTATTCAAAGCACTTATATGAAAGTTTTTATTATATCCATCTTGGATGCCTATCATATTAGGACTAATTTTATAACCAAAGCAAACTACCATGCTGTTCTAAAAGACTCTCAAAATAATATAAGTGAAGCATGAGAGATCAATAATTTCTATAAAATAAAACCACCACCGTGCTCTAAAAGATATAAGTGAAGCGCTAGAGCAAAATTATTTAGCTCAAAAGATATAAGTGAAGCACATAGAGTATTCTAATAAATTCCTATTAATGTGTGTCTCTCCCAAAAGGTGTGTACAGAAAGTATGATTGTGGTGAACTAAAAAGCAAAGACTCAAATCATACAAGATGCTCCAAGCAAAACACATATCATGTGGTGAATAAAAATATAGCTCCAAGTAAAGTTACCGATGGACGAAGACAAAAGAGGGGATGCCTTCCGGGGCATCCCCAAGCTTAGGATTTTTGGTTGTCCTTGGATTTTACCTTGGGGTGCCTTGGGCATCCCCAAGCTTAGGCTCTTGCCACTCGTTGTTCCATAATCCATCAAATCTTTACCCAAAACTTGAAAACTTCACAACACAAAACTTAACAGAAAATCTCGTGAGCTCCATTAGCGAAAGAAAACAAAGCAGCACTTCAAGGTATTGTAATGAACTCATTATTTATTAATATTGGTGTTAAACCTACTGTGTTCAACTTCTCTTTGGTTCATAACCTCCGATACTAGCCATAGATTCATCAAAATAAGCAAACAACACACGAAAAACAGAATCTGTCAAAAACAGAACAGTCTGTAGTAATCTGTATCAAACGCATACTTCTGGAACTCCAAAATTTCTAAAGTAAATTTATGGACGTGAGTAATTTATCTATTAATCATTTCCAAAATTAATCAACTAAATATCACTCTCCAGTAAAAAGTTGTAGCTAATCTCGTGAGCGCTAAAGTTTCTGTTTTTTACAGCAAGATTAAAAAGACTTCACCCAAGTCTTCCCAAAGGTTCTACTTGGCACAAACACTAACTAAAACATAAAACCACATCTAAACAGAAGCTACATGAATTATTTATTATTAAACAGAACCAAAAAGCAAGAAACAAAAATAATATTTGGGTTGCCTCCCAACAAGCGCTATCGTTTAACGCCCTAAGCTAGGCATTGAGATTTCGATGATGCTCACATGAAAGACAAGAACTGAAGCGTAAAGAGAGCATCATGAAACACGTAACAAACACATCTAAGTCTAACATACTTCCTATGCATAGGCATTTTATAGGAAAACAAATTAGCAAGGCAAGCAAGATCTAGCATATGCAGGGAAGAAGAAAGAAACAATAGCAATCTCAACATAACGAGAGGTAATTTTGTAACATGAAAATTTCTACAACCATATTTTCCTCTCTCATAATAATTACATATGGGTTCATAAGAAAATTCAACAAAATAACTATCACATAACATATTCTCAACACGATCCATATGCATGCGGAGTTGACACTCTTCCAAAATAGTGGGATTATCATTAACTAAAGTCATGACTGTTGGAAATATGCCCTAGAGGTAATAATAAATTGGTTATTATTATATTTCCTTGTTCATGATAATCGTTTATTGTCCATGCTAGAATTGTATTGATAGGAAACTCAGATACATGTGTGGATACATAGACAACACCATGTCCCTAGTAAGCCTCTAGTTGACTAGCTCGTTGATCAATAGATGGTTACGGTTTCTTGACCATGGACATTGGATGTCGTTGATAACGGGATCACATCATTAGGAGAATGATGTGATGGACAAGACCCAATCCTAAGCATAGCACAAAAGATCGTGTAGTTCATTTGCTAAAGCTTTTCCAATGTTAAGTATCATTTCCTTAGACCATGAGATCATGCAACTCCCGGATACCGTAGGAGTGCTTTGGGTGTACCAAACGTCACAACGTAACTGGGTGACTATAAAGGTGCACTACGGGTATCTCCGAAAGTGTCTGTTGGGTTGGCACGGATCGAGACTGGGATTTGTCACTCCGTATGACGGAGAGGTATCTCTGGGCCCACTCGGTAATGCATCATCATAATGAGCTCAATGTGACTAAGGAGTTAGCCACGGGATCATGCATTACGGTACGAGTAAAGTGACTTGCCGGTAACGAGATTGAACAAGGTATTGGGATACCGACGATCGAATCTCGGGCAAGTAACGTACCGATTGCCAAAGGGAATTGTATACGGAATTGATTGAATCCTCGACATCGTGGTTCATCTGATGAGATCATCGTGGAACATGTGGGAGCCGACATGGGTATACAGATCCCGCTGTTGGTTATTGACCGGAGAGGCGTCTCGGTCATGTCTGCATGTCTCCCGAACCCGTAGGGTCTACACACTTAAGGTTCGGTGACGCTAAGGTTGTAGAGATATTAGTATGCGGAAACCTGAAAGTTGTTCGGAGTCCCGGATGAGATCCCGGACGTCACGAGGAGTTCCGGAATGGTCCGGAGGTGAAGAATTATATATGGGAAGTCCAGTTTCGGCCACCGGGAAAGTTTCGGGGGTTATCGGTATTGTACCGGGACCACCGGAAGGGTCCCGGGGGTCCACCGGGTGGGGCCACCTATCCCGGAGGGCCTCATGGGCTGAAGTGGGAAGGGAACCAGCCCTTAGTGGGCTGGGGCGCCCCCCCTTGGGCCTCCCCCTGCGCCTAGGGTTGGAAACCCTAGGGGTGGGGGGCGCCCCACTTGGCTTGGGGGGAAGCCACCCCCCCCCCTTCCCCCTTGGCCGCCGCCCCCCCTTGGAGATCTGATCTCCCAGGGCCGGCGCCCCCCCAGGGGTCCCTATATATAGTGGGGGGAGGGAGGGCAGCAGTATGACAGCCCCTGGCGCCTCCCTCTCCCCCTGCAACACCTCTCCTCCCCGCTTGTGCTTGGCGAAGCCCTGCCGGGATCCCGCTACTTCCACCACCACGCCGTCGTGCTGCTGGATCTCCATCAACCTCTCCTTCCCCCTTGCTGGATCAGGAAGGAGGAGACGTCGCTGCTCCGTACGTGTGTTGAACGCGGAGGTGCCGTCCGTTCGGCACTCGGTCATCGGTGATTTGGATCACGGCGAGTACGACTCCATCAACCCCGTTCATTGGAACGCTTTCGCTCACGATCTACAAGGGTATGTAGATGCACTCCTCTCCCCTCGTTGCTAGTATACTCCATAGATGGATCTTGGTGATGCGTAGGAAAATTTTAAATTCTGCTACGATCCCCAACAGTGGTATCAGAGCCAGGCCTATGCGTAGTTACTATGCACGAGTAGAACACAAAGCAGTTGTGGGCGTAGATGTTGCCAATTCTTCTTGCCGCTACTAGTCTTATCTTGTTTCGGCAGTATTGTGGGATGAAGCGGCCCGGACCGACCTTACACGTACGCTTACATGAGACAGGTTCCACCGACTGACATGCACTAGTTGCATAAGGTGGCTAGCGGGTGTCTATCTCTCCCACTTTAGTCGGAACGGATTCGATGAAAAGGGTCCTTATGAAGGGTAAATAGAAATTGGCATATCACGTTGTGGCTTTTGCGTACGTAAGAAACGTTCTTGCTAAAAAACCATAGCAGCCACGTAAAACATGCAACAACAATTAGAGGACGTCTAACTTGTTTTTGCAGGGTGTGCCTTGTGATGTGATATGGCCAAAAAGGATGTGATGAATGATATATGTGATGTATGAGATTGATCATATTCTTGTAATAGGAATCACGACTTGCATGTCGATGAGTATGACAACCGGCAGGAGCCATAGGAGTTGTCTTTATTTTTTGTATGACCTGCGTGTCATTGAAGAACGCCACGTAAATTACTTTACTTTATTGCTAAACGCGTTAGCCATAGAAGTAGAAGTAATCGTTGGCGTGACAACTTCATGAAGACACAATGATGGAGATCATGATGATGGAGATCATGGTGTCATGCCGGTGACGAAGATGATCATGACGCCCCGAAGATGGAGATCAAAGGAGCAGAATGATATTGGCCATATCATGTCACTATTTGATTGCATGTGATGTTTATCATGTTTTGCATCTTATTTGCTTAGAACGACGGTAGTAACTAAGATGATCCTTTATAATAATTTCAAGAAAGTGTTCCCCCTAACTGTGCACCGTTGCGAAGGTTCGTTGTTTTGAAGCACCAGGTGCTGATCGGGTGTGATAGATTCTAACGTTCGCATACAACGGGTGTTGACGAGCCTAGCATGTACAGACATGGCCTCAGAACACACGCAATACACTTAGGTTGACTTGACGAACCTAGCATGTACAGACATGGCCTCGGAACACGGAGGACCGAAAGGTCGAGCATGAGTCGTATAGAAGATACGATCAACATGGGGATGTTCACCGATGATGACTAGTCCGTCTCACGTGATGATCGGACACGGCCTAGTTTGACTCGGATCATGTATCACTTAGATGACTAGAGGGATGTCTATCTGAGTGGGAGTTCATTAATCAGATGAACTTCATTATCATGAACATAGTCAAAAGGTCTTTGCAAATTATGTCATAGCTTACGCTTTAGCTCTTCTGTTTAAGATATGTTCCTAGAGAAAATTTAGTTGAAAGTTGGTAGTAGCAATTATGCGGACTGGGTCCGTAAACTGAGGATTGTCCTCATTGCTGCACAGAAGGCTTATGTCCTTAATGCACCGCTCGGTGTGCTGAACCTCAGTGTCATCTGTAGATGTTGCGAGACATCTGACATACACGTTTTGATGACTACGTGATAGTTCAGTGCGTAATGCTAACGGTTTTGAATTGTGGCACCAAAGACATTTTTGAAACTTCGCAGAACATATGAGATGTTCCGAAGACTGAAATTGGGATTTCGGACTAGTGCCCACGTCAAGAGGTATGAGACCTCTGACAAGTTTCTTAAGCCTACAAACTAAGGGAGAAAAGCTCAATCGTTGAGCATGTGCTCAGATTGTCTGAGTACTGCAATCGCTTGAATCGAGTGGGAGTTAATCTTCCAGATGAGATAGTGATGGTTCTCCATAGTCACTGCCACCAAGCTATTAGAGCTTCATGATGAACTATAACATATCAGGGATAGATGATGATCCTTGAGCAACTCGCGATGTTTGACACCGCGAAAGTAGAAATCAAGAAGGAGCATCAATTGTTGATGGTTAGTAAAACCACTAGTTTCTAGAAGGGCAAGGGCAAGAAGGGATACTTCATGAAACAGCAAATCATTTGCTGCTCTAGCAAAGAATCCCAAGGTTAAACCCAAACCCGAGACTAAGTGCTCCTGTAATGAGGGGAACGGTCATTGAAGCAGAACTACCCTAGATACTTGGTAGATAAGAAGGCAGGCAAGGTCGACAGAAGTATATTGGATATACATTAAATGAATGTGTACTTTACTAGTACTCCTAGCAGCACCAGGGTATTAGATACCGATTCGGTTGCTAAGTGTTAGTAACTCGAAATAAAAGCTGCGGAATAAACAGAGACTAGCTAAAGGTGAGATGACGATATGTGTTGGAAGTGTTTCCAAGGTTGATGTGATCAAGCATCGCATGCTCCCTCTACCATCGAGATTTGGTGTTTGCGTTGAGCATGATTGGATTATGTTTATCGCAATACGGTTATTCATTTAAGGAGAATAATGGTTACTCTGTTTACTTGAATAATACCTTCAATGGTCTTGCACCTAAAATGAATCTCGATCGCAGTGATACACATGTTTGTGCCAAAAGATATAAAATAGTAATGATAGTACCACGTACTTGTGGCACTGCCACTTGAGTCATATTGGTATAAAACGCATGAAGAAGCTCCATGTAGATGGATCTTTGGACTCACTCGTTTTTGAAAAGATTGAGACATGCGAACCATGTCTATTGGTATATATGCATGAAGAAACTCCATGCAGATGGATCGTTTGGACTCACTTGATTTTGAATCACTTGAGACATGCAAATCATACCACATGGGCAAGATGACTGAAAGGCCTCGTTTTCAGTAAGATGGAACGAGAAAGCAACTTGTTGGAAGTAATACATTTTGATGTGTGCAGTCCAATGAGTGCTAAGGCACGCAGTGGATATCGATATGTTCTTACTTCACAGATGATTTGAGTAGATGCTGAGAATATTTGCTTGATGAAACACAAGTCTTAATTATTGAAAGGTTCAAGTAATTTCAGAGTGAAGTTGAAGATCGTCGTGACAGGAGGATAAAATGTCTATGATATGATCATAGAGATATCTGAGTTACGAGTTTGGCACACAACTAAGACATTGTGGAAAGTGTTTCACAATTAATACCGCCTGGAACACCACAGTGTGATGGTGTGTCCGAACATCATAACTGCACCCTATTGGATATGGTGCATACCATGATGTCACTTATCGAATTACCACTATCGTTTATGGGTTAGGCATTAGAGACAACCGCATTCACTTTAAAAGGGGCACCACGCAATTCCGTTTAGGCGACACCGTTTAGAGAAACCTAAGTTGTCGTTTCTTAAAAATTTGGGGCTGCGATGCTTATGTGAAAAAGTTTCAGGCTGATAAGCTCGAACCCAAAGCGGATAAATGCATCTTCATAGAATACCCAAAACAGTTGGGTATACCTCCTATTTCAGATCTGGAAGCAAAAGTAATTGCTTCTAGAAACGGGTCCTTTCTCGAGGAAAAGTTTCTCTCGAAAGAATTGAGTGGGAGGATGGTGGAGACTTGATGAGGTTATTGAACCATAACTTCAACTAGTATGTAGCAGGGCACAGGAAGTTGTTCCTGTGGCACCTACACCAATTGAAGTGGAAGCTTATGATAGTGATCATGAAACTTCGGATCAAGTCACTACCAAACCTCGTAGGACGACGAGGATGCGTACTACTTCAGAGTAATGCGTGATCCTGTCTTGGAAGTCATGTTGCTAGACAACAATGAACCTACGAGCTATGGAGAAGCGATGGTGGGCCCATATTCCGACAAATGGTTAGAAGCCATAAAATCCGAGAGGATCCATGTACCAGAACAAAGCATGGACTTTGGTGAACTTGCCCGGTGATCGGCAAGCCATTGAGATAAATGGATCTTTAAGAAGAAGACGGACATGGACGGTAATGTTACCGTCTGTGAAGTTCGACTTGTGGCAAAGAGTATTTTCACAAGTTCAAGGAGTTGACTACGATGAGATTTTTCTCATCCGTAGCGATGCTTAAGTCCGTCGGAATCATGTTAGCATTAGCTGCATTTATGAAATCTGGCAGATGGATGTCAAAACAAGTTTCCTTACCAGTTTTCGTAAGGAATGGTTGTATGTGATACAATCAGAAAGGTTTTGTCGATCCTAAGGATGCTAAAAGGTATGCTAGCTCCAGCGATCCTTCCGTGGACTAGAGCAAAGCATCTCGGAGTCAGAATATATGCTTTGATGGAGTGATCAAAGTTTTTGGGTTTATACAAAGTTTGTTAGAAACTTGTATTTACAATAAAGTGAGTGGGAGCGCTACAACATTTCTGATAAGTATATGTGAATGACATATTGTTGATCCGAAATGATGTAGAATTTCTGGAAAGCATAAAGGGTTGTTTGAAAGGAGTTTTTCAAAGGAAGACCTGGATAAAGCTGCTTACATATTGGGCATCAAGATCTATAGAGATAGATCAAGACGCCTGATGATACTTTCAAAGAACGCACACTTTGACATGATTCTGAAAGAGTTCAAAATAGATCAGCAAAGAAGGAGTTCTTGGCTGTGTTACAAGGTGTGAGTATTGAGTAAGACTCAAGACCAGACCACAGCAGAAGAGAGAGAAAGGACGAAGGTCGTCCCCTATGCTTTAGACGTAGGCTCTACAGTATGCTATGCTGTGTACCGCACATGAAGTGTGCCTTGCCATGAGTTGGTCAAGGGGTACAATAGTGATCCGGGAATGGATCACATGACAGCGGTCGAACTTATCCTTAGTATTTAGTGGACTAAGGAATTTTCTCGATTATGGAGGTGAAAAGGAGTTCGTCATAAAGGGTTACGTCGATGCGAACTTTGACACTAATCCGGATGACTCTGAGTAGTAAACCGGATTCGTATAGTAGAGCGGTTATTTGAAATGGCTCCAAGTAGCGCGTGGTAGCATCCAAAGGATGACATAGATATTCTTAAAGCACACACGGATCTAAAAGGTTCAGACTCGTTGACTAATAACCTCTCTCACAAGCATAACATGATCAAACCAGAACTCATTGAGTGGTGATCACATAGTGATGTGAACTAGATTGTTGACTCTAGTAAACTCTTTGGATGTTGGTCACATGGTGATGTGACCTGTGAGTGTTAATCACATGGTGATGTGAACTAGATTATTGACTCTAGTGCAAGTGGGAGACTGTTGGAAATATGCCCTACAGGAAATAATAAATTGGTTATTATTATATTTCCTTGTTCATGATAATCGTTTATTGTCCATGCTAGAATTGTATTGATAGGAAACTCAGATACATGTGTGGATACATAGACAACACCATGTCCCTAGTAAGCCTCTAGTTGACTAGCTCGTTGATCAATAGATGGTTACGGTTTCCTGACCATGGACATTGGATGTCGTTGATAACGGGGTCACATCATTAGGAGAATGATGTGATGGACAAGACCCAATCCTAAGCATAGCACAAAAGATCGTGTAGTTCATTTGCTAAAGCTTTTCCAATGTCAAGTATCATTTCCTTAGACCATGAGATTGTGCAACTCCCGGATACCGTAGGAGTGCTTTGGGTGTACCAAACATCACAACGTAACTGGGTGACTATAAAGGTGCACTACGGGTATCTCCGAAACTGTGTGTTGGGTTGGCACGGATCGAGACTGGGATTTGTCACTCCGTATGACGGAGAGGTATCTCTGGGCCCACTCGGTAATGCATCATCATAATGAGCTCAATGTGACTAAGGAGTTAGCCACGGGATCATGCATTACGGTACGAGTAAAGTGACTTGCCGGTAACGAGATTGAACAAGGTATTGGGATACCGACGATCGAATATCGGGCAAGTAACGTACCGATTGACAAAGGGAATTGTATACGGGATTGATTGAATCCTCGACATCGTGGTTCATCCGATGAGATCATCGTGGAACATGTGGGAGCCAACATGGGTATCCAGATCCCGCTGTTGGTTATTGACCGGAGAGGCGTCTCGGTCATGTCTGCATGTCTCCCGAACCCATAGGGTCTACACACTTAAGGTTCGGTGACGCTAGGGTTGTAGAGATATTAGTATGCGGAAACCCGAAAGTTGTTCGGAGTCCCGAATGAGATCCCGGACGTCACGAGGAGTTCCGGAATGGTCCGGAGGTGAAGAATTATATATGGGAAGTCCAGTTTCGGCCACCGGGAAAGTTTCGGGGGTTATCGGTATTGTACCGGGACCACCGGAAGGGTCCCGGGGGTCCACCGGGTGGGGCCACCTATCCCGGAGGGCCTCATGGGCTGAAGTGGGAAGGGAACCAGCCCTTAGTGGGCTGGGGCGCCCCCCCTTGGGCCTCCCCCTGCGCCTAGGGTTGGAAACCCTAGGGGTGGGGGGCGCCCCACTTGGCTTGGGGGGAAGCCACCCCCCTTCCCCCTTGGCCGCCCCCCCCCTTGGAGATCTGATCTCCCAGGGACGGCGCCCCCCCCAGGGGTCCCTATATATAGTGGGGGGAGGGAGGGCAGCAGTATGATAGCCCCTGGCACCTCCCTCTCCCCCTGCAACACCTCTCCTCCCCGCTTGTGCTTGGCGAAGCCCTGCCGGGATCCCGCTACTTCCACCACCACGCCGTCGTGCTGCTGGATCTCCATCAACCTCTCCTTCCCCCTTGCTGGATCAAGAAGGAGGAGACATCGCTGCTCCGTACGTGTGTTGAACGCGGAGGTGCCGTCCGTTCGGCACTCGGTCATCGGTGATTTGGATCACGGCGAGTACGACTCCATCAACCCCGTTCATTGGAACGCTTCCGCTCGCGATCTACAAGGGTATGTAGATGCACTCCTCTCCCCTCGTTGCTAGTATACTCCATAGATGGATCTTGGTGATGCGTAGGAAAATTTTAAATTCTGCTACGATCCCCAACAATGACCTCTCCAAACCCACTTTTATAAAAAAAATCATAATATTGAACATTCTCCAAATATGTGGGATCTAAAGTTTACACTCTTCCAAACCCACTTTCAATAATATTGCAAACACTATTATCAATCTCATATTTATCATGGGGCTTAAATAAATTTTCAAGATCATAAGAAGAATCACCCCAATCATGATCATTGCAACAAGTAGTAGACATAGCAAAACTAGCATCCCCAAGCTTAGGGTTTTGCATATTATTAGCACAATTTACATCAAGAGAATTTATAGTAACATCATTGCAATCATGCTTTTCATCGAAGGAACTATCAAGTATGGGTGCAATAGCAACGATCTCATGTTTAACATAAGGAACTATAGCAAATTCATCTTCATAAATATTGGCATCATGTCCACAAGAATAGCAAGCATCATGTTCATCAAGGGATATTTCAATCAAACCATCGGAATCATAATTATCTATAGATTCATGCATATCATTATTTTCTTCAGAAGCAACGGTCATTCTTTCAATAAATTCTTTGACATAGACAGTATGAGCATAGTTTTCATAGTAATATTTAAGTATGTCAAAATTTTCAGATTCATAGAGAGTAGTATCATACTTTTCAATCAAAGAAGCAACTTCATAAGCACCCTTAAAAGCAACAAATTCTTAAATTTGTTCAATATTGTAGTAACTATAAACACCCTTTGCATAAGAAGATAAGATTTCATTATCATTAAACTCACATAGGTAGGGAAGGTGTTTTTTAGGGTTCTTAGAGCAACAAGTAAAATCATAAATCTCACAAAGATTCCAAGCATAACACAGCAATCTATTTATTTGATCCCATAAGAATCTCCCTTTTTCAGACAAACGGTGACGCACAAAATGAGCATGCTCACCTAAATATCTCCCATCAACTAGGCTAGTTGGGGTTTCAGCACGAGTGCAAAGGGATCGAAGATGATCCAATTAGAACACTTTAAGTGGATCCATAGCAATAGATTTTTAGCAAGAAAAGATGCAAGCAAATAGAAGGCACATGGTAACACAAGCAAATAGTAGATCTGGTGAGAAAAAGTCAAACAAAAAAGAAGGCGAATAAATCGGCAAAGGTGAAGTGGGGGAGAGGAAAACAAGAGGCAAATGGCAAATAATGTAATGTGAGGGATAAGATTTTGTGATGGGTACTTGGTATGTCTTGACTTGTGCGTAGACTCCCCGGCAACGGCGCCAGAAATCCTTCTTGCTACCTCTTGAGCATGCGTTGGTTTTCCCTTGAAGAGGAAAGGGTGATGCAGCAAAGTAGCGTAAGTATTTCCCTCAGTTTTTGAGAACCAAGGTATCAATCCAGTAGGAGGCCACACGCAAGTCTCTCGTACCTACACAAACAAATAAGAACCTTGCAACCAACGCGATAAAGGGGTTGTCAATCCCTTCATGGCCACTTGCAAAAGTGAGATCTGATAGAGATGATAAGATAATATTTTTGGTATTTTTATGATAAAGATTAAATGTAAAGATTGCAAAATAAACGGTGCCAGAAATAGCTAGTTGACGGAAGATTAATATGATGGAAAATAGACCCGGGGGCCATAGGTTTCACTAGTGGCTTCTCTCAAGATAGCATAAGTATTACGGTGGGTGAACAAATTACTGTCGAGCAATTGATAGAAAAGTGCATAATTATGAGAATATCTAGGCATGATCATGTATATAGGCA
Organism: Aegilops tauschii subsp. strangulata; assembly: GCF_002575655.3. Classification (NCBI taxonomy): domain Eukaryota; kingdom Viridiplantae; phylum Streptophyta; class Magnoliopsida; order Poales; family Poaceae; genus Aegilops; species Aegilops tauschii. The sequence goes on from NC_053038.3 coordinate 434,734,361, forward strand.
TCACGTTCGCAACAAGTAGGCCGACTCCTGCCTGCATCTACTACGATTACTCCACACATTGACCACTATCCAGCATGCATCTAGAGTATTAAGTTCATAAGAACAGAGTAACGCATTAGGCAAGGTGACATGATGTAGAGGGATAAACTCAAGCAATATGATATAAACCCCATCTTTTTATCCTCGATGGCAACAATACAATACGTGTCGTTTCCCTTTCTGTCACTGGGATCGAGCAACGCAAGATTGAATCCAAAGCTAAGCACTTCTCCCATTGCAAGAAAGATCAATCTAGTAGGCCAAACCAAACTAATAATTTGAAGAGACTTGCAAAGATAACCAATCATACATAAAATAATTCAGAGAAGATTCAAATATTGTTCATAGATAATCTTAATCATAAACCCACAATTCATCGGATCTCGACAAACACACCGGAAAAAGAGTTACATCAAATAGATCTCCAAGAAGATCGAGGAGAACTTTGTATTGAGATCCAAAGAGAGAGAAGAAGCCATCTAGCTAATAACTATGGACCCAAAGGTCTGTGGTAAACTACTCACACATCATCGGAGAGGCTATGGTGTTGATGTAGAAGCCCTCCGTGATCGATTCCCCCTCCGGCGGAGCGCCAGAAAAGGCCCCAAGATGGGATCTCACGGGTACAGAAGGTTGCGGCGGTGGAAATAAGGTTTCATGGCGCTCCTTGATGGTTTCGGGGTACATGGGTATATATAGGAGGAAGAAGTAGGTCGGCGGAGCCACGAGGGGCCCACGAGGGTGGGGGCGCGCCCATGGGGGCATGCGCGCCTCCCTGCCTCGTGGCCTCCTCGTTGATTTCTTGACATCCACTCCAAGTCCTCTGGATCACGTTTGTTCCAAAAATAACTCTCCCGAAGGTTTCATTCCGTTTGGACTCCGTTTGATATTCCTTTTCTGCGAAACACTGAAATAGGCAAAAAAAACTACAATTTGCACTGGGCCTTGGATTAGTAGGTTAGTCCCAAAAATAATATAAAAGTGCTTAGTAAAGCCCATTAAACATCCAAAACAGATAATATAATAGCATGGAACAATCAAAAATTATAGATACGTTGGAGACGTATCAGTGGTGGACGCGTCCGGCGTAGCGGAGGAAGCGGACTCGGGGGATGGTGGTGAAGACTACGGCTGCAGGAGGTCTGCCGCGTCAGAGTGTAATGTGTTTTCCTCTGCCGGGACAGAGGTGATGACAGAAGTGGTGGCGGAAGGATCTGCTACTGCGGTTGGTTTTGCTGGATTGCTCGGCGGGTGAAAGAAGGGAAGATGATTGCGGCGAGAGGGACAAGTGGACGCGCGGGTGAGTTGGAATCTAATTGTTGACGCTCGGAAAAAGGGAAAAATGTTTTCAGCAAATGTTACATGACGAGACACATGAACACGACCAATAACAAGATCTAGACAATGATAACCCTTGTGCTTGTCAGAAAAACCTAGATGGACACACGGGATTGAGCGCGGGGAAAGTTTGTTAGGAGAAGTGGATTAGGAGTTTGGAAAACAAAGACAACCGAAGACACGAATGTCGGAGTAATTTGGAAGAGAGAGAAATAAAGAGAAGTAAGGAGTAGTTTGTGGGTTAACTTTAGATGGACGAATATTGAGTAAATATGTGGCCATGTGGAGTGCCTCTACCCAGAACATCGACGGCATAGAAGATTGAATAAGTAGAGTGCGAATGATGTCATTAAGAGTACGAAGAGAACGCTCGGCTTGCCGTTTTGAGGGGAGGTATAAGGACAGGAGAAACGTAAGAGAATTCCATATTGTAGAAAGAAATTTCGATTTTTAAAGTTATCAAATTCACGACCATTATCACATTGTATGAATCTTATAGGGAGGAAAAAGTGGACCGAGACATAGCGCTGAAAGTTAAGGAATATATTATGAACGTCGGATTTGTTTCGTAAAGGAAAAGTCCAAACATAATGAGTAAAATCATCAAGAATCACGAGATAATACTTAAAACCAGATACACTTTCTATTGGTGATATCCAGAGGTCACAATGAAGTAATTCAAAAGGAAAAGTACTAGAGGATTGAGAGGAACTAAAGGGAAGGCGAACATGTTTGCCTAATTGACATGACTGACACATAGAAGAATTATGAGAGTCTCTATTACAAGGTATTGAAAATTCACTAGGAAGTGTGGATAACACATTTTTATTGGGATGGCCGAGACGTTTGTGCCACAGATCAACAGAGGCCACCATAGATGTTGGAGGAGCAGCAACCGGAACACCATGGAGAGAATATAAATCACCAGCGCTATTGAATTGAGCGATCTCGGCCTTGGTTTGGTAGTCCTTCACGGACAAACCAAAGGGGTCAAACTCAATAGAAACATGATTATCGGTGGTGATTTGGTGAACAGAAATCAGATTTTTAATAAGAGCAGGAGCTACAAGAACATCTCGAAGAAGCAAAGGCTTAGTTGGGGATTGGATTTGAGCCTGACCGACACAGTAAATAGGACTAGAAGATCCATCACCGAGATTAATAGAGGGAAAAGACGAAGGTGTGCAAGAAGAAAGCAAATTACTCGATGCAGAGATATGATGAGAAGCACCAGAATCGAAAATCCAATCCATACCTGAGTTCCCTTGTGCAGCAAAGTTGTTCATGGCTTGTAGACAAGCAGCTTGGTCCCAGCTCGGAGTCGAAGTAGAGGCCGGTGTAGTCATGGGAGCTTGCGGGTGTGGTGGCGTCGGCAGTAGGGCCGGCATCGGCGTAAAGAGAGAGACACCATTGTACTGCTGCATGTAGGGGGGCGATGGAGCGCCATAGGATGCATAAGGACTGGTGTTGTAGAGCGGTGGCGCGTAGGAGGGATCAGGAGATGGGTGCCATCCGGGCAGCGATGAAGCCGGGGGCAGTGGTGGTGCAGTTGGTGGAGCCGGGGCGGAGCAGGAGCGGGCGCCATGCGGAACTGCGGCGGCCTAGGGTGTTTGCCCCGGTAATTGGGACTTGGACGCCAGCCAGATGGTTGAGGAGGTGTTGTTGGTGGAGGTGGCGGTGGTGGCGTTGACGCAGGCGGGCGAGGAGAAGTAGCGCGCCGCTCGAAGTAGCCGGGCGGCAGCAGCGGTGTCGGGGCTGGCGGGTTGGCCATACCCTAGGATCGAAAGTCTGATACCATGTAGAATTGTATTGAATAATTGTTGATGCAATATTGTGCCAGTACAAGAGGTATATATAAGAGCCAAGCCGCACCTGACCTAGCCCTGTTACAAACCGAGTAGGAGTCCTAATCCTATTACAAGTTGTATCCTAACATTCATGTGACATGTGAGAAGATTGGTGAGTGTGCCAACTCGGTGGAATTTTAGTAGGGATAAATTAGCATCCTGAAATAACTTCGCTAGCATCACATGGTGATACATCCTTCACATGCAATGGATTGGAGTGGATTAATGAAATTAGTATGAATGAGTTGAAGAACTTTGGTGTGTGTGAGAGAGGGTGTGGCGTGATATATATGATGATCTAGCATAAAGAAACGACAATGTGGCGTGATATATATGATGATCCTATATGTTTTTTTAGGGTAAATGTTGCCGCTTTATTCACTTAAACGAAGTTCGGAATCTCGTCCGCGATCACATCCAGAATGCACTCTGGCGGCGATCGAAACCAAACCTTACAAAGTTCTTCTCCTACCCCTAACTTAGCTAATTTGTGTGCGGCAACATTGGCGGAACGCCTAACCACGAGACCCTAAAATCGACGAAGTTTTGTAGCATGGTCTTTATCTCCTCCAGCCATGGTCCGAAGGCAGACAGATTCTTCTCTGGAGTATTTATGGTTTGCACGAGAGCCTGGCTGTCCAGCTCCACATGTACCTTCTGTACACTAATCTCCGTCGCGACCAAAAGAGCACGCTTGCATGACATGATCTCTGCCACTTCAGGATCAGCAACCGTTGGGAACAAGTGACACGCACTGGCGAGGAAGCCCCCATCACAATCCCGGAGTACGGCTCCTCCTGCTCCCTTTTCACCATGCCTTGAAATTGCACCATCTGCATTTACTTTGACCCACCCTTCCTCTGGCGCACTCCACCTTTGAATAATGGTTAGTTTTGCAAACCGGTCAGGCTTCACATGGACTTCCCTCCATTCCTTCACAAAACTGCAGACTCGCTCTATGATTTCATGTGGAGCGTCAATACATTTCCCATTCTTTGTGTCATTGAGAGCCAACCAAAGGCCACATAACGCATGATCATCATCTCCTTTTCGTCGTCACGAGCGTCTGCGAACCAACGGAGCAGCCAGTTTGCCAGCTCGCTCTGGGAGCCTGTGAAGATCAGTGGAGCAGCCACCATGACTCCCTTTTCCGAGCGCAGCTGGTCCCAAAACTAGACCGAATGTTGACATGACCAAAATCGGTGCAGGATCGTCTCCTCGCGTCCGCAAACAACGCAGAAAACATCTAGTTTGATTCCCCGTCGATGGAGCTCTGTACCTACAGCCAAACCATTGTGAATAACTCTCCACACATGTATCTTTGCTTTACTCGGAGCACTCGTATCCCACAGCCCCAAATATCCTTTGTGCTTATTGACCGTACTGGACGACTCCGGCTGCCCGGATCGCGTTCTGTTCCTAGCCATCCTGAGGTGATACCCCGAGCACACAGTGAATACACCATTTTTGGTATAATTCCATGCTAAGTAGTCCTCTGTGCCTGGGCCACCAATAGCAATTTGTTTGATATCTACTGCGTCATCAGGAGAGAACATCTCGTCCACTCGATCCTGGTTCCATACAGTACCATTTGGTGACAGTAGGTCCGCCACCCTCGTCACGCCCTGCACGTATACTACGCCCAGTGGCTGCATGCTGCCACTCCTAGGAATCCAGTTGGCGTGCTGAATATTGATCTTGGAGCCATCCCCACTCGCCAAATCAGACCTTCAGGCAACAAGTCTCGGCCATGGAGAATACTCTGAAAGGTGAAGGAGCCCCCCGATGGACATGTCGCCGTTATAATACAGTTCTCTGAGACATATCTTGCCTTGAGCACACGTGCACACAGAGATTGTGGGAACTGCAATATTCTCCATGCTTGTTTCGCTAGGAGGGCTTGATTAATAGCCTCCGGATCACGAAAACCAAGACCACCATCTCGTTTAGCAGCACACATCTTCTCCCATGAAATCCAATGCACCTTTTTATCACCAATTGGTTGCACCCCACCAGAATTTTGACGAGATCGAAGTCAGGTTCCGGCACATTTTCTTTGTGAGATGAAAACAACTCATGGTGAAGTAGGTGTTGCTTGGAGTACAGATTTGACAAGTACCTCTCTCGCAGCCTTTGATAACCCTTGGCCCTTCCAACTGTTAAACATGTCACGTTACACATGGCTTGGGCCTCACGTAGACTAGTTAGGAGGATCTAGTTTGTTAGCACTTGTTTATCTCTTGATGTAATCCTCCTCTTATCTCTTCGGTTGTTTAAACCAACGATGTAATCTATCGATGTATGCCTCTGCGAGAGCTGGCCTCGTCAATATCAATATAAATACATGTGGGCTCCCATGTTACGGGAGTTGAGAAGCTTTACGAAACCTTTCATGGTATACAGAGCCTCCTCTTCCATCTCATCTAGCCTCCATCGTCCCTCTCCCACCCGCCATGTCTTCCTCAAGCCAAGTTCCCTCGGCCGGCCTCAACAACACCATCTCTGAACCCTTAACCCGCACAAACTATGTGCTTTGGCATGCCCAAGCCCGATCCCAAATCATTGGGGCAGGCCTCTTTGGTTACCTTGATGGAACCATCCCCGAACCATCATCCAAAATCACCTCAAAAAACTCTGAAGGGAAGGAACAGATCGTTCCCAACCCAGCCTATGCTGCTTGGTTAATCCAAGATCAGCAACTAGTAGCCTATCTGCTCAGGAATCTTTCTAAGGAAGTCCTGGTGCAAGTTGCCTCTCTGGAAAAATCACAAGCCATCTGGTCCGCTCTCGCAAACATGTTTGCAGCCCAATCCAGATCGAAAGTAAACACCTACCGCACCGCCCTCACCAACGCCCAGAAAGGATCCCAATCTGCTGCTGCCTTCTTCGGTCACATGAGATCCCTGTCAGATGAACTGTAAGGGCATATTTATCCCTAAGGTGTTTTGGTGATTGATGACAATGCTTTTGCGGACTAATTGTGTGCGTTGAGTGTTTTTCAGAGATTCATTGTTTTGGGCACGAGACGATATCCTCCCCTCGGAACTTAAAGCGAAGACGGTGTAGTCCTTTCGGATTAGTTTGGTGGACTAGTTTCATAGGGATCACCGTACTATCAAGAGGGGGTCCGCTTTGGAAAGGCTAGGGCGGAATCATCACGTACACTTCCTTTGCCCCTCCCTCCGAGCCTTTCCGTTTCGTTGATGGGCTTGGATTCTCCTTTCTTTGTGCCCTCTCTGGTCCCAGCGGTAGTACCGCTTGGGTGGTACAAGCGGTAGTACCGCTCCGGAGCGGTAGTACCGCCCAGAGCAGTAGTACCGCTAGTAGCTCCGTGTGTGTGCTATCTCTGGTCCCAGCGGTAGTACCGCGGGACGGAGCGGTAGTACCGCTTGGGTGCCACAAGCGGTAGTACCGCTCTGGGCGCGGTAGTACCGCTCCAGAGCATGAGTACCGCTGGTGGCCCCAAGCCGTAGTACCGCTCTGGTCTCGTGCTAGTACCGCCTCGATTCGAGGGCTCATTTTTCGTGTCGGGTTTTACGGTACTGGCCGCGGCTGTGGGGGGCCGTAGTACCGCTCCTGTGCGGTAGTACCGCCCTCCCTCCGCGGTAGTACCGCTGTGGACCAAGCGGTAGTACCGTGCTTTTGGGCGGTAGTACCGCTTAGTGTTGCAAGCGGTAGTACCGCTGGCACTGCGGTACTACCGCTCTCTTCGGGGCAGAGGGGGGGTAACGGTTGGTTTGTTCCCCCCACTATATAAAGGGGTCTTCTTCCCCAAAGTTGACTTACCTCTTCCCCCAAAAGCTCCATTGTTGCTCCAAGCTCCATTTTCGCCCGATCTCTCTCCCTAGCCAATCAAACTTGTTGATTTGCTCGGGATTGGTTGAGAAGGCCACGATCTACACTTCCACCAAGAGAAATTTGATTCCCCCACTTATCCCTAGCGGATCTTGTTACTCTTGGGTGTTTGAGCACCCTAGACGGTTGAGGTCACCGCGAAGCCATAGTCCATTGTGGTGAAGCTTTGTGGTGTCGTTGGGAGCCTCCAATTAAGTTGTGGAGATTGCCCCAACCTTGTTTGTAAAGGTTCGGTCGCCGCCTTCAAGGGCACCAATAGTGGAATCACGGCATCTCGCATTGTGTGAGGGCGTGAGGAGAATACGGTGGCCCTAGTGGCTTCTTGGGGAGCATTGTGCCTCCACACTGCTCCAACGGAGACGTACTTCCCTTCAAAAGGAAGGAACTTCGGTAACACATCCTCGTCTCCACCGGCTCCACTCTTGGTTATCTTGTTCCTTTACTTTCGCTAGTTTACTTGTGTTGTTTCTCTTACTTACTTGCGTGCTTGTTGTCGTTGCATCATATAGGTTGCTCACTTAGTTGCATATCTAGACAACCTATTTTGATGCAAAGTTTAATTTGGTAAAGAAAAGCTAAAAAATTGTTAGTTGCCTATTCACCCCCCCCCCCTCTAGTCAACTATATCGATCCTTTCAATTGGTATCAGAGCCTCGTCTCTTTATTAAGGACTTTACCGTCCAAAGAGTATGGTTGACGTCGTAGATGGTGCGGAGGAGAACTCCGGTGAAAATCCTGTCTCGTCTACGGGAGATGGGGGAACCGCGGTCTCTCGTGAGGAATTCAATGTGGCGTTGGACACATTGAAAACCTCCATGACGACCAAGGTCGAAAGCATGTTGAATAAATTCTTAGAAGGGCTTAAACTTACAACCGCACCGTTGAAAGTGGGTGATCCCGCTAACAAGGTGACGGATGCTACCTCCGACAAGGGGGAAGCTTCGAGCGAGAAGGCTCCTTGTTCTAGTGATAAAAATGGCACCGGCATCTTTGCCCATGTGGAACCTCCACCCGTCTATGGTGGACCGCTTCCTTCCACTCATTTGAATCATGCCGGCCCGGCCCCTAAGATTGAGAAGAATGTAGATTTTGATTCTTGGGTCTATCGTTTTAAGAGTCATTTAAATCATGTGAACACTAACCTTTGGAGAATCATTGAAGAAGGCTTTTATCCGCATGACCGAAGCAACTTCACTCCTAGAGAAGTGGTGGATCATCAATTCAATGAGAATGCTCTCTTCATCATCCAAGAAGCAATCCCGCCCGAAGATCTTCCTCATCTCCGGCCTTACACCGTGGCCAAAGATGCTTGGCTCCAAGTTGTTTCCCTCTATCGGGGAAGCGCAAGCATTCAACGCTCCAACTATGAAGTGGTGCAAGATGAAGCCGACGAGTTTGCAATGAAAGAAGATGAAGAACCTCGTGAGCTTTTTCGGAGAGTGACCAAACTTGCGGTCTCTCTCCGAGATCATGGAAGTAAGGACACGGATGACAATTGGATCAAGCGCAAATTCCTCAAGGCAATGATGCCCTACCACAAAGCCATGTCCTCTGTAATTCGTCAAAGGCCGGACTTCCACACTTTGTCATCAAGTGAAGTGTTGGATGAGTTTGTTGCTATGAGCATCTTGGACAAGACCGCCGACAATGCGGTCCTTCGCTCTCAAAGAGTAAAGAAGCCCAACCTTGCTCTAAAGGCCAAGGCTAGTATGGAGGAAGAGGATGAAGAGGAAGAAGAGGAGGGCAACCTCGAAGATACGAAGTATGCCTATCATGAACACATGGCTCTTGCGTCAAGGCAATTTTGGAGCAAGAAGAACACGAGGCCAAACTTCAACAAAAGCAACTCAAGTGGCGCAAAGGGCAAGCAACGGATGAGGACTTGCTTCAATTGTGGCAATGTGAGCCACTTTGTTGCGGAATGCCCTTACGAGAAGAGGGAAGACAATGGTGGCAAGCTCATTAGAAAAGACAAGGCCAAGTCGTTCCCCAACAAGAGCAACTTCACCAAGAAGACTCCCTTCAAGGCGTTGGTGGTTCAAGAAGAGTACAATGAGGATGATGACGATGATGAAGATAGTGAGTCGGTTGCCATGGCCTCCGTTGCCGTTGCCAAGACTCCACGGGTGTCTCTCTTCGACTCACCCAATGAGAACATCACCGCCAAGTGCCTCATGGCTAAAGCCACCAATAAGGTAACCTCCAACATCAAAACTACCATCATTAATCATCCTTCTTCGACGGATAGTATTGATGAACATGAGGGAACAAATGTGGAGGAAAATGAGTTTGAGATCTTTATGAGTAAACTCAAGGGAAAATCCAAGAAGCACTTCGTTGCTCTCTTGGAACAACTTGGTGAAGCCAATGACATGATCGAGGCTCACGAAGATACCATCTCTAAGATGGAGGGGCATAGTCGTGACTATGCCGATGAGATTTCGGATCTTTCCAATGCTCTTGACGAAGAGCGTGGTCTTCGTTTGGCTCTTGAGGAGTCATACAACGATGATCATGCTAAGTTAAAGAAGGATCTTGATCATGCTCTTGTTGTGTCTCATGTGCTAAACTCCGAGAAGGCTATACTTGGGGTTGATCTTGCTAGACTCAAAGAGGAGTTTGGCATCCTCGACAAGGCTCACAAAGTCTTGAAGGGCGTTCATGCTAGCCTCAAGGAGTCTCATGATCAACTCCAAGTGAAGCTAACAAAGGAGAAAGCCACCTTTCCTCATATGGTGTTAATTGATAATGCAAATGCTACTAACCCGTGTTGTGAGCATGTGCATCTTGTTGAGGAGAATGCTAAGCTAAAGGAGCAACTTGAGAAAGGCCTCATGTCATGCATACAAGGTGAGAAGAACCTCAACGACCTCTTGAGCAATCAAAAGGAAGTTGTGGCCAAGGAGGGGATTGGGTTCGCACCCAATCCCAAGAACAAGAAGAAGAATGACAAGACCAAGCGACCTCCTCCTCTCAAGCAAACTTTTGTGAAGGAGGGAGAGGGTACTTCCAAGGAGAAGAAGAACAATGCGAAGGGTGGAGGTGTCAAGAAGAGCAATGCCACTCCTTCCAACAAAGCCGGCGACTTTAATCCTTCTTATGTGTTATGCCGTGCTAGTGATGGGCATGTTTATGCCAAATTCGTTGGTTCTCCTCATGAGTACATTGAATGGTCTATTTGGGTTCCTAAGACCCTTGTTGCTAACATCAAAGGACCCATTACAAAATGGGTACCTAAAACTGAGCATTGATCTCTTGTAGGTGTTTGCTTCTGGTGGGGGATCATGGTTGCTCGATAGTGGAGCTACAAATCATATGACCGGAAGCAAGGACTTGGTGGTGGACGTGCACAAGAATCCATCTATGCCCACCAATGTCGAGTGGGGTGATGCCTTGTCTTCTAAGGTACTGGGACTCGGCAAAGTTGCCATTTCTCATGATCTCACGATCGAGAAGGTCATGCTAGTTGAGTCCCTTGCATACAATTTACTTTCCGTTCGTCAACTTGCTATCATGGGCTTTGCCACCTTATTTGATATTGATACCGTGGCCCTCTTGTGGAGCAAGACTCTTAAAGTAGCCTTTGTTGGGCATGTCGAGAATGGTCTCTATGTGATTAACTTTTCGGAGCAACCCACTAAGACCGCGACATGCCTAATGGCTAAAGTTGACGTGGGGTGGCTGTGGCATCGCCGTTTAGCCCATGTCAATATGAGATCTTTGCAAAGTCTTCTCAAGGGGGACCATGTCCGTGGACTAACGAACGTTAGTTTTGCCAAAGATCGTGCTTGCAGTGCTTGTATCGAAGGAAAGCTTCATGAGAAGGTTCACCCTCCCACGACTCTTATTTACTCGAAGAGGCCGTTGGAGCTCCTTCATTTGGATCTCTTTGGGCCTCCATCCTTTGATAGTCTTGGGGGTAGAAAGTACTGCTTGGTAATTGTGGATGACTACTCTAGATACACGTGGGTGTATTTATTCAAGAGGAAGAGTGAGACCCAACAAACAGTCATTGACTTTGCAAATGAAGCCCAACGTCAACACAATACAAAGATCCTGACAATAAGAAGTGACAACGGCACCGAGTTCAAGAACTACACCTTGGATGAGTTTCTCAGTGATGAGGGGATCAAGCATCAATATTCCGCACCTTACACCCCTCAACAAAATGGTGTTGCGGAGAGGAAGAATCGGACGTTGATGGATGCGGCAAGGACCATGATGGCGGAGTTCAAGTCTCCATACAACTTTTGGGCCGAAGCCATCAACACCGCGTGTCATGCTTCAAATCGGCTCTATCTTCGCAAAGGCTTGAACAAGACTCCATATGAGATCCTCACCGGGAACAAGCCCAACCTCAAGTACTTTCGGGTGTTCGGGTGTAAGTGTTTCATTCTCAAGAAAGGTGTTCGTTTGTCTAAATTTGAGACTAGAGCTCATGAGGGCATATTTGTTGGTTATGCTACAAACTCCCATGCTTACCGTGTTCTCAATAAGTCCACGGGACTTATTGAGGAGACGTGTAACGTGGAGTTTGATGAAAATAACGGCTCCCAAGTGGAGCAAAGTGGTACTTGTGATGTAGGTGATGAAATTCCTCCCCAAGCCATAAGAAGAATGGGTATTGGTTATATCCTACCCGTTGAGGAACCCCTTGTGGCCGAAGGAGAAGGACAATGCTCCAATCCAGTGGAGCCATCACCAACCCAAGACCCACACGCTTCCGAAGAACAAAGTGAAGGCCCTCAACCTCATGAACAAGATCAAGGGCAAGATCAACCTCAAGATGGTGGTGATCCACCAAATGATGCCCAAGGTCAAGTTCTTCCCTTCGAGCTAGTTCAAGATCAAGAACAAGCTCAAGACGATGCTCGAGATGATCAAGTTACCCCTCCTCACTTCACTTCCGAGGAGGAATTGGAGCGTCGTGCCGCTAAGATCGCTTCCAAGCTCACCACCAAAGGTCATCTCATGGAGAATGTGGTTGGAAGCCTAAGAAAGGGGGTAAGCACTCGTAGACAATTAGCAAACTATTGTGAACATCATGCGTTTGTTTCTTGTGTCGAACCCCAAAAGGTTTATGAAGCGCTTGAGGACCCGGATTGGCTCAACGCCATGCATGAAGAACTCAACAACTTCGAACATAACCAAGTGTGGAAGTTAGTGCCAAGGCCAACCGGGAATCATAATGTCATTGGAACCAAGTGGATATTCAAGAACAAGCAAGACGCTCATGGAATCATTGTTCGCAACAAGGCTCGTCTAGTGGCACAAGGCTACTCCCAAGTCGAGGGTATCGACTACGGTGAAACCTTTGCCCCCGTTGCTCGTCTTGAATCTATTCGTTTGTTGATTGCTTATGCTTCTCATCATAATTTCACTTTGCAACAAATGGATGTGAAGAGTGCCTTTCTTAATGGTCCCATAAATGAGTTGGTATATGTCAAACAACCCCCCGGGTTCGAAGATCCCTATTTCCCCGATCATGTGTATCAACTCCACAAGGCGCTCTATGGCCTTAAACAAGCCCCACGTGCGTGGTATGAGCATCTTACGGAGTTGTTACAAGATCGTGGATTCGAAATCGGGAAAATCGACCCCACTCTTTTTACTAAGAAGGTCAAAGGGGAGTTGTTTGTGTGCCAACTATATGTTGATGATATTATTTTTGGTTCCCCTAACAAAGCATTCAATGAAGAATTTGCCGCTCTCATGACCTCAAAGTTCAAGATGTCTATGATGGGAGAGTTGAAGTTCTTTCTCGGATTCGAAATCAAACAAAGAAGAGAAGGAACCTTCATCAACCAAGCCAAATACACTCAAGACATGCTAAAGAGATTCAAGCTAAGTGATGTCAAGCCGGCTTCCACTCCAATGCCCACCAAGTGCCAACTTGACATTGATCCCAATGGTAAAGCGGTGGATCAAAAGGTATATCGCTCTATGATTGGATCCTTGCTTTACCTTTGTGCATCTAGACCGGATATCATGTTGAGTGTGGGAATATGTGCACGGTTTCAAGCCGCACCTAAGGAAAGCCACTTTGTGGCGGTCAAGCGAATCTTTCGATATTTGGCTCATACCCCAAACTTTGGCCTATGGTACCCAAGAGGAGCAAACTTCAAGCTTGTAGGTTTTTCGGACTCCGATTGGGCGGGAGACAAAGTGGATAGGAAGTCCACTTCCGGAGGGTGCCAATTTCTTGGTTGCTCTTTGGTAAGTTGGTCTTCCAAAAAGCAAAGTTGTGTGTCTCTCTCGTCCACTGAAGCGGAGTATGTGGCGGCCGGAAGTTGTTGTGCACAACTCTTATGGATGAGGCAAACTTTAAAGGATTACGGTGTCATTTGTGACAAAGTGCCTCTTTGGTGTGACAATGAAAGTGCTATCAAGATTTCTCTCAACCCGGTGCAACACTTCAAGACAAAGCATATTGAGATTCGGTATCACTTCGTCCGGGATCATATTAGGCGAGGGGAGATCGAGCTCAACTATGTCAACACTCATGATAATCTTGCAGATATTTTCACGAAGCCATTGGATGAAGCAAGATTTCGCGAGTTAAGGCATGAGCTAAATATCATTGATTCGAGCAATGTGGTTTGAACCTTTGCACACCCCTCACATTCATTGTGCTTTCTTGTCTAGGTGTAGGCATGGACGTAGGGGGAGTGTTGTTCTCTCAATGAACTTTCCCTCCCCCCACAATGCATAAACTAATCTCACTCTTCCACATTAGCCATTTTTGATGGTACTAGTGCTTCATAGACGAGCTTTGGTCATGGGCCCAAGGATAATTCTTCGCGGTGCCATACCAAGTGACTCAAACATAGGTGGCCTCGGCCACCGCCCTCTCGTATAGAGGTGTGTGATTCTTGTTCTCTTGCTAGTGCTCTTGTTGGTCTTCTTGCCATTGTTTCCCGTCTTTCATTTTGCACCATGTGTGTAGAGTCTAGTTTGTGTTGCGCTGGGCGGTACTACCGTTGTGAAGGAGCGGTACTACCGCTCCAAGGAGCGGTACTACCGCTTATGAGGATAAGCGGTACTACCGCTGAGCAGGCACGGTACTACCGCTGGATGCCCAGTTCCATTGTTTCCTACCACATGTTGATCCATCTTTGTTGTGTTTATTTGGTTTTGATCGTTTCTACTGGTTGTTTCTTGTGTCCGTGTGTTTGGTTCCAGGTGATGAACATCCTGAGCAGCAAGTCCGTCGTGTCAACCCTGGGCGTTCAACGTCGAAGCGGTACCGCTCATCTGAGCCTGCAGGTGGTTCTTCCAGTGCTCCACAGCCGGCAGGGGGTGCTTCCTCAAGTGCTAATCCTCCTCGCACGAAGAAGATTGCCAGCCGACCAAAGCCAAGTGGCAGGAAAGTGACTGAGATGTCTAGCAGGGAATTCTGGGACAAGCGAAGGCGCAACCCCTATGAGGAAGAACAAGAACCCAATCTTGTCAACCGCCCATTCTGGAACCGGTTTCAGTATTCCACATACTTTGATGTGATCAAAGCCAAGAAGAATCTCTATGTCAATGTTCATTCCATCAACACGGATGCCATGGAGAAGGACCCTGAGTACTTTGGTGATGCTCTACAGATGTGCTCTCAGTTGAACATTCTCAGGATCATGCAGTTCAACAAAGACTTTGATGCAGATTTGCTGGCAGAGTTCTTTGCCACTGTTCACCTAGGGACTGACGCAGACAGGACTCTGACTTGGATGACAAATGGAAAGGTGCTAGCTGTCAAGTGGCAGGCCTTCATGGGGCTGCTTGAGGTGGAAGATCAAGGGCTTGAGACTCCAGTTGGTTTTCGTCCTCACCAGAATACCACCTCCACTCACAAGCAAGCCCTCTGGCCCTACTGTACTCGGAAGGTCCACCCTGAGACCAGGAAGGAAACCTATGAGTTGTCTACCTATTTGGACATCCTTCACCGCATCTTCCGCGAGACTCTCTTCCCTCGCATTGGGAATCTGGACATGGTGCACTCTTACCTTGTGGACATGCTTCTCTTCTGCCAGCGTGAGAAGGACGTAAACACCGGCGAGTCTCTGGACATCTCTCATGTCATGTGGTCTGAGCTTTTGGCGGCTGTCTCTGAGCGCAAGTGCCCAATTTATGGTCCGTTCATCATGTTGCTTATTGAGAGGGCCTGGAGACGTACCTATCCTGATGAGCAGCTGGAGACTGGAGAGTTGGTCTCTCATGAGATCAAGCGTCTGAGGAAGAAGGATAACTGGGGTAGATCTGGAGCTCCATCTTCTGCTGCTGCCATGGAGACCGAGGACGAGGCTGGTACCGGGGATGATGATGAGGAGTATGTGCCACCTGGGACAGAGCCTTCTGTAGCAGAGCCCTCTTGGGCAAAGAAGCTGAAACACAAGATGAAGAAGCTGTTCTGCATGGAGTCTCATGGTCAGTACATGACTCATGTGGCTGAGAAGAAGACAAGAGGACGACACAAGGAACTGATGCGTCAGATGGGTGCGACAGTCACTAGCGGCTCAGAGGGTCAGATTACTGAGGAGGAGGAGTGGATCCAGCAGCACTGTCCGTGGACCGACTCCGATGCCGAGCAGTTTCCGGGCGCGGATGGCAGTGCAGATGATCACGCAGAGTCCTGATGCTCTCACCTGGAGCCGTAGGTTAGCTCTTTGCCCCTTTTGGTGTCTCGATGCCAAAGGGGGAGAGAGTTTAGGGATTTGCGTCTGCGAGTGTGTCTTTGCCTTTGTGCTTTCGTTATGTGATACCTTGTGTTTTGCTTGGAACTTGCGTTTGCTTGGTTTTGTGTTCCGTAAGACTTTAGTTCGCGTCATATGGTGTGAGACATATGCTACCCTATCATTATTATATCTTTATCTTTGTCTCTAGTCATTTGATATCTCTTGAGTTATATGCTTAATTATGTTATATATCCTGCTATCTTGTTTCTCGCTTAGGTTGTTGGTCTCTAAAATAAAGGGGGAGTGTTGATCCTAGTATGTGTGTCGTGCAGCTCAAAGCACCTATCTTGATGGCACACATATAGGGGGAGCCCGTCTATATTTTAGAGACTTGGGGTTTGCTTATGCCATTTGATTTTTCCCAGTTGTGCAAATCCCGTATTGTCATCAATCCACCAAAAAGGGGGAGATTGTAAGGGCATATTTATCCCTAAGGTGTTTTGGTGATTGATGACAATGCTTTTGCGGACTAATCGTGTGCGTTGAGTGTTTTTCAGAGATTCATTGTTTTGGGCACGAGACGATATCCTCCCCTCGGAACTTAAAGCGAAGACGGTGTAGTCCTTTCGGATTAGTTTGGTGGACTAGTTTCATAGGGATCACCGTACTATCAAGAGGGGGTCCGCTTTGGAAAGGCTAGGGCGGAATCATCACGTACACTTCCTTTGCCCCTCCCTCCGAGCCTTTCCGTTTCGTTGATGGGCTTGGATTCTCCTTTCTTTGTGCCCTCTCTGGTCCCAGCGGTAGTACCGCGGGCCAGAGCGGTAGTACCGCTTGGGTGGTACAAGCGGTAGTACCGCTCCGGAGCGGTAGTACCGCCCAGAGCAGTAGTACCGCTAGTAGCTCCGTGTGTGTGCTATCTCTGGTCCCAGCGGTAGTACCGCGGGACGGAGCGGTAGTACCGCTTGGGTGCCACAAGCGGTAGTACCGCTCTGGGCGCGGTAGTACCGCTCCAGAGCATGAGTACCGCTGGTGGCCCCAAGCCGTAGTACCGCTCTGGTCTCGTGCTAGTACCGCCTCGATTCGAGGGCTCATTTTTCGTGTCGGGTTTTACGGTACTGGCCGCGGCTGTGGGGGGCCGTAGTACCGCTCCTGTGCGGTAGTACCGCCCTCCCTCCGCGGTAGTACCACTGTGGACCAAGCGGTAGTACCGTGCTTTTGGGCGGTAGTACCGCTTAGTGTTGCAAGCGGTAGTACCGCTGGCACAGCGGTACTACCGCTCTCTTCGGGGCAGAGGGGGGGTAACGGTTGGTTTGTTCCCCCCACTATATAAAGGGGTCTTCTTCCCCAAAGTTGACTTACCTCTTCCCCCAAAAGCTCCATTGTTGCTCCAAGCTCCATTTTCGCCCGATCTCTCTCCCTAGCCAATCAAACTTGTTGATTTGCTCGGGATTGGTTGAGAAGGCCACGATCTACACTTCCACCAAGAGAAATTTGATTCCCCCACTTATCCCTAGCGGATCTTGTTACTCTTGGGTGTTTGAGCACCCTAGACGGTTGAGGTCACCGCGAAGCCATAGTCCATTGTGGTGAAGCTTTGTGGTGTCGTTGGGAGCCTCCAATTAAGTTGTGGAGACTGCCCCAACCTTGTTTGTAAAGGTTCGGTCGCCGCCTTCAAGGGCACCAATAGTGGAATCACGGCATCTCGCATTGTGTGAGGGCGTGAGGAGAATACGGTGGCCCTAGTGGCTTCTTGGGGAGCATTGTGCCTCCACACTGCTCCAACGGAGACGTACTTCCCTTCAAAAGGAAGGAACTTCGGTAACACATCCTCGTCTCCACCGGCTCCACTCTTGGTTATCTTGTTCCTTTACTTTCGCTAGTTTACTTGTGTTGTTTCTCTTACTTACTTGCGTGCTTGTTGTCGTTGCATCATATAGGTTGCTCACTTAGTTGCATATCTAGACAACCTATTTTGATGCAAAGTTTAATTTGGTAAAGAAAAGCTAAAAAATTGTTAGTTGCCTATTCACCCCCCCCCCCTCTAGTCAACTATATCGATCCTTTCAAACTTGCTATGGCAGGGAAACCCCTCCTAGAGGAAGAACTAATATCCTTCATAGTTGCTGGCCTTGACATGGATTACCAACCACTTATCTCAGCCCTAGATGTCCGCACCGAACCACTATCTGTTGATGATCTCTTCGGCATGGTGGCGAACTTTGATCAGCGCATGGAGCTGTTCCAGGGCACAGGAGTCGGGGCCTTCAAGTCCTCGGCCAACAGTGCCACACGGGGACGCGGCGGCGCTCCCAGGGCGGCTACCGCAACTCACCCAAGGGTGGAAACGGCGGCTGACGGGTAACGTAGTAATTTCAAAAAAATTCCTACGCACACGCAAGATCATGGTGATGCATAGCAACGAGAGGGGAGAGTGTTGTCCACGTACCCTCGTAGACCGACAGCGGAAGCGTTATCACAACGCGGTTGATGTAGTCGAACGTCTTCACGATCCGACCGATCAAGTACCGAACGCACGGCACCTCCGAAGTTCTACACACGTTCAGCTCGATGACGTCCCTCGAACTCCGATCCAGCCGAGTGTTGAGGGAGAGTTTCGTCAGCACGACGGCGTGGTGACGATGATGATGTTCCACCGACGCAGGGCTTCGCCTAAGCTTCGCGACGGTATTATCGAGGTGTAATCTGGTGGAGGGGGGCACCGCACACGGCTAAAATATCGTATATCTAGTGTGTTCTTAGGTGCCCCCCTGCCCCCGTATATAAAGGAGCAAGGGGGAGGCCGGCTGCCTATGGGGCGCGCCAAGGAGAGGGGGGGAGTCCTCCTCCTAGTAGGAGTAGGACTCCCCTTTCCTAGTCCTACTAGGAAAAGAAGGGGGGAAGGAAAGAGAGGGAGAGGGAGAGGGAAAGGGGGCTGCGCCCCCCTCTCCTAGTCCAACTAGGACTCCTCTGGGAGGGGGCGCACCACCTCCTGGCTGCTGCCCTCTCTCTCCCCTCAAGGCCCACTAAGGCCCAATACTTCCCCGGGGGGTTCCGGTAACCCTCCGGCACTCCGGTTTAATCCGAAACTTCTCCGGAACACTTCCGGTGTCCGAATATAGTCGTCCAATATATCAATCTTTACGTCTCGACCATTTCGAGACTCCTCGTCATGTCCGTGATCACATCCGGGACTCCGAACAACCTTCGGTACATCAAATCATATAAACTCATAATAAAACTGTCATCGTAACTTTAAGCGTGCGGACCCTACGGGTTCGAGAACTATGTAGACATGACCGAGACACCTCTCCGGTCAATAACCAATAGCGGGACCTGGATGCCCATATTGGCTCCCACATATTCTACGAAGATCTTTATCGGTCAGACCGCATAACAACATACGTTGTTCCCTTTGTCATCGGTATGTTACTTGCCCGAGATTCGATCGTCGGTATCTCGATACCTAGTTCAATCTCGTTACTGGCAAGTCTCTTTACTCGTTCCGTAATACATCATCCCGCAACTAACTCATTAGTCACAATGCTTGCAAGGCTTATAGTGATGTGCATTACCGAGTGGGCCCAGAGATACCTCTCCGACAATCGGAGTGACAAATCCTAATCTCGAAATACGCCAACCCAACAAGTACCTTTGGAGACACCTGTAGAGCACCTTTATAATCACCCATTTACGTTGTGACGTTTGGTAGCACACAAAGTGTTCCTCCGGTAAACGGGAGTTGCATAATCTCATAGTCATAGGAACATGTATAAGTCATGAAGAAAGCAATAGCAACATACTAAACGATCGGGTGCTAAGCTAACGGAATGGGTCAAG
Organism: Aegilops tauschii subsp. strangulata; assembly: GCF_002575655.3. Taxonomy (NCBI): domain Eukaryota; kingdom Viridiplantae; phylum Streptophyta; class Magnoliopsida; order Poales; family Poaceae; genus Aegilops; species Aegilops tauschii. Next base: position 434,753,940 of record NC_053038.3, read on the forward strand.
TCAATCACGTCATTCTCCTAATGAGGTGATCCCGTTAATCAAATGACAATACATGTCTATGGCTAGGAAACATAACCATCTTTGATTAACGAGCTAGTCAAGTAGAGGCATACTAGTGACACTCTGTTTGTCTATGTATTCACACATGTATTATGTTTCCGGTTAATACAATTCTAGCATGAATAATAAACATTTATCATGATATAAGGAAATATATAATACTTTATTATTGCCTCTAGGGCATATTTCCTTCAGCGGCGGCAACAGCAACTACAACAACGGTGGAGGCGGCTACCGCGGCAACAGCAGCGGAGGTGGTGGTGGCAGCTACAACCAGGGCGGCGGCGGTGGCTACCGCGGCTCTGGTGGTGGCTACAACGGCGGCGGTGGCGGGGGCTACTACAACAACAATGGCCCCCCACACCATAACTACAACAACAATCAATGTCGCCAAGGCGGCCGCTTCACCAGGTATGAAGAATATGAGAACAAGTGTCAGATTTGCAAAAAAACTAACCACATTGCAAAAGAGTGTAAGTGGCGCTATGCAGAGGACAACTCTCAGAGGAGACGAGTTGCAGCTATAGCAGATGCCTCATAGGGAGTAGATTCCAACTGGTATCTTGACTCCGGTGCAAATGAGAACATCACCTCCGAGCTAGAGAAAATGACCATGCATGAGAAATACCATGGCCAAGAGCAAGTCCACATTGCAGAAAACAGTCCAGGTATGATGATAAGTCATGTTGGAAAGTCTATTATTAAAACCCCACATCTTGATATTCTTGTAGATGAAGTTCTACACATTCCCAATGCATCAAAAAATCTCCTTTCGGTTCATCGTATTACTCTTGATAATGGTGTCTTCATAGAGTTTCACCCTTTTTTCTTCTTGATAAAGGATCAGGTCACGAGGAGGGTTCTCTATTGCGGTAGATGTGTGCAAGGTCTCTACCCATTGATTCCCAAGTTTTCCAAGTTCAATAAGCAAGCCTATGGAGCCTTCAAGGTGTCTTCAGAACGATGGCACAATCGTTTAGGCCACCCATATTTTTCTATTGTCTATAAAATTCTTAGCAAAAATAAGCTCGCTTTTGTTGATGAGCATGATCGTGAAACTATTTGTGATTCTTGCCAAAGAGCAAAAAGCCACCAATTACCATACCCAATTTCCACTAGTGTGTCTACAAAACCCTTGCAACTTGTTTTTTCGGATGTATGGGGACCGGCTCCCACTTCTGTTGGTAGGCACGCCTATTATGTGAGCCTCATTGATGATTTCAGCAAGTACACGTGGATATATCTTCTTAAGAAACGCTCCGACGTTTTCCAAGTTTTTCTTAACTTTCAGGCTCTAGTAGAAAGGACATTTGATTTCCAAATTCTTGCTATGCAATCGGACTGGGGTGGTGAGTATGACAATTAAACTCAACTCCTTTTTTCAACGGATAGGCATTTCTCATCACGTTTCTTGCCCCCACGCTCATCAACAAAACGGTTCCGCTGAACGTAAGCATAGGCACATTGTTGATATAGGTCTCTCCCTCCTTGCTGCCGCATCCATGCCACTCAAGTTTTGGGATGAGGCTTTTCTCACAGCCGTTCATCTCATCAATATTCTGCCTAGCCGTGTCATCAATCATGAAACGCCCACTGAACGTCTTCTTCACACCAAACCAGATTACTCGTCACTTCGTGTGTTTGGTTGTGCTTGTTGGCCGAATCTACGTCCTTACAATAATCGTAAACTCATGTTTAGATCAACCCAATGTGTCTTCCTTGGTTATAGTGCACAACACAAGGGTGTCAAGTGTCTTGATGTTGCTACTGGACGTGTTTATATCTCTAGGTATGTCGTCTTTGATGAAACCGTTTTTCCTTTTGCCAAACTCCACCCAAATGCTGGTGCCCTTCTTCACAAAGAAATACTTCTTTTGCCCTCAACCTTATCCGGCAGTTGATCATGGGGGAGTAAATAATAGTACTGATCAACTTGTACCTAATCATCATATTATGTCTGAGATTACTGCTGCAGATTGTTCAGATGGTGCAAATCACAAAGAAAACAGCCTTCATTTTAGGTGCCCCCCGGCTGGAGACACAGGTGAAAACCGAGGTGTATCCACCTCGGGATCTCCATCGCAGCAGGGGCCAGAATCCACCCCGGGACTCGGGCGTACAGCACCTGGCCCGCCTCGGGCCTGGAGCGCACCACCGAGCGAGACAACGACGGCTCGGGCCCGCTCCAACCTCCCGATGCCGCGTGGTGGGCGGTCGCTCCTGGACATGCGCCTGGCTCACCTGATTGGCCCGCGCCAGATTCGCCGGGCCCCACCAATCCGGCCCGGTCGCCCACGCCGCGGTTGTCTCCAGCAGGCGCGACACGATCTGCCTTGGGATCAGAGGCGCCAGCGCCTGAAGCTGACGCATCCGAGGGATCTCCTGTGCCTTCATCCCCTGGAGTTCCTCCTGTGGCTCCACGTACAAGACTTCAGAAGGGAGTTACAGCTCGTTTAAATTACAAAAAATTCTCTAAATTTGGTATGTCTTGTACAACTGGTGAACCTAACAATTTAATAACAGCACTTGGTGATCCTAGGTGGAAATTGGCTATGGATGAAGAAATCGTGGCATTGCAGAAAAACGAGACGTGGCATCTGGTTCCTCCTCAGCAAGGCAGAAATTTAATTGATTGCAAGTGGGTCTATCGAATCAAGAAAAAATCTGATGGCACTATAGATCGGTACAAGGCAAGACTTGTAGCAAAGGGGTTCAAGCAAAGGTATGGCATAGACTATGAAGATACATTTAGTCCCGTTGTTAAAGTTGCAACGATTCGTCTTGTGCTGTCAATAGCTGTGTCCAGGGGATGGAGTCTCAGACAGCTATATGTATAGAACGCGTTCCTTCATGGTGTTCTGGGAGAGGAAGTGTTCATGAAACAACCTACTGGGTTTCAAGACAAAAATGCACCTTTTCATGTCTGCAAGCTTGATAAAGCACTGTATGGATTGAAACAAGCACCTAGAGCCTGGTACTCACGGTTGAGTATGAAACTTCAATCTCTTGGTTTTGTTCCATCAAAATCTGACACATCTCTATTTATCTATAACAAGCATAAGACGTCCATATTTGTTCTCATATATGTTGATGATATTATTGTTACTAGTTCTTCTGATGGAGCTATAACAGCACTGCTTAAAGACCTAGGCTCTGAGTTTGCTCTCAAGGACTTGGGATATCTGCATTTCTTCTTGGGTATTGAAGTTAAGAAACATGGTAATGGTATTCATCTATCTCAAGCAAAGTATGCCACTGAACTGTTAAGTAGAATTGGCATGCAAAACTCTAAACCTTCTCCAACACCACTGTCTAGTTCAGAATCTCTATCTCTGACAGAAGGCGAGCCACTGAATCAAGAGGACATTACTGGTTACAGAAGTTTAGTTGGTGGTCTGCAATACCTGACTCTTACTCGGCCTGACATCTCCTTTGCAGTTAACAAGGTGTGTCAGTTCCTTCATGCATCTACCACAGCTCACTGGACAGCAGCAAAACGGATCCTAAGGTATATAAGGAATACTATAACCACAGGTCTCACATTCAGTAGGTCTTCTTCCACACTTGTTAGTGCCTTCTCAGATGCAGACTGGGCTGGTTGTCTAGATGACAGAAGGTCAACAGGTGGTTTTGCTATCTTTTATGGGTCCAATTTAATATCGTGGTGTGCAAGAAAACAAGCTACTGTTTCCAGGTCAAGCACAGAAGCAGAATATAAGGCATTAGCAAATGCAGCAGCAGAAGTCATTTGGGTTCAGTCCATGCTCAAAGAACTTGGAATAGCACAAGATAAATCCCCTTGCCTGTGGTGTGATAATCTTGGTGCTACCTATTTGTCTGCCAATCCAGTTTTCCATGCCAGAACAAAACATATTGAAATAGACTTTCATTTTGTAAGAGAACGTGTTGCCAACAAACAGCTTGAGATCAGATTTATACCTTCCAAAGATCAGGTTGCAGATGGATTCACAAAAGCATTGCCTGCCAGAAGTTTTGAAGAGTTTAAGCGTAATCTCAACTTGATACAGTTGTGATTATGGGGGAGTGTTAAACATGTCACGTTACACATGGCTTGGGCCTCACGTAGAGTAGTTAGGAGGATCTAGTTTGTTAGCACTTGTTTATCTCTTGATGTAATCCTCCTCTTATCTCTTCGGTTGTTTAAACCAACGATGTAATCTATTGATGTATGCCTCTGCGAGAGCTGGCCTCGCCAATAACATGGGAGTTGAGACGCTTTACGAAACCTTTCACCAACCTCAAACCTTTCCTTTCGAGCTCTCCATGAGATATTTGAAAGTGCCATCTTTAGACCTTCGAACCAGTGTTGGGAGGCCTAAATAACGTTCACTCAGAGTTCCATTATCCACCCCCAATATACCTTTAAGTTGCACCTTTGCGTCCTCTTGACTCCCCTTACCAAAAAATATGGATGACTTCTGCAAGTTTATACGTTGCCCGGACGCCTCCTCATATTTACCAAGAATTTCTTTCAGCACCATCATATTGTCATTGGATCCCTCTAGGAAGACGATACTATCATCAGCAAACAAGAGATGTGTGACATGGTGGACAGTGCTCCCAAATGACACCCCTTTAATTCTTTGCTCTTCCTGCGCCCTTCTCAGTAAAGCAGAGAACCCCTCCACACAGAATAGGAAAAGATACGGTGATAGGGGATCACCCTGTCGGAGACCTCAGGAAGGAGTAAAACCCCTAGATAGTCCACCTTTAGCTTCACCGAAAATTTTGTCGTTGACACACAACGCATAATCATGGAGATCCACTCCGGGGCAAAACCAACACGATCCACCATCTGCTCAAGAAAAATCCACTCGACCCTGTCTTAGGCCTTCATCATGTCCAGTTTAACCGCGCACAGATGTTTCTTCCTCTTCCTGTTGCGAATATAGCATGAACACACTCATATGCCACAAGGACATTGTCAGTAATCAACCGCCCCGGTACAAACGCACTTTGTTCCTCGGAAATAAGAAAGGGAAGAAAACTCTTTAACCTGTTCGCCAACACCTTCGTTGCAATTTTATATAGCACGTTACATAGGCTTATTGGTCTGAACTGTGTCAACAACTCCGGTGAGTTGACTTTTGGGATCATCACAATAACAGTATCATTAAAGGCATCTGGCATCGCCACCCCATGTAGAAAGTCCTTGACTGCTCTACAAACATCGCCTCCTACCAACGACCAGTGCCGTTGGTAGAAGAGCGCCGGAAGGCCATCTGGCCCTGGCGCCTTGGTTGGCCCCATTTGAAACAGCGCCTTTTCAATCTCCTCATCTGTAATCTCGACTGTTAGCTTCGCATTCATCTCAGCGGTCACCGAGGGTACAATATTTTCCAAAAGCACATCTGCACCAGTTGACCCCTCTGAAGCAAAAAGATGCTCATAGAAAGCCGCTGCCATCTCGCATTTCCTCGTCCACCGTGCACTTTGTTCCATCTTGACGCCTGAGAGCTCATACTGTATTCTTCCGCTTTCTATGTGTCGCCCTATTTTGAAAATATTTAGTATTTTGATCCCCAACTTTTAGCCAATCAACTCTCGATCTCTGCCTCTATAGAATTTCTTCCCTAGCAAATAGCTCACGTAGTTTCTCCTCAACCTCTCGGGTCTCCAGTGAGGAACCCGTTTCCAATGCTCTTCTCTTGGCGTCCACAAGCTGGCTCTTTAGTTTTGCAATCTGGCGCCTAATGGACCCAAACACTTCCCGTGCCCACTTCTGCATGCTTCCTGACACAAGCCCAAGCTTTTGTATGCACGCATAAACCCCTTGGTCTCCACCATCCGCTGCTGCCCAGGCCTCGGTCACCATCTGGTCATACTGTGCATGCCTTGTCCACGCTTACTCAAAACGAAACGGCCGCACGCCTGGCTGTCGCTGGCATGGAGCAGTCTCCAACGCCCGGATTATAATCGCCTGGTGGTCGGACTCTTCCGTCATCACGTGTTCCACCGATGTTTCCGGGAAAAGGTCAAGGAAACCCGCATTGCAAGTGGCTCTGTCTAAGCGAACCTGAACATTCTCCGCTGCCTCCCGCTTATTATCCCACGTATATGGATACCCGGAGAACTCAAGCAGACCGCAGTCGGCCAAGCAGTCCCTAAACTCCTCCATCTGAGCAAAACTCCTTCTATTGCCACCTAGCTGATCGGACTGGAAGAGGGCTTCATTGTAGTCACCTGCACACAACCATTGTAAATTATCGAGTATATAGCAAAAAACTACCACATTACAGGCTATCTCTACAAAAAAAACTACCACATTTTTTAATGTTTCAAAAAACTACCACAAAATTGTTTCGCTGTTCCAAAAAACCCAAATGACCATGTGATTAAAAATTACTTTAGTTTATGACAGGTCGGGCCCGCCCCTAAATAAACCGTTTGTTGACTGTTTGTTTGACCGCTAACTTACACGTGGGACCCACATGTAAGCCCTCTTCTTCCTCTTGCCTTTCTTCTCTCTTTACCTCTCCTCAGTCAGTGACAAGCCAGAGCCGACGCAGCCCTGCAGCGCACGGCCGCCGCTGCCCAACCCCGCAGCCGCCCTGCAACCCATGGCCGCCGCCGCTGCCCAGCCCCGCCGCCGCGCTCCAGCCCACGACCGTCGCTGCCCAGCCCCACCGCTGCCCTGCACCCCACGGCCGCGCCGGCGCGCCGCGCAGCCCATGACCGCCGCTGCCTAGCCCCGCCGCCGCTCTGCAGCCCACGGCCGTCGCCAGCGCGCCCCTGCAGCCCTTCTGTCGCCGGACGCGTGTAGGAGATGCCCTCCTCGTCGGTGCTCCTAGGCGGCGAGCTGGTGCTCCGAGGGATGACGTGGACGAGCTCCTCACGAGCTCACCGGCGGCGGGCGAAGTAGACAAGAGGACCTGATTGCTTTTTTTAATAAATACGGGGACCCGATTGCTTTTTCTAGAAAAAATACAGGGACGTGATTGCTTTTTTGAAAAAATACAGGGACCGACATGTGGGCTCCACTTGTCATAACGGTTCACATTATAGTCAAAGCTAATGGTGTTACCATATCAGACCTGACGGGTGGGCCAGTGTTGTCATAATCATGGTTAAAAGTTAACACTTCAGTCATTAGGGTTTTTTGAAACAGCGAAACAATTTTGTGGTAGTTTTTTGAAAACATAAAAAAGTGGTAGTTTTTTGTAGAGATAGCCTGTAATGTGGTAGTTTTTTGCTATATACTCTAAATTATCCTGTGATCTCAAGTAGTGAATCGCGTCCCATGACTTCTTACGCAGTTTTGTTTTTGGCTCCCCGTATAAACCTGTGAATCTACAGGTTTTCCCTTCCCATACATTTTCAGCATTAATGAAATATTGGCTCCAAGGCCTAATTGTGACTTGCACATTATCCCTCAACCATAGAGCCCAACCACCACTTCTTCCTACACAATTAACTGCCATCCCACTCCTGAATCCCATGCTCCACTTCAGTTTCTCCATAGACCGTTCTTTCTTTTTTTGTTTCACATAAGAATACCACCGCTGGGTTGTAGGACCGTATCAGGTCTCGAAGTTCGCCGACTGTCAAGTCCAACCCTAATCCTCGACAGTTCCAGGCCAAGAAATTCATTGTGACCGGCGGCCCTGCTCCACAGGGTCCGCCGATGTATTGTTGTACTAAAAAATACGGTCAAACATTGTAGAAGTCTTCTGCCTCGTGTCGCGAATGAACGTATCATTACCAACCTTCCTGTTAGGATCCTAAAGTTATACGTTAAACATATATAATTAGTGTTTACCCGCTAGAATATTTTCGTCCCGTTGCAACGCAGGGGCAACTAACCGGTTTAAAATAGCATCTGTCTTTTACATCTCAGCAGGTATCAAATATAACATAGCGAATTAATATGGAGTAGGGCGATTTGATGCCCAGGCTCATCTGCACCCGGTTAGAAAATTTTTTTGTAAAAAATTCAAAACAAATTCAAAAAATTCCAAATAAAATTTGTGTGGTAGACAATTTGATGCGCGAGGCCCGCTCTAAATTTTAAGTCATTTGGACATATGAGCAACTCTCAGCAAAAAAGACAAATCGGGCCAAAACAGTACATGAACAGTAAACATTTTTACAGGCCCCAATTTGTCTTTTTTGCTGAGAGCTGCTCATATGTCCAAATGACTTGAAATTTGGAGCGGGCCTCACGCATCAGATTGTCTACCACACAAATTTTATTTGGAATTTTTTGAATTTTTCTAGTATTTGTTTTGATTTTTTTCATCGGCCCGGGTGCAGAAATGGATTTTCGATTAATATGCGCCTTATCTGTTATCTCTACCATTGGACAACTTGCTTCTCGTGTACCCCATCCGCAACCTTAAAATGACAAGTGGTCACGCATCAAGCATTATTTCCATGCACGTTGCCTAATTGGTAAGAAGAGATATATGCTCCTTGCTTTCTCCTAATAAACGTGACTTGCCAAAATAATCAGAATATTCCTTTCTTTGGTTTCCTCCTGTTTCACGCATGTCGAACCCAGAAATAATTGTCATCTCTACCTGAACATGTTTTTTTTCCTGTACATGCATCATCAACTCTAGCACGTCCGTCCCACGCTTAATCTTCCGGTCGATCTCCTTGTTTTTATTCATGTAATTTGGCATCTACGTGTCTCGGGCCTCTAAACCGACCACCTTTGGCAAAGCTCAAACAACATTGAAAATACTACTGTTGTTCGTGATCGTATCATTAACTTTACATTTCTAGCACTTTCTAAATCACCCTTAAACATAAAAATAGTGTCGTATGCACGTTCCAGCATATTGACACCATTAGGAATTAAATTCTGAACTTAATTATGTATCCAGCCTTCTTCATTAGTTCTTTCCATAAGCGGAGTGTCTATAGCAATGTTGAATACAATGGGAGACAGGGGGTCTATCGCTGCGGGAATATATCGTTGAAATTTTAAGTGATCATTTCATGGCTATGGTGAAGTGACAATTTTCATGATTATGGTACTCTTTGGGTCACATGGAATTAAGTTCTGAGTTCACGGGAAAGAATATACTCTGCCACAACAATTAACCATGCAACAAATGTACAACTGTATTCCTCAACATGACCATTTAGATCTAAAGAATGCTGTTGATATCCCACGAGAACATGAACGTGAATAAACTGTTGATAATCCTCGGTCATGCAAGTTTGGTAGCACTAATTTATCAAACATGGCAAAGAATTCGAATATGCAAATTTGGTACCTGGTTATTGTTCCTTTTAGGCCCTGTTCGGATCTTGTCCAGCTTCCCAGAATAGCCAGCTTCTCGTGAAGCCAGCCGCAGCGAGCTTCCGACGGGAGCAGCAATTCGTTCGGCAAGCCAGCAGCTTCTTGGTCGTACCAGCTTCCAGCGTATAGCCCATATATTAGGCCAATTAGGCCGGAGGTTTGGAGCGGGCTGAGAGCCCAAGTGGCTGTGAAAGAGGCATGGGCTATAGGTCCAGTTGGATTGGTGTGTGTGAACGTTATTTTCAGCCCATGCGGCAGGTTCGCTGGTGAATGTTATGTTCGCTTGTCACAGTTTCCCTCGTACCGGTTCGATCGAGTCACTTGGCAGTGGCATTGCTTTGTAATTTCACTCAACTCCATCTCCTAAGGCTAGCTTCTCCATCTCCTCAGTTTTTGCACTAGGACGCCGCCAGCTTCTCGATTTCAACTCCGTGGAGATAGAGCGTTCGGCTCAGCTTCTTGCGGGAGTTGACGAAGCTGGAAGCTGAAGATTTTCCTAACGGGCCTTAGTATGCCCACCAATGACTAAGGCACAGCAGGAAACCAGGAGCACTGCCGGATTAGTAACGATAGATGTTAGGGCACAATACTCGTAATTAAACATAAAAAAGCTCACTGTTTATTATATAGCAATAGATGGATTTTTATTCCCGGCAAAAAGATGGATCACATGACATCATGACATGGGAAAAAGATAGATGCATCACCTTGCACAGAGGGGCAAGAATTCATCTCTCATTTGCTTTAAACACTTATTCTCAGGATGGATAAATATAAAAATGGAAGATAAACTACAGCCATAACACAATACACAAACGATCACTCGTCGGACCTGAGTGAAAGAGCACAAAATTATCAAGAATAAGAGTAACAAACAAAATGGGCATGGTCAGAGAGTTGATGGCACCTGGATTTGCACTGGAATCGCGGCAAAGGAAAATGCCATCGGAGTCACAGCTCTCTACAGGATTCCATTAAGCAATATCCCAATTTGGTAGCTGCAAATAATGTTACTTAGAGATGTCAGATCCAGAAAAGAGGATGGTTAGAAAACCCGCTTCACTACTCCTTCGGCCAATCCACAATCACAATAAGGAAAACTTGAATAATCCCATGAGTTTGCACCAACAGGAAAATAAATAATAGCATACATTAGATAGAAAATTGCATATGAATATAGCAACAAATATATAACAAAAGTTCTCTGAACAAAGCCCAATGCACAAATATGAGTGAAATGCAGTGGGGCAAACCATCCAATTGTAATATCTGATATCTAATTGGTTACCGATTCAAGGTCAAGTGGAGCATATATCAATAGTAACATTCAAGGTCAAGTGGAGTATATATGAATAGTAACAGTAACCTTCAGATTCGATGATTAAGGAAGACTGCCATTTAACTTGCTTATGGGAACATTGATAGAAATTCAGCTTCCCATTGCAATGAAATCCCACAAGTTTCCAACAGCTCTAGTGAGGTTGACAACCCCTCTTCTCCCTCTCTCATACACGCCGACCAACTCGTCGTGCTACACATCGGAGCAAAGGCAGGAAGGCTGAAGGGTTGAACCACGAGGCAGCGGCAAGTGTTCTTGGTGTTGCCGCGATGGCGCAGGCGGGCTAGGCTGCGGTTACATGACAAATTGAGTAATTCAAGCATATCAACCGCAGTTTAGACTTCCTAAGAAGAGGACCTAGCCGGATTTGTAAACTACAAAACTCTTCATCACAATGACAAGTTGGAGAGGGCTTAGATCCACTTCAAAAGTATGAACCTCATAAGACAGTATCCTCAGAAAACTAAGACTTGGTTCAAAGCCGCATGGAAAATGTGAGAAAAATAAAAAAGAGAAAATATGTGAACACAACCCAGCACACCGGAGAAATTAAGTATGATACACGAAATGAGATATGCACCTCAAGTTAACTAATTGCATCAATTACAGGATAAGCAAAACAACTGGGAAATGTTCCATCAAGATGTAACTTAAATATGAGAATAGGCAAGTTCCATTGAGGTTCTTGTAACGTTATTAGCTCTCTCCAGGCTTCTCAGTTCTCATCAAAATACAAGCACTATCCACTGAACAACATGTTATGCAAGCTTGTTATGTCATGTGGTTATTACGATGGTATTATAGAAGCAAAGATTTTTATATGCACAACATCCAAGGCTTGGTAATGATGAATTTGACTAAGGTTTATCCAATAAAATTGTTGGGTAACCCGGGAATTTGAGATTCCTAGGCATGATATAACCAGTTAGTAGATATGATTTGAAATTGTGTATACTGGAACAGGAACAAAAATCTACATTTACTTTTGTATTTTTATAAGATCTACACCTATATGAAAAGGTTTTTTGGCAAGAGAATAAAAGCTCGTATCGAAACTATCTACCTATCTATATGAACAAATCTATACCTTGGATAAATAATGCACTAAGGTCATTTTACTATTCCATGCACGGGTATCGCTTAATTTGACTTGAGTAAGCTATCCAACCTGAATCCAACAGCAAAACCTACAATAAACAAAACGAACTGTAGTGCAGACAGGAAAAATAGATAAAACAATGAACAATCAAAAGAAATTAGAAAATGCATAATGAATTATAAAAAAAGCTAGTAGAGTTTAGATAAGATGGTTAGCATAAAAAAATGTGCCATCATATCGAAGTGTTGTATTTCAATTCTCTGGGACATGTACAGAAAACTATGATTAATGACAACACACCGAAAGCCTGAAATACGGAGGATGGTTAATAATATATGACTGTTGTGTCGAATATCTTAACAGAAATACATAGGAAAATTTGATACCTCACCTGTATAAAATACATTTGTCCATGCTTTCTTCTTCAATTAGAAGTAAGCAAGAATATACATGCTTTATATACATTATACAGTACAAAGTTTTACCAAATTGGTGCATGGTGCGCTATATTACTAATATTCATACAACCAGAGCTCTCAAAAACGGGGCATCTAGTGCTCATTGGTTTGCATCATGTGTTTACCTGATGGTACATTCTACATACCTATAATAGATCATTGACGCATCGAAACAATTTTCATATAGTCCAATGACTTTGGTCTCTCGAGCTACGGCCTGTTTTGAATGCATAAGGTAGAACAAGATCTACCTTTTCTTTCAAAAAAATAGTCCAAACTGTACAAACTTCAGAAGAAATATATAATTATGTTCCACATCTAGTACTTAAATTACTAGCTGAACTTTGCTTATTACTCCATGCAAATCTGCTGCTTAAATTTGTACTCTGCTAAGCAGAAGCCTCAACCATGATCGCTAAACATCAAATGAAGCCATGTGCACTGAAACTATTTATGGAACACAAAACGTCAAAGAACCTGCTGAAGACGAACTTAAGATAGTATGGAATCGCAGAAACCAGATATAAAGAGACCCATCACTATGATAAAAAACACAAGCAACATTTACTCCCAGAACAAAGCAAACCTGCTGAAGACGAACATAGGATAGTATGGAAGCGCCTGCAAACTGGAGCAATCCGAGCGAGATGAGCACCGATCATCGCATCGGTGCCCAGCTTGGCTTCGGTTGGTCGTTCTTCACCGGTTTCCTCGCAGCGGCAGCCACGGCCGCCGTCGCGGCGTGCATTTGGCGGCGCTGTGTTGGTGCGCCACCGCCCCAGCAGCAGCCTCACCAGCAGGAGGAGGAGCGGCCTCACCAGCACCGGCGGAGCTATGTACAAACCTGAGGGGGTCGTGCCCCCCCCCACCCCCAGCCCAAATGACATTTATTTTTTACTAGGTAGTAATGACCCCTGCAGCTCTGAGACAGGCCCCTCTTGCCATCCACATGCACGCACAAACCCATCGTCACGCTTCATGCACAGGGTCGGTTGTTTGGCCTCTATTTCCAAACCACTCTCCGGCACGTCTGCTAGCCTCCATCCATGAATTAGGCAGGCAGCCATCATGCCGCCACACTGCCTCAACCCTGACGCTGACTAGAAGCTCGCCACCGCATCTGAGACCGTTGTCTTCGGCTCTTCGCCACTAGCCGGTCCGATGGTCGTCCATGTTGGCCGGCCGGCCGGCGTCACCGGCTACTCCACCTCATATGAATTTGGCTACTAGACTTTGTAAGTGCCATGTGCCCATCTGAATTGCAACCTTAAAATATTGGAATTTGGATCCCCAGTGTGCAGTTTTGCATGTACGACAATGAAATTAGAAAAACTGCGAGCATCACTAAAGTTGGAGCTTCTTGTTGTTTCATGTATGAGTTTCATTAGAAATTTAGTAATTAGTGTACCTATTCATCTGATCTAATGTAGGATTTCTTGTTTCTTGCACCACGGATTTGTTCTGTTGATCTGTAGGACTACTTCTTTTTGTTGTTGTTATACTTGGCTCACAGAATGTCATTGAGGTTTGGTTTGAAGGCTGATGGTATAAATAGACAAGTTGTATATTTTGATGTAGTCACAGTGTGCAGTTTTGCATGTACAACATAGGCCGTCGTCACAGAATGTAATAATAAGCATAAATTTGCCTCGAGGCTACAATTCTGGTTTGTTGTGGTTGGTTAGTTTTTTTTATCATTGCCCCCCCATAGATTCTTGTCAAGCTCCGCCACTGCTCACTAGCAGCAGGAGGAGGAGGAGCCTCACCAGCAGCAGGAGGAGGAAGAGCCTCACCAGCAGCAGCAGGAGGAGGAGCCGATGCCGGAGCACCTGCTGCAATGGGTGCAGCAGCACGGCGGCAGCGGCAGTGGCAGTGGCGGCGACGGCGCCTCCTCGGTGGCCGAAGACGGCTCCTATGCCGGCGATGACCAGCAGGAGGAGCTGTTGTCGCTCAGCTTCAGCAGCGGCGGCGGTGGGTCGGCCAGCAGCGTGGTGGATGGGCAGGGGGGAAGCGTCGGGCGGCGCAGTGGACGAGGAGAAGGCGGCGGCGGCATAGAGATGGTATAGGTCATTTCGCAAGGGGGGAGGGCCGGGTGCCCCAGATCCGCTTGTCAATTACTGATACTCCGTACTTTCTTTTGGGAAGTTTTTTTCGAGAGCACGCCAATGGCGTGCCATATTTTTATAGAAGGGAGCAACATAATTACAAGAGTTTAGACACGGTTGCGAACAGCCGGCTAGAGACACCAACACCACACAACACAACCTAGACTACTCTCTCACAAAAGGTTCTAATCTACCAACTCCTGCACTTTTCCAATCCTTCAACTCCGCTATGATTTGATCGACCAATAGTTGAGGTGTCCTTTGCTGCCCGACGCGACCGAACACGTGCGCATTGTGTTGTTTCCAGATGGACCAAGCTGTGGCTATGATCAGCGTGTCAAATCCTCTCATGTGCTTGGCGATAGCGCTCTTCCTCGCCAGAAGTCACCAAGTGGTGAAGGTATCAGTTTGGTTTGGGTATGGAACGCCGATTCCAACCTTGGAAAAGCAGAGCTGCCAAACTTCCTTAGCGTAGCTGCAGAGCACCAGAATGTGATTGATGGTGTCTTCCTCTTGGAGACATAGGAAGCAGGCAACTGTGTCGTCCTGCAACCCATGCCTCGCCCTCCTATCGGAAGTCCACAACCTGTGTTGGGTTGCCAGCCAAGCAAATATTTTGCACTTGAGAATGGCCCCACTCCTCCATATGCACTCGTATGTTGGCGATCTCATGAGGCCAAGGCAAAGCCTTTGGTATGCTGATCTGGCCGTGTACGTGCCAGAGCTATCGCACGGCCAAGTGAAGACGTCCGGCTCAAGATGGTCCCTCTGGCCTCCGGCAATGGCTGCCCAAAGATGCATAAGCTGGATCAGGGCCATGAACGGTGGTACTCCGAGTATGTCTAGTTCCCATTGGTCATTGGTCAAAGCCTGGCACACAGTTCTCATGTTCTGCACTCTTGTAGGAATCAAGGACAAGATGTCCGGTGCAATGTCAACCACCGCTGCTCCATTTATCCATCTGTCTTTCCAGAAGAGGACTCGTTCCCCACTGCCGACTGTGACATGCACCAAGCTATTGAATACCTCCCGAGCATCAGCATCAATTAAGAACGGGATGCCCTGCCACGGCCTCTCCGGGTCCGTTCTCCTCAACCACTCCCACCTAACTCTAAGAGCAAGAGCTTGCAACTTGAGGTTTTTGATTCCAAGTCCACCATAACACGTTGGACGACATATCGTATTCCAAGCGACGAGGCATTGCCCTCCATTCACTTTATCCTTTCTTGCCCAAAAGAAGGATCTCATCCAAGCATCAATCTCCTCAAAAACCCAATCTGGTGCATTGAGAACCATCAACTGATGTATAGGTCTCGCTGCAACTACTGACTTAACCAGCACCAAACGGCCAGGCCTTTGGATGAGTCCTCTCTGCCAGGCTGGTATGAACTTCCTTGCCTGGTCGATAAGGGGCTGCCAATCTCCCCGCTTGAGCTGCTTGATCGCCAGAGGGATGCCCAAATATTGCAAGGGAAGTTGCCCAAAGCACATTGCAAGATGTCCCTCACCCTTTGCTGATCTTCCTCTGATCCTCTTATCACGATAGCCATTGACTTATTGTAATTCACCACCAATCCTGACGCCGTGCCAAAGCTATCCAAGGCCGTCCTGACAAATCTCAGATCTAGAGTGGTGGGTCTTATGAACAGAGCAACATCATCAGCATAAATAGATAGACGTTGAGTCGCCGAGATACCAGGGAAAGAGCTAACAGCCCCAAGCCCTACCCCCTTCCTGAACAGGGAAGACAGAGCTTCCATAGCAATTACAAACAAAAGGGGGGACACCGGGTCTCCTTGCCGCAGGCCACAAGCATGAATGAAACTCAGTCCTGGGCATCCATTGACCACAATCTTAGTATTTGCTGTCTGCAGGAGGATTGCAATCCACCTCATCCACTTTTCTCCAAAACCCTTCTTGCGCAAAACTTGGAACAAGAACGGCCAAGCAAGGGAGTCAAAGGCTTTAGTTATGTCAAGTTTTAGAAACACTCACGGCGTCTTCCGTACATGCAGCTTCCTAGCTATTTGCTTCACGAGTAGAAAGTTATCGTGCAAACATCTCCCGGCTATGAAAGCTGACTGGTTCGTGCTAACAATCTCAGGCATTCTTTTTCTTGCGCGGCAGGCTAGTGCTTTTGCGAAAAGCTTGGCAAAACTGTGTGTTAAGCTAATAGGCCAGAAATCTCCCACGGTTTTAGCATCTGCCCGCTTGGGGATGAGTGTAATCAAAGCCTTGTTAAGCTTCGCAAACCCTCTCCCATCGCCAACATATAGCTTCATGATTGCAGCCATAATATCATGCTTAATAATCGGCCACGCCTTTTTATAAAAAATCCCTATGAAGCCGTCGGGTCCCGGCGCACGATCAGAGGGCAGCTCCTTCACAACATTCCAGATTTCTTCCTCAGTAAAGATAGCCTCAAGCTCCTGCAGATCCACTTGATCCATCCCAAGGTAGTCAAGATCCAAGGTGAACTCCCTGGACTGTTGCTTGCCAAGCAAGTTCCTATATTCCTCAGTAAAGATTTCCTCTTTTCTACTCTGCTCCATAAGATTTCATCCCCGTGCTTGAGATGTGCGGTGTAGTTTTTGGTTCGCCTTCCGTTAGCCACCGCCTGGAACAACCTCGTGTTAGCATCCCCCTCTCCTATCCATCGTATCCTCGATCTTTGCCTAGAGATGGTTCGCTCCCAGGAAGCAAGGCCCAGGACAGCCAGCTTCAAGGAACGACGCAGCCAGAGCTCATCGCAGGTTAAAGGCCTATCCTCTTGTGCTTGCTCGAGCCGCAAAATCACCCAATTAGCGATCGCCAGTTTGAACTTTATGTTATCGATCTTCCGTTGCCCCCACGCTTGCAAAGCCACTGCCGCATTACGTAACAAAGCATTCCAGTTTGAGAAGTTTTGTCAATTACTTGTAGATGCGACAATCAGTAATCAGTACTAGTACTGTACTCCGTAGATGTGTGCGTATTAATTAAGATTTGATATATCTACTCTTATAAAAAAGCAGAGTTGGTAATGATGGTGTGCCTGCCATCCTGCAATATAGGCCGTCCGATCTATATCTAACGGATAGGAAGGAAACTATGACAATTTACCCGCACTCCTCTCCACATTGGCAGACAAGGCCTTCCCTCGTTCATCCTTTTCTCCCACAAGATCTTGATGTTCCGTGCAACGCATGGGCATCTTGCTAGTACAGAACTAAACCACGTAAAGTTCACTTGTTACCGTCTTCTGAATTCTTTTTCTGAAATCACCGTTTTCTGAGTTCTTTTCTGAGCTTGACAGTTGTTTTCGCAATGGGTTTGGTTCACTATGGTTTCTTCTGTCGCTTTTTTACTAAAGAACAGAGCCACCACTTTACCTTCTTCACCTGATGGGCAAGAGGGACGCAGCTTCGGTGCCTTAAAGTCACTTGCCTTTGGGTCATTGACATGTGGGCCAACCACCTATTGGGCCCACATGTCATAGACACAAAGGTAGGTGCCTTAAGGCACCGAGGCATCGTCCGGCAAGAGGGGGTGGAGAAGGAAGAGGAGGCTGCGGCGCTCTTCTCCACCTGAAGCAAGGGCTCGATCCAGGCGTATAGGATGAGCACCAAATATGGGTTGTGTGCCGCCGGGGCCGTCGCTGCGGCATGCGCCGAGGAGCGCTGCGCCGTTGATGGCTGCACTCTGGGCTGGAGGCCGCTGGCTCGCCGCGGGCCAGGGAGCGCGTCCCGGCCGTCCCCGGCAACCATTCGTCGGCCCCGCTGAACTCTCCTACTTCACAGTGACTTCAGCACCTCGCTTGGACCGGCTCCACCTCACCGACAAGTGTCCCGGGTCTCAACTCCGGTTACCTCTTCCTCCTGTGCTGCCCGGTACTAACATGATGATTCAATACCGACTGTTTGTCTTATGATTTGTTTATTACTGTAGAACTATTTTTATATATGGTTACATGTGTAATTTACATAATATGCAAACTATATTGAGAAAGGTTCAATCTTTTGATTATTTTGATTTTTACTAGATCTATTTCACTACAGATCAAATCAACAGAAATGTCAGCGCATGCTACCTTTAATTCGCGGTCTGTAGGTCTCATCCTATGGCAGATTATCAACACACCACTATCGATAGTTCAGAGAAGGTTAGATTTAGGACAACGCTAACGCCCACACGTGTGGTGGGAGTGAAATCCACCCATACGTCCTATAACACACAGACTGCCACGTCACCGCATGCATGCATGTGTGAATCTTTTTGGATTTTCAGTTTTTAAAATGTTTTATCTCTTACATGAAAAATCTGATTCAAGATCCGTTTTCACCATTAAATTCCTTGCGGCCAGATCTTCGAAACTAGATCTCATTGTTAGAGTAGTCATTATGGTATACGACTTCTAGTCCAAGTCAGTTTTGTACCCCTACCCCAAGTCGGTTTGTACCTCTTATATACTCTTGTATGCCGCACCAAATCATCAATAAGCAACAGTTTTATTCAGCTTTCATGGTATCAGATACCGGTCCCAGAGTTTAGGGTATGGCTCCGCCAACGCCACCGCCGCCGCCGCCGCCGCCCGGCTACTTCGAGCGCCGGGCCGCACTCATCGCCAAGGCTGCCAACGCCGCGACCGCTTCTCTCTCGGCCCTCACCATAGCTCCACAAAACTACCCTGCACCCATCCTCGCCGCACCAATATCTCTTGCTGACACAATCTCCGACGTCAGCCCCTACATCCCCATAGTTCTTGATCTCGCCGCCCACAACTACTACCATTGGAGACATCTCTTCGATCTCCACCTCGGCCGCTGCAACCTGCGCTCGCATGTCGCCGCCAACTGTCTTCCCCGCCCCGACGATCCGCAATGGTTGAAAGACGATCTCGCGATCGTCCAGTGGTTCTACACCCGCATCACCACCGAAATCTTCAACATGCTCGATCACGATGGCGCCACCGCTGCCAACATCTGGCACTCCCTCCGTCAGCTCTTCCAAAGCAACACCGACGCTCGGAAAAACGCTCTCCACACTGAGCTTCGCAATATGGTGCAAGGAGACGCCCCGGTGAACCTGTTCTGCCAGCGCGTTAAGACCATTGGTGATGAGCTCCGCGAACTCGGCGATACAGTTAGCGACTCACAGCTAATCAATATCGTCGTCATCGGCCACAGCGAAGACTTTGACAAGCAAGCCTCGTTCATACCGATGATACGGCCCCCTCCTACCTTCGCTGAAGTTCGTTCCTTGCTACAACTCGCGGCGGAAACACAAGCTCGCGAGGACTCTCGCCCCAAGGTCTTTCATGCTGCGGCTCATCCTCCTCTGCCGTCTACACCAGCGCCGCCTTCCAGGCCGGCTCCTGCCGCCAGGCCGTCCGCATCGTCATCTGTTCAACCGCCCCCAGGCTGGCGTCCTAGTCCGAACTACCGAGGCAAAAACCCTATCTACAGGCCGCCGTCGACTCGTTCGGTTCCGCCTACGACATCACCAGCACCGAGTCCTGCACCACCCACCAGTGCTCCATCTGCGGTTGCATGGCGGCCTCCTCATGATCCTTGGACGGGGCTTGTTCAAGCATGGCCCATGCCCTGGTCCGCTCCGTCCACCCTCGGTGCCCCGCCGGCATACTCAGGTGCCTGGCAACCCGGCCTTCGGCCGCCTACTGGTGCTCCCGGGGTTCTCAACCCCCGACAGCCGGCCAATGCCTATCACGCCGCCCCGACGTATGCTCCTTATGGTAATTACAGCACCGATGGCGGCGCCTACTACACACCTCAGCAGGCCGTGCTCCCCACGCCGCCCCACCACAGCCGGCTAATGCCTACTACACTCCCCAGCCGGCCCTACTGCCTTCACCATCGTACCCGCCGGCACTGCTTCCGACGCCACCCTCACCTGCGACGCCGAGCTGGGATCAAGCTGCCTTTCTCCAGGCCATGAATAACTTTGCTGCACAAGGAAACTCAGGTACGGATTGGATCTTTGATTCAGGGGCCTCTAGTCATATGTCTGCATCTAGTAATTGGTTATCTTCTTGCACTAAATCTCCTTTCCCTTCCATTATCCTTGGAGATGGATCATCTATTCCTATATATTGTGTTGGTCAGGCTCAACTTCCCTCTTCCACCAAACCTCTTTTACTTCGCGATGTTCTAGTTGCACCCGCCCTCATTAAAAATCTTATCTCTGTTCGCCAATTTACTTGCGACAATCTAGTTTCGGCTGAATTTGACCCTTTTGGTTTATCTGTGAAGGATTACCTGACCAAGGCCGAGATCGCTCGCTTCAATAGCTCCGGTGATCTTTATTCTCTTAATGGAGTTCCTGCCGCCACCTCTCCAACATCCATGCTGGCCTCCGTCGATCTCTGGCATCGTCGCTTGGGCCATCCCAACCCCGCCGTCTTAGCTTCTATGCTTAGTGAATTTACCATACCATGTAATAGGGACTCTCATAATTCTGTGTTTTGCGAGTCTTGTCAATTAGGCAAACATGTGCGTCTTCCCTTTAGTTCCTCTAGTTCTTGTAGCACTTATCCCTTTGAATTAATACATTGTGATTTATGGACCTCTCCCATTGCAAGTGTTTCGGGTTTTAAATACTACCTTGTTATCCTAGATGATTTCACCCACTTTGTCTGGACTTTTCCTCTACGCAACAAATCCGAGGTCCATTCTCTTTTCCTTAATTTTCAACGCTATGTGTCTGTTCACTTCTTCCTCCCAATTCGCTTTATCCAATGTGACAATGGTCGCGAGTTTGATAACATTAAAAATCGTACTTTCTTCTTACAACATGGCATCCTGCTTAGGTTCTCATGTCCCTACACCTCCCCTCAAAATGGTAAAGCAGAACGCTTTCTTCGCACCCTCAATGATATAGTTCACACTCTCCTCATTCAATCATCTATGCCTCCCAAGTTTTGGGCTGAAGCCCTACACATGGCCACCTTCCTTCTAAATATTCGACCTTCCAAAACTAAACCCAACACTACTCCCTATTATTCCCTCTTTCTTTCCCACCCCGACTACTCCGCGGTTCGTGTTTTCGGCTGTCTCTGTTTTCCCAATGCCTACGCCACTTCTGCAAATAAATTGTCACCACGCTCTATCCCATGTGCTTTTCTCGGCTTCTCTGACGAGCACAAAGGCTATCGCTGTCTCGACCTTCACACCGGACACGTTCATGTCTCTCGTCATGTCACGTTTGCTGAGCACATTTTTCCTTTCTCACAACGCACTACTACACCATCCAACACCCCTAGCTCCGCAAACACCCCCTCTCCCCGTCCTTTCCAACTATATACTCCCCTACCCGCCGAACACAACTTATCACCACCACCATTAACACCCACCATAGCCAGTCCCAACCATACACTCACCCCACCCGAGACGTCCCCAACACCCCCGACCCCTGCTCCCTCCCCAACACCCCCGGCCCCTACTCCCACTCCACCACCCAGCCCTGCTCCCACTCCACTACCCAGCCCTACTCCTTCGTCCGACTCTTCCGCTGCGCCGGACTCACCAGTACCCACCTTACCACCTCGTGCTATTCCTACAGCAGCCCCGATTAATGATCATCGCATGCGTACTAGGGCCAAATCAGGATTTCATCAACCCCAAGACCGCCTAAACCTTCATACCTCCGTATCTCTCACTTCTCTTCCAAAGAATTACAAAACTGCTCTACTTGATCCCAATTGGGCCGCTGCCATGCAAGAAGAATATAATGCTTTACTTCAAAACAACACTTGGCAACTTGTTCCTCGTCCTCCCAATACAAATATTGTTTCTGGCAAATGGATTTTTCGCCAAAAGTTCCACTCCGATGGGAGTCTCTCATGATATAAAGCCAGGTGGGTTTGTCGTGGCTTTTCTCAGCAGCAAGGAATTGATTACGAAGAAACCTTCTCTCCTGTTGTTAAACCTAGCACCATTCGCACCGTTCTTAGTGTTGCTGTCTCCTCTTCATGGCCCATTCACCAACTTGATGTTAAAAATGCTTTCCTCCATGGTTCCCTTCAAGAAACTGTCTACTGCCAGCAACCTCTGGGTTTTGAAAATCCATCCTTTCCAACTCAGTATGTCTTCTTCAGAAATCTCTCTACGGTCTTAAACAGGCCCCACGAGCTTGGTTTCAACGCTTCTCCTCCTTCATTCAAACAATAGGCTTCACTCCATCTCTCTCCGACACCTCTCTTTTTGTGTATCATCAAACTTCTGACACTGCCTATTTACTTCTCTATGTAGATGATATCATTCTTACCGCCTCCTCTCAAAAGTTCTTAGATCATATTGTCTCTCTTCTTAGATCTGAATTTTCTATGACTGACCTAGGACTCCTTCATCATTTCTTAGGCATTGCTGTTGTTCGAGATTCCTCCAGCCTTTTTCTTTCCCAACGCCAGTATATTCTTGATCTTCTTAATCGTGCTGGTATGCTTGACTGTCAATCATCTCGCACTCCTGTCGATACTAGTTTTAAACTTTCGGCTATCGGTGAACCCTTTTCCGATCCTACTCTCTATCGTAGCCTAACAGGTGCTCTCCAATATCTCACCATTACTCGTCCTGAAATCTCTTTTGCTGTTCAACAAGCATGTCTCTATATGCATGATCCCCGGGTTCCTCACTATAATCATGTTAAACGCATTCTTCGGTATTTAAAAGGAACTCTCAATCATGGTCTCCACCTCAATAATTCTTCTCCAAACTCGCTTACCGCATACTCTGATGCAGACTGGGCTGGTTGTCCTGACACTCGAAGGTCCACTTCCGGTTTTTGTGTTTTTCTTGGTAACAATTTGATTTCTTGGTCTTCGAAAAGATAGGTTACAGTCTCACGTTCGTCGGCCGAGGCTGAGTATCGCGCTGTGGCACATGCCGTTGCAGATACAATCTGGATTCGGCAGTTACTCTCCGAGCTACACAGGCCTATTGAGCAGGCCACTATTGTCTACTGTGACAACATATCAGCAGTCTACATGACCAGCAATCCAGTTCAACACCGACGCACAAAGCATATTGAGATTGATATTCATTTTGTTCGTGAAAAGGTTGCTCTTGGTCAGGTTTGGGTGCTTCATGTTCCCTCTACGGCTCAGTTTGCTAACATTTTCACCAAGGCACTGCCTACTAAGCCGTTTCAAGATATCTGTTTCAGTCTCAACGTCGTCGAGCCTGCCGTTGATACTGCGGGGGGATGTTAGAGTAGTCATTATGGTATACGACTTCTAGTCCAAGTCAGTTTTGTACCCCTACCCCAAGTCGGTTTGTACCCTCTTATATACTCTTGTATGCCGCACCAAATCATCAATAAGCAACAGTTTTATTCAGCTTTCACTCATATCAATATATTTTGACGAATTTTTTTGTTTAAAAGTTGACATGTCTATTGCACAAGAATTGCCATGGTGTTTACACTGAAGTTGCCATGATATGTTTCAGCTATTTTCTTCTACATTTAAAAGTACATTTTGACATATTATAAAATAGTGAATTAAGAAACTAGACTTGCCATGAACCATAAACTAAAATTGCCATGATACTTGCACTTAAAATTGCCATGGTTCATACAAAAAATAATTTTCATGGGCAAAGTATTGGAATTGCCATCATCAAAATACTAAAATTGCCATGCTCTACAAACTAAAATTGCCACATGACAACTTTAGTTTAAGCACTATGGCAACTACAATGTAAACATCATGGCAACTTTTGGGCAAAAAAAAATTCATCGAAACATATCAACATGAGGTCTAGTTTTGAAGATCTCGTCGAGACGGATTTAATGGTGAAAACGGATTTTTAATTGGATTTTTTAATTAGGAGATAAAACATTTTTAAGCAGAAAACCAAAAAGATTCCTGCTGATGTCATCTGTTTTGACGTGGCAAAATGAGTGGTAATGGAGGCGTGTGGGCGATGTGCAAGATGCCACACGTGTGGGCGTTAGTTTTTTCGTAGATTTAAGGGGAATCTATTATAGCTAAGTAGTTGATCCCCACTACTTTGATTTATCTCAACATGCACACACTCCACATCATCACACATGCCACGTCAGCAGATCAGTTTTTACCTCAAAGATTATCCACCAGCCTGCGTTGTTAATTTCCTCCCCAAACTAAGAACGTCGATTGACTACTGATTAATATTGCGGTGCAGCAAATGGTCTCAGGTGTCCTCACCTACCTGTTACCCCCACCACGAAGATGGTCTCCTCACATCCTGTGCTCTAATTGGTCACTGCATCTTCTATTTTCTCTTCCCCTTCCAAGTAGATTTGTCAACCCATGAGCATACCTAGGTTTTCGTCGATTTGGTACTTGCAGTTAGCTGTAGTTTGAGTTATCATCGGCAACCACGGACCATGTGGAAGGAGAGGTCCTCCAAAATGGTGCTCCGGCAGGAACAACCAGGCCAGTCCTAGGGCAAGCGTGTTAGTGGGAACAGGTACAGCTAGGAGCCACAATGCTTCTGTAGTTCTGCTTCTCCATGTTGAAACATATGTTTTTCTTCTCACCGGTTGATACTAGATTCAAAATTAGGAAGTGAAAGATTGCACCCTAACTTGACTGGTACATTAATTTTCATTCTTTCATTTTTTTTATTTGATTTAAAACTAGGCAAAAGAATCGTTAGGGAGATGTCATGAAGATTACTTCCATCATTGCCCAATGTGACTTCTTCATGCTTTGGCAGATAATCAATCACGAATAGCTCATACCTTTTATTGTCATACGACTTGAGTTTTTTGATTAAGTGGAGGCAATTTTCAGCCTGTTTTGGTATTGTATTTTCTTCTAACCTACTCCCTCCGTCCCAAAATGTACTAAAGTTGAGACACTTATTTTGCGATGGAGGGATACTTTTTTGTGTGTGGGATGCTACTAACTAAACGTAAATCAGTACAGCAATGTTTCAGAGCTCCATCTATAGATAGAGAGAATATAGGATAGGGGCGCTCAAAGCAAATAGGATTCTGTATCTAATACTAATAGGTTTTGAGAGAACATTTTTTCAACTGTTTCTGTATTGTATTTTTGCTTCTAATTAGTGTACTTTTCCTGTGAGATAGTACTAACCAAACATCAATCAATGATCATTCCATGCATCAACATATCAAGGTTATGAGGAAACATTATATTTCCATTTCAGCTGCCTAAGAATTGTGTAAGAGAACTATATACTATGTCTATGTAACAGAATTATTTGCATGCATGTCCGTTGATTTCACCTAAACATATCAGTGTAGTCATTTCGCAGCAACGTGCGAGGTTTGATCTAGTTGATTAAGAGTTTAAGATCAATTAAATTATTTGCCAAATATGTTTTCCCTTTTTGTTACTTTTGGATTTTTAGCATGTCTCTATTTCCAGGGATAACCATGCATGGCAACAATGGTTGATAGCATGTCCATGTATGTCCTCTCCATGTATGTTTGTTCTATTAAATTGCCCTTATAGACTATGGGGTTGAATGGGTGCTTCTATGTATTAGTTTATGTCGTGACATTTTTTTCTCTTTGGTTAATTGCTCTTGATACTAATCGAATCTTAGGCGAGGGATACCGTGCATGCTTTTATTTTCAATGTTTTTATGAGAAAATGATTGTGATATTATGTGCAATTTTGCTGTTGTGTTCCATAAGTTGCCCTTTATCTTTGATCTGAACAAATGACATCATTTGGATTTGATTAACACATGTGTGTAACATAAAACGTAAGAATTCTGCTTGAATATCTTCATTGTGGCTCATGTTAAGCATTTTAAGACTGTTTTTTTCTGCCATGTTATTTCAGAGTTGGTTGTTTGATTCACAATGCTTGCTTTCTTTGTATAGATTAGCGCAAAGTGGATCTCCTGCCATGTTATTTCAAAGCGGGTTGCTTGATTCACAGTGCTTGCTTTCTTTGTATTGATTAGGACAAAATAGTTTTTCCTGCCATGTTATTTCAAAGCTGGTTGCTTGATTCACTGTGCTTGCTTTCTTTGTATGGACTTGGACAAAGTGGTTTTTTCCAGACATGTTATTTCAAAGTTGGTTGCTTGATTCACATTGCTTGCTTTATTTGTAGCGATTAGGACAAAGTGGTGAGGTGTTGGAGGTATGTTATACTCCACGTGATAGCCAACTAGGTTTCTTTCTTGATGTCTTTTCTCTAAATAACTTAGCAAATTAAGAACTATCTTGGTGTATTTGAGAGGCACAATTAGTTTCATGGTGCAAAAATAGTACTAGCATGTGAGTTTTGTTAGTCAAGGTTGCCTCTTCTATTTCCATTCATGTTATGACAAGATGTTATTTTATGAAATGGAGTCCAGCATAGAGGTGTGCCCAGGAAGAGTGAAAAAAATCCATGTGCCATCTCTATGCCACAGTTAATTATACTCAAGAGAATTCTGATTCGGTTCTTAGATTGCATACATGTATTGTTAGAATGGTTTAGTTTCTCCAATATTTTATGCCAATTAGGGAAGCATGTTGTCATTACCAATAAGCTAATTCGATTAGCATGCACTGTCTTATTGTACTATTCCTTCAAAGGGGGTATAAGTCGTGGAGAAGTTAGAATACAGTGGGTATAATGCAATAATAAAATATGAATCGCTTTACAACAGTACCTAAAATGGTGATTTGCTTTGTTATACTGATGGATCTCACGAAGGTTTTGTTGAGTTTTATGTGCTGAAGTTTTCAAGTTTTGAGTGGGATCATGATGGATGAAGGTATAAGGAGTGGCAAGAGCCTAAGCTTGGGGATGCCCGAGGCACCCCAAGGTAATATTCGAGGACTCCAAAGCAACTAAGCTTGGGGATGCCTCGGAAGGCATCTCCTCTTTCTTCTACCAACCATTGGTAATTTTACTTGGAGCTATATTTTTATTCATCACATGATATGAGTTTTGCTTGGAGTGTCGTGTATTATATGAGTCTTTGCTTCGTTTCTTTTTAGTTTGTCACAATCATCTTTGCTGGACACACCTATTTGAGAGGGACACACATTCATTCATGATTTGTTAGAATACTCTATGTGCTTCACTTAAATATTTTGAGCTAGGCAGTTGCTCTAGTACTTCACTTATATCTTTTGAGCACGACGGTGGTTATATTTAAAAAAATAGTTGCACTCTCATGCTTCACTTATATCTTTTTGAGAGTTGATAATAGTAATGGCAATTAGTACAAGTTATGAATTTGGTCCTAATATGATAGGTATTTAAGAGGGATATAATAAAAACTTTCATGTAGATCACTGAATATGATAAGTTTGATCCTTGCAATAGTTTTACGATATAAAGGTGGTAATGTGTGGGTTGTGCTAGTGAATAATTGTGGTTTAAGAATATTGATGTTAAGATTTGTGATTTCCGAAGCATGCACGTATAGTCTCTCGTTATGCTAAAAAGTTGGAGCATGATTTATTATTGATTGTCTTCCTTATGAGTGGCGGTCGGGGATGAGCGGTGGTTTTTTCCTACCAATCTATCCCCCTAGGGGCATGCGTAGTAGTACTTTGCTTCGAGGGCTAATAAACTTTTGCGATAAGTATGCGAGTTCTTTATGACTAATGTGAGTCCATGGATTATACGCACCATCACCTTTCCGCAATTTGTTAGCCTCTTCGATACTGTGCATTGCCCTTTATCACCTTGAGATGTGGTGCAAACTTCGCCGGTGCATCCAAACCCCGTGATATGATACGCTCTATAACACATAAGCCTCCTTATATCTTCCTCAAAACAGCCACCATACCTACCTATTATGGCATTTCCATAGCCATTCCAAGATATATTGCCATGCAACTTCCACCGTTCCATTTTATTATGATACACATCATCATTGTCATATTGCTTTGCATGATCATATAGCTAACATAGTATTTGTGGCTCAGCCACCGTTCATCATTTTTTATACATGTTACGATAGATCTTTGCACATCCCGGTACACCGCCGGAGGCATTCATATAGGGTCATATTTTGTTCTAGTATCAAGTTATAATTTTCTTCTGAGTTGTAAGTAACTGGAAGTGTGATGATCATCATATTCATTATTAGAGCATTGTCCCAAGTGAGGAAAAAAGAGAGGCCAAAAAAGAAACCAAAAAGAGCCCAAAAAATTAGAGAAAAGAGAGAAGGGGAAATGTTACTATCCTTTCCACACTTGTGCTTCAAAGTAGCACCAAGTTTTTCATATAGAGTCTCATATGCTTTCATTTGCATTTAACTAGTGGGAATTTTTCATTATAGAATTTGGCTTGTATATTCCAATGATGGGCTTCCTCAAATGCCCTAGGTCTTCATGAGCAAGCAAGTTGGATGATGAATATTATTACATGATGAATATGATAGGTAGCATTCCATATAAAAATTATGTTTTTATCATTTACCTACTCGAGGACGAGCAGTAATTAAGCTTGGGGATGCTTGATACGTCTCCAACGTATCTATAATTTTTTATTGTTCCATGCTATTATAGTATCAATCTTGGATATTGTATATGCATCTTTATGCAATTATATATTTTTTTTGGGACTAACCTATTAACTTAGTGCCTAGTGTCAGTTGCTGTTTTTTTGTTTGTTTTTGGTTTTCAGGAAATCAATATCAAACAGAGTCCAAACGGAGAAAAAACTTTGGATTAGTTTTTTCTGGACCAGAAGAGACCCTCGAAGGTTCGGGAGAAGAACCGATGAGCCACAAGGGAGCGACAAGCTCGGAGGCGCGCCCCAGGGGGCGCCCCCCAGGCTTGTGGGCCCCTGTGGCACCTCTTGACCTAATTCCACCTCTATAAATTCTCAAATATTCCTGTGGCATCAGAGAGCCAGCCGAAATATTTTTTCCGCTGCCGCAAGTTTCTTTTCTCATGAGATCCCATCTGGAGGCCTTCTCCGGTAATCTGTCGGAGGGGAAATCAATCACGGAGGGGCTCTACATCAACCTTGTTGCCCTTCCAATGATGTGTGAGTAGTTTACCACCGACCTACGGGTCCATAGCTAGTAGCTAGATGGTTTCTTCTCTCTCTTTGATCTTCAATACAATGTTCTCCTTCATGTTCTTGGAGATCTATTCGATGTAATCTCTTTCTGTGGTGTGTTTGTTGGGATTCGACTAATTGTGAGTTTATGATCAGATTATCTATGAATATTATTTGAGTCAGACATCAGCAAAGTCTGAGGATCCAATGCCCTTCGATGGCAACCCTCACCCACTCCCTGGGCATCTGCAATTTCATAACCATAACTGGGTTATGCCTGAATTTCCTGAGATTGGTCGGGATGAGCTACCACCACCAGCTCACGATCATGCACCACCCCACCAGGAAGCTCCACATGATGATCTGCATGTGCAGCAGGGGCTTGTGGATGAAAATCATGTTGATGCGAACCAGTCGCAAGAATCAATCATTCTGCAAGTATCGGATGATTCTGTTAATGCTCAACCAGTTGATGATATGGTCGTCTTTCAGCAACCAGCGGCCCCTATGCAGCCTCCTCTTCATATTGGGCAAGTTCTCACTGTATTTGGCCCTGTTATGCAATGGCAGTCCAACTTCCAAAAGATCTTGCCGGCTATTTTCACTGCTGAAATCCCAAAGCTTGTGTTCAAGACTAAATTTGGGTCCTACTGCTGTCTAAGTGCTCATGGGATATTTGTTACAATGGAGCAGATGTCAGCTTCTCTCTGCAGCCTCCGTCAGAATCCTCTTTCAGCCTTCCATGCCAGGCTTCTCCAGTTAGGAGGCCAGTTGCAAGGGCTCTTTGTTTTGATGATCTCTCTGAACCTGTCACCGAGTCCTTTGAGTTCACTCTTGTCCCTGAGGTGACCACCAAGCGTGGCCGGAAACCGAGGTCTGCTAAAATTTTGGTGGACACGGAGGTTCGCCGCAGTGCACGTCTAAGCGCGTTACGTGATGGCTATCACAGAACCCCAAGCAGAGGCTCTCAGAAGATCAAGACCCAGCATACATTCAAGAAGCGGAGAACCAGCTCTTCACAGTCTGATGGGAACCCGTCAGTGCCTCCACCAACACCTGTTACTAATCTTCAGCGTATTGGGGCACGACTGCGCATTGCTCCTGAGAAGATCTCCAAGGATAAGCTTGAGGCTGATCCTTCTACCTCCTCCAACAGCAAGAGTTCTGATGATTAGTTGCATCGAACAGCTTTATGGTCCATGGCGTACCGCTTTAAACGTCATATATCTTAATTTATGTTTTCATTTTGGGTTCTCTCTCCCATGGCTATGCTTAGATGGTCAGTGTAGGTCATTGCGTGATCTAGTTTTGTTGCTTTCTATTATGGTTTGTAATGAATCAGTCCGGGTTTAAAGACTGGAAGGTTTTATCTTGGAATGTGTGTGGTCTTAATTCTGAAGCACGGCAATTAGCGGTTAAACAAAAGATTGATGAAAGTGGTTGCTCTGTGGTCTGTCTCCAAGAAACGAAGTGTATGCATATCGATCACAGGTTTATTAGGAAGTTCTGTCCACGACGTTTTGATAATTTTTCGTATGTGCCTTCGGTGGGTGCCTCGGCTGGTATGGTCATCATTTGGAACTCCTCTTTCTTTGAGGGTAAATTAATTGAGGCAAGGCCTTATGGTATTATTCTGGAATTCCGCTCTAAGCATACTTCTAAAGTTTGGACCCTAGTGTCAGTTTATGGCCCTTGCCAGGGTCCGGCCCGCGATGATTTTGTGCAATGGTTATACAACCTTGACATCAACTGTGATGATAATTGGCTGCTTTTGGGCGATTTCAATTTTATGCGGTCGTTGGAAAATCGTAACCTACCTGGGGGTAATGTCAGTGACATCTTTCTGTTTAATGAAGTGATTGGCCACTTGGGCCTTATTGAGCTACCAATTAAGGGATGGCAATTCACTTGGTCAAATATGCAAACTGAGCCTTTACTTGAACAGATTGACTGGTTTTTTACTTCTCTTGCATGGACTTCGGATCATCCCAACACGCTAGTATTGCCGCTTGCACGCACGGCCTCTGATCATGTCCCGTGCGTGGTCTCAATTGCTACTGCTATTCCTAAGGCTAAAGTCTTCCGCTTTGAAAATTATTGGATTGATTTGCCTGGTTTTTATGATTGTGTTGCTCAAGTTTGGAACAAGTCTGTGGCCAGATCCTCGGCAGCCTTAACTATTTCCTCTAAATTCAAGGCACTTCGATATGCCCTCAAGAAATGGCATCTCAATCTGTCCACAGTTAAGGCGCTCATTTCAGACTGCAACAAAGTGATTCTTTACTTTGATGGGCTGGAGGAGATTAGGCCTTTGACTAGGCCGGAGTTTAATTTCAGGCGAATTGTGAAATTGCATCTGGAGGATACCTTGCATTGGCAATTTGTATATTGGAAGCAACGTTGTACTATACGAAGCATTAAAGTTGGTGAGGAAAATTTGAAATTTTTCCATGCCATGGCCACTGAAAGGTTTCGGACAAACACAATTTCTTCAATTAAGAATGCAGCAGGTGATGTGGTCTCGGATCACCAACAACTAGCTGGCATGTTTTGGTCGGATTTTAATCAGCGTATGGGCAATGCAAAAGGAAACCGCATGGGATTTGATTTGGACACCTTAATTGCGCGTGTTGATGGCCTTGAGGATTTATCCCAGCCTTTCACAGACTCCGAGGTTGAATCTGTCATTAAGAACATGCCAACGGATCGTGCTCCTGGTCCCGATGGTTTTTCTGGCCTGTTCTTAAAGAAGTGTTGGCCAATCCTAAAGGAGGATTTCATGCAACTTGTGAAGGAGTTCTATGAGGGCAGATGCAATCTGGAATGTCTTAACAGTTCATTAATTACTCTGATCCCCAAAAAGCTGAGCCCTGAAGTTGTCGGAGACTTTCGGCCCATCTCGTTGACCAACACGTGCTTGAAGTTTTTAACTAAGCTACTTGCTAACCGCCTTCAGAAAGTGATCCTCAGATGCATCCACCGCAATCAATATGGTTTTCTTCGGTGTCGTTCTATTCAAGATTGCCTGGCCTGGTGTTTTGAGTATATACACCAATGCAAGGCCTCGAAGCAGCCTATCGTCCTCCTTAAGTTGGATTTCACGAAGGCCTTCGACACAATTGAGCATGAAGTTATTCTCAGAATTTTACAATGCAAGGCTTTTGACTCCCGTTGGACTGGATGGATCAATAGCATATTGTCTATCGGATCTTCTTCTGTGCTTCTCAACGGTGTGCCGGGCAATCATTTTGTTTGCAGAACGGGCGTGCGTCAGGGGGATCCTCTATCACCACTGCTCTTTGTGATCGCGGTTGATTTATTGCAATCTGTAGTCAATGAGATGTGCTCCAGGAATATCCTTTCACTGCCAATCCCAACCAGCTCTAGCGACTACCCGATTGTACAATATGCCGACGACACTTTGATTGTCCTGCCTGCGATTGATGATCAGCTTATTGCTTTCAAGGAGATGCTTGACACTTTTGCGGCGTCAACAGGATTACGGGTAAACTTTAGTAAGTCCTCACTCATTCCAATCAATATGACTGATCAGGAAGGTGCTAGGGTGGCTTCTTTGCTCGGATGCGACGTTGGGTCAATGCCATTCACGTATCTAGGATTGCCAATGGGAACTTCTAGACCTACAATCTATGATCTGCTACCTCTGGTTGATCGTGTTGAGCGACGCTTATCTGCTTCCTCATGCCTGCTAAATCAAGGAAGCCGACTGCAACTTCTACAGTCGGTGTTGTGCTGCATGCCAATATATTTCTTGTGTACCTTATCTCTTCCCAAGGGCATTTTGCAGCAATTAGAGCGAATCATGAGACAATGTCTATGGAGAGGCAACACGGATAACCCACGCCAATCATTGGCTGCTTGGGATATAGTCTGTCGCCCTAAGAATTTCGGTGGTTTGGGTGTTCTTAACTTGGGCATTCAAAATGAGGCTTTGTTACTAAAGCATCTCTTCAAGTTCTTTAATAAAGTGGACGTGCCTTGGGTGCCATTAATTTGGGACACTTATTACGCATCGTCACCACCTCAAAGCACCCAGATCTGTGGCTCCTTTTGGTGGCGTGATGTCATGCGTTTATATCCCAATTTCTGCAAGCTAGCTGTTCCACAACTTCATGTTGGCGACACGGTGCTTTTTTGGCTCGATCGTTGGCAGCTGGGAAATCGTGCTATTCTATTACATGAGTTCTTCCCAAGACTACATTCATTTGTAGTTGATGATGCAATCACTGTCAAGGAATTTATGGAGCTGCCTGATGCCTCGGATCATTTCCATCTGCCTCTGTCACAGGAGGCTTATTCGGAATACACACAGCTCCAGGCCCTGTTGCCTTTGATCAATCTGGATGGAGAGAGCAAAGACATTTGGAAGTGGCCTTCGAAGTCTGGTGCTTTTATGTCAAAGATATACTATGACTCTTGCTTCTCACACCTAGTGTTTGACCCCATCTTCAAATGGATTTGGAAGAGTGCATGCACGCTCAAGTTCAAAGTGTTTGGCTGGCTTCTCTTAATGGATAGTTTGAACACTAGGGATATGATGCAACATCGACATTGGATCATCCAGGATGACACATGTGTGCTATGCAACCTGGCACAACATGAGGATCGGGCTCATCTTTTCTTTGCTTGCAATTTTAGTCAAAGGGTTTGGAACTATCTTGGGATATCTTGGTCCGTTCAACCGAAACAAACCACATATGAGATGGCTCAAACAGTTAGGAGGGATTTCGGTCATCCTTTCTTCACTGGGGTTGTCTTCACAGCTACTTAGAATATTTGGACACAAAGGAATGGGAAGATCTTTAGAAATGAGCAACCTTCTTTTAGAGCTTGGAGAAGGAACTTTATTCATGACATCTCTCTTCTGTCTCATAGAATTATGTGTAAATATAAAGATAGTTTACTGTCTTGGATAGCTAACCTTTCTTAGACCTTTTTCTTGTAAGTATCTCTACTCTTTTCTTGTAAACTTGTAACTATACTTCTTTTTAGTTATTAATAAAGGACTGTGAGGCTGTTGCCTTGCAGTATATAGTCAAAAAAAATATTATTTGAGTCTTCTATGAACTCTTTTATGCATGATTATTATAGCTTAATATTTCTCTCCGATCTATTGATTTGGTTTGGCCAACAAGATTGATTTTTCTTGCAATGGGAGAGGTGATTTGTGATGGGTTTGATCTTGCGGTGCTCAAACCCAGTGATAGAAAGGGACATGACATGTATTGTATCGTTGCCATTAAGGATAAAAAGGTGGGGTTTATTCATGCGTGAGTTTACTTTGTTTACATCATGTCATCTTGCTTAAGGCGTTACTCCGTTATTTATGAACTTAATACTCTAGATGCATGTTGTCTAGCGGTCGATGTGTGGAGTAATAGTAGTAGATGCAGGCAGGAGTCGGTCTACTTGTCTCGGACATGATGCCTATATACATGATCATTTCCTTAGATATCGTCATGATTATTCCTTTTTCTATCAATTCCCCAACAGTTATATGTCTACCCACTGTATGTTATTTTCTTGAGAGAAGCCTCTAGTGAAAACTATGGCCCCCGGGTCTATCTTCATCATATATAAAAACAAAAATACCTTGCTGCAATTTTATTTACTTTATTTTATTTTGTGTTTTATTTATCTATTTATCACTACAAAATTTGGTCCTTGCAATTAACCGTCAAGGGATTGGCAACCCCTTGTTCGCGTTGGGTGCAAGTATTTGTTATTTTGTGTGTAGGTGCTGCTAACGAGGTGTTGCGTGGTTGTCCTACTGGATTAATAACCTTGGTTATTAACAGAGGGAAATACTTATCTCTAGTTCTCTACTTTATTGCATCATCCTCTCCTCTTCGAGGAAATCCCAACGCAGCTCACAAGTAGCAAAGCTTATTGATCATACCAATGCCTCGTGGCAGCGGGAGTTGTTGCATCAAATCTTCTTACATGCGAGCGTTGAGGCCATCACTAGCATACCACTCCGCACTAGAAATAATGAGGACTTTTGGGGATGGAATTTTGAGAAAGAATGGGTTGTTTTTTGTGAGTTCTGCATACCGCATTCTTGCGCACACAAAATGTCGACAGGAGGCCTGGCTTGAGGGCCGCACGAGCTCCTCTGACCAACCCACTGACATACAAGGATGGATGAGACTGTGGAGTGTTGATGTTCCAGAAAAAATCGAACCTTCCTATGGTGACTACACAAAAACCCTAGGGGAGTCGACGAAACACAACTCCAGCCGCCGCAAGTTCCAGAAACTACAGATCCAATCTAGACACCATCACGGAGGGATTCATCATCCTCATCGGTGCCTCTCCGATGATGCGTGAGTAGTTCATTGTAGACCTACGGGTCCGTAGGCAGTAGCTAGATGGCTTCCTCTCTCTCTTTTGATTCTCAATACAATGGTCTCTTGGAGATCTATTTGATGTAACTCTTTTTGCGGCGTGTTTGTTGGGATCCGATGAACTTTGAGTTTATGATCAGATCTATTTTATCCATGAAAGTTATTTGAGTTTTGATCTCTTATATGCATGATTACTTACAGCCTCGTATTTCTTCTTCGAATCTTTGGTTTAGTTAGGCCGATTAGATCAATTTTTCTTGCCATGGGAAGAGGTGCTTTGTGATGGGTTCGATCTTACGGTGCTCAATCCCAGTGACAGAAGGGTAAATGACATGTATGTATCGTTGCTATTAAGGATAACAAGATGGGGTCTATTCCTACATGAATAGAACTTGTCTACATCATGTCACCGTTCTTATTGCATTACTCCGTTTCTCCATGAACTTAATACACTAGATGCATGCTGGATAGCGGTCGATATGTGGAGTAATAGTAGTAGATGCAGGCACGAGTCGGTCTACTAGTCTTGGATGTGATGCCTATATAATGATCATTGCATGGATATCGTCATAATTATTTGAAGTTCTATCAATTGCCCAACAGTAGTTTGTTTACCCACCGTATGCTATTTTTCCCGAGAGAAGCCACTAGTGAAACCTACGGCCCCCAGGTCTCTTCTTTATCATATTTGCCTCTGAGATCTATTTTTATTTGCTTTTATTTTCAGATCTATTAATCCAAAAACCCAAAAATACCTAGTTGCAATTTTTTATTTTTTATTTTATCTCGCGTTCCCGCGAGATCTATTTATCCAATCTACTACTTGATGACCCACAATATAGGGGATCAATTGTAGCTCTTTTCGATAGTAAGAGTGTCGAACCCAACGAGGAGCAGAAGGAAATGACAAGTAGTTTTCAGTAAGGTAATGTCTGCAAGTGCTGAAATTGTAAGTAGCGGAGTAGTTTGATAGCAAGATAATTCGTAACAAGCAAGTAATGATAGTAGTAACAAATATGCAGCAAGGTAGCCCAATCCTTTTGAGGCAAAGGACAGGCCAAAATGGTCTCTTATGATAAGCAAAGCGTTCTTGAGGGTACACGGGAATTTCACCTAGTCACCTTCATCATGTTGGTTTAATTCGTGTTCGCTACTTTGATAATTTGATATGTGGGTGGTCCGGTGCTTAGGTGCTGCTCTTACTTGAACAAACCTCCTACTTATGATTAACCCTCCCGCAAGCATCCGCAACTACGAGAAAAGTATTAAGAATAAATTCTAACCATAGCATTAAACTTTTGGATCCAATCAGTCCCTTACGGAATAGCGCATAAACTGGGGTTTAAGCTTCTGTCACTCTCGCAACCCATCATCTAATTGCTACTCCACAACGCATTCCCTTAGGACCAAATATGGTGAACTGTAATGCAGTCGACGTTCACATGACACCACTAAGCATACATACTATCAAAATATCGAACACATATCAAGTTCACATGATTACTTGCAACATGATTTCTGATACGTCTCCAACGTATCTATAATTTTTTATAGTTCCATGCTATTATATTATCTGTTTTGGATGTTTAATGGGCTTTAATATGCTCTTTTATATTATTTTTGGGACTAACCTATTAACCGAAGGCCCAGTGCCAGTTGCTGTTTTTTTGCCTATTTCATTGTTGCGCAGAAAAGGAATATCAAACGGAATCCAAACGGAACGAAACCTTCGCGAGGATGTTTCTTGGAACAAACGCAATCCAGGAGACTTGGAGTGGAAGTCAGGGACGCAACAAGGCGGCCAAGAGGCAGGAGGGCGCGCCCAGGGGGTAGGCGCCCCCCCCCCCCACACACACACCCTCGTGGGCCCCTCGTAGCTCCACCGACCTACTTCTTTCGCCTATATTTACTCTTATACCCTGAAAACATCTAGGCGAGCCATGAAACCACTTTTCCACCGCCACAACCTTTTGTACCCATGAGATCCCATCTTGGGGCCTTTTCCGGCGATCTGCCGAGGGGGATTCGATCACGGAGGGCTTCTACATCAACACCATAGCCTCTCCGATGATGTGTGAGTAGTTTACCACAGACCTTCATGTCGGATCACGGGTTCCGGCAAAACCCTCAAGGTTCGAACACTAGGGTGTGCGCGGATATTTCCTCCCTACCGATCTACGCCCTAGCTCGCTAAGATCTCGCGGACGAACTCGACGAACTCACAACACAAATACACAAGATTTATACTGGTTCGGGCCACCGTTGTGGTGTAATACCCTACTCCAGTGTGGTGGTGGTAGATTGCCTCTTGGGCAGATGATGAACAGTACAAGGGGAAGAACAGCCTCCTGAGGTTGAGGTGTTCTTGTGCTCTGCGAGCTTGTGGATGTGAGGATGGGAGGTGGAATCGATCCCCTTCCCGGTGGTGGCTAGTTCTACTTATATAGGCCATGGTCCTCTTCCCAAATATTGAAAGGGGACAGCTAGTACAGCTTATCCTGACAAAAGCGGTCTTCGCCTGCGAAAGGCTCTGGTGGTGACGCCGTCTTGGGCTCCATGCTGACCTCTGTCCTACCGTCCTGCTGGTCTTGGTCTCGTTGCATTGATATGGAAAGCTTTGCTTGATGCCTCAGTACTCCGCGCTTGCGCTTGCCTCCTTAGCGCCAAAGAGGAAACAAGGACGCTGCGCACGCTGGCGCCCGCCTGATCTTGATCGTCATGGCTCACGTCACGAGGGCCTCGTGAGGTTTGCCCCGCCTTGATTTCTCCACTCCTTGCGAGGCAGCCTGGTGAGGCCGCTCCTGAGGAGGTCTTGCGTCGTCCGCCTTGCGAGGGTCTTGAATGCCTTGTTGATGAAGATGGGCCATACAAGCCTGCTAGCATAGCCACGCCGTGGGCCGCAAGCAGGCAAGTCTGGGGACCCCCGTTCCCAGAACACCGACAGTAGCCCCCGGGCCCAAGGCGCGCTCGGGCTTGGCTTCGAGGCAAAGCCTAAGGTCAAGCACGGAGTGCCGTGGGCCCCAAAAGCCTGCGGTCTTGGTGGACGCGTGAAGGTTGATTGGATGTGGGCATCTCCGCTTCCCCATGCTGCCTCGGCAACTGCTCGACTTGACAAGTCCCTGCGACATGCAAGGAAAACCATCATTATCTGTGATCGTGGGAGGCGCCCGTTGGCCTTCTTCCGCTATAAATGGGAGGGGAGCAGAGCCCCCATCGCCCATCTCTTCCTTGTTCGCTCGCTTCTTTCCTCCTCTGCTCCATTGCTAGTAGCAGCTCCGATGGCGCTGATCCGAAGGTTCTCCGCTGACGAGAAAGGGAAGGCTCCCCGCGACACGCCGGCGCTGCTTCCGCCGAAGAAGAGGTCGGTCCACCATCGCGATGCTACGGCGGTGCAGATGCTGACGAGGCCTTGGTGTGAGCGGCCTCCTCCTGGGTATCCACTGCCCTTGTGCGGCCAAGCCGGGGGCTCGGGAGGAAGCAGCAACGAGCGTCGGCACGCGCACCGCGGCCAAGGTCGACGTGCTGCGGCGACGAGCACCGTCGCCCCCAGAGTCCATGCCGCGGACTCCTCACGCGAGCTTGTGCTGTGGGCGGCGACGCCCCCAAGCTCCTGGATCCGCTTCCCATGCTTCTTCTCTGACGTGATGCCACCGAGGGGGCCTCTCGAGCTCTGGTTGCAGCATGCCAACTACGGCGCTCTGGCGACCGGAGCAGAGGTTGAAGCAGTCTCCACTGGCAAGATCTTCATGACCCGCGGCTGGGGCGCGGTCGCGCAGGTTTGTCATGCGGAGGGCGCCCTCGCGGTCCACTTGAAATATGACGGCGCCTCCACGCTTTTCTTCAAGGTCTTCGACGCGGAGGGCCGCCGCTTGGAGTGTTGCCCTGGAGGGGAGCGTCGGGATGACGCGTGCTCCGCTCGTGGCTACTCCAGCAGCAGCGACCCATGGGAGTCCAGCGGCTCTCCCGAGCTCTACGGGACTCCGCAGATGAGCGACGACAGCTACGTGCCCCCGAGCTCTCGCCGGGCTCGGAGCAGGGCTGCGGCGTCCAGCCGCCGCTGATCTGGATGGGGTTGGCACCGGCCTCCCGCGGCCCACTGTTGATGATGGCGTCAGCCGCAGGAGGGTGTAGATAGGATTCCCCTAGGTTCCCATCTCTTGTTCCCTGCGAGGAGCCAAGAAGTGCCCCGTGGGGGCGTGTAAGGGTCTGTGATGTCTTTTGCGTATATCTTCCTTATTATGAAAATCTGCGAGCGCATGTCCTGTTAAGGCTCGGTCTCCCCTTTCCAACCTCGCGATAGCTTGTTTCTCTACGCTGACAGGTCCCGGTCCCCAGGCAGGCTGCATTCGTCACTGGTATGTCAGGTCGCGTGCCGTGGTCAAGGCCAGGAGGTGAGCGGCCCGAGGTCCAGTAAGAGCCCCTGAGGCGCGATGCTCAGGAGGTCCCCTTTAGCGCTCAAGCAGCTATGGCAAGGCAAGACAGGGTGGCGACGTGGCCGTAAACCCTAGGCTCCAACAATTAGTTAGCCCGAGCGCGGGACTTATCTTGATGGTTTGGGGCCGAGTCCTGGTGATGCGCCAGGCCCGTGCGCAAGCTTCCGCAGCATAGCTGGTCGGGCCCGTACGAGTCTCCCTTCTCCCATGTTCTCCTTAGTGCTCTACATCCTCAGGTCCCGGCCCACGAGCGAGCTCAGCCGCCGCTGGTATGCCAGGTCGCGATGTCGTGGTCAAGGCCAGGGGGTGAGGGCTGGAGAGCCAGTAAGAGCTCCTAAGTCGCGATGCTCAGGAGCCCCCCTTTTAACGTGCAACCGGATTGCACAGGAGAAGAGGAAGCTCGCGGTGCTGCCTGCTATCCTCCTTGTGAGATCCCTGCGAGCTAGTATAAGGAAGAACACGGTCTGCCGCTATGGTTGCCAGCCTGCCGCTATGGTTGCTCCGCGAGGGGGTGAAGGCACTGAGGGCCCGGTGAGGTGACGTGCGCGGGGCGTGCCGCGAGCCAGAGCTCGACCGCTCAGGTTTTTCGACGTGGCAGGGACGGACCCGTGCACCAGCGCCGTGCCGGCGTAAGGAAGCCCCGTGGGAGGAGACGATCGAACAGGCAGTAATCATAGGCAGGTTAAACATGAAAGCAGCAGGCTTAAGTAAATGCATGGAAGATACATGCCACTGGGTCAGGCCCGAGCGGCTTGGGGATGATGCAGCCCGAGGGGCGCTCCCAACAAGGTAAGCTAAAGACATAGAAAGGGATACATGCCACAGGGACGGACCCACGTGGCCTGGGAATGATGCAGCCCGAGGGGCGCTCCCAGCTGAATGAACTTGGAAAATGTCACCTGGTTCTGTTGATGAAGGGTTGTTGGGCCAGCTGAAGGTGCGCAGTGAAGGGGTTGCTCCTCATGAGCCACCGGGGCCCTGAGCCTCAGGAGGCTCTGGTGGTTCCCTGAGGACCGTCTCCATCTCTGCCAGGACGGCGTGGTGCCTGGCCTCCTGAGCCGCCAGGACACGCCGCAGGTTGCGCTGATAGGCTGACGACATGCTCGGCAGGCCGAAAGGCATGCGAACGTAACTGTGTGGTGGACCCTCGCAGCGTCCCACGCGCGAAGGCCAGAAAGGCTCCTGAGATGCGGCCCTGTTGAGCCCTGGGACGTCGATGCAGACGCGCAGCCCGGCATCCTCGCCTGGATGGGGAGCTGCGCCTCATGAGCAGTGGTCGCCGCGCATGGCCCTTGCGTCTTGCAATTCCTGAGTGGTCTTGGTGATGAATTCCTGAGCGGTGGGCGCTCCTCGCCCTGTGTCCTCCTGAGGGAAACATGCCGTGAGGCACGCCTCCAAGTGGTGCCCGAGCGCCTCCCTCGTGATGTTGGCAAGGTCTGAGGCCCTCCAGAAGAGATCCCCCGAGCCCTGCCCGAGGAGGGCACTGGGCGCGCCTTCCTATGCGACGGAGGGAGGCGCCCCTAGAGCGGGCGCTGATCCTGACGAGGTTCCAGCTGCGGTGCCACCCTCCTGAGGTCCGGCACGACGCAGCTGCTTCTTCTTCTTGGGGATGGCCTCCGGAGGGCCCTCGCCCTTGCTGTCGGGGTCGTCGATTGCTGCAGCTTGAAAGGCACGCTCGAGGGAGCACACCGCGTCTCTTTCTTCGCATGGGACCGTGATGATTCCGCCACTTCCCGGCATCTTGAGGACGTTGTAGCCGTGGTGGGTCACCGCCATGAACTTGGCCAGGGCTGGATACCCGAGGATGGCGTTGTATGGCAAACGGATGTGCGCGACGTCGAAATCGATGAGCTCGGTGCGGTAGTTCTTGCGTTCTCCGAAGGTGACAGGGAGGTGGACCTGCCCTATCGGCGTGGTGGAATCGTCGGTCACTCCTGAGAAAGGCTAGGTAAGCTGAAGCTGGTCATATGGCACTTGGAGGCTGTCGAACGTCTCGACGGACAGGATGTTGAGCCCTGCGCTGCCGTCGATGAGGGTCTTGGTAACTTGCACGTTGCTGATGACTGGGGAGCAAAGCATCGGGAGGGCGCCAGCAGTGGCTGCGCACTTGAGCTGATCTGTCGAGTTAAAGGTGATGGCACACTGGGACCACCTGAGCGAGCGCGTCGCTTCAAGCTTGGGGAGGACTGCATTCACTTCACGAGCAAACTGTTTGAAGATGCGCTGCGAGGCTGGGGCCTGACCTCCGCCCAAGATGCAGGCGATAGCGCGCGGCTCCTGGAAACCCCAGCCCCTCGTCCTGATGGTGGTCGTCATTCCTTCTTGGTGGTGGCAGTAGCGGGGGAAGACCGCGTTGCCCCGAGGACGATCCTCGTGAGGCTGGTCCCTCCAGGCGCCCTCGCGAGGATGATCCTGCCAGCGGTCCTCACGAGGTCGGTCGCGCCACTCCTGGCGCGGGGCACGGTCGTCCCAGCGCCCGCCACCACGTCCTCCTCCTCGGCCGTAGCCCCAGTCGCCGCGCTCGGGGCGTCGACCGAAGCGTCCTTCGTGAATGGCTCTGAGCTCTTGACAGTCGCTGGTGTTGTGGGTATTCAGGTTGTGGAATGCGCAGAATGGTCGGCTGCTCTTGGATGACTCGGGCTGGTCTCTACCTCGCTTGGTGTCCGGCTCCGCTGTGAGCACGGCTGCTCCCTTGTTCTTCACGTCCTTGGCC
The DNA here is from genome assembly GCF_002575655.3 of Aegilops tauschii subsp. strangulata. Lineage (NCBI taxonomy): Eukaryota > Viridiplantae > Streptophyta > Magnoliopsida > Poales > Poaceae > Aegilops > Aegilops tauschii. Next base: position 434,796,760 of record NC_053038.3, read on the forward strand.
TTGGCTTTCTTCTCCTCCGGGTCTGCAGCCGGCAGCTCGAGGAGGGAGAGGCGCCCTTCCTCAGCTTTTGCGCACTTGGTCGCCAGGTTGAACAACTCCTGAGATGTGCACAGCTCCTCGTGGATAGCAAGCTCTTCCTTCACCTTGATGTCGCGGATGCCATCAGAGAACGCGGAGATGATGGCCTCGTCCGTCACCTTGGGGATTTTGAGACGAATGTTGTTGAAGCGCTGGATGAACTTCTAGAAGGTCTCTCCTGGTTGTTGCTTGACGCGGTGCAGGTCACCCGCGGCCGGGGGGCGGTCGCGAGTGCCCTAGAACTTGGCGACGAAGCGGTCGTGCATCTCGTCCCAGGAGGAGATCGAGCCAGGTGGTAGGTTCAGGAGCCAGGAGCGGGCACCATCCTTGAGAGCCATGGGAAACCAGTTCGCCATGACTTTCTCGTCGCCGTTGGCTGCCTCGATGCTCAGCTCGTAGAGCTGCAGGAACTCCGCGGGGTCGGGGGTGCCGTCGTAGCGAGGAGGCAGATCTGGCTTGAACTTGCCCGGCCAGGCGATGCTACGCAGCTCGGGGGTGAAGGCGCGGCAGCCGGCCGTGGTCGTCGGGGCCCGTCTTGGAGGTGGAGCTTGGTCTTGATGCCCACGTGCCACCACAGCAAGCAGCGGGGGGTCCTGCCTCGGTGGACGATCCTGGCGCGGCGGTGCGAGGAGCGGCGGAGCGTTCTCTTGCGGCGAAGGGACTTCTTGACAGCTTCTTTCTTCGCGCGTGGGCGCGGGACGCGGTGGGTCGCGTCGTGGGGCCGCGCGCCTTGGCGCTAGGGCGCCGTCTTGGGGCAGAGGTGGTGGAGGCACTCCATGAGCTACGTCGCCCGTAGCTGGCGGAGGGTGAGGCGGAGAGAGGGACGGCGCAGGGGAGCCCCCTGCGGCACGGACGAGCTCGGCGATGCGGTCGAGCCAGTCCTCGTAGAGGTCGTCGACCGGGCGGTAGCGCAGGAGCTCGTGCGCCATGAGGAGCGCGGCCCGTGCATCCATGGGAGCGCGACGAGCGTGGGACGAGGAGCCGGCCGGAGTCAGGGATGGAGTGGTGGTGCGGCCGTCCCGCTGCACCAAGGGGTGCAGCAAGGACACTTGCTGCTCGTTCCCCGCCGGGCCGGTGGCGGCGTTGGCGGCAGGAGACGGGGAACGACGAGGTAGCCTACCGACGGGAGCCGTCTAGGCGACGCGGGTGGCTAGGGCAGCCCGGCGCTCAGCACGAGCACGGCGAGCGTCCTCCATGGAGGCGACGGAGCAACTAGACGCGAGACGACGGAAAGGAAGCTCCGGCGCACCCCTACCTGGCGCGCCAAATGTCGGATCACGGGTTCCGGCAAAACCCTCAAGGAACACTGGGGTGCGCGTGGAGATTTCCTCCCTACCAATCTACGCCCTAGCTCGCTAAGATCTCGCGGACGAACTCGACGAACTCACAACACAAAGACACAAGATTTATACTGGTTCGGGCCACCGTTGTGGTGTAATACCCTACTCCAGTGTGGTGGTGGTAGATTGCCTCTTGGGCAGACGATGAACAGTACAAGGGGAAGAACAGCCTCCTGAGGTTGAGGTGTTCTTATGCTCTGTGAGCTTGTGGATGTGAGGATGGGAGGTGGAATCGATCCCCTTCTCGATGGTGGCTAGTTCTACTTATATAGGCCCTGGTCCTCTTCCCAAATATTGAGAGGGAAGGGAGGCAACAACGGCCAATTTGAAAGGGGACAGCTAGTACAGCTTATCCTGATAAAAGCGGTCTTCGCCTGCGAAAGGCTCTGGTGGTGACGCCGTCTTGGGCTCCATGGTGACCTCTGTCCTGCTATCCTGCTGGTCTTGGTCTCGTTGCACTGATATGGAAAGCTTTGCTTGATGCCTCGGTACTCCGCGCCTGCGCTTGCCTCCTTAGCACCAAAGAGGAAACAAGGACGCTGCGCACGCTGGCGCCCGCCTAGCGCCCGCCTGATCTTGATCATCATGGCTCACGTCACGAGGGCCTCGCGAGGTTTGCACCGCCTTGATTTCTCCGCTCCTCGCGAGGCAGCCTGGTGAGGCCACTCCTGAGGAGGTCTTGCGTCGTCCGCCTCACGAGGCTTGGCCCCTCGCGAGGGTCTTGAATGCCTTGTTGATGAAGATGGGCCGTACAAGCCTGCTAGCATAGCCACGCCATGGGCCGCAGGCAGGCAAGTCTGGGGACCCCCGTTCCCAGAACGCCGACACTTCGGGTCCATAATTATTAGCTAGATGGCTTCTTCTCTCTCTTTGGTTCTCAATACAAAGTTCTCCTCGATGTTCTTGGAGATCTATTCGATGTAATACTTTTTGCGGTGTATTTGTCGAGATCCGATGAATTGTGGGTTTATGATCAAGATTATCTATGAACAATATTTGATTCTTCTCTGAGTTCTTATATGCATGATTTGATATCTTTGCAAGTCTCTTCGAATTATCGGTTTAGTTTGGCCTACAAGATTGATCTTTATTGCAATGGGAGAAGTGCTTAGCTTTGGGTTCAATCTTGCGGTGCTCGATCCCAGTGACAGAAAGGGAACCGACACGTATTGTATTGTTGCCATCGAGGATAAAAAGATGGGGTTTATATCATATTGCTTGAGTTTATCCCTCTACATCATGTCATCTTGCCTAATGCGTTACTCTGTTCTTATGAACTTAATACTCTAGATGCATGCTGGATAGTGGTCGATGTGTGGAGTAATAGTAGTAGATGCAGAATCGTTTCAGTCTACTTGACACGGACGTGATGCCTATGTTCATGATCATGCCTAGATATTCTCATAACTAGGCGCTTTTCTATCAATTGCTCGACAGTAATTTGTTCACCCACTGTAATACTTATGCTATTTTGAGAGAAGCCACTAGTGAAACCTATGGCCCCCGGGTCTATCTTCCATCATATTAATCTTCCAACACTTAGCTATTTCTATTGCCGTTTATTTTACTTTGCATCTTTATTTCTCCTTATCATAAAAATACCAAAAATAAGATGACATGATGTAGCATGTCATCATGCATCGACCGCTATCCAGCATGCATCTAGAGTATTAAGTTCATAAGAACAGAGTAATGCTTTAAGTAAGATGACATGATGTAGAGGGATAAACTCATGCAATATGATATAAACCCCATCTTTTTATCCTCGATGGCAACAATACAATACGTGTCGTTTCCCCTTCTATCACTGGGATCGAGCACCGCAAGATTGAACCCAAAGCTAAGCACTTCTCCCATTGCAAGAAAGATCAATCTAGTAGGCCAAACCAAACTGATAATTCGAAGAGACTTGCAAAGATAACCAATCATACATAAAAGAATTCAGAGGAGATTTAAATATTGTTCATAGATAAACTTGATCATAAACCCACAATTCATCGGATCTCGACAAACACACCGCAAAAGAAGACTACATCGAATAGATCTCCAAGAAGATCAAGGAGAACTTTGTATTGAGATCCAAAGAGATAGAAGAAGCCATCTAGCTAATAACTATGGACCCGAAGGTCTGAGGTAAACTGCTCACACATCATCGGAGAGGCTATGGTGTTGATGTAGAAGCCCTCCGTGATCAATGCCCCCTCCGGCGGAGCACCGGAAAAGGCCCCAAGATGGGATCTCACGGGTACAGAAGGTTGCGGCGGTGGAAATAGGGTTTTGGATCTATGTGATGGTTTGGGGGTACGTAGGTATATATAGGAGGAAGAAGTACGTCGGTGGAGCAACGAGGGGCCCAAGAGGGTGGAGGGCGCGCCTGGGGGAGGTGGGCGCGCCCCCTGCCTCGTGCCTTCCTCGTTGATTGCTTTACGTAGACTCCAAGTCCTCTGGATCACGTTTGTTCCGAAAATCACGTTCCCGAAGGTTTCATTCCGTTTGGACTCCGTTTGATATTCTTTTTCTGCGAAACACTGAAATAGGCAAAAAAAACAGCAATTTGGGCTGGGCCTGCGGTTAATAGGTTAGTCCCAAAAATAATATAAAAGTGTATAATAAAGCCCATTAAACATCCAAAACAGAATATAATATAGCATGGAACAATCAAAAATTATAGATACGTTGGAGACGTATCATACACGTGAGCAAAACGTTTCAACCGGACACATAGAAAGATAGGGGCTTATAGTTTCGCCTCCCAACATATTCACCTCAAGGGTATGCCAACAATAATAACTCATGTTATCTATATTCAAATAGACATATGTGCCTAGATCTTTCCTGACCACATGATGCTTGCCAAAGGAGAAAAATAAAAGGGAATAGAAGAAAAACTTTGACTCTTTGCATGAAAGTAAATACGTAAAAGTAAAAGATAGGCCCTTCGCAGAGGGAAGCAGAGGTTGCCATGTGCTTATTTGTTTGTATGCTCAATCCCTTAGTGCAAAAGAATGTCATGTTGTATTGCCCCTTAAGATGACAACCTTTATTATGCAGTCTGTCGCTTTTATTCTTTGTCATCCAAGTTCGTACAACGCTCAATTTTCTCTTACGCTAAATGATCGCACACTTTTAGAAGCAATTTTTATTGCCTTTTGGCACTAATGACAACTTACTTGAGGGATCTTGCTCAATCCCTAGGTAGGTATGGTGGACACTTGAAAATAAGATTTGGGTTTAAGGGTTTTTGGATGCACAAGTAGTATCTCTACTTAGTGCAGAATTTTTGGCTAGCAAAGATAGGGGAAAGCACCACATGTTGAAGGATCTATGACAATATGACTTCTATGTGAATATAAACAAACATAAACCATTAAGTTGTCTTCCTTGTCCAACGTCAACAATTTTGGCATATAATATTTTGATGAGGGCTCACAATCACAAAAGATTTCTAGGATAGTATATTTATATGTGAATCTTCTCTTCCCTTATTAATTCTTTCATGAGTTGCATCATTGACTAATGCTATGTTTGTCAATCTCTAATAAAATTTCCTACTTATACTTTTCCTTATGTGGTGCCATCACCTACCATAGGATTAGTATATGATCTTATTGATTTATTTCCTTTCTTTTATTTATTTCCTTTCTCTTTTTCTTTCTTTCTTATTTCTTTTCTTTATTTGCAACATGAAAGTAGAGAAAGCAAAAACTCAAACTAAACTTTATTATATAACTTGCACACGATTACAAGGATAGATCACTAAGCAAACTCTCAAAGAGGAAAGGATCGAACTAAACTTGTATTCATCTAAAGCAAAAAGATCGAACTAAGATAAGTAAAAGCAAAAAGATAGTGGGATGATACGATACCGGGGCACCTCCCACAAGCTTGGCAGAAGCCAAGGGGAGTGCCCATACCCGATACTCAGTTCTCCTTTGGTGGTGAAGAAGATGGTGGTGGTCAAGCGATCCTATCCTTAAGGATCAAGAGATTCTCCAACCGACGGATGATGCTCCGGAGATAGATGATATGCTCTTGATGCAGAATATTTTCACGAGTGAGATACTTATTTTGTATGTGAACTATTTCAATGACACGAAAAGCTTCAATCTCAGTAGGAGTAAGGTGAGTAAGGTAGGGCTTAAGGATATCTTCCTCCTCCTCCTCAGCCAGCAGTGCTTGTGCGGCCATCGGGGATGGATCTACGGTAGCTTCCTTGCCCTTGTCTCCCTTGATGGAGTCCGTAGGCTCCTCCCTCTTCGTCTCGATCTTCATCAGCCAAGCATCTTCTTCCATGTTGTTGGAGGAGTAGGAAGACATGATGCCTGGCTTGATAAATCTAACCGGAAACAGCAAGAAAGGAGAATAGAGGATTTCTCCGCGATACGGTGATCAACAGGTTCGGGAAGTATATATAGATTTTCTTATCTTGGGGGAGAAGCATACAAAAGAAAAACGGAGTCCGGAAGGTGTCCCAGGTGGGCACAACCCACCTGGGCCTGGCGCGCCCTGGTGTCTTGTGCCCACCAGGGGATGCTTCCTGGAAGTTTCTTTATTTCCAAAATTCTTAAATATTCCAAAACTGATAAAAAATATTTTTGCGGATTTTTCGGAGTCCGTTTACTTACCGTATCATGTACCTCCTTATTTTCACGATTCTGGAGTGTTTCGGAAGGACTCTTTTATGTGTTCTTCCGGTGTCAAAGTTTGGATAATATTACTTTCAACATTAATGGGCGTACCTGAGATATAATGCTTTATTCGTTGTCCATTGACAACCTTTGGGTTAGTACCTTCGGAATTATTTATTTTGATGGCTCCAGACCGGTAAACCTCCTCGATAACACAGGGGCCTTCCCATTTTGAGAGGAGTTTTCCTGCAAAGAATCTAAAACGAGAGTTGTACAAAATAACATATTCTCCGACTTTAAACTCACGCTTTTGGATTCTTTTGTCATGCCATCTTTTAACTTTTTCTTTGAATAATTTTGCATTTTCATAAGCTTGGGTTCTCCATTCATCTAATGAGCTTATATCAAATAACCTCTTTTCACCAGCAAGTTTGAAATCATAATTGAGTTCTTTAACTGCCCAATATGCTTTATGTTCTAACTCAAGAGGCAAATGACATGCTTTTCCATAAACCATTTTATAAGGAGACATACCCATAGGATTTTAATATGCTGTTCTATAAGCCCAAAGTGCATCATCTAATTTCTTAGACCAATTCTTCCTGGACCTATTGACAGTCTTTTGTAAAATTAATTTTATTTCTCCATTGCTAAGTTCAACTTGACCACTAGACTGAGGATGATAGGGTGATGCAATTCTATGGTTAACATCATATTTGGCAAGCATTTTACTAAAATCACCATGAAATAAAGTGTGAACCACCATCAGTCATTAAATATCTAGGGACTCAAAACCTTGGGAAAATAACTACCTTAAGCATTTTAATAGAGGTGTTGTGATCAGCACTACTGGTTGGAATAGCTTCTACCCATTTAGTAACATAATCAACAGCAACCAAAATATGTGTATACCCATTAGAGGAAGGAAAAGGTCCCATGTAATCAAATCCCCAAACATCAAATGGTTCAACAGCAAGTGAATAATTCATAGGCATTTCATTGGCATTCATCACAAGATGAGACAAACTTACGGGCATCCTTGAAGAGAGTAGGCCAATAAAATCCAGACTGCAATACCTTATGAGCAGTTCTATCTCCAGCATGATGCCCTCCATAAGCTTCGGAGTGACATTTCCATAGGATTTGTCCCTATTCATGCTCAGGTACACAACGTCTAATAATACCATCTACTCCTTTATAAAGATGTGGGTCATCCCAAAAGTAATGTCTTAAATCATAGAAGATTTTTTCTTTTGTTGGTATGTAAAGCTAGGTGGTAAATACTTAGCAACAATGTAATTAGCATAGTCAGCATACCAAGGAGTACTATGAGAAACATCTATTGCAGCTAACTGCTCATCAGGAAAACTATCATCAATAGGAAGTGGGTCATCAAGCACATTTTCAAGCCTAGACAAGTTATCAGCTACGGGGTTCTCGGCTCCTTTTCTATCAATGATATGTAAATCAAATTCTTGTAGAAAAAGAACCCAACGAATAAGTCTATGTTTAGCATCTTTCTTTTCCATAAGATATTTAATAGCAGCATGGTCTGTGTGAACAGTTACTTTGGAATCAACAATATAAGGTCTAAATTTATCACATGCAAACACCACTGCTAAGAATTCTTTTTCAGTAGTAGCATAACTTCTTTGAGAATTGTCTAGAGTTTTACTAGCATAATCAATAACATTCAATTTTTTATCAACTCTTTGTCCTAGAACAGCACCAACAACATAATCACTAGCATCACACATAATTTCAAAAGGCAAGTTCCAATCAGGTGGTTGGACAATAGGTGCAGAAATTAAGGCTTTCTTGGGTGTTTCAAAGGCTTCTAAACAATCATCATCAAAAACAAAAGGAATATCCTTCTGCAAAAGATTAGTGAGAGGCCTAGAAATTTTAGAAAAGTCCTTGATAAATCTCCTATAGAAACTAGCATGACCTAGGAAACTACGAATACCTTTTATATCTTTAGTGCATGGCATTTTCTCAATTGCATCAACCTTAGCTTTGTCCACTTCAATACCTCTTTCAGAAATTTTATGACCCAAGACAATGCCTTCATTAACCATAAAGTGGCACTTCTCCCAATTCAAGACAAGATTTGTTTGTTCATATCTCTGCAAAACTCGATCAAGATTGCTTAAACAATCATCAAAAGACTTCCCATAAACAGAAAAATCATCCATGAAAACCTCAACAATCTTTTCACAAAAATTAGAGAATATAGCAGTCATTCATGTTTGAAAGGTAGCAGGTGCATTACATAAACCAAAAGGCATACGTCTATAAGCATAGGTTCCAAAAGGACAAGTAAAAGTGGTCTTTTCTTGATCAGGTTGAGAAACAGGTATTTGTGAAAATCCAGAATATCCATCAAGGAAGCAAAAGTGTGTGTGCTTAGATAATATTTCAAGCATTTGATCAATAAAAGGCAAAGGGTAATGATCTTTTCTAGTTGCTTTGTTTAATTTTCTAAAATCAATTACCATTCTATAGCCTGTAACAATTCTTTGTGGAATAAGTTCATTCTTATCATTACGAACAACAGTTATACCTCCTTTCTTAGGGAAAAAATGAACAGGACTTACCCATCTACTGTCAGTTATAGGATAGATTATACCTGCTCCCACAAGTTTTAATATTTCTGTTCTTACCACCTCTTTCATCTTCGGATTTAACAGACGTTGGTGATCAACAACGGGTTTAGCATCAGGTTCCATATTAATTTTGTGCTGACATAGAGTGGGACTAATGCCCTTTAAATCATCAAGAGTATATCCAATAGCAGCTCGGTGCTTCCTTAGAACTTTCAGTAATCTTTCTTCTTCATGTTCTCAAAGGTTAGCATTGATAATAACAGGATATATTTTCTTTTCATCAAGATAAGCATATTTCAAAGTGTCTGGCAATTGTTTTAATTCAAACACAGGATCACCTTTAGGTGGAGGAGGACCTCCCAGAGTTTCAATAGGCAAATTGTGTTTAAGTAGAGGACGTTGTTCAAAGAAAATCTTATCTATTTCATTTCTTTCATGCATATGTAAATCATTTTCATGGTCTAGCAAATATTGTTCTAAATGATTAGTAGGTGGGACAGCAATAGAAGCAAGACCAATTAATTCATCCTTACTAGGCAATTCTTTTTCATGAAGATTTCTACTAAACTTGGAAAAATTAAACTCATGAGACTCATTACCAAAGCTAACACCGACAGTTTGTTTCTTACAATCTATCTTAGCATTAACTGTGTTCAAGAAAGGTGTACCAAAGATAATGGGACATAAGTCATCTTGTGGGGAGCCAAGAACAAGAAAATTAGTAGGGTATTTTATTTTCCCACACAAGACTTCAACATCTCTAATAATCCCAAATGGTGATATTGTGTCTCTATTAGCAAGTTTAATAGTAACATCTATGTCTTCTAACTCTGCAGGTGCTATGTCTTTCATAATTTCTTGATATAAGGTGTAAGGAATAGCACTCACACTAGCACCCTTGTCACATAAGCCATGATAACAGCGATCTCCTATTTTAACTGAGATGACAGGCATGCCCACAACAGGTCTATGTTTATCCCTTTTATCAGGTTTAGCAATTCTAGCAGCTTCTTCACAGAAGTAAATAACATGCCCATCCATATCTTCTTCCAAGAGATCTTTAACCATAGCAATGCTAAGTTCTACCTTGATTTGTTCATCAGGTTTAGGTGTTCTAATATAGCTTTTGTTTACCACAGTTGAAAATTTAGCATGTTCCTTTATCCTAATAGGAAAAGGTGGTTTCTCAATATAAGCAGAAGGGACAACTGGATCAACATTATAAAGTATAGTTTCTTCTTTAACTGGTACCGGTTCTTTAATTTCTTCTTTAATAGGTGGGCGATAGTTAAACCACTTCTATTTAGGGAGTTCAACATGAGTAGCAAATGATTCACAAAAGGAGGCTACTATCTCAGAGTCAAGTCCATATTTAGTGCTAAACCATCGGTATTCATAAAGGATTTAACACAATCATACTTAAGTTTAATACCTGACTCTTTACCTTCATCGAGCTCCCAATCTTTAGAGTTGCGTTTAATTCTTTCCAAAATATCCCACCAGAATTCAATAGTCTTCTTCATAAAAGAACCAGCACAAGAAGTATCAAGCATGGTTTGATCATTACAAGAAAGTCGAGCATAAAAGTTCTGAATAATATTTCTCTTGAGAGCTCATGATTGGGGCATGAATATAACATTGACTTAAGCCTCCCCCAAGCTAGAGCGATACTTTCTCCTTCACGAGGCCAAAAATTATATATATATAATTCTGATCACGATGAACTAGATGCATAGGATAATTTTTTTGATGGAACTCCAATTTCAAATGATTCCAATTCCATGATCCAATATCATCGCATAGCCTATACCATGCCAATGCTTTTCCCTTAAAAGATAAAGGGAAAACCTTTTTCATCACTTCATCTCCGGGTAAACCTGCAAGCTTAAACAATCCACAAATTTGTTCTACATATATCAAGTGCATATCAGGATGTTCGGTTCCATCTCCTGCATAAGGATTAGCTAGCAGTTGTTCTATCATACCCGAAGGAATTTCATATTCAATATTTTTCAGTAGGTGCAGTAGGTTGAGGGGTAGCTCATTGTGGTTCCGGACGAGGTGAAGATACCCTGAACAAACCCCTCAAAAGGATTGTTTTCCATAGTAACAAGTGACAATGTTTCCTTACCAAATTCCACTTACCAAAGGCGCTTCACTCCCCGGCAACGGAGCCAGAAAATAGCCTTGATGACCCACAAGTATAGGCGATCAATTGTAGCTCTTTTCGATAAGGAGGAGCAAAAGGAAATGACAAGTAGTTTTCAGTAAGGTAATGTCTACAAGTGCTGAAATTGTAAGTAGCGGAGTAGTTTGATAGCAAGATAATTTGTAACAAGCAAGTAACGATAGTAGTAAAAAATATGCAGCAAGGTAGCCCAATCCTTTTGAGGCAAAGGACAGGCCAAAACGGTCTCTTACGATAAGCAAAGCGTTCTTGAGGGTACACGGGAATTTCATCTAGTCACTTTCATCATGTTGGTTTAATTCGTGTTCGCTACTTTGATAATTTGATATGTGGGTGGACCGGTGCTTAGGTGCTGTTCTTACTTGACAAAACCTCCTAATTATGATTAACCTTCCCGCAAGTATCCGCAACTACGAGAAAAGTATTAAGAATAAATTCTAAACATAGCATTAAACTTTTGGATCCAATCGGTCCCTTACGGAATAGCGCATAAACTGGGGTTTAAGCTTCTGTCACTCTCGCAACCCATCATCTAATTGCTACTCGACAGTGCATTCCCTTAGGCCCAAATATGGTGAAGTTTCATGTAGTCGAAGTTCACATGACACCACTAAGGGAATAACAACATACATACTATCAAAATATCGAACACATATCAAGTTCACATGATTACTTGCAACATGATTTCTGCCGTGACCGCGGGAACAAAAGTAGCTACTCACAAATGATAAAATGCTCATGATCATAGGGGTATTAAATAGCATAATGGATCTGAACATATAATCTTGCACCAAATAAACCATATAGTAATCAACTACAAGATGTAATCAACTACAAGATGTAATCAACACTACTAGTCACCCACAAGCACCAATCTATAGTTCCGGTAACAAGATTTAACACAAGAGATGAACTAGGGTTTGAGATGAGATGGTGTTGTTGAAGATGTTGATGGAGATTGCCCTCCCCAAGATGGGAGAGTTGTTGGTGATGATGATGACGATGATTTCCCCCTCCGGGAGGGAAGTTCCCCCGGCGGAATCGCTCCGCCGGAGGGCAAAAGTGCTCCTGCCCAAGTTCCGCCTTGAGACGGCGGTGCTCCATCCCAAAAGTACTCTCCTTATTTTTTCTAGGTCAAAATGACTTATATACCAGAAGATGGGCACCGGAGGTGGACCTGGGTGAGCACAATGCACCAGGGCGCGCCTGGGCTCCCTGGGGCGCACAGGTGGGTTGTGCCCACCTGGTGGGCCCCCTCTGGTAGTTATTTGCTCCAATAATTATTAAATATTCCGTAAAAAATCTCCGTGAAGTTTCAGCTTGTTTGGAGTTGTGCAGAATAGGTGGCCTGACGTAGCTTTTCCAGGTCCAGATTTGCAGCTGCCGGAATTCTCCCTCTTGGTGTATACCTTCCAAATTATGAGAGAAAAGGCATTAGAATTACTCCAAAGATCATTATTATGGAAAAAATTATAAATAACAGTAAGAAAACATTATAAATTATTCCCGTTTTCTTTGCGAGATCGTGCAAAAAATGGTTTTCTTGTTTGCCTCGCAATAGTATCGATTCTTGGGGTAAGTGCAAAGATGCTTTTATTACTAAGTATTTTCCGCCCACGAATATTATTCCCCTTAGAACACAAATTATGAATTTTAAGCAACTTGAGCATGAACATGTTGCGCAATCTTGGGAAAGAATGAAGTTGATGCTAAGAAATTGTCCTACTCATGGTTTAAATCTTTGGATGATCATACAAAACAATTATGCGGGATTGAATTTTGTTTCTAGAAATCTTTTAGATTCCGCCGTGGGTGGTACTTTTATGGAAATTACTTTGGGTGAAGCTACTAAATTGCTTGATAATATTATGGCAAATTATTCGCAATGGCATACCGAAAGAGCTCCTACTAGTAAAAAGGTGAATTTGGTTGAGGAAATAAATTCTTTGAGTGAAAAGTTGATGCTCTTATGAAGTTGGTTGCTAATAAAAGTGCTCCTATTGATCTTAATGATGTGCCTTTGTCTAATTTGATTGAGCAAAATAGTGTTGCCATAGATGTGAATTTTGTCTCGTGAAACAATGTTAATAACAATGCTTATAGAGGTATTTAATCCTAGGCCTTTTCCTAGTAATTCCTCTAATAATTATGGTAATCCTTCTTATAATAATAATAATAGGAACACCTCTGATCTTGAGAATAATATTAAAGAATTTATCAATGCTCAAAAGAATTTTAATACTATGGTAGAATAAAAGTTGAGTAAAATTGATGATATGTCTAGAAGCATTGATAGTATTTCTCATGATGTAGAAAATCTCAAGATGAAAATTTTTGTGCCTAAGGTTGAGGAATCAATTAAAGCTTTATATCTTTCTATGGATGAAACTAAGAAAAGAACTGCTATGCTTAGAGCTAAAAGAGAATTTTTAGAAAAAGCTTTTTCCAGTGATTGCTTTCATAAAAGTGATGAAGATCTTAAAATGATTGGTGTTTCTTCTATTGATTCCTTGTTTAGTAAAATTGAGATTGATGATAAAGGGACTGAAGAAGAGTCAACTTTAGTTAGAAGGCGTCCCGATAATTTGGAGGGTGAAAATCTTGTTGAAAAAATTGATAAAAGTGGGTTTGGAGAGGTCAAAACTTTAACTAGTGATCTGCCCACTCTTTTGGATTACAAAGACTTTAAATATGATAATTGTTCTTTGATTGATTGTATTTCTTTGTTGCAATCCATGATAAATTCACCCCATGCTTATGAACAAAATAAAGCATTTACTAAACATATCGTTGATGCTATGATGAAAGCTTTGGAAGAAAAGTTGGAATTAGAGATTTCAATCCCTAGAAATTACATGATGAATGGGAATCCACCATTAAAGTCAAGATTAAAAATTATGAGTGTTTTGCTTTTATGTGACTTGGGTGCTAGTATTTCTACAATTCCGAAATCTTTATGTGATGTGCTTGGTCTTACCAATATTGAAGAGTGTTCTTTAAATTTGCACTTGGCGATTCTACTATTAAAAAGCCTATGGGAAGAATTAATGATGTTCTTATTCTTGCAAATAGGAATTATGTGCCCATAGATTTTATTGTTCTTGATATCGATTGCACTCTGTCTTGTCCAATTATATTTGGTAGACCGTTTTTACGTACTATTGGTGTTGTGATTGATATGAAAGAAGGCAATATTAAATTTCAATTTTCACTAAGGAAGGGTATGGAACACTTCCCTAGAACAAGGATTAAGCCACCATGTGAATCAATCATGAGGGCATCTTATGGATCTAAAAATAAAGATGACAATACTTACATCTTTGCATTATGCCTAGCTAGGGGCATGAAACGATAGCGCTTGTTGGGATGCAACCCAATGAATAAAATTTATTTTTGTATTTTTCTTTCTGTTCTTGAGTGTTTGCATAATTATGCTACTGTTATGATTGTGTTTTCTATGGTTTAATTAGTGTTTGTGCCAAGCAAAACCTTTGGGATCATGTTGGGTGATAGTTGATTTGATCTTGTTGAAAAACAGAAACTTTTGCATCCACTAAAACAATTTTCTTTTTTAACAAAAGCGTGATAAAATCCTGATTTTTGTAAAAAAAGATTGATATACAAATTGCCCACGTTGTCCTAATTTTTCAGAATTTTTTGAGTTACAGAAGTATTCTAAGTTTTCAGATTGCTACAGAATGTTCTGTTTTTGACAGATTCTGTTTTCTTTGCGTTGTGTGCTTATTTTGATGAATCTATGGTTTGTATTGGAGGGTATAACCATGGTAAAGTTGGAATACAGTATATATAATGCAAAAATAAAATATGAATGGGTTTGCGACAGTACTTATAGTAGTGATTTGCTTTGTTATACTAACGGATCTCACGAAGGTTTTGTTGAGTTTTGTGTGATTGAAGTTTTCAAGTTTTGAGTGAGATCACGATGGATGAAGGAATAAGGAGTAAGAAGAGCCTAAGCTTGGGGATGCCCCATGGCATCCCAAGCTATTATCTAAAAGATAAGCAAGCAACTAAGCTTGGGGATGCCCGAGTGGCATCCCCTCTTTCTTCTAACGACCATCGGTATTTTACTTGAAGCTATATTTTTATTCGTCACATATCATGAGTTTTGCTTGGAGCGTCTTGTATGATATGAGTCTTTGCTTGTTTTTATTTTTATTTTTTATCATCTATCCTTGCTGGACACACCTATTTGATAGAGCCAGAATTATGATATGACTTGTTAGAATTGCTCTCTATGCTTCACTTAAATCTTTTTGAGCTATGGAATTGCTCTAGTGCTTCACTTATATCTTTTTGAGCACTGCGTGCTTTAGTATTTTGAAGAAATGCTCTCACGCTTCACTTAGATTTATTTGAGAGTTAGTTAAAAATTTAAGAAATTCTCTCATGCTTTACTTATATTATTTTGAGAGAAGAAAATTTGTATGCTCATGTTGTTCACTTAGATTTGTTTGAGCTATTAAAAGCAACATATGAAATTAGTCCCAAAGTGATAGATATTCAAGAGGGATATAATAAAAACTTTCATGAATATCATTGGACAAAATAAACTTAATTCTTTGTAATAGTTTTGTGATATGATGATAAAATATGTGAGTCATGTTGATGAGTAATTATGGTTTATTAAGAATATTGATGTTAAGGTTTGTGATTCCCTATGCAAGCACGAAAGTCAATAGTTATGCAATGAAATTACATCCTACTTGTGGTGCATTATTCGGTGTTAGTTATGCTTAATGCTCGCTTATGAGATTTTTCGTTTCTTGGTTGGTTGCTTATCAATCTATTTGCTAGCCTCCACTTGTACTAAGTAGAAATACTACTTGTGCATCTAAAATCCTTAAACCCAATTTGCCATATGAGTCCACTATACCTACCTATATGTGGTATTTCCGTGCCGTTCTAAGCAAATTTGTATGTTCCATCCCTAATCTTCAAAATAAATTTCCTTTTTGTGTGCTTGTACCGCTCATGGAACAGTAGAGGGTGGCCGATATTTTTCCATGCTAGATGTGTTATTCTCAAGATGAGTGTTTATTCACTTGTCATTGCACGAGAGTACGGCAAAGGTATTAGGGATGCCCCGTCCCGAAATGAAAAATGAATTTACTTTATGTTGTCAAATAATAAATTTCTTGGAAAGTGTTGGTATGGACGGTACCCGTGGATTCGGTTAGCCGTGGAATGTGAAAGTATGGTCGAAAAAGGAATAAACTTTATTTTCTGTTTGGTGATACGTCTCCAATGGATCTATAATTTTTTATTGTTCCATGCTTTATATTGTCTGTTTTGGATGTTTTATATGCATTAATATGTTATTTTATATTATTTTTGGGACTAACCTATTAACCTAGAGCCTAGCGCCAGTTTCTGTTTTTCCTTGTTTTTGAGCTTCGCAGAAAAGGAATACTAAATGGAGTCCAAACGGAATAAAACTTCACGATGATTTTTCTTGGACCAGAAGACACCTAGCGGACTTGGAGTCCAAGCCAGAAGAGCCACGAGGCAGCGGCAATGGTGGAGGGCGCGCCCTAGAAGGGCGCCTCCTACCTTGTGGGCCCCTTGGTGACTCCCTGACCTAGCTCTTTCTCTTATATATTCACATATATTCCAGAACCACCAGAAGCATCCACGAAAACACTTTTCCGCCGATGCAACCTTCTGTTCCCGTGGGATCCCATCTTGGGGCCTTTTCCGGCATCCTACCGGAGGGGGATTCGATCACAGAGGGTATCTACATAAACTCTATTGCCCTTCCGATGAATTTTGAGTAGTTTACCACAGACCTACGGGTCCATAGCTAGTAGCTAGATGGCTTCTTCTCTCTCCTTGATTCTCAATATCATGTTCTCCTCGATGTTCTTGGAGATCTATCCGATGTAATCTTCTTTTGCGGTGTGTTTGTCGAGGTTCAATGAATTGTGGATTTATGATCAGCTTATCTGTGAACTATCGGTTTGGTTTGGCCAACTAGATTGGTTTTTCTTGCAATGGGAGAAGTGCTTAGCATTGGGTTCAATCTTGCGTGATTTCACCCAGTGACAAAGTAGGGGTAGCGAGACTGAAAGGATAGAGAAGAGGTGTCTAGGGGGTGAATAGACTCTTAAGGAGAAAAAGTTGCAGTTTTTAATTTCCTTAAGTTGATGTGGAGTTTTGGCACAAGTTTAAACATTCACAATACATATCAAGCAAGCATGATAAGAGTATATGAGCAGCGGAAAGTAAATCATGCAAGTTGAAAGAATGTAAAGGGATGGGACTGGAGTGTGCAAACGCAATTTGGAGACACGGAGATTTTTTATCCGTGGTTCCGATAGGTGGTGCTATCGTACATCCACGTTGATGGAGACTTCAACCCACGAAGGGTAACGGTTGCGCGAGTCCACGGAGGGCTCCACCCATGAAGGGTCCACGAAGAAGCAACCTTGTCTATCCCACCATGGTCGTCGCCCACGAAGGACTTGCCTCACTAGGGTAGATCTTCAAGAAGTAGGCGATCTCCTTGCCCTTACAAACTCCTTGGTTCAACTCCATAATCTTGACGGAGGCTCCCAAGTGACACCTAGACAATCTAGGAGACACCACTCTCCAAGAGGTAACAAATGGTGTGTTGATGATGAACTCCTTGCTCTTGTGCTTCAAATGATAGTCTCCCCAACACTCAACTCTCTCTCATAGGATTGGATTTGGTGGAAAGATGATTTGAGTGGAAAGCAACTTGGGGAAGGCTAGAGATCAAGATTTATGTGGTTGGAATGGAATATCTTGACCTCAACACAAGTGTAGGTGGTTCTCTCTCAGAAAATATATGTTGGAAGTGTAGGCATGTTCTGATGGATCTCTCCACGAATGAAGAGTTGGTGGAGGGGTATATATAGCCTCCACACAAAATCTAACAGTTACACACAATTTACCAAACTCGGTGGGACCGAATCATGAAACTCGGTCGGACCAACTTGGTTCATAATGTGACCGTTAGGATTTTCAGTGGGATCGACACGTCAACTCGGTGAGACCGATTTCGTTAGGGTCAGGGCATAACGTAATCTCGGTGAGACCGATTACACAAACTCGGTGAGACCGATTTTGGTAATAGACAAACAGAGAGTTGGTCAGGCAAACTCGGTGGGACCGATTCGCTCATCTCGGTTTGACCGAAACATTACGAAAGGGAACCAGAGTGTTTGCATTGCAATGTCGGTGGGACCGATTGCATATTTCAGTGAGACCGAAATTATTGCAATAGGCAACAGAGAGTTTGCAATCCCATCTTGGTGATACCGAGATCCGTATCGGTGAGACCGAAAAGACTAGGGTTTCTGGCAGTGGCTATGTGAAGAGAACTCGGTGGCGCCGGATAGGAATTTTCGATGGGGCCAAGTTTGAATTTTGGTTTGGGACATATGTGGATGTGAGAAAGTGGTTGAGGGCTTCGGAGCATATCACTAAGCACTTTGAGCAAGCAAGCTATTAAGCAACACCTCATCCCCTCTTAATAGTATTGGCTTTCCTATGGACTCAATGTGATCTTGGATCACTAAAATAGAAAATGTAGAGTCCTGAGCTTTGAGCTTGAGCCAATCCTTTGTCCTCAGCATCTTGAAGGGGTTCCACATCGTCTAGTCCATGCCACTCCATTGTTGAACTTATCTGAAACATACTAGGTAGAAGCATTAGTCCAACAAGAGATATGTTGACATTAATTACCAAAATCACCCAAGGAGCACTTGTGCTTTCAATCTCCCCCTTTTTGGTAATTGATGACAACATACATCAAAGCTTTAGATAAGGATATAGAGAATAACAAGTAAAGCTTTGGAAAGACATATAACATGCATAGGCTCCCCCTAGATGTATGCAATCATGTAAATATGGAATATAGGAGCATGTGAATGCATAAGCATGACAGAGTAAGCAATGTGTTACATGTATCTTGGCTATATGCATCAGAGCAAATGTTGTAAATATGGGAAATGTATCTTCATGCTCGTGAGTCCCTCTTGCAAACAGTATGTACAACAGCAAGAAATCCTCATACACATGACTGTGATGCATATGCTTACCTTGTGGTCTTGAGTTGGCTTAGGAAGGAATGAACCTGAGTAAACAAGGTTAGATAACACAGATACACCTACTAGCCAGAGCAACCAAAAGAAACCACAAGAGTACCAAGACTGGGATGACATGTAGAGAGTGAGTACTGAGTACTTCATTGGATATAGACATGTCCCCAAAGGTAAAGATGTGCAATGAATTCAAGAATTTCCTTCCCTTAGATGTCTTGCTCCCCTTGAATCTAACATGGGATACTGGGAGAAGATAGGGAACAGAAAAGCAAAGCAAAGACAACAAACAGAGCTAATGCAAACAATCAAATATGAACATGTCTTTCCCCTCATAAAGACATGTGACTTCTCTCCTCTTGAACACAAAGCATCTGGGGTCTTTGATGTGATACTTCTTTCTCATTGAAGAATTCTCTCCCCCTGAGTATTCTCTCTCCCCCTATGATTAAGCTTTGATGTGATCTCTCTCTCCCCCTTTGACATCAATTTCCAAGAAGGGTTCTTCTGGATTTTTGTTTCAAATGGGTTTGGTCCTTGAGTCACAAAGCAAAGTAGCAAGTCGAATGTGATGCTGGTAGAGGACAAGAATCATTGAGTGGAGCTGGAGTAAAAACAATGCAGGAACAAGTGGCAAGCTGTCTTTTCTGAAGTGAAATCGGTAGCACCGAGTTGTGTGCTTCGGTGGCACCGAAAGAATTCGGTTGGACCGAAGAAAACAAATCGGTGTGACCGAGTTCAGCATAGTGAAAACACTTGTCACCTCAGATCACTAGGCAATTAAGATCTCACAAGGATTTGCAAGGAATTAACTAACAGATTTGCAATGAATTGGATGCAGGAAATGCAGAACAGAAAAGAAATGAAATGAAACGATCTAGATGAAGTATAAAAGGGGAAACAAGTATGCATGAGACAAATGCAAGAGCACGGAGAAACACGAGAGAACTTCATCTAGAATTGGTCGGTGACAAAGTCACCTATGTTAGAGTATATTGACTTAGGAGTCAAGTGAGGTCACTTGATCATAGGTCATACTCATCGTTTAAGCTCAAAATGGGGTTACCATTTTTCATTTAAGCATCTTGATGTGTTCACATCTTGTTGAGTTGCTTTGCCCCATGACTTGGAGTAAAGCTTCTCTAAGATGGAATAGCATACCTTGGGTGGTGGTGTTGATCTTGGTCATGTAGCTGAACTTGTGTGGGTTGCTCAAGGTTGATGTAGCTTGTCAAGAATTGGGAGCACGACATGGAATTTGAGTTCGTTTACCTACATGGGTTAGTTTTGCAAGGAAGAGCACTTGTGTATCCAAAATGGCAATCATAAAATTTAATATAGAATTTGTCAAAGGATATGTTTGAAGGGTTTCGAGCTTCCTTGTCTTCAACCACCATTGTGTAGAGACTTGGTGAGGTAGAAATTGCTCAAGATGTGAGTGAGTTGCAATCTCATAGATTTAGATTCAGCCAAGTACCTACAAGGGTTAGATAGCATGCAAGGGTGCAAATATATCCAAGACATATAAATAGCATCATGAAAGGAATATCAAGGATTAGTCAAAGGCTCATGCCTTGCATGTATCCAAATGGAGTTCCTACTCCAAGTTTGAAGCATCAATGATGTTCAATTCTCCTGTCAAACGGCAAAAGACTTTCTCATCAAGCGGTTTGGTGAATATATCCACCAATTTCTTATCGGTGCGAACATGCTTAAGATCAATGTCCCCTTTGGCAACATGATCTCGAATGAAATGATGACGAACTTCAATATGCTTAGTTCGAGAATGTTGCATGGGATTGTGAGCAATTTTGATAGCACTTTCATTGTCACAAAGCAATGGAACATGTTTCACATATATCCCATAATATTTAAGAGTTTGGGTCATCCAAAGTAATTGAGCACAACATGAACCAGCAGCAATGTATTCCACTTTGGCGGTGGATAAGGATACCTAGTTTTGTTTCTTGGAGGACCAAGACACAAGAGATCTACCAAGAAATTGACAAGTACCCGAAGTGGACTTTCTATCAACCTTGTCTCCGGCATAGTCCGAATCGGAGTAACCAACAAGATCGAAAGAAAACCTCTTAGGATACCAAATGCCAAAATTTGGTGTGTGCATTAAGTATCTTACTATCCTTTTCACAGCCTTAAGATGACATTCTTTAGGGGCCGCTTGATATCGTGCACACATGCACACACTTAGCATAATATCGGGACGAGAGGCACATAGATATAACAATGAACCAATCATGGAGCGGTAAACCTTTTGATCGACCGGTTCACCATCCTTGGTCAAATCAAGATGTCCACTAGTAGGCATGGGTGTAGTCATACCTTTGCATTCTTGCATATTGAACTTCTTGAATAAGTCCTTGGTGTACTTTGTTTGAGAGACAAATGTACCTTCCTTAGTTTGCTTCATTTGCAAACCGAGAAAGAATTTGAGTTCACTCATCATAGACATCTCAAACTTCTCCGACATTAGCTTTCCAAACTTCTCACTAAAGTGAGGGTTAGTCGAGCCAAATATAATATCATCAACATAGAGTTGGCACACAAATAGTTCTCCATTAACCCTTTTAGTAAAAATAGTAGAATCTATTTTTCCAATTTCAAAGCCTTTTTCAATAAGGAACTTGGTCAAGCATTTATACCACGCTCTAGGAGCTTGTTTAAGACCATAAAGAGCTTTGTGAAGTTTGTAAACATGATTAGGTTTCTTAGGATTGACAAAGCCGGGAGGTTGCTTAACATAAACTTCCTCCTCAATTTCACCATTTAGAAAAGCACTTTTAATGTCCATTTGGTACAAGGTGATATCATGGTGATTAGCATAAGCAAGTAAGATGCGAATGGACTCAAGTCTAGCAACGGGGGCATATGTCTCACCATAGTCCATACCTTCGAATTGAGTGTAGCCTTGGGCGACGAGACGTGCTTTGTTGCGAACTACTTGTCCATCTTCATCTTGCTTATTGCGAAACACCCATTTGGTACCGATGATGTTGTGGTTTTTGTCGGGCTTCTCAACCAATGTCCACACTTGATTTCTCTCAAAGTTGTGTAGCTCTTCATGCATAGCGTTTATCCAATCCGGATCTTCCAATGCTTCTTCAACCTTCATAGGTTCAATTCTAGAGATGAATGAATAATGTTCATAGAAGTTAGCCAAACGAGTTTTAGAGCGAGTGATTCTCCCGGTTTGGATATCATTGTAGATTTGCTCGACGGGATGGTCTTTGGCGACTCTTGCTCGAACTCGTGGGAGCTTTTGCTTTGCTCGGGGTGGAACATCTTGTTCTTCTTCTTGGCCTTCTTCATTGTTGACATTGTCGTTCTCTTGTCGCGGTGGAGAAAGAGGTTGTTGATGTTCATCTTGGTGTGCTTCCTCGTTTTCTTCGTCTTGGTGTGTCCCACTTGTGGATGCTTCCGTATCAATTCTTGGTTCACCTTGTCGTGAGGTGGAAGCTTCCACTTGGACGGACGAGGTACTCTCCTTCACCTCCGTTGGATGAATCTTGCCAATAGACAAGTCTTGGATTGCTTTCGAAGGGTCTTTATCTCCTACATCAATTGGCAATTGCTCTACTTGCGAGCCGTTAGATTCATCAAACTTCACATCTACCGTCTCTTCAACCTTTCGGGTGAAATTGTTGTAGACACGGTAAGTGTGAGAGTTTGAGCCATAACCAAGTACGAAACCTTCATGAGATTTAGGAGCAAATTTAGAATGACGATGCTTATCAAGAATGTAACACTTTGAGCTGAATACTCGAAGTATCCAACTTGGGGTTTGTTACCGGTGAGGAGCTCGTATGTCGTCTTGCCGAGTAGCTTGTGAAGATACAAGCGATTTGTTGCATGACAAGCTGTCTCAACCGCTTCCGCCCAAAAGTGTTTTGGAGTCTTGTACTCATCAAGCATCGCTCTTGCCATCTCGATAAGAGTCCGGTTCTTCCTCTCAACAACTCCATTTTGTTGAGGTGTGTACGTAGCCGAGAACTCGTGTGAAATCCCCTCTTCGTCAAGAAAGGTGTCCACATTTGCGTTCTTGAACTCCGTTCCGTTATCGCTCTGAACCTTCTTGATTTTCACTTCAAATTGATTTTGGGCCTTCCTAGCAAAGTGTTTGAAGATCTTTTGGACCTGCGATTTGTCATCAAGAAAGAACACCCACATAAATCTTGAAAAATCATCGACTATGACAAGACCAAATGAGTTACCACCGAGACTCTTGTAGGCATTGGGACCAAAGAGATCCATATGAAGTAGCTCGAGTGGTCTTCTCGTGGTCATGATGTTCTTCACGGGGTGACTCCCTCCAACTTGTTTTCCTGCTTGACAAGCACTACAAAGTCTATCCTTGTCAAATATAACATCTTTTACTCCAAGGATATGATCACCATAAGCTTATCAAGGTTTCGCATGCCCACATGACCTAACCTTCTATGCCACAACCAGCCTTTAGAAGATTTAGCAATTAAGCAAGTTCTAGGTTGAGCCTTTTTAGTGAAATCAACAATGTAAAGATCACCTCTACGTATACCGGTAAAGACCATTTTATGATTGTCTCTTCGAAACACTTGGCAATCTACTTCAGTAAATAGGACATTGAAACCGAAATCAGCAAGTCTAGATACTGAAAGTAAATTGTACCCAAGAGATTCAACGAGCATGACGTTTTGTATGGAGCTATCATGTGAGATGGCCACCTTACCGAGGCCAACCACCTTACCCTTTGAGTTATCACCAAAAGTGACATACTTTCGAGGGCCATCATTTTCAGCAAGCTCATGAAACATATCTTTGTCTCCGGTCATATGATCAGTACATCCACTATCAAGGACCCATTCCTTTCCTCCAGCCATGTAGCCGCGAGGATTAGCCATAAGACCAAAGTGTCTCATCGCATCGTCAAGATCATAGTCACTATCCTCATCCTCATCATAGTATCCATGTTCAACATTGACTTGTATTTGATCAATTCCTAGAGAGGGTAATTCATTAGATAAATGATCATCACAATGGTCACCTTTATGAATTCTAATAGCTTCGGATATGATATTGCTAATGATTCCAACATTTCCTTTGGCACGCATGAGATTGGTAAGCTCAAATAGACAATCACCAAAGCTAGGATCACTAGAATTCATCTTACTCAAGGCAATAGACTTATGAAGAATTTCATCTAAGTTTTGCAAGAAATAGTTTGGAAATATTTCCTCAAGAAATCTCCATATAGTGTAGGCACAATCAAGAGTAGGCAAACATCCAATCAAGTTTCTAGGCAAGCCTCTAGTGATAAGATTAACAGTTCTAAGGTTGCGGATCATGTCAATAGACTCATCAAGGGTAGGATGCAAGGGATCAACATGAGGTGCACAAGGGCTAGTAATGTACTTGTTCAAATGATACTCATTGAAAATCTCAAGCATTTCATTTTTCCACTCATGAAAGAATTCTCCATCAAGAATAGGCACTCTATGTCTAAGACTCCCCAACGTAGACTCATCCATCTTCCTCCAATAGTGATTAAACCAAAGCAATGGAGACCAAAGCTCTGATACCAATTGAAAGGATCGAGAAGAGGTGTCTAGAGGGGGGTGAATAGACTCTAAGGAGAAAAAGTTACAGTTTTTAATTTCCTTAAGTTGATGTGGAGTTTTGGCACAAGTTTAAACATTCACAATACATATCAAGCAAGCATGACAAGAGTATATGAGCAGCGGAAAGTAAAGCATGCAAGTTGCAAGAATGTAAAGGGATGGGATTGGAGTGTGCAAACGCAATTTGGAGACACGGAGATTTTTTATCCGTGGTTTCGATAGGTGGTGCTATCGTACATCCACGTTGATGGAGACTTCAACCCATGAAGCATAACGGTTGCGCAAGTCTACGGAGGGCTCCACCCACGAAGGGTCCACGAAGAAGCAACCTTGTCTATCCCACCATGGCCGTCGCCCACGAAGGACTTGCCTCACTAGGGTAGATCTTCACGAAGTAGGCGATCTCCTTGCCCTTACAAACTCCTTGGTTCAACTCCACAATCTTGACGGAGGCTCCCAAGTGACACCTAGCCAATCTAGGAGACACCGCTCTCCAAGAGGTAACAAATGGTGTGTTGATGATGAACTCCTTGCTCTTGTGCTTCAAATGATAGTCTCCCAAACACTCAACTCTCTCTCATAGGATTGGATTTGGTGGAAAGATGATTTGAGTGGAAAGCAACTTGGGGAAGGCTAGAGATCAAGATTTATGTGGTTGGAATGGAATATCTTAACCTCAACACAAGTGTACGTGGTTCTCTCTCAGAAAATATATCTTGGAAGTGTAGGCATGTTCTGATGGCTCTCTCCACGAATGAATAGTGGGTGGAGGGGTATATATAGCCTCCACACAAAATCTAACCGTTACACACAATTTACCAAACTCGGTAGGACCGAATCATGAAACTCGGTCGGACCGATTTGGTTTATAATGTGACCGTTAGGATTTTTGGTGGGACCAACACATCAACTCGGGGAGACCGATTTCGCTAGGGTTAGGGCATAACGTAATCTCGGTGAGACCGATTTTGGTAATAGACAAACAGAGAGTTGGTCAGGCAAACTCAGTGGGACCGATTCGCTCATCTCGGTTTGACCAAAAGGTTACGATAGGGAACCAGAGTGTTTGCATTGCAATCTCGGTGGGACCGATTGCATATTTCGGTGAGACCGAAATTATTGCAATAGGCAACAGAGAGTTTGCAATCCCATCTTGGTGATACCGAGATCCCTATCGGTGAGACCGAAAAGACTAGGGTTTCTGGCAGTGGCTATGTCAAGAGAACTCGGTGGCGCCGGATAGGAATTTTCGGTGGGGCCGAGTTTGAATTTTGGTTTGGGACATATGTGGATGTGAGAAAGTGGTTGAGGGCTTTGGAGCATATCACTAAGCACTTTGAGCAAGCAAGCCATTAAGCAACACCTCATCCCCTCTTAATAGTATTGGCTTTCCTATGGACTCAATGTGATCTTGGATCACTAAAATAGAAAATGTAGAGTCCTGAGCTTTGAGCTTGAGCCAATCCTTTGTCCTCGGCATCTTGAAGGGGTTCCACTTCCTCTAGTCCATGCCACTCTATTGTTGAACTTATCTGAAACATACTAGATAGAAGCATAGTCCAACAAGAGATATGTGGACATTAATTACCAAAATCACCCAGGGAGCACTTGTGCTTTCAGAGACACATATTGAATTGTTGCCATCGAGGATAAAAAGATGGGGTTTTCATCATATTGCTTGAGTTTATTCCTCTACATCATGTCATCTTACTTAAGGTGTTACTCCATTCTTTATGAACTTAATACTCTAGGTGCATGCTGGATAGCGGTCGATGTGTGGAGTAATAGTAGTAGATGCAGGCAGGAGTCGGTCTACTTGTCACGGATGTGTGGAGTAATAGTAGTAAACTTTTGTTTTGAATCTTATGGATCTAAACATTCATGCCACAATAAAGAAAATTACATGGTTAAATATGTTAGGTAGCATTCCACATCAAAAATTATGTTTTTATCATTTACCTACTCGAGGACGAGCAGGAATTAAGCTTGGGGATGCTTGATACGTCTCCAACGTATCTATAATTTTTTGTTTTTCCATGCTATTATATTATCTGTTTTGGATGTTTTATATGCATTAATATGCTATTTTATATTATTTTTGGGACTAACCTATTAACCTAGAGCCCAGTGCCAGTTTCTGTTTTTTCCTTGTTTTTGAGCTTCGCAGAAAAGGAATACTAAACGGAGTCCAAACGGAATAAAACTTCACGATGATTTTTCTTGGACCAGAAGACACCTAGGAGACTTAGAGTCCAAGCCAGAAGAGCCACGTGGCGGCGGCAAGGGTGGAGGGAACGCCCTAGGGGGCGCCCCTACCTTGTGGGCCCCTCGGTGACTCCCGACCTAGCTCTTTCTCCTATATATTCACATATATTCCAGAACCACCAGAAGCATCCACGAAAACACTTTTCCGCCGCCGCAACCTTTTGTTTCCGTGAGATCCCATCTTGGGGCCTTTTCCGGCATCCTACCGGAGGGGTATTCGATCACGGAGGGCATCTACATCAACTCTATTGCCCTCCCGATGAAGCGTGAGTAGTTTACACAGACCTACGGGTCCATAGCTAGTAGCTAGATGGCTTCTTCTCTCTCTTTGATTCTCAATACCATGTTCTCCTCGATGTTCTTGGAGATCTATCCGGTGTAATCTTCTTTTGCGGTGTGTTTGTCGAGATCCGATGAATTGTGGATTTATGATCAGCTTTTCTATGAATATTATTTGAATCTTCTCTGAATTCTTATATGCATGATTTGATATCTTTGTATTTCTCTTCGAACTATCAGTTTGGTTTGGCCAACTAGATTGGTTTTTCTTGCAATGGGAGAAGTGCTTAGCTTTGGGTTCAATCTTGCGTGATTTCATCCAGTGATAAAGTAGGGGTAGCGAGACACATATTGAATTGTTGCCATCGAGGATAAAAAGATGGGTTTTTCATCATATTGCTTGAGTTTATTCCTCTACATCATGTCATCTTACTTAAGGCATTACTCCATTCTTTATGAACTTAATACTCTAGATGCATGCTGGATAGCGGTCGATGTGTGGAGTAATAGTAGCAGATGCGGGCAGGAGTCGGTCTACTTGACACGGACGTGATGCCTATATTGCATAATCATTGCCTTGGATATCGTCATAACTTTGCGCTTTTCTATCAATTGCTCGACAATAATTTGTTCACCCACCGTATTATTTGCCTTCATGAGAGAAGTCTCTAGTGAAACCTATGGCCCCCGGGTCTATTTTCCATCATATTAGTTTCCGATCTACTATTTTGCAATCTTTTATTTTCAGATCTATAAACCAAAAAAACCAAAAATATTTTATCTTTTGTTTAGTTCTATCTATCTCTATCAGATCTCACCTTTGCAAGTGACCGTGAAGGGATTGACAACCCCTTTATCGCATTGGGTGCAAGTGTTTGATTGTTTGTGCAGGTGCATCTATTGGGGACTTGCGCGTTACTCCTACTGGATTGATACCTTGGTTCTTAACTGAGGGAAATACTTATCTCTACTGTGCTACATCACCCTTTTCCTCTTCAAGGGAAAAACCAACGCAAGCTCAAGAAGTAGCATTTTGGAACCGTCTATGATATATCTGGCATGGAAAGTATTGGGAACTACTCGATCGTTTTCGTTGACAGGAAAGGCATGCCACCCAAAATGTTTTACCTCTATATTTTTCGCTTTGAGCTCTGGCAGCTCTACAAATCCCTACTTCCCTCTGCGAAGGGCATTTCTTTTACTTTATGCAATTTTTATTTTTATTTGAGTCTTCATCTTCTCTTATAAAGCACCAACTAAGGGGCACTATGATCGTACTTGAGCATTGGGTGTAGCTAATATGTGAGTGTGTTTCATGAATGGATCAATGATTGAGCATAATGGGCTAGGGATAACTTGCTTTAGTGTTGATATTTTGAAAGACATGGTTGATTGTTGATAAACCTGTGAATAGTTTCAAATCCAGATTGAATCCAACCCAAACCAAACAACTCTTGGTCTCTAGTGCAAACCAATCCAATCCAAAAGTTTACAACTATAATCCAGACCAAACCAAATTATAGGTATTTTTCACCCAAACCCATCCAAACTATTTCCCCTTTTTGGATTCAACCCGCAGTTTCAAACCGTGGATACAAGAAGCTGACGTGCTGATGTCAATGTGCTGACTCCACGCCCACTGCCTGCCACGTGCATGATGCCCCAGTCGGCCGCAGTCTCGCGCACGGCGGCCACACAGGCGGAGCTGGCAGAGGGGGCCCGGTCCATCCACGTCGACGACGGGAAACTTCGGAGAGCCAGGCGGCCAGCTTGCCGTCGCCTAGTCCGAAGGCATCGTGCACCCAGGCCCTAGAGCTCCTTCACGGGCTGCACGTACTATGCCAGGATCGCGGACAGGCCACTCATGCTCAGCGGCTTGATGCATGGAATGGGTTGAGCTACGTACGTGTATATGGTAGCTGGTCTTCCCGTACGGTTTGGTCCAGAGACTGGATTATGTCCATGAATTGAGACCATTTAAGACCGAATGGTTTGTGTCCAGACCAAACCAATCCAAACCGGTAGTTGATAAAACCCAAACTAGACTAGATTGCTTTAGATTCTCAGACTATTTAAACCAACCCAACACAGTCCAATAGCAAAACCAACCTGAAACTAAGGTATCAGCCCAAACTATTCCCAGGTCTACTTGTTGATATGCTTGAGTATTGAAATCTTCATGTCAAAACTAGACTATTACTTTGAATCATATAAAAGTCCAAGTGTCCATACTACAAAGAAAAGAATATGTGATGAACATGTTAGGCTACATTCCACATCAAAAAATTTGTTTTTATCATTTACCTACTCGAGGACGAGCAGGAATTAAGCTTGGGGATGCTGATACGTCTCCAACGTATCTATAATTTTTTATTGTTCCATGTTGTTATATTATCATTCTTGGATGTTTTACAATCATTTTATAGCAACTTTATATCATTTTTTGGGCTAACCTATTGACATAGTGCCCAGTGTCAGTTGCTGTTTTTTTGCTTGTTTTTTACTTTGCAGAAAATCAATACCAAACGGAGTCCAAACGCAGCGGAACTTTTTGGAGAATTTTTCTAGGCCAGAAGACATAGGATGGGCCAAAGAAGTACCAGAGGGGTGCCCCGAGGGGGGCACAACCCACCTGGGCGTGGCCGGGGGCCCAGGCACACCCTGGTGGATTGTGCCCACCTCGGTGGCCTCTCGCACCGCCTCTTTTCTCTATAAATACCCCAATATTCCAAAAAAAACCTATGGGAGTTGACGAAACAAAATTCCAGCCACCGCAAGTTTCAGAAACCACAAATCCAATCTAGACACCATCATGGAGGGGTTCATCATCCTCATTGGTGCCTCTCCGATGATGCGTGAGTAGTTCATTGTAGACCTACGGGTCCGTAGGCAGTAGCTAGATGGCTTCGTCTCTCTTTTGATTCTCAATACAATGGTCTCTTGGAGATCTATTTGATGTAACTCTTTTTGCGGTGTGTTTGTTGCGATCCGATGAACTTTGAGTTTATGATCAGATCTATTTTATCCATGAAATTTATTTGAGTTTTGATCTCTTATATGCATGATTACTTATAGCCTCGTATTTCTTCTTCGAATCTTTGGTTTAGTTACCCCGACTAGATCAATTTTTCTTGCCATGGGAAGAGGTGCTTTGTGATGGTTTCGATCTTACGGTGCTCAATACCAGTGACAGAAGGGGAAATGACACGTGTGTATCATTGCTATTAAGGATAACAAGATGGGGTCTATTCCTACATGAACAGATGTTGTCTACATCATGTCATCGTTCTTATTGCATTACTCCGTTTCTCCATGAACTTAATACACTAATGCATGTTGGATAGCAGTCGATGTGTGGAGTACTAGTAGTAGATGCAAGCAGGAGTCGGTCTACTAATCTTGGACGTGATGCCTATATAATGATCATTGCCTGGATATCATCATAATTATTTAAAGTTCTATCAATTGCCTAACAGTAATTTTTTTACCCACCGTATGTTATTTTTCTCGAGAGAAGCCACTAGTACGGCCCCCGGGTCTCTTCTTTATCATATTTGCCTCCGAGATCTATTTTTATTTGCTTTTTATTTTCAGATCCATTAATCCAAAAACCCAAAAGTACCTTGCGGTAATTTTTTATTATTTATTTTATCTCGCGTTACCGCGAGATCTATTTATCCAATCTACTACAATTTTATCTATCTTTTTACCCGGGAGGGATTGACGACCCCTCTTACACGCCGGGTTGCAAGTATTTGTTCTTAGTGTGCAGGTACCATTTACATAGTGTTGCGTGGTTCTCCTACTGGTTCGATAACCTTGGTCTCATCATTGAGGGAAATACCTACCGTAGTTGTGCTACATCATCCCTTCCTCTTTGGGGAAATACCGACGAAGTTCAAGCCGCATCACATACCAACACATTCCAAGGAATTTATTATTTGACAACATAAAGTAAATACTTTTTTTTCATTTCAGGACTGGGCATCCCTAATACCTTTTCCATACTCTCGTGCAATGCCAAGTGAATAAACACTCATCTTGAGAATAACACATCTAGCATGGAAAAATATCAGCCTCCCCCTACCGTTTCATGAGCGGTACGAGCACACAAAAAGGAAATTTATTTTGAAGATTAGAGATGGCACATACAAATTTGCTTAGAATGGCACAGAAATACTGCATATAGGTAGGTATAGTGGACTCATATGGCAAAAAATGGGTTTAAGGATTTTGGTAGCCCGTGTTCCAGACCGTTGCCGCCTTCTCCCGCCGCCTCTTCATCGCCCCCGACACCGCACATGACGACCACCGCCTCCACCCCCTCCTCTCCCTCTCCCTCTCCCTCTCCCAGCTCGCGCCCCTGCCGCCAGAGGTCCTCAAGGCAAGCTCTCTCTCGCCGCTTCCTCTTCGTTTCTCCGTATGTAGGGGCTTGTCCTAAGGTGTTCGGGTGAATGTGCAGCAGAAGGATGCCAAGGTGGCGCCCCTGACGAAGGAGGAGGTCGGCCGGGCCACGTGGATGCTGCTCCACACCATCGCCGTGCAGGTGCTCCGTCTTTACCCGCTCTGTCAGTAGCACACCAATGTTCAGCAATTGCCTGAAGCTACTAGTCTTGTTCATTTAGCAGCATATCATGGGTCAACAATTTCCCATTGTTGTTTTCCCTTCATTGCAGGCAAATTTTCAGCATAAGTGAGATTGAATCTTTTAACTAAGTAAAATTCATGCGCATACTAATCTATCTCACTTACTGGACCTCTCATTGAAGTAATGAAATAGAGAGCATGTATGCAAGGTTGTCCAGTAATTTGACACTTTCTACAACTACATGCCGTTGCTTGTAGATCCACAGGATACATCCACTCCCTCTTCTCTTTGTCAATTGCAGTTACCTTTTCCTGGAATGTACTTCTCTTCACAAGTTCATGTTCAAGCCCTTGGACTTTAGCAGCAGCATTTTCGTCACTTTAGGGACTATGATGTGCCCTACATAAGTAGCAGCAGCAATGCTCTGCCTCAGGTCAAACAGGTCTACAATGTGAAATCCTTTCCATTTTCTTATCTTGGAATTAAATGACTCTGCAAGGTTATTGTTCACATAATCTAACTTGCAGAACTCATCGAAAAGTGCCCTGGCCCATATCTTGGTGTGATGCTCATCTAAATACTCTTTCACATCAGGCTGGCTATACAATTGCCTCAGGTGGTAGTTATGCTTTTTAGTGCTATAAGTTAGGGAACATGGCCACAAGTTCTCATCAAAAAATTCCCCCTTAAACTTCTTGGAGAAGTTAGCAGCAAGGTGCCTCATGCACTCCCTGTGCTTTACTCCTTGGAACACATCATCTACAGCTGATTCAAGTCCTTTGCATGCATTAGTGTGTATGACAAGCCCTTTTGGGTGCCCTATGAGTTTCTTCAAGTGCTGGAAAACCATGTCCAACTCTCTATGCTCTCTACCTCTAGCACATCATAAGCAACTGGAAAGATCCAGTTGTTTGCATCTACAGCACAAGCACTTACAAGTTGTCCTCTGTACCTCCCATTCAGAGCAGTGGCATCTACTGCCAGATATGGCCTACACACATTTAGAAACCCTTTCCAGCAGGCCTTAAATGACACAAAGGCTCTCCTCAAACACTCCTTGGACCTTCTCTGACCATTTTTTTTCAAACTCCACTGTGTGCTTATCAATGTGAACTACACTACCAGGTGATGCCTTCTCAACCTCGGCTTTGAATGTACAAAGCAAATGAAAATTTTCAGTCCACTTACCATATATGTTGTCAATGGCCATTTGCTTACCATATAAAACTCTCATGTATGGCAGTTCAACCCCATACTTTTTCTTCGGGTCAGTTTGAAGCTGTGGCACATAAATATTTGAATTTTCTCTGACCCAGTTCTTAATTGCATCTGCAACCCGTCTGCACTTTGTTGACCTCAACCTTTGCCTTCTTGTCACACTAGGGCCTGTGTGAGGATGTCTGTTAACTTTCACCTACAATTACAATTAATAAGCAAGTCAGACAAACAAATGAGCATAGAAATTGTGGAGTTGTATGCGCTGAAACAACAATTAACCTGCAATTAGTATTGTTATTTCCTGCTTGTTAGTACCTGAAATAATTTGATACTTCTCATTAAGGAGGCATGCATCCTCCACTTACACCTTGGATATGCACAGTGAACTGTCAATCTACCTGGCTCACTTTTGTCAATTTTGAACTCACTTTATGTCTTGATTGAGAAAGTTGCTAGTGCATTTCTGCATTTTATCACATCAGAGAATACAGTTCCTTCTGCCAAAGAAGGATCATCTCTGTTAAACTATACTTCTGCCCTATCCTCATTAGAACTCTCAGAATAAGCCATGTCATAATCCTCCTCTCTCTCATCTGAATCTGTCTCTTCAAATTGAGGGGGGGATACAATCTTGATCTTCTAGAACTGCTTCTTTCCCCTTGGGCACTTTCCCAATTACAAACTCTGGATGCAAGATTTCCTCCTCATCATCTGTGGGAACATCATCAGGAGCTTCCTCTTCTATGATAGGAGCAACATCTGATTATCTTCTACTGCTAGGACCAGCTCCAGTTGGTTCATGTACTGAACTAGCCTCTGAATTTCCTGCATTTCTACCACCAGAACTACCTCTGTCACCAGAACTTCCTCTGCTACCTGCATTTCCTCTCCCACCTACATTTCTACCCCTCCCTCTTGTCTGGCTGCACCTAGCTTGAGAACTATTAGCTTGTGATCTAGTAGTTCTCCTCTCAAGCTCTCCTCTACTTCTTTGTATTACATTGATTTCAATCTCTGTTGACTTACTTTCTGCATATATTCCAAACATGATAGCTAGCTCATCATCACACTGGACAGGCACCCAAGCAGTATTTGCCATGTCCCAATACCTAATTTCAACAGCATCATAGAACCCCCATGGATATTTCTTTGAGATTAACACTTCTAAACTTGATAAAAGTTGATGTACAATCAACAACCAATGGGAAAGAAAACCCTATGCCAGATCCTTTGGTACCAGAACTACCTACACACTTGTTTCCATCCTACAGTTCAGATTAAACGCTCTAGTTGGGTGCATCCTACGAGAAATATTCAGAAGAAAAAGCAAGTTCATGAACAGAGCACAAGCACTACTGACGAAATTAACCTAAACGAGTGTGCATGCAAGCAAACGATGACTGTGCATAGAGACATACCCTCTTGGAACCGCCCTTGTCGTTGTGCCGTGGTTTGTGAGCTCTCTGCTCTACCGCCCCCGTCGCTACCACGAACAACGGCCATTCCGTCTAGTCGCCGCCTCTTCTGCCACTTCTAAAGACCGATGATGAGCGGCGCAATCAGATCCACCGCCTCTGCATCTGGATCCACGAGCTCGCCCTCGACAGCCACATCGATAGGGGAAATCAATGAACTAGGGTTAGGGTTTGTCGCGAGAGAGAACATAAGAGAAGAGGGGGGGGGAATGAGATGGGGTTGGAGAGATGTGTGTAGGCCCCACATGTAAGAAAGAAGGGCAAGGATGTCCAGAATAACTAACTAACGCGGTCAAAGCACTTTGACCAGACAGAAAAGGTACGAAGGGGTATTTTCATAAGAGTCATTGACGGAAGAGGGGTATAGTTGAGCACCGTTTTTTTAGGGGTAAAGATGAGGTCGGGGCGAAGTTAGGGGGAAAATGTAAATGTCCCTTTTAATAATGTCGACCATGTTTATAGAGAATGTTTTTTTAAATAAAAAAATGGCCATCATGCATAAAAATGTTTATCGTGTATTTTACAAATTATCATGCATTTTTTAAAATATTTATCGCGTATATCATGAAAAAAATGAGTGTATTTACAAAATGTTTAGTGTGCACCTCCAAAAACATTTATCATGCATTAATATATTGCTCATCGTGTACTAGAAGATGTTCATTGTGTATCATAAAATGTTCACAGTGCATTTATAAAAATAGTAGTGTATTTATAAAATGTTCATCGTGTACTAAAAAGTGTTATCATGCATTGAAAAAAATTAATCCTATAGGAATAAAATGTTCATCATACTTTAATTCTTTAAGAAAATGTTCACCATATAGCTAAAATTGGTCATTGTGCATTAAGAAATTGTCATCATGCATTAGAAAACTAATTGTGTATTTTAATTTTTTTTTCATAGTGTTTTAAAAAATAATCATGCATAAAAAATCAATCATGAATCCAAAATATCCCATCCTATCTTTATAAAAAATCATCATGTATGTAAAAAAATCATAATTATTGTGTTTTTCAAAAATATTCATCGCGTAATTATAAAATTACACAAACTCTTTTTAAACAGTGAACACATTTCAGGAACTACATGGAAAAGTTAGCAAATTTACCCAAAATAAACTTCTATTTTCAAGTAGAGAAAACAATAAAAAATACTATAAATGTACACGTACAAGTGCAAAAAGAACAAAAGTTTCTATCCAGTTGCATAGACGTTGAATGCTTCAGCCAGGTCGGTATGTTCATTTTGTGGGCCACGGAAGGCTCATTTGGCTTGCCATAAGTGTCGTGTTTCCCTCTAGTTAGGGTTTTCTTCTCCCGGAGGCGATCTATCGCCGCCGTCGAGACCTTACCTTCCCTCCTCCGATCGCTCCTCGTCTAATGTTTCGGGCTGACTTAGGGGTGATCTCTGCATCACTTCCTGGCCTTGATCGTCGACCTGGTAGCGAGAAGAGAGCTAGGGTTCGTCCACAACGCCCGATCTGACTCTTTCTTCAGGCTAGGGTTCAGGTTTTTCGCTTACGGCAATGGGAGCGAACGATGATGAAGCGTGTGGTTCAGGCGCCATGACAGAGATGGAAAAGATGATGGCAGAGTTAGGGCTCAGGGAGGAGGACCTGGACGACGTTGTTTTCGACGAGAAGGCGGCGCCGTCGGAAGCTACCAGGTGGATGGCAGTGGCTAGGGTTCACATTGATAAACCATATAGCCAATACTGGTTCTTCAAGAACATGAGGTCAGCCTGGGATCTTGCGCATGATGTTAAGTTCCGCCCTCTCGAGGACAACCTCTACACGATGCAATTCTTCTGTCTAGGAGATTGGGAACGGGTCCTGCAGGAAGGGCCATGGAACTTTAGGGGAAACGCAGTGGTAATTGAGCCTTATGATGGTGTCACAAAGCCTACAAAGGTGAACCTTGACAACCTCAATATATGGATTCAGATCCATGGTGTTCCAGACCTTTATGCTCATCTAGTTGGGCCTCTTGCAGCTAAAGTTGGGGAGGTTCTGTTCACCGAAACAGCGACACAGGACTTCGCGGGTAATTTCTACCGTGTCTGGGTCAAAACCAATGTCCACAAGCCGCTCAAGAATGCGGTGTCTATGATACGCGATGGCAAACGACAGATTTACCGGGTGAAGTACGAGCGCCTCCCGGACTGGTGCGCTGTCTGTGGTCATCTAGGGCATGTTTTCAAGGAGCATGGAGATGGGATACATCCTCCCTCGGTCCTGTATTTTAAGGACCTAAGGGCGACATGGAACATGCGGGTTGGAGCCGGCCCTGGAGCTGGTCGTAGCAAGGAACGACGTGGAGGCCGTCGCGGCGGCCGGGGAGGACGTGGCATGGGTCCGACAAGTACGGGACAGGAGCACTCAGAGCAGGATACGGATGGTGATGTGGATGCGGTGATGAAGGAAGCAGACGGGAATAGGAAGCGTCTGCCAGATGACCTGAATGTGAATAGCCAAAAAACCATCCCGCCTGCAGCTAACAGCGCCCTTGCCCTGCCTCTGGCGATTGTGCCAGCGAGCCCCTCATCCAAACAGGAGCAGAAACGGCTTAGATCCAACCAAGACAAGAACAGTTTGAAGAAAAGTGGTGTTTCAGAAAAACAAATGACGCAAAATCGGCGACCTCCCGCCAGGAGGATCGCCGGGCGCAATGAATCTGCTCTGTTGGAATTGTCGTGGTGCGGGCAAAGCCGCGACAATTCAGGAACTTCGCGATCTAGCGAAGCAATTTGCCCCGACCGTGTTGTGCATAGTTGAGACACAAATTTCAAAGGCACGGGTCGAAAGTCTTGGTGATACTTTAGGTTTTTCTCATGCTTATGCAGTTGGTAGCACTGGCCGTAGCGGTGGTCTCAGCCTTTTTTGGAATGATGGAATAAATATAAATGTCTTTGGTTATTCGGAGTATCATATAGATGCCACTGTTAGTTCCCCGAACAGTATGGACTGGCGCCTCACTTGCGTTTATGGGGAGGCCCAGGTCGGAGAGCGGTATAAAACTTGGGACACGCTAAAATCTTTGGTCTCGGCTAGCCCTCTGCCCTGGCTGTGCTTAGGTGATTTCAATGAGGTCTTACATGCCCATGAACATGTCGGATCAGGTCAAAGGCGTGCCACCCAGATCGCTGGCTTTCGGGATGCGATGGACGTCTGCGCTCTAGATGATTTGGGTTACCAAGGGCGACCCTGGACCTTTGAGAAGAAGACAGCGGGCGGCACATACTGCCGAGTGCGCCTTGATCGTGCTATGGCAAACAGTGATTGGGTTGCTATGTATCCTCATGCCATGTTATTTCATGAACATGCAGCCTCTTCTGACCACTGTCCCATCTGGCTGCAACTAGAGCCACGCCCTATTTCTAGCCAGGGGAGAAAGATCTTCCGGTACGAACTGTATTGGGAGAGGCACGCTGATTATAAAGCTGCTCTTGACAGCCTATGGGCGCAGGAACCAGGAGCGAATACTGTGGTCGATTTGAATAAGAAGCTTACAAACTTGTCCGTTTCTCTGACCCAATGGAGTGGCGCCATGATTGAGCAAGTGTCCAGAGAAATTAAGAAACTGAAGAAAGCCCTTGCAAATTTCCAGAATGACCCTCAGAGAATCTCGCCGTCGCATGCAGAGGTCAAGACGGCGGATCGGCTCGTCGAGCTTTATCACATGGAAGAAATCCTGCTCCGTCAAAGATCCTGGGTGGACTGGCTTACGGATGGCGACAAGAACACAAAGTACTTCCAACGTCGAGCTAGCATGCGGCGACGGAAGAACCAAATAAAAAATCTCCAACGTGACGATGGTTCGACGACGCAGGATGTGCCTGAGATGGCCAACTTGGTGAATTCTTTCTACAAAAACCTTTTCACCTCTGAGGGCACGTCGGGGATGAATGAGGTTCTGGATACTGTCCCGTGTAAGGTGACAAGCAAGATGAATGAAAACCTGACCGCTCCGTACATAGCTGAGGAGGTCAAGACGGCCCTGTTTCAAATGTATCCTACGAAAGCACCGGGACCAGATGGATATCCTGCTCACTTTTTTCAAAGGCATTGGGCTTTATGCGGTAATGAGGTGACAGATGTGGTTCTTCGGATTCTTCGGAGAGAGGAGAGCCCGGAGGTTATTAATGAAACTATTTTAGTTCTCATCCCTAAGGTAAAGGACCCTACACAGCTCACGCAATTCCGCCCTATAAGTCTTTGTAACATTCTTTACAAGATTGCTTCAAAGGTTTTGTCCAATAGACTTAAAATCATTCTTCCTGATATTATCTCCGAGGAGCAATCTACTTTTGTTCCAGGAAGATTGATCACCGACAATATCATAACGGCATATGAATGTTTGCACTTCATGAAAAGGAACAAGGCACAAAGAAACCGTTTTTGTGCAGTTAAGGTGGACATGATGAAA
Organism: Aegilops tauschii subsp. strangulata; assembly: GCF_002575655.3. NCBI lineage: Eukaryota > Viridiplantae > Streptophyta > Magnoliopsida > Poales > Poaceae > Aegilops > Aegilops tauschii. The sequence continues at coordinate 434,835,552 of NC_053038.3, forward strand.
GCCTACGACAGAGTCGAGTGGAGCTACCTGGAGGCTATAATGTTAAAGATGGGGTTTGCTCCCTCTTGGGTGGCTCTGATTATGAGAATGGTGAGTTCGGTAAAATTCTCAGTTTTATTCAATGGCAGCAAACTTGAAGAATTCCTGCCATCCAGAGGGATCCGACAGGGGGACCCAATTTCTCCATACCTGTTCTTGCTTGCAGCAGATGGCCTTTCGTGCCTCTTAAAAACTACAAATGAATCATCGCACCTCAGTGGTATTCGAGTAGCTCCATCGGCACCGCCGGTAAGCCACTTGCTTTTCGCAGATGATAGCCTGCTGTTTGTTAAGGCCAGTGTTGACGGAGCAAATGAGTTGTCCTCCTTGTTAGACTCTTATTGCCATGCCTCGGGTCAGAGAGTCAACCTTTCAAAATCTTCGGTATTTTTCAGTAAGGGATGCCCAAACAATCTCAGAACCAAAGTAAAACAGGTACTCAATATAACCAACAAATCTCTATCAGAAAGATATTTGGGTATGCCCTCTGATGTAGGCAACAACAAGAATGGTACTTTCAAGTTTCTGAAGGATAGAGTGTGGAACAAAGTTAAAGGTTGGCTTGAAAAAATTCTTTCCGTGGGGGGAAAAGAAGTCCTGATCAAATCAGTGGCTCAGGTCGTTCCGGTTTACTCGATGTCATGTTTCAAACTCCCTCGGGGACTTTGCGAGCATTTGAATTCTCTCATAAGGAAATTTTGGTGGGGCAGCAAGGATGGAAAGAGAAAGGCGCACTGGGTTTCTTGGAGTACCATGACTAGGCCTAAGCAGTGCGGGGGCCTTGGTTTCCGATATATCGAACTGTTTAACCTCGCCCTTCTCGCGAGACAGGCGTGGCGCATTTTATCGGAACCAAATACCCTAAGCGCGAGGATCCTAAAGGCCAAATATTTCCCAACAACAGAATTTCTTCATGCTGAACTTGGATCCTCTCCATCACAAGCGTGGAGAGCCATATTGGATGGGAGGGATACATTGTCACAAGGTCTTATACGCCGGATCGGAGACGGTCAGACTACAGAGATATGGCACCACAACTGGTTGCCGCGTGCCCACAATATGAGGCCGATCACGAGCAGGGTCCCTAATCCACCGCAGCTAGTTGGTGAATTGATACGGCCGGATGCGTCATGGGATAGACAGACTATCACTCAAGTTTTCCTGCCAACTGATGCAGCAACCATCTTCTCAATCCCTCTATGCACCAAGCATATTGATGATTTCTGGTCTTGGGCTCACGAGAAAAACGGAGTTTTTTCAGTCCGCTCGGCGTATCGCATGCTAGTTACCACAAAACACAGTCGCGAAGCTTGGCTGGAGGGGCGCTTAGATTCTTCCAACTCTGAAGGTGAACAAAAGTCATGGTCCAAATTATGGAAAATAGATGTGCCTTCAAAGGTCAAAATTTTCCTATGGAGACTAGCCCAACAGTCGATTCCGACAGCGGACGTGTTACATCATCGAAACATGTCGACAGTGGACACTTGCGGGCTGTGCGGTGCAACAGATTCCTGGCAGCACTCCCTTCTTCATTGCCATGTTTCTCATTCTGTTTGGGCTTTGCAAAAGCCGGAAATTTTCCAGGTACTAACTAAAACAACTGAACCAGATGCAAAGCGGTGGATCTTCTCCCTCCTGGACACGCTCCCGGTGGCGGAGTTTACACAAGTCCTGGTTACTCTCTGGGCTCTCTGGTTTTCCCGACGACAAGCTTTACACGAGCATATTTTCCAGAGCCCGTTATCAACCCACCATTTTATCATGAAGTATATACGAGAGCTCAATGACTGCAAGCCAATTCAGGTGAAGCACACCCCAACAACCCGACCTAGTGCGAGGAAGCCCAGATGGATAAGGCCTCCGGAGAACTTTGCAAAAATCCGTGTTGATGGGGCCGTCAATAGAGCAAATGATGAAGGTTCTTACAGTGCAGTGTGTAGGGACGGAGAAGGCAACTTCTTGGGCGCGTCGGCCATCAGATGTGCCGGCCTCACTGAACCGGCTACGCTTGAAGCATTAGCTTGCCGGGAAGCTCTTGCGCTTGCTCAAGATCTCTCGTTATCCCATGTTATAGTTGCTTCTGACTCCAAAGGGGTGGTGCAGGATATCAAGCTAGGCACTGGTGGGATGTATGCAACCATTGTGAAGGAGATTAGAGAGACAATGGAGCTTTTCCATCAATGTTCCGTCGTCTTTGAAGGACGGGAAACCAATCAAGAGGCACATAGCCTTGCTAAGCATGCTTTTGGTCTGGATCCGGGGCGCCACATGTGGCTTTTAAACCCCCCAGATTTGAATTGTATCCCTATGAACATTATTCAATAAAGTAAAGTGTGTTTAGACTCAAAAAAAGTCTGGAATTGGCGATAACCATGCCCACGGCCCACCGTAAAGCTCCCCTCGAAATCCATCGATTCCGCTACGCCCCACACCATGGAAGCTCCCCTCTCTCCTCCGGCCACAATGGCACCGTCGGGCTCGGACCCGCTGGAGCACCATGATGTATAAGTTCTTATCTCAGTTGTGTGGCACTCGCTTGCTAGCAGCGACGACATTGTCTGCAGGTTTGGGTTTATTTTGGTTGGGCGTGTGCAGACGGGGAGCGCACAGGAGGAGCTGAGCAACCCGGTTTGTACTGCTTTTAGTTCTTATAATCAATTTTCACTTCATGTTCTTCCCAAATTTCTAAATTGGCGTTCGATTCTTGCATAAGCTGCAGACTGGAGACGTCAGGAGACTGAACTTCCTGCCATAAGAGGTCATTTGACTTTTATAGTATATTGTTCTCATTGGTGCATGAACACTTTGCAGTTGTTGTTTCTTAGGAACACTCATTCTTGTTTGTTTTGTATCTCCAAGTAGTTTGGTCGGTTGCCTTTTTAGACAAGTTCTTATCCAGTGGCGGAGCCAGCTGAAGATCATTGGGGGGGCGAAACAGAAATCTTCAGTGTTTGTGGGGGATGCTAAAAGAAGTCTAATAAGCCTCCCTAAATAATTTTTCTTCAGGAATTGACCAAAGGCTGGGGAGGGGGGGTAGAGAAGTGTTCTTATCTATCCGTCAACATAGCTCCGCCATTGTTCTTATCTATCCGTTGTGAGGTAGAGAAGTGTTTGCGTAGAATTTTTGTGCTCTTTGAGAAATGAGAATGGAAACATCAACTACAAGTCTATGATTACTTAATGCTTAAATATAGCAAACGGACCCCCAAAATGACAATTTTTAATATGTGACAATTTTTAATATGTATGTTGAGTGTAGAAAAAAAATCAAGACCAACAGACAAAATAACCACTGTTTCATCTTCAAAACTGACCCGTTCTCTCTCGAAAACCAAGATTCTTAAAAATTTACCATGAACTTTTATGAAACATTCTTAAAAATTTACCACGAACTCTAGGGGTCATACCATGACACCATGTCAAGTTTTATATTTTTCTATCTTTGTTTAAATTTTTAGAATTAAAAAACCAACAAGCTCCATGTTGGTGGTCGAGTCTTGGCACCCTGGTATTTCGCACCGCTTTTCTTCCATTGGATAAGGCCTAAACATAGACTGAAGACCACCAATGTGAATTTTTAACCCATTTCTGGCCATTATTTCACACACTTGTAGTTCAAACCTTCATTGAATGCCTATAAATACACTTAATGGCTTGAATATAGCAATCAAACCCAAAAAATGCAAAAAAATGACACGTAACATGTAATGGTGTATGATCAAGTTGAAAGCTATCATTTGATAGAGCTGAAACTTGAAAGCCCCACCCATATTACCCCATAAAACTCCTTATCCTGGAAATATAATGGGAATTTGAAAGTGAAAAGATGAAATTGGGGAGGCGAAAAACTAACCACAACACACAACGGTATGGGAACCAATAGAGAAGATTGTCCACTTCAAAAGAAAAACAGAGAAGATGGTCACCCCAAAGGAAGGGAGAAGGTGGCGGCTGCCGAGGAGCCGGGGTGGAGGAACAATAATAGGAGGATGCAACGGCGACATGGGAGTATGAACAACGCTGGCGGAAAACAAGCCAGACGGCGGCGACGATGGGGGAAGGAAGACACATGAAGGAACAGACGACAAGGTATATTAAGAAACCTAAATGTTTAAGGACTTAAATGAAAAAGGGGAAAGCGGTAACCAAGAAAATGAAAATCGAAAACTGGGAAACACGCACGCTCGCCTCTCCTTACAACATATGTCGAATGCGGAGAGCGGCGAAAGAATCCCTCATCCCATGACAACGCGACACATGTTGCGCTGGGACTCTGATCCGAAGTGACATCCACAAGATATCCCTTAACTAGTGATTTTGCGTGTAGACTGAAAACAAAATCAACTCAACACCGGAAGCCTGGAATTGACGATAACCTTCCCGCAAGCCCATGATTTTGCGTGTAGACTGAAAAAAAAAATCAACTCATCCACAGGAATTGACGATAACCAGGCCCATGGTCCACGGCCCACCGTAAGCTCCCCTCGAAATCCATGGATTACGCTACGCCCCACACCGTTTCTGCGTGGAAGCTTCCCCTCTCTCCTCCGGCCGCGATGGCACCGTCAGGCTCGAACCCGCTGGGGCCCGTGTTCCAGACCGTCGCCGCCTTCTCCCGCCGCCTCCTCATCGCCCCCGACACCGCACCCGAAGACCACCGCCTCCGCCCCCTCCTCTCCCTCTCCCTCTCCCCCCCTGCGCCCGCGCCCCCGCCCCTGGCCCCGCCCCCGCCGCCGGAGGTCCTCAAGGCAAGCTCTCTCTCGCCGCTTCCTCTCCGTTTCTCCGTATGGAGGAGCTACTCCTAAGGTGTTCGGCTGAATGCGCAGCAGATGGATACGAAGGTGGCGCCCCTGACGAAGGAGGAGGTTGGACGGGCCACGTGGATGCTGCTCCACACCATCGCCGCGCAGGTGCTCCCTCTTTACTGGCTCTGTCGGTAGCAAACCAATGTTCAGCAATTGCCTGAAGCTACTAGTCTTGTTCATTTAGCAACATATCATGGGTCGTCAATGTGGATGGTCCATGGATTATTATGCATTTTGCGTTTATTGATCAATTTGCTTGTGGATAAGGCAACGAGTTGTTCGAACAATCGACACATTAAATCCATTTGCTGCCAGCTTACTTTGTTTTGTTTAACCGTGTTTCAGTTTCCTGATGAACCAACCAGGCAGCAGAAACGCGATGCGAAAGAGCTGGTAAGCAGGACAGGGAACTCACCTACATTTCTTTACATTTGGGGGTGATGCATAGGTGTATTGTATCGCATAATCTTCATATCTTGCGGAATTAAAATCTTGGAAGATGTATGCTTTTTTTTATATAGGCTTAGCTTGAGATCTGTACATGCTTTGATAAGATAGCCTGTAACGGATTCGTCGAAGGCAATGCTTGTTTTATTCTTCTATTGACTCAAATAGATGCGAGACTGTTACTTGATAAAATTCAGGCACAACGAGTTTCACAGATTGAGTATTGCTATGGCAAAACTACTGGGACATGCGATATTATAGACTTACCGATAACTCTTCTGTCCATTTCTAATAAGTTCTGAGCTTACACGGTTTTAGTAAGTATGTCTTCCACTGGGTTTATCATTACTCTGAATTATTATCATGTTATACGAGCGACTATTGACTACCACTTAATCTATCTGGAACATCAGTAGAAATTAGTTTGTTCAATTTTTTGTTTTCTCTCTTCCTGAAGATTTCCCTGTCACACATCTCATTTTAACTTTTGCTTGTCTTTTGGGTCCATGTACAAAGATAACATTTCTGCCTGTTTTCATATTCAGATGGCTTTACTTTCTAGAATTTATCCTTGCAAAGAGTGCGCTGAGCACTTCAAGGAAGTTTTGAAGTAAGCAATGCTCTCCGGCCTCTTGGATAAATTATTGTTTCCATTTAAGCGGTTTGATGCTTGAGATGCCTTTGTACGCTACAGGCTTATATCTTGCTGAAATGTTGGTATTTGATAGTTATCAAGGAATTGTTCTTTGACCTTTTGCTGCTATATGATTAGTTATTACTTTTGCAACATGACCTATGCGTATAGTGTCAGATTACCTAATTTATATACATGCACTTGTCTGGCACAATCTGCAACATTTTATGATTGAACTTTCCACACCTGCTCGGTTCTTCACAGAAACCAGCTGATAACTGACAAGGATCATATAGATATAACAATTGAGCATGATGATTCAATGGCTATTTATGTGTACCAATTGCTAATATGTGGCTCAGGTGAATTGCTGGCCATTTGGGTTCTTGAAAACTTGCTTAGATTAGAACACTTCATCGTTGTGGACTTGTGGTGTAATATGTTCAAACCATGTGATCAGGTTGTCCAGTTGTTGTTACTCGATCACCTTTTTGTGTTATGTCGACATAATGGCAAATAGGCTGTTCTCTTGGAACAATGTTAAACTGACTTCATTATGATCCCATTTTCAGAGCAAATCCTGTGCAGGCAGGATCCCAGGCTGAGTTCTCCCAGTGGTTATGCTATGTGCACAATGTGGTTAATCGAAGGTAAGTCCATACGAGCAACTTTGTAATGTTTACGCGGTGGTCCCTCGGAAAACCATCAAGGTAATTGTAGTTATAATGTGTTTCTGTTGTCACTGGAAAGATACCATCTGCAGGTCAAAAAGAGGAGAACCAAAGCAGTATATCGTTTTGGTTCCCTTTTACGATAAACAGATGTTCTCATTCATCACAACATATAATGACTTTACAGAATATTAGGCCGTTCACCGACGGGACCATTCTTGTGAGCTGCTCACCTGAGCATATTGTGGTTGTGTTTTGCAGCCTTGGAAAAACAATATTTCCCTGCCAGAGAGTAAATGCACGGTGGGGCAAGCTGGATTGCCCGGATCGTGCGTGCGACCTAGAAGGCTCGAACGACATCATGCCGAACCGATGACACTGCCCAGAAACCTTATAAAATCTCCGCGCCAGTAACAAATTTGAACCACTATTGGATGGGCAATACCAGGAGGACAAGGAAAGATAATTCAGGACAATACCGGTGTATTATTATTGTTTACCTCCTCCATCCTCTATCCCTGTCAAATGTAATACTAGTATATGTCATCTGAACCTGCCCCTTGATGCCGCGCTCCTGTACAGTACAGTTTCGCCATCTTTACGGTGATGAAATATCCTATGATCTGTAAAGGTTTTGGGTGAAGTTGTATCAGTTACACTGATTTACTGCTTTCTGAAATCTGAACCCTGATGCTTTTTTCAACTCCCCTATCTGGCAAACATTACAGGTTTCTGTGCAATCTGTATCACCGAAAACCCTGGAAATGGGACACGTTTCTGTTCATGAGATTGCATAGGATAATTTGTGGGAAAAAGAGGCGGCAAATGTGTGGATCGCTACTGATATAGTAGTAGTATATTCAGAGGCAACAAGACCTGCAAGAGCTTGGCAGTCAATGACAAAGCAGGCCCGGCGGAGGAATGCATGGAGGCCACCTTCCTCGCTTTTTCCGGCCATTTTTCCTGCACCGCCTGCCTCCTCGGTGTTGCCGAGACATAAATTCTGCCGTGTTATCGCGCCATTTCTTTAATCCCATGCTGACACCTACGAGTGATGCACATGCGGAGGTTGCATCACCCGTTGCATTGCATGCACTGCCTGTCTTTATCTTACAGCCAGGAGACGGTCTCAAGGAAGCAAACCACAAGAACCAACGCCGGTGCTGAAGTTGAACCGTCTCACCTTCTGAGCTTGGAGACCTTGCAAGCGGTGGAGAGGACGATGGCGATGAAGCGCCGCTCCGTGCTGGCTTTGCTCGTCGTGGCGTTCGTCGGAGGGAACCTGCTCCTCGGGGCCTCGTTTAGCGCCAGAAGCACGGTGAAGTCCTCAGCCTCAGGTACGCACGCAATGAAAACTGCCTCTGTTTGCTGTTCTCTCTCTTGCCCTCTTGTCACTTGTAGTTCAGATGAACCCCGTTCTGTTTCTTCTGTCCCGTTTGGTTTAGAGAGAAAAGTGTAGATAGCTTTAGCAGCTAGTGTCCGGTGTTGGTGCTTGGTTCGATCTTTAAAAAGATCTTGGATGCGAGGTGGTGAAAGAAACTGCCAGTCCGACATGATAAAGCAAATCTCATAGTTATATCTTTTTATTTTGGGTCTTCTCCTCTCTTTTGACGATTGGGTCCTCTTCTCTGCAACTGCATACAGCTTGAAGGAAATGTTTGTAGGAAACTAAGCGAGGTTCCCAAAGTTATCTTCGTAGCTCCAATAGACTGTTAGATTCCGTTACGTTTGCATGGTTTGGTGCTGGTTTCTTCGGTTCTCACTATGTAGGTTCAGCAGCTACTTAGTTTCAGTAGGGAATATATGGCCTATGGCTTGACATCTGAACTGCAACCAATGCAGACCCGGACTATGGAACCGCTCAGCTAAACGGCAGGAGACTAAAGGTGTGCATTCTCTGACAGACAGAACCTGTAAAAGCACACTACATTTCTTCACACATCAGTATAATATACAAACACCACATATACCCTCTACTTCACATAATTTTCATAATGAAAATTTGTTTTTGTTTCATTATAGCTTCTATAAACTCTGAAGGAAGAATACCTAAGTTGTGTTCCTTGTATACCTTTCCCAGGAAAGTGGACACGGTGTTACCAACAGGAAGACTAGAAACTTACAAGATGTGAAGGCTGATGACTACCAACCTATTGACCCAAGTCCAAGCTCGAAGGCAAGTATTAGGCCAGCTCCAATCGAGCATGGCACTCCTCTTCTTCCTTATGTGCCACGGTACCCGCCGCCTCCTGGTCAACCGAAGGATGCGCGTTCTGCTCAATCCGCTGCCTCTCCTGTCGCTTAGCTGAAAACTGAAATGCTCCAGAGGCGGTACTTGAAAGATTAGAGAACCACCATATGTCCAAAGTTTTCTCTGATGTTCCGTTGTGTGTCGTATGTGTGTTTACGCAAAGTACTTGGATGGTGCATGTTCTTTGATGTCTCAGTGTTTGGAACCACTTGGTGAGGGACAGTGTTAGTTGTATTTGTGGGTGGTCAATTAGTCAACTGCTCAAATCTTGAGGGCATACTTCTAGAGTAGATAAGGTACCAGCACTATTCTGGGGCACCTAGGTAAGCTGCAGTACTGTTGTCATATGTAAATGTGATTGTTATGTTATAGCATAACTATGTATTAGTCAGAACTGTTTACTGAATTCTTGTGCGACCTTGGTGCTTGGTTGAAGCAGTTACCCAATTTTCAGAGAACTATCAGTATTGGAATATCTATTTCCAGCGTGAATCATTGGACAGGTGTATTCACCAATCTAAGCCTCTTAGTAGGTCCGGTTTGGAACGCGAGAATTTTTCTGGGTTCCAGATTGAACTATTTCCTATGAAATTCTGTTGTCCCAAACATTCCCCCAAAAGTTTATTCTTCCACTTCTTCCACCAGCTATCTGTAAAGATGATGGATTTGACAACCTACTGAAGGTGGTATTGTCAAACCAGATTCCATAATTAATAGAAGTTGACACTTAAGCTCTAAGTGTTTCTCGTATGGGTATTCTCACATTTGAGAATCTTGCAATAAAGGTTTTCTAAGTATGGTACCCTCTAGTTTTGGTCGGTATGATGAGAAGGATGGCTAGTTAGTCCATGTCATTTCCAAAGACACTTTTCTGAATACAATAGTCAAAAATATACAAACATGTCCTGATTACATTTTGCACAATCACCTACCGTTACCATACCCCTTGTATGTATTCTGTGACATCCTATTGAGCACATGTTGATTCTTTTATTCTTAATTTGCCTTAGAAACTAAGGATCATGTGTTAATCAGCAAACAAAGCGTGCTACCTATCTGTACTGTCTTGGCAACTTCCTGCAGGCGTGTGTTCAATTGTATAGCATATTTGACTTGGTGATAGTGCAGTTAAGCTGCAGTTTAGTTGATGTGAGCATGCAGCTGCAAAATTGGCAACAAAACTTAGTTTGTCAAATCAAATTTACACCTGTCAAAACCATACAATGTCATTTTGCCGACATCGGAGGAGGAGGAATATAGCATGGTTTCTTCTTTAGTAAAATATGATATAATGCTGACATATTATGTTAGCTTATCTATTGATGTAATCTATCAATTCTGTAGAGCTGGTTGTTGGGATTTCCAGGATTGCTTTCAACTTAAGTTCAGACAAGCAGAACAAACTAATGGTGATTGACTGATGGTTCCCCTTATACCGGTCTCTTCCTTTCAAGCTTTGTTCATCTGTCCCACTGACACAAAGAGATGTCACAATATCATATGATCTATTATATGATACATGTCACTGTTTTTGTCTCGCGGACTAATATTTGTCAAAAGTAAATTTGACCACAAAAATCTTCTTGAAATGAACTTGGTTGCCAAAGGCATGTTCTGTTATATTAAGAATGCGTGCTCTAGATCAAAAGCAAGCAGAACTAAACATGCACATTACCTGCCAGGGCACATCCTGTTCATAATCTTATTAAAAAATACCAATGTTGATTCACACGCAGAGAAAAGAATCAATATGTCATCAGCAACTTGGATAAGCTAGAGTGACATGAGACCTAATCACCAAGCAACACTAGCAACAACCTTGATTACTATCATGACTTCATGAGTCATGACATGCATGTTCCTTCTGCCTCAAGGTATAATCCCATCACAGAGTTCTAGTTAAAGTCCACATACACAATGTATCCACCAGTAGGGATCTTTTTACAAGAAACTACTCATGCATGATGCATGCATCCTCATTTTTATCTACTATAGGCAGTGAGCTTCAATTACCTCTCCACTGACAGGCGACAGCCTTCAACTATTATCACTTTGAGTCTGAGTGAGACCTACTTTCAGCGATAGGCTATTAGTGCAAACAGCCTAGCTCACAAGCTTTTGTAGTGGACAATAATTGTGGTTGAGTACCGGTGTTAAGACTCAGCAATCACAAAAATCGCCCTTTGCTGACACCTTAGCTGCTAATGGTGACGCATTGTTAGACTTGGAGCGAAAACCGATGGTGTTGTTTCTTTCAACAGTATTCCTGACCCAACAGATACAGTGACAGAGGTTGTTCAGAAGATGTTGAGTTTGCGATGACATTTTTCCAAACCATCGGTTCGCAGCGGTACGATTATCGTAGTCGGAAACAGACATTTCAAAGTAGCGTATATCTGAATTTACCTTTTGGAAATAGTCATGCACCTATCCCCTTCTGTCATCTGACACAACGTTTCCTGAATCATTCTTCTAGATAAATGACATTCTGCTGCAACTATCACGTTTATTTTCGAAACTGTTATGTTTCCTTTTCTTCTTCTTTTTTTGGTATTATATCTTATGTGCCCATCCATATCCTTCATGGCCGATAATTCCAATATCAGTACCATCATCTTGCTGCATATGTGGATGATCTCCATGGTGTATATGTTACGCTCGAAACTAATAGTACCAAATATATCTCCGGTAAGCTTATTACAGATGACAAGGATGCTTATTTTGTTTTCTTGGTCCAAGAAGAAGCATCTGTCTCATGGAAGGCAAGGATTGCATCGCTCCGTCCGTTTACGAGAGCTTTAAAAGAGGAAAGTGGGATTCCACTTTGACAAATTCTCAAGTCTCAAACGAGAATAGATTCTAAAACAAGCCAAAATGCTGCTTTTCATGAGCCTTATTTGAAGCAACTGCATCTTAGCATTCTCTGAGCGTTTCATTCCCCGATCCAAGCAAAGTTATGCTGAAGCCTAAAGAACGGAGATTTCCTTTCCAGGAATTGAACCAGCCGATCAAAATAAATTGCAGCACTGAATCCCAAGCTTGTGAAACTGAAACCTCACTCTGATGTTACATTCAAATGCACTTATGCCCAGATCCTCTGCACTAAGCATGGAACATGACAAGTGCAAGCAAGGCCAACTGGCCACTCAGAGCAAGAATGATGGCTTGCTGCAACTCATGGATAAAGACAATTTGGCTCAATTCAAACAGTTTTGGGACCATTTGAATTCTGTATGGAGACGTAAGCGGATTAAGCGGTCGCACACTTGCCTAGCTGTCGCGTCGCACGCCGTGTGATGCTCGCTCCTTATCTGAAAGCCGGGGAGCAATCGTCCGAGTCACGCTGCGTTGCTGCAAAGGCATAGGCATGATAGACAATTATGCCTGCCATGCCCGGGTTTAGCCCAGTTGAGCCCCTATTCTTTTCGCAGTAGTCAGTGCTAAGTCATGTGCTCTTGAGCGATACTCATGCCTTCCCTCTCTCTGCTTTCCCTGGATGCTTCCTCTGCTTTGATAGCGCAAACCTGTGAGCTCTTTTTTCCTTTTCTCTGCGATGAAGAACAATCCTGTGAGCTCTTATTTGCGCGTTCGTTCTCTAACCAGTAACCACTCATCAATGCTAGCACATCAGACTTACATGTTCCTTTCTGATTTTCTCTCTGAAAGTACTTATACAGTGCCATTGTACCATTCTGGTGCAGTAAGCAGCAACTGGTTAGTACAGTACGATCAAACTTAACTTACGAGCTACTACCACTTAACCACAGCCAATACTGCATGACATGTGTAAACGCCAAATGCTAATTAATGCTGTAATGCATGGTCCTGGAGCTACATTTGGCTGCTTTCTTTGGTATCCACTGTTCCTCTATGCTGAAACTGCACTAGTTAGTTAAAAGCCACTGAACAGTAACACTGCCGTGACTCCATAGCACGTCCATTTCCAGTCCTCGAATCAATACTCACTGCATCAGAAACAGCAATGCACAGCCACTACGAACCTTCTTCACCAGCTAGCCAGTAGCCAGTGGGCAGTACAAAAGCGTCCAGCTCTGCTCTACTAAGATTCTGCCGCTTTTACACTGTGAGGAAGTGGAGCAGCGGTCAGATACCCGTCGCCTTTGTACACACACACACATGTGCACATGCATGATGCATCAGCACATGGCCAATATGCTAACGTGATATATTCACTCGCAGACTAACTATAACCAATGATTAATCAGTGCTGATGGAGGCGAGAACATATGTCTTTGGGAAAGCCGATGCACTGTTCCAATCTGTAAACTAAAGAAGACACAGCAGTGCAGTGCAGTGCAGTGTGCCCCATGAGGCTGAGCCATGACTGATTAATTAAAAAGCGCATGTATATGAGGAAAAAATAATATGGGAGCAGATCCTCCTTAGAAGCAAAGGGGAGAGGAGGACAAGGAAAGGTATGTTATGTATGCAGACTTGCAGAGGGGGGAGGGAACTGGGTGGGGGCCTAACGAAGCTTAATTTGCAGGCAAATAACAGCCGCTTTTAAGGGCCCTCTAGCTGCTTGCTCGCTGGGTTTTGGAGCCTAGTATTTTGTCAAGGACGAGCTGAAGAGCTTCTCGTCTCTGGGAGGGAGGAACGAGGCAGCTAAGGCAGGCCGGGTTTCATCCGAAGAATATTAAGCTTCTCGTCCCTGCCTCTCTGCTGCATTGCGTTTCAGCCGACTCAGGTACCACTGAAACCCATGCAACCTTTGGAAATTCAGGCTTGTTCTTCCTTACTGTAATGGCAGTTTTGCTTGGTCTCGTTTTCGATCGGTTTTGTTGGGAATCTTAATGTTCTCCATCCGGTGTTCTTTCTCCTCTGTTGCTGCGTCTGCTCTTCATTTTTCTCTGGTCGAAGTTGCGTCGTAGCTTAGCTTGTGAACTGGAATCATGCACCGCATTGCTCGATCCTCTTTTAGCTAGGTGACGAGTTATCAGGTTCGATAAGACAATCGAAGCTGGGGTTAACCTTCGGACTACTTAACTTATCGGGCGTGATTAACAACAAGGCCATTTGTGAAAGTAAAAAGGCGATTCCTAGCTTTCGGCAAACATAGCACACTTTCTTGGCAAAAAGTAGCTAGCTGCCTCACAAGTCAGAACTGCGTCGTAATGAACACGTGGTCTGCTAGTGGTAATCTTCTTGTCCAACTGTTATTTTTGGATCTTTCGGGACAGCGTCGGCGTCGTAGCAGCTTTGTTTGCTGATGCCACATACGCAAATCTCATTTTGGGTGCGAAGAAGTTACCACAAAAGGCCAAAGGAAATACTTCACGGCTTGTCCAATTGTTGTCGCATATCCTTATCACCGGCCGGGGATGAATTACGTATAACATACGTAGTTCATGTCGTCATCCTAGCCTGACGAGACCCTGTAATAAATCACCATCGACGACACACCTTGACTGATCCATATAATGTGCCGCGATCGAGCCCGTGTTGTACAATCTACCGTGTTGGTGTATATAACTAACTCATGCTCAGAACGCCCAGATTCCACTGCCATTCTAGGAGCTCCAGCTGGGACTACTATTATTAGCACACACGTCAATCGGAATGGATTCAGAGACCTTATCATTTTTCCCAGTATCTCGAACTAAAATGGGTGGACGCTATAGTACACGATGGCACAAACTGTATGCGTGTATGTGTAACGCAAACGCACACGATTCACATGTACGTGCTGGGATCAGAGCCCTCTGATCCGCCGTAGACAGGCAAGCACAATCATGGGCACATGATGCTTCCCCTCTGTCTCGTCCCATGTCCATCATCGTCGGACACAAGCTAAGCTAAGCTACGGTCAAACTGAACCCCAATCAGGATGGATGTACAGTGCTGCCCGGCCGGCGAGATGATCGCCCTGATCATTGGGGGTGGATTTCTTCCTCTTGTCCAAGATCTAGGAGAATGTGTAGTGTTCATTCATTTCAAAAAGAAAAGTGTAGTGTTCATGTCGTTACCAGTGTCCATGCATGGCTCGTGGGAGGAACGGAGTCTGTCTTGGACTCTTCTGCCTATAATTTTTTTTTTAAGTTCGCCGGCCTGTTTTGTTTCTGTACACTAGAATCGGTGATCTGGTTCGCTGTTCTCGGACCAAGCCCCGTCCACGTGGTTAGGTACACAGAAACCGATACGGTTCTTGCACGTGGTTTCCCGTCGCGTCTCCATGCGTCGGCTGTGGATTTGTCGTGCCGTAACTCAGATTGCCATGGTCCTTTTTGTGATCGAGTAACACGTAGGAGTACTCCGTTACTCTCGCACCCGCACAGCACTAAACCAACCCAGCACAAGTGGAGAGCAGTGTCGATGCCGATGCAGTGCTGGTCTCGTGCAAGGACCGGCACACCCGGCGGCAGCAGATGCAGACAGAGAGGCGAAAACGGCAAGGAGGCTTCCGGCCATTTAAAGGGAGCTGTGTAGTGCAGCCTAGTGAGCGGTGGCACTCCCTGTGGTCCAAACGTGTACTCAATCCAGTACCAGTACTCAAGAAAGAAAGAAACCATGCGTGGTCTTGTCTTGGCTCCGTCTTCCGTCCAGTAATCTGGATTGCCTCCAAGCCATGGCTCTACCGGCTCTACGTGCATGTGCGCCGGCCCCGTTGGTCTCCCGGCGGCGCCCTCGACTCACCCACTGAATCACTGTAGTCTGTATGGCTGGAGAGCACCAGAGCACTAGACCCCCCATCGGCCATTTCCGGTTACGGCGCAGACCAGGCCCAGGTTCTATCGTCGGCATGGAAGGCCACGACGTCCTCCTTCTTCCCTCACTCCCTCCTCCCCGTCGTTCTCTCGCCCGTTGATGTCTTGCCATTGGTAGGCCAATCCGTGGACGGATCTCCCGCTCGGCTGCGCCGCGGTCGGTCCTGCGAACCGACATGCCGCTCGCGACCGTGACAGCCGGTCTTTATTACCGCCGCCGCGCTAGCTCAGCTACTTCTACTACTACAGGCCTACAGTGCAAAGCTGGTCTGGTCGGGTCCCCTGATCCGTGGAGCTGGAGGCCCGGGCACCGGCAATGGGACGCGCTCCTCGAAAGAAGAGAGAGAATTCTTAACGCCACCTTTACAGAGGGGGGGAGCGGCCTTTTTGTCCGGCGGGCGAGGCGAGCGAGCAGGTGCGGAGGAGCAAGACCGGCCCGAGGGGGACCAGCGAGAACGTGCTCCATGGACCAACGGACGCGGAGGAGGCGACGGATGCCGGTGCCGGTCGCGATAAGGTGGCCGAAAGACGAGCGCTTTGTGCCAAGTGCGTGACAACTGACAAACCCGGGAGGTTCCGGCTGGATCGCTCCGCTTTACAGCATCCGCTCGGCCACGGCCACGGCCACGGGCGCGCACATCCATCCAACCCAACCCACCCCAACGCTACGTTCGTCTCCGTGGCCAGTGGGGATGCCGTGCCATGGCGTCTTCCCGTTGGTACAGCTTCCGGCCAAAGGCGGGTGGCACTTGTACTGTTGTGTTATGGCCACTGTAACTAACCTACTGCGCGTAGTACTGATGAGTGTAGCCAAGTATGATTGACCTAGGGATAACTAGCATGAATGCCAAGTTTGTTTTTTTTATAGAGAGCTGCCTCTCTCTCGGATTGGTTAGGCTCAGACAGGCAAAGCCCACTGGGCCGGCCTGAGCCCAACCACTTCCTTTCCCGGTCTGGCTAGAGACAAGCACTCGGGGGCCAGATTAATTGCGACCGTCGACGTCCCCCGTTGATGAATTAGGAAAGGTTTAGCAGATCGGTAACGTAAGACTCCGTCCGACGTGACACGCCTGGCCTGCGTGCGTCGTAGGTGCAGTGGGTGCCACCGTGCCAACTAATGAGACGCACGTAAGTATTGTACATCCCAGCTAAACTTTCCGGTGGCCATCGCCATGGGATTGTTTATGGCCGCTCCTCAGTGCACACCACCTTGATTATCATACGGCACCGGACGGACTACAAACTAGGCTTGGCACTGCTTTAGTTGTTCATTGAAGCAACCGCACGTATATTATCTGTGTTTGTGCGTGTGTGCACTGTGCAGAGTAAAGATTATTATCGCCACCGATAGCTAGCGTACAACGCAAAATACTGCTTCTTGTCAAATACAAAACCTCCTTTTTCTCCTTTTGACTTTAGATAATACAACATGCTGTCATTGGTGGTGGTTGATGCTGATTGTTACTGCCGCATCTTGTAGTTCACTTCGACGGGATATTATGTCACCTTTCTTTTACGTTTTTTTTTGCGGGCAAACCTTTTTTTTACGTTGATGCTTTGTATTCTCTTGATGCTAGTGTCAAAAAACGGCTTACATTATAGACGGAGGGAGTAATAAAATACACCATTTACTGGAATGAAAATTAGACATCGTACCGGAAGAAGAAGAAAAAAAGGCCAACCACTCTTAGCCTCAAAGAATTTAAATTATATTGACAGAATCCTTTAGTTATGGCCCTTTGATAGTTTTCACCCAGTTTTTTCTTAAAAGAAAATTGATAAGGTGGATCAATGGGATAGGATGATGTGGCAACCGACTAGGCGGCCAACTTGTGCCTGTATTCGCTAAGGAGAGTAGTTTAGTGCAACCAACTACACATTTTCGACAAAACTGGCAAAATTTAAATAATTTGATTGAATTGAATGAAATTCAAACCAATTTGACATGATTTGGTATGCTTACAACGAGTATGCAATAGAGTTGTCTTGTCAATCATGTACGATGTTCTTCTAACAGTTGATCTAGCTTTTCAAATTGGGAAAGGTGGTAAGATAGGGTAAAAGCTATCACATGATCACAATTCAAGGTAAAATGCAGTAAGTATTTCTAAATGTGGTAAAATTTGTCACGATGTCACAGCTAAGGTGTACAAGGAATGGGTAGCAATATACAATTATAAATTGCACGCATCAACCACTTCATAAGAAAACAATTGTCGAAAAAATGACTAGCAACATACCTGAACACATTTGAATCACGACAAGGACCGAGTAGAGGAACCGAGCAAAACTCACTAAAGACCTAGCAGCCGGTGAGCTAAGGTTCAAAAGCGACTAAGGGTGGAGGTGAACAGGCAGGACCATGTGAAAGATCGTGGATGTCGCCTAGAGGGGAGGGGATGAATAGGCGCTTTAAAATAATTGCAGTTGAGGCTTGAACAAATGCGGAATAAACCTAGCGGTTAATTTGTCAAGCACAAAACCTACAACAACTAGGCTCACCTATGTGCACCAACAACTATGCTAAGCAAGAAAAACTGCTTAGGTGATAGCAAGATATATGACAAGAAACAATATGGCTATCACAAAGTAAATTGCATAAGTAAAGAGCTCGGGTAAGAGATAACCGAGGCACGCGGAGACGACGATGTATCCCGAAGTTCACACCCTTGCGGATGCTAATCTCCGTTTGGAGCGGTGTGGAGGCACAATGCTCCCCAAGAAGCCCCTAGGGCCACTGTAATCTCCTCACGCCCTCGCACAATGCAAGATGTCGTGATTCCACTAAGGGACCCTTGAGGGCGGTCACCGAACCCGTACAAATGGCAACCCTTGGGGCGGTCACCGAACCCGTACACTTTGGCAACCCTTAGGGGCGGTCACTGGTACCCGTCAAATTGCTCGGGGCGATCTCCACAACCTAATTGGAGACCCCGACGCTTGCCCGGAGCTTTGCACCACAATGATTGAGCTCCGAACACCACCAACCGTCTAGGGCGCCCAAGCACTCAAGAGGAACAAACTCAAGGGTACCAAGCACCCAAGAGTAATAAGCTTCTCAACTTGTAACTTCCACGTATCATGTGGAGAAATCAAACCGATGCACTAAATGCAATGGCAAGGGCACACGGAGTGCCCAAGTCCTTCTCTCTCAAATCCCACTGAAGCAACTAATGCTAGGTAGGAAAATGAGAGGAAGAACAAGAAGGAGAACACTAAGAACTGCAAGATCTAGATCCAAGGGGTTCCCCTCACATAGAGGAGAAAGTGATTGGTGGAAATATGGATCTAGATCTCCTCTCTCTTTTCCCTCAAAAACTAGCAAGAATCCATGAAGGGATTGAGAGTTAGCAAGCTCGAAGAAGGTCAACAATGGGGGAAGAACACGAGCTCAAGAGATAAGGTTCATTGGGGAAGAAGACCCCCTTTTATAGGAGGGGGAAAATCCAACCGTTATGTGCTCAGCCCGCACACGAGCGGTAGTACCGCTCCACGAGCGGTACTACCGCTCGGGCGGAAGAAGCAGTGAAAAGGAGCAACAAAACAAGAACCTTGGGGCGGTAGTACCGCTGATAAGCGGTACTACCGCTCACCCCAGCGGTACTACCGCTGGAGGAGCAGAACACGGAACAAAAGGAGGTAGGACAGAGCAGAGTACGGTGGCAGTAGTGCAGTAGCGGTACTACCGCTCGACCGGAGCGGTACTACCGCTTATAGGCGGTACTACCGTGCCTTACTGCCGCGCGACTACCGCTGAACCCGACACGAAAAGAGCAGACCCAAAATCGAGGCGGTAGTAGAGCGGTACTACCGCTTGACGCTACAAGCGGTACTACCGCTGCCACCGCGGTACTACCGCAGGGAGAAAAACAGAACTGCCAAAACTTCTTCATATGAGCTCCGAATTGAGCAAACTCAAGCTTGTTGGATACAAGTCGACGAGTAGCATCAAAACAGCGACTGGTTATAGTAAAAAGAGGCAGGGGAGGTATGCCAACAAATAGAGGAGTGAAACCTCCAACCGAGAAGAACCAGCAAAACCTCCAACATCGAAAACATCATAGAAGATGCGAGTGAACTCCGTTTTCGATGAATTCGAGCTTGTCATCAAGATGACCATAAGCTCCAAAACTCACAAAGAGAAGAACCAAACAAGAACCAATAAAGATGATGCAAGGATGCAATGGTTTGAGCTCTCTATGAACGATACGATCAAGCTACTCATCGAGAGCCCCCCTTGATAGTACGGCAATCGATCCTATAACCCGGTCTCCCAACTACCATCATGAGACCGGTAAAATATAAAACCTATCAAGAGCAAACCTTTGCCTTGCACATGGTCCACTTGAACTAGATGATGACGATCTTGACTCCCTCAAGATGGACCACCTTTCTTGATTGCGCTGGCTCGATGAAGACTAGTTGATTGCTCCCCATACTCCACTATGGGTGAGCCACCCTTCCGCACATCTTCACAAGTCCATTGTCACCACAATGGCTTCAAGCATTTGATCTCTTCGTGATGCTTTACTTGAACTTGCCCGCTTCACTTGAACTTGCACACCGCAACCTAACCCCACAAAGAACTCTCACGAAGACCATGGGTTAGTACACAAAGCGTAATTGACAATGCTTACCATACCATGGGATCGCTTGATCGCTTGGTACATCTTGTGTGCTTTGTGTGTTGATCAACTTGATTCACTCTTGACTTAGTCTTGATCAACCTTGACTCTTTCCAACTCTCTTCATTTGGATGATGTTTTGAAGGTAAACATGAATGATCACACAATCTTCTTCTTCAAGACATGCTTGCAATAAGCTCAACTCTCACATGACCAATCTTTGGATAATTCCTTAATAACACCTTGGTCACCACATAAACTCCTTAAAACCAACACATGGACTTCAAGAAATGCCTATGGACAAATCCTTCAAATATAACTCAAGGCAACCATTAGTCCATAGAGATTGTCATCAATTACCAAAACCAAACATGGGGGCACCGCATGTTCTTTCACCATGCCACTTCGAGCATCTCCAACTGGACCCTTACGAGCCCACTGATATGTCCGGGAGGGACAGCCAAAACCCAAAAATGCCACCCAACCCAACTCATATGTTCGGACTATCCGGCACCCCCATTTCCAGCTCATATGTGGAACGAATTTGAGACCACCCGCACATGTTGGACTGAGCGGTAGGACACATGGGAAAACCCAACGGTCTCAAGGAGGTCACTGTTTTGGTGCCTCACATTCATGGTGCCACGCCGGTGCGCCGATCCCGGGCTATATGTTAAAGTCGGACGGTGAGGGCCAAACCCTAGCGACCCTCATTTCCTACCTTTCGCCTTTCGTTCGGTCGCCACCACGCCCCCGTCGTCTACTCCGACCTTGCAGCCCACCGTTCTCCATGGGATGTGAGAAGATTATTAATTACAAGATGCCCACACCGGTGCGTGGGGCGGAGCTCGTGGCGGAGATGCACATTGTGGAGGCATGGTGCGGCGCCTGCATTGCGGTCGGCCAACCTCCGAGCTCTCTGGAGGTGGGATTAGAGGAGGAGGAGGAGGAGGATGCAAGCATGGATGGTGATGATCAAGATGATATGTATGTTTAACCCATTGCCGGGTTCGAGGCGGTGGACGCCGCGACCGTGGGGGGCGTTGGCATCTACCACCTCTCGATGGGTGGATGAGCAGTTCCTCCTCGCCCAAGCTGAGGAGTCGGAACACCTCGCGGCGGAGGCACATTTCAAGGCCGAAAGCGTGGGTGTTGTTGCCTTCACCGAGCTCGTCTATGACAACACCCACGTTCGCGGAGACCCCCCCCCCCCCCCCCCCCCCCCCCGCGGATTCTCGAGTCTGAGTGAGTGGTGGCGGCGAATTGCCGCCAAATCTACCTCCGCGACGTCGAGCGGGATGAGCTCTTCGCGGACGATGCCGACGACATGGAGATGCTCTCAATTTCTCCCACCGCCAACGACCACGAGGCAGGCAACTCCTGCAAGGGTTCATCGAGCTAGGAGTAGGATAGTACGTAGCTTGCAATTTTCTTTTCGAATGTAGCACGTTTTTTATCTATATATGATGGAATTACGTACAAAAATTGCGTGGCTTTGCATGAAATTAAGGTTTTTAATTTGAGGGTTGTAATTGCCCGGGAGTTGGTTGCATTTTGGCTCCTGCTAGTCACACGTTGGCCCTCCTCGTAGGGTCGAGTTTTTTTTTTTTTGCGAGAGTAGGGTCGAGTTAATATGACACACGAGCGCATCACGTGAAACAACGGGACATCAAGGTACAGATCTGAAGGTACTTAGCACGTCCAGCATTTTTAATTGAAGTACGTACAGTAATTAACGTAGGAAAGTAGCGCGCACTGGCACTGGAGCAGTAAGATAAGACGTGGTTGAAGTAGGGGATCCTATGCCGTCCTGCGCAGGAACGTACTCCGTGCTAACGCGTTGCGACTTTGTGATGAGTAAATGAGATGCAACCGTGTTAATTACTGTGTACGTACGGCACAGTATTCTCCAGCTGCCGTCCTGCGCAGGTACGTAAACGTACGTACGCGCGCGTGCGACGGCTCGCCCTCTGCGCGGTTCCCCCGTCTCCGTTGGACGACGACGTGCCCGTCTTGGCGGGTAATACGACGTGTCGGCGCGCACCGGAGGGTACGCACGCGTCTGCGTACGGTCTTGTTGGACCGACCGGCCGGTTGCTTGAGCATGACTGCTGTATCTTTCACCCAGCTCTGCATGCCCATACACATTATACTTTTTTCTTTTATATTGCCCCGGAAAAGGTATGCCGATATATTATGACCAAGCGTTGCCGAGTCCGGTGAGCTACATATGTCCAGGTGAAATTCAATTGATGGATTTCACACGTGGCTTGAAAAATTGGATTTACAAATGCCGGCACTATTTTCATGTTTAGCTTTGGAGAAATAACTTACGGTATGGATGGTATGGTTAAAGGCCAAATGGAGTATGCTACATAGTTTATGGTTACCAATTTAAGATGACGCAAAGAATTTGACATGCGATTGGCAGTTTGGCACTTGACCTCATGTGGAATGTTTGGTTTCAAAGCAAAAAGCCATGTCATCATATCCCTCTATTGACACAAAAATATCAAGCCGATAATTACAGTGACAGCTCATGTAACGGCACAAATTGGCGCGACAATGTAACATATACAAAAATAAAGATAGAGGACGTCGGAGGAGAAGGGTGCCGTGTCGGCGCTAGAACTACTGCCCAAGTAAGAAGCTCACATCCATTTCTAAATGGAATTCTTAATATACTTTAGTGATCTAAACGCTCTTATATTAGTTTACAGAGGGAGTATATGCAATGGGCGGACACTCGGCCGCAGTATCCGTGTTTTTTGGGAGAGAGTGAGTCTTGAATCATTATTACCTTTAGAAAAGAAAAAAAAAAAACTGTTACTTGATATGAAGGCCTCCACTATCTCCTAATGATATATTTCACCCAGGTCAAAAGGGAATAAAATGACATGCTTCACTAGGCCATATACTAGCATGTAGTGGCGCCTTCTGGTCCAGACAGGACGGAAAACAACACACCCACAGAAAGGGTTCGATCGGAAGGTTAGATGCTAAGCAACCACGCGATTAGGAAAAAGAAAGGCGGAGCCTGAGAAGGACTCCTTAGCGAGACTGCTATATTTAGCATGAGATGATGCGTACATAACAGAGTGATTTGAGCAGCCTAGCTAATGATGCAGCTCCGTGCTGTTGTTTAAATAGCTACTGTTTACCTAAAATCAAAGAAAGGTGGGAAAATGACACTGATTATTAGTATCATGTGGATTTGTAGTACTACTAGCTAGTGTGCACTGGAGTTAAAGTGATGTGTGCAGTGTACTATTATTTCCGTTTATTACTTTATTAAGCAAGTTAAGAAAATAAAATATAATTGGTAAGTTAAAGTCTGATGAATCTGGGATATATACTAGTACTCGTATATGGTTATCATATAATTTCTCCTCTGAGCGGGAAAAAAACTGGTAGACTGTTTTTTCTCAAGTATCAGTGTCTACTTTTCACATATTCATTATCAACAGAGCAGAGTGGATTCCACCTGGTTTAAGAAGAAATCAGCTAATACACACTGTTATTTATTTCCGTACAACACATTTTTCCTTTTCATACCTACGTACACACGCAGCACGGTTGTCAATACCCAAGAGTCTTGCGTCATGATAATACTTTGCAGTTTTGACATAAAGAAACCAACCAACTACAACTAGCAAGTGGTGTAAAATGCCGACTTTGTGGGACGATCTTCCTCATGGGTCACACACGCAATCATATCACAAAATATTTTGTCATTTCAATAGTATCCATTCGCCCCATATTTAAAGGGATGTCCATTGGTGCACCCATTTAAGAATTTTCATCCGCATATTTTTTCAGTACAAAAAATCCAGAAAGAAACCTATATGGTACGTTTCTTTAGCGAAACACCAACTTCCCATGCATGCTAACTTGCCTTTTTGTGTGCCATCCATTACTTTTTTGCATTTGCCAAAAGAGAAGAATTAAGAATTATACACTACCATCCCATATGTTTCTGTGTGGTAGTCTTGCTTAGGACGTAGTCCCTTTTCGGGAAACTTGTTCAGGGCATACACCAAACCTTTGTGAGGAGTTGTTAAGGTGGGTCATGGATGCATTATTATTTTCCCAGGGGATTGAGTTTGTGGTTGTGATTAGTGACTACATATACGCTCTCCATTATTGTTACGTTTAGTTGAAGAAACCTATATGTAGCTTGGCTCAGGAATATATTGAGATCGCAAGTAGCCATCACAGGCTCATCACCGAATGCGGTTCGTGCCTAGTTAGAGGTGGAGTCGTGTCATCCCGGTCGTCAAATCGGATACCCGCCCGGACATTGATCTCACACGTCAAATCATCACCGCAAGTCCCCTGCAAAAAAAAAAAAGAGTCGTCACCCCAAGTGCCATGAGCCTGCCCGCCACTTGATTAGCTCATGATGCTGGTTCAGTTCACATGGTGGGTTGCCACTGTCCGTGGAGCCTCAAGTGTTCAAAACATTTCATAATGTTTTAAAAATGCCGGCTCTTTAGAGCATCAATATATCGCAAAAAATATAAGTATTATATTATATAGGGCTGCACATTTTTTTCATTTTAGACACGGAGAACAGACTCTGATCATCAGTCATAAATGCAAGATAGTAGATAAATTCCAATGAAATGTCGCCGGCATTTGTGAAAAACTATGAAGGCACCTCACATAAATAGAGGGCAAGCTGAACTGATGATTGAACTCTTTAACCTCTCGTGCAACAAACATTCACCTTTAATTAGAAGAGAGCTGCTATACATACATGCATGTGACGTTTTGAACAAGGGACAAGATCTTGTGCCGAAAACGAAAGAGGCAAAAGCAAATCCAGTAAGAACTTATCGTTCCTCCGTAATACACCAGCAAGCACCCAGATTAAACAATGTAGTAACCAGGACACAAGATGTAATTAAACTAGAGGAAGTACTAGTAGCTAGTAGTAGAGGAGTTGGACAATGGCAGTTAGCTAATCTACCAAAAACACTTCGGCTCCCGGTCTCCCACTAGGTCATATCCAGTACTCGTGTCCGCTTCCATTTATTATTCTATGGAGTAGATTTGATCTTTTTCTCCCTCTCTCTCTCCTGTTTGTTTATCTTCATTTTGGTTTCCCAAGTTTGCTTTGAGAGAAACCAGCACTACTACCTGCATTGTGTACAACTTTTCTTCTGATTTTTATTTCTTGGCCAGATTTTACCGAACATTGCAACATTTCTTTTAATATTTTCATTTTTTTTGTGCACCTCATTCCCATCGAGGCCATCAAAGTTGGTTGCTGAATTATTTTCACAAGTGAAAGAAAATCACTAAAGCATTGACGAGACGAAACACAAGGAATCTGCATCCGTTAGCTAGCTAGCTTCAAACATCTGCGGGAACGTCACTTAACAAATTGACAAGATGATGCACCTTTTCAATTGTTATTCTTATTCTCTTCTCTTTTAATCTATTAAACCACATAGCTATCATTCGTTTGAGACATAAGCTGATGCTCAACATTGTCAAACAGAGAAAACTATTACTCAAACACCAGTTTCTCGAAAGTTCAAAGTCCATTCTCTAAGTTACCCCACTTAGAAGCTGTTGTTAAAAAAACTAAGTAAACTATTTCAAAAAGCATTTTGATCAAATGAAAGAAAAATAAAAAGGTTGGCTTGATGGGCACACCAGAGTGAGTAGATAGAGTGTAGGAGAAGGCCACACGGGCGCGCCCACGGCAAGGAGGATCAGGTGGGGGAGCAGAGCAGAGAGCTTCCCGAGCAAAGATCCCCAAGACCCAATACAAAACGAGTAAAACAAGAGCAAAGCGGCCAAAGAAAAAAATAGCAGGAAAAAAGAGGCGCAGAAAATCCCCACTTCACTCGTCCCCCCTCTCTCTTCTACCTCTCTCTCTCTCTGCGTCCGTCCGCGCTCCCCAACCCCCCACCCATGCTGTAACTACACTGCATCGCCAGTTCGTACCACACCTCATCCTTCCTCCTCCTCCTCGCAGGCAGGGAGGCGCGCCACGTCGATCCGGGAGGGGCGCCGCCCGCGCGCGCCGCCGGCGGAAGAGGCAGAGGGAGCGCCGAATCTGGGGCCGGGGGGAGCTGCATTGCCGGCGCGGGCGGCCAGATCTCCGGCGCCATCGGGCCGCCGCGGCACGGCATGGTGGCTGCCGCCGCCGCGCCAGATCCGGCCCGCACGTCGCGCCCGCCGCTCACGCCGGCGCTCGACAAGCCCAACTCCGGCGCAGCGGCGCCCCGCCGCCCCGCGCGCTCCGGCAGCAAGCCCGTCTCCTCGCGCTACCTCGCCTCCGCCGCGTCGCCGGCCTCCTCCACCTCGTCGACTTCGTCCTCGTCGTCCTCGTCCGCCTCGTCGCGCCGCTCCCTGTCAGCGCAGCGCGGCCGCTCCTCGACTCCACCGCCGCAGCACGCCACGTCGCCCACGCCCGTGGCCGCGGCGGCAACGGCCGCGACCGTGACGGCGACCACGATGCGGAGCCTCTCGGTGTCCTTCCAGGGGGAGTCCTTCTTCTACCAGACGTCGCGCGCGCCGCGGGCCGCGTCGCCGTCCTCCCCTGCCGGCCGGCGGGGCCCCACGCCGGAGCGGCGGAAGAGCGTGTCCTCTGTGCCGGAGGCCGAGAACGCGCGGCCCCAGCACCGATGGCCCGCGGCCAAGCCCAAGGCGTCGGACCCGCTCGCTCGCAGCCTCGACTGTAACCTCGACCGCAAGGACTCCATCCTGGCTGCCGTTCAACTACTACGCCGATCCATGGCCTTCGACTCCACCACCTCCTTCTCACCCTCTGACCATGCCGCGGCCGCTGGTCCTGACCTCTCCGCCTCCGACACCGACAGTGTCTCCTCCGGTAGCAACTCGGGAGCCGGTGATCCGCCACGCCGCGGCATCAGCGTGCCAGCGAGGTTCTGGCAGGAAACTAACAGCCGCCTACGAAGGCTTCCGGACGCAGGGCTGCCGCAACAGTCGTCTGGACGGAGATCGTTCTCAGACAGTCAAATGTCACCGAGGCTGCCTGGCCGGTCCCCGTCTCCAAGCCGAGGAAGCAAGGGGACGGCGAGCCCATCTAGGGGGCGAGCTGGGGAGGCATCACCAAATGGGCACATGGTTCAGACGGCAGCAAATGCGCCTTCTATCATTAGCTTTGCTGCAGAGGTGAGGAGGGCAAAGAAGGGGGAGAACAGAATTGAGGAGGCACACAGATTGCGAATGCTGGACAACCAGCATTTGCAGTGGCGGTGCATCAATGCTCGGACAGATGCAACCCTTCTGGTGCAGAGCTTCACTGCCGAGGTAAATCTTAACCTATGAACTTTTCTATATACCTTTTGTTCAAATGTTGATAGCTTGTTGTTAAACCTAAGTTCACTCTAAAATTCCACTTTGTGCCTCTGATAGGTAGCACTTCACTAGTTAACAAAACCAATTTTGCTGTTGTGGTTGCTTGCTTAATATTTTTATTACTGCAAATGTGCGGTAATTCTGGGATAATATGCTACTCTAGTGATCTAAAAAGTCTTATATTTCTTAGGACATTTAGTATTCGCTAGCTGCCTTTTTCAGGATAACGGTTAGTTTTTCACAATCTACATTGATTAGCAGATGATTTGTAAAGCGAACATATCCAACCCTTTTCAGTCAAATGTAGCGATCCTAGCTATACTATCTCTGATTGTTGATAGAGGAGATAAGGAGAATCTTTGAACACACTGCATTTCAAATGTATAAAGTATGCATCATTACTTAAGTTTGCCCCGGTCTGTTGAATCAAACCAAACTTGTTGTTTTGGACTTTGATGGACATAGTTGAAGGCGCAGGCAGACTGGCATGCAATTGTGGGTGTACGAAAACACAAATTTAAGATTGGTTATTCATTAACATCTATGCCCTATTTGAAAAGTATGGATCACAGCTCAACATGTATTGTCATAAATAACTGGACTAAGCTATTAGACTTTATGAGAACAAGGGGATACTAATGATGAAAGATTATCCATCTCACACGAATTGCAGTTAATACTATCTGATAAATCATGTACTTCCTTTTGAGCACGAAGAAAAGAAAGGGTACCAAATTAGGCATGGAAAAAGAATGATAGCTGTCCTCGTGGTTTGTGTAACCCAGTTTTTCAGCTCACCATGGATGTCCTTTTTCATTGGTACTCTAGGTTACTCTCTAGTGATTACTATGCGAATCTAGTGATTGTGAGGCTTCAGCTAAATCCTACACGTGTGTACATGTATTTACCGCTGGCAGTGAAATCCACAGTTTATATTATGTGAAACAAATGGATATACACACTAAAATTGGCAAATATAGAGATGCTTAATCACTTGTACTTGCAAAGCTATCTTTTGATAAAACTACATTGTATTTTGAAACTTCTTACATTGCAGCATAATTATATGCCTATGCGTAAAATAATCGGAAAAGGCCCAATATGTTTTTATTATAACAACTGTTTTCTATCTCATTTTTTTCATCAGAAAACCCTACACAGTGCATGGAAGGAAATATCAAAGTTGCGTGACAATGTCAGTTCGAAAAGGTGCAAACTCCAGCTTCAAAAACAAAAACTGAAGCTGTTTGCTATTCTTAGGGGAGAGGTATGTGATATGAGTTACATAGCTTATCTTATTGCTTTTACCGTTTTATGGTTTGTATATGATTTTCTTTTCCTTTTATTTACTTTGTATAGCTTATTTATCTGACAGCTTTCATTTGACATGTTCAGATGTCTTATCTAGAGGAGTGGTCTCATGTCGAGAAACACCATTCAAGTTCTTTGTCAGCAGCAATTGAAGCACTAAAGGCCAGTACTCTCCGTCTTCCAGTTGTTGGTGGTGCAAAGGTGGGAATTTTCTCATCAAACCTTAGCTGACTCGTTTTGTTTTCCGCAAGCTAACAATTGCTTATCTCTGAGCAGGCTGATGCCCAAGGTGTGAAGGAGGCTGTTAACTCAGCGGTTGATGTAATGCATACAATGGCATCTTCGATGTGTAATTTGTTGTCAAAGGTGCATTCCAACATCCTGCAAAGCTTCAATCCACATTTCTTTTCCTTGGTTTCGGTTGTTATATAATCTCAACTTGTCAAGAAGGAACTCATCATTTTTATGTCACAACAAGCCCACAAAATAGATGAATAGATCCATATAAGCTCCATCCCTGATGGATGGCTTTGTGATAATGCTGAAAATTGTATTTATTCTTGATTTCTCTTATTGTGTTGTATAAGATAATCTTTGGCACTATGCCTTAGTATGCACCTCTTAGTTATTAAGGCTCTGTTCGGTATTGCAGTGGATTTTAATAATCCTTCTTGTCTTAACCAGCTTTTGCCCTATTTTACCGTTCACTTGACCAAAATTTCCGACTTCTGTCAGATATTCTTCCGGATCAGTTTATAAAATAAGTTCGGCACAACACACGTCAGTGACTACATACTGGGCCTAAGTCTGCCTGGTGTCTTTGTTTTTGACAACTACATTTTTCTTTCTTTATATAGCTTATAAGGTCGTATGACATAGTCTGTTCTTCTAGTTCCTGATCTGTCTTGAGTATGAGCTCTGATTTCCAATCTGGATCTATGCTCTAATTGCTTTCTGATCCCGGTTGTAAATACATAATGACAAGTGGGCAGCTATTTTCTGCTATATTGATTCTTCATAAATGCAGATCTAAGATACATATAGGATGTAATTACACTTGATAGTCTGCTTGAAAAACAGTCCTGCGTTCTGTAATAGACCTACAGTTCTGTTGTTGATTCT
Source organism: Aegilops tauschii subsp. strangulata (assembly GCF_002575655.3). Taxonomy (NCBI): domain Eukaryota; kingdom Viridiplantae; phylum Streptophyta; class Magnoliopsida; order Poales; family Poaceae; genus Aegilops; species Aegilops tauschii. Next base: position 434,865,520 of record NC_053038.3, read on the forward strand.
GAATGTAGTCAATGAGTTTATGAAGACATAGGATGTAATTACACTTGATGGTCTACATGGCCTTGAACAATAAGCGGACTGTCAAGACATTCATGTCATGTCAATGAGTTTCTTGTGGCAATCTCCCATTTCTTAACTTGTCATAAATTTTATTGATCCAGGTGGAGGGGACAAGCTCTGTGGTGTATGAGCTTGCGAAGCTTGCAACACAAGAGCAAATGCTGTTGGACCAATCAAGGGATCTGTTGTCCACGGTGGCAGCGATACATGTAGGGAGAACTTCTATGACCTTTGGTTCAGTTCTGGACATTGTTTAGATAATCGTGTTAACCTTACATACATTGCAACGCAGGTCAAGCAGTGCAGCTTGAAAACTCACTTGCTGCAGCGAAAGCAAAGGCAGAGCCAAACACAGTGGTAGATCAGTTATCCCAGCCACGTTGGTGGTCACTACTAACATGACACGGCCTCATCTTTCCTCACTGGAGACTACTACTACAGGTAATAAAGCTGTAACCATTTGTTGGGTGTGAAGTGTGTCCCCCCTAATCCGCTCGACCGATCCCGCTGAGTGTAGCTGATTCATGTAATTTTTTTCGAGTGCATATCACCATAGAATGGCCTCCCCCCCTCTTTGCCTGCGGTTTGTTTGCAGCGGGTGTATACAGAGAGAGAAGCTAGTGTTTGACCAAAAGATAAGCTTTGCTGTAGATATGAGAAAGCTTAGCTTGCTTGTTGTCGTCGTCTGCGTGCTGAGTGCTCGAGTGCTGGTTTGTAATTCTGGGAATGGAAACAACTGTCTGTTTGATATAGGCGTTTTCATGGCCGATTAACGTGGAGATTTGTTTTCCCTTATCATAGCCTGCTCGTGCTGGATGTGTCTGCGTTGTTAATCCTGGAAGCGTGAAGTGCTCTCTCTGCTTGTTGTAACGAAACTGTGATACTTACGCTGGTCGCGTGGACCTCTGACTCTGAGCGGCTGTTGCTGTTGTCTTTCCGTGTTGCTGCTGATATTGCAGTAATTGAGAAGAAATGGTAACGTGAGATGTGTGTGGCATGTTAAATGTGGTACGGGATGTGGATCCTGCTGAGGTGTGTAGGGCACGTACCGTAATGGAAGGCCCGGACGGCGTCCGCGTCCGCCGGTTGGCGGCGTGTCACTTCACAGGCAAACCGACACAGCAGGCCACCGTCCCCCGTTGGCCGTTGCCCACGCGCGGCGAACGTACGTGCCCACCAACCGTCCTGTTCGGCTGCCTCCGCCGGAGAGCGACGGTATTCGACGGGCGCGGCGACAGGGGTGCACGGCGATTTAATACCGGCGGCCCCTTGCGCCAGCGTTGCGCGTAAAAGCAGTGCCGTGATACGGAGGGATCCAAGGCGTTTGTTGGCTCTGGACTCTGGTCGTTGCAGCCTGAACAAAAACAGGTCTTTGTATCTTAAAAAAAAACAGGTTTTTCTTGTTTGAAAAACAGTCCACCTCGAACACCAGGCAGTATCAGCGCCACGACCCTGGTTGTCCCTCGGTCGCGCAGGACTGTGCTGCGGGTCGTGCACTGGAACGAGTTTTTTCTCATAATATTTTTTATTTTAGGGGATGATGCGAGCTACTTTTGCTCCTGCCCCATGACGCCGACGCTGGGCCGTATGCCCATGTGTAATTTAGGCAGCAGGCTGAAGCCTCAGCCCATCAGCACATCATGTCTACGAGTGGCATGTTCTTGCCTCGAAAAAAAAAGAGTGGTGTCAGGACCGAACGGCGAGCATCTGAAGAATTAGAACAAAGATTCAGTTATGTTTGAATTCGTAGTTGTTGCCGCGAAGCTCTCAGCACCGTCCATCTGCGATATGACGTTCCTGCGCCCGTACCGCTTCGCGGTTTCTTGATGCTCTGGATCGCGTCCATCCTGCATCAGACGGTTGTAGCGGTTTCTTGATGCTCTGGATCGCGTCCATCCTGCATCAGACGGTTGTAGATCTCGAGCGTGTCGTTGTTTACCTTTCCGGCAAGGTGAACAATGTCTACCAACTTCAGTTTTACTTTCTTACCTTTTCCATCATTTTGTAAGGCTATAAAGCCCGGTTTCTGGATCGATGGATAACCGTCTCTTGTATTAGGGTTCCCCCCTAGCCACCAGTGTTCCTAGCCGGCCTTAGGTTCCTCTTGATTTGCATCCAAACTCTCAAAATCATCCAATAAAGTTGCTAAGATTTGAGTGTTTCAGTTAACTTGTCTGAATCTAGTTCTTCAGACCGACTCGAGTTTGACAAGTGGTAATCAAAGCTTGGTTCATCTCCCCGGCGACAGGAGATCCGGTGCTGAAGTGGAGTTGAAGGAGCCGTAAAATCCTTCACTCATGGTGTGTTCCCTGGCGGAGTGTGGCGACGACGATAGTTCGGTACAGGTCTGGAGCTGGGAAGTGGTTCAGAAACGCACCGTTTTGGCAGTAAAATCTCACCCTCCCAGCCGGATCCGATGTACTTCCGACGACGCGGCATTGGCGGTAGTGCTAGCGACGGCAGGATCAATGGCCAAGGTCTGGTTGCAGCTTTTGCTGTCGTAAAATCCCCTCCTTTACCCGAAGATCATCAATAGTGAGGTTACTTGGCTCCTTGCCAGTTCTAAAACCCTTCCTGTTCTGCTTCTTCTCACATGATGGCTGGCCAACCGACACCTCTTCCACGGAGAACTTGGAAGTACAGTCCTTGCAATTGGATGTCAAAACCCTACAACAACATAGAGAGCACGACAGGCAGGACTTTGAGGATTTCACGAGCATGTGACAAACAACTTTCAGTCACTCCAGAAAACCTTAGGGGATCTACAGGGCACTTTAAATCAGTTTATCTCTGGTTTCCCTAAACTAAGAGATAACCCACCCAATGCTCAAGATGTTAGTCAAGGCAGTGGGCAACATCAAACCCCCCAAGGCTCTCTCAAACACCCAATAGATGATCTTCATGCTCCACCAAAGGATGGCTCTGCAGTCCTTGTTTAGCGGTAGACTGGAAAAGAGCTCAGTTTGGATGGCAGCAATAGAATTCCCTATGGACACCCTCATTTTGCTCGGAACAAAAATAATGCTACTGAAGCAAAAGCTACCACTGGAGGTCCTCAAATAGGAACTGCACAACAAATTATTCAGCTAGATTAGGAACAACCTGAAGACCCTACTGAGCAGCAAGAAAGAAGAGTAGCAGATATGCCAAGAGATCAAGTGCAATCCCAATCGCGCAACATGATATGGCTAATTTTGTAGCCCGGAGTTTGACAAAAAAGGCATGTTTTTGGTTCGGTTAGCCTATTTTGTGGAATGGGAATACCAACATGGAGGCAAATTATGTCATACAAATGGGATGGGACTAACCACGATTAACCCGATTTGGGGTACGATTTGGAATCTATCTTGCCCAGCTAAGGTGAATTTTTTTTATATGGCGTACGTTGCATGGCACACTCCCATGTCGTGTTACGCTTGCTAGTAGACATATGAAGGTCTCGCCAAATTGTCCTTCTTGCTCATCTGGTCCAGAAAATACGGAGCATCTGCTATTTCTATGGCATAAAGCAAGAGCAATTTGGAGGAGACTAGGACTTGATGATATTGTTCTTAAGGCCTATGAAATAGATCGCACGGGTGAGGCGGTGCTGGAATACTTCTTATGCCAGAACAGGAATTGCGTATTATTGGAATCCAGAATGTGCGTGAAACGATTGCAATTTCAACCTGGTATCTCTGGTGGGAAAGGTGTAAATTGGTTCACAACAAGACAACTCAGAATGCGCAACCGATTTCTATGGGGATCCATGCTCTTACAACTAATTTTTTTACAACCACATCTCCTAAGGTTTCCATGAAAAAAGTGGGCTGGTCATGTCCTCCTGTGGGGTTTGTTAAACTTAACGTTGATACTTCTTTTGACCATGACCTTCTTAGGGGTACGATGGGGGCGGTCCTAAGGGATGCTAAAGGAAGATTCATTGCTGGGGGGAATGGAAAGATAGAATGGTGCGGATGTATTGTCGGCCGAAGCTCTGGCCCTAAAAGTCGGCCTATCACTCACGCAAAGGACGGGATGCAATTGTATTATCATTAACTCGGACAACATGGAGGTGATTGATATCATCAAGGAAGGAGGACGGTCAACGACTGCTGTCGTGGTTCTAAGTCTGACAGTAGAATAGGGGGTAGGAATGTAGAGGCAAGATCTCAGCTATGAAGAAGTTGTACGCACGAGTTTTACGAGTTCAAGCCCTTCTCGGAGGAAGTAATAGCCCTACGTCTCGGTGCCCGGAGGCGGTCGACTGGATTATATGCGTGTGTGTTACAGGGGGTGCGAACCCTTGTCACTGAGGAGGGGGGTGGCTTATATAGAGTTCGCCAGACCCCTCCGGCCCTCAATTACACAGGGTTTAAGGTACATTAAGACAGGGCGTTACTGGTAACGCTAGTAATAAAGTGTTATAAATGGCTATTAAGTCTAGGAGTTAATGCCCGACCGTTGCTGTGTAGAGTGACTTTAGGTCTTCAGTCCGTCGAGTGTTTCTTATTACGGTCGAGTGATCTTGATTCCTCCGAGTGGAAATGTTCCTGGTCGAGTGGGTGATGGTACCCCTCGAATGCTTCTGGCTTTAGAGTGATGTCCTTGGGGAGGGTATTTAGGTCAGGCCTGTGACCCTACCCTAGGTACATGTCCTCATCATTAACCCCCGAATGGATCAGGGTTTGAGTGAAGAAGGAGTTGAAAATACTTCCGACTCATTTTTCGCGCTTCGGGTGTGTCTTGTTTTGGATCAACGAACCGAGGTGGTGACACCAACTTCTTTTTCAGTCGCCTTGATCCATTCCTGGTTTTGTCGAGTGAAATTTTGCTGGAAGAGGTTCGAGTGCTAATGTGGAGGAGATCTTTCGTCTGACAAGTTGTTCTGTTGCCCGTGGATCTCGCGGGATTCGAATTTCGGGAAGCGCGCGGGGCGGAGGAGGCCGCAGTAATCGGGCTGGATAAGGCAAGGCCACCTCGATTCCCGTGTCGCCTTTTTTGCCACGTATCGCGGGCGCGACTGTTGTGGGATTTGATAAGATCGCCCGGGCCTACAGGTCAGTCACTCGGAAGCAACCCCATATAAGGCGTCGGACCGGGGTTTTTGAACAGTGCGTCCTCATTCTTCTTCTCCCTTCTCAGTTTTCCCCACTGCGCCTGCTCCTGCTCCAGCGCCGCCGCTCTGTTTGAGCTCCGTCCGCGGCGATGGGGAAAGAAAAGATGGTGGCTCTGGAGCGCGCGAAGAAGGCGACGACGAAGGCGAAGGGGAAAAAGTCTAGCCGGGGCGCGGTCCGGTTTGCCGCGCGGCTGGAGTCCAGGGCGACTGGATCCGGTCGACGATCCGCCAGGACGACCTCGACGATCTGGCGGAGGAGGGGCTGATTCCTCACGGATCGGCGCGGCTCCCGGAGGATGAGACCGAACCCTGACCGCGGGAGGGTGAGTGCGTCCTCCTCGCCACTCACATCGACCGTGGATTTTCTTTGCCTCCACATCCTTTTTTCCGAGCTTTCTTGAATTTCTTTGGAGCACAACTTCATCACTTTCCCCCCAACACCATCGTGTATCTTGCTGCTTTCGTGTCTCTGTGCGAAAACTTCTTGGGTTGTCGACCACATTGGGGTCTCTTCAAGCACATTTTCATGTGTCGCTCCCAGTCGGTCAAAAAGGCCAACCCGAGTGACGAGAAGACCCAAGTGATCCAGATGTGTGGGCGTCTTGGGATTCAGATGAGGGGTAAGAGCTCTTTCCCAGCCATAATTCTTCCTGAGTCAGTTCGAGGGTGGCAGTCGACCTGGTTTTACTATAAAGACCAACCGACTCCAGGCCAGTCGACTGGACTCCCTCCTTTTTTCTATGGCTCGCGTAGAGAAGCCCTCCGCCTTGAAAGTGACTCCAGGGGAGAAAGCGGAGGTGAAAGTGCTGGTTGAGCGAGTGGTCCATCTCATCCGTGAGGGTGTAACTGGAATGGATCTGCTGGAAGTCTTTCTCAGACGACGCATTCAGCCACTTCAAGCTCGCGACCATCCGATGTGGATGTACTCGGGCATTGAAGATTCCACTCGGGTGCACCCAGAAGAAGTCGACGAGGATACGGTGGAGAAGTGGCTGAAGGGCATCACCGGCAACAAGGACAACCCCAGGGGGTCCAGGAGAATCCCTCCGCTCGAGAATTCGTACGATACAGACAAGGTCCAATTCTGAATCGCCGAGTGTTATCTTGATTTACCATGAAATTGCTTATGCTTCACCGACTGACTTTGTCTTGCTTGTTTTCTTCTAGGCCCTTACTGAAATGTATTATTTGATGCCCAACGGAAAGCAGGAGCAGGACCCGGAGGGGGAGGCAAGCGGAGGTGAAAGTGGCGAGTGGCATTCTGACGGAGAGGGGGACGAGGAGAGCGATGAACCGAGTGACGAAGAAGAGGTCGACTCTCCTCCCCACAGGGAAAGGCGATCCAAACTTACTCACGACCCGGCGAGCGCCCGTGACAAGGCGACCGTTCAGACCGGGCAGTCGTCAAAGCGTCCTCGGACGTCCTCTCTGGCACCAACTGAAAAGGCTCCAAAGCAGTCCAAGGTTGTAGTGCAGAAGACTCGGAAGGCGCTGCCGAGAATCAAAATTGACGTTCCTGTTACTTCTGTGTGAGTGTCCTTCTTTCGCTTTTACTCGACACTCTGTGCTGTTTATTTTCCCCTTGGTTTGACCGAATGAATCTTGCAACTGGCAGTGCCGCTACCTCCGGGACCTCTGCTTATAAAAATGAGGACGAGGAAATGGAAGATGCGGTCACCTCCAATCCGGGTACAATCTTCGTGATTTTGTCTTCGCTTTGTCGATTGAACTGTGATATATCCAATCGGGTGATGAAATTTTGGCGACTGATCTTTTTACAGCTCTCAATGTCATTGACCTCCCCGACGACAACGAGGACGAGCCACAGAGGCCCTTGGGGAGAAGAAACAGGAAAATGTCTACTGGCAAGACGCTTCAGTCAACGCCGGTGGCGGAATCGGTAGTTCAGGACGCCGGCGATGCCAATCGGACCTCCGTCTCCTTCGCCATACCGCTGTCGAGTGCTCGGCCTTCCGCGTCAGTTGCACAGGCTCCCGCCGATCCACCTTCACTTTTTGCTACACATCACGTCCCAGAGGACCAAGTGGGTGTTGCCAAAGAGGCTATACGCCAGGCGGGCATTATGATGGAGAAGATGAAGATGGTGCGGGAAGCCAGCCAAGCTGCTTATGACGCCAGCTCCGCTCTCCAGAGCAACGCCCAGGTTAGCAGATTGCCTACCGACTCTTTTGGCTTGTTCTGTTAGGATATGGTACCTGAACACTTTATTTCAAAGAATCTTTTCATCTGTCTGCGCTTCGCATCTGTACACCCACTGGGTGTTTCGATTTGTCACTGAGCAAATCCGTACTTTGAGCTGAATTCGATGTTGTCGTCGATTGAATTTTTGAACCAGTGGGGGCACGCTGAGTGCACCCACTGGGTGTAGTCCCCGAGACTATGGTGGACTGCGGGCAGTCGATTGTAGTCTTGGAATTTGAATTTCTTCACTCGGTCTGGTCGGGCCATGTCGAGTGGAACCTTGAACCAGTGGGGGCACGCTGAGTGCACCCACTGGGTGTAGTCACCGAGACCGTGGTCGACTGCTGGCAGTCGACTATGGTCTGAAGACTCTGTTTGTTACTTTCTGTCTTTTTTTTGCACTCGAGTTGGACAGGCCTTGTCGAGTGTAAACTGAACCAGTGGGGGCACGCTAAGTGCACCCACTGGGTGTAGTCCCAGAGACTACTGTTGGATGTTTGATTCGGCAGTAGTCTTAGAATTTGTTGGCTTTATCCTTTTATCTCTCTGAAATAACCAATCTTTTCACCTGTCGACTGACCTGTTCTTTGGTTGCAGAAATCTTGTGATCTTGGAGCTTGTTTTGCTGACCTGGAGAAGCAGCAGATTCAACTCAACCTTGATCTAGAGCTGGCCAAGACAGAACTGCAGAAAGCCAAGGATGACGCCACTGGTTAGGAAGACCTGCCGACTGAGTTATCCCTGAACCGGATTTCATTCTGCTTTTTCTGAATCAAGCATTATTTCTTTCAGAGAAACTGAACCAAGCTCTGGCGAAAAAGGATCAAGATTTGGCGGCCGCGCAGAAAAAAGCTGATGAGAAAACCGCGCTCGCTGAACAGAAGTTGGCTTCAGTCAGCAAATTGGAGGAAGAAAACTCCAAGCTGAAAACTACCCTTAACGAAGCCAACAAGGAAGCGACTCGCCTGAAGAAGGACAAGGAAAATCTGAACGAGAAGATGGAAGGTATTTCCCGCAGGAGGAACGATCTGGAGAGTTATCTGGGAAGCCTTGCTAAGAAGTTGTTCGTCATGCTTGAAGGTGTTTTCTTCGATCCGACTGGTTTGTTCTTGTCGACTCGACATATGATCATTGACTCACCCTAGAATTGTGCATGCAGAGTTTTGCCGGGACTTCGAGGAAGAGACCGGGTGAATTGAACCAAGCTTGGACCCCATCAACTCTCCAGTGAAGGATGAAGCTGCCATGAATGTGCTCCGACTGGAATCCCGCATCACTGGTGTTGTTGATTATCTCGGCTGACTGAAAGTCGCGATGTCGCGGATTGACACAGCTCTCTGGCCCATGGCAACACTTCAGAATGACCTCAAGTCTATGATGGCTCGGCTCAATGAAGTTCCCAGTCGAATTCAAGAATGGAAGAAGTCTTCTGCCCGGTGCGGCGCTGATGTGGCTCTATCTCTGGTTCGCGTCCACTGTCGAGAAGCTCGGGAAGAGAAGCTGGCGACGAATAAAGTTGTTAACACCAAGAGGCACGACTTCCAGTCCTTCATGGAGACTCTCATTGCTGCCGCCACTCGAATTGCTGATGGGATCGACCTGGACGAATTCGTCGAGCCTGCCAGTCCCCCTCTTGCGGAGTGAACCAACTTTTATGGTTTGCCTTAAATTTTCCTTGGAATGCCGAGTGACTTTGTAATCGTTAAAATCCTTCGGGCTGAATGCCCGAGCACTTTGATCCGTGGTCTTGAACTTTAGGATTTATCTGAACTTGATTTATCTCTGAATATGCTTGCATTTGCCTTCGAGTGGAATTTGTTCTCCACACGGAATAATCTCTGTGCTTGAGATGCAACTCTGAGGTGGATACTCCAGTCGACTTGCACCTCGTCGTCCTTGCAGATAAGGGTGGAGCGCACGTTGTACATGTGACGCGGCTCCGAAGGAGAAGGTTGCAGTCGACCTGCACCTCGTCGTCCTTGCGGATAGGGATGGAGCGCACGTTGTATTTGTGGCGTAGCTCCGAAGGGGAAGGTTGCAGTTGACCTGCACCTCGTTGTCCTTGCGGATAGGGATGGAGCGCACGTTGTATTTGTGGCGTAGCTCCGAAGGAGAAGGTTGCAGTCGACCTGCACCTCGTCGTCCTTGCGGATAGGGATGGAGCGCACGTTGTACTTGTGGCGTAGCTCCGAAGGAGAAGGTTGCAGTCGACCTGCACCTCGTCGTCCTTGCGGATAGGGATGGAGCGCAAACTTAGGCGAGTACTGGACTGCAACTAAGCCCCTGAGTGGGAGGGTTGCTCACCACTCGGTAGGATTTTTCAAACTTAGGCGAGTAATGGACTGCAGCTAAGCCCCCGAGTGGGAGGGTTGCTCACCACTCGGTAGGATTTTACAAACTTAGGCGAGTACTGGACTGCAGCTAAGCCCCCGAGTGGGAGGGTTGCTCGCCACTCGGTAGGATTTTACAAACTTAGGCGAGTACTGGACTGAAGCTAAGCCCCCGAGTGGGAGGTTTGCTCACCACTCGGTAGGATTTTTCAAACTTAAGCGAGTACTGGACTGCAGCTAAGCCCCTGAGTGGGAGGGTTGCTCACCACTCGGTAGGATTTTACAAACTTAGGCGAGTACTGGACTGCAGCTAAGCCCCTGAGTGGGAGGGTTGCTCGCCACTCGGTAGGATTTTACAAACTTAGGCGAGTACTGGACTGCAGCTAAGCCCCCGAGTGGGAGGTTTGTTCACCACTCGGTAGGATTTTTCAAACTTAGGCGAGTACGGGACTGCAGCTAAGCCCCCGAGTGGGAGGTTTGCTCACCACTCGGTAGGATTTTTCAAACTTAGGTGAGTACTGGACTGCAGCTAAGCCCCCGAGTGGGAGGGTTGCTCACCACTCGGTAGGATTTTTCAAACTTAGGCGAGTACTGGACTGCAGCTAAGCCCCCGAGTGGGAGGGTTGCTCGCCACTCGGTAGGATTTTTAAAACTTAGGCGAGTACCGGACTGCAGCTAAGCCCCCGAGTGGGAGGGTTGCTCACCACTCGGTAGGATTTTACAAACTTAGGCGAGTACTGGACTGCAGCTAAGCCCCCGAGTGGGAGGCTTGCTCACCACTCGGTAGGATTTTTCAAACTTAGGCGAGTACTGGACTGCAGCTAAGCCCTCGAGTGAGAGGTTTGCTCATCACTCGGTAGGATTTTTCAAACTTAGGCGAAACGGATTCGCGGCTAAGCCCCCGAGTAAGAGGCTTGCTCACCACTCGGTAGGATTTTTCAAACTTAGGCGAAACGGATTCGCGGCAAAGTCACCCACTGGGGGATTTCAGACGCAAACAACAGCAACAACAATCGTTTAAGAAGACTGTAAAGCTCTTGTCTTTGATAAACAAACTACAAAGGTATTTCTTATTACATCTCATCCGAATGAGTACTTAAGTATAAAAGGGGCGGAGCAGCTCGGCATTCCAAGCCCATGGCTCGTCTTTCTGATGCATGACATTGTAAAGATGGTATGCTCCATTGTGGAGAACTCTGGTGACAATGAAGGGACCTTCCCAAGCAGGGGCGAGCTTGTGTGGTTTCTGCTGATCCACTCGAAGAACCAAGTCTCCCTCTTGAAAGGCTCGGCCCCTCACGTTTCTGGCATGGAATCGACGCAAGTCTTGCTGATAAATGGTCGACCGGATTAAGGCCATCTCTCTTCCTCCTCTAGGAGATTGACTGCGTCCTGCCGGGCCTGTTCTGCTTCATCTTCAGAGAAGAGCTCGACTCGGGGTGCATTGTGAAGCAGGTCACTCGGTAGAACAGCTTCAGCTCCATAGACCAAGAAGAATGGAGTTCGGCCAGTCGACTGATTGGGAGTTGTCCTCAATCCCCAAAGAACTGATGGAAGTTCATCGACCCAGGCGCCTGCTGCGTGCTTGAGATCATGCATCAGTCGAGGTTTCAGTCCTTTGAGAATCAAGCCATTTGCTCTTTCTGCTTGTCCATTCGACTGGGGGTGGGCGACTGAAGCATAGCCGACTCGTGTGCCTTGGGAAGCGCAGAAGGCTCTGAACTCATCAGAATCGAAGTTCGACCTGCTGTCAGTGATGATGCTGTGCGGAACCCCATATCTGAATGTCAACTCTCTGATGAAGCTGACGACAGTACTGGCTTCAAGATTCCTGATAGGCTTGGCTTCAATCCATTTGGTAAACTTGTTGACTGCTACAAGCACATGAGTGAAGCCGCTCCTACCAGTCCTCAGCGGTCCAACCATATCCAATCCCCAAACAGCAAAGGGCCAGACGAGTGGAATGGTCTTCAGGGCTGACGCAGGCTTGTGGGACATATTGGAGTAAAACTGGCAGCCTTCACATTTGTCAACTATATCTTTCGCCATTTCATTTGCTCGTGGCCAATAAAATCCAGCTCGGTATGCTTTGGCCACAATGGTCCGAGAGGACGCATGGTGGCCACAGGTCCCCGAGTGGATATCGTTGAGGATCACTCGACCTTCTTCTGGCGTTATGCATTTCTGGCTGACTCCAGTCGCACTTTCTCTGAACTGCTGTCCTCTTATCACAGTAAAGGCTTTGGATCGACGGACGATCTGTCGAGCCTCTTCTTCATCCTCTGGGAGTTCCTTCCTAAGGATATACACAATGTATGGCACTGTCCAGTCGGGAGTGATGACCAAAACCTCCATGATCAGGTCGACCACGGCTGGGACTTCGACTTCAGTCGGATCTGTGGCACTCTTAGGCCGCGGGGGCTCTTCAGTGAAAGGATCTTCTTGAACTGAAGGTGTATGAATGTGTTCCAAAAACAGGTTGCTGGGAATGGCTTCCCTCTTGGAACCTATCTTTGCCAAATCATCGGCTGCTTGATTTTTCAGTCGGGGTATATGATGGAGCTCTAACCCCTCAAACTTCTTTTCCAACTTCCTCACCGCATTGCAGTAACCAGTCATAGCTGGGCTTCTGACGTCCCACTCCTTCATCACTTGATTGACTACCAAATCTGAGTCGCCGTAGACCATGAGGCGACGGACGCCGAGTGAGATGACCATACGTAATCCATATAAGAGTGCTTCATATTCCGCTTCGTTATTGGAGGAATCAAAGTGAATCTGGAGAACATATCTGAGCTTGTCTCCTCGGGGGGATACCAGTACCACCCCAGCACCGGAACCATTCGGCATCTTGGAGCCATCAAAGAACATGGTCCAATGCTCCGAGTGGACTTGAGTCGGCAGTTGTTGTTCGATCCACTCGGCGAGGAAATCTGCTATTGCTTGGGATTTGATAGCTTTCTTTGCCTCAAACTTGATATCCAAGGGAAGGAGTTCAATCGCCCACTTTGCCACTCGACCAGTTGCATCTCTGTTGTTCAGAATCTCTGATAATGGAGCGTCGCTGACGACTGTAATGGAGTGGTCAGAGAAATAGTGTGCAACCTTCTTCGTGGTCATATAAATCCCATAAACAAGCTTCTGATAATGTGGTATCTTTGCTTTGATGGAGTCAAAACTTCAGAAACATAATATACTGGGCGCTGAACTTTATAGGCTTTTCCTTCTTCTTCCCGCTCAACCGTAAGTACTGTACTGACGACTTGTCCAGTGGCTGCAATGTAAAGCAGTAAAGGCTCTTTGCTGATTGGGGCAGCAAGCACCGGCTGGGTGGAAAGCAGGGCTTTGAGCTCTGCAAATGCTGCATCAGCTTCAGGAGTCCACTCGAACTTATCAGACTTCTTCATCAGTCGGTAAAGAGGCAATGCCTTTTCACCGAGGCGAGAAATAAATCGACTTAAGGCGGCCAAACAACCTGTAAGCTTCTGGACATCGTGCACACGCACAGGGCGTTTCATTCGGAGAATGGCACCAACTTTCTTTGGGTTAGCGTCGATCCCCTGTTCGGAAACGAGGAAGCCGAGTAATTTTCCGCCCGGAACTCCGAATGTGCACTTTGATGGATTAAGCTTGATATCATACCTTCTGAGGTTGGCAAAAGTTTCAGCAAGGTCAGCCAACAGGTCGGAACCTTTACGTGACTTAACCACAATGTCATCCATGTATGCTTCCACATTCCGATTGATTTGAGTGAGTAAACACTTCTGAATCATCCTCATGAATGTGGCTCCAGCGTTCTTCAAGCCGAATGGCATAGTGACATAACAGAAGCACCCAAATGGGGTGATGAAAGCTGTTTTTATCTCATCGGGTCCATACAGTCGGATCTGATGATACCCGGAATAAGCGTCCAGAAAGGACAAGCGCTCGCACCCCGCAGTCGAGTCAACTATTTGGTCGATGAGGGGGAGGGGAAAGTGATCTTTCGGGTAGTCCTGATTGATATGCTTGAAGTCAATGCACATGCGAAGTGAGTCGTCCTTCTTGGGGACCATGACAACATTGGCTAGCCACTCGGAGTGGTAAATCTCTCGGATAAACTCAGCTGCTAGGAGCCGAGCCACTTCTTCACCGATTGCTTTTCTCTTCTGTACGGCGGACCGTCGAAGATGTTCTTTGACTGGTTTCACTTTTGGGTCGACTCGCAAACGGTGCTCAGCCAGCCCCCTGGGAACACCCGGCATGTCAGAAGGTTTCCATGCAAAGATGTCCCAGTTCTCACGGAGGAACTGGATGAGCGCTTCTTCCTATTTGGAGTCGAGTGTTGTCGAAATGTGAGTCGGAGCAGCATTGGGATCAGTCGAGTGAATATGAATCGGCTTCGTTTTACCAGGCGACTGAAATGCTGAATCCGTGGCAGGCTTCTTAGCTCGCAACAAATCACTCGGATCTGCATTTTTTTTGATACTCCTGCAATTCTACTACTGTCATTTGCGCATCGGCGATCTTTGAGCCCTTCTGGAAGCACTCTTCTGCGTTCTTCCGATTGCCAGTGATAGTGATCACTCCTTTAGGACCAGGCATCTTCAATTTGAGGTAAACGTAACATGGTCGAGCCATGAAACGTGCATAAGCCGGCCTGCCCAGAATAGCATGATAAGCACTCTGGAAATCCACGACTTCAAACATCAACTTTTCTTTGCGGTAATTCTTGGAATCACCGAAAACCACATCGAGGGTGATCTGGCCAAGTGACTCAGCCTTCTTGCCAGGAATAACTCCATGGAAACTCATATTGCTTTCACTGAGTGTGGACATCGGAATGCCCATTCCTTTCAAGGTCTCCGCATACAGTATATTCAGGCCACTGCCACCATCCATCAGAACCTTAGTCAACCGAGTGCCTTCGACGACTGGGTCGACCACCAACGCTTGCCTCCCAGGGGTGGCTATGTGTGTCGGGTGATTAGACTGGTCGAATGTAATGGCAGTCCGAGACCACTTCAAATAACTGGGCGTCGCCGGAGCGACCATGTTCACTTCTCTATTGACGACTTTCAGTCGACTCTTGCTCTCAACATCAGCAAAAATCATCAGAGTGGAATTGACGTGGGGGTAACCATCATCGTCCTCTTCCTTATCCTCAACTTTGTCCGATTCTTTCTCCTTCTCTTTGGGCTGTTTCTCCCGGAACTGCTGGATTAGGAGCCGACACTGTCGAGTGGTATGTTTTGGATAAATGAGATTACCCTCCTCATCTTTTTTGGTGTGAATGTGGCATGGTAAATCCAACACATCATTTCCATCTTGATCTTTTACTTTCTTGGGGTTCCATGGCCCTTTGGGCTTCCCCTTGAACTTTCCTTGAGTCACGGCTAAGGCTTCTCCGGGAGCAGCTGGCTCGGCTTTGCGCTTTTGCTTCCGACTGGAGTTCCCTCCCCCGGTTTCGTGGGCGACTGTTTTGTGCTTGCCACTTCGGAGCCGATCCTCCTCTTCACCATTAGCATATTTGGTGGCAATCTCCATCATTCGACTCAGAGACATATCTCCGGTCCGACCGAACTTCAGATTCAATTCTCGATACTTGACACCTTCTTTGAAGGCACAAACTGCTTGGTGATCTGACACATTCTCCATCGTGTGGTGTAACGTGATCCATCTCTGGATATAATCCCTCAAAGTTTCATTCGGCTTCTGAACACAAGATTGTAGCTCTGTTAGCCCTGCTCGCCATTTGCAAGTACCTTCAAATGTTCTGACAAACACTCGGGCAAGCTCTTCCCAGCTATAAATACTGCCAGGTGCTAACTGATTCAACCACGCTCTGGCCGAGCCCTCTAACATCAGAGGAAGGTGCTTCATGGCCACTTCATCATTGCCACCACCAATCTGCACAACCACTCGGTAGTCCTCAAGCCAAGTGTCAGGCTTGGACTCACCAGTGAACTTGCTGACTCCAGTCGCCAACCTGAAGTTGGGAGGAATCACTGCTGCTCTGATGGCTTTGCTGAAACACTCGGGACCTGAAACATGCACTCTGCCACCGGTCGGATAATCTCTATCGTGGCCATCTCTGTGTGCCCTGTTCCTGTCGACCAGTCCTTGAACGAGAATGGATCTTGCGTCAAAGCCCGGCTCCCGGGGGTCGACTGGAATCCTTCGCCCACCACTGTGAGGGCGTCTGTCTATCCACTCCTTGGGGGAGG
This sequence comes from Aegilops tauschii subsp. strangulata, assembly GCF_002575655.3. Taxonomy (NCBI): domain Eukaryota; kingdom Viridiplantae; phylum Streptophyta; class Magnoliopsida; order Poales; family Poaceae; genus Aegilops; species Aegilops tauschii. Next base: position 434,881,416 of record NC_053038.3, read on the forward strand.
CGTGGGTACTCGACGATGATCATACTGCTCACGGTTTCTGTATTGATCCTGTCGATCTCCACATCCCTCACGCCTTGGAGGCGATCTTGGGCTGTGAGCCGACTGAACAGTGTCTGCCATTACAGATCTACTGTGGATCCTATTCCGAGACTGTGACACTGCTGTGTTCTGCTCCCCCGCCGCCCGGAGCAAAGCCCGGATTTGCATCAAACCTCTATCAGCCTCCGACTGGGAAGGCTAAATCGACTCTGCTATTCGGGCAGCAGCTATGAGATTCTGGATCGGAGTTCGATATACCTGGGCTGGAGGCGGAAAAAGTTGTCGTCGATTGGACTCAGGAACTCGCTGCCGAGCACGCTCGTCGAGTGCGTGCTGGAGGTTCTCCAGTCGAGTGCGCTCAGCCAGGTTGGCCAGGCGCGCCTCCTCCAAGGCCCGGGCCTCGGGAGTTTCTCCAACGATAGGAGTGTGAAGTGCATCCATGTTACGGCGGCGAAGCTCTTGTTGGGAATCGTAGCATAATTTAAAATTTTCCTACGCTCACCAAGATGCATCTATGGAGTCTACTAGCAACGAGGGGAAAGGAGTGGATCTACATACCCTTGTAGATCGCGAGCGGAAGCGTTCCAATGAACGTGGATGACGGAGTCGTACTCGCCGTGATCCAAATCACCGATGATCGAGTGCCGAACGGACGGCACCTCCGCGTTCAACACACGTACGGTGCAGCGACGTCTCCTCCTTCTTGATCCAGCAAGGGGGAAGGAGAGGTTGATGGAGATCCAACAGCACGACGGCGTGGTGGTGGATGTAGCGGGTCTCCGGCAGGGCTTCGCCGAGCTTCTGCGAGAGAGAGAGAGGTGTTGCAGGGGAGGAGGGAGGCGCCCAAGGCTTAGATGTTGCTGCCCTCCCTTCCCCCCACTATATATAGGGCCAAGGGAGAGGGGGGGGGGGGGGGGCGCAGCCTTGCCCCTTCCTTCAAGGAAGGGTGCGGCCAGGGGGGAGTCCTTCCCCCCCAAGGCACCTCGGAGGTGCCTTCCCCCTTTAGGACTCTCCCTTCTTTCTTATCTCTTGCGCATGGGCCTCTTGGGGCTGGTGCCCTTGGCCCATATAGGCCAAGGCGCACCCCTTACAGCCCATGTGGCCCCCCGGGGCTGGTGGACCCCCTTGGTGGACCCCCGGACCCCTTTCGGCACTCCCGGTACAATACCGATAAAGCGCGAAACCTTTCCGGCGACCAAAATAAGACTTCCCATATATAAATCTTTACCTCCGGACCATTCCGGAACCTCTCGTGACGTCCGGGATCTCATCCGGGACTCCGAACAACTTTCGGGTTTCCGCATACATATATCTCTACAACCCTAGCGTCACCGGACCTTAAGTGTGTAGACCCTACGGGTTCGGGAGACATGCAGACATGACCGAGACGCCTCTCCGGTCAATAACCAACAGCGGGATCTGGATACCCATGTTGGCTCCCACATGTTCCACGATGATATCATCGGATGAACCACGGTGTCGAGGATTCAATCAATCCGTATGCAATTCCCTTTGTCAATCGGTATGTTACTTGCCCGAGATTCGATCGTCGGTATCCCAATACCTTGTTCAATCTCGTTACCGGCAAGTCTCTTTACTCGTACCGCAATGCATGATCCCGTGACTAACGCCTTAGTCATATTGAGCTCATTATGATGATGCATTACCGAGTGGGCCCAGAGATACCTCTCCGTCACACGGAGTGACAAATCCCAGTCTCGATCCGTGCCAACCCAACAGACACTTTCGGAGATACCCGTAATGCACCTTTATAGTCACCCAGTTACGTTGTGACGTTTGGCACACCCAAAGCACTCCTACGGTATCCGGGAGTTGCACGATCTCATGGTCCAAGGAAAAGATACTTGACATTGGAAAAGCTCTAGCAAACGAAACTACACGATCTTTTATGCTATGCTTAGGATTGGGTCTTGTCCATCACATCATTCTCCTAATGATGTGATCCCGTTATCAATGACATCCAATGTCCATAGTCAGGAAACCATGACTATCTGTTGATCAACGAGCTAGTCAACTAGAGGCTTACTAGGGACAGGTTGTGGTCTATGTATTCACACATGTATCACGATTTCCGGACAATACAATTATAGCATGAATAATAGACAATTACCATGAACAAAGAAATATAATAATAACCATTTATTATTGCCTCTAGGGCATATTTCCAACAGTCTCCCACTTGCACTAGAGTCAATAATCTAGTTACATTGTGATGAATCGAACACCCATTGCGTCCTGGTGTTGATCATGTTTTGCCCTAGGGAGAGGTTTAGTCAGCGGATCTGCTACATTCAGGTCCGTGTGCACTTTACAAATATCTATGTCTCCATTTTGAACACTTTCACGAATGGAGTTGAAGCGACGCTTGATATGTCTGGTCTTCCTGTGAAACCTGGGCTCCTTCGCAAGGGCAATAGCTCCAGTGTTGTCACAAAAGAGAGTCATTGGGCCCGACGCATTGGGAATCACCCCTAGGTCGGTAATGAACTCCTTCATCCAGACTGCTTCCTGTGCTGCCTCCAAGGCTGCCATGTACTCCGCTTCACATGTAGATCCCGCCACGACGCTTTGCTTGCAACTGCACCAGCTTACTGCTCCTCTATTCAATATATACACGTATCCGGTCTGTGACTTCGAGTCATCCAGATCTGTGTCGAAGCTAGCGTCGACGTAACCCTTTACGACGAGCTCTTCGTCACCTCCATAAACGAGAAACATATCCTTAGTCCTCTTCAGGTACTTCAGGATATTCTTGACCGCTGTCCAGTGTTCCTTGCCGGGATTACTTTGGTACCTTCCTACCAAACTTACGGCAAGGTTTACATCAGGTCTGGTACACAGCATGGCATACATAATAGACCCTATGGCCGAGGCATAGGGGATGACACTCATCTGTTCTATATCTTCTGCCGTGGTCGGGCATTGAGCCGTGCTCAATTGCACACCTTGCAATACAGGCAAGAACCCCTTCTTGGACTGATCCATACTGAACTTCTTCAATATCTTGTCAAGGTATGTACTCTGTGAAAGACCAATGAGGCGTCTTGATCTATCTCTATAGATCTTGATGCCTAATATATAAGCAGCTTCTCCAAGGTCCTTCATTGAAAAACATTTATTCAAATAGGCCTTTATACTTTCCAAGAATTCTATATCATTTCCCATCAATAATATGTCATCCACATATAATATGAGAAATGCTACAGAGCTCCCACTCACTTTCTTGTAAACACAGGCTTCTCCATAAGTCTGTGTAAACCCAAACGCTTTGATCATCTCATCAAAGCGAATGTTCCAACTCCAAGATGCTTGCACCAGCCCATAGATTGAGCGCTGGAGCTTGCATACTTTGTTAGCATTCTTAGGATCGACAAAACCTTCCGGATGCATCATATACAACTCTTCCTTAAGGAAGCCGTTAAGGAATGCCGTTTTGACGTCCATCTGCCATATCTCATAATCATAGTATGCGGCAATTGCTAACATGATTCGGACGGACTTCAGCTTCGCTACGGGTGAGAAAGTCTCATCGTAGTCAACCCCTTGAACTTGTCGATAACCCTTAGCGACAAGTCGAGCTTTGTAGATGGTCACATTACCATCTGCGTCCGTCTTCTTCTTAAAGATCCATTTGTTTTCTATGGCTCGCCGCTCATCGGGCAAGTCAGTCAAAGTCCATACTTTGTTTTCATACATGGATTCTATCTCGGATTTCATGGCTTCTAGCCATTTGTCGGAATCCGGGCCCGCCATCGCTTCTTCATAGTTCGAAGGTTCACCGTTGTCTAACAACATGATTTCAAGGACAGGGTTGCCGTACCACTCTGGTGCGGAACGTGTCCTTGTGGACCTACGAAGTTCAGTGGCAACTTGATCCGAAGCTTCATGATCATCATCATTAACTTCCTCCCCCGTCGGTGTAGGCACCACAGGAACATTTTCCCGCGCTGCACTATTTTCCGACTCGGAAGGGGTGACTATCACCTCATCAAGTTCCACTTTCCTCCCACTCAATTCTTTCGAGAGAAACTCCTTCTCTAGAAAGGACCCGTTCTTGGCAACGAAGATCTTGCCTTCGGATCTGAGGTAGAAGGTGTACCCAATAGTTTCCTTAGGGTATCCTATGAAGACGCATTTTTCCGATTTGGGTTCGAGCTTTTCAGGTTGAAGTTTCTTGACATAAGCATCGCATCCCCAAACTTTTAGAAACGACAGCTTAGGTTTCTTCCCAAACCATAATTCATACGGTGTCGTCTCAACGGATTTAGACGGTGCCCTATTTAAAGTGAATGCGGCAGTCTCTAAAGCATAACCCCAAAATGAGAGCGGTAAATCGGTAAGAGACATCATAGATCGCACCATATCCAATATAGTGCGATTACGACGTTCGGACACACCATTTCTCTGAGGTGTTCCAGGCGGCGTGAGTTGTGAAACTATTCCACATTTCCTTAAGTGTGTACCAAATTCGTGACTTAAATATTCTCCACCACGATCTGATCGTAAGAATTTTATTTTCTTGTCACGTTGATTCTCAACCTCACTCTGAAATTCCTTGAACTTTTCAAAGGTTTCAGACTTGTGTTTTATTAGGTAGACATACCCATATCTACTTAAATCATCAGTGAGAGTGAGAACATAACGATATCCTCCGCGAGCCTCAACACTCATTGGACCACACACATCGGTATGTATGATTTCCAATAAGTTGGTTGCTCGCTCCATTGTTCCAGAGAACGGAGTCTTGGTCATCTTACCCATGAGGCATGGTTCGCACGTGTCAAATGATTCGTAATCAAGAGACTCCAAAAGTCCATCTGCATGGAGCTTCTTCATGCGCTTGACACCAATGTGACCAAGGCAGCAGTGCCACAAGTATGTGGGACTATCGTTATCAACTTTACATCTTTTGGTATTCACACTATGAACATGTGTAACATCACGTTCGAGATTTATCAAAAATAAACCATTGACCAGCGGGGCATGACCATAAAACATATCTCTCAAATAAATAGAACAACCATTATTCTCAGATTTAAATGAGTAGCCATCTCGAATTAAACGAGATCCAGATACAATGTTCATGCTCAAAGCTGGCACTAAATAACAATTATTGAGGTTAAAACTAATCCCGTGGGTAGATGCAGAGGTAGCGTGCCGACGGCGATCACATCGACCTTGGAACCATTCCCGACGCGCATCGTCACCTCGTCCTTTGCCAGTCTCCGTTTATTCCGTAGTTCCTGTTTTGAGTTACAAATATGAGCAACCGCACCGGTATCAAATACCCAGGAGCTACTACGAGTACTGGTAAGGTACACATCAATTACTTGTATATCACATATACCTTGGGTGTTGCCGGCCTTCTTCTTGTCCGCTAAATATTTGGGGCAGTTCCGCTTCCAGTGACCACTTCCCTTGCAGTAAAAGCACTCAGTCTCGGGCTTGGGTCCATTCTTTGACTTCTTCCCGGTAACTGGCTTACCGGGCGCGGCAACTCCCTTGCCGTCCTTCTTGAAGTTCTTCTTACCCTTGCCCTTCTTGAACTTAGTGGTTTTATTCACCATCAACACTTGATGTTCTTTTCTGATCTCTACCTCAGCTGATTTCAGCATTGAATATACCTCAGGAATGGTCTTTTCCATCCCCTGCATATTGTAGTTCATCACAAAGCTCTTGTAGCTTGGTGGAAGCGACTGGAGGATTCTGTCAATGACCGCGTCATCCGGGAGATTAACTCCCAGCTGAGACAAGCGGTTGTGCAACCCAGACATTCTGAGTATGTGCTCACTAACAGAACTGTTCTCCTCCATTTTACAGCTGAAGAACTTGTCGGAGACATCATATCTCTCGACCCGGGCATGAGCTTGAAAAACCAGTTTCAGCTCCTCGAACATCTCATATGCTCCATGTTTCTCAAAACGCTTTTGGAGACCCGGTTCTAAGCTGTAAAGCATGCCGCACTGAACGAGGGAGTAATCATCAGCACGCTGCTGCCAAGCGTTCATAATGTCTTGGTTCTCAGGGATTGGTGCTTCACCTAGCGGTGCTTCTAAGACATAATCTTTCTTGGCTGCTATGAGGATGATCCTCAGGTTCCGGACCCAGTCTGTATAGTTGCTGCCATCATCTTTCAGCTTGGTTTTCTCTAGGAACGCGTTGAAATTGAGGACAACGTGGGCCATTTGATCTACAATACATAGTGTAAAGATTTTAGACTAAGTTCATGATAATTAAGTTCATATAATCAAATTATTTAATGAACTCCCACTCAGATAGACATCCCTCTCGTCATCTAAGTGAAACATGATCCGAGTTCAACTAGGCCGTGTCCGATCATCACGTGAGACGGACTAGTCAAGATCGGTGAACATCTCCATGTTGATCGTATCTTCTATACGACTCATGCTCGACCTTTCGGTCCTCCGTGTTCCGAGGCCATGTCTGTACATGCTAGGCTCGTCAAGTCAACCTAAGTGTATTGCGTGTGTTCCGAGGCCATGTCTGTACATGCTAGGCTCGTCAACACCCGTTGTATTCGAACGTTAGGATCTATCACACCCGATCATCACGTGGTGCTTCGAAACAACGAACCTTCGCAACGGTGCACAGTTAGGGTGAACACTTTCTTGAAATTATTATAAGGGATCATCTTACTTACTACCGTCGTTCTAAGCAAATAAGATGCAAAAACATGATAAACATCACATGCAATCATATAGTCACATGATATGGCCAATATCATCATGCTCCTTTGATCTCCATCTTCGGGGCACCATGATCATCTTCTTCACCGGCATGACACCATGATCTCCATCATCATGATCTCCATCATTGTGTCTTCATGAAGTCGTCACGCCAATGATTACTTCTACTTGTATGGCTAACGCGTTTAGCAACAAAGTAAAGTAAATTACATGGCGTTATTCAATGACACGCAGGTCATGCAAAATAATAAAGACAACTCCTATGGCTCCTGCCGGTTGTCATACTCATCGACATGCAAGTCGTGATTCCTATTACAAGAATATGATCAATCTCATACATCACATATATCATTCATCACATCTTCTGGCCATATCATATCACATATATCACTTGCTGCAAAAACAAGTTAGACGTCCTCTAATTGTTGTTGCAAGTTTTACGTGGTTTGTAGGTTTCTAACAAGAACGTTTTCTTACCTACGTATGACCACAACGTGATTTGCCAATTTCTATTTACCCTTCATAAGGACCCTTTTCATCGAATCCGTTCCGACTAAAGTAGGAGAGACAGACACCCGCTAGCCACCTTATGCAACTAGTGCATGTCAATCGGTGGAACCTGTCTCACGTAAGCGTACGTGTAAGGTCGGTCCGGGCCGCTTCATCCTACAATGCCGCCGAAACAAGAAACGACTAGTAGCGGCAAGAAGAATTGGCAACATCAACGCCCACAACTTCTTTGTGTTCTACTCGTGCATAGTAACTACGCATAGGCCTGGCTCATGATGCCACTGTTGGGAATCGTAGCATAATTTAAAATTTTCCTACGCTCACCAAGATGCATCTATGGAGTCTACTAGCAACGAGGGGAAAGGAGTGGATCTACATACCCTTGTAGATCGCGAGCGGAAGCGTTCCAATGAACGTGGATGACGGAGTCGTACTCGCCGTGATCCAAATCACCGATGACCGAGTGCCGAACGGACGGCACCTCCGCGTTCAACACACGTACGGTGCAGCGACGTCTCCTCCTTCTTGATCCAGCAAGGGGGAAGGAGAGGTTGATGGAGATCCAACAGCACGACGGCGTGGTGGTGGATGTAGCGGGTCTCCGGCAGGGCTTCGCCGAGCTTCTGCGAGAGAGAGAGAGGTGTTGCAGGGGAGGAGGGAGGCGCCCAAGGCTTAGATGTTGCTGCCCTCCCTTCCCCCCACTATATATAGGGCCAAGGGAGAGGGGGGGGCGCAGCCTTGCCCCTTCCTTCAAGGAAGGGTGCGGCCAGGGGGGAGTCCTTCCCCCCCAAGGCACCTCGGAGGTGCCTTCCCCCTTTAGGACTCTCCCTTCTTTCTTATCTCTTGCGCATGGGCCTCTTGGGGCTGGTGCCCTTGGCCCATATAGGCCAAGGCGCACCCCTTACAGCCCATGTGGCCCCCCGGGGCTGGTGGACCCCCTTGGTGGACCCCCGGACCCCTTTCGGCACTCCCGGTACAATACCGATAAAGCGCGAAACCTTTCCGGCGACCAAAATAAGACTTCCCATATATAAATCTTTACCTCCGGACCATTCCGGAACCTCTCGTGACGTCCGGGATCTCATCCGGGACTCCGAACAACTTTCGGGTTTCCGCATACATATATCTCTACAACCCTAGCGTCACCGGACCTTAAGTGTGTAGACCCTACGGGTTCGGGAGACATGCAGACATGACCGAGACGCCTCTCCGGTCAATAACCAACAGCGGGATCTGGATACCCATGTTGGCTCCCACATGTTCCACGATGATATCATCGGATGAACCACGGTGTCGAGGATTCAATCAATCCGTATGCAATTCCCTTTGTCAATCGGTATGTTACTTGCCCGAGATTCGATCGTCGGTATCCCAATACCTTGTTCAATCTCGTTACCGGCAAGTCTCTTTACTCGTACCGCAATGCATGATCCCGTGACTAACGCCTTAGTCATATTGAGCTCATTATGATGATGCATTACCGAGTGGGCCCAGAGATACCTCTCCGTCACACGGAGTGACAAATCCCAGTCTCGATCCGTGCCAACCCAACAGACACTTTCGGAGATACCCGTAATGCACCTTTATAGTCACCCAGTTACGTTGTGACGTTTGGCACACCCAAAGCACTCCTACGGTATCCGGGAGTTGCACGATCTCATGGTCCAAGGAAAAGATACTTGACATTGGAAAAGCTCTAGCAAACGAAACTACACGATCTTTTATGCTATGCTTAGGATTGGGTCTTGTCCATCACATCATTCTCCTAATGATGTGATCCCGTTATCAATGACATCCAATGTCCATAGTCAGGAAACCATGACTATCTGTTGATCAACGAGCTAGTCAACTAGAGGCTTACTAGGGACAGGTTGTGGTCTATGTATTCACACATGTATCACGATTTCCGGACAATACAATTATAGCATGAATAATAGACAATTACCATGAACAAAGAAATATAATAATAACCATTTATTATTGCCTCTAGGGCATATTTCCAACAGCTCTTCCCTCTGCTGCAAAGAGAGGGGCTCGGGGCGGTACTCCTCGTGGACACGCGACGGATCGCCTCCGCCATCGCCACCGCCGTCGCGGGGGAAGCCAGGAGGACTGCGCGGTCCGTTGACCATCAGCACTTCCGCCGCGGGGTCACTACTGTCGCACTCGGATGCAGTCTCAACGGAGCCAGTCGACAGGTCGAACAGGCCATAGAGAGTTTCGTCGGGCTCGATTGCCGCGACTTGGGGGTGGCCGACTGGCGAGCCACCGCGTGCCTCACCCACCGCTGGAGACTCGACCGACCGGAGCGCTTGCACCGGTGGGCAGCAGGGAGTGAAGACGCCACAGGAGCCGACCGATACTGGGTCGACGGCTGCCGCAGGAGGACGCCGCGGACGCACGCGCGAAAGTGCGTTGCCCCGCGGACGGGGAGCGCCTCAGTCGAGTGGAGCCTCTTGGAGCCAAGTGGAGTCGTCGGTGACGAACACGAGCGCACCGAGACGGTCTCGCAGCCCTCGGCCAATCCTCCGCCTGAAACCATGCTGGTGGGGATCGAAAAAATTGCAACTTCTCCAACAAGTCGCTAAGACACCTGCCCCACGGTGGGCGCCAACTGTCGTGGTTCTAAGTCTGACAGTAGAATAGGGGGTAGGAATGTAGAGGCAAGATCTCAGCTATGAAGAAGTTGTACGCACGAGTTTTACGAGTTCAGGCCCTTCTCGGAGGAAGTAACAACCCTACGTCTCGGTGCCCGGAGGCGGTCGACTGGATTATATGCGTGTGTGTTATAGGGGGTGCGAACCCTTGTCACTGAGGAGGGGGGGGGGTGGCTTATATAGAGTTCGCCAGACCCCTCCGGCCCTCAATTACACAGGGTTTAAGGTACATTAAGACAGGGCGTTACTGGTAACGCTAGTAATATTATAAATGGCTATTAAGTCTAGGAGTTAATGCCCGACCGTTGCTGTGTAGAGTGACTTTAGGTCTTCTGTCCGTCGAGTGTTTCTTGTTACGGTCGAGTGATCTTGATTCCTCCGAGTGGAAATGTTCCTGGTCGAGTGGGTGATGGTACCCCTCGAATGCTTCTGGCTTTAGAGTGATGTCCTTGGGGAGGGTATTTAGGTCAGGCCTGTGACCCTACCCTAGGTACATGTCCTCATCAGCTGCGGTGGTTTTCAAAGTTTGTTTCCATTTTTCTTGTGACTTTCCTATCTCTAGATTTGAGCATTGTAATAGAGAAGCAAATAAAGTTGCTCATGAACTTGCTAGATTAGCTAGATTTTCTTTGACTTCTGATTGGCTTGAGGAGCCCTTAAATGAAATTATACCAATCCTCATAAATGATGCAATGGTTATTTCAAATTAATAAAGTGTCGTTTTTAAAAAAAGTGCAAGACAACAGAAGACCTATTGCCATAGTCAAGCCAGCAAAGTACAACATCCCTGAGTTTGATGGAAATGGCACTGACTCTTGGATACAAACTATTGAAATGTACTTTGAAGCTGCAAGAACACTAGTTGAACAAAAAACTGAGATTGCAGTTACATACCTCAAGGGCCCTGCTATTGAATGGTGGAGAGGAACTGGGATAATTGCCAACACATTGCCTTGGCACATATTTTGTAGGTATCTTGGAGAAGGATTCTCTGAAACTTCTGTATGTGATAACGTGAGAACTTTCCATGCTCTTACTCAAACAAGCACTGTCAATGCCTATGTACTGAAGTTTGGGCAGTCCATGAATTTAATGGGAAGAGATAATCCAGCTCTACTCAAGATTACTTCAAAATAAAGTTTATAGACGGCTAAAATGACAACGTTCAACATCATGTCCAGTGTCATGAGACCCCTGACTTACAAAAGGCAATATGGCTTGCAAGGAGGATAAAACATGCACAACCACATATAAGAGTTGTAATTTAGAGCACTATTGTTCAACAGTTAGAAGGCAGGTGCAATTTGATCCTGGAAAGCCTGGCCGAACTAACAATGCCTCAATCATACAACAAGCCGGAGTTAAGGGAATATGTTACAAATGGAAGGAACCTTGGTTTCCAGTGTTGGGGAACGTAGCAATAATTCAAAATTTTCTATGCATCACCAAGATCAATCTATGGAGTCATCTAGCAACGAGAGAGAGGAGTGCATCTACATACCCTTGTAGATCGTGAGCGGAAGCGTTCAAGAGAACGGGGTTGATGGAGTCGTACTCGTTGTGATCCAAATCACCGATGATCCTAGCGCCGAACGGACGGCACCTCCGCGTTCAACACACGTACGGAGCAGCGACGTCTCCTCCTTCTTGATCCAGCAAGGGGGAGGAGAGGTTGATGGAGATCCAGCAGCACAACGGCGTGGTGGTGGAAGTAGCGGGATTCCAACAGGGCTTCGCCAAGCGCTGCGGGAGGAGGGAGGTGCGTCACGGGAGGGAGAGGGAGGCGCCAGGGCTTAGGTATTGCTGCCCTCCCTCCCCCCACTATATATAGGGCCAAGGGAGAGGGGGGGCGCAGCCTTGGCCCTTCCTCCAAGGAAGGGTGCGGCCAGGGAGGAGTCCTTCCTCCCCAAGGCACCTCGGAGGTGCCTTCCCCCTTTAGGACTCTCCCTTTTTCTTATCTCTTGGCGCATGGGCCTCTTGGGGCTGGTGCCCTTGGCCCATATAGGCCAAGGCGCACCCCCTACAGCCCATGTGCCCCCCCGGGGCTGGTGGACCCCCTTGGTGGACCCCCGGACCCCTTTCGGCACTCCCGGTACAATACCGATAAAGTGCGGAACTTTTCCGGCGACCAAAATAAGACTTCCCATATATAAATCTTTACCTCCGGACCATTCCGGAACTCCTCGTGACGTCCGGGATCTCATCCGGGACTCCGAACAACTTTCGGGTTACCGCATACTAATATCTCTATAACCCTAGCGTCACCGAACCTTAAGTGTGTAGACCCTACGGGTTTGGGAGACAGGTAGACATGACCGAGACGACTCTCCGGTCAATAACCAACCGCGGGATCTGGATACCCATGTTGGCTCCCACATGCTCCTCGATGGTCTCATCGGATGAACCACGATGTCGAGGATTCAATCAATCCCGTATACAATTCCCTTTGTCTATCGGTATGGTACTTGCCCGAGATTCGATCGTCGGTATCCCGATACCTTGTTCAATCTCGTTACCGGCAAGTCTCTTTACTCGTTCTGTAACTCACATCATCCCGTGATCAACTCCTTGGTCACATTGTGCACATAATGATGATGTCCTACCGAGTGGGCCCAGAGATACCTCTCCGTTTACACGGAGTGACAAATCCCAGTCTCGATTCGTGCCAACCCAACAGACACTTTCGGAGATACCTGTAGTGCACCTTTATAGCCACCCAGTTACGTTGTGACGTTTGGTACACCCAAAGCATTCCTACGGTATCCGGGAGTTGCACAATCTCATGGTCTAAGGAAATGATACTTGACATTAGAAAAGCTCTAAGCAAACGAACTACACGATCTGGTGCTAGGCTTAGGATTGGGTCTTGTCCATCACATCATTCTCCTAATGATGTGATCCCGTTATCAACGACATCTAATGTCCATGGTCAGGAAACCGTAACCATCTATTGATCAACGAGCTAGTCTCCTAGAGGCTTACTAGGGACATGGTGTTGTCTATGTATCCACACATGCATCTGAGTTTCCTATCAATACAATTCTAGCATGGATAATAAACGATTATCATGAACAAGGAAATATAATAATAACCTATTTATTATTGCCTCTAGGGCATATTTCCAACAGTCTCCCACTTGCACTAGAGTCAATAATCTAGTTCACATCACCATGTGATTAACACTGACAGGTCACATCACCATGTGACCAACATCTAAAGAGTTTACTAGAGTCAACAATCTAGTTCACATCACTATGTGATTAACACTCAATGAGTTCTGGTTTGATCATGTTATGCTTGTGAGAGAGGTTATTAGTCAACGGGTCTGAACCTTTCAGATCCGTGTGTGCTTTTACGAATATCTATGTCATCTTGTGGATGCTACCACGTGCTATTTGGAGCCATTTCAAATAATTGCTCTACTATACGAATCCGGTTTACTACTCAGAGTCATCCGGATTAGTGTCAAAGTTCGCATCGACGTAACCCTTTACGACGAACTCCTTTTCACCTCCATAATCGAGAAAATTCCTTAGTCCACTAGATACTAAGGATAAGTTCGACCGCTGTCATGTGATCCATTCCCGGATCACTATTGTACCCCTTGACCAACTCATGGCAAGGCACACTTCATGTGCGGTACACAGCATAGCATACTGTAGAGCCTACGTCTAAAGCATAGGGGATGACCTTCGTCCCTTCTCTCTCTTCTGCTGTGGTCGGGTCTTGAGTCTTACTCAATACTCACACCTTGTAACACAGCCAAGAACTCCTTCTTTGCTGATCTATTTTGAACTCTTTCAAAATCATGTCAAGGTGTGCGTTCTTTGAAAGTATCATCGGGCGTCTTGATCTATCTCTATAGATCTTGATGCCCAATATGCAAGCAGCTTTTATCCAGGTCTTCCTTTGAAAAGCTCCTTTCAAACAACCCTTTATGCTTTCCAGAAATTTTACATCATTTCGGATCAACAATATGTCATTCACATATACTTATCAGAAATGTTGTAGCGCTCCCACTCACTTTATTGTAAATACAAGTTTCTAACAAACTTTGTATAAACCCAAAAACTTTGATCACTCTATCAAAGCGTATATTCTGACTCCGAGATGCTTGCTCTAATACATGGAAGGATTGCTGGAGCTAGAATACCTTTTAGCATCCTTAGGATCGACAAAACCTTTCTGATTGTATCACATACAACCTTTCCTTACGAAAACTGGTAAGGAAACTTGTTTTGACATCCATCTGCCAGATTTCATAAATGCAGCTAATGCTAACATGATTCCGATGGACTTAAGCATCGCTACGGATGAGAAAATCTCATCGTAGTCAACTCCTTGAACTTGTGAAAATACTCTTTGCCACAAGTCGAGCTTCATAGACGGTAACATTACCGTCCATGTCCGTCTTCTTCTTAAAGATCCATTTATCTCAATGGCTTGCCGATCATCGGGCAAGTTCACCAAAGTCCATGCTTTGTTCTGATACATGGATCCTATCTCGGATTTCATGGCTTCTAACCATTTGTCGGAATATGGGCCCACCATCGCTTCTCCATAGCTCGTATGTTCATTGTTGTCTAGCAACATGACTTTCAAGACAGGATCACGTGCCACTCTGAAGTAGCACGCATCCTCATCGTCCTACGAGGTTTTTGGTAGTGACTTGATCCGAAGTTTCATGATCACTATCATGAGCTTCCACTTCAATTGGTGTAGGTGCCACAGGAACAACTTCCTGTGCCCTGCTACACCCTAGTTGAAGTGACGGTTCAATAACCTTATCAAGTCTCCACCATCCTCCCACTCAATTCTTTCGAGAGAAACTTTTCCTCGAGAAAGGACTTGTTTCTAGAAGCAATTACTTTTGCTTCCAGATCTGAAATAGGAGGTATACCCAACTGTTTTTGGGTATTCTATGAAGATTTATTTATCCGCTTTGGGTTCGAGCTTATCAGCCTGAAACTTTTTCATATAAGCATCGCAGCCCCAAACTTTTAAGAAACGACAACTTAGGTTTCTCTAAACGGTGTCGTCTCAACGGAATTGCGTGGTGCCCCTTTTAAAGTGAATGCGGTTGTCTCTAATGCCTAACCCATAAACGATAGTGGTAATTCGATAAGAGACATCATGGTATGCACCATATCCAATAGGGTGCAGCTATGATGTCCGGACACACCATCACACTATGGTGTTCCAGGCGGTATTAATTGTGAAACACTTTCCACAATGTCTTAATTGTGTGCCAAACTCGTAACTCAGATACTCATCTCTATGATCATATCACAGACATTTTATCCTCTTGTCACGACGATCTTCAACTTCACTCTGAAATTACTTGAACCTTTCAATAATTCAGACTTGTGTTTCATCAAGTAAATACACTCAGCACCTACTCAAATCATCTGTGAAGTAAGAACATAACGATATCCACTGCATGCCTCAACACTCATTGGACTGCATACATCAAAATGTATTACTTCCAATAAGTTGCTCTCTTGTTCCATCTTACTGAAAACGAGGACTTTCAGTCATCTTGCCCATGTGGTATGATTTGCATGTCTCAAGTGATTCAAAATCAAGTGAGTCCAAACGATCCATCTGCATGGAGTTTCTTCATGCATATATACCAATAGACATGGTTCGCATGCCTCAATCTTTTCAAAAACGACTGAGTCCAAAGATCCATCTACATGGAGCTTCTTCATGCGTTCTATACCAATATGACTCAAATGGCAGTCCCACAAGTGTGTGGAACTATCATTACTATTTTATATCTTTTGGCACGAATATGTGTATCACTACGATCGAGATTCATTTTAGGTGCAAGACCATTGAAGGTATTATTCAAATAAACAGAGTAACCATTATTCTCCTTAAATGAATAACCGCATTGCGATAAACATAATCCAATCATGCTCAACGCAAACACCAAATCTCGATGGTAGAGGGAGCATGCGATGCTTGATCACATCAACCTTGGAAACACTTCCAACACATATCGTCATCTCACCTTTAGCTAGTCTCCGTTTATTCCGCAGCTTTTATTTCGAGTTACTAACACTTAGCAACCGAACCGGTATCTAATACCCTGGTGCTGCTAGGAGTACTAGTAAAGTACACATTCATATAACGTATATCCAATATACTTCTGTCGACCTTGTCTGCCTTCTCATCTACCAAGTATCTAGGGTAGTACTGCATTAGTGACCGTTCCCCTCATTAAGAAGCACTTAGTCTCGGGTTTGGGTTCAACCTTGGGATTCTTCACTAGAGCAGCAAATGACTTGCTGTTTCATGAAGTATCCCTTTTGCCCTTGCCCTTCTAGAAACTAGTGGTTTTACTGACCATCAACAATTGATGCTCCTTCTTGATTTCTACTTTCGCGGTGTCAAACATCGCGAATAGCTCAAGGATCATCATATCTATCCCTGATATGTTATAGTTCATCACGAAGCTCTAATAGCTTGGTGGTAGTGACTATGGAGAACCATCACTATCTCATCTGGAAGATTAACTCCCACTAGATTCAAGCGATTGTGGCACTCAGACAATCTGAGAACATGCTCAACGATTGAGCTTTTCTCCCTTAGTCTGCAGGCTTAAGAAACTTGTCAGAGGTCTCATACCTCTTGACGTGGGCACTAGTCTGAAATCCCAATTTCAGTCTTCAGAACATCTCATATGTTCTG
The DNA here is from genome assembly GCF_002575655.3 of Aegilops tauschii subsp. strangulata. Classification (NCBI taxonomy): domain Eukaryota; kingdom Viridiplantae; phylum Streptophyta; class Magnoliopsida; order Poales; family Poaceae; genus Aegilops; species Aegilops tauschii. Next base: position 434,898,046 of record NC_053038.3, read on the forward strand.
CGACGTTTCAAAACCGTCTTTGGTGCCACAATTCTAAACCGTTAGCATTACGCACTGAACTATCACGTAGTTATCAAAACGTGTATGTCAGATGTTCTGCAACATCTACAGACGACGCTGAGGTTCAGCACACCGAGCGGTGCATTAAGGACATAAGCCTTCTGTGCAGCAATGAGGACAATCCTCAGTTTATGGACCCAGTCCGCATAATTGCTACTGCCAACTTTCAACTAAATTTTTCTCTAGGAACATATCTTAAACAGTAGAACTAAAGCGTATGACATAATTTGCAAAGACCTTTTGACTATGTTCATGATAATGAAGTTCATCTGATTATTGAACTCCCACTCAGATAGACATCCCTCTAGTCATCTAAGTGATACATGATCCGAGTCAAACTAGGCCGTGTCCGATCATCACGTGAGACGGACTAGTCATCATCGGTGAACATCTCCATGTTGATCGTATCTACTATACGACTCATGTTCGACCTTTCGGTCTCTTGTGTTCCGAGGCCATGTCTGTACATGCTAGGCTCGTCAAGTCAACCTAAGTGTTTCGCATGTGTTCCGAGGCCATGTCTGTACATGCTAGGCTCGTCAACACTCGTTGTATTCGAACGTTAGAATCTATCACACCCGATCATCACGTGGTGCTTCGAAACAACGAACCTTCGCAACGGTGCACAGTTAGGGGGAACACGTCTCTTGAAATTTTAGTGAGGGATCATCTTACTTACTACCGTCGTTCTAAGCAAATAAGATGTAAACATGATAAACATCACATGCAATCAAATAGTGACATGATATGGCCAATATCATTTTGCTCCTTTGATCTCCATCTTCGGGGCACCATGATCATCTTCGTCACCGGCATGACACCATGATCTCCATCATCATGATCTCCATCATTGTGTCTTCATGAAGTTGTCACGCCAACGATTACTTCTACTTCTATGGCTAACAGGCTTAGCAATAAAGTAAAGTAATTTACATGGCGTTATTCAATGACACGCAGGTCATACAAAAAATAAAGACAACTCCTATGGCTCCTGCCGGTTGTCATACTCATCGACATGCAAGTCATGATTCCTATTACAAGAATATGATCAATCTCATACATCACATATATCATTCATCACATCTTCTGGCCATATCACATCACAAGGCACATGCTCCAAAAACAAGTTAGACGTCCTCTAATTGTTGTTGCAAGTTTTTACGTGGCTTGTATAGGTTTCTAGCAAAACGTTTCTTACCTACGCAAGACCACAACGTGATATGCCAATTTCTATTTACCCTTCATAAGGACCCTTTTCATCGAATCCGTTCCGACTAAAGTGGGAGAGACAGACACCCGCTAGCCACCTTATGCATCTAGTGCATGTCAGTCGGTGGAACCTGTCTCACGTAAGCGTACGTGTAAGGTCGGTCCGGGCCGCTTCATCCCACAATGCCGCCGAAACAAGATAAGACTAGTAGCGGCAAGAAGAATTGGCAACATCTACGCCCACAACTGCTTTGTGTTCTACTCGTGCATAGAAACTACGCATAGACCTAGCTCATGATGCCACTGTTGGGGAACGTAGCAATAATTCAAAATTTTCTACGCATCACCAAGATCAATCTATGGAGTCATCTAGCAACGAGAGAGAGGAGTGCATCTACATACCCTTGTAGATCGTGAGCGGAAGCGTTCAAGAGAACGGGGTTGATGGAGTCGTACTCGTCGTGATCCAAATCACCGATGATCCTAGCGCCGAACGCACGGCACCTCCGCGTTCAACACACGTACGGAGCAGCGACGTATCCTCCTTCTTGATCCAGCAAGGGGGGAGGAGAGGTTGATGGAGATCCAGCAGCACAACGGCGTGGTGGTGGAAGTAGCGGGATTCCAACAGGGCTTCGCCAAGCGCTGCGGGAGGAGGGAGGTGCGTCACGGGAGGGAGAGGGAGGCGCCAGGGCTTAGGTATTGCTGCCCTCCCTCCCCCCCACTATATATAGGGCCAAGGGAGGGGGGGGGGGCGCAGCCTTGGCCCTTCCTCGAAGGAAGGGTGCGGCCAGGGAGGAGTCCTTCCTCCCCAAGGCCTCCCCCTTTAGTCCCGGTTCTTACACGAACCGGGACTAAAGGCCCTCCACGTGGCCGCTGCCTGGAGGTCCACCTTTAGTCCCGGTTGGTAACACCAACCGGTACTAAAAAAAATGTTATGATTTTTTTTGATTTTCAAATTTCTGAATTATTTTAACCTCTAATCTCTAATCACCCCTCATCACTGCTCAATTTAACCTCTAATCTCTAATCACCCCTCATCATTCCAAATCATCTAACTTCTCGGACGATCACCCATCCTCTCACTACTCCAGCCTGAGCACGCTTAACTTCCGGGTTCTATTCTCCCTCGTTTCCATGTCTGCACTTGTTGTTTTCCTGACAATAGTAAGATGTCAATCCTATTAACCCTCAGGAATTTAGCTTGAGCATGAAGTCACACATTTCACTGTTTGAGTTTGAAACTATTGTTCTAAAAAAAATAATTATTTAGTAATACTAATATTTCTTGAATAAGTAGTTTGACCATAGTTTGACCACAGTTTGACCAGATTTGACCAAAATTCAAAAAAACTGAAATAATTATTTAGTAACACTAATATTTCTTGAATAATTAGTTTGACCATTATTTGACCACAATTTGACCAGATTTGACCAAAATTCAAAAAAACTGAAATAATTATTTAGTAACACTAATATTCTTGAATAATTATTTAGTAACACTAATACTTCTTGAATAAGTAGTTTGACCATAGTTTGACCAGATTTAACAAAAATTCAAAAAAAAAAACAGAAATTTGAGCATAACTTTTTTTCCTTTTAGAATTTGAGGATTCTAAAAGTTTGCAAACAGGCCATAGGCCGTCAAAATCGGATGCGAATTTTCGTGCTGAACATTTTGATATATTATACGTTTTTTTCTGACATCGTATGCAAAAGTTATAGCCGTTTTACATTTTCGCTACACTTTTTGCAAAACATGTCCAAATTTAAGTTTTTAAATTTTCCTAACTAGTACATGTAGTAACATAACTACGTCTGGAAGGATTTTAATTTTTGAAGTTTTTATCATTTTCTTTTGCTTTTTACAAAACTGAAAAGACGATGGGAGGGGGGGGGGGTAGAGTTTGAAAATGGGACCTTTTGTACGGGTTCGTGCCATGAACCAGGCATTAGTACCGGTTGGTGGCTCGAACCGGGACTAAAGGTCTAACCTTTAGTACCGGTTGGTGCCACAAACCGGTACTAACGGGCATCTCACCCTTTAGTCCCGGTTCGTGGCACCAACCGGGATTAAAGGTCCCATTTGAACCGGGACTAATGCCTGTACGGTGCCCTAGCCGCTCGAACCGGGACTAATGCTCACATTAGTCCCGATTCGTAAAGCAACCGGGATTAATGCTCTTTTCTGGCCGAACCAAAGCCCTGTTTTCTACTAGTGTATAAAGCCCAGTTTCTGGATTGGTGAGAACCATCTTCTATTAGGGCTTCCCCCTTAGCCGCCAGTGTTCCTGGCTAGCCTTATGTTCCTCTTGATTTGCATCCAAACACTCCAAATCATCCAATAAAGTTGCTAAGATTTGAGTGTTTCAGTTAATTTATCTGAATCTAGTTCTTCAGACCGACTTTGGTTTGACAAGTGGCATGTTGACAGAAATTGCTCGTTACAAATATTTAAGCATTCCTAGCTTAAAAGGACCACTGGCCTCCTTTTTAGTTATTCGTACAATCAATGTATTTTTTCTGAGAGAACGATCAATGTAATGTTGTGAGTATGGTTGAGTCTGATTCCGCCCACAGCTCTATAACCATGTTATAAGAAACTAAAGCATATATCCTCGGTAATGACATGGTACTTTTAGTTTTTACCCAACTTCATCACAAAGCAAAAATTATCATCATACTCGCATGTCGCATGACATAAACTATATCCAAATCTCCCAGAAGCTAGACTTGAAATGTCCTTACTACCAAAGATGGCACTGTCAATGTTCCAACCAACCGTGCCACATCACCTTCTAGTAGATCCATGGTTAATCTCTGGATTTATTTGAAAGACGCATGTTCCTTCCGTCCTCCATCAACTTAATTCGACTTCACTTCGCCATTTTCCGTTCTAAATAATCGTAATCGTACTATCGTCATCGGACCCGTCTTGCTCAATTTTTCAAGCCGGTGCCACCGAGTTAGCGGCATTTCCTTCGGCATCCCCTTTGAAATTTCCAAGAAAATATTTTCCAAGGGAGCTGTAGAGTTTGTCTCGTGCTTGATTTCTACCACCTTCAGGTTCTTGTACTCAAGAAGTGTTGAGTTACGACGTTTGGAAGGTTTACTCTTCGGCTGTGCCTTCCCTCTCCTCTTTGGGCGCTCCAAAAACTTTGTTGAGTAAGGTCGAATGCATGTTAATACCAACTAAAAAAAGAGGGAATACCAAGAAAGGAGAAAATCGTCCTCAACTTTACTGAAAGATATAACTGAGAACGCATACCCTGCAAAAGTGCATTCCAACGTTCTCGAGATTTTGGGCGTTCCGAAGGATGCTCGTCAAAGCTTGATAGCTTACTCCAAGGTCACAACGGCTGAGGAGTAAAGTTTTCAAGTCATGGAACACCTGAAATTCTTGTGGTTCCTTGCCTAACAATGCCTGGCAGAAGACAAAAAAGAAATGCAGTTATACATGCTGAATATTGGATTAGTCATTACTACACATAGCATTGCACAATAACATCCACGCATCTTAGTAATAACTACAGCATGCTACTAGGATCTGTGAACATGATAACAAAGACAGGACGAGGACGGCATGTATATATATACAGATACCAGGAAGATAAACTGACTCTGGATATACGATACCAACCAACGGTGTTACACGACTGATTTTGTTTTCTAAAAAAAGGCACTTTGAATTTGGAGTTGAAGTTCATGACGCAGAATCCATGTTTTTTTTCAGGATTGCTAAATCTCAATCAACTGAGACTTAATCAAGTCTCAGCCGACTGAGATCTAGCCACACCCTTTTTGTTTAGAGAACATACCATTTTTTTTTATAAAAGGAGGAAGACCCCCGGCCTCTGCATCTGGGCGATGCATGCAGCCATTTTATTAATTATTCATAAAAGATCTTACAAAGAAATACAACAGTAAGTCTGAAGCCACCGTCTAGGCAACATCTGTCGCTACTCCTATCCAGTTGATAAAGGGATGCTGATAGTCCGGGCCTAATACCACAGGCCTCGCAGCCAAACCTAACATCTAAAACCTGAGGCCCCAACCAAGCCACTTGCCGGGTATGGGGCACACACCGGTCCGGCATGCTCTCAGAGGCCGCCGCCGCCAACTACCACCACTCCATCTTCAGAGCTGTACTGACGCATCATCCTTGCCCGGTTTAGCTGCCGTCGACGCCACCACGTCGCCCAACGGCTCCACCTCCCTGCGCGCGAACTGCTGAGCACGTCGCGGTCGCCGCCGGTACCCCTCAGCACCATGCCGCCAAGTACCACCAGCCGACACAACTTGAAGTCTCTGGAAGATCTGTCGTGCGTAGCACCTGCCGACCAGGCATGACAAAGCGTAGCACCTGTCGGCCAGGCATGACTTGACATCTCCACCGAAGCTCCGTGCAAGACGAAGCCGCTCCACCTCCTGCCTCTGACTTCCAGCGCTGCTCCACAAACGATGCTCCCAAGAGAGAAATGACACCGTAGTGCCGCCATCGTCCGATCTGAAAAACCAGATCCTAGGGTTTTCCCCGGAGCAGCACGAGTGGGTCGACAGTAGTTACAGGACGATGCCTTCATCAAGGTAACGGCGCAGACCGCCGCCATCGTCCGCCGTCAGCTCGGTTTTCACCGGCAACTATGTCTCCCCGACTCGCAGCCGGGACTAGATTGCAGATCTCGAGATCCGCTCACCCAGCCAAGCCCAGGGTCGCCGTCCCGGGTGCCCGCGTGATGCAGATCAAGACCAGGAGCGCCACCGCGATCCGAAGCCGAGCCGGAGGTTGAGCGACTGTAACATGGCCGCCGCCGCTGCCACCCGCTGCGACTACAGACCCGCTGCCACACTCCAGCCGCCGTTGTCCGCCATCACCGCCAAGAAGATCAAGATCGGAGCCGCTGCATCGATCTTGAGTAGCTGATGCGCGAGGAGAAGACCGCCGCCGCCAAGCCGCTCGAGCTTTGCCCTGGCGGCGTCACCGATGGCGGCGGAGAGGAGAGTGGTGGCGGGGGGCCGAAGGAGGGAGGCGGGGACGCCCCGGTGCAGCGCGGCGGCGCTGCACGGGAGCGGGGGTAGGGAGGAAGGATCCGGCGGCCGCTTTAGAGAACATACCATGTCTTAGTAATTTTATATTACTATGTATTGGGTAGCTCTATGCCTCTATGCATGTATAATTTTAACAGAATTTGTACAATTTTCAGAGAACTACACAATCTGCCCAAGATCCCTATAAATGGTTTTATGTGGGCAACATGCTACCAATGCGATATCAAATTTCAAAGACACAGTGGGAGCTAGAATGGTTACATACCGTCGTGGTGAACCCCGAGAGATGTAGATTTCTGACATTGGGGATGCAGGCGAGGAAGTTGCACATGGACTTCAAGAAATCAAGCTTGTGCGGCTTCATCACCCGTCTGTTCCGCTGCACCTCGTCATCCATGTCCTTTATACAGATGGACGCCTGGACGAGCGATGCCAGCACCTCGTTCTCAGAAGTGGCGACGGCGTAGCCACGGTAGCCGCTGAACGGGAGCACGAGGCGCAACGAGGCTAGGTGAGGAACCGCCAGGACAAGAGCGGAGGACCTGTAGCTGTAATCGGAGGGGCTGACGAGGGCGAAGCTCTTGAGCGTGGGAGATGCGACGGTGCAGAAATCTTCTCTGCAGTTCTCGATGTGCAGGTCCTCGAGGACGGGGCACTGGTCGCCGAGATCCCGCCCGAAACTAGGGCTCAGCTGGACGCCGAAGAGACGGAGCCTCGTGAGGCGGCAGGTAGCGCCGGAGGCCAAGCGCGACGTGTCCGGCCAGCAGACTCTGCCGACGTAGCCGTAGCCGTAGTGTATGTCGACGGCAGCCGGCCGGCGCGCGAGCCCGCGGCGGATCCACCTGTCGACGCCCGTCTTCTTGCTGCCGTCGACCAAGTGCAGGCGGAACGCGTCCAGCGGCGCCGATGGGGTGGTGATCGACGTCGATAGCAGGCTGTCGGCCATGTCTTCGAAGCTGTCCCACTGGCACACGTCTAATGGCGGTGGGACGCCGGAGCGCTGGAACTCGCGCTGGTCGATGTTGAGGCAGGTCATGGAGCGCCAGAGGTGCCTCCACCGACGCGAGAGCGCGCTCGTGCGCACGGCCTGCCGGCACCCGAGGAGGGAGAGGATGTCGTGCAGGAGGCAGTCTGGCAGGTCGCTCAGCCGGTCGGAGCCGCCGAGGCGGGCGCGCTTGCTGGAGGAGACTGCCGCCGTCTCCATCTCCGTGTGGATTGCATCGCGCTCGCGGGTGGAGGCCGCCGTCCCCATCTCCGTGATTACCGTAAAGCAGCAGGGGAGGTGCCTGCGTAGTCTGGAGCTGGTATTTATAGGGCAACCGTGCGCAGAGATTGGTTCCGTCGCCGTGTCCAGGGGGATTGGTTCGTTTGCAACTTTTTTTTAACACAATACAGACGCAAGCGCTTACATACGCGCGCATACACTCACCCATATGAATGCACACATGCACACCTTATCCCTATGAGCACCTCCGAAAGACTGAGCCGGCATATCATCTTGAAATTTACGAAGTCGCCGTAGGCACCTCGTCGTCGACGGAAACGTCTCCTCCCCTGAATGCGCATCGCCGGAAATTCTGAAATAAATCCAGGAATAAATGCGAGCATCAGGATTTGAACCCTGATGGGCTGGGATACCACAGTCCCTCTAACCATCCAACCACAGGTTGGTATTGGTTCGCGCACCTTCTATTTTTCATTTGATTTGAAGTTGGATTCGGTTTGCACTTTGCGCCGTACCGACTTTTTTGTTGTTGCGGGAAATACTTCGTATTGCTCAGGCAGCAGTGCTAACCTCCACATTACATTGTTCCACGACTTCGTCGTGTATAGAACCAAGCCATACAACAGTTCGGCCACTAGTTCTACTATGGCTCGCCAATAAATGAGTTGCATGGTTATAATTTCATCAAACATGAGTAATACAAGTACTTTGTTGCCCCATGACTTGCTTGATCTCATGGACAATGAAACTATAAGATGATCTATGCATACCTTCCTTCTTGAAGAGGTTTACAACATTTAGACAGTCAGTATCAATGTGGATAGCAAGTTGGCTCCATCGAAGTGACATCAAGATCCCTTCTTTCAGTGCAACAAGTTCAGATTCAAATGCATCATTGCGGTGCGTGTGCTGTACGGATTTGCAATAGGCATAACAGTGGTTCCGTTCCCCATAAATCGGAAATTTATGCACCGTGAGATGGGTACAAGAAGTTTTGATCCCACAATCTAATATAGGAATGGTGGACCCATCCCCAACTAAAAAGGAAAGTTTACCCTTCCCCAATGCTAAGCACCGATCGACCAGGTGCTAGCTTCAACCGGTAGCCTCCTCCACCGCATGATCTATCTTCTTTCTGTCCGTTTGATTCGAGGGCCTCTTTGATTCATATCATCATATGATTCTTAAAAAAAGGTGGGAACAGGAAAAACATAGGATTGGCAAGGCATGCCATCTCAATCCTACATGATTTTGGTTTGTTTGATTGCATCATAGGAAATGCAAAGGATTCTTGTAAAGAGGTTTGAGTGGATGCTAGAAATCCTATGGGAAGTAGTACAAAGAAATAATTCCTTTGTGATTCAGTCCTATGAATCAAACAACCAACATAGGATTTTTCTCTAAGAATTCTAATCCTCCAAAGTTCTACAAAAATCCTTTGAATCAAAGGAACCCAAAAAATTCTCTTTGTACACCTGATGACAAGGGAATTCCGAAATGACACGTGTAAGGGCATATTTCTCCCTAAGTGGTTTTGGTGATTGATGACAATGCATTTGCGGACTAATCGTGTGCATTGAGCATTTCAGATATCTCATGTCTAGGCACAAGACGATTCGGTGCCGCTCGGAGCCTATGAAGACGGCGTTTCTCTATGTTTCTTTTCGGTGGATTTGAGTCGTAGGAAAGCCGTACTATTAAGAGGGGGTCCACTTCAGAAAGGTTAGGGTGGAATCAACACGTACACATCTGTTCCTTTGCACCACCTTTCTTTCGCTTCTTTGGAGCACCGGTTGTTTCCCTTGTCATTGCGAAGATGAAGGCTTCCAAGTGCTACTGTTCTGTGGCGTGCGGTAGTACTACTCAAGGGAGCAGTAGTACCGCAGCGGCCCATGACAGCGGTAGTACCGCGTCGTGCGGTAGTACCGCTCCTAGCACGCGGTAGTACCGTGGCCTCTAGCCCAGAACGGTTGTTGGTGTCAAAACCGGCAGATCTTGGGTAGGGGATCCCGAACTGTGCGTCTAAGGATCGAAGGTAACAGGAGGCAGGGGACACGATGTTTACCCAGGTTCGGGCCCTCTTAGTGGAGGTAATACCCTACTTCCTGCTTGATTGACTTTGATGAGTATAGGGGTTACAAGATTTGATCTACCTCGAGATCGTAATGGCTAAACCCTAGATGTCTAGCCTATATGATTTTGTGATAGCCTCTACGGACTAAACCCTCCGGTTTATATAGGCACCGGAGGGGACTAGGGTTGTACAAAGTTGGTTTACAGAGGAAGAAAACTACACATCCGGACACCAAGCTTGCCATCCACACAAAGGAGAGTCCCCTCCGGACACGGGGGAAAGCCTTCAGTCTTGCATCTTCACGAACCATCAGTCCGGCCCATGTCACATAGCCCGGACGCCCGAGGACCCCCTAGTCCAGGACTCCCTCAGTAGCCCCTGAACCGGGCTTCAATGACGATGTATCCGGTGCGCAGATTGTCTTCGGCATTGCAAGGCGGGTTCCTTCTCCGAATAATCCAAAGCAGTCTTCCGTACATAAGAACTGTATCCGGCTCTGTCCAATAATCACAACCCTAGGCTGTAAGGGCAAAAATATTTAAAAAAAAATAAGTCACGCCCATGGGCAACTTTTTCGGCGAGACATTATGTTCTGGCCCTGTTATTATTCTGAACCGTTTTACAGCCCCCCCTTCGCGTTTCGAGGCACGGCCATTGACACGTCTTGTCAAAGCAGAGATCATGTCCCCTTATCACGGGATTCTCACCAATACGGGTTTGGGTAATCCAACCGTGCCGTTCGCACGTCCCCTTGGGAATATGTGAGGTTTAAGGCTTATGAGGGGGCGCTTGATATTCACTGCCTTTATAAGAGGATAAAGACCCATCTTTTCTCCTCAGGCCTCCTTCTTCCTCTGCCCTTCCGTCCTCGAGCTCCAGCGCTCAAGCTTCGATCTTTTCCACCACCACCAAACATTCTAGCCATGCACGGATCTGGAGCGCAGGGCAAGTGGATGGCTTCCTCCTTGACGAAGAAAGATATCAAGGAACTCTGGGAGGCAAGGTACTTGACCGCAGAAATCGCGCACAGGCTCCCAACCAAGGGGCAAGCCATCCCTACTCCAGAGCCCGGCGAGAGGATTGTGTTCATCCCTCACTTCCTCCGCGGGTTAGGGTTTCCCCTTCATCCCTTTGTTCGCGGTCTTATGTTCTATTACGGGCTAGATTTTCACGATCTGGCCCCGGACTCCTTCCTCCACATCTCGGCGTTCATCGTTGTGTGCGAGGCATTTATCCGCATCCCCCCACACTTCGGCTTATGGCTCAAGGTCTTCAACGTGAAGCTGAAGGTGGTCGACGGGGAGCACGCGAATTGCGGCGGCGCCATGGTGAGCAAGCTTCCCAACATTACTTGGCCTCAAGGGGCCTTTGTGGAGACCATCAAGAGATGGCAGCAGGAGTGGTTCTACATTACCGAACCCCGCGACACCAAGTGGGCAGTCGCTCCTGCATTTAGATCCGGACCCCGCTACGGCTCGCGTCATGGATCAATAAGGGTCTAGACTGGGGATCGTCCGACGAGGTGTTGATGTTGCAAAAACGTGTCGAGATTATTACAGAAAAGGACGCCCGCCTTACCAACATGATCCAGGTGATGCTTGTCTGCCGAACCCTCCCCTGCTAGCGACGGCCTCTCCGTATGTGGGAGTTTAACCCGGAAGGGCTGCGGACTCTTCAACGACTCTTCGGAACGACGCATAAAGAGATGTGGAAGCAGCTCTTCAAATCTCAAAAATCGTGGCCGGAGACGTCCGAGGACATCGGCCTTGACCGCAACCATCCGGCCACCCCGGTAAGGGTTAAATTTCCGCACATAGCTTGGTTCATCAATCCAAGGGGATACACTGAGAATTCCATCCTTTAAACAGGGCTAGACAAAGAAGGCGGAGCGGATCAGGTGTCCGACCCCTCTCCCCGAAGACCCAACTGATCCTCTCCTAATGAGGATGCTGGTCCTGGCGCCATGTCAGGCACCGATGAAGAAGGACAAGAAGAAAAAGGGCAAGGAGGCCAAAAGTGGCCTCCACCATGAAGATGCTTCGGACGCTAAGTCCGGAGGGACCGAGGTTCCCTCCTCTCACGAGGGGGACGAAGACAAAAGCGAGGAGGAGGAAGAAGTAGATAACCCTCCTCCCAAAGGGAAAAAGAGGGCGGCCTCCACAGATCTGGAGGCGGGGGCATACAAGAGGGTGAAGTTATCCCTTCCGGATGACTCGGGTTCGGACGCCGAAGCAATCCCCAAGCACCGCCCCCTGGCCAAGCCCCTTGCCGAATCGTAAGTACCTACAGATGCTTTACATACATCCAATCTTTTACGAATTGTGAGAATAATACTAGATCACGTTTTGCAGTCCGGCCCGCGACCTCCCTCAACAATCCTCCTCGTCGGGGGATTTGCCGCCGGAGATGATGGAGAGCGAGACGCCTCCACAAGCCTCCCCGCCTCCTAGGGCGGATGACACCGAGGTGTCGTCCCAAAGGATCTCCCCGGGCCTCGGAGAAGTGCCGGAGAGGACCAAGACGGCGCCAGAGGATAACACCTTGGCTGTCGAGAACATGGGGGGCGCAACCCTCATGGAGACCGGCGACGGGGGTCTTGGATCATCCGACCCCCGACCGATACTGCTCCGGAGATACAAACGGCTCCGGAGTCGAATTAGCAGCCCTCTCCGAGGAAGGGGGAAACGGCTATTCCGAAGGCGACCTCTACTAATCCGGAGGCGCCGAACATGCTGATGGACGCTCTGCAAAGTGCGTCCGTCTTGGAGGAGCATCGTACCTTGATGGGTACGGTGGTTGAGAATATTCAGTCCGCTAAAAGCGGGCTGAATGAAGCCTTCACGAGCCTACTGACAGGCTTCGAGGTATGCGATGTAATGTCTTTAGCTGCTTTCCATATGAAAAATATGCCTGTATATAGATAGTAGCCCCTGAGACTTTGTTCGGCCCATGAAGAAGGGCGAACAGAGGATCTATAGACATCCGTAGGAAATAACATACTTATCTTTTTGGTAAAAAATAGGCTTCACTGTTAGCGGCAACCGCTCAGGCCGCCGAAGTTTCCGAACTGAAGCAGAAACTGCAGCTGGCCAACGAGGACATTATCCTTGTTAACAAGAGGCTCGACGAGGCGCAATGTATGTTTCAAGTACTCCGTACATGATTGTGTTAATTTGCAAAACGCTAAGTTGAAGCTTACGCGCTAATATATGCATAATTGCAGATGGCGCAGCTGAAGTCGAGACCCTCAGGGGTGACCTTGCCCGGGCGAAGGAGCAGGCAAGGGTGAGAAATGCGGCCGCTGATAAAGCGGCTGCAGATTTGAAGGCCGAACAGGCCGCCCGACGCCAGTTCAAGGAGCGGGTATCCAAAATGGAGCAAGAGCTCAAGGACGCCACTCGCAGGTGCGAGTCCCTCGAGGAGGAGAATAAAGCTAAGGCGGCCGAACTCACCAAGGCCCTTAAGGGAGCCCAAGAGGCGAGGTCTGAGTCCCGAGCAACTAGCGAGGAGATCCGACAGGCCGGACAGATAGCGGCTGGTAAGCCCTTTCTTTTATAGTCTAAGTTTGGCGATCAGAGGTATGCCTTGCTTAATCGACTATGGAGTTCTCCAGACGCTTTGGCGGATCTTCCGAAGAGTGCCGCCGACGCCGCACAATTCTTCCGAGCCCAGGAGGGGCATGCGACGGAGAAGCTGTTCTGGTCGCAATTTGCGGTGCAGGAGCGCTCGGCGCTGTTGAACGACCAAATGGCGCAGTGGGCCGAGCTGCATAAGATGTCCGAAGCGGCCATGAAGGATGTCATAGTCCGGCTGTGGCCAGCCGAGCCCATTCCGAGCAGCTATTTCGGCCTGGTGCAGCGACTTGTCGATGCCCTGCCCCGGATTGACGCAGTCAAGCGGTCAGTGTGTGTTGAAGGTGCACGGATGGTCTTCGCCCGCGTCAAGATGCACTGGGCGAAGATGAAGGCTGCTAACGTGGCAGTTGAGGGCCCGCCCGGAGGCAAGGACCACCGCAAGCCGGAGTGCTATTTCAAAGACATCTTAGAGGGTGCCCGCTTGATAGAGGGTCAATGCTCGAAGGATACCATGTTCGAATGACAGTATCCGGGCTGTCTAGACGTTGTAATATATTTATGCTTTTATCTAAAAGGTTTTTCCTCCTGTGCGGCCGTTTATATTTCTGAAAGTTTACCAGTCGTCGGCTTCAGCCCCCACGTAGATACTACGGCGGTGTTCGGAATAGCACATGACCACACTTGACCCAACGTCTTGGTCCGTAAATGAGGTGTCAGTGCGGTGAACCAGGCAATCAGACTATATGGCTTTATCACTCTCACTTAGCCATAGAAGTTTGACAATGGGGGCTATTAGCTAGCCCCTGGTGTGTATGCGGCTATCGAACTAGGATGCCTTAAGCGCGTGACCGAACCGAGGCCGGTCCTTCGTATAATACGGAAAAAATCACAAGGGATTTACAGTAAGTCGCCGAATGGCTGACCAGCTCTCACCGCATCATGACAGTCAGTTTTCGGCTTTCTCTACTGAGGTGCTTGACCGGGCGAACCAGGAACGCAATCGCAGTAGTTCTCCCTTTACTACCCTAGCCGAACAAATGGAACGTAAGGTAGCAAGCACAGGAGGCGGGCAACCCAACTATTGACCAAAGACATGATTCGGAGCTGATGCATATAATGCCATATTCGGGACGCCGAAGTGCACTATAAAGTTATTCGGACTTTTATTTGGCAAGGCCTATGTGGCCACATAGAGCCCCTGGCGATTTGTGCCGAGGTGTATAATTGAAACGATTGTGGAGACGGAGTACAGTTTATGAAATAAGCCAATACCGTATAAGGTTGGTCAAAAACTGTCTTTATTAGAATCTAATTGATACGTCAAAACGTGATCTTACAGAGGGTACCACAATCATCAAGGCCATTTTACATGCCAGGGTTTTAAGAACAAGGGGAAAAGTTCTATACAGGTCCTGGAATAAAATTTGGTCTAAAAAGTCCTTTGGACATCCTGTCGCACATCTGCGCCGCTTTCGCCTTGGGGAGAGAGATTCCTTGAGAGGAATGTCCTCCAGTTATCTGTACAAAACTGGGCTCGAAGAGAGTCCTTGTAAGACCGTAGAGTAGATAGGTTTTAATGCACCTGTAGTAAAAGAGAAAAAATGACCAAAGAAAAGGGTCAATGTCGTATAGGGTCAAACCATACTATAGACCTGTCCATATTGTGCCTCCGTTGATGCCCAAGGTATTTAGAGTGCATAATTATGCACACGCGGTGCGAATTTCACGGGTGTGTGCGGTGATCGACGGAGGCGAAACTGCTAGTCTAGCTCTGGGATTACCGAGTTGTCAGCGTGCGGAACTGATCGGACTCGTTTAACAATGTCTGGCGGTTTGATGGCCGATGAGGTGTGCGGCTTGATAGGGCCGCTCTATACTTCGGCTGGGAGGGCCGCGGCGTGCTCCTCCGTACAGAGGGAGCGTTTCGTATTTCCATTGACTGTTATGACGCCACATGGACCGGGCATCTTGAGCTTTAAATAAGCGTAGTGCGGGACCACGTTGAATCGAGCGAAAGCGGTACGTCCGAGCAGTGCGTGGTAACCACTACGGAAGGGGACGATATCGATGATCTAGTCTTCGCTACGGAAGTTGTCTGGCGAACCGAAGACGACTTCCAATGTTATTGAGCCCGAGCAACATGCCTCTACACCCGTTATTACTCCTTTGAAGGTAGTTTTAGTGGGCTTGATTCTTGACGGATCAATACCCATTTTGCGGACAGTGTCCTGGTAAAGCAGGTTAAGACTACTGCTGCCATCCATAAGGACTCGCGTGAGGTGGAATCCGTCGATGATTGGATCGAGGACCAAAGCTGCCAAACCTCCGTGACGGATACTGGTTGGGTGGTCCTTTCGATCGAAGGTGATCGGACAGGACGACCATGGGTTGAGTTTTGGGGCGACCGGCTCTACGGCGTAGACGTCCCTTAATGCGCGCTTGCGCTCCCGCTTAGGGATGTGAGTGACATAGATCATATTCACCATTTTGACCTCGGGGGATAATTTCTTCTGTCCCCATGTGTTCGGTGGGCGAGGCTCTTCATCGTCGTCCTCGCTGGGCGGCCCTTTCCCCTTGTGTTCGGCGTTGAGCTTGCCGACCTGTTTGAAGACCCAACAATTTCTGTTGGTATGATTGGTAGGCTTATCGGGGGTGCCATGAATCTGGCAAGGCCGATCGAGTATTCTGTCCAAACTAGATGGACCATCTCTGTTTCCTTTGAATGGTTTCTTTCATTGACCGGGTTTGGAGTCGTTGAATCGGCGTTCACCGCCGTGTCTTCGGTATCTTCATTATTATTTCGATGCTTATGTTTGTTGCGTCGTGGCTTACCATTGCCATCCCTGGCCTCGGAGGTGCCAGGGTCGCTGGTGCTATTGCTTCTCCGAGCTAGCCAGCTGTCCTCCTCCACGCAAAAGCAGGTCATCAGCGCGGTAAGGGCTGCCATGGACTTCGGTTTTCTTGGCCGAGGTGTCGGGCTAGCCACTTGTCCCGGATGCTGTGTTTAAAGGCCGCGAGGGCTTCAGCGTCCGGACAGTCCACAATTTGATTCTTTTTATTAAGAACCTGGTCCATAGCTTCCGGGCTGATTCCCCGGGCTGCTGGACTATGTGACTAAGGTCGTTGGCGTCTGGAGGCCAAACATAGGTACCTTGGAAGTTGTCTCTAAAGGCATCCTCCAAGTCTTCCCAGCTGCCAATAGAGTTCTCTGGGAGGCCGTTTAACCAGTGCCGAGCTGGCCCCTTTAATTTTAGCGGGAGGTATTTGATGGCATGTAGATCTTCGCCGCGAGCCATGTGAATGTGGAGAAGAAAATCTTCAATCCATACTGCGGGATCTGTTGTGCCATCGTATGATTCAATGTTCACGGGTTTAAATAACCCTTCTGGGAACTGGTGCTCCATTACCTCATCGGTGAAGCATAGGGGGTGTGCGACGCCTCTGTATCGGGCGATGTCGTGGCGCAGTTCGGATGAAGTCCGAATGCGGTTTTCGGCCCGGGTGTGGTTGTGCCCTTTGCGCCAGGCCCGATGGCCTTCTTCGCGCGTTGGAGCACGTCCCCTTGACCCATATATTGATCTTGTCTGACCGGCTCTATTCTCCAGGTCCTTGCGTATGTCATAGGTATAGCCCGGGGCCGCTACCTCCCTGCCTCGGCGGCGGGGTGGCGCGGGCTGGTGTTTGGCATGAGTAGCCGGTCTGTCCCGTCCACGTGGTGGTCGGTCAGGTCCGTCAGCTGGTTTATACTTTGACGGTATTGGCTCAAGGGCCTCGTCGTCGAATTGGGGTTGCAGCTTGCGCTTCGGGTAGCTCTTGGTTGGGTGTTCGAGGCCGTATTCCTCGGCTGCCAGGACTTTAGTCCATCTGTCGTTGAGCGTATCCTATTCGGCTTGAAGCCGTTGCTGCTGCTTTTTTAGGCTTCTTGCAGTCGTGATTAGTTGGCGCTTAAAGCGCTCCTGCTCGAGGGGTTCCTCTGGTACGATGAAGTCTTCGTTATCGAGGCTCACATCATCCTCGGTGATTGGAAGATAGTTACTATCCTCCGAGTCATTGTTCCCGACTGGGTCGTCAGGGTTAACTTGCCCCTCCTCCACATCATCTGGTTCGGATGTGGGTTCGACGGGGGCTTCGGGGTCTTCGGCGTTATCTAGAGTATTATCATCTCTGGTGCCGGTATTACTGTCTTTGCCATGACGCGATTTTGATCGGCGCCACTGACGTCGAGGCTTTGGAGGTGCGTCAGCAGGCTTGTCCTTCCTGCCGTCGTCGTCATCCTCTTTGGGTGTGTCCACCATATACACGTCATATGTGGAGGTGGTCGTCCAACGTCCGCTAAACGGTGGGTCTTGGCCTTGCTCGTTTCCGGCATCGTCGTCTATGCCGTCGATGTCTTCGGAGGCATAGTCCAGCATGTTGGTTAAATCCTCGACAGTGGCTATGAAGTGGGTGGTGGGTTGGACGTAAAATTCCCCACTCTCAGCCCCTAGTCCGGGCTGGGCGTAGTTTGGCAATGATTCCTCTGTAATGGCGAGGGATCGCATTAAGTCCAGAGCCTCGTTTAAGAGCGAGGTTTGGACGGGGAAGCGAGAGTCCGTGGAGTTGGGCGGGATAGAAGTTTAATGGCCGAGATCACGTGACGCGGACCTCGAGAGTTCGGAGCTAGTGTCCGGAGGCGATTCCGGCTTTATGACGATAGAGGGAGCCTGGCGTAATTCCGGGCCTGCCAGTGACGCGATCCCCTTCGGTTCTCCGGTGACAAGTTCTATAGCTGCAGAGGGTCCGACGGGCTCAAAACTCCCGTCCTCGGACCTGGTGATGTGCTCCGGATCTAAGGCCAGAGTGGTGGTGTTACGCCCACGATGCGGCTATATCTCCCACGTGTCGAGGCACGACTTAGAGGCATAACCGCATAGTGGTTTTGTCGCAAGAAGGGTCATCTTCACACAATCCCATGTAATGAACAAGAATGGGATAAAGAGTTGGCTTACAATCGCCACTTCACACAATACATAAATATCATCATACATCATCCAAAATACAATCATATAGACCGGCTACGGCCAAAATCCAGATGAAAATAAGACAACCCCAAATGCTAGATCCCCGATCGTCCCAACTGGGCTCCACTACTGATTGAAAATAAGACACATAGTAACGACCACGTTCCTCGTCGAACTCCCACTTGAGATCGACGCCATCATCTGCACTGGCATCGTCGGCACCTGCAACTGTTTTGGTAGAATCTGTGAGTCACGGGGACTCAGCAATCTCAAACCCGCGAGATCAAGACTATTTAAGCTTGTAGGGCAAAAGGTGCAAAGAGGTGGAGCTGCAGCGGCAAAAACATATATGGTGGCTAACTTACGCAAATGAGAGCGAGAAGAGAAGCAATGGAACGGACGTCATCTAGCAATGACCCAGAAGAGGTCCTGAACACCTACTTACGTCATACATAACACAGACCGTGTTCACTTCCCGGACTCCGCCGAGAAGAGACCATCACGGCTACACACGCACTTGGTGTATTTTAAATGGGTCAAGTGACAAGTTATCTACAACCGGACATTAACAAATTCCCATCTACCTCATAACCGCGGGCACGGCTTTCGAAAGATAATACCCTGCAGGGGTGTCCCAACTTAGCCCATCATAAGCTCTCACGGTCAACGAAGGATAAACCTTCTCCCGGAAAGACCCGATCAGTCTCGGAATCCCGGTTTACAAGACATCTCGACAATGGTAAAACAAGACCAGCAAAGCCGCCCGAATGTGCCGACAAATCCCGATAGGAGCTGCACATATCTCGTTCTCAGGGCACACCGGATTGTCCAAGCTTCCGATAGGCCAGACCAGAGTTGCCCCTGGTGGCCACCGGCGGCTGACAGTTTGGACCAATACTCAGAGGAGCACTGGCCCGGGGGTTTAAAATAAAGATGACCCTCGGGCTCTAGAAAACCCGGGGGAAAAAGGTATAGGTCGCAAATGGTAAAACCAAGGTTGGGCCTTGCTGGAGGAGTTTTATTCAAGGCGAACTGTCAAGGGGGTCCCATAAATCACCCGACCGTGTAAGGAACGCAAACTGAAGGAACATAATCCCGGTATAACAGTAACTAGGGCGGCAAGAGTGGAACAAAACACCAGGCATAAAGCCGAGCCTTCCACCCTTTACCAAAATATATAGATGCATTAATTAAATAAGAGATATTGTGATATCCCAACATGTCCATGTTCCGACATGGAACAAACTTCAACTTCACCTGCAACTAGCAACGCTATAAGAGGGGCTGAGCAAAAGCGGTAACATAGCCAAACAACGGTTTGCTAGGAAAGAATGGTTAGGGCTGACATGGCTAAAATAGGAGACATGATATAGCAAGTGATAGGTAGCGAGCATGGCAATAGAGCTAACAACTAGCATAGCAAAGATAGAAGTGATTTCGAGGGATGGTCATCTTGCCTGCAAGGTTCTCAGAGTTGTCGAAAGCTTGATCCTCGTAAGCGTACTCGACAGGTTCCTCATTCACGAACTCGTCTCCCGGCTCTATCCAAGACAAGAACACAAACAAACGGAACCACAATCAACAACGAGAAATGCACAAGCAACATGATGCAAGACATGTATGATATGCAAGATATGATATGCGATGCATATGCGTGCTCCGGAAGGAAAATGATGAACATGGCAGTAACTTGGCAAACCAAGCATGCCACTGGAAAGATGAGATGATTTCGGTCGAAATCGATATAAAGATCACCGGAATCGGATGCACGGTTTGCAAATGACAAGCAAAACAAGAATGACACTAATCTGCGATAAACAGCAAGATAGCACTTAAAATGCAACAAGTAACAATGCTACAGCACCCCAACATAGCAACAAAGCACATGGCAGTAATCTACAGGAGATGCTTGACAAAATATGAACACTAAGCTACAACTAGATTACAACATATCAAGCTCAAACAAGCATGGCAAAAGTGCAAAAGATTACAGGTTCACAGACTTGGTGAAAAACTGGACATGGCAGAAATCATCATCAGGTAGCCATGTTCAGAGCACGAAATCAACATGCTACAGGAAATTAACATAGCAAAAAAAAAGCATGGTAGTGTTCTACTAAATGCACATGACAAAAGTCCCTTACTGACCATAAGCTAAAAGGGACAGAAGATATGATGGCAAGCATGTAAACATAGAAAGTTTCGTTATCAGGTTTCAGACTTAGCAGAAAACAGAGCATGGCAGAAATATTAATATGTAGGCCTCTTTGTGAGCTTGATGCACTCACTACAGAGCAATGCATGACAAACAAAGCACACCTACAGCAAGATGACATGTTTATGAAGCTATCCATGGCAAGAACAATTGGATAGCATGTATGGATCAACTACAATAAGCTTGGCAAAAATGCATATCATGTTAAGAATCTGCCAGAAATATTTTATAGCAAAAGTAGAGCAAGATTATGTCATGCTATGTTACTCTAAAATTGCAAACAATTGCAGTAGTGGATCAATTACAACTATATCTACAAAACATCCTTACTGAACATCTCCAAAATATGCATGGATCTCTCTGTAGCATCAAGTTTACATGGCAACAAAGTTACAGCAGATGAGGACTTAGAGAAATCACTAAGTCCCTGAAATCAGAAATATTACGGGGCCTACTTTGCATGCTTGTGCTAGTCACCACAGAGATCACAAAAATACATGGACTATACCACTGGAAAGATGGCATGGCATACTTCAAAACACATGTAGAGCTCATGCTCAAAAGATGCACAAAATAAAAGATACAAAAATGACAAATCTCCAAGTTCTGATAAGAACCAGAGAATAACAGCAACTAGCCCTCTTCCAACGAAGATTTGGGCATCAATATGACCTCTAATGGAAATGGTGCAATTGAACAAAATGAAGATCATCACGAGGCGAACAATTTGACATATTATACGCGCGAATCGGAGCTACATACACAAAGTTATCGCAATACGAACAGGGGCATATGCTGATGGAATCTCCAGACTTGGAGAAATAGAGGGGGGGCGAGAAGTCAACGGGAGCTACAGTACCGATCGGATCTGGCTGTCGCTCGAGCCCGAGCTCGTTGGCCGGAGTTGCTCGGGCCGGCCGGAGGCGAGGCAGGGGCCGGCGGCCGAGGGGCGAGGGGGACCGGAGGCGGTCGCCGGCGGCGGGGCACGGCGGGACCGGACCGGCGGCGGGCGGCGCGGGGGCGGGCCGGCGGCGGAGAGGCCGCGGCGCGCCGGCGAGGAGACCGGCGGTGATGGCGGCGGCGGCGCCCGGCGGCGCGGGGCACGGGGCCCGAGGCGGCGGCGGCGGGAGGAGATGGGCCGGAGGGCCGGGAGCGGGCTCCGGCGGGCCGCGGGAGGAGAGAGAGAGAGATGGTGACGTGGCGGCGGCGGATTCGCCGGAGGCGGCGGCGGACGTTGTCCGGCGCGGACGGACGCGTCCGGCGCGGCGCGGAGGGAGAGGGTTAGGGTTCGTCTGAGATTTCGTCTTTCGGGATGCCCACTTATAAATAGGTAGAGGGAGCTAGGAGACTCCAAATGAGGTGCGGTTTTCGCCCACACGATCGTGATCGAACGACCTAGAGCATGGAAGAGAGTTTGGTGGGCTTTGGGCTGGTTTTGGAGGGGGTTTTTGCTGGACACTCAAATGGACTTTGCGGATGCCCGGTTAACCGTTGGAGTACCAAACGACCTCCGAATGGACGCGCCGCCCGCCGCCGGCGTGCCCCGTGCCCGCCGCCGTTGCCGCCCGTCGCCGCCGCCGCGGCGCCCGTCCCCGCCGCCGCGTGCCCGCCGCCGGTCACCGCCGCCCCCGCCGGCGACCCTCTCCTCCGACCGCCTCCGGTCCCCCTCGCCCCTCGGCCGCCGGCCCCTGCCTCGCCTCCGGCCGGCCCGAGCAACTCCGGCCGACGAGCTCGGGCTCGAGCGACAGCCAGATCCGATCGGTACTGTAGCTCCCGTTGACTTCTCGCCCCCCTCTATTTCTCTAAGTCTAGAGATTCCATCAGCATATGCCCCTGTTCGTATTGCGATAACTTTGTGCATGTAGCTCCTATTCGCGCATATAATATGTCAAATTGTTCGCCTCGTGATGCTCTTCATTTTGTTAAATTGCACCATTTTCATTAGAGGTCATCTTGATGCCCAAATCTTCGTTGGAGGAGGGCTAGTTGCTGTTATTCTCTGGTTCTTATCAGAACTTGGAGATTTGTCATTTTTGTATCATTTAATCAACTCTGAGAATCTTGCAGGCAAGATGACCACCCCTCGAAATCACTTCTATCTTTGCTATGCTAGTTGTTCGCTCTATTGCCATGCTCGCTACATATCACTTGCTATATCATGTCTCATATTTTAGCCATGTCAGCCTCTAACCATCCTCTCCTAGCAAACCGTTGTTTGGCTATGTTATCGCTTTTGCTCAGCCCCTCTTATAGCGTTGCTAGTTGCAGGTGAAGTTGAAGTTTGTTCCATGTCGGAACATGGATATGTTGGGATATCACAATATCTCTTATTTAATTAATGCATCTATATATTTTGGTAAATGGTGGAAGGCTCGGCTTTATGCCTGGTGTTTTGTTCCACTCTTGCCGCCCTAGTTACTGTTATACCGGGATTATGTTCCTTGAGTTTGCGTTCCTTACGCGGTCGGGTGATTTATGGGACCCCCTTGACAGTTCGCCTTGAATAAAACTCCTCCAGCAAGGCCCAACCTTGGTTTTACCATTTGCGACCTATACCTTTTTCCCCCGGGTTTTCTAGAGCCCGAGGGTCATCTTTATTTTAAACCCCCGGGCCAGTGCTCCTCTGAGTATTGGTCCAAACTGTCAGTCGCCGGTGGCCACCAGGGGCAACTCTGGGCTGGCCTATCGGAAGCTTGGACAATCCGGTGTGCCCTGAGAACGAGATATGTGCAGCTCCTATCGGGATTTGTCGGCACATTCGGGCGGCTTTGCTGGTCTTGTTTTACCATTGTCGAGATGTCTTGTAAACCGGGATTCCGAGACTGATCGGGTTTTTCCGGGAGAAGGTTTATCCTTCGTTGACCGTGAGAGCTTATGATGGGCTAAGTTGGGACACCCCTGCAGGGTATTATCTTTCGAAAGCCGTGCCCGCGGTTATGAGGCAGATGGGAATTTGTTAATGTCTGGTTGTAGATAACTTGTCACTTGACCCAATTAAAATACACCAAGTGCGTGTGTAGCCGTGATGGTCTCTTCTCGGCGGAGTCCGGGAAGTGAACACGGTCTGTGTTATGTATGACGTAAGTAGGTGTTCAGGACCTCTTCTGGGTCATTGCTAGATGACGTCCGTTCCATTGCTTCTCTTCTCGCTCTCATTTGCGTAAGTTAGCCACCATATATGCTTTTGCCGCTGCAGCTCCACCTCTTTGTACCTCCTTTTCCTATAAGCTTAAATAGTCTTGATCTCGCGGGTGTGAGATTGCTGAGTCCCCGTGACTCACAGATACTTCCAACACCAGTTGCAGGTGCCGACGATGCCGGTGCAGACGATGGCGTCGATCTCAAGTGGGAGTTCGACGAGGAACGTGGTCGTTACTATGTGTCTTTTCCTGATGATCAGTAGTGGAGCCCAGTTGGGACGATCAGGGATCTAGCATTTGGGGTTGTCTTATTTTCATCTGGATTTTGACCGTAGTCGGTCTATATGATTGTATTTTGGATGATGTATGATGATATTTATGTATTGTGTGAAGTGGCGATTGTAAGCCAACTCTTTATCCCATTCTTGTTCATTACATGGGATTGTGTGAAGATGACCCTTCTTGCGACAAAACCACTATGCGGTTATGCCTCTAAGTCGTGCCCCGACACGTGGGAGATATAGCCGCATCGTGGGAACATCAATGAGCTATTTGAGCAACTTAAAGGCGCTAAAGTATTCTCGAAGCTTGACCTTCGTATGGGTTATCATCAGATTCGCATTCGTGAAGAAGATATTCCCAAGACATCATTCAGAACAAGCTTTGGTTCTTATGAATATACTGTCGTGTCTTTCGGCCTTGTCAATGCTCCTCCGGTGTTCTCTCGGATGATGAATTTCATCTTCAACCCCTACACCAATGAATTCGTTCTGGTGTATCTCGATGATATCTTGGTCTTCTCCAAGAACAAGCAGGATCATGCCAAACATTTGCGATTGGTGCTCGACAAGCTCAGAGAGTATCAATTCTATGCGAAGTTCTCCAAATGTGAGTTTTGGCTCGATGAAGTTCTTTTCCTTGGTCACATCATCTCTGCCAAGGGCATCGCTGTTAACCCCGAGAAGGTGTCCGCAGTTCTGGATTGGGAACCTCCTCAAAATGTCAAGCAGCTCCGCAGTTTTCTGGGTCTTGCAAGCTATTGCCGGAGATTCGTTGAGAATTTCTCCAAAATTGCAAAGCCTCTTTCCAACCTCCTACAGAAGCATGTGAAGTATGTCTGGTCTCCTGAGTGTGACGTTGCTTTCAACACTCTCAAACAGAAACTAGTCACAGCTCCTGTCTTGACTCCTCCTGATGAATCCAAGCCGTATGAAGTTTTCTGTGATGCTTCTCTCCAAGGTCTCGGTGCTGTGTTAATGCAAGAGAAGAAAGTTGTGGCCTATACCTCTCGGCAGTTGAAGCCCAACGAGAAGAACTACCCCACTCACGATCTTGAGTTGGCGGCAGTTGTCCATGCATTGGTTACGTGGAGACATCTCTTGTTGGGAAGACAAGTGGATATTTTCACTGATCACAAGAGTCTCAAGTATATCTTCACTCAGCCCAACCTCAACCTCAGACAGACTCGATGGGTCGAAATGATTCAAGAGTACAATCCGAGTATTGAATATACTCCAGGCAAAGCAAATGTCATTGCAGATGCGTTAAGCAGGAAAGCTTATTGCAACAGCTTAATTCTCAAGCCTTTCCAACCGGATCTTTGTGAAGCTTTCCGCAAGCTGAATCTCCAAGTTGTTCCTCAAGGCGTTCTTGCCAACCTCCTTGTATCTCCTACTTTGGAAGATCAAATTCGTGAGGCACAACTCCTTGATGCCATGGTGAAGAAGGTGAAACGTGGTATCGACAAGGGTCTTTCCAAATACAAGTGCTATCGCATTGATGACAGAGACACTTTGTTCTTCGAGGACCGGTTTGTGGTTCCGAAAGGTGATCTAAGGAAAGTCATAATGAACAAGGCGCACAATTCTCTCCTTTCCATTCATCCTGGAAGTACGAAGATGTATCATGACCTCAAGCAGTCGTATTGGTGGACTCGAATGAAGCGAGAAATTGCTCAATTCGTGAATGAATGTGATGTCTGCCGAAGAGTGAAAGCAGAACACCAACGACCAACTGGTCTCCTCCAACCTCTTGCTATCCCAGAATGGAAGTTTGATCATATCGAGATGGACTTCGTGACTGGATTTCCCAAGTCCAAGCGCGGAAATGACGCTATCTTTGTTGTCATTGACAAGCTCTCTAAAGTGGCGCATTTCCTTCCAATCAAAGAATCCATCACAGCAGCTCAGCTGGCAGAGCTCTACACCTCCAGAATTGTCTCCTTGCACGGCATTCCACAATTGATTTCTTCTGATCGTGGAAGCATCTTCACCTCTAAGTTCTGGGACTCCTTCCAGAAGGCCATGGGCACTAACATTCGCTTCAGCACAGCTTTCCATCCTCAAACTAGTGGCCAAGTCGAGCGAGTCAATCAAATTCTTGAAGATATGCTCAGGGCTTGTGTCATTTCCTTTGGCATGAAATGGGAAGATTGTCTTCCTTATGCTGAATTCTCCTACAACAACAGCTTCCAAGCGAGTTCGGGCAAGGCCCCATTCGAGATTCTCTATGGCAGAAAGTGCCGTACTCCTCTCAATTGGTCAGAGACTGGTGAACGCCAACTTCTTGGCAATGACTTAATCACTGAAGCTGAAGAAATGTGTAAAGTCATCCGTGATAATCTCAAAGCCGCGCAATCGCGTCAGAAGAGCTACTATGATAGTAAGCATCGTGATTTGGCTTTCGAGATCGGAGACCATGTCTACCTCCGCGTCTCTCCAATGAAAGGTACTCGTTGCTTCGGTATCAAAGGGAAGCTTGCCCCTAGATACGTGGGTCCTTTCAAGATCATTGGCAAAAGAGGCGACCTCGCCTATCAACTTGAACTTCCTTCCAACTTCGCGAACGTGCACGATGTGTTCCACGTGTCACAGCTCCGCAAGTGCTTCAAGACGCCTGAGCGCACTATCAACTTCGAAGAGATTGACCTCCAAGAAGATTTGTCTTATCATGAGCACCCAGTTGCTATTCTTGAAGAAACCGAGCGCAAGACTCGCAACAAGTCTATCAAATTCCTCAAAGTGAAGTGGTCGCACCATTCCGACCGGGAAGCCACCTGGGAACGCGAGGACCATCTCCGTTCCGAATATCCGGAGTTCTTTCAGTCCTAGATCTCGGGACGAGATCCTCTCGTAGTGGTGGAGTGTTGTAACACCCCGCATGTAACTGGCCATATTTGTAACTCCGACTCTTGCCATTTCCGGCTATGTGATATGTTTTTCCCTCCGTTGTTGGGTTTTGTTTTTCGTTTTGTATTTTGTCATGTCATGCATTTTCATATCATGTCATCATGTGCATTGCATTCGCATACGTGTTCGTCTCATGCATCCGAGCATTTTCCCCGTTGTCCGTTTTCCAATCCGGCGCTCCTATCTCCTCCGGTGCACCCCTCTTGTTTTCTTTCGTGTGCGTGTGTCAAACTTTCTCGGAATGGACCGAGGCTTGTCAAGTGGTCTTAATATACCACCCGGAGTCTACCGGTCAAGTTTCGTTCCATTCGGAGAAAGTTTGACACACGCACACGAAAGAAAACAAGAGGGGTCTACCACCCGGAGTCTCCTAAGTTTGTGAAAAATGAGGATTTTGCCTCTTGGGTCTACCATTTTAAACGTCATTTAAATCATAGTTCTACTAATCTTTGGAGAATTATTGAGCAAGGTTTCTACCCGCATGACCCAAGCAACCTCACTCCTAGAGAAGCCGCGGAACATCAATTCAATGAGTCCGCTCTCTTCATTATCCAAGATGCAATTCCACCCAAAGATATTGCGCATCTCCGTCCTTTCACCATGGCCAAGGAAGCATGGCAACATGTTGTTTCCATTTACAAGGGAAGCACAAGCATTCAACGCTCCAACTATGAGGTGGTGCAAGATGAAGCCGATGAGTTTGCGATGACTGAAGATGAAGAACCTCATGAGCTCTACCAGAGATTAACCACTCTTACGGTCTCACTCCGAGATCATGGGAGCAAGGATACGGATTACAATTGGATCAAGCGCAAGTTTCTCAAGGCCATGATGCCCTACCATAAGGCCATGTCATCCGTCATCCGTCAAAGGCCGGACTTGCATACCTTGTCCTCAAGTGAATTGTTGGATGAGTTTGTTGCTATGAGAATCTTGGACAAGACCGCCGACAATGCGGTGATACGCTCTCAACGGGTAAAGAAGCCCAACCTTGCTTTGAAGGCCAAGGCTAGTGTGGAAGAAGAGGATGAAGAGGAAGAAGAGGAGAGTAACCCCGAAGATACAAAATATGCTTATCATGAGCACATGGCTCTCGCTTCAAGGCAATTTTGGAGCAAGAAGAACTCAAGGCCCAACTTCAACAAGAAGAACTCAAGTGGCGCCAAGGGCAAGCAACGTGTGAGGACATGCTATAATTGTGGCAATGTGAGCCACTTTGTTGTGGAGTGCCCTTACGAGAAGCTATACAAAGCCAAGTCCATCCCCAACAAGAACAACTTCAACAAGAAGACTCCTCCCAAGGGGTTGGTGGCACAAGAAGAGTACAATGAGGATGATGATGATGAAGACGGTGAGACGGTTGCCATGGCCTCCGTTGCCATTGGCACAACTCCACGGGTGTCCCTCTTCGATTCACCCAACGAGAACATCACCGCCAAGTGCCTCATGGCCAAAGCCACCAACAAGGTAACCCCCAACATCAAAACCACCATCACTACTAATCCCTCTTTGACGGATTGCATTGATGAAAGTGAGGGGTCTAGTGAGGAAGAGAATGAATTTGAGTCTTTTATGAGTAAGCTCAAGGGTAAATCCAAGAAGCACTTTGTTTCTCTCTTGGAACAACTTGGTGAAGCCAATGACATGATCGAGGCTCACGAAGAAACCATCTCTAAGATGGAGGGGCATAGTCGTGACTATGCCGATGAGATATCAGATCTCTCTAATGCGCTTGAGGAAGAGCGTGGTCATCGTTTGGCTCTTGAGGAGTCACACAACGATGATCATGCTAAATTAAAGAAAGATCTTGATCATGCTCTTGTTGTATCTCGTGTGCTCAATTCCGAGAAGGCCAAACTTGGGGTTGATCTTGCAAGACTCAAGGAGGAGTTTGATATACTTGACAAGGCTCACAAGGCCTTGAAGGGTACTCATGCTAGCCTTAAAGAGTCTCACGATCAACTCCAAGTGAAGCTAACCAAGGAGAAAGCAACATTTCCTCATATGGTTTTAATTGATAATGCAAATGCTACTAACCCGTGTTCTGAGCATGTGCATCTTGTGGAGGAGAATGCAAAGTTGAAGGAGAGAAAGGCCTTGTGTCTTGCATACAAGGTGAGAAGAACCTTAACGACCTTTTGAGGAATCAAAAGGAAGTTGTGGCCAAGGAGGGAATTGGGTTTGCACCCAAGTCCAAGAACAAGAAGAAGAATGACAAGGCCAAATGACCTCCTCCTCTCAAGCAAACTTTTGTGAAGGAGGGAGAGGGTGCTTCTACGGAGAAGAAGAACAACGTGAAGGGTGGTAGTGTCAAGAAGGGCAATGCCACCCCTTCCAACAAAGCCGGCGACTTTAACCCTTCTAATGTGTTATGCTGTGCTAGTGATGGGCATGTCTATGCCAAATTTGTTGGTTCTCCTTATGAGTACATTGAATGTGTCAGATTTCGGGTTCCAGCAAAACCCTCGAGGTTCGAACACTAGGGTGCGCACGAAGATCTCTCCTCCCCCGCTCGCTCGCTCAACGATCCATGGCCTAGCTCGACGAACTCAAAGAACACGAGACACAAGGGTTTATACTGGTTCGGGCCACCGTTGTGGTGTAATACCATAATCCAGTGTGGTGTGGTGGATTGCCTCTTGGGCTGAGGATGAACAGGTACAAGGGAAGAACAACCTCCTGAGGAGAGGTGTTCTTGGGCTTGGTGAGCTGGTGGGTGCAAGGGTGGTCCGAATGATCCATCCTCGGCTATGGTGGTGGCTAGTCCTATTTAAAGAGGTCTTGGTCCTCTTCCCAAATATTAGGCGGGAAGGGATCCCACAATGGCCAAGTTTGAAGGGGGACAACTAGTACAAGCTATCCTGACTAAAGGTGGTCTTCGCCTGGCAAACGCTCTAGCGGTGACGCCATCTTGGGCTCCACGGTAACCTCCGTCCTGTCGTCCTGCTGGTCTTGGTCTCGTTGCACTGATATGGAAACCTTTGCCTGATGCCTCGGGACCCCTCGCCTGCACTTCCCTCTTTAGCACCAAAGAGGAAACAAGGACAATGCGCGCGCTGGCGCCCGCCTCCCGGTCGTCATGGCTTAGATCACAGGAACCTCGTGAGGTGCCCCTTGCCTTGATCTCTCCATCCCTCGTGAGCCAGCCTGGTGAGGCCGCCCCGGAGGAGGTCTTGTGTCGTCCGCCTCGCGAGGCTTGGCCCCTCGCGAGGGTCTTGGGTGTTTGCTGGTGAAGATGGGCCGTACAGGGCCGCTGGTGGAGCCACGCCGTGGGCCGCAGGCAGGCAAGTCTGGGGACCCCCGTTCCCAGGACACCGATAGTAGCCCCTGGGCCCAAGGCGTGGTCGGACTTGGCTTCGAGGCGAAGCCAGGGGGCAAGTGCGGAGCACCGCAGGCCCTAACAGCATGCAGCCTCGCTTGACGCATGGTGATTGATTGGACGTGGGCGTCTCCGCTTCCCCATGCTGCCTCGGCAACTGCCCCTGACTTGACGAGTCCCTGCTGCATGCAAAAAGATCATCATTACCTGTGATCGTGGGGATCGCCGGTTGGCCTTCTTCCGCTATAAATGAGGAGGGGGGGGGGCGGAGCCCCCGTCGCTCATCTCCTCCTGCTCTGCTCACTTCTTCTCCCTTGCTTCATTGCTAGTAGTGACACCCATGGCGCCCGCGAAGAGGTTCTCGGCTGCAGAAAAGGGGAAGGCCCGCCAGGAGGGGCCCGGCTCACCGCCGCCTAAGAGGGGGCGCGACCGTCCCCGCAAGCACACCGCGGCCCCCGCCGTGGCCCTTCGCGGCCGCGGCGGCGCCTCTTCACGCGGTGCGAGTCATCCAGGTCATGGTGGCCCCGTCGATGATGGCAGGCGCACCATGGTCGTGTGGCCTCCCCGGCCGTGCTTCCACTCAGCGAAGGTGCTGCCGGAGTTTGTCGTGTGGTCAGAGAACCCGGCTCACACCTGGCTTCAGCTCCTGCGCTTCTTTGCCGGCGAGCTGCCAGCCACGGGTCCAGGCGGTCTCTGGCTGCAAGCGGATGGCTGCTGCAGCAAGGCTTCATGGGTCGCTGTCGAGGTCTCCGTTGCGGGCAACGCAGCCCTGGCCCGTGGCTGGCAGACGTTTGCCCGCGCGCGCGGCCTGGGCCGGCGGTGCACCCTCCACTTCAAGTACGATGGCGACGCGACCCTCTATGTGACGGTGTTCGGGGAAGATGGTCGCCCCGTCGGGTGCTGCCCTGAGGACAACGACGGTGGTGAGGTGCTCAGCCTTGGCGACGGCCGCGACGAGGGTGAAGGCGGGCTTGTCCCCAGCACTGTCCATGGCTCGTCCAGCTACGGCGACAGCTCCAGCAGCGGCGGCTATGACCAGCCGCCATGCCGCCGCGCCCGCTTCGAGGGTGGTAGCGGGTTGTCTCGTCACCATGCCCCAGTGAAGCGCGAGGAGGGGTCTGGCTGAGCCCAGGAGAGCGCCATGGGCCCATCCTCGCGAACTGCTGCGGGAGCGCGCGCCACTTTTGTTTTGTTCTTCCTTTTCTTCCTGCATTAAGAGAAAGACAAGTATGGGGCCCCGCAGGGGCGTGCAACGAACCATGATTTCCAAGTTGCTATGCTATATTTATCGTTCCTGTGTCGTGTTGCAGCATCGACGTTTTATGTAGGCACGTAGGAATAACTTAGCTTGACGCGCTTGAAGTAGTTTCCGCCTCGTGAGACGCGCATTTCCCAGTACCTGGCGAGGCCTCTTTGGCTTGGGAGGCGTCTAGGAACTGCAAAAATTCGTTAGGAAACTCTTATTCTTCCGAGCCTTGGTCGCAGGCGCAGCCGGCCACGACCCAGCGCTTCGCATTGCGGTACCCGAGGGGCATGGATTAAGAGAGGTGCGCCAGCTTGCGAGCTCGAGCGAGGGTGCCTCGCGAAGAAAAGGAAAAAACGCTCACGAGGGCACCTGTCCAGCCCCCTCGCGAGGCATGCGAGGGAGAGTATAGGTCAAAACAAGGAACCGAGGGCAAAACAGAGGCAAAAGGAGATGGAACCAAGCCTGCAAGGAACATCAGAAAGCAAATTTTCATTAAAGAGGGGCAAGCCAACTACGGAAAGGAAATGAAAAGCCCCATCCGGCACCTAGTCTAGTCTTCTCACCAGCGCGGAGCTAAGTGCTACAACTAGGACGTGGGAGGGAGCCCCTGAGGCCCGAGGGCGGCACTGCTGAGACTCCGGGGCGTGTACAACCCCACTCATTATTACGTGAGAGTGTCACGAGCGGAGACCTTCACAGGCACTGGGCCTTGCTTCACATGCACTGGGCCTTTCTTCATGGGTAGAACTTCCGGAGGTGCTGGATGTTCCAGGCGTTCTAGATGGGGATCCCGTCCTGCGTCTCCAGGCGCACGACGCTAGGCCTGGAGACGTGGGCAACCCGAAATGGGCCCTCCCACATGGGCGAGAGCTTATGCAGCCCTTCCCTGGAGAGCACCTGCCTCAGGACGAGATTGCCCACCTCGAGCGTCATGGAGCGAACGCTGCAGCAGTGGTACCGTCGCAGCGCCTGCTGGTACCTTGCCGCTTGGAGCGAGGCTTCTCGGCGGCGTTCCTCCCCCAGCACGAGGTCTATTCCCCGCATGGCGTCCTGCTGCGTCTCGTCGAACGCCAGGACCCGCGCGGAGCGATGCTTGACCTCGTGAGGGAGAACCGCTTCTGCTCCGTAGACGAGGAAGAACGGGGTCTCGCCTGTGGGCTTGGTGGCGGTGGTGCGGATGGACCACAACACAGACCGGAGGTCATCGTGCCAGCCCCTGCCGCAGGCCTCGGGATTCTTCTTGAAGGTCCTGGTCTTGAGCCCCTTAAGACCTCCGCGTTGGCATGCTCGGCTTGGCCATTGCTCCTGGGGTGTGCTACCGAAGCGTAGCAAATCTGCGTTCCAAGGTTAGCGCAATATGTCTTGAAGAGGTTGCTAGTGAACTGTGAACCATTGTCGGTGATGATGCAGTTGGGGACCCCGAACCGGCCTACGAGACCCTTGATGAACTTGACCGCGGACCCGGCCGGGATGGTGTGGACGGCTTCCACCTCCGCCCACTTGGTGAACTTGTCGATGGCGACGTAGAGGTAGCGGTAGTCCCCGGGCGCTCGAGGGAAAGGACCCAGGATATCCAGCCCCCAGACCGTGAATGGCCAGGAGAGTGGGATAGTCTGGAGGCCTTGAGCCGGCTGGTGGATCTGCTTGGCATGGAATTGGCAGGCTTCGCAAGATCTCACCAGCTCGGCTGCGTCGTTGAGTGCCGTGGGCCAGTAGAAACCGCTGCGAAACGCCTTGCCAACCAAGGTGCGCGATGACGAGTGATGCCCGCAGTCCCTGGCTTGTATGTCAGCTAGCAGCTCATTCCCCTGCTTCCTGGAGATGCACCACAAAGAAACATCATTTGGTCGTTTCCTGTAAAGCTCACCGTCTTGAATTCAATACACTGTAGCCTGCAGGGCTATGCGCTCTGCATCCTCTCCCTTCTCCGGCAGCGCTCCTTGCACCAGGTACACCTTGAACTCCTCGGTCCAGCACCCCTCCCGAGGCTCAAGCGCTAGGAGCAGGTGCGCTCCCGAGGTCGGGCCATAGGCGGGGGCTCCCGAGGTCGGTGGCTTGGGGAGTTCCTCCTGAGGTGGCACCGGTCCCGCAGGCGGTGGTGCTGCCGAAGGCTTGAAGAGCCATTCCTCGAAGACACCGGGCTCCTGGGGTAGGCGCCTGGATGCCCTCTTGGCGATGTCGTCAGCTTCCTTGTTGGTGCCACGAGGCACGTGCTATAGCTCTAGGCCCAAGAACTGCTTCTCCACTTTGCGTACCTCCACGAGGTATGCCTCCATGTGCTTGTCCTTTGGCTCGTACACCTTGTTGGAGAAGTTGACAAGGAGCTGCGAGTCGCCCCTGATGGTGAGGCGTTTCACTCCCAGGGCCACCACAGCCTTGAGGCCGACAATGGGGCCCTCGTATTCTGCGATGTTGTTGGAGACCTTCTCGCCCTGCTGGAAGCAGAGCCGCACAGCGTAGTAAAGCTTGTCCTGAGTGGGCGAGATGAGCACAACTCCAGCCCCCGCGCCCTGGCGTGCGAACGCGCAGTCGAAGTACATGGCCCAGCCATCTGGCGCTTCACTTCCTGGCGAGAGGGATTGGTCCTCGCCTGCTTCGAGTTCCGGGGCGTTGGTCCATTCTGCCATGAAGTTGGCGAGCGCAGCTCCCTTGATGACCCTGGTTGTGCTGAACTCCAACTGAAACGCTTGCAGCTCGATGTTCCATTCAACGACTCTTCCCACGGCATTATGGCTCCTGAGCACTCTTTCCAGCGGGTAAGCCGAGACAACCTTGATGGGGTGACCTTGGAAGTAGTGGCGCAGCTTACGCGAAGCCACGAGGAGCACAAGCAAGAGCTTCTGGGGCATGGGGTATCGGGCTCTCGCATCTCGTAGCACCGTGCTGACGAAGTATACTCGGTGCTCGATGAGGGCAGGAGCGCTGGTGGAACCCACGGCTCCTTGGGGCTGAGGTTCCTCCTGTGGCTCTCCGGCTTTAGGAGCTTGATGACCTGACGGGGCAGCTGCAGCCTCAGGAGCATCCCCTTGGTGCTGCGCTGTCTTGTCCGGCTTGGCGGTTCCGCTTGGCAGGCCCTTGACCTGGCGCTCCTCCCTGAGGGCCACCAGCGCCGCGCTGGCCGAGTAAGGCGTGGCAGCCAAGTAGAGCACCAAGGGCTCGAGAGGTCGAGGCGCTACCATCACCGGCGGGCTAGTCAGGTATCTTTTCAGGTCTTGAAATGCTAGGTCAGCCTCTGGGGTCCACTCGAACCGGCCCTTTTTCTTCATCAGCTTGAAGAACGGCAAGGCACGCTCCCCCAGCTTGGATATGAAGCGTCCCAACGAGGTCACGCAGCCTGCGAGCTTCTGCATTTCCTTCAGGGTTTGCGGCGGGCTCATGTCTTCTATTGCTTTGACCTTCTCTGGGTTGGCCTCGATCCCTTGGTACGATACGAGGAAGCCCAACAACTTGCCAGAAGGGACACCAAACACGCACTTCTCCAGGTTGAGCCGCAGGTCTACCTGGCGCAGGCTGGTGAAAGTTTCTTCCAGGTCTTGAATGAGGGTTCTTGCTTCCCGAGATTTTACCACGATATCGTCAACGTAGGCTTCCGCGTTCCTCCCGAGCTGCCGGCCCAGGGCGATGTGCATCAGCCGCTGGAAGGTCGCCCCCACGTTGCGCAGTCCATATGGCATGCAGGTGTAGCAGTACACCCCGCACGGGGTCAGGAAGGCCGTCTTCTCCACATCTTCTTCCGCCATGTTGATCTGGTGGTAGCCCGAGAAAGCGTCCAGGAAACATAACAGGTCACACTCGGCGATGGAGTCGACGATCTGGTCGATGCGCGGAAGCGGGAACGGGTCTTGGGGACAGGCTTTGTTGAGGTTGGTGAAGTCGACGCACATGCGCTCCTTCCCGCCTTTCTTGGGCACGACGACGGGGTTTGCCAGCCATTCCGGGTACTGAACCTCGCGGATGACGCCCGCTGCTTCCAGCTTGCGAGTTTCTTGCATGATGAAAGACTCCTTCTCTATAGACTGTCGCCGCGCCTTCTGCTTCACAGGGCGCACATTGGGGCACACCCTTAAGTGGTGCTCGATCACCCCTCTCGGGACCCCTACCAGCTGCTTGGGCTCCCAGGCAAACACTTCTTTGTTCATGCGCATGAATTTTACCAATGCTTCCTCTTGGTCCCGGTCGAGGTTGGCGCCAATGGTGAAGGTGGCTCCCGAGGATCCATCCTCCTCGACCGGCACTTGCTTCGTTTCTGCCCGATCTTGAGTGAACTACTGCTTCTTCTTAGCTGGTGTGGCCTCCGTTGCCCCTGGGGCGGCTTCATCGGCTGGGCGTGCCGCTGCTGCGGCCCTGAAGGTGAGTCAGAGGGCCGTCATGGCTTCCTTGGTGTCTCCAGCCACGGTTAGGATGCCGTTGCTCCCATCTTCATGAGGTTATAGGCAGGATGGGTAGCCGCCATGAACTGCGCCAGGGCCGGGTACCCGAGGATGGCGGTGTATGGGAGGCCGGTGCTGTCGGTGAGCTCGGTGCGGTAGATCTGCCCTAGGCGGCTGGTAGAGCCCCCGCCAACCCCGGAGAAAGGCTTGGTGGGGCGAAGCCGTTTGCACAGCACATGGAGCAGGCTGAAAGCTTCCACCGAGAGCACATTAAGGCCGGCCCCGCCGTTGATGAGGGTCTTGGTAACCGCCACGTGGCAGATGGTGGGCGTGCAGAGAATCGGGAGGGCGCCTGAGCCCGTGGTGGTCGCCGGATGATCCTCCGAATTGAAGGTGAGGTCGGCCTTCGGTGCCGCCCATCCCGAAGGAGCTCCCGGTTGCGCGCGGGCAGCGCCCACTTGGCAGAAGAATTGCTTGACGTGGTGAGTCAAAGGCGGCGCCTACGAGCCGCCGAGGAGGGTCGCGACGGCAGGGGGTGCTGGTCCCCCGAAGCACGCGATGAAGAGGTCACGCAGCTCCGCCCAGGAGGCCACAGAGGATCCCGGCAGATGGAGAAGCCAAGCACGCGGCACGCCAGAGAGGGCCATGGGGAAGCAGTTGGCCATGATCTTATCGTCGCCCCCGGCTTCCAGAACAGCCTCCTCGTACGCCAGCAGGAAGGCCGCCGGATCCGCCACGCCGTCATAGCAAGGCGGCATCTCCGGCTTGAACTTGTGCGGCCACCGCACCCGCCGTAAGGCGGGGGCGAGGGTCTGGAGCCCCATGGCGCTGCTGTGTACGCCCGTCTATCCAGCCAGAGGAGCGGCACCGTCCATAGGAGCTGGTCAGAGAGGCGAGACCGTCGGGGGAGCCAAGCTCCAGCGCACCCCTACCTGGCGTGCCAAATGTCGGATTTCGGGTTCCTGCAAAACCCTCGAGGTTCGAACACTGGGGTGCGCACGAAGATCTCTCCTCCCCCGCTCGCTCTCTCAACGATCCACGGCCTAGCTCTGTCGGATGTGGGGTTCCGGCAAAACCCTTAAGGTTAGAACTCTGGGGTGCGCGTGAAGTTCTTTCCCTCCTACCGATCTACGCCCTAGCTCACTAAGATCTCGCGGACGAACTCGACGAACTCGCAACACAGAAAGACGCAAGATTTATACTGGTTCGGGCCACCGTTGTGGTGTAATACCCTACTCCAGTGTGGTGGTGGTGGATTGCCTCTTGGGCTGATGAAGAACAGTACAAGGGCAAGAACAGCCTCCTGAGGTTGAGGTGTTCTTGTGCTAGGGTTGGCTCTCGATCAGATCAGATCGAGCTGAGTCCTCCCTCCCCTATTGTGGCGGCTAGCCTTACTGATATAGGTCCTGGTCCTCTTCCCAAATATTGAGCAGGAAGGGAGCCAACAAGGGCGGGCGAATTTGAAAGGGAACAGCTAGTACAAGCTATCCTGACAAAAGCGGTCTTCGCCTGGATAAGGCTCTGGTGGTGACGCCGTCTTGGGCTCCACGATGACCTCGGTCTTGCCATCCTTCTGGTCTTGGTCTCGTTGCACCGATATGGCAACCTTTGCCTGATGCCTTGGTACTCCTCGCCTGCGCTTGCCTCCTTAGCACCAAAGAGGAAACAAGGATGCTGCGCGTGCTGGCGCCCGCCTAGCGCCTGCCTGGTCTCGATCGTCATGGCTCACGTCACTTGAGCCTCGCAAGGTTTGCCCCGCCTTGATATCTCCGCTCCTCGTGAGCCCGCCTAGAGGGGCCGTTCCCGAGGAGGTCTTGCATCGTTCGCCTCGCGAGGCTTGGCCCCTCACGAGGGTCTTGGATGCTTTGTTGACGAAGGTGGGCCGTACGGTCCGCTAACTTAGCCACGCCATGGGCCGCAGGCAGGCAAGTCTGGGGACCCCCGTTCCCAGAACGCCGACAGTAGCCCCCGGGCCCAAGGCGCGCTCGGGCTTGGCTTTAAGGCGAAGCCAAGGGCCAAGTACGGAGCGCCGCGGGCCCCAAAAGCCTGCGGCCTCGGTTGACGCGTGGCGGTTGATTGGACGTGGGCGTCTCCGCTTCCCCATGCTGCCTTGGCAACTGTTCGACTTGACAAGTCCCTGCGACATGCAAGGAAAACCATCGTTACCTGCGATCGTGGGAGGCGCCGGTTGGCCTTCTTTCGCTATAAATGGGGAGGGGGGCAGAGCCCCCGTCGCCCATCTCTTCCTTGCTTGCTTGCTTCTTCCTCCTCATTCCATTGCTAGCAGCGCCATCCATGGCACCACGAAGGAAGTTCTCTGCCGCTGAGAAGGGGAAAACCCCTCGCGAAGGACCCGGCTCCCTGCACCCAAGCGCGGACGCGGCCGTCCGCGCAAGCACGTCGCGAACCCCGTTGCGGCCCACGGAAGGGGTCGTTTGAGCCATGGCAGTCCAGTTGATGAATGGGAGGCGCGCCATGGTGGCGCGGCCTCCCCGTCCGCGCTTCCATTCGGCGGAGGTGTCGTTGGAGTTCGTCGTCTGGTCGGAGAACCCGGCCGGCAACTGGTTCCAGCTTCCGCGCTTCTTCGTCGACGAGCTGCCGGCCTCTGGTCCAGGCAAGCTCTGGTTGCAGGCGGATGGCTGCTGCAGCAAGGCCTCCTGGGTCGCGGTCGAGACTTCTGCCACGGGCAACATAGCCCCGGCCCGCGGCTGGCACACATTCGTCCGCGCGTGCGGCTTGGGCAGGCGGTGCACCCTCCATTTCATGTATGATGGTGGGACGACCCTCTACGTGAGGGTGTTCGGGGAAGATGGTCGCCGCGCCGGGTGCTGCCCCGAGACGAACAATGACGAGGAGGTACTCGGCCTTGGTGACGGCCGCGGCGAGGATGAGGGCGAGCCCGCCCTTGGTGGCGACCGTGTCTCGTCGAGCTACGGCGGCTCTTCCTCTGGCGACAGCTCCAGTAGCGGTGGGTACGACCAGCCGCCACGCCTGCTTCGAAGGCGGCAGCGGGTTGTCTCATCGCCGCGCCTCCGTGAAGCGCGAGGAGGGGTCTGGCTAAGCTCGGGGTGCTGCTAGGGGCCTGCCTCCATGGATCGCTGCAACGTTGCTTTTGTTTTGCTCTTTTACCTGCATCAAAGATGAAACCAGTATGGGCCCAGAGGGGCATGTATCGAACTATGGTTCCTTGGTTATTGCACTATGCGTGTTGTTCCAGTGCCGTGTTGTTATTTTGCGCAAAGATAACTTAACCTGATGCGTTCAGAACGCCCTCTTCCTTACGAGGTGCTTGTTTCCTCGTGTCCATCTTGACCTGTTTGCTCAGGAATTGCGAAAATTCGTTAGAAGGTGCGCTAGGATATTCGCCGTTCACCCGAGCCTTGACCTGGCGCTTTGTATCGCGGTACCCGAGGGGCACGGACCAGGAGAGATGTGCCAGTTTTTGGGCTCGAACGAGGGTGGCTC
The DNA here is from genome assembly GCF_002575655.3 of Aegilops tauschii subsp. strangulata. Classification (NCBI taxonomy): domain Eukaryota; kingdom Viridiplantae; phylum Streptophyta; class Magnoliopsida; order Poales; family Poaceae; genus Aegilops; species Aegilops tauschii. The sequence continues at coordinate 434,937,181 of NC_053038.3, forward strand.
GCGAGAAGGCAGAGAGGAGAGAAATGCTCGCGAGGGCACCTGCCTAGCCCCCTCGCGAGGTATGCGAGAGAGAGAACATGAGCAAACCAGAACCGGAAAATGCAGTAAGAGGCGAGGGAATCAAATCAACAAGAAACACCAAAGGCAAACTTCGATTGAGGAAAAGCGAGCCAACTACCAAAAGCAAATGAAAAGACGCGTCCGGCACCTAATCTAGTCTTCAAGTCTTCTCACCAGCGCGGAGCTAAGTGCTGCCACTAGGCGTGGAAGGGAGCCCCAGGGCCTGAGGCCGGCGCTCCTGAGACTCCGTGGCGTGTACAACCCCACTCATTATTACGTGAGAGTGTCACGGGAGGCGATTCTTCACAGGCACCGGGCCTTCTTCACAGGCTCTGGGCCTTTCTTCTCAGGCTCTGGGCTTGCTTCTCAGGCTCTGGGCCTTGCTTCATGGATAGAACTTCCGGAGGTGCTGGATGTTCCAGGCGTTCTGGATGGGCATCCCGTCCTGTCTCTCCAGGCGCGCTGCACCAGGCCTGGAGACATGGACGACCCTGAACGGGCCCTCCCACATGGGCGAAAGCTTGTGCAGCCCTTCCCTGGAGAGGACCCGCCTCAGGACGAGGTCGCCCACCTTGAGCATCCTGGAGCGGACGTTGCTGCAGTGGTATCGCCGCAGCGCTTGTTGGTACCTTGCCGCCCTCAATGCAGCTTCGCGACGGCGTTCCTCCCCCAGCATGAGATCCATCCCCCGCGTGGCGTCCTGCTGCGTTTCGTCGAACGCCAGGACCCGTGCGGAGCGATGCTTGACCTCATGAGGAAGGACCGCTTCAGCTCCGTAGACGAGGAAGAATGGAGTCTCGCCCGTTGGCTTGGTGGCGGTGGTGCAGATGGACCACAACATGGACTGAAGCTCGTCGTGCCAGCCCCTGCCTCAAGCCTCTAGCTTCTTCTTGAAGGTCCAGGTCTTGAGGCCCCTCAGGACCTCCGCGTTGGCGCATTTGGCCTGACCATTGCTCCTGGAGTGCGCCACCGAAGCGTAGCAGATCTGTGTTCCATGGTTAGCATAGTAGGTTTTGAAGAGGCTACTAGTAAACTGCGAGCCATTATCTGTGATGATGCGGTTGGGGACCCCGAAACGGCTCACGAGGTCCTTGATGAACTTGACAGCTGAGCCGTCCGGGATGGTACGGACGGCTTCCACTTCCGCCCACTTGGTGAACTTGTCGATGGCGACGTAGAGATAGCGGTAGCCCCCTGGCGCCCGAGGGAACGGGCCTAAGATGTCTAGCCCCCAGACCATGAATGGCCACGTGAGCGGGATGGTCTGGAGGCCCTGAGCTGGCTGATGAATTTGCTTGGCGTGGAATTGGCAAGCTTCGCAGGACTTCACCAGCTCGGCTGCGTTGTTGAGTGCTGTAGGCCAGTAGAATCCACTGCAGAACACCTTGCCGACAAAGGTCCGTGACGATGAGTGGTGCCCGCAGTCCCCACCGTGTATGTCTGTCAGGACCTTGATTCTAAGTCACACCGATCTAGCCTGTAACACCTCATATCACTTTGCGGCCTCACGCACGGTATTCCCACGGGTGTCGCCTTACCATGGCCCGGGACCATTTGCGCCTTTTGGCTCGCGTATATGATTGTGTCGCTAGCATCCATATGATAGAGAACCCGGGCCGACATGACTAGTCGTGAACCCAAAGTGGCACTAACTTACGGGGACAGGCATACATGAATCAACATCGAGCATGTCGGTCAGCAGCGTGCGAATCCGGGCTGTAGCACTGGGCTAACAGGACTCCGGGAACCCGGGCTGTAGCAGGCTAGGCAGGACTCCTGATGTCACCACGTGACAGTTCCCCGAAGGGACAGACACAGGAACGAAGTGAATCACATGCCGGCCAGTCAAGTGTTCTGGAGCAGTAGTGCTGGGCTAACAGGACTCTGGTGAACCGGGCTGTAGCGGACAAATATGGCTCATGGAAGCACAAGACTACATTTCCCCATAAGAGAGGCTACCAAGGATAAACAACTAGGTTGTCGGATCCCACACATACCAAGCATTTCAATCATACACAGAATATGCTCGATATGTGTAAATACAACATGGCATCACAACATAACTCTACGACTCAAGTATTAATTCATTAGGCTCCGAGGAGCCAAGTATTACAAACATGGGTCTCATGACCCAGCATGCAGAGCATACAAGCAACAAGCACATGCGGAAGCTTAACATGTCTGAGTATAGACATCTACAAATCAAAAAGGCTGAGAAGTCTGACTATCTACCAGATCCTGCCGAGGGCACAAGATCGTAGCTGATGTATCAAGCTAAACGTCAAAGTCCACGCGGAACTACTAGCGAGACTGAAGTCTCTCTGCAAAACATAAAATAGGCAAACGTGAGTACAAATGTACCCAGCTAGACTTACATCAGAACTAACTACATATGCATCGGTATCAACAAGGGGGGGGGGGTGGTGGTGGTGGAGTTTAACTGCAGCAAGCCAGCTTTGACTCAGTGGCTAACCTGAACTACGACTGCAAGCAACTCTTTTGAGGTGGCGCACACGAGTCCACATATTCACCATATCAATACACCACTATGGATCCGCTCCCGTCTCCCTACGAGAAGGCCATCCATAGCACTCACGCTTATCTTGCGAGTTTTAGAGTATCCACTTTCACTTGTCTATGAACTATACAGGCAACACAGAAGTCCTTTACCGCGGACACGACTATTCGAATTGATATTTTATAACCCTGCAGGGGTGTACTTCTTCACACACACTCTCGCCACTTACCACCATGTACACATCGTGTATCTCGGCAACCTTCAAGCGGAAACCTGGCAAGGGTGTCGGCCACGGCCTACCTAAACACTCAAGTCTCCAGTCCAGGTTTATCGCCTATTCAGGTTCCATCCGCAGGGAGTCCGGCCGGAGTTTCTACATACGGCCCCTAATGATGTGAGTAGGGTTCCCGAGACACCAAACGGGCGCCCGGTACACCGTGCCACGTGCCTACCGCATCACAGCCCACCCCTCGGGTCAGCGCTGCGCACGGCCTCCAGCATACTACAAACACCAGAAACTACTTGCAACTCCTGGACAGAGGACAAGGGTGGTTAAGAAGCCGAGAGGGTCCATTGGTTTCGGGCCCAATGCATGGTAGTAGCTGTTCATGGATCACAAACACAGATGTCAGTTCCTGAGGATGACTTCAATGAGACAACCCACCATGTACTCCTACATGGCCTCTCATCGCTACCTTTACTAAATCGTGTTCACACACTTAGGTCACACACAGTAGGACATGTTCATCACCATTCCAATTCATCCCCGATGAATCAGACCTGACTCAACTCTAAGCAGTAGCAGGCATGACAAACAAGCATGAATGAGTAGGCACATCAGGGCTCAAACAACTCCTACTCATGCTAGTGGGTTTCATCTATTTACTGTGGCAATGACAGGTCATGCAGAGGACAAGGGGTTCAACTACCGCAGCAAGTAACAGATGAATCGTTGTTGTCCTAATGCAGTAAAAGAGAGCAGGAGCGAGAGAGTGGGCTTGTACCAGAATGAACAAGGTGGTTTTGCTTGCCTGATGGAGTGGTAGTAGGATACTGCGCTTCAGTCGGATATTCGTGGGTATCCTCGGAGGCAGAACCTACCACGAATGACACATCGGAACACAATCATCACATGGCAATATGCAACAATATGATGCATGCTATGACATGGCAATATGGGTGTGTTTTGGCTAATGCATTCTAAAACAGGTTGGTTTGTCCATTTGAATCAAAGATTCAAATGAAAGCCCATGATATGAAGTCATATTAATGCATAGCTTGTTTCACTTAAACAGCAAGGTAAAAGTGTTCTGACATGCATGAAACCATTACAGATGGAAAGATTGGATTTTTCTGATCATTTTTCATATATAAATTATTTCAATCTGAGCTACGGTTGAATTTATATGAATTTTTGAAGTTTTGGCTATTTTATAGAATTTTCAGATATTTCTAAAATAGAAATAATCCAGAAAAGGGGTTTATTGCGTCAGCTAGTTAACAGCGCTGACCAGGGTCAAACCTGACGTGCGGGTCCCACTGGTCAGTGACTCAGGGCTAGCAGATTCACACACAGGTGGGACCAGTCAAACGCCACATCAGCAAAGTCAATGCTGACGCGTGGGGCCAATGTGATTAGTTAAAACTAAACAGGGATTAAGCTCTGTGGTTAATTAAGGGCGTGGGGCCCGGTTGTCATTGACTCATGGGATTAACTGATCGGTGATTAGCGTTATTTAAGCGAGTGCCACGTCATCAAATCACCGACTAATCGCCGGCGGTAAGCAGACGCGGCGGCGTTGCCGGTCCGGCCAATTCCGGCGATGGGAGCAAGCGGGGCTGGTCTCGTTGGAACGGCCGCGATGCGGTGCGTCCAACGGTGGTGGTTGGAGGGGCTGGGGCGGCCGGAGACGACGGCGAGGAGCTCGGCCGCGGTGGCCGGATCTCGGGCGTGAGCGCGGGCAGTGCTGTGATGCGCGAGCTAGCGAGCTGAGGCGCTAGCGGGGCCTACACGATGCGGTGAGTGGGTTGGACGCGTCGGGCGGACCATTTTGTCGCCGGAGTCGCGTCGGTGGCGAGCGTAGGCGGCGGCGGGTTCGGGCGTAGGCGGTCCGGTGGCTACAGCGGCCTACGGGGAAGAAGAGAGGGATGGATGGGGTGAGAGGCTCACGACGAGTCGGACGAGGAGGTCGGCGAGCTCCGAGATGGTCCGGAGCAGTCGGGGCGGCAAGGGGGATCTCCGGCGACCCGAGGAGGAAGAAGGGGCAGAGGAGGATGCTTCGAGGCGTCCCGCGTTGCGTAACTCAGCGAGGAGGTCGAGGACTACACGGTGGAGCTTCTGGACCACTCGAGAGGACGAGGGAGAGGCGATGGCCGTGGTGGTGCGAACGGCGGCGGCGGTGGCGTTCGGTGGTGAGGGGGAGAGAGAGCAGAGGAGGGGGATGAGCTCGAGAGAGAGTGAGAGGGGGTCAGCGTGATCGGGACGACACGGGAAAATCGTCCACGCGTCGAGGGGCTCGTTGGCAAGCAGGAGGTGCCCGCGCGTGTGCTAGCGCGCGGCGAGCACGCGCCCTCCTGCCCACTGGCAGGAGGTGGGAGTCGACTGGCAGCGCCAGGTGGGCTGGGCCGGCCAACTGGGCCACCAGGTAAGTCGGTCTGGGTCCTTTCTCTCTCTTTTTATTTTTGTATTCTATTTTCTACCTTTGTTTTGATTTAGTTTAACCACTAAATCAATTTGGTAAATTCTGAGAAAAGAAGTGGGTGCAAGATGGACTTATTCCAGAGACCCTCTACAATTTTCAGTAATATTGGAGCTGTATAAATATTTATAGAAATTTATAGCCCCAACTCAAATACTTATTAATTTAATTCATAGCCCAAATATGTCCTGCAAAAATGTAAACCATTTTTGGTAGATGCTTCCACCTTGATCCAGAAATGATGAAATTTTTTAAAGGGCATTTTGAGTTCATTGAGAATATTTTTAGGTTGAACCTATTTGAATTCCATTTAATGCTAGGGTGTAACAGCCCCGAAATTGGGTTATCAATTTTTGTGCTGTTATTCCTTCCTGGCACTCATTTTCAAAATCTTTTTCCTGAGTTTGTTGGATGACTCTGAGATTTCTTGTCATTTTCAACCTTTCAAAACCTTGCTCATGTCTTTGTCAGTGGGCAAGCCCTCATTTGCATCATCTCAAATCCTCTCAAACCCTAATTCCAAATGTTTGGGAATTTGGATATGTCCTTTGTGCTTACAAAGGAGCTATCATTTTTCTTGATCAGTTGATCCTCCCAAATTGTTCCCAGAGATCCTCCTATCTTTCTGAACCTTGGATATGAAAAAATATTGCTAAGTCCCATGCAATATTTTTTGAATTGTGATTTATTCCTTTTCTTGCCTTTCTGAGGAATAAAGGCATAGCTAGCCATCTCCTAAATTCATGAGAATTGGTGGAGTTGATACTTATGCCTAATCCAAGCCCTGGCAAATATATTGGCCATAATTAAAGGAAAAGTGCCTTTTCCTATTTAATGCCAATATTGCATTTCTGCCATTTTCCAAAGGAACTACTATTTTTATAGCAGAGAAAATTCTCACATAAATTGTGGAGCTTGTCCTTGCTATATAATCACTAGTTCCATCCTCATATCATGTTCCTCAGTTCAAAAATTGGGCACATGATCCAATGCAAGTTTCTGCCTTCTCTGAAATTTTGCAAAGGAAGTGCTTTATTCCTAATTCCAATGGAGCTGCAATTTGGCAGGGTGATTAACCTTGATAAATAACCCATGTATGCCAAATATGATCTCAATCCATTCATCCTAGCTCCCTGTGCTATTTTTCAAAGTTTTTGACCAGAATGCAACTTTGTGAAGGAAGTACCTTCATAGAGTTTCCAAATGGGATGAAACTTTTCCATCCTCTCAAATATCTCAAATCATTAGCCTCCACCCAAATTTAGTTCATTTCATTGAACTATGTGAGCACAGGAGCAATTCTTGGTTTCTGTCTAATTTTTCAGTTTGTGAGGCAAGTGCATTTTATCTTGCTCCATTATGGCTGAAAATATTCCCAGGGCTTCTCACATCCATATAACCTATCTCCACAAGATTTTGGCTCATTTCATCTAGTCAATTGCCCTGAGGATTTTTCTGAAGTTTTTGGACAGAAATGATAGTTGTGAAGGAAGTACCATTTTGGCAAGTCCATTTGGTATGAAATTTTTATAGCATCATTATATATCCAAATCATCAGGCTTTGCCAAGTTTTAGCCCAATCCAACACTCCTAGTGAGTGCTTGTTCATCATTCAATTTTTGGGTCAGATTTGGAAGTTGTACAACAACTATGGTAAATAGTTGTCCAAATTACCTCAAAACTCCCTGGACCGTAGTCCTTTCTACCCTAAGCCTCCCAGACAACAAATTTGCCTTTTACCTTATCTGGTTTAATCTCCAGAGTGTGGTAAAGTTTGCAGCAGCAAATTTGTGGAGCTTGGTTTACTTAGCTCCATTTGTCTTTGCCCGATCCTTTACCGTAGTAACACTCTATCTACGAAGGACTACGCGGTAGACATGAGCTGGCATCAAAAAAACCCAGAGCGCGCCGTCCGTGTTGACCACGTGTGTAACCAGCCCAAAATGGTGGTCTAGCCACTGTTCGCGTCGGCATCGCTGCTCCGACCGGCTCTGGCTTCGCCATTAATGCCCAACAGTTCCCCCTCGCCGTCCTCTTCCCTCTGGACCGCTTGCCCCCTCTGTTTTCTTCTCCGGCGAGCCGTGCCAACGACCAAACATTGAGCGCTCCTGTGCACCGTCGCCTTCCTCCCCGGTGTCCTCTTCCTCCATTCGTCTCCGAGCGCTGCTCGTCTTCGTGAGCCTCTGCGAAACGTCTGCTTCCTCCTCGTCGCCTTCCCACCGCTTCTCCTGAGCTTTGGCCGCGCCTGCCGACACTGCGCCCCTCGCCGGTGCACGGACACGTCGCCTGCCGCGTGCCACCTCCTCCCCTCCCCCTCGAGCCCTCCCGCGGCTATTTAAGCACGCCCCGAGCATCCTCGCAGTCCACAACCCCCTCCCCGAGCCTGGAGCCCCTCTCTGACCTCCACCGTCGCCATAGCCGCCGCCTCGGGTCTCGCCCAATTCCGGTGGTCCCGAGCTCCCCTCGCTGTTCCTCCACCACCATCGCATCCCCCATGCTCCAGCGGGTCTCCCCGTGGCCTCAGCCTCTCCGTTCCCCCACCATAGCCCCATCTTTTCCGGTGGCCGAAGCTTCTCTCTGCCGCGGGCCCTGCTGCTCCTTCTCCTGCGCTCCTCGCCGGAAACGAAGACTACCCCGGGGTGCGCCTCCTCCTCCTGAGCCCGTGGGCATGTCGCCCGTCGCTAGCCGTGGCCGGACGCGCCGGCGAGCGCCGTCGGGGCGGGCGTCTCCCCTCGGCCAGGCACGCGTCGATGCGGGAGGAAGAAGAAGCCAGGCCAGGCGGGCCACCTTCCCGCGCGGCCCCACCTGTCGGCGACCGTAGGGCGTGGCCTGCTGGCCACGTCGGATAAGTGGCGGCGCCCCGCCGCGAAGTCGTTTTCCCCGCGCGAAAGCGCATTTCTGGAAAGTGCGCTTTCAATCTCAGAAAGCGTATTTTTCCTCTCCTTCGGCCGGGAATACGTTTCCCTCTCTGGAAGACGTATTTTCAGAAAAGACACGTTCTGTTTAAACTATTAGGGACCTGGTTGTAGAAGTATTTTTACAGACTAGTCCCTGAGCTTTAAACGTCCGTATCTTTTTACTCGTAGCTCCGAATCAGGTGATTCCAAAGCCCACGTCTTTGTTTCGTCGAGCCCATTCCGTTGATACAATTTTCATAATGTTTTCACATAGTGAAAATGAACATTTTGCCCTTGCACGTAAACAGCCCCCTCCGAGAGAGAACTATTTCCCGCAAATCTTTCCGCGATCGTTTCATACTTCTTCCCGAAGTATTTATCGACCCCCAGGCAAGCCAACCTCTTATCATGAGCCCCGAACTTGCATGTTGACTTTGCTTGCACCTTGTGTGTGTAGTTGCAGTTGTTTCATATCGTTTTCTTCTGCAGTTATTCCATTATGCCTGTCATGCATGCTTGTGTTTTCACGATATCGTTTGCCATGCTAATTAGAATGTTGTTATCGATAATGCCATGTCACTACTCTACTTTATTTGCATGTCATAGTTATAAAATGTTATGAGGATTGTAATGCACCGTTGATATGCTATTACTTGGTATTGTCATGTTCTTTATGCTATAGTTGTGCACTTGAGAAGTTCAATATTTTGTTCATGCATTTGTATGCTGTATGCTCATTGTTGCATTCATGTTCATGATGATGGAGAAGGAATTAAAATGACTTAGTAATAACAAACCTCCTCCGTCATCGATGGGATCGAGTCATAATGCCACCAAATTGAACTTTTTCAGTGCAGCCACATTTGCCTTTATGGGAAGGCCTTAATGCGATCTATTGTCGTGCCTCTCGCCGGTGCCTCCAACTTGGGAAGGTTATGGGCATGCTTACCCTAATCAGGTAGGCGGACATAACCTTGTGTGCTCGTTGTTAAATTTTTTGGTACCGGTCCCCGTGAGGGACGTTTTGGCCACGACGGTGGTCGTTGTGTCTTTGGTAGACACGGGGCCACCCAGGACTAGCCCAGTTGGGAGTGGGTCGGAGTGGCCGGGAGAGTGTCATGGCAGTAGGTCGGTTTTGTCGGAATGTCGTTGGTCCACCCGAATGGGATGACGAGGCCATGGGTTCTGTGGTGTGGGTAAAGTGTGCTACCTCTGCAGAGTGTATTCAATCTATCGATAGCCGCGTCCTCGGTCATGGGCATAAGTTCGTAGTAGGTCCCACTATCAGGTCTTGGTCGAAATGGAGGTTAAAACCTGAAATAATTAAGTTGGTAAATAAATATGTGATAATGAGAATATGGTGACTTGGACTATGAGAGAGCCGTGAGAAGTCACGACGATGTTTTGATCACGAGACGAGGTCTTGGTGAGTGTTGGAGACCAAGTGTTAGTCGTGGTTGTGATCACCGGAAAGATCACCGTTCGGTTGCGAGGCAACCCGTTGGTAAGAGAGTCTGAGGGACTCGGTGCACAAGTTTGGTTGCATTGCATGAGTAATATGTTGCATTTAAAAACCAAGGCAGAACAGAAGATTGATGCATAAAGTTAACATGCTATGTCTGCATTGGATATATATTCGGTAGTTTATTTTCAGCATAGTTTCATGATGCCATGCCATGCTTTGATTGATATGTTAAATTATGCCATGATTGAGATGATGTGCTATGTTTTGCCATTGCCATGTTAGAGGCAGGTTTTGATATGCCATGATTACTACCATGTTAGTAGATGCTATGATATTGTTCATGCTTAGCTGATCTTTATCATGCCATGTTTAGTAATTGATATGAGATAGGCTGTTGCATGCGCTCGGTTCTTGCTTTGTCTTCTGCTTGTTTGGATGCTATGTATTTGGTTGTCTTGCAAGTACATTCAATGTACTGACTTGGCATGTCATGCCAGTTTTGTAGGTCGTACCCGAGTTGTTCGCTTGATCCGTCGTGCTAGGCCGTAACCTTGCCAGTCCTGTGAGTTGTGGAGCCCAGCCAGAGTTGTTATGCTGCCAAACCAAGACTTCCGCCGCCATTTAAATAGACTTCCACTGCCATTTAAATAACCTTAGGGCTAAGCCAGATAATTGTATTCATCAATGATGTAATTTTATATACATGTATTTGATGAATATTCTTGTATCTGGAATCACTACAAAAAAATACACTTCCGTGATGATACGTGTTTGTCACAGTAGGTCGCGTTTTTTTATCATGCATGTACATCCATGACGATTTTATGACAGAATCAAATAGTCATACCTGTGCTGTCGTAGAAGTGTTCCATGACATTACCAAAATTATCATCACGGAAGTGTCCACTTCCATGACGATAAATCGTGCGTCACAGAAGTGCTTTCGTCAAGGGTGACCGACACGTGGCATCCACCGTAACGGAACACCGTTAAGCTATCGGGTCGGGTTTTGGATCCGATAACCCGTTAACAGCCCCGACCAATGGGAAATTTCCACGTGTAAAATTCTTATTGGCCGGACGAAACACCTGTCAGCTCGTCAATGGGTCAGATAGGTGCCTATGATATGTCGACACGTGCCACGGCCCACCACTGGCCCATTTAGCTTACAAAGCCGGCCCGTTTGACTTGGTCAAAAGTTAACGGGCTGGCCCATGAAAAGCGAGTTAACGGTCTCTTCGCAAATAGCTCATTTTACGGCCCGTTAACTCACGGCCCATTAGGCCCTAAAGGAAATCGGCCCAACAATGTCATGTGGGCCGTCGAATATAACACCAGCCCATTTCACTTTCGGCCCATGTATGGCCCACGACGTCTTTCGGCCCATGTATGGCCCACGACGTCTTTCGGCCCATATGAGGCCTTCGTATCATCGGCCCTTTACAGGCCCACGGTGACTCTAGCCCATAATGAACATTAATTTTCTTTATACCCGTTAACGGCCCGTGATTTACATGGGCCGTTTCCAGCCCGTGTTAGCTTTCGGCCTATTGACGGCCCATACGTTCTTGGGCTCCTTTTCGGCCCTCGATTACTTCCGGCCTGTTACTGGCCTGTTCCCCTAATGGGCCAAATTCGGCCCATGGCAAGAGTCGGCCCGTTACTGGCCTATTCCCCTAATGGGCCAAATTCGGCCCATGGCAAGAGTCGGCCCGTTACTGGCCTGTTACCCTAATGGGCCAAATTCGGCCCATGGCAAGAGTCGGCCCGTTTCTGGCCTGTTAACCCGTTGCGCCGTTTCCAGCCCGTCCTATATTCTGGCCCATTAACGACCCGTTATGCCTGTGACAGAATTAAGCCTTTGCTGTCCTACGACCTGTTAACGGCCTGTTACCGTGCTGGGCCGATACCAATTACGCCCGATTACGGCCCATGTAGACCCATTTATCCGACGGCCTGAGGACCACCGATTACAGGCCCATTTATTGACGGCCCGTAGGAGACCCATGGATCCTATGGCCCGTATATGGCCCATGGTAGTTGCGGCCACTAGCAAACCAGGGAAAAAGAAGACTAGGAAATAAATAAGGCCAAAACTAACGCTAGGCTATTAAGGCGATTGCACAGATTACATCCACTCGGCATCAAAGATCGCCACCAGTGCAAATATAGGGAACACCCTACACTATACAAAAATGGCTTGCTGTTTTCTTCAGCCGGTGGCTGCATGTTAAGAATAAATTTTGTATCGCACCAAAAAAAATTACAACTACATAACAAAAGGAAGGTTGGCATAAAACTTAACAGTCTAGCAGATAAATGCACCACCAGAAGTTCAGAAGCTCAGTTCATTTGACCTGACTGTTACGTTTTCATGCTGTATTGTCCGATGGAGCACCATAACCCCCGCCTTCATTTCCCCTAGGCTCCTGAACAACATAGCAAATGTCTAATAGTCTGGTTTCAAAACCATGCATATCTTGACGACATTGAGCAATGTTTCTCCTTGTTTCACAAAGGGTCTCTGTTAGGGAATGGACTTGTGTCTGGAGCGCAGATACAACATTGCTTTGAGCTTGCATATCTTGATCATGAGGCAGTTTGGACGATATTGCCTTAATAACCAACCCAGTATTACGGAGGAACGTGCTTTTGGCACTGTTAGTGGACAGGTACTGACCCACTGCAGCAAGAGCTGACATTGCGGTTATAGTTGCCTCGCCACCTTCAGAAGGTGGTGGTTTCACCATTTTTTCCATAGCTCGCTGAAAAGTTGAGGTTTTACATTAGTAGTACCAGAACAGAAGATATTCAGGAGGCAGCAAAACCAAACAAAATAGCTTTGGTCTATATGCAGAACTTATTCTGGTGAACCCATGTAAAATATTAGTTGTATTTTATTGCAAAGTACGTAATAAAACCAGGTTCCAAACATATGACCATGTACCATCGCTAATGTATTGTCTATTTCTTCACATTGTATTGAGGGCTAAGGATAAAGAGACGAAGTTTATAATACGGTAAGCATAGTATGACATCATTCATATCACAAAACAACTGAGAACAGACAAACAAGCAATTGTAACGTTGTGTGGGCAAGTCCAGCATGGAACTAGATTACGGGTCAAGATCAAAGGAACATCACTCCTCTCTTTTAAACCTTGTAAGGTGCAATGATACGCTAAGACAATTGTGTATAAAACTGAAAAGAGTAATAGACATTGGCTGCAAACCATGCAGTTCAAGGCACAAGTCAGAGTATGTAGTAGTTAAAAGGCATGAGGATTAGGGACTTACAACAGCGGCTTTGACTGGTGTAGTCACGCCCTTCTTCTTGCTGGTGTGACAGTCCTTGAAGATTTCCACAGCATTTGGTTCAGGTACTTTTTGGTCCTTGCGGGCTTTCCTCTGCATTTCGAACAAGTCAATATAGATCTGATAATATGGTACAACGAAAAGAGTGAAACAACAGCTAATTACAAGAGCCTCGCAGTGTGCAATATAGCTACGAGATCCCGTCGTCTGTTGGAATTTCACTTTCGTATGGTTGGCCTTGTTCTTTGAACAGTTCACCTACAAGAAGATAGATTTGTGTGGCACATGCGTAAATAGGACTTCAACATGTGATCTGATCACATATATATATATATATATATATATATATATATATATATATATAATGTACCTGATACTTCGGATCAGACCAGTGTTTAACAAGGCCCCTCCAGTCTTCATCCGATATATTTTCCACTAGAGATGTTTGGGAAAGTTCACTGTTAGCCTTGCCTTCAAAGTGAGTTTTCCTCAAGTTATACTGACACTGTCGCAGAGCAGACTTGAAAACATGGGTGCAAGCTTATCTGGTTGCATCATCTTGGCTATCCAACTTGAACCTCATCTGTTGAAAATTATGGGAGTCTCATTATCAGCAACCTAGAAAGTATGGGACAGAGCAAGACGATATTACTAGTTTCCATACATAACCATACTTACAGATAAATGGTCGAGGAAGGTGTTGAACTGGGTTTCGTCTTTGTCATTCCTGTACTGAATCCATGTTGGGAGGATACGTACATGACACCTAACGGCAACCGCTGCCTCTGATACTAACTTGGCTGACTCTGTAGCATCACGTGGCCTTTTTAAACCTGCCTCAAAACGGATCTCCATTCTTCCTCCTATAGATTTAGTTAACCTATCAAGCATTATCCCTGATGTTTGTTTCCTCTTGCGCCTAGGTGCTAGTCCAACAACGAACATAGGAAGTGTTAGTGTACATCAAACTGTGAGACTACATATAAAGAAGCATGCAACTGTAACTTGACTCCAGTAACTACCTTCTTGCTGTTGAAGCTCACAAGGTTCATCTGATATTGCCAACTTGTCTTGTGTCAAGAGTGCTTGGGAAGTAGTGTCAGGTGGCAAGGGAGCTTGGGAACGTGCTGCTAGCTCAGTTGACACACGAGTAAGTCGTGCATCTGGTAGTACTATGGTAGGTGTTGCAAGAACTAGGGCTGTCTCTGCTTGTTTGGTGGCAACTATTTGTTTCTGTTTGGCTTTTTTTGCAACTCGTGTAGCATGGGATGCCGTGTTTGTAGAATTTTCCGCTGGACTTTGACCTTCTATTGCACCATCAGTACCAGCAGAATCTATAGGATTCATCCGCTTCTCATTCCCTGCCATTCTGTGTTTCTTCCTCTTTCTCCATGCCATGTTAATTCAAGCCGACAAGAAAAACGAATAACAATTTAGTTCTTCAGAACAAATTGTTGCGTGATGCAGACGAACTGAACTTTGATGTTAGACAACCACATGATAGGAGGATGTAATATGTATGAAAAACAGAATGGAAGAGATAACCAGAACTATGATGTGTAAACTAAGAAGAAGACATTTCACCAAATTAGAATCAATGCAATGGAAGGTAGACACCATAGGAAAGATGCTACAAATATCGCTCTGCCAAATGACAGTGTCTCATCATAAATGGCGTTTAAACAAATGTGAAGCAGTACAAGAAATAAATCATATGCAAGATGCAAACAACATCACACTACCATGTTAGAGGTCTCTCGTCATTAGTGCCATTGCATATTCACAGCATTGCATATTCACAACTTATGATGTGTAAACTAAGGAGAAGGCATTTCAACAAATTAGAAGCAATGAAAGCTAGACACCATATGAAAGATGCAACGAATATCACTCTACCAAGTTAAAACTGTCTCGTCATAAGTGCCATTTCAACAAATTAGTAGTACAAGCTAGAAAAGAATGTGAGATGTAACCTATATCACACTCCAAAGTCAAACATGTCTCATGATAAGTGATTGTTGCAGGTTACAAAACAGTAGTAATTTGATCTAAGAACATGGTGTGATAGACAGATATTGTATGTTCTAGAAACAGGAACACGTGTCTTATTCAAGTATAATGTGTAAAGTAAGCAGATGGAATTCAACAAAATTAGAAGCAATACAAGCTAGACATCACACATAACATGCAACCACATATAACAGTGCCAAGTTAGAGGGAGCACCGGTGATGCTGCACTAGGGGAGACGTGCTCATCATAAACACAGCTTTGTTGAGTGTCTATGCATGTGTTGTCTTGAAAACCATCTTGGGGGTGTGGAGGAGTAGAAACTGTAGAGGCCCTCCGTTCGGAAGGAGCACCTTTATCCGCTGCCTTGCTAACTTCCTTCTGCTTTATTGATTTTGAATTGTCAAGTAAAACCGACAAGAAAAAGCAATAAAATTCTCTCTTCAGAACTCATTCATGCATGATACTGACAATCACTACTTTGATGTAAGGCAAACACATGATATCAGGATGGAATATGTACGAAAAACAGGACGGCATGGCATGTTCACAACTGTTTGTGTAAACTAAGCAGAAACCATTCCAGCAAATAAGAAGCAATGCAAGCTAGACACCAAATGAAAGATGCAACCAATATGACTCTGTGTAACACCCCGGATGTAACTTTTCATATTTGTAACTCCAACTCTTGCCATTTTCGGCTATGTGTTATGATATTCCCTCCGTGGTCGGGTTTTGTTTTTCCGTGTTGCATTTTGTTCATGTCATGCATCTCATATCATGTCATCATGTGCATTGCATTTGCATACGTGTTCGTCTCATGCATCCGAGCATTTTCCCCGTTGTCCGTTTTGCAACCCGGCACTCCCACCTCCTCCGACGCACCCCTTTTGTTTTCGTTTCGTGAGCGGGTGTTGAACGTTCTCGGAATGGACCGAGGCTTGCCAAGTGGCCTTGGTATACCACCGGTAGACCACCTGTCAAGTTTCGTGCCATTTGGAGGTCGTTTGGTGCTCCAACGGTTAACCGGGTAACCGCAAAGTCCTTTTGTGTGTTGCAGAAAACCCCCCTCCAAAACAGCCCAAAACCCCTCTAAGTCACTTCCATGCTCTAGGTCATTCGATCACGATCGTGTGGGCGAAAACCGCACCCCATTTGGACTCTCCTAGCTCCCTCTACCTATATATATGTGTCCCTCCCCGAAATTTTCCGCAGATCAAACCCTAGCCCCGTTCCTCTCTCCGCGCCGGACATGTCCGTCTCCACCGGACACAGTTGCCGCCGCCGCCCGCGCCAATCCGATCGTGCCACGTGTCCCCGCCGCCGCTCCCGCGCCGCCGGCCCGCGCGGCCCGCGTGTGGCCCGCGGGGCCCGACCGCCGGCGTCCGCGCCCGAGGCCCCCGCCGCCCGCGCGCCTCCTCCCTCCGTCGCCGCGCCGCCACCGCCGCCGCGCGCCTCGCCGCCGCCCGTCGCCGCGCCTCGCCGCCGCCGCCGAGCCCGCGCCGCCGCAGCCCGAGACCCGCCGCCGCTGTCCTCCTCCGCCGTCCGCGCGCCTCCTCCTCACCGCCTCCTTCCCCGAGCTCCTCTCTGGCCGGCTCCGCCCCGAGCTCCGGCGAGCTGCTCCGGCGAGCCGCCGTGCGCCCGAACCCTAGGCGAGCCAGATCCCGATCTGGTCAACCCGAGGTTGACTCTCCCCTCTCCCCGAAATATTCTGTCCTAGATTTCTTACATTACATGCTCCTGTTCATCGCATGATAACTCTCCGCATATAGCTCTGTTTTGTGCGTGTAATATATCGAATTGTTCGTCTCGAGATGCTTTTCATTTTGTTCCATTATGTCATGTTCATTTTAGTCCATCTGGATGCCCAAATATCTGGTGCAAGAGTGCTAGTTTCTGTTATCTGCTGTTACTTATCAGAACTTGAGGATTTGTTATTTTTGTTGCTATTGATCTGTGCATCTTATGGGCATGAGCTCTACATGTGTTTTGATGTATGCCATGCCATCTTTACAGAAGTGTATGCCATGTATTTTTGTGATCTCTGTGGTGACTAGCACAAGCATGCAAACTAGGCTTCGTAATGTTTCTGATTTCAGAGAGTAATTTTACCGTCTGTCTCTGCTGTTATTTTGTTGCCATGTAAACTTGATGCTACAGAGAGATCCGTGCTTATTTTGGTGATGTTAAGTAAAGATGTTTTGTAGATATTGTTGTAATTGATCCATTCCTGCCCTTGTTTGCAATTATGGAGTGCCATAGAATGACTCAATCTTGCTCTACTTTTGCTATAAAATATTTCTGGCAGATTGTTAACATGATATTCAATTTTGCTAAGCTTGTTGTAGTTGATCCTTTCATGCTATGTACTTGCTCTTGCCATGGATAGCTTCATAAACATGCCACCTTGATGTAGGTATGCTTGTTTTGTTATGCATTGCTTTGTGGTGGGTGCATCAAGCTCACCAAGCTGCCCTCTTAATGTCTGTTTCTGCCATGCTCGGTTTTCTGCCAAGTGTGAAACCTGTTAACGGATCTTGCTATGTTTACATGGTTTCCATCATATCTTCTGGTCCTTTTTGGCTTATGGTCAGTAAGGGACTTTTGTCATATGCATTTAGTAGATTCATGCCATGCCTTGTTTTGCTATGTTAAGTTCCTGTAGCATGTTGATTGCTTGCTCTGAACATTGCTACCTGATGCTGTTTCAGGCATGCCCAGTAATTTCACCAAGTCTGTGAACCTGTTATCTTTTGCACTTTTGCCATGCTTGTTTGAACCTGCTGTGGGGTGATCTAGCCGTAGCTTAGTGTTCATCTTTTGTCAAGCATATCCTGTAGGTTACTGCCATATGCTTTATTGCTATGTTGGTGTGCTGTAGCATAGTTTCTTGATGTGTTCTAAGTGCTATCATGCTGTTAATCACAGATTTGTGTCATTCTTGTTTTGCTTGCCTTTTGCAAACCGTGCATCCGTTTCCGGTGATCTTTATATCGATTTCAACGAAATCATCTCATCTTTCCAGTGGCATGCTTGGTTTGCCACGTTACTGCCTTGTTCATCATTTTTCCTTCCGGAGCACGCATATGCATCGCATACCACATCTCGCATATCATTCATGTATCGCATCATGTTGCTTGTGCATTTCCCGCAATTGATTGTGGTTCCATCGCTTGTGTTCTTGTTTTGGGTAGAGCCGGGAGATGAGTTCGTGAATGAGGAACCTCTTGAGTACGCTTACGAGGATCAAGCTTTCGTCAACTCTGAGAACCTTGCAGGCAAGATGACCATACCCTCGAAATCACTTCTATCTTTGCTTGCTAGTTGTTCGCTCTATTGCTATGCCGCGTTACCTACCACTTGCAATATCATGCCTCCCAAATTGCCATGAAACCACCTCTAACCTTTGTCACCCTTCCTAGAAAACCATTGTTTGGCTATGTTACCGCTTTTGCTCAGCCCCTCTTATAGCGTTGCTAGTTGCAGGAGAAGATGAAGATTGCTCCATGTTGGAACATGTTTATGTTGGGATATCACAATATCTCTTATCTTAATTAATGCATCTATATACTTGGTAAAGGGTGGAAGGCTCGGCCTTATGCCTGGTGTTTTGTTCCACTCTTGCCGCCCTAGTTTCTGTCATACCGGTGTTATGTTCCTTGATTTTGCGTTCCTTACATGGTTGGGTGATTTATGGGACCCCCTTGACAGTTCGCTTTGAATAAAACTCCTCCAGCAAGGCCCAACCTTGGTTTTACCATTTGCCTACCTAAGCCTTTTTCCCTTGGGTTCTGCAGACTCAAGGGTCATCTTTATTTTAAACCCCGGGCCAGTGTTCCTCTGAGTGCTGGTCCAAACTAGAGCCACTTGCAGCGCCACCTTGGGGAAACTCGAGGATTGGTTTTAGTTGTACGTAGTGTTCATACGGTGTGCCCTGAGAACGAGATATGTGCAGCTCCTATCGGGATTTGTTGGCACATTCGGGCGGCTTTGCTGGTCTTGTTTTACCATTGTCGAAATGTCTTGTAAACCGGGATTCCGAGACTGATCGGGTCTTCCCGGGAGAAGGTTTAACCTTCATTGACCGTGAGAGCTTATAATGGGCTAAGTTGGGACACCCCTGCAGGGTATAAACTTTCGAGAGCCGTGCCCGCGGTTATGTGGCAGATGGGAATTTGTTAATATCCAGTTGTAGAGAACTTGACACTTGACTTAATTAAAACGCATCAACCGTGTGTGTAGCCGTGATGGTCTCTTTTCGGCGGAGTCCGGGAAGTGAACACGGTTTTTGGGTTATGTTTGACGTAAGTAGGAGTTCGGGATCACTTCTTGATCATTACTAGTTGACGACCGTTCCGTTGCTTTCTTCTCGCTCTTATTTGCGTATGTTAGCCACCATATATGCTTAGTGCTTGCTGCAGCTCCACCTCATTACACCATCCTTTCCTATAAGCTTAAATAGTCTTGATCTTGCGGGTGTGAGATTGCTGAGTCCTCGTGACTCACAGATACTTCCAAAACAGTTGCAGGTGCCGAGGATACCAATGCCGGTGATGCAACTAAGCTCAAGTGGGAGCTCGATGAAGATCTTGTTCGTTGTGTTGTTTCTGTTCTTGTTGATCAGTAGTGGAGCCCAGTTGGGACGATCGGGGATCTATTAGTTGGGTTGTCTTTTTTTATTTTGGTTCCGTAGTCGGACCTATTTGTGTATCTTGAATGATGTATGTTTTATTTATGTATTGTGTGAAGTGGCGATTGTAAGCCAACTCTTTACCCCATTCTTGTTCATTACATGGGATTGTGTGAAGATGACCCTTCTTGCGACAAAACCACAATGCGGTTATGCCTCTAAGTCGTGCCTCGACACGTGGGAGATATAGCCGCATCGTGAGCGTTACACTCTGCCAAGTTAAAAGCGTCTATCATAAATGGAATTTCAACAAATTAGAAGCAACGCATGCTATAAATCATATGAAAGATGCAACTAATATCGCACTGCATATACTAAAGGTGTCTCGTCATGTTGATTGATGCGGGATACAAAAAAACAATGGTTTTATGTAAGGACATGCTTAATAGACAGATGTACTATGTACTAAATACAGGAAGGCATGTCACATTAACAGGTATAATGTATAAGCTAAGCAGACTAGCACATGCAGTTTAACCAGATTGGAAGAATTACAATCTAGACACCATATGCAACATGCAACCACATATCATGCTGCCAAGTTAGAGCAAGCACCTGCGATGCTAGTGTAGGGGAAATGCTGTAATCAACTACAGAGCTACGTTCACTATCTTCATCTAGCATTTCTGTTTCTTGAGAATCCTGTCGGGAGGCTGACGCTGCATTCTTTAAATGAGGAGTAGTCTCCTTGCCTGCCTGCCTCGTCATATGTGATTGATGAGGGATACACAAGAACATTAGTTTGATGTAAGAACATGGTTAATACACATATGTACTAGTATGTACCAAAAACAGAAAGGTATGTCATATTCAAAGGTATAATGTGTAAGCTAAGCAGATGCAATTTAACCAAATTGGAAGCAATACAAGCTAGACATCCGGCTGGAGTGGTGAGCATGATCATCTAGGACCTGAGAGCCTGGTGGGAGGCGGGCTGCTTCGCCACCATCACAGCTTTTTAGTTGGCTTCCAGGTGATGCCTATCTTTGCTGGGCTTGTCACTGGCTCGGCCAGTGCCCTGACTAGCTATTTGTCTTCTAGTGCTCACGGGATGGTGGTTCATGTAAAAAAATATTTTTCCTTATCTTACCGACTTCGGCCTTTCGAATACAAGCTAGACACCATATGGAACATGCAACCACATATGACACCGCGAAGTTAAAGCAAGCACCTGGGATGGTGGTTCATTGCGAGCGAGGTCATCAACTCCAGAGCTACGTTTACCGTCTCCATGTGCTGACACTGCACCCTTTATACCGCTGTAACATGTCTTGCCTACCTGCATACGAAGCTGGAGCGACTTCTCTCTTTTCTTTTTGGCTTCTCTCATGGCAGCAGAGTCTGAAATACCCTTGCATAAAAACACAATAGTGAGAGTAAGGGTGAAGTGTGTGCAGAACTAGTGCACTGTAAAAGTAGCAGATAGCAGGTGGCTGAAAAATAAATGACATGAGACAT
Source organism: Aegilops tauschii subsp. strangulata (assembly GCF_002575655.3). Lineage (NCBI taxonomy): Eukaryota > Viridiplantae > Streptophyta > Magnoliopsida > Poales > Poaceae > Aegilops > Aegilops tauschii. The sequence goes on from NC_053038.3 coordinate 434,958,291, forward strand.
ATGATAGCTCTACAACATTGCATGGCAAACAAAATTAGATTCTACTCCGTATGATTTTGTAATATATGAGCACAGGAAATGCAGGTACTCCTACAGCACACCACCACATGTGGTCATATCTAAGATAACAGTCGACTGAAAATAAATAGGTCAGTCAATTTTTTTAATGAACCGTCCGATCTATAAGGAACGGGCAGATGGCCTTCGTCTACCTCCTGCCAGTCACTGTTGACGATCTTTCTCGAACCGCCAGCGACCACCGGCCCAGACCCCTGCCTCCGCCGCCCCGCCCTCCCATCGACCTCACACCACCGCCGTGCTTGGCAGCGCCCCCAGGCCATCCCTTTAATCCCGGCCGACCTCCAGATCGGGCGCTAGTAGCTCTAGGCCGCACACGGACCTAAGATAAACACCAAGGCGCTGCTTCCCCAGCGTAATAGGCGTACTAGCGCCTGTTACGCCGGGGAATGCTTCCGTTAATTGGGAATCAACTGGCCAGAAATTGAAATTCAGGGGGCGACGGACCTCTAGCTAAGGTGAAATAGTATATGAGGAGAAACCTTGTGCATCGCGAGTTACTAGGAACATCTAGTATCAAGAAGAAGCGGTCAACTAGTGTCTTCTGTGGGATGAATACCGTGCAAGCAGAGACGTAAGATTTGCACGAATAAGGGAAGAGGAGTACCTTTTTCGGTTGCCGGTGTGGTCACCTCCACATGTCACGCCGATCTTCTTCTTTTTACCGGGGAAACCGATGTTCTGGTGGGTGCAGGCTTGGACGAACCCATGGCCAAATTGTTGACTGTGTTATCGTGGCCGTATGTCGGCGGAGGGGAAGTAGATCCGAGGCGGCGAAGGACGGCGTAGCAGGAACAACTCCGGTGTGTTGGAGGGTGGCGAAGTTGGAGCAGTAGCGGTGAGGCGCAGGACGGCGTGGTTGAACTGGCTCGGGTATGGACGGCTTGGCCTCGGCTTCAACTACTAGCCGTGGAGGGTGTTGCGGTTGAGGTTGCGGTGGACGACGACGTCGGGGTATCGGCTCCGGCGTGATGGAGGAGGGCGGCGGTTGATGGGTGGGATGGGGTGGCGGACCATGTTTCGGTCTGGGACGCGCTTGTTTTTGGCTTTTTTGAACAGAAGATGGGACGCGCTTGTTTGAAATTTGGGGAAAGTACAAACTTTGCCCGCCTCTTAAATTTCGGACCTACTGCGGGTCGGGGGTAGGATGGTAATCCCAGGTGTCCCAAATAGTGGGCGGGAGCGATTTCGGCCGCGCGCATGTGTGCTTAGGCGGCCATTGTGTATGAACGTTTTTCGGATGCGGTTGCGTGGCGTCTAGATGAAGCTACAAACCTACCCCGGTTTAGACCTTTGCACGTCGGGCCGGTAGGTTTCACGGGTCGGAGTTATTAGAAAAGTAATTTCCTTGTACAACCAAACATTAGTCTCACGCGGTTTCGGGCGAGTAGAAGCTCTTTTGGCGCTTCGTTCGAAATTTTGAAACACAAGCATTCACGTTTAGAGTACTCTTGAACTATGAGGATTGACCTAAATAGACAACGTTATATTTGACCTTGTATGTTTGAAAACCTCATTAAATCATCCGCTTCTTTTTGAAATTTTGACACTTGAAAATCCTATAACTATGATTATTTTGGAATGGAGGAGCTAAATTTGAATCTATTTTGTACACGACTACATATGCTATTATGTACAAAATCAGAGCAAAGATTGGTGCCTCCATAATTTAAGTATGGTTTACAAATGCCATGATATCAATTTCAAATAATTGAATGGACTTCATGTTGAATTCGATTTTTTTAAACCACCTTAAGTTGAATTCAAATGTATGCTAGTTCATAGGTAGCTATTTGTAATGTCCATTGTGTAACTTTTGTATGTATAATGTTCTTTACACACACAACATGAACTATACTCATGTTTATATTCGATTGCTAAAGCGATGCATTGTCTGGAGTTCAAAATACTAACTATGTGGATCAGTTGTGTCGAATAATAACATAGACATGCTAAAATTTGATAGAATCTAGATGTCTGATAGATCAATGACCGCTCCTTACGCGAATTGCAAATATCATGATCCCATCCTAATATTTGGATACAATTTATATCTTTAATCAATGTGTAGAGCAGTCTTTTACGTGTAGTTTCACTCTCCATCGGTGGCCTCTCACACATGCTCACACACTCTCTCCTGAGGTGTCTTTCTCGCACACATGCTCTAGATATAACCTTCCGTCCCTCTCGTAACCATTTACAACTGTTTTCACTAACCTTTATCACAAGCACTCTTCCTCTCGCAAACATACACACGCACAATCCTCATCGACCCTTTCTATATACATGGACCTGCCTACGTGTCTCATGTACGCACATTATCTTTACGCCTGTCTCTCACGCATTGTCTCACACCTCTCTTCCTAATCGACGAGTACGATTCTAGCAGAGCATTCTGTAGGATGCCCCTTAAAGTTAGGTTGGATGAATAGTAATATCAGAGATAAAGGGGTTACCTTAGTCCGAGAACCTAGTGTTACAAATCCTAGCCGGCTTTGTCAGTGGACACAGAGTCCTTCACAATTCTGCTATCTTTGTCTTGTACGACTAGTCATCCATGGGTCTTCCTAAATGCGTCACGGGCCGACCAATGTGGCGCAAGACGGAACCGAACGAAGGGCCTCACCTCGACCCACCGGACCTCACGCAGTGACACACCCTCTGCCCCCACGTCTCATTATCTTCTCACACCCACACATACCAACACAAACACCACACACACAAAAATTTTCTCCTGGTGCCTCTATTCCCTCCCCCCTTGCATACACACACTCAAGGGAATGGAATCTCTTGTCGTGACGTCATATTCGTCTCTCTCTCTAGACCACTCTCATTTCTCTTGCTATCTCTCCCACGCCCCCCGTCGGGCCCTCTATCCATGCCTCTCTCGAATACGAATACACACACATACCTCTCTAGGCCCCGCCAAATGCATCAACTACACATTCACACATGTTACATCATGTACCCCATTGATCTAAAAAGCCCTCTCTTCACGTTTATTTCGCATACAACATTCCTTTTGAATAAAGTGTGGCCAAAAAATTATTTTAGAGTTTCTACATATATACAACATTACAAAGTTATATGGAGGAGTACGAACGCTAATTTGCATTGCATGGTGCCCACAATGATATTTATTCCGCACTGTGAATTTGTATATTTTTATACTATATACAAAGTTAGTCATAATAAAGAGAAACGAAGAGCATCTCTCTCTCCATCGCATACCCCCCCGTACGCCCCTTTCATGTATGCACACAAAACTATCTCCAGGTCCTCTAAAAGTAAGCCCCCAGAAAATTCACGCATGTTTCATCTTTCTCTCGTGATATATGCAATGACGATCATTGTATTTGAAGCGAAAGCACGATACGTACATTGGACTTCAGAATCCACTCATTACGGTCACCATTTACATTTAGTGGTTATTATACAGTCACAGGCTCACCGTACAACTCTGTATTTGCTCATGACATGACTAGTTGACCAGTTAAATGCTCCACGTGGCACCTCTAGTGTTGAATCACATTATCTCACTACCATCGTGCCCACCTGTTGACTTGTATCTACTCTACATCTACACTCTTATAAAATACATAAAATACACTCTTATAAAAAACAGAGTTGGTGATGATGGTGTGCCTGCCATCCTGCAATATAGGCCGTCCAATTTATATCTGACGGATAGGAAAGAAACTATGGCAATTTTGCAAAAAGGTACCCACACACCTCTCCACATTTGCAAATAAGGCCTTCCCTCATTCATCCTTTTCTCTCACAAGATAAACAAGTCATACAAATGCATCTTGATGTTACGTGCAACGCACGGGCATCTTGCTAGTAAGAATGAAAACAAACGACAAAAAAAATATTTGGACGGTGGTTTGAAGTCATGACCGCGGGCACATCGGACAAGGTGGCCTTGTATTGGTATGCTGAGCCGTCTGTTTTAACACATAGGAGCTGGTGTGGTGATTATACACACACGCACGCATGCACATGAACTGCATCCACGCAACACTCACACAAACACATGCACCCACGCACGCACGCAACACTCACACGTACACACGCAGCCACGCACGCACGCAACACTCACACGCACGCACGCAACACTCACACGCACACACGCACGCATGCATGCACACACCAGTACACCACACGACGAACACACACTCTCACGCTCAAGTGCTCAACCTACACGTGCATGCGCACACATAAGGCCCTGGCAGACACATACACAACAAGGTAATTCCCGCGCACGGGTTGGAGCCTTGTCGCGCCTGCGTAAATTTGTGTTTATCTGACCTTTTGCCTATGCGAACTGACAGGTGGGACCCACAAGGAACGTGGTCAATTTAACTAGTCAACATGGCGCCACGCAGACTATTTGGCCGGTCAACAGAGTGCAATCCAATGCTGAACTGTGAGCAAGTGACCGTATAATCACCGCAAAACGTATATAGTGACCGTAATCAGCTAATTCTTAAGTTCGGTGACCGTATTACGCTTTTCTCTCTATAGGCCCTCCAAAACTACATCTCTACACGTTCTCGCATGTTACATCTAACAACTATGCAATACAGCACTACTACTACACTCTAACACAATAAATCATATGTGTTTTTAGTTTTACTAGATATCATATTGTTACTTATAATTATTCAGTTTTCATACATTAAAATTGCCTTTGAAATGTATGGCCAGTATCATCTACCGCGCGGGAAAAATCCCGCCCTTTCCTGTTTAATCGGGTTTGTATCGATGGATCGTGTGAAACAGCAAAACTATAGTACTATACAGTACTACAAGTGACAGTTCACTGGGCCGTCGTGTCGTCTACTCCTCCGTCGTAAGAGTGGAGCGCTCACTTTCATAAATCTTCTAGTCCCTTTCGCCGACATGTGGGACATCAAGCTACCGGGTCCATGTGCCATACCGGAATACAGTGTAGAGCTGCCGGGGTGAAGCACCCCAGTCATGGCGACGGCGTAGTAATGAGAAATGAGGCGTCAAATCACAAAGCTGCACCTTCCCCGCAGTTAAGTTGGAGAGACGAAGCAACCATCACATCATTTCACTCGTTGTTGAATCCGCTTCTCCCTCATCTTCTTCAACTTAACCACGTGTTGCTTCTGCCGTTGTTCTGCCTCATGTGGGACGCAGATCATCTTGGTAAAGCACTGACAGGTGGGACCGCATGTTAGCAAACCGCCAGGACAATGTCCTCCGAAAATAAGAAGCCTAATCCTAGACTTACAAAGGGCTACGTAGCTGCTACGTATACTTTCCATCTAATCTATATATGCCCCCCTGATTTTCAGGTGGGGTGGGCGTAATCCTCTCCTTTAATCCAATCAAATAGTCCCACATCACATCAGTTCATAACTTTACGTAAACCATTACGTGGATGTAGCATTGCTCAAATAAGAAACCTCCCCCGCCATCCCCGCGGCAAAATGACCTCCTTTTTACTAATCTTGATTCTATAATTTTTTAGATCAATATAATTGAGATTTGTATAGATAGAACACAGGAGCAAAACCAAGTGGTACGGTTAAGCGCATCCACAATGTGTAGCCAAATGTGAAAATAGCTTTTGGCATCGTGGGAACCATTGTGGACGGTGTTGCCAAAGCCAAAAAGATGGAACCGAAGCTCCCTGATTGATTGATTGAAGGAATAGAAAAATGCAACGTCTCTCCTCTTTCTCCCATGCTTGGACGCATGTAGTACAGTATAGAGCACAGAGTCTACTCCCCTGTCCCTTCTATCACAAATCACAAAGTAGTGAGGCGTCAAATCACAAAAGCACGGACGAAGCAACCATCATTTCACTCTTCGCTGACTCCGCTTCTCCATCGTCTTCTTCGAGAAACCATCTCACCGCACTAGTACTCCTACTAGTACTTGTAAAGGACTTCCTGGATGCAAATAAGGCGGTTGTCTCGGCTTGCAGGCGGCACTTGCAAACGACTTACCGTGGTCTCCCTCAATGGTGTTCTCCGTCGAACGCACTTCGCCAAACCACCAAAAAAAAGATATCGTCGACGTCACCGCAATGGGGAAGGAAGTCAAATATAGTTACTACCTCCATTTTTTGTACACAAGGCCAGTATATCAAAATTACAATTTGCAAAGGGCCACTAACGCTAATCGAGGCAAAATTGATGGGGTTAGCAACCAAGGACATTAATATCCCCCTGCATGCATGCGGAAGTGAGAAGGTTGGTTTGTATGGCGCTGCATTAATTGACACGTGAAACGAGGATTTGTATCGATTAAATCCCGCGAAGGAAAACCCCGCCTTTCTTTTTTAACACTAGTACTCCTAGTACGTACGTACTTATCCTGTTTGGGTCTAGGCCTTGCATTGCCAAACTTCGCCACATATTTTTGCCAAGCTTGCCTAAAGTTTTCAAAATGAGAAGGAGGTACACTTGCGCACGGCTGTCGCGGTCGCACCGCACCCTCACACGGTCGCTCCTGCACGCCGCAGTCGCACCGCACCCTCACACAGTCGCTCCTGCACGCCGCAAACCCAACCAAGGGAACGCACCCTCACTGACACATGCTGTCGCATGTGAACAAACCAAACTCAGCCATCCTATCGCTCACACATAATTTTCGTTCATAGAGTATGTTTATCCAACCGCATGTTGGGGAGTATCCGTACGACCCGTGCGGTGGTCTATTGGGGAAGAAGAAGAGGTGAGGAAGAAGGAAAGAAGGGTTAGGAGACGTAGGATATTCATCCAACTGCCTGAAATGGTAGACTGACCCAAGTCAGGCGACTTGCATAACAAATATATGTTTTTACACAGCAAAAGATCCATAAAAACAACAACATAAAGAAAAACTATCACCGCTCACGGAAAGAGACGGCCTCGTCGTCTTTGGCTGCCGACGCGAACCAGCCGTTGCTGCCGACGTGTGTCTCCGCACCGTGGTTGTCCTCGGCCTCCAGCTACTCGTTCAAGCGGAGCGTGCGGGCGCTCTGCATGGACGAGAGCACAGCCCGGTTCAAGTCGAGGACGTCCGGTTCCGCCTGCAGGAGGGCCTCGATGGCAGCGGCATCCGCGCGCTCCATGTCGAGTCGAGCCTTCGTCGCCCGGTTCAAGTCCAAGACGTCCGGTTCCGCCTGCAGGAGGGCATCGATGAGAGCGGCATCCGCGCGCGCTGCGTCGAGTCGAGCCTCTGCCGCCCGGTTCAAGTCCAGGACGTCCGGTTCCGCCTGCAGGACGGCCTCGATGGCAGCGGCATCCGCGCGCTCCGCCTCAAGTTGAGCCTCTGCTCCCCGGTTCACATCCACGACATCCGGTTCCGCCTGCAGGAGAGCCTCGATGGCAGCGGCATGCGCGCGCTCCGCGTTGAGTTGAGCCTCTGCCTCCCGGTCCTCCTTTAGTATCGCCATGTTGAATCGCTGGTCCGCCTGTACCATGGGGGACTCGGACGCTGGCACGAAGTCGACGTCCATCGTCTCATACGCATCGGGGGCCTTCTGCACCGCGACCTCTGCCATGAATATTGGATCGACTTCCTCCTCCTCGTAGCTTGGCTCCAGAGAACTCGGGGATTGGCCCGCCGCAAAGCGAGCTTGGGAACGGAGGTCCGTGGCGCCGACCGCCGCCGTGATTTCTGCGCGGCGCTCCGGCGTCAGCATCTTGTAGTAAGTGATCTTGCGGCGCACCCTGGCTTTCCGGCGAACTAGGGGACGCTTGATGCGGGCTAGGGGATCGAAAGGTGGGGGAATGGGCTGGAGATTTGGTGTGGTTTTAGGGCAGTGGCTAGCGTAGGCCGAGCAGCGAAGGTTCTGGTGTGAATAGTGGTTCCGGTGACGACCGGTCAATCGGTTTTGACTGTACATCGCTCTTGTCGCGTTCGCGTTGCAGCCCGGCACGCTGGACCCTCCACGTCGCTCACCGAATGGAACGCGCTTCGTCTTGCGTTTTTGCTCGCTTGTGGGACCGCAGTTGAGAGCAAACTGACGTCCCTCCCCTTCCCCCGCCCGCGTCATTTATTATACCACCACTCCCTCCGTTTTATGCGGAGTAAATAAAAATAGAGGGAGTATACTACGGATGAGGATCCCCTGACGTGGCCGAACCCATTGAGTAATTGACATGCGGGGCCTAGCAAGCATGGGGTCCGCCAGTAAGTGACCGAAAGGGAGGGTAAGCAGGGATACCTATGTCAGAGGATCCACTTCCACTATACTACTTTGACCAAATGTTTGAGTAATAATTTATGACATGCAACTTACACAAATGTTAGAGTAATAATATATGACATGCAACTTACACAAAGCATACAGGGTCTAATGCATTTTTCGAGGCTAACTTTGACCAAATGTTAGAGTAATAATATATGACATGCAACTTACACAAAGCATACGGTCAAATTCGTATGTGAAAGGAGTTTCCAATGATATAATTTTCACATTATACATCTCATGTACTATTAATCTTGTCAATAGTCAAATTGGAATCCATCTCGAGTACAAATCTAGGAGTACGTACGAATCTAACAATATTGATTGGGCGTTGTTGAATGTTGACACCTTTTTGATCAAAGTAGAGATACTTTGACTACACATAAAACTTATATGTAAACTAGAAAGGATAGGGGGAGTATATTGTACGTTCAAAAACGAAACGAACATTGAATACCCTTTATATATGATTTGCGGATGCTATGATCACCGGTTCAAAATTTTGAATCCGCCTTAGGTATCACGTGCCCCCACTCGTTCCCTCTCAATTTGATCTCAGGGTCTGGAGATCTATTGAAAGAGGACTAGGGTGGGTACATGCGAATGATACTCGACGGAATGTTCAAATGAGGCATGCGGGAGGATGGACTCGACTGGAGGGTGACATGATCGATGGAGAAGAGGGTTGGAGAGGAATGAGAAATAAGCAAACGCCACATGATTATACTTGAATGGCTCAAATAAACAATAAGTTGTCTCGCTTGGCCTACATAGTGAAAGGCCTAATGCGCAACGCGGAGCACTGACACTCGAATATGGCCGGGAAAACAGGGAAACCGACATGTGGGGCACACCTGTCGGGACGACATAGCGCAGACTAGTCCAATGGAGGAGCTGGCCCACGACCTCCTCGCCACCGACAACCGTTCATGTGGGTCGTTGGGGCCAACAACGGGGCGCAGCTCCAGCACCGCCTCTGGACACGGCGACCGCGGTGAGCGACACGCTCATATCGTTGCTAGACACGGTTGGTTTCAGTGTGCCGAGGGTGGCGTTAATGCTGTGGCACGACCAACGGTATGTTTGGTTTGTGCCCAAGGTTGCCCCATCAAAGCATTGTGTAGCCAAAATTTTGGTTGAGGTATTGGTTGCCCATGATTTGGCAGACATTGGCAAGAAAAATGAACTAGAGTTGGCTAGAGTTCATTGGCATGCCAAAGAAATGGCAACCATCCAAACAAAGACCAATCTTTGGGTCATGACCAAAATTTTGGTTGAGGTATTGGTTGCCCATGATTTGGCCGACATTTGCAAGAAAAATGAACTAGAGTTGGCTAGAGTTCATTGGCATGCCAAAAAAATGGCAACCATACAAACAAAAAACAATCTTTGGGTCATGACCAAAATTTTGGTAAGGTGCACTTTGGCCACAATCCAAACACACCCCAACACCCGGCTCGTCGAGGATGCACAGGGCGCCGCGACGCGTCCGCGGAGTGGTGTAGCGTGGCTAACTGCATCCTCTGGACCTGAGACCATGCCGGGTCATCTTGCTTTTTCAATGACATGCGGGGATCGCATGTGAGCAAAGGGCATCTCCAACGTTGCCACGACCGCAGCTGACTACCCTGGCACACCAAAACCCTCGTCCCTCGCGCCGTCGCGCGGTGCGTTCCCAGCCGGCGCCAGCTGCCCGCATTGATGTCGTCCATTCGTATGTTGTCGTTAAGAGGCTCGGTGCCCGAGGAACCAACTTCGGCGACTTAATGACGCACCCGGACGCTTGGCCTCACCGGAATGCGCTACTTAAAGCGGCAACGCCCAGCTAACCTCCACACCATAGCGCATCGTCCTCCTACCTGGCACCACATCCGCCATGACCACAAGTGCGAACGCTCTGTGGGAGAGCTTCTCTTCGGGGATGAAGCTCGAGGTCGCCGCCCTCGCTCAAGTCGCCGCCCTCGCTCAAGTCGCCTCTCGCAACGCAATAGCGGCGTAGCCGGGCGCGGACGCGACCGCACAAGCGGTGCCACGCTGGCGGCCGACGACGGGAGCACCGTCAGCCACGCGCCCTACTTGCCGCCATCAAACGTCCGGCACCGTCGAGGTCGGGGACTCCTCCGAGGATGAGTAGGGCATGGGAGGTGGCAGGGCATGGTGTGCCAACTGGCCGGTCCGTATCCCGTGTTGTACTCTTCCTCGCCGGAGACCGCACCTTCACTTCACGGGTCTTGAACCCCGCCCCCATACATAGAGATCGCAGATGGAGGACGTCGGTCGCCGCCGTAAAATAGGTTTAGGGTCGGGTTTCTTTTATTTTTCTGTCCTATAAAAGTTTGAAATGTAATGAAAATCTGCCATGTTTGCATTAATCTCGGCCGGTGTATATGAACTTTCACAATAATATACATATTGTAGGAGTACTAGCAAGATGCCCGTGTGTTGCACGAAAGATCAAGATCTTGTGGGAGAAAAGGATGAACGAGGGAAAGCCTTATCTGCAAATGTGGAGAGGAGTGTGGGTAAATTGTCATAGTTTCCTTCCTATCCGTTAGATATAGATCGGACGGCCTATATTGCAGGATGACATGCACACCATCATCACCAACTCAGCTTTTTATTGAACCGAGACAAATCTAACATGCGAAGTAAAATAAACACATAGGGTCTATACATACACAAATTATCTTAGGCACTCCAATAGTACGTCCACTACATATTCACGCATTTCACATCTATCTACATCTACGGGAACCTACAAAAGGGTTAACGTAAATTTCCTCTCTCTCTCCTCCCCTGATTTTCATGGTGGTGGGCCCCTCCCTCCCCCAATCTACAATCAACTGCTCACACGTTTCACATTACGTTAATTACGTAACTGGGATTACGTAGGTGTAGCATTACTCGTCCTAAAAAACCCAACTGAGCCAACCTCCCAGCATATCGCGCGGGAAAAGACCCAGCCGCGCCGTTTTAGTCGGGATTACCGGATTAATAGTAGTAGTACCGATGGATCGCGCGAAGCAACAATTTTTTTTTGAGGGGGCGAAGCACCTAGTTTAAAAGGAAAAAGGCGGTACACTCACAGCACTCCTGTCGCGGTCGCATTGCACCCCACACACGTTCGGTCCTGCACATGGATGACGCAAACGGAACGCGCTTCGGCTTGCCTCTTCACTGACACGTGGGACTGCACTTGGAGAAACCGACCATGCGCCAAACTCCCCCCGCCCACCGCACGAAAATCCTCCCCCCCACACCCAAAAATTCCCCCCAAATCCGATTCAACCGCCCTTCGGCCAACTAGCCAATAATATTCCCCAAACCCCCTCCCCCCTGTCCCCCTCCACTCCATTAGCTCCGCCAAAGTCGCCCTCCCCGCCGCGCCGATACGTCGGCGCCGCGGTTCGGCGATCCTCTCGCTCCCACAGTACGCTCTCGTAGATTGCCGTCCTCTAGCCGCGCCGCCACCTCTGGCTACGTTCTTGTGGAGGCGCACGGCGGTCAGCGCCGCCACCGCTGGCGACATTCGTGTGGAGACGCATGGCGGTCAGATTCTCCCACGGTACGCGCATTCTAGACTGAGGCCCCGTTCATGTCGGTGTACCACTGAATGTTAGCTGATAAACGCTGTTAATCTCACTGTTTGCCGAAGTAGTTTACTGTCAATATGCTCTGCTTAAGAAGCTTCCTTGCCGTGTTCTGCACTCAATTTGCTTAGCTGAGATGGCATGCCAAGGCCGATTAGTTGCTAAAATATCCTGCCATATATTTATTGTGACGTAGATTGCCATGGTCTAGTAGCCAATCTGTTAGGTGAAATAGTTCTACACCGTTCTATACTCGATCTTTGTTGCTGCGATGGCCTTCGATAGTTTGATGGCTGTGTGCTCGGCCTCATTGACTGTTGAAACATCCTGCCATAATTTGGCACTCAAATCTGTTTGCTGAATTAGCTTTACATATATTTCGTTACTTAGATCTGCTCGTCCAAATATCTTGCCATAGCTTTAGACAACGACCTAGGTATTTTTTTGGACTTCATAAAAAAGCATATATGTTTTTCCTGTAATATCTAGTAGAAGAACTAATTTGTATGTCTAACAGATGGACAGGACTTGGATAACTTCTGCTCGAAGATTCTCCGCTGCATATGTCGAGGGGGTTGAAAACTTCATGAACTTTATCAGAGCTGAGTACGGTGGTCCGAAATCAGATGTGCTCTGGCCGTGTAGCAGTTGTATGAATTCTGTTACAAGACCCCAGTCAACTGTGCAAAATCATCTACACTTGTATGGGATGTCGGTCACATATACTAGGTGGGTTCATCATGGTGAAGCTGTGAACGTCAATGTTATTGACTACGTGGAAGCAGCAGATCAACATCTTGATCTGCCTGATGTTCAGGTGGAAGAGGAGGAGGAGGTGGTGGTGGCGGAGCCAGTGAGTTTGACCAACATTGAAACAATGCTACGAAATGCTCGTGCATTCCGTGAACTTTCACCTGCAGAAGAAAAACGGTGGGCCCGCGTGTTGGAACAATGCAATGTTGCTGTCACCCTAGAAATTAAGCTGTCAGTATTCTCAGCTATGGTCACCTTTCTTCAGGTGAAGACATCTGAGCGGATGACCAACAAATCGATGCGATGTTGGCTGCTTTCCGCAAATCTTTCCTAGATGCGTCTGAGCTGCCACACACCTACAGTAAAATGAAGAATTTCCTTCGTGCAGTTGGAATTGGATATGATATGATCCATGTTTGTAAGAATAATTGTGTTCTGTTCCGGAAGGATTATGCCAACTTAAGTGAATGCCCGAAATGCAAATCATCAAGATGGAAAGATGGCGATGTTGTGAAGAGGATTCCTCATAATGTTCTGAGACAATTTCCAATTACACCAAGATTGCAGAGCTTGTTTCATGATGTTGAAACAAGAGAGGATGTACTGTGGCATTCTAGGAACCAGGAGTACAGAGATCAGAATGTAATGAACCATCCATCTCATGGTAGTGAGTGGAAAAGCTTCAATGATAAACACAAAGAGTTTGCTGCTGACCCGAGAAACATTAGACTTGGCTTAGCTTCAGATGGATTTAACCCATTTGGCCACCAGAGCGCCACATATAGCATGTGGCCAGTGCTTGTTATCCCTTACAACATGCCTCCAAATGTCTGCACCAAAGAATCAAACTACATGATGGCCTTGCTCATCCCAGGTCCAAAAAGTCCTGGAAAGGATTTTGATTTGTTCATGGAGCCTCTTGTGGAGGAACTTCAACAGCTATGGAAGGGTGTTCTCACTCGAGACCTATATAGCAGCCCACCAGCTGATTTCTTTCTGCGTGCTGTTATAATTTGGTGCATCCATGATTATCCGGCTTTGGGCACTATGTCAGGGCGAACGACACATGGTTACAATGCATGTGTTCACTGTGACAGGAATCCGCTGTCATACGCAATACTTAGGAAGATCTGTTACATTGGACACCGCCGTTTCCTTGCCAAGGACAAGCCGCATCCTAGAAAATACCGAAGACATGTGTTCAATGCAAAGCATGAAAACCGTGATGCGCCAAAGAGGCTCACCGCCGATGAGTTGCAAGTGGAATTAGAGAAGGTCAGGCATATTACACCAGGAAACCATCCTGGTAATGGTAGCGGGAAAAGGAAGCGTGGCAGGGTAGAAGAGAGATTATTGTTTACCCGCAGGTCCACTTTGTGGGACTTGGAGTATTGGAAAGATTTGGATCTGCGGCATAATCTTGATGTGATGCACATCGAGAAAAATATATGTGACAACATTACCGGCACACTTCTTAATATTGAAGGCAAGACAAAAGATACCTTAAAATCTAGGATTGATTTGACACACCTGGGTATCAGAAAGGATTTGCAGGTGCAAGATGAAGGTAAACCACGGGATATGGCACCAGTTGTGTACGTCTTGGACAAGGTAAAAAGAAAAGAATTCTGCGAGGTCCTGTCACGTGTGAGATTCCCACATGGATTTGCTTCCAACCCTGAAAGGAGAGTCAGTGCAGATGGAAACAAGGTACAAGGGTTGAAAACTCATGACTGCCACATCCTACTTCAAAGGGTTTTACCTGTTATCCTTAGAGGATTGGGCCGCCCTGACTTATACAGAGCAGTTGCAGAGTTGGGACAATTCTTCAGGGAACTCTGCAGTCGGAATATCAGGATAGATGCTTTGGAGCGTCTTAGAGACAAGATACCAACTATCCTATGCGACCTTGAGAAGATATATCCTCCAGCCTTCTTTGATGTGATGGTGCATTTGGCTGTTCATCTACCTGATGAGATACTACTTAGAGGTCCAGTACAATATGGCTAGATGTACCCTATTGAAAGGCGGCTCGGCACTTTCAAGGGCTATGTTAGGAACAGAGCTAGACCCGAGGGTTCCATTGCAGAGGCCTACATTGCTACAGAAGCGTTGACATTCTGCTCAAAATACATTGAAACAGCTGATCAGCTTAGCAAAGAGGTGGGTGAAGAAAATCCCGGGCTCAATGTTTTCGATTATTCCGTTCGAGTTACAGGGAAGAGTCGACAAGAGGACAAACCTAAAGATTTGGACAAAATGGTTTGGTATGTGTTGAATAACTGTCCTGAGATACTACCTTATATCAAGTAAGTGCAGTACTGCAGCTTATACATCGTAATCTACTAAACTTGCAGCACATTCTTATATTTAGATGTTTGACGCGATCACTATGTTGTGCAGTATCTACAAAGAGGAGTTACTGCCGCAAAATCCAAGAAACATTGATAAATTGGTTATGGCAGGATTTGCAAAATGGTTCAAGAACCATGTAAGCTTTTGAAGTGCACTGTCAGTTTTTTTAATATATTGAGTACATAAGATGATCAGCTTGTCTATTTTCTAACCATAGGTTAAGAAGATGCGGGAGGATGGGCAGGCAGTTGATGATGCCCTTTACTCACTAGCAATGGGTCCTGATACTCGGGTAAGACATTATGAATCTTGCGTTGTTGGAGATGTGCGCTACAACAACCTTGCACGAGACGAAGGCAGGAAGACACAAAACAGTGCCATCATGAGCACGGATACGTATGACAAAGAGACAACTGAAATGTATGCTAACATAACAGACATTGTTCAGTTGCAGTATATCTCCAATTTCGAGGATCATCGGTGTGTGGTTTTGTTGTGCTTTCGTTGGTATAACCTGTTTTCCAGGATCGCGAAACCTAGAGCTGATGATTATTTCAAATCCATTAATGTCAAGGCGGCGTACCAGACTAACGAGCCTTTTATTTTGGCAAATCAAGCAACACAGATATTTTTCTTGGAAGACACATTTGCACGTAGCGATGAGTGGAGAGTATTGCAAAGGTTTGAGCAGAGGAATTGGTTTAATGAAGTTGCACAACAAGATGATGCTTACACTGCTCCTGATGTACAAGATAACATAGATGTTCCTAATATCTTTGAGAACCATCACGTCAATGACGCCGGCGAAAAGATTGCCTGTCATGCTGTGGACATACAAGAGTTGATCAAGAAGAAGCCAACGTTCAAGGACGTTGAGGACGAAGAAGAAGATGACACCATGGGGAATTACGATTCAGACTGATACACATGGCGAAGATGTTGACGCTGCTGCTGCGGATGATGATTACATTGCTTTTGTCGTATTTGCCTGTCAGAAGACGTTTTTATCTACTATGTGAAATTGTGTTTGCTATGACAACTGAAACCTGATGAACATGTTGTTTAGTATTTTGCTATGAGAACATCACTTGTTATGTATGCTGATTTGTGTTTGGTGATTGTATGACAACTAAAACATGATGACATTGTTGTTTAGTTGTACTCATATTTGGCTATGAAACTTGAATTTGATGACATAGTTTGCTGTTGGACTGCAATTTGCTCGACGTCTTCGAATAAGAACAAATCTGACCCGACAGGGCCTCTGCTATTTATTTATTTATTTATATGAGCAAAAGGGGATACCCCCTGATTTCCGTTAATAGAAATCATTAGATGTCCACAACACTACACCCAGCCTGCTACACAGGTTTCATTCATTACTAGTTTCAGCAAAGTGCTCATGTCGTAGCCACTGAATACATCACGAGTGCTACATACACTTCAAATAAAGAGACAATCATCCTATAGAGCACATCGAGTTTGCCCATTATCTTCACAAGCTCTTTCATCTCCTCATTGCTGTCAAGGCCGTTCAGCAGCTGTTGCTTGGCCATGATCAGAGGAACTGCATCTTTAACCTTCCGCTCTGCATCTTCCTCTTCTGCCGTTCCTTCAGTTACTTGTTCAACACCCCATCCTGCTGGTATTGGGATTCCTCGGCTAACCAAATAATCAGCGTAGTTGCATTCCCCCACATTAGCAACTTCCCAGAAATACAAATCACACGAATCTTCCCTTTTCTGCACGAATCAAATTGGAAGATCATCAACCAAACTATTAAAAAAATCAGCAACTGAAAGCAGCAGAACAACACTTAAACATATTATTACCCCATGATTCGGGCATATGTAGAAGACTCGGCCAGGGTTGCGGATTGTGGTTGAGACGCGACGGATGACTCTGTGTGATTTGCAGCAGTGGCACCACACCAACGGCAGCGGGTTGCGATGAGCAATCGGCTGCGGTGCGCATGCCGGCGGGGGTGTGATGAGACCCACAGGCGATGGTACGGGTGGCGACTTGGTGCATATCTGGTTGTTGCCTGCTGAAGAGCAGGTGGACGAGCAGCCAGCGGACATGGTTGCTGCGGCCAGAGCTTCTGATGCTAGGCAGAGTAAGTAGAGAAGAGGAGAAGCGAACGTTGGATATGTCAGTTTCATTACTTCAAGAGTAGCATAGCACCATATATAGTCATAGTCTAGGTTTGGATTCGAACCAGCTACAGGAGCACGTCTTTCTTTTTTCTAAAACACGGCAACGTCTCTTTACTGGTACACTAGCTTGTTCTGTACGCCTTCCCAAGTCTTTGATTTTCTTTCCCTTTTTTGCGAGCAAGGAAGGAGGACAAAATTGAGAGTTCCTGGGACTCGAACCCAAGACCTCTCGGTTGAAAACCAAGGGTGCTAGTCATTTATGTGGCGAACGTTCCCTGTGAGGAGGACGGCAGATGAATGCATTTTCCTCGCAGTTTTCTTCCTATATATAAAAAAGTATGCTACTTGGTGTCCGCTTAGTCAACAAAAAATTGTGCCAACCTTGACCGTTGGATTGACATTCAACGTCTGTCGCGTTTCTTCAGTGTCTTCTTCCTCGAGCCGCCAAAGCCAAACCAGCGCCGGCGGGACCGCCTGCTCCCGCCTCCCACGGTTGGCTGTGATCTTCCCCGGCTCCTGTTCGTTCCCGTCCAAGGCCTCACCATCGTCCTCCGCCTTGGTTCGCTCGCCGCGGCGCTGCCCTCCGGTGTTGTCAACATGGTCAACAACCGAGAGGAATAAGGAGATGACTGTACATGGTGAGGATGACAGTAGGGACCCAGCAGCGCGCGGAGTAATTTTGTTTTTTTGGGACGGAGAAGGGTATCAACTGGGTTGTGCGGGACCCATGGCCCGTCTAGCCCAGGCTTTTATTTCATATGTTCAGCACATGACCAGCCCAGTTTGTTTTTTTCCTTTCTGAAAATGGCTAGCCAGCTATTTTGTTTTTTTGCAGAATAACCAACGTAGGCCTACTTGCTTTTCTACGCCCTGCTGGGCCGGAAATCTTTCAAGACGAGGAGGGATGCATTTTGCCAGAAAATGGGCTATAAGTAATAAGAAATAGGCTATAAGTAATAATAAATGGGCTGTAAAATGAAAAAATACAGCAAACAGGCAATTAGTTCCAAAATACTATTTTCTTTAGGATTTTGATATTTTAAATTTCATTGTTTTTGTGCGGGTAAAATTTCATTGAATTTAAATTAAGGTATATTTAGATTTAAAATTAATTTGAATCTGGCTAGAAATTTCGGGCTGTATGCTGTTTGGGACAGATTTGGAGGCTGACTTGTGGGTCTACTAGGTTGACGTGTACTTTGGCTTTGTCAACTTAGTCCACAAATGATTCTAGCAGCAGTGACCGTTGGATGTTAATCCAACGGCCGTGCTGCTTCTTCAATATCTGATCTTCTTGCTCCAGCCGCCCAAACCAGCTCCGGTGGGACTGCCTGCTGCCGCCTCCCGTGGCCGGCTGTGCTGCCGCACAGGCCGCACCGCCCCACCCTACTTCATTGCTGGCCATGCCATTCCTCTACTCACCCACACCTCCTGTTATTTTCCGGCGATGGCAGCCGGACCAGTAAACCCTCGTACTCCCCACCGCGTGGGCAACCATTGCCGAGTCTTCCCCGGCTCCGTGTCGTTCCCTTCATAGGCCTCACCGTCGTCCACCGCCATGGTGCTCTCGGCGCGGCCTGGTCAACGTGGTCAACGAACGACATCCATCAGCCGTGGACTGTACGATCAAAATAATGATTCCTCCACCTGACAGCTGGGACCCACCGGAAGGGCCTCTGTATTTCGCGAAAAAAACGTTCCCCCCGCTGACATGTCGGACCCACCAGCTATATGTTCGCACGCAAGGAAGTGCCTCCTTATTACACACAAAAAAATGAATACCCCCTGCTAGCTGGGACCCACCATAGTGGAAGGATGACTTGTGGGCCAACTAAGTTGACGGGGACGGAGGGTTTGTCAACTTAGTCAATATGAACGATTCTAGCTCCAGTGATCGTACGATGTCCATCCAACGGCCGTAGTGCTTCTTCAACCTCTGGTCTTCTTGCTCCAGTCGCCCAAAGCAGCGCCGGCCGTGCCGCATGCTCCTGCCTCCCGTGGCCGGCTGTGCTGCCGCGGAGGCCTCACCGCCCCCTACTATTCCCACCATTGGCCAGGCCCTGCGGCGACGGCAGCCTCACACCGCAGCCAAACCAGTGAACCCTCGTACTTCTCTCCGCCCGGGCTTCCACTGCCGCGTCTTCCCCGGCTCCGCGTCGTCCCCTTCCTAGTCGTCGCCGTCGTCCACCGCCGTGGTGCTCTCGGCGCGGCCTGGTCAACGTGGTCAAGGAACGACTTCCATCGGACATGGATTGTACGTGGAGAGGCTGACAACTAGGTCCATGCCCGCAGCAAGGAAGTGCCTCCTTATTACGCGGAAAATAATGATTCCTCCACCTGACAGCTGGGACCCACTGGACGGGCCACTGTATTTCACGGAAAAAACATTTCCCCCTGACTGCTGGGACCCACCAGCTTCATCTTCGCATGCAAGGAAGTGCGTCCGGGCAAAAAAAAACGATTCGCCCCCCTGACTGCTGGGACCCACCAGCTACACCTTCGCACGCAAGGAAGTGCGTCCGGGCAAAAAGAAAACGATTCGCCCCCTGACTGCTGGGACCCACCGGCTACATCTTCGCACGCAAGGAAGTGCGTCCGGGCAAAAAAAAAACGATTCGCCCCCCTGACTGCTGGGACCCACCAGCTACATCTTCGCAGGCAAGGAAGTGCCTGACAGTCGGGACCCACCTGGTCGAAGCGTACGTAGCGTTGTCATTCTGGTCGCGAACGTGTACGTACATACTGGTCGATGTAGAGGCGCGCACGTGTCGTAGTAGAGGCGCGCACGTGTCGTAGTAGAGGCGCGCACGTAGCGTGTACACGTACGTACAGCGGCCAGGGTGCAAGAAAGAAAATACGGCCACGTATGTGTACATACGGGCGGGGTCTCGAACGCCTACTCGCGCATATGTACGGCTAGGGCTCGTGTACATGGCTGGGTCGGAACGGAGAAACATCGTCGTCGTGTTCATGGGGAGGCAACGGAATGCGTCGTGTTCATGGGGAGGCAACGGAATGCGTCGTGTTCATGGGGAGGCAACGGAATGCGTCGTGTTCATCGGGAGGCAACGGAACGCGTGGGAGCCAACCGGCTGGGTCGGAACGGAATGCGTGGTCGAGTTCATCGGGAGGGCTTGGACGGAACAGGCGATGGAAACGAGGCCTGGCGTACCGCAAAACGGAGGAAACAGACCTCCTATGTTTGGAACGGGGTCCTGTTGATCGGGAGGGGTGTGGCGTACCGCAAAACGGAGGAAACAGACCTCCTACGGTCGAAACGGGGGTCCTGTTGATCGGGAGGGGTGTGGCGTACCGCAAAACAGACGAAATGGACCTCCTACGGTCGAAACGGGAGTCCTGTTGATCGGGAGGGGTGTGGCATACCGCAAAATGGAGGAAACGGACCTCCTACAGTCGAAACGGGGGTCCTGTTGATCGGGAGGGGTGTGGCGTACCACAAAACGGACGAAACGGACCTCCTACGGTCGAAACGGGGGTCCTGTTCATCGGGAGGGGTGTGGCGTACGGCAAAACAGGACTCCATGGGATGCTGTTCATCTCCACCGTCGACCTCCTCCAGCCACCATGGGCTACCGTCGACCTCCTCCAGCCTCCACGGGCTCCTGTTCATCCAGCCTCCACCGCGCGCTACTCCACCGACTACTGTTCAACCACCCCTCCACGGGCACCCCTCCACTGTCTACTGTTCATCCAGTCCTCCACACCACGGGGTCCTGTTCAACCACCCCTCCACGGGCACCCCTCCACCGTCTACTATTCATCCAGCCCTCCACACCACGGGGTCCTGTTCATCCAGAGGCAACATCACCGCTCACTGTTCATCCAACCCCCCCCCCCCCCCCGCAACGCTCACTGTTCATCCAATCGATCGGCTTCAGTTAGCAGCATTAGCGAAGGAATCGCTCGATCGGGTTCAGTTAACAGCCATCGATCGATCGCTCGGGTTCAGTAACGCGTAGCCTGCAGTGCAATTGCTCGGGTTCAGTTAGAGCCCAACGCCTCGCTCGGGTTCAGTTAGAGCCAACGCCTCGCACACACGCGCGTACGTGTACGTGAGAAACGCGCATCGCTCGGTCCCTGACCTCCCACCGTAACCGGGAACTCCCCGAAATTTTCGTCCCCCTCGCTTCTACCACGGTTTTTTCCGTCATGGACGGCCCAAAGAATGTCATGCAGTTGCGTCTCCGGCCCGCGCAGGACGAAAAGCCCATTTTCTGTCATGATTTTTTGTCATAGAAGTAGGAGCCCACCACATCTATGATGATACCGGGTTTTGTCACAATTATCGTCATAGAAGTGTCATATGTATGACATAAATTTTTTTCGTTCGGCCCAAAATGTCACGGATGTGTCTTTTTTTGTAGTGAATGTTGTATTATGGACCTGTCGTGCGTCAGGTGTTATCCTGGGCTGACGTGTGATGGCCCCCTGCTCCATGCGGATCGGGGTGCCACATGACATGGTATCGGAGCAGCCAGGCTGGCATAGGTTATCCTAGCATTAGATCACCGCTACCATTAACCAGTATTAGCCCTAAGGGATTTGACCCATCCCTGGCATCCGGCATGGCCACTGTTAATCAACAGGTGGCGCAGTCGGGACCGACACGTCCTCGCCCCGCTGTCCCCGCCTAGTTATCCGTGGAACGAATAGCAACCGCATCCTTTCTGGTCGGCCGCACCGCTTGCCCTTCGCCATTAAGGGAAAGGGGCCACACCATGCGGGCATGTCCCGCATAGCTGCCTATAAAAGCCCCCTTTCCACTCGCCATATCGCTCACCCCTCAGTCAGCCATGTCCGTGTAGAGAAGCCTAGCTAGTAGCACTCCAGCCATGACTGGCACCTTCAAAGCTCCCAAGTTTTACACCCGCACCTGTGCCGTCAACCACACTGGCTTTCCACCCCTTCTTACCGAGATGCTCACCAAAGCCTTTGGTTGTAATGCTAGCCCCGATTACCTGGTGTTCCAATCGACACCCGTCCCTCACCTTCACCGCTATGATGCAAGAGTGCGCATCATCCCAGGTCCCGCAGTAGATGGCCAGCCGTTGGTTTTTCAGGGTAGAGCCATGCGTACCTCTGATTTAGCCATTCAGGCCGCTGCTGTGGAGGCTATCCTATACCTCCGAACCAAGTTCCCGCAAGTGGCAGAGAGGCGGGAATTCTTCTTTTTCCCCATTGTGACAGAAGCAGGAATTCAGCCTCCTACCACTGTTCCGGGAGATGACCCAGCAATCGCTCGCCTGGTGCAATAAATCACTGCCCAGGGGATGATGATTTCGAAGATGCTTGCCGAGTTTAGAACTCTGGACAATGATGTGGTGCGAGTTGTCCAGGAAGCTTACCGTGAGTCTCGTAAATTCACATCTCAAGTCATTTGCCCAACGCCATCCGAACCAGTGCTACCCTCTCAGCCTGTGTTGTGGCCTAGACCCAACATCGTCACCCTCGACAAGGCTCTTTTACGGATCCACCAGCAGCATTTGCTCGGATCAATTTCAGCCACACCCCCAGCAGCCGAACCCCAACCCATAGTGCTGTCGGACGATGAAGATGGAGATTGGCTCAGTCTTCGTCCTCCCGGAGAGCCCTAGCATGGCAAGTCCTCTGCACGACCTCAGTCAAGTAGTGAGATGATCAGTCTGTCGGTTCATCCCCGATATGAGGATAGAACCATGTATCCTAGGTTGAGTCGTTCCTTTTAGGGCGTAGCGCGTTCGTGCTTTGTTGTATGCTGGTACTGTTGTGATCCGTATGCTGTGTTCTATGTATGGTTTTGTGCTTTTGTTTTTGTGTTGTTTTTTGCGTGTCTCTCTGTCAAGCAGAAATGTTTGACAGGGTTGACACTGTGTTGTTAACAAGATTTTAATTAGTAGATCACATACACTAAATAACATTGACTCGTCCCGAGTCTTTAATAAAATGCGCGCTGGTGTAGGTATATGTATGCCAGGATTACATATACCCACTAGCATTAAAACGTTTTAGTATGATTTGTCTGGTGTGTTTTTCCGTTGCATGTTTATTGCATCTGTCTGTTTGCTAGTTTATATTATACTGCATACTACACGCATACCCGGTCCAACCACAAGTACAATTGGGCAGTACTCGGGGAAATGCAAAGTCACATATCCCTATCTATCTGTGCATACACCGTGTGCCGAATTTTCAAATCCAGAGCCTCGCAGAGGCATTTCCGTCTGGAAATTCCTCGTCCCTAATTCTTTTCCCCGATTTCATTTTCGGAGAAACGCTGCCAACTTTATTTCATTCGATGCAGTACATCTACCCCGATACAGGTTTCACCTCGATTCTACCTCGACACCTACGTTTCGTGGAGGAATCCGCGAAATTTTTCTCGGTGCCCCCAACTCGTTTGAGTTTAACCAAAGGGTAAATTAACCCAGAGGTTTTCCCTGGAGTGGTTATCTTTTTGATTGTGCTGTAACCCTAGGAATCTCGAGGACGAGATTCTTTTTTAGGGGGGAAGAGTTGTAACAGCCCCAAAATTGGGTTATCAATTTTTGTGCTCTTATTGCTTCCTGGCACTCATTTTCAAAATCTTTTTCCTGAGTTTGTTTGATGACTCTGAGATTTCTTGTCATTTTCAACCTTTCAAAACCTTGCTCATGTCTTTCTCAGTGGGCAAGCCCTCATTTGCATCATCTCAAATCCTCTCAAACCCTAATTCAATTTTTTTGGGAATTTGGATATGTCCTTTGTGCTTACAAAGGAGCTATCATTTTTCTTGATCAGTTGATCCTCCCAAATTGTTCCCAGAGATCCTCCTATCTTTCTGAACCTTGGATATGCAAAATATTGCTAACTCCCATGCAATATTTTTTGAATTGTGATTTATTCCTTTTCTTGCCTTTCTGAGGAATAAAATCCAAAGGCATAGCTAGCCATGTCCTAAATTCATGAGAATTGGTGGAGTTGATACTTATGCCTAATCCAAGCCCTGGCAAATATATTGGCCATAATTAAATAAGGAAAATTGCCTTTTCCTATTTAATGCCAATATTACATTTCTGCCATTTTCCAAAGGAACTACTAATTTTATAGCAGAGAAAATTCCCACATAAATTGTGGAGCTTGTCCTTGCTATATAATCACTAGTTCCATCCTCATCTCATGTTCCTCAGTCCAAAAATTGGGCACATGATCCAATGCAAGTTTCTGCCTTCTCTGAAATTTTGCAAAGGAAGTGCTTTATTCCTAATTCCAATGGAGCTGCAATTTGGCAGGGTGATTAACCTTGATAAATAACCCATGGATGCCAAATATGAGCTCAATCCATTCATCCTAGCTCCCTATGCTATTTTTCAAAGTTTCTGACCAGAATGCAACTTTGTGAAGGAAGTACCTTCATAGAGTTTCCAAATGGGATGAAACTTTTCCATCCTCTCAAATATCTCAAATCATTAGCCTCCACCCAAACTCAGTTCATTTCATTGAACTAAGTGAGCACATGAGCAATTCTTGGTTTCTGTCCAATTTTTCAGTTTGTGAAGCAAGTGCATTTTATCTTGCTCCATTATGGCTGAAAATATTCCCAGGGCTTCTCATATCCATATGACCTATCTCCACAAGATTTTTGCTCATTTCATCGAGCCAATTGCCCTGAGGAGTTTTCTGAAGTTTTTGGACAGAAATGATAGCTGTGAAGGAAGTACCATTTTGGCAAGTCCATTTGGTATGATATTTTTACAGCATTATTATATATCCAAATCATCAGGCTTTGCCAAGTTTTAGCCCAATCCAACACTCCTAGTGAGTGCTTGTTCATCATTCAGTTCTTGGGTCAGATTTGGAAGTTGTACAGCAACTATGGTAAATAGTTGTCCAAATTACCTCAAAACTCCCAGGACCGTAGTCCTTTCTACCCTAAGCCTCCCAAACAACAAATTTACCTTTTACCTTATCTGGTTTAATCTCCAGAGTGTGGTAAAGTTTGTAGCAGCAAATTTGTGGAGCTTTGTTTACTCAGCTCCATTTGTCTCTGCCCGATCCTTTACCGTAGTAACACTCTATCTATGAAGGACTACGCGGTAGACATGAGCTGGCATCAGTAAAAAACCCAGAGCGCGCCGTCCGTGGTGACCACGAGTGTAACCAGCCCAAAATGGTGGTCTAGCCACTGTTCGCGTCGGCATCGCTGCTCCGACCGGCTCTGGCTTCGCCATTAATGCCCAACAGTTCCCCCTCGCCGTCCTCTTCCCTCTGGACCGCTTGCCCCCTCTGTTTTCTTCTCCGGCGAGCCGTGCCAACGACCAAACAGTGAGCGCTCCTGTGCACCATCGCCTTCCTCCCCGGTGTCCTCTTCCTCCGTTCGTCTCCGAGCGCTGCTCGTCTCCGTCAGCCTCTGCGCCGCGTCTGCTTCCTCCTCGCCGCCTTCCCACCGCTTCTCGTGAGCTTTGGCCGCGCTTGCCGACACTGCGCCCCTCGCCGGTGCACGGACACGTCGCCTGCCGCATGCCACCTCCTCCCCTCCCCCTCGAGCCCTCCCGCGGCTATTTAAGCACGCCCCGAGCATCCTCGCAGTCCACAACCCCCTCCATGGGCCTCTCCCCGAGCCCGAAGCCCCTCTCTGACCTCCACCGTCGCCATAGCTGCCGCCTCTTCCGGTGGTCCCGAGCTCCCCTCGCCGTTCCTCCACCGCCAACGCATCCCCCATGCTCCGGCGGGTCTCCCCGTGGCCTCAGCCTCTCCGTTCCCCCACCATAGCCCCATCTTCTCCGGTGGCCGAAGCTTCTCTCCGCCGCGGGCCCTGCTGCTCCTTCTACGCTCCTCACCGGAAACAGAGACTACCCCGGGGTGCGCCTCCTCCTCCTGAGCCCGTGGGTAGGTCGCCCGTCGCCTGCCGTGGCCGGTCGTGCCGGCGAGCGCCGTCGGGGCGGGCATCTCCCCTCGGCTAGGCACGCGTCGATGCGGGAGGAAGAAGAAGCCAGGCCAGGCGGGCCCCTTTCCCGCGTGGCCCCACCTGTCGGCGACCGTAGGGCGTGGCCACGCTGGCCACGTCGGATAAGTGGCGGCGCCCCGCCGCGAAGTCGTTTTCCCCGCGTGAAAGCGCATTTCTGGAAAGTGCGCTTTCAATCTCAGAAAGCGTATTTTCCTCTCCTTCGGCCGGGAATACGTTTCCCTCTCTGGAAGACATATTTTCAGAAAAGACACGTTCTGTTTAAACTATCAGGGACGTGGTTGTAGAAGTATTTTTACAGACTAGTCTCTGAGCTTTAAACGTCCGTATCTTTTTACCTGTAGCTCCGAATCAGGTGATTCCAAAGCCCACGTCTTCGTTTCATCGAGCCCATTCCGTTGATATCATTTTCATAATGTTTTCACATAGTGAAAATGACCATTTTGCCATTGCACGTAAACAGCCCCCTCCGAGAGAGAACTGTTTCCGACAAATCTTTCCGTGATCATTTTGCACTTCTTCCCGAACTATTTATCGACCCCCAGGCAAGCCAACCTCTTATCATGAGCCCCGAACTTGCATGTTGACTTTGCTTGCACCTTGTGTGTGTAGTTGCAGTTGTTTCATATCGTTTTCGTCTGCAGTTATTCCGTTATGCCTGTCATGCATGCTTGTGTTTTCACGATATCGGTTGCCATGCTAATTAGAATGCTGTTATTGATAATGCCATGTCACTAATGTACTTTATTTGCATGTCATCGTTATAAAATGTTATGAGGATTGTAATGCACGTTGATATGCTATTACTTGGTATTGTCATGTTCTTTATGCTATAGTTGTGCACTTGAGAAGTTCAATATTTTGTTCATGCATTTGTATGCTGTATGCTCATTGTTGCATTCATGTTCATGATGATGGAGAAGGAATTAAAATGACTTAGTAATAACAAACCTCCTCCGTCATCGATGGGATCGAGTCATAGTGCCACCAAATCGAACTTTTTCAGTGCAGCCACATTTGCCTTTATGGGAAGGCCTTAATGCGATCTATTGTCGTGCCTCTCGCCGGTGCCTCCAACTAGGGAAGGTTATGGGCATGCTTACCCTGATCAGGTAGGCGGACATAACCTTGTGTGCCCGTTGTTAAATTTTTTGGTACCGGTCCCCGTGAGGGACGTTTTGGCCACGACGGTGGTCGTTGTGTCTTTGGTAGACACGGGGCCACCCAGGACTAGCCCAGTTGGGAGTGGGTCAGAGTGGCCGGGAGAGTGTCATGGCAGTAGGTCGGTTTCGTCGGAATGCCGTTGGTCCACCTGAATGGGATGACGAGGCCATGGGTTCTGTGGTGTGGGTACAGTGTGCTACCTCTGCAGAGTGTATTCAATCTATCGATAGCTGCGTCCTTGCTCATGGGCATAAGTTCGTAGTAGGTCCCACTATCAGGTCTTGGTTGAAATGGAGGAGAAAACCTGAAATAATAAAGTTGGTAAATAAATATGTGATAACGAGAATATGGTGACCTGGACTATGAGAGAGCCGTGAGAAGTCACGACGATGTTTTGATCACAAGACGAGGTCTCGGTGAGTGTTGGAGACCAAGTGTTGGTCGTGGTTGTGATCGCCGGAAAGATCACCGTTCGGTTGCGAGGCAACCCGTTGGTAAGAGAGTCTGAGGGACTCGGTGCACAAGTTTGGTTGCATTGCATGAGTAATATGTTGCATTAGAAACCAAGGCAGAACAGAAGATGGTTGCATAAAGTTAACATGCTATGTCTGCATTGGATATATATTCGGTAGTTTATTTTCAGCATAGTTTCATGATGCCATGCCATGCTTTGATTGACATGTTAAATTATGCCATGATTGAGATGATATGCTCTGTTTTGCCATTGCCATGTTAGAGGCAGGTTTTGATATGCCATGATTACTACCATGTTAGTAGATGCTATGATATTGTTCATGCTTAGTTGATCTTTATCATGCCATGTTTAGTAATTGATATGAGATAGGCTGTTGCATGCGCTCGGTTCTTGCTTTGTCTTCTGCTTGTTTGGATGCTATGTATTTGGTTGTCTTGCAAGTACATTCAATGTACTGACCTGGCGTGTGATGCCAGTTTTGTAGGTCGTGCCCGAGTTGTTTGCTTGATCCATCGTGCTAGGCTGTAACCTTGCCAGTTGTGGAGCCCAGCCAGAGTTGTTATGCTGCCAAACCAAGACTTCCGTCGCCATTTAAATAGACTTCCGCTGCCATTTAAATAGCCTTAGGGCTAAGCCAGATAATTGTATTCATCAATGATGTAATTTTATATACATGTATTTGATGAATATTCTTGTACCTAGAATGCTGTATTATGGACCTGTCGTGCGTCAGGTGTTATCCTGGGCTGACGTGCGAAGGCCCCCTGCTCCATGCGGATCGGGGTGCCACATAGGGTTTGAACATCCCCATTTCAAATTTCATGAAAGTTAAACATGATGGAAGCAAGATGCAAACACTAGGCAGATCAGAACTAGGGATGTGACAATGTCAACCAGCAACTCCCTTCCTTGATCACTGGAGATGTAGCGCAGCGTGACATCATTCGGTCGTTTCCTGTACAACTCACCGTCTTGGATACAGTATGTCGTGGCCTACCGGGCCACGCGCTCTGCGTCCTCTTCCCTCTCCGGCAGCGTCCCTTGCATCAGGTACTCCTTGAATTCCTTGGTCTAGCATTCCTCCTGGGGCTCGAGCGCCAAGAGCAGGTGAGCTCCTGAGGTCGGGCCACAGGCTGGGGCTCCCGCGGCTGGAGGCTGTGGGAGCTCCTCCCTAGGCTGAGTCGTGCTTGAAAGTGGTGGTGTGGCTGATGGCTTGAAGAGCCGTTCCTCAAAGACGCCGGGCTCTTGCGGTTGCCGCTTGGATGCTCTCCTTGCGATGTCGTCGGCTTCCTTGTTGGTGCCCCGGGGCACGTGCTGCAGCTCCAGGCCCGAGAACTGCTTCTCCATCTTACGCACCTCCGCGAGGTACGCCTCCATATGCTCATCCTTTGGCTCGTATACCTTGTTGGAGAAGTTGACGAGGAGTTGCGAGTCGCCCCTAACGGTAAGGCGCTTCACCCCCAGGGCTGCCGCGGCCTTCAGGCCAGCTATGAGGCCTTCATATTCTGCGATATTGTTGGACTCCTTCTCGCCGTGCTGAAAGCAGAGTTGCACGGCGTAGTAGAGCTTGTCCTGAGTGGGCGAGAGGAGCACTGCTCCAGCCCCCGCGCCCTGGTGTGCGAAGGCGCCATCGAAGTACATGATCCAGCCGTCTGGTGCCTCGCTTCCCGGCGAGGTGGATCAGTCTTCGCCTTCTTCATGTGTCGGGGCATCCATCGATTCCGCCAAAAATCAGCGAGCGCGGCCCCCTTGATGACCCTGGTGGTGCTGAACTCCAACTGGAATGCTTGCAGCTTGATGTTCCACTCAGCGACCCTTCCAGCTGAGTTGGGGCTCCTGGGCACCCTTTCCAATGGGTAGGCTGAGACGACCTTGATGGGGTGGCCATGGAAGTAATGTCGCAGCTTGCGTGGGGCCACCAAGAGCGCGAGCAAGAGCTTCTGAGGCATGGGGTATCGCGCCCTCGCATCTCGCAACACAGTGTTGACAAAGTACACTGGGTGTTCGACGAGTGCTGGCACACTATCGAGGCTCGGGTCTTGTGGAGATCGGGGCATCTCCTGAGGTGGAGGGGCTCCTGAGACCTGACCGTCTTCAGGAGTTTCGGCGATGTTGTCCTGCCGAGCTTGGTCTTCTGCCGCTGAGGCCCTTGCTGCACTATCCTGACTCTGCACCACTTTAGCTCCGACTTAGCGCAGCGCGCCCTTGACTTGGCGCTCCTCCCGAACCGCCACCAGCGCCGCGCTGGCGGAGTACGGGGTGGCGGCAAGGTAGAGTACTAGCGGCTCGAGAGGTCGTGGTGCCACCATCATCGGAGGGCTGGTAAGGTATTCCTTGAGGTCTTGGAAAGCTCGGTCGGCCTCCGGGGTCCACTCGAACATGCCCTTCTTCTTCATGAGCTTGAAGAAGGGCAAGGCGCGCTCTCCCACCTTGGAGATAAAACGCCACAACGCGGTCACCCGCCCCGCTAGCCTCTGCATCTCTTTGAGGGTCTGTGGTGGGCTCATGTCTTCAATGGCCTAGATCTTCTCCGGGTTCGCCTCGATCCCTCTGTGGGACACGAGGAACCCCAGCAGCTTGCCGTAGGGGACACCGAACACACACTCCTCCGGGTTAAGCCTCAAGTTCACCTGGCGCAGGCTTTCGAAGGTCTCCTCCAAGTCTTGAATCAATGTTCTCGCCTCCCGAGACTTTACCACTATGTCATCGACGTAGGCCTCTGTGTTTCTCCCGAGCTGCTGCCCCAGGGCGATGTGGATCAGCCGCTGAAAAGTTGCGCCCGTGTTGCGCAGCCCGAAGGGCATGCAGGTGTAGCAGTACACCCCACATGGTGTCAGGAAGGCTGTCTTCTCCACATCTTCCACCGCCATCTTGATCTGATGATACCCTGAAAACGCATCCAGGAAGCACAGAAGGTCGCACTCGGCAGTGGAGTCGACGATCTGGTCGATGCGCAGGAGCGGGAACGGATCTTGGGGACAGGCTTTGTTAAGGTTGGTGAAGTCGACGCACATCCGTTCCTTCCCGCCTTTCTTTGGCACTACAACGGGGTTTGCCAGCCATTCGGGATATCAGACTTCGCGAATGGCACCCGCCGCCTCCAGCTTGCGGGTCTCCTGGACGATGAAGGCCTGCTTCTCAGTGGACTACCGTCTCGCTCGCTGCTTCATGGGGCGTATGTTGGGGCATGCCCTTAGATGATGCTGAATTACCTCCCTCGGGCCCCCTACCAGCTGATTAGGCTCCCACGCGAATATATCCTTGTTTGCGCGCAAGAACCTCACCAATGCTTCCTCTTGACCCGGGTCGAGGCCAGTGCCTATAGTAAAGGTGGCCCCTGAGCATCCATCCTCGCTGACCGGCACCTGCTTAGTTTCTGCCTTGTCTTGGGTGAACAGCTGCTTCTTTTTGGTGGGCGCGGCCTCCTTGGCTTTGGGGGTACCAGCGCCGGTGGGCTGTGCTGCCGTCGCGGTCTTGAAGGCAAGCCTGAGTGCCGTCACGGCCTCCTGGTGTCCCCCTTGATGGTGATGACGCCTTGCTACCAAGCATCTTCATGAGGTTGCAGGCCGAGTGAGTCGCCACCATGAACTGAGCGAGAGCTGGGTACCCGAGGATGGCGTTGTACGGGAGACCGATGCGGGCGATGTCGAAGTCAACCAGCTCGGTACGGTAGTTGTCGCGTGTGCCGAAGCTGACGGGGAGACGGATCTGCTTCAGAGAGTGGGCAGCGCCACCAACCCCTGAGAAGGGCTTGCTAAGACTGAGCCGCTCGAGCGGCACGTGAAGAAGGCTGAAGGCCTCTACGGAGAGCAGGTTGAGGCCGACACCGCCATCAATGAGGGTCTTGGTAACAGCCATGTTGCAGATGGTGGGCATGCAGAGCATTGGGAGCATGCCCGAGCCGGTGGTGGAGTCGGGGTGGTCTTCTGAGCCGAAAGTGAGGTCGGCCTCTAGCGCAGCCCAACCCGGCGGAGCCCCCGGGCGCTTGGAGGCGGCCCCAATCTGACGGAGGAACGGTTTGACATGGCGATATGAAGGCGGTGCTCGAGAGCCGCCCAGCAGGGCCGCGACTGCGTGGTGCGCCGTCACTGCGTAGCGAGCAGTTAAGAGGTCGCGGAGTTCCCCCCAGGACGCCACCATGGATCCAGGGAGGTTGAGCAGCCAGGTGCGCGGCTCGCCGGCGAGGGCCATGGGGAACCAGTTGGCCATGACCTTGTCATCGCCTCCGGCCTCGAGGACGGCCTCCTCGTACACCAACAGGAACGGCGACGGGTCTGCCACGCCGTCGTAATGCGGTGGCATGTCCGGCTTGAACTTGGTCGGCCACCGCACCCGCAGCAGGGCGGGGGCCAGGGCTCGGTACCCAGATGCCCCGTCGTCGATGCTGGCCGCGGAAGCGGATGGCGGGGCACCTGCCATGGGGGCGAAGTGCGGCGGCGCGGGGCGTAGGCTGGTGGACAGGAGCTACGGCGCACCCCTACCTGGCGTGCCAAATGTCGGATGTGGGGTTCTGGCAAAACCCTTAAGGTTTGAACTCTGGGGTGCGCGCGAAAATCTTTCCCTCCTACCGATCTACGCCCTAGCTCACTAAGATCTCGCGGACGAACTCGACGAACTCGCAACACAGAAAGACGCAAGATTTATACTGGTTCGGGCCACCGTTGTGGTGTAATACCCTACTCCAGTGTGGTGGTGGTGGATTGCCTCTTGGTCTGATGAAGAACAGTACAAGGGGAAGAACAGCTTCCTGATGTTGAGGTGTTCTTGTGCTAGGGTTGGCTCTCGATCAGATCAGATCCAGCTGAGTTCTCCCTCCCCTACTCTGGTGGATAGCCCTACTTATATAGGTCCTGGTCCTCTTCCCAAATATTGAGTAGGAAGCAAGCCAACAACGGCGGGCGAATTTGAAAGGGGACAGCTAGTACAAGCTATCCTGACAAAAGCGGTATTCGCCTGCAAAAGGCTCTGGTGGTGACGCCGTCTTGGGCTCCACGATGACCTCCGTCTTGCCGTCCTTCTGGTCTTGGTCTCGTTGCACTGATATGGCAACCTTTGCCTGATGCCTTGGTACTCCTCCCCCGCGCTTGCCTCCTTAGCGCAAAGAGGAAACAAGGACGTTGCGCGTGCTGGCGCCCGCCTGGCGCCTGCCTGGTCTCGATCGTCATGGCTCACGTCACTTGAGCCTCGCGAGGTTTTCCCCGCCTTGATATCTCCTCTCCTCATGAGCCCGGCTAGAGGGGCCGCTCCTGAGGAGGTCTTGCGTCGTCCAGCTCGCGAGGCTTGGCCCCTCGCGAGGGTCTTGGATGCTTTGTTGACGAAGGTGGGCCGTACGGCCCGCTAACTTAGCCACGCCGTGGGCCGCAGGCAGGCAAGTCTAGGGACCCCCGTTCCCAGAACGCCGACAAGCTCGACGAACTCAAAGAACACGAGACACAAGTGTTTATACTGGTTCGGGCCACCGTTGTGGTGTAATACCCTAATCCAGTGTGGTGTGGTGGATTGCCCCTTGGGCCGAGGATGAACAGGTACAAGGGAAGAACAACCTCCTGAGGAGAGGTGTTCTTGGGCTTGGTGAGCTGGTGGGTGCAAGGGTGGTCCAAATGATCCGTCCTCGGCTATGGTGGTGGCTAGTCCTATTTATAGAGGC
Source organism: Aegilops tauschii subsp. strangulata (assembly GCF_002575655.3). Taxonomy (NCBI): domain Eukaryota; kingdom Viridiplantae; phylum Streptophyta; class Magnoliopsida; order Poales; family Poaceae; genus Aegilops; species Aegilops tauschii. The sequence continues at coordinate 434,991,665 of NC_053038.3, forward strand.
CTTGGTCCTCTTCCCAAATATTAGGCGGGAAGGGATCCCACAATGGCCAAGTTTGAAGGGGGACAGCTAGTACAAGCTATCCTGAGTAAAGGTGGTCTTCGCCTGCCAAAGGCTCTGGCGGTGACGCCGGCTTGGGCTCCACGGTGACCTCTATCCTGTCGTCCTGCTGGTCTTGGTCTCGTTGCACTGATATGGAAACCTTTGCCTGATGCCTCGGGACCCCTCGCCTGCGCTTGCCTCTTTAGCACCAAAGAGGAAATGAGGACACTACACGCGCTAGCGCCCACTTGGCCCCGGTCGTCATGGCTTACGTCACAGGAACCTCGCGAGGTGCCCCTTGCCTTGATCTCACCGCCCCTCGCGAGCCAGCCTGGTGAGGCCGCCCCCGAGGAGGTATTGTGTCGTCCGTTGCGAGGCTTGGCCCCTCACGAGGGTCTTGGGTGTTTGCTGGTGTCGTCCGCCTCGCGAGGCTTGGCCCCTCGCGAGGGTACAGGGCCGCTGGTGGAGCCACACCGTGGGCCGCACGCAGGCAAGTCTGGGGACCCCCGTTCCTAGGACGCCGACAGAATGGTCTATTTGGGTTCCGAAGACCCTTTTACTAAAATCAAAGGACCCATTACAAAATGGGCACCTAAAACCAAGCATTGATATCTTGTAGGTGTTTGCTTCCGGGGGGGGGGTCATGATTGCTCGATAGTGGAGCCGCAAATCATATGACCGGAAGCAAGGACTTGGTGGTGGACTGGCACAAGATTTCATCTATGCCCACCAATGTCGAGTGGGGTGATGCCTCATCTTCTAAGTTATTGGGGCTTGGCAAGGTTGTCATTTCTCATGATCTCACGATTGAGAAAGTCATGCTTGTTGAGTCCCTTGCATACAACTTACTTTTCGTTCATCAACTTGCACTCATGGGCTTTGCCACTTTCTTTGATATTGATACCGTGGCCCTCTTGTGGAGCAAGACTCTTAAAGTAGCCTTTGTTGGGCATGTTGAGAACGGTCTATATGTGATTAACTTTTCAGAGCGACCCACTAAGACCGCGACGTGCCTAATGGCTAAAGTTGACATGGGATGGCTTTGGCATCATCGTTTAGCCCACGTCAATATGAGATCTTTGCAAAGTCTTCTCAAGGGGGACCATGTCCATGGACTAACAAATGTTAGTTTTGCCAAAGATCGTGTTTGCAGTGCTTGTATCGACTATCATCCTCCCACGACTATCATCTACTCAAAGAGGCCCTTGGAGCTCCTTCATTTGGATCTCTTTGGGCCTCCATCCTTTGATAGTCTTGGGGTAGAAAGTATTGCTTGGTGATTGTGGATGATTATTCAAGATAAACTTGGGTATATTTCTTCAAGAGGAAGAGTGAGACCCAACAAACCGTCATTGACTTTGCAAATGAAGCTCAACATCAACATAATGCAAAGATCTTGACGATAAGAAGTGACAACGGCATCGAGTTCAAGAACTACACCTTGGATGAGTTTCTTAATGACGAGGGGATCAAGCATCAATATTCCGCACTATACACCCCTCAACAAAATGGTGTTGCGGAGAGGAAGAACCAGACGTTGATGGATGCGGCAAGGACCATGATGGCGGAGTTCAAGTCTCCATACAACTTTTGGGCTGAAGCCATCAACACCGCTTGTCATGCATCCAATCGGCTCTACCTCCGAAAAGGCTTGAACAAGACTCCATATGAGATACTCACTGGTAACAAGCCCAACCTCAAGTACTTCTGGGTGTTAGGGTGTAAGTGTTTCATTCTCAAGAAAGGTGTTCGCTTGTCTAAATTTGAGGCTACAGCTCATGAGGGCATATTTGTTGGTTATGCTACAAACTCTCATGCTTACCGTGTCCTCAACAAGTCCACCGGGCTCAGTGAGGAGACGTGTAACGTGGAGTTTGATGAGAATAACGGCTCCCAAGTGGAGCAAAGTGGTACTTGTGATGTAGGTGATGAAATTCCTCCCCAAGCCATAAGAAGAATGGGTGTTGGTCATATCCTACCCATTGAGGAACCCCTTGTGGCCGAAGGAGAAGGACAATGTTCCACTCAAGTGGAACCATCACCAACCCAAGACCCACACGCTTCTGAAGAACAAAGTGAAGGCCCTCAACCAAATGATCAAGGTCAAGGGCAATATCAACCTCAAGATGGTGGTGAACCACCAAGTGATGCCCAAGGTCAAGTTCTCACCACCGAGCAAGTTCAAGATCAACAACAAGCTCAAGATCAAGAACAAGCTCAAGACGACGCTCAAGATGATCAAGTTACCACTCCTCAACTCTCTCCCGAGGAGGAATTGGAGCGTCGTGCCGCCAAGATTGCATCCCAGCTCACTACCAAAGATCATCTCATGACGAATGTGCTTGCAAGCCTAAGAAAGGGGGTAAGTACTCGTAGATAATTGGCAAACTATTGTGAACATCACGCGTTTTTTTCTTGTGTGGAACCCCAAAAGGTCTATGAGGCGCTCGAGGATCCGGATTGGCTCAATGCTATGCATGAAGAACTCAACAACTTCAAGCACAACAAGGTGACGAGATTGGTGCCAAGGCCAACGGGGAACCATAATGTCATTGGAACCAAGTGGATATTAAAGAACACGCAAGATGCTCATGGGATTATCGTTCGCAACAAGGCTAATTTGGTAGCACAAGGCTACTCCCAAGTCGAGGGTATCGACTATGGTGAAACCTTTGCTCCTGTTGCTCGCCTTGAATCTATTCGTTTGTTGATTGCTTACGCTAGCTTCTGATCATAACTTTAAATTACAACAAATGGATGTGAAGAGTGCTTTTCTTAATGGTCCTATTAATGAGTTGGTGTATGTCAAACAACCCCCGGGGTTTGAGGATCCCGAGTTCCCCAATCATGTGTACCAACTCGATAAGGCACTCTATGGCCTTAAATAAGCCCCACATGCGTGGTATGAGCACCTTACCGAGTTGTTGCAAGATCGTGGGTTTGAAATTGGGAAAATCGACCCCACTCTTTTTACTAAGAAGGTCAAAGGGGAGTTGTTTGTATGCCAACTATATGTTGACGATATTATCTTTGGTTCCCCTAACAAAGATTTCAATGAGGAATTTGCCGCTCTCCTGACCTCGAAGTTCAAGATGTCCATGATGGGAGAGTTGAAGTTCTTTCTCGGGTTCGAAATCAAGCAAAGAAGAGAAGGAACCTTCATAAACCAAGCCAAATACACTCAAGACATGCTCAAGAGATTCAAGCTAAGTGATGTCAAGCCGGCCTCCACTCCAATTCCCATCAAATACCAACTTGACTTAGATCCCAATAGTAAAGCGGTGGATCAAAAGGTATATCGCTCCATGATTGGCTCCTTGCTTTACCTTTGTGCATCTAACCGGATATCATGTTGAGTGTGGGAATTGTGCATGGTTTCAAGCCGCACCTAAGGAAAGCCACTATGTGGCGGTCAAGGAAATCTTTTGATATTTGGCTCATACCCCAAACTTTGGCCTATGGTACCCAAGAGGAGCTAACGTCAACCTTGTGGGCTATTCGGACTCGGATTGGGCAGGAGACAAAGTGGATAGGAAGTCAACTTCCGGAGGGTGCCAATTTCTTGGTTGCCCTTTGGTGAGTTGGTCTTCTAAGAAGCAAAGTTGCGTGTCTCTCTCGTCCAACGAAGCGGAGTATGTGATCGCCGGTAGTTGTTGTGCTCAACTCCTTTGGATGAGGCAAACTTTAAAGGATTACAGTGTCATTTGTGACAAAGTGCCTCTTTGGTGTGACAATGAAAGTGCCATCAAGATCTCTCTCAACCCGTTGCAACACTTCAAGACGAAGCATATCGAGATTCGGTATCACTTTATCCGTGATCATATTAGGCGAGGGGAGACCGAGCTCAACTATGTCAACACTCATGATAACCTTGCAGATATCTTCACGAAGCCCCTAGATGAAGTAAGATTTCACGAGTTAAGGCATGAGCTAAATATCATTGATTCGAGCAATATGGCTTGAAACCTTGCACACCCCACCATACTCATCTTGATGTCTTGTTTAGGTGTAGGCATGGACATAGGGGGAGTGTTGTTCTCTCAATGAACTCTACCTCCCCCAATTATGCATAAATTGATCAACTCTTTCACATTAGCCATTTTTTATGGTACTTGTGCTTCAAAGACGAGTGTTGGTCATGGGCCCAAGGATAATTCTTCGCGGTGCCATACCAATTGACTCAAACATAGGTGGCTCCGGCCACCGCCCTCTCTTTGGAGAGGTTGTGTTTCGTGTTTCGTCCTTGTTGTCTGTTGCCTTCCCTTTGAGCCGCGTTTGTGTTTGAGGTGCCTCGTGTGTGTGCTCTTTTGCGTGTCCGGTTGCTTGAAGATTGCATCGCAAAGACCGTGTTTTTCTGTTTTTGTCGAAACTTGCACTTTCTTGGGTTTACGGTACTACCGTGGCAAGCCACGATACTACCGCAGGAGATGGGTTGCCCTGTGCGTGCACAGCTGCATCCCAGGAACGGTACTACCGCTTCCATCGCGTCAGTAATTTTTTACTGCCGCTGGAAGAGCGGTACTTACCGCCCTGTGTGCGGTACTTCCGCCTGGGCGGTACTACCGCGATGACCCGCGGTACTACCGCGTAGTCGCGAGCGCGTGGGGGTTAAGAGCGGGCAGGGGGAGTTCCAACTCTCCCATACCCATTCATCTCTTTTCCCCACCCTCTCTCTCTCCTTCCCAAGAATGGCGCCGGAGGACCTCGCCGGATCTCTGTCTCTGGCTGCTCTCCTCGCATTCCGACCGGTGGGATCGTTCGCCACCACGCCCTCTTGCCATGGACCCCGGTATCTCCCCTAGTCCCTCTCTTTTTGCTCTTTGTTTTGTGGTTCTAGGTCTTGGGGAGATGCATGTGTAGTTCGTGTGATTTTCGGCTAAATCTTTGCAAGAGAAGATTGTAGGAGAGTGCTATTGCAGTAGATATGCTATTTGGTGTGATGCAACAGTGTAGTTTTGATCAACGGTAGTACGGATCTACTTTTGCGGATGTTTCTAGATCCGTAGATGATGCTCTTGCGCGATTTGAATCCCGTGCGGTACAACCGCTCCTCCTGGAGCGGTACTACCACTCGCTCGCTCGAGAACCGTCCCCGTGCGGTACTACTGCTCCGCTGGAGTGGTACTACCGCCCGGGGCGCAGAAGTAAAATTTTACTTCCGTTCCAGGCGCGGTACTACCGTGCCACCCCGGCACAGTACTACCGCGGCTAGAGCGGCTGTAAACTTTTACATCCGCACCCTGGTCCGGTACTACCTAACTACGTTGTTTTATCCTCCTAATCGCATTTCTACATGTTTCATTTGGTTTTGGCCCTTGTATTCGCAATGACCCTTTCTCGCTTGTCTCGTGTGTTTGTGTTATGTGTCATAGGTGGTGGCTCCGGTTCCAATGTCTGATGCTCAAATCCCAGCCGTGACACAAGCTCCAAGCGGCTTCGCAATCAAGAAGCTCCAGAGGGGTCCAATGCCCCACAACGCCACGTCAAGACCATAGTTAGCAAGTTCAAAGCGCCAAATGTTGGCATGGATGAGATGCCTCTAGCCATGTTTATCACTCGAAGAAGGCTCAACCCCTATGTGAAGCCTCGTGAGAATGTCAGAGGGAATGATCTGTTCTGGACCAAGCAACAAAATCTCATCTTCCTCGATGTGATCAAGTCCAAGCAGAACATCTATGTTCCAGTTCAGTGGATTAATATGAATCATCTGAAGAAGGACCGATCATACTTTGGTGAGTCGTTGGATTTGGTGGGGCAGTTTGGCATTGAAGAGTTTATCACGTTCCACATGGACTTTGACCCGGATATCGTGGCTCAGTTCTTTGCTTCCGTCCACTTCCACACGGATGAGGAGCGGACTATGACTTGGATGACCAATGGGAAGAGGATGACTGCTAAGTGGAAGGAATTCATGGAGATGCTGCACATTCGTGATGAGGGGCTCAATGTGCCGGTTGGTGTCCGCCCTCATGCCAAACCAGAGTCTGGCAACAAGAACAAGCTTCAACCATTCCTTGTGGAGAAGAAGTTAGCCAATGACAAGACGTCTTGGGTGCTCAACCCTTTCCTTGACGTCATGCACTGGATCTTCCGCAACACTCTCTTTCCGCGCATTGGTGATAAGGACAAGGTGCATGCTTATCTCGTGGATATGATGCTTCTTTGTGAGGAGGCACGTCGTCAAGTTCCTCAACCACTTGATGTTTCTCATATCATGTGGGTTGAGCTCCGGTTTGCAGTCTTCAATCGCAAAGTTCCCATCTATGGACCGTACCTGCACCTCTTGATCTCGAAGACTTGGGAGAAGCTCTTTCCGGATGAAGAGTTTCATGCTCCAAACTGGGTTCGCCATTTGCCTATCAAGCTGCGTTAGAAGAACAAGTGGGCTAATACCACTACCCGGGCTGAGGCTGAGGCTGTTAGGATGGAGGTTGATGAGGACGAGTTTGAGGAGGAGGAGGATGAGGACAGTTCTGCGGGGTACGCTCCTCCCTCTAGTGAGCCCTCTTGGGCTAAGAGGCTGAAGGCCAAGATGAAGGCTCTGTTTTGCATGCAGGCCAAGGGGCAGTACAAGACCCATGTTGCTCAGAAGGAGAGTCGCCAGCGTGACAAGAGGATCCTGAGGACGTTCAACGAGCACGTGTCCAGCGGGTCAAAGAAGAACATCACTCCTGAGGCTGACTGGATGGCCAAGCAGGGCTATCAGTGGACTGAGTCTGAGGAGGAGTTCATTCCCGCGGCCGAGACCGATGAGGAGATTGTTGGGTGATCACTGCAGAGGGAGCTACCACCTGTGTCGTAGGTGTCCTCTCTGCCTTTTTCGTGTCTTGATGCCAAAGGGGGAGAGAGTGTAGGATTTGCAAGTCGTGTCTCTTTGTTTTAGTTTCATTGGAACTTCGTTCATTGCTTTAGTTGGTTGGTTTCACTACAAAAAAAGACACATTCGTGACAATTTGGTCCGAACGAATTTTTTCTGTCATGCTTATGACACTTCTATGACGATACTTGTGACAAAACCCGGTATCATCATTGATGTGGTGGGCTCCTACTTCTATGACAAAAAATATGACAGAAAATGGGCTTTTCATCCTGGGCGGGCCGGAGACACAGCTGCATGACATTCTTTGGGCCGTGCATGACAGAAAAAACCATGGTAGAAGCGAGGGCGAGGAAAATATCAGGGAGTTCCCCGTTACAGTGGGTGGTCGGGGGCTGAGCGATGCGCGTTTCTCTCGTACACGTACGCGCGTGCGTGCGAGGCGTTGGGCTCTAACTGAACCTGAGCAAGGCATTCGCCTAACTGAACCCGAGCGATTGCACTGCAGGCTACGCGTTACTGAACCCGAGCGATCGATCGATGGCTGTTAACTGAACCCGATCGAGCAATTCCTTCGCTACTGCTGCTAACAGAAGCCGATCGATGCTGCCTCTAGATGAACAGTGAGCGTTGTTGGGAGGTTTGGATGAATAGTTCCTGGTGGGGGGTTGGATGAACAGGCCCCCGTGGTAGTAGAGGCCGTTGCCGCTGGATGAACAGGACCCTGACCGAGCCGGTTGGGGGTGGATGAACAGGACCCCGTGGAGGGCTGGATGAACAGGACCCCGTGGAGGGCTGGATGAACAGTAGCCCATGGAGGGGTGGTTGAACAGGACCCCGTGGAGAGGGCTGGTTGAACAGTAGCCGGTGGAGGAGCGCGCGGTTGAGGCTGGATGAACAGGAGCCCGTGGATGAACACTCGCAGGTGGAGGCTGGAGGAGGTTGACGGTGGATGAATAGTAGGCCGTGGAGGCTGGAGGAGGTCGACAGTGGAGATGAACAGTATCCCGTGGAGTCCTGTTTTGCGGTACGCCACACCCCTCCCGATGAACTGGACCCCCGTTTCGACCGTAGCGCTCCAACACAAGTCCGTTTCCTCTGTTTTGTGGTACGCCACACCCCTCCCGATCAACAGGACCCCGTTTCGATCGTAGGAGGTCCGTTTCCTCCGTTTTGCGGTACGCCAGATGTCACGACCGGTTTTTCAATAAAATAATTATTGAGAGACCAATCCCTTTTACGGACCAGTAAGGAAGAATTCCTTCTCATTGGTAGACAATATCTTGGTCACAGAAGAAAAATACCAGGAGTTCTGAATATAATACAAGGTTGAGCGGAGACTGCCCAACAATTTATTACATGCACGCCCATAAAACAAGACGGCGGATAGGGTGGCATAACTACTAACTCACGATAATAACGGTGGTGGAAATATCACCGCGAAGCGAGTGATATGACTCCTGAAGACTACAGCTCTTCGAGCGTCGGAGTGAGGCTCGAGGAGACTTATTTCGGGTGGTGGAAGCGTATATAATACAAGTGACCAATATCCGGGATCGCGCAGGACTGACTGGGACTCCTCTAGGCGTCGGACGCGCTATCAAACTCTTCATCCAAGAGATCGCCTTCGCCAACATCTGGCCAAATCAACAAGCCAGGTGAGTACTATGAAAGTACTCGCAAGACAGTTCGGACATAAGATATAACAAATATAAACATGAAGCGTATGAACAAATTAACCAGTGCATTCAGACATAGAGATAGTACATACTGGGTGCCAAACGAGGGTCTGAATGACTCCTCGAGAGGAAACTGCAAGAATAGTAATACTGGTGCCAAACGAGGGTCTGAATGACTCCTCGAGAGGAAACTGCAAGAATAGTAATACTGGTGCCAAATGAGTGTCTGAATGACTCCTCGAGAGGAAACTGCAAGAATAATAATGCCACAGTCGAGCGTCGGGGCGACACCACATAAAGGGCTTATAACAGAAAATAAAGGCTGTGCGTGCCACAGTCGGACGTCTGAGCGACATCACATAAAGGGCTTATATTTAAAGTAAGAAACAAAAACATGCCACAGTCGGATGTCGGCGCGACGTCACATAAAGGGCTTATATTGTAGCTCAATAATTCAGTAGCTCGAGATTATAAATTATTACAAGTACGAGACAAATATAAGGTTAGTCCATCCATAGTGATAATAATTAAACTGGGTTTACCACTTGAGCTTGTTCACCGGGGACAAGTTTTCCACGCGGATAGATATGGATGTACTGATTACACTACTAGATCATGGATACGATGACTTGGAAGAATTTGACTCTGCAGAGTTTGTACTTAACCACAGCCAACGGATTTCAGTAGTCACGGGGACTAGTACCGTTTACGGTGTTTTGGAAGAAACACGTCTAACCAGTACACACCCATTCAACATTCCAAAGCCAGGGATCACCCTCGGCAACGTTCAAGAAAATCCTTGAGACGGGGAGGCTACAACCTCGCGTAGCATGGGATCAAATTTCTATACGCGCGCTCTAAGGGGGTGCCCCCCCTCTCGGTCCCAACCGGAAACACCCATGCCCCCTGACCGGATGACTGGCTTTAATCCTGGGCCAAGGAACCATCATCCCGGCCCCTCTGTTTGGTGGGTACACGGAAAGAGGTTACCAACTTACTAAACCGCACCCTGGCAAATGAAACATGTGGCAGCACGGAAGGGAAAAGAACGATAACGTGACTCCGTCCACGTTAACGTCGGAATTCGTCGGATGACGCAAGGCTGGTATGCTACAACAGAACCACCTTGCTGCCCTTCATGTCACCACATGATTAGGCCATCTCTCACCAGAGATCGTCGCGACTTTGGAAAAAGCGGGTAGTTGCCTCACAAGCAACGAGGTACTCACTGACACTCATATGCCACGCACAAACTGTCGCGCAAAGATGCAAAACACCTATCATATCCAAGGTTCAAACATGCTTGCCTGGTTCAGAGAAGTCGGAGTCTAGCTCGGCGAAGTTCGCGGCTCCGTCACCTCTTCCGGAACCTACGGCATAACGAAAACGGGCACTAACGTGAAAACCAACGCATGCATAAAAATTTCTCCAAGTAAATCCCATAAAAAACTAGACAAAATTTTAAGACTGTCAGAAAAAGAATCACTCAAAAATCCCTTTTTATTAAAAAGTTATAAAGGTTTCTGTCCAGGGACTCATCTGTAATGAAACAGAAAAGTTCCAGGGTTTAAACTGAGAAAACAGAAAACGCTTCGGAAAGAAATGCGCCAGCTAAAAAGGGAAAACGTATTTTGCCCGAAGGCGCCAACAGAAAACGGTTCGAGGGAGAATAGAACAGAGGCTGACATGGGGGTCCACATGTCAGGTTCAAAAAGCTCGCCGGCGCCCGAAGACTGCGGTGGACGCCGGCGTCGAACCACGGCGAGTCAGGAAGATCGGAGGGTACCAAGAGCTTCAGCGTGTCCTTCCGCGTCGGTGGGTGGTGGACTCGACCGACGGAGAGCACCACGTCGACGGCGACACTTTCTCCGGCGGACGGCGGTTCGGGTGATGGTGGAGAACTCCGGTGGTGAGCTGCAAACCTCGAATTGAAGCGCGGGTCAGAAGAGTGGATGCATAGGGAAGCTACTGCAAGAGATGGGAGGCGGAGGTGCACGCACGGGGGCGAATCGAGCTGGATCCCGTGGCGGGTCGCGGCGGCCGGAGTCGAGGAAGGAGACCTCCTCGGGGCTGTTCCAGTGGCTAGGCGTGCTCTAGGTGGAGTGCAGAGGTGGTGTGGGTTCGAGTTGAAGCTCGGGGCCTCTATTTATAGGCGGATCGAGGGGGTGGCCATGAACAGAGAATCTCCGGCGAGTGATTACGGCGAGGTAGTGGTTGAGCAGGTGGTTTGAGTGGCCAGGCAGCATCAGTGAGGTTTACTGGTGCCGTTCCACTGCTAAACTAAGTTGGTCTTGGCGTAATGGCGTCGGTCCACGGTGGGGTGGCCGCACGGGCATGTCGGCGGCAGAGAGCGCGCTCCGCGCCCAGCGGTTCACGACGAGGGTGGCAGCGCATTCTGGGGAGTGGAAGGCCATGCGGCGAGCTCCGGTGGCTTGGGCGGCGCTGGGTGGCGCCGTCGGCGCCGCGCCTCTCTCTGGCGGCCGCAAAGCCGCCGCTGGCGTCGGTCACGGGGCGGCGCACCTCCTCCTGCTCGTCGCCGACGTCCGCAAGCGTCCAGGCGCTAGTGCGGTGCAGGAACAAGGGGGAGGGGACGGGGAGCAAGGCGACATCGAGGCACTGTTGTGATCGACAACAAGTTCTGAAGAAAACGACAGTGTACTGAAACTGTTTCTGAACTTGACATTGACAATGCACTGCAGGTGTTCGACAGAATGATTTGGCAATGAGAAAAATTTTCCTGGGGCTGGGACTTGGTGAGGTGACCACTCAATGTACCCAGAGGCTGCCTGATTTTACTTGGAATATTTGGAGAAGGATTTGAATGAATTTCACCAAATTTGACAAATCTGGTCCAAACTTGCAGCAAGTGTAGTTTGAAAAATTTGGACGGAAGACCAGTGGATCTTCATGGATCTTGGTTGAGGGTTCAAAGGACTAGGAAGGGGAGTTGGTTTTGGGGCAAAAATCAAAGCAGAGATGGTGGCTCCTTTGTAAATCTCCAAGGGCTAGAATAGAAGACAGAAATTTATTTGATAAGATTTAAATGGAAAGTAATTATATGGAGAGGTACAACTTGCTGGATTTGATGCAAAACATGATCCAAAGATGAGGGAAGGTTTAGGAGAGTGGATTTGCACTAAGGCCATGGCAAGAGGGGATTGTTGAAAGTGGTAAAGGATCATTCCAAAAGCCATAGTGCAAATTTCAAAGAGATTTTCAAAAGGCATTTTTCTCAAGTGAAAAGTATTTTGTCTTGAGTCAAAATAAAAAGGCAAGGACCTCCAAGACCAAAAGCAAGTCTTGGGTGAATCCAAAATAAAAAAAACTCTTGCCATATAAAAAAATATATTGAAAGGGAGGTTTCTTTGGAAGAAAAATTTAAATCACCTCCCTCAAGTCAAATAAAATCTTTTGAAAAATCCAAATAAAATTTTGGGTGTCACAACACCTACCCCCTTAGGAAAAATCTCATCCTCGAGATTTCTGCTGATCCTCAAATAGATATGGATACTCTTCCTGGAGGAAATCTTCCCTTTCCCATGTAGCTTCATCCTCGGTGTGGTTGCTCCACTGAACCCTGAAATTTTTTGTCGTTTTCTGACGGGTCCTCCGTTCAGATTTTTCCAAAATCTTTACTGGCCTCTCTCTGTAGGTGAGGTCTGGTTGCACATCAATGCTTTCATGGGGTACCTGCTTCTCTGGGTTACTTACACATTTTCTCAGTTGAGAGACGTGGAACACGTCATGGACGTCTGACAGCTCCTTGGGTAAGTCTAGTTGGTAGGCTACCGTGCCTCTTCGTGCCTTTATACAAAATGGTCCAATAAATCTCGGGGCTAGCTCCCCTTTAATTTTGAACCGTTGCAGACCCCTCATAGGAGATACTCGGAGGTATACGGAATCACCGGGTTCAAAGCTGACCTCACGATGTTTTTGATCGTAGTAGCTCTTTTGTCGGCTCTGCGCGGTCTTGAGTCTGTCCCTGATCTGCTTAACTTTCTCCTCGGCCTCTTTAAGCATGTCTGGGCCGAAGATACGACTGTCCCCTGTTTCTGACCAATTCAGTGGAGTACGACACCTCCGTCTGTAAAATGCTTCAAAGGGTGCCATTTGCAAGCTGGCTTGGTAACTGTTGTTGTAAGCAAATTCGGCATACGACAAACTCTCTTCCCAACTGGATCCACAGGTGAGCACACAGGCTCTCAGCATATCCTCTAGGATTTGGTTTACACGTTCCGTTTGTCCATCAGTCTGAGGGTGGTATGCTGTGCTGAAAGCTAGTCGCGTGCCCAGAGCTTGTTGTAGGTGATCCCAAAATTTGGAGACGAATTGTGTGCCTCGGTCGGATATTATAGTCTTTGGGACTCCATGCAAACAAACTATACGGGAGAGATAAAGTTTGGCCAGTCTTTGTGTGGAGTAGGTAGTCTTCACGGGAATGAAATGAGCAGCCTTGGTTAGTCGGTCTGTGATGACCCATATGGCGTCATTTCCGCGTTGTGATCGGGGTAATCCAACAATGAAGTCCATTCCTATTTCATCCCATTTCCACTCCGGGATCCTGTTTGGCTGGAGTAGCCCTGCTGGCTTTTGATGCTCGGCCTTGATGCGCTGACATGAATCGCAACAAGCAATGAATGTGGCTATATACCGTGCCACCAAAATCTTTCCTGAATGTCCTTGTACATTTTGGTTCCTCCAGGGTGGATCAAGTATGGAGTGGTGTGGCTTTCGGTTAAGATTTGTTGCTTGAGTTCCTCAATGTTAGGTTCGCAAAGTCTGTCTCCGTACCATAATGTTCCTTCGCTGTCTGTGACGAACTCTGAAGTCTTTCCAAGGTTCATTTTCTTCTTTATACCTTCGATGCTGGGATGTCCCTGTTGAGCCTTCTTAATTTGTTCCACCAGGGTGGGTTGTATCTCCAGATTTGATACGGTGCCCTCAGAGACTAACATCATGTTGAGCCTAGCGAACTCTTGCTGAAACTCAGGCCTCAAGTTTTGCGGACCGTCATTGTCCGGGCTGGGGTTTCGACTAAGGGCATCGGCCACTACATTTGCTTTCCCTGGATGGTAGTGAATACCGACATCATAGTCCTTGACCAATTCCAACCAGCGTCGTTGGCGTAAATTTAGCTCTGGTTGTGTGAAAATATATTTGAGGCTCTTATGGTCTGTATATATTTCACAGCGATTCCCCAACAGAAAGTGCCTCCACTCCTTGAGTGCATGTATAACTGCTGCTAGCTCCAAGTCATGTGCTGGGTAATTTTCCTCATGTTTTCGCAGCTGCCTGGAGGCATATGCGACAACTTTGCCATCCTGCATTAGTACACATCCGAGACCTTTTCGGGACACGTCACAATATACTTCAAAACTCTTGTGTATGTCTGGCACAGTTAAGACCGGTGCGGTTGTCAGTTTCTTCTTGAGTTCTTGGAAGCTCTACTCGCATGCTTCCATCCATACAAATTTCTTGTCCTTCTTGAGCAACTGTGTTATAGGTTTTGCCACAGTGGAGAATCCTTCAATAAATCTTCTGTAATACCCGGCCATTCCTAGGAAACTCCGCACATCTGTAACGTTGGCGGGTGGCTTCCAGTCAAGTATGGCTTTGACTTTTTCTGGGTCTACGGCCACGCCTTCTTGGTTCAATATATGGCCTAAGAAACCAACTTGTCTTAGCCAAAATTCGCACTTGCTAAATTTGGTGTACAACTGATGTTTCCTCAATTCTCCCAAAACAATTCGGAGATGCTCAACATGCTCTTCTGGTGTCCTTGAGTATACCAGAATATCGTCGATGAACACCACAACAAATTTGTCCATGAATTTCATGAACACCTTGTTCATGAGGTGGACGAAATATGCGGGGGCGTTTGTTAGACCAAAAGGCATCACTGTGAACTCATATAATCCGTATCTGGAAGTGAATGTTGTCTTGGGGATATCTTTTGTCCGTACTTTCAGTTGATGATATCCCGATCTCAAATCAAATTTTGAGAATACCTTGGCTTGTGAGAGCTGGTCAAACAAATCATTTATCCGTGGCATCGGATATTTGTTTTTGATGGTGACCATATTGAGGGCTCGATAGTCTATACACAGTCTCAGTGTCCCATCCTTTTTCTTGGCGAACAACACTGGCGAACCCCAAGGTGAGGAGCTGGCTCGAATAAATCCTTTGTCCAATAATTCCTTTATCTGCTTCTCCAACTCCACCAATTCTGAGGGTGCCATTCTATAAGGCTTCTTATAGATGGGAGCGGTGCCAGGTGCTAGTTCGATGCTGAATTCTATCTCTCGGTCTGGTGGCATGCCTGGCAGCTCTTCAGGGAACACATCAGGAAACTCGCATACCACTGGAACTTTTCTCAGTTCAGAAATGTCCACTTTGTTCAGTTTTGGTTGCCGTGACCATGGTCTTTCTTGAGTTGTAACCTTTATTGTCTTGCCATGATGGTGGGTGAGAATCACGGTCCGATTGAAACAGTCAATGAATCCTTTGTTGGTGGTCAACTAGTCCATTCCTAAAATGACATCCAGTCCTTTACTCTCCAACACGATGAGATTTGCTTGGAACTGTAGTCCTTCGAACTCAATGACCACTCCTTGGCAGTAACCCTGAGCGATTTGCTTATTTCCGGGGGACTTGATGATCATAGATTTTTCCAAGGGAAGTATCGGAAAATCATGTTGTAAAACAAAACTCTTCGAAACGAACGAATGGGAAGCTCTAGAATCAAACAAAACCGTGGCAGGTACTGTGTTGACAGGAATGTACCGAGCACGATGTCTGGGGCATTCTGCGCCTCTTCCCTGGTCACATGGTTCAGGTGACCCTTCTTGTGGTTGTTGTTGGGATTGAAATTGTTGCGCTTGGGGGCTGGATTGTTTCCACCATTGTTTGGCTTGGGGGCCGAGTTCCTTGGTTTTGGGCACTGTTTAGCATAGTGCCCTTCTTCACCACAAGCATAGCAGGTGACCCCTGGATGGTATGTGTACTCCTTGTCTCTGGCATGAAATTGTCTGACGGGCCTTGGGTCAGTAGTCGTGGATCTCCTTGCTTCTGTCCTTGGAACCCCAGTCTTGCTTCGGTTGTTGCGAGCAAGAGTCGTCTTGTCCCTCTTTCGCTTACGGAGATCTTCCAGACTACGGCGCTCATTCTCCAAGGTAATGGCCTTGTCAACCAGAGTTTTAAAATCCGGGAAAGTGTGTACAACCAGTTGGCATTTTAGTGCTGGTGCCAGGCCGTCCAGGAATTTTTCCATCTTCTTGTTTTCTGTCATATGCTCGTCGTAGGCATAACGGGATAGATGGGTAAACTGACCATTGTATTCTGTCACTGACATGCCTCTCTGCTTCAGGTCATCAAACTCTCTCTTCTTGATTTTTATGATGCTCCTGGGGATGTGTGCCCCACGGAAGCCTTCCTTGAACTCTTCCCAGGTGATGTTGTGTTCACTGGGATGTATGTGTAGGAAGTTTTCCCACCATGCTGCAGCTGCTCCAGTAAGGTAGTGTGGTGCATAAAGCACCTTCTCATGATCTGAACACTGAGCAATAATCAGTTTGCTTTCAATGTCACGAAGCCAATCATCGGCTTCCAACGGCCTATCGGTGTGAGCAAAAGTTGAAGGGCGAGTCTTCTGTAACTCAGATAACTTGGAATGTGGTTGATGGGGTTCGCGGTGGTTTCCCATATTCATGACATGATTCATCATCTCTTGGTGCTGTTGTTGGCTTTGTTCGATGAGACAGCAGCCTTGAGACAGGGCTGCTTCGCTGTCCTGTTGACTGGACTGACCCTGAGTGAAATTGTTGCTAGTCTGTGTCCCATAAACCTCTTCTGCCTGATTGGGCATGGAGCGAGTCCACGGACGAGACATTTTTCCAGTCTGGGGTATTATTTTGCAAAACCCATGAGAAAAACTGTGTAGCACAAGGAAAAACTTGCAAGGCAACAATTTAAAAGACCTCAAGGTTTTCAAGGAAACATAATCGATTTTGCACGGAGAGGAACTGCTTAGCATATATCTTACACGCGAAAAGCAAACACACGATACAGCACTCAGGATGCGCGTACACATTCCTGACATGTTATTTAGGCTAGCGTACTCCTCCGGAAGGCAGCAAACACACCAATACAAACTAGTGCACAGATAAAACAACACATCATACAAGCAGACATAACGCGCGGCTATTCGGCGCTCTCAGTCGGAGATGGTGAAGATTTCCTTCCCCTTGCCGATGGCAAGACTTAGCGGTCCAGGAGAATCAACCTCCACCTCCTCTCTAGCTGGCTCCTGGCGCGTAACGCTGCGTTGCGGTGATGGCGCGGGAGCGACAGGTGGTAGAGCGGGTGCGGCAGGCGGTGCAGCTCTGACTGGAGTAGGAGCGATGACTCGGTCGAACTCCTCAGTGGTAGGCAGACGGCGAGCAGTGGCCAAAACGGCCGGTGCATAAGAGGCTGAAGATGAGACGAAAGTCAGAGGCGGTGCCGTGTGGAGAAGCTCCTTCCTGCTAGCAGGACCACCCCGGACTAAGTCCATGCGGGCAGCCACAAGATCGTCTACGAGGTTGTCGAAAGACTCCTCCAGAGCCTTGAGATACTCCACAACCATCTCGATGGCTTCATCTCGCTCTCCCCGATGGCAGGCGAATGCATAGTGACTGGTGTATGGCACATGGCATGGGAGGTAGCGGTAGCGACGAGTCTTCATCGTAGGAAGGATGTCCCGAAGACGAGCTATCGCCTCACGGGCAGCCATCTGCATGGCATGCCTCTCCGTAGGCATGGTCCTTCCCACAAAACGGAAGTGGCGAGCTGCAGAACGTCCTCCCTTGAATTGCACCACAGCTTGGTGCATAGACACGTCGTCGCTGAGCTTGTGCTGATAGAGCGTGAACTCCGGGCGAGCTGCTGGCCCGATCGCGAGCTTGGTGATGGAGACGAGGAGCTTGACAAACCCCTCGGGCACGTTCGTGAACACTCGATTCTCACAGCTGCTGCCAGCCATCTACAAAAGTAGGCAAAAATTCTGAGTAGTCATGTCATAAATTTATGATGACCAACAGAAAATAGCTACAATTGCAAAATGCTGAAAAGCACAAAAGACGCTAATAACCGATTAGCGATCGCACCTAGTGGCTTCCTACAGTCAGCCTGGCTCTGATTCCAAGCTTGTCACGACCGGTTTTTCAATAAAATAATTATTGAGAGACCAATCCCTTTTACGGACCAGTAAGGAAGAATTCCTTCTCACTGGTAGACAATATCTTGGTCACAGAAGAAAAATACCAAGAGTTCTGAATATAATACAAGGTTGAGCGGAGACTGCCCAACAATTTATTACATGCACGCCGATAAAACAAGACGGCGGATAGGGTGGCATAACTACTAACTCACGATAATAACGGTGGTGGAAATATCACCGCGAAGCGAGTGATATGACTCCTAAAGACTACAGCTCTTCGAGCGTCGGAGTGAGGCTCGAGGAGACTTATTTCGGGTGGCGGAAGCGTATATAATACAAGTGACCAATATCCGGGATCGCGCAGGACTGACTGGGACTCCTCTAGGCGTCGGACGCGCTATGAAACTCTTCATCCAAGAGATCGCCTTCGCCAACATCTGGCCAAATCAACAAGCCAGGTGAGTACTATGAAAGTACTCGCAAGACAGTTCGGACATCAGATATAACAAATGTAAACATGAAGCGTATGAACAAATTAACCAGTGCGTTCAGACATAGAGATAGTACATACTGGGTGCCAAACGAGGGTCTGAATGACTCCTCGAGAGGAAACTGCAAGAATAGTAATACTGGTGCCAAACGAGGGTCTGAATGACTCCTCGAGAGGAAACTGCAAGAATAGTAATACTGGTGCCAAATGAGTGTCTGAATGACTCCTCGAGAGGAAACTGCAAGAATAACAATGCCACAGTCGGGCGTCGGGGCAACACCACATAAAGGGCTTATAACAGAAAATAAAGGCTGTGCGTGCCACAGTCGGACGTCTGAGCGACATCACATAAAGGGCTTATATTTAAAGTAAGAAACAAAAACACGCCACAGTCGGATGTCGGCGCGACGTCACATAAAGGGCTTATATTGTAGCTCAATAATTCAGTAGCTCGAGATTATAAATTATTACAAGTACGAGACAAATATAAGGTTAGTCCATCCACAGTGATAATAATTAAACTGGGTTTACCACTTGAGCTTGTTCACCGGGGACAAGTTTTCCACGCGGATATATATGGATGTACTGATTACACTACTAGATCATGGATACGATGACTTGGAAGAATTTGACTCTGCAGAGATTGTACTTAACCACAGCCAACGGATTTCAGTAGTCACGGGGACTAGTTCCGTTTACGGTGTTTTGGAAGAAACACGTCTAACCAGTACACACCCATTCAACATTCCGAAGCCAGGGATCACCCTCGGCAACGTTCAAGAAAATCCTTGAGACGGGGAGGCTACAACCTCGCGTAGCATGGGATCAAATTTCTATACGTGCGCTCTAAGGGGGTGCACCCCCTCTTGGTCCCAACCGGAAACACCCATGCCCCCTGACCGGATGACTGGCTTTAATCCTGGGCCAAGGAACCATCATCCCGGCCCCACTGTTTGGTGTGTACACGGAAAGAGGTTACCAACTTACTAAACCGCACCCTGGCAAATGAAACATGTGGCAGCACGGAGGGGAAAAGAACGATAACGTGACTCCGTCCACGTTAACGTCGGAATTCATCGGATGACGCAAGGCTGGTATGCTACAACAGAACCACCTTGCTGCCCTTCATGTCACCACATGATTAGGCCATCTCTCACCAGAGATCATCGCGACTTTGGAAAAAGCGGGTAGTTGCCTCACAAGCAATGAGGTACTCACTGACACTCATATGCCACACACAAACTGTCACGCAAACATGCAAAACACCTATCATATCCAAGGTTCAAACATGCTTGCCTGGTTCGGAGAAGTCGGAGTCTAGCTCGGCGAAGTTCGCGGCTTCGTCACCTCTTCCGGAACCTACGGCATAACGAAAACGGGCACTAACGTGAAAACCAACGCGTGCATAAAAATTTCTCCAAATTTTTTCCAAGTAAATCCCATAAAAAACTAGACAAAATTTTAAGACTGTCAGAAAAAGAATCACTCAAAAATCCCTTTTTATTAAAAAGTTATAAAGGTTTCTGTCCAGGGACTCATCTGTAATGAAACAGAAAAGTTCCAGGGTTTAAACTGAGAAAACAGAAAACGCTTCGGAAAGAAATGCGCCAGCTAAAAATGGAAAACATATTTTGCCCGAAGGCGCCAACAGAAAACGGTTCGAGGGAGAATAGAACAGAGGCTGACATGGGGGTCCACATGTCAGGTTCAAAAAGCTCGCCGGCGCCCGAAGACTGCGGTGGACGCCGGCGTCGAACCACGGCGAGTCAGGAAGATCGGAGGGTACCAAGAGCTTCAGCGTGTCCTTCCGCGTCGGTGGGTGGTGGACTCGACCGACGGAGAGCACCACGTCGACGGCAACACTTTCTCCGGCGGACGGCGGTTCGGGTGATGGTGGGGAACTCCGGTGGTGAGCTGCAAACCTCGAATTGAAGCGCGGGTCAGAAGAGTGGATGCATAGGGAAGCTACTGGCAAGAGATGGGAGGCGGAGGTGCACGCACGGGGGCGAATCGAGCTGGATCCCGTGGCGGGTCGCGGCGGCCGGAGTCTAGGAAGGAGACCTCCTCGGGGCTCTTCCAGTGGCTAGGCGTGCTCTAGGTGGAGTGTAGAGGTGGTGTGGGTTCGAGTTGAAGCTCGGGGCCTCTATTTATAGGCGGATCGAGGGGGTGGCCGTGAACGGAGAATCTCCGGCGAGCGATTACGGCGAGGTAGTGGTTGAGCAGGTGGTTTGAGTGGCCAGGCAGCATCAGTGAGGTTTACTGGTGCCGTTCCACTGCTAAACTGAGTTGGTCTTGGCGTAATGGCGTCGGTCCACAGTGGGGTGGCCGCACGGGCACGTCGGCGGCAGAGAGCGCGCTCCGCGCCCAGCGGTTCACGACAAGGGTGGCAGCGCGTTCTGGGGAGTGGAAGGCCACGCGGCGAGCTCCGGTGGCTTGGGCGGCGCTGAGTGGAGCCGTCGGCGCCGCGCCTCTCTCTGGCGGCCGCAAAGCCGCCGCTGGCGTCGGTCACGGGCCGGCGCACCTCCTCTTGCTCGTCGCCGACGTCCGCAAGCGTCCAGGCGCTCGTGCGGTGCAGGAACAAGGGGGAGGGGACGGGGAGCAAGGCGACATCGAGGCACTGTTGTGATCGACAACAAGTTCTGAAGAAAACGACAGTGTACTGAAACTGTTTCTGAACTTTACTGAACTTGACATTGACAATGCACTGCAGGTGTTCGACAGAATGATTTGGCAATGAGAAATTTTTTCCTGGGGCTGGGACTTGGTGAGGTGACCACTCAATGTACCCAGAGGCTGCCTGATTTTACTTGGAATATTTGGAGAAGGATTTGAATGAATTTCACACAATTTGACAAATCTGGTCCAAACTTGCAGCAAGTGTAGTTTGAAAAATTTGGACTGAAGACCAGTGGATCTTCATGGATCTTGGTTGAGGGTTCAAAGGACTAGGAAGGGGAGTTGGTTTTGGGGCAAAAATCAAAGCAGAGATGGTGGCTCCTTTGTAAATCTCCAAGGGTTAGAATAGAAGACAGAAATTTATTTGATAAGATTTAAATGGAAAGTAATTATATGGAGAGGTACAACTTGCTGGATTTGATGCAAAACATGATCCAAAGATGAGGGAAGGTTTAGGAGAGTGGATTTGCACTAAGGCCATGGTAAGAGGGGATTGTTGAAAGTGGTAAAGGATCATTCCAAAAGCCATAGTGCAAATTTCAAAGAGATTTTCAAAAGGCATTTTTCTCAAGTGAAAAGTATTTTGTCTTGAGTCAAAATAAAAAGGCAAGGACCTCCAAGACCAAAAGCAAGTCTTGGGTGAATCCAAAATAAAAAAAACTCTTGCCATATAAAAATATATATTGAAAGGGAGGTTTCTTTGGAAGAAAAATTTAAATCACCTCCCTCAAGTCAAATAAAATCTTTTGAAAAATCCAAATAAAATTTTGGGTGTCACACCAGACCCCTCCCGATGAACAGGATCCCGTTTCGATCGTGGCCGGTCGTACACAAGGCCGTTTCCTCCGTTTTGCGGTACGCCAGGCCTCGTTTCCATCGGCTGTTTCGTCCAAGCCGGTTGGCTCCCGATGAACACAACGTATTCCGACCCAGTCGGTTGCCTCCCGATGAATAGGACGCTGTTTCTCCGTTCCGACGCAGCCGGTTCCTTGCCCATGAATAGGATATTGTTACTGCTGTCCGTTGCCTCTCCATGTACATAAGCCCTGGCCGTCCGTATATATATGCGCGAGTACGCGCTTGAGACCCCGCCCGTATGTACGTACGTGGCCGTATTTTCTTTCTTGCACGCTGGCCGTTGTACGTACGTCTACATGCTACATGCACGCCTCTACTATGACACGTGCGCGCCTGTACTATGACACGTGCCCTTCCTTACACGGCCACGGTTCATCGCTGCAGCCTGCAGACAGACCGATCGTATGTACGTACACGTTCGCGACCAGAATGACAACGCTACGTACGTTCGACCAGGTGGGTCCCGACTGTCAGGCACTTCCTTGCGTGCGAAGATGTAGCTGCTGGGTCCCAGCAGTCAGGGGGGTGAATCAATTTTTTTTGCCCGTAATATGGACGCACTTCCTTGCATGCGAAGATGTAGCTGGTGGGTCCCAGCAGTCAGGGGGAAACGTTTTTTCCGCGAAATACGGTGGCCCGTCCAGTGGGTACCTGCTGTCAGGTGGAGGAATAATTATTTTGCATGTATTAAGTAGGCACTTCCTTGCTGCGGCCGTGGACCCAGCTGTCAGGCTCTCCACATACAGTACTCTTTCGATGGAAGTCGTTTGTTGACCATGTTGACCACACCGTGCCGAGAGCACCAGGGCAATGGACGACGGCGAGGCCTAGGAAGGGGACAACATGGAGCCGGGGAAGATGCGGCAGTGGATGCCCACGCGGAGGGGAGTACGTGGGTTGATTGCTTCGGCTGCGGTGTGAGGCTACCGTCGCCGAAGAATAACAGGAGGTGTGGGTGAGTATAGAGGGATGGCATGGCCAGCGGTGGCAGCACAGCCGGACACGGGAGGCAGAAGCAGGCGGCACGACCGACGCTTGTTTGGGCGGCTGGAGCAAGAAGACCAGAGGTTGAAGAAGCACTACAACTGTTGGATGGACATCATAAGATCACTGGAGCTAGAATTGTTCATATTGACTAAGCTGTCAAAGCCCTCCATCCCCGTCATCTTAGTAGGCCCACAAGTCAGCCTCCCACAATGGTGGGTCCCAGCTAGCAGGGGGAGTATTCATTTTTTTGTGCGTAATAAGGAGGCACTTCCTTGCGTGCGAAGATATAGCTGGTGGGTCCGAGCTGACAGCGGGGGGAACGTTTTTTTCTAGGAAATACAGAGGCCCTTCCGGTGGGTCCCAGCTGTCAGGTGGAGGAATCACTATTTTGCACATAACAAGGACGCATTTCATTGTGTGGACCCCTACTGTCAGCCTCTTCCGATAGCTGTTGTTTATTGACCATGTTGACCTCGCCGCGCCGAGAGCACAAACGCGGTGGACGAGGGCGAGGCCCAGGAAGGGAACGACCCGGAGCCGGTGAAGCCACCGCAGCGGATGCCCACGCTGAGGGGAGTACGAGCGCTGACTGGTCGGCTGCGGGGTGAGGCTGACATCGCCGGAATATAACAGGATGTGCGGGCGGGTAGAGGGATGGCCTAGCGGCAGAACAACCAGCCACGGGAGGAGGGAGCAGGCAATCCCGCCGGCACTGGTTTGGGCGGCTGGAGCAGGAAGATCAGAGATTGAATAAGCATGGCGGCCGTTGGATGGACATCCAACAGTCACTACTCTGTGTTGACTAAATTGACAAAGCCTTGTGTACGCGTAAAAAAAAGGACAGCGTCATCGTCAACCTAGTAGTCCCAGAGGTCAGCCTCCAAATCTATGGAAAACAACATACAACCCCTTGGCCATTATTTTCAATAATTTACAGCCCATTTGCTAATTCTTAAGGCTATTTGAAGCCCATATTCTTTTTATTAGCATTACAGACCATATATTCTGGGCACTGCTAAAAAATTCAACGAAATTTGCATATTTCGGTGGGGTCCGAACTCTTTTAATCACGAAATTTCGAGTCGCGTTAATTTAAAAAAAAATTATATCAAAATAAAATTCAAAAAACAATTCTCCGCAAAAAAATGAATGAAACTTAAAATCTTAACTAGCAACATGCACGTGCGTTGCACGGAACATGAAGATGCATTTGTATGAGTAGTTTATCTTGTGGGAGAAAAGACGATATTTTAATGTAATTGCGAGTTGGCTTTGGTTTTTATAAGAGTACAGAGTAGAAAATCCAGAAAAAATGATATTTTAATGTAATTGCCGGTTGGCTTTGGTTTAAAAATTTACAGCCCATTTCTTACAACTTATAGCCCATTTTCTGGGGAAGCCCATTTCTTACTACTTACATCCCTCCTCGTCTTGAAAGATTTGCAGCCCAGCAGGGCTGAGAAAAGCAAGCAGGCCTCAGTTTTGGTATTCTCCAAAAAAAAGAACTGGGCTAGCCCTTTTTAGAAAGGAAAAAGATATCAACTAGGCTCGTCATGTGCTTAAATAAAAGCGTAAGCATGGGCTAGACGAGCCACAGCCCCCCCACAGCGCGCAGTTGAGCTCCGTCTCTGAAACTAAAAAACAACTAGGCGAGCTACTGGGTCCCTGGTGTTATCCGCTCGTTGTGTAATTTTCTCGTTTATTGACTACATTGACAATGGTATGGGACCTAGTTGTCAAACAATTAGGAGAAAGTATTTTATTTTGGCTTGTAATAATGAGGCACCTGCTTGCGTAATGCAATGACCCTGGTGGGTCCGTACTGTCAGCCTCTCCACGTACAACCATCTCCTGATTCCTCTTGGTTGTTGACCATGTTGACAACGCCAGACGCCGGCGGGCACAGCGAGCGAACCAAGGCAGAGAACGACGGCGAGGCCTCAGACGGGAACGAACAGCAGCCCTGGAAGATGCGGCAGTGTAGTGGCAGGTGGAGGGGAGTACGAGGGCAACAACATGCAACTCATGCTTACAAACGGTACAAAAAGCCCAAGGATTAATTGTTCATCAAATTTTTAGACAAAACCCAGATTGAACATGGCAGTAACATCTAACCCAACCACTCTTTTTTGCAGTCACAAACAAATGGATCGGTCTGATCCATAAAATCAACATCCCGTGCAAAAAAAATTTATTGCACGATGACTACAACTTGTTGTAAATAGAAGCCGAGCACGTTTAGAAGCCCATTTGTCCACCTCAAACTTCTTCTTTTGCTGTTCAATGTGTCCTTCCGTGAGAAATCTCTTGCGGTAAAATTTAAGCCTCATGGACAATAGTAACCTGGCATTCAACAGGAAGAATGTGACAAAGCTTCTGTTTGCCTGTTTGGATGCATATCCTTCCATCGCTATTGTCCTCAAATGAATGTCATGAGAACTGAGAAAATCCTGGTGCTTGTTACGCCACCGATTGGTTATACATTTTTCTCCATGTGGTTGCAGTACCTAAGTAGACATGAAGATTTGAAAACAGTTAAGGTCTGAAAAAAGGGTATGTCGAAAGAGCAACAACTGAACGGTTAATTCTAGTACAATATATATGGTCTTTCAATGTGCATGAAATCATCACCTTTATATATAAATTCTCCAGAGACCGAAAGCATCGCACCAAGCCAATAATTATGTTCAGATCATAACTATACATTCCGATATATAAGATCTTGACAGAATCCAGCATCATTGATAGGCTATCCATGGACGAACTCTTCATTGAGCATATAACATAATATTAGTACCCAAAGTTAGTGTACTCCAAGATGATATAAATCTTATGTGCACAAATGAAAAATGCAGCTTATGATTACAAATGTGTAGATGATAATATACGGTACCAGAAAAAGTGAGGAGCCAAACACCAACTTGTTGTGCTCATCAAACGGAGCACTAGTTAGACCACTAATTAGACCTAAGGTCTCTAGTTTGGGCGTAGAGATGACAATTATTTGCGAAGGTTTAATAAAATGATCAAGGAGCAAACTTTGAAGTGAAGGGGCATCTTCGATGATGAGTTGTTGTCCTTCAAAACAAATTCCAATGCTTTTAAGGTGAGGTGACTTTATTTGGAGACAACAGATAGGGATTTCTATTCCCAAAACAATTAGCAAGCGCTCCATGGCAGGGCAACTGGAGTGCATGATGCTGTGCAGTGAGGCCTCCGAAAGATAAACCACCACAAGCGAAAGTTTTTTTAGCAGTGGGAGTCGAAGCATTTGTACCAGATCATCTGGTAGATTGCACCGGGCGAAGGTGGCGGTGTGGAGAGAGGAGGAAAACCACGAGATGGACAACGGTGGTGTGGGCACGTATTCTTGGTGTGTTCGTGGTATGAAACTTTCGTGGTAATGGTAGAACTCAAACTTGTTGGAGTTTTCCGAATTCAGGGGATGTCAGCAAAGCGTCCACCGTGCCGGGTATGGACAGCAGGTAGCGTGTCGGGATGCAGAGGCGTTGAACGGGGCCCTGCTGATGAGAGGAGATGATGGCTCTGAGGAGATCAAATTCAGGAAGGACAGATATCTGATGACAGTCGAGATTGAGGGGTGCGGTGCGCCATAGAGGGCGCCACCGAGTTGAGAGGACTTGTGTGCGGCAGCAATTCTTGGTGGGGAGAAGCGAGATGATCTCCTCAAGGATGACGTCCGGGAGATCGCTGATGCGGTCCACCGAAGATTCTACCGGTTCCTCAGATCCGGGTGGGGGGGGGGGCTCTCCGCTTCTCCCCGCGATGCCGGGTGCGGGATCTACAACCGGCGTCGCCGCTGGCGGGAGCCTCATCTTCTTGGCGCTGGGGCCAGCCGACTCCATTTTCCTTGTGGGCGTCGCGCCAAGCTCACGGGTTTGAGCAGAGTAGCCAGAGATGAGCGTAGTGGCAATGCGAGTGGGGATGAAGGAGGGCTGGGGTTTTCTGTAGGAGTGGAAGAAGAGGAGCAGGCGTTTTCTGTACGAGTGAGGAAGAAGGTGAGCGGGGGTTTTCTGGAAGAGTGAGGAAGACGGGGAGCGGGGGGAATTGGGGCGAGACAAAAGCATAAGTGGAAACGAGGAGGAAGGAGGGTTTTCCTGGGATCGCCCCCTCGTCAAGAAATATGGGCTTCTCCTCGCAAAAACAAAAACAAATGGGCTTTAAGATGGATAGGCTTTTGTATCGGCCCAGTCAGCTGCCCGTGTTTCGTACTGGAGGGCCTTGTGCTAGAGGTAGCCTGAGACAGTCTCCAGCTCATTGCCCATTCGAAAGAAAAAAAGAGACGCCTCCAGCTTATGGCTACTCATCAGTAACCTTTTTCAACTTGGTATCCACCAAATTAGAGGATGCCGTACTGGATGCAGACAATCACACTGGTCGCATAGCGCGGCAAAGTGAGGTGTCAAATAACAGGCCTACAATATACTTACTAGATTGTGAAGGTTCACAGGCTAGTCAACATTTACATTTAATTAAGCTTCAGAAGATACGGTATGCATACTAACATTCAGAAGAACAAAAGTTCAGCATGTTTATGCATCTCAATGATTCACCATACTATAAACAATACAAAGCTGTGAGAAGGTGTGGAAATAAAGAAAATCGGTGGATGCTTCTCTGAGCAAAGGGCCTCCTTGCGCACGCATTAATTTCCTAGGTATGCTTGTTGCTTCTCAATGTTGCGAGCACTTTGAGCATTTTGGAAACTCCACAGCTAGCTAGCTGCCTCATCTTGCAATTGATGTTGACACATTTGCAGCAAACACATGAGGCAATAGAGATGACTCAACATGAGTCCATATTGTGCAGTTCCCCTAAAATCATCTTCATTGTCCTGAATCTGAAAAGATAGGAAAACAATAGCTATACTTAAATGGTGTTGCAAAACAGTAGCACATATCAATAGCTCGGCATGACAAAACACGATCATCTGGACGAAGGGGATACTGACCTGCCCGAGGAAGATTATATATAATTTCATAAGTCCTAGGTTGATTTCCACCTTCGGCTGCACTGCTTGTTTGCTACTCCACACATGACAGGATCATTCCGCACTGCAATCAGCAAGTCAATGTACGAATAAGCTTATTGCATCTTGCGGTGGTCATTGTACCTAGTTACGAATGTAGGAATACCTGGAGCACCATGAGGTTAGCTGATAGCAGGTAGATGCAGCCATATAAATTTTGTGCGGTGCTACCAAAATTGAGGTTTGTATCCCTTCCAGTTATGAGAATTCTTCTTGAAGTTGGTAGAATGTGACGGATTGTTCTTTGCATCAAACTTGCCTTTCCCCTGAGATTTGTTCGTGTTGTCCTGGGACTGGTTGGGCTAGAAGTTCTTCTCGTGTACCATGTGGGCACTAGGAGCTCCCTCAGCGACCCGAGCATGTGTGTCTTTTGCTCTCGCCTTCTCTTAAAAATCAAGAGTGCTAATGAGATCTGAAACGAAAAACTCATGCCTCTTGTTTTTCAGAGAAGTAGCAAAATCATTCCACGAAGGTGGAAGCTTGGCAATGATGGTCCTAGCAACAAATTTGTCCGGCAACACACACTTAAAGTACTCAAGTTCCTTAGCGAGTGACTGTATCTCATGAGTCTGCTGAACAACAGAGCGCTCATCAGTCATCTTGTAGTCATAGAATTGCTCCATGGCGTACAACTTGTTGCCAGCGCCCGAGGCCCCAAACGTGGCCTCGAGCGCAGCCCACATGTCTTTGCCGCTGTCAAACAACATATATGAATCCACAATGGAATCGTCAAGAACAGTCAGCAGGGGGGCTTTGAAGAGGGTATCCATGTTCTCAAAAGCTTCCTGCTGTGTAGGATTAAGATCGCCCTTAGGCTTACCCTTAGTGGCGTCATAGCAGTACATGATCTGAAACCAATATACTGCTCTTGTGGGCCACCTTTTATATTGCACCCCCTTAAAAGTAGGCGGCTTCAAAAGCGCAGCAAAACCACTCGGAGTAAATTGCCTATAATTAGGTTTTTGGATTGGATTGTTGAATATATGAGCAATTTACTATGAGATTTAATCCGAATCAACAGTAAATAGATCATGACGACAATTGCAAAGATCAAAGTAATGATGCGGACTAAACCAGGAGGACAGAATCACATACTGTACAGTGGGAGTAGAACCGCTTCGGTTGATGTTGTCACTCATGTCGTTGATGAAGAGGTTACCGAGGTCGGGGAAGAAGGCTGTCGTTGAGGAAGTCGTCGCTGGCAGCAGTCATAGGAGTGTGCTCCCCAAAAACCTGATTGCCCCTCTCCCGTATAGGATCACGAAAGGCGGGGTTCGGAGGACTGCTGTCCCTTCTTGCGGTGCATGCTGGAAGGAGGGATGGAGAAGAATTGCGTGGCGGCGCTAAGATCTGGAACGGTGCGAAACCATATGATACAACGGCGGCTAGGGTAGAGCCTGTCATGTCGGTCATGCTAGTAAGACCAAGTATAATAGTAGGCCTTTGGCCCAAACCCCACGTCCAAGTCAATATAGCCCCACTATCCAAAAGAACCAGAAACGGCTGAGTTATTAACGCGTCAGTTAATTATTAATTAATGACTTAATAAATTTCCGACTCACACCACACTTAGAGCATGGTTAATAGTATAGCCAACATCCGGCTATATGAAGTTGACACATCATCTAGAACAAACCTAATACATAGCCTGCTTACAAAAGTTAGTCCCTTTAGTATAATACTATATCATTAATAATGGCCTCACCTTTTGTCTCAGAAAGTATGTGTAGTCTGAAATGCCGGGCGTGCAGCGGGTGGTGCCCTCGGTCGGCACGCCGCTTCAAGGGCGGAAGCAGTGAGAGGTCGCGTCACCCTGACTTGCCATCAATGTGGAGCGGCGGGCTCAGCTGGCGCCGGGCGGGAAGGTTTCAATTTTTGATTCAGTGGCTGTGCTGCTACCGTCCAATATTCGCGTGTGGTTGTTTCTAGAATGAAAAAGGAGGTACTCCTACTTATGTTACTCCCACTATGGCTAGCCTAAGGTTAGTAGGTGACCTTGCGCTTGGCTCTTCGCCTCTTCCGTAAGTCGAACAATAATGGTGGTACTACAGTAGTACTTCTGGCAATCTGACACCAAATGAACTGCTGCACGTCCACCGCTTGTAAGCAAAAGTTTCTCCTCGTGCTGTGAGCCACCACGCACGCGTTGGCGAGGGAGAAGGCGTAGTAAGCAATCTTCTCGTCATTCTGCGAGTTGATGGGACACATCAAAGTTATTTAGTTCTCCAAAAAAGGGCTGGCCATGTCATGGCTACCATCCCGTGCTCCGTCATTGAGTATGTGCACTATTCACGTGCCATCGAGGAGAAAAAATATTGCGTAGTAGGAGTAGGTGCCATCAAAGTGCACGACTCACTTACGCACTACTTATCTGATTATCTCCATTTTCTTGCATGACACGTGCATCTTGATGCTAGATGTCTCGCGTGTTGGCAAAAGGATGAACAAAGCTCACGTAAAAAACAAGAGTGGAAGAAATAGATTCCCGACGACCGAGAAGGAGCAAGGAACCTCGCGGTGGAGCGTCTGCAAGGAACCTTGCGCATTTTCCCCTATTTTTTGCCGCCTGCCCACCTATAAACAAATAAAAGAACATGAACTCTTCGTTAACCACAAGAGACGATACATCAGGATGCTAAGTTGAAGATATTTTATTAGTTTATATTGATAACCACGCAAGAAGCCATGCATGTACAGGACGCATGCAGCCGCGCATGTACACACGCCGACGCACTAACTCATGCCGATCCAACTCATGCACAAACGCGCACAGTATGGAGCACACAATGCATGTACACAACACATGCATGCACACACACTCGGCCGCAGAATGCACGTGAATAACACATGCATGCGCACACACTCGACTGCATGGAGGCGTGCGCCACCTGCGGCGACGTCCGGTTCATCGTGCTACGGTGAAGCTCGCACACAACGGCGCCTACGCATCTCTTGCAGCACCTCTTTGCCGTCGTTGCTCAACGACTAGCTGGAGACGAAGATGACCGCAGCCTCGGCCTTAGAGCTTGCACCGATGGAAAAGCACGCACGCTGCACGCACATGAGCACGTACAGAGTGCCCACGACGTGGTGAGCCCCCAGTCGCCTCTACTCCTTCTGTGCACGTTGTCTATGAAGGCGGCTGCATGCCTAATGATGATGTGGGTGAGATCTTCTAGGACTCAGATGATGATGAGGAAAATTATGAGGGGGTGTCTCCAACAGTGTTCCTCGGCTCGCACCTCTTGCATTACGGTGGTCGAGCTTGGAGTCATTCATCTGTTACATGTGGTATCTCAGATCTGGACACAAGGTGACGTACACCGTCAAGGTCCACGTTCAAGGGGGTCAGGGCGGACGCGACCTCTCACTGCATCCGCCATTTGAAGCGGCGCGCCGGCCCAGGGCGCCGCTCGCTGCACTCCCAGCTGTACCCGCTTCCTCGCCGCATTCAAAAACCTACATTTACTAGTATGTATACACGTGCAAGGCACATCTTAATATAATAGAGTGATTTTGGTAAAAGGGAAAAGAAGTAATATATGTGCTAATAGATTTAAAGAAAAAGAAATTATAGTGATGTATAAATGCCGATATTAGCTAAATATTGTAAAAGCGGGAAGTAGTATTCATGCCATAAAACTGTAGGTTCATTTAAAAAGAACTGCACGTTGCTTCACTTTTTCCATGTGTTCTTTTTTTAGCAATATCCACATTCTCCTACTAAACCATCTCAACTGGGCTCAATCAAACCATATAGTGGTCATGTGGCAACACAGCCCATTGGAGCTAGTTATGGGCTTCTTTTTTCTAGAAAGGGTACATGATTGTTCTAGAACACAGGTGAGGTAGCAGCACTGTACTGTTCATGCGAATCCTACTAATATTAACCGTTGGATTTAGAAGATCAACGGTTATGATTGATGTTCTTAGTCCTACTTAAAATTGGTACACTATATAGTATAATATAATATATAGAGTAGTATAGATATAGAAACCCGCATGGAATGTGAGAAACCAACTCCGGCCACACACGTCCGTTCAGGAGCAGGACGTCGGCCAAGCTCCTTCTTCCACCATTTTGTACACTCTTTCGGCGGCATCCGACGAGCAGGAAGAGCAGTTCTCCGGCATAAAAGCCGTCTGGGTGGCCCGCCGAGCCCGGCAGCTCGCTTCTCCACCTACCTCGCCTAGCCCGTCAGAGGCAGTTGCCGCACTAAGCCAGCGCGTGGTTCCGCAGCTGGCCTCTCCAATATAGCTCAAGGAAGAGTGCTGACTTTCTCCACGCCGGCTTGTTGGGGAGCACGGCGGCACGGGCATCGTTGCTGCCCTCGAAGCCGCCGCGTCGTACAACGCCTCCAGTGTCTGCGACTGCGCCATCCGGCGTCGACGCGCGTAGCCGTGACATGCAGGCAGAGGAAGAAGCCGCCGCGGATGTCGATGAGGTGATGCGGCTACGCGGATGTCGACGAGGTGACGGGCAGCACGTCCCCGTCCGCCGCCATCATCGAGGAAAAGTAGAACACGGGAGGCCGCCGCTGTTTGTATCCCATGAAGGCAACCGCCAAGGAGATGCCGGCGAATACAGCCGGTGTCTATCTCGATTCTTCTTCTGCCAGATGCTGGAGGAGGACAAAGATAACGGGCGGCGACCATTTAGATTAGGTATTTTAATTCTACCAGGCTGGTTGTAATGGGAGTATTATAGGTAGTATCATGCATGCCAACTACTCCCTCCGTTCTTAAATATAGGAGTATTATAAGAGCATGGTTAATAGTATAGCCAGCTGATGGCTACATGACATTGCCACGTCATCTATAGCCAACCTTGTAGCCTTCAAGTATAATACTCCCTCCGTCTAGGTGTGTAAGTCATCTTACGAAAACCAAATAATCCCAAAACACTTAGGCACAGTGCATTAACTTCTACCTCCTTTCTTGTTTCTTGACATATCAACCAATAAGAGATGTGGGTGTGCATGCTTTTAATGACTTGAGACTACCAAACACGACATGCAGTGGTTAGTTCATTGCATGCAATGCTATTAATTAGCAAATAAACATTAAGTTCTCTCATTTTCCCCTCCTCCTTGGCCACGGTGACAACCTAAGATACAAAGATGTGCTATTTCATCAATACAGGGCCCACCTTCCACTCTCACATACCACCTCCGTCCTAGTTTATAGGTCACCGTTGTAGTTCGTGCCAAATTTTGACCAAATATTTAGCTAACAAAATGTTAATGCATGTCAACAAAAATTATATCATTGGATTCGTATTTGAACAAATGTTAATGATATAATTTTTGGTAACATGCATGAACGTTTTGTTAGTTCAATCTATAGTCAAAATTTGCCACAATTTACAATGGGGACCAATAAACCAGGACGGAGGAATCGATGCCACGTCAATGTACTCACTAGAAACAAGTTAGACTTGTTCGGTTCAACCGCCTCTCTAGGTGTTTGGAGAGGAATTGGCCAGCGCGAGGCGGTTCTATAGGTGGGCAGGCGGCTTAAAACAAGGGAAAACACGCGAACCAACTAAGACGAGGGAGGGAAGCTTCTAGATTCGCAGGGGACGTGGCATTGGCTATTGGGCGGCAACATGCGGTCATCCGGGTACGCCATAAAGGATATGACGAGGCATCCTATATCAGCAAGGACCAACTTCCCTACCGATAGCTCATATCGAGGTCTTTGTTTTGTAATTTTTGACATTTTTTTGTTTTTTGAACACATGTTAATCAAAGGTTTTTTGAACATAATGCATCCAAGACATATGTGCTTATGTGGCATGGAGTTAATGATGAGAGGTGTTTGTAGTAACATAATATGTTACCGTAACATAACGCACACCAATGCAAAATGAGTCTACAACATAATAAATGAAGGCTTGCATGAAACTACATTTATGTTACTACCCACTATGATGATAGTAACATAAACTAGTAACATGCATATGTTACTCCCTCCTTTCCGGTTTATAGGGCTTATCTCAACTTTTTTGTTTTTCTGATTTAAAGGGCTCAACTCCATCTTCTATTGAGATTCCAAGGTGCATTAAATATTTGCATGCAATAATTAAAAGGAACTCACCAATGCATGTAACTTTCCTACTAATCTAGTGGGCAAGCATACATGCACTGCAATTAGTCGAAATGAATGCATCATTTTAATTTGGGTAGCTTTGTAAAGTACGAGATACATTCCTCCACTCACCAAGTGCCTTGGTTGATGAGATTTCAGATTTGAGCCTTATAAACCGGAAAGGAGGGAGTACTAGTCTAAATTACTGCCGACTATGACTACATTTATGTTACTACCCAGCATGGTTAATAATATAGCCAACTGATGGCTACAAGGAACCGCCATGTCATCTACAGCCATCATCTATATGCACTCATGCAATAGTGTGGGCTATAAGGTTGGCTATTAGGACATTAGTACTCTACTTTTTTCCATCTTCTCTCTATCTCTTTCTTCACATTTATTGCATTTACCTAGGAATGCATATATAGCTACGCTCTTGCATGAGAGCCCACTCCCCTTACTTTTTCACACCTCTCTCTCCCGCAAGTATAATAGTGGGCTTATAGCCTGCTTACATGGCATTTTTTGCCTATGTGGAGGAGAGAGTGATGAAAAAGTAAGACTAGCCACAATGGGTACTGTAACTTAGAGTAATACCTCTATAGTGGGGAATATGTGTGGTGTCATGCAACACTTCATTTATTAGGTTGTAGACTCGACTCGTCTTGGTATGTGTGATGTCACAGTAACTAGCTATGTTACCACATGCTTCTATTTTCTCATTAGTTACTCACCACATCATCTGTTTTGCCTTGAGATGTGTGATGTTACCATCTATGTTACTCCCACTGTGGGTAGTCTATAAGGTGAGTGGGCTCTCATGCAAGAGCCTAGCTATATGCGGATTCCTAGACAAATAGAATAAATGTTGCGAGCCACCGCTCACGCGTTGGCGAGGGAGAAGGCGTAGTAAGCAAGCTTCTCGTCATTCTGCGAATTGCCGCGTGTTGGCAAAAGGATGAACAAAGCTCACATAAAAAAGAGAGTGGAAGAACATAGATTCCCGACGACCGAGAAGGAGTAAGGAACCTCGTGGTGGAGCGTCTGCACTCATAATATTTCATATTATTCAGCGATATAAAATCAACCAATCATCTCCATAGTAGACTGGAAGAGTACGAAACACGGCAGCCCAGTGTAGTTACATCATCATACTACATGGCTAACTCACGCTATCACCATATTTCTTGGCCTCCGTGCGACACCTAGCTCTAGTAATCCAGCAGCCCGTATCGCTTCTCGGTCCTCGTCTGTCTCAAAGTGCGGCGGGCTGGCATTTTTGCCGTCTATTGAGGTCGGTTAACTCATCACATGTTAGCGACGTGCCAAGAGCATTCTAAAAAAGTTACTGTACTCTATTGTTATGCCAAGAAGAGGAAGCGCTTTGACCGACAGACCAAACGAGACAGGCGTGCCGTGCCATGAGTGGGTCCAGTTTCTCGTTTTGAACTTATTTCGTGTAGTAGTAACACTTGGTTTTGACTATCGATAAGATTTTATATACTCCCTCCGTCTAGTGCATAAGTCATCTTAGATTGTGCACCGTGACCAAGGAAGAGAGGAAAACGAGAGAAATTAATATTTATTTGCTAATTAATAGCATTGCATGCAATGAACTAACCATTGCATGTCGTGTTTGGTAGTCTAAGTCATTGAAAACATGCACACCCCACATCTCTTATTGGTGGATATGTCAAGAAACAAGAAATGAGGTGGGAGTTAATGCACCGTGCCTAAGTATTTTGGGATTATTTGGTTTTCGTAAGGTGACTTATACACCTAGAAGGAGGGAGTAGGGCCTAATGTATTCTTCGAGGATGCCTTTGACAATTGATAAGATTTTATATAATTGAAGATCCTTTCACGTTCTGTTTTCAAAAAGAAAAAAGATCCTTTCACGTACGAATTTGACTGTATGCTTTGAGCAACTTGCATGTCCTATACTGCTCCTGTTTGGATACTCTAACTTAGCTAGAGGTTAGACTAACTCATGACTAACCCTGAACTAACTGTAGCCAAAGAGGTGTTTCGGTGACAGGGTTAGATTGACAGTAAATGCACTTGATGGAGAGAGAAAAGTGATTTTTCAGCGGGCCCAAGGAGGTACTAGTACTTACTGTGGGAAAGGTGAAGTGATGGTTGCTTTGCCCGAGCAACTTATTACTCTGGGAATATGGGAGTACCAACGCATTCAAGGAACAGAGAAATGATGGTTGCTTCGTCCGAGCAACTTATTGTGGCGAAGGTGGGGCTCTGTGATTTGACTGCTCACTAGTCATTACTAATGCGGCGCAACAACCGGGGTGAATCTTTCCGTGCAGTTGTGCACTCAATATTGTTGTACGATAGGTGGAGCCGGATGAAGGATGTCCCACATGTCGGCGAAATGAAGTTGAATTGTTTCTGGCATTGCTATCAATCCTTCAGGATTTGTTTATATGTACGCATAATTTTAATGAAATTGTATTCTGATGATATGAAGGTTTCAACGTTGGTTCTCGCAGGAAAAAAGGTTTCAACTTAGGATTCATGCGTCCTCTTGCCTCAAGATTATCTCGTTACAACATTCTATCAAATACAAATGAAACTACCATGGCTGCTAATGCATCTCAATGGTTCGCAGATCAGCGCCAATATTCACAGCACAACTGAAGACAAAGTTGTGAGAAGGTGTACAAATGAAGAAAAATATATAATTGATCGATGCTGTTCATAGGCATGGCTCCATTTCCTGGGCACAGTGTTCATGCTTGGCAGCTAGTTTCACCCAGCTGTGTAGCCAAAAAAGAGGTGTACGGAGGACACCACAATCCGATCATTTTGTGCAACTCCACTAAAATCAAGCTGACCATCCCTGTTTGCAAAGATATCCAGTTAGTGTGATTACAATAATAGTGGAACTAGATGATGAAACATAACACACACAAATAGAAGCCGATCACCTCTGCGATCTCTCTTTAGGACTAACTACTTGTTGGAGAAGATTAGGCATGGAGTTGGATGAGGAGGATAGCAAAACCAATCTCCCTTTCTGCAGTCCCACAGAAATGTAAAAACGTTGCCCGTGTGACATTCTGGCGGAACTGCACAAAACACTCTTAAGAAAAAAGTGATTTGTGCAGTTCGCCAAAAGGACGCAATAGCAATGAGGTGAAAATGGATAGCCCTGTTTGCAAAAGGAGGTAGAAAGGAAACAATTACTGCCCAATAACATGAGTTGAAGACACATACGCCGACAAAAAAGAAGCATATTCCATGTAATAAGGGAAAGATATCACATGGTGGTTTATCAAAAATGGTTTGAGAATGAGATTGGAAGATGAAAAGTACGCCGACCGAGATACGTTTTAAGCAAACAACTAAAGAAGATCCACACGCAGCAACATGGGAAGATGGGCAGTGGAGCAAGGCCCGAGGAAGCTGTACCTGAGGGTCGTCGGGATGTTACTAGGAGGGCACCGGCGGCCGGGATCTGCCCATACTGCGGCAGCGAGCAAGTGGCGAAGGCCCTACCGTGCCGGAGCTTGGTCAGAGAGAACGGCGGGTATCGCAGATCGGGACGTGCTGCCTCAACGCCGTCGAACGGAGAAACGATGCATATCCTCCATTTCCGCCGGTGGACGGGATGCGGCCGGATCACTGACCAACAATGAGAGAGAGAGAGGCCACCGCCGCCTTGTGTGAGATGGTGTGACGAGAGACAAACCCCGGCATGCAGGCTCCGTTCTATATAGTGGAGCAGATTTTCCATTTTCCCCATGACAATTGTTTTATATTCTGTACGTGCCATTGAGGAATATATAACTTTATTTAATACTAACGCGTCAAGTCGAACTTTGTTCCGTCTAGGCATGGTACCCGACCCTCCTTCGAGTAAATAACCACTACACACGTCAAATTATCACGTGGGCCGCCTTTTCGTACAGATACGAACTCCATCGTGTACCCGCATGGGTGTGGCCGGGAACGAGACGTGAGTACGTGCGTCCTGCGTGCACCTCTTCTTTAGGTGCATGTACGTACGTGGGTGGGTGTGAGAGAGATGGTTTGTGCAAAACAGAGGCAATGTGTGGATGATATCTCAAACAAAAAAATGTAACATATGCTATGTGTGTGAAACGGAGTCATGGACGTGAGATATCAATAGAATTGAAAACAGGGATGAAGTGTGTGGCTGCGCGATCGATAAAGAGTGCCATCGAATTTGTGTTTGCCTACGTCAAAGATACAGGGCGGCCGACCTACTGGAATTTGAGAGGGCAAGGTACAGTTTTTCTCTGTGGCATGGATACCTACCTACAACGTTCGACTATCGGTGTGTGTGTGTGGGGGGGGGGGGAGGGGGCAGATACCGACTGATTAGTATATGTGTGGGGCAGGAGAGAGAACTAGCTATGTATTGAGGGAGATCGATCAGCATCCATGGATATGTGTAGCAGAGGAATAAGGTTGGGAGAAAGACAAAGGTAGAGTGTCGGAGGGTTGGTGGTGGAGTGGCGTCTCACAAATGGTGGGAGAGGCCTGCTAGACAAACGGAGGGTATGAGTGCAATATCAATAAGAGAGGGCGGGGGATGTCTGTCTGTCTATGCACGTGCGTGTGAGAGACGGGTCGGGAGGTATGCAAGGATGATCAACCGTCGTGTGTCCGAGAAAGGGATAGACATAACTAGTGAGGTAATTGTATCGGTGCGTGGGGAAAACGAATTATAGTCGACCTGGCTATATGTAGGGAGATCGATACATATACATGCGTGCATGTGTTAGAATCAAATAAGGTCCGGAGAGACAGACATGGGGAGAGGGGTGCGGCTAGGAGGTGGTGCAAGAGGCCTACCATGTCGAGGGGGGAGGAGTGTGCGAGTATGAGATCAATGAAAAGAGGGGCGGGAGTGTGCATCTGCGTGGAACATTATTGGACATAGGGGGGCATGGACGGTGAGAAGAGAAGAGGGGAAGTATATATGTGTTTGTGGTAGGCACACTTGGCTAGAGAGGTATATCGACCAGTGTGTGCTGGAAAGAAGGAGCCGGGGGGCCTACACACACCGCGGGTGAACGACCTAAAAGAGAAATAACGAACACGCGCGATGGAGGGGACGCTGAGGGAGGGTGAGAGGGGGGGCGGGCGTGTGCATGCACGATATAAAGTTAGCGCTAGCTAGCTACAAATAG
Source organism: Aegilops tauschii subsp. strangulata (assembly GCF_002575655.3). NCBI lineage: Eukaryota > Viridiplantae > Streptophyta > Magnoliopsida > Poales > Poaceae > Aegilops > Aegilops tauschii. The sequence continues at coordinate 435,030,724 of NC_053038.3, forward strand.
AAGAGGATTGTGAAGGTGTAAAAGACGAACAAAGATCATAATTCATTATAAAAAAGTGGATACGGATACTTGAAGAAGATATCATAAAGTAGAACATTGATTATAATTTGGGCTAATGTGTGGCTTTTGCAGCTCAGGGCTAAATACTTGTCATAATGTAGGGGGCGGGGCACTATACTTTGTGTTATAAACACGGTGTCCGTATGGAACATGGTTTAGATTATGAATATATAGTTAGTACATCAAATGTACTATTATTTGGAATCAACATCAAGTGTATTCAAAAAATAGAATTCGAGTTCATATAGTACATATAGTTCATATCTATCTCTATAGTAATCATGTGGTGTGTTATTAAGGTAATACATGAATGATGGTTGAAGTTGGCAACAATCATGATTGTAGGTTCTTATTGAAATAGAGAAACGAATTCAAATTCAGTTCGAATTGCAGCGGTAGTATAGACATTTGGAATGCACTAAAATGTTGGTATGAGTAGGTTACTTGCATTATACAATTGGACATAACATGGATTCATATAGCTCTGAATAGCATTTGTATAGTAAAACAGGACAAGACTCTCTCTTTGTGTGGTGTGAATAGTTTTATGTTTTTGTTTTTTTCGTTGAGGGAAGTGCGAATTGATTTGGTACGTACAAGTACAATATTACACGTTAGGCTTGTCCCTAAAATTCAACCCACGCCTTGTTATATCCCGAAATTTCAGATATCGTGCTCCCAAAACTAGCGCCTTCACAACCCGCGCCTTGCTGTCCTGAAATTACAACGCGCGCGAAAACTCCCTCCAGCTGCCAAATCCCGACAGGTGAAATCCCCCTTCTAACCATGAGCCGAAAGGGCCGCTAGTTCAAATCGGTGGGGGTACTTTTGTAACACACCCTACAGTTTGGACAAGCGCGTCCCTTAGTCATGGTTCCCCCTCCCACCGCCTCCTTTTCGCCATTCGAAATCCCAGGCCGCGAAAACCTCTTCGCTCCAGCCGCGAAACCCCACCTCCTCCGTCCGCCACCTCACCGCTGCCCAGCCGGAGCTTCTTCCCCGACGATGTCGTCCACCGCAACAGCTCGACGTCCCTCGTCTAACTCCCCGGATGAGGATCCGTCATTCGTCTCGTCGTCCCGCCGGTTCAGCTGCCCCGTCCTCCATCTCCAAGGAGCTGCTCCGACGATCGCCTCGCCTACCGCGGCTGCTCCATCCCCTCACCGACTCCTCGGACGAAGCCGACGCCTACTCGGCGCCACCAAAGAGGTTGTACACTCATGACATCGCACCTTCTCCTTAACTCGACCTCCCGGAACCGACGATGCTCCACCCCGCACCCCCATGGAGCGGCTACCTCGAAGCCGGCGCCGCAGGCGACATCTCCACCGCGGCTCTCCCCGAGTGTGAGGCCCCTTCGGCGGCGGCGTCCATACCAGCAGGATCTGCTGCTTCTGCTGCTGCTCTGGCTCTCGCTCGCTCGTGCTGCTGCTGCTGCTCCGGCTCTCGCTCGCTCGCCTAGCTGCTGCTGCTCTGGCTCTCGCTCGCTCGCGCTGCTGCTGCTGCTCCGGCTCTCGCTCGCTCGCGCTGCTGCTGCTCTCCCCTCGGTCGTGCTGCTGCTCTGCTCTGATTTAGCTACACTTCAGTCGACTGAATCGACTTTTGGGTCAGTCGATTTTAAGGGGGGGTTGAGGGGGGGGCTAGCCGGAGTTAAGGAAGAACCACCCGGAGCGGGGAGGGGGGCTCGCCGGAGAGGTACCCCACTATCTATCTTAGGGTTCAGGGCGGGGGCGGTGGGGGGGGGGCGTGGTGGCGTCGGGATCGCCGGAGAAAAAGTTCGGCGGGGGGGGGGGGGGGTGGGCTAGAGGGCTGGCCGGGGCAGCGGCAGACCGGCGGTGGGGAGTTGTTTCGGGGCGGCGCGGGGGCCGGCGATTCGGCCGGTGGTGGCTGGCGGCTCAGGGGGGTGCAGGTTGAAGATGAACTGCGGGCCCTCCCTAAACTACATGTCAAGTGCCTCTTTGCTACCATTGCGTTCAGTTTCGACAGTAACATTCAGATTCCATAGTAAATTTTAGTTTCGAAAGTTAGTTCAGAGTCAACAGCTTTTACCTCATCTGTTTTAGTCAGGTGGTTTTTGGTGATGTAAATTTTAGATCTATTCTACATCATCTATTGGAGATGCTATTAGAATCCCACTTGAGATTAACGATGTCTGTGTTGTGCTGCTTCAGCCTTGACGTCTTACGGCTCACCGGAGTTGCTGCAATGACAGAACGAATCATCACAACAGAGCAGTGCCCTAGACGCCGTCTACAGATTCCTTAGATCTTCCTCCACACCTCCGACAACCACCTCTACCTCAACTTCTTCAGTGACCAACCCAATGATGCTGAGGCCGACACGGCTACGACAAAGAGGTTGTACACTTGTTGCATCACTTATTACTCTACATTCATGTCGATCCATTAGGGCTATTTTGGTTCAACGGAAAAACATAGCAATAGGAAATTTTCCTATGGCACTCTACTATTCAATTCTTCATGCATTTTGTTGAAAGGAATGGAGCAAAACATCCACCTGGACCTACTTTTCAACATCCTAAGCATGAAAACAAGACCAAGTGCATTAGTGGCAGAATAACATTCTAACTATACACGCTTTCATATAGTTTCACTTTATTTTGGCCATGTTTCTTTGCATTCCTCTGCTCTTCCAATTCCTGTGAACCAAACACCCAAGTTGATAGAAATCCTGTGTTTACAAATGCTCTGTTTACCATGTGCATTCCTATCCTATTCCGGTGTTTTTCCTATCCCTGCGTTTTTAGAATCACGCAAGCCAAATGAGCCCTTACAGAATTACTTTAGTTACATGTAGGTATCGAAGGGAACTTTGTGTGGTTTGTCCTGCTCCTGCCGCGACGTCGTCCACCTCACCTGAGCTGCTCCATCGACAGAAGCATCCACCAAACTAGACATCATGACTCCTGACCGTCTTTCACCGCCTCAGATCTCCTTCCCTACCGCCGGCACCCACCACAATGGCATCACCATTATCGACTTAGCAGATGAACCTGAGGAGTACACGGGTCCACAAGAGAGGCCGCACTCTTTTGTTTCTGCTTATGTTATGCATTGCTTAAAATTACCTGCTACTTTATCGTCCTGTTCACCTCTTAGACTCCAAGTCAGGTCCAAATTAATGTTCAAACTTGAGTTCTAAATTAGTTGTGGGGCACATATCAAGGCAGCAATGAATATTATCTCTGTCTAATATCTGGTTCACCTAGGGTATGCCTATGTTGTTCATCTTGGGTGGGAAACAAATAGTAAAGCAATCATCATTTGTCTTTTTATTAAATTAAAGCAATCATCAGCCTGCTATCATTATTTTTGGATGCATCCACTGGTTGTTACCATCAGTCTAAATTTCTGCATGCTCTCCTTACATAATCTCACCATATTTTTTTCGTATGCATGTTAGATATTGTACACAGTCATGCTGAACATGTAGAGAAAAATAGAAGAGTTTTGCGTGACAATACAATGTCATGCAGACATCGCTCCATGGTGGGTTCAATGGAAAACCCTCCCCCCTCTCCAGATTGTAATCCAGAGGAAGATATCTGTTCTGAGGCGGATTCAGACGCAACTGACCACTCCTATTTACCCCCCCCCCCCCCAAAGTGTTTGCTCTACCTAGGCATGATGATGTTAGTCATATCATGCATATGTTGCCTTCCAGTGCCTACTTTTGACATCATATATGTCATCTGCTTAGTTTAGACATGTTCTATAATGCCACGTGTTTAGTTTCTATATCATATATGTGAATTATGCAGTCTCATGTCTTTTAGCCAGCCATAATATATGTGAAATGTACAATGCCATCCTATTTAACCAGGCATCATATATTTGAATGATATTTTGCCCATCCTTTTCTTCATTACATTTCCATTTGTCGACAATTTTTGTACATTAAACTACTCTTCCTGTGAATCAGCCATTTGGGTGGGAGATGGAAAAAATCTGGAGTGAAAACAAGGCCTTCAGAGCAGATAGTGCTACCCGTCGAAGCAGATCTCTTGTTGGGTCCCGATAGCTCCTCAGAGATGGATTCAAAGACAGATGACCACTCCTATTCCCCCACCAAGGTGTATGCTCTAATTGGCATGGTTATACTTCTCATATCATGCATATGGTGTCTTGCATTGCATAGTTTAGACATCATATACACAATATTCAACACCATGTTCTTAGTTCAGACATCATATCAAATGCCCTCTGTTTAGCATATAAATCACATATGTGAATTAAATCATGCGATCCTGATTACTTAGATAACATGTATGTGAATTATGTCATGTGATCCTGTTTAGTTATTCATCATATCTTTCAATTATGTTATGCTATGCTATCCAATTTAGATAGACATCATATATGTGAAATTATGTCATGCTATCCGTTTTAGTTAAACAATATACATGTCAACTATTTCATGCCCTCTTTTTTCCACACTATCTATTGCATCTGTCTCTCATACAATGTCTGTACATTCAACTATGTTTCCTGTTTATCTGCCATTTGAATTGGAGCGGGCGATGCCAGTATCTAGCGGAGTAAAAACACGGTCTTCAAATAAAACAGTGCTACCTCTTGGTGGAGATAGCACCCCGGTTGTACATGCACGAGAACCAGCCCTACCACACATAACCCAGACTCTCGCAGATTGTACCCCTACTGCGATGGACAGAGAACCAGCTTCACCCAATCTAACGCCAACCCCAGCAGATAGTAACGCAGTTCCTATTGACACAACACCATCTCCACCACAGAGCTCCCAAACAAGAGCAGTTAGTAAGGCAGCTCCAGTGCCCAAATGGCCAGTACTACCACGGCGAACCCCAACTCCACCAGTTAGTACGCCTATTCCTGTGGAGGAAGCACAACCAGCCAGTCGTAGTTTAGCATCTATCGCATTTGATGTTGTTAAATCCTATGAGCGTATCTTCCCATCTTGGAAATATTATACTGAAGATGAAGGAAAATGCCAGTTGTAGGTGTTTGTCTTGGAGTTATGTGTAAGTAATGTTATTCATGGCAATTACTTCGCTTTGTCCCATACATTCTACCTCCATGATGGTTATAATACAACAAATTTCCCATTTTTCTCTATAGAGAAGGACCGATTTGGAAACTCAGGATGAGGTAACTGTGCTAATACCTCTGCTATCTTCAAGTATGCTTGGTGGAAGTATCGGAATTACCTGAAGAAAACGTACTTCACCGGCAAAGAAACTCTACAAATTCCCTTACGTTCTCCTGAGACACATTTACTGGACGGTGACTGGGAGCGCCTTGTTCTGTACTGGTCCCGAACCAAGAATGTCGTAAGGTATATGAGCTCATTTTCTATTTTTAAGTACTATATTCTTGCGTCTTACTGCACTGCTTAAACTTGAAGAACAACTGTTCTAATTTAAGATTCCATTGCTATCGTGCATATTGCTTTGCTCTTGTATCACTGTATTTACTCATACAAACTTATTTTTAAATTGAAGGATCCAATCGAAACTCCAATGGCACAGCAGGTATGTACACGCATGTTTCTTTAACAGGTTTGCTCTTATCAATAGCTCCGTTGATTTCAATTTCAATTGTGTATATAGTTGACTTCTAATATCATGCACATTACTAGCGTCACAACAGAGCCAATAGTGTTGTTGTACATGTAGACCCATGGTACCCATTTGAAATCTTGTTGTGCCGTGTAGTTTCCCACGCTTTGTATTCTTTGACTGCTGCTTTGTCTTGAACTGATATGATTTGAACCATGTCTCTATTTTGATTTGGCAAGACAATGCAGTGACCATAGGACATAGATATATGTTTGTTTGATGCTTTTATTATGTACTAGTACTTGGCAATAGTAGACTTGGTAGTTTAATCCTGTCCACCTTACTAATGAACTGGTTCACCAAAATGAGTTTCATATACTAGTACATGCTAAACCTGTTATGTGTCTGCTTGTTTCTTCTTTTAGAATGCTAACAGAATATTGGGGAAGAGTGCCTTATTAAGCAATGTTAAAGGAAGTAATGCAGATAAGGTTCAGGATAGTGAGACATCCTTGTTGGTCTCCAACAAAGCTGATAAAACAGCTAAGGAAGACTATCTTGAAGACAGTGAGACAACCCCAAAGTCCTGTCTTGGTTTAGTGTTCGAGTTACTGGCCACTACCGCTTGCATAAGCTATTCAAACTCAATGTCTGAATCAGTTTGGTTTCTCGAGTCTCAACTACAAGCTGAAAGACATCGATCAGCTGTGCTGCGACAAGAAGCGGAAGGACTGCGGAAGTCCCTCGAGCATTCAGATGCATACTTTCTGGTGCAACAACAAGCATGGGAGGATTTTAGCGCCAAACAGGACAAAGCTAATAAGCTTGCTAAGCTTATTGCCAGCATGGTGGATACCCAAGATAACATTTCTTGAGCTCTTCTAAAGTTGTTTCAGTTATGCTCTTGTTTTGCTGCCACGTTTATTTGCACTGGTGGCCAATTTTGACGGCCAATGTATGTAATATGCTACTTTGTTCCCTATATTTGCACTGGTGGTGAACTTTGACGCGCAGTGGATGTAATGTGTAATAGCGGTAATAGGCTAGCGTTAGTTGCTTGCTTATTTATTTCCTTATTGTCTTGTTTAGTTGTTTGCTTGTAGTCACTGCAGTTCTTTTTCCGCATTTTTCTAGTGGCCACAATAACCTATTTTTGGTAACTAGGCCACAATAATCATGGCAACACACGGACGGTTGTAACCATGGGCCTTCTACGGGCCGTAGGATCCATTGGTCTTCTATACGGGCCGTAGGATCCATGGGCCTTCTACGGGCCGTAGGATCCACGGGCCTTCTACGGGCCGTAGGATCCATGGACTTTCTACGGGCCGTAGGATCCATGGGCCTTCTACGGGCCGTAGGATCCATGGGTTTTCTACGGGCCGTAGGATCCTTGGACTTTCTACGGGCCGTATGATCCATGGGCCTTCTACGGGCCGTAGGATCCATTGGTCTTCTACGGGCCGTAGGATCCATGGGCATTCTACAGGGTGTATAATCATTTCGCCAATCATGGGCCGTACTATTCGTGGACCATAACGGGTCAATAATAGGCCGTATTTGATAACTCTATGAAAATAGCCCAATGGGTTAACGGGCCATAAACGGGCCGAATGTAACCACGGGCTGAATTTGGCCCACAAACGGAATGGCCAGTAACGGACCGTACTAACCAAATTCTAGAAATGAGCCCAAGAATAAATGGGCCCTTAGAAGGCTGAAAGTTAGCACGGGCTAGAAACGGCCGACGGAATAATGGGTCGTTAATGGGTATAAAGTGATACACTGTTCATTATGGGCCAGTTTGATCTCGGGCCTTTAATGGGACCAGAGTTACGAGGGGCCTCATATGGGCCGAAAGACATCATGGGCGGTACATGGGCTGGAAGTTACAACGGGCTGGAATCATATTGGACAGCCCAGATGAAGTTACTGGGCTTAATTCCGATAGGTCGTAACGGCTGGGAGTTAGCGGGTCATAAATGGGCGATATACGAATAGGCCGTTAACAGGATTTCCATGGGCTGGCCCGTTACCTTTTGACCGAGTCAAACGGGCCGGCCTTTCACCGGAATGGGCCTCTATTGGGCCGTGCCACATGTCGACGTATCATAGGCGCCTCCTGTCCAATGAGTGGATGACATCTGTCCCAACGGTGAGCCAACACGTGTTTCCTCCGGCCAATGAGAATTTTACACGTGGAAAATCCCCATTGGTCCGGGCTGTTAGCGGGTTATCGGATCCAAAACTGGACCCGATAGCTTAACGGCGACCTGTTATGGTGGATGCCACACGTCGGTCACCCTTGACGAAAGAACTTCTATGACGCTCGATTTATCGTCATGGAAGTGGACACTTCCGTGATGATAATTTTGGTAATGTCATGGAACACTTCTACGACAGCACAGCTATGACTATCTTGATTCTGTCATAAAATCATCATGGATGTACATGCATGACAGAAAACATGACCTACTGTGACAAACACGTATCATCACGGAAGTGTATTTTTTTGTAGTGTTTGCAGTTGTGTTCGTGTGAGTCCGACTATCATATGGTGTAAGACATATGTCCTCAGCTTATCTTATTGTCTTATCTTATTCTCTAGTATGTTTAGTAGATTGTGAGCTTATAATATCTTGTGCCCTTTACTTCTTGCTCATTACTTTACCTTGCCTCCATGCTTAGTGTCATTCTTTTTGTTGCAAGGATTGCCTTGTTTATAAAATATAGAGGGAGTGTTGATCCTAGTACGTGTGCGTGCAGTCCAAAGCACTTCTCTAAGAGTGCACACATCTAGGGGGAGCCTGTCTATATTTATAAATGTTGGGTTTGCTTATGATCATTTTATATCCCTATGTGCAAATCTTGTATTTTCATCAATCCACCAAAAAGGGGGAGATTGTAAGGGCATATTTCTCCCTAAGTGGTTTTGGTGATTGATGACAATGCATTTGCGGACGAATCATGTGCATTGAGCATTTCAGATATCTCATTTCTAGGCACAAGACGATTTGGTGCCCCTCGGAGCCTATCGAAGACGGCGTTTATCTGTGTTTCTTTTTGGTGGATTTGAGTTGTAGGAAATCCGTACTATTAAGAGGGGGTCCGCTTCGAAAAGGTTACGGTGGAATCAACACGTACACATCTGTTCCTTTGCACCACCTTTCTTTCGCTTCTTTGGAGCACCGGTTGTTTCCCTTGTCGTCGCGAAGATGAAGGCTTCCAAGAGCTACTGTTTTGTGGCGTGCGGTAGTACTGCTCAAGGGAGCAGTAGTAGCAGCGGCCCATGCTAGTACCGCCCACGGCAGCAGTAGTATCGCGTCGTGCGGTAGTACCGCTCCTAGCATGCGGTAGTACCGTGGCCTCTAGCCCAGAACGGTGGCATGCACGGAAGTAGGGGCGGAAGTAACTTTTTACTTCCGCACCCTACGCGGTAGTACCGCTCCCTGTGAGCGGTAGTACCGTGCCGGATTTTTGCATAGACCAAAACTTGGCGGAAGTAGCCACGGATGTAATTTTATTAGTCCGTGCCTTCCCAGCCCTAGTCGAGCCCTGCCTTGCAGTAGTACCGCAAGGACGTGTGGTAGTACCGCTCCAGCGGTTCTACCGCTCATTGCTTTTATGCAACAGGCCTCGTCTGGCCCCTGTCGCGCGAGCGGTAGTACCGCATGCCTATGCGGTAGTACCGTGAAGTATGTGCGGTGGTACCGCATGTCGCGGGCTGAGTAAGTGGGTAACGGTTGGATCTTTCCTCTTACTATATAAGGGGGGTCTTCTTCCCCAAGTTGACCACCTCTTCCCTCCCCAAGCTCCATTATTGCTCAAAGCTCCATTTTCGCCCGATCTCTCTCCCTAGCCAATCAAACTTGTTGATTTTCTAGGGATTGGTTGAGAAGGCCCCGATCTACACTTCCACCAAGAGAAATTTGATTCCCCCCACTAATCCTTGCGGATCTTGTTACTCTTGGGTGTTTGAGCACCCTAGACGGTTGAGGTCACCGCGGAGCCATATTCCATTGTGCTGAAGCTTCGTGGTGTCGTTGGGAGCCTCCAATTATGTTGTGGAGATTGTCCCAACCTTGTTTGTAAAGGTTCGGTCACCGCCTCCAAGGGCGCCAATAGTGGAATCATGGCATCTCGCATTGTGTGAGGGCGGGAGGATAATACGGTGGCCCTGGTGGCTTCTTGGGGAGCATTGTGCCTCCACACCACTCCAACGGAGACGTACTTCCTCTCAAAGGGAAGGAACTTCTGTAACACATCCTCGTCTCCACCGGCTCCGCTATTGGTTATCTCTCACCTTTACCTGTGCAAGCTTTTTGTGTTGTATCCCTTGCTTGTTTGAGTGCTTGTTGTTGTTGCATCATATAGGTTGCTCACCTAGTTGCATATCTAGACAACCTACTTTGATGCAAAGTTTAATTTGGTAAAGAAAAGCTAAAAACTGTTAGTTGCCTATTCACCCCCTCTAGTCAACTATATCGATCCTTTCAACATACATCCCTCCTCGTAATAAAAGCTGGAAAAAGGAGAGAAGAGCACCACCCCAGCTCGGGATGTTGAACTTCAGAATGTTGAGTGGATGAAAAATATGTTAGGGGTCTGTCATTGTGCTTTGTTGCCTGGAACGTGTATGGTAGGTTGTATCATTTTTGGAGTCTTTGCATTTGTGATTCAGTTGGGCCTGACTGAGTAAATAGGTGATTTTCCCGCGTGATGCTGCAGGAATTTAAAGATTAATTTCTGATAAATTTTGCATCAACAAGTGAGCTAAATTAAAGCTATTATTTTAAACTAATTATGTGCGAACAAAGAGTGTACATGTACACTGTACCTGTCACGACCTAGTTCCTGAGAGGGCCCCCGAATCTTTGCGTTTACCGTGCCAGTCCCTGGATAAATAGCTGACATGCACAACCGACGATGAAATGCCAAGAATACATCACAATTCATAGTATTACATCGCAGATCTAGTGCTTTACAATACACACTTTCTTAACTCATGTGCTAGCTTACACTATAATCATGCACCAGAGATAATATTCTAGCATTGTGGCGTCCATTCACTAACATGCAGGAGTTGAGTATAGTGTCGTAACCCTACTTTGTATCTTTCCTTCGACACGGTAGTTCCCACAACATGTTACGTTGCGGCCACACGGGTCAATACATTGAATGTATTTGCAAGATTCACTAGGAAGTAGGCCAAACTCAATTATGCATTTGGGGTAAGCGGAGTTTAAGGCTCTTTGCAGAAACTAGTTTTATCCAACTTCGTAATAGGTGGTCTACTCTAATAGTAGGACACACCATCTCGCACAGTAGTCTTGGACAACCATCTCACACGATCATCCATGATGTCGGATCATGGGTTCCAGCAAAACCCTTAAGGTTCGAACTCTGGGGTGCGCGCAAAGTTCTCCCCCTACCGATCCACGTCCTAGCTTGCTAATATCTCACGGACGAACTGAACAAACTCACAACACAAGAGACACAGGGTTTATACTAGTTCGGGCCACTGTTGTGGTGTAATACCCTACTCCAGTGTGGTGGTGGTGGATTGCCTCTTGGGCTCATGATGAACAGTACAAGGGGAAGAACAACCCCCTGAGGTTGAGGTGTTCTTGTGCTTGGTGTGCAGCTACGGATCAGCTAAAGATCAGATGCCTGAGGCTTAGTTGCCCCCTACGGTGATGGCTAGTTCTACTTATATAGGCCCTGGTCCTCTTCCCAAATATTGAGCGGGAAGGGAGCCAACAACGGCCAATTTGAAAGGGGACAACAAATACAGCTTATCCTGACAAAAGCGGTCTTCGCCTTCAAAAGGCTCTGGTGGTGACGCTGCCTTGGGCTCCATGGTGACCTCTGTCTTGCCATCCTACTGGTCTTGGTCTCATTGCACCGATATGGAAACCTTTGCTTGACGCCTCGGTACTCCGCGCCTACGCTCGCTTCCTTAGAACCAAACACTGTGCGCGCTAGCGCCCGCCTGGTGCCCGCCTGATCTTGATCGTCATGGGTCACATCACGAGAACCTCGCGAGGCTGGCCTTGCCTTGATCTCTCTGCCCCTCGCGAGCAACCCTGGTGAGGCCGCTCCTGAGGAGGTCTTGTGTCGTCCGCCTCGCGAGGCTTGGCCCCTCGCGAGGGTCTTGAATGCTTGTTGGTGAAGATGGGCCGTACGGGCCCACGCGCAGAGCAATGCCATGGGCCGCAGGCAGGCAAGTCTGGGGACCCCCGTTCCCAGAACACCGACAGTAGCCCCCGGGCCCAATGCGCGCTCGGGCTTGGCTTCGTGGCGAAGCCAAAGGCCAAGTGCGGAGCGCCGCGGGCCCCAAAAGCCTGCGGCCATGGTCGGCGCGTGGCGGTTGATTGGACATGGGCGTCTCCGCTTCCCCACGTGCCTCGGCAACTGCCCGACTGGACAAGTCCCTGCGACATGCAAGGGAAAACTATCATTACTTGTGATCGTGGGAGGCGCCGGTTGGCCTTCTCCCGCTATAAATGGGGAGGGGGGGCAGAGCCCCCGTCGCCCATCTCTTACCAGTCCGCTCGCTTCTTCCTCCTTGCTCCACTGCTAGTAGCAATTCCCATGGCGCCGATCCGAAGGATCTCCGTCGAGGAGAAAGGAAAGGCTCCCCGCGACGAGCCAGGGCCGCTTCCACCGAAGAAAAGGCCAGTCGACCGTCGCGACATTGTCGCGAGGGCGGACGTGACGAGGCCCTGGTGCGAATGGCCACCTCCAGGGTATCCGCTGCCCTTATACGCCCAAGCCGAGGGCTCAGAAGGAAGGAGCAGCGAGCGACGCCGCCCGCGCCGCAACCATGGCCGCCTCGCCATGGAGGCACGCGCCGTCGCCCCTGGAATCCATGCTTTGGACTCCTCTCGCGAGCTCGTGCTGTGGGCGGCGATGCCCCCAAGCACTTGGATCCGCTTCCCACGGTTCTTCTCCGACGTGATGCCACCGAGGGGACCCCTCGAGCTCTGGTTGCAGCATGCTGACTGCGACACCCTAGTGACCGGAGCAGAGGTTGAAGTGGTCTCCTCCGGCAAGATCTTCATGACCCGCGGCTGGGGTGAGGTTGCGCGGGTTTGCCGTGCTGATGGCGCCCTCGTGATCCACTTCGATTGTGATGGCGCCTCCATGCTGTCCTTCAAGGTCTTCGATGCGGAGGGCTGCCGCCTGGAGTGCTGCCCTGGAGGGGAGCGCCAGGATGATGCGCGCCCGGCCTGCGGCTCCTCCAGTAGCAGCAACTCTTGGGCGTCCAGCGGTTCTCCTGAGCTCTCTGAGACTCCGGAGACGAGCGATGACAACTACGTGCCCCCGAGCTCTCGCCGCGCCGGGAGCAGGGCTGCAGCGTCCAGCCGCCGCCGTCGCTGATCTGGATGGGGTTTGGTGCCGGCCTCCCGCGGCCCACTGTTGATGACGGCGTCGACCACGGGAGGGTGTAGATAGGATTCCCCTAAGTTCTCGTCCTTTGTTCCCTGCGAGGAATCAAGAAGTACCCCGTGGGGGTGTGTAAAGGGTCTGTAATGTCTTTTGTTGATACTATCCTTGTTATGAAAATTTGCGAATGCATGTTCTGTTTAGGCTCGGTCTCCCCTTTCCAACCTCGTGACGGCTTGTTTCTCTACGCTGACAGGTCCCGGTCGCCAGGCAAGCTGCAGCCGTCGCTGGTATGCCAGGTCGCATAACGTGGTCAAGTCCAGGAGGTCAGCACCCCGAGGTCCAGTAAGAGCCCTTGAGGCGCGATGCTCAGGAGGTCCCCCTTAGCGCTCAAGCAGCCATGGTAAGGTAAGAAAGGGAGGCGACATTGCCGCAACAGGGCTGCGGCGAGCGTGACCCCTAGGCTCCAACGATTAGCCGATCTGAGCGCGAGACTTATCTTGGCGGTCTGGGGTCGATTCCTTGCGATGCGTAGCTAGGCCAGGTCCATGCGAGCCTCCCCCTCTTCTCCGCGCTCTCCTTCATGCTCTGCGTCCTCAGGTCCTGGCCCTCGAGCGTGCTCAGCCGCTGCTGGTATGCCAGGTCGCGTTCCGTGGCCAAGGCCAAGGGGTGAGGGATGGAGAGCCAGTAAGAGCTCCCGAGTCGCGATGCTCAGGAGCCCCCCTTTTAACGCGCAAGCGGATTGCATTGGAGAAGAGGGAGCTCGCGGTGCCGCCTGCTATCACTCTCATGAGCTTCCTGCAAGCCAGCACCAGGAGCAACATAGTTTGCCACTATGGTTGCTAGTTAGCCGCCGGTTGCTTCGCGAGGAGACGGAGGCACTGAGGGCCTGGTGAGGTGACGTGCGCGGGGCGTGCCGCGAGCCAGAGCTCGGCCACTCAGATTTGTCGACGTTGCAGGGACGGACCCGTGCACAAGCGTCGTTCCAGCGTGAGTAGCCCCGTGGGAGGTGAGAGTCAAACAGGTGATAGTCATAGGTAGATTAAGCATGAAAAGCAAACTGGCTAGGTAAATGCAGGGAAGATACATGCCACCGGGTCCGGCCCGAGCGGCTTGGGGATGATGCAGCCCGAGGGGCGCCCCCAGCAAGGTAAGCTAACGACATGAAAAAGGGATACATGCCATAGGGACAGACCCACGCGGCCTGGGAATGATGCAGCCCGAGGGGCGCTCCCAGTCAAATAAACTTGGAAAATGTCACCTGGTTTTGTCGATGAAGGGATGTCGGAGCAGCTGGAGGTACGCGGTGAAGTGGTCGCTCCTCATGAGCCACCGGGGCCCTGAGCCTTGGGAGGCTCTGGGGTCCAGGCGCTTCCTTGAGGACCGTCTCCATCTCCGTCTGGACGGCGTGATGCCTGGCCTCCTGAGTCGCTAGGATGCTCCGCAAGTTGCGCTGATAGGCAGACGACACGCTCGGCAGGCCGAAAGGCATGCGAATGTAGCTGTGCGGTGGACCCTCATAGCGTCCCACGCGCGAAGGTCAGAAGGGCTCCTGGGATGTGGCCCTGTTGAGCCCTGGGACATCGATACAGACGCGCAGCCCGGCATTCTCACCTGGATGGGGAGCTGCGCCTTGAGAGCAGCGGTCGCCGCGCATGGCCCTCGCATCTTGCAGTTCTGAGTGGTCCTGGTGATCAACTCCTGAGCGGTGGGCGCTCCTCGCCCTGTGTTCTCCTGAGGGAAACGTGCCGTGAAACACGCCTCCAAGTGGTGCCCGAGCGCCTCCCTCGTGATGTTGGCAAGGTCTGAAGTGCTCGAGAAGAGAGCCCCCAAGCCCTACCCGAGAAGGGCGCCGGGCGCCTTCCTAGGCGATGGGGGGAGGCACCCCTGGCACGGGCGCTGATCCTGACGAGGTTCCAGTCGCGACGCCACCCTCCTGAGGTCCTGCATGGCGCAACTGCTTCTTCTTGGGGCTAGCCTCAGGAGGGCACTCGCCCTTGCTGTCGGGGTCGTCGATTGCTGCAGCTTGGAAGGCACGCTCAAGGGAACACACCTCATCTCTTTCTTCGCATGGGACCGTGATGATTCCGCCGCTTCCCGGCATCCTGAGAACATTGTAGCCGTGATGGGTCACCGCCATGAACTTGGCCAGGGCTGGATACCCGAGGATGGCATTGTACGGCAGACGGATGTGCGCGACGTCGAAGTCGATGAGTTCAATGCGGTAGTTTTTGCGTCCTCCGAAGGTGACGGGAAGGCGGACCTGCCCGATCGGGGTAGTGGAGCCATCGGTCACTCCTGAGAAAGGCTTGGTGGGATGAAGCTGGTCATACGGCACTTGGAGGTTGTCGAACGTTACGACGGACAGGATATTGAGCCCTGCGCCGCCATCGATGAGGGTCTTGGTGACTTGCACGTTGCTGATGACTGGGGAGCAAAGCATCGGGAGGGCGCCTGTGGTAGCCGCGCACTTGATTTGATCTACCGAACTAAAGGTGATGGCGCACTTGGACCAAATGAGCGGGCGTGTGGCCTCGAGCTTGGAGAGGACTGCATTCACTTCATGAACAAACTGTTTGAAGATACGCTGCGAGGCTGGGGCCTGAGCTCCGCCCAAGATGCAGGCGATAGCACGCGGCTCCTGGAAGCCCCCAGCCCCCTCGTCTTGATGGTGGTCGTCGTTCCTTCTTGGCGGCGGCGGTAGTGGGGGAAGACCGGCGTTGCCCTGAGGACGACCCTCACGAGGCTGGTCCCTCCAGGCGCCTTCGCAAGGCTGATCCTGCCAGCGGTCCTCACGAGGCCGGTCGCGCCACTCCTGGCGCGGGGCACGGTCGTCCCAGCGTCCGCCACCACGTCCTCCTCTCGGACGTAGCCCCGGTCGTTGCGCTCGGGCGTCGACCAAAGTGTCCTTCTCGAATGGCTCTGAGCTTTTGACAGTCACTGGTGTTGTGGGTATGCAGGTTATGGAAGGCGCAGAAGGGTCGGCTTCTCTTGGATGACTCGGGCTGGTCTCTGCCGCGCTTGGTGTCTGGCTCCGCCGCGAGCACGGCTGCTCCTTTGCGCTTCACGTCCTTGGCCTTGGCTTTCTTCTCCTCCGGGTCCGCAGCCGGGAGCTCGAGGAGGGAGAGGCGCCCCTCCTCAGCTCTTGCGCACTTGGTCGCCAGGTTGAACAGCTCCAGGGACGTGCATAGCTCCTCGTGGATGGCGAGCTCCTCCTTCATCTTGACGTCACGGACGCCATCAGAGAACACGGAGATGATGGCCTCTTCCGTCACCTTGGGGATCTTGAGACGAACGTTGTTGAAGCGCTGGATGTTGGCGACGAAGCGGTCGGTGGGTCTCTCCTAGTTGTTGCTTAACGCGGCGCAGGTCACCCGCGGCTGGTGGGTGGTCGCGAGTGCCTGGAAGTTGGCGACGAAGCAGTCGCGCATCTCGTCCCAGGAGGAGATCGAGCCTGGAGGCAGGTTCAGGAGCCGCGAATGAGCGCCGTCTTTGAGCGCCATAGGTAACCAGTTCGCCATGACTTTCTCGTCGCTGTTGGCCGCCTCAATGCTCAGCTCGTAGAGCTGCAGGAACTCCGCGGGGTCGGGGGTGCCGTCGTAGCAAGGAGGCAGATCCGGCTTAAACTTGCCCGGCCAGGCGAAGCTACGCAGCTCGGGGGTGAAGGCGCGGCAGCCGGCCGTGGTCACCGGGGCCCGTCTTGGAGGTGGAGCTTTGTCTTCGCGCCCGCGCGCCGCTACGGTAAGCGGCGCGGGGTCTTGCCGCAGCAAACGATCCTGGCACGGCGGTGCGAGGAGTGGCGGAGTGTTCTCTTGCGGTCGAGGGACTTCTTGACAGCTTCGTTCTTCACGCGCGGGCGCCGGACGCGGTGGGTCGTGCCGTGGAGCCGCGCGCCTTGGCGCCAGGGCGCCGTCTTGGTGCAGAGGTGGCAGAGGTGCTCCATGAGCTACGTCGCCCGTAGCTAGCGGAGGGCGAGGCAGTGAGAGGGACGGCGCAGGGGAGCCCCCTGCGGCGCTGACGAGCTCGGCGATGTGGTCGAGCCAGTCCTTATAGAAGTCGTTGACCAGGCGGTAGCGCAGGAGCTCGTGCGCCATGAGGAGCGCGACCCGTGCGTCCATGGGAGCGCGACCAGCGTGAGACGATGAACCAGCGGGAGTCAGCGATGGAGTGGCGGTGCGGCCGTCCTGTCGCACCAAGGGGGTGCAACGAGGACGCTTGTTGCTCATTCACCACTGAGCCGGTGGTGGCATTGGCGGAAGGAGACGGAGAACGATGGGGTGGCCCGCCGACAGGGGCCGTCTGAGCAACGCGGGTGCCGAGGGCAGCCCGGCGCTCCACGCGAGCGCGGCGTGCGTCCGCCACGGGGACGATGAAGTGACGTGACGCGGAGCGACAGAAGGGAAGCTTCGGCGCACCCCTACCTGGCGCGTCAAATGTCGGATCACGGGTTCCAGCGAAACCCTTAAAGTTGGAACTCTGGGGTGCGTGCGAAGTTCTCCCCCTACCGATCCACATCCTAGCTTGGTAAGATCTCACGGACGAACTCAACGAACTCACAACACAAGAGACACAGGGTTTATACTGGTTCGGGCCACCGTTGTGGTGTAATACCCTACTCCAGTGTGGTGGTGGTGGATTGCCTCTTGGGCTGATGATGAACAGTACAAGGGGAAGAACAGCCCCCTGAGGTTGAGGTGTTCTTGTGCTTGGTCTGCGGCTACGGATCAGCTAAAGATCACATGCCTGAGGCTTAGTTGCCACCTACGGTGATGGCTAGTTCTACTTATATAGGCCCTGGTCCTCTTCCAAAATATTGAGCGGGAAGGGAGCCAACAATGGCCAATTTGGAAGGGGACAACTAGTACAGCTTATCCTGACAAAAGCGGTCTTTTCCTGAAAAAGGCTCTGGTGGTGACGCTGCCTTGGGCTCCATGCTGACCTCCGTCTTGCCGTCCTGCTGGTCTTGGTCTCGTTGCACCGATATGGAAACCTTTACTTGACGCCTCGGTACTCCACGCCTACGCTCGCTTCCTTAGCACCAAAGGGGAAACAAGGACACTGCGCGCTGGCGCCCTCCTGGCGCCCGCCTGATCTTGATCGTCGTGGCTCACATCACGAGAACCTCGCGAGGCTTGCCTTGCCTTGATCTCTCCACCCCTCGCGAGCCTACCTGGTGAGGTCGCTCCTGAGGAGATCTCGTGTCGTCCGCCTCGCGAGGCTTGGCCCCTCGCGAGCGTCTTGAATGCTTGTTGGTGAAGATGGGCCGTACGGGCCAACGCGTAGAGCCACGCCATGGGCCGCATGCAGGCAAATCTGGGGACCCCCGTTCCCAGAACGCCGACACATGATGCGTATGTATAAATGGGCCACCATCTCACACAACTGCCCTAGACCGACCCCCTAGGTTAACCATAATCTCACATTAAGGCACCTGGGTTGGTCAATGCTCCCTTGGTTCAACCCATCAAATTTTAATTAAGAAGAGGTGATAAGATCAAGCTGACAATTCTCAGTAGAGTTGCTCAAAATTGTTCATAACTGGGGACATGACTAATCATGATCAGCTTTTACGCTCTATAGAGGTTTGTGTACTTTATCCGTGAGTCGCAGTCACACCCTTTCGCTAAACTTCAGTTGTGAAGTAGCTAGGTAGACCGAGACGAGACTTTTGGGAAGTAGTATCCCACATCCAAAGGCCAACCCAGTCCGACCTACCACTAACTACATCTGCTGGTTAGCCGGAGGGGTTCCCACAACTTACTTGGTCAAGGCAAAGCCCATATTGACTCACGTTTACATGTAGAAGCTACTCAACTTTGAACTCATACAATCACTTTGATACCTGCGTGGCATTCCCGACCAAACTCTGCACTTCAATGACCTAATTAATTCCAGTCCACCCACATCGATTCATTAATTATGTTGTTATTAAGTATGCATCCATAAAGTAACCTTCATAAGTAATGTTGGTCCCAATACACGTAATAGCAGCTAACAAGAGCTACATAGTGGTTACATGGTCAGGGTAAAAGGGACCTATGTTTCTGCTGCTGGGTTCATGCGACATGATGTGCAATCCTAATCATGCATTCCTAATTGGAAAATGCTACATGCAAGTAAAACAATATGTGATAATGATCAAAGGTTCCACTTGCCTGGTATTGACGATTCTTCAATCTCACAATCTTGATCAAGTACTCTTCGCTCTCGGTATAATCTAGCAGAAGTAATAAAGAGCAATCATGAACAAACATACAACAATTGTAGTGCATGGTCCTAGTGTCATTGTGTTGTGAGATCATGTGTCAAGCGTTAACTCATAAGAGTTTGGAGAACAGCATAGTGGTTGTTACTTGGAATACATGTGACATAAGGGTTCACGTGCAAGCTTTAAATAAATGGTTCATCACACAAAAGTGTGTGCTGCCATGTTGTGGTTGCCAGACTCATTCAAAAGAATCTTGCAACATGATTTAAGGTTGAACAATATACTACTAAGTCCATGTTTAAATCTGAATGACAATCCAAACTTGTTGAGGTTCCATAAGTTTGAATACACACAAGTTGTCTGAACAACTTGGTTTGACTTACACTTCAATTTGAATTTGGAATAAGGTTCCATTTTGAGTTCAAACTGAAATGATCTTTAATTAACAGTCTTTCATATGCCCCTTAGGTTTAAACAGATTCAAGTTACAATTATTAATACACTACATTCGAAAACAAATCCAACATACCTACCAGCTTAATTTATCTTAATTCAAGTTTACACTAAAGTCAAATATAAATCCAAGATTATTTACATGGTTCAAACTGAACACAAATTAAGTTTAGTCCTTAAAGTCAAATATCAACTCCAAAATAATCACTAGGTTTATTATGGTTTACTAATTATAATGCAAAAGGCACTACTAGGGAAAAGTCTAGCAGCAGCGCGGGTTTTAGGCCTATCAGTAGCGCGGGCAGGGGCATACTGGTACGACGCTACAGCTAAAGGTTAGCAGTAGCGTGCGTTAACCCACGCTACTGCTATATCGAAGAGCGCTACTGGTAATTACTAGTAGCGCTTCTCCCTGCACGCGCTACTACTATTATTTCGTATTTTATTTCTTTTTTATTTCATGTTGTATTCATACACCTTTATACAAGTTTTCATACAACAGGAATTTAGAGATTGTTTTTACATCATAATGAGTTATTACATCACAGGGTGAAAGAACCGTGGACTAGTTTCAAGTGGATGGACATCCACTTGAAACTAATCCACGGTTCTTTCACCCAATGGTATAATAAATATCATCATCATCATCATATCATTAACAACTTATCATCATAATACATCATTGTCATATAACACCTCCTCATGATCATCGTTTTCATCAATGAGACATCACATAGCAAATTGGTCACTAGTCATAATCACAACTACTCCTCATGATCAACTCTAACACATTGTACCACATAATAAACATATTGTACCTCATAGGACCTACTACATTCTCTTAGGACCTACTATATTCTCTAAGGTAAAATAGCAAAAAACAAGATAGCCCCTGACTCTCCATTATGGAGAATGGAGATTATCCTGTCTCCAATTCTTTCCTTTTGCTTAATGTTGCTTCCAAGAACCTCCTTACGAATGTCCAAACATTTTTTCCATTCTTTGATTAGCATGTGTTCACCGGTTTTACAAATCCGATATGCACAGGTGATATCCGTAGGATGACCTGGCTGTATGTTCAGAACTTCACGGCGACCATTCTGATACATCAGATGAGGCACACAATCCATCGGGATTTTCTATTGAAAAACATAGTAATAACTTTGTAGTTAGCAATGATGTACTAGTTTTAGAAGTATGCAAAAGATGCACGGATGTCGTAATAGTAAAAAATCTTACCAGGGTATCTCCATAGAAGTTACCGTGGTTCAACACGTGCACTAGTGGCACATATTCACCATAATTTGGAGGAGTTCGATAATAGGTTTTGTATTTCTCAAGTTGAGTACAAAATGTGATCAGATGATTTTTCTCCTTATAAGTTAATTCGGAGCCATCGGTGTAGTGAGTTTTGTCTACCATCTTCCGCACATTCTTTGAAGAATGAAAATAAGCTGTCAATGGAAATAAGCTGTCAACTATTTTGAAATAAACAATATAAATTAGTTAATAACTATGTTTGAGAAACTCACATAGTGGTAGAATCGGAAGCGTATCAACAAGGACCCAAATGTCCATATTGTCTTGCTCGATGTCAGGATCGCCAAGATCCATGGTGACAATCATACCCTCATAAAAACCATACATTTTGCAAAGTGCTTCCCAATTTTGGCAACCAAAATGGGTTACGCTCTGAGAATTGTACAGCTTTACTTCAAAATCTATATCATGATGGGTCCTTAGGTGTATTTTCTTTGTTTCAAAATTTTCATGGTCTACAAAACCCATCCTCTCAAAGACATAGCGTCTTGCATGGCATGGGATAAGCTAGTCGAATTGTAAAATATGAAAATTAGACATTGAAATAGTTGAAGTCGTGCTTAATTATGAAAAAAACACTTGTCGTCGTTGCGTACCATTTCAACATCGAAGGTCTCCTCGAGCTTAATGCTGAAGCGCCGATCTTCGTCCAGGTGAGGGCACCTGTCGCACATACCTCGATCGTCGTGGCACCAGCTGCACTCCACTGGGAGACTTTCGTCGTCCGAGTACGACATTTCCTACGTTCATAATTCAAAGATTAAACTTGTACAATTAAATATATGTACTAAAAACCTAAATTAAATCATTATTTTTCGAGAAAATCCAGGCCACTTGATATTTCCTACATATTCTAGCACAAGTCATGCCAGAATGCATGTAACAATCCGGCATGACCTTTGCTAGAAAAAGGACATATCGGGCGCCTGAAATTTGCCGGAACAGAAATTAATCAACAGTCCGGCAAAACATAGGCCATGCGGAGGTGTAACCTGAACATGACCGGCCACTTGGGCAACCACATATCCTATTTGACCAACACAAGATATACATGTTTGTATCTACATCATATCTTATAGGACTCATATTGACATGGAGATTTGGCTGGACTCACCTCGAGGTAGGAGGGGGTCGGTGACGGGGACGACGGCGGGGATGATGGAGGGGCTGCTAGATTTCTGCAAAAGCAAAAACCCTATAAGTTATCACTAATACACCCCGAATAATTGCTTAAACTAAAAAAATAATAACAAATATGACATGTTCAACTAGTTCTTACTAAATATAAACTTACTATAAATAGAAAAAAACCTAGTTCTTTCTAAAAATAAAGTAGTTCAACTAGTTATATTAATTTTCTTACTAAAAATACATTATTTCTATTAATTCAACTAGTTCAACTAGTTTATTAATTTACTTACTAAACTAGTTCAACTAAAACTAAACTAGTTCAACTAGTTTATTAATTTACTTACTAATTATTTTAAACACTTACTAAAAATAGTAAAAAAACTACATTATACAATAGTAAAAAACATCTACTATTAACCATACTGCCCTAGTTAACTAGTACCATCACTACTACTAATTAACATCTACTACTACTACTAAAAATCATTATCTATGAACCCTAAATTAACATCTACTACTACTAAAAAACATCTACTAACTAAGCAGAGAGAGAGGGGGTGGGGGAGGGGTGGGGGGCTTACAGAGTGGGGAGAGACGGTGGCGGGGAGGTTCTCAGTGACGGAGAGGTAGGGGCGGCGAGGGCGGGCTCGGGATCGGGAGGCGGCGGTCCTGGGCGGGCTCGGGCGGCGGCGGTGAGGTCGAGGGCGGCGGCAGTGAGGTCGAGGGCGGCGACGGTGAGGTCGAGAGCGGCGGCGGGTGGCGGCGGTGAGGTTGAGGGCGGCCTCGGGGCGGCGGCGGTGAGGGCAGGCTCGAGCTCGGGCGGCGGCGACAAAGGAGTAGGGGAACAGGGGGAAAGGAGGAGTTAGAAAATTTTTGAGCCCGCGGGTGGTTAAGTCGAACTAGCAGTAGCACACTTTAGGAAACGCGCTATAGCTAATTTAGCTATAGCACGTTTTAGAGAAAAACGCTACTGCTAAGTCTAAGCACGCATAAAAAATATACATTGGTCATCATTGATCTTTTTGTGTACAATCTAAATAGTCAGCATGAATCCTCACAGTACCTGTATAGGCACTGGTGAAGATTCATATTGCAGCCACAAATCCTACACATATAGTTCAATGAAGACCAAGTGCTCGAGATAGTTTGAGAAGTAACATATTTAAGGTGGTAAGCACCTTGTTCGCTTAGCAATATGGGACTAAACTTAATTAGGTGCAATACTTAGCAGCAGCGAGTTTTGAAGAAAAACGCTGCTACTAAGTACTTTAGCAGTAGCGGGTCCAGGGAAGGGCGCTACTACTATATCTAGCCTGGAGGCAACGCCGTGGCAATTATAGTAGTAGCGCTTGTTTCATATAGAGCGCTACTGCTACCGGGTTATTAGTATCACGTATTCCTCAAGCTCGCTGCTGCTAATTAGCAGTAGCGTTTGTTTTTAAACCGCGCTGCTGCTAAGATTTTGTGTATAAGGTTTTCCCTAGTAGTGAGGTTTTATTCAATCTAAACATATGGGTTTAAAGTTAAAACGAAATTAAAGTTGAACCTAAATAGATTAATAATGGAATCCTAAAGTCATTATGAATCCAAGAATTTTACTAAAGTCAAAATTTACATTTCTCATCTATGTTGCAAAAATATTATTCAATTAAAAATTTATTTCAAGGTTAAACTAATTTAAATTTTAATTCTATTAGAACAATAGCCACTACTAAACTATAATTCAATTGAAATTTTAATTTATTGAAGATTAAACTATAGTGATCTAACTTGAAACTGCATTTAAGTATTATGCAAAAAGAAACAATCAAATTGGATTCTAAAATGCAAGTTATGTCATATTTAAGTTTGAATTCGTTCTGTTAGAACACACAATTTTAAACTATTCAAATTCTAAATTTTATTAATCCAGGTGAAATTACTTTTCATATGATCATTTTGCAAAAAGAAACACTAGATTTGGACTTATATAATAAAAGTTATGATGTTTCTAAGTTATAGGGGGTTTCCCGTAAAACTACAAATTAATATAAATAAATGGAAATGACTTGGATAATGTTGCCGATAAGGTGGGACACATTTCGGCTCGTGATTGGTCGGTACCGATTTGGTTAAGGAGTCGTTGGATCAAAACGAACGGACAAGATTAGATGGCTCACTGCGGGGCGGCGCTACGTCATCGGAGACTCGCCGGAACTTCACCGGAAAATGAGATGGTGGCGCTGGCCTAAGTATAGATGCTCCGGTCGTCGCTGGGGTCCCATGGGGCGGTGTAGGACACCTACGGGCGCGTCTCGGCGTCGGGGACCTCCTGGTGGTTGATACGTCTCTGTCGTATCTATATTTTTTCATTGTTTCATGCCAATATTATACAACTTTTACATACTTTTGGCAACATGTTATAATATTTTTGGGACTAACATATTGATCTAGTGCCCAGTGTTAGTTCTTGTTTGTTGCATGTTTTTGTTTCGCAGAATATCCATATCAAACGAAGTCCAAATGCGATAAAAAATTACGGAGACTTATTTTGGAATATATGTGTTGGTGTAAGAAAGTAGGGGCCCTCTTTGTACCCCTTTACTTGTGCACGGGGAGTCAGAGCCGCACATGTGGCCATGTTTAGCCGGGCAGAGGAAGGAAGCAAAGGTATAAGACTACCAGAGCAGCGCTCAAACTAGGGGCGCAGAGGACAAAGCGACGAGATGGGCTTCCCCCGGCAAGAGCCTTGCCGGGGCGGCCTACGCAGCCCCAGCAAGGCCCTTGCCGGGGCAGCTCACCCAACACCAGCGTAGCCGCCACCCTTGAGCCTGAGAGTTCGAACACCATCGACAACATTAGAACCAAGGATCGGGAGGCGCCTGCATAGTGGCATGCAGATCTTTGTGAAGACAAAAGACCTGCGAGGCCTAGATGAGAACCAGAAGACAAGACACCGGCGACGCCCCTTGCCGAGGACGCCCACGAGGCCCCGGCAAGGCTCCTGCCGAAGACATCCACGAAGCCCCGGCAAGACCCTTGCCGAGGGTGCTCACAAGGCCCCGGCAAGAACCTTGCTGGGAATATCAGCAAGGCCGCGGCAAGGCTTTGTCGCCCCGTCGCCGACCCAGCAATTAAGCAAGTACCCACGTGGCAGTGTGTGGCTTCTAGACCAGCTAATCAAGCACCTGCGTGGTGGCATGCAGATCTTCGTGAAGACCCTACGACCACACCAACTCAGCTGCCAGCCAGCCTACATGGTACATCATGCCTCGTTGGCCTGGACGCATGTCGAAGCAAGGCGAAGCGGCGACGGACGGGACGGGCTTCGTTGCCGTCCCTGATAAAGCAAGAGGACACCTAAGTAGCACATTAAATGCGTTTTGTCTTCTAATGTCAGGCGATAAGCTTGTACACTGTACATAGTTTCCACCTCCTGTGTGCCAGTGTGGCGACCCCTTTGACCTATAAAAAGGAGGCCCGAGGCGTACTAAGGAAGGATTCAGACTTTTTGGCCTAGGCATGCACCGCAGCTAGTTCAAGAACTCAAGAACACTCAAATATACACCAAAGCAGGACTAGAGTATTACGCATCCTCGCGGCCCGAACCTAGGTAAAATCTCCTTGTACTGATCACTAGACCCGCTTTTTGCACAACCTCGCGCCCGCCAACCATAGAAGGGATCCTCGTGACCCCATAGGTGTCGTTTCCCCCGACATCTTTGGCGCGCCATGTAGGGGACGCAGTTGTGAAAATCCGGTCTAGCAGTTAGTATAGCAGCTCCTTCATTGCCATGGCCCCCAAGAAGAAGACGATCACAGCGATCGGATCCTCCGGAGCCGGACCACCCGCGCCAGCACCGGCGGGGGACGGGGCCGCCACGAATGGCGACAGAGGAATGGCCCGCGAGCATCCACGACACTCCGGCGATTGGAGCCAGGCGAGCAGCGTTGTTCACGTCTGCAATGACGAACCACGCATGACTGGGTCCAGGAGCGGGACCGTGCTGCCCACGGGCGGCGCGGCGACCTCCAGGACGCCCAAGCCGGCGCCCACGCAGTGACCTTCACAGGTCGCACGTGGAGAGCAACACCGCGACGTCGGCGCCCCTGGGCGCCGCCGCGGGAAGAGCCCTCTGCGTCACTCTCAGGATGCGTCGGGCCAGCATGCGAATCCAGGCGCTGGCGAGAATGGCGCGCGATCGCGAGTCCGTGATAGAGCTCCTTCTAACGTGGTTAGAGGTCGCAGCGCGTCACGGTCCATGCAACTTTCGCCACCACCCATGCCAGCAGAGGCACTAGCGCGCGTACAATTGCTCCTCGACTTTCCTCCTGCTGCGGAGAAGCTCGACGAGTGGAGAGCCACCATTCGAAGCCTCATCAGCGTCGCCAACAAAGATGAGCCGCGACCAGTGGGGCCCTCATGCCGGCGCTCTGTTGAGCCCGTGCATGCCAGTGGTGGGAAAACCGGAGGCGCTGCAAACACGGTGCACTCTCCTCCTCCCGGCGGTCGCTGGCCCGTCGGGTCGACGCTTGTGATAACATTTCCACAGCATCGTCTGACTCATGGACCCACCGCGATCAGCGTCAAGTCCTTCGAGAGCGAGCCCAGGAAGATGCTCGAACCACCATCGAGCAGCGGCGCGAAGCACGCCACCAGTCAGATAGGCGGGCAGGGCCCATTATGGACCACCCAACACCGGGAGGTCCTGGTGGCCTACCTTATGAGGTGGGTTGTCCAGCCTTTACCTGTGAGCTGCGGCAGTTCCAGTGGCCCACTCACCGCACGTTCAAGCCTGATGTCGGCGAGAAGTACAACGACAAAACTCACTCGTCGGAGTTCCTCAGCATCTACACCATCGCGATGCAAGCTGCCGAAGCTCGCGATGACAAGGTGCTTGCCAATTACTTCCCGTTGGCACTTAAACCCAACGTCGTGTCATGGTTGATGCACTTGCCAGCGGATTCCATTTCTTCTTGGTCGGATTTGTGCCATGTGTTTGTTGGCGCCTTTACCGGAGGCCACCAAGCTCATGGCCAGGCAAGCGGTTTGCATGTCATCCCCCAGAAAGAAGGCGAAAACCTACGCAAGTACATACAGAGGTTCAGTCGGGTGCAGTACAACATCCCAGATCTTCATCCCGCCGCTGTCATTAGCGCATTCCATCAGAATGTGCGCAACCGCAAGATGCATGAAGAGCTGGTGATGAACAAGGTCAAGGATGTGGCCGAACTTTACGTTCTGTGCGATAGATGTGGTCGAGCTGAAAAAGGGAGGAAGTACCCCAGCGAAGACGCCGGCACGGAAATTGACTGCACGGACGAAGACACCGTCGCCCCGGCAAAGAAGGGCCGACGCCACAATAGGAAGCGTAAGGGCAAGACCGTGCTTGCCGTCGAGGGATCTGACGACACCGGTGCTGCCAAGAAGGCCAAGGCCGACGACCCCAGGAAGGAAGTTGCTGGGTGCGCCACCTGCCGGGCCTTGGCGGCTGCCGACAAGCCAGGAACCTCCGACAAGCAGTACTGCAAGATCCATCGCACCAAGGGCCATGACCTCCAGAACTGCCGACAAGTTGAGCAGCTCGCAGAGAAGCAGAAGGCCGAGTATGAGAGGCGGGACAAGGAGAAGGGCCAGGATGGTGCCGAGGGATCCGGCAAGAAGCATGGCGGCCAAGGTGGTCGCTGCGGCAAAGATAATCAACAAGAAAGGCCCGCTCGGGGCCGCGACAAGAAGCAAGAAGACGACGATCATGAGGAGGACGACGAGTCCGGCGAGCATGAGTTCCAGAAAGCTACGGAGGCCATGTGCGTTGACAGTGGCACCTCGCTGCACACCTCTCACCGCCAGCTCAAGTAGTGGGCGCATGATATCACTGCGGCAGAGCCATCGTTCGATGCCCAGAGGCCATTGAAGTGGTCCAGCACGCCTATCATTTTTGACACAGAGGATCACCCTGATGGCACAACTGCGGTCGGGTGTTTGCCGTTGTTGGTTTCACCAACAATACCCAACCTGAAGGTGACAAAAGTGCTAGTTGACGGCAGGGCCTCTATGAACTTGATCTCACCTGTTGTGATCAAAAGGCTGCAGATTCCTGATGGAGACCTCGAAGAGACGGGCACGTTTCAAGGGGTCAATCCGGGAAGGAGTCAGCCGAAAGGTAAAATCACACTGCCCATTACATTTGGAGGCGAGCTGAATTATAGAACAGAGAGGATTGTTTTTTATGTTGTCGAGATCCCTTGCCCTACAATGGGATTTTCGACTGCCCAGCACTAGCCAAGTTTATGGCGGCATCACACTACGCCTACAACACGTTAAAGATGCCTGGGCCGATGAGCATCATCACCGTCCCCTCCGACAAGAAAAACACGCTGATCTGCGCCGACCAACTCTACCGGGAGGCAGTTGCAACAACCGCTGCCAAGGCACTTGCTCCTGCTGCTGGAGCCCCAAGGGGAAGAAGACCCGCATGACCTCTTGCACCCACTCTAGAAAGCGCACCTCTTCGGAGTGCTGTGCTCCCGTCGAGGACGTGCCTGAGAGCTCCACCGGCAAGAGCAAGAAATCCAGAGCTGCACCACCAGAGACCAAGAAGCTGTCCATCAAGGAGGACGGCAAGGGAGGAGCTTTCACCATAAGCTCCACCCTCGACAGCAAATAGGAAAGCGCGCTTGTCACCTTCATGTGGGCGAATGTCGATGTGTTTGCATGGCAATCATCTGACATCCCCGGCGTTCCCAGGGAGGTGACTGAGCACCATCTTGTTGTGTGTCCTCATGCACGGCCCGTCAAGCAGAAGGTTAGAAAGTAAGCTTTGGAGCGACAAGAGTTCATCACAGAGGAGATCAGGAAGTTGGAAGCGGCAGGCGTGGTCAGAGGAGTGCTCCACCCAACATGGTTGGCGAATCCAGTAGTAGTGCGCAAGGCAAATGGGAAATGGAGGCTGTGTATTGATTACACAGACGTCAATAAAGCTTGTCCAAAGGATCATTTCCCTTTGCCACGCATTGACCAGATTGTGGACTCCACTTCCGGGTGTGACCTGCTGTCATTCCTTGACGCCTACTCAGGATACCACCAAATCTTCATGAAAAGAGAAGATGAAGAGAAGACCGCGTTTATGACCCCATGTGGTACGTATTGTTTTATACAAATGCCTTTCTGGTTGAAAGGCGCTGGTTCAACATTTGCGAGAGCAGTCCAAATTGGTTTTGAGCTTCAGCTACATAGAAATATGGAAGCTTATATGCATGACATAGTGGTCAAGACCAAGGACAGGGCAACACTCATACAAGACTTAGAAGAAACATTTACAAATTTGCGCAAGATCAACCTCAAGCTGAACCCTGAGAAATGTGTCTTTGGTGTTCCGTCCGGCAAGCTTCTCGGGTTCTTTGTGACACAGCGTGGGATCAAGGCGAACCCTGACAAGATCAAAGCAATTGAGAACATTGAGCGCCAAGGCAAGTCAAGGATGTGCGTCGGCTTGCTGGCTGCATTGCTGCCTTGAGCAGGATCATCTCCAAATCTGCTATGCGCGCCCTTCCCTTTTTTAAGATCCTGAAAAAGGTGGGCCCGATAGAATGGACCCCGGAGGGTGAGGCAGCGCTACAGGATTTGAAGAGATACGTCTCCTCTACACCAATACTAGTTGCTCCTAAACCGCAAGAGCCGTTGCTGCTGTATCTAGCAGCAACGAATCAAGTGGTTAGTGCTGCATTAGTGGCGCAGAGGGAGGTCGATGAAGAGGCAGTAGCAACGGCAGAGCTGACGAATGGCGAGCCAGAGGCCCCCCGGCAGGGTCTAGTACCGGCAAGGCAGGGCCCCTGGCAGAATCTGACGCCGGCGGGGCAAAAACGGCGCAAGCAAATGAAGTGGTGCAGAAGAAGAAGATGATGCAGCACCCAGTTTACTTTGTCAGCTCCCTCTTGCAGGGGGGCTAGATCGAGGTACTCTGGCGTGCAGAAGTTGCTCTTCGGCCTCCATATGGCCTCGATGAAGCTGTGTCATTAATTCCAAGCACATGAGATCACCGTTGTCACCCGCCTCCCGTTGCAACGGATCTTGCATAACCCAGATGCAACGGCGAGGATTGTGGAATGGGCATTGGAGCTGTCGAGCTTTGGCCTCAAGTTTGAAAGTACTTCAAAGATCAAGAGCTAAGCCTTGGCAGAGTTCATAGCAGAATGGACTGCAACGCCCGACGAAGAGATTCAAGAGACCACCCTTCCCGGCAAGGAGACGTGCCGCAATTGGATTATGTACTTTGATGGAGCTTTCTCACTGCAAGGTGCTGGTGCCAGCGTGCTACTCGTCGCACCCACCGGAGAGCACCTCAAGTACGTGATCCAGATGCACTTTCCCCGGGAAAAATCAACGAACAACACGGCGGAGTATGAGGGATTGCTTGCCGGTCTCAAGATCGCGACAGACCTCGGAACCAGGAAGCTCATCGTCAGAGGTGATTCGTAGCTCGTCGTCAAGCAAGTTAACAAGGATTACCAGAGCCCATTGATGGAGGCCTATGTGGATGTAGTGAGGAAGTTGGAAGAACATTTTGACGGTGTACAAGCAGAGCATGTTCCCCGAGCGGAGAACATCATTGCCGACGACCTGTCAAAACGCGCTGCCCTCAAGTTGCCTGTGGAACCAGGTACCTTTGTACTTCAATTAACTCAGCCATCCGTTGAACCATCGGCAGGGCAGAACAAGCGAAGGAAGACAAGCACCGGCAAGTAACTTCCCGCCGAGCTCCCAGGAGCCGCCGACAGGGAGGTTGTCGGGTACCCCAAGCTTGTCGAGGGGCAACAAGCTCCGGCAGGGCCCCAGGCCCTGACCGTAGAGGCAGCTGCCCCTACGGCTGAAGACGAGCCTTTAGTCCTTGCCCTCGAGCCCCAGGCTCCGGCATGGGCACAACGCACAGTCCGTTTCATCCAAACAGGGGAACTCCTTGAGGAACAGGAAGAAGCAGAGAGAGTAGCCCATCGGTCCAGCATGTACCAGTTTGTGGATGATACCCTGTACAGAAGGAGACCAAACGGCGTGAAGTTAAAGTGCATTCCTCGGGAGGACGGACTGGAGCTGTTGGCAGAGATACATGGAGGCATATGTGGCTCTCACATAGGGTTAAGGGCCCTTGCCGGCAAGGCATTCCGGCAAGGTTTCTTTTCGCCCACAGCCCTCCAGGATGCAGTTGCACTAGTAACCAAGTGTGAAGCATGTCAGTTCCATTCAAAGAAGCTCCATCAGCCAGCTCAAGCTCTCCAGACAATCCCTCTCTCCTGGCCATTTTTGGTCTGGGGGCTCGACATACTGGTCCCCTTCCCCCGTGCTGTCGGGGGCTTTGAGTACTTGTACGTCGCGATCGACAAGTTCACAAAGTGGCCAGAAGTGGAAGCGGTAAGAAAGGTGACAACACAGTCAGCCGTCAACTTCTTCGAAGGGCTAGTATGCCATTTTGGTGTGCCGAACAGGGTCATCACCGACAACGGCACGCAGTTCACAAGCCCCACCTTCATGCAATACATTCAAGACCTTGGCAGCAAGGTCTGTTTTGCTTCTGTTGCACATCCATGAAGCAATGGACATGCGGAGAGGGTGAACGCTGAAGTACTGCGAGGCCTCAAGACCAGGAGTTTTGACAGGCTACACAAGTGCGGAAGGCGCTGGATTGATGAGTTACCGGCGGTTCTTTGGTCGATTAGAACGACGCCAAATCGAGCCAACGGTTAGACACCCTTTGCCCTGGTATACGGGGCAGAAGTAGTTCTCCCCCCGGAACTCACATACGGGTCACCTCGAGTGCTCGCTTATGATGATATTGAGCAAGAGCAGTTGCGGCAAGATGATGCAACGCTCCTTGAGGAAGATCGTCTTCAGGCGGCTGTGCGAGCTGCACACCACCAGCAAGCCTTGCGTCGCTACCCTAGCCGCAAGGTCCATGCCCGAAGCTTCGAGGAAGGCGACCTTGTTCTTCGGTGCGTTTAGTCGGCCAAGAATTCCAACAAGTTGACGCCAAAGTGGGAAGGCCCTTATCGGGTAATACGAGTCACCAGGCCTAGCGCAGTCCGCCTGGAGACCAAAGATGGTATTCCAGTGAGCAACTCCTAGAACATCGAACATCTTCGCAAGTTTTACCCATAAGGCACGGTTGCCAGGCCCCCGGGCAGACCACTTTTTGTACAAGCCTTGCCGGCAAGGCATGTAACCCTTTGTACAAAGCCAGGTGCAGGCCCTGAGCAACAGATAAGTGCTTGCACCCTAAGTTTTAGCATGCATGCTAGGTTGAGTCTCTCTCTTTGTTAGGGTTGATAGTGCTTAGCGGCAACTAACCCCTAGCATAGAGGTCGAGTGTGCGTCTCTTTGTTCCTTCCCGTCCTTTCTTTTCGTTCGCAGGATGCGCAGGCATTTCTGCTGAGCTGTTTGGAGGAAAGGAAACAGGACGACGCCCCAACCCTGGCAAGCCAAGGTTGCCGGGGGCTGCAGATCCAGATATCCGACCACAACAAGCCAAGGTTGCCGGGTGCTGCAGAATCAGATAAGTCTTTCATCCCCCACTCTACACTTCCGTATAGGGCCTGAACGTGCGAAACTTCACTCACTCTTATACCGCCGTGCTCCTTCTTTCCCGTGTCCAAAAACCTTTCTTTGGGCCGGAACTTGGTTGTAGTGCGATGGGAAGGGAACGAGTGAAGGGCCTAATCCTACTTTGCCCCTACCTCCGCCAAGGGCATGAGTGTACTCGAGCTATAGAGCAGGAGAACGGCAAGGTCTATTGCCGGGTGACGATGTTTATCTTAAAAATAACAAGCATTCATTCCTAGGTGTGGGCCTCGCTCACGCACAAAAGAACCCGGCAAACACCCTTTTCTTCATTAATACATTGTTAACAAGTACAATTCATACGGAATGTAAACATGAGCAAGGGGATTACAAGGTTTAAATCTAACAACTGCCCGCAGGTTTAAAAACTAAAAACAGATAAGATGCCTGTAATCCCTTTCTTGTCCCTCTCCCCAGGAAACGGACCAAGATGGCAGAAGGGCAAAAGGAGTGCCTAGGCGAGGTACGAGCAGCAGAAGACACCAAGAGAACATCCCGGTGGCCATCCAGAAGAGGGCTGGTGATGATGGCACCGGGAGAAGAGCCGAAAGATGAGGCAGCGGGCCTGTAATACGAGAAGAAGGCGTCGGTGCCATCGTACTCCGACTTTACGGCCCGCCACCCGCCTTCTTCGTCTTCTCCGGCCTTCCCACGCTAGCCGCCCAAGGAGGCAACCCCTAGAAGTTCAAGGAGCTGGCCCCGCCCCCGACAAATCGCTCTGTCGGGAGAAAGGCCAGGTGCAAATGACGGTGTTGTCAGCATCGCCCGAGGACGGTGTGTCCGACGCCTAGTTGGACCCGTCCCCGTCGTCCTCCCCACCGGTGTCCTCCTCGTCACTGTCGCTCGAGGAGGATCTTTCGTCATCGGTCGAGCTCTCCATGCAGCACCCTAGCCTGATTCCCGAGCGCCCGAAGACCTTGATGGAGAGCAAATCGCTCTCCACTAATTTGAAGTGGAGGACGTGCCCCTTCATCAAGCAGTGAGCGCGTGCAAAGGTCTTCCAACCCCGCCGGAGGAGCATCACATGAGGGAAGGGGAACCTTGTGTTCGCCCACATGTCGCTGTTGCAACACCCCTTCATGTGAAGCCTCAACCTCGGTGGCTGGTCAATCTCCAGCACCCTCGCAAATGCCTCGGGAAGGCGAAGGCGGCTGCACGGCGGCTCGTGCAACTGCAGGATAAACTCCAGCGCCGTGTCCCCGACAAGGCTGCTTGATGAAGCAGGCAGAGATGGTGGAGGAGATGGTGACGACGCAGTTGTCCCCCTTCCACGCCCACCTCTGCCTCGACCGCCTCGCCGACCGCGGCCCTGTCCGGCGCCTCTACCTCGAGCGCGGCCTTCACCTTGGGCGTCAGGCTCTTCCTTAACCGTCGCGGCTCTCTGGCGGGAGGAAGACCTAGTCGCCTCCACGGAAGGATGGCCACGACCACGCCCTCTCGCCATGGCAAGGGGAGGGAAGGGATCAAACTGGAAGAAGACGAATGCGGGAAGATGCTGTCCCTCTCCCCTTTTATAGGGGGATGGGGCCGAACGAGCCTGAGGGCGGCCGCCCCAATCAACCAATCCAGCCGCCGGGGGCGTGAGGAGACAGGTCCGACCTGCTGCTCCAATCAGCAGCGCTTGCCCCCCCCCCCCCCCCCCGCCTTAGCGTTAAAGCCCATACCATCTGTATCCACCGCTTGCCCTCCCCGAGGCATGGGGGACACGTGGCGGGCGAGCTAGGATTCAGATGACAAGTGGAACGGTCATTTCCCCCGCCCCGTGATCGTGGGGTGCAGGTGCCATAATGGCCACGACCCGAGTCCACTTAGTAAATGAGCCGCGCCCCTGCGGACTCCCCTGTTTTTATGGGGGGGGGGGGCGGGGACGCATACTACCTCTTTACTATTAACTGCGGTGTGATGCAAGCATGCTGTGATCACTCCATGCACGACCCCCACGTAATGCATTCGATGCGAGTCGTGGGGAAGTGCAACTGACGAAGGAATTACCACAGTAAAAACTCGGCCCCGCGTGCCCGCGTACCGTTCTGGGCCTAGCTCAACAACGCGTCGCGCTTATGTACGGCCCAGGCCCGGGGGCTCCTATCGGTGTACAAAAGTAGGGGCCCTCTTTGTACCCCTTTAGTTGTGCATGGGCAGTCAGAGCCGCACATGGGCCATGTTTAGCGGGGCAGAGGAAGGAAGCAAAGGTATAAGACTACCAGAGCAATGCTCAAACCAGGGGCGCAGAGGACAAAGTGACGAGATGGGCTTCCCCCGGCAAGAGCCTTGCCGGGGCGGCCTACGCAGCCCCGGCAAGGCCCGTGCCGGGGCAGCTCACCCAACACCAGCGTTACCGCCACCCTTGAGCCTGAGAGTTCCAACACCATCGACAACATTAGAACCAAGGCTCGGGAGGCGCCTGCATAGTGGCATGCAGATCTTTGTGAAGACAAAAGACCCGCGAGGCCTCGATGAGAACCACAAGACAAGACACCGGCGAGGCCCCTTGCCGAGGACGCCCACGAGGCCCTGGCAAGGCTCCTGCCGATGACATCCACGAAGCCCTGGCAAGACCCTTGCCGAGGTCGCTCACAAGGCCCCGGCAAGACCCTTGCCGGGAATATCAGCAAGGCCGCGGCAAGGCTTTGCCGCCCCGTCTCCGACCCACCAATTAAGCAAGTACCCACGTGGCAGTGCGTGGCTTCTAGACCAGCTAGTCAAGCACCTGCGTGGTGGCATGCAGATCTTCGTGAAGACCCTACCACCACACCAACTCAGCAGCCAGCCAGCCTACATGGCACTGCATGCCTCGTTGGCCTGGACGCGTGTCGAAGCAAGGCGAAGCAGCGACGGACGGGACGGGATTCATTGCCGTCCCCTATAAAGCAAGAGGACACCTAAGTAGCGTATTAAATGTGTTTTGTCCTGTAATGTCAGGCGATAAGCTTGTACACTGTACATACTTTCCACCTCCTGTGTGCAACTGTGGCGACCCCTTTGACCTATAAAAGGAGGCCCGAGGCGTACTGAGGATGGATTTGGACTTTTTGGGCTAGGCATGCACCGCAGCTAGTTCAAGAACTCAAGAACACTCAAATATACACCAAAGCAGGACTAGGGTATTAGGCATCCTCGCGGCCCGAACCTGGGTAAAATCTCCTTGTACTGATCACTAGACCCGCTCTTTGCACAACATCGCGCCCGCCAACCGTAGAAGGGATCCTCGTGATACCATAGGTGTCGTTTCCCCCGACAATATGTGATTTTCGGGAAGAAGAATCAACGCGAGATGATCCACGAGGTGGCCACGAGGCACCAGTCCGCGCCTAGGGGGTGGCCACGCCCTGGTGGCTGGTGAGCACCTCGTAAGTCGGTTGACCCCCTTCTTTCTCCGCAAGAAAGATAATATCCAGAAAAAATCATGTTAAAAGCCCAATCGAAGTTACAGATCTCCAGGAATTTAAGAACCGATTTTCGGCCAGAAAATAGGAACGCGAAATAGAAGAGAACAGAGAGAGAGAGAGATAGAGAGAGAGAGAGAGAATCTCGGAGGGGTTCCTGCCCTCCAGGAGCCATGGAGACCATGGACCAGAGGGGAAACTCTCCTCCCATCTAGGGGGGAGGCCAAGGAAGAAGAAGGAGGGGGGCTCTCTCTCCCTCTCTCCCGGTAGCGCCGGAACATCGTCGGGGACACTACAAAAAAAGACACATCTATGACATTTTGGGCGGAACGAAATTTTATCTGTCATGCTTATGACACTTCTATGACGATAATTGTGACAAAACCAGGTATCATCATAGATGTGGTGGGCTCCCACTTCTATGACAAAAAATCGTGATAGAAAATGGGCTTTTCGTCCTAGGCGGGCCGGAGACCCAGCTGCATGACATTCTTTGGGCCGTCCATGACGGGAAAAACCGTGGTAGAAGCGAGGGCGAGGAAAATATCGGGGAGTTCCTGGTTACGGTGGGTGGTCGGGGGCCGAGCGATGCGCGTTTCTCTCGTGCATGTATGCGCGTGGGTGCGAGGCATTGGGCTCTAACTGAACCCGAGCGAGGCGTTCGCCTACTGAACCCGAGCGATTGCACTGCAGGCTACGCGTCACTGAACCCGAGCGATTGATTGATCCCTTGCTGTTAACTGAACCCGAGTGATTCCTTTGCTACTGCTGCTAACTGAAGCCGATCGATGCTGCCTCTGGATGAACAGTGAGCGTTGTTGGGGGGGGGGGTTGGATGAACATCTCCCGATGGGGGGTTGGATGAACAGGACCCCGTGGTAGTAGAGGCCGTTGCCGCTGGATGAACAGGACCCCGATCGATCGAGCCTGTAGGAGGGTGGTTGAAAAGGACCCCGTGGAGGGCTAGATGAACAGGACGACCCCGTGGAGGGCTGGTTGAACTGTAGCCGGTGGAGGGCTGGATGAACAGTAGCCCGTGGAGGGGTGGTTCAACAGGACCCCGTGGAGAGGGCTAGTTGAACAATAGCCGGTGGAGGAGCGCGTGGTGGAGGATGGATGAACAGGAGCCCGTGGATGAATAGTCGCAGGTGGAGGCTGGAGGAGGTCGACGGTGGATGAACAGTAGCCCCTGGAGGCTGTCGGCGTTCTGGGAACAGGGGTCCCCAGACTTGCCTGCCTGCGGCCCACGGCGTGGCTATGCTAGCGGGCCTGCACGGCCCATCTTCATCAACAAAGCATTCAAGACCCTCGCACGGAGCCAAGCCTCGCGAGGCGGATGACGAAGACCTCCTCGGGAGCAGCCTCACCAGGCTGCCTCGCGAGGAGTGGAGATATCAATGCAGAGCAAACCTCACGAGGCTCTCGTGACATGAGCCATGACGATCGACACCAGGCGGGCGCCAGGCAGGCGCCAGCATCCTTGTTTCCTCTTTGGTGTTAAGGAAGCAAGTGCAGGCAAGGAGTACCGAGGCATCAGGCAAAGGTTGTCATATCGGTGCAAGGAGACCAGGACCAGAAGGACGGCAAGACGGAGGTCATCGTGGAGCCAAAGACGGCGTCACCGCCAGGGCCTTTTGCAGGCGAAGACCGCTTTTGTCAGGATAGCTTGTACTAGCTGTCCCCTTTCAAATTCGCCAGCCGTTGTTGGCTCCCTTCCCGCTCAATATTTGGGGAGAGGACCAGGGCCTATATAAGTAGAGCTAGCCACCACAAAGGGAAATGAGTTCTCATACACAAGTCCACAGAGCACAAGAACACCTCAACCTCAGGAGGCTGTTCTTCCCCTTGTACTGTTCTTCATCAGCCCAAGAGGCAATCCACCACCACACAATGAACTAGGGTATTACACCACAATGGTGGCCTGAACCAGTATAAATCCCGTGTCTTTCTGTGTTGCGAGTTCATCGAGTTCGTCCGCGAGATCTTAGTGAGCTAGGGCGTAGATCGGTAGGAGGGAAAGAACTTCGCGCGCACCCTAGAGTTCGAACCTTAAGGGTTTTGCCAGAACCCCACATCCGACATTTGGCGCGCCAAGTAGGGGTGCGCCGTAGCTTCCCTTCCGTCGATTCATCGCTCCGTCACTCCGTCGTCTCCATGGCGGACGCTCGCCGCGCTCGAGATGAGCGCCGGGCTGCCCTCACCGCCCGTGTTGCTCAGACGGCTCCTGTCGGCGGGCCACCTCGTCGTTCTCCGTCTCCTGCCGCTAACGCCGCTACCAGCCCGGCGGGGAACGAGCAGCAAGCGTCCTCGCTGCACCCATCGGTGCGGCAGGACGGCCGCATCGCCACTCCGTCGCTAACCCCGACCGGTTCCTCGTCCCATGCACGTCGCGCTCCCATGGACGCGTAGGCCGCGCTCCTCATGGCGAACGAGCTCCTGCGCTACCGCCCGGAACTAGGACTGGCTCGACCGCGTCGCCGAACTCGTCCGCTCCGCAGGGGGCTCCCTAGCCACCGGCGACGTGGCTCATGGAGCACCTCCACCACCTCTGCCCCAAGACGGTGCCCTGGCACCAAGGCACGCAGCCCCACGGCGTGATCCACTACGCCCGGTGCCCGCGCGCGAAAAGAGAAGTTGCCAAGAAATTCCTCGGCCGCGGGAAGCTGCACCCGCGCTCCCCGCGCCACCTCGCCAAGATCGCGCGCTGTCGGTGTTCTGGGAACGGGGGTCCCTAGACTTGCCTGCCTACGGCCCAAAGCGCGGCTAAGCCAGCAGGCCGTACGGCCCGTCTTCATCACCAAGGCATCCAAGACCCTCGCGAGGGTCCAAGCCTCGCGAGGCGGATGACGCAAGACCTCCTTTGGAGTGGCCTAGACAGGCAGGCTCACGAGGAACGGAGATATCAAGGCGGGGCAAAACCTCACGAGGCTCTCGTGACGTGAGCCATGACGAACGGCACTAGGCGGGCGCCAGAGCGCGCAGCGTCCTTATTTCCTCTTTGGTGCTAAGGAGGCCAGTGCAGGCGAAGAGTACCGAGGCATCAGGCAAAGGTTTATATTGGTACAACGAGACCAAGACCAGGAGGACGGCGAGACGAAGGTCATCGTGGAGCCCAAGACGGCGTCACCACCAGAGCTTTTCGCAGGCGAAGACCGCTTTTGTCAGGATAGCTTGTACTTGCTGTCCCCCCTTCAAATTTGCCCGCTGTTGTTGGCTCCCTTCCTGTCTTAGTAACTGGCCACGGGTAGCCATGCCGACTACCCTTGGCTCTTCAGAAAATTTATTAGGCCTTTGGGCCTTCAAGCACTCCAAGCACTTGGGCCGCCTTCCCTGGCCGGCTACCACTAAAGCCGACTCCCGGAAGGCGGCCCAGCCTCACCGACTCCTCCCTAGGACGACTGGGGGGTGGCCGACTCTAAGAAGCCGGCCAAGAAGGACGCCGACTCCTAGAAGCTGGCCAAGACCACAACCACTCCTACATAACGGCGACCTGACGGGGTATGGCCATAGTGCGGCCCACGACCCCCGAAGCCCGAGGCGGGCATGGCTGCAGGAGGCCGTACGGGAGGGACGTCTCCCGTGCGGCTCGGCACTGTAGCCACGCTAGCCTCGACGTCATCCACGACCCACTCCTGTACGGCCCAAGGACTGTGGGCCCCTTCAGCCAGAGAGAGGCGTGAAGGCGGCCCGGCTTTTCCTAGTCGGCCAAGAGTATAGCCGGCCTCCAGAAGCCGGCTACTCCCTTCCTCGAAGCAGGAGCCCCATTAAGGAGACAAGACGAGGTGAGGCTACAGTGATAGCCCCCGGGGCGGCCCGCTGTAGCCATGCTTACCACGACAAAGCCCTCATCATCAGAGGCGCGGCTACAGTAAGTAGCCGCCGACAAGACCCTAGGCGGTGGGACCGGCCTGTCGACCAAGAAGCCGGCAGCCGGCGGGACCCACTAGCCGGCGGGACCCAGCAGCCGGCGGAGAAGCCGGCGAGCGTAGACACTGACGGCTGGGACCAGATTCCAGTCGGATTACCATTGAACCCCCGGGGGGTAGGCCTATATAAACCCCCCGGAGCACCCATGCAAAGGGTTCGCTTCTGGATTGGCCTTGGAGCATAGTTGGCTTCTAGGTTAACACCCACGCATAGCACACACACCATAGATAGAGAGAAGCAAGAGCTAGCCTTGTTCTTCTTCTCCCATGATCCCAACAGCTCTAGGAGCGATTGTAGCTACCCTTTATCGATCTAGTGATCATGCGGAGACCCCGTAGAGTAGGACTAGGGGTGTTATCTCCTCGGAGAGCCCCGAACCTGGGTAAGATTCGCCGGCGTGCATGTCTTCGCCTCATCCCGTTTCCAGGCACCGGCGACGTTTTATTGGCTCCCACAATGATAAGCCATCCCTTGGCATATGTCGCACCAACCACCCGACATTTGGCGCCCACCGTGGGGCCAGGTGCACCGTCGTCCGGAGACCTGTTCTGGACGGGAACCCTCTTCCTTCCCCACGAGCGCAGCCAGCCTGCTGCGCCCGATGGCGTTTGCCCCGACGCGCTGCAAGGCGTCGACGACGCCTGCGCAGCGAGCCGCCTCGCCGATCTGCTCGGCGAGACTCGCATCTCCGACGAGCCTGCGTCCGACGCAGGCACCGACTACCCCGAGAGCCGCCTCGTCAGCCTCCTGGACCAACTTCACGTCTCCAGCAAGCCTGCTGCGGACATGGAGTCGGTCGGCTCCACCGACCCGATGCTCATCGACTCCGACACCGCGTCGCTCGACGCCTACCCCTCCGACGTGGTGGGCTTCGACGACCCCCTCCCTCGAGCTGACAGCGGCAGCAGCGCTGTCACCGAAGTGCTGGTGATCAGCCACGTCTCCAACTCGGGCGAGAACGCCCGCGACGCTCAGCAAGCGGCGATGCACGACCTCTCCGTCCCCATCCCGGCCGACGCCGACGCTAAGACCCTGGAGGCACGCCGCCTTGCCCTCATCGCGGAGGGCAAGAAGATAGCCTCAATGAGACGCCTCACCGAGGCCCACCAGCGCGAAGTCGACCGCGCTGCCTTCGGGACGCCGCCGCCAAGCGGCCCGAGCCAAGCCGGCTTCGTCCAGAAGCGCGACGCAGCCGTTGCCAGCATGCTGGGCGCAGATCGCCCCGTCTACGCCACCCCGCTCGAGAATCTGCGAGCCGCTCAGGCGGCTGCAGAGGAACTCAATGGGCTGGGAGCCGATGAGCTCCCCTACATGACGAGACGGATCCAGCAGCTGATCGACGCGGTTGCAGAACGGCACGAAGCTGGCGCCCGAGCTGATAGCCATCCCCCGCGCCGAGAGCACGCGGCGACGTCCCGCTCGCCGACTACGAGTGGTGCGCGCCAGAAGAAAGACAAGGAGCCAGCTGCCAGCCGCAGCCGGACTCGCATTACCATCGAGCGCGACGCGGATGGCCGCCCTCGAGCTGTAGAGCACCAGGGAAACCTGCCTCCTTCCCCGCCTCGAAGAGAAAGACGCCTCACTCCACCGCCTGTCACCCATCCGACTCTTGGCGACCGACTCGGCCGCCGAGAAGGAGTCGGCGAGAACGATGCCCGCCACAGGATCGACCGCCTTGCTCGATCCTTGGCGTTAGAAGAAGAAGACGATGTCGGCCCGCCATGCTTTGGCCCCCGCATCCGCGACGAGCCCTTTCCCAAAGGGTTCTCGCTTCCCAGAGACACACCGAAGTACAACGGCTCAGTGAAGCCGGAAGATTGGCTCATCGACTACTCCACAGCCGTCAGCATCGCCAACGGCAATCGGCGCGTCGCCGTGAAGTATGTCCCCTTGATGCTGCAAGGCACGGCGCGCACATGGCTCAACAGCCTCAAGCCCTACAGCATCAACAACTGGCTGGACTTCACCGAAGTTTTCATCCGCAACTTCACCAGCACCTACAAGCGGCCTCCCAAGCCTCGCCAGCTCTCCCTCTGCGTCCAGGGGCCCAACAAGTCGACCCGCGACTACCTCACGCGATGGGCCGAGCTCCGCAACTCCTGCGAGGGAGTGCACGAGGTCCAGGCCATCGAGTATTTCACCGCCGGGTGCCGAGAGGGCACCCTCCTCAAGCACCGACTCCTCTGCGACAAGCCGGCTACCCTCGATGAGTTGCTGATCACCGCCGACAAGTATGCCACTGCCGACTCCTCCATGAAGACCGAGCTCCGAGTGGACGCCTCGGGGAAAGTAGTTGCTCCGGCTCCCAAGACGTCGGCCGGTGACCCTAACCGGCGCCCGTACCAGAACGACCACAAGCGCAAGGGCCCCATGCCGACTTCCTCCAGTCGGCAGGAGGCCAGCATTGAAGACGAGCAGCCCGAAGAGCGGCCCGCTCCCAAGAAGAAGGGTGGTCGGCCGCCCTGGCAGCCGTCTTTCTCCTACGAACAAGCACTCGATGCTCCCTGCAAGTTCCACAGCGGCGCGAAGCCGTCCAACCATACGACACGGAAATGCCACTGGCTCACCCGCATCACCAAGGGCGAAGGGATGGTGCCGCCTCCGCCTCCCGGCCCGCCGCCACCAGCTCCCCAGCAGCCGGCGGCCCGGCCGGCAGTCGGCGCCATCCAAGACGAGTTCCCCGAAGCGCACGACGGCTACATCATCTTCACAAGTCAAGTCGACGACAAGCGCAGCCGACGCCGGCAGCACCAAGAAGTAAACGCAGTCGCCTCTAGCACCGCCGAGTTCATGCACTGGTCGGAAAAGCCCATCAGCTGGAGCCAGGTCGACCACCCAGAGGTGATGCCTTCGCCTGGCTCCTATGCTATGGTCTTGGACGTCACCCTTGCGACGGAGAGGCGAGCTACCAGATTTTCCCGCGTCCTGATAGACGGCGGAAGCAGTATCAACATACTGTACCGCGATACCATGGACAAGCTGAACATCAAAGCAAAGGAGCTCATGCCGAGCCGCACCGTCTTCCACGGTATCGTACCCGGCTTATCTTGCTCTCCAATCGGCAAGATCAAAATGGATGTTCTCTTCGGAGACAAAGATCACTTTCGCCGGGAAGCAATATGGTTCGAGGTGGTGGATTTGGAGAGCCCCTATCACGCGCTACTTGGCCGACCAGCGTTGGCCAAGTTCATGGCTGTG
The DNA here is from genome assembly GCF_002575655.3 of Aegilops tauschii subsp. strangulata. Classification (NCBI taxonomy): domain Eukaryota; kingdom Viridiplantae; phylum Streptophyta; class Magnoliopsida; order Poales; family Poaceae; genus Aegilops; species Aegilops tauschii. Next base: position 435,073,941 of record NC_053038.3, read on the forward strand.
CCCCACTATGCCTACCTGAAGATGAAGATGCCGAGCTCGAAGGGGATCATCACGGTAGCCAGCGACTACAAGAAGTCCATCGAGTGTGCCATGGCCAGCAGCCGGCTGGCCGAGTCCCTCGTGGTGGCAGAAGAGAAGAAGATGTTGGAACGGGTTGTGGCCATGGCCGGCAAGCAGCCGGCCTTGTCCCCCAACCCCAAGGACTGTGATGCGCAGGGCTCCTTCCAGCCTGCCAAAGAGACGAAGAAGATACCTCTAGACCCGGAGCACCCGGAGAGGTTCGCCGTGATTGGGGCAAACTTGGACAGCAAATAGGAAGGCGAGCTCGCCGACTTCCTCCGTCAGAATCGAGACATCTTTGCATGGTCCCCAAAGGACATGCCGGGTGTCCCGAAGGATTTCACCGAGCACAAATTACATGTCCGAGCTGATGCGAAGCCGGTCAAGCAACCCCTCCGCCGACTATCAGAAGAGAAGCGAAGAATCGTGGGAGAAGAGATAGCCCGGCTCCTTACAGCCGGCTTCATCATGGAAGTGTTCTTTCCAGAATGGCTTGCCAATCCAGTTCTGGTTTTGAAGAAGAATAACAAGTGGCGCATGTGTATAGACTACACTAGTTTGAACAAGGCCTGCCCAAAGGATCCGTTTGCTTTGCCACGGATTGACCAAGTGATAGACTCCACAGCCGGATGCGAGCTGTTAAGTTTTTTGGATGCATACTCAGGGTATCATCAGATCAAGTTGGACCCGGCTGACCGCCTGAAGACTGCCTTCATCACACCCTTTGGAGCTTTCTGCTACCTGACAATGACATTCGGCTTGAGAAACGCCGTTGCCACTTTTCAGCGTTGCATGCAGAAATGTCTCTTGAAACAACTCGGCAGAAATGCCCACTTCTATGTAGACGACATTGTGGTGAAGACAGAGAAGCGCGGTACCTTGCTGGAAGACCTGAAGGAAACATTTGCCAACTTGCGCCGATTCCAGATCAAGCTCAACCCCGAGAAGTGCGTGTTCGGAGTGCCAGCCGGCCAGCTGCTAGGCTTCCTGGTCTCCGAACGCGGCATTGAGTGCAACCCTGTCAAGATCAAAGCCATCGAGAGGATGGAGATTCCCACCAAGCTGCGAGATGTGCAGAAGTTCACTGGCTGCTTAGCCTCCCTGAACCGTTTTATCAGCCGACTAGAAGAGAAGGCCCTCCCCCTGTACCGACTCATGAAGAAGTCGGCTCACTTTGAGTGGAATGATCAAGCCGACCAAGCCTTCCATGAGTTGAAGAAAATGTTGACCACTCCGCTTGTCCTGGCTGCGCCGACTGAGAAGGAGCCCATGCTCCGCTACATCGCCGCGACAAGCCGAGTCGTCAGCACTGTTGTTGTGGTCCAGTGCCCGGAGGAAGGCCGAGCCCAGCTGGTCCAGAGGCCGGTCTACTATCTCAGCGAAGTACTGTCCAGCTCAAAGCAAAACTACCCGCACTACCAGAAGATGTGCTATGGGGTGTACTTCGCTGCCAAGAAATTGGAGCCCTACTTCCAAGAGCACCCCATCACGGTCGTGTGCACTGCCCCGCTCGCCGAGATCATAGGCAGCCGGGATGCATCCGGCCGGGTGGCCAAATGGGCCATTGCCTTGGCGCCCTACACGATTTTCTATCAACCCCGCACCGCCATCAAGTCGCAAGCATTGGCCGACTTCCTCGTCGACTGGGCCGAGACCCAGTACTTACCGCCGGCTCCCGACTCCACCCATTGGCGGATGCACTTTGACGGGTCCAAGATGCGCACCGGCTTGGGAGCCGGCAACGTCCTCACCTCTCCCAAAGGCGACAAGCTCAAGTACACCCTGCAGATCCACTTCGCCGCCTCCAACAACGTGGCCGAGTACGAGGCGCTCGTACATGGGCTCCGGCTAGCCAAAGAACTCGGCATACGCCGGATCCTGTGCTACGGCGACTCAGACTTGGTGGTCCAGCAATCATCTGGCGACTGGGACGCCAAGGACGCAAACATGGCAAGCTACCGTTTCCTCGTCCAGCAGATGAGCGGATACTTCGAAGGGTGCGAGTTCCTTCACGTGCCAAGGGCCGACAACGACCAAGCAGATGCCCTAGCATGGATCGGCTCCACCCGACAAGCCATACCGACTGGCGTCTCCCTCCAGCGCCTCCTCAAGCCGTCCATCAAGCCGTCTCCAGAGTCGGATTCCATCTTCGTACCGCCTGCGCCTGAAACAGCCGGATCCGGCTCAAGAAATCCCGCGGGCGGCACGGGGACTTCGACGACTGCCCCGGGGACTGACGTAGTCGCACCCGGCCCAGGGACTTCAGAACCCGGCCCGGGGACTGCAGCAGTCGGCCCGGGGACTGCAACGACACAAGAAGCGGTGGTCGACTCCAATACAACACCCAACCCACCCACCCGAGTCATGGTAGCCACATTAACAGCAGAAGAAGTCACAGCTCCCTCATGGGCCAAGCCATCCTCAAGTTCCTAGTCAGCAGAGAGCTGCCGGCTGATGAGATCGCAGCAAGACTAGTGCAACGATGAGCCACAGCATACACAATAATTAACAGGGAGCTTGTGAAGCGCAGCGTCACTGGAGTCTTCCAGCGTTGCGTCGAGCCAGAAAAAGGAGTGGCAATCCTCAAAGACATCCACCAAGGCGAATGCGGCCATCACGCCGCCTCAAGATCCCTCATGGCCATGGGTTCTTCTGGCCGACTGCCTTGGAGGATGCTAAAGAAATAGTCAAGAGCTGCAGAGGATGTCAAGTCTTCAGTTCCAAACAACACCTGCCGGCTTCTGCCCTCAAGACCATTCCCCTCACCTGGCCTTTTGCCGTCTGGGGACTGGACATGGTGGGCCCTTTCAAGACAGCCCGCGGTGGCTTGACACATCTACTCGTTGCTGTGGACAAGTTCACAAAGTGGATTGAAGCCAAGCCAATTAAGAAGCTGAACGGGCCGACTGCCGTGACATTCATCACCGACATCACTACTCGGTACGGCGTGCCGCACAGCATCATCACCGACAACGGCACGAACTTCGCCAAAGGCGCACTGGCACGTTTCTGCGCGACACAGGGCATCCGACTGGACTTAGCATCCGTTGCCCACCCGCAGTCAAACGGCCAGGTCGAGCGAGCAAATGGACTTATCCTCTCCGGCATCAAGCCCCGACTGGTTGTACCACTGGAGCGATCGGCCGGCTGCTGGCTCGAAGAGCTGCCGGCTGTCCTCCGGAGTCTGCGCACTACACCCAACAAGTCAACCGGCTTCACTCCATTCTTCCTTGTGTACGGTGCCGAGGCTGTCATCCCAACAGACATCGAGTTCGACTGGCCTCGGATCACCATGTACACGGAGGAGGAAGCCAAAGAAGCAAGAGAAGACGGCGTCGACCTACTGGAAGAAGGCCGGCTGTTAGCCCTCAGCCGGTCCGCCATCTACCAGCAAGGCCTGCGCCGCTACTACAACCGCAAGGTCAAGCCAAGATCCTTCCAAGAGGGCGACCTTGTGCTCCGGCTGATCCAGCGAACAGCCGGCCAGCACAAGCTCTCGGCCCCTTGGGAAGGCCCCTTCGTCGTCAGCAAGGCACTCGGCAACGACTCCTACTACTTGATCGACGCGCAAAAGCCAAGAGCACGCAAGAGAGACGACTCCGGCAAGGAGTCGGAGCGACCATGGAATGCAAACCTCCTAAGACGATTTTACAGCTGAAAAGCAGTATGTATCATGCTACCCCTTTTGTATTAAGTTACAAACCAACAGGCCCCCCGAACAGTACTCGGGGACTGCCTTTTATTTATCTATGAATGACGAGTGTCATATCCATGAATGTATTATTACATTTTGAATTCTTGTCCGGCACCGAGTCCGACTAGTCGGCCCGGGGACTGGCCGCCTTGAGCTATATCCTAAGTTCTTCCCGAAGTCGGCAAAGTAGTGCGCCGGCTCCCAAGTCCTCTCTTGTTGAAAGTCGCAGCTCAAAGAACTGACTGTCCGACTAGCAAGAGAGAAGACAGAAAGGACGCCCACACGAAAAATGGCTAAGGAACAACTAACCTATATAGCAAAAAGACGGCCTCCATATATGCCTGCCGACTGTCACAGCAGCCGGCTGGCCGGCTTCCTAAAAAACTTAGCTTAAGTCCGGCAGAGCTAAAAGTACTTCCCCCTCCCCAATCGGGCAGGCACTCCCCGGCTACGGATTGCAGAGCAACTGTTTGACTAGGGAGGCGGCAACCAAGGGAGGGCGGCAAAGGAAAAAAGCGGAAGGACAAAAAGCGAAAGTACAAGGAAAGACCGATTGCATAACTTATATACATAAAGCCGCCCACAGGCCGGCAACAGACTTAAGTTTGAATACACCCAGTGGGTGGAATTGTGCAGACTTATCCAAACATTGTTCAAAAGTAACAAGACAGGAAAACAAAAGAAAGAAGACTAAGGCGCGACTTGGAGGCCGAGCTGGTCGGTGAAGGCAGCTCGCCGGCTGAAGGAGTGGCCGCCTAGCTGGTCCCGGCTTGACCACCTCCCGCGGCAGGAGACGCACTCGCACGCGACGTAGTGCTGGAGGCGCGGTCAGGCTGGCCGGCTTCTCCACCAGCCGGCTCGGCGTCTTCACCCTCCTCCTCCTCCTGCTCGCCCTCGTCGCTGGAGTCGATCTCCTCCGCCGAGTCCTCGCCGTGCGCCGGGTCCAGCCCGAACCAATCTTCCGGCTGGGCGACTCCATTGTCGTCCACCTCGGGGGCGAAGACGTTGGTGTCGGTGTAATCGGCGATCGCTGAAGCCCGCCGAACGATTGCCGGCCGCGCCGGCTCCAGCTCCGTGTCGGCTTGCTGCCGCCAGGTCGCCAGCTGGTCCAGGTTCAGGCCGGGATACCAGGCCTTGATGAACTCCAGCGCCCGCCTGGCGCCGGAGCGAGCCACTGACGCCTTCCAAGCCTCGAAGCGGCCGACTGCCACCTCCAGCCAGTCGGCGGTCCGACTGGGGTGCGAGGGACCACTTGGCCGGGCCAGAGGGCGGCCAAGACCTGCGATCCCGCGCGCTGAAGCCGGCGGAGCGGCCTGTGAGCCGGCTGGATGCGAGCCTGGATCGCCAGGAGCTGTTCCTCCAGCGAGCGGCCGGCGGTTGGCGAGATCTCAAAGCCGGCTTGCCTCTTCGCCTGGCGACGGGCTTCGATTGCCTGGTTGGCGGCAGTGGAATAGCCGGGGAAGTACTCTGCGCGAAGAAGAAAAGGAAAGAAAAACACCAAAATCAGAAAAACAAGTCAAATGGCAGATGGCAAGAAAGGACGAAGGGGTAGACGACTACCCGTCAACCAGGTCCTCAATCTGGCCATAGCCGGAGACTAGAGTCTGCCTGGCCTCTACCCAGCCGGCCGCCTCCGTCTCGAACTCGGCCTGGAGGGCGGCTTCGCGATCCTACGCAGCCTTCAGCGCAGCCTTGTGGCCTTCCTCCTGATCGGCCAGCTTCTTGACCAGGCGGTCGCGCTCCTGCACCAAGGCGGCGAGCTCCGCGTCCTTGGCACGAATAGCAGTCTGGGACTCCCCCAGCTGTGCCCTTAGACTGGCGTTGGCCGCTGCAGAGATAGAAGAAGAAGAAGAACAATGAGAAATCATCAAGAAAGATCCGAGCCGACTGCTCAGCAGTCGGCCCGAATCTCGGGGACTACACCCAGTGGGTGCGCTGACGCGCCCCCACATGAGAAAAAGATCAAGTCACATACCTCGGCTTTCAGTGAGATCGGCAGTCTTCTGAGTCAGCTCCCGAGCCTGGGAGTTGAAGGCGGCCGCTCGGAGGTTGTGGTAGTCCTGCAAGACGGACAGAAGACCGATATAAGAACAAAAGCAGCAAAAACAAAATCTCCAAGAAGTTCCAAGCCGCCTGCTCAGCAGCCGACTCGGAACTCGGGGACTACACCCAGTGGGTGCGCTGACGTGCCCCCACGAGAGAAATCAAGTTCAAGAAAGAACAAGATGAGAATACTAACCCGGATGGCTGCCCGCGTGGCGAGGAATTCGTTGGTGAACTGCCTCAGCGCCGCGGCTTGGCTTTGCAGCCGGGTCCGGACGTCTTGTGCAGCGACGTTCACCACGGCTGACCCTCCACCCGGCGTCCACCCTGAGGTAGCGTTGGCCGCCTCCGTGTCTTGGGCCGACGAGCTGGAGCCCACGGCCGGCTGTGGCTCCGACGCAGCCTTCTGCGGTTCAGACGCGGCCTTCCCTGCGCGCCGGCTTGGCGGAACCCGGACCGCCACCTCAGCCCCCGCGGCTGGCTCGCCCTCCGCCGACTGTGCGGGCGCAGGCTCAGGCTGGCGGCCTTGGGTCGCCCTAGTCGGAGGAGTCGGCCCCGGCGCCTCCCCCAAGATGACGACGTCGTCGCCGCTTCCTCCCAGCCCCGGCTGGGAACCGCTGGCTCCCCCTGGCGAGGGATCCACGTCCCCGGGCGCCATGGTGCGCAGGGGGGTGACCATCAAAGCCTCCCCTGCCGCCGCTTCGGCCTCGGCCTCTGCCTGGAACTTGGCTGCGGACTCGGCGAGCGCCTTCGCCGCCTCCTCCTCCCGAGCTGCCTGGGCGGCGGCTGCCCTCTGTGCCTCCGCCTCCCGCGCTTCCTGCTCCTCCCACGCCTCCCACGCGTTCCTTTCCGTCGCCTCCAGGAGGGCGGCGCGGGGATCCACGCGGCGGGTGGTGCTCCCAGAGCCCCCTGGCGACTCGACGATGGAGCCGGCAGCCGCCCGCTCAAGTGACAGCGGAGCTCTGACCATTGAAAAAGAAGATGAAGATTCAAGAACCACCAAAGGAAAGAAAGAAGAACAGTACATAGAAAGAGAGAACTTACGCCGACACAGTCTGCGGCTGCTTCACCACTTTGCGGAAGCGTGCCGCCTTCGCGGCCGCCTCTTCCCGCCTGGTGGCCGCCGCCCCAACCCTGGGCTACTTCGTCCGGCTACCGGACATGCCCTGGGTGGCGCGACGTTTCTGGCCTCTACCCCGAGCAGGCTGCGCGCCGGAGGAGCCCGCGCCGTGTCCGGATGTCAGCTGGCGGTGCGGGACGGCTTCGGCTTCGTCCTCGTCCGGCCAGTCGTCGAAGGTAGCGGTGAACCCGGAGCCGCCTGCTTTGCCGCCGGCTTGGCCGCCGGCCGGCTCGGCGGCGTCCTCCATATGGACCACCCCCAGGTCGGGGTCCTCCTGGTCGTATTCGGTCCGGTCGGGGACGAAGCGGCGCTCCACGTCTGTCCCGCCGGCCGGCCGAAGAAGAGGACTCTGTCAAAAGAGCAAGCCGACTGAGTTAGAGTCGGCCCAGAGGAACTCGGCGACAAAGCTGAGAGAGAGAGAGAGAGAAAAAGGGACGAGGGGAGCGTACCGTAGGCGGAGGATTGGCGCGGCTGTATGGCTCCTTGCCGAATTGCCAGTCTTCGGAAAGTTGGCAGTTGGCGAGGTAATTCACCATGTCGGCGGCGTCGGGCTGCGGCATCTCCTTGGTGCACATCCGGCACGGATCGAGCTGGCCGCTCATCTGACAGATCAGATGAGGCCGGCTCTGGAGCGGAAGGACCCGGCGCGTGACGAACGCGGCCAGGAGGTCGGGCCCCGTCAGGCCCTCCGACTGGACCATCACCCGCAGGCGGGCGATGGCGGCGTTTCCTCCCTGCGACAGCGTCACGGCCCGGAAGGACCACTGGGGCAGCCTGCCCGCCGGTGGGCCGGCCACGTAGGCCGGCAGGTTGAGGTAGTCGCCCCGGGGAGCGATGCTCCGACCGTAGAAGTATGACTTCTGCCACTTCTTCACCGATTGGATCAGCGTGATGACGGGGAAGGGGTTGTCGGCGCCTGATCTCCGCGACGCGATGAAGGCGCCGGTCTGAGCCGGCACGCCCCGCACGCGCGTGCCCAGCTTCGACTGGAAGAACTCCCCCCAGAGCTCGAGGGTGGGGAGGATGCCAAGATAGCCCTCGCACAGGGTGACGAAGGCCTACAGCAGCACCACCGCGTTGGGGGTGAGGTGGTGCGGCTGGAGCTCATAGAATTCCAGCCAGGAGCGGAAGAAGGCGCTCACTGGCAGGCTGAAGCCGCGCAGGAAGTGCGAGCGGAAGACCACCCCGCGCGAGGCGGACCTCCACCTTGTCCGCGCTGGGCAGACGCCGGGTGTCGCGGAGGAAGTCGATGTGGTCGTTATGGACAATGGAGCCATCCCAATCCCCGCCAAGCTGCTCTACGTGGGGAGGCATAGCGGAAGCTAGCACGGCAGCGGAGGAGTGTGCGGAGGAAGAGCGCGGCGGCGAGGCGCTGTCGCGAGAACGAGCAAGGCGAGAAGACGGTGGAAGTAGGAGGAGCGTGCGAGGGCCTGCCGCCCTCCACCTCCCCCTACTTATAACCTCACGCGGCCGAAGAGGCCGGACGTGGGGGGGGGGGGAGACGTGGCATTAACTGCGCCCACTCCCCCCACGTCTCGCGTTTATTACGCATAAGTGCGAGCCGAAACTGCCGCACGGAACGTGCGGGCGGTTTCGGGATACAAAGGATCCGCGCCTGGGCTAGGGCGCGGACGTGGCGGGCCCCCTCCCTGCGGCGACGTCCCGTCGCACGCGTGGGCTGGCAGGCTTTCCGGCCACGTGGCACACCAACGGCCCGAGGCCGGCCCGCGGCCCGGTGCACGTACCTGCGGGTTCCCGCCCCCCGACTCCAGAAGAATTCGACTAAGGCGGCACGCCTGACCAAGGCCGGCTCCTAGCTGCCGGCTCGTCACGATAGGAAGCTGATCGAGCTGCTTGAACCCCACTCCACCTCGAAGCCCAATCAGCTTCGGGGACTACTGTCGGAGTAACTGGCCACGGGTAGCCATGCCGACTACCCTTGGCTCTTCAGAAAATTTTTCAGGCCTTTGGGCCTTCAAGCACTCGAAGCACTTGGGCCGCCTTCCCTGGCCGGCTACCACTAAAGCCGACTCCCGGAAGGTGGCCCAGCCTCACCGACTCCTCCCTAGGACGACTGGGGGGTGGCCGACTCTAAGAAGCCGGCCAAGAAGGACGCCGACTCCTAGAAGCTGGCCAAGACCACAACCACTCCTACATAACGGCGACCTGACGGGGTATGGCCACAGTGCGGCCCACGACCCCCGAAGCCCGAGGCGGGCATGGCTGCAGGAGGCCGTACGGGAGGGACGTCTCCTGTGCGGCTCGGCACTGTAGCCACGCTAGCCTCGACGTCATCCACGACCCACTCCTGTACGGCCCAAGGACTGCGGGCCCCTTCACCCAGAGAGAGGCGTGAAGGCGGCCCAGCTTTTCCTAGTCGGCCAAGAGTATAGCCGGCCTCCAGAAGCCGGCTACTCCCTTCCTCGAAGCAGGAGCCCCATTAAGGAGACAAGACGAGGTGAGGCTACAGTGATAGCCCCCGGGGCGGCCCACTGTAGCCATGCTTACCACGACAAAGCCCTCATCATCAGAGGCGCGGCTACATTAACCAGCCGCCGACAAGACCCTAGGCGGTGGGACCGGCCTGTTGACCAAGAAGCCGGCAGCCGGCGGGACCCACTAGCCGGCGGGACCCAGCAGCCGGCGGAGAAGCCGGTGAGCGTAGACACTGACGGCTGGGACCAGATCCCAGTGGGATTGCCATTGAACCCTAGGGGGGTAGGCCTATATAAACCCCCCGGAGCACCCATGCAAAGGGTTCGCTTCTGGATTGGCCTTGGAGCATAGTTGGCTTCTAGGTTAACACCCACGCATAGCACACACACCATAGATAGAGAGAAGCAAGAGCTAGCCTTGTTCTTCTTCTCCCTTGATCCCAACAGCTCTAGGAGCGATTGTAGCTACCCTTTATCGATCTAGTGATCATGCGGAGACCCCGTAGAGTAGGACTAGGGGTGTTATCTCCTCGGAGAGCCCCGAACCTGGGTAAGATTCGCCGGCGTGCATGTCTTCGCCTCATCCCGTTTCCAGGCACCGGCGACGTTTTATTGGCTCCCACAATGATAAGCCATCCCTTGGCATATGTCGCACCAACCACCCGACACTTCATGCTCGATATTTGGGAAGAGGACTAGGGTCTCTATAAATAGGTCTAGCCACCACAGTAGGGGGGACGGGATCTTCTTAGCTTGATCCAACCCGATCGAGAGCCTAGCCACAAGAACACCTCACCTGAGGAAGTTGTTCTTCCCTTGTACTGTTCATCATCAGCCCAAGAGGCAATCCACCACCACCACGCTGGAGTAGGGTATTACACCACAATGGTGGCCCGAACCAGTATAGATCTCGTGTCTTTCTGTGTTGCGAGTTCGTCGAGTTCGTCCGCGAGATCTTAGCGACCTAGGGCATAGATTGGTAGGAGGGAAAGACTTCACGCGCACCCCAGTGTTCGAACCTTAAGGGTTTGCTGGAACCCCACATCCGACATTTGGCGCGCCAGGTAGGGGTGCGCCGTAGCTTCCCTTCCATCAGTTCGTCGCTCCGTCGCTCCATCGTCTCCATGGCGGACGCTCGCCGTGCTCGAGCTGAGCGTCAGGCTACCCTCACCGCCCACGTCGCTCAGACGGCTCCCGTTGGCGGGCCACCTCGTCGTTCACCGGCTCCCGCCGCCAACGCTGCCACCGGCCCGGCAGGGAACGAGCAGCAGGCGTCCTCGCTCCATCCTTCGGTGCGGCAGGACGGCCGCAACGCAACTCCATCACTGACTCCTGCCGGTTCTTCGTCCCATGCGCACCGCTCTCCCATGGAGGCACGGGCCGTGCTCCTCGCGGCAAATGAGCTCCTGCGCTACCGCCCCGTCGACGACCTCTATGAGGAGTGGCTCGACCGCGTCGCCGAGCTCGTCCGTGCCGCAGGGGGCTCTCCGGCGCCGCCCCACTCTCTGCCTCCTCCTCAACCAGCAGCGGGCGACGGGGCTCATGGTGTGCCTCCACCACCTCAGCCCCAAGACGGAGCCTTGGCACCAAGGCGCGCGGCTCCGCGGCGTGATCCGTCACGCCCGGCGCCCGCGCGCGAAGAGAGAAGCTGCCAAGAAATTTCGCGGCCACAAGAAGATGCACCTGCGCTCCCCGCGCCACCTCGTCAAGACCGCGCACCGCCCGCAACGGCGCAGCGTGGACCTCGTCAAGACCAAGCTCCACCTCCGAAGCGGGCCCTAGCGACCACGACTGGCTGTTGCGCCTTCACCCCCGAGCTGCGTAGCGTCGCCTGGCCAGGCAAGTTCAAGTCGGATCTGCCTCCTCGATACGACGGCACCGCCGACCCCGCAGAGTTCCTACAGCTCTATGAGCTGAGCATCGAAGCGGCCAACGGCGATGAAAAAGTCATGGCGAACTGGTTTCCCATGGCTCTCAAGGATGGAGCTCGCTCCTGGCTCCTGAACCTGCAGCATGGCTCGATCTCCTCCTAGGACGAGATGCGCGACCGCTTCGTCGCCAACTTTCAGGGCACTCGCGACCGCACCGGCCGCGGGTGACCTGGGCCGCATCAAGCAGCAACCGGGAGAGACCATCCAGAAGTACATCCAGCGCTTCAACAACACCCGCCTCAAGATCCCCAAGGTCACGGACGAAGCCATCATCTCCGCGTTTTCCGACGGCGTCCGTGACGTCAAGATGAAGGAAGAGCTCGCCATCCACGAGGAGCTTTGCACCTCTCAAGAGCTGTTCAACCTGGCGACCAAGTGCGCAAGAGCCAAGGAGGGGCGCCTCTCTCTCCTTGAGCCGCCAGCCGCAGGCGCGGAGGAGAAGAAGGCCAAGGCAAAGGACGTGAAGCGCAAGGAGGCAACTATGCTCGCAGCGGAGCCCGACACCAAGCGGGGCAGAGATCAGCCCGAGTCATCCAAGAAAGGCCGACCGTTCTGCGCCTTCCACAACCTGAACATCCACAACACCAGTGGCTGTCAAGAGCTCAGAGCCATACGGGAAGGACGCTATGGTCGACGCCCCAAGCGCAACGACCGGGGCTCCAGCCGTGGAGGAGGACGTGGAGGCGGACGCTGGGACGACTGTGGCCCGCGCCAGGAGTGGCGCGACCGGCCTCGTGAGGACCGATGGCAGGACCAACCTCGCGAGGGCGCCTGGAGGGACCCGCCTCGTGAGGATCGCCCCCAGGGAACCACCGGTCTTCCCCCGCTGCCGCCACCAAGGAGGAACGACGACCACCACCAGGACGAGGGGGTTGGGGGCTTCCAGGAGCCGCGTGCGATCGCCTGCATCTTGGGCGGCGCCCAAGCCCCGGCCTCTCAGCGCATCTTCAAACAGTTCGCTCGCGAGGTGAACGCGGTGCTCCCCAAGCTCGAAGCCACGCGCCCGCTCAGGTGGTCCCAATGCGCCATCACTTTCAACTTGGCGGATTAGCTAAAGTGCGCAGCCACCACTGGCGCCCTCCCAAGACTGTGTTCCCCAGTCATCAGCAATGTGCAAGTCACCAAGACCCTCATCGACGGCGGCGCAAGGCTCAACGTCCTGTCCGTCGACATGTTCGACAACCTCCAAGTGCCATACGAACAGCTCCAGCCCACCAAGCCTTTCTCAGGAGTGACCGATGGTTCCACCACACCGGTAGGGCAGGTCCGCCTGCCTGTCACATTCGGGGAGCGCAAGAACTACCGCACCGAGCTCATCGACTTCGACATCGCGCACATCCGCCTGCCGTACAATGCCATCCTCGGGTATCCAGCCCTGGCCAAGTTCATGGCAGTCACTCACCATGGCTACAATGTTCTCAAGATGCCAGGAAGCGGAGGAATCATCACAGTCCTGTGTGAAAGAGAGGGATGCGGTGTGCTCCCTCAAGCGCGCCTTCCAAGCCGCAGCAATCGACGACCCCGACAGCAGAAGTGAAGGCCCTCCGGAGGCCATCCCCAAGAAGAAGCAGCCGCGTCGCGCAGGACCTCAGGAAGATGGCGTCGCGGCAGGAGCCTCGTCAAGATCGGCGCCCGCTCCAGGGGTGCCTCCCTCCATCGCATAGGAAGGCGCGCCCGGTGCCCTCCTTAGGCAGGGCTCGGGGGCTCTCTTCAGGAGGGCCTCAGACCTTGCCAACCTCACGAGGGAGGCGCTTGGGCACCACTTGGAAGCGTGCTTCGCAGCACGTGACCCTCAGGAGAGCACAGGGCAAGAAGTGCGCACCGCTCAGGAGTTCATCACCAAGACCACTCAGGAACTGCAGGAAGCAAGAGCCATGCGCGGCGACAACCGCTCGCGAGGCGCAGCTCTGCATCCTGGCAAGGATGCTGGGCTGCGTGTCTGCATCGACGTCCCCGGGCTCAATAGGGCCGCAGCGTTTCTGGCCTTCGCGTGTGGGCCGCTGTGAGGGCCCGCCTCACAGCTACGTTCGCATGCCCTTCGGCTTGCCGAGCGTGGCGTCAGCCTATCAACGCGACCTGCAGCGTGTCCTGGCGGCTTAGGAGGCCAGGTACCGCACCGTCCTGGAGGAGATGGAGACGGTCTTCAGGGAACCTCCCGAACCCCCAGAGCCTCCTGAGGCTCAGGGTCCCGGTGGCTCATGGTCGTTTCGTCAGTGCACGCCTTCAGCTACACCAACTTTACTTCGTCTACAGAACCAGGCGACATCTTCCAAGTTCGTTTAAGCTGGGAGCGCCCCTCGGGCTGCATTATTCCTAGGCCACATGGGTCTGTCCCTGTGGCATGTATCCCTTTTGCTTATGTCTTTAGCTTACCATGCTGGGGGCGCCCCTCGGGCTGCATCATCCCCAAGCCGCTCGGGGCGGACCCAGTGGCATGTATCTTCCTGCATTTATCCAAGTTGATCTTCTCTCCATGCTTAACCTGCCAACGGCTATCGCCCGCTCGATTGCCGCCCGCCACGGGCCTGTTCATCCTATGCAATCCGCTTGCACGTTAAAAGGGGGGCTCCTGAGCATCGCGACTCAGGAGCTCTTACTGGCTCTCCAGCCCTCACCCCTGGCCTTGACCACGGCATCGCGACGTGGCATACTAGCGGCGGCTGAGCTCGCTCGAGGGCTGGGACCTGAGGATGTAAAGTACTTGCATCTAACCGCCTTGTAGGGACATACAGTCACCAAGACTCAAGACCAGGCGCAACCCGCCTTGAGGTAGGGCCTCGTGAGTCCCGCGCTGGCTCACAAGTGCCCAGATACACCTCGCAGCCCTGCCGTGCAAGCCACGTGTCAGGGCGTGGCTGTACACGTGCCGGGGGCTCCTCCCGGAGGGGGCCCCCCATCCCACGCCCAAGTGGAAGCACCATGCTCCGCGCTGGCTCTCGACACTGCCGAGGAGCGGCTATGCCCGTGCACAAGCAGAAGCACTATGCTCCGCGCTGGTGATAAACAACTGAGGGCGGCCCTACGGTCGTACCAACCTCAGGGAGCCCAGAGCTCAACGCCCAGCCTCACCACAACGCCTCACCTCGGGAGAGCCGCGCAAGGGGGCTGGGCACGGGGGCTGCGCTCGGGTCATGCCCAAGCGCACGCCACCCAACCAGGTCCCCCGGACCTGGGCGTCGCGCGCCCCTTCCGAGGCCTCGGTGAGGGCAGGTATGGAAATTGTTTGCATGTCAAGGGGGACTCCTGAGCATCACGACTCAGGAGCCTAACTGGTCATGTAGCCCCTCACTCCTTGGTCCGTCCTGGTCTCCGGTCGGCCCAATGGCGGTTGAGGTATGCGCGGGGCCGGGCTCTGCCGACGTAGAACATTAATCTATCCTCACGAACTCTCCCTATATGCTGTTTGCGCGTCAAGGGGGACTCCTGAGCATCGCGACTCAGGAGCCTAACTGGTCACGTAGCCCCTCACTCCTTGGTCCGTCTTGGTCTCTGGTCGGCCCAATGGCAGTTGAGGTATGCGCGGGGTCAGGCTCTGCTGACGCAGAACGCAAAGAAAATAGGAAGGAAATCGCAAAATCTCGAAGCAAATATTACAAGCATATTGTCCTCACAATACCAAATGAAAAGTCTAAACGCCTCCACGAGGCCTGATACATGTCGCAGGAATGGGAAGAATGGCCGCGGGTCACCTCTAGACGTCGCAGTCGCCTGCGGAAGGTGCTCGTGAGCAATTTTGTCTTCACCTTCACCTCCAGCTGCAAGGTCGACGACATCGCCGGACAGAGGAGCGAAGACAAAGCCACGGAACTTCCTCAGCAAGGCCCCCACCTGATCTTGCACGGCCGCGACAGCCACCTCGCATTGATCTTCAGCTGCATGCTCCAGCAGCTCGTCAAGGCAAGCGTTGGGGTCGCGAAGGTGCAGGTGGATAAAGACACGAGTCAGGGCGGCTGAAGACAGGACGCGAGCTTCTGCCTCCGCCATGGGACCGAGACCATCAACGACCTCCTCAAGCGCCTTCACCACGAGAGGAAGCAGCTGGGCGGGGCCGTCCTCGTCGGTGTCCAGAGGCTTCTCCAGGCCGTGCTTGTAGAGCGTCTTCAGCGCCTTGCGAGATCTCTTCTCGAGATCGGCGAAGGCCACGTGGTCTTCGGCCAGGACTCGCGCCTTGGCATCAAGATCGGCCTCCCTCGTCCCCATCTTCCGCTCCAGCTCTTCCAACCGGTTGCGCTCGGCGGCCTGCTTTTTCCCCAGCTCCGCCAGCTCAGCATCATGGTTCTTGACGGCTTCCTCCCGGGCCTTCATCTCCACCTCCTTCGCTTGGTGGCAGCGTACCTCTGTAGGGTGCTTGTCGCGCGGGCTCTGCAACTCGCCCTCCAGCACTTGGCAGCGGTCATGGGCGGCCTTGGCATCCTTCAGCGCCGCCTCACGATCAGCTGCAGCGCTGGCAGCTCCTTGCTTCTCCTTCTCGGAAGCCGCAGTAGCCTGGCCCAGCGCCGCGCGAACCGCCAGGTCGGAGTGAAGCCAGCCAGAGGCCAACTCCAGGCGCCCGGCCACCAGGCGCGGGTCCGCGCTCAGGAGATCCGCCTGCAGCTGGGTCATCTCCAAAAGGGCGCGCTCCAAGGCAGCAGAAGGAGCAGAAGAACCAAGGAGTGGAGGTGCAGCAGTGGGAGGGAGCAACATCGTCACCAGGGCTTGAGAGACCGTGGACCCTGGAGCAGCTGCGACCTCGTCAGACGTGCCAAGCACCGGCACCTCCGGAGCCAGCGGGGCCATGGGGGCTGATTCCACGTGGCGATGTTCCTCTTGGCCCCGCTAGGACGACCGGGCTGGGGAGGTGTGGGCGCTGCTGCCTCCTTTCTCTGCGGAGGGAGGCACGGCCGCCGTATCCTCCTTCCTCTTCTTCGCCGAAGACGTCGGCCTGATCAACCAAGGGCGAGCGTCACGAAATAACAAGCACAAACAAGGACAAGGCGAAGCTCAAGACACTTACCGATCCACTGCGATGTACGCCACCGACCGCTTGGGAAGCTTGAAGCCTGACAACTTCGGGACCTGAGGGGCAGGCGTTCGGACACCGGCGGTGCCAGGCGATGCAGAGGCAGAACCGGATCCAGCCCCAGGAGGTATCAGGACGGAGGCGGCACCGCGGGCCACCAGCGACGACCTACTCCTCGTCGGGATGGGAGGTTGCTCCCTCTCCCCTTGGTGGGCGTCGGCCTCGACATCATCAGGAAGGGCGCGGAGAATCTCGGCCTTGCTCAGAGGGGAAGTCTCCCCCACCTCTTCCAGAGTCTTCTCCGAGTCCACCTCCTCTTCCCCCTCTCCGCGGGACTCGCCAGAAGGCACCTCCACCGGGTTCTGCGCCATAGGAGCTTCCAGAAGCGCCGGCGGCACCAGCCCGCGCGCATCAAAAGTCGGCCTGGAGGCGACTAATTCCTCCCGTTCCCTGCGTTGGAACAGGGGAAGGAAGGCGCTAGGCGGGTACTCCTGGTTCTCCCCGACTATGAGGCGCAGGACGGCGTCCAATTCATCGCCAGGCAGGTCCCCTGGCCTCAGGCGGATATTGTTCTCCTCTTCGTCAAGCTCCCAGAGGGGGCGCGCGCGCCTGGAGTGGGGCAACCCGCAGCATCAAGAACTCCCTCAGGAGCATCGCCCCCGTTATCTTGGCCGCCCTCGCGTTGCCTGGCTTCAGGTCGGTCATCATCTGCCCCAACACTGACGATGCCCGCTCGTCGACAAGCTCCGCCTTGGGCCACCCCTTGCCCTGCCGGGGCGCCTTAGTCGGCAACGCCAGGCGCGGATCGGCACGCTGGGCATCCATCATGACCCATTTGGATCGGATGTTGTCGGCCCTCTTCCCGGTGCTCGAGATCGAGTTGGCCTTGCTGCATGGGATGAAGTTAGTGCACCCGGAGATGTGACCCTTGCCGACACGAAGGAAGAAGAAATGGAGAAGCAACGCCACGGACGGCATCACACCCAGGTACGCCTCACAGTAGTAGGCGAAGATGGACAGGAGGAGGACAGAGTTGGGATGGAGATGCAACGCCTGCAGACCATAGTGGTCGAGGACTTCATAAAAGAAATCAGAGAAAGGGGGGACCAACCCAACGGCGAGGCTGCTCGAGAAGAAAGGGAAGAAGGAGCTCCCTTCAGACTCCGGCTCGTTGGAGGCGAGCCGAAGCTCCGTCTTCCCCCACTCATTGCCCTCGCCCGCCGTCAGCAGTGGCACGGAGGCGAGGCTTTTTTCTGTGACGGTGGGCGCCTCGAGGGCCGTCTCATACCAAGCCAGTGTTGAGAAGGTCCTAACCTTGCGCGGCGCCATGGGCGGCAGATGCAGAGCAAGGCTGGAGCGTATCTGGAGGTAGCGGTGGCGAGGAGCAAGAAAGGGGATCTGGAGCGAGGCAAGGAAGAAGCAATGAATGCAAGAACTACCCGCGCCAGCCTTAAGTCAGGTCAAGCGAGGCAGCATGGGGAAGTGGAGAAGCAATGAATGCAAGAACTACCCGAGGCAGCATGGGGAAGTGGAGACGCCCACGCCCAATCAACCGCCACGCGTCAACCGAGGCCGCAGGCTTTTGGGCCCGCGGTGCTCCGAACATGACCCTTGGCTTTGCCGCGAAGCCAAGCCCAAGCGCACCTTGGGCCTGGGGGCTACTATCGACATTCTGGGAATGGGGGTCCCCAGACTTGCCTGCCTGCAGCCCACAGCGCGGCTAAGCCAGCAGGCCGTACGGCCCATCTTCATCAACAAGGCATCCAAGACCCTCGCGATGCTCCAAGCCTCGCGAGGCGGACGACGCAAGACCTCCTCTGGAGTGGCCTAGACAAGCAGGCTCACGAGGAGCGGAGATATCAAGGCGGGGCAAAACCTCATGAGGCTCTCGTGACGTGACCCATGACGAACGGCACCAGGCGGGCGCCAGGTAGGCGCCAGCGCGCGCAGCGTCCTTATTTCCTCTTTGGTGCTAAGGAGGCCAGCGCAAGCGAAGAGTACCGAGGCATCAGGCAAAGGTTGCTATATTGGTGCAACGAGACCAAGACCAGGAGGACGGCGAGATGGAGGTCATCATGGAGCCCAAGACGGCGTCACCACCAGAGCTTTTCGCCGGCGAAGACCGCTTTTGTCAGGATAGCTTGTACTAGCTGTCCCCCTTCAAATTTGCCCGCCGTTTTTGGCTTCCTTGCCGCTCGATATTTGGGAAGAGGACCAGGGCTTCTATAAATAGGTCTAGCCACCACAGTAGGGGGGACGAGATCATCTTAGCTTGATCCAACCCGATCGGGAGCCTAGCCACAAGAACACCTCAACCTCAGGAGGCTGTTCTTCCCTTGTACTGTTCATCATCAGCCCAAGAGGCAATCCACCACCACCACACTGGAGTAGGGTATTACACCACAATGGTGGCCCGAACCAGTAGAAATCTCGTGTCTTTCTGTGTTGCGAGTTCGTCGAGTTCGTCCGCGAGATCTTAGCGAGGTAGGGCTTAGATTGGTAGGAGGGAAAGACTTCGCACACACCCTAGTGTTCGAACCTTAAGGGTTTGCCGGAACCCCACATCCGACACGCGCTACCTGCGGTAGCGGCACGCAGGCCTCACCAAGACCAAGCTCCACCTCCGAGGCGGGCCCCAACAACCACGGCCGGCTACCGCGCCTTCACCCCCGAGCTGCGTAGCGTCGCCTGGCCAGGCAAGTTCAAGCCGGATCTGCCTCCCCGCTACGGCGGCACGTCCGACCTCGCGGAGTTCCTGCAGCTCTACGAGCTGAGCATCGAAGTGGCCAATGGCGACGAGAAGGTCATGGTGAACCGGTTTCCCATGGCTCTCAAGGATGGTGCCCACTGCTGGCTCCTGAACCTGCAGCACGGCTCGAGATCCTCCTGGGATGAGATGCGGGACCGCTGCGTCGCCAACTTCCAGGGCACCCGCGACCGCCCGCCGGCCACGGGTGACCTGCGCCGCATTAAGAAACAACTGGGGGAGACCCTCCAGAAGTACATTCAGCGCTTCAACAACACTCGCCTCAAGATCACCAAGGTCACGGATGAGGCCATCATCTCCGCGTTCTCTGACGGCGTCCGTGACGTCAAGATGAAGGAGGAGCTCGCTATCCACGAGGAACTGTGCACGTCTCAGGAGCTGTTCAACCTGGCAACCAAGTGCGCAAGAGCTGAGGAGGGGTGCCTTTCCCTCCTCGAGTTTCCAACTGCGGGTGCAGAGGAGAAGATGGCCAAGGACGTGAAGCGCAAGGAGGCAGCTGTGCTCGCAGCGGAGCCGGACACCAAGCGGGGCAGAGACCGGCCTGAGTCGTCCAAGGGAAGCCGACCGTTCTGCGCCATCCACAATCTGAACACCCACAACACCAGCGACTGTCAAGAGCTCAGAGCCATTCGCGAAGGACGTTACGGTCGACGCCCCGAGCGCAGCGACCGGTGCTACGGCCGTGGAGGAGGACGTGGAGGCGGACGCTGGGACGACCGTGGCCCACGCCAGGAGTGGCGTGATAGGCCTCGTGAGGACCGCTGGCAGGACCATCCTCGCGAGGGCGCCTGGAGGGACCAGCCTCGTGAGGATCGCCCTCACGGCAACGCCGGTCTTCCCCCGCTGCCGCCACCGCCAAGAAGGAACGACGACCACCATCAGGACGAGGGGGCTGGGGGCTTCCAGGAGCCGCGTGCTATCGCCTGCATCTTGGGTGGCGCGCAGGCCTCAGCTTCTCAACGCATCTTCAAACAGTTCGCTCGTGAAGTGAACGCGGTGCTCCCCAAGCTCGAGGCCACACGCCCGCTCAGGTGGTCCCAGTGCGCCATCACTTTCAACTCTGCAGATCAGCTCAAGTGTGCAGCCACCGCTGGCGCTCTCCCGATGCTTTGTTCACCAGTCTTCAGCAATGTGCAAGTTACCAAGACCCTCATCGATGGTGGCGCAGGGCTTAACGTCCTATCAGTCAACACGTTCGACAACCTCCAGGTCCCGTATGAGCAGCTTCAGCCTACCAAGCCTTTCTCAGGAGTGACCGATGGTTTCACCATGCCGATAGGCAGGTCCGCCTCCCTGTTACCTTCAGAGAGCACAAGAACTACCCCACCGAGCTCATCGACTTCGACGTCGCGCACATCCGCCTGCGGTACAATGCCATCCTCGGGTATCCAGCCCTGGCCAAGTTCATGGCGGTCACCCATCACGGCTACAACGTCCTCAAGATGCCGGGAAGCGGCGGAATCATCACGGTCCCATGTGAAGAGAGATGCGGTGTGCTCCCTCGAGCGCGCCTTCCACGCTGCAGCAATCGACGACCCTGACACCAAAAGCGAGGGCCCTCCTGAGGCCCTCCCCAAGAAGAAGAAGCATCTGCGCCGTGCAGGATCTCAGGAGGGCGGCGACGTAGCTGGAGCCTCGTCAGGATCAGCGCCCGCTCCGGGGGCGCCTCCTTCCATCGCATAGGAAGATGCACCCGGCGCCCTCCTCGGGCAAGGCTCGGGGGCTCTCTTCTGGAGGGCCTCATACCTTGCCAACCTCACGAGGGAGGCGCTTGGGCACCACTTGGAGGCATTCTTCGCGGCACGTTTCCCTCAGGAGAACACAGGGCAAGGACTGCCCACCACTCGGGAGTTCATTACCAAGGCCACTCAGGAACTACAATATGCAAGGGCTATGCACGGCGACCACTGCTCACCAGGCGCAGCTCCCCATCCAGGCGAGGATGCCGGGGTGCGCGTCTGCATCAACGTCCCGGGGCTCAACAGGGCCGCATCTCAGGAGCGTTTCTGGCCTTCGCGTGTGGGCCGTTGCGAGGGCCCACCACATAGCTACGTTCGCATGCCATTCGGCTTGCCGAGCGTGGCGTCAGCCTATCAGCGCAACATGCGGCGTGTCCTGGCGGCTCAGGAGGCCACGTACCACGCCGCCTGGAAGAGATGGAGACGGTCTTCAAGGAACCACCCGAGCCCCCAGAGCCTCCCGAGGCTCAGGGCCCCGGTGGCTCGTGAGGAGCCGTTCCTTCGCCGTGTACCTTCAGCTGCCCCAACCCTCCTTCGTCAACAGAACCAGGTGACATTTTCCAAGTTCGTTTAAGCTGGGAGCGCCCCTCGGGCTGCATTATTCCCAGGCCGCATGGGTCCGTCCCTGTGGCATGTACCCCTTTTACTTATGTCTTTAGCTTACCTTGTTGGGGGTGCCCCTCGGGCTGCATCATCCCCAAGCCGCTTGGGCCTGACCCAGTGGCATGTATCTTTCTCCATTTACCCAAGTTGGTTTGTCTTCCATGCTTAATCTGCCTGCCCGGGCCCGGTTACCACCTAGTCGATCCTCGCCTCCCACGAGGCCTCCTCAAATAGGCACGGCGCTGGTGCATGGGTCCGTCCCTGCCACGTCGACAAACCTGAGCGGTCGAGCTCTGGCTCGCGGCACACCCCACGCACGTCACCTCACCAGGCCCTCAGTGCCTTGATCTCGTCTCGGAGGAACCAGCGGCGGGCTGGCAACCATAACGGCAAAACCGTGTTTCTCCTTGTGATGACCTGCAGGAACTTCCCGAGGATAATAGCGGGCAGTACCTTCGACCCTCTCCTCTGACATGCGATCTGCTTGCGCATTAAAGGGGGGGCTCCTGAGCATCGCGACTCATGAGCTCTTACTGGCTCTCCAGCCCTCACCCCCTGGCCTTGACCACGGCATCGCGACCTGGCATACCAGCGGCGGCTGAGCTTGCTCGAGGGCCGGGACCTGAGGACATAGAGCACAAAGGAAAGCATTGGAACGGCAAGAACCCGTATGGGCCTAACCTAGCTACGCTGTGAGTGGTTGCGCATAGGCCTGGCACAACACGAGGAATCGATCCTGAACTACTGAGATAAGTCTCGCGGTTAGACCGGCTAATCGATAGAACCTAAGGGCCGTGCTCGCCGCATTCCAGTTGCGGCCACATCGCATCCCTTTCCTGCCTTACCATAGCTGCTTGGGCGCTAAGGGGGACCTCCTGAGCTTCACGACTCAGGGGGTCTTACTGGACCTCGGGCCGCTCACCTCCTGGCCTTGACCACGGCACGCGACCTGGCATACCAGCGACGGTTGCAGCCTGCCTGGGGACCGGGACCTGTCAGCGTAGAGTAACAAGCTATTGCGAGGTTGGAAAGAGGAGACCGAGCCTGAACAAGACATGCGTTCGCAAATTTTCATAACAGGGAAAATATACACAAAAAGCATTACAGATCCTTACACACCCCCACGGGGTACTTCGTGATTCTTCGCAGGAAACAGAAGCAAGAACCAAGAGGAATCCTATCTACACCCTCCCGTGGCAGACGCCATCATCAACAGTGGGCCACGGGAGGCCGGTGCCAATCCCATCCAGATCAGCGGCGGCTGGACACCGCGGCTCTGCCCCGAGCCCGGCGGAAGCTTGGAGGCATGTAGCTGTCGTTGCTCGTCTCCGGAGTCTCGTAGAGCTCAGGAGAGTCTCTAGACTCCCAGGAGCTGCTGCTGCCAGAGTAGCCACGAGCGGAGCGTGCGTCACCTCGGCGCTCCCCTCCAAGGCAACACTCCAAGCGGCGGCCCTCCGCATCGAATACCTTGAAGAAGAGCATGGAGGCGCCATCGAACGCAAAATGGATCGCGAGGGCGCCTTCCGCATGGTAGACCCGTGCAACCTCACCCCAGCTGCGAGTCATGAAGATCTTGCCCATGGGGACCGCTTCGACCTCTACTCCGGTCGCTGGAGCGTCGCAGTCGGTGTGCTGCAGCCAGAGCTCGAGAGGCCCCCTTGGTGGCATCACGTCGGAGAAGAACCGCGGGAAGCGGATCCAGGAACTCGGGGGCATCGGCGCCCAACGCACAAGCTCGCACAAGGAATCCGTGGCGTGGATTCCAGGAGCAGAGGCGCGCATCGCCATCGCGCGGCAACCTCGGGCGCGGCGCGGGCATCGCCGCTCATCGCTCCGCCCTCCCGAGCCCTCGGCTCGGGCGTACAAGGGAAGCGGGTACACTGGAGGAGGCCGCTCTCACCAAGGCCTCAGCACCACCTGCATCGCCGCGTCGTCGCGATGATGGACCGACCTCTTCTTTGGCGGAGTGGCCAGGGATCATCACGGGGGGCCTTTCCTTTCTCTTCGGCGGAGAACCTTCGGAAGGGCGCCATTGTTGCAAGCAAGGGAGCAAGGAGGAAGAAGCGAGTGAAGCAAGGAAGAGATGGGCGACGGGGGCTCTGCCCCTTTCCCCATTTATAGCGAGAGGAGGCCAACCGGCGCCTCCCACGACCACAGGTAATGATGGTTTTCCTTGCATGTCGCAGGGACTTGTCAAGTCGTGTAGTTGCCGGGGCAGCGTGGGATGTGGAGACGCCCACATCCAATCAACCGCCATGTGTCGACCGAGGCCGTAGGCTTTGGGGGCCCGCAGTGCTCCGTACTTGACCCTTAGCTTCGCCGCGAAGCCAAGCCCGAGCGCACCTTGGGCCCTGGGGCTACTGTCGGTGTTCTGGGAACGGGGGTCCCCATACTTGCCTGCCTGCGGCCCACGGCGTGGCTATGCTAGCGGGCCTGCACGACCCTTCTTCATCAACAAAGCATTCAAGACCCTCACGAGGAGCCAAGCCTCGCGAGGCGGACGACGCAAGACCTCCTCGGGAGCAGCCTCACCAGGCTACCTCGCGAGGAGCAGAGATATCAAGGCGGAGCAAACCTCACGAGGCTCTCGTGACGTGAGCCATGACGATCGACACCAGGCGGGCGCCAGCACGCGCAGCGTCCTTGTTTTCTCTTTGGTGCTAAGGAAGCAAGTGCAAGCGAGGAGTACCGAGGCATCAGGCAAAGGTTGCCATATTGGTGCAACAAGACCAAGACCAGAAGGACGGCAAGACGGAGGTCATCGTGGAGCCCAAGACGGCTTCACCGCCAGGGCCTTTTGCAGGCGAAGACCGCTTTTGTCAGGATAGCTTGTACTAGCTGTCCCCTTTCAAATTCGCCCGCCGTTGTTGGCTCCCTTCCCGCTCAATATTTGGGGACAGGACCAGGGCCTATATAAGTAGAGCTAGCCACCACAAAGGGAAACGAGTTCTCATACACAAGTCCACAGAGCACAAGAACACCTCAACCTCCGGAGGCTGTTCTTCCCCTTGTACTTTTCTTCATCAGCCCAAGAGGCAATCCACCACCACACACTGGAGTAGGGTATTACACCACAATGGTGGCCTGAACCAGTATAAATTTTGTGTCTTTCTGTGTTGCGAGTTCGTCGAGTTTGTCCGTGAGATCTTAGTGAGCTAGGGCGTAGATCGGTAGGAGGGAAAGAACTTCGCGCGCACCCTAGAGTTCGAATCTTAAGGGTTTTGCCGGAACCCCACATCCGACAGAGGCTGGAGGAGGTCGACGGTGGAGATGAACAGTATCCCGTGGAGTCCCATTTTGCGGTACGCCACACCCCTCCTGATGAACAGGACCCCCGTTTCGACGTAGCACTCCAACACAAGTCCGTTTCCTCCGTTTTGCGGTACGCTACACCCCTATCGATCAACAGGACCCCGTTTTGACCGTAGGAGGTACAAGAGAAGTCCGTTTCCTCCATTTTGCGGTACGCCAGACCCCTCCTTTCCATCAGCTGTCCCGTCCAAGCCGGTTGGCTCCCGATGAACAGCACATGTTTCGTTGCCTCCCGATGAACACGACGCATTCCGTTGCCTCCCCATGAACACGACGACGACGCAGTTTCTCCGTTTCGACCCAACCAAGTACACGAGCCCTGGCCGTACGTATGCGTGACTAGGCGTTCGAGACCCTGCCCGTATGTACGTATGTGGCCGTATTTTCTTTCTTGCACCCTGGACGCTGTACGTACGTGTACATGCTACGTGCGTACCTCTACTATGACACGTGCGCGCCTCTACTACGACACGTGCCCTTCCTTACACGACCACGGTTCATCGTTGCAGCCTGCAGACAGACCGATCGACCAGTATATACGTACACGTTCGCGACCAGAATGACAACGCTACGTATGCTTCGACCAGGTGGGTCCCGACTGTCAGGCACTTCCTTCCATGCGAAGATGTAGCTGGTGGGTCCCGGCAGTCATGGGGCGAATCATTTTTTGCCCGTAATATGGACGCACTTCCTTGCGTGCGAAGATGTAGCTGGTGGGTCCCAGCAGTCTGGGGGAAACGTTTTTTTGGTGAAATACGGTGGCCCGTCCGGTGGGTCCCTGCTGTCAGGTGGAGGAATCATTATATTACGCGTAATAAGGAGGCATTTCCTTGTGTGCAGCCGTGGACCCAGCTGTCAGCCTCTCCATGTAGAATCCACATCCGCTGGATGTCGTTCATTGACCACGGCGCGCCGAGAGCACCAGGGCGATGGACGACGGCGAGGCCTAGGAAGGGAACGACACGGAGCCGGGGAAGACTCGGCAGTGGTTTCCCACGTGGTGGGGAGTACGAGGGTTTACTGGTCCGGCTGCCGATGCCGGAAAATAAAAGGAGGTGTGGGTGAGTTGAGGAATGGCCTGGCCAGCAATGGAGTAGGGTGGGGCGGTGCAGCCTGTGCGGCAGCACAGCCGACCACGGGACGCGGGAGCAGGCAGTCCCACCGGCGCTGGTTTGGGCGGCTGGAGCAAGAAGACCAGAGGTTGAAGAAGCACTACGGCCGTTGGATAGACATCGTACGAACTCTGCAGCTAGAATCGTTTACATTGACTAAGTTGACAAAGCCCTTGGTACACGTCAACTTAGTAGGCCCACGGGTCAGCCTCGAAAATGGTGCGCCCCAGATGTCAGGGGAAGGAATAATTTTTTGGGTGGCTGAAGCTAGAATATCTGAGATTGAAGAAGAAGCACGACATCCGTTGGATGGACATCCAACAGCCACTGCTACTAGAACCGTGTGTTGACTATAAGTTGACAAAGCCTTGCATACGCATCAACTTACTTTTTTAGGGGACGCGTCAACTTAGTAGGCCCATAAGTGTGTGGCAGAGAACTTATAGCCCATTTGCGATTTGTAAGAATGTACAGCCCATTTTTGAATTCTAATGGAATTTACTACAACCCATTTATAGTTTGTTAAAAGTACAAACCATTTTCTAGCTAGGACAACGATTAATAATTTCAACCAACCGTTCAAAACTGAATTCAATAAAATTTCCCACATTTTGATGGGATCCGAAAAAATTTATCCCGAAATTTCTAGTCAGATTAAATACAATTTCAATATAAATTTGTATTACGTACAAATCAAACGAAACATTGGGCGCACAACAATTAATGAAATTAAATTTTTTTGAAAATACCAAAAAAATTCTAAACTAATTACTTGTTTGGTGCATTTTTTTTATAGTTACTACTCAGTTTTTATAATTACATCCCATTTATTATTTTTTAAAGCCCATTTTCTTGTTAAGCCTAATGCATCCCTCCTTGGAAAGATTTGCAGCCCAGCGGGGCACAGAATAACAAGTTGACCTTGCCTGGTTATTCCTAAAAAAAGTATAGCTGGGCTAGCCATTTTCAGCTTGAAAAAAATTAATATCTGGGCTGGATATCTGTCCTGGGCTAGATGAGCCACATCCCGCCCAGTTAATACCCTGCTCTCCTCTGAACAACAACAAAAACATCGCTCAAGAAAAACTCTGCAGTGCTCACACCTCAAAATCACAAATACTGCTCGAGCTGCATGGTCCCAGCAGTTGGCCGCTCCTTGTGCAATACTCTTGTTTAGTGACTACCTAGGTTGACAATGGTGTGGGACCATGATGTCAGTAAACCAGGAGCAAGCAAAAAATATAGTTGTATGTAATAAGGAGGCACTTGCGCACGTGCGGCTATGGCCCTAGTGGGTCCCCACTGTCATTCTCTCCAAGTAAACTCATCTCCTCATTCCTCATGTCCGTTGACCATGTTGACAACGCGAGACGGTGGCGCCATGGCGAGCGCAACAACTCGAAGGACGACGGAGAGGGCCTCACGGGCCCTACGGATGGTCTGATACAGCGCCCGCTGCTCATTCGGGAAGCCAGGATCATAGGGCCACATGTCCATGACGGCATTGTCGTTCGCTTGTTCACCGGTGCTCATTGAGGAGACGAAGGTTGTAGCACAGGTCCTCCTGCGCTGGTAGCTCTTCCGCCATTAGGGCGTCGAAGTGCGGCCACACCTGCTCTATGGTGAGCACGACATGAACTGGCTTGGACAGTGGCGCCGGCTCCTGGTCGGAAGCTACGTCCATCGTTTGATTATCGATGCTCAGCTCGGCGAGCTCGCTGGCGAGCCAGCATGTCCGGCTGCTGGACCAACCCGCTGCCAAGCACGAGTCTGACTGCCCTGGTCCACCCAGACCGCCTCCCTCGCCCGCGCGCACTTTCCGCCCGAAACGGTCAGCGCCGCCCGCCCCGCTTCGCGGTGCAGGTGATTGCTCCGCCTTCAAACGACACAAGTGTCGTCCGTCCATCCGTCTGCCGCCCACATTAATGATACGCAGTTGCCGAGGTGGCTACTCAGGCGCCACATGTTTGTCCCTCCGCCGCCCACCATTTCCATATAAACTGCTGCACCGGCCATAGCCACAGTCATTCGCCTCCGTTCCCTTTCTCCTGTTCACACCACTACTGCCCACCATGGCTTCCTTGCGCTCCAGCGCTCTTCGGGACGGGCGAACGATGGACCACAAGGAGATGGCAGCCATTGCTGCCGACTGGCTGGCCGGCAGGCAGCCAGAGGACGATGACGTCCCAATGGATAACATGGTAGTCGACGATCCGGTGCCAACCCCCTCCTCCACGCCATCCTCGCCGGTGCATTGCACCATGACCATCGGTGAGGCCCGTGTCCAATACATGGACACGGTGAGGCAGAAGCGTCAGCAGCAGTTCCGGGAGGCACAGGCTGCCGCCGCCTACAACCACCATCTCCTTCAGGAGCACCTGCAGGCGGAGGAGCAGATCGCCGCGGAGCGGGCGGAGCAGGAGGCGCTGCTCGACTCGTACTGCGCCACCTGTGAGGGCCGCCTCGAGCGCTGGTGGTACCGCAAGCGGGTGGCAGAGGCTGCGGCCGCCTACAAAGAGGACGATGAAGCGGGAAAGACACTGTTTGGCGAGACCGAGGAAGAGGTAGAGGACAATGCCGGCTCCACGAATCCCCGCTCCGCTGGCGTCGACGAGGCCCTGCGGTGCCAACAACGAGGCAGAGGACACCGCCGGCTTCGCCGAGGCCCCACCCCGCTGGCACTGAGGCGGAGGAGCTCGCCGGCTTCGGCGAGGCCCTACTCCGCCGAGGCCCCGCCCCACCAAAAATGAGGCAGAGGACATCGCCGGCTCAGCCGAGGCCCCACCCTGCCGGCAACGAGGGGAGGATTTCCCTCGCTCCGCCGAGGCACCGCCCCGCCGGCAACGAGACAGAGGACATCGCCGGCTCCGTCAAGGCCCCGCCCCGCTGCCAACAAGGCCGCACCACACAGAACACGAGGAAGAGTAGAACACGATAGGTCGCCGCCGCTCGGGTCCAAGTAAGGCCACCGCTGCTACCCTCCTGTTGAAGCCAAGCTAGGAGGGTTGACCATTGACGGCCGATTAGCTTCTTGGCGGCGACATGGCATCGGAGAGCTATGTTGGAGAAGGATGCTGCTTCAGTTACTTAACTGCTGGTATAGTTGGGTCACTGACACATGGGCCCAACAGGCATCTGAGCCACATGTCAGTTCCGCAACTGCACCTGCAGTTAAGTCACTGAAGCTCAGTCCGTTGGAGAATAAGCTTCTGTTCGGCTCAGCCAGACACAGGTGGGTAGATTCGGTTAATTAATTATACCTCTAGCGCACCCCTTTTTAGTTGAAGAATGTATGAAATGTAATGAAATCTGGCATGTTTATATGAAATTCGACCGTGTATGAATGAATTTAGTTCGATTCGTTCGAATTCTTGTATCACTGGCATTGGATGAACATGCAAAACAATACGTACTAGGATTATTCCCAGGGTGATCACCTCGTTTGCAGCAGTTTCACATGTACTCCATCCTATCCTTTTTAGTATGCATACAAGTTTTCTCTGCAGTCAAAGTATCTCTACTTTGACCAATCTTTTAGAAAAAAGTATGAACATTCACAATGTAAAATCAACTGACTTGAAAGAAATCTAATATGCGAAGTAAAAAGGAACAGAGGGAGTACAAAGAGTTTGAGCTGCGTTTTAGCGTTCCTATACATTGCAATCAAACACACAGGCCTGGCAGTTCATAGAGAACATTCAAAACAATCAATGATTATGCATCTCAGTGATTAAGATGTCAGAGCCAATATTTACTTCACAACTAAACAATAAAGAAAAATCGATCGATGCTGCTGACAGCAAAGGGCGTCCCATTCGAAAATACCAAACGCATGTCTTCTTGCTAACATCAATGAGCAAAATTTGACAAGGTTGTCCCATTCCAAAATGTCAAATGCGTGTTGTTTTGCGTGCATCAATGAACAAACTTTGACAAGGTTTTCCTATTCCAAAATATCAAATGCCTACGATTGTGGAATGGGCAGGCTTTGCCATCAGTTTGGACATTGACATGGCACCTCGTGCTAAATGAACCAGTTGTTCTTTTTGTGCAGTTCCACCAAAATCAACCAAATTTGCGCGTAGCTTGTATGATTTCGCCTTTATATGTTGCAACGCCTTGAACATATCGGCACATCCTTTCTTGTGGTGGAAATGAACGATTTGATGTATTCATGAACATTTTGTGCAGTTCCCATTGAAATCAAGCTGAGCACCCCTGTTTGCACAAATACAAAAAAGTGATTACTATAAAGCAAACTGTACTATGAATTGACAGTTTAAACAGGCACCTACATGGTCCATGTAGAGCACACTTTAAAAATTGAACTCACCGGAAAGAATCCTGGAACAACATTGTACTTGTGCATCACAACAAAAAAGATGGAGATCTGTCAGTCCTTCTGAGCTGAAGTTAGTTTGGTCTTGTGGGGAGTAATTGTTCGGGAACGCAGTAATTTCAAGAAAATTCCTACGCAAACGCAAGATCTACCTAGGTGATGTATAGCAACGAGAGGGGAGAGTGTTGTCCTCATACCCTCGTAGACCATAAGCGGAAGTGTTATGACAACGCGGTTGATGTAGTCGTACGTCTTCACAATCCGACCGATCCTAGCACCGAAGGTACGACACCTCCGCGATCTGCACACGTTCAGCTCGGTGACGTCCCATGAACTCTAGATCCAGCTGAGGTCGAGGGAGAGTTTTGTCAGCACGACATCGTGATGACGGTGATGATGACGCTACTGGCGCAGGGCTTCGCCTAAGCACTACGACGATATGACCGAGGTGGAATATGGTGGAGGGGGGGCACCGCACACGGCTAAACAATCAACTTGTGTGTTCTAGGGTGCCCCCTGCCCCCATATATAAAGGAGCAAGGTGGGAGGCCGGCCGGCCCTCCTTGGCGCGCCCCCAAGAGGGGAATCCTACTAGGACTCCAAGTCCTAGTAGGTTTCCAATAAAGGGAGTGGGGGAAGGAAGGAGAGGGAGAGGGAGAAGGAAAGGGGGGCTCTGTCCCCCTTCCTAGTCCAATTCGGACTCAATGGGGAGGGGGCGTGCGGCCTGCCCTGGCCGCCCCTCTCTCTCTGCACTAAGGCCCATCGAGGCCAATTAGTTCCCCCGGGGGTTCCGATAACCCTCCAGCACTCCGGTTTTATTCGAAACTTCTCCGGAACACTTCCGGTGTCCGAATATGGTCGTCCAATATATCAATCTTCATGTCCGTGACCATTTTGAGACTCCTCTTCATGTCCGTGATCATATCCGGGACTCCGAACAACCTTCGGTACATGAAAACACATAAACTCATAATACCGATCGTCACCAAAGTTAAGCATGCGGACCATACGGGTTCGAGAACTATGTAGACATGACCGAGACTCACTTCCGGTTAATAACCAATAGCGGAACCTGGATGCTCATATTGGTTCCTACATATTCTATGAAAAGATCTTTATCGGTCAAACCGCATAACAACATACGCTGTTCCCTTTGTCATCGGTATGTTACTTGCCCGAGATTCGATCGTTGGTATCTCAATACCTAGTTCAATCTCGTTACCGGCAAGTCTCTTTACTCGTTCCGTAATGCATCATACCATAACTAACTCATTAATCACATTTCTTGCAAGGCTTATAGTGATGTGCATTACCGAGAGGGCCCAGAGATACCTCTCCGACAATCGGAGTGACAAATCCTAATCTCGATCTATGCCAACCCAACAAACACCATTGGAGACACCTGTAGAGCATCTTTATACTCACCCAGTTACGTTGTGATGTTTGATAGCACACTAAGTGTTCCTCCGGTATTCGAAGTTGCATAATCTCATAGTCCTAGGAACATGTATAAGTTATGGAGAAAGCAATAGCAATAAACTAAACGATCACAGTGCTAAGCTAACGGATGGGTCAAGTCAATCACATCACTCTCTAATGATGTGATCCCGTTTATCAAATGAAAACTCTTTGTTCATGGCTAGGAAACGTAACCATCTTTGATCAATGAGCTAGTCAAGTAGAGGCACACTAGTGACACTCTGTTTGTCTATGTATTCACACATGTACTAAGTTTCCGGTTAATACAATTCTAGAATGAATAATAAACATTTATTATGATATAAGGAAATATAAATAACAACTTTATTATTGCCTCTAGGGCATATTTCCTTCAGTCTCCCACTTGCACTAGAGTCAATAATCTAGATTACATTGTAATGATTCTAACACCCATGGAGTCTTGGTGCTGATCATGTTTTGCTCGTGAGAGAGGCTTAGTCAACGGGTCTGCAACATTCAGATCCGTATGTATCTTGCAAATCTCTATGTCTCCCTCCTTGACTTGGTCTAGGATGGAATTGAAGCGTCTCTTGATGTGCTTGGTTCTCTTATGAAATATGGATTCCTTTGCCGAGGCAATTGCACCAGTATTGTCACAAAAGATTTTCATTGGACCCGATGCACTAGGTATGACACCTAGATCGGATATGAACTCCTTCATCCAGACTCATTCATTTGCTGCTTCCGAAGCAGCTATGTACTCCGCTTCACACGTAGATCTCGCCACGACGCTTTGCCTGGAACTGCACCAACTGATAGCTCCACCATTTAATAAAAATACGTATCAGGTTTGTGACTCAGAGTCATCCGGATCAGTGTCAAAACTTGCATCGACGTAACCGTTTACGACGAGCTCTTTGTCACCTCCATAAACGAGAAACATATCCTTAGTCCTTTTCAGGTATTTCAGGATGTTCTTCACCGCTGTCCAGTGATCCACTCCTGGATTACATTGGTACCTCTGTAACGCCCCAGATCTGATGCGCCAGGTGTCTGCCAGTTATTCGCTGTCGTTGCCATGTCATTTGCTTGCGTGTTGCATTTTTTCATGTCATCATCTGCATTTCACATCATGTCATCTTGTGCATCGCATTTGCATACGTGTTCGTCTCATGCATCCGAGCATTTTCCCCGTTGTCCGTTTTGCAATCCGGCACTCCTATGCTCCCCGGCGCCCCCTTTTGCCTCTTCTCGTGTGCGGGTGTCAAACTTTCTTGGAATGGACCGAGTCTTGTCAAGTGGCCTTGGTATACCACCGGTAGACCACCGGTCAAGTTTCGTTCCATTTGGAGGTCGTTTGGTACTCCAACAGTTAACCGGGCATTCGCAAAGTCCGTTTGTGAGTTGCAGCAAAACCCCTTTCAAACAGCCCCAAAACCCCTCTAAGTCTCCGCCATGCTCTCGGTCGTTCGCTCACGATCGCGTGGGCGAAAACCGCACCTCGTTTGGACTCTCCTAGCTCCCTCTGCCTATATATTTGCCCTCTTCCCCGAAAATCCGCAGACGAAACCCTAGCAAACCTCCCCTCGCACCGCACCGGACATGTCCGCCCTCCTCCGGACAGTTCAGCGCCGCCATGTGGCAGCCGCCGCCGCCCTCCGCCTCCGGCCCGTCGGGCCCGGATCCGGCCCCGCGCGGGCCCGAGCCGCCGCCGCCGCCCCGAGGCGCTCGCCTCCCCGCGCGCCCGCTCCTCCCTCTGCCGGTCGCCGCCGCCGGCGCCGCCTCCCGGCGACCTGCGCCGCCCGGCCGCGCCTCGCCTCCGCCGTGCCGCGCCCCGCCGCCGCCGGTCGCCGCCTCCGCCTCTTCCCCGCGCGTCCGGCCTCCTCCCGCGGCCCCCACCTGCTCCACCTCTCCGGCCCGACGACGTCGAGGTCCCCGCCGCGCCGCCCGACCTTCCCGCCGCCGGCGCCCTCCTCTTCTTCGAGCTCGAGGTCCAGCCGCGCCGGATCCCGATCGGGTCAACCCCCGCGTTGACTTCGCCCCCCCCTCGAGGTCGTTTTCCTGCTAAGTCCCTAGTTTTTTTTAATATGTGCATGTGTTTGACCTAGTGTAACTTTCTGCTCGTAGATCCATTGTGCATGTATGATATATCAAAATGTTCGTCTCGTGATGTTCTACATTTTGTTACATTGCACCATGTTCATTTGAGTCCATATTGATGCCCTAATCATCAGTGCAAGAGGGCTAGTTGCTGTTATTCTCTGGTTCTTATCAGAACTTGGAGATTTGTCATTTTTGTATCTTTAATTCTGTGCATCTTATGGGCATGAGCTCTACATGTGTTTTGAAGTATGCCATGCCATCTTTCCGGTGGTGTATGCCATATATTTTTGTGATCTCTGTGGTGACTAGCACAAGCATGCAAATAGGCTCCGTAATGTTTCTGATTTCAGGGACTTAGTGTTTTCTCCAAGTCTTTGTCTGCTGTTATTTTGTTGCCATGTAAACTTGATACTACAGAGAGACCCATGCATATTTTGGATATGTTCAGTAAGGATGTTTTGTAGCTGTTGTTGTCATTGATCCAGTCCTGCCCTTGTTTTCAATTATGGAGTGCCATAGCATGACTCAATCTTGCTCTACTTTTGCTATAAAATATTTCTGGCAGATTCTTAACATGATAGGCAATTTTGCCAAGCTTATTGTAGTTGTTCCTTTCATGCTATGCTTTTGTTCTTGCCTTGGTTAGCTTCATAAACATTCCATCTTGCTGTAGGTATGCTTTTTTTGTCATGCATTGCTTTGTGGTGAGTGCATCAAGCTCACCAACATGCCTACATATTATAGTTTCTGCCATGCTCTGTTTTCTGCTAAGTCTGGAACCTGATAACGATACATGCCATGTTTACATGCTTGCCATCATATCTTCTGGTCCTTTTTGGCTTATGGTCAGTAAGGGACATTTGTTATATGCTTTGAGTAGACTCTTGCCATGCCTTGGTTTGCCATGTTATGTTCCTGTACCATGTTGATTTCGTGCTCTGAACATTGCTACCTGATGCTGTTTCTGCCATGTCCAGTATTTCTGCCAAGTCTGTGAACCTGTTATTATTTTGCAATCTTGCCATGTCCTTTTGAGCATGTTCTAGTGATTTCTGGAGATAGCTCAGTGTTGATGTTTTGTTGTGCTTTACCTGTACATCTTGACCATGCCTTTTGTTTTCATGTTGAGTTGCTGTAGCATATTGTTTTGATGCTTGCTTTATGCCTAGTTGCTGTTTTGGACAGATTGTTGCTATGTATTGTTTGGAGTGTGTGTGTTGCACCGTTGCTCCGTTTTGAGCAAGCTCTATATGAAACTTGCTTAGTTTTGCATGTAGTCTCATATTATCATGTTACATCATTGTTTTGAGGTGTTTGCTTGATGTTTGTATGCATTTTGCATCAATGTCATGTTTATCTTGTCTTGCTCATATCTTCTAGACCGTAACTCCGAATCTAATGAACTTTATATGTAACTTGACTAGAATTTCGTGTAGATCATCATGGTGCTCTTTAACTTGCTGTTTAACAACTTCAACTTAATGCTTGTTCAGTTCTGGACCAATTTCGAAATTTGCATATGAGGACTTACCAGAATTATTATGAGTTGTTTCCGGCCTCATTTAAACTTGCTGTGATGTGTTGTTCTTGTATGCATCATCTCTTGTCATGAGTAGCTTCTTATAGCCTTGTCATGCATCATACTTGATTGAGCATCATGCCTTGTTCATGTGTGGTGTGTTTACCTTGTTGTGTGCCTCTTCTCGATAGTTCCCGTGTCGTTGCGATCGTGAGGATTCGTTCGTCTTCGTGGCTTCATCTTCATGGATCCGTTCTTCTTCCTAGCGGGATTTAAGGCAAGATGACCGTCACCTTGGATCTCATTACTATCATTGCTATGCTAGTTGCTTCGTTCTATCGCTTTGTTGCGCTACCTATTCACTTGCTCCTCAAGCCTCCCAAATTGCCATGAACCTCTAACCTTTGTCATCCTTCCTAGCAAACCATTGTTTGGCTATGTTACCGCTTTGCTCAGCCCCTCTTATAGCGTTGCTAGCTGCAGGTGAAGATGAAGATTGCTCCATGTTGGATTATGTTTATGTTGGGATATCACAATATCTCTTATATTATTAATGCATCTATATACTTGGTAAAGGGTGGAAGGCTCTGCCGTATGCCTGGTGTTTTGTTCCACTCTTGCCGCCCTAGTTTCCGTCATACCGGTGTTATATTCACGGATTTTGCGTTCCTTACACGGTTGGGTGATTTATGGGACCCCCTTGACAGTTCGCTTTGAATAAAACTCTTCCAGCAAGGCCCAACCTTGGTTTTACCATTTGTCCAGCCTATTTCTTTTCCCTAGGGAGTCGCTCTCTCGAGAGTCATCTTTATTTACCCCCCCGGGCCAGTGCTTCTCTAAGTGTTGGTCCGAACTGAGTAGACTGCGGGGCCACCTCGTGGAAACTCGAGGTCTGGTTTTACTCGTAGGATGTCTCATCCGGTGTTGCCCTGAGAACGAGATATGTGCAGCTCCTATCGGGATGTCGGCGCATCGGGCGGCTTTGCTGGTTTTGTTTTACCATTGTCGAAATGTCTTGTAACCGGGACTCCGAGACTGATCGGGTCTTCCCGGGAGAAGGAATATCCTTCGTTGACCGTGAGAGCTTATCATGGGCTAAGTTGGGACACCCCTGCAGGGTATTATCTTTCGGAAGCCGTGCCCGCGGTTATGTGGCAGATGGGAATTTGTTAATATCCGGTTGTAGATAACTCGACACTTGACCTTAATTAAAACGCATCAACCGTGTGTGTAGCCGTGATGGTCTCTTCTCGGCGGAGTCCGGGAAGTGAACACGGTTTCTGGGTTATGTTTGACATAAGTAGGAGTTCAGGATCACTTCTTGATCATTGTTACTTTCGCGACCGTTCCTTTGCTTCTCTTCTCGCTCTTGTTTGCGTAAGTTAGCCACCATACATGCTTAGTCGCTGCTGCAACCTCACAACCTTATCCTTTCCTTTCCCATTAAGCTTTGCTAGTCTTGATACCCATGGTAATGGGATTGCTGAGTCCTTGTGGCTCACAGATTACTACACCACCAGTTGCAGGTACAGGTTTTGCGATGACCATGACGCGAGAGCGATGTTTACTTGTTTGGAGTTCTTCTTCTACTTCTTCTTCGATCAGGGGATAGGTTCCAGGCCGGCAGCCTGGGCTAGCAGGGTGGATGTCGTTTGAGTTTCTGTTTATGTTTCATCCGTAGTCGGATGTTGATCTCTTGTATGATGTATTGATGTATCCTTGCGGCATTTGTATGCCTTGTATGTATCCCCATAAATTATGTAATGTTGATGTAATGATATCCACCTTGCAAAAGCGTTTCAATATGCGGGTCTATCCTTGGTGGGACCTTCCAGTTCCTTTAGGATAGGGTCGCATATTGGGCGTGACAAGTTGGTATCAGAGCCTCGACCGACCCTAGGAGCCCCCCTTGATTGATCGTGTAGTTTGGCCATTGTTGAGTCTAGAAGAAAACTTTTTCGGGGTCTAGCTATATCGGAGAGTAGGAATTCTTTTTACTCCTCTGCCCCTTCGTCGCTCTGGTGAGAAATCTTGACGTAGGTGTTTTGAACTATTCCTCTTCCCCTTCAAATTTTTCTTCAGGATCACGTGGTTAGTTTTCGTTCGTTGTCCTTCCTTTTTTCAATCCGGCGCATTTCTCTTCGAGTGTTTTCGATCCTCGTCATCTTTTGCGAGATCAGTCCTCAGTTATTTCTCTTCCGATGTCGTTTTCCCTGTCCGAAGTTGTCTTTGTTTTCCCACCCGCCCACCCTTCTTCTCGGAACCGGAGTCTGTGATCGAGTATCTACTCTACTCGTGCGAAATCTTTGCATTCTTTCCTCAATGATTTCAACCGATGCTTTTTCTCTTCAAAGCTATTCGTCGATTTCCCCTTCCAAGTTGCCGTTGTTTTCCCGCCCTCCCACCATTTTATTCCCGGAGTCTGAGCCACTATTCAAGCACCTATTTCATTCATGCGGAATATCTTCAGTCTTTCCTCAATTATTTTCAACTGGTGAATTCTTGTCAAGTTCATCTTGCATTCGTCTTGTTTTCTTCTCCGGCGGATTCAGTTCCAAATTTTCGGTAGTAATTATATTCTTTCCTCGGCCTAAATTTTTCTCGTTGCTCGTTCCCCTCTCATCATTTTACCATTCTGGAGTGATGAAGACATCTCAGGAGATTCGTCTGTGTTCGAATTAATTCGAGGTTGTCACCTCATTCAAATATTTCAACTATTCCGGTGCATCATCTATCTCCTCAACAATCCTTTCTTAACGGTGTTTCTTTTTAGTGGGCCCTAACCCATAGGTTCTTTTTTCCAGGATCTTACCTGACTCTTCTAATTTTTCCCGGAGCTATTCTCAAATCATTTCCGAAGTTTGATGTAAGTATGAATTTCATCAGTCAGACGCTTCCCAAGATCAATTTCAAATTATTTTCATTGTTGGTTCAACCTCTTCGCTTTTCACTGTCCCAAAGTATCTCATCGATTTTGGTGTCATTTCTCGCCGTCATTCTCAACATTGAAGACCGAAGTAGAATTTCTCTTAAATCTTGGCCGTTCTCTCGGAGATTCGTCATGCGAGCTTCATGTATCCTCTCAAATTGTTTCTAGTCGTGTAATTTTTTTCACCCATCCGAAGTATTTCAGGAGTTGATTTCCGTCTCAATTATCCGGAGGCCATCTGTTCAGAAGATTTCTTTGTCCCAAGTTTTCTAATCCGTTCTCTGATTATTCTTTATTCATGCCCTTTCGTTCGTCTCCTTATTCTTCCGGTGCTTCGTTCAAGTATGCTTCAATCAGCTCGCGATCTCTTCTTTCAATTGCATCTTGATTCCCTCAAGTATATTCGTGCTTTTCCTATTTTTCCCGGTGAGTCACTCTCCTTCGTCAGTTAATTTTGAATTCTAACGGTGGTTCGCTCAAGATTTCTTTATGTTGTTATCATATCAATTAATTCGTTCTTTCCAAATCCTACCGATGGTTCATGAAGATTTTCTCAAGTTTTGGCGCTATATTCCCCCTTAATCTTTCCAACGCGGATAAGTGGTATGCAAATCCATGGTATCTCATCAATTTAATTGGTGGAGGACAAGCATAACGTAATTCTTATTCTTCTTTCTTCATGTAGTTTAATCTTTTCTTTCGGAGATTGATCATCTCATCAAATTCTCGGTTCAAAGTGTTATCATCTTGTCTTCCGGAGTTCTAAATTTCCTCGGCCATTTCGTCGGAACCTCCATCGGAATCATCGCAAGGAGTTAATCTTATCCCTTTCATCCTTCAATTTTTATCGGCATTCTTTTGTTACCGGAGATCTTCACGGTGGCTCGTCATGATTTAATTCTTTTATCAAGTGTTCGTCAAGATTCTTATCGAAGGAGTTCAAGTACCTTTCCTTCTTGCTTTTCGAAGTGCAATTAATTCTCCGTATTCTTTTGAAGTGGAGTTTTGCATTTCCTCGTTCTTGTCAGCTATCCAATCATTTCCGGTTGTGGCCGGTTATCACCTTATGATCTTGACATGTTACCTATAAGACCACAACAAGCTTATTCTTTTCGTTGTTGATTTCCTCAACAACTCCGTTAAATCCTTTCTTCTAAGGTTGCTTTCTATTTCATTCGTGGTACTAGTTATCATTTTCTTCACCGTTCTTCTCATTCTATTAATTCAAGTCTTCCGGAGATTTTGTGTTGTTTCTCAAGTCAAGTATCATCCCATTTCTCGAGCTCGTGCTGCCTAAATCCTTTCAGTCTTATTCGTTTCTTATCTTGTCTAACCGGAGTGGTTTCAGAGTCTATCTGATTCCGTGAGCATTCGACTCTCGTCATTCTCGTCGTTCCTTTTCTTCTCAAGTGCTCTCGATTCTTTGATTTCCTCTTGCGTTCTTATTCCTTTTTTCTATCTTCTCCCAACCGGAGTGGTTTCGATTTCAGTCTTATTCCTAGAGCTTTTGCTTCTTATCGCACTCAACATTCCTTTTTCCTACTCGAGTGTCCTTGACTTTGTTCATCCTCTCTCTTTTGTTCTTATTTCACCTCATCCCTTTTTTTCCCTTCCGTCTCGGTCCTAAGATCTCGGGACGAGATCTCTTGTTAGTGGAGGAGTGTTGTAACGCCCCGGATCTGATGCGCCAGGTGTCTGCCAGTTATTCGCTGCCATTGCCATGTCATTTGCTTGCGTGTTGCATTTTGTCATGTCATCATCTGCATTTCATATCATGTCATCTTGTGCATCGCATTTGCATACGTGTTCGTCTCATGCATCCGAGCATTTTCCCCGTTGTCCGTTTTGCAATCCGGCACTCCTATGCTCCCCGGCGCCCCCTTTTGCCTCTTCTCGTGTGCGGGTGTCAAACTTTCTCGGAATGGACCGAGTCTTGTCAAGTGGCCTTGGTATACCACCGGTAGACTACCGGTCAAGTTTCGTTCCATTTGGAGGTCGTTTGGTACTCCAACAGTTAACCGGGCATTCGCAAAGTCCGTTTGTGAGTTGCAGCAAAACCCCTTTCAAACAGCCCCAAAACCCCTCTAAGTCTCCGCCATGCTCTTGGTCGTTCGATCACGATCGCGTGGGCGAAAACAGCACCTCGTTTGAACTCTCCTAGCTCCCTCTGCCTATATATTTGCCCTCTTCCCCGAAAATCCGCAGACGAAACCCTAGCAAACCTCCCCTCGCACCGCGCCGGACATGTCCGCCCTCCTCCGGACAGTTCAGCGCCGCCATGTGGCAGCCGCCGCTGCCCTCCGCCTCCGGCCCGTCGGGCCCGGATCCGGCCCCCGCGCGGGCCCGAGCCGCCGCCGCCGCCCCGAGGCGCTCGCCTCCCCGCGCGCCCGCTCCTCCCTCTGCCGGTCGCCGCCGCCGGCGCCGCCTCCCGGCGACCTCCGCCCCCCGGCCGCGCCTCGCCTCCGCCGTGCCGCGCCCCGCCGCCGCCGGTCGCCGCCTCCGCCTCTTCCCCGCGCGTCCGGCCTCCTCCCGCGGCCCCCACCTGCTCCACCTCTCCGGCCCGACGCCGTCGAGGTCCCCGCCGCGCCGCCCGACCTTCCCGCCGCCGGCGCCCTCCTCTTCTTCGAGCTCGAGGTTCAGCCGCGCCGGATCCCGATCGGGTCAACCCCCGCGTTGACTTCGCCCCCCCCCCCCCTCGAGGTCGTTTTCCTGCTAAGTCCCCAGTTTTTTTAATATGTGCATGTGTTTGACCTAGTGTAACTTTCTGCTCGTAGATCCATTGTGCATGTATGATATATCAAAATGTTCGTCTCGTGATGTTCTACATTTTGTTACATTGCACCATGTCCATTTGAGTCCATATTGATGCCGTAATCATCGCTGCAAGAGGGCTAGTTGCTGTTATTCTCTGGTTCTTATCAGAACTTGGAGATTTGTCATTTTTGTATCTTTAATTCTGTGCATCTTATGGGCATGAGCTCTACATGTGTTTTGAAGTATGCCATGCCATCTTTCCGGTGGTGTATGCCATGTATTTTTGTGATCTCTGTGGTGACTAGCACAAGCATGCAAATAGGCTCCGTAATGTTTCTGATTTCAGGGACTTAGTGTTTTCTCCAAGTCTTTGTCTGCTGTTATTTTGTTGCCATGTAAACTTGATACTACAGAGAGACCCATGCATATTTTGGATATGTTCAGTAAGGATGTTTTGTAGCTGTTGTTGTTATTGATCCAGTCCTGCCCTTGTTTGCAATTATGGAGTGCTATAGCATGACTCAATCTTGCTCTACTTTTGCTATAAAATATTTCTGGCAGATTCTTAACATGATATGCAATTTTGCCAAGCTTATTGTAGTTGTTCCTTTCATGATATGCTTTTGTTCTTACCATGGTTAGTTTCATAAACATTCCGTCTTGCTGTAGGTATGCTTGTTTTGTCATGCATTGCTTTGTGGTGAGTGCATCAAGCTCACCAACATGCCTACATATTATAGTTTCTGCCATGCTCTGTTTTCTGCTAAGTCTGGAACCTGATAACGATACTTGCCATGTTTACATGCTTGCCATCATATCTTCTGGTCCTTTTTGGCTTATGGTCAGTAAGGAACATTTGTTATATGCTTTGAGTAGACTCTTGCCATGCCTTGTTTTTCCATGTTATGTTCCTGTACCATGTTGATTTCGTGCTCTGAACATTGCTACCTGATGCTGTTTCTGCCATGTCCAGTATTTCTGCCAAGTCTGTGAACCTGTTATTATTTTGCAATCTTGCCATGTTCTTTTGAGCATGTTCTATTGATTTCTGGAGACAGCTCAGTGTTCATGTTTTGTTGTGCTTTACCTGTATATCATGACCATGCCTTTTGTTTTCATGTTGGGTTACTGTAGCATATAGTTTTGATGCTTTCTTTATGCCTAGTTGCTGTTTTGGACAGATTGTTGCTATGTATTGTTTGGAGTGTGTGTGTTGCACCGTTGCTCCGTTTTGAGCATGCTCTATATGAAACTTGCTTAGTTTTGCATGTAGTCTCATATTATCATGTTGCATCATTGTTTTGAGGTGTTTTCTTGATGTTTGTATGCATTTTGCATCAATGTCATGTTTATCTTGTCTTGCTCATATCTTCTAGACCGTAGCTCCGAATCTAATGAACTTTATATGTAACTTGACTAGAATTTCGTGTAGATCATCATGGTGCTCTTTAACTTGCTGTTTAACAACTTCAACTTAATGCTTGTTCAGTTCTGGACCAATTTCGAAATTTGCATATGAGGACTTACCAGAATTATTATGAGTTGTTTCCGGCCTCATTTAAACTTGCTGTGATGTGTTGTTCTTGTATGCATCATCTCTTGTCATGAGTAGCTTCTTATAGCCTTGTCATGCATCATACTTGATTGAGCATCATGCCTTGTTCATGTGTGGTGTGTTTACCTTGTTGTGTGCCTCTTCTCGATAGTTCCCGTGTCGTTGCGATCGTGAGGATTCGTTCGTCTTCGTGGCTTCATCTTCTTCATGGATCCGTTCTTCTTCCTAGCGGGATTTAAGGCAAGATGACCGTCACCTTGGATCTCATTACTATCATTGCTATGCTAGTTCCTTCGTTCTATCGCTTTGTTGCGCTACCTATTCACTTGCTCCTCAAGCCTCCCAAATTGCCATGAACCTCTAACCTTTGTCACCCTTCCTAGCAAACCATTGTTTGGCTATGTTACCGCTTTGCTCAGCCCCTCTTATAGCGTTGCTAGCTGCAGGTGAAGATGAAGATTGCTCCATGTTGGATTATGTTTATGTTGGGATATCACAATATCTCTTATATTATTAATGCATCTATATACTTGGTAAAGGGTGGAAGGCTCCGCCGTATGCCTGGTGTTTTGTTCCACTCTTGCCGCCCTAGTTTCCGTCATACCGGTGTTATATTCACGGATTTTGCATTCCTTACACGGTTGGGTGATTTATGGGACCACCTTGACAGTTCGCTTTGAATAAAACTCTTCCAGCAAGGCCCAACCTTGGTTTTACCATTTGTCCAGCCTATTTCTTTTCCCTAGGGAGTCGCTCTCTCGAGGGTCGTCTTTATTTACCCCCCCGGGCCAGTGCTTCTCTAAGTGTTGGTCCGAACTGAGTAGACTGCGGGGCCACCTCGTGGAAACTCGAGGTCTGGTTTTACTCGTAGGATGTCTCATCCGGTGTTGCCCTGAGAACGAGATATGTGCAGCTCCTATCGGGATGTCGGCGCATCGGGCGGCTTTGCTGGTTTTGTTTTACCATTGTCGAAATGTCTTGTAACCGGGACTCCGAGACTGATCGGGTCTTCCCGGGAGAAGGAATATCCTTCGTTGACCGTGAGAGCTTATCATGGGCTAAGTTGGGACACCCCTGCAGGGTATTATCTTTCGGAAGCCATGCCCGCGGTTATGTGGCAGATGGGAATTTGTTAATATCCGGTTGTAGATAACTCGACACTTGACCTTAATTAAAACGCATCAACCGTGTGTGTAGCCGTGATGGTCTCTTCTCGGCGGAGTGCGGGAAGTGAACACGGTTTCTGGGTTATGTTTGACGTAAGTAGGAGTTCAGGATCACTTCTTGATCATTGTTACTTTCGCGACCGTTCCTTTGCTTCTCTTCTCGCTCTTGTTTGCGTAAGTTAGCCACCATACATGCTTAGTCGCTGCTGCAACCTCACCACCTTATCCTTTCCTTTCCCATTAAGCTTTGCTAGTCTTGATACCCATGGTAATGGGATTGCTGAGTCCTTGTGGCTCACAGATTACTACACCACCAGTTGCAGGTACAGGTTTTGCGATGACCATGACGCGAGAGCGATGTTTACTTGTTTGGAGTTCTTCTTCTGCTTCTTCTTCGATCAGGGGATAGGTTCCAGGCCGGCAGCCTGGGCTAGCAGGGTGGATGTCGTTTGAGTTTCTATTTATGTTTCATCCGTAGTCGGATGTTGATCTCTTGTATGATGTATTGATGTATCCTTGCGGCATTTGTATGCCTTGTATGTATCCCCATAAATTATGTAATGTTGATGTAATGATATCCACCTTGCAAAAGCGTTTCAATATGCGGGTCTATCCTTGGTGGGACCTTCGAGTTCCTTTAGGATAGGGTCGCATATTGGGCGTGACAACCTCCCTGCCAAACTAATAGCAAGGCACACATCAGGTCTGGTACACAGCATTGCATACATGATAGAACCTATGGCTGAAGCATAGGGAATGACCTTCATTTTCTCTCTATCTTCTGAAGTGGTCGGGCATTGAGTCTGACTCAACTTCACACCTTGTAACACAGGCAAGAACCTCTTCTTTGCTTGATCCATTTTGAACTTCTTCAAAACTTTATCAAGGTATGTGCTTTGTGAAAGTCCAATTAAGCATCTTGATCTATCTCTATAGATCTTGATGCCCAATATATAAGCAGCTTCTCCGAGGTCTTTCATTGAAAAATTCTTATTCAAGTATCCTTTTATGCTATTCAGAAATTCAGTATCATTTCCGATCAACAATATGCCATCCACATATAATATCAGAAATGCTACAGAGATCCCACTCACTTTCTTGTAAATACTGGCTTCTCCAAAAGACTGTATAAAACCATATGCTTTGATCACACTATCAAAGCGTATATTCCAAATCCGAGAGGCTTGCACCAGTCCGCCATAAATGGATCACTGGAGCTTGCACACTTCGTTAGCACCT
Source organism: Aegilops tauschii subsp. strangulata (assembly GCF_002575655.3). NCBI lineage: Eukaryota > Viridiplantae > Streptophyta > Magnoliopsida > Poales > Poaceae > Aegilops > Aegilops tauschii. Next base: position 435,118,800 of record NC_053038.3, read on the forward strand.
TTTGGATCGAAAAAACCTTCTGGTTGCATCATATATAACTCTTCTTTAAGATATCCATTAAGGAATGCAGTTTTGACATCCATTTGCCAAATTTCATAATCATAAAATGCGGCAAGTGCTAACATGATTCGGACGGACTTAAGCATCACTACAGGTGAGAAAGTCTCATCGTAGTCAACTCCTTGAACTTCTCGAAAACCTTTCGCAACAAGTCGAGCTTTTAGACAGTAACATTACCTTCAGCGTTGGTCTTCGTCTTGAAGATACATTTATTCTCTATGGCTTGGCGATCAATGCGCAAGTCAACCAAAGTCCACACTTTGTTCTCATACATGGATCCCATCTCAGATTTCATGGCCTCAAGCCATTTTGCGGAATCTGGTCTCATCATCGCTTCCTCATAGTTCGTAGGTTCGTCATCGTCAAGTAACATGACTTCCAGAATAGGATTACCGTACCACTCTGGTGCGGATCCTACTCTGGTTGACCTACAAGGTTTGGTAGTAATTTGATCAGAAGTTTCATGATCATCATCATTAGCTTCCTCACTTACTAGTGTTGGAATCACTGGAACTGATTTCTGTGATGAACTACTTTCCAATAAGGGAGAAGGTACAATTACGTTGTCAAGTTCTACTTTCCTCCCACTCACTTCTTTCAAGAGAAACTCCTTCTCTAGAAAGGATCCATTCTTAGCAATGAATATCTTGCCTTCAGATCTGTGATAGAAGGTGTACCCAACAGTTTCCTTTGGGTATCCTATGGAGACACATTTCTCCGATTTGGGTTCGAGCTTATCAGGTTGAAACTTTTTCACATAAGCATTGCAGCCCCAAACTTTAAGAAACGACAACTTCGGTTTCTTGCCAAAACACAGTTCATAAGGTATCATCTTAACGGATTTAGATGGTGCCCAATTTAACGTGAATGCAGCCGTCTCTAAAGCATAACCCCAAAACGATAGCGGTAAATCAGTGAGAGACATCATAGATCGCACCATATCAAGTAAAGTGCGATTACGATGTTCGGACACACCATTACGCTATGGTGTTCCAGTTGGCGTGAGTTGCGAAACTATTCCGCATTGTTTCAAATGAAGACAAAACTCGTAACGCAAATATTCTCCTCCACGATTAGATCGCATAAACTTTATTTTCTTGTAACGATGATTTTCCACTTCACTCTGAAATTCTTTGAACTTTTCAAATGTTTCAGACTTATGTTTCCTCAAGTAGATATACCCATATCTGCTCAAATCATCTATGAAGGTAAGAAAATAACGATACCCGCCGCGAGCATCAACACTCATCGGACCGCATACATCAGTATGTATTATTTCCAACAAGTATGTTGCTTGCTCCATTGTTCCGGAGAACGGAGTCTTAGTCATCTTGCCCATCAGGCATGGTTTGCAAGCATCAAGTGATTCATGATCAAGTGATTCCAAAAGCCAATCAGCATGGAGTTTCTTCATGCGCTTTACAACAATATGACCTAAACGGCAGTGCCACAAATAAGTTGTAGTATCATTATTAAACTTATATCTTTTGGAATCAATACTATGAACAAGTGTATCGCTACTATCAAGATTTAGTAAAAAATAGACCACTCATCAAGGGTCCATGACCATAAAAGATATTATTCATATAAATAGAACAACCATTATTCTCTGATTTAAATGAATAACCGTCTCGCATCAAACAAGATCCAGATATAATGTTCATGCTTAACGCTAGCACCAAATAACAATTATTCAGGTCTAAAACTAATCCCGGAGGTAGATGTAGAGGTAGCGTGCCGACGGCGATCACATCGACTTTGGAACCATTTCCCACGCACATCGTCACCTCGTCCTTAGCCAATCTTCGCTTAATCCGTAGCCCCTGTTTCGAGTTGCAAATATTAGCAACATAACCAGTATCAAATACCCAGGCGCTACTGCGAGCATTAGTAAGGTACACATCAATAACATGTATATCAAATATACCTTTCACTTTGCCATCCTTCTTCTCCGCCAAATACTTGGGGCAGTTCCGCTTCCAATGACCAGTCCCTTTGCAGTAGAAGCACTCTGTCTTAGGCTTAGGTCCAGACTTGGGCTTCTTCACTTGAGCAGCAACTTGCTTGCCGTTCTTCTTGAAGTTCCCCTTCTTCCCTTTACCCTTTTTCTTGAAACTGGTGGTCTTGTTGACCATCAACACTTGATGCTCCTTCTTGATTTCTACCTCCGCAGCCTTTAGCATTGCGAAGGGCTCGGGAATCGTCTTATCCATCCCTTGCATATATAGTTCATCTCGAAGCTCTTGTAGCTTGGTGGCAGCGATTGAAGAACTTTGTCAATGACACTATCATCAGGAAGATTAACTCCTAGTTGAGTCAAGTGGTTGTGGTACCCAGACATTATGAGTATATGTTCACTGACAGAACTATTCTCCTCGATCTTGCAGCTGTACAACATATTGGAGACTTCATATGTCTCAATCCGGGCATTTGCTTGAAATATTAACTTCAACTCCTCGAACATCTCATATGCTCCATGACGTTCAAAACGTCGTTGAAGTCCCGATTCTAAGTTGTAAAGCATGGCACACTGAACTATCAAGTAGTCATTAGCTTTGCTCTGCCAGGCGTTCACAACGTCCGGTGTTGCTCCTGTAGAGGGTCTTGCACCTAGCGGTGCTTCTAGGATGTAATTCTTCTGTGCAGCAATGAGGATAATCCTCAAGTTACAGACCCAGTCCGTGTAATTGCTACCATCATCTTTCAACTTAGCTTTCTCTAGGAACACATTAAAATTCAACGGAACAACAACATAGGCGATTTATCTACAACAACATAGACATGCAAAATACTATCAGGTACTGAGTTCATGATAAATTAAAGTTCAATTAATCATATTACTTAATAACTCCCACTTAGATAGGCATCCCTCTAAAAATCTAAGTAATCGCGTGATCCATATCAACTAAACCATGTCCGATCATCACGTGAGATGGAGTAGTTTTCAATGGTGAACATCACTATGTTGATCATATCTACTATATGATTCATGCTCAACCTTTAAGTCTCAGTGTTCCGAGGCCATATCTGCATAGGCTAGGCTCATAAAGTTTAACCCGAGTATTCTACATGTGCAAAACTGGCTTACACCCGTTTTATGTGAACGTAGAGCTTATCACACCCGATCATCACGTGGTGTCTCGGCACGACGAACTGTAGCAACGGTGCATACTCAAGGAGAACACTTATACCTTGAAATTCAGTGAGAGATCATGTTATAATGCTACCGCCGAACTAAGCAAAATAAGATGCATAAAGGATAAACATCACATGCAATCAATATAAGTGATATGATATGGCCATCATCATCTTGTGCCTTTCATCTCCATCTCCAAAGCACCGTCATGATCACCATCGTCACCGGCGCGACACCTTGATCTCCATCGTAGCATCTTTGTCGTCTCGCCAGCTATTCCTTCTATGACTATCGCTACCGCTTAGTGATAAAGTAAAAACAATTACAGGGTGATTGCATTGCATACAATAAAGCGACAACCATATGGCTCCTGCCAGTTGCCAATAACTCTGTTACAAAACATGATCATCTCATACAATAAAATTTAGCATCATGTCTTGACCATATCACATCACAACATGCCCTGCAAAAACAAGTTAGACGTCCTCTACTTTGTTGTTGCAAGTTTTACGTGGCTGCTACGGGCTTAGCAAGAACCGTTCTTACCTATACATCAAAACCACAATGATTTTTCGTCAAGTGTGATGTTTTAACCTTCAACAAGGACCGGGCATACTCACACTCGATTCAACTAAAGCTAGAGAAACAGACACCCACTAGCCACCTGTGTGCGAAGCACGTCGGTAGAACCAGTCTCGCGTAAGCGTGCGCGTAATGTCGGTCTGGGCCGCTTCATCCAACAATACCGCTGAATCAAAGTATGACATGCTATTAAGCAGTATGACTATTATCGCCCACAACTCTTTGTGTTCTAATCGTGCATATAACATCTACGCATAGACCTGGCTCGGATGCCACTGTTGGGGAACGCAGTAATTTCAAAAAAAATCCTACGCACACGCAAGATCTATCTAGGTGATGCATAGCAACGAGAGGGGAGAGTGTTGTCGATGTACCCTCATAGACCGTAAGAGGAAGCATTATGACAACGCGGCTGATGTAGTCGTACGTCTTCACGATCCGACCAATCCTAGCACCAAAGGTACGGCACCTCCGCGATTTGCACACGTTCAGCTCGGTGACATCCGACGAACTCTAGATCCAGCTAAGGTCGAGGGAGAGTTTCATCAGCACGACGGCGTGATGACAGTGATGATGAAGCTACTGGCGCAGGGCTTCGCCTAAGCACTACGATGATATGACTGAGGTGGAATATGGTGGAGGGGGGCACCGCACACGGCTAAACAATCAACTTGTGTGTTCTAGGGTGCCCCTGCCCCCGTATATAAAGGAGCAAGGGGGAGGCCGGCCGGCCCTCCTTGGCACGCCCCCAAGAGGGGAATCCTACTAGGACTCCAGGTTTCCACCAAAAGGGAGAGAGGGGGAAGGAAGGAGAGGGAGAGGGAGCAGGAAAGGGGGGTGCCGCCCCCCCTTCCTAGTCCAATTCAGACTCAATGGGGAGGGGGCGCGCGGCCTGCCCTGGCCGCACCTCTCTCTCCACTAAGGCCCATCGAGGCCCATTAGTTCCCCCGGGGGTTCCGATAATCCTCCGGCACTCCGGTTTTATCCGAAACTTCTCCAGAGCACTTCCGGTGTCCGAATATAGTCGTCCAATATATCAATCTTTATGTCTCGACCATTTCGATACTCCTCGTTATGTCCGTGATCATATCCGGGACTCCGAACAACCTTCGGTACATCAAAACACATAAGCTCGTAATACCGATCGTCACCGAACGTTAAGCGTGCGGACCCTACGGGTTCGAGAACTATGTAGAAATGACCGAGACTCACTTCCGGTCAATAACCAATAGCGAAACCTGGATGCTCATATTGGTTCCTACATATTCTACGAAGATCTTTATCGGTCAAACCGCATAACAACATACGTTGTTCCCTTTGTCATCGGTATGTTACTTTCCTGAGATTCGATCGTCGGTATCTCAATACCTAGTTCAATCTCGTTACCGGCAAGTCTCTTTACTTGTTCCGTAATGCATCATCCCGTAACTAACTCATTATTCACATTGCTTGCAAGGCTTATAGTGATGTGCATTACCGAGAGGGCCCAGACATACCTCTCTGACAGTCGGAGTGACAAATCCTAATCTCGATCTATGCCAACCAAATAAACACCATTGGAGACACCTATAGAGCATCTTTATGGTCACCCAGTTACGTTGTGACGTTTGATAGCATACTAAGTGTTCCTCCGGTATTCGGGAGTTGCATAATCTCATAGTAATAGGAACATGTATAAGTTATGGAGAAAGCAATAGCAATAAAGTAAACGATCATAGTGCTAAGCTAATGGATTGTGACACCCAAGTTTTTATTTGGATTTTTTCAAAAGATTTTATTTGACTTGAGGGGAGTGATTTAAATTTTTCTTCAAGAGAACTCTCCCTCTCATATATTTTTCCTTATGGCAAAATTTTTATTTGGATTCACCCAAGATCTGCCTTTGGTCTTGGAAGTTCTTGCTTTTCATTTTGACTCAAGACAAAATGTTTTTCATTTGGGAAAATAACTTTTGAAAATCTTTTTGAATTTTGCACTATGGCTTTTGGAAAGTCCTTTGCCACTTTCAACAAATTCCTCCTTGCCATGGCCCTAGTGCAAATGCCCTCTCCTAACCCTTCCCTCACCTTTGGATCATGTTTTACACCAATTCCAGCAAGTTGAACCTCCCCATGTATCTATTTCCATTCAAATTCTATTCAAATAAATTTCTGCCTTCTTTTCTAGCACTTGGAGATTTGCAAAGGAACTCCATTTTCTGTTTTGATTTTTGCCACCAAACCAACTCTCCCTCCTAGTACCTTGAACCCTCAACCTAGAACCATGAAGATCCACTAGTCTTCAGTTCAAAATTTTCAAACTACACCTGCTGCAAGTTTGGACCAGATTTGACAAATTTGGTGAAATTCATTCAAAACCTTCTCCAAAAATTCCAAGTAAAAGCAGGCAGCCCCTGGGTGCTTTGAGTGGTCATCTCACCAAGTTACAGCTCCAGAAAAATTCATCTCATTGCAAAATCTCTCTGTCGAACACCTGCAGTGCATGGTCATTGTCAAGTTCAGAGTTTCAGAGATTCAGTTCAGTGCTCGCTGTCGTTTTCTTCAGAGATGGACGTCGATCTCGCCAGTGCCACTGCGTCGCCTTGCTCCTCGTCCCCGCCCTCTTGTTCCTGCACCGCACGAACGCCTGGCGCCTTGCGGGCATCGGCGACGAGCAGCAGAAGGTGCGCCGCCCCGTGACCGACGCCGGCGGCGGCTTTGCGGACGCCAGCGGGAGACAAGGCGCCGACGATGCCACCCAGCGCCGCCTAAACCACCGGAGCTCGCCGCGTGGCCTTCCACTCCCCCGATCGCGCTGCCGCTCTCGTTGTGAACCGCAGGGCGCGGAGCGCGCTCTCTGCCGCCGTTGAGCCCGTGCGGTCACCTCACCGTGGACCGACGCCATTACGCCAAGACCATCTCCATTTAGCTGTAAAATGACTCCAGTAACCTCCACTGATGCTGCCTGGCCGCTCAAACCACCTGCCAATCCACTGCTCCGCCGTAATCGCTCGCCGGAGAATCTCCGTTCATGGCCACCCCGTCGATCTGCCTATAAATAGAGGCCCCGAGCTTCAACTCGAGCACCCACCAGCCCTGCACTCCTTCCTCGACTCCGGCCGCCGCGACCCGCCACGGGATCCAGCCCGATTCGCCCCCGTGTGCGCTCCTCTGCCTCCATTCTCTTGCCAGTAGCTTCACCTTGCATCACTCGTTCTGACCCGCGCCTCAATTTGTAGTTTGCAGCCCTCCACCGGAGTTCCCCAGCCTCACCCGAGCCGCCGTCCGCCGGAGAAAGTGTCGCCGTCGACGTGGTGCTCCCCGTTGGACGAGTCCACCACCCACCAACACGGAAGAAGACGCTGAAGCTCTTGGTACCCTCCGTTTCTCTAACTCGCCGTGGTTCGACGCTGGCGTCCACCGCAGTCTTCGGGCGCCGGCGAGCTTTTCAAACCTGACATGTGGACCCCGCGTGTCAGCCTCTGTTCTTTTATTCGCGAACCGTTTTCTGTTGGCGCCTTCGGGCAAAATATGTCTTCTCTTTTGCGCTTGCGCATTCTCAACCGAAGCGTTTTCTGTTTTCTCAGTTAAAACCCTGGAACTTTTCTGTTTCATTACAGATAAGTCCCTGGACAGAAACCTTTATAACTTTTTAATAAAAAGGTATTTTTGAGTGATTCTTTTTCTGACAATCTTCAAATTTTGTCTAGTTTTTTATGGGATTTATTTGAAAAATATTTGGAAAAGTTTCTGTGTATGTGTTGGTTTTCACGTTAGTACCCGTTTCGTGATTGCCGTAGGTTCCGGAAGAGGTGACGGAGCCGCGAACTTCGCCGAGCTAGACTCCGACTTCTCCGAACCAGGCAAGCATGTTTTGAACATTTGATATGGCAGATGTTTTGCATGTTCGCGTGAAAGTTGTGCGTGGCATATGAGTATCGGTAAATACCTCGTTGCTTGTAAGGCAACTACCCGGTTGTCCCAAAGTCAGGATGACCTCTGATGAGAGGTGGCCCAATTCATGTGGTGACATGAAGGGCAGTAAGGTGGTACTGTTGTAGCATACCAGCCTTGCGTCATCCGACTTTCTTCGACGTTAACGTGGTTGGAGCTACGTTATCGTTCTTTTCCCCGCATGTTCCAAAGTTGCGATGACCTGTGATGAGAGGTGGCCTAATCATGTGGTGACATGAAGGGCAGTAAGGTGGTACTGTTGTAGCATACCAGCCTTGCGTCATCCGACTTCCTCCGACGTTAACGTGTTGGAGCCACGTTACCGTTCTTCCCCCTTTCCGTGCCACCACATGTCTCATTGCCAGGATGCGGTTTAGTAAGTTGGTAACCTCTTTCCGTGTACACACCAAACAGAGAGGCCGGGATGATGGTACCTTGGCCCAAGATTAAAGCCAGTCATCCGGTCAGGGGGCATGGGTGTTTCCGGTTGGGACCGAGAGGGGGGGCACCCCCTTAAAGCGCGCGTATAGAAATTTGATCCCATGCTACGCGAGGTTGTAGCCTCCCCGTCTCAAGGTTTTTCTTGAACGTTGCCGAGGGTGATCCCTGGCTTCAGATGGTTGAATTGGGTGTGTACTGGTTAGACGTGTTTCTTCCAAAACACCGTAGACGGAACTAGTCCCCGTGACTACTGAAATCCGTTGGCTGTGGTTAAGTACAAACTCTGCAGAGTCAATTCTTTCCAAATCATCATATCCATGATCAAGTAATGAGAACATTATATTCCATATCTATCCGCATTGAAAAACCTGTTCCCGGTGAACAAGCTCAAGTGGTAAATTCAGACTTATTGTTATTCCTGTGGATGGACTAACTTTACTTTGTCGCATGCTTGTGATAATCTATGTTCCCGAACGATTGTATTATTGAGCTGTGATATAAGCCCTTTATGTGACGTCGCGCAGACGTCCGACTGTGGCGTGTACTCGTTTCTTGTTTTAAATATAAGCCCTTTATGTGATGTCGCTCAGACGTCCGACTGTGGCATGTACTGTCTTTATTTTCTGTTATAAGCCCTTTATGTGGTGTCGCCCCGACGCCCGACTGTGGCATTATTATTCCGCATTTTCCTCTCGAGGAGTCTTTCAGACACTCGTTTGGCACCTGTACTACTATTCTGCATTTTCCGCTCGAGGGATCTTTCAGACACTCGTTTGGTACCAGTATTACTATTCTGCAGTTTCCGCTCGAGGCGTCATTCAGACCCTCGCTTGGCACCCAGTATTTATTATCTCTATGTCTGATCGCACTGGTTAACTTGTTCATATGCTTCATGTTTACATTTGTTATACCTTATGTCCGAACTGTCTTGCGAGTACTTTCATAGTACTCACCTGGCTTGTTGATTTGGCCAGATGTTGACGAAGGCGATCTCTTGGATGAAGAGTTTGATAGCGCGTCCGACGCCTAGAGGAGTCCCAGTCAGTCCTGCGCGATCCCGGATATTGGTCACTTGTATTGTATACGCTTCCGCCACCCGCAATAAATCTTCTCGAGCCTCACTCCAACGCTCGATGAGTTGTAGTCTTCTGGAATCATATCACTCGCTTCGCGATGGTATTTCCACCACCGTTATTATCGTGAGTTAGTAGTTGCCACCCTATCCGCCGTATTGTTTTAGCGGCGTGCATGTAATAAATTGTTGGGCAGTCTCTGCTCAACCTTGTATTATATTTAGTACTCCTGGTATTTTTCTTCTGTGACCAAGATATTGTCTATCAGTGAGAAGGAATTCTTCCTCGCTGGTCCGTAAAAGGGATTGGTCTCTCAATAATTATTTTATTGAAAAACCGGTCGTGACACGGATGGGTCAAGTCAATCACATGATTCTCTAATGATGTGATCCCATTTATCAAATGACAACTCTTTGTTCATGGCTAGGAAACTAACCATCTTTGATCAACAAGATAGTCAAGTAGAGGCATACTAGTGCCACTCTGTTTGTCTATGTATTCACACATGTACTAAGTTTCCGGTTAATACAATTCTAGCATGAATAATAAACATTTATCATGATATAAGGAAATATAAATAACAACTTTATTATTGCCTCTAGGGCATATTTCCTTCAGTAATGTAACCATCCTTCAACGGCTCCTTCTGATGAGAATATAGACAGGGCTTCTTCATCCTGGAATAATCAGAACTAGTCACTTCACGTACTCCATATTCTTCTTCAGAGGAGGATGATCCTGTTGTGCAAAGACAAGAGGACAACTAAATGCTAGCATCCCTGTTTGCTCAAAAAAGGAAAGGAAATATTTTAAACAACACAGATGAAGCACTTCTCAAGGACAATACCACTTACTCATGACAGTATCTAAACAGTAGCACAACACCAATAGAGATGGCAAAGCTCAATCATATGGATGAAATCCGTGGGCGAGTACCAACCTTTGTCAGGAGGCTTATTGTGTAGAGCATACAGATCAAGCACTTCTCCGGAACCATCTGTTGTTATCTAATGTGGTTGCCATGCTTACTATATACTCCTCGATTAGTTTAATGTTTCCAACATCTTCTTGTGCAGTTCCACTAAAATATATGGTATCTTCAAAGAAGATCCCTGTTTGCACAAGTAGAGATAATTACATATTACATTAAGATTGGCATCAAATCAGTGGCAAAACAATTCCTCGTTCCAGCCATTGCAATAAATTAAGATGCAAAACTATATCATTACTTGTGTCATCACAGTTCCAGTGCTTCATTACAGCACCGGGAGTTGATTTTTATTTATCTTCCGCTTGTTCTTCCCCTTCATCACTTGGTTCAATAACAGACAAGCTTCGCCAAAAGTTGTGAAATATCCTTACCTGACCTCAATGGGATATTACGGTGCACATACAGATTGGAAGTGTTGTCTCCATTTGTGCAGCTCACTAAAATCAAGCAACATTACCGTACAAGTAGCACAACATATGAAAGCACACTTCACAATCATGTGAAAGAAGGCTAGTACTGACCTCTCATGACGCGGAGTTCAAACAACTCACAAGAAGAAGGTCTGAACCAAATTTGCCAACACAGATAGGAAGTAATATCTCCTCTTGTGCAGTTCCACTAAGATCAAGCAATCAAGCAACGTTGTCGGTGTGACATTTTTTTTGAACTGCACAAAACACTCTTAAAACAAAAGTGTTTGGTGCAGTCCAACAAAAGGTCACAATAGCAACGAGGTGAAGTAGATAACCCTATTTACACAGAGGTGCAAAGGAAACAACAAGTGGTCAATAATGGTGGATGACACAGAAGCCAACAAAAAGAAGCATCTAACTTATCTAAATGGGAAAGAAAGCAAGACAGTAGCATTTCTCAAACGATGGCATTGATTCATATTAACAAAGAGATTATATTAACAATAAAATTCATTAAACATGTAATTTGCTTTTAACTGTGGCATTGCATCAATTTTCCAACGACATTATTAGAGGGTGTTTGTTTACAGGGACTTTTTGGTGTAGGGACTAAAAAAGTCCCTTTCAGTCCCATCTCAACCAAACAGGAGGGACCTTTAGGGACTAAAAGTGCGCATTTGGGACTAAAGAAAGAAGACCCCGAGGGAGAGTCTTTTTGGGACTTTTTCCAACAGTTGCCCCTGCCCCGCATCGCACCTTATCTCTATTAGTTCATTACTAGGGGTAACATGGTATTTTAGCATGGCATTTAATAACCTCTATTCCATGTATAGTCCTTGGAACCAAGCAGGTAGGGACTAGGGACTTTTTAGTTGGGACTAAAAAGGTCCTAGGACTTTTTAACCAAACATGGCCTTAGATTAACAACATCTAAAGAGTTGCACGGGACAATGGACTCACCATCACCATGTGCATCTACCGATGTATGAAGGGGTGATGCACAGTCTGTTGCAACAAAGAACAAACAACCAAGGAGCATATTTGTGTTGGTCCCAGTTTTGTTATCTTTAGACACCTTTCCCTATGTGAGCGCAGCAAATCTAGTCCTACTCAAACTCTACAGCCTTGTCCCCCAAAACAAAAAGATCGGTTTGTTATAGATGTGCGTACTGCATTTGTCATTGTTTTCCCTTTTCGACCAACGTAGGTGCTGGATAGCCAGTCTATACTAGTACTTTCCCCCTTCCTTTCCTCTTTGAACCACATCCTAGATTCATGCTATACAACTTTCCCCACTACTTTCCCCCTTCCTTTCCTCTTTGAACCACGTCCTAGATTCATGCTATACAACTTTCCCCACTACTTTCCTGTTTGATCCAACACCTAGATTCGAGTGCAAAAGCGGAAAAAGCCCACATGCAGCTAGAGCTATGCATGTGCAATAAGTAAATTATACCTTAAGGTTCTTGGGGTGTGGTTCGGTGGGCGACCGAAGGCCGTTCTTCCCACACTATGTACGGCGGCGAGGAAAAGGGGTCGGAGGCCCTCCCGTGCCGCCGCTGGGTGAAAGAGAACCGCTGCGCCGGTAGTGGATTCCCTCCCTCGCCGACAGCGACAGCGTTAAGCCTCCTTCCCTTCCCGGCAGACGGATCCTGCCGTCTCTTTGACCAGCAGTGAGGGGAGAGAGAGAGGCCAACGAAGTCTTGCTTAGATCTGGAGAGGGTGAGAGAGTGTGAAGAGAGCAACCACAAGCGCTGAGGCTCCAGCGTGTATATATATAGTGGAGAGAGAGTGTGAAGAGTGCAAACCCTAGAAAACAAGCGCCGAGGTCGAGATCGTATAGCTCTATATCCATCCATTTTGACTAGGCAAAGAATCCTCCTGGCACCGCCCAGATCACTTTCTCTCCCTGTCATGTAGGGCCTACCTGTCATTGGGTGGAAGAAAGAAGTCGAACAAAAACAAAATTATGCTCAAGTGTGGTTATCGAACCCGAGACGTCAAGTTTGATGAGCGAACAGGCTAACCAGCTACACCACCCTCACGTTATGTTTAACGAGAGGAAAAATAAACTTTTATACATTCCTGCATTCGTGTGACAAGCATGCCGTGGTTTTTTTTTTGCGTGGGAGTCATTGGGATTTAAATCATAATCGTGTTATGTGGCTTTGGTGGTAAGGTCTTTTGGGATCAGTGTTGGTAGTACAGAAATAATGCAGCTTCGTTGAGGGAGTCCTGGATTAAGGTGTCCTCGGGCATCCGGCCTGTGTGATGTGGGTCGGACTAATGGGCCATGAAGATACAAGACAGAAGACTTCCTCCCGTGTCCGGATGGGACTCTCCTTTGCGTATAAGGCAAGCTTGGCGTTCGGATATGAAGATTCCTTCCTCTGTAAACCAACTCTGTACAACCCTAGGCCCCTCCGGTGTCTATATAAACCGGAGGGTTTAGTCCGTAGGGTAGAATCATAATCATACAGGCTAGACATCTAGGGTTTAACAATTACGATCTCGTGGTAGATCAACTCTTGTAATCCTCATATTCATCAAGATCAATCAAGCAGAAAGTAGGGTATTACCTCCATCGAGAGGGCCCGAACCTGGGAAAACATTGTGTCCCCCGCCTCCTGTTACCATTGACCTAGACGCATAGTTCGGGACCCCCTACCTGAGATCCACCGGTTTTGACACCGACATTCGTGCTTTCATTGAGAGTTTTGCTATGACGTCTAAGACAAGATTGACGGATCGCCTTGTTATCAAGGATAGTATCACCTCCGGAGGAGCCCTGGCCTCAGGCCAAACCCTCCGGCTGGGCGGCTTTACCATGACCGCCCGTTCGGCTGTCAAGTCAACGATGACTTCTCATGTCATCGAAAATCGTCTCCGTGTTGACTCCGAATACTCCAAACGTATGGATCCGGCGGAGTTGTCATCTTTAAACGAACTCCTGGATCGCATCGCCGCCATGGGGGTCACTACAAACTACGATCAGATTGGGCTTAAACCCGATCAGAGAGAAATCAAATCTCCGCCAATCACCCATCAGATAGCGGTCGTAGAGGAGCAAAACTACAACTCTTCCCATATGTTGAAGACGAGCTATGTTCGGATTTCCGAGCTCGAAGAACCAGATACCTGTTCACAGAATGACACTCCTAGTCCCCCGAACCTAGAATCGGGCGTCGAGCCTGGGAAATCATTTAACATCCCGGAGCCCGAACTAATAAGCTCGGAAGTTTTTCAAACTTCGGACTCCAAATTGGGTAAGGGATCGGATTTAAACCCACCCACCCACCACAAGCAATATTCGCCAAGCAATTCTAGCCCTCCAGATATATGCGAACTTTTGTACGTACGACAACAGTCTCAGGAAATAGTCCATCACTTTTGGGCCAGATTCCTCCTTGTCAAAACAAGATTAAAGATTGCCGCGACGAGGACGCGATTTCGGTATTCTGCAATAATTGCACGGACGAAGGAATCCTCAACGCCATCAACCGCTGTCGCGTATTACACTTTGCTGACTTGGCAACCATAGTACAGAAGTACCACGCAATGGAAAGCGCCTGGAAAACTCAGATAGCTCGCTGGGAACCACTGGTGTCCACTCAACCCCTCTGGCGGGCAAAAAGGATGCACCCTCACGGGGCACCTGACCCCATAGTGAAGAAATCTAAGCCCATTACGGGACGCAAAACTGTTCTGGAGGGATGGCTCGATAGGCCATGCAAAATACACACGACACCGGACACCATACCAACCCACAGCCTTAGAGCATGTTGGATACTCCGGCAACTGGCCAAGAGCGGCAAGGATATCCTCACCAAGAACACCCCAGAACAACGCCCCCCCGGAAGACGATGACCTCAGAGAATTGACGGTCTTCGAGACTTACGCTCCAAACAATCGGCGCAAGAGGGCACTCCGCGACCTCGCCGAAGTCTGCCAAGTCACAGCAATAAACCCCTGGAACGACACGGCCATAACTTTCAATGCCAGTGACGAACCAAAATTCTGGTCAGTCCGGGCACCAGCCACCTTGGTCCTCAATCCAATTGTGGATGGCTTTCGGCTCACTAAAGTGCTCATGGACGGTGGCAGCGGACTAAACCTCATCTACGAGGACACACTCAATAAAATGGAAATAGACAGGAGCCGCATCGAGCAAAGTAATACGACCTTCCGGGGAATCATTCCTAACAGGGAGGCGCGATGCGCGGGGAAAATTACACTCGACGTGGTATTCGGCACGCCGGAGAACTATCGGTCCGAAGAGATAACCTTCCAAGTGCTCCCTTTCAACAGTGGATATCACGCCCTATTGGGGCGAGATGCATTCACACGCTTCCAAGCTATACCTCATTACGGATACATGAAACTCAAGATGCCCGGGCCCAACGGTATTATCACTCTTCTCAGTAATTCGGACATAGCAACTATCCCTGGGTGGTTTTGGTAATTCCTAACAACATATAGCTCATTGCTAATGCTATTTCAAGATAAACATTTCAGGAAAGCTCAATGATTGGCATGCCATGGATGAGAAAAGTGGCCCCTCAAAATGCTAAGGACAAAGGATTGGCTCAAGCTCAAAGCTCAAAGCTCAGGACTCTACATTTTTCATTTTAAGTGATCCAAGATCGCATTGAGTCCATAGGAAAAGCCAATACTATCAAGAGGGGGTGAGGTGTTGCTTAATGAGTTTCTTGCTCCAAAAACCCTCAACTACTTTCTCATATCCACATATGACCCAAACCAAAAGACAAACTCAGCCCCACCGAAACTTTCTATCCGGCACCACCGAGTTCAGTTGACATAGCCACTGCTAGAAACCCTAGTCTTTTTGGTCTCACCGATAGGGATCTCGGTCTCACCGAGATGGGATTGTAATCTCTCTGTTTCCCTTCGTAACGTTTCGGTCAAACCGAGATGAGCGATCGGTCCCACCGAGATTGCAATGCAAACACTCTGTTTCCCTTTCGTAACATTTCGGTCCAACCGAGATGAGCGAATCGGTCCCACCGATTTGCCTGACGAACTCTCTATTTGTCTATTACCAAAATCGGTCTCACCGAGTTTGTGTAATCGGTCTAACCGAGATTACGTTATGCCCTAACCCTAATAAAATCGGTCTCACCGAGTTGACGTGTCGGTCCCACCGAAATGCCTAACGGTCACATTATGAACTAAACTGGTCTGACCGAGTTTCACGATTTGGTCCCACCGAGTTTGGTAAATTGTGTGTAACGGTTAGATTTTGTGTGGAGGCTATATATACCCCTCCACCCACTCTTCATTCGTGGAGAGAGCCATCAGAACATGCCTACACTTCCAACATATATTTTCTGAGAGAGAACCACCTACACTTGTGTTGAGGTCAAGATATTCCATAACAACCACATAAATCTTGATCTCTAGCCTTCCCCAAGTTGCTTTCCACTCAAATCATCTTTCCACCAAATCCAATCCTATGAGAGAGAGTTGAGTGTTGGGGAGACTATCATTTGAAGCACAAGAGCAAGGAGTTCATCATCAACACACCATTTGTTACCTCTTGGAGAGTGGTGTCTCCTAGATTGGCTAGGTGTCACTTGGGAGCCTCCGTCAAGATTGTGGAGTTGAACCAAGGAGTTTGTAAGGGCAAGGAGATCGCCTACTTCGTGAAGATCTACCCTAGTGAGGTGAGTCCTTCGTGGGCGACGACCATGGTGGGATAGACAAGGTTGCTTCTTCGTGGACCCTTCGTGGGTGGAGCCCTCCGTGGACTCGCGCAACCATTACGCTTCGTGGGTTGAAGTCTCCATCAACGTGGATGTACGATAGCACCACCTATCGGAACCACGGATAAAAAATCTCCGTGTCAACATTGCGTTTGCTTCCTCAAACTCCTCCCTTTACCTTCATATGCAATTATTTTACATTCCGCTGCTATACTCTTAGAATTGCATGTGTAGGTTGATTTCTTGACTTGTGCTAAATTGCTAAAATCTGCCAAGAACTAAAATTGGAAAAAGGCTAGATTTTTATTTGGTCAAGTAGTCTAATCACCCCCCTCTAGACATACTTTCGATCTTACAAGCACTCAGCACTGAAAACAAAACCGCATTGCTCGCCCTCGAGGCACTGTCCGAGGCCCTCACGGCCGAAGAGTTAACCGCACTACGCTCCACGGTGGATAGGGACGACGTAATACTTGATAAGCGGCCCAAATCCACCTCCTTCAAACCAGTAGACGAAATAGTCAAATTTCAAGTCCTCCCGACGGACCCCAAGAAGACAGCCTCCATCGAGGCACAGCTGGACCCAACGGTTGACGCCGCACTACGAGCGTTCCTGTGCGAGAACTGGGACATATTCTCCTGGCACCCTTCTGATATGCCAGGAATCCCACGCAGGTTGGCCGAACACAGCCTCAATATATTGAAGGGATATAAGCCGGTCAAGCAAACACTGCGGCACTTTTCCAAACCCAAACGACAAGCTATGGGGGAGGGGCTAGCCAAGTTAATCGAGGCCGGATTCATCAGAGAAATAAAACACCCGGACTGGTGCCAAAGAAGGATAAATCCTGGCGCCTATGCGTCGATTTCAAAGACCTCAACAAGGCCTGCACTAAGGATCCCTTCCCCCTCCCCCGCATCGATCAGATTAATGATGCTACTGCAGGACACGACTCACTGTGTTTCCTCGACGCATACTCCGGATACCATCAAATCAAAATGAAGGAGTCCGATCAAGCCGCAACGGCATTCATTACCCCATACTGGCCATTCTGCTTCAACACTATGCCCTTTGGGCTTAAAAACGCCGGTGCCACCTACCAACGCTGATTAAAACATGCCTGGAGAAACAAATCGGCAAGACAGTTGAAGCATATGTGGATGACGTCATCATCAAGACTAGGCACGTCGAGTCTTTAATAGACGACCTGCGTCTCACATTCGACAACCTCCGTACATATGACATCAAACTCAATCCGGAAAAGTGTATTTTCGGTGTTCCCGCTAGAAAACTGATGGGCTTCATCGTTTCCAATAGAGGACTTGAGGCAAATCTAGCCAAAATCAGAGCTTTGTCACAGTTGGCCACACCAACAGACCCTAAACAGGTCCAAAAACTAGCCGGATGCGTGGCAGCCTTAAGCCGCTTTATCTCCAGACTAGGAGAAAAAGCATTGCCACTTTATCACCTTCTCTGATGCACCGACCACTTCAAGTGGACGGATGCGGCAACGGCCAGACTGGAAGAAATAAAGGCTCTGTTAGCAAGCAACCCAATCCTGGCCGCGCCGAACGTCGGCGAACCGATGTTATTATACATCTCTGCAACACACCAGGTGGTGAGCGCGGTGCTCGTCGTTGAACGAGTGGAGGATGGACACAAATTCCCACTTCAGAAACCGATATACTACGTATACACTGTCCTCACACCATGCAAATCCCGGTACCCTCATTACCAAAAGATAGCATATGCGGTCTTCATGGCATCCCGGAAGCTACGACACTACTTCCAAGAGTGCTCGATCACGGTGACTTCCGAAGTCCCACTCAATGACATAATCAACAACCGCGACGCTACATGCCGGATTGCCAAGTGGGCCATTGAGCTCCTGCCATTCAACATAACATACAAACCACACCGAGCTAGTAAATCCCAAGTACTGGCCGACTTCGTCGCCGAATGGACAGAGGCCGAACTCCCTAAAGAGTATGGTACATATTCCAACTGGGTCATGCACTTCGATGGCTCTAAAATGCTGGCCGGCTTAGGAGCAGGCGTTGTCTTAACGTCCCCCACTGGAGACACAGTCCAGTACGTACTCCAGATATTATACACAGACTCCAACAATGCAGCCGAATATGAGGCCTTATTGCACGGTCTTCGGATGTCTGCCTCCATGGGCATACAACGCTTGGAGGTGCGCGGGGATTCAAAACTTGCAATATCCCAAATAAATGGAGACTTCGACGTCAAAGATCCAAAGATGGTGGCCTAACGTAATGCCATACTCAAAATATCAGCTCGGTTCGAGGGACTCGAGTTTCATCATGTGGCTCGAGAAAGTAATCAAGTGGCGGATGTCCTTGCTCGCATGGGTGCCAAGCGCGACCCCGTCCCACCTAACATCTTCCTGGGACGGCTCTTCAAGCCATCTGTGGTATGGCAGGATGAGAGCAGCAACACCAGTCCGGATCCGATTATACCCCCAGATTCCGAACACAATACCGATATCATCGGGGGCTCAGCCACCAAAATAACACCATCGGCCCATCTGATAATGACAGTAATTGCCCCCATGGACCTAACCCTTCTTGGCCTACCTTAATAGGCGAGAGCTCCCTCAGGATCAGAATGAGGCTCACCGCATTGTTCGGCGCTCGAAAGCCTACAAGGTCCATGACGGAGAGCTCTACAAGAAAAGCGCTACCGGAGTCCTTCAAAGATGTATCTCCGAAGAAGAGGGACGGCAGCTTCTGGCCGAAATCCATGCTGGTCTCGGCGGTCACCATGCCGTGGCTCGGGCCCTTGTAAGTAAAGCCTTCCGCACATGTTTCTTTTGGCCGACCGCCCGAGCAGATGCACAGGACCTTGTCCAACGTTGCATCGGATGCCAGCTTTTCGCCAATCAAAGCCATATGCCGCCTACTACTCTACAAACAATCCCCATTACCTGGCCTTTCGCGGTCTGGGGGCTTGATATGGTCGGTCCCCTTAAAGGAGGAAGCCATAAGAAAAAATATCTGCTGGTCATGGTGGATAAATTCACCAAGTCGATAGAGGCCAAACCAGTTAAAACGGCCGAAGCCAGACCAGTGATAGACTTTATATCCGGTGTCATGCACCGTTATGGTGTCCCACACAGCATCATCACCGATAATGGTTCCAACTTTACAGCCGATGAAGTGAAAACTTGGTGTGCTAACCTGGGCATTAAACTCGATTATGCCTCCGTCTATCACCCACAAAACAAATGGTCAAGTCGAACGAGCTAATGGTCTTATCATGAGTGGCATTAAGCCTAGATTAGTGCGGTCTTTGAAAGAATCAGACAAGCACTGGGTTGAGGAGCTCAACTCCGTACTCTAGGGGTTGCGGACCATGCCCAATCGCACTACCCAATACACACCATTCTTCATGGTGTACGGCGGAGGCCGTTTTTCCCTGCGACATTATTCATGACTCACCTCGAGTGTGCATGTATGAACAGAGAGAGGCCGAGCTTGATCGGCAGGATAGTTTAGATGCCCGGGAGAGGAGGGCGATGTTGCAAAAGCCCGCTCTGCATTCTATCAACAACAGGCTCGCAGATACCAAAGTAGAGAAGTGCGGGCCAAGACTTATAATGTTGGTGAACTCGTTCTACGCTTGCTAGAAAAGAAAAAGGACAAACTCAAGCCCAAGTGGGAGGGTCCCTTCATTATAGATGAAGTTCTCACTGGAGGAGCGTATCGCCTACGTAATGCATCGGACAATCGCTTAGAGCCGAACCCGTGGAATGCCGCCAGACATCGAAGATACTACGCCTAGAGCTGGACTCTTTGTTCGTCTTCTCCTCCTTTTGTTTCCATTTTTTCTGTCTTTAATTTTTTTAGCTCTATAGCTCTTGTGCGGCTAGCCCGCACACCTGTGAGTACACATCCTTAAATGTATACGCCAATGATACCTGGGGGCTTCTTTTACAGAAGCTTATTATTATTTTCTGAGCATCAAGCTCACCACATATGTGTCCTTTCCTCATATGTATCTTTTCTTATCCATTATATGCACCGTTATGACTTAAGTTTTTGCCAAGCTGGGTTGCCTGGATCCTGTGCTTATGCCCTACGTTCCCGTTTGTTTGCCTAGGGAATAAAGGGAGCACCTCTGCGATTGTTACAGCCGGGTCATCCGAACTTGTACCTCAGACCGGGTGAAGTCAAAAGCCAGCGTTCTTAAGGGAATATTCGGTCGGCGGACTAAAGACGTTTTACCCTCATTACACTATGAACCCCCAGATGTTACGTATACTGCGATTTTTTAATCATAGTTCGAGCATGCATACTAACGCATGTTCACCCAGGGAAAGGAACCCTTAATGGAACTATTCTCCCTGGAAGATGTTTCTTACAATCAACAAGTAATATAACATAGCTAGCTGGATACAACTTGTTTGTTCAAGCAACTATGACCCCTACGCCTGGTTTCCACGCATACCCCCGTCTATATTGCCGCTCCGGTATTCGGAAACACTCCGCACCTACGGGTCCAGAGGTCGAAGCGAAAAGGTCTGTGTCGGTGGAAATGACACCTATGGGATCACTCAGATCCCTTCTACGGTTGGTGGGCGCGAGGTTGTGCAAAGAGCGGGTCTAGAAGTCAGCACAAAGATCGTTTACCTAGGTTCGGGCCGCGAGGATGCGTAATACCCTAGTCCTTCTTTGGTGTGTATTTGAGTGTTCTTGAGTTCTTGAACTAGCTACGGGCCATAACTTGTCCAAAAGATCCGAATCCTTCTCCTGTACGCCTCGGGCCTCCTTTTATAGACAAAAAGGGGTTGCCACAGTGGCACACAGGAGGTAGAAAGGTATACAGCGGTTAAGTTTATCCTCTGGCACCGTCAGACAAACGCATTTAATGCACTACCGACGTGCCCTCTCCGTTTTATCGAGGATAGCGGGGAAGCTCGTCCCGGCTGTCGCCACCTCGCCTGGCTTCGACCCGCGTTCGAGCTGATGAGGCGTAGTAGCGCCATGTTGGCTGGCTGCTGGGATGGTACGGTGGCAGAGTCTTCACGAAGATCTGCATGCCACCACGCAGGTGCTTGCTGAGTCGGCGTGGAGGCCGCACGTCGCCACGCAGGTGCCCGCCCAGCTGGTTGAGCTGGTAGCTACATGGGAACGGCGGTGGAATCTTCATAGATGTGTGCCTGTCCGCGGCCTCGCCGATGTCCTCGGCAAGGGTCTTGCCGTGGCATCGCGATCGTCCCCGGCAAGGACCTTGCCGGGGGTCTCATGGATTTCCTCGGCAAGGATCTTGCCGAGGGTCGTCGTCTTCTGGTTCTCATCTGATCCTGTGTGCTTATGATCTTCACAAAGATCTGCATGCCACCATGGAGACACCTCCCGAGCCTTGGTTCCAATGTGGTTGATGGCGTTGGAACCCTTGGGCTCAAGGGTGGCGCGCTTTGCTGGCGTTGGGTAAGTTGCCCCGGCAAGGCTCTTGCCGGGGCTGCGGAGGCCGCCCCGGCAAGGGTCTTGCCGGGGGAGTCCACCTCGCCCTCTTGCTCTTTGTGTCTCTGTCTTGGCGTTGCTCTGGTTGTCTTATGCTCCGGCTTCCCTTCTCTTCCCTGCTAAGTGTGGCCACAGGTGCGGCTCTGACTGCCCGTGCACTAGTAAAGGGGTACAAAGGAGAGCCCCTACTTTTGTACACCGACAGGAGCCCCCGGGCCTGGGCCACACATAAGCGCGACGCGTTGTTGGGCTAGGCCCAGAACGGTGCACGGGCAGGCAGGGCGGATTTTTACCGCAGTAACTTTTCCGTCCGCTGTGCTCCCCCATGACCCGCATTGAATGCGTGACATGGGCGGGGGGGGGGGGGGTCGTGCGTGGGATGACGGTGGCATGCTTGCGCCATTCCACGGTTCCAATAGTAAAGAGGCAGTCCGCGTTCTCCTCATAAAAAAGGAGGAAACTGCAGAGGCGCGGCTCATTTACTAAGTGGACTTGGGTTGTGGCCATCATGGCCCCCCGCGTCCCTCAGTCACGGGGCATGAAATGGCCGTTCCACTAGCCATCCGAATCCTGGCTTGCCCGCCACGTGTCTTCCATGAGTCAGGAAGGGCAAACGGTGGACACAGAAGGCGTGTGATTTAATGCGGGGGCGGGGGGCCGGGCGCCGCTAATTGGTGCAGCGGGTCGGTCACGCTCAGGCTCGTTCGGCCTCGTCCCTCTATATACAGGGAGACGGACAGCGTTTTCTCGCACCCATCTTCTTCCAGTCCGATCCCTACTCTTCTCTTTGTCATGGTGAGGGGGCATGGTCGTGGCCGTGCCCCTGCGAAGGCGACCAGGCCTTCCCCCTGCCCAAGGGCAGCGGCGATCAAAGAAGAGCCGGACGCCGAAGATGAAGGTCACGCTAGAGGTAGAGGCGCCGGTCGGGGCCGCGGTCGACGAGGTGGTCGAGGCAGAGGCGGGCGTGGACGGGGGACATCCGCGTCGTCATCATCTCCATCTCCATCTCCTCTGCCGTCCCCTCCTGCCTCACCAAGTGGCCATGTCGGGGACACGGCGCTGGAGTTCATTCTGCAGCTACGCAGGCTGCCGCACCGCCTCCTCCGTCTTCCTGAAGCGTTCGCGAGGGTGCTGGAGGTCGACCAGCCACCGAGGTTGAGGCTTCGCATGAAGGGGTGTTGCCATGGCGCCATGTGGGCGTACACAAGGTTCCCCGCCCCCCATCTAATCCTCCTCCATCGGGGTTGGCAAACCTTCGCGCGTGCCCACTGCTTGATGGAGGGACACGTCCTCTGCTTCAAGTTAGTGGAGAGCTACCTGCTCTCCATCAAGGTCTTCGGGCGCTCAGGACACAGGCTAGGGTGCTGCGCGGAGAGCTCGATCAATCACGAAAGCTCCTCCTTGAGCGATAGTGACGGGGAGGACAGCGACAGCGGCGATGAGGGTAGCAGGCGAGAGGATGACGGGTCCGACTAGGCGTCGGACCCGCCGTCCCTGAGCGATGCCGGCAGCACCATCTTCTGCGTCGCCAGCTCCTTGAACTTCTCGGGGTCGTCTCCTTGGGCGGCTGGTGTGGGAAGGCCGGAGAAGACGAAGAAGGCGGGTGGCGGGCCATCAAGTCGGAGTACGCGGGCACCGACGCCCTCGTCGCGTATTGTTGGCCCGCTGCCTCATCTTTCGGCTCTTCTCCCGGCACCGTCGTCACCAGCCCTCTCCTGGACGGCCACCGGAATGTTCTCTTGGTGTCTTCTGCTGCTCGTACCTCGCCTAGGCAATCTTTTTGCCCTCCTACTATCTCGTTCCGCCTCCTGGGGAGTGGGACAAGAAAGGGATTACGGGCATCTTATCTCTTTTTAGTTTGTAAGCCTACGAGCCTTAGTTAAATTTAAAACTTGTAACCCCCTTGCTCATGTTTACATTCCGTATGAACTATACCTGTATGGGACATATTAATGAAAAAGGGTGCTTGCCGGGTTCTTTGTGCGTGAGCGAAACCCACGCCAAGGAGTGAATCCTTGTTATTTTTAAGATAAACATTGTCACCCGGCAACAGGCCTTGCCGTCCCCTTACTTCATTCGACCATACTCATGCTCTTGGCGGAGGCAGGGGCGAAGTAGGGTTAGGCCCATCATTTGCTTCCTTGTCACCG
Organism: Aegilops tauschii subsp. strangulata; assembly: GCF_002575655.3. Classification (NCBI taxonomy): domain Eukaryota; kingdom Viridiplantae; phylum Streptophyta; class Magnoliopsida; order Poales; family Poaceae; genus Aegilops; species Aegilops tauschii. The sequence goes on from NC_053038.3 coordinate 435,142,791, forward strand.
CGACTACAACCAAGTTCCAACCCAGGGAATAGTTCTTGGGCACAAGAAAAAGGGAGCACGGTGTCCTAGGAATAAAACGAGGTTTCATACGTTCTAATTCCATACGGAAATGTACAACAGGGGATAAAGAACTTATCTGAATCTGCAGCCCCCGGCAACTTTGGCTTGCCGGGGTTGGATCCTTGTGTTTGCAGCCCCCGGCAACCTTGGCTTGCCGGGGCCGGAAAGGAACAGAGAGACGCACACTCGACCTCTAGGCTAGGGGTTAGTCACCGCTAAGCACTATCAACCCTAACCGAGGGAGAGACTCAACCTAGCATGCTTGCTAAAACTTAGGGCGCCAGCGATTCATTTATTTATGCTCAGGGTCTGCGCCTGGCTTTGTACAGAGGGTTACATGCCTTGCCGGCAAGGCTTGTACAAAACATGGTCTGCCGGGGGGCCCGGCAACCGTGCCTTATGGGTAAAACTTGAGAAGATGTTCGATGTTCCAGGAGTTTCTCACTGGAATAGCATGTTCGGTCTCCAGGCGGACTGCGCCGGGCCTGGTGACTCGTATTACCCGATAAGGGCCTTCCCACTTTGGCGTCAACTTGTTGGAATTCTTGGCCGATTGAACGCCCCTAAGAACAAGGTCACCTTCCTAAATGTTTTGGGCATGAACCTTGCGGCTATGGTAGTGGCGCAAGGCTTGCTGGTAGCGCGCTGCTCTCACAGCTGCCCGAAGACGATCTTCCTCGAGGAGCATTGCGTCATCTTGCCACAATTGCTCTTGCTCAAGCTCGTCATAAGCGAGCACTCGGGGTGACCCGTATGTGAGTTCCGTGGGGAGAACTGCCTCTGCCCTGTATACCAGGGCAAAGGGTGTCTGGCTGATGGCTCGATTTGGCGTCATTCTGATCGACCAAAGAACCCCAGGCAACTCATCAATCCAGCGCCTTCCACTCTTGTGCAGCCTGTCAAAAGTCTTTGTCCTCAGGCCTCACAGTACTTCAGAATTTTCCCTCTCCGCCTGGCCGTTGCTCCGTGGGTGTGCCACGGAAGCGAAATAGACCTTGCCGCCGAGGTCTTGGATGTTTGCATGAAGGTGTGGCTTGTGAACTGCGTGCCGTTGTCGGTGATGACTCTGTTTGGCACACCAAAACGGCAGACTAGCCCCTTGAAGAACTTGACGGCTGACTATGTTGTCACCTTCCTCACTGCTTCCACCTCCGGCCACATTGTGAACTTGTCGATTGCACCGTACAAGTACTCAAAGCCCCCGACAGCGTGGGGAAGGGGCCCAGTATGTCAAGCCCCCAGACCGAAAATGGCCAGGAGAGAGGGATTGTTTGAAGGGCTTGAGCTGGTTGATGAAGCTTCTTTGAATGGAACTGGCACGCTTCACACCTAGTTACTAGTGCCGTTGCATCTTGGAGGGGCAGTGGGCCAGAAGAAACCTTGCCGGAATGCCTTGCCGGCAAGGGCCCTCGACCCTATGTGGGAGCCACATATGCCTCCATGTGTCTCTGCCAACAGCTCCAGTCCTTCCTCCCGGGGAATGCACTTCAATTTCACACCGTTTGGTCTTTTTCTGTACAAAACATTGTCAACAAACTGATACATGGTGGAGCGGCGGGCTACTTTCTCCGCTTCTTCCTGCTCCTCATGAAGCTCCCCTATTTGGAGGAATCGAACGGTATGATGTGCCCATTCCGGAGCTCGGGGCTCGACGGCAAGGACTAAAGGCATTTCTTCTGCCATGGGAGCGGTTGTCTCTACGGCCAGGGCTTGACGCCCTGTCGGAGTCGGTTGCCCCCATGGCAAGCTCAGTGTCCATGGCAATATCTTTGCTGGCGGCTCCTGGGAGCTCGGTGGGAAAGTACTTGCCAGGGCCTGATTTCCTCTGCTTGTTCTGCTCTGTCGATGGTTCCATGGACGGTTGAGTTAAACGAAGCACAAAAGTACCTGGTTCCGCAGGTAGTTTGAAGGCATCGCGCTTCGAGAGGTAGTCGGCGATGTCGTTCTCCACTCGCGGAACATGCTCCGCTTGTATACCGTCAAAGAGCTCCTCCAGCTTCCTCATCTCATCTACTCAGGCTTCCATCAACGGGCTTTGGTAATCTTTATTGACTTGCCTGACGACAAGCTGTGAATCACCTCTGACGATGAGCTTCTTGATCCCGAGGTCTGCCATGATCCTAAGACCGGCAAGCAATCCCTTGTATTCGGCAGTGTTGTTTGTCAACATCTCCCTCGGGAAGTGCATCTGGATTACATACTTGAGGTGCTCTCTGGTGGGTGCAACGAGAAGCACACCAGCACCGGCGCCTTGCAGCGAGAAAGCCCCGTCAAAGTACATAATCCAGTTGCAACTTGTTTCCTTGCCGGGGAGAGCGGTCTCCTGGATCTCTTCGTCAGGCGTTGAGGTCCATTCTACAATGAACTCTGCCAGGACTCGACTCTGGATTGTCGAAGTACTTTCAAACTTCAAGCCAAAGCTCGATAGTTCCAAGGGCCATTCCACAATCCTCCCGGTTGCATCTGGGTTATGCAATATCCGTTGCAACGGGAGGCGGGTGACGACGGTGATCTCGTGTGCTTGGAAGTAGTGACGCAGCTTCCTCAAGGCCATAAGGAGGCCGAAGAGCAATTTCTGCACACCGGAATACCTTGACCTAGCCCCCTTCAAGAGGGAGTTGACAAAGTAAACCGGGTGCTGCATCATCTTCTTCTTTTGCACCACTTCATTTGGTTGCGCTGGCCCTGCCCCGCCGGTGTCAGACTCTGCCGGGGGCATTGCCTTGCTGGCGCCAGGCCCTATCGAGGGAGTTCTGGCTCACCATCCGTCACTCCTGCTGTCGCCACTACCTCTTCATCGACCTCCCTCTGCGCCACTAGCGAGGCAATGACCACTTGATTCATTGCCGCTAGATACAGCAGCAACGGTTCATGTGGTTTAGGTGCAACCAGTATCGGTGTAGAGGAGAGGTATTTTTTTCAAATCCTGCAACGCTGCTTCAGCCTCTGGGGTCCATTCCATTGGGCCCGCCTTTTTCTATATTTTGAAAAAGGGAAGGGCACATTCAGCAGACTTGGAGACGAATCTGCTCATGGCGGCAACGCAGCCAGTGAGCCGACACACATCCTTGACCTGCCTAGGCACCTCAATCTACTCAATGGCCTTGATCTTGTCTGGATTTGCCTCGATCCCACGTTGTGACACAAAGAACCCGAGAAGTTTGCCGGACGGAATGCCGAAGGCACACTTCTCAGGGTTCAGCTTGAGGTTGATCTTGTGCAAATTCGCAAACGTCTCTTCCAAATCGTATACAAGTGTTGCCCTGTCCTTGGTTTTGACCACTATCTCGTCCATATAGGCTTCCATATTTCTATGTAGCTAGGGCTCAAAACCAATTTGGACTGCCCTTGCAAACGTTGAGCCAGCACTCTTCAACCCGAAAGGCATCCGTAAAAAGCAATACGTACCACATGGGGTGATGAATGTTGTCTTCTCTTCGTCTTCTCTTGTCATGAAGATCTGGTGGTATCCTGAGTAGGCGTCAAGGAATGATAACAGGTCACACCCGGCCATGGAGTCAACAATCTGGTCAATGCGCGGCAACGGGAAAGGGTCATTGGGACAAGCCTTATTGATATCTTTGTAATCAATACACAGCCTCCACTTCCCATTTGCCTTGCGCACCACCACCGGATTGGCCAACCACATCGGATGGTGTACTCCTCTCACCAAGCCCGCCGCCTCCAATTTCCCGATCTCCTCCGTGATGAACTCTTACCGTTCCAAAGCTTGCTTCCTGACCTTCTGCTTGACGGGTCGCGCATGAGGATAGACAGCAAGATGGTGCTCAATCACCTCCCTGGGAACGCTGGGGATGTCGGATGCTTACCATGCAAACACATCGACATTCGCCCGCAGGAAAGTGATGAGTGCGCCTTCCTATTTGCTGTCGAGGGTGGAGCTTATGGTGAAAGCCCCTCCCGTGCCATCCTCCTTGACGGACACCTTCTTGGTCTCTGGTGGTGCAACTCTGGATTTCTTGCTCTTGTCGGTGGAGCTCTCTGGCACGCCCTCGATGAGAGCACAACACTCCGAAGAGGTGCGCTTGCCGGAGTGGGTGCGAGAGGTCTTGCCGGTCTTCTTCCCTCCCGGGCCTTCGGCGGCAGGAGCAAGTGCCTTGGTGGCAGTCGTTGCAACTGCTTCCTGGTAGAGTTGGTCAGCGCAGATATGCGCGTCCTTCTTGTCGGAGGGGACGGTGATGATGGTCATCGGCCCAGGCATCTTCAGTGTGTTGTAGGCGTAATGTGACGCCACCATGAACTTGGCAAGTGTCGGGCGGCCGAGGATCCCATTGTAGGGCAAGGGGATCTCGGCTACATCGAAAACAATCCTCTCCGTCCTGTAGATCAACTCGCCTCCAAACGTCACGGGCATCATGACCTTACCCTTCGGCTGACTACTTCCCGGGTTGACCCCTTGGTATGTGCCCGTCTCTTCGGGGTCTCCATCAGGAATCTGCAGCCTTTTGATCATGACAGGCGAGATCAAGTTCAGACTGGCCCCGCCATCAACTAGCATCTTTGTCACCTTGAGGTTGCGTATCATTGGTGAAACCAACAACGACAAACACCCGACCGCAGTTGTGCGATCAGGGTGGTCCTCGGTGTCAAAGATGATAGGCGTGCCAGACCACTTCAGTGGCTTCTGAGCGTCGAATGACGGCTCCGCTGCTATGATCTCATGCGCCCACTACTTGAGCTGGCGGTGAGAAGTATGCAGTGAGGCGCCACCATCGACGCACATGGCCTCCATAGCTTTCTGAAACTCACGCTCGCCGGACTCGTCGTCCTCGTCACGATCATCATCTTCCTGCTTCTTGTCGCGGCCCCGAGCGGGCCTCTCTTGCTGGTTATCCTTGCCACGGCGGCCTCCTTGGCTGCCACGCTTCTTGCCGGATCCTTCGGCACCGTCCTGACCCTTCTCCTTGTCCCGCCTCTCATACTCAGCTTTTTGCTTCTCAGCAAGCAGCTCAAATTATCTGCAATTCTGGAGGTCGTGGACCTTGGTGCGATGGATCTTGCAATACTGCTTGTTAGAGCTTCCTAGCTTGTCGGCGGCCGCCAAGGCCTGGCAGGCGGCACACCAGGCAATTTCCTTGCCGGGGTCATCTTCTTTGGCCTTCTTGGCAGCGCCGGTGTCGTCGGATCCCTCGACGGCAAGCACGGCCTTGCCCTTGCGCTTCCTGTTGCGACGCCGGCCCTTCTTCGTCGGGGCGGCGGTGTATTCATCTGTGGAGTCGGTTTCCGTACTGGCGTCCTCGCCGGGGTACTTCCTCTCCTCTTCAGCTCGAGCGCATTTATCGGCCAGAACATAAATTTTGGCCACATCTTTGACCTTGTTCATAGCCAGCTCTTCACGCATCTTGCGGTTGCGCATGTTCTGATGGAACGCGCTGATCACGGCGGCGGGATGAACATCTGGGATGTTGTACTGCACCCAGCTGAACCTGTGTATGTACTTGCGTAGGTTTTCACCTTCCTTCTGGGGGATGATATGCAAATCGCTTGCCTGGCCATGAGCTTGATAGCCTCCAGTGAAGGCGCCAACGAACTCATGGCACAAATCCGACCAAGAAGAAATGGAATCCTCCGGCAAGTGCATCAACCATGACATGACATTGGGCTTAAGTGCCAACGGGAAGTAATTGGCAAGCACCTTGTCGTTGCGAGCTCCAGCGGCTTGCATCGCGATGGTGTAGATGCTGAGGAACTCTGATGGGTGGGTCTTGCCGTTGTACTTCTCGCCAACGTCGGGCTTGAACATGCGGTGAGAGGGCCACTGGAACTTCTGCAGTTCACGGGTAAAGGCTGGGCAACCCACCTCATAGGGCAGGCCACCAGAGCCTCCCGGTGCTGGGTGGTCCATAGTGGGCCCTGCCCGCCTATCTGACTGGTGGCGCACTTCGCGCCGGCGTTCGATGGTGGTTCGAGCGTCCTCAAGGGCTCGCTCCCGAAGAACTTGGCGCTAATCGCGCTGGGTCCATGGGTCGGACGACGCTATGGAAATGTTATCACAAGCGTCATCATGACGGACCGGCACCGCGGTAACCGGCGTGGGGGAGGAGAGTGCACCGTGGCTGCAGCACTTCCGGTCCTTCCACCGCTGACATGTGGTGGCTCGACGGAGCGTCGGCCTGAGGGCCCCGCTGGTCGTGGCTCATCTTTGTTGGCGATGCCAACGAGGCTCCGGATAGTGGCTCTCCAGTCGTCGAGCTTTTTCGCGGCAGGAGGAAAGTCGAAGAGCAACTGCGCGCGCACCAAAGCTTCTGCTGGCGTGGGTGGCGGCAAAAGCTGCGTGGCCCGTGACGCGCTCCGACTTCTAACCACGTTAGAAGGAGCTCTATCACGGCATTGCGGCTGTGCGCCATCTTCGCCAGTGCTTCGGCGTGCATGCTGGCCTTCTTCGTCCCGCGAATGATGCACGTGACTCTTCCCACGGCGGCGCCCGGGGTCACCAGCGTGGTGACGCTTCTCGTCGCGCACAACCTGAGAAGAGTGCGTCGTGGGCGCTGGCGTAGGTGTTTTGGAGGTCGCCACGCCGCCTGTAGGTGGCACGACACAGCCCTAGGAGGGCCCCGCGCCGCCTATGGGGGCCCGGCTCCGTCTTTGGAGTGGGCGGCGTGCGGCCCGTCGTCTCGCGCACGAACGACGCCGCTCGCCAGGCTTTGGCTGCCAGAGCGATGTGGCTGTTCGCGGGCCGCGCATCGGCTTCCGTTCGCGGCCGCCCCGCTACTCGCTCGTACTGGTACGGGCCGCCCGGCTCCGGATGAACCGATCGCCGTGACCGTCTTCTTCTTGGGAGCCATGGCGATGAAGAACTGCTGAACTAACTGCTAGACTGGATTTTCACAACTGTGCCCCCTACCTGGCATGCCAAAGATGTCGGTGGAAACGACACCTATGGGATCACTCCGACCCCTTCTACGATTGGTTGGTGCGAGGTTGTGCAAAGAGCGGGTCTAGGATTCAGCACAAAGATCGTTTACCCAGGTTCGGGCCGCGAGGATGCGTAATACCCTAGTCCTGCTTTGGTGTGTATTTGAGTGTTCTTGAGTTCTTGAACTAGCTACGGGGCGTAACTTGTCCAAAAGATCTGAATCCTTCTCCTGTACACCTCGGGCCTCCTTTTATAGACAAAAAGGGGTCGCCACAGTGGCACACAGGAGGTGGAAAGGTACAAAGTGGTTAAGTTTATCATCTGGCACCGTCGGACAAAAGCATTTAATGCGCTGCCGGTGTGCCCTCTCCGCTTTATCAGGGACGACAGGGAAGCTCGTCCCGGCTGTCGCCGCCTCGCCTACCTCCGACGCACGTTCGAGCTGATGAGGCGTAGGAGCGCCACGTTGGCTGGCTGCTGGGCTGGCGCAGTGGCAGAGTCTTCACGAAGATCTGCATGCCACCATGCAGGTGCTTGCTGAGTCGGCGCAGAGGCCGCACGTTTCCACGCAGGTGCCCGCCCAGCTGGTTGAGCTGGCAGCTGCATGGGAACAGCGGTGGAATCTTGATAGATGTGTGCCTAGCCGCGGCCTCGATGATGTCCTCGGCAAGGGTCTTGCCATGGCATCGCGATCATCCCTGGCAAGGACCTTGCCGGGGGTCTCGTGGATTTCCTCGGCAAGGATCTTGCCGAGGGTCGTCGTCTTATGGTTCTCATCTGATCCTGAGTGCTTATGATCTTCACAAAGATGTGCATGCCACCATGGAGGCACCTCCCGAGCCTTGGTTCCAATGTGGTTGATGGCGTTGGAACCCTTGGGCTCAAGGGTGGCGCGCTTTGCTGGCGTTGGGCAAGTTGCCCCGGCAAGGCTCTTGCCGGGGCTGCGGAGGCCGCCCCCGCAAGGGTCTTGCCGGGGGAGTCCACCTCGCCCTCTTGCTCTTTGTGTCTCTGTCTTAGCGTTGCTCTGGTTGTCTTGTGCTCCGGCTTCCCTCCTCTGCCCTGCTAAGTGTGGCCATAGGTGCGGCTCTGACTGCCCATGCACAAGTAAAGGGGTACAAAGGAGAGCCCCTACTTTTGTAAAGGGGTACAAAAGTTTCCTCCATAGATCAAAATGGGCCTCGCAGCCTAGGAATAGCTCGCAAAGAGCGACAAAACCCGCGATATGCATGATGGAGGCCGGAGTGAGTTTGTGCAGTTGGAGGCCGTAGTACTCCAGGAGACCTCGGAGGAAAGGGTGGATTGGAAACCCAACGCCTCTTATTAAGAAGGATATGAAGCACACTCGCTCCCCCCTGGTTAGGTTGGGGTAATTTTCCACCAAGACTTCACCTGTAAAAGAGGTTAATCCTGCCCGGACGGGGACTAGATCCACGGGGGGAAGGAATCCCTAGATTTGAAGCTTACTCATCTGGTCATGGGATACTGAGCATTTCTCCCAATCACCTTTTTCGGAGCCGTGAGGGCGGGAGGAAGAACTAGGAATGCTAGCCATACTGGAATGGTTTCTCCTAGCGAGCTCTAAGGATTTTCCGCCTGGTGTGAGATGGCATCTGAGATCCAATCCACTTAAATATACGCCTTTCTTACATGGCCAGGGTGTTATGTGCAAAAAATACTCTAACCTTTCGTGTCCGCTCGACACGTGGAAGCCGAAGCAATGGAGGCGCAAAAGCCAATGGGTACGACATTAAATGGAAAGCCAAGTGTGACTCTTCGGACCAGACGCTTCGAAGTATTCGGAGGAAGAATCCGCCTTGCAATGCCGAAGACTATCAGCGCGCCGGACACATCGTCATTGAAGCCTGGTTCGGGGGCTACTGAGGGAGTCCTGGATTAAGGGGTCCTCGAGCATCCGGCCTATGTGATGTGGGCCGGACTAATGGGCCATGAAGATACAAGACAGAAGACTTCCTCCCATGTCCGAATGGGACTCTCCTTTGCGTAGAAGGCAAGCTTGGCGTTCGGATATGAAGATTCCTTCCTCTGTAAACCGACTCCGTACAACCCTAGGCCCCTCCGATGTATATATAAACCGGAGGGTTTAGTCCGTAGGGTAGAATCATAAGCATACAGGCTAGACATCTAGGGTTTAGCCATTACGATCTCGTGGTAGATCAACTCTTGTAATCCTCATATTCATCAAGATCAATCAAGCAGGAAGTAGGGTATTACCTCCATCGAGAAGGCCCGAACCTGGGTAAACATCGTGTCCCCCGCCTCCTGTTACCATCGACCTAGACGCACAGTTCGGGACCCCTACCCGAGATCCGCCAGTTTTGACACCGACATTAGTCACCTTACCTCTCTCACGTAGTACGTTGGGTCCCACCAGTCTGAGGGTCAAACCAACAAATTAATAATAAAAATTAAAAGCGCCAGTGGTGTATCTTACCTCACACATCTTGCTACTGCTCGTCAACACCGTCCAATTGAACCCTATGTTCGCTCATGTACTATTTTAAGTGAATCCTTATTATAACATGCACACAATTTTGGGCACTTGTATTCGACCTAAGTCGGTGTGCCACCGTATCTCATACTACTCCCTCCTTCTAGGTAATAAGTCATGTTAGAAGGTGTAGCAGGACCAAGGTGCAAGTAGATTGGAGGAGAAGGAGAAACTTGACCGGTCCTTCCTCCAATCAAAGCCCTGATTTCTGTCTCTAAACACAACAATTAATCACAACAACTAAGAGATGCCGTTTTAGCTACCATGCAGGGCCACGTATTAACTCGCATGCAAGCCGACTTCGATTTCTTGACTGATCAACGCGTAGTTGCGCTCCATGCATTGGGTTTACGGGGGAGATAACAAGGCAGAGTAAGGAGCGTTTGGTTACATTGCTAGGCTAGTCATAGTGGTGAGTAACTTGGACTAGTAACATGAACATGTTACTAGTCTATGTAACTACCTTCATAGTGGGTAGTAACATGCAAGTCTTCATTAATTGAGATATACTCATTTTACCTCGGTGTGTGTGTGTGTGTGTGTGTGTTTAACAACATGTGTGTGTGTTAGAGAAGCGATACATCGACCTACTCCTACAGAGAGATGGTGTGTAGTGTACGATTTAGCCGCGAGAGTCGGTGCATCCTCTCGTTTTCGGGCGTCCGGTCGGGACAGGCGGACAGCTGCCACACCCGCTCCTGACCAACCTGGCCCACCCAAAGCCCCTCCATTGCCCGCGCATGCTTCCCGTCCGAAACGGTCAGCGCCGGTCCAAAGAATCGGTGCCGCATTCATGACCGGGCAGAGCGGACGTGACCTCTCACTGGTGCCTGTGTTGAAGGGAGAAGCGGATTCAAGAGTGATGGTTGCTTCGTCCATCCAACTTACTGTTGGGTCTATGTGATTTGACGGCTCATTGGTCATTATTACTGAGGTTGTACGACTGCTGGATGTCCCCGCTTTCGGCGAAAGGAGGTACTACTAGATTACAATTTTCTCCATTATTACAGCAGAGAAGTGCGAAAGTAGTGAAAACACGCAGGCTCAGTGATTACATGGCCCATCTCACACTATCGCCATATTTTCTGGACACCGTGCGACACCTAACTCTTTACATCGTACTGTACTAGTATAGTACGTACTGTAATTTCTCAGCAAGATAAATTTGTACTCCCTCCGTCTGAAAATACTTGTCATCAAAATGGATAAAAGGGGATGTATCTAGACATATTTTAGTTCTAGATACATCTCTTTTTATCCATTTTGATGACAAGTATTTTCGGACGGAGGGAGTACAATGCTGTGAAGCTTCCAGCTTTTGTTTCATGTATCTTGCGTCCAAGGTTGCTCGTTGCAACATTTCATCAAATACAAAGGAGAAACATGCATGTTATTGCATCTCAATGATTGACATATCATAGCCAATATGTACTCCCTCCGTTCCAAAATAAGTGTCTCAACTTTATGCAAACTTTAGTACAAAGTAGTACTAGTACTAAAGTTGACACTTATTTTGGAACAGAGACGGCTAAAGAAAAAAATGATCCATGCAGTCCCTAGCCCTTGAACCGTAAACCCTAACCAGGCTTTAATTTGCTAGCAACATTGGAGCTTCCAAAGAAATTAAGTTTGCAACCCTTTGACCATCGGATCTTTTTGTGCAGTTTCACCAAAATCGAGATGGGCATCCCTGTGGCAAAGAAATTGAAGAAGCGTGATGAGAATAAGATTACTGGGACTAGTTGATGAGACATAAACTCATCACAAATACAGTATGTAGAAGCCAGTACAGGTATGTGCAGGGCAAAGAAGTAGAGAAATATCCACATGGAGTGATGTGGGTAGTTGGAGCAGTGGTGCAAGTCGGTTGTAAAGGAAGTTGTACCTAAGGGATGTCGGGATGTAGCTCAACCTAGAGGAGGGTGGCGGGAGGCGGCAACTGCCCACGTCACGGAAGTGAGCAAGGGACGAAGGCAACCTCACCGGCTTTGTGAGAGAGAACGGTGGGGACCCCTGATCGGGACGTGCCGACAGTGGGTTTTCGCCGTCGGCGACGGCGACCGCATCTACACTAAGCATCCACCCCTTTCCCCGGCGGACGTGATCTGCCGGGATGTTAGAGATGTGGCCACAGTCGTTTTGTGGGAGAGAGTGTGAAGAGAGCAACCCCAGCAAGCAACCGTGTAGGCTCGTCCTGGCTATGTATATAGTGGAGCGGTTTCCTTTTCTCTCCATATGAACCTATTTATATTGCGTACGTACCACTGAAGAAAAAAAACTTTATTTATAAATGACGCGACACCATTCATGCGTGGTTCCCGACCCTCCATTATTTATAAGTGAGTAACTACTACTAGACGCGTCAAATTATCACGTGGGTTGCATCATCTTACAGAAATGAGCTCCACCATTTCACGTGTGTGGTTGGGGAAGACGCAAAAGACGCAAAGAGTGCTACTAGTACACTACGTGCGTGGGTGTGTGCACCTCTTCTCTTCGAGCATGGTTATTAAAAGTATAGCCCACTATTGTACTACCACGCGGTTATTATATATGGGCAAAGAGTATAGGTAGTAATAATGACTAATAAGCCGTGAAATCACGAGGCCCACCTTTCTCTATGTTTGACCGAGGAAGCAGCCATCATTTCACTCCTCGTTGAATATCCATCCGCTGCTACCTCCGCGAATAAATAAAAATCCACTTCTACCTCCTTAGCATCGTTAATAATATAGCCATGTCAATCACGACGTAGAAATATCATTCACTGATACAATAGGGTTGGATCTAAGGCTGGTGATTTTTTTTACTTTGTCTCTTTCTCTTTTTTTCTCATTTACTCATTTTACATAGGAGCACGTGTAGAGGATGGCTATTCCTTTTGATGTGACTTCTTCATGGGGTTTAAGACCAAGCAACTCCGAATTATGCCCGCTGCCCACCACTCTAAATTGTGCCATCTATGATAGGGAGTAGTCCCATTGCAACAATGAGGTCCACTAGGTCTAGCACGTCCTGTAAAAAGAGACTGTCATGCAAAACATACATCTTGTTGCCTTCTTCCTCGTACTGTACGTACCACTGTTACGTACTACTAGTACTACTACTACTCGTTCTCCTATAAACCTTGCACTTGGCATCTCCAAAATATTAACCTTGCGATTGGCTCTTCGCCTCTTCGCGAAGTCGAGCAATAATGGTACTACAGTATATATCATTCTGGCTATATGAGACCGAATGAATTGCTGCACGTCCACCATGTGGGCGAGGGAGAGTGCGTACTATTACGTCCATTTCAATATTGACTACATACGGAGCAAAATGAGTGAATCTACACTAAAATACGTCTATATACATCAGTGTTTGGAGTATGTACTAGTAGTTCATATTGAAATCTACTAAAGGACATATATTCCAAACAATATGCTAATCTCTCTAACCAAGGTAGGGACGAGGAGTAAATGGAGGGAGTAGTAAAATTTTCTCCTCGTCCTGCGAGCCATCGCGCGCATGGGCAAGGGAGCGGGCGTAAGGCGTAGTAACCAAGCTTCAGCTCGTCCTGCGAGCCACCACACCCATGGGCGGGGGAGACGGCGTACTAAGCAAGCTTCTCCTTGTTCTGAGAGTTGACAGGACACATCAAAAGTAATACGCACAGAGCATCTTGAGTGTATAGAGCATTGCCTCTAAGGTAGGCCCACATGGTTTGCCTCTTTTTAACATAACGCGTCAAGTCGCAATTTGTTTGTTCACCCATGGTAGACGATCCTCCAACAAGTGGACAACCAGTACATGTGTCAAATTGCCGCGTGGGCTGCCTTTTCGTACAGAAATCAGCTCCACCGTGTACCCGCGTGGGTGTGGTTGGGAAAGAGACGGGAGTACGTGCGTCATGCGTGCACCTCTTCTCTTCATGCACGTCCCCCACCTATGTGGGTGTGTGAGAGAGAGATACAAACCTAGACAGATGGCGTGTGCGTTCGTGAGTGTTTTTTGTTTGGGGGTGATTTCGTGAATGTATTTGTGGGAATATGTGTCGATGACATCTCAAACAAAAATTTGACACATGCAATGTGTGTGAAATAGAGGCCCGTCAATATCATATATAGAGGGGGCGATCCACGAGAAGAGAGGTAGGGGTCATAGATATCGATAGAGTCGATGAGAGGATCAGTGGGTGGGTGCGAGATCGATGAAGAGAGCCATCAAAATTGTGTGTGTGCAAGTCAAAAAGATATAGGGCGACTGACCTACCGGAACGTTAGAGGGCACAGGAAAAGTTTGTGTGTGGCAGGGAGACATGACTAGAGCGCTCGATGTATCGGTGTGTGTGGGAGGGAGGAGGGGGAGACAGAGGCCTAACTAGAGAGGTAGAACGACTCGTATATGTGTTGGGAAGGAGAGACCCAGCTATGTCTTGAGGGCGATCAGTCGAGATCCATACATAACTGAAGGACGGGAAATAGGTTGGGAAAAAGAGAGAGAGAGAAAGAGGAGAGAGAGAGGGAGGGAGAGGGGTAGAGTGCTGGATGGGTCATGGGGTTGCTTCTCGAAGATGGTGGGAGAGGCCTACTAGACAAACTGAGGGTAGAACTGCAATATTATCAATAAGAGTGGGGATGTGTTTCTGTGTGTGCCTGTGCATGATAGATGTGTCGGGACGCATGCATGGATGATGAAGGGGAACCATGTGTTTGGTAAGCAAACCTAACTAGATTGGTAGATCAATTGTTGTTTGTCAGAGGAAGGGAGGGACATAACTAATCAGGTAGATCGCTCGACACGTGGGGAAAAACGAGTTTTAAGGACCTAGCTAGCTATATGTATAGCGGGAGATCAGTAGGTGTACATCCATTTGTTAGAGGCAAATAAGGCCAAGTGAGATGGATAGACAGAGAGAATGGAGCTAGGAGGTGCTGCCAGAGGCCGAGCTACTAGCTAGATAGGGGGAGCAGTGTGCGATTGTGAGATCGATGAAAAGAGGGGCAAGAGTTTACAAGTGTGTGGGACCGTATGAGAGACACGAGGCATGGACACGGAAAGGAGGAGATGGAAGGTGCGTGTGTATGTTGTAGGCAGACATCATTGGAGAGGTTTATCGATCGGTGTGTGTCGGAAAGGAGTTGTGGAGACTGTGGGAGAACGACCTAAAGAAAAAATGAATGTGCACGATGGATAGAATGCTGAGGGAGGGGGAGGGCGAGGAGGGCGTGTGCATGCACGAGAGAAAGTTAGTGCTAGCTACAAAGGTTAGAGTATTGTGTGCGTGTAAGAGACTAACAAAGATGATAATTTGATATGAAAGTGGATTCATATATTTGAATAGTAGATCATAGTGTTATAAACATATTCATGCATGAATATAGCGGTGATACGCGTGCTGTGGTTTTGCACATGTTATACCATAACGTGATAATGCATGGCGTTTGCAGCTCACAGCTAAATGTCAAACAATCTAAACCATACTATACATCGAACAATCTCACATTTTATTTGAATTTGTGATAATGTGTGGCATTTGTAGCTTACAACTAAATATCGAACAATCTAAACAACACTATATATCGAATAATCTCACATTTTATTTGAATTTGTGGTAATGTGTGGCGTTTGCAACTCACATCTAAATACTTGTAGGAGTCAGGGGCGGGACCCATACATTATGTGATAAACACATTATACATATGAGACATGGTTTAGATTATGAAAATCTAGCTAGAGCTTGAAATGTATTGTGATTTGAAATCAACATAAAGTGGATTCAAAAAATCAAGTTCGAGTTCGAGTTCATATAGTACACATAGTTCATATCTAACTCGACAGTAATCATGTGGTGTGTTGTGAAGATAATACACAAATGATGGTTTAACTTGACAATAATGATGATTAGAGATCTTATTAAAATAGAGAAACGAATTCAAATGGTTTGACTTCACAACAATCATTATTGCAGATCTTATTCCAATAGAGAAACCAATTCAAATTTATTTCATATTGAAGCGGTAGTATATACGTTTGGAATGCACTAAAACGTTCATTTGAGTACCAGGTTGCATGCATTATACACGTAGCGAAATATTTTAATTGAACATAACATGAATTCAAAGTTTTGAATGGCATTTGTAGGGCAAATTGTTTTGGTACAGTACATGGGACTAGACTCTCTTGTGTGGTGCGAATTGATTTGTTTTTGTTATTTCGTCGACGGAAGTGCGAATTGATTTGGTACAGTACACGTTAGGCTTGTCCGGAAATTTCAACCCGCGCCTTGTTACCCCGAAATATTTAAGATATATCTTTGTCTCGTTGTGCTCCGAAAACTCCCTCCATCTCAAACCGCGCCTTGCTATCCCAAAATTACAACGCGCGTGAAAACTCCCACCTCCTGCGAAATCCCGACATGCGAAATGCCCGTGATACCCTTGAACCGAAAGAACCGCCTAGCACAAATCGGTGGGGGTATTTTCACCCCACATTTCGGACAAGCGCGTCCCTAAGCCATGGTTCCCCACTCCCATCCCATCAGCCCACCCATTCGTACACCGAGGCTGCGAAAACCCGCAAAGCCCCACACCCTCCTCTGTACGCCACCCAGCTGGAGCCTCTTCCCCGACGACGTCGTCCACAACAACACCTCGACGTCCCTCATCCATCATACCAGATGAGGATCCGTCATCGATCTCGTCGTCCCGCCGGTTCAGCCACCCCGTCCTCCACCTTCAAGGAGCTGCCCCGACATTCCCCTCGTCTTTCACGCCACCTCCATTCCCACACCGTCGTCTTCACCTGCACCATCGGAAGAGCAGCATCATCATCCTTTCCTCAGATGAAGCTGAGGCCTAATCGGCGCCACCAAAGAGGTTGTACACTAATCGCTGAATTTTCCTCTTGATTCGATCTCACGGTGCTGCCGGCACTAGGTCCCGAGCCGACATCGCGTGGCTCCATCCACGGCGTCGCTCCCTCGGCGGCGATGTCCACATCAGTAGGAGCTGCTACTACTTTAGCTCTCACTCGTTCTGCTGCTCTGCTCTTGCTCTCGGTCCCCTGCCTGGTCTGCTCTTGCTCTTGCTCACGCTACTGCTCTTGCTCTTGCTTGCACTGCTGCTCCGATTTAGCTACACTTCAGTCGACTGAATCGACTTTTGGGTCAGTCAATTTTCAGGGGGTGGGGGGCTCGCCAGAATTAAGGAAGAACCAGCCGTAGCGGGGAGTGGGGCTCGCCGGAGAGGTACCCCACTATCTATCTTAGGGTTCAGGGTGGGGCCAGTGGTCGCCGGCGGTGGTGGGCCGGTGGCGTGGGGATCGCCGGAGAAAAAGCTCGGCGCGGGGGGCCTAGAGGGATGGCTGGGGCGGAGGCGGACCGGCAGTGGGGAGTGGTTTCGGGGCGGGCGGGGCGGCGAGGCATTTTTAGTTTGAACTTTCATATACTTATAGCTCTTAGTGCATCCGTTGCATGGCAATCCCTACTCCTCTCATCGACATCAATTGATGGGCATGTCCATAGCCCGTTGATTTGCCACATTGATGTGAGACTATCTTCCTTTTTGTCTTCTCCGTATTAATATCTACCACCATATTCTATTCCACCCATAGTGCTATGTCCATGGCTTGCGCTCATGTACTGCATGGGGGTTAAAAAGGCTGAAGCACGTTAAAAAGTATGAACCAATTGCTCGGTTGTCATCGGGGTTGTGCATGATAAATACTTTGTGTTAGGAAGATGGAGCATGACAGGACTATATGATTTTGTAGGGATAGCGTTCTTTAGCATTTTTATTCTGAAAGGCATAATTGTTTGTTGGGATGCATGAGTATTGATGTCTTTATATCAAATTATAGATTATTGCTTTGAATCACTTGTGTATTAATATTCATGCCATAATTAGATTACACGATAAGAATAATGCTAGGTAGCATTCCACATCAAAAATTATCTTTATTATCATTTACCTACTTGAGGACGAGCAGGAATTAAGCTTGGGGATGTTGATACGTCTCTGTCGTATCTATAATTTTTGATTGTTTCATGCCAATATTCTACAACTTTCACATGCTTTTGGCAACATTTTATATAATATTTTGGGGACTAACATATTGATCCAGTGCCTAGTGGCAGTTCCTGTTTTTTGCATGTTTTTTGTTTCGCAGAATATCCATATCAAACAAAGTCCAAATGCGATAAAAAAATTAGAGAGATTTATTTTGGAATATATGTGATTTTTGGGAAGAAGAGTCAACACAAGATGGTGCACGAGGTGGCCACGAGGCACCAGGGCGCACCCAGGGGGTGGCCGCGCCCTGGTGGCTGGTGAGCACCTCGTAAGTCATTTGACCCCCTTCTTTCACCGCAAGAAAGATAATATCTGGAAAAAATCGTGTTAAAATTTCAGCCCAATCGGAGTTACGGATCTCCGGGAATTTAAGAAACGGTTTTCGGCCAAAAAACAGGAACGTGAAACAGAAGAGAACAGAGAGACCATGGACCAGAGGGGAACTCTCCTCCCATCTAGGGGGGAGGCCAAGGAAGAATAAGGAGGGGGCTCTCTCCCCCTCTCTCCCGGTGGCGCCGGAACGCCGCCGGGGCAATCATCGTGACGATGATCTACACCAACAACTTCGCCGCCGTCATCACCAAATCTCTCCCCCTCTAGGTAGCGGTGTAACACATCTTCTCCCCGCTGTAATATCTAATTAAACATGGTGCTTAATGCTATATATTATTATCCATTGATGTATGGCCATCCTATGATGTTTGAGTAGATTTGTTTTGTCCTATGGGTTGATTGATGATCATGATTGGTTTGAGTTGTATGCTTTATTTTGGTGTTGTCCTATGGTGCCCTCCGTGTCGCGCAAGCGTGAGGGATTCCCGTTGTAGGGTGTTTCAATACATTCATGATTCTCTTATGGTGGGTGGCTAGAGAGACAGAAGCTTAGGCCCGAGTAAGGGGGTTGTTGCGTATGAGAGTAAAGAGGACTTGTTACTTAATGCTATGGTTGGGTTTTACCTTAATAATCTTTAGTAGTTGCGAATGCTTGCTAGAGTTCCAATCATAAGTGCATATGATCCAAGTACAGAAACTATGTTAGCTCATGCCTCTCCCTCATATAAAATTGCAATAATGACTACTGGCCTAGTTATCGATTGCCTAGGGACAAAATACTTCTCTTGTGTTATAAAAATCTATCTACTAAACAACTAACTTTTAGTACTCCTAGTTTTATTCTTGCAAACTAGTTCTAGCATCTCACCTACAAAATAGTTTCATACTTGTTCTAGGTGAAGCAAACGTAGAACTTGAAGGGAATATAAATCCTACCTTTAGCTCCTCGTGGGGTTCGACACTCTTATTTGTTGAAAAAGCTGTAATTGATCCCCTATACTTGTGGGTTATCAGTGGTCCTAGCTGGCCTCAGAACAATGGAGAAAGTGTCAAGGAGGGTCGCTGGAGTTGCACAAGCGACGGAGCTCCTCGGGTGTTGACAACAAGCTCCAGATCGAGCGTCTCTAGACAAACGAAAGGGTCAAGGTGAGGGCATGGTGACCACGAAGGACAAGGTCTCAAGGTCAAGGGCAATGTCACCTTGTGGGAACCAAACTGGTGGTGGCGGTTGGCTTTGGTCGCCGGTGAAGTCGTTGCCACGGGATGCTTTGTTTGAAGCATCGATGTCTAGTAAGTGGGAAAATGAGCGGCAGTTCAAGTGGTGGCAGCAAGGCATCGGGAGGGGCTCTAGCTTCGCCGGAATTGATTGGAGAAGTACTAGGTCAGAGCCACGGTGTGGGGGTCATGGCGGAGCAGCGTGCCGGCGATGTGCTTCCATTCATGGGGCAAAATGGAGAGAGGGTTGAGGGAAATTTATTGGACACAGCGGCGCGGCCGTTCCTGCACGAAGACCGCGTAGAGTGGTGAATGTGGGGCGTGCATGTGCGGGTCGTGTGTGAGGTCGTGGGTGTAGGCGGTTGAAGACGACGATGTGGCCTGACACGTGGGGCCCGCCTCTCTCTCTCTGTATGTGTGTGCGTGTGTGCGTGTGTGTGTGTGTGTGTGTGTGAGTGAGTGATAGGGAGAGCGCAACGCGGGGTTGGGCGGGCCAGCTGGGCCGTGGTTGGCCTGGCTGGCTGGCCCCTTTTCTTTTTATTTTCTTTTCCCTTTTTGCCTCCTCTGTAAATTCATATACATTTAGAATTTAAATTTTCTCCCAAAAGCAAACTTGTTCAAAATTCCAAACGGAATATTTCTTATCATGTGAACCTTTTACTTGCTCCTTTTTGGACAAATAATTTTTGTCACTGTATACTTTCTTTTCTGTTTTAAAATCCCTTTTGAACTTCAGTTTGATTTTTAAACCAAACATGCTCTGAATTCAATTTTCAATATTAACAGAAGGTCAAGCATATTTTCTGGACTTATGGCAATGTATCTTACTGCCAAAACTAAATGCAAAGCCTCTTTAAGTAATTTCCCTTTTGATTTTTGAATTGATTCCAACATGAATCCAATGTAACCAAATTTGTCAATGGATTAAATATTATCTAGGACTTACTATGGATAGCCTTATGCTCAAATAAATAATTTAATTTGTCACCATATTTGGGATTCAAAATTATCCCATAAAACTTTTTAGGGTTCATTCGGTTTTCCCAAATTTCAAACAAGGGTTTCAAATGTTGCAAAGGGGCCTTTGGTCTTCTGGATGATCAACAAGGCAATATATTCAATCAACAAGCAAATCCTAGGAAATGTTAGCTAACTAGGAAACATCATAGGTTTTCTTGAAAAAAAATTCCTGTGAAATTTTAAACATACCAGATTTGGGAAAAATCTGGGATGTGACAGTACCATTGAAGTTGCAACAATTAAATTGCGGAATATGTGTTCTACAAAAGAGTGTCAGTGGATGCTGATGTGGAGGGCTACATGTTAAGGGAATTGGAGTTAGTAGGGATCAACTATTTAGGTATATAGGAATAGATGAGCTAAATCAAAAACTATTATTATTTTGAAGTGATTACGTTTGACTAAAGAGTGCGCATGCGCTGAACCACTGAGTTGCAAGAATTAAATTGGTCAATGCATGCACTATAAAAGAGTGTTAGTGGATGTTGATGTGGAAAATTTGGTGATGTGGATGATTGCATGTTGACAGAATCCAAAAATCATGTTATGCATGTAGTTTAGTAGTCTGCATGTAGGCTGCGTGCTTCAAGGAAGCAATTTTCCCTTGTCGCTTGGTGGCCTAGGTTGGGCTAGGCTGATGCACTACATGGTGTTTTGTTGTGAATGACCTATCTTGTGCTCACACTTTCTCACTAATGGTGATCTTATCACACATGATACCGACATATGAATTTCGAAATAAACATGATTTCAGTCCTACCTAGTAAACAAATGACAGTTCATCCTAACTACTAAAAAGTTATAATAGTACAAATTAACAACCATATGCCTTAACTAAAAAAATATAATTGGTGCCCAGCTAGGGGGGAGTCCAGTCTAATCTTCTTCCTATTGTTGCTGCTTCTTCTTCTGCTGCTGCTTCTTCTTGAGACCATTGTGTTACCTTTTTTTGCCCACACTGCATCAGGACACTTCAACCTTTTGTTGTTCCAAAATTCAACGTCAAATGCGTCCACACCATGGCCAAAGGCATCAACATCATCAGCCATCACATGTTCCTCCTTCGGCACAAGCTCATCACAACCCGATTGTAGGATTCACATATGGGGGATGCAACAAGCAAGAACAAGCCTAACCTGGATGGAAAAAAGGTGGAGTGCATTCTGATCCAGGATCTTAAATCTATTCTTCACAGCTCCAAATACCCTATCAAGTGTGACCCTAAGGCTTGAGTGTCTGAAATTGAACAATTACTATGCAGTCATAGGATAGTTCATGGAAGAGAACTCGTTCAGATGGTACCGGGTTTTTTGAAGGGTGGAAGAATACCGAGCCAACATGCATAACCAGCATATCCTACGCAGAACTTGCCATCGGGGATATTGATGCCATCAGGTCAAGCCATGCTATCAGCAAGAATGTTAGTGTCATGGGTTCATCCTTCCCAGCCAACTAACGCATGTGAACTTCAGATCGAAGTCAACAACATCAGCAAGCATATTATAGCTTGTGTAGTGTTTTCTACCCCTCTCTGCTATAGCCTGTGACCTCGACACTCTAGCGGTCACATGTGTACCATATACTGGGACAATACAATACTGTGATGGCAGGAAAACAGGGTGTTATGGTTGTATCAAAACAATACAGGCATGTCAAGGCATAAACTATGAGTAGTGGTCACCTTGAAATACGGTTATCATCTTAGGCTATTGCTAATCTTGCTAGGAGTTTGCCCAATTGGTGCCTTGATCCTCTCTCCTCCGAGCCCCCAAATAGCACACACAACTTGCTTGAAATACCTAAATGGTCTCCATTGATCTCCTGAACGTATTGCGGATAATCCCGAACCTCTGATTATAACCTACAACATGAAGGAACATGGCAACTTGCTCTTCCACAGAGGCATGGATGCTATCTTACAGCAGCCCCCTATTCCTAAACGTCTCCACAAGCCCGGCGAAAGGTGCTTTTTGCATTTGAAGCATCCATAGAGCCTGTATAACATGACCCAAGCCCGAATCACAACTACGATTGCTACTGCCTGGCCAACCAGCTTCATCCGTCTGCCCACAACCTAGGCGCACTATTGCGGGATGCTGCTAACGCGACACTACGATCAGAGACCCTTCGACGAAACTGTGTGCGATGCCATAATCGCAAACGGTCGTGTAAAAAACCGTCAAAAAAGCTGCAAAACGTTTGCGATGGAGGATGCATCAAACATGGTTCAGATTTTAGTTGCGTGTGCGATGCAGGGCATACGGTTCAGTTCAATTAACTGTTTGCGATGAGGAGGAACAAAAGAAATAGGTAGCCAGATGAAGGTGTGTGCGATATACAGCATACGGTTCACTCGAATGAACTATTTGTGATTAGGAAACACAAGAGAAACGGTCAGCCAGATCAAGGTGTGTGCGATATACGGCATGTGGTTCACTTGGATGAACTATTTGCGTTGAGACATGAGAATAAAAACGGTTCAACTTAACAAGATGTGTGTGATACGCGGCAAACAGGTATGTAATCGGAAACGTGTGCGAAGACCGATAACAACACAGACGATTACTGCTAACAAGCCGGGTGTGTTGTGAGCAAATGATTGCTGGTATACAATTGTGAGTGATTGATGAAAACATCACCGACGGGTTCCATTGTTTAGTCTGTGTGCAATGTGATTTTGTTTGTCTGCACAACATCTACGCTCTGTCTATAGAGCATCGACATAGGTACTTAAAAAGACAGCATTGCATAACCAAATTAAGCATACAATTACACAAGTGACTACACACATAACATTTCCACACACCAAAGTAAGCAATTACATGCATACTAAAGTAGGAGAAACAAGGATCTAATCATCTACTTATTGTTGCGAGGACGCTTGCCATTGCTCTGCTTCCGGCTGGATCCTTGGTCGTTTTGTGGAAGGAGGCACTTCCTCATGTCAACAATCCGCCTGTACATGTCGTAACTCATGCACATCTCCTTGGCCGCGTACACGACATGAGCTTTGTCGAGTTTCTCCATCCAGGCTGAGTGCCAGGCACGCTTGTCCTTGTTGCATGAATCCTTCATGTCTCTGTAGTAGGGGTCGATGATGGCCTCGGCGAGGTGAACCAGTGAGTCCTTCTCATGCTCCTTGCTTCTCCAGATCTTGTATAGGCCCTGGATGTCGACAAGCACTACAAAAAAATACACTTCCGTGATGATACGTGTTCGTCACAGTAGGTCACATTTTCTGTCATGCATGTACATCCATGACGATTTTATGACAGAATCAAGATAGTCATACCTGTGGTGTCGTAGAAGTGTTCCATTACATTACCAAAATTATCATCACGGAAGTGTCCACTTCCATGATGATAAATCGCGCATCATAGAAGTGTTTTTGTCAAGGGTGACCGACACGTGGCATCCACCATAACAGGTCGTTGTTACGCTATCGGGTCCGATTTTGGATCCGATAACCAGTTAACAGCCCGGACCAATGGGGATTTTCCACGTGTAAAATTCTCATTGGCCAGAGGAAACACGTGTTGGCTCACCGTTGGGACAGATGTTATCCACTCATTGGACAGGAGGCGCCTATGATACGTCGACACGTGGCACGGCCCAACTGAGGCCCATTCAGGTGAAAAGGCCGGCCCGTTTGACTTGGTCAAAAGCTAACGGGCCAGCCCACGAAAAGCCTGTTAACGGCATGTTCGTATATCGCCCATTTACGGCTCGGTAACTCCCGGCCCGTTACGGCCTATCGTAATTAAGCCCAGTAGCTTCATCTGGGCCGTCCAATATGATTCCAGCCCGTTGTAACTTCCGGCCCATGTATGGCCCATGATGTCTTTCGGCCCATATGAGGCCCTTCGTAACTCTAGGCCCAATAAAGGCCCGAGATGAAAATGGCCCATAATGAACAGTGTATCTCTTTATACCCATTAACAACCCATTATTCTGTCGGCCGTTTCTAGCCTGTGTTAACTTTCGGCCTTCTAAGGGCCCATTTATTCTTGGGCTCATTTCTAGAATTCGGTTAGTTACGGTCCGTTGCTGGCATGTTCCGTTTGTGGGCCAAATTCATCCCGTGGTTACATTCGGCCCGTTAACCCGTTGGGCTGTTTTCATAGCATTATCAAATACGGCCTATTAACGGCCCGTTATGGTCCACGAATAGTACGGCCCATGTTTGGCGAAATGATTATACGCCCCGTAGAAGGCCCATGGATCCTATGGCCCGTAGAAGACCAATGGATCCTACGGCCCGTAGAAGGCCCATGGATCATAAGGCCCGTAGAAAGTCCATGGATCCTACGGCCCGTAGAAGGCCCATGGATCGTACGGCCCATAGAAGGCCCATGGATCCTACGGCCCGTAGAAGGCCCATGGATCCTACGGCACGCAGGAGGCCCATGGTTACAACAGTCCATGTGTTGCCATGATTATTGTGGCCTAGTTACCAAAAATAAGATAATGTGGCCACTAGAAAAACGCAGAAAAAGAACAACAGTGACTAAAAGCAAACAACTAAACAAGACAGTAAGGAAATAAATAAGCAAGCAACTAACGCTAGCCTATTACAGCTATTACACATATTACATCCACTGGGCATCAAAGTTCGCCACCAGTACAAATATAGGGAACAAAGCAGCATATTACATACACTGGCCGTCAAAATTGGCCACCAGTGCAAATAAACGCGGCAGCAAAACAAGAGCATAACTGAAACAACTTCAGAAGAGCTCAAGAAACGTTATCCTGGGTATCCACCATGATAGCAATAAGCTTAGCAAGCTTATTAGCTTTGTCCTATTTGGCGCTAAAATCCTCCAACGCTTGCTGTTGCACCAGAAAGTATGCATCTGAATGCTCCAGGGACTTCCACAGTCCTTCCGCTTCTTGTCGCAGCACAGCTGATCGATGTTTTTCAGCTTGTAGTTGAGACTCAAGAAACCGAAATGATTCAGACAGTGAGTTCGAATAGCTTGTGCAAGCGGTAGTGGCCAGTAACTCGAACACTAAACCCAGACAGGACTTTGGGGTTGTCTCACTATCTTGAAGATAGTCTTCCTTAGTTGTTTTATCAACTTTGTTGGAGACCAACAAGGATATCTCACTATCCTGAACCTTATCTACATTACTTCCTTTACCATTGCTTAATAAGGCACTCTTCCCCAATATTCTGTCAACATTCTAAAAGAAGAAACAAGCAAACACATAACAGGTTTAGCATGTACTAGTATATGAAACTCATTTCGGTGAACCAGTTCATTAGTAAGGTGGACAGGATTAAACTACCAAGTCTTCTATTGCCAAGTACTAGTACATAATAAAAGCATCAAACAAACATATATCTATGTACTAGTATATGAAACTCATTTCGGTGAACCAGTTCATTAGTAAGGTGGACAGGATTAAACTACCAAGTCTTCTATTGCCAAGTACTAGTACATAATAAAAGCATCAAACAAACATATATATATGTCCTATGGTCACTCCATTGTCTTGCCAAATCAAAATAGATACACGGTTCAAATCATATCAGTTCAAGACAAAGCAGCAGTGAAAGAATACAAAGCGTGGGAAACTACACGGCACAACAAGATTTCAGATGGGTACCACGGGTCTACATGTACAACAACATTATTGGCTCTGTTGTGATGTTAGTAATGTGCATGATATGACAAGTCAACTGTATACACAATTGTAATTGAAATCAACAGAGCTATTGATAAGACCAAACCTGTTAAAGAAACATGCGTGAACATACATGTTGTGCCATTGGAGTTTTGATTGGATCCTTCAATTTAAAAATAAGTCTGTATGAGTAAATACAGTGATACAAGAGCAAAGCGGTATGCACGATAGCAATGGAATCTTAAATTAGAACAGTTGTTCTTCAGGTTTAAGCACTTGTTCTAAATGAACAGAGTACAGTAAGTCACAAGAATACAGTACTTAAAAAAATGAGCTCATAGACCTTACCACATTCTTGGTTCGGGACCAGTACAGAACAAGGCGTTCACAGTCATCATCCGGTAAATGTGTCTCTGGAGAACGTAAGGGAATTTTATGAGTTTCTTTGCCAGTGAAGTATGTTTTCTTCAGGTAATTCCGATACTGCCACCAAGCATTCTTGAAGATAGCAGAGGTATTAGCACAGGTTACCTAATCCTGAGTTTCCAAATCGGTCCTACTCTATAGAGAAAATGGGAAAATTTCCTGTATTATAACCATCATGGAGGTAGAATGTATGGGACAAAGCAAAGTAATTGCCATGAATAACATTACTTACACATAACTCCTGGACAAACACCTGCAACTGGCATTTTCCTTCATCTTTAGTATAATATTTCCAGATGGGAAGATACGCACATAGGATTTAACAACATCAAATGTGATAGATGCTAAACTGCGATTGGCTGGTTGTGCTTCCTCCACAGGAATAGGCGTACTAATTGGTGGAGTTGGGGTTCGCCGTGGTAGTACTGGCCCTTTGGGCACTGGAGCTGCCTTACTAACTGCTCTTGTTTGGGAGCTCTGTGGTGGAGATGGTGTTGTGTAAATAGGAACTGGCTTACTATCTGCTAGGGTTGGGGTTAGATTGGGTGAAGCTGGTTCTCTGACCATCGCAGTAGGGGTACAATCTGCGAGAGTCTGGGTTATGTGTGGTAGGGCTGGTTCTCGTGCATGTACAACCGGGGTGCTATCTCCACCAAGAGGTAGCACTGTTTTATTTGAAGACCGTGTTTTTATTCCGCTAGATACTGGCATCACCCGCTCCAATTCAAATGGCTGATAAACAGGAAACATTGTTGAATGTGCAGGCATTGTATGAGAGACAGACGCAATAGATAGTGTGGAAAAAATAGGGCATGAAATAGTTGACATGTATATTGTTTAACTAAAACGGATAGCATGACATAATTTCACATATATGATGTCTATCTAAACTGGATAGCATAGCATAACATAATTGAAAGTGCAACTATCCCTCGGTGGTTTTGGTAATTACTAACAACATATAGCTCATTGAACTAATGCTATTTCAAAATAAATATTTCGGGAAAGTTCAATGATTGGCATGGCATGGATTAGCAATGTGGACCCCTCAAAATGCTAATGACAAAAGATTGGCTCAAGCTCTAAAGCTCAAGACTCTACATTTTCATTTTAGTGATCCAAGATCACATTGAGTCCATAGGAAAGCAAATACTATTAAAAGGGGATGAGGTGTTGCTTAATGGGTTTCATGCTAAAAGTGCTTAGTGATATGCTCCAAAGCCCTCAACCACTTTCCCTTATCCACATATGTCCCAAACCAAAAAGTCAAACTCGGCCCCACCAAAACCTTCTATCCATCGTCACCGAGTTCTCTTGTCATAGCCACTACCACAAAACCCTAGTCACTTCGGTCTCACCGATAGGGATCTCGGTCTCACCGAGATGGGATTGCGAACTCTCTGTTTCCCTTCGTAACGTTTCGGTCTAACCGAGATGAGCGATCGGTCCCACCGAGTTCGCAATGCAAACTCTCTATTTCCCATTCGTAACGTTTTGGTCCAACTGAAATGAGCGAATCGGTCCCACCGAGTTTGCCAGACCAACTCTCTGGTTAGCTTATTACCAAAATCGGTCCCACCAATTTTGTGTAATTGGTCTCACCGAGATTACGTTATGCCCTAACCCTAATGAAATCGGATCCACCGAGTTGACATGTCGCTCCCACCGAAAAGCCTAACGGTCACATTATGAACTGAATCAGTCTGACCGAGTTTTGTGATTCGGTCCCACCGAGTTTGGTAAATTGTGTGTAACAGTTAGTTTTTGTGTGGAGGCTATATATACCCCTCCACCACTCTTCATTCGTGGAGACAGCCATCAGAACATGCCTACACTTCCAACATACATTTTCTGAGAGAGAACAACCTACACTTGTGTTGAGGTCAAGATATTCCATTCCAACCATATAAATCTTGATCTCTAGCCTTCCCCAAGTTGCTTTCCACTCAAATCATCTTTCCACAAAATCCAATCCTATGAGAGAGAGTTGAGTGTTGGGGAGACTATCATTTTGAAGCACAAGAGCAAGGAGTTCATCATCAACACACCATCTATTACCTTTTGGAGAGTGGTGTCTCCTAGATTGGTTAGGTGTCACTTGGGAGCCTCCGTTAAGATTGTGGAGTTGAGCCAAGGAGTTTGTACGGGCAAGGAGATCGCCTACTTCGTGAAGATCTACCCTAGTGAGGCAAGTCCTTCATGGGCGATGGCCATGGTGGGATAGACAAGGTTGCTTCTTCGTGGACCCTTCATGGGTGGAGCCCTCCGTGGACTCGCACAACCATTACCCTTCGTGGGTTGAAGTCTCCATCAACGTGGATGTACGATAGCACCACCTACCGGAACCACGGATAAAAAAATCTCCGTGTCTACATTGCGTTTGCTCCCTCAAACTCCTCCCTTTACCTTCATGTGCAATTATTTTACATTCCGCTGCTATACTCTTAGAATTGCATGTGTAGGTTGATTGCTTGACTTGTGCAAAGTTGCTCAAATCTGCCAGGACTTAAAATTGGGAAAAGGCTAGATTTTTATTTGGTCAAGTAGTCTAATCGCCCCCCCCTCTAGATATACTTTCAATCCTACAAGTGGTATCAGAGCTACGGTCTCCATTTGCCTTTATTTCCATAGCTTTTGGTGATCATAGCCTTGGTTTCACAACCTAGGAGAGTATGGCGTCTAGCGAGGGAAATTACCACCGTAGAGGTCCTTACTTTGATGGTACTAATTTTGCTAGTTGGAAGCATAAGATGAAAATGCATATTCTTGGACATAACCCCGCCATTTGGGCTATTGTGTATTGGCTTGCAAGGTGAATTATTTGATGGGAGAGAACCGAACCGTGAAGCTACCGCGGAAGAGTTGAAGATGCTGCAATACAATGCTCAAGCTTGCGATATCCTCTTCAACGGATTGTGCCCCGAAGAATTCAACAAAATCATCCGTCTTGAGAATGCAAAGGAAATTTGGGATACTTTGATTGATATGCATGAAGGTAGCAACTCCATCAAGGAATCCAAGTTGGATGTGCTTCAAAGTCAACTTGACAAGTTCAAAATGAAGGATGGTGAAGGTGTCGCTGAAATGTACTCTAGGCTTGCTCTCATCCCAAATGAGATTGCCGGCTTAGGAAGTGAAAAGATGACCGATAGATTCATCATCAAGAAGATCCTAAGAGCCTTGGATGGAAAATATGATACCGTGTGCACATTGATCCAAATGATGCCCAACTCAAGCCTACGAAAGTCATTGGAAGAATTGTTGCGCATGAGATGTCACTTAAGGATAAGGAAGAGCTCCACAACAAGTCAAGTGGTGCTTACAAAGCCTCATGTGATGCTCCTACATCATCAAGTGAGAAAGAAGCCTTCAACGAGGAATTGAGCCTAATGGTGAAAAACTTCAACAAGTTTCTACAAGAGTAGAAGCAAAGAAAGAAGTTCCAAGTCAAGGTCCAACAATGACCAAAGATCTACTAGTCATGAGCATAATTTCTACAATTGTGGAAGACCCGGACACTACTCCAATGAGTGCACGGCTCCCTACAAAAGAAGAGAAGATTCTCCTAAAAGAAGAAGTAGAAGAGAAGAATCACCACCAAGAGATAGAAGGAGTAGAGATGATCGTTATGAACGAAGAACCTCTCGGAGAAGCAAGGATACGGAAAGGAAGGACAAGTCATCAAGGAGCTACACAAAACGAAGACATCAAGCTTACGTTGGTGAATGGGTATCCGGCTCCGACTCCGACCATCACTCCGAAAGTAGTTATCACTCCGACTCCGAATATACTCAAGATGAAGGTGTTGCCGGTCTAGCACTTGTGTCAACCAACTCCTATGACATATTTGACTCACCAAACGAAGGAATTGGAAGATGCTTCATGGCTAAAGGCCCAAAGGTATCACACCCCGAGTATGTTGATTTCAATAGTGATGAAGATGATTTGCTAGGTGATGATGATTTACTTGTTGACAACTCTAGTGATGAAAACTATGATGAACTTGCTATTAATCATGCTAATCAAGATAAAACGAATGATGATGATAAGAAGGAGATTGAGCATCTAACTAAAGAACTAAACACTCTTAAGTTAGCTCATGAAACTAACTTGGAAGATCATCGAGAACTTTTAAAGACTCATGAGAAGCTACGCTTTGAAAAGCTCAACCTTGAGCAAGAGCATGGGTTCTTAAAAGCAATCAATGATGATCTTTGCAAGAAAAGCTCTTCTTACATTGCCAAGCGTTTACTCTTGTCTACTTACATGCCACAAGTTAAATCTAGCAACAAGCACAAGAAAGATTCTTCTTCTAGTAGTAACAATAATCATGATAAATACAATATTGTTGCTTCTAGTAGTTCTCTTGATTCCACTAATGAGTCTCTTAGCCAAGTTACACTTGAGCAAGAAAATAGCTTATTGAAGGGAATTATAGAGAAAGGTGTTTACAAGAGCCTTGCCGGAAGTAAGCAATTTGAGAAATTGTACGCAAGCAAGGAAGGCACCGGAAGAATCAAGGTGTTGGTTTTGAACGAAAGTTCAATGCCAATGGAGTTGAGTGGGAAGAAGATCAATACCGCAAGACGAAGTTTGTTCCTCAACAAGAGAAGTATGATCCTACTTCCTTCCAAGGGACACAAGCTCAAGATGATCTTCCACCACAAGACCACAAGCAAAAAGGCAAGGATAAGCTTCAATAGGAGATTGATGCATTTGAAGAAGCTCCCAAGGCCTTGGTCAAGTGGGTTCCCAAGACTACATCAAGTTCTGCTTCAACAAGTACGACTACAACCCCAAGGATTCCCATCAAGATGATGTGGATCCCGAAGAAGAAGAACTAAAAGATTTCTTGAGGGTGACTCCGCCAACATACTTCACTCAAATCATTTTGGCAAGGACAATTGAAAACAACTTTCATATCATGCACTACTTCAAGGAGTCACAAACCCTCTTGTTGGTAAGACAAGGGACAAGGTAACCTAATGCTTTCATGGACATCATCCTATGTGAACTTCACTCTATGTCTATGGATATCCTTGTTTGTTCCTTGTGGGACTAACCCGTGTAGGTATTGAAAGTGCAACTCACTCCAAAGGATTGCTCCGAATGATCTACATCAACATTGAGCATTCACATCTTCAACACCTACATGAAGTCATCATCGACAAAACTCAAGGTTAGTTCATCCCTCTTAGGGGGGATATCACATCTAGGGGGAGCTTTACTCTAATCAATTGAGCTAAAGCAACTCTAATGGTGTGAACACAACAATGCTTTATGTAAAAGTGGTAACCCCACTTGTGCTTAAACGATGAGTATGACCTATGATCAAATGTTCTCATTTGACTCCTAAGTCAATATACTCATATATAGATGACCTAGTCATCGCCAATTGCTTGATAAGTACTAGAGTGTTTGTGCATGCTTTGTCACATATTTCATTTGCAATTTTATTGTGTGAGCATGTTGGATGCATATTTTACTCATTCGCGGACATCCATTTGTTGCTTTGATTGTTTGGCTCCTTTTCTTTTGCCAAATGGATGGACAAGAATGCCTAAGTACTCCCTCTAGCTATCTATGGTTTTCTCGTCTCAAACTCCATTCATGCTACATCACAAAGTTTGATCAAGTCACATTCGAACCACTCTGTGTGAGGAGCACTCGGAGTCCCCGATTTGTCATAGACTTAAACTTCCAAAACCTCTTTGTGCATTTCGGTATGACCGAGGCATCCAATTCGGTCACACCGAGTTCACCAACTTGATCTAGGTTTTCATCTCGGTGCAACCGATTAGAAGTTTTCGGTAACACCGAGTTGCAGTAACCGCTTGCGATTCTGCATCTCGGTGCCATCGAGTTGTTCCACTCGGTCACACCGACAGGGTCGGGATATATATACCCACGGGTGAGATTTTGGAAATTTCTTCAAACTCCTCAGCCCGCGCGTGTGTCCTGCTCTACCACCTCGGGTCTCTGGATCGTCTCCTCGCCGCCAGCGACCTCCCGTTGCTGGTTTCCATCGCCGTCAACGGAAATCTGCTCCGCCGTTGTCGCTGTAGCGAACTCCTGCCGAACTAGGGTATGGGTTCGACTCCTTTGTGCTATTTCCCAAACTCTGATTCATAGCACATTGCTTTGCCATGATCTTTACCACATATGCAAACAATCTATCCAGAGAAAACATCCTTAGATTAGAATTGATTTGAAAATTTAGGGTTAGGTCTCCGCAGAACTCATCTCAGACCGACCGAGTTGTAGAAACCGGTCTCACCGATTTGGCTTAGGCCATTGCACATGCGCTTCTCGGTCTGACCGAAAACTGCAAATCGGTGTGACCGAGTTCAATTCTCTGTGAAACCCTAGCAATCTCGGTGCCATCAAACTGTGACTCGGTCTGACCGAGTTCACTAGTTTAGGTTCCAAAAGTTGCTTTGGTATCACCGAGTTTAACAAATCGGTAGCTCCGAAATTCTTTCTGTGGAGAACTAAAACTAAGTTTTTGAGTCATCTGTTTTGCAAAATTATGCACTTTGTGATGCTCATCCATTCTACCTCATCTACATCTATTCACAGGGTTTGCTGTCAGTGTAATTGCCAAGATGTCTAACCAGAGTGATAGTCAGAACAGATCTGAGGAACAAGTGCAATTGAGTGAGGGTTCAGATCCCTCAAGCAGCTATGATGAGGGCAGCAGGAGCACACCTAGTAATTTGCCCAAGGCAGCCACCAGAACTAGGAAGAAGAGAACATCAGACTCTGAGGATGAGGACTATGTGGCTGTTGAGGATGAGGCCACCTCAAGAAAGAAAGTGCTGAAGAAAGAGTATGGCACAACTGCTGCAACAAAGCCAGGGATGAGCAAGAAGGATTCCTATGTCTAAGGCCAGAGCCTCTACTCAAGAGACAGTGGAGTTCACTCTTGAACCCAAAGAAGCTGGAGATGGCAAGAAGAGGAAGGAGAGGGTCAAGAAAACTATTGCCAGAGTCATTGGGAAGCCCTCCATGATGAGAGATTCATAAGAGGAACAGGAAGAGGATGCTGCACCAGCACCCAAAGCTCAGAAGCTTATGGGGGATACAATCAAGTCAGGGGCTGCAACATCTAAGCCCAAGACTGCTCCCAAAGCAATAGCTCAAGCTCAGAAGCCTCCTAAACCCAAGAGAAGCACCAGGAACATTCCTGCAGAAGAGAAGAACAAGGCCCCAGCGACTGAGGTTGAAGAAGAGGATGATGAAGCCCTAGTGCTGAGAAAACTGAAACCCAAGATTCCAGATCACAATGATGCTCATCCAGTAGCTGAGGACATGAACAACAGAAAGGATGCAGGACTGAGACTGTGGAGACAGTCTGATCCCTATGCTGTGAGGAGGAGGACTGCAGTTGACTACAGGTTCCACACCAAAGAACAGCAAGATTTCTATGAGACCATTCTGCTTGACAAGAAGCTAATGGTATGTGACATGAGATGGGTTGATTGGGAATACATCAAGGAGAATGAAGATCACTTCCCAGGTGTACATGACAACTTCAAGGCTTGTGGAGTCAATAAGTTTGTTGGACACAAACTTACCAAATGGAATGATGAGCTCATACTGCAATTTTACTCCACTGCTCATTTCTATCCAGATGGGAGGATAGTTTGGATGTCTGAAGGTACTAGATACCAATCAACTGTTGATGAATGGGCCAAGTTGATCAATGCCCCAGAAGCTCATGAGGATGACTTGGATGTGTATGCCAAGAAAAAGAAAGACCACAACTCTATGGCAAACATGTACAAAGAGATCCCTGATAAAGCTTTGGATACACACAAGCTTGGATATGTACACTACTTGTTGTCTGGTCTACCCACTATCAACACCATCCTAAGGCACACTTTGCTACCCAAGTCAGGAGAGCATAAGATGATTAGAGGACATTCAATCAACTTGCTGCACATTTTTTATGTCCCTCAAAAGTTCAAGGTCATGAATCTGATTGTAGAGACAATCAAAAGCTGCTGACCAGAAGAGATCTTGTGGGTATGCTCCACATATTTAGGTGCTCATCAACTCCAAGATGGGCACAAGCACTTATTTGTTGGACAAGGAGCATTTACCTCTATATCCTGAATTTGAAGACAACAAAGTTGTGATGAATGAGAATGAACCTTTGTAAGGGCAAGCACAAGAAAAGAGAGCAAAAGCAAAAGCTGAGAAAGCTGCAAAGATGCCAAGTGCTGAAGAGGCATCTCAAGTTTTCCTGAAGAGCAAGCAAGATCAGCTGGCATATCTAATCCAATCAACTTTGAGCAGGGATTGGCCACCCTGACTCAGAATCAGGAGAGCTTGGAGAGGATCATAGAGAAAAAAAAATTATGATCTTGATCTGAAGGTTACTGAGATACAAACAGCAGTTGAGCAGCTCCAGGAGGAAGCATAAGAGAGGAAAGGGAACGCAACTATTGATGCTTTTCAGCGAGTGCCTAGAGGTCCGAGGTCCGCTGGAGTGCCTGTACCAGATAATAGAGCTACAGCGTCCGCACCAGCAGCTACAGCTTCAGTGCCACCACCAGCAGCCACTCCACCAGCTCCAACTACATCGACTGATGCCTTCATCCTTGGAGTTCTCTCTACACCACCTCCCAAAGACCAAGCCTGAGAGACATGTAGCACTATGCATATTGATCTTTTTGGTAACTTGTTGCCAAAGGGGGAGAAATATGTATAGATCATAGGCTTCGAGAGAGTGTGTTTTGCTTCTTTGTCTCTCTTGCTTTTGGTTGAACTTTATTGTGTGCTTGATACCTTATGTCCTTGTGTGAGATACTTGTTTGATCATGTGTTTGATCATATGCTACTTTAATGTTTGCTTGGATGATAATATCTTTTATATCCCTATATGATCATTCAGTTTGCTTGGTGATGAGTGCATGCTTTAATTTATATCATTTTGAGTGCTCCACCAAGATGTATGTGACATGGAAGAGTAACCCATGATCCTAACCGATTGTGCATTTGCATTCAAAAGCAAATCTAAAATAATGCACAAATTTATTTCTCAAAGCGATGATGTATTTCAATCTTATTATCATTTGTCGAAGCTTTGATCTATATGTTGTCATCAATTACCAAAAAGGGGGAGATTGAAAGTGCAACTATCCCTGGGTGGTTTTTGTAATTACTAACAACATATAGCTCATTGAACTAATGCTATTTCAAAATAAATATTTCGGGAAAGTTCAATGATTGGCATGGCATGGATTAGCAATGTGGACCCCTCAAAATGCTAATGACAAAAGATTGGCTCAAGCTCTAAAGCTCAAGACTCTACATTTTCATTTTAGTGATCCAAGATCACATTGAGTCCATAGGAAAGCAAATACTATTAAAAGGGGATGAGGTGTTGCTTAATGGGTTTCATGCTAAAAGTGCTTAGTGATATGCTCCAAAGCCCTCAACCACTTTCCCTTATCCACATATGTCCCAAACCAAAAAGTCAAACTCGGCCCCACCGAAACCTTCTATCCATCGTCACCGAGTTCTCTTGACATAGCCACTGCCACAAAACCCTAGTCACTTCGGTCTCACCGATAGGGATCTCGGTCTCACCGAGATGGGATTGCGAACTCTCTGTTTCCCTTCGTAACGTTTTGGTCTAACCGAGATGAGCGATCGGTCCCACCGAGTTCGCAATGCAAACTCTGTGTTTCCCCTTCGTAACGTTTCGGTCCAACCGAAATGAGCAAATCGGTCCCACCGAGTTTGCCTGACCAACTCTCTGGTTAGCTTATAACCAAAATTGGTCCCACCAATTTTGTGTAATCGGTCTCACCGAGATTACGTTATGCCCTAACCCTAATGAAATCGGATCCACCGAGTTGACATGTCGGTCCCACCGAAAAGCCTAACGGTCACATTATGAAGTGAATCAGTCTGACCGAGTTTTGTGATTCGGTCCCACCGAGTTTGGTAAATTGTGTGTAACGGTTAGTTTTTGTGTGGAGGCTATATATACCCCTCCACCCACTCTTCATTCGTGGAGAGAGCCATCAGAACATGCCTACACTTCCAACATATATTTTCTGAGAGACAACCACCTACACTTGTGTTGAGGTCAAGATATTCCATTCCAACCACATAAATCTTGATCTCTAGCCTTCCCCAAGTTTCTTTCCACTCAAATCATCTTTCCACCAAATCCAATCCTATGAGAGAGAGTTGAGTGTTGGGGAGACTATCATTTTGAAGCACAAGAGCAAGGAGTTCATCATCAACACACCATCTATTACCTTTTGGAGAGTGGTGTCTCCTAGATTGGTTAGGTGTCACTTGGGAGCCTCTGTCAAGATTGTGGAGTTGAACCAAGGAGTTTGTACGGGCAAGGAGATCGCCTACTTCGTGAAGATCTACCCTAGTGAGGCAAGTCCTTCGTGGGCGATGGCGATGGTGGGATAGACAAGGTTGCTTCTTCGTGGACCCTTCGTGGGTGGAGCCCTCCGTGGACTCATGCAACCATTACCCTTCGTGGGTTGAAGTCTCCATCAACGTGGATGTACGATAGCACCACCTATCGGAACCACGGATAAAAATCTCCGTGTCTACATTGCGTTTGCTCCCTCAAACTCCTCCCTTTACCTTCATGTGCAATTGTTTTACATTCCGCTGCTATACTCTTAGAATTGCATGTGTAGGTTGATTGCTTGACTTGTGCAAAGTTGCTCAAATCTGCCAAGACATAAAATTGGGAAAAGGCTAGATTTTTATTTGGTCAAGTAGTCTAATAACCCCCTCTAGACATACTTTTGATCCTACAATAATTCAAAGATATGATGAATAACTAAACAGGATCGCATGACATAATTCACATACATGTTATCTAAGAAATCAGGATCGCATGATTTAATTCACATATGTGATTTATATGCTAAATAGAGGGCATTCGATATGATGTCTGAAGTAAGAACATGGTGTTGAATATTGTGTATATGATGTCTAAACTATGCAATGCAAGACACCATATGCATGATATGAGCAGTATAACCATGCCAAGTTAGAGCATACACCTCGGTGGGGGAATAGGACTGGTCATGTGTCTCCAAATCCATCTCTGAGGAGCTATATGGACCCAACAAGAGATCTGCTTCGACAGGTAGCACTGTCAGCTCTGAAGCCCTTGTTTTCACTCCAGATTTTTCCATCTCCCACCCAAATGGATGATTCACGGGAAGATTAGTTTAATGTACAAACATTGTCGACAAATGGAAACGTAATGAAGAAAAGGATGGGCAAGATATCATTCAAATATATGATGCCTGGTTAAACAGGATGGCATTGCACATTTCACATATATTATGGCTGGCTAAAAGACATGAGACTGCATAATTCCCATATATGATATAGAAATTAAACAGGTGGCATTACAGAACATGTCTAAACTAAGCAGATGACATATATGATGTCAAAAGTAGGCACTGCAAGGCAAAAAATGCATGATATGACTAACATCATCATGCCAAGGTAGAGCAAACACCTTGGGGGTAAATAGGAGCGGTCAGTTGCGTCTGAATCCACCTCAGAACAGATATCTTCCTCTGGATTACAATCTGGAGAGGGGGGTTGCCATTGAACCCACCATGGAGCGATGTCTGCATGACATTGTATTGCCGCGCAAAACTCTTCTCCTTTTCTCTACAAGTTCAGCATGACTGTGTACAATATCTGACATGCATACGAAAAAATATGGTGAGATTATGTAAGGAGAGCATGCAGAAATCTAGAGTGATGCTAACAACCAGTGGATGGATCCAAAAATAATGATAGCAGGCTGATGATTGCTTTAATTTAATAAAAAGACAGATGATGATTGCTTTACTATTTGTTTCCCACCCAAGATGAACAACATAGGCATACCCTAGGTGAAACAGATATTAGACAGAGATACTATTCATTGCTGCCTCGATATGTACCCCAGAACTAATTTAGAACTCAATTTTGAACATTAATTTGGACCTGACTTAGAGTCTAAGAGGTGAACAGGACGATAAAGTAGCAGGTAATTTTAAGCAATGCATAACATAAGCAGAAACAAAAGAGTGTGACCTCTCTTGTGGACCCGTGTACTCCTCACGTTCATCTGCTGAGTCGATGATGGTGGTGCCGTTGCGGTGGGTGCCGGCGGCAGGGAAGGAGATCTGAGGCGGCGAAAGACGGTCAGGAGTCATGATGTCTGGTTTGGTGGATGCTTCTGTCGATGGAGCAGCTCAAGTGAGGTGGACGACATCGCGGCAGGAGCAGGACAAACCACACAAAGTTTCCTTCGACACCTACCTGTAATTGAGGTAATTCTGTAAGGGCTCATTTGGCTTGCATGATTCTAAAAACGCAGGGATAGGAAAAAACCGGAATAGGATAGGAATGCACATGGTAAACAGAGCATTTGTAAACACGGGATTTCTGTCAACTTGGGTGTTTGGTTCACATCAATTGGAAGAGCAGAGGAATGCAAAGAAACATGGCCAAAATAAAGTGAAACCATATGAAAGCGTGTACATTTAGAATGTTATTCTGCCACTATGCACTTGGTCTTGTTTTCATGCATAGGATTTTGAAAAGTAGGTCCAGGAGGATGTTTTGCTCCATTCCTTTTAACAAAATGCATGAATAATTGAATAGTAGAGTGCCCTAGGAAAATTTCCTATTGCTTTTTTCCGTTGAACCAAAATAGCCCTAATGGATCGACATGAATGTAGAGTAATAAGTGATGCAACAAGTGTACAACCTCTTTGCCATAGCCGTGTCGACCTCAACGTCATTGGGTTGGTCCCTGAAGAAGTTGAGGCAGAGGTGGCTGCCAGAGGTGTGGAGGAAGATCTGAGTAATCTGTAGATGGCGTCCAGGGCACTGCTCTGTTGTGATGGATCGTTCTGTCGTTGGAGCAGCTCCGGTGAGCCATAAGACGTCAAGGCTGAAGCAGCACAAGACAGACATCGTTAATCTCAAGTGGGATTCTAATAGCATCTCCAATAGATGATGTAAAATAGATGTAAAATTTACATCACCAAAAACCACCTGACTACAACAGATGTGGTAAAAACTGTTGACTCTAAACTTAACTGTCGAAACTGAAATTTACTGTGGAATCTGAATGTTACTGTCGAAACTGAAATTTACTGTGGAATCTGAATGTTACTGTCGAAACTGAATGCAGTGGTAGCAGAGAGGCACTTGACATGTAGTTTAGGGAGGGCCTGCAGTTCATCTTCAACCTGCACCCCCTGAGCCACCAGCCACCACCGGCCGAAACGCCGGCTCCCGCCACCTCGCCGCCCCGAAACAACTCCCCACCGCCGGTCCGCCGCCGTCCCGCCGCCCCGAAACAACTCACCACCGCCGGTCCGCCGCCACCCTGGCCAGCCCTCTAGCCCCCCCTCCCCCCGCCCCCCGCGCGCCGAGCTCTTTCTCCGGCGATCCCCACGCCACCGCCCCACCACCGTGCTCCCCCACCACCGGCGACCACCGCCCCCCACCCTGAACCCTAAGATAGTAGTGGGGTACCTCTCCGGCGATCCCCCTCCCTGCTGCAGGTGGTTCTTCCTTAACTCCGGCGAGCCCCCCCCCCCCTGAAAATCGACTGATCCAAAAGTCGATTCAGTCGACTGAAGTGTAGCTAAATCGGAGTAGAGCAGCAGCACGAGCGAGGGGGAGAGCAGCAGCAGCGCGAGCGAGCGAGCAAGCGAGAGCCGGAGCAGCAGCAGCGCGAGCGAGCGAGAGCCGGAGGAGCAGCAGCACGAGTGAGCAAGCGAGAGATGGAGCAGCTGCTGCTGCGCGAGCGAGCGAGAGCCGGGGCAGCAGCAGCAGGGCGAGCGAGCGAGCGAGAGCCGGAGTAGCAGCAGCAGATCCGGCTGGTATGGCCGCCGCCGCCGAAGGGGCCTCGCACTGGGGGAGAGCCGCCATGGAGATGTCGCCCGCGGTGCCGGCTTCGAGGTAGCCGCTCCATGGGGGTGCGGGATGG
Organism: Aegilops tauschii subsp. strangulata; assembly: GCF_002575655.3. Classification (NCBI taxonomy): domain Eukaryota; kingdom Viridiplantae; phylum Streptophyta; class Magnoliopsida; order Poales; family Poaceae; genus Aegilops; species Aegilops tauschii. The sequence goes on from NC_053038.3 coordinate 435,182,915, forward strand.
AGCACCGTCGGTGCCGGGAGGTCGAGTTAAGGAGAAGGTGCGATGCGATGAGTGTACAACCTCTTTGGTGGTGCCAAGTAAGCCTCAGCTTCGTCCAAGGAGTCGGTGAGGATGCTGCGGTTCCGGTGGAGCAGCCGTGATAGACGAGGTGATTGTAGGAGCAGCTCCTTGGAGGTGGAGGATGGGGCAGCTGAACCGGCGGGACGACGAGATGGACGACGGATCCTCATCCGGGGAGGTGGACGAGGGACGTCGAGCTGTTGCGGTGGACGACGTCGTCGGGGAAGAGGCTCCGGCTGGGCAGCGGTGAGGTGGCGGACAGAGGAGGGTGGGGTTTCACGGCTAGAGCAGAGAGGTTATGGCGGCCTGTGATTTCAAATGGCGAAAAGGATGCGATGGGAGGGGGAACCATGACTTAGGGACACGCTTGTCCAAAATGTAGGGTGTGTTACAAAAGTACCCCCACCGATTTGAACTAGTGGCTCTTTCGGCTCAGGGTTAGAAGGGGGATTTCGCGTGTTGGGATTTGGCAACTGGAGGGAGTTTTCGCGTGCGTTGTAATTTCGGGATAGCAAGGCGTGGGTTGTGAAGGCACCAGTTTTGGGAGCACAATATCTGAATTTTCGGGATATAACAAGGCGCTGGTTGAATTTTAGGGACAAGCCTAATGTGTAATATTGTACTTGTACGTACCAAATCAATTCGCACTTCCCTCAACGAAAAAAATAAAACTATTCACACCACACAAAGAGAGAGTCTTGTCCCGTTTTACTATACAAATTCTATTCAAAGCTATGAATCCATGTTATGTCCAATTAAATTTTTTGCTGGCTGTATAATGCATGTAACCTATTCATACCAACATTTTAGTGCATTCCAAATGTCTATACTACCGCTCCAATTCGAACTAAATTTGAATTCATTTCTCTATTTCAATAAGAATCTACAATCATGATTGTTGCCAACTTCAACCATCATTCGTGTATTACCTTAACAACACACCACATGATTACCACTACAAAAAAATACACTTCCGTGATGATACGTGTTTGTCACAGTAGGTCGCATTTTTTGTCATGCATGTACATCCATGACGATTTTATGACAAAATCAAGATAGTCATACCTGTGCTGTCGTAGAAGTGTTCCATGACATTACCAAAATTATCATCACGGAAGTGTCCACTTCCATGACGATAAATCGCGCGTCACAGAAGTGCTTTCGTCAAGGGTGACTGACACGTGGCATCCACCGTAACGGAACGCTGTTAAGCTATCGGGTCGGGTTTTGGATCCGATAACCCGTTAACAGCCCCGACCAATGGGAAATTGCACGTGTAAAATTCTTATTGGCCGGACGAAACACGTGTCAACTCGTCAGTGGGTCAGATAGGCGCCTATGATATGTCGACACGTGCCACGGCCCACCACTGGCCCATTTAGCTTACAAAGCCGGCCCGTTTGACTTGGTCAAAAGTTAACGGGCTGGCCCATAAAAAGCCTGTTAACGGTCTCTTCGCAAATAGCCCATTTTACGGCCCGTTAACTCATGGCCCGTTAGGCCCTAAAGGAAATCGGCCCAACAACGTCATGTGGGCCGTCGAATATAACACCAGCCCATTTCACTTTCGGCCCATGTAAGGCCCACGACGTCTTTCGGCCCATATGAGGCCTTCGTATCTTTCGGCCCTTTACAGGCCCACGGTGACTCTAGCCCATAATGAACAGTAATTTTCTTTATGCCCATTAACGGCCCATGATTTACATGGGCCGTTTCCATCCCGTGTTAGCTTTCAGTCTATTGACGGCCCATACATTCTTGGGCTCCTTTTCGGCCCTCGATTACTTCCGGCCCGTTACTGGCATGTTCCCCTAATGGGCCAAATTCGGCCCATGGCAAGAGTCGGCCCGTTACTGGCCTGTTCCCCTATTGGGCCAAATTCGGCCCATGGCAAGAGTCGGCCCGTTACTGGCCTGTTACCCTAATGGGCCAAATTCGGCCCATGGCAAGAGTCGGCCCGTTTCTGGCCTGTTAACCCGTTGCGCCATTTCCAGCCCGTCCTATATTCTGGCCCATTAACGACCCGTTATGCCTGTGACAGAATTAAGCCTTTGCTGTCCTACGACCTGTTAACGACCTGTTACCGTGCTGGGCCGATACCAATTACGCCCGATTATGGCCCATGTAGACCCATTTATCCGACGGCCTGAGGACCATCGATTACAGGCCCATTTATCGACGGCCCGTAGGAGACCCATGGATCCTACGGCCCGTGTATGGCCCATGGTAGTTGTGGCCACTAGCAAACTAGGGAAAAAGAAGACTAGGAAATAAATAAGGCCGAAACTAACGCTAGGCTATTAAGGCGATTGCACAGATTACATCCACTCGGCATCAAAGATCGCCACCAGTGCAAATATAGGGAACACCCTACACTATACAAAAATGGCTTGCTGTTTTCTTTAGCCGGTGGCTGCACGTTAAGAATAAATTTTGTATCGCACCAAAACAAATTACAACTATATAACAAAAGGAAGGTTGGCATAAAACTTAACATTCTAGCAGATAAATGCACCACCAGAAGTTCAGAAGCTCAGTTCATTTGACCTGACTGTTACGTTTTCATGCTGTATTGTCCGATGGAGCACCATAACCCTCGCCTTCATTTCCCCTAGGCTACTGAACAACATAGCAAATGTCTGATAGTCTGGTTTCAAAACCATGCATATCTTGACGACATTGAGCAATGTTTCTCCTTGTTTCACAAAGGGTCTCTGTTAGGGAATGGACTTGTGTCTGGAGCGCAGATACAACATTGCTTTGAGCTTGCATATCTTGATCATGAGGCAGTTTGGATGATATTGCCTTAACAACCAACCCAGTATTACGCAAGAACGTGCTTTTGGCACTGTTAGTGGACAGGTACTGACCCACTGCAGCAAGAGCTGACATTGTGGTTATAGTTGCCTCGCCACCTTCAGAAGGTGGCGGTTCCACCATTTTTTCCATAGCTTGCTGAAAAGTTGAGGTTTTACATTAGTAGTACCAGAACAGAAGATATTAAGGAGGCAGCAAAACCAAACAAAATAGCTTTGGTCTATATACAGAACTTATTCTGGTGAACCCATGTAAAATATTAGTTGTATTTTATTGCAAAGTACATAATAAAACCAGGTTCCAAACATATGACCATGTACCATCGCTAATGTATTGTCTATTTCTTCACATTGTATTGAGGGCTAAGGATAAAGAGACGAAGTTTATAATACGGTAAGCATAGTATGACATCATTCATATCACAAAACAACTGAGAACAGACAAACATGCAATTGTAACGTTGTGTGGGCAAGTCCAGCACAGAACTAGATTACGGGTCAAGATCAAAGGAACATCACTCCTCTCTTTTAAACCTTGTAAGGTGCAATGATACGCTAAGACAATTGTGTATAAAATTGAAAAGAGTAATAGACATTGGTTGCAAACCATGCAGTTCAAGGCACAAGTCAGAGTAAGTAGTAGTTAAAAGGCATGAGGATTAAGGACTTACAACAGCAGCTTTGACTGGTGTAGTCATGCCCTTCTTCTTGCTGGTGTGACAGTCCTTGAAGATTTCCACAGCATTTGGTTCATGTACTTTTTGGTCCTTGCGGGCTTTCCTCTGCATTTCGAACAAGTCAATATAGATCTGATAATATGGTACAGCGAAAAGAGTGAAACAGCAGCTAATTACAAGAGCCTCGCAGTGTGCAATATAGCTACGAGATCCTGTCGTCTGTTGGAATTTCACTTTCGTACGGTTGGCCTTGTTCTTTGAACAGTTCACCTACAAGAAGATAGATTTGTGTGGCACATGCGTAAATAGGACTTCAACATGTGATCTGATCACATATATATAATGTACCTGATACTTCGGATCAGACCAGTGTTTAACAAGGCCCCTCCACTCTTCATCCGATATATTTTCAACTGGAGATGTTTGCGAAAGTTCACTGTTAGCCTTGCCTTCAAAGTGAGTTTTCCTCAAGTTATACCGATACTGTCGTAGAGCAGAATTGATAACATGGGTGCAAGCTTGTCTGGTTGCATCAACTTGGCTATCCAACTTGAACCTCATCTGTTGAAAATTATGGGAGTCTCATTATCAGCAACCTAGAAAGTATGGGACAGAGCAAGACGATATTACTAGTTTCCATACATAACCATACTTACAGATAAATGGTCGAGGAAGGTGTTGAACTAGGTTTCGTCTTTGTCATTCCTGTACTGAATCCATGTTGGGAGGATACGTACATGACACCTAACAGCAACCGCTGCCTCTGATACTAACTTGGCTGACTTTGTAGCATCACGTGGCTTTTTAAACCTGCCTCAAAACGGATCTCCATTCTTCCTCCTCTAGATTTAGTTAACCTATCGAGCATTATCCCTGATGTTTGTTTCCTCTTGCGCCTAGGTGCTAGTCCAACAACGAATATAGGAAGTGTTAGTGTACATCAAACTGTGAGACTACATATAAAGAAGCATGCAACTGTAACTTGACTCCAGCAACTACCTTCTTGTTGTTGAAGCTCACAAGGTTCATCTGATATTGCCAACTCGTCTTGTGTCAAGAGTGCTTGGGAAGTAGTGTCAGGTGGCAAGGGAGCTTGGGAACGTGCTGCTAGCTCAGTTGACGCAGGAGTAAGTCATGCAGCTGGTAGTACTGTGGTAGGTGTTGCAAGAACTAGGGCAGTCTCTGCTTGTTTGGTGGCAGCTATTTGTTTTTGTTTGGCTTTTTTTGCAACTCGTGTAGCATGGGATGCCGTGTTCGTAGAATTTTCCGCTGGACTTTGACCTTCTATTGCACCATCAGTACCAGCAGAATCTGCAGGATTCATCCGCTTCTCATTCCTTGCCATTCTGTGTTTCTTCCTCTTTCTCTGTGCCATGTTAAGTCAAGCCGACAAGAAAAATGAATAACAATTTAGTTCTTTAGAACAAATTGATGTGTGATGCAGACGAACTGAACTTTGATGTTAGACAACCACATGATAGGAGGATGTAATATGTATCAAAAACAGGACGGAAGAGATAACCAGAACTATGATGTGTAAACTAAGAAGAAGACATTTCACCAAATTAGAAGCAATGCAATGGAAGGTAGACACCATATGAAAGATGCTACATATATCGCTCTGCCAAGTTAACAGTGTCTCATCATAAATGGTGTTTAAACAAATTTGAAGCAGTATAAGAAATAAATCATATGCAAGATGCAAACAACATCACACTACCATGTCAGAGGTCTCTCGTCATTAGTGCCATTGCATATTCACAGCTTATGATGTGTAAACTAAGGAGAAGGCATTTCAACAAATTAGAAGCAATGAAAGCTAGACACCATATGAAAGATGCAACGAATATCACTCTACCAAGTTAAAACTGTCTCGTCATAAGTGCCATTTCAAACAAATTAGTAGTACAAGCTAGAAAAGAATGTGAGATGTAACATATATCACACTCCGAAGTCAAACGTGTCTTATGATAAGTGATTGTTGCAGGTTACACAATAGTAGTAATTTGATGTGAGAACATGGTGTGATAGACAGATATTGTATGTTCAAGAAACAGGAACACGTGTCTTATTCAAGTATAATGTGTAAAGTAAGCAGATGGAATTCAACAAAATTAGAAGCAATACAAGCTAGACATCACACATAACATGCAACCACATATAACAGTGCCAAGTTAGAGGGAGCACCGGTGATGCTGCACTGGGGGAGACGTGCTCATCATAAACACAGCTTTGTTGAGTGTCTACGCATGTGTTGTCTTGGAAATCATCTTGGGGTGTGGAGGAGTAGAAACTGTAGAGGCCCTCCGTTCGGAAGGAGCACCTTTATCCGCTGCCTTGCTAACTTCCTTCCGCTTTATTGATTTTGAATTGTCAAGTAAAACCGACAAGAAAAAGCAATAAAATTCTCTCTTCAGAACTCATTCATGCATGATACTGACAATCACTACTTTGATGTAAGGCAAACACATGATACCAGGATGGAATATGTACGAAAAACAGGATGGCATGGCATGTTCACAACTGTTTGTGTAAACTAAGCAGAAACCATTCCAGCAAATAAGAAGCAATGCAAGCTAGACACCACATGAAAGATGCAACCAATATGACTCTGCCAAGTTAAAAGCGTCCCATCATAAATGGAATTTCAACAAATTAGAAGCAGCGCATGCACTACATATACTAAAGGTGTCTCGTCATGTTGATTGATGCGGGATACAAAAAAAACAATATTTTTATGTAAGGACATGCTTAATAGACAGATGTACTATGTACTAAATACAGGAAGGCATGTCACATTAACAGGTATAATGTATAAGCTAAGCAGACTAGCACATGCAGTTTAACCAGATTGGAAGAATTACAATCTAGACACCATATGCAACATGCAACCACATATCACGCTGCCAAGTTAGAGCAAGCACCTGCGATGCTAGTGTAGGGGAAATGCTGTTATCAACTACAGAGCTACGTTCACTATCTTCATCTAGCATTTCTGTTTCTTGAGAATCATGTCGGGAGGTTGACGCTGCATTCTTTAAATGAGGAGTAGTCCCCTTGCCTGCCTGCCTTGTCATAAGTGAGTGATGAGGGATACACAAGAACATTAGTTTGATGTAAGAACATGGTTAATACACAGATGTACTAGTATGTACCAAAAACAGAAAGGCATGTCATATTCAAAGGTATAATGTGTAAGCTAAGCAGATGCAATTTAACCAAATTGGAAGCAATACAAGCTAGACATCCGGCTGGAGTGGTGAGCATGATCATCTAGGACCTGAGAGCCTGGTGGGAGGCGGGCTGCTTCGCCACCATCGCAGCTTTTTAGTTGGCTTCCAGGTGATGCCTATCTTTGTTGGGCTTGTCACTGGCTCGGCAAGTGCCCTGACTAGCTATTTGTCTTCTGGTGCTCACGGGATGGTGGTTCATGTAAAAAAATATCTTTCCTTATCTTACCGACTTCGGCCTTTCAAATACAAGCTAGACACCATATGGAACATGCAACCACATATGACACCGCGAAGTTAAAGCAAGCACCTAGGATGGTGGTTCATTGCGAGCGAGGTCATCAACTCCAGAGCTACGTTTACCGTCTCCATCTGCTGACACTGGACCCTTTATAGCGCTGTAACGTGTCTTGCCTACCCGCACACGAAGCTAGGGGACTTCTCTCTTTTCTTTTTGGCTTCTCTCATGGCAGCAGAGTCTGAAATACCCTTGCATAAAAACACAATAGTGATAGTAAGGGTGAAGTGTGTGCAGAACTAGTGCACTGTAAAAGTAGCAGATAGCAGGTGGCTGAAAAATAAATGACAGGAGACATATGATAGCTCTACAACATTGCATGGCAAACAAAATTAGATTCTACTCCGTATGATTTTGTAATATATGAGCACAGGAAATGCAGGTACTCCTCCAGCACACCACCACATGTGGTCATATCTAAGATAACAGTCGACTGAAAATCAATAGGACAGTTGACTTTTTTAATGAACCGTCCGATCTATAAGGAACGGGCAGATGGCCTTCGTCTACCTCCTGCCAGTCACTGTTGACGATCTTTCTCGAACCGCCAGTGACCACCGGCCCAGACCCCTGCCTCCGCCGGCCCGCCCTCCCATCGACCTCACACCACCGCCGTGCTTGGCAGCGCCCCCAAGCCATCCCTTTAATCCCGGCCGACCTCCAGATCGGGCGCCAGTAGCTCTAGGCCACACACGCCCCTAAGATAAACACCAAGGCGCTGCTTCCCCGGCGTAATAGGCGTACTAGCGCATGTTACGCCGGGGAATGCTTCCGTTAATTGGGAATCAACTGGCCAGAAATTGAAATTCAGGGGGGCGACGGACCTCTAGCTAAGGTGAAATAGTATATGAGGAGAAACCTTGTGCATCGTGAGTTACTAGGAACATCTAGTATCAAGAAGAAGCGGTCAAGTAGTGTCTTCTGTGGGATGAATACCGTGCAAGCAGAGACGTAAGATTTGCAAGAATAAGGGAAGAGGAGTACCTTTTTCGGTTGCCGGTGTGGTCACCTCCACATGTCGCGCCGATCTTCTTCTTTTTACCGGGGAAACCGATGTTCTGGAGGGTGCAGGCTTGGACGAACCCAAGGCCGAATTGTTGACTGTGTTGCCGTGGCCGTATGTCGGCAGAGGGGAAGCAGATCCGAGGCGGCGAAGGACGGCGTAGCAAGAACAGCTCCGGTGCGGTGGAGGGTTGCGAAGTTGGAGCGGCAGCGGTGAGGCGCAGGACGGCGTTGTTGAACTGGCTCGGGTACGGACGGCTCGGCCTCGGCTTCAACTACTAGCCGCGGAGGGCGTTGCTGTTGAGGTTGCGGTGGACGATGACGTCGGGGTATCGGCTCTAGCATGATGGAGGAGGGCAGCGGTTGATGGGTGGGATGGGGTGGCGGACGGAGGACGCCGGGGTTTCGCGGCTGGTGGAGAGGTAGTTATGGCGCCCACGGAGTACGAATGGGGAATCGGACTGGTGGGGGGGAACCATGTTTCGGTCTGGGACGCGCTTGTTTTTGGCTTTTTTGAACAGAAGATGGGACGCGCTTGTTTGAAATTTGGGGAAAGTACAAACTTTGCCCCCCTCTTAAATTTCGGACCTACTGCGGGTCGGGGGTAGGATGGTAATCCTAGGTGTCCCAAATAGTGGGCAGGAGCGATTTCGGCCGCGCGCATGTGTGCTTAGGCGGCCATTGTGTATGAATGTTTTTCGCATGCGGTTGCGTGGCGTATAGATGAAGCTACAAACCTACCCTGGTTTAGACCTTTGGACGTCGGGCCGGTAGGTTTCACGGGTCGGAGTTATTAGAAAAGTAATTTCCTTGTACTACCAAACATTGGTCTCACGCGGTTTCGGGCGAGTAGAGGCTCTTTTGGCGCTTCGTTCAAAATTTTGAAACACAAGCATTCACGTTTAGAGTACTCTTGAACTATGAGGATTGACCTAAATAGACAACGTTATATTTGACCTTGTATGTTTGAAAACCTCATTAAATTATCCGCTTCTTTTTGAAATTTTGACACTTGAAAATCCTATAACTACGATTATTTAAATGGAGGAGCTAAATTTGAATAAATTTTGTACACGACTACATATGCTATTATGTACAAAATCAGAGCAAAGATTGGTGCCCCCATAATTTAGGTATGGTTTACAAATGCCATGATATCAAATTCAAATAATTGAATGGACTTCATGTTAAATTCGATTTTTTTAAACCACCTTAAGTTGAATTCAAATGTATGCTAGTTCATAGGTAGCTATTTATATTGTCCATTGTGTAACTTTCGTATGTATAATGTGCTTTACACACACAACATGAACTATACTCACGTTTATATTCAATTGCTAAAGCGATGCATTGTCTGGAGTTCAAAATACTAACTATGTGGATCAATTGTGTCGAATAATAACATAGACATGCTCAAATTCGATAGAATCTAGATGTCTGATGGATCAATGACCGCTCCTTACGCGAATTGCAAATATCATGATCCCATCCTAATATTTGGATACAATTTATATCTTTAATCAATGTGTAGAGCAGTCTTTTACTTTTAGTTTCACTCTCCATCGGTGGTCTCTCACACATGCTCACACACTCTCTCCCGAGGTGTCTTTCTCGCACACATGCTCTACATATAACCCTCCCTCCCTCTCGTAACCATTTACAACTGTTTTCACTAACCTTTATCACAAGCACTCTTCCTCTCGCAAACATACACACGCACAATCCTCATTGACCCTTTCTATATACATGGACCTTCCTACGTGTCTCATGTACGCACGTTATCTTTACGCCTGTCTCTCACGCATTGTCTCACACCTCTCTTCCTAACCGACGAGTATGATTCTAGCAGAGCATTCTGTAGGATGCCCCTTAAAGTTAGGTTGGATGAATAGTAATATCAGAGATAAAGGGGTTACCTTAGTCCGGGAACCTAGGGTTACAAATCCTAGCCGGCTTTGTCAGTGGACACAGAGTCCTTCACAATTCTGCTATCTTTGTCTTGTACGACTAGTCATCCATGGGTCTTCCTAAATGCGTCACGGGCCGACCAATGTGAAGCAGGTCGGAACCGAATGAAGGGCCTCACCTCGACCCACCGGACCTCACGCGGTGACACACCCTCTGCCCCCACATCTCATTATCTTCTCACACCCACACATACCAACACAAACACCACACACAGAGAAAATTTCTCCTGGTGCCTCTATTCCCTCCCCCCTTGCATATACACACTCAAGGGAATGGAATCTCTTGTCGTGACGTCATATTCGTCTCTCTCTCTAGACCACTCTCATTTCTCGTGCTATCTCTCCCACGCCCCCCCGGTCGGCCCCTCTATCCATGCCTCTCTCGAATACGTAATACACACACATACCTCTCTAGGCCCCGCCAAATGCGTCAACTACACATTCACACATGTTACATCAAGTACCCCATTGATCTAAAAAGCCCTCTCTTCACATATATTTCGCATACAACATTCCTTTTGAATAAAGTGTGGCCAAAAAATTATTTTAGAGTTTCTACATATATACAACATTACAAAGTTATATGGAGGAGTACGAACGCTAATTTGCATTGCATGGTGCCCACAATGATATTTATTCTGCACTGTGAATTTGTATATTTTTATACTATATACAAAGTTCGTCATAATAAAGAGAAACGAAGAGCATCTCTCTCTCCATCGCATACCCCCCCCCTGTACGCCCCTTTCACGTATGCACACAAAACTATCTCCAGGTCCTCTAAAAGTAAGCCCCCAGAAAATTCATGCATGTTTCATCTTTCTCTCGCGATATATGCAATGACGATCATTATATTTGAAGCGAAAGCACGATACATACATTGGACTTCAGAATCCACTCATTACGGTCACCATTTATGTTTAGTGGTTATTATACAGTCACGGGCTCATCGTACAACTCTGTATTTGCTCATGACATGACTAGTTGACCAGTTAAACGCTCCACGTGGCACCTCTAGTGTTGCATCACATTATCTCACTACCATCGTGCCCACCTCTCGACTTGTATCTACTCTACATCTACACTCTTATAAAATACATAAAACACTCTTATAAAAATAGGGTTGGTGATGATGGTGTGCCTGCCATCCTGCAATATAGGCCGTCCGATTTATATCTGACGGATAGGAAAGAAACTATGGCAATTTTGCAAAAAGGTACCCACACACCTCTCCACATTTGCAAATAAGGCCTTCCCTCGTTCATCCTTTTCTCTCACAAGATAAACAAGTCATACAAATGCATCTTGATGTTACGTGCAACGCAAGGGCATCTTGCTAGTAAGAATGAAAACAAACGACAAAAAAATATTTGGACGGTGGTTCGAAGTCATGACCGCGGGCATAGCGGACAAGGTGGCCTTGTATTGGTATGCTGAGCCGTCTGTTTTAAAACACAGGAGCTGGTGTGGTGATTATACACACACGCATGCATGCACACGAACTGCATCCACGCAACACTCACACAAACACATGCACCCACGCACGCACACAACACTCACACATACACACGCAGCCACGCACGCACGCAACACTCACACGCACACACGCACGCATGCATGCACACACCAGTACACCACACGACCAACACACACTCTCACGCTCAAGTGCTCAACCTACACGTGCATGCGCACACATCAGGCCCTAAAAGACACATACACAACCAGGAGATTCCAGCGCACGGGTTGGAGCCTTGTCGCGCCTGCGTAAATTTGTGTTTATCTGACCTTTTGCCTATACGAACTGACAGGTGGGACCCACAAGGAACGTGGTCAATTTAACTAGTCAACATGGCGCCACGCAGACTATTTGGCCGGTCAACAGAGTGCAATCCGATGCTGAACTGTGAGCAAGTGACTGTATAATCACCGCAAAACGTATATAGTGACCGTAATCACCTTATTCTGAAGTTCGGTGACCGTATTACGCTTTTCTCTCTGTAGGCCCTCCAAAACTACATCTCTACACGTTCTTGCATGTTACATCTAACAACTATGCAATACAGCACTACTACTACACTCTAACACAATAAATCGTATGTGTTTTTAGTTTTACTAGATATCATATTGTTACTTATAATTATTCAGTTTGCATACATTAAAATTGCCTTTGAAATGTATGGCCAGTATCATCTACCGCGCGGGAAAAATCCCGCCCTTTCCTGTTTAATCGGGTTTGTATCGATGGATCGTGCGAAACAGCAAAACTATAGTACTATACAGTACTACAAGTGACAGTTCACTCGGCTGTCATGTCGTCTACTCCTCCGTCGTAAGAGTGGAGCGCTCGCTTTCATAAATCTTCTAGTCCCTTTCGTCGACATGTGGGACATCAAGCTACCGGGTCCACGTGCCATACCAGAATACAGTGCAGAGCAGCCGGGGTGTAGCACCCCAGTCATGGCGCCGGTGTAGTAATGAGCAATGAGGCGTCAAATCACAAGCTGCACCTTTCCCGCAGTTAAGTTGGAGGGACGAAGCAACCGTCATTTCACTCGTTGCTGAATCCACTTCTCCCTTATCTTCTTCAACTTAACCACGTGTTGCTTCTGCCGTTGTTCTACCTCATGTGGGACGCGGATCGGCTTGGTAAAGCACTGACACGTGGGACCGCATGTTAGTAAACCGCCAGGATAACGTCCTCCGAAAATAAGAAGCCTAATCCTAGACTTACAAAGGGCTACGTAGCTACGACGTATACTTTCCATCTAATCTATATATGCCCCCTGATTTTCAGGTGGGGTGGGCCTAATCCTCTCCTTTAATCCAATCAAATAGTCCCACATCACATAAGTTTGTAACTTTACGTAAACCATTACGTGGATGTAGCATTACTCAAATAAGAAACCTCCCCCGCCATCCGCGCGGCAAAATCACCTCCTTTTTACTAATCTTGATTCTATAATTTTTTAGATCAATATAATTGAGATTTGTATAGATAGCACACAGGAGCAAAACCAAGTGGTACGGTTAAGGGCATCCACAATGTGTAGCCAAATGTGAAAATAGCTTTTGGCATCATGGGAACCATTGTGGACGGTGTTGCCAAAGCCAAAAGGATGGAACCGAAGCTCCCTGATTGATTGATTGAAGTAATAGAAAAATGCAACGTCTCTCCTCTTTCTCCCATGCTTGGACGCATGTAGTACAGTATAGAGCACAGAGTCTACTCCCCTGTCCCTTCTATCACAAATCACAAAGCAGTGAGGCGTCAAATCACAAAAGCATAGACGAAGCAACCATCATTTCACCCTTCGCTAACTCCGCTTCTCCATCGTCTTCTTTGAGAAATCATCTCACCGCACTAGTACTCCTTGTCGTACTAGTAAAGGACTTCCTGGATGCAAATAAGGCGGTTGTCTCGGCTTGCAGGCGGCACTTGCAAACGACTTACCGTGGTCTCCCTCAATGGTGTTCTCCGTCGAACGCACTTCGCCAAACCACCAAAAAAAAGATATCGTCGACGTCACCGCAATGGGGAAGGAAGTCAAATATAGTTACTACCTCCATTTTTTTGTACACAAGGCCAGTATATCAAAATTACAATTTGCAAAGGGCCACTAACACTAATCGAGGCAAAATTGATGGGGTTAGCAACCAAGGACATTAATATCCCCTGCATGCATGCGAAAGTGAGAAGGTTGGTTGCATGGCGCTGCATTAATCAAGCGATGAGGAGTGAGCTGGTTAGCTCTTTGGTCTTTGGAGAAAAAATACGCATTAATTGACACGTGAAACGAGGATTTGTATCGATTAAATCCCGCGAAGGAAAACCCCGCCTTTCTTTTTTAACACTAGTACTCCTAGTACGTACGTACTTATCCTGTTTGGGTCTAGGCCTTGCATTGCCAAACTTCGCCACACATTTTTGCCAAGCTTGCCTAAAGTTTTCAAAATGAGAAGGAGGTACACTTGCGCACGGCTGTCGCGGTCGCACCGCACCCTCACACGGTCGCACCGCACCCTCACACAGTCGCTCTTGCATGCCGCAAACCCAACCAAGGGAACGCACCTCACTGACACGTGCTGTCGCATGTGAACAAACCAAACTCATCCATCCTATCGCTAACACATAATTTTCGTTCATAGAGTATGTTTATCCAACCGCATGTTGGGTAGTATCCGTACGGCCCGTGCGGTGGTCTGTTGGGGAAGAAGAAGAGGTGAGGAAGAAGGAAAGAAGGGTTAGGAGACGTAGGATATTCATCCAACCGCCTAAAATGGTAGACTGACCCAAGTCAGGCAACTTACATAACAATATATGTTTTTACACAGCAAAAGATCCATAAAAACAACAACATAAAGAAAAACTATCACTGCTCGCGGAAAGAGACGGCCTCGTCGTCTTTGGCTGCCGGCGCGAACCAGCCGTCGCTGCCGATGTGTGTCTCCGCACCGTGGTTGTCCTCGGCCTCCAGCAACTCGTTCAAGCGGAGCGTGCGGGCGCTCTGCACGGACGAGAGCACAGCCCGGTTCAAGTCGAGGACGTCCGGTTCCGCCTACAGGAGGGCCTCAATGGGAGCGGCATCCGCGCGCTCCGCGTCGAGTCGAGCCTCCGCCGCCCGGTTCAAGTCCAGGACGTCCCGTTCCGCCTGTAGGAGGGCATCGATGAGAGCGGCATCCGCGCGCTCTGTGTCGAGTCGAGCCTCTGCCGCCCGGTTCAAGTCCAGGACGTCCGGTTCCGCCTGCAGGAGGGCCTCGATGGCAGCGGCATCTGCGCGCTCCGCCTCAAGTTGAGCCTCCGCCGCCCGGTTCACATCCACGACATCCAGTTCCGCTTGCAGGAGAGCCTCGATGGCAGCGGCATGCGCGCGCTCCGCGTCGAGTTGAGCCTCTGCCTCCCGGTCCTCCCTTAGTATCGCCATGTTGAACCGCTGGTCCGCCTGCACCATGGGGGACTCGGACGCCGGCACGAAGTCGACGTCCATCGTCTCATACCCATCGGGGGCCTTCTGCGTCGCGACCTCCGCCATGAACATTGGATCGGCTTCCTCCTCCTTGTAGCTTGGCTCTAGAGAACTCGGGGATTGGCCCGCCGCAAAGCAAGCTTGGGAATGGAGGTCTGTGGCGCCGACCGCCGCCGCGATTTCTGCGCGGCGCTCCGGCATCAGCATCTTGTAGTAAGTGATCTTGCGGCGCACCATGGCTTTCTGACGAACTAGGGGACGCATGATGCGGGCTAGGGGATCGAAAGGTGGGGGAATGGGCTGGAGATTTGGTGTGGTTTTAGGGCAATGGCTGGCGTAGGCCGAGCAGCGAAGGTTCTGGTGTGAATAGTGGTTCCAGTGACGACCGGTCAATCGGTTTTGACTGTACACTGCTCTTGTCGCATTCGCGTTGCAGCCCGGCACGCTGGACCCTCCACCTCGCTCACCGAATGGAACGCGCTTCGTCTTGCGTTTTCGCTCGCTTGTGGGACAGCAGTTGAGAGCAAACCAACGTCCCTCCCCCTCCCCCGCCCGCGTCATTTATTATACCACCACTCCCTCCATTTTATGCGGAGTAAATAAAAACAGAGGGAGTATACTATGGATGAGGATCCCCTGACGTGGCCGAACCCATTGAGTAACTGACATGCGGGGCCTAGCAAGCATGGGGTCCGCCAGTAAGTGACCGAAAGGGAGGGTAAGGCAGGGATACCTACGTCAGAGGATCCACTTCCACTATACTACTTTGACCAAATGTTAGGGTAATAATATATGACATGCAACTTACACAAATGTTAGAGTAATAATATATGACATGCAACTTACACAAAGCATACAGGGTCTAATGCGTTTTTCGAGGCTAACTTTGACCAAATATTAGAGTAATAATATATGACATGCAACTTACACAAAGCATACGGTCAAATTCGTATGTGAAAGGAGTTTCCAATGATATAATTTTCACATTATACATCTCATGTACTATTAATCTTGTCAATAGTCAAATTGGAAACCATCTCGAGTACAAATCTAGGAGTACGTACGAATCTAACAATATTGATTGGGCGTTGTTGAATGTTTATACCTTTTTGATCAAAGTAGAGATACTTTGACTACACATAAAACTTATATGTAAACTAGAAAGGATAGGGGGAGTATATTGTACATTCAAAAACAAAACGGACATTGAATACCCTTTATATATGATTTGCGGATGCTACGATCACCGGTTCAAAATTTTGAATCCGCCTTAGCTATCACGTGCCCCCACTCGTTCCCTCTCGATTTCATCTCGGGATCGGAGATCTATTGAAAGAGGACTAGGGTGGGTACATGCGAATGATACTCGGCCGAATGTTCAAATGAGGCATGCGGGAGGAGGGACTCGACTGGAGGGCGACATGATCGATGGAGAAGAGGGTTGGAGAGGAATGAGAAATAAGCAAACGCCACATGATTATACTTGAATGTCTCAAATAAACAATAAGTTGTCTTGCTTGGCCTACATAGTGAAAGGCCTAATGCGCAACGCGGAGCACTGACGCTCGAATATGGCCGGGAAAACAGGGAAACCGACATGTGGGGCACACCCGTCAAGACGACGTAGCGCAAACTAGTCCAATGGAGGAGCTGGCCCACGACCTCCTCGCCACCGAAAACCATTCATGTGGGTCGTTGGGGCCAACAACGGGGCGCGGCTCCAGCACCGCCTCTGGACACGGCGACAGCGGTGAGCGACACGCTCATATCGTCGCTAGACACGGTCGGTTTCAGTGTGCCGAGGGTGGCGTTAGTGCTGTGGCACGACCAACGGTATGTTTGGTTTGTGCCCAAGGTTGCCCCATCAAAGCATTGGGTAGCCAAAATTTTGGTTGAGGTATTGGTTGCCCATGATTTGGCCGACATTGGCAAGAAAAATGAACTAGAGTTGGCTAGAGTTCATTGGCATGCCAAAGAAATGGCAACCATCCAAACAAAGACCAATCTTTGGGTCATGACCAAAATTTTGGTTGAGGTATTGGTTGCCCATGATTTGGCCGACATTGGCAAGAAAAATGAACTAGAGTTGGCTAGAGTTCATTGGCATGCAAAAAAAATGGCAACCATCCAAACAAAGACCAATCTTTGGGTCATGACCAAAATTTTGGTAAGGTGCACTTTGGCCACAATCCAAACACACCCCAACACCTGGCTCGTCGAGGATGCACGGGGCGCCGCGACGCATCCGCGGAGTGGTGTAGCGCGGCCAACTGCATCCTCTGGACCTGAGACCATGCTGGGTCGTCTTGCTTTTTCAATGACATGCGGGGATCGCATGTGAGCAAAGGGCATCTCCAACGTTGCCACGACCGCAGCTGACTACCCTGGCACACCAAAACCCTCATCCCTCGCGCCGTCGCGCGGTGCGTTCCCAGCCGACGCCAGCTGCCCGCATTCATGCCGTCCGTTCGTATGTCGTCGTTAAGAGGCTCGGTGCCCGAGGAACCAACTCCGGCGACTTAATGATGCACCCAGACGCTTGGCCTCACTGGAATGCGCTACTTAAAGCGGCAACGCCCAGCTAACCTCCACACTATAGTGCATCGTCCTCCTACCTGGCACCACATCCACCATGACCGCAAGTGCGAACGCTCTGCGGGAGAGCTTGTCTTCGGGGATGAAGCTCGAGGTCGCCGCCCGCGCTCAAGTCGCCTCTCGCGACTCAATAGCGGCGTAGCCGGACGTGGACGCGACCGCACAAGCGGTGGCCACGCTGGCGGCCGACGACGGGAGCACCGTCAGCCACGCGTCCTACTTGCCGCCGTCCAACGTCCG
The DNA here is from genome assembly GCF_002575655.3 of Aegilops tauschii subsp. strangulata. NCBI lineage: Eukaryota > Viridiplantae > Streptophyta > Magnoliopsida > Poales > Poaceae > Aegilops > Aegilops tauschii. The sequence continues at coordinate 435,200,764 of NC_053038.3, forward strand.
GCACCGCCGAGGTCGGGGACTCCTCCGAGGATGAGTAGGGCATGGGAGGTGGTAGGGCATGGTGTGCCAACTGGCCGGTCCGTATCCCGTGTTCTACTCTTCCTCGCCGGAGACCGCACCTTCACTTCACGGGTCTTGAACCCCGCCCCCGTACATAGAGATCGCAGATGGAGGACGTCGGTCACCGCCATAGAATAGGTTTAGTGTCGGGTTTCTTTTATTTTTCAGTCCTATAAAAGTTCGAAATGTAATGAAAATCTGCCGTGTTTGCATTAATCTCGGTCGGTGTATATGAACTTTCACAATAATATACATATTGTAGGAGTACTAGCAAGATGCCCGTGCTTGCACAGAAGATCAAGATCTTGTGGGAGAAAAGGATGAACGAGGGAAAGCCTTATCTGCAAATGTGGAGAGGAGTGCGGGTAAATTGTCATAGTTTCCTTCCTATCCGTTAGATATAGATCGGACGGCCTATATTGCAGGATGACAGGCACACCATCATCACCAACTCTGCTTTTTATTGAACCGAGACAAATCTAACATGCGAAGTAAAATAAACACATAGGGTCTATACATACACAAATTATCTTAGGCACTCCAATAGTACGTCCACTACACATTCACGCATTTCACATCTTTCTACATCTACGGGAACCTACGAAAGGGCTAACGTAAATTGCCTCTCTCTCCTCCCCTGATTTTCATGGTGGTGGGCCCCTCCCTCCCCCAATCTACAATCAATAGCTCACACGTTTCACATTACGTTAATTACGTAACTGGGATTACGTAGGTGTGGCATTACTCGTCCTAAAAAACCCAACTAAGCCAACCTCCCAGCATATCGCGCGGGAGAAGACCCGGCCGCGCCGTTTTAGTTGGGATTACCGGATTACTAGTAGTAGTATCGATGGATCGCGCGAAGCAACACAACTTTTTTTTGAGGGGGCGAAGCACCTAGTTTAAAAGGAAAAAAGGCGGTACACTCACAGCACTCCTGTCGCGGTCGCATTGCACCCCACACACGTTCGGTCCTGCACACGGCTCACGCAAACGGAACGTGCTTCGGCTTCCCTCTTCACTGACACGTGGGGCTGCACTTGGAGAAACCGACCATGTGCCAAACTCCCCCCGCCCACGGCGCGAAAATCCTCCCCCCCCCACCACCCAAAAATTCCCCCCAAATCCGATTCAACCGCCCTTTGGCCAACTAGCCAATAATATTCCCCAAACCCCCCTCCCCCCTGTCCCCTCCACTCCATTCGCTCCGCCAAAGCCGCCCTCCCCGCCTTGCCGATACGTCGCGCCGCGATTCGGCGATCCTCTCGCTCCCACAGTACGCTCTCGTAGACTGCCGTCCTTTAGCCGCGCCGCCACCTCTGGCTATTTTCTTGTGGAGGCACACGGCGGTCAGCGTCGCCACCGCTGTTGATGTTCGTGTGGAGACGCACGGCGATCAGCTTCTCCCACGATACGCGCATTCTAGACTGAGGCCCCGTTCATGTCGGTGTAGCGCTGAATGTTAGCTGATAGACGTTGTTAATCTCACTGTTTGCCGAAGTAGTTTACTGTCAATATGCTCTGCTTAAGAAGCTTCCTTGCCCTGTTCTGCCCTCAATCTTCTTAGCTGAGATGGCATGCCAAGGCCGATTAGTTGCTAAAATATCCTGCCATATATTTATTGTGACGTAGATTGCCATGGTCTAGTAGCCAATCTTAGCCAATCTGTTAGGTGAAATAGCTCTACACCGTTTTATACTCGATCTTTGTTGCTGCGATGGCCTTCGATAGTTCGATGGTTGTGTGCTCGGCCTCATTGACTGCTGAAACAGCCTGCCATAATTTGGCACTCAAATCTGTTTGCTGAATTAGCTTTACATATATTTCGTTACTCAGATCTGCTCATCCAAATATCTTGCCATAGCTTTAGACATCGACCTAGGTATTTTTTTCTGGACTTCATAAAAAAGCATATATTTTTTTCTTGTAATATCTAGTAGAGGAACTAATTTGTATGTCTAACAGATGGACAGGACTTGGATAACTTCTGCTCGAAGATTCTCCGCTGCATATGTCGAGGGGGTTGAAAACTTCATGAACTTTATCAGAGCTCAGTACGGTGGTCCGAAATCAGATGTGCTCTGCCCGTGTAGCAGTTGTATGAATTCAGTTACAAGACCCCAGTCAACTGTGCAAAATCATCTCCACTTGTATGGGATGTCGGTCACATATACTAGGTGGGTTCATCATGGTGAAGCTGTGAACGTCAATGTTATTGACTACGTGGAAGCAGCAGATCACCATCTTGATCTGCCTGATGCTCAGGTGGAAGAGGAGGAGGAGGTGGTGGTGGCGGAGCCAGTGAGTTTGACCAACATTGAAACAATGCTACGAAATGCTCGTGCATTCCATGAACTTTCACCTGCTGAAGAAAAACGGTGGGCCCGCATGTTGGAACAATGCAACGTTGTTGTCACCCCAGGAAATAAGCTGTCAGTATTCTCAGCTAAGGTCACCTTTCTTCAGGTGAAGACATCTGAGTGGATGACCAACAAATCATTCGATGCGATGTTGGCTGCTTTCCGCGAATCTTTCCCAGATGCGTCTGAGCTGCCACACACCTACAGTAAAATGAAGAATTTCCTTCGTGCAGTTGGAATTGGATATGATATGATCCATGTTTGTAAGAATAATTGTGTTCTGTTCCGAAAGGATTATGCCAACTTAAGTGAATGCCCGAAATGCAAATCATCAAGATGGAAAGATGGCGATGCTGTGAAGAGGATTCCTCATAATGTTCTGAGACATTTTCCAATTATACCAAGATTGCAGAGGTTGTTTCATGATGCTGAAACAAGAGAGGATGTACTGTGGCATTCTAGGAACCAGGAGTACAGAGATCAGAATGTAATGAGCCATCCATCTCATGGTAGTGGGTGGAAAAGCCTCAATGATAAACACAAAGAGTTTGCTGCTGACCTGAGACACATTAGACTTGGCTTAGCTTCAGATGGATTTAACCCATTTGGCCACCAGAGCGCCACATATAGCATGTGGCCAGTGCTTGTTATCCCTTACAACATGCCTCCAAATGTCTGCACCAAAGAATCAAACTACATGATGGCCTTGCTCATCCCAGGTCCAAAAAGTCCTGGAAAGGATTTTGATTTGTTCATGGAGCCTCTTGTGGAGGAACTTCAACAGCTATGGAAGGGTGTTCTCACTCGAGACCTATATAGCAGCCCACCAGCTGATTTCTTTCTGCGTGCTGTTATAATTTGGTGCATTCATGATTATCCGGCTTTGGGCTATGTCAGGGCGAACGACACATGGTTACAATGCATGTGTTCGCTGTGACAGGAATCCGCTGTCATATGCAATACTTAGCAAGATATGTTACATTGGACACCTCCGTTTCCTTGCCAAGGACAAGCCGCATCCTAGAAAATACCGAAGACATGTGTTCAATGCAAAGCATGAAAACCGTGATGCGCCAAAGAGGCTCACCGCCGATGAGTTGCAAGTGGAATTAGAGAAGGTCAGGCATATTACACCAGGAAACCATCCTGGTAATGGTAGCGGGAAAAGGAAGCGTGGCAGGTAGAAGAGAGATTATTGTTTACCCGCAGGTCCACTTTGTGGGACTTGGAGTATTGGAAAGATTTGGATCTGCGGCATAATCTTGATGTGATGCACATCGAGAAAAATATATGTGACAACATTATCGGCACACTTCTTAATATTGAAGGCAAGACGAAAGATACCTTAAAATCTAGGATTGATTTGACACATCTGAGTATCAGAAAGGATTTGCAGGTGCAAGATGAAGGTAAACCACGGGATATGGCACCAGCTGTGTACGTCTTGGACAAGGTAAAAAGAAAAGAATTCTGCGAGGTCCTGTCACGTGTGAGATTCCCACATGGATTTGCTTCCAACCCTGAAAGGAGAGTCAGTGCAGATGGAAACAAGGTACAAGGGTTGAAAACTCATGACTGCCACGTCCTACTTCAAAGGGTTTTACCTGTTATCCTTAGAGGATTGGGCCACCCTGACTTATACAGAGCAGTTGCAGAGTTGGGACAATTCTTCAGGGAACTCTGCAGTAGGAATATCAGGATAGATGCTTTGGAGCGTCTTAGAGACAAGATACCCACTATCCTATGCGACCTTGAGAAGATATATCCTCTAGCCTTCTTTTATGTGATGGTGCATTTGGCTGTTCATCTACCTGATGAGGCACTACTTAGAGGTCCAGTACAGTATGGCTGGATGTACCTATTGAAAGGCGGCTAGGCACTTTCAAGGGCTATGTTAGAAACAGAGCTAGACCCGAGGGTTCCATTGCAGAGGCCTACATTGCTACAGAAGCGTTGACATTCTGCTCAAAATACATTGAAACAGCTGATCAGCTTAGCAAAGAGGTGGGTGAAGACAATCCCGGGCTCAATGTTTTTGATTATTCTGTTCGAGTTACAGGGAAGAGTCGACAAGAGGACAAACCTAAAGATTTGGACAAAATGGTTTGGTATGTGTTGAATAACTGTCCTGAGATACTACCTTATATCAAGTAAGTGCAGTACTGCAGCTTATACATCGTAATCTACTAAACTTGCAGCACATTCTTATATATTTAGATGTTTGACGCGATCACTATGTTGTGCAGCATCTACAAAGAGGAGTTACTGCCGCAAAATCCAAGAAACATTGACAAACTGGTTATGGCTGGATTTGCGAAATGGTTCAAGAACCATGTAAGCTTTTGAAGTGCACTGTCAGTTTTTTTATATATTCAGTACATAAGATGATCAGCTTGTCTATTTTCTAATCATAGGTTAAGAAGATGCGGGAGGATGGGCAGGCAGTTGATGATGCCCTTTACTCACTAGCAATGGGTCCTGATACTCGGGTAAGACATTATGAATCTTCCGTTGTTGGAGATGTGCGCTACAACACCCTTGCACAACGGCCAGGCCATCCCTCTACTCACCCACACCCCCTGTTATTCTGCGGCGACGGCAGCCTCACACCGCAGCGAACCAGTGAACCCTCATACTCCTCTACGCGTGGGCATCCACTGCCGCGTCTTCCCCGGCGCCGCGTCGTCCCCTTCCTAGGCCTCGCCGTCATCCACCGCCCTGGTGCTCTCGGCGCGGCGTGGTCAACGTGGTCAAGGAACGGCTTCCATCGGACATGGACTGTACGTGGAGAGGATGACAGTTGGGTCCACGGCCGCAGCAAGGAAGTGCCTCCTTATTACGTGCAAAATAATTATTCCTCCACCTGACAGCGGGGACCCACCGGGCAGGCCACCGTATTTCGCGAAAAAAACATTTGCCCCTGACTGCTGGGACCCACCAGCTACATCTTCGCACGCAGTGCGCCCGGGCAAAAAAAATGATTCGCCCCCCTGACTGCTGGGACCCACCAGCTACATCTTCGCAGGCAAGGAAGTGCCTGACAGTCGGGACCCACCTGGTCGAAGCGTACGTAGCGTTGTTATTCTAGTCGTGAACGTGTACGTACATATATACTCGTGGATGTAGAGGCGTGCACGTGTCGTAGTAGAGGCACGTACGTGTCGTAGTAGAGGCGCGCACGTAGCATGTACACGTACGTACAGCGGCCAGGGTGCAAGAAAGAAAATATGGCCACGTATGTGTACATACGAGCGGGGTCTCGAACGCCTACTCGCGCATACTTACGGCCACGGCTCGTGTACATGGCTGGGTCGGAACGGAGAAACAGCGTCGTCGTCGTGTTCATGGGGAGGCAACAGAATGCGTCGTGTTCATGGCGAGGGGTGTGGCTTACCGCAAAACGGAGGAAACGGACCTCCTACGGTCGAAACGGGGGTCCTGTTCATCGGGAGGAGTGTGGCGTACCGCAAAACGGAGGAAACGGACCTCCTACGGTCGAAACGGGGGTCCTGTTGATCGGGAGGGGTGTGGCATACCGCAGAACGGAGGAAACGGACCTCCTACGGTCAAAACGGGGGTCCTGTTGATTGGGAGGGGTGTGGCGTATCACAAAATGGACGAAATGGACCTCCTACGGTCGAAACGGGGGTCCTGTTGATCGGGAGGGGTGTGGCGTACCGCAAAACGGACGAAACGGACCTCCTACGGTCGAAACGGTGGTCCTGTTCATCGGGAGGGGTGTGGCGTACCGCAAAATGGGACTCCACGGGATACTGTTCATCTCCACCGTCAACCTCCTCCAGCCTCCACGGGCTACCGTCGACCTGCTCCAGCCTCCACGGGCTCCTGTTCATCCAGCCTCCACCGCGCGCTACTCCACCGGCTACTGTTCAACCACCCCTCCACGGGCACCCCTCCACCATATACTGTTCATCCAGCCCTCCACACCAGAGGGTCCTGTTCAACCACCCCTCCACAGGCACCCCTCCACCGTCTACTGTTCATCCAGCCCTCCACCACACCACGGGGTCCTGTTCATCCAGAGGCAACGCCACCGCTCACTGTTCATCCAGACCCCCCCCCCCCCCCCGCAACGCTCACTGTTCATCCCAGAGGCAACATCGATCGGCTTCAGTTAGCAGCAGTAGCGAAGGAATCGCTCGATCGGGTTCAGTTAAGAGGCATCGATCGATCGCTCGGGTTCAGTAACGCGTAGCCTGCAGTGCAATCGCTCGGGTTCAGTTAGAGCCCAACGCCTCGCTCGGGTTCAGTTAGAGACAACGCCTCGCACACATGCGCGTACGTGTACGAGAGAAACGCGCATCGCTCGGCCCCCGACCTCCCACTGTAACCGGGAACTCCCCGAAATTTTCCTCGCCCTCGCTTCTCCCATGGTTTTTTCCGTCATGGACGGCCCAAGAATGTCATGCAGCTGCGTCTCCGGCCTGCCCCGGATGAAAACCCATTTTCTGTCATGATTTTTTGTCATAGAAGTAGGAGCCCACCACATCTATGATGATACCGGGTTTTGTCACAATTATCGGCATAGAAGTGTCATATGTATGACAGAAAAAAATTTCGTTCGGCCCAAAATGTCACCGATGTGTCTTTTTTTTGTAGTGTACTATAGAGATAGATATGAACTATGTGTACTATATGAACTCGAATTCAATTTTTTTAATACACTTGATGTTGATTCCAAATAATAGTACATTTGATGTACTAACTATATATTCATAATCTAAACCATGTTCCATACGTACACCGTGTTTATCACACAAAGTATAGTGCCCCGCCCCCTACATTATGACAAGTATTTAGCCCTGAGCTGCAAAAGCCACACATTAACCCAAATTATAATCAATGTTCTATATATTATATGTAGTACTCGCAAGATGCCCATGCGTTCCACGGAACATCAAGATGATCGAGGGGAGGCCTTATTTGCAAATATGGAGAGGGTTGTGGGTATCTTTTTTTCAAAATTGCCATAGTTTCCTTCCTATCCGTTAGATATAAATCGGACGGCAGATATTGCAGGATGGCAGGCACACCATCATCAACAACTCTGCTTTTTATAAGAGTAGAGGTAAAATATATTATATGTAGTATAACATGTTCATAACCACACCATGTGTATCACCGTTATATATATTCACGCATGCGTCTGTTTAAAACACTATGATGAATTCTTCACATATCCAAATTCACTTTTTATAACGAATTATGATCTCTATTCGTCTTTTACACCCACACAATCCTCTTATCTTTGTAGCTAGCGCAAACTTTCTCCCGTGCATGCACACGCCCGCATCCCTCTCACCCTCCCTCAGCATTCTCTAGCTCCATCGCGCAAATTCGTCTTTTCACTTTAGGTCATTCACCCACGGTGTGTGTAGGCCCCCCAACTCCTTCTTTATGGCACACATCGATCGATATGCCTCTCTAGCCAGGTGTGCCTACCACAAACACAAGCTTCCCCTCCTCTCTTCTCACAGTCCATGCCTCGCTCCCACCACTCTTTTCATCGATCTCGTACTCGCCCACTCCTTCCCCCTCGATATAGTATGCCTCTCGCACAACCTCCTAGATGCATCCCTCTCTCTCTATCCTTCTCCCCGGGCCTTATTTGCTTCTAACACATACATGCATGTATACCGATCGATCTCCCTACATATTCCTAGGTCGAGTTTAACTATTTCCCCCCCACCCATCGATCGACGTACCTCACAAGTTATGTCTCTCCTTTCTCTGACAAAGGAAGATGATCTTCCTATGTAGTTACGTATGCTTTCCACAGCCATATCGCCCCCCTCATCATTCGTGCATGCCTCCTGACCCGTCTCTCATACGCACGTGCACAGACAGGCAGCCATCCCCTCTTTTATTGATATTTGCAGGCGTGCCCTCCGTTTGTCTAGCAAGCCTCTCCCACCATTTGTTAGAAGCAACTCCACTACCACCCCCTCCAACACTCTAGCTTTGTCTCTCTCCCAACCTTATTCCTCTCCTACACATATGCATGGATGCCGATCGATCTCCCTTAATACATAAAGTAGGCCTCTCTCCTCCTCCACACATATACCAGCCATTGTACCTCCATAGTTAATTAGGTCCCCCCCCACCACACATCGATAGTCGAGCGTTGTAGGTAGGTATCCATGCCACAGAGACAAACCGCACCTGTCCCCTCTCTCGTTCCAGTAGGCCAGCCACTCTATATCTTTGACGTGGGCACACTCAAATTCAATGGCACTCTTTATCGATCGCGCGCGCACACACACACACACATCATCATCCCTCTCTTCAATGCTATAGATACCTCAAGCCGATGATACATCCACTCTCTTCTCGTGGATCGCCCCCTCTATATATATGATATATCCAGGACTCTATTCACACACATTGCATATGTTACATTTTTTGATTGACCCCCCCCCAAAAAACACTAACGAACCCACACACTATATCTCTCTATGTTTGTATCTTTCTCACACAGCCCCACGTAGGTGGTGTACGTACACGAACAGAATAGGTGCACGTACTCACGCTTCGTGCCCAGCCACACCCGCGTGGGTACATGGTGGAGCTCATTTCTGTACGAAATGGCAGCCCACATGCTAATTTGAACGCGTGTAGCGGTTGTTTACCTACGGAGGTCGTGTACCACGCGTGCACGAAACAAAGTTCGACTTGATGCGTTGGTGCGTTATTTTTAAATAAAGTTATATTGCTCAATGGCACGTACACAGAATATAAAACGGTTTTTATGGAGAAAAAGGTAGTCCGCTCCACTGCCTGCCTGGGTTCGTCTCTCTTCAGAGTATCTCACACAAGGCGGCGGGGGCCTATTTCTCTCACCGTTGGTCACTGATCCGGCCGCATCCCGTCCGCCGGCGGAAAGGGAGGATGTGCATCGTTTCTCTATTCGACGGTGCCGAGGCAGCACGTCCCGATCTGCTATACCCGCCGTTCTCTCTGACCAAGCTCCGGCGTGGTAGGGCCTACGCCACCTGCTCGCTCCCACAGTATGGGTAGATCCCGCCCGCTGCCGCTCACCTAGTTACATCCCGACGACCCCTAGGTATCCCCGCCGGCCTTGCTCCACTGCCCGTCTCTCCACGTCGCTGCATGTGGAAAGTCTTTCATGTGGATCTTCCATAGTTCTTTGCCCAAAACGTAGCTCCTCCGGCGTACTTTCCATATTGCAATCTCGTCCTCACACCATTTTAGACAAACACAACCGTGTTGTTACCATCCCTTAGGACAAGGAATATGCTTCTTTTTTGTCGCGGTATGTGTCATCAACTGTTATTGGCCAGTAATTGTTTCCTTTCTACCTCTTTTTTTGCAAACAGGGCTATCCATTTCACCACCTTGCTATTGCGACCTTTTGGTGAACTGCACAAATCACTTTTTTCTTAAGAGTGTTTTGTGCAGTTGTACTAAAATGTCACACGGGCAATGTATCTACATTTCAGTGCGACTGCACAAAGGGAGATTGGTTTTGCTCTATCCTCCTCATCCAACTTCGAGCCTAATCTTCTCCAACTATTTGCTTAATCTTCTCCAACTAGTTAGTCTTAAGACAGACTGCAAATGTGATCGGCTTCTGATTGTGTGTTTATTGTTTCATCAGCAGTCCTCTATTATCTTAATCACATTTAATATCTTCGGAACAGGGAAGCTCAGCTCTATTTTAGTGGAACTGCACAAAATGATCGGAATGTTGCATGCTCCAGACAGCTACTTTTTTCCCAACATGCCTTGTTGATTTAGATAGAGTTGGGGAACGTTGCTGCCAATGAAAGCATGGATCAATTTTAATTTAACACCTTCTCACAACTTTGTCTTCAGTTGTGATGTAAATATTAGCTCTGATCTGCTAATCATTGAGATGCATTAGCAAGGAAGTTAGTTTTTTTATTGTTTCGGAAAGAGCATCGATGGCAAGACACGCAAAACAAAAGCTCAAAGCTCAAAGCATTGTACAATTTCATCTCGCTGGAAAATTATTTGTATAGTACGTCAATTATGTAAACAAATGTTGGAAGCTTGATAGCATTGCCAGAAGCCTCTTCAGCATCCGGGTCCATGTGCCATGCACAAAATTATACTCCTCTGTTTCTAAATATTTATCTTTTTAGAAATTTCAAATGGGCATATTTTAGAGTGTAGATTCACTCATTTTGCTTCGTATGTAGTCACTCGTTGAAATCTCTAGAAAGACAAATACTCCGGAGTATATTTAAAAACCGAGGGAGTATTGCACAACCGCATGGGAGACTCTGCCCGGTCGTTGCGCCGCATTAATAGTGAGTAATGAGCAGTCAAATCATAAGCCCCACCTTTCCCACTGTAAGTTGCTCGGAAGAAGCAACCATCAATACGCTCTTCTTAGGGCATCCACAGCGTGGTGATGCCAAATTTATGACATGGTCAGACTTTTGGCACCGATGTAAACTGGAGTATTTCTCCACAACGTGCATGGCTTCCAATTTGTGTGCACTAGACCCCACTACAAAATAAAATGCAATAGAAAATGGCTACATCTATGCTCACGATACCCTGCTTGTACTAGTCCAGAGAGATTTGCTTAGTATTTTATTGCCCAAGGTAGTTTGGCATCGAAGCTCAAAGGAGCTTCGGTTCCCATCTTTTCGGCTATGGCATTAGTCTCCACAATGTGCAATGGGGATGCCAAAAAGCCAAAAGCCAATTTGGCAATGGTATTTGGCATACATTGTGGATGTCCTTATGTATCTGGTGCCAAAATTCTGACAAGCATGCCACATATACATCGATGTCAGATGAAAAGCTTTTGGCACCCCTCTCACAACATAGACAATTTCGCACCGGTGAAAGACTATCCCACATCTAGCATAATAATGGATCGAAGTACTACTCTTCCTCTCACAGGGAACCAATTCCATCTAGTTTGCATGCAAGATATGGATTTTTTATTGCCTCACTGAATTTGGCATCGGAGCAGCTACTTGCTCCAGTTCCCATAGTTTTTCTTACGGCACCAGTTGGACAATGAAGGGCACCGATGTTAAATGAGCGAAAAGTGAATATGGCACCACTTCTGGCCTACATAGTGGAAGGCATGAATCCGCTCATACTACTCCATCCGTCACTTATTATAGAGCGCGCTTTAAAAAAATAAAAAATCTCTGGGACCAAGGCACTAGCGATCGGCCTCAAAAATAGAATTGGTAGTTATAGCACGGCGTCTATTACTAGAGGAAATAATGCGTACACACATGCATGCAGTGCTTCCACCCCAGGTACACACATGCATGCACTTACTCCACTCCGTAGTACATCGAGAGAAAATTATGGACTTGATTGCGGTTACCACGCCCTAATTAATTGAGCATTAAACCAAACGCATCTAAAGTCTCTCTGGTGGTGGAAATGCATGGAGAGAAATGCATCAGAATGAAGCGCGCCCTGTAAACTGTGACGGAGTAAGGAGTAGTATGAAGGTGCAAAACCAAGTACGCGTATGGCCAGTCGGTCAACGCACTTCCTCTTGGCATATCACTGACATGTGGGAAAATGGCCAACCCGCCGTTCCTTGAGAGAGACGAGGAGCGAGAACACACAGACGGGCTCGCATGGAGGCCAAGATATATTCGAGCATGGTTGATTGATATCATCATTACATGTTCGATGTTTTTAATACTACTATTGGGCCGCCGTTTTCCGCCCTTCTCCCGAATAAATGTGTACTTTATCCGAGATTAAAATAAAATAAGAGTACAGACGCTCCACCATACGGTTCTAGTAGTAGTACTACTCATAGAGTACTACTAAACCTTGCGCTTGGCTCTTCGCCTCTTTATGAAGTCGAACAATGATGGTACTCCGCATGTTGGGTACTATAGTGTATGCCTCTGGCAACCTGACACCGGATGAACTGATGCATGTCCACCACCTGGGCGAGGGTAGGTTGCATTAGTCAAAAGGCGTATGCGAGCTTCACCTTGTCCTGCAAGCTTCTCCCTCGTTTCCGGTTAATATGTGCTTAATCTTTTTTGCGGGTAAATGAGAGAGCTTTATTCATATATACGCATTCTTAGGACGATCAGCCAAGAGACTGGTCACTAGGAAGCGAGGTACCCCACAAAATAAGAAGAAGGAAGCGAGGTGTTTCATCAAGCCAGCTCTAGGCCACATTCAAAGTGCAGCAAGCACGGTTCACACAAAGATGTGCCGCAAGGTTTGCTGACTTGTTTACATGCTGAATAACAAAAAAAGAGGAAATATTACCGAGCGCTCCTATTTGTAATAGGATATGAGCCAGAATTAAGCGAGAATTGTGGCGAGTGTTCCATGCAATCAACTTCCATTATCACATGCGAGAACCCTCGAAGAGAACCAAATGTGTTGAAGATTGCTTTATCACATTTTTAAAATATAATAAGACTGCAGACGCTCCTCCATCCGGTTCCTAGTAGTATAGTACATACCTCTATAGTAGTAGTACTAGTACTAGTAAACTTTGCGCTTGGCTGTTCGCCTCTTCGGGAAGTCGAACAATAATAGTACTAGTATAGTGTATGCTTCTGGCAATCTGACACCAAATTAACTGTTGCACGTCCACCGCCTGAGCGAGGGAGAGCTTGCATTAGTCAAAAGTTTCTCCTTGTCCTGCGAGCCACCGCGTGCAAGCTTCTCCCATCCTGCAAGCTTCTCCTTGTTCGGCAAGTTGACGGGACACAGCAAAGTAAGGCTAGTCCATACTGCCTCCTTTCCGGTTAATATGGCTTAATTTCAAACGAGATAAATACACTATCTGTCACTGTATATTTGTAAAAATACGGTCAGTGGACTTCATAATACGCTCATTGCGCTCAATATATACATTTTCCGGTGTTTATACGGTCACTAGCTCACCCTTGCTGAGTATGTGTGTGCATGCACGTGTAGGTTAAGCACTTGAGCGTGACCGTGTGTGTTCCGTCGTGTGCTCGGACATGCATGCTTTGTCAAAATGTTGCATGCAAGGTTTAATCATTCGTTGTTCACGCATGCATTCCCGATATTGATACGTTGGTAAAGACAATTTCTAGAGGAAAACGAGCCCATGAATTGAGTACAAAGGGGACCAATAAGCCAGGACGGAGGGAGTACCAGTAGTGAACCGGAAGGAGGGAGTAAGTACTAGTAGTACTACGTAACAACATGGAGTAACAAAATTCCTCTATGCACATCCTGTCTACGTGTCATCCAAGAAAATAGAGATAAGTACAAGTGAGACTCAGGAACGGTCATACACGTAGGGGGAGTATGTGTAGGGGCCACTAAGGAGCAGTCAAATCACACAGTAAGTTAGTCGGAAGAAGCAACCATCATTTCACTCTTCAATGACACGTACGCAATATAAAATGGTTGATATGGAGAGAAAAAGAAAACCAGTATATATACACTAGCAGGAGCCTAAGCTACAAGCTTGCTTGCTTGGGTCGCTCTCTTCACAAGCATAGAACGACGGTGGCCACACTACTGGTCATATATCTGGCCTGATCCCGCCGCTGGGGGAAGGGAACAATGTTTTGTGTAGACGCGGTCGACGTCGGCGAGGGAGAAAACCCACAGTCGGTGCGTCCCAATCGGGGCTCCCCACAGTATGGGCTGATGCCGCGTCCCAACTGCCCTTCTAGCTACAGCCCGACGTCCCAGGTAGTACATCTTCCTTTTGGAGCCGGCTTGCTCCACTGTCGCAGCTCCCCACGTAGCTCCATCTCCATGTTGATCTTTCTCTACTTCTACCGGCTTCTATTTGTGATGAGTTTATGTCACATGAACTTGTGCCAGTACTACTATTCTAATCACACTTCTTCAATATCTCTGCCATCAGGGATGCTCAGCTCGATTTTAGTGGAGCTGCACAAAAGCATCGTATGATCCGAGGGTGCCAGCCGTCATTCCTTCGACAGATTCTACCTAGCCAGGAAAATAAATCATGTTTAGGGTTTAGGGTTTAAGTCGTAGTGACCCCATCAGTAGTTTTTCTTTTGTACACGCTCTCACAACTTTTGTCTTTAGTTGTGAAGTAAATATTGGCTATGATCTGTGAATCATTGAGATGCATCAGCATGCGTGTTAGTTTTCCTTTGTATTTGATGGAATGTTGTAACGGGGCAACCTTGGAGTAGGAATGAAAATGGAGTGGAAAGTTTCCGTTTTTCGGAGAAAAAATGGAAACGGAGATAAACCAACGTTTCGTTTCGTTGGATCGCGCCATCAAGCAAAACCAACGTTTAAATCACGTCTGTCGCGTTCGTGTCTCAACCTCCTCCACGGCTCCACCCCACACGGTCGCTCGGCATGCCACTCACCGCAAACCGAGTATACCATAACTTTCCTGCCTGCTTGTTGATGGATCGCGCCATGGAGTACTAGCACTACTGGAAGAGATTGACGAGTTGGGGGAGGACGGCTAGCTGTAGCACGGACTCCCAAGAACTTTTTACATGCATATTGTGGCCGGCTATTGCGACCTTTGAACACGGAGCAGTCGCGTGCACCGGGAAGCGGCGCGGGCGACGCTCTCTCGGCCGGCGCGCCGCTTCAATGCCAGCGCCAGTGAGAGGTTGCGTCCGCTCTGGCCGGGCATGAATGTGGCACTGGCCGTTTTGGGCGGGAAGCACGCGCGGGTGATGAAGAGAGTTCGGGTTGGTCAGGAGCGGGCGTGGCAGTGGTCCGGACACCCGCAAACAAGAGATGTTGTATGTTAATATTGCTGCGTATATAAAGGCTGGTCATAGTGGGGAGTAACTTATACTAGTGTCATGCATATGACACTAGTCTAAGTTACTATCTTCATAGTACAAAGTAATATAGTAGTAGTTGATATGTCTCCAACGTATCGATAATTTATGAAGTATTCATGCCATGTTTACTAATATTTTATATGATCTTGGTATGATTTGATTAGAACTAACCCGGACTGACGCTGTTTTCAGCAGAACTACCGTGGTGTTGTTTTTGTGTAGAAATAAAAGTTCTCGGAATGCGTTGAAAATCAACGGAGAATTTTTCTGGAAAATATAAAAAATACTGGAACAAAAATCTACTGGAGGGGAGTCCCGGGGGCCCCACGAGGGTGGGGGGCGCGCCCACCCCCCTAGGCGCGCCCCTGTGCCTCGTGGACTACCTGTGGGGCCCCCTGACTTGTTCTCGACGCCAACCTCTCCTATAAATACAGAAACCTCCAGAAATTAACCTAGATCAGATGTTCCGCTGCCGCAAGCCTCTGTAGCCACGAGAAATCAATCTAGGCCCTCTCCGGCACCCTGCCGGAGGGGGCCACATCACCGGAGGCCATGGAGGAGGATCCCGGAGGGGCCATCATCGCCATGAAGGCCAAGGACCAGAGAGAGAACCTCTCCCCATCTAGGGGGGAGGCCATGGAGGAGGAAGCACAAGGGGGAGAACCTCTCCTCCTCTCTCTCGGTGGCGCCGGAGTGCCACCGGGAGGGGAATCATCGCCGCGGTGATCGTCTTCATCAACATCACCACCATCACCACCATCCTCATCTCTTTTACGCGGTCCACTCTCCCGCACCCCGCTGTAATCCCTACTTGAACATGGCGCTTTATGCCACATATTATGATCCAATGATGTGTTGCCATCCTATGATGTTTTGAGTAGATATCCTTTGTCTTTGGGTTGATTGATGATATAGATTGGTATGAGTTGTATGTTTTATTTTGGTGCTATCCTATTGTGCCCTCCATGTCATGCAAGCGTGAGGGATCCCCGCTGTAGGTTGTTGCAATACGTTTATGATTCGCTTATAGTGGGTTGCTTGAGTGATAGAAGTATAAACCTGAGTAAGGGGGTTGTTGCGTATGGGATAAAGGGGACTTGATGCTTTAATGCTATGGTTGAGTTTTACCTTAATGATCTTTAGTAGTTGCGGATGCTTGCTAGAGTTCCAATCATAAGTGCATATGATCCAAGAAGAGTGTCGTGGTATTCTCACGGGGGGGTGTGAGTCGACAGATGCCACAAGGGCTTTGTGTGAGGGTAAGACTGCTGCTGATAGGACCGGGAGCGGGTATGCGAGTAGCACGCGTTAGTTTACCCAGGTTCGGGGCTCTCCGGAGAGATAATACCCCTACTCCTGCATGTCCGAGTATATATATCTGGGGTGTACATCGGACAGTACAAAGTGCTCCTAGAGCTGTATCTGGGGGCAGTGCCATGGGCATCTGGCCCCATATATGCATGCACAAAGCATGCTTTAGTGTCCGGCCATGAGCATGGCCGCATGTGGTGCTTGGGCATGCTTGCCCGTGGGAATGGATGGATGGATGGCTAGCTAGCTCTCTTGCTAGCTAGCTTGCTTGTTGTGTGGGTGTGAGTCCCTTTTCATGGATGGATGGATGTGTGTCTCCTTTTATAGTGTGAGGTAGCTCTGTATCTAAGCTATGTGGAGGTATGGGAGCAAGGCATGGTGCATGTCATGCTTGTCCCCTAGGTCACTTCATGAATAGTGCCAGGGGACAAGTGACACTGTACATGACGGTGTCGCGGTACGGTTGTCTTGTCCGCGGTATGGCCGTCTAGTCGGGGTCTTGTCGATGCCGGGTCGGACTGCAGTCGGCAGCCGGCTAGTCGGTGCAGTTGGTCAGCTGGCAGCCGGCCGGGTGGAGCAGTCGGACGGGGAGCCGGCAGGAGCGGCCGGGCAGTCGGACTGAGGGGCTTTGCTAGCCCCGATGTCTTGAAATATTGTCTTGCCGTCTTCGGGATACCCGTGTCCAATTACTCCGACAGTAGCCCCCAAACCTCCGGGCAACTTGGCAAAGTCGGGCGGAGGTTTTTTCGCGAGTGTTCATGGAAATGATCATGCAAAAGACAAAGTTAGTCCATGCAGATATATCAAATGATTGCTTTTTAGCACTGCAAGTTTTATGCGGAGGGTGCCGACTCGGTTTCGTCCGAGCCCCCTTCAATCTTTTTCATGTTCCCTCCGCTCTTTGGCTTGTGCTCTCGCTTGCCGGACAGCCGCTCTCCGGTCTGTGGCTGAGAGTGGGCCGCGGAGTGGAGTGTACAATACTCAGACTCTGGGAGCGAATTTAACCGAGTAGATACTCATAAAGAAAACGGTCGGGTCGCCCGAAGCGTTTTTCTTCGCGGACGTTTTTCGCGTGGGTGGCCTCCAGCGTTCACTCTTGCCAGTCGGACAGCCGCTCTGCGGTCTGTGACTAAGAGTGGGCTTTTCATACCGCGCACGCTACTAAGCCGTCTGCGGGAACTAACGTCTCAGGCCAAGCGGCCAGCCCCTGGGCCAACTCTGGCTGGCGCCGGGGCGAACAGTGATGCTACTGTAATAAAATGCGAAGATAGCCCCCGAGCATCGCTCGAGGTTATCCGTGCTCTCGCGGTGAAAAAATATGCGGGTGAGGAGCTCACATTGATTTTCATGTAGTCGCGGCAGAGGTTATCAAAGATAGCCGGCGCGGCACGGCACGCGCGGAGCGCGCCGGCGCACCCGCTGGGTGTGGCCTTTGAGACCCCCGGGTGCTCGAAGGGGTCGCGGCCGGTCAGGCTCGACCGGCCAGGCGGCGAGGTAACTTGCAGCGCCCTTTTTCTTCTTCTGCCGGCTGCTGGCAACCGGACAAAATTCTTCTCTTGTCTGCAATCTTCCGTGGGGGCGCGCTAGCGCACCCACTGGGTGTAGCCCCCGAGATTCGGGCCGACTGCTGAGCAGTCGGGCCGGATCTTCCAGCAGCTACTTTGTCTTCTCTCCTCGCGGGGGTGCGTCAGCGCACCCGCTGGGTGTAGCCCCCGAGATTCGGGCCGACTGCTGAGCAGTCGGGCCGGATCTCCCGGCGACTACTTTGTCTTCTCTCCTCGTGGGGGCGCGTCAGCGCACCCGCTGGGTGTAGCCCCCGAGATTCGGGCCAACTGCTGAGCAGTCGGGCCGGATCTCCCGGCGACTACTTTGTCTTCTCTCCTCGCGGGGGCGCGTCAGCGCACCCGCTGGGTGTAGCCCCCGAGATTCGGGCTGACTGCTGAGCAGTCGGGCCGGATCTCCCGGCGACTACTTTGTCTTCTCTCCTTGCGGGGGCGCGTCAGCGCACCCGCTGGGTGTGCCGTCGGAGCAGGAGGCAGACCAGCCGGCTTGGCACTGCCGACAGCGCGGATCACGAGTGACCGTCCGAGTGGCGCAGCAGGCGGACGAATCATCCGGGCGGGTGTTTCTTTTCTTCTCTTTGTCCCAGTCGACTCCTTTCTCTCTCTCTCTTCTTTTTTTCAGCCGGCTTGAATTTTCTCTCTTTTACCAGTCGGCCGGGGCGGGTCAGCCGGCCTCTTCTAGCCGGCCCCCTCTCTGTCTTCTAGGCAGCCGGCCAGCGAAGGCCACGGCTGAGGCGGGAAGCGGCCGACGCAGGCGCGAGCCGGTGCGGGGCGCAGCCGGCCTCCGACGGGCATGGCATAGCCGGCCATGGGGCGCACAGGCAGAGGAGGCCGCGAGGCGGGGCAGGCGCCGAGGCGCGGACGAAACCGAGCCGGAGGCGGGGGCGCTCGGGCCGGAGGTCGGAGGTGGGGCGGCGAGTCCGGCCGGCCGCGGGGCCGCGTGCGGAGCCGGCCGTCCGGGTTGCGGGAGCCGGAAGCCGGCCGGGCCGGACAACGGGCGAGCGGGGGTCGGCCACAGGGCGGGGGAGGAGGCCGGAGCCGGCCGGGCCCGGCGCAGCCGGCGCGGGAGCGGAGCCGCAGTCGGCCATGGGCGGAGGCGGAGGCGGCCACAGGCGGGCGCGGCGACTGCGGGAGCCGGCCGAAGCGAGCAGGCGGCCGTGGGCGGAGGCGGAGGCGGCCACAGGCGGGCGCGGCGACTGCGGGAGCCGGCCAAAGCGAGCAGGCGGCCGCGGGCGGAGGCGGAGGCGGCCACCGGCGGGCGCGGCGACCCGGCGGGGCAGACGCGTGGGCGCGTTGACCCAGCAGGGGCCCGCGAGGCAGAGCGGGGGTTGGCGCGGGCGGACGGCGAGGAGATGGCGAGTCGGCGGGCGCGCCGGGGCCAAGCGGCGCGGGCGCGGGGCAGGCCGGCCAAGGCCAGCGCGCGGCGGTGGCCATGGGGCGTGGCGGAGGGGCCGCGGCGACCCGGCGCGCAGGGGAGTCGGCCGCGGAGGGGCCGGGCGTGGCCCGTCGGGGGCGCTCGCGCGGAGGTGTGGAGCCGGCTGGCAGTCTTGCGGGGAGGGAGGCGGCCGCGGCGACCCGGCGTGCAGGGGAGTAGGCCGCGGAGGGCTCGGGCGTGGCCTGTCGGGGGCGCTCGCGCGGAGTCGGCGCCGGGCAGGAGGCGGATGGGCTGGGCGGCAGCCGGCGGTTGAGGCCACGGGGGCACGCGCAGGCGGAGGAGCTCGGGCGTGGCCCGACTCTGGTGCTCGTGCGGAGTAGGAGGAGGCCGGGGTTGCCCGCTGGAGCAAAGCGAGGCAATGTATGGCTAGTGTACGGGATATGGTATGAGTAGCGTATGGCTACGGATGGAGCAGCAAACGCGCACTCCAGCCCGAGCTAGGCGCAGCCCGGAGGGGAGCGGACGCGGGCGACATGGCATGGCGCGCGCACCGATACGGCCGACCGAAGCGAGGCACCGCACGCGCGGCGCGTGCGCGGACGGACGATCGGCGTTGCAATGGTCATGATGACGAAGGCGGCGAGGCCTACGACGAGGACGCGCCGTCCCGCGCGGCCGCTCCGGGGGCGGGTCGAAGTCGAGCCCCCGAGCGCTACCGGAGAAACGGCGCGATGCCGCGGCGGTGATGGCGAAGATGGTCCCGACGGCGAGGACGCGCCGCCCCTCGCGGCCATTCCGAGGGCATGTCGATATCGAGCCCTCGACCGCTATCGAAGGGACGACGCGACGCCGCGGTGGCAATGGCGAAGATGGTCCCGCCCGGACTGCGAAACCAGCAGCAGCGCGGTAGCATAGTACCGCACCACGATGGGCGCCAACTGTCGTGGTATTCTCACGGGGGGGTGTGAGTCGACAGATGCCACAAGGGCTTTGTGTGAGGGTAAGACTGCTGCTGATAGGACCGGGAGCGGGTATGCGAGTAGCACGCGTTAGTTTACCCAGGTTCGGGGCTCTCCGGAGAGATAATACCCCTACTCCTGCTGTCTCAGTATATATATCTGGGGTGTACATCGGACAATACAAAGTGCTCCTAGAGCTGTATCTGGGGCAGTGCCATGGGCATCTGGCCCCATATATGCATGCACAAAGCATGCTTTAGTGGCCGGCCATGAGCATGGCCGCATGTGGTGCTTGGGCATGCTTGCCCATGGGAATGGATGGATGGATGGCTAGCTAGCTCTCTTGCTAGCTAGCTTGCTTGTTGTGTGCGTGTGAGTCCCTTTTCATGGATGGATGGATGTGTGTCTCCTTTTATAGTGTGAGGTAGCTTTGTATCTAAGCTATGTGGAGGTATGGGAGCAAGGCATGGTGCATGTCATGCTTGTCCCCTAGGTCACTTCATGAATAGTGCCAGGGGACAAGTGACACTGTACATGACGGTGTCGCGGTACGGTTGTCTTGTCCGCGGTATGGCCATCTCGTCGGGGTCTTGTCGATGCCGGGTCGGACTGCAGTCGGCAGCCGGCTAGTCGGTGCAGTTGGTCAGCTGGCAGCCGGCCGGGTGGAGCAGTCGGACGGGGAGCCGGCAGGAGCGGCCGGGCAGTCGGACTGAGGGGCTTTGCTAGCCCCGATGTCTTGAAATATTGTCTTGCCGTCTTCGGGATACCCGTGTCCAATTACTCCGACAAAGAGAAAGTATGTTAGCTTATGCCTCTCCCTCATATGAAATTGCAATAGTGATTACCGGTCTTGTTAACGATTGCCTAGGATAATTCCGCACACCGACCCATCATTATTCCACACTCGCTATTAATAATATTTAGTAATATATTCTAACTTTTTTTTTGAATATTTACTGTGAGGCAAAGCCCTACAGCCCTTTATTATATAAAGAACCACTGTACAAGTAAAACAGACTATACAAAGAAGAAAAACAAAAGGGGAAAGAGTCTACCTATTTGCTAACTAACTGTACTTGCTTTACAACAAAGAAGCAATCCAAGCCAAAAGCTTTGGCTTGTTACAGTCCTTCACCCTGTGAGCAAGCAAAGAAATATCATGGATGAAATTACACTTCCAAGCACTGAAAGTAGCTCTCTCAGCTCTGAAAATTCTGCCATTTCGCATAATCCAAATATTCCATGCTGCTGTTAGTATAACTTCAACGAAGAAAGGGTGTGTGAAGTTGGACCTGGCGTGCAAGAGACATTGCAGGATATCTGAACCTCCAGACCAATCAATACCCAAATAGTTCCAGATTCTACAGCTGAAGGTGCAGTTAAAAAATAGATGTATCCTATTCTCATACGCCAACTCACTGCAGATGAGACAAAGATTGTCATCCTGATTTGAGCGCCAGTGTCTCCTAACCAGCATATCCTTGGTGTTAAGTCTGTCAAAGAACAAAAGCCAGCCAAACACCTTGATCTTCATGGTGCACTTACTCTGCCAAAGCCATTTACAGGGTTGTATTGTAGGCAAGTGGGAGTGCATGATCCTGTAAAAACTTTTGGCAGTATACCCTCCTGATTGACCAGGCCATATCCAAACATCAGGTATGGTGGGGTCTCTGTCTAACTGCATGATCCAATTTTCCAATATGTGCAACTCAGCAGCAGCTTCCCGAGAAAGAGGCAGATAAAACATGGAAAAGAGATCCTGGGATTGGAGAAATTCCCTCACAGAGATCCTGTCATTATTGACAAAAGAAAACAACCTTGGCAATCTCCAACAGAGGGGTCTAGCAGAGCCCCCAATGTGCCAGGAATTAGTCCAGAAAAGAGCAGAATCACCCATGTTGATGTGAACTGATGCAATAGCAGTGTAAGCCTCATGCAGCTTCAGAATATCTCTCCACCAGAAAGATCCAGCGGTAGCTGTTGCCTGTGGGACCCCATGATCATAGTAGCTATTCCATATCAGGGTCACCCAAGGAACATCAACCTTGTTATAGAATTTGTGGAGATGCTTGAGAAGCAGTCCTTTGTTCTGGATGTTCAGATTAATAATGCCCAAACCACCCTTATCTCTTGGCCTGCAAACGAGCTCCCAAGCAGCCAGTGACTGTTTTGGAACATCACTATTACCCCTCCAAAGGCATTGCCTGAAGATCCTGTCCAGTTGCTTAATGATCCCGGCTAGGATATTGAGGCTACACAGAAAGTATATTGGCAGAGAGGTCAGGACAGAGGTGAGAAGCTGTAATCGAGAACCTTGATTCAACATAGAAGAGCTTGCAGTTAATCTCCTTTCAAGACTGTCAACTAAGGGCATGAGGTCAATGATCCTTGGCCTCGTAGTTCCCAAAGGCAATCCAAGATAAGTAAATGGAAGCTGGCCAATTTTACAACCGAGAATAGCAGCAAGTCTGTCAGCATCCTCGATCGTCATATTGAGTGGGATCATTGAGGATTTAGCAAAGTTAACCTTTAAACCAATGGATTGTTGAAATGTAAGAAGCATATTCTTGAGGGCAACAAGCTCAGCATCCTTAGCCGCAAGAAATAGGATCGTGTCATCTGCATATTGGATGATGGGAAAATCCCTGTCATGTGTCTGAAGAGGCAAAGAGAGTGTGCCAGACGCTAGCATTTGATTGACCACAGATTGCAACAGGTCGGCTGCGATGACGAACAACAGAGGAGAGAGTGGATCACCCTGCCTTACACCACACTTACACAAGAATTGCTTTCCAGGAATGCCATTTAACAGCACAGACGAAGAACCTGTAGACAACAGCTGTTTAACCCAAAGAACCCATTTGGCATCAAACCCTTTATGCTGCAACATCTGAAGAATAACCTCATGCTCAACTATGTCAAAGGCCTTAGCAAAGTCCAACTTAAGGATTACAATTGGACGCTTGGATTGCTTACATTGGTGAATATACTCAAAGCTCCAGGCCAGACAATCCTGAATCGACCGACCCTTGAGGAACCCATACTGATTTTTGTGGATGCACTTAAGGATCACCCGCTGCAATCTGTTGGCCAGTAATTTTGTTAGGAATTTAAGACATGTGTTGGTGAGGGAAATTGGTCGGAAATCATCCGGTCCTTTTGGTGACATGATTTTGGGTATGAGCGTAATGAGGGAGGAGTTGATATTTTCCAACGAAAGCTTCCCCTCATAAAAAGCCCGAATCATCCTCAAGAAATCCCCCTCAATTATAGGCCAACAGCGCTTGACGAACATCCCATTAAAGCCATCTGGGCCATGTGCCCGATCCGCCGGCAAATCCTTCAAAACTTTGTGAATTTCTTCATCAGAAAAAGGCAAGGATAGCTCCTCCAGCCCCGGGATGGGTTGGATTAAATTATTCAAATCAAAGCCCATAGAGATCCCTTGGGCCTGGCCCATCCTAGATTTGAAAGAGGCCCAAAGGATTCCCGCCATCTGAGCATGATCAGTCACTGGATCAAGCATGGAGCTGGTTTTCAGACTGGAGATGGAGTTTCTCCTCATACGCTCGGAGGCCATGGCATGAAAAAAAATTTGAATTCTCCTCACCAACCTTGATGTACCTAATAGTGCACCGCTGTTTCCAATATATATAGTGAAGTTTTAACAGATGTTCATAGTGAAACTTCACGATTTTCCGGAAATTGAATTCCGGCCGTGTTAAAGGTCGTACTTCCTCCAGCTGATCAAAGTGCAGAATCACCTTTGAACAATCAACAGTAAGCTTTTTGATGTACGATAATTTTTTGCTCCAAATTTTCAAATCGTACCGCAGTCGCTTAAATTTCCTTGTGATAACCGCGGAAGCAGAAAGATCACAGAAAACAGGTGCATTCCAGGACTTGGAGACACAATCCATGAACCCCGGCATATCCAACCAGAAATTTTCAGACCGAAAAATCTTGGCCGCGGGAATGGTAGTGTCAATGGACACCACACAAGGCACGTGGTCGGAGGAAGTTCTGGCTAGTGGTGTAACCACGGTGTTTGGGTAGTGTGAAATCCAATCAGCAGTAGTGAAGAACCAATCGAGTTGCTCAAGCAGGGGGTTCTGCTGCATATTAGACCAGGTAAAGCTCCGGCCCTTCAAGGGCAGCTCCAAAAGACCCAGGTGACCAATTATTTCGTTGAATAGAAATATATCATTGGTATCACCACCCAGAAGGTTTCGGTTCTCCAAAGATCTGATGAAATTAAAGTCCCCCAACAAGAGCCAATTTTCATCCGGGGGGATTTGTAGGTGATAAAGCCAACTAACAAAATCATCCCTAGGCTGGCCCTCACAAGGTTCTAACTTTATGATAACAGCACCTACTTTTATGTTTTAGCTCTCCGATATCATGCAAAGTTATCATCTTCATACCCACAACGTAGGTTTATTTCTTGTTTCTAGTTGGAAGCAAATGTTCGGTGTACGTAGAGTCGTATCAGTGGCAGATAGGACTTGAGAGAATATTGATCTTACCTTTAGCTCCTTGTGGGTTCGACACTCCATACTTATCACTTCCACCTTTGGGAATTGCTATGATGATTCCCTGCACTTGGGGATTATCAGTAGTGTCATAGATCACTTCATTTATTATGTTGTACACTCATCTTTTCTTGGGGAGCGCTATGTTACCACTTCTCATTAACTACATGCCACATAAGCAAAAATTTCTTGGAATGCGCCATGTTACTAGCTAAGTTACTCCCACTATGACTAGCCTAATTAACAACATAAATAATGTGCCAGTTGGACAAATATGATTGGAGATGGAGATGGAGATGGAATTTTACGTAAACACGGATATGCATGTCTATGTCTATGTGTGTGTGTGCGACGACTCTCGCGACCTGGAAGCGGGGGCGTGTTTTTGATCGAGTTTTCTTTCTTGGTACACTAAAAAAAATTGTCCGCCAGCTTTCGTTTCTTTTTTTCGGGAACGCGCGTATTCTATTTAAAACCACTGTTATGGAGAGATTTTTTTACTCCATTGTATATATAGCATCTTGTTTGATAGGGTTTCTCACCTCTCGCTCTCTCGCCCTCTCCATATCAAAACAAAATGACAGTGACCACTCTATCTCTCTCCTCACCGGTGTCGGTGTCAAAATCGGCGGATCTCGGGTAGGGGGTCCCGAACTGTGCGTCTAAGGTCGATGGTAACAGGAGACGGGGGACACGATGTTTACCCAGGTTCGGGCCCTCTCTATCGAGGTAATACCCTACTTCCTGCTTGATTGATCTTGATGAATATGAGTATTACAAGAGTTGATCTACCACGAGATCGTAATGGCTAAAACCCTATAAGTCTAGCCTGTATGATTATGATTGCCTCTACAGACTAAACCCTCCAGTTTATATAGACACCAGAGGGGACTAGGGTTGTACAAAGTCGGTTACAAAGAAAGGAATCTTCATATCCGAACGCCAAGCTTGCCATCCACGCCAAGGAGAGTCCCATCCGGACACGGGAGAGAGTCTTCGGTCTTGTATCTTCTCAGCCCACCAGTCCGGCCCATGTCCAACAGGTCGGACGCCCGAGGACCCCTTAATCCAGGACTCCCTCAGTAGCCCCTAAACCAGGCTTCAATGACGAGGTGTCCGCCGCGCAGATTGTCTTCGGCATTACAAGGCGGGTTCCTTCTCCGAATACTCCAAAATAGTCTTCGAACACAAGAATCGTGCCCGGCTCTGCAAAACAACTACCACACACAACCGCAGAGAGTATAGTATTTCACGAGTCCAATCAGCTGACAACTTTTGTAACGCGACATCACGTCCTTGCTCGGTCATTATTTCGAACCGTTTTTTCTAGCCTGCCGCTCCGCATTTCGAGATGCGGTTTATTGGCGCGTCTTGTCGAAGCAGAGATCGTGTCCCCTTATTGCCGGATTCTCATCAATACGGGTGTGGGTAACCCAACCGCTCCGTTCGCATGATTCCTTGGGAGTAGGCAGGTTTTAAGGCCTAGGAGGAGGCATTTGATATCCATCGCCTTTATAAAGGGGCACAGACCCGTCTTTCTCCTCTACGCCAACCCTTTCCTCAACCTTTCCAACCTCGAGTTCCAGCACCCAATGTTCAATTTAATTGCTCCGAGCCTCGCAGTCATGTCCGGACCCAAACCTCAAGGCTGGTGGGTGGCCTCCTCTGTCACTGAGGAGGATATCGCGAAGCTCCGGGCGGCAAGATACCTGACCGCGGAAATCGCCCACAGGCTTCCTGCTCAAGGGCAGGTTATTCCTACTCCCAGATCCGGCGAGAGGGTCGTATTGGTCTCCCACTTCCTCCGAGGGCTAGGGTTCTCTCATCATCCCTTCGTCCGAGGGATCATGTTCTATTACGGGCTCGATTTTCACGATCTAGCTCCAGACTCCTTTCTTCACATCTCGGCGTTCATCGTCATGTGTGAGGCCTTTCTCCGTATTCCCCCACATTTCGGCTTGTGGCTCAAGACTTTTAATGTGAAGCCGAAGGTAGTCGATGGGAAACAAGCAGAGTGTGGTGGTGCTACGGTGAGCAAACTGACCAATACTCCTTGGCCAAAAGGCTCCTTCACAGAAACTTCCCACCTATGGCAGCGGGAGTGGTTTTACATCACTAAACCCCGTGGTACCAAGTGGGCAGCTACACCTGCGTTCTGATCTGGCCCTCCATTACGGCTTGCATCATGGATTAAAAAGTGGCTAGACTGGGGATCAATTGACGAAGTGCAGACGCTACAAAGCCGCATCCAGAGCCTTATTGAAAAGGACACCGGCCTCATCAACGTAATCCAAGTAATGCTAGTCCGCCGGGTCCAACCGTGCCAGCGACGGCCTCTCCGCATGTGGGAGTTCAATCCGGAAGGACCACGAACCCTTCAGTACTTCTTCGGCACAACGCACAGAGGAATGTGGAAGTTATTCTTCGGGGCACGAAAACAGTGGCCGGATACCACCGAGGACATTGGCCTCGACTGCAACCATCCAGATACCTCGGTAAGCACTCGACTCCTGAACACAGCTTAGTTAAAATATCCCGATATACTGAGAAAATCATCTTCGACCAGGGCTGGATGAAGAAGGTGGAAAGAATTAGGTGTTCGGCCCCTCTCCCCGAAGACTCAGCTGATCCTGTGTTAACAAGGATGCTGGCTCCGGCACCATATCAAGTGTCGGCGAAAGAGGACAAGGAGGAGAGCAAGAAGGCCAAAGGTGGCCTCCATTCTGAAGGTACACCAGAAACTATGTCCGGGGAGATTGGAACTCCCTCTTCCGAACACAAAAGAGAAGGGGAAACTGACATCCCTCCTCCCCATGGGAAGAAGAGGACCGCCTCCGAAGATTTGGAGGTAAAGTCTCCTAAGTGAGGGAAGATGTCCCTGTCAGGTGGTTCGGGTTCGTAAGATGACGCTAACGCGCAATTCCTTCGTAAGGACAAGCCCTCAGCCGAATCGTAAGTGAACAGGGGTGTCCTAAAAATATCATGTTCCTTTCTGGTTACAAGGGTAACATCTAAAATATATGTTTGCAGTCCGGCACACAGTCTTCCTCAACAGTCCTCCTCCTCGCGGGATCTTCTTCCGAAGATGATGGAAAGCGAGATGCCTCCACAGACCTCCCCGCCCAATAGGGCAGACGACTCCGAGCTGTCATCCCGGAGGATCTCTCCCGATCAACAAGTGGTGCGAGGGACAATGAAGACTACGCTCGAAGGTGATACTTCGGCCGTCAAGGGTCCGGGGCGTGCCGCCCCTACGGGGACCAACAATAAAGGCCCTGGACTATCCGGTTCACAGCCGGAGACGACTCTAGGGTCGAGTAAACCTATCCCTTCGAAGGGAGTCCGTACTCCCGCAGCCGCTTCTAGGAATCCGGAGGCGCCAGATACGTTGATGGGATGTTGCAACATGCGTCCGTCTTAGAGGAACATCATACCTTAATGGGTACAGTAGTTGAGAGGATTCTTTCTGCGAGAAGCAGATTAAATGAAGCCTTCATGGGCCTGCTAAGAGGCTTCGAGGTATGTAATGTAATATCTTTAATTGCACTTCTACGTGGAAAATGCACCTGTGTATAGATAGTAGCCCCTGAGACTCTGGTTGGCATCCAAAGGGAGGCGATCAGAGGATCAAAAAAAGATATGCCCAGGGAATAATCTGATTAATTGGAACACAGGCTGTTACATCCATGGCGACTGCCCAAGCTACAGAGGTTGCAGATCTGAAGCAGAAACTTGATGTGGCGGATGATGACATCACGCTTATTAACAGGCGGCTTGACGAGGCGCAAGGTATGTCTTGGGGCAGTCAGTATATCTAAGTATGATAATATGAGCATGACGCTGAGAATTGTATACTGAGATATGCATAACTACAGATACTGCGGCCGCGGTTGAGATCCTTCGGGCTGAGCTTGCCCGGGCCAAGGAGCGAGCCAGAATGAGTAATGCGGCTGTCGAGAAGGTAGCTGCTGAGTTGAAGGCTGAACAGGCTGCTCGGCACCAATGCGAGGAGAGAATATCTACCATGGCGCTCGAGCTAAAGGATGCCACTATCCGATGCGAATTCCTTGAGAAGGATAACAAAGCCAGAACGGCTGATCTCGACAAGGCCTTACAAGAGGCGAGAGAAGCACGGTCTGAGTCTAGAGCGGCTCGGGACGAGATCCGGCATGCTGGGGAGATCGCGGCCTGTAAGCCCTTCTTATTACAAACTAAATTCGGATATCCGAAGTATGCCCCGCATAATCAAATGTGGAGTTCTCCAGACGCATTATTGGACTTGCCGAAGAGTGTCTCCGATGCGACGCAGTTTTTCCAAGCGCAAGAAGGACATGCAACGGAAAAGCTTTTCGGGTCGCAATTCAGCATGCCAAAGCGTCCGCTGTTGCTGAATGAACAGATGGCCCAGTGGGCCGAGCTCCGCAAGATATCCGGATCTGCCATGAAGGACATCGTGGTCCGGCTGTGGCTGACTGAGCCAATTCCGAATAGTTATTTCGGTTTGGTGCAGCGAGTTGTTGATGCGGTGTTGCGTATCGACACCGTTAAGCGATCAACGTGCATTGAAGGTGCACGGATGGCCTTTGCCCGCGTCAAGACGTACTGGGCGAAGATGAAGGCCACCCATATTGCAGCAAAGAGTCCACCCTAGGGCAAGGACCATCACAAGCCAGAGCATTATTTTGAAAATGTCCTAGAGGGTGCCTGCTTAATAGAGGGTCAGTGCTCGAAGGATATGATGTTCGAGTGAATGTACCAAAATTGTAAAAACAATATTTCTGATATATTAAGGCTATGTTGTTTATACTTTTGCCTGAAAGTTTTGGTTCCTCCTATGCGGCTGTTTTTTGTATAATCTGAAAGTTTACCAGTCGTCGGCTTTGGCCCCCTTGCATATAATACGGGGGTGTTCGGAAAAGCACTTGATCACTCTTGACCCAACATCTTGGTCCGTGAAGGAGGTGTCAATGCGGCGAACCAGGCAATCGGACTATAGGGCTTTAACACTTTCACTTAGCCATAGGAGTTTGACGGTGGGTCTACCATATAGCCCCTGGTATGTACGCGGTCATCCAAATACTGTGCGTTACATAGGTGACCAGAAGAACGGTCCTTCGTGTAATACGGATAGAATCGTGAAGGATTCTGATGAGTCATCGAGTGGTTGACCTGCTCTCGCCGCATCATGACAATCAGTTTTCGGCTTTCTCTACTGAGGTGCTTGACCAGATGAACCGGAAACACAATCTCAGTAGTTCTCCCTTTACTACCCTAGCCGATAGGGCGGAACGTAAGGTAGTAAGCACAGGAGCCGGGAAACCCAACTATTGACCAAAGACATGATTCGGAGCTGATGCATATAAGGCCAAACTCGAGACGCCGAAGTGTGCTAAAAAGCTGTTCGGACTTGTCGGCAACTCATATGTTCCCGTATCGAGCCCCTGGCAATTTGTGTCGAGGTGCGTGTGTGAAACAACCGAAGAAGCAAAATTCAGCACGTAGAGAAAGCGGATACTGAATACGGGTTATGTTCACTGAAATCTGAGTGACACGTCAAACGCGATCTTACAGATTATAACGCCACTACCCTGCCTATTTGACATGCCGGGGGTCGAAGGCTGAGGAAAAAAGGCACTTTACAGGTTTGAAATAAAGAGTGTGGTCTTACAAAAATTATTTGGACCTCCTATCGCACGTCTGCGCTGCCTTGCCTCGACGAAAGGACTCCTTAGCAGGAATAGCCTTTGGTTATTTATACAAAGCTGAACTCAGAAAGAGTCTGTAAGATGACCAGGCTTTGAGTCACCTGTGGTAAAAGATAAAAAAATAGTTAGAAAAAGGAACAAGACTAGTAGAGTGCGGACCGCATTTTAGGTCTGTCCGTATTGTGCCTCCGCCGGTAACCAGGGTATTTTAAGTGCATAATTATGTATGTGCCGTACAAACTTCGCGGCTATATGGGGCGGATGACGCAGGCCGAACAGCTAATCCAGCTCTGAGATTGATCGGTCCTGTTTAATAGAGACCGGCGGCTTGATGGCCAACGAGATGCGCGGCTTGATAAGGCCGCTTTGTACTTCGGCCGCAGTAGCCATAATATGCCCCTCTGTACGGAGGGAGCATTCTATTTCTGTTTATCGTGATAACACTGCGTGGACCGGGCATCTTAAGCTGGAGATAGGCGTAAGTTGGGACCGCATTAAAACGAGCAAAAGAGGTACGGCCGAGTAGTGCATGGCAGCTACTGCAGAGCGGGACAATATCGAAGGTCAAGTCTTCTCTTCGAAAGTTGTTCGGCGAGCCGAAAACGACTTCCAATATAATTGAGCCCATGCAGTGAGCCTCTACGCCGGATACTGTTCCCTTGAAGGTAGTTGTGGTGGGCTTGATTCTTGAAGGATCAATGCCCATTTTGCGGATAGTTTCTTGGTAGAGTAGATTAAGGCTACTGTCGCTATCCATAAGGACTTTCATGAGATGGAACCCATCGATAATGGGATCGAGGATGAGAGTTGCCAAACGTTCGTGACGGATACTGGCTGGGTGGTCCTTGCGATCAAAAGTGATCGGGCAGGCCACCCATTGGCTTAATTTTGGGGCAACTGGCTCTATGGTGTCAGCGTCCCGTAGCGCACGCTTGCACTCCCCTGTAGGCATGTGCGTCACGTATACCATGTTCACTGTTTTTAATTCGAGGGGAAATTGCTTCTGACCCCCGGTGTTCGGTTGGCGAGTCTCTTCGTCATCGCTATCACTGGGCGGCCCCTTCACATTGTGTTCGGCATTAAGCTTGCCGACTTGTTTAAAGACCCAACAGCTTCTGTTGGTGTGATTGGCTGGTTTAACGGGGGTGCCATGAATCTGGCAGGGCCGATCCAGTATCTTGTCTAAATTGGATGGTCCGTCTCTGTTTGCCTTGAATGGCTTTTTCCGTTGACCGGGTTTGGAGCCACTGAATCTGGCGTTGACCGCCGTGTCTTGCGTTCCTTCATTATTATTTCGACCCTTGTGTTTATTGCGTCGTGGCTTGCCGTTGCCGTCTCGATCTTCGGAAGTGCCCGGATCAACGGTGTTGTTGCTTCTACGAGCGAGCCAGCTGTCTTCTCCCGCGCAAAAGCGGGTCATCAGAGCGGTAAGGGCAGCCATGGATTTTCGTTTTTCTTGACCGAGGTGGCGGGCGAGCCACTCATCTCGGACGCTATGTTTAAAGGCCGCGAGGGCTTCGGCATCCGGACAATCGACAATTTGGTTCCTTTTAATTAAGAACCTAGTCGAGAGCTTCCTGGCTGACTCCCCGGGCTGCTGGATGATGTGACTTAGGTCATCGGCGTTCGGAGGCCGGACATATGTACCTTGGAAGTTATTGCGGAAGGCGTCTTCCAAGTCTTCCCACCTGCCAATGGAGTTCTCTGGGAGGCTGTTTAGCCAGTGCCGCACTAGTCCCTTTAGTTTTAGTGAGATGTATTTGATGGCGTGGAGGTCATCACCGTGGGCCATGTGGATATGGAGAAGGAAATCTTCAATCCATACTGCAGGATCTGTTGTTTCATCGTACGATTCGATATTCATGGGTTTAAACCCTTCCGGGAATTCGTGTTCCATTACTTCATCAATGAAGCAAAGGGGGTGTGCGGTGCCTCTATATCGGGCCAAGTCATGACGTAGCTCGGATGGAGTTCGTCTGCGGTTTTCGGCCCGGGCGTGGTTATGTTTGTCACGTCCGGCCAGATGGCCGTCGTCACGCGTCGGGGCACGCCCCCGCGATCCGTAGATCGATCTGGTCTGACCTGCTCTGTTCTCCAGGTCCTGCCGCAGGTCATATGTATAACCCCGAGCTGTTGTGTCTCTGCCTTTACGGCGAGGTAGTATGGGCTGGTGTTCGGCTTGAGTTGCCGCTTTGTCCCAGCCATGTGGTGGTCGGTCAGCCGCATTACGCGCTGGTGGTATGGGCTCCATCGCCTCGTCATCAAATTGGGGTAACAATTTGCGCTTTGGGTAACTTTTGGTTGGGCGCTCGAGGCCAAATTCCTCGACTGCCAGGACATTAGTCCATCTGTCATTGAGCAGATCTTGATCAGCATGAAGCTGCTGCTGCTTCTTTTTTAAGCTCCTTGCAGTGGCAATTAGCCAGCGCATAAAGCGCTCCTGCTCGAGAGGTTCCTCAGGCACGATAGAGTCTTCGTCACCTAGGCTCACCTCGTCCTCGGACAGTGGGAGATAATTACTGTCCTCCGAGTCTTTGTTTGCGACCTATTCATCAGGGCTGACCTGCACATCTTCCCGATCATCCTGTTCGGTACTTGGTTCATTGGGGTCTTCTCTGTCTTCGGCATCGTCCGGAGTGTTGTTGTTTCTTGTGCCGGTATTGCTGTTTCTTCTACGGAGTGACTTAGAGTGGCGCCGCTGACGTCAGCGCTTTGGCTGTATCTCAGGAAGTTTATCCTCGACTGGATCCTTCTTGTTATCGCTGTTGTTCTCTTTGGGTGTATCCATCATGTACACGTCATACGAGGAGGTGGCTGTCCAGCGCCCGGTGAGCAGCGGTTTTTGTGCCTGCTCCTCTCCGGCATCGTCGTCCATACCGTCGATGACTTTGGAGCCGTAATCGAGCATGTCGGTTAAGTCTTCGACAGTGGCTATGAAGTGGGCGGTGGGTGGGAAGCGAAATTCTCCGCCATCAGCCTCCCATTCAAACTGGATATAATTCGGCTGAGAGTTCCCTGCTAAGGAGAGGGTTTTTAATGATTTTAGCACATCGCCTAAAGGTGAGTGCCGGAAGATGTCCGCGGAGTTGAATCCAATGATCGGCGCCTGATCAGGTTCGATGGGCGCGGATATATGTGGTTCGGAACCTGTGGCCGAAGACGAATCCGAGGTTCCGGTGACCCAGATCCCACTCGAGGTTGGGTCTGTGTGCGGCTCCAATGCCGCTGAGTCTGCGGCTTCCGTGGCGGGGTTGAGCTTCCCGTCCTCGGATGGCGCAATCTGCTCCGGATCTAGGGCCAGAGCAGTTACACGCGCTATCTCCTGGGTGTGGTCCAATGACAGATTTAGGTCATGTTCATCGCGGTGGCAGGGAGCGCCTGTCGTGGGCTTGAATCCGTCAAAGATCAAGTCTCCGCGGATATCAGCAATGTAGTTCAAGCTTCCAAACCTGACCTGATGGCCAGGGGCGTAGCTGTCGATCTGCTCTAGATGGCCAAGCGAGTTGGCCCGCAGTGCAAAGCCGCCGAATACGAATATCTGGCCAGGGAGAAAGACCTCCCTCAGGGCAGCATCGTTGTAGACGATTGACGGAGCCATCGAGCCTTCGGACGACGACACAGCGGAACTCTCAATGAAAGCACCAATGTCGGTGTCAAAATCGGCGGATCTCGGGTAGGGGGTCCCGAACTGTGCATCTAAGGTTGATGGTAACAAGAGACGGGGGACACGATGTTTACCCAGGTTCGGGCCCTCTCTATGGAGGTAATACCCTACTTCCTGCTTGATTGATCTTGATGAATATGAGTATTACAAGAGTTGATCTACCACGAGATCATAATGACTAAAACCCTATAAGTCTAGCCTGTATGATTATGATTCCCTCTACGGACTAAACCCTGCGGTTTATATAGACACCGGAGGGGATTAGGGTTGTACAAAGTCAGTTACAGAGAAAGGAATCTTCATATCCGAACGCCAAGCTTGCCATCCACGCCAAGGAGAGTCCCATCCGGACACGGGAGAGAGTCTTCGGTCTTGTATCTTCTCAGTCCACCAGTCCGGCCCATGTCCAACAGGCCGGACGCCCGAGGACCCCTTAATCTAGGACTCCCTCAACCGGTGGTCACAGATCCGGCCGAATCCCGTCCGCTGCGGGAGGTGAGGAGGTACAGCATTGACATTGTCGCCGTCAGCGATGGAGGAAGCCGATGCGCACCGTCCTCTCGGAGTCGGCGCTGGCGCGGACGAAGGTCCTCCGCGCCCTTGTTCGCTGTCGTCGTGTGGGCAGATCCCGCCCGCCCGCCTAAGCGACATCTCGCCCACCTGAGGTATAACTTCTTGTACTGGTCCAGCTCCCCAGGTCGCTGCATGCGAGTTTTCTTCTATGCGACTACTCCCAAGCTCCCCATGTACAGTAGCTAGGGTTCGTCGGCTGGTCCAACATCACCTACTATTATAGAGGAAATGCCACTCGAAAACTTGTCCTGGTTAATGCCTCAATGGAGGAATACATGTCATTTTGACAAAAAGTACATGGTGGTTGTGCGGTCATTGTCCATATGCTCCTATTGCTGCTGCTAATCTAATACTATCACTGGTTAAA
Source organism: Aegilops tauschii subsp. strangulata (assembly GCF_002575655.3). Taxonomy (NCBI): domain Eukaryota; kingdom Viridiplantae; phylum Streptophyta; class Magnoliopsida; order Poales; family Poaceae; genus Aegilops; species Aegilops tauschii. The sequence goes on from NC_053038.3 coordinate 435,236,017, forward strand.
TGAAGAAATGCTTTTTTTCTCGGGTATCCTGGTTTCGTTCCCATCAAGATAATCGTGATTCTTCTGTTTGTTGGTGTACTTTTCATTCATTCTTATTGACAATTGAGATGTCGCTGTAAATCTTGTACCACTGCCAAAACAAAGTAACAACACTATATCCCTTTTTTATATTTTTGCAAACAGCGATGTGTATCTCCATACCCAGGCATGTATTCCTCAATTTTAGTGGAACTGCACAAAATTGGATGGCCATTGTTGTTCCGCCTCACTGTCCTCTGCCACATGGTTCTTCCTTCCTCGAGCTTGATTACTGAGAAGAAACATACCACGGTGAGGATTTTCCGAACTTCATAGGTGCCTCACCCAAACTTGATGCCAAGTGGATGACGCATCACCATGATGACCTATCGATGCTCATGGTTGCGCCTCATGGTTGCATCGGCTGGTGAAGCTGATCGATTTTCCACGAAAAACAAGTTGTCTTCCATCAGTGCTCTTTGCTTGTCCTTCATCAGTTCACCTTGGTTGTGTTGGAGACACAGTCGTCTTTCACGTTGGTGCAATTTTATCACACAATTGGCTATGAACCAAATGTTTCCTTGAAGAAGGATCGACGTTGGTACTAAGAGCATAAGTTTTGTATTGATTTCTAAGCCTTCTCACAACTTTGTCTTCAGCTCCCCTGTAATTTTATTTGTCCAGCTATTAACTTTGATTAAAAAATGGTGTGGACTAAAAACCCGAATGGACGTAGTAGCCCTCCATTTTTATTTACTCTGTATATTAGATTTGACTGAAGTCAAACTTTGTAAAGTTTGACCAAGTTTAGGCCGAACACAACAAACCATAATTATTGAGAGAGGGCAAACTGTACATACTCTCAAACCTTTCTGATAATTGAAATTAAAATTCTTTATTTGTACACACTCTCACATGTTTTCGATAATTTGTCACATGTGTGGTTGTTCACTTAAGGGAGGGTAGTGTACCACACGTGAAGGACAGGAAGTGCGACCAGGACGCGTGGATCGTTAGTTCATCGGAAGTAGTAGTTTTCTTCACTGGTACGTTAAATAAAGAGTTTCGTTTCATGCTTACACAATTTAAAACGATTGTTATGGAGAGAATAAGAAAACCACTCCGCTATATATTAGTAGTATACACGAGTACTGTATAGACACAACTTCATTGACTTAGTGCACCTGCCTTTGGGTGTATGACAGGTGGGCCCAAAATGTGGCTGGCCCACCTGTCATACAGCCAAAGGCAGGTGCAGTTAAGGCACCAGAACTCAGTCCGTAATACAGTATATATGTAGTACACTATATAAGCCAGAGCCTCAGCGCTTGTTCGCTAGGGTTTGCACTCTCCACACTCTCGCCGCACTACATATATATATACACGCTGGAGGCTCAGCGTTCCTTTGCTAGGGTTTGCTATATTCATAGTCTCTCACCCTCTTCACCAGATCTAAACAAGACTACATTGTGGCCTCTGTCTCTCTCTCCACCCTCACAGCTGGTGAAGGAGGCGTCCGGATCCCGTCGCACCGGGAAGGGGAGGAGGTGCAGTCTTCACTCTATCGCCTTCGGCGAGGGAGGCAATCCACTGCCGGCTGCGCTGTTCTCTTTCACCCAGCGCCTATGTGGGAGGGCCACCGACCCCTTCTTCCTCATTGCCGTACGTAGTGTGGGCAGATCCAGCCTCCCGCCGCATGCCTTGCCACATCCCAACGACCCTAAGGTATAAGTTTCTTTGAAACCGTCATTGCTCTAGCTGCATGCGGATCTTTTTCGATTCTGTAGTCGAATCTAGGTCTTGGTTCAAAGAGGAAAGAAGGGTGCGGTGGGGTGGATCATGAATCTAGGACGTGGTTCGATGAGGAAAGGAGGGAGGGAAAGTAGTATAGACTGGCTATCCAGCCACTTTGTTGGTCGAGAAGGGAAAAAGGGGGTAACCAGTACACACATCTGTAAGGAACCGATCTCTTTGTTGAAAAGGGAAAGAAACTGGGGGTCGGGTAGTTTGTGCAGGACTAGATTTGATGCCCTCACATAGGAAAAAGGTTCAAAGAGAACAAATATGGGACCAACGCAGATATGCTAGTTGGCTACATACTCTGCATCACCCATTTATACGTGTGGACGCACATGGTGCTCGCATGTCCCATGTCCCATGTCCCATACAACTATTTTGCTGTTGTTAATCTAAGAATGCTGCTGGAAAATTGAAGCAATGCCACTGTTAAAAGTAAATTACATTTTTAATGAATGTTGTTTTAAGAGAATGTCTCTGTTAATATGAATTAATGCAACCGTTTTAGAAATGCTACTGTCCTACTTTGTTTTCCATCAAGATAAGTTAGATGCTTCTTTTTGTCGCCGTTTGTTTCATCCTCCTTTATTGGCCAGTAATTGTTTCCTTTTTTGCCTCTGTTAAAACAGGGATATCTATTCAACTTGTTGCTATAGCAAACTTAAATGTCACACCAGCGACTTTGCTTGATTTCAGTGCAACTGCACAAAATGAGATTGGATTTCCTATTCGTGTTGGCAGATTCGTACGTGATCTTGTGTGTGTCATGACAGGTTGGTACTTGCCTTCATCCACATGATCGTGTAGTATGTTTTGAGATGTTGTGCTACTTGTATTGGTACCGTTTTAAATAAATCTTGAATTGAAGCTATTGTATTGCTCTCTTTTCCCATTAAGTAGTGAACAAAAATGGTACCAACCCAGACATGATGCTTGTTGCTTTGTTACAACAAACTTTGCATCACCCCCTTTATAAGTACATGGAAGCACATGGTGTTGTTGCGCTCACTCCCCTGGAATTGTTTATGCTTTTTGTTAATCTAATGCCGCTAGTAGAATTAAGCAATGACACTCTCAGAATTAACTACTGAATCTTAGTTCAAAACTGCAACACTTGTTAGGGATTGGCGGAATTGCCATTTTTGTGGCCACATGTTTCATTGTCCTTTATTGGCCAGTAATTGATTCCTTTTTTGCCTCTGTTAAACAGGGATATCTATTCAACTTGTTGCTATTGCGACATTTTGCTTCGCTACGCGAAACACTTTTGTTTTAAGAGTGTTTTGTGTAGTTCAACTTGAATGTCACACCGGCGACTTTGCTGAATTTTGGTGGAACTGCACAAAAGGAGATCATGGATTTTCATATATGTGTTGGGATTTCTTTCAAGTCCTCCTCGCGAGTTGTTTCAAATCTTGGTCAGGAAAGGTCAGTACCAACTTTCATCCACATGATGCTGCAGTGTGCTTTGAGATGTTGTGCTACTTGTATTGGTACTGTTTTGGATAGATGTTCAATTGAAGCTATTGAACTGCTTCTTTTACCATCAAGTGGGCAAAAATTGTTCCAAGCCAGACATGATGTTTGTTTCTTTGTTACAACAAAACTCTGCATCACCCCCTTTATAAGCAGATGGAACCACATGGTGTTGTTGCGCCCACTCTCCCCTGGAACTGTTTATGATTTTTCCTAATCTAATGCCACTGGTAAAATTAAGCAATCCCACTCTCAGAATTAACTACTGAATCTTAGTTCAAAACTGCAACACTTGTTAGGGATTGGCGCTATTACCATTTTTGTGGCCGCATGTTTCATCCTCCTTTATTGGCCAGTAATTGATTCCTTTTTTGCCTGTGTTAAAACAGGGATATCTATTCAACTTGTTGCTATGGCGACATTTTGCTCCGCTTAATTATGGTGGAACTGCACAAAATGAGACCGGATTTCCATATATGTGTTGAGATCTCTGTCAGGTCTTCCTCACGAGTTGTTTCAAATCTTGGTCTTGAAAGGTCAGTACCGACTTTCCTCACAATTAACTACTGAATCTTAGTTCAAAACCGCAACACTTGTTAGGGATCGGCGGGAGTATCATTTCAGTTAGGGATCGGCCGGAGTACATGTTTAAGAAATGTATTGTTCAGATAATGTCTCTGTTATTATATATCAGTTACAGTGTTTTACAAATGGTATTATCCTGTTTTGTAGTTCTTTCTACATGTTTAACCAAGGTATTGTTAAGATAATGACTCTGTTAAAATGAATCAGTCGCATTGTTTTAGGAATGGTACTTTTCTGCTTTGTCGTTCTTTATACATGTTGAAACAAGGCATTCTTAAGATAATGTCTCAGTTAATATGAATGAATCACACTGATTGAGAATTGCTACTCTCCTGCTTTGTTTCCCATTAAGATAAGGTAGATCAGTAGATGTTTTTCTTCTGGGAGTACAAGCCATCAACCGTTATTTCTCAGTAATTGTTTCCCTTATACCTATTGTTGCTTACAGGGATATCAAAATTAGAGCTCAGTTTTATTCCGACTTTGATTCTAGTTGAACTGCACAAAAGGAGCCAATGTGTCTAAGGCAAACTACTGCATTAGTGGGTCCAGTTGGTCTTACCACTTTGCAGAAAGAAGCAGTCACTGTTTGCGCTACATTACACAAGGAATGATTGAGAAGCTTTACAAAGTATTAGTAGACACTGGTGACATGAGTAGTCTACAGAGAGCATAGGCAACTCTACAACACATGGAGTGCACTGGGCAAAAAGTGCCCAAACAAGTACAATAAGCCAGGACAGGACTCCAAGTTTGTCAATGTCATTCTAAGCAACAATGATGGGGCATCTGGGTATGGTAATCTGTTTACTGTACTTTCAGTTTGTTAGTCCACCGATTGGTGGGTTGACACTAGGGCCAATATTCATGTGTGTGCTGATGTGTCTTTTTTTCTTGCAGCATATAAATACGAAATCCACAGGGATGCTCAGCTTGATTTTAGTGGAACTGCACAAAATGTTCAGATGGTTCGTGTCGTCCATAATACTTCATCATGCACAATACATCGAATGGTTCTCTAATCATTCGTTGTCACCTTGAGCCACCGGACTATCAGGTGAAAAACTGATGACAAACCCTGCCTGTTCCACAATCATAGGCATTACATATTTTGAATGGGAAAAGCTTGTCAAAGTTTAATCATTGATGTTAGCAAGAAGACATTAGTTTAATATATTGGAATTGGAAAACCTTGTCAAATTTTGCTCATTGATGTTAGCCAGAAGACATGCATTTGATATTTTTGAGTGGGACGCCCTTTGCTGTGAGCAACATCGATCGTTTTTTCCTATTCCTGTCTTTAGTTCGGAAATATTTACTCTGCTGAGATGCATAGTCACATGAATGTTGACTTATGTAAGGTATTTTAAGAGTTTGTTCTGAATATTGTCTATGTAATGCCAGGCCTTGTGAGTTTGATTGCAAAGTTGAGCTTGGAATGCTATGGCATGCGGCATCACGAGTTGTTCACCGTGCCTCCTGAGAATAATGCTTCATATTGTTTTGCATGTTGAGCTAATGCCTGTGATTTGCATGTTATGAAGATCATCCTCTTTTGTTGTTTCTGTGCTTAAGAAGTTCATTGTCTTATGTTTCATTCATAGCCTATACGACAACTCGGGTAGGTTAGAGGTGAAACCATATGATTCCGACCAACTCATCATCTTAGGCCGTTATTGGACCGTCGTTTTCCAACCAAAACCGCTTGTAAAACTGACGCTTGTAAATAAAAGCAGATGGTCTCGGGCGAAGCGCTTGGTTGGTCGATTTCGACTAGTAAAATATACACTGGTCTCTCAAATTACACGCGTAACACGCTAGTTTTCGTTACAAACCTCGGGCCCTCGGTTTCATTACGCCTATATTTTACGCGTTGTTTCCAATGACGAGTAAATTACACTTGTATCTTAATACATGTGTGAAATAAGCCAGAGCTCCCAAGCGCGGCCTTACCGTTTCATGTCGTCTCAGTTTCTCCAAGGTGCTCATAGGTACGTGTCCCATGATCCTGGCTTCCTGAATGAGCAGCGGGCGCTGTATCAGATCATCCGTAGGGCTCGTGACGCCCTCTCCGTCGTCCTTCGAGTTGTTGCGCTCACCGTGGCGTCGCCGTCTCGCCTTGTCAACATGGTGAACGAACATGAGGAATGAGGAGATGACTTTACTTGGAGAGGATGACAGTGGGGACCCACCAAGGCCATAGCCACACGTTCGCAAGTGCCTCCTTATTATATATATACAACTGTAATTTTTTTGCTTCCTCCTGGTTTCCTGACATCACGGTCCCACACCATTGTCAACCTATGTAGTCAATAAACGATAGAATTGCACAAGGAGCGGCCGACAGCAGGGACCAAACAGCTCAAGCAGTATTTGTGTTTTTGAGGTGTGAGCACTGCAGCGTTTTTCTTGAGCGATGTTTTCGTTGTTGTTCAGAGGAGAGCAGGGTATTCACTGGGCGGGCTGTGGCCCGTCTAGCCCAGGCCAGATATGCAGCCCAGATACTAATTTTTTTCAAGCTGAAAATGGCTAGCCCAGCTATACTTTTTTTAGGAATACCCAGGCAAGGTCAACTTGTTATTCTCCGCCCCGCTGGGCTGCAAATCTTTCCTAGGAGGGATGCATTAGGCTTAACAAGAAAATGGGCTTTAAGAAACAATAAATGGGATGTAATTATAAAAACTGGGCAGTAACTATAAAAAATGCAACCAACACGTAATTACTTTATAAAATATTATTTTTGGATTTTGAAAATTTTAATTTCATTAATTGTTGCACGCGCAATTTTTTTATTTGGATTTTTACGTAATACAAATTTATATTGAAATTGTATTTAATCTGACTAGAAATTTCGGGATAAAAATATTTCGGATCCCATCAAAATGTGGGAAATTTTATTGAATTCTGTTTTGAACGGTTGGTTAAAATTATTAATCATTGTCCTAGCTAGAAAATGGGCTGTACTTTTAACAAACTATAAATGGGCTGTAGTAAATTCCATTAGAATTCAAAAATGGGATGTACATTCTTACAAATCGCAAATGGGCTACAAGTTCTCTGCCACACACTTGAGGGCCTACTAAGTTGACGCGTCCCCTAAAAAAAGTAAGTTGACGCATATGCAAGGCTTTGTCAACTTATAGTCAACACACGGTTCTAGCAGCAGTGGCCGTTGGATGTCCATCCAACGGATGTCGTGCTTCTTCTTCAATCTCGAATATTCTAGCTTCAGCTGCCCAAAAAATGATTCCTCCCCCTGACATCTGGGGCGCACAGTTTCAGAGGCTGGCCTGTGGGCCTACTAAGTTGACGCGTACCAAGGGCTTTGTCAACTTAGTCAATATAAACGATTCTAGTTGCACTGACCGTACGATGTCCATCCAACGGCCGTCTTGCTTCTTCAACCTCTGGTCTTCTTGCTCCAGCCGCCCAAAGCAGCGCCGGTCGTGGCGCCTGCTCCTGCCTCCCGTGGTCGGCTGTGCTGCCGCGGAGGCCTCACCGCCCCCTACTACTCCCACCGCTGGCTAGGCCAGCCCTCTGCTCTTCCTGCTCCAGTAGCTCAAACAAGCGCTGGCGGGACTGCCTGCTCCGTCCTCCCGCGGCCGGTTGTGCTGTCGCGCAGGCCTCACTGCCCCACCGTACTCCCATCGCTGGCCTAGCCATCCCTCTACTCACCCACACCTGCTATTATTCTCCAGCGACGGCAGACGAACCAGTAAACCATCGTACTCCCCTCCGCATGGGAAACAACTGCCGAGTCTTCCCTGGCTCCGTGTCATTCCCTTCCTACGCCTCGCCGTCGTCCACCGCCCTGGTGCTCTCGGCGCGCCATGCTCAACTTGGTCAACAAACAACATCCATCGGACGTGGACTTTACGTGGAGAGGCTGACAGTGTTGGAAATATGCCCTAGAGGCAATAATAAATTGGTTATTATTATATTTTCCTTGTTCATGATAATCGTTTATTATCCATGCTAGAATTGTATTGATAGGAAACTCAGATACATGTGTGGATACATAGACAACACCATGTCCCTAGTAAGCCTCTAGTTGACTGGCTCGTTGATCAATAGATGGTTACGGTTTCCTGACCATGGACATTGGATGTCGTTGATAATGGGATCACATCATTAGGAGAATGATGTGATGGACAAGACCCAATCCTAAGCCTAGCACAAGATCGTGTAGTTCGTTTTCTCAGAGCTTTTCTAATGTCAAGTATCATTTCCTTAGACCATGAGATTGTGCAACTCCCGGATACCGTAGGAATGCTTTGGGTGTACCAAACGTCACAACGTAACTGGGTGGCTATAAAGGTGCACTACAGGTATCTCCGAAAGTGTCTGTTGGGTTGGCACGAATCGAGACTGGGATTTGTCACTCCGTGTAAACGAAGAGGTATCTCTGGGCCCACTCGGTAGGACATCATCATAATGTGCACAATGTGACCAAGGAGTTGATCACGGGATGATGTGAGTTACGGAACGAGTAAAGAGACTTGCCGGTAACGAGATTGAACAAGGTATCGGGATACCGACGATCGAATCTCGGGCAAGTAACATACCGATAGACAAAGGGAATTGTATACGGAATTGATTGAATCCCCGACATCGTGGTTCATCCAATAAGATCATCGTGGAACATGTGGGAGCCAACATGGGTATCCAGATCCCGCTGTTGGTTATTGACCGGAGAACGTCTCGGTCATGTCTGCATGGTTCCCGAACCCGTAGGGTCTACACACTTAAGGTTTGATGACGCTAGGGTTATAGGGAATAGATATACGTGGTTACCGAATGTTGTTCGGAGTCCCGGATGAGATCCCGGACGTCACGAGGAGTTCCGGAATGGTCCGGAGGTAAAGATTTATATATAGGAAGTATGGTTTTGGCCACCGGAAGTGTTCCGGGCATCACCGGTAGTGTACCGGGACCACCGGAGGGGTCCGGGGGTCCACCGGGAGGGGCCACGGGCCCCGGAGGCTACATGGGCCAAGTGTGAGAAGGGACCAGCCCCTAGGTCGGCTGGGGCGCCTCCCCACCAAGGCCCATGCGCCTAGAGTGAAGAGGGGGCAAACCCTAGGGCAGATGGGCCCTAAAGGCCCATGCCTGGTGCGCCTCCCTCTCCCCCCCACTTGGCCGCCACCCTAGATGGGGATTGGGGCTGCCGCCACCCCTAGGGAGGGAACCCTAGGTGGGGGCGCAGCCCTCCCTCTCCCCCTATATACAGTGGAGGCAAAAGGGCAGCCCAACGCACGAAGTTCTCCTTCTTTTGGCGCAGCCCTACCCCTCTTCCTCCTCCTCTCCCGCGGTGCTTGGCGAAGCCCTGCAGGATTGCCACGCTCCTCCACCATCACCACGCCGTCGTGCTCCTGCTGGACGGAGTCTTCCCCAACCTCTCCCTCTCTCCTTGCTGGATCAAGGCATGGGAGACGTCACCGGGCTGCACGTGTGTTGAACGCGGAGGCACCGTTCTTCGGTGCTTAGATCGGAATCAACCGCGATCTGAATCGCTACGAGTACGAATCCCTCATCCGCGTTCTTGCAACGCTTCCGCATCGCGATCTACAATGGTATGTAGATGCACTCCCCTTCCCCTCGTTGCTAGATTACTCCATAGATTGATCTTGGTGATGCGTAGAAAATTTTGAATTTCTGCTACGTTCCCCAACAGTGGCATCATGAGCTAGGTCTATGCGTAGTTTCTATGCACGAGTAGAACACAAAGAAGTTGTGGGCGTAGATGTTGCCAATTCTTCTTGCCGCTACTAGTCTTATCTTGTTTCGGCGGTATTGTGGGATGAAGCGGCCCGGACCGACCTTACACGTACGCTTACGTGAGACAGGTTCCACCAACTGACATGCACTAGTTGCATAAGGTGGCTAGCGGGTGTCTGTCTCTCCCACTTTAGTCGGAACGGATTCGATGAAAAGGGTCCTTATGAAGGGTAAATAGAAATTGGCATATCATGTTGTGGTCTTACGTAGGTAAGAAACGTTCTTGCTAGAAACCTATACAAGCCACGTAAAAACTTGCAACAACAATTAGAGGACGTCTAACTTGTTTTTGCAGCATGTGCCTTGTGATGTGATATGGCCAAAAGGATGTGATGAATGATATATGTGATGTATGAGATTGATCATGTTCTTGTAATAGGAATCATGACTTGCATGTCGATGAGTATGACAACCGGCAGGAGCCATAGGAGTTGTCTTAATTTATTGTATGACCTGCGTGTCAATGAAAACGCCATGTAATTACTTTACTTTATTGCTAACCGTTAGCCATAGTAGTAGAAGTAATAGTTGGCGAGACAACTTCAAGAAGACACGATGATGAAGATCATGATGATGGAGATCATGGTGTCATGCCGGTGACAAAGGTGATCATGCCGCGCCTCGAAGATGGAGATCAAAAGGCGCAAGATGATATTGGCCATATCATGTCACTTTATGATTTGCATGTGATGTTTGTCATGTTTACATCTTATTTGCTTAGAATGACGGTAGCATAAATAAGATGATCCCTCACTAAAATTTCAAGAGAAGTGTTCCCCCTAACTGTGCACCGTTGCGAAGGTTCGTTGTTTCGAAGCACCACGTGATGATCGGGTGTGATAGATTCTAAGGTTCGAATACAACGGGTGTTGACAAGCCTAGCATGTACAGACATGGCCTCGGAACACATGCGAAACACTTAGGTTGACTTGACGAGCCTAGCATGTACAGACATGGCCTCGGAACACAAGAGATCAAAAGGTCGAACATGAGTCGTATAGTAGATGCGATCAACATGGAGATGTTCACCGATGATGACTAGTCCGTCTCACGTGATGATCGGACACGGCCTAGTTTGACTCGGATCATGTATCACTTAGATGACTAGAGGGATGTCTATCTGAGTGGGAGTTCATTAAATGATCAGATGAACTTCATTATCATGAACATAGTAAAAAAAGGACTTTGCAAATTATGTCATAGCTTGCGCTTTAGTTCTACTGTTTAAGATATGTTCCTAGAGAACATTTAGTTGAAAGTTGGTAGTAGCAATTATGTGGACTGGGTCCGTAAACTGAGGATTGTCCTCATTGCTGCGCAGAAGGCTTATGTCCTTAATGCACCGCTCGGTGTGCTGAACCTCAGCGTCGTCTGTAGATGTTGCGGAACATCTGACATACACGTTTTTGATGACTACGTGATAGTTCAGTGCGTAATGCTAACGGTTTAGAATTGTGGCACCAAAGACGTTTTGAAACGTCGTAGAACATATATGAGATGTTCCGAAGACTGAAATTGGGATTTCAGACTAGTGCCCACGTCAAGAGGTATGAGACCTCTGACAAGTTTCTTAAGCCTGCAGACTAAGGGAGAAAAGCTCAATCATTGAGCATGTGCTCAGATTGTCTGAGTACCACAATCGCTTGAATCGAGTGGGAGTTAATCTTCCAGATGAGATAGTGATGGTTCTCCATAGTCACTGCCACCAAGCTATTATAGCTTCGTGATGAACTATAACATATCAGGGATAGACATGATGATCCTTGAGCAACTCGCGATGTTTGACACCGCAAAAGTAGAAATCAAGAAGGAGCATCAATTGTTGATGGTTAGTAAAACCACTAGTTTCTAGAAGGTCAAGGGCAAAAGGGATACTTCATGAAACAGCAAATCATTTGCTGCTCTAGTGAAGAATCCCAAGGTTGAACCCAAACCCGAGACTGAGTGCTTCTGTAATGAGGGAAACGGTCACTGAAGCAGAACTACCCTAGATACTTGGTAGATGAGAAGGCAGGCAAGGTCGACACAAGTATATTGGATATACATTATATGAATGTGTACTTTACTAGTACTCCTAGTAGCACCAGGGTATTAGATACCGGTTCGGTTGCTAAGTGTTAGTAACACGAAATAAAAGCTGCGGAATCAACGGAGACTAGATAAAGGTGAGATGACGATATGTGTTGGAAGTGTTTCCAAGATTGATGTGATCAAGCATCGCATGCTCCCTCTACCATCGAGTTTGGTGTTTGCGTTGAGCATAAACATGATTGGATTATGTTTATCGCAATACGGTTATTCATTTAAGGAAAATAATGGTTAATCTGTTTATTTGAATAATACCTTGAATGGTCTTGCACCTAAAATGAATCTCGATCGCAGTGATACACATGTTCGTGCCAAAAGAAATAAAATAGTAATGATAGTACCACATACTTGTGGCACTGCTATTTGAGTCATATTGGGATAAAACGCATGAAGAAGCTCCATGTAGATGGATCTTTGGACTCACTCGTTTTTTAAAGGATTGAGACATGCGAACCATGTCTATTGGTATATATATGCATGAAGAAACTCCATGCAGATGGATCATTTGGACTCACTTGATTTTGAATCACTTGAGACATGCAAATCATACCACATGGGCAAGATGACTGAAAGGCCTCGTTTTCAGTAAGATGGAACAAGAGAGCAACTTGTTGGAAGTAATACATTTGATGTGTGCAGTCCAATGAAGTGCTGAGGCACGCAGTGGATATCGATATGTTCTTACTTCATAGATGATTTGAGTAGATGCTGAGAATATTTACTTAATGAAACACAAGTCTGAATTATTGAAAGGTTCAAGTAATTTCAGAGTGAAGTTGAAGATCGTCGTGACAAGAGGATAAAATGTCTATGATATGATCATAGAGATATCTGAGTTACGAGTTTGGCACACAATTAAGACATTGTGGAAAGTGTTTCACAATTGATATCGCCTGGAACACCATAGTGTGATGGTGTGTCCGAACATCATAACTGCACCCTATTGGATATGGTGCATACCATGATGTCTCTTATCGAATTACAACTATCATTTATGGATTAGGCATTATAGACAACCGCATTCACTTTAAATAGGGCACCACGCAATTCCGTTGAGACGACACCGTTTAGAGAAACCTAAGTTGTCGTTTCTTAAAAGTTTGGGGCTGCGATGCTTATGTGAAAAAGTTTCAGGCTGATAAGCTCGAACCCAAAGCGGATAAATGCATCTTCATAGAATACCCAAAACAGTTGGGTATACCTCCTATTTCAGATCTGGAAGCAAAAGTAATTGCTTCTAGAAACGAGTCCTTTCTCGAGGAAAAGTTTCTCTCGAAAGAATTGAGTGGGAGGATGGTGGAGACTTGATAAGGTTATTGAACCGTCACTTAAATTAGTGTGTAGCAGGGCACAGGAAGTTGTTCCTGTGGCACCTACACCAATTGAAGTGGAAGCTCATGATAGTGATCATGAAACTTTGGATCAAGTCACTACCAAACCTTGTAGGACGATGAGGATGCGTACTACTTTAGAGTAGTACGTGATCCTGTCTTGGAAGTCATGTTGCTAGACAACAATGAACCTACGAGCTATGGGGAAGCAATGGTGGGCCCGGATTCCGGCGAATGGTTAAAAGCCATGAAATTCGAGATAAATGGATCTTTAAGAAGAAGACGGAAGTGGACGGTAATGTTACCGTCTATGAAGCTCGACTTGTGGCAAAGAGTATTTTCACAAGTTCAAGGAGTTGACTACGATGAGATTTTCTCATCCGTAGCGATGCTTAATTCCGTCGGAATCATGTTAGCATTAGCTGCATTTATGAAATCTGGCAGATGGATGTCAAAACAAGTTTCCTTACCAGTTTTCGTAAGGAAAGGTTGTATGTGATACAATCAGAAAGGTTTTGTCGATCCTAAGGATGCTAAAAGGTATGCTAGCTCTAGCGATCCTTCCATGGATTAGAGCAAGCATCTCGGAGTCAGAATATACACTTTGATGGAGTGATCAAAGTTTTTGGGTTTATACAAAGTTTGTTAGAAACTTGTATTTACAATAAAGTGAGTGGGAGCACTACAACATTTCTGATAAGTATATGTGAATGACATATTGTTGATCCGAAATGATGTAAAAAATTTGGAAAGCATAAAGGGTTGTTTGAAAGGAGTTTTTCAAAGGAAGACCTGGATAAGGCTGCTTACATATTGGGCATCAAGATCTATAGATATAGATCAAGACGCCTGATGATACTTTCAAAGAACGCACACCTTGACATGATTTTGAAAGAGTTCAAAATAGATCAGCAAAGAAGGAGTTCTTGGCTGTGTTACAAGGTGTGAGTATTGAGTAAGACTCAAGACCTGACCACAGCAGAAGAGAGAGAAAGGACAAAGGTCGTCCCCTATGCTTTAGACGTAGGCTCTATAGTATGCTATACTGTGTACCGCACATGAAGTGTGCCTTGCCATGAGTTGGTCAAGGGGTACAATAGTGATCCGGGAATGAATCACATGACAGCGGTCGAACTTATCCTTAGTATCTAGTGGACTAAGGAATTTTCTCGATTATGGAGGTGAAAAGGAGTTCGTCGTAAAGGGTTACGTCGATGCGAACTTTGACACTAATCCGGATGGCTCTGAGTAGTAAACCGGATTCGTATAGTAGAGCAGTTATTTGAAATGGCTCCAAATAGCGCGTGGTAGCATCCACAAGATGACATAGATATTCGTAAAGCACACACGGATCTGAAAGGTTCAGACCCGTTGACTAATAACCTCTCTCACAAGCATAACATGGTCAAACCAGAACTCATTGAGTGTTAATCACATGGTGATGTGAACTAGATTGTTGACTCTAGTAAACTCTTTGGATGTTGGTCACATGGTGATGTGACCTGTGAGTGTTAATCACATGGTGATGTGAACTGGATTATTGACTCTAGTGCAAGTGGGAGACTGTTGGAAATATGCCCTAGAGGCAATAATAAATTGGTTATTATTATATTTCCTTGTTCATGATAATCGTTTATTATCCATGCTAGAATTGTATTGATAGGAAACTCAGATACATGTGTGGATACATAGACAACACCATGTCCCTAGTAAGCCTCTAGTTGACTGTCTCGTTGATCAATAGATGGTTACGGTTTCCTGACCATGGACATTGGATGTCGTTGATAACGGGATCACATCATTAGGAGAATGATGTGATGGACAAGACCCAATCCTAAGCCTAGCACAAGATCGTGTAGTTCATTTGCTCAGAGCTTTTCTAATGTCAAGTATCATTTCCTTAGACCATGAGATTGTGCAACTCCCAGATATCGTAGGAATGCTTTGGGTGTACCAAACGTCACAACGTAACTGGGTGGCTATAAAGGTGCACTACAGGTATCTCCGAACGTGTCTGTTGGGTTGGCACGAATCGAGACTGGGATTTGTCACTCCGTGTAAACGGAGAGGTATCTCTGGGCCCACTCGGTAGGACATCATCATAATGTGCACAATGTGACCAAGGAGTTGATCACGGGATGATGTGAGTTACGGAACGAGTAAAGAGACTTGCCGGTAACGAGATTGAACAAGGTATCGGGATACCGACGATCGAATCTCGGGCAAGTAACATACCGATAGACAAAGGGAATTGTATACGGGATTGATTGAATCCCCGACATCGTGGTTCATCCAATAAGATCATCATGGAACATGTGGGAGCCAACATGGGTATCCAGATCCCGCTGTTGGTTATTAACCGGAGAACGTCTCGGTCATGTCTGCATGGTTCCCGAACCCGTAGGGTCTACACACTTAAGGTTTGATGACGCTAGGGTTATAGGGAATAGATATACGTGGTTACCGAATGTTGTTCGGAGTCCCGGATGAGATCCCGGACGTCACGAGGAGTTCCGGAATGGTCCGGAGGTAAAGATTTATATATAGGAAGTATGGTTTTGGCCACCGGAAGTGTTCCGGGCATCACCGGTAGTGTACCGGGACCACCGGAGGGGTCCGGGGGTCCACCGGGAGGGGCCACGGGCCCCGGAGGCATACATGGGCCAAGTGTGAGATGGGACCAGCCCCTAGGTGGGCTGGGGCGCCTCCCCACCAAGGCCCATGCGCCTAGAGAGAAGAGGGGGCAAACCCTAGGGCAGATGGGCCCTAAAGGCCCATGCCTGGTGCGCCTCCCTCTCCCCCCCACTTGGCCGCCACCCCAGATGGGGATTGGGGCTGCCGCCACCCCTAGGGAGGGAACCCTAGGTGGGGGCGCAGCCCTCCCTCTCCCCCTATATATAGTGGAGGCAAAGGGGCAGCCCAACGCACGAAGTTCTCCTTCTTTTGGCGCAGCCCTACCCCTCTTCCTCCTCCTCTCTCGCGGTGCTTGGCGAAGCCCTGCAGGATTGCCACGCTCCTCCACCATCACCACGCCGTCGTGCTCCTTCTGGACGGAGTCTTCCCCAACCTCTCCCTCTCTCCTTGCTGGATCAAGGCATGGGAGACGTCACCGGGCTGCACGTGTGTTGAACGCGGAGGCACCGTTCTTCGGTGCTTAGATCGGAATCAACCGCGATCTGAATCGCTACGAGTACGACTCCCTCATCCGCGTTCTTGCAACGTTTCCGCATCGCGATCTACAATGGTATGTAGATGCACTCCCCTTCCCCTCGTTGCTAGATTACTCCATAGATTGATCTTGGTGATGCGTAGAAAATTTTGAATTTCTGCTACGTTCCCCAACACACATCTGGGTCCATGGCCACACACAAGAAAATGCCTCCTTATTATGCGCAAATTAATGATTCCTCCACCTAACATCTGGGACCCACCAGAAGGGCCTCTGTATTTCACAAAAAAAATGTCCCCCCCCCCCCGCTGACAGGTCGGACCCACCAGCTATATCTTCACACGCAAGGAAGTGCCTCCTTATTACGCACAAAAAATAAATACTCTCCCTGCTAGCTAGGACCCAGCATAGTTGGAGGCTGACATGTGGGCCTACTAAGTTGACGGGGACGGAGGGCTTTGTCAACTTAGTCAATATGAACTATTCTAGCTCGAGTGACCGTACGATGTCCATCCAACGGTCGTAGTGCTTCTTCAACCTCTGTTCTTCTTGCTCCAGCCGCCCAAAGCAGCGCTGGTCGTGCCGCCTGCTACTGCCTCCCGTGGTCGGCTGTGCTGCCGCGAAGGCCTCACCTCCCCCTACTACTCCCACCACTAGCCAGGCCCTGCAGCGACGGCAGCCTCACACCGTGGCCGAACTAGTGAACCCTCATACTCCTCTCCGCGTGGGCATGCACTGTCGCGTCTTCCCTGACTCCACGTCGTCCCCTTCCTAGGCCTCGCCGTCGTCCACCGCCTTGGTGCTCTCGGCGCGGCGTGGTCAATGTGGTCAACAGCCGACTTCCATCGGAAGAGTACTGTACGTGGAGAGGCTGACAGTTGGATCCACAACCGCAGCAAGGAAGTGCCTCCTTATTACGCGGAAAATAATGATTCCTCCACCTGACAGCAGGGACCCACCGGACGGGCCACTGTATTTCATGAAAAAAAAACGTTCCCCCTGACTGCTGGGACCCACCAGCTACATCTTTGCACGCAAGGAAGTGCCTGACAGTCGGGACCCACCCGGTCGAAGCGTACGTAGCGTTGTCATTCTGGTCGCGAACGTGTACGTACATACTGGTCGATCGGTCTCTGTGCAAGTATGAACCATGGCCGAGTAAGTAGCGGCACGTGTGTCGTTGTAGAGCACCCGACATAGCAGTTCACGCAGTCCCGTCTAAGTCCTGTACACATACGTACAGCCACAGGGCAAAAAATACGGCCACGTACGTACATACGGGCGGAGTCTCGAGCACGTACTCGCGGACGGCGAGGGCTTGTGTACATGGAGAGGCAACGGACGAGAGCAACGGTATCCTGTTCATCGGGAAGCGAACCAGCTGGGTCGGAACGGAGAAACAACATATGTGTTCATCGGGAGGCAACGGAACGTGTGCTGTTCATCGGGAGCCAACCGGCTTGGACGGAACAGCCGATGGAAACGAGGCCCGGCGTACCGCAGAACAGAGGAAACGGCCTTGTGTTCGACCGGCCACGGTCGAAACGGGATCCTGTTCATCGGGAGGGGTCAGGCGTACCGCAAAACGGAGGAAACGGACTTCTCTTGGACCTCCTACGGTGGAAACGGGGTCCTGTTGATCGGGAGGGGTGTGGCATACCGCAAAACGGAGGAAACGGACTTGTGTTGGAGCGCTACGATCGAAACGGGGGTCCTGTTCATCGGGAGGGGTGTGGCGTACCGCAAAACGGGACTCCACGGGATACTGTTCATCTCCACCATCGACTGCCTCCACGGGCTACTGTTCATCCACCGTCGACCTCCTCCAGCCTCCACCTGCGACTGTTCATCCACGGGCTCCTGTTCATCCAGCCTCCACCGCGCGCTCCTCCACCGGATACTGTTCAACAAGCCCTCTCCACGGGCTACTGTTCATCCAGCCCTCCACCGGCTACTGTTCAACCAGCCCTCCACAGGGTCGTCCTGTTCATCCAGCCCTCCACGGGGTCCTGTTCATCCACCCCCAACCGGCTCGATCGGGGTCCTGTTCATCCAGCGGCCACACCACGGGTTCCTGTTCATCCACCCCCCCACCCACTGGGAACTGTTCATCCAAACCCCCCAACAACGCTCACTATTCATCCAGAGGCGGCATCGATCGGCTTTAGTTAGCAGCAGTAGCGAAGGAATCACTCGGGTTCAGTTAACAGCAAGGGATCGGTCGATCGCTCGGGTTCAGTAACGCGTAGCCTGCAGTGCAATCGCTCGGGTTCAGTTAGAGCCCAACGCCTCGCTCGGGTTCACTTAGAGCAAAACGCCTCGCACACATGCGCATACGTACGAGAGAAACACGCATCACTCGACCCCCGACCACCCACCATAACCGGGAACTCCCCCGGTATTTTCCTCGCCCTCGCTTCTACCACGGTTTTTTCCGTCATGGACGGCCCAAAGAATGTCATGCAGCTGCGTCTCCGGCCCGCCCAGGACGAAAAGCCCATTTTCTGTCATGATTTTTGTCATAGAAGTAGGACCCCACCACATCTATGATGATACCGGGTTTTGTCACAATTATCGTCATAGAAGTGTCATTAGCATGACAAAAAAAAATTCATTCGACCCAAAATGTCACGGATGTGTCTTCTGTTGTAGTGAAGATTCTGGCAGGCGATGCCCGAATTCTCGAGCGCCTTTACATCGTTGGTGATGTCCACCATAGCGAACATGTAGTGGGGGTTGTTGACAAACCTAGTGAAACGCTCGCAAGGCCTTGTGGCCAGGAAGTAGTGGTAGACGAGGACGTGGTGGCGCACGCACATCTGGGCGACGGCGACCTTGGGACGAGACCCGGCACAAGCGTGGGTGTACTCGAGGTCGAACCCGACCACCTTGTACTTCTCCTCGGCAAGCAACAGCTCCATGATGTGGATGGTGTGCTCCACCCAGACCGAGTCGTTGGTGTACACCACCGAGAGGTCCATGAACCTTCTGTGGGTGTCCACCATGGCACGCATGGTGAACTGTTGGTCGTCGGCAGCCGCTCGGAGCGCCATTGGAGCCGCGCAGGATAGCCTCTAAGAATTTCTCGTGGTGGGTGTTCTTCTTGCAATGGTGGGGCGCGATCGAAAGGTTGGCCACTGTAATAAATGGGGGTCGGCTGGCCTGTAATCGTCACGTCTTGTCACGGCGTTCATAGCGGAGGATTCCAGTGCACGCTTGACATCACCGCACCGCACGCGTGGGCTCGAAGAGGCGCCAAATGTATCATTGAGCCTGTTCCTGCGCTACCGCACAGTTTACCGCGCAAGGTTCCTGCCCGGCTAGTTTGGCCACGCGTCGGCTAGAAAAGGGACAAATCGTGGGCGTTTATTGGCGAAAAGCTTTGTAAAAACGAAGTGTGTGGAATGACTTCAGTCATAAGTTTACCCGTGGGTGATAAGGTCAAAGTTACACAGAAGGGTGATGATGGACACTCGAGTGCGATAATTAATTCTACGCTCTACAGGGCACACGATGGAAGAAACCAACTGTGTGCAATAGTCGAAGATCGCAGTCGAGTTACCTATACGGATTGTGTGTTGTGAGGTCGACAAGGTAAACAGATTTGAGAATGGTTAATAAAGTCTAAGACCATTGCATATTAAGGTCACAATAGTGCTACCAATATACGAGTCTCATACGATGCCATTTCAACGATTGTACCACAAAAGCTCAAACTATTACAAGGTTCAAATTCCAGAGTTAT
This sequence comes from Aegilops tauschii subsp. strangulata, assembly GCF_002575655.3. Lineage (NCBI taxonomy): Eukaryota > Viridiplantae > Streptophyta > Magnoliopsida > Poales > Poaceae > Aegilops > Aegilops tauschii. The sequence continues at coordinate 435,256,004 of NC_053038.3, forward strand.
ATGGCTCAAATTCGAAGATTAGAAGGTTCAAACTGATATTAGACATGAAATTCAGCTCATCAGCTGCAAACGCTCGCACTGATCCGCTAAACATGGATATCAGAGAGGTTCACACTAATATTACCACTTATGAGTTTGGTTTTGAAACCTCACAATTTTTGCAAAGGGGTCAGCCACTGTGAAGTCATGTATGGGGTTAACACGATGACTTCTGATTACTCTGTCATCTGAAGTTCCAAATGAAATTCAGCATTTTTGGAGCCTATTCAATTCTGTCGCAGGCGCCGACGCTAATCAACAAACCATTCATTTTTGCGAAATAAATGTAGGCAAAACCTCATTTCCTTCAGCACCCTTGCTCTGAGAACAAAGAACCTGGCGAATATAATCTCCGGTAAGGTCCCTCGGTAGGAGTTCAAAGTAATTTCTGAGAGATTCAGATCTAGGCATTCGACATGATTGTTATATTGTATCACATTATCCACCACTGGGCCTAATCTTATCTGCAAAAGAAGAAAACGTGTTAGTGCCTACATGCAGTTTTCAACATTACTACATGCCTATTTGGTTTGCAGGATTTGTAAAATGCACTAACATGCCATCTTCGATCTGACATGATTAACATGGGCATTTGATTACATTCTAGAAAAATGTAGCCTTCTTCACAAGAGGTTGGAGTGGATGAAAAGTTCCCTAAGAAAACTAGTACAGATGAATCCAAAGGAGAAATGCTTATTGATTGTAACCATATGGATCAAGCAACCAATATTGGGCGGGAACATGTATGTACTGAAATCCTCCAAAATAATCCTTCAAAAATCGTAGTACATTGTCATTGTAAACTTGGAAAAGGGTGTCACAAATTGAACTCCCTTATGGTTAACACTTAACAGGAAAGGAACATCACCTTGATATATAGCTTCTCCAGGCACGGAAAGCATCTGAGGAAACTGACAACTTGCTCCAGGTTGGGGCCGATAGATTCTAGTGCCAAGACCTTCACTGTGCGCAGTTTTGGGGTCAAGCTTGTCAGAATCATTTTCTGAATGACAGACGAACAAACATCTTCAAAATTTGAAATAATGTTAATTTGTAGAAGGAGAGGTAGAAGACGGCTGTTGTACCTGAACGGGTGTGGATCCAATAACAAGTTCAGAGTATTTGTCAGCCGAGTATCCCACCACTATCAATTTCGGCGCAGAAATGACATTGATTCTTGTTGGACCTTCTTGATCATCTACAAGTAATCTCTCAAGTGCAGGTGTGTCCTCAATGACCATACCGTGGTACACATCTTGTGATGTCTTCGTGCCGCACCAGCAACACACATAAATAGTCCGGAGAGTCATGGAGGTGATGCGGAAGGTACTCAACATATTGATCGCCTGAAGATGAAGGTACTCAAGTGTAGTACAGCCACGGAGCAGGCTCTCCATGTCACCATTTGAGAGGCAGACGGCGACGAGCTTGAGGTGCTTCAGTCGTGGTAGAATAAGAGCGGGTGCGTCATTAAGGGTGGGGAATGGCAGTTCCTGAACTTGGCGACGCGCAGCGTGGGCGCGAGGCGGAGTGTGGATGTTGGCAGCGACCGCATATGCCCATCATCAAAAGTGAGCTCCTCGAGCTGATCTAGGGCGGGGGATCGGAACCAGTCGTCAAGCTTGGCTCGGTCCTTGCCGTTGGAACGGAACTTGACCATTCTAAGGCCTCTAGTTGGGCCAAGGTGACTGCTGAGGATCTTGGAGAACGCATCCAAGCTTTTGCGATAACCATGGCAGAGCTCGTGGGTGTCGATTAGGTTGAGAGGGCTGGAGTTCCATAGGGGGCGCCACCGTCGGGAAAGGACGATTATCTGCACCCCATATTTGATTGGGAGGAGGGAGATGATGACTGTCAACATATCATCGGGGAGGCTGCTGATGAAGTCTAGGCCTGCTGGAGTCGCTTGCGGTTCTAGCTCGCCCCGCCTCCGCTTGTTGCCATCCCCGTTCTCCACCTTCGGAGTCTCCTTGTCAGCGGCGCTTTCTGATAGAAATGGGAGTACAGGGAATATTTAGTTAAAACAGGGCAATAGAAAAGTGTATTGGTAACTAGAAGTTATTAGGTAGGAATATAGTAAGAAAAGGGAATAACAATTGGTTGCTTAAATACTACAGAATTCATTTGACATTGCTGGGTAAGTCAACATGCAGATAGTTGAAAAGAAAACTTACTTCGAACAAAGTCTGGACGGATGATTTTGTCGAGGAAGTTAGCATATATCTCATGACGAGGCCCTTTTATGTGCAGTGCAATTTTAGTGCCAGCTTTTAGTACATAAAACTTAGAAATTTCTTTCTAAAAGCGAGTGCCAAAATTAGGGGTGGAAACGGATCGGATGCGTATCGGATAGTGCTCTTACCACTTCCATTTTCATATTTTCAAAACAAATACGAATCCGAATACGGATGTTATCGGATACGGATGCGGCTCGGATATTATTTGAATACGGATAAGTATCGGATATTTTCTTGATTTGGAACGGATACGAATAATATCAACATATTGCTTAATTAAATTATTCGATAGCTATGTGACCTGAAATAATCAACTTGTGACATAAAATAAGTCAATGATAAATAGGTTTATGAATAAATACTATTGTAATGCATAATAATTTACAAGTTTAATCATATAAAGAGTAAAATTTGGCCACTTATTTGGCTTTTATGTTGGATAATTGGAATATTGGGTCTAGAATTTTGAAAATTACCTCCCATAATCTTATTCAGATATGGATATTTCCACTTCCATATCCATATTTGTGTCAAAATCTCCTACCATATTTTCTTTTTATTTTGTTAATAAATTCAGATACGGATAATTTCCATTTCCACTTTGGTTCGGATACGGATGTTTCGGATACGAATAGGCATTTTCTCGAATAGAATATCGGATATTTCGGATTATCCGCTACCACTTTCCACCCCTAGCCAAAATAGGAGTCACCACGTTCATCAAGTCTTACAGTAGCAACGACTGTAAATCCGTGGTTTGTGTGCAGTTTGACATCCGTGCAGCCTTGATCTATGTAAAGGGAAAGATTGTGCACTACATAATCTGTTGCATAGCAAGGGATGCGCTACAGAAAATGGTAGGATTGTTAAAGAAAATATGGTAACATGCAAATATGGGCCCAAATTGAAAGAACTGTACAGCAGTTGAAATCGAAGGACAAAAAACTATAATTAAACAGATAGGGTAAACATGATGTCATGGAAATATGAGAGTAATCGAAAGAACAATACATCATTAGTTTGCCTAATACAGAAAGAAGAGGGGGAAAATCCCCTTTGACGTATATGGTGCATGTGGCACCTTTTATCCAAATGTAGAAATATTTAGAATATGTTCAGGAAAGTATGCCATGCCAACCAATTTAGGGTGAGATTGAACATACCGTGCGCATCCTCAAGTGATCTGGTACGGTGAGATGGAATCTCTAGCGAAGGTCGCAAAGTCCTGATGTGTCGGCACACTATACATTCTATGAATGAAAGAAAACCCTCAAATCAGCTCGAATAAAAATGAATTCACGGCGATTTCCGCCAGGTGATTAAAGGAGGCAGATGAACTGGAATAGGAGATGAGATAATATCTCATTAAATTAGTTACCTTGTCGTCCATGAGAAAGAACCCTCAGTACGGCAGATTCCCCAACCAAGCGGAGCTGGGTCGACCGCGAGCAGCGTCGAGAAAGTCGATGGCGATAGGCGGCGGCAAGCGGAAGTGGCGAAATGCGGTGGGCTTTGCCGGCAGCCTGGCGGCGGCGGCAGGCGGCGAGCTAAGTGTTTACCGCCGCGATAGGTGGTGTCATGGCATAGACGCGGAGGAGCTTGTGCAGGTGTGAATGGGGACCGGAGGGGGTGGAGGGCGGGGTGAGGGTTTTTGTGACGTGGGGATGGTTATTTCTTTTTTGAATTGGGTGGTGAGGGTTTTCTGTCCCACAAAGAATTTTGGAGGTGACGGTTTGCTAGAGCAAACCGTGTGTGATTGACGCAACAGACAAAATGAAAGTCATTGCACACGGTTCCAATTTTGGGAACCATGTGTAATTGACGTACTACCTCCGTCCTGGTTTATTGGTCCCCTTTGTAATTTTTACCAAATTTTGACCAAATATTTAACGAAGAAATGTTTATGCATGTCACCAAAAATTATATCATTGAACACTATGCTCAAATACCCATCCAAGATATAATTTTTGCTGACCTGCTCTAACATTTTGTCAGTTAAACCTTTGGTCAAAATTTAACACAAATTACAAAGGGGACCAATAAACCAAGACGGAGGTAGATTCCATCAACCGAACTGGTTGCATCCATATCCCACGGTTAGACATAAGTAAGCATAGATTAAACATACTCAGACATAGATAATAAGCGTACACGTACATAAGCATAGTTCAACCATAAGGACATAGTTCAACCGTCATTAAGCATACTCAAGCGTACATAGTTCGATCCATCCCACATCTCATCTCACATGCCGGCACGATCCTGAAGCTTCTCCAGGTACTCGGCGTACACGTCGTGCGCCACCCTTCGAGAATACTTCTGCTTGAAGGAGCCAACGGCCCGTCCTCTTGCATGTGCCAGAACACTTAGATACGCGTCACGAAGCTTGTGGTTGCAAAATGGTCATCGATAGCCGCCATTCCAGGTCCTAATACGCCTGTTATGCATTCCCGCATAAAGCTCCCTCGGGATTTGCCTCTTATACCTCCTCTGGCCATCTTCATCCTCGCTGTCCACATCGTCAGACAGCACCTATACAAATAGTAAAACAAATTTGGCATCAAATCAATGATTACATGCCGTGAAGTAGGATTAGGAATTTATGGCTATTTATTTATACATATCCAGAGATTATGGTTCGATTTTAAGCACAGTCGTCTACGTACATACCAATCTTGAAGAAAATAATGGCACAAACATATGTAGGTCATTCAAAATTAATTTTCAAGTCCTGGCTAGGAATTATTAGCACGAACACTAACCCTAGTCGGATTACTAGCAAAAATTATTTGCACATATGAAACGACTAATCACTTATCACTTGTATCATTCAAACAATCAATACACTACACGGATCTAATGAAACTTACTCAGATTTCATGGATTGGGAGAACATAACCATAGGATTTCTATTGCAAAAAGGGGAAGGCAGGAGTAACCAGAGAAACCTTATTCTCTATTTGACACATAAATGGGTATAGATGACTAATCAGTTGTTCGTCATCGTCGGAGTCGTCGCCGCGGTCATCACCAGAGTCGGAATGGAACTCCGCCTCCGGCTGTGGAACCTCGACGTCGTCGACGACGTCAAGGTGCAGCAATAACTCGCCGGCGATGACGACAACCTCTATCTCCAGCTCCATGCCGTGCTCCGGTGCTTTAGTAGCCCCGGCGTCGCCACTCCCTTTGATGGGGCGCTTCGGCGGCATCCTCATACACTGACAGCTTTGAGGACTGAGAGCGGCGTCAAGGATGCGAGCGGAGAGAGAGGATTGTGTGTGTGGCGACGATGGGGGGGGTGTGGCTGCTCGGGCGCACCATTAATATGGAGTTGTGGGAGTGTAACACCCTGGATGTGACTTGCCATATTTGTAACTCCAAATCTTGCCATTTCCGGCTATGTGATATGATTTTCCTTCGTGGTTGGGTTTTTGTCTCTCGTTTTGCATTTGTGCTTGGTGTCATCTTGCATTCTCATCATCATCATGTGCATGGTGTGATTTCATACGTTTTATGTTGTTGCATGTTCCATGCATGAGTCTTGTGTCATCACCACTTCTCCTTCCTTTCCTTTATTTCTTTTTGCAAGTGCACCTTTTCCCTACTCCATTAATGTTCATCTTTTCCCCAATATTTCAAGCATCTCGCCCTAAACCTCTCTGCAAAATGTCAGATCTTTTGAAGTTGTTTTGGTTAGGTTCAAAAATACCTCAAGTTTGAATTATATTCAAACTTGTTTTATTTTTCGACCTCTAAAAATGCCCAAGGAAATTATTTCAAATATAACATTATATCAGGAGCATGGGAATATTTTCATATTTCCCAAATCCCTCTTCTTTGTACCTGGCCTTTTTCATTTTTGTTTTTCTATTTGAGGAAATGCAAATAAAAGAAAAGGCTTACCTGAGCCTCTCTTTCCCCAGCCGAGCGCAGCAGCAGCTCTAGCAGCCAGCCCAGCCAACCCGCGCGCACGTTGCTTCCCCCCTTTCTCACACGAGCGCGGCACACCCCTCTCTCTCACTCGAACCACGTGGACAAGCGGGTCCCCCGCGTCAGCGAGAGCGGCAGCCACACCCGCCTCCTTTTCTCCTTCCTCTTCCTCTGCTTTTCGTCGTGCCATGGCCACGGTGGTGAGCCAGCTAGCCGCGCCGCGCCTACTTAAGCCCCCTCTCGGCGTCCGCACCTAGCCCCTAGGGTTTCCCTCTCCATCCTCCGCCGCCGCCAGGGGAGAAAACTCCCCCAGATCCTTCGCTTCCACTGCTTCCCGAGCGCGCCTGAGAGCGCGTCCACGTCGCCAGCGTGCACTCCGGCCACCTCCACCTCGCCAAGCACGTACGTCTTCCTCCACGACATCGACTACGTCCCCGCCGTCCTCTCCCTCGCCTGGGATCGCCAAGTCCGGCTACCTCACCGTCGTCCTCTTCCTCCCCTGCTTCGCGGACAGTAGCCCCGCCAGGTTCAGAGCTTGTCCGCGTCACCGCAGGCTCGTCTCCGTCGACCCCGTCGTGTCCTAGGGTGAGCTGGGTAACGCACCTCCCTATCCCATCCATTCCATGGCGTGTAGGCACCCGTAGGACTCGCCCGATCCGTGTCTTTGGCACGTTCGCAGTGCTCCGGCGAAGCCTGAAGATTATGTCGTGCGTATCTTTGTTGTAGCGCACCCGCGCGTCCCCGCGCTCCGGTTCTATCCTAGCCGCGTTCTCCTCGCTGCGCTGGCCTCGCCCGCGCAACTGCTCCCGCAGTGCAGCATCCCCGCGCGATCACCAGGCCTCGCCTAGCCCCATGTCTTAGCCACTGAGGTGAGCACGAGCTCGTCCTCGGGAGGGCCCGCACGCGCACATTCATTTGCTGCTCCGTTTGCACGCGTGCGACCTTACCCCCCATTCCGCACGCCCGCCGGTGCTCTGCAGCTGCAGAAGTCGCCACCGTTGCTTGCCGTCGACGCCGGAACTATGCTGCGCGTTCATGGCGTATCCAGGACCGGGATGCCCTCTGTTCAAAGTGTAATGCACCCCATCTTGATCACAAGGTGGGCTTGTAGCTCACTGGTTGCTCCCGCTCGCTCTGGTGCAATAAGTCTCGGGTTCGAGTCCCAGGCTCTGCAGTATTTTGCTGTGGTTTTTTTTCTTTTCATTGTGACACTGACGCCTCGGCCCCACCGGACATACACACACCCAGCCACGTGGCCCACGGCCCTACGAGTTAGTCTAACGGCTGGGTACAGCTTGGGTGCACCTAGCTTTTCCCCTCATGTCCTCTGTTTTATTCCAATTCGGAACATGCCAGATTTGACATATGCTGAGGTTTCCATTTTAGGCAGTAATTGTTTTTGCATAAATGTGGGGATTTTTCTACTGCAACCTACACATATTATATATGTTTTTGGAGTAGAAAAATCCCACCAATCCAGTGGTGGCATTAGTTTCTGCATTTGAGCAAGTTTGCATACATGTCATTTTACATCATGTTGCTGTTTTGTCTTTCATGTGTATATTTATGCAGATATGCTATGAGGTAGTTTTGCACATGAACATGCTCTTCATCATGCCTACTTGCTTCTGGAATCAAGCTCATGCCATGATATGTTTTATTTTGAGTTAAACAAGCTTGCAAACATACTATCATGAATATGTTTCTGTCATGACTTTAAATTCTACCAAGTCTGGAATCTGTTTATGTCACTTGCCATGTTTGCATTGATGCTATCATCATTTATGTAGGTTTCTGGAGCATGTTCACTAAGTGAGTTTTGTTAAGTGCATGTAGTACTAGCATGACATGTCTTTGTTTGCCCTTATATGTTCCTGTAGCATGTTGTTTGCTAGCTCTAAACATTGCTACCTGCTGTTGTTTATGCCATGTTCAGTATTTTCACTAAGTCTGTGAAGCTGATATCTTTTGCACTTTTGCCATGCTTGTTTGAACCTGTTATTGTGTGACCTAGCCATAGCTCAGTGTTCATATTTTGTGAAGCATCTCTTGTAGATCACTTCCATATGCTTTGTTCCTATGTTGGAGTGCAGTAGCTCAGTTTCTTGTTGCATTCTAGTTGGCATCATGCTGTTAGTCGCAGATTTGTGTCATTCTTGTTTCGTTTGCCATTTGCAAACCGTGCATCCGTTTCCGGTGATCTTTATATCGATTTCAACCAAAATCATCTCATCTTTCCAGCGGCATGCTCGGTTTTCCAAGTTGATGCCTTGTTCATCCTTCTCCTTCTGGAGCACGCATATGCATTGCTATCACATCTCGCATATCATGCCATGTATTGCATCATGTTGCTTGTGCATTTCCCGTGATTGATTGTTGGTCCTTTGCTTGTGTTCTTTCTTTGGGTAGAGCCGGGAGACGAGAACGCTTATGAGGAACCTGTTGAGAACGCTTCCGAGGATCAAGCTTTCGACAACTCTGAGAACCTTGCAGGCAAGATGACCATACCCTCGAAATCACTTCTATCTTTGCTTGCTAGTTGTTCGTTCTATTGCTATGCCGCGCTACCTACGACTTGCCAAATCATGCCTCCCATGTTGCCATGTCAAGCCTCTAACAATCCTTTCCTAGCAAACCATTGTTTGGCTAAGTTACCGCTTTTGCTCAGCCCTTCTTATAGCGTTGCTAGTTGCAGGTGAAGTTGAAGTTAGTTCCATGTTGGAACATGGATATTTTGGCATATCACAATGTCTCTTATTTAATTAATGCATCTATATATTTGGTAAAGGGTGGAAGGCTCGGCCTTATGCCTGGTGTTTTGTTCCACTCTTGCCGCCCTAGTTTCCGTCATACCGGTGTTATGTTCCTTGATTTTGTGTTCCTTACGCGGTTAGGTGATTTATGGGACCCCCTTGACAGTTTGCCTTGAATAAAACTCCTCCAGCAAGGCCCAACCTTGGTTTTACATTTGCCTACCTAAGCATTTTTCCCTTGGGTTTTCGCGAGCCCGAGGGTCATCTTTATTTTAACCCCCCCCCCGGGCCAGTGCTCCTCTGAGTGTTGGTCCAAACTAGAGCACCGTGCGGGACCGTCCCATGGCAACTTGGGTTACGTTGGTACCTGTACGCTTCGCTTATCCGGTGTGCCCTGAGAACGAGATATGTGCAGCTCCTATCGGGATTTGTCAGCACAGCCGGGTGGTCTTGCTGGTCTTGTTTTACCATTGTCGAAATGTCTTGTAAACCGGGATTCCGAGACTGATCGGGTCTTCCCGGGAGAAGGAATATCCTTCGTTAACCATGAGAGCTTATAATGGGCTAAGTTGGGACACCTTGCAGGGTATTATCTTTCGAAAGTCGTGCCCGCGGTTATGAGGCAGATGGGAAGTTGTGGGAGAGAGGCAGGCGGCGGTCAAACCGATGGCTCGCCTCCCGTTGAGCCTGCGCACCGAACTGCTGGCATGCCTACCAAAGTTTCACACAGCTACTTGCACGCCTCCCGATGACACTACACAGTGAGCACGCCTCCGTCAATTGACACACATGCACGCACGCCTCCCGGTCTGCCTGCATGGCGGACTGCTGGCATGCATCCCGTCAACCCACGCCTGCTCGCACGGCACACGGGTCGCGCGGCGACACGTATATTGTTTTTCTATTTGGATGATTAATGTTGCCGCTTTATTGCTTAACCGAAGCATGGCACGTATCCATTGTTGGTCCAATGCTCACAGTTCGAATAAATAATCCGTTTGGGATATTGGTTACCAATTATTAATAATCTTCCGTTTGTAATTAGATAAAGATTACATCAAAAATGGTCTCAAATTTGACAAAAAAAAGTACAATGCCACTTTGGATTGGTGTCCATATGACAACACGATAAGTTTCATGAACTTCAAATAAGTTTTGGATGTACTAGAATTTAAAACTCAAGATTCTCAATGTTTGAAATTTGTTGCATGAGGAGTAAACATGCACCCATTGAGACACATGTGTTTTTGCAATGCATTTAGGTGCACTGTCACGTGTGCATGTAGCTCAAATTTGATTTTTGCACATTATACCCGTAGAAAATCAATCAATTAATGTACTAAAACGTCTTAGTGATCTCTGTGATTTTTTCGAAATTAAAACGTCCCTCCTTTGGTAACATATGTTCACCGCGGGATAATTAATTTAACATGCATCGTAGTTGCGGTGGATTCGCGGTGTGTGTGTGTGGGTGTGCGCGTCTGGGGGTGGCGGGTGGCTCGCAGTACACTACAAGTTATGAGCCACCGTGTGGGTTGGCCGTTTTGTTAGGCAGGCCGGTGCCACATCAGAGTCGTGAAATCATTATTAAAAACATTACACAACCCTTTCATACATACATGTTTTGGCCACATGCAGTCGATGGTTGTCCTACACGACACTCGATACTCGCGTGTGACGCTTTCTGTGGGCCCGTGAGGTCGTCGTCCATCACTTTGACGAATAGCCGGCAGTGAGGTTAATTTGACCAGCAAGGTAGAATCTTTTTTTGTGTTATATGGTGGTATATAGTACGTGCCGAAGAGCTGGGAGGGGACTAGCATATATACTATACGTATGCCTCCGTGAACAAGTACACCTCACTCAGTATTGGGACTTTTCGGTTTCCGAGGCACGTGCCACATCAAAATTGTGAAATTGGCTATTCAAACATCACACAACACCTCTTTGGGCCACATGCATGCACGCGCTGGTTATCCTAGCTAGGACACTCACGTGTGACGCTTCCATCTGTGGGCCCACGAGGCCATCGTCGATGCATATGCATGCAACACTTTGACCTATATCGGGAGAGGTTAATTAATTTCACCATCAATGAGGCTTCTTTTGGGTTGTACATATTACAACAGGAGCATATAGTATGTGGTGAGGAGGGGGAAGGGGACCATCATATGTAGCACGCTTCATGAACCTCGCTCTGTGTGGGTGCATGGTTTACGGTTTTTGAGGCATGTGGCACACCAAAGTTGTTCAATTTGGGTATTCAACATATATATGTTTGGCCAACATGCAAAGTGGTGGTGGTTGTCCTCTCGCACCCACTTAAGCGGTTATCAGCGATATCGATGATTTCCATCTGTGGGCCCGCTTGGTCCACCACTACTTTTTGCCTGACAACAAGAGAGGTTAATTTGACTTAGGAGGGGATTATTATTTTTGCTTGTAATACGGTATATATATATATATAGGTCATGCTCTGGGATGACATGCATGATACAGTTTGAGCACACACACATGCACGTGTACACATGAATCCCTCCCATCGAATCGAAGTGGCTAGTACAACGACACGTCATGAACCGATCTCGCCTGTGTGGGGAGCTATTGTACAATTTATGACGCACACGCCACATCAATGTTGTGAAATGGTATTCAAACATGCATGCACGCATCACCTCCATATATATGCATGTAGTGGTTTCCTTCGAACGGTACACTCCCTCGCGTGGTTATCGGCAACAAGCCTATATATTCGTGGGCCCGCGTGGACATCCATGATCACCTTGACCAACAACAAGATAGGTTACCATGGCAGATTCTTCATTTGGTTCATGTTATCATAGTATAGGTCATGGTGAGATTCAGACCTAATTAAGTTTGAGCGCATATACTATGCACGCATGCATGCATGAATCCCCGTCGTTGGCTTGAAGTGTGGTGTAACATACATATGCATCGTCAACCTAACCCTCACTCAATGTGGGGATTTCTAGTTTGAAATCACGGTGCCACATCAAAGTTGTTCCATTGTTACTCAAAAACACACCTCTCCATACATATGTTTGGGCCACACACTGGTACGCGTCGGTGCTATACAAACGGTTTTTAACCCCTTTCTGCGACGGCATTTGGAACCGTCTCCTAGTGAGTGACGGCGATAGGGTGTCCTTCCCACATGACCCAGAAACCGTCGAGGATAGGGAGCCTTGATGCATACAGTTGTCCCTATATAACCGTTTCCAATATCTCTAATATCCCAAACGCTTCATCCTTGCTACTCATTTGTGCTCGCATTGCCATCGCAGTCGAAGTTTTTTGGTTCTACCTAAATCTAGGCAGATTCCAGGCACGGGAGTTTTCCAGGCAGGCATGGGAGTTTTACGATGCCTGGCACATCACAAACAGTTCATGATTATAAACTGTGTACGATAGGTAGACAATCACACACATTTAGTTTTCCCGCATCGTATGCGATAGTGTCTGACATCACACACGCTTTGCAAATGACAACTGTGTGCATTGTTACACACGTTTCCTCAACATGAACCGTGTCGGATTATGATGTATATCGCACATGCTGTGCTTTATTAACCGTGTGCGCCGTAATGACCTGCAGACCGTAATTTCGCCCTAATTTAATTGTTGCTATTTAAAATTGTACCTAATTTAAACTTAAAAGTAGGCTTTAGCTTTATTCATATCCATCAGGTTCAAACAACCAATGCATTATTCGATTCACAGGTACATATGTTTAAGAATTACATAAGCACCAAATAAAGAATGATGAACCAGGGTTCTATACTTGTAGTATTACAGATGGTAAAGAAAGAGGCGACAAACATTCCGGTTGCTGAACAAGGTGAAGCGGAATGACCCTATTGTGCTCTCCTGGATGCAAAAGGCATGCAGGACTCTAGTCCAACCCCTTGCGATGGCCGGCCGCCAATCATGTAGTTTGAGAGGTAATCTTGAGTAAACTGCTTCAGGATCCACTGCAAAGGAAAAAAAAGATTCAGACATTGTCATCTAACACAAGTCATTACGGGTAGTAAAAAGAAGGCTACATGGTTCTTACTTACCATCCTGCAGTTCACTGTTGTCTTGCATAAAGTGTAAACAATTGGTTCGATTGACGTCTTTGGACCCATTTTAATAACGATCTTTATCAGTTTCCTCACTTGATGCTAGTTCATGAATATCTCATTGCCCCAGAAAGGGTCGAAGTGTGGAACTTTGGCAATGATATATGTACCTATCGAGGATATACCCCGCGGTATGACCCGGCCGGAAATATGACCCGTCCAGACTAGGCGGCTCACCAGAGACCCGGCTGACACTTGGCGACTCACTGGAGACCCGCCCGAGCCTCGGCAACCTATTAGTGACCCGGCGGGTGGGTCAGACGATCGACAAGACCCAACGGCCCAGAAGGCGACTCGTGGGAAGGCCAGCTTATGTTCTCGTGGGTTGGCTTAAGAGGAAAGGCATGAGGAATATTTTCCTTACAAGGAAGCAAGACCCGGACTTGTATCTGGCTTGTATTACAAGATAGACTAGTCCTAATCCTGGTAGGACTCCACATGTAACCCACCACTCCAACTTATATAAGGAGGGGCAGGGCACCCCAAGAAGGGGGCGAGAAATAATCTTGAGGGCTGGACACAACTAGAGGAGAGCCGACTTACACAACAACTCCCTCATGAGCATATTGAATAAGACCTAGCCACAAACAGCATGTAGGGTTATTACCGGATGATGTTTCCCGGGGCCCGAAGCTGTCGAAATCTTGTCTCGTGTGCTAATCCGCTTCGACGATCTACACGCGTCTCTCATCCCGATCAACCCCACTCAAGCTACCACATAGATGTGTTGGCCTCACGACTAAGTCCTCACACTAGGACATCTGCCGTGACAAATCCACGACAGTTGGCGCCCACCGTGGGACCAGGCGCACGGTGGTGTTGAGTTCTTGGAGGGATCTCTCTCAGGGATTGAGCAGTTTGCAATTTTCCGGCTGAATAAAAACCGGCGTGGTAGGATTCATATCAACTGCGAGTTCGTCAATCAATATTGAAGAAATTTTTAGCGGGGGTGTGTATGAGATTAAGATCAAGAGAGTTTAAAGTTGCATCTATGCATCGCCACGACCTATGATTGGCCAAGGCTGGTAAGAGATGATTTCGTCTACACACCGATCCCTCCTGAAGTCTACCGAGTCTGACAAGAGATCGGTTTCGTTAAAAACAAACCGCTGCCTCATGTGATCTGGAAAAGCTAGCAGGTTCTGTTAACCAAAACGGAGGTGTCAATGCAATCCACGTCTGAATCAATTATTTGTAAGTTTTAGTACTGCATCAAGAGAAGGAATCGGCCGCTGGTTCATATTTGGTTTCAAGGGATCGAGATTCCAGGCCGCTCAATGCTCAGGACCAACCAGCTGCCATGTGAAGATCAGAACCTTGACACGGGGATAGACTAAGGGCTTGGACTCTACTTCTGCTGACTCACATCGCTGCTATGGTTTGTCTTTGCCGGCTTGCTTCGCTGCCATGGTCCATGTCAAGTCGCCGTCACCATGGAGAACCGCCTCACCCTGCAATGAGCCGTTTCTGTCATCGATGACCTTGAACGCCTCCGGCCCATTTCGAGTCGCCCTCGACTCGGCGGCCTTACTCCGAGTCACTTTCGACTCCAAATTTTCCTCGGCCTCTGCTGCTGCCGAGCAGCCATGGCTGCCCAGTGACCTTCGCAACAGCAAGCCAGCCTTTGCCAGTTTTCATGCGACCCCGGTCGAGCCGCCGCCGCGGTGGTCCTTCACGGACACACCTCTGCTGCCAGTTCGCTTCTTTGTGTAAGCCGCCGCCGTCAGAGGGCCGCCGCTGGTTCATGCCCTCACCACTCCCGCCGAGCCGCCGTTCGTTCTGCATCGCTATTGTGGCCACGGCCAGCCTGCGTCCAAGTCGTATTGAGCCGCTGTTCCACCTCAATCTGCTGCGGCCCAGCCTGCGTCACGCGCATCTTCTGCTCGGACAGCAGGATAAGAAAAAAAATGTTTTATCTAGCACATGTGAGATCTACAGAATAACTTAGCACATGCACTTGAATCAAGTGTCCACAGTGCCTCATAGACGGAAAAGTCAAAACCTGATGGATTCCCATGCTTTTCCATGTAAAGAGCCCTCAACTACTACTCCTTACTAGCAAAATTCCAAGGAAGTATAACTACTATATATACATGGAGGGAGTACAATCACTATACATGCATGAACTCCCGACTTACCGCAAGATGCAGACTACTTCTCATGCGAGCCACTGCTCCACATGCAGCCATCCTGGCTCACCCTTGTTCTACTTTGGCCACGCCCTCCGCCGGCGCCAGTCCGCCTTATGGTCCCGCGTCCGCCTGGGCTTGGTTGTGCTCTGCTCCGCGCCTTGCCCCACGTTGCTCCCGCAAGTTCCTCTGCCATCTGAAGAAAAAGACAGCAGCACAGGAAAAGAAGGGAGCACTGCATGTATAAAAAAATCAGCCATGCAGTGTGTGGAGCTACTGACTCAGAAGTGCAAGAGCTGTAGAGGCCACGTTCAGCCGCCTCTGCCGTGTTGAGCCGCCGGGAGTCACTGGTCTGCCTGAACCACTAGGACTATATTGAGTCGCTGGTCTGCCTGAACCACCGGGACTATATTGAGTCGCCGGTCTGCCTGAACCGCCGGACTATATTGAGTCGCCGGTCTGCCTGAGCCGCCTCTGTCGCGATGAACGGATCATCTGTCGTCTGAACAAATCAGGTGATATCCATTTAAATTTATCTTATTAGCACATATTGTTTTTTCTCAAAGAACAGTTTATCTTTGCCTTGGTCTGCAATATTGTTTACGCAGGACAATTGTTCATTGCAAGAGCGATGGTTGTGTCATGGATGTATAGCTCGCGCCACCATTATCGTGCACTAGCATCTGACCGTGCCGTGATGCTCGACGAATATATGTGCAAACCGCCGTTTTTACGGCCCAATTTACATCAACATGACGTGGTTGACTCGCCCGTCTGCGCAGCTTACCGCGCCTGCGATTGACTTGCCCGTCCGCGCTGGCTTACAACGCCGCGGCCGGCTCACCCATGATTGATTTCAGCTTCACCGTGGTGATCATAAATTCCGCGGTGGATAATTTCTGGCTTGACATATTAGGTGAAATCCATCCATTATATTTTTATATTACATATTGCTTTCTTTAAAAAGAGCAATTACTCTGGCTTGCAAGTTCTCCAATGCAGGACAAGTTGTCTATTGCAAAAGGGACTATTATATCACTGAGTTGTTGAATGACTCATACAGGTTTATATCACGGTCAAATATGGAGAATCTCAAGACAACTCCTTGAGTCGTCTTAAGACTCGGGGGCTACTATGACATGACTCAACAAATCTTGCCAGTTCCAGCAGATTCAAGAACTCCGGGTCATTGGAGGGAAGATAACCCGGTCCCGGAGGTTACTGCTATAGTGATGAAAATTTAAAGGCCGTCAGAAATATTCCGGCTTAAAATGAGGGATTCCGGTTTAAAACCCGGCTTAAGGGAAAATTGTCTCTCACAAAGCTTTGAAGCTCTCAATATCCGGTTTGCAATTCTGGTTCAAAAAGAATTCATCTCTCGCAAGTTCGAGTTCTTAGAAAAATTAAAGGTTGCCAAAGAGAACTTGCTGGCATGATGCGCGGTTCAAACATGCGTATCCTCCCTTATTGGCTTATCATATCATTGGTCACTTGGGGGCTTCCTGCTCTCTGAGCATAGCTGTGATTACCCTCTTGATCTGGCTTACACGCCTTGTTAAATTACTTGGGGGCATCCTGCTCATTGAGCATATAGCTATGACTACCCTATTGATTCGGCTTATACGCCTTCTTACAAATCACTTGGGGGCTTATTGCCCAAGATTACCAAAGAGAACTTGTTATAATGAACAGTCCAAAGGATTGTAGAATGGAGAGCTCCACCCCACCGTAACCCTAACCGCCATCCTCCGGTGATCTCCACCTCCCACTGTGGAAATCACCATCCAACCCACCCATTCTCTCCGGCATTCTAGTTTACCCCCTTAGGGTTTCATCTCGATGGCGGTCCAGGCTTCCATTGCTCTTGGTTTTGATTTTTCTCATGGGATGGGTCTCGCGCAAGAGATCTGGCGATCCATGAGGCGCACGGTTCACCCCAATGATAGCTCTGGTCATTTCATCATGGTGGTCTCTTTTGCAAGGCATAATTTCCGCCTAACTGAGGAGAATGTTGCCCTAGCTCTTGAGGCGGCGATCGGGGGTTATTGTTCTTCATTGAAGGTATCATGTTTATGTGATCGTGCTCGCTCCTTTCATGTCTCATGCAAAGAGGTTGGTTTTTTCATCTTGCATCAACGCAACCATGTTTGCCCACAATTCAAGTGTCATTTTCATCTTTGGGTCATGGAGGTCCAGATTGGACCAAGGAGTTTAGATCTTGGCAAATTGAATGCAATGATGAATGGATTCTAGTCAGCCCTTCTAAGCGTAGAGCACGTCTAGGCCTAGCTGCAATGATGCATGCCCCTGCAAAATCTTCTTTGCGTTCTAAGGATGGAATTCATCCTCGCAAAAATTTGCGCTTTGCAACTTTTCTTAATTATGATGCATGCAAAGGATATCATTACAATGCTACTGCTGAGGACATTCTTACAGTCCAGCAAGATGCGGGTTATACACTCGATCACCAGGAATTGATAGTTTCAAATGGCAGTTCTTTGTCTAATGATCAAGTTTCACAAGTTGTTAGATCGCCGCCGATGGCTAGCTCACCGGTGCCGAAGTTGAGATTACAGTTTGGGTCCGTTTCGCCAGCTGTCCGTCCTTCTCGGGATACAGTTCCAGATCATAACCGTAGGATAATCTTCTCGCCCGATATTGTTTCTGCCACCTTTCCTTCAATGGGCTCTAGTCAAAACCCTCTAGTCCTATCGGATGATGACTCGGATGATGACTCAGATGATGATGGGCCTTGTCCTATTGTTCCTTCTCCTCCTTTGGGCCGCAATTCACCAGCCAGCCCGGTTCAATCGCCACCCAAGTCTCCGGTGGAAATTGTTCGTGACCTCCAGGATTTGGATGAAGTGATTGAAGAAATTGCTGCACAAGTTTGGGATTGTCCACGTTGCTTGGGCATGGGGCATACGTTGGATCGATGCATGAACGAGGTACGGTGTCGTCGTTGCTTCCGGCTCGGTCATGTTAAAAAAGGTTGCACGAGATCACCCCCCCCCCCCCAATTTAAAGATTTGGGTTCCCAAACAGAACAGCCCAACTACCAATCTCGAGTCTCGCGCCTTCAAGCATAACCCGGACTCTTCGTGCTCCCAAACAGTGGAAAGATCCCCTGCCAAAAACCCTGCCTCTCCTGCTCTGCAGTCTGGTTATTCCACGCCTCCCCCATCAAACCGCACGCCTCCCAATAGCTTTACTCCGCCTCCATCGTCCATGGCGAACTATGAGCTCGACCCACGGAGGTTCTTGCCGGCGGGTCATGACATCGTGGATGCTGGCCCGCACCGGCTGCCATGTACGTTCTACACGCCGGCCCGCTCGCCTCCCCGCCGCCATGAATCCTACATGGTGGGGATTGTCGAGCCCATACCTCAGCAGGAGGATGTGCCTCTCCTCCGTCAGCAGGTCAGGGATTTCATAACCGATGAGCTTCAACTGCCAGTTCTTTCCTCCCAGACGTGGTTTCAGGGTGTCGCCCTGTATCAAATGCAAGACCCAGTTATTCGTAGCGCCCTAGTTAATCATGCTCCATGGCCGCTTGGTTTAGATCAGCATGGTCAGGAGATCTTTGTTAGATTTATAAACCATGATGATGGGGACGGATTTTGAGCGTTACAAGGGCACAGAACCGGTTGGCTCATGTTTATTGGTGTCCCTTTAGATTATCGCAATGAAGAGATCTTGTCTGAGGTTGTTGGAACTTTCGGACAATTCCATTACTGGAATCATGAGGATGATCGTCTTGTCTGTTCTCTGTTCTATGCATCTTTTCCTGATAATTTGCTGGTTCCAAGAGATGTTGTCTTCCGCAAGTTTGCTAATGTTGGAGGTGTTGTTGTCTCTTGGACTGCCTCTTGCAACATTTTAACCACCTCTTTTGCTGAACAACTTCCCCAATATGAAGATGTAATGCCCATTGATGGGAATCCTCATCCAATGCCTGGCCAGCTTCAGCCTGTGGAAAATTTCTGGGCAGTGCCACCTTACCCAGCTCTTGGTTGGAATGATATCCCACAACCTTGGCAGCATGATCAGCCGCAGTAGCAACAGCCTGAGCAGCTGGAGGGATGGGGTGCTTGGAATGAACCAGTTGAGGAGCAGGCTGTGGAGCAGCCACAGGTGCAGCAAGATCAAGCTTCCATGGTTTTAAACCCTTCAATGGGCTCCAATGATTCTTCCCAGTAGAACATCCAATTTGTGGTTGATGGGCCTCCATTGAACCAGGTTCAGGTGATTGAGCCAGTGCTGGAGGGAGATGGGCCTGTTGGCCCAATAATTCAGCTGGAGGCAGTTGCTGTGGAGGTGGTTGCTGGCCTATTGCAGCCCCTTAATGTGCCTGCTGAAGATATTATGGTTCATGATGTCCATAATGATAATGAGGTTAATGTCCAGGTGAATGAAAACCAGATTTTGGAGGCTCCAGCTGTGATTGAGAAAAATAGCAACCTTGCCATTGTGCCATACCAACCTCCTCTTCAACCACCTCTCTTCGTTGGTGCTGCTAGGGTTGTGTATGGGCCTGTTCTTCCACCTGCAATGATATGGCAGAGAGCTTTTGAGTCTCTATTGCCCTCTTTTCTGACTTCATAAATGCCCAAGCAAATGCCATTTGTGTTAGACAGTGTTTTCCGTGAAGAGATCTTGGCTCCAAGCTTTCCCTGAGGATATGCACTTTTCTTGGCCACCTGCTCTGTTGCATAAGGAGTTGTAGCCATTGCCTCGGCTGCCCTCTCCTCCCAGTTGCATGCAAGTTGACTTTTGATGTTGACACAACCAACATTCCTGCACCAGAAGGGTCTGTAGACAGTGCACAAGTTTCACTTCCTTTTGTTAGTGTCTCTGTTGTTGCTAAGAAGAAAGGCAGAAGGCCTAAATCTCTGATGGCTCCAAGGACTGACTTCTCTGACAGAAGAATGACTAGGAGCGCTACCAAGTTGCAGGGTTATAAACCCACGTGTGCAATTCCAGTCAAGCCCCGACCACCAAGACAACCATGTGCGAAGAAGCCCAAGCTTCAGGAGGCGAATGCTCAGCAGACCAGTCCCATGGCGTCAGAAGCAAGCCCTGCACCTATTCCTCTCCAGGTTATGCAGAATCTGGGTGCTTCTCTAGGCATCCCTCCTGAGAAGTTAACTGTGGAGCAGCTTATGGCTGAGCCCAAACAGTCCCAACACAATGATGTGCCCAATGATGAGTGATTTATGTTGTCTTATTATAGGGAGGCAGGCCCTTTGTCCTGCCATTTATTTTCTTTTGGGTTTGCTACTTGCTCTTTCAGACTTGTGTGGCTGTTTAGTGGACTTAGGGATTCTCTGAACTATCTTATGCAGTCTTCTAGTTATGATGTGTGCCAGTATTATTATGTGATGTTGTGCTTGTTCTCTTTCTACGCATTGTTTTACAATGAGTACACACTCTAATAAGGACTGGAAAGTGCTCTGCTGGAATGTCAGAGGGCTTAATTTTGAAGTTAGGCAGAGGGCTATGAGAGCTAAAATTGAGGAAAGCCAATGCTTTGTTGTTTGCTTACAGGAAACTAAATGTGATTTCTTTGATCAAAGATCTATTAGGAAGTTTTGCCCTAAAAGGTTTGACAATTTTGTGTACTCTCCTTCTGTGGGTGCCTCTGGTGGGATTATTGTTTTATGGTGCTCATCTGCTTTAGTTGGTGCTCTGATTGATTTGCAAAGCTATGGTATCATCATAAATTTCACTTCCACACAAAATAACCAAACTTGGACTTTGGTTAATGTTTATGGACCATGCCAGGGAGAGCTTAGTGATGATTTTGTGCATTGGTTATATCATATTCAAATCCCACAAGATGATCTCTGGTTATTCTTAGGAGATTTTAATTTCATCAGATCAATGGAGAATAGAAATATGCCAGGAGGTGACATTAATGATATGTTTATTTTCAATGAAATCATTGGGAACCTGGGTCTTATTGAGCTACCTTAAAGGAAGATCATACACTTGGTCAAATATGCAGGAATCTCCACTTTTGGAGCAGCTGGATTGGTTTTTTACAACACCTACTTGGACTGGTGAATACCCTAATACCATGGTTTACCCTCTTGCCAAGACTACCTCTGATCATGTGCCTTGTGTGGTCTCTATCTCCACCTCCATACCCAAAGCTAAGATTTTTCATTTTGAGAACTACTGGGTGGACATGCCTGGGTTCATGGAGTGTTTTCAGATCTCTTGGTCTGCTCCCACAAGGAAAACAAATTATGTTGCCATCCTTACTGAAAAGTTTAAAAGGTTAAGGACAGATCTTAAGAAATGGCACACAGGTTTATCCAGACTGAAGCTCCTGATGAATGCCTGTAATGCAGTTATCCTTGCCTTTGACAACTTAGAAGAGCAAAGGCCTCTGTCTAGGCCTAAATTTAACTTCAGAATGATTGTCAAATTACATTTGGAGGAGCTTCTTCATCTGCAGTACATTTATTGGAAGGAAAGATGCACCATCAGATGGATAAAAGTGGGAGAGGAAAACTCCAAGTTTTTTCAAGCAATGGCAACAAAGAGATTTAGAAGGAATTATATTTCCAGCTTAATTAATGATGATGGTTTGACATTATCCTCTCATAACGAAATGGCTGGACTTCTTTGGTCTTCATATAAGGATAGGATGGGAGTTTCATGTGGAATTGACATGTTGCTTGATCTTGAGAATTTGATCCAGCCTGTCCCTGGACTTAAGGGTTTATCTGGGCCTTTTACAGATGATGAAATAAATGAGGTTTTAAAGCATTTACCTCTTGACAGAGCACCTGGACTAGATGGATTTACTGGCTTGTTTGTTAAGAAGTGTTGGCTTATAATCAAGGACGATTTCCTCAAGCTAATCTCTGACTTCTATGAAGAAAAAATTTCTTTGCAGAGTATTAATGGATCTCTGGTGACACTTATTCCCAAAATCCTCTCTCCTGAAGGACCAAATGATTATAGGCCAATCTCTCTCACAAATACTTGTCTCAAGTTTCTCACTAAACTCCTGGCAAATAAACTACAGAAAGTCATCCTCACATGCATCCATAAAAATCAATATGGTTTCCTTAAATCAAGGTCTATACAGGATTGCATTGCTTGGAGTTTGGAATACATTCATCAGTGTCATCAGTCTAAAAGACCAATCCTTATTCTCAAGCTTGACTTTGCTAAAGCTTTTGACACTGTTGAACATGACTTGATTCTGCTTATGTTAAAATACAAGGGTTTTGATGCAAAATGGATAGGCTGGGTTAAGGAACTCCTCTCATCTGGATCTTCTTCCATCCTTCTAAATGGTATACCTGGCAAGCAATTCAACTGCAAGAGAGGTGTAAGGCAAGGAGACCCTCTGTCACCTCTTCTTTTTGTTATTGTTGCTGATCTACTTCAATCTGTGGTTAACCAAATGCTCCAGCAAGGTTTACTTACTCTCCCAATACCATTTAATGACCCAGATTTCTCAATAGTTCAGTATGCAGATGATAGCTTGTTGATCATTCAAGCTGATGAGGGTCAGCTGCTTGCTCTCAAGAATATGTTGACTGCTTTCTCTAAATCAACTGGTTTAAAAGTCAATTTCCAGAAGTCTTGTATCCTGCCCATCAATGTATCACAGGAGGAAACCATCAGATTGGCTGCAATTTTTGGATGTCAGGTTGGGTCTCTCCCTTTTACCTACCTGGGACTGTCTGTGGGCACCACCAAACCCAGGGTACAGGACCTTGTGCCTATTGTGGACAGAGTTGAAAGGAGACTCTCTGCTAGTTCCTCCCTACTCTCCCAAGGTGCCAGATTGCAACTGCTGCTCTCAGTCATTTCCTCCATGCCCATCTATTTCCTTTGCAGTCTTAGCTTACCAGCTGCTATTATTAAGCAACTTGAGAGAATAATGAGGCAATGTTTATGGAGAGGAGATTCTGATACCCCCAAACAATCTTTAGCAGCCTGGCCAATGGTTTGTAAGCCAAAAGATAAAGGGGGCATGGGGATCATCAACCTTGCAATTCAGAATAAGGCCTTGCTCACTAACACTTACACAAGTTTTATAATAGGGCCGATATACCTTGGGTCTCTCTAATTTGGGACACTTATTACAATGGAGTGGTTCCTCATGCAACTGTTCAGTGTGGATCTTCATGGTGGAGAGACATCATGAAGTTAAATGATGTTTATAGAGCTCATTGTATTATCACAATCAATGATGGAAATAGTTCTCTGTTTTGGCATGACAAATGGAGCTTGGGAGGTAGGCACCTGCCAATTAAGGAGAGATTTCCCAGACTCTTTTCCTTTTCTCTTGATGACAAGATATCTGTCAGGGATTTCATTGAGGACTTTGATATTGGCACATTTTTTCAATTGCCACTCTCTCATGAAACAATGGATGAGTTGGTTTCCCTTAATTCTGCCTTATCAGGCTTGCAAAGAAGACCCAATGAACCTGACGCCTGGTCTTGGACACCTGGAAAAGGTCCATACTCTGCCAAGAGTTATTATACATTGGCCCATGCACATTTACCTGATGATGATCCCTGTAAATGGATATGGAGGAGCAGGTGCATTATGAAAATCAAGGTTTTTGCTTGGTTGGTGCTGAATGATAGGCTCAATACGAGAGATATGCTTTTGAGAAGGCATTGGACAACTGAGGAAGATGACAACCTATGCCCTATGTGTGTGGCTGAATTGCATGAGGACAGAGATCATCTCTTCTTCAAGTGTACCTTCAGCATCAGAGTTTGGAATTACCTGCAGATTACCTGGTATGCAGGGTTAACTCCTCGAGAGTGCATTATGGCTGCCAAGAGAAGTTTTCAGCATCCTTTCTTCTTTGAGGTGGTTTATCTTGCTGCCTGGAGCATTTGGACCACGAGGAATGATAGGATCTTCAGGCATATCAGGCCAACCTTCGGCAGCTGGAAAGCCAAGTTCATCCATGACATAACCCTACATTCTCACACTACTGGAATCAGCTATTTTGCCGTCTGCCACGGCGGACGGCAAAGGCACGAACGGCGGACGGCAAAGGCTTTTGCCGTCAGCCGCGGACGGCAACAGGCTCCGGCAAAGTAGGCTACGGTAAACAGCTACTTTGCCGTCTGCTTCCTGGCGGCTGACGGCAAAGGCCCTTTGCCGTCCGCCGCGGACGGCAAAGAGGGCGGACGGCAATAATTGTGCCTTCAGTCCGTTAAGTGGCTAACGGCAGGCCTTTGCCGTCCGCCGCGGACGGCAAACTTTCTAGTGCCTTTGCCGTCTGCCATATGATGTCATCTACACGTCACTACATGGCAGGCCTTTGCCATCCGCCGCTGACGGCAAACTCTTTTACTCTTTGCCGTCTGCCACTGTAGGCAAATTGACCAAATGGGTCAGCTCCCAGGAAGCACAGCTGGATGCCACGTGGCCTCTTTGCCGTCCGCTGCAGACGGATCAAGCCTTCGATCAAGCCCCTCCTTCCCCAATGGATCAATGCTCTGCCTTGATCTTGTAGCATCTCCTTTTGTATATTTATATATATTTTTTGTACATGTACAGGTAGGTTTTTTGTTTTCATAGATAGACTTTGCTAGTTTTACTTTCATGTAAAGACTTGGGCCTATTTTAATAAAAGGTTGTGGGGCTTTTGCCTCACAGTATTCAGCCAAAAAAATGAACAGTCCAAACATAGGTAACCTGCCTTGATGGCTTTGTTGAGAAAATCACTTGGGGGCTTCCTGTTTAATGAACATAGCCTTATTTACCCTTTTGATTGGCATGGACGCCAGGTGTATTCACCAACAATCCGGGTTATCCTGCCTATGTATGCCTGCCACTCCGACCAGGTAATCCTTGAATGACTCGCTGAACTTTTGACAGTCAATCTTAAAAAGACCCTGAACTTGTCAAAGTTAAAACGGTGATTGGTCATGTGAGGCCCGGCTTACAGGTTTGAATAAAGGTATAACTCAGTGGCTGTGCGGCCCTTGAAAAGCACTTGATATTGAGGCTTGGCAGCCTATGAAGGCCTTGTTTTTCTGATTTGAATTTGCTTTGAACATTTTTGAGTTCATCTTGTGTACCGTATTGACATATGGTTTAAAATTGGTTCAGGCCATGTTGCCTTGATCCTTATGATTCATATTTGAATTTATCCGGAGTTTTGATAACCCAGTCTGGCTTTGGACGATAAGTCGCCAGTATACTTTGATTGTGCACTTGGAGTTCTGCGCTCTAAGTCTTTGGGTTGTTACCCTTGCTGCATATGGCGTTGTAAGCCGGCAGTATGAACTGATTTCACAGGCCATGTAGCCTTGATTATATGACTCGTCATTGAGCATCTTTGGGTTTGATAACCTGCCCTGATAGCAGACTTTAAGTCGCCAGGATATTTTGCCTTGAGCAATCAAAATGATGATATTTCATGACTCCGGGTTGATACTGGCTCCAGATTATAATTATCAAGGCATCACCATGATATTAATCTACAGGTATGTCTTTCAGTAATGGTATGATAATTTTGGGTTTGATAAACCGCCCTGGCTATGGACTTTAAGTCGTCAGTATACTTTGGATTGCACAATTGGGATTATGCGCTTATGAATACTTGGGTTGTCACCCTCACTGAATGTGATGATGTAAGCTAGCAATTTGAGCCAATTTTCCAGGTATATTGTTAAATTGTTTGGATGAATATGCGAGGTTTGATAACCCGCCCTGGCTTTGACGTTAAGTCGCTAGTATATTTTGGATTGCGCCATTGGAATCATGCGCTTATAAATTTTTGGGTTATCACCCTCACTGGATATGGTGATGTAAGCCAGTAGTATAAATTAATTCTATAGGTATGTTTTCCTGGTTATATAAGTACGCGAGGTTTGATAACCCGCCATGGCTTTGGACTTTAAGTCGCCAGTATATTTTGGCTTGAATGGCCTTAATTTTAGCCTTTTCTATAATTGCATAAGACTATTATGTTTGGGTTGTTACCCGCCCTGGCTTTAAGTCGCCAGGGCATATGTTGTTTAAACTTTGTGTAGGACATGCAGAGCTTTACACATAAGTGAGAATACTGCTGTTGCTCATATGAATCATTGCGTTTAAACCCATCAGCTGGCTATCTGAAGATATCGCCGGGTTATCCAACTCTGAGTTATATTGCTCAATATTGACTTTATGGAGGCTATAAGCCGCCAAAGTGATCTTTCCAAAAATTGGACATGACTATGAGCTACCATGGATGGGTTCTCAGTTCTTGATTTTTACAAAGGCTATAAGCCGTCGGGTTAGAAAAATCATGGATTACAGTGGATGCGCATTAAGTCGCCGTCGGCCAAGAGCCGACGGGTATTTAACTCCGAATTATATTATTCAAATCTTGAATAGCCAACATGGCTGGATTTTTATTATTATCAATAACCAGTATTATGATTAAGGTTTTCAAAGCTGCTTCAGAGCAATGACTATTGTTCTTTCATCCAAAAATACCAGCTCACGGCAGAGAGCATGGTCTAATATTGATATGCAAGAGTTTCAGCAATATTATCTGGACAATGTATATGATTTTATTTACAATGGAAGGAATAGTCCCGAGTCGCTGCAGGCTTATGACCCAGCACTTAGGGGCTACATTATTCAAATCATGATTATATCAAATATGGAAGTCCCATGTCGCTGCAAGCATGCACCATGACACTTCGGGGCTAATGCAAGGTAATTTTTTACTCGCCTTATTGAAGACTCGACTCATCACATCGTAAAGAGCCGGCCCTTGGGGGATACTAATTGCTCCTGTTAAAAATTCAAAGTACACAAGCCTTAATCCATTATATTGAAGGGTCCACTGGTCAGTCGGTAGAGCACAAGGCTCTTAGCCTTATGGTCGTGGGTTCGAGCCCCACGGTGGGGGCTACATCATATGATGTTATTTTCAATGAAGTATATATAAAGTCCCAGCTCAGTATTATCTTACTGAGCCGGCCCTTGGGGGCTACACGTTGCTGCTCAAGTCTACATGATCATATCTACAAAGTCCCTGCTCATTATTGCATAATGACCCGGCACTTGGGGGCTACACATGGGAAGTACAAAATGGTTAGTTTATGATTGCTGACCTACATGAACAAACCAGATTTCTGCAAAGTTACAGTATTAATATGGAAGCATGTCTTAAGTTGTTACTACGCTCCCTTCTTAAGACTTGGAGGCTACAAGTGATATGAATATAAGGGAGGTGCATTTTCAAGCTTGATGTTAGCAACAATTATGACCCGGTGCTATCAATATTTACAAACAGGCAATTTTGGCAATGATAGACCGGCAAGTTCTACATCTTCAAGACGGCTAAAAATCAGATGAGTATTTCAAGACCAATATTTTTGTTAAGCAGCGGGAGCTAAATCAAATGAATTATTCTACATAATATTTTCCTGTGAGAAACCAATGTCAGCAAATTGATTATGAAGCTGGCCTATTGACCCAGATTTTCTAGAAGAAGGAAATGACAAGGACTTAAGGATGATCATGTGCCGGCTTACAAGAATATTTAACCCGGAGCACAACCTGTCAAATTTGTTCTTGTGTTTATGTTGCAGGATCAGTTTAACATGGATAAATCCAAATTAAACTAGGGGCTAATGTCAGGGATATACCCCGCGGTATGACCCGGCCGGAAATATGACCCGGCCGAACTTGGCGGCTCACCAGAGACCTGGCTAACACTTGGCGACTCACTGGAGACCCGCCCGAGCCTCGGCAACCTATTAGTGACTCAGCGGGTGGGTCAGACGATCGACAAGACCCAACGGCCCAGAAGGCGACTCGTGGGAAGGCCGGCTTATGTTCTGGTGGGCCGGCTTAAGAGGAAAGGCATGAGGAATATTTTCCTTACAAGGAAGCAAGACCCGGACTTGTATCAGGCTTGTATTACAAGATAGACTAGTCCTAATCCTGGTAGGACTCCACATGTAACCCACCCCTCCAACTTATATAAGGAGGGGCAGGGCACCCCAAGAGGGTGGCGAGAAATAATCTTGAGCGCTAGACACAACTAGAGGAGAGCGGGCTTACACAGCAACTCCCTCATGAGCATATTGATTAAGACCTAGCCACAAACAGCATGTAGGGTTATTACCGGATGATGTTTCCCGGGGCCCGAAGCTGTCTAAATCTTGTCTCTTGTGCTAATCCACTTCGACGATCTACACACATCTCTCATCCTGATCAACCCCTCTCAAGCTACCACATAGATGTGTTGGCCTCACGAGTCCTCACACTAGGACATCTGCCATGACAAATCCACGACAGTACCTAAAAGCACCAAGTTAATATTAGAAGCTAAACAACAATTGAAAAATGATGTAGTACAACACTCCCTCCATCCCATTATATAAGATTTTATTACGTGTATATCTAGACATCATTAGAATATTAAGGTAACACTCTTCCTTATTGCTATGTAGCCTGGGATTGCATATTTAGTCATTCAGTACAATGTATGTTGCTATGTAGCCTCAGATATATTAAATATGGCCCTAGTTAACATACTAATAAATGGGTTACAGATATATTCAATGAAATGTCCGATTCGACGATTAATCCCTTATCAGCCCCAGGCTATATGGTACCAGCTATCGATATCCTGAACAGTGAGTACATATAAGCAATGCGATGAAACTAACCTCGATGGAAAACAACACTGTTCTCAATATTGTCCTGCATGAGTACATATAAAGGCATGTTAAGCACAACAGGCTAAACATCAACCAAATATATCCATGGTAGACAACATAATCTACAAATGATAGCTTCAGTGTGCAGGCTTAAGCACACTAGTTAAGCAAAACAAGAAGTGGAAAGGTGTGCTAACTGCATCAGGCATAACATTTAAAAACAAGCAAATAGTCATTCAAACTGGTATTGTGCAGGTCTAAAGTACACTAGTTATTGTTAAAAAACGAAAAGGCATGTTAACTGCAATATCCTTAACAGCAACCAAATATCGTAATTCATAGTGGTATTGTTGAAACTGTTATTGATGAAATTGAACTGCACGGCAAATAGTTGCACATATAGAGTTTCACATTGTGAAGAACTGAAATAAACAAGTCCTAAGGCCATCTCTAGCCGATCCTTTAAAATTTAAAGGACTAAAACCCTTAGTGGATATATATATATATACACTCCAGCAATTTTTGGCCTTTTCTAGTCGATCCCCTAAACTTAACGTTGTAAGCTTCAATTTGATCAAGTTCAAAGCAGGTTCAACTGAAAGTAGCGTGCATTCAAACATAAACATAGATAGTTTTGCATAACCGAACATAAAACATAAATTTAAACTAAGCTAAACTACTTTCGGTCGAAGTAGAGGTCGAGCCAATCCTTCCTCGCCATGTATGGTGTGCCGCGAGCCATGTCCGGGCCGGTGCCGTCGTCGGGGTCGTTGGGGAAGGCACTCCTCCACTCGTCGACATCGATCTCCTCGTCCTCGGGGCCCACCTCAATGCCCTCCACGCCGTCGTCGCTGCCGCCTTCGACCTCGTCATCGGAGCAGAGCGCGCATAACCTCATCGCCCTCCGCGCCCCTGTCCTCACTGCCTTCGACCTCATCATCGGAGGAGAGCGTGATAACCTCGCCGCCCTCCATGCCGGCAAAGATCGCCCACTCCACCTCCACGAGTTCCGGATGCTGCCGGCGGAGCTCTTTCATGTAGGCCTCATCGGCGGCCTCGGCCTTGAGGCGCTCCCACGCCTCGCGGTCCTCCCACGCCATAGCCGAGCTCACCATCCCTGGCTCCGGCGGAACGAGGTCAACCGGACGTGTGCCGAAGGGGAAATTGAGCCTAGCCGCCGTGGCGTGGTAGCGGACCTGCCAGCGGTCGTACTCCATGGCAGCGAGCTCGGCCGTGTGGAAGCTACCGAGCCACCGGCGGGTGTGGGTCTCCCGATCTGTCATCTCGGTGACCCACGTCCCCCACCGCCACTGCTGGACCCCGAGGTAGGACCTCGTCGGCTGCCGGGTCCAAGGGAGGACGGGGAAGTCCTCGAACCGGCGTAGGGGCGCGGCGGCGGGCAGATCGGGGGACCAGCGACGGCGAATCGAGCCAGCGGAGGACGACGGGGACACCTCGGCGGTCACCTCGCCGGCGTCGGGGGAAAAGGCCGCGATAAACCTCTTTTTGGCCATTGGCTCCTCGAGCTCCCCGGCACACAGGCAGAGGTTGAGGATGGAGGCGCCGACGATGGCAGCGACCTACCAATGGTTTCGAGGGTTGTGTGTGTCTGCGTGAGCGGAGGTTTTGGGGAGTGTGTGGTGTGTGTGGAGGGGGGCGGGACGGGCAAGGTGGTGTTTGAGGAAATACTGCGGCAACTGAAAATTTTACTAGG
Source organism: Aegilops tauschii subsp. strangulata (assembly GCF_002575655.3). Classification (NCBI taxonomy): domain Eukaryota; kingdom Viridiplantae; phylum Streptophyta; class Magnoliopsida; order Poales; family Poaceae; genus Aegilops; species Aegilops tauschii. The sequence goes on from NC_053038.3 coordinate 435,286,612, forward strand.
CGGGAGTAACAAAGCGGGGCTACTGAAAATTTATATCAAGGGCGAGCAGATATTTTTGAGATTGCGAGGGATGCAGAGGCGGGAGTAAAATGCCAGGGCTACTGAAAATTTGAATCAAGAGACTGAAGCAGAGCGGGAGTAACAGACATCGCACACGGTCCACACATACTAATCGTGTGCTATCAAACAATAAAACCTTCCAGGCGGTAGATATTATCGAGATTACGAGGTAGTAATATTTTCGAGATTGCGAAGGATGCAGAGGCGGGAGTATTTGGGGAGCGAGCTAGTGTGCTTGACACGCTGGGTGTGGACTGTAGCCGACGCACCTTCTCACGTAAGCCATAGACATACTATACACCGACAGTGCTCCGGGATATTTTGTACTACATCTCACACGGTTGGTGATAATAAGCTATGTGGGATCTACTTGATTTTTCATCTTGATTTGAATTACATAATGGGGTCACAGCGGCAATGCACGGTGTTTGAATTGCTAGACCTTTATCTACGGTGAACATGCAACTATATGTGAGTCATAAAAGAATTGGAATTATTCAGGGTTCGTTTGGACATTTTATACATTAAACTGGTTTTCTAGCCATTTCAGGTGCACAATTCAAAATTAAACTACATGCACATGCTCCGGTGCATATAAATTGGTTGAAAAATCAAATATGTGTCCTTGGGTGCATGCTTAGGTCCCATGCAAGAAATGGGAATGAATTTCAAACACCAGGGCACTGTTGATTGCCAGCAAAATGTTGAGATACCTGGGTTTTAAATTCTAGTAAATCCAAAACTCATCTGAAATTCATGAAACTTGGCATGGTATCATGGAGCGGTATTAACATGCCGTGGTAAAAAATTTGTCCCATTTGGGGCAGGTTTGGGTATAAGCTTCTCACAAACCAGAGCTTCTCACAACAAGCGTGATGGTTTCGGTACGGAACGTGCCACCTTTGGGGACGAAGCGATATTCGTTGCCTCTTATTGCTTTCAACAAAATTCTAGTGCCAACATAGAACAACATGAGTGTTGTGTTAAGTTTTGGAATTTTTTGGGGTTCGTTTGGACATTTTTATACATTAACTGGGTTTTCTAGGCATTTTATGTGCATAATTAAAATTTGAAATACATGCACATGCTCCAGTGCATATAAATTGGTTGAAAAATTCAAATCTGTGTCCTTGGGTGCATGCTTAGGTCCCATGCAAGAAAAGGGAATGAATTTCAAACACCAGGGCACTGTTGATTGCCGGCAAAACGTTGAGATACTTGGTTTTTAAATTCTAGTAAATCCAAAACTCGTCTGAAATTCATGAAACTTGGCATGCTATCATGGAGCGGCATCAACATGTCATGGTAAAAAAATTGTCCCATTTGGGGCAGGTTTGGGTATAAGCTTCTCACAAACCAGAGCTTCTCACAATAAGCGTGATGGTTTCGGTAGGGAACGTGCCACCTTTGGGGACGAAACGATATCTGTTGCCTCTTATTGCTTTCAAAAAAATTCTAGTGTCAATATAGAACAACAGGAGTGTTGTGTTTAATTTTGGAATTTTTCGGGGTTCGTTTGGCCTTTTTTATACATTAATTGGGTTTCTGGGCATTTAATGTGCATAATTCAACTTTGAACTACAAGCACATGCTCCAGTGCACCAAAGTTGGTTGAAAAATCACATGTGTGTCCTTGGGTGAATTTCTAGGTCCCATGCAAGAAATGGGAATGAAATTCAAACATCTGGGCGTCGTGGCTTGGCCGGAAAGATTGAGAAACTTGGTTTTTTAATTCCTGTAAATCCAAAACACGCCTGAAAATCATGAAACTTGGCATGGTGTCATGACATGGCACCAACATGCTGTGGTAATTTTTCTGTCCGATTTGCAAAGGCGCACACATTAACAATTAACAAAGTCATTTTGGAACAAGTGCTGTCATGTTACAAATCGGAAACACAAGTATTATTAAAACCTTGGGCGTTCTACTTACCAATTACGTGTCGCCACGCGTTCCCTTTTTTAGTGGCTAGGAGGTGTCGTGCGGGGTAGCTATTTGAGTACGGGAGGTGTGCGATCAGACCCCTGCGCGTGCTCATCGGGTGGAGAGCCCTTTGACCGCTACCCGCCGCGCACCTCCCTGCCAACGTCTCCATTAATGGCACCTGAGCCCTTGTTCTACCGTGTGGCTATATGTCTCACTAGACTGACATTTAAGAGAGAAAAATGAAAATCTAAAAAGAAAGTTTTGCACGAATCTTGATGTAAGATCCGACGAACTTATATAGCATCGACTGCGACTTATAGCAAGCATGATCAATATAAGGACGATGACAGTGGATAATAATTGTCTTACATATTTAGGAACATAATTAAAAAAGCCACATGCGGCAATGCCCGAAATACACAAGGGCAAAAGAAGAAGGAAGACAATGATCTGGCTCGTTGATCTCTACTTTCTTGATGCGTTGCTGCAGACCGTGGGAACTAGTCTCCGCGACGAGCGGCGATGAGCTCTTTCTTTTCCTCAAGATGCTGCTTGAGAGCATCCACGGATTCCTCCACCAGCCTTCTGCGCTCGATGCGCAGCATGGCATTCTCGTCCATAAGTTTCTCGATGATGACGCCGGTCCTCTTCAACAAGGCAGTGGTCTCCTCCTGCTGCTCCGCACTTCCGACGATCTTCGCCCTCAGCAGGTCGCGCTCGGCCCGGAGCTTCGCATTACTCTCATTTAGTTGACGAATGACGTCAGTAGCCTGTTCAAAAGAGACTTTCATGTCGTCCTGCAACCTCACCCAGCCGGAGATCTGATCTATTTGGCTATGGATGATCGCATGCATGCGCCTGTAAGAGTCCTCGCTTGCCCGCGAGACATTTTCCCAGGCCGCCGTGGCGTGGGAGGACATCTATGCTGCATTCGTGGCACTGCGGGACATCTCTTCTGCTTCCGCGGCGCGACCGGACCAGTCTGCTGCATCGACGGTGCGGCGGGACCTCCGTGCTGCTTCTGCGGTGCGGCGGGACCTCTGTGCTACTACGGCCGCGCGGCGGGACATGCCGGCTGCGTTCGCGGCGAGGCGGGACATCTGTCGTGCTTCCGCTTCCATGCTCGCATCTCCCTGGTGGCAATCTCTCAACCTAGAACTCACGCTGGCCATGGCAGACGCAAGGGAACGATGATGAATGACTTGTTTGTCTTTTGTGGATGAGGAGTTGAGGAGGAATGTGCAGTCATCTTGAATTAGTAGTATTTATAACCGAGTACTAATACGCTCCTAAGTGGAAAACCGTTTAGGTTTTGATCGGTGTAAACAGGTTTGCAATTTGGAATGTGACGAGACGCAGGCTCAAAATTTACTGACGGTTATAAGTGCGGCACTATTCTCAGAAGGCGTACCGTGGGCATGTACGCCTTCTCGGCCGCGTGCGTGGCATTTGCACCATAGGGTGCACCGCAATAGGCAACGTCCGCACACGTCTTGTTCCAACAACCGTGTGCGCTCGTTATTACCATCGCGCACGCTTCTTTTAATTAGAATGTGTGTGCCCGTCTAGCGCACACACGTTGATCTGTCTAACTATTTCAGTTTGTTGTGGCTAATCGCAAAGAGTTCATCCATGTGAAGTGTATGCCATCAATCGCAAACACTTTTTTTGCTAATAATTGCAGACGCTTTGATCTGGCTGACCCGTTTCTGTTATGTTGCCTAATCGCAAACAGTTAATCCTTCTGAAGCGTATGCCCTCAATCGCACACACCTTTATCTAGCTGCCCGTTTCTATTGTTCCTCCTCATCACAAATAGTTCATCCGAGTGAACCGTATGTTGTATGTCGCACACTGTCGGTGTCAAAACCGGCGGATCTCGGGTAGGGGGTCCCGAACTGTGCGTCTAGAATCGATGGTAACAGGAGATGGGGGACACGATGTTTACCCAGGTTCGGGCCCTCTCTATGGAGGTAATACCCTACTTCCTGCTTGATTGATCTTGATGAATATGAGTGTTACAAGAGTTGATCTACCATGAGATCGTAATGGCTAAACCCTAGAAGTCTAGCCTATGAGTATATGGTAATGAATCTGTCCTGTCCGAACTATGCTCTCTGGTTTATATAGACACCGGAGAGATCTAGGGTTACTCGAGGTCGGTTACATAAGAGGGAATCTTCATAATCAATCGCCTAGCTTATCTTGCACGCCAAGTAGAGTCCAATCCGGACACGGGTATAGTCTTCGGTCTTCGTGTCTTCATAGCCCATCAGTCCGGCCCAATGAGTAACAGGTCGGACGCCCGAGGACCAATAGTCCAGGACTCCCTCAGTAGCCCCTGAACCTGGCTTCAATGACGAGGAGTCCGGCGCGCAGATTGTCTTCGGCATTGCAAGGCGGGTTCCCCTTCTTCCGAACTCCAAGATAGTCTTCGGATGCGATGATTGTATCCGAACCTGCAACGCATTCTACACACAACCGCAGAGAGAATATAATATTTGCACGAGTCTAATCTGCTGACAGTTTTTATGACGCTACACCTGTCCGGTTATAATCTTGAACCGTTTTCATCTGCCACCCCATGTTGTGAGACGTGGTTGCTATTGGCACGTCTTGTCGAAGCAGAGATCATGTCCCCTTATTGTGTGATTCTCATCAATGCGGGCGTGGGTAACCCAACCGCGCCATTTGCACGGCCATTGGGAACAGGCGAGTGGGAAGGCGCTTGACATTCGCGGCCTCTATAAAAGGGGGTAAGGATTCCCTTCTTTTATCCACGCCCTTTCTCTTCCTCAGCCCTTCCGTCCTTGAGCTCCAGCGCCCAAGCTTCAGTTTTTTCCTCACTCGAGAAAGTACTTAGAGGATGTATGGATCCGGAGCTGGGGGTAAGTGGATGGCCTCTTCTGTCAAGAAGAAGGATATCAAGGAGCTCCGGGAGGCCGGATATCTGGCCAAAGAGATCGCCCATCGACTCCCGGCCAAGGGACAGATCGTCCCTACTCCCGAGCCCCACGAGAGGGTTGTGTTTCTCACGCACTTCGTCCACGGGCTTGGGTTCCCTCTTCACCCATTCGTCAGCGGGTTGATGTTTTACTACGGGTTGGATTTTCACGACCTAGCCCCCAACTTCATACTCAATATTTCGGCGTTTATCGTCGTTTGTGAGGCTTTTCTCCGCATCCCGCCTCACTTCGGCCTGTGGCTGAAGACCTTCAATGTGAGGCCGAAGGTAGTGCGCGGTCAACAAGCAGAGTGCGGAGGCGACATGGTAGGCAAGATGCCCAACGTCACCTGGCCCGAAGGCTTGTTCGCGGAGACGGTGAAGGGGTGGCAATCAGGGTGGTTTTATATCACCGAGCCGCACGACGCCAACTGGGTGGAGGCCCCCGAATTCCGATCTGGAGTCCCGATGCGGCACACTTCTTGGAAAGAGTGGGCCCTAACCTGGGGTCCCTTGGCCGAGCTGACAGGGCTCCAGACGTGCATCCAGAACATGATAGAGAATAAGATCAAGCTTGTCACCGTAGTCTAGGTTATGCTTGTTCGTCGGGTCCTTCCGTGCTAGCGCCGAACTTATAGTTTGTGGGAGTTCGAGCCGGCCAAGCACCAGACGCTGCTGGAGCTCTTCGGCACAACGCATGAAGAAATCTGGAAGGTGCTCTTTAAGGCCGGCGAGACGCCACCGCCTACGACCGAAGACCGCGGGCTTAGCTTAAAGCGTCAGCCCAATCCGGTCAGTTTCTTTAATGTTTTCAAGGAGTACCCCCTACTAGCATATTTTGAGGGAAAACTTAAGCTTCCTTTCTCCAATTTCAGGCATGGATTAAGTTGGCCGAGAAGATCAACTGTCCGGCTCCGCTACCCGAGGACCAGGTATTTCCATTATTGGAGAAGATGCTGTTCCCCGCGCCTTACGAGGTGCCGGAGAAGACGGCTAAGAAGGCGGCCCAAGGGGCCAAGAAGGACCTTCGTCGGAGAAGCACTCCGGGCGAGACGTCCAAAAGCGAGACTTCCTCTTCGTCAACTGACAACAGCGATGAAGAGGAAGAAGAAAAAGACTCCCCACCTGAAGCGGGGAGGAAGAAGAGAGCGGCCCCCACAAGCCCGGAGGCGGAAGCGCCTAAAAGGGTTAAAGGCTCCCTCGTGGATAACTCCGCATGGGACGTCGACAGCAGTCCAGAACGACCTCGCCGGACCAAGCCTCGGGCCGCTTCATAAGTACCAGAATTCGCAAAAGTCTAGCCTTCCTGGTTTGTAATATTGACATATGGTAAACTTTTGTCATTGCAGCCCAGCGCGCGGCGACTCCCCGCGATCCTCGACAGAGGATTCGCTGGACACAGAGGAGATGGCTAGCATATCTCGGCCACCTGCTCATTCCGTCTCACCCAGGGGTGATGACGAGGTGGTGTCCAAAAAGGCCTTCCCAGGCCAGGGGAGGTTCCGGAGATCATCGGGGTGATGCCCCAGGATGACTCCTTGGACGCCGGACACATGGGGGAAAAAGCCCCCATGGAGACTTGTGAAGGGGTCTGAGTTCCCTTCGGACCTCAGCCGGATACCATCCCGGAAATCTATACGGCTCTGGGGTCCAACGAACGGCATTCCCCCCAAGGAGGGAGCGTGCCTGTTCCACCGGTGACCTCTGTCCAACCAAAGGAACCGGATAATCTGCTGGAGGCACTGCGAGGTGCCTCTATCGTGGATGACCATCGTGTCCTTATGGACATGGTAATAGAGAAGGTTCAGTTCACTAAAACCGGACTGACTGAAGCCTGCACTAGCCTTCTAGGAGGCTTTGAGGTAAGTAATATGATTATAAGAAAAATATCACAGTATAGACAGTAGCCCCTGATACTCTGTTTGGTGTTCGGGAAGAAAAGCCTGACAGAGGATCAAAAAATCGCAGGAGTCTAACATGAGTTGTCTATGTGAATAAGCAGGTATCGCTGCAGGCTGCCACTGCTCATGCTGCGGAGGTCTCCGGACTGAAGCAGAAATTGGAGCGGGTCGAGGAGGAGCTCGGCCGTGTGAAGAAGCAGTTGGAAGATAGCCAAGGTATGCAGTAACCCGTGGGTACATTTCAAAAAAAAGAATGGTCCGACCGGACTGAAAGTGTCATAAACTTTATTAGGGGCCACAACCGAGGTGGCAACCCTTAAGAAGGCGCTAGCCAAGGCCGACGACAAAGCGGCCAAGGAACGAACTTTGCGCGAGAAGCAGGAGGCCCGGGTTGGCGAGGCGCAGCAACAGCTCCAGGGCGCGATAGAAAAATTTGAGTCCCTGGAGCGCGATTTTAAGTCGCAGGAGGCCGAATTGGCGAAGGCTCGCCAGAGCGTGCAGGATGCACGAGCCGAGGCCCAGAGCGCCGTCCGGGAGATTCAAGTAGCCCAAAAAATTGCGGCGGGTGAGTCTTTCACCATGCCGAGAAAATATGTAGAGAAAACGTCCCTTGTACTTGTCCTGAATTTTGGTTTTCCAGGGGCATTTGCAGGTTTGCCGCATAGTGTGTCGGACGCGGCCGAGCATTATAGAGCCGAAGAAGGGATGTCAGCGGAGAAGCTGTTCTGGTCCCAATATCTGGGATCCGAACATCCGGTGACCTTCAGCGAGCAGCTAAAGCAGCTAGTCGAGCTGCACAGGTTGGCCGAACTGGCCATGAAGGACCTGATAGTCCGGCTGTGGCCTGCCGATCATACACCTGGCAGTTATTTCGGACTTGTGCAACAGCTTGTGAGTGCCTGTCCGCGGCTCGAAGCCGTGAAGCGGTCGGTCTGCATTGAAGGTGCGCGTATGGCTTTTGCTCGCGGCAAGACGCATTGGGCAAAGCTAGATGCCAAGAAGCTGATGACCGAGTGACCGTCGGAGGGCAAGGAGCATCGTCGACCCGAGCATTATTTTGAAGGTGTCCTGGAGGGATCCCGCCTTGCGGCGGCGCAATGTTCGAAGGATATTATATTCCCATAAGAACATGTGTATTATCTTGCCATGTAATATGGAACAAAGATGTTATGTAGTATAATGTTTATGATTTTAAATTTTACCTCCTGTGCGGCCGTTTATTTAATTGAGGGATGACCAGTTGTCGGCTTCTGCCCCCACGTAGATAGTACGGGGGTGTTCGAGATAAACCTAAACACTCTTTACTCCACATTCTGGTCCTTAAAGGAGGTGTTTAGCACGACGAACAAGGCAATCATACTATGCGGCCTTTACCACCCCCACTTAGCCATAAGAGTTTGACAATTGATAAAGTTGGCGAAGCCCCTGTTATTCGGAAGGCCGAATTAGGGGTGCTATACACGCCTAATCAGGGAAACCGATTCTTCGCGAGAAGCGGGAAAAATCTCTAACGATTTGGAACCTCTCGAACAGCTGACCGGCTCTCGCCGCATCATGACAGTCAGTTTTCGGCTTTCTCTACTAAGGTGCTGGTCCGGAAGAACCGGGACACAATCATAGTAGTTCTCCCTTTACTACCCTAGCCGATATAGCGGAACGTAAGGTAGTAAGCACAGGAGCCGGGCAACCCAACTATTGACCAAAGACATGATTCGGAGCCGATGCATATAATGCTATAAGTTCGGGGTGCCGAACTGAACTATAAAAGTGTTCGGACTTTTATTGCCATGATGCCGGTTGTAATTAAGCCCCTGGAGGATTAGTACGTATCATGATGTACGTATGCAAGGAATAATAGATATCGAGGTGAGGAAACAGGGAAAAAATGAAGTAGTGGGCTGACGCCATCGTTTATTCACCGTTGTGATGTAATCAGTACGTCAAGGCGTGCGTTGTACAAGTAATGCGATAAGCAGGCAAGGCTATTGAAAAATGCCGTAACCAAGGGCGAGCTGCATACGGGTATGTAAAACAAGTATGGTAATCGTTAATTAGAAACCACCTGGGGGTCCCTTGTACGCCAGAGCTCGTTGCCTCCTTGGTGTGTTCTGCAAGCGGGTCGTCCGTATAGACCTTGAAAAAGAGAAGAAAAACCCATAAAAAAGAAAAAGCAGAAGCGTGCGAATCCCAGGGTCTATCAATCTATACTGTGGATCACGGGCGAGTTGTGCCTCCGTCCGTACCCATGGGTGTGTAGCGTATGTGCTCGCGGTACGAATATCATTGCCTCGTATGGGCTTGGGCGGAGGCCGAGTTTTTGCTAGTTTGACCCGTGACGAGCCGAGCTGTCCTGCTGTAGTATAGTTTGGACCTTCTTAGTGGTGTCCAGGGGCTCGGCGGCCGGATTATAGTGCTGCTCGAGAAGGCCACTCTGTACTTTTGCTGCTAGGGCGGCGGTGTGCTCCTCTGTACCGAGGGAGCGCTCCGTATTTCCGTTTACCATAATGACGCCATGTGGATCGGGCATCTTCAGCTTAAGATAAGCATAATGCGGCGCCGCGTTGAATCTAGCGAATGCGGTTCGTCCGAGCAGAGCGTGATAGCCTCTGCGGAATGGGACTTCACTTCGGAAGTTATCCGGAGAGCCGAATATTACTTCTAGAGTTATTGAGCCCGTACAGCAGGCCTCTACGCCTGGAATGACTCCTTTGAAGGTGGTCTTTGTTGATTTGATTCACGAGGGGTCAATTCCCATCTTCCGCACTGTGTCTTGATAGAGCAGGTTGAGGCTGCTACCACCGTCCATCAGGACTCGAGTTAGGTGGAACCCGTCAATAATTGGGTCAAGAACTAGTGCGGCTGAACCGCCGTGGCTGACACTAGTTGAGTGGTCTCGTCGATCGAAGGTGATCGGGGATGACGACCACGGATTGAATTTTTGGGCGACTGGCTCTACCGCGTAGACGTCCCTGAGTGCGCGCCTGCGCTCCCTTTTGGGGATATGTGTAATGTATATCATGTTCGCCGTTTTGACTTGGGGGGGATTCTTTTGCCCCCCGCTGTTTGGCTGTCGGGGCTCTTCGTCGCTCTGTGATTCCCCTTCTTTGCCTCTGCCATTTGCTTTGCTGGCTTTTTTGAAGACCCGGCAATCTCTATAGGTATGGTTGGCCGGTTTGTCTGGGGTGCCATCAATTTGGCAAGGACGATCAAGTATGCGGTCCAAGCTGGATTGTTTTCCGTTGCTCCTTTTATAGGGCTTCTTTCGCTGGCCGCACTTGGAGCCACTGAATCCGACATGAACTGTTGTGTCATCGGTGTCGTTGCTTCGGCGTTTGTTTCTATTGCGCTGGAGCTTGCCGGTGCTGTTCTTGGCCTCCAAGAAGGACCTTCGCCGGAGAAGCACTCCGGACGAGACGTCCGAAAGCGAGACTTCCTCTTTGTCAACTGACAACAGCGATGAAGAGGAAGAAGAAAAAGACTCCCCACCAGAAGCGGGGAGGAAGAAGAGAGCGGCCCCCGCAAGCCCGGAGGCGGAAGAGCCTAAAAGGGTTAAAGGCTCCCTCGCGGATAATTCCGCATGGGACGTCGACAGCAGTCCAGAACGACCTCGCCGGACCAAGCCTCGGGCCGCTTCGTAAGTACCAGAATTCGCAAAAGTCTAGCCTTCCTGGTTTGTAATATTGACATATGGTAAACTTTTGTCACTGCAGCCCGGCGCGCGGTGACTCCCCGCGATCCTGAATTTTGGTTTTCTAGGGGCATTTGCAGGTCTGCCGCACAGTGTGTCGGACGCGGCCGAGCATTATAGAGCCGAAGAAGGGATGTCAACGGAGAAGCTGTTCTGGTCCCAATATCTGGGATCCGAACATCCGGTGACCTTTAGCGAGCAGCTAAAGCAGCTGGTCGAGCTGCACAGGTTGGTCGAACTGGCCATGAAGGACCTGATAGTCCGGCTATGGCCTGCCGATCATACACCTGGCAGTTATTTCAGACTTGTGAAACAGCTTGTGAGTGCATGTCCGCGGCTCGAAGCCGTGAAGCGGTCGGTCTGCATTGAAGGTGCGCGTATGGCTTTTGCTCGCGGCAAGACGCATTGGGCAAAGCTAGATGCCAAGAAGCTGATGACGAGGGACCGCCGGAGGGCAAGGAGCATCGTCGACCCGAGCATTATTTTGATGGTGTCCTGGAGGGATCCCGCCTTGCGGCGGCGCAATGTTCGAAGGATATTATATTCCCATAAGAATATGTGTATTATCTTGCCCTGTAATATGGAACAAAGATGTTATGTAGTATAATGTTTATGATTTTAAATTTTACCTCCTGTGCGGCCGTTTATTTAATCTGAGGGATGACCAGTCATCAGCTTCTGCCCCCACGTAGATAGTACGGGGGTGTTCGCGATAAACCTAAACACTCTTTACTCCACATTCTGGTCCTTAAAGGAGGTGTTTAGCACGACGAACAAGGCAATCAGACTATGCGGCCTTTACCGCCCCCACTTAGCCATAAGAGTTTGACAATTGATAAAGTTGGCGAAGCCCCTGTTATTCGGAAGGCCGAATTAGGGGTGCTATACACGCCTAATCGGGGAAACCGATTCTTCACGAGAAGCGGGAAAAATCTCTAACGATTTGGGACCTCTCGAACAGCTGACCGGCTCTCGCCGCATCATGACAGTTAGTTTTCGGCTTTCTCTACTGAGGTGCTCGTCCGGAAGAACCGGGACACAATCGCAATAGTTCTCCCTTTACTACCCTAGCCGATATAGCGGAACATAAGGTAGTAAGCACAGGAGCCGGGCAACCCAACTATTGACCAAAGACATGATTCGGAGCCGATGCATATAATGTAATAAGTTCGGGGTGCCGAACTGAACTGTAAAAGTGTTCGGACTTTTATTGCCGTGATGCGGGTTGTAATTAAGCCCCTGGCGGATTAGTACGTATCATGATGTACGTGTGCAATGAATAATATATATCGAGGTGAGGAAACAGGAAAAAATGAAGTAGTGGGCTGACGCCATCGTTTATTCACCGTTGTGATGTAATCAGTACGTCAAGGCGTACTTTGTACAAGTAATGCGATAAGCGAGCAAGGCTATTGAAAATGCCGTAACCAAGGGCGAGCTGCATACGGGTATGTAAAACAAGTATGGTAATCGTTTATTAGAAACCACCTGGGGGTCCCTTGTATGCCAGAGCTCGTTGCCTCCTTGGTGTGTTCTGCAAGCGGGTCGTCCGTATAGACCTTGAAAAAGAGAAGAAAATCCCGTAAAAAAGAAAAAGCAGAAGCGTGCGAATCCCAGGGTCTATCAATCCGTACTGTGGATCGCGAGCGAGTTGTGCCTCCGTCCGTACCCATGGGTGCGTAGCGTGTGTGCTCGCGGTACGAATACCATTGCCTCGTATGGGCTTGGGCGGAGGCCGAAGTTTGCTAGTTTGACCCGTGACGAGCCGAGCTATCCTGCTGCAGTATAGTTCCGACCTTCTTAGTGGTGTCCAGGGGCTCGGCGGCCGGACTATAGTGCTGCTTGAGAAGGCAACTCTGTACTTTTGTTGCAAGGGCGGCGGTGTGCTCCTCTGTACAGAGGGAGCACTCCGTTTTTCCGTTTACCGTAATGACGCCACGTGGACCGGGCATCTTCAGCTTAAGATAAGCATAATGCGGCACCGCGCTGAATCTAGCGAATGCGGTTCGTCCAAGCAAAGCGTGATAGCCACTGCAGAATGGGACGATATCGAAGATTAGTTCTTCGCTTCGGAAGTTATCCGGAGAGCCGAATATTACTTCCAGCGTTATTGAGCCCGTATAGCGGGCCTCTACGCCTGGAATGACTCCTTTGAAGGTGGTCTTTGTTGATTTGATTCGTGAGGGGTCAATTCCCATCTTCCACACTGTGTCTTGATAGAGCAGGTTGAGGCTGCTGTCGGTGTCAAAACCGGCGGATCTCAGGTAGGGGGTCCCGAACTATGTGTCTAAGGCGGATGGTAACAGGAGGCGGGGGACACGATGTTTACCCAGGTTCGGGCCCTCTCGATGGAGGTAATACCCTACTTCCTGCTTGATTGATCTTGATGATATGAGTATTACAAGAGTTGATCTACCACAAGATCGTAGAGGCTAAACCCTAGAAGCTAGCCTATGGTTATGATTGTTGTTGTCCTACGGACTAAACCCTCCGGTTTATATAGACACCGGAGGGGGCTAGGGTTACATAGAGTCGGTTACAAGGGAGGAGATCTACATATCTGAATTGCCAAGCTTGCCTTCCACGCCAATGAGAGTCCCATCCGGACACGGGACGAAGTCTTCAACCTTGTATCTTCACAGTCCAACAGTCCGGCCAAAGTATATAGTCCGGCTGTCCGAGGACGCCCTAATCCAGGACTCCCTCGGTAGCCCCCGAACCAGGCTTCAATGACGATGAGTCCGGCGCACAGATTGTCTTCGGCATTGCAAGGCGGGTTCTTCTCCAAATTCTGAGTACCTGTTGAGTAGTGTCCGGCTTCCCATAAATGTTGCACTCCTTGGCTTTCGCCCCTAATAATGGCTATCTTCCACGTGTCGAGCGAATGCGAGAAGCCAGGGCATTTTTACATTTGCCACCCTAGCCATATGAGTAAATCGTCTATTTAAAGAGCCGGGGATCCTCAGATCTAGATCACACCATCCTCCCACAGCGAGTATCCATCAGAGTGTGCCCGAAAAAGTCCATTCCATCATGGCCAGCCATCGCAGCTCCTCCTCTCGCTCCCGTAGCCCTAAGCCAGGCAACTGGAAGAAGTGTTCCATCTCCCATAGATAGTTAGTAGAGTTACAGACCCAGGGGTTTCTCCCTCCTGCGTATATGGTCCCCGTCCGAGCTGGACTAGCCACTTACAATGGCGGGGAGCAAGCGGAGAGCTTTCCCAACCCATCTACAGGGGAGCGGGTATGCCTTGTCCTATACTTATTAAGGGGACTTGGATTTCGAATCCATCCGTTCCTCCGCGGGCTCCTGGAGTTCTACGGCCTCCAGCTGCATAATTTTACTCCTGCCTCCTTATTACGCATCGCAGGCTATGTCGCCCTTTGCGAGTTGTTTCTGGGCTGCGAAGCTCATTTCGAGCTATGGAAGAGGCTATTCTGCCTCGTGCCCCATACACAGGAGGGGTCAATATATCAAGTGGACGAAGCCAAAATATGGCGCATCGCCGGGACCGGATATCTGTCCGGTACTCCGAAGAAGACATCCGAAGACTGGCCTTCGGAATGGTTTTATATGGAGGACGTCCCCCTTCCAGACCCTATTCGGATGGGCCTTCTTGAGTTTGATAACGCCCCTTTGAAGAAACGCCGCAGCTGGCACCCTCGGAGCCCCCAGGAGGAAGATAATAGAGAGGTCCTTTACCTGATGGGCCGGATACAAATGCTGGCCCAATCAGGATTGACAATAATCGAGGTTATGTCAATATGTATAATGCGGGGGGTGCAGCCACTTCAATATCGGGGACAACCCATGTGGCACTTCAATGGAGAAGACGATGCCACCCGCTGCGGTCGTAAAGGTCCGAACTCAGTCGCTGCTCTAGCAAAAATACTACCGGTTTATACAAAGGAGAGGAAGAGGAGTTCATCCGCATGAAGCCACGGGATGGATTCTCCATGTACAACCCCCCAAACTGGGTGAGCTGCTACTTTTTACTCTAGACCTCCCTGCATTCCTTATCGTAAATATTTACCTTGCTATTTCATAGCAGGAACTGCGAAAAGCCGTGAGGGAGGTCCACAGCCCATCTCCACAGCCAGAGGACCCTGACCGGGCCCTCGACCCCGGACTCGAAGAAGATCCGGACACATTTGTGGAGCTCATCGACAGGACGTTCCATCAATTGAGCTGTGACGGTGCCTTGGTGGCCATCATAGCTGATTACCCCGGACTGCTCCCTGCATCGCATGTAAGTAAAACCGGAGTCCCAACTTCCGAGAAGGATCCCATTTTCTGCACTTCACCTACCGCACACATTTGGTGTCTTGCAGGGAAGGCCCTCGGGACGCCATGCCGAACCCGCAGTGGCCCACCAACAAGGGGCACCGGAACCGGGCAGGCTTAAAAGGAAGGCGATCAGGACTGAGACGCCGTCGCAGAGGTATGAAAAAAGAACCTTGCTCCGTGGTTGTTGTCTTGAAAATATAATGACGTCCATGGTTCCTGGCAGAAAAAATGCCCGCCGGACTATATCCGGAGGGCCTGCCGGCCACGCCTCCACTAGCCGGGCTTCAGAGCCGGACCCAGAGGCAGATGGTAAAGTGAGGACAACGCCGGATGTTCCTCCTACAGAGGATGCGGATAGGCTGTCCGCTACAAACTCCGAAGTGGAGAGTGTCCTGAATCACAAGCGTCGTCGGGCCGTACTTCGCGACCCTGTCTTCTCTGAAGAGGCGTTCGATGCCTTCAACTCAGGAGACGCGTACATCCGAGCTGCCCAAAATGGTTTTGCCAGAGCCATGGACCAGTATGTAAAGGATATACGGGTAAGAAAATCTGATAATTATGGATATCAGTAGCCCCTGAGACTTGAAACAGTTGACACAACTGATTTAAGGATCATTATTTGTGTAGGTGCTTACGGAGAAGAATACCCGGTTGTCTCAAGAGCTGGAGGAGGTCAAAGCCCAGTTATGGGCCGTGGTTGCCGCAATGAAGGAGTCCGAGAAGGGCCCCTCTAGTAACACTTGTCTCTATCAAAAAGAATGACACTTACCAGTTAGTATGCGGCATGCATGCAAATCTAACAATAGATTCTGCAGATGATCCCGGAGTTAATCCGGAGGTCGTGCAAGGGGATGAGCAACATGCTCAACGATAGTTAAAGGCTGGCGAGTGTGTGCTTAAGCAGGTGAGGCGGGAGAAAAACGATCTCCAAGATGCCAATATCCGGCTGAGTGTTGAACTGAAAGATGTTCGGGCCCAACTTGCTGACTCTGTAAAGGAGAATAAGAGGCTTCGACGCGGCATTTTTAGTAAGTGCTTGAACGAACTTTTATTGAGTTCGACGAAGAAACCGGCTAACAGAGTTATATCTGTAGGTATGCTGACGGGTCGTCCGCAGAGGAGATGCCCGGGTCTGCAGGTGATCTTTTGCCCGAGCTCTCACAACTGCACGAACAAGTTCGGCAGGTGATGCAGGGCATTGCCCAGGCCTTGTGGCCATCCGCCTCCCTGCCAGTAGGCATGGGGGAGCTCGTAGAGATGCTCCAGGGAGCGCGGCGGCGCTTCCGATTATGGAAGATATCCGCCTGCCGACAAGGTGTGAGGGAAGCCTGGGCCATGGTGAAGACTCGATATACCAAGGCTGACCCGAACCATATGGCCGAAGTCGGACCTGTGGGGTCTGATGGGAAAGAGATCCCCGTCAGTTTGGTGTACGACCAGGTGAAATTAGCGGCAAAGTATTCCCAACAGGATTCTAGGCTAGACAGCCTGTTGGATGGTATAGAAGAAGAATTTAGTTAGTCTAAGTGACTATGTACTTCAATTGACATATATTGTCCCTAGCCGGATTGTAAATCATTTGTCTTGGCGGACCTTTTCGCTTCGACCTCCGGACCCGACAGTCCGGAGTGTATCCGAATACCCGCTCAGTTATGTAAAAAACGGGGTACGCGTGGAAACCAGGCGTAGGGGTCATAAGTGCTTGAACAGACAAGTACCCAACTAGCTATGTTATATTACATGGATAGTAAGAAACATCTTCCAGGGAGAATAGTTCCGTTAAGGGTTCCTTTCCCTGGGTACGCATGCATTAATGTGCATGTCCGAACTGCGAAAAGAGGCGCAGGATATAAACATCTGGGGGCATGTAGTACAATAAGTAAAAGTCATCTTTTGTTCACCGACCGAATATTCCCTTAAGAACGCTAGCTTTCGGCTTCACCCAGTCTGAGGTACACATCCGGCTGACCCGGCAGTAACAATCGCAGAGGTGCTCCCCTTATGCCCTAGCCGAATTAACGGGAACGTAGGGCATAAACACAAGAGCCAGGCAACCCAGCTTGGCCAAAACTTAAGTCATATCGATGCATATAATGGTGAAGAAAAGGTACATGTGGAAAAGTAACACATGTGCGGGGGGCATAGAGCCCGGAACATAGTTATATTAAGCTTCTCTATAAGAAGCCCCCAGGCATAATGAGCACGTCTAGCGTGTCAAGGGTGTGTAATCAAGACACATTCTAAACTTTTAAGGCCGTGAAGAAAAAGGGAGAAAAGAAAGACAGAAAAGACAGATAACGGACATATATATATATATATATATATATATATATATAATTGACGGAGGTAAGGAGACGAACAGAGAGTCCGGCACTAGGCGTAAAACCTTCGGAGTCTGGCCGTGTTCCATGGGTTTGGCTCGAGTCGATTGTCCGATGCATCCCGCAGACGGTACGCTCCATCGGTCAGAACTTTGTCAATAATGAAGGGATCTTCCCATTTGGGCTCGAGTTTGTTCTTTTTCTTCTCTGGTAGGCGTAGAACAAGTTCCCCAACGTTATAAGTTTTGGCCTGTACTTCTCTGCTTTGATACCGTCGAGCCTGTTGCTGATAGAATGCGGAGCGGGCTTTTGCCACGTCACGCTCCTCCTCCAGGGCGTCCAAACTGTCCTGCCGATCAAGCTCGGCTTCTTTCTCTTCGTACATGCGCACTCGAGGTGAGTCATGAATGATGTCGCAGGGCAGTACCGCCTCTGCGCCGTACACCATAAAAAATGGTGTGTATCCGGTAGTGCGGTTCGGCGTGGTCCGCAGCCCCCATAGTACGGAGTCGAGCTCCTCTACCCAGTGCGTATCTGATTCCTTCAAGGATCGCACTAATCTGGGTTTAATGCTGCTCATGATAAGACCATTTGCCCGCTCGACCTGACCGTTTGTTTGGGGGTGATAGACGGAGGCATAATCGAGCTTAATGCCCATGTTGTCGCACCAAGTTTTTACCTCGTCAGTTGTAAAGTTTGAGCCGTTATCGATGATGATGCTATGGGGGACGCCGTAACGATGTACAACCCCGGATATGAAGTCTATCACTGGTCCGGACTTGGCTGTTTTAACTGGTTTGGCTTCTATCCATTTGGTGAATTTATCCACCATGACCAATAGGTATTTTTTCTTATGGCTTCCCCCTTTAAGGGGTCCGACCATATCAAGCCCCCAGACCGCAAAGGGCCAAGTAATGGGGATTGTCTGGAGAGCGGTAGGTGGCATGTGGCTTTGGTTTGCAAAAAGCTGGCAACCGACGCAACGTTGGACTAGGTCATGTGCGTCTGCTCGGGCCGTCAGCCAGTAAAAACCTGTACGGAAGGCATTGCTTACAAGGGCCCGAGCTGCGGCATGATGGCCGCCAAGTCCAGCATGAATTTCTGCCAATAGTTGCCATCCTTCCTCTTTGGAGATACACCTTTGAAGTACTCCGGTGGTGCTTTTCTTATAAAGCTCTCCCTCGTGGACCTTGTAGGCTTTAGACCGCCGCACAGTGCAACGTGCCTTGTTTGGATCCTCAGGGAGTTCTTGCCTAGTTAGGTAAGGCAAGAAGGGTTCTGTCCACGGGGCGATGACAGCCATAATCACGTGGGCCGAAGATGTTATTTCGGTGGCAGAGCCTCCGATTATGTCAGAGTGTTCGGGATCTGGCGTTGTGGCCGGGTCCGGACTATTGTTGCCGGTCTCTCCTTCCCATACCACGGATGACTTAAACAGCCTTTCCAAGAAGATATTAGGTGGGACAGGGTCGCGCTTGGCGCCGATGCGGGCGAGGATGTCCGCCGCTTAATTGTTTTCCCAGACCACATGGTGGAATTCAAGCCCCTCGAACCGAGCTGACATCTTGAGGACGGCGTTGCGGTAAGCCGCCATTTTCGGATCCTTGGCATCAAAGTCTCCATTTATTTGAGATATTGCGAGGTTCGAATCCCCGCGCACCTCCATGCTTTGAATGCCCATGGAGACTGCCATCCGGAGACCATGTAACAGGGCCTCATATTCTGCTGCGTTGTTGGAGTCTGTGTATAGTATTTGGAGTACGTATTGGACTGTATCTCCGGTGGGGGATGTCAGGACGACACCAGCCCCCAGACCAGCCAGCATTTTAGAGCCGTCAAAGTGCATGATCCAATTGGAGTACGCGTCGTACTCTTTAGGGAGTTCGGCTTCTATCCATTCGGCGACGAAATCAGCCAGTACTTGAGATTTAATGGCTCGCCGTGGTTTGTATATTATGTCGAACAGAAGGAGCTCAATAGCCCATTTAGCAATCCAGCCCGTGGCATCGCGGTTGTTTATTATGTCGTTGAGTGGTACTTCAGAGGCCACCTTAAATGAACACTCTTGAAAGTAGTGTCGTAGTTTCCGGGATGCCATGAAGACCGCGTATGCTATCTTTTGATAATGTGGGTACTGTGATTTGCATGGAGTGAGGACAGTGGACACGTAGTATACCGGCTTTTGAAGCGGAAATTTATGTCCGTCCGTCTCTCATTCGACGACGAGCACTGCGCTTACAACTTGGTGTGTTGCCGCTATGTATAGCAGCATTGGTTCGCCGATATTTGGCGTGGCCAAGATTGGGTTGCTAGCCAAGACGGCCTTTATTTCTTCCAATCCGGCCGTGGCTGCATCCGTCCACTCGAAGTGTTCGGTGCGCCGAAGAAGGCGATAAAGAGGTAGTGCCTTTTCTCCTAATCGGGAGATAAAGCGGCTTAAGGCAGCCACGCATCCAGTTAATTTCTGGATTTGCTTGAGGTCTGTTGGGATAGCCAACTGTGACAGAGCTCGGATTTTAGCCGGATTTGCTTCAATTCCTCTATTGGAGACGATGAAGCCCAAGAGCTTTCCGGCGGGTACGCCAAAAACGCATTTTTCCGGATTGAGCTTGATGTCGTATGTTCAGAGATTGTCGAACGTGAGCCTCAAGTCGTCTATTAAGGATTCGACGTGTCTGGTTTTAATGACCACATCGTCTACGTATGCCTCCACTGTTTTGCCGATCTGTGTTTCCAGGCATGTCTGAATCATGCGTTGATAGGTTGCACCGGCGTTTTTAAGCCCGAAAGGCATGGTGTTAAAATAGAAGGGGCCGTATGGGGTGATAAATGCCGTTGCGGCTTGATCGGACTCCGCCATCTTGATTTGATGGTATCCGGAGTATGCGTCGAGGAAGCACAATGAATCGTGTCCTGCGGTAGCGTCGATAATTTGGTCGATGCGGGGGAGGGGGAAGGGATCCTTGGGGCAAGCCTTGTTAAGGTCCTTGAAATCGACACATAGGCGCCAGGATTTGTCCTTCTTTTGTACCATCACCAGGTTTGCTAGCCAGTCCGGATGTTTTATTTCTCTAATGAATCCGGCCTCGAGTAACTTGGCTAGCTCTTCTCCCATGGCTTGTCGCTTAGGCTCAGAGAAATGTCGGAGAGTCTGCTTGACCGTTTGAACCCCTTTAGAATGTTAAGGCTGTGTTCGGCCAGCCTGCGTGGGATTCCTGGCATGTCTAAAGGATGCCAGGCGAATATGTCCCAATTCTCGCGCAAGAACTCCCGTAGTGCGGCGTCTGTAGTGGGGTTCAGTTGTGCCCCGATGGATGTTGTTTTTGTGGGGTCAGTTGGATGGACCTGGAATTTGACTATTTCATCCGCTGGTTTAAAAGAGGTGGACTTGGATCTTTTTTCGAGTATCACGTCGTCCCTGTCCACTGTGGAGCGCAGCGCGGTTAGTTCTTCGGCCGCGAGGGCTTCGGATAATGCCTCGAGGGCTAGTGCGGCGGTTTTATTTTTGGCGCGGAGTGCTATGTCCGGATCACTAGCTAGAGTAATGATTCCATTGGGCCCGGGCATTTTGAGCTTCATGTACCCGTAATGGGGTATAGCTTGGAAGATCGTGAATGCCTCCCGCCCTAAAAGGGCATGATATCCTCTACTGAACGGGGCCACTTGGAATGTGATTTCTTCGGACCTATAATTCTCCGGTGTGCCGAATACCACATGTAGTGTGATTTTTCCCGCGCAACGTGCCTCCCGACCAGGGATGATTCCTCTGAAGGTCGTGCTGCTTTGCTCAATGCGGCTCCTGTCTATTCCCATTTTGCTAAGAGTTTCTTCGTAGATGATGTTTAATCCGCTGCCGCCGTCCATGAGCACTTTAGTAAGCCGGAAGCCGTCCACGATTGGACTAAGGACCAAAGAGGTTGGTGCTCGGGCTGTTCGGAATTGAGGTTCGTCACTGGCATTGAAGGTTATGGCCGTGTCGTTCCATGGATTTATTGCTGCAACGTGGCAGACTTCGGCAAGGCTGCGGAGTGCTCGCTTGCGCCTATTATTTGAGGCGAAGGTCTCGAAGACTGTCAATATTGTATTGTTATTGTCCATGGGATGGTGCTCTGCGGTATTGTTAATGAGGAGATCCTCACCGCTCTTGGCCACCTGCCGGAGTATCCAACATGCTCTAAGGCTATGTGTTGGCGTGGTGTCCGGTGTATTGTGAATTTTGCATGGCCCATTGAGCCATCCCTCCAATATAGTTCCACGCCCTGTAGTGGGCTTTGGTTTCTTTGTAATTGGATCGGGTGACTTACGGGAGTACACCCTTTTAATTCGGACGGGGCTTCTAGTGAGAGCCGGGGGATCCCAGAATTTTGCTTGGGTTTTCCAGGCGCTTTCCATCGCACATTACTTTCGTACTATGGCCGCCAAGTCAGCGAAGTGTGCTATGTCACGGCGACTTATGGCGTTGAGGATTCCCTTGTCCGTGCAATTTTTGCAAAAGAGTGAAATTGCGTCTTCCTCGCGACAGTCCTTGACCTTGTTCATTACAAGGAGGAATATGGCCCAATAGTGATGTACTGTCTCTTGGGGCTCTTGTCTAATTTGGGAAAGATCACTTATGTCTGGGTGGGTGGGTAGATTTAGGTCCAAACCCTGACCCGGTCTGAAGCCCAGGGGCGGAGGAGTTTCCGAGCTTGGAAGTTCGGGCTCTGGGATTTTGCCCAATAGTTCTGGCCCAATGCCTGATTCTAAGTTCGAAGCTTGGGCCATGTCCTCCCGTAGACGGGTATCCGACTCGAAGAGCTCGGGAATCCGGACATAGTTCGTCCTCAAAATAGAGGAAGAATCGCTACATTGCTCCTCTACCACCGCTATCTGATGGGTGACCGGCGGAGAGTTAATCTCCCTTTGGTCGGGTTTGAGCCCGATCCAATCATAGTCCGTAGCGACTCCCAAGCCGGCGATGCGATCCAAGAGCTCGTTCAAAGAAGAGAGCTCCATTGGTTCCATCTGCTCGACGAATTCCGAGCCGATGTGGAGGCTGTTTTTGATGACCTGAGAAGTCATCGTCGGCGCGACGGCCGAACGGGCGGTCATGACGAAGCCGCCTAGTCGGAGAGTTTGGCCTGCAGCCAGGGCTCCCCCAGAGGTAATGTTGTCCTTGACAACAAGGCGAGCCATCAAGCCTTATCGTGACGGCACAGTGGAACTCACAATGAAAGCACCAATGTCGGTGTCGAAACCGGCGGATCTCAGGTAGGGGTTCCCGAACTGTGCGTCTAAGGCGGATGGTAACAGGAGGTGGGGGACACGATGTTTACCCAGGTTCGGGCCCTCTCGATGGAGGTAATACCCTACTTCCTGCTTGATTGATCTTGATGATATGAGTATTACAAGAGTTGATCTACCACGAGATCGTAGAGGCTAAACCCTAGAAGCTAGCCTATGGTTATGATTGTTGTTGTCCTACGGACTAAACCCTCCGGTTTATATAGACACTTGAGGGGGCTAGGGTTACACAGAGTCGGTTACAAGGGAGGAGATCTACATATCCGAATTGCCAAGCTTGCCTTCCACGCCAAGGAGAGTCCCATCCGGACACGGGACGAAGTCTTCAACCTTGTATCTTCACAGTCCAACAGTCCGGCCAAAGTATATAGTCCAGCTGTCTGAGGACCCCCTAATCCAGGACTCCCTCAGCTGCTACCACCGTCCATTAGGACTCGAGTTAGGTGGAACCCGTCAATAATTGGGTCAAGAACTAGTGCGGCTGAACCGCTGTGGCGGACACTAGTTGAGTGGTCTCGTCGATCGAAGGTGATCGGGGATGACGACCATGGATTGAATTTTGGGGCGACTGGCTCTACCGCGTAGACGTCCCTGAGTGCGCGCTTGCGCTCCCTTTTGGGGATATGTGTAATGTATATCATGTTCACTGTTTTGACTTGGGGGGATTTCTTTTGCCCCCCGGTGTTTGGCTGCCAGGGCTCTTCGTCGCTCTGTGATTCCCCTTCTTTGCCTCTGCCATTTGCTTTGCTGGCTTGTTTGAAGACCCGGCAATCTCTATTGGTATGTATGGCCGGTTTGTCTGGGGTGCCATGAATTTGGCAAGGACGATCAAGTATGCGGTCCAAGCTGGATTGTTTTCCGCTGCTCCTTTTATAGGGCTTCTTTCGCTGGCCGGACTTGGAGCCGCTGAATCCGACATGAACTGTTGTGTCATTTGTGTTATCGCCGTTGCTTCGGCGTTTGTTTCTATTGCGCTGGAGCTTGTCGGTGCTGTTCTTGGCCTCGGAGGGGCTTGTTTCGTTGGTCGTATTGTTGCTACGGGCCAGCCAACTGTCCTCTCCCGCGCAAAAGCGGGTCATGAGTGCCGTTAGGGCTGCCATGGACTTCGGCTTTTCTCGACCGAGGTGGCATGCTAGCCATTCGTCATGGATGCTGTGTTTGAAGGATGCTAAGGCCTCGGCGTCCGGACAGTCAACGATCTGGTTCTTTTTGGTTAGGAACCTAGTCCAGAATTTTCTGGCTGATTCTCCAGGTTGTTGAACTATGTGGCTTAAGTCATCGGCGTGTGGTGGTTGGACATATGTTCCTTGGAAGTTGTCTAGGAAAGCTTCTTCCAAGTCCTCCCAGCTACCGATAGAGTTTTCAGGCAGGCTGTTAAGCCAGTGCCGAGCTGGCCCTTTGAGCTTGAGTGGGAGGTATTTAATGGCGTGGAGATCATCTCCTCGAGCCATGTGGATGTGGAGGATGAAATCCTCGATCCACATTGTGGGATCGGTTGTGCCGTCGTATGATTCGATGTTGACGGGCTTGAACCCCTCGGGGAATTGATGGTCCAGTACTTCATCTGTGAAGCAAAGGGGGTGTGCGGCACCTCTATATCGGGCCGAGTCATGGCGTAGCTCTGATGGAGTCCGTCTGCGGTATTCGGCCCGAGCATGGTTAGATTTATCACGTCCAAATAGGCAGCCTTCTTCGTGCCTCGAGGCACGCCCTCTCGATCTGTAGATCGATCTTGTGTGTCATGTTCTATCGTCCAGGATTTGCCGGAGGTCGTATGTGTGACCCCGAACTCTTCCATCTCTATTTTTACGAGGCGGTGGGGCAGGCTTTTGTTCGGCCTGAGTTGCCGCTTTGTCCCGGCCGCGGGGTGGCCGGTCAGCTGCCCTGTCTCGACCACGCGGTGGTCGTTCCGCATTACGCGAGGGAGATGTGTGCTCCGGTGCCTCCTCATCGAATTGAGGTAGCAGTCTACGTTTCGGGTAGCTCTTGGCTGGGCGCTTGAGGCCGTATTCTTCCGCTGTCAGGACGTCAGTCCATCTGTCGACGAGCAGATCTTGTTCAGCTTGAAGCTGCTGCTGCTTCTTTTTCAGGCTCCTTGCAGTGGCTATAAGTTGAAGCTTAAAGCGTTCCTGCTCCGGTGGGTCCTCGGGCATGATGAAATCTTCGTTGCCGAGGCTTGTCTCCTCTTCGGAGGGTGGATGGTAACTATCATCCTCTGAGTTATCTTATATGGCCTGTTCGTCAGGGTTGTCTTGCATGTTGTCATGTTCCTCCTGTTCGGATGCAGCGCCAACAGGGTCTTGATTGGTTTTGGCGTCGCCCGGAGTACTATTTTCTCCGGTGCCAGTGTTGCCATCCTTTGAGCGACGAGGCTTAGAACGGCGATTGGGACGTCGGCGCTTGGACTGCGTCTCAGAGGGTTTGTTCTTATCCGGCTCTTCTTTGTCGTTGCCAGATCCTTTAGCTGTATCAACCATGTACACATCGTACGAAGAGGTGGTCGTCCAACGTCCAGTGAATGGCGGGTCTTGGCCTTGCTCCCTATCGGCATCGTTGTCCATGCCGTCGATGTCTTCGGAGCCATAGTCGAGCACGTCGGTTAAGTCATCGACGGTGGCTATGAAGTGGGTGGCGGGTGGGAAGCAAAATTCCTCATCGTCTGCCTCTAGCTCGAACCGAACATAGTTCGGCTGTGGGTCTTCCTCCAAGGACATGTTCTTCAAAGAATTCAGTACGTCACCCAAAGGCGAATGCTGGAAGATGTCTGCGGCGCTAAATTCGAAAATCGGTAACCGATCCAGCTCGGTGTCCGCAGGCGCACTTGATCCGGAACATAAAGCCGGAGACAAGTCCGGAGTTCCATTGACGCAGGCATTGCGGGATGTCGAGCCCGTGTGCGGCTCCAACGCCGCGTACTTTATGGCCTCGGAGGGGATGATCTGCTACGGTATTGAGGCCGTTGCAGTAACAGGATCCATCTCCTAGGTGTACCCCGATGACAGATTTAAGTCATGCTCATCGGAGAGAAGGGGAGCGATCGCCGCGGTCTCAAATCCATTGAAGATCGAGTCTCCGCGGATATCCGTGACGTAGTTCAAGCTTCCAAATCTGACCTGATGGCCAGGGGCGTAGCTATCGACCTGCTCTAGACGGCCAAGAGAGTTGGCCCGCAGTACGAAGCCACCGAACACAAAGATTTGTCCGGGGAGGAAGGTTTCTCCCTGGACGGCGTCATTACTGATGATCGAAGGGGCCATCGAATCCTTACGTCGACTGCACAATGGAACTCTCAATGAAAGCACCAATGTCGGTGTCAAAACCGGCGGATCTCGGGTAGGGGGTCTCGAACTGTGCGTCTAGAATCGATGGTAACAGGAGACGGGGGACACGATGTTTATGCAGGTTCGGGCCCTCTCTATGGAGGTAATACCCTACTTCCTGCTTGATTGATCTTGATGAATATGAGTGTTAGAAGAGTTGATCTACCACGAGATCGTAATGGCTAAACCCTAGAAGTCTAGCCAATGAGTATATGGTAATGAATTTGTCCTATCCGGACTATGCTCTCCGGTTTATATAGACACCGGAGAGATCTAGGGTTACACGAGGTCGGTTACATAAGAGGGAATCTTCATAATCAATCGCCTAGCTTGCCTTCCACACCAAGTAGAGTCCAATCCGGACACGGGTATAGTCTTCGGTCTTCGTGTCTTCATAGCCCATCAGTCCGGCCCACTGAGTAACAGGCCGGACGCCCGAGGACCCCTTAGTCCAGGACTCCCTCAGGGGGCTGCTAGCTACTTCACACTTTGCTAGGTGAACCTCGGTTGGGGGGGAGGGGGCATGCATTCATAGCTTAGGATTCCCTTCGTGCCGACACGAGGGGGGGTGGGGGCAAGCAATACCGTGTGCTTTGCGAGATAGGAGCCACATCGAAGTTGCATTTGGTATTTGAAAATCAAACCACCCTTTTCATACATAAATTTGGTCCACATGCAAGTGTGTTCGTGTTCTGACCCTCTCCTGCGTCATTTTTCGCCAAATTTATGAACATTAGACAAGTCGGATGACGCAACAGACACGGTTCACTCAAACTACCGTGTGCCATGCCGGTGCCCCTGTCACGCACACATCCGCACAGTACATTGGCCTCCACGAGGCTCCCCCTCTCAAAAAAATATGCCCGCCTCGAGGGTTTTTCTGTTTCAAGACACACGGTTGTTATCTCCGGACCGTGTGTGATGTTTCTTGTTCCCAATCCTGCCTGCATCCCTAGAAAATATCTGCCCGCCTCGAGGGTTTTTCTGTTTCATAACACACGGTTGTTATCTCCGGGCCGTGTGCGATGTTTCTTGTTCCCAATCCCGCCTGCATCCCTAGAAAATATATGCCCGCCTCGAGGGTTTTTCTGTTTCATAACACACGGTCGTTATCTCCAAACCGTGTGCGATGCACCATCATCAAAATTTTCAATAGCCCCGGCATTTCACTCCCGCGTTTGACTCCCGCGTAGTAATGTTTTCAGTACCCGCGTCATTTCCTCAAACACACCCCCCCCCCTCCACACACACACACACATACCAAAACCTCCTCGGGCGTGCGCACACACACACCCTCCCTCGCTCGAAACCCTAGCAAGGTCCCCGCCACTGCCGCAAGGCCTCCATTGTCAACATCTGCCAGTTTGCCCGTGCAGCTTACCCACCGATCTCCATACCCAGGCCGCCCTGAGTTTCTTAGATGACGCCTGCCAAACACCCCCTTTCCCACAGATCCCCATCCCCCACTCTACAGCGTTGCAGCCTAAGCCCGGCTACGCTTCCCGTGGAGCTCGAGGAGCGACTAGCCCAAAAGAGGTGTATCGCGGTCTCTTCGCCCGACGTCGCCGAGGAAGCTGACGACCATTACTAGCGGCAGGCACTCAAGCAGCGGGCTAGAGTATGCGGGCATGTCTCAGCCGTCCGCTACGACATCGAGGTCATCGACAGCGATGGCCTGAGGCGGGATATGTCACAGGTTAAGTGGCCCGCCCCCAACCCCTCGGGTTCAACCACCGTCGACCTCATCCATGGCCCCGCCACTGATCTCCTTTGGCTCGCTGCCAACAATTTTCCATCCTACATCGCCATCGAGCCCCTTTTGTCATTTCTGAAGGACACGTTCTGCGACGCTGGCTTGGGATCCACAGCCTCCAAGTCAGACCTCATCGACGGCAACCACGAGGAGGGCACCCTCTCCGGCTCTTCCAAGGGGAAAGAGCCCATCTACTCTTCCAAGGGGAAAGCGCCCGTCTGCGACATCAGGGAGGGCACCCTACAGCCGTGCTCTTCCAAGGGGAAGGAGCCCATCTGCGACAACATGGAGCGCATCCAGGGTCCATGCTCTTCCGACGGGAACGAGCCCATCTGTGACAAGTGAGGAAACCCATGATTTGTTTTGCCGTGCCTCTTCACAGAGGGAAACCCATGATTTGTTTTGTTGAGTCCCTTTTGTAGTGTAGTGAGAATATGTCCAGTTTTAATTGCTACATCTGGTTGTTTGCAGTATGCCTTGTTTATTTCAGTTGTTCACAATGTGATGCTCTATATGTGCAATTATTTACTGTGTAGTACATTTCATCAATCCAGTTTTAAACATACCGATAGGAATGCATATATTTGCTTGTTGTTAAGCATGTTATAGCTAGCATATGCATCTTTTAAAGTTTTTTGATTGTTCGGTTGTTTGTAGTTAGCATATGTCCAGTTTCAAATGATATCTTTGGTTGTTCGTAGTATGCCTTGTTTATTCCAGTTATTCATAACGTGATGTTCTATATGTGCAAGTATGAACTGTATAGTTCAATTTCATCAGTACCAGTTTCAACAATACCACTATGAATGACTACATTTGGTTGTTGCATCTTGTAGTTAACACGCCTTTCCATTTTTATTTAACAATAACCAGTGTACTTAGACCAGCACAATGCCAGTTTGAATGACTATATTTGCTTGTTGTTAAATGTTAGGCCTGTTGCAGTTAACACACATTTCCACTTGTTTTGCTTTACTAGCATGCTTAAACCTGCACACTGAAGCTATCTTTTGGAGATTATTTTGTCTGCCATGGATAATTTTGGTTGATGTATAGCCTGTTGTGCTTAACATGCTTCTCGATGTACCTACACAGGACAATTTTGGGAACGACTGTTGTTTTCCATCGAGGTTAGTTTCATCCCATGGCTTATAGATGCTCATTGTTCAGGATATCGGTAGCTGGTACCATATAAGTTGGGGGCTGATAAGGGACTAATCGGTGAATCGTACTTTTAACTAAATATATCTGCAACCCATTTATCGTTAGGTTAACTAGGGCCATATGTAATATATCTAAGGCTACATAGCAACATGCATTGTACTTAATGTCTAGATATGCAATCCTAGGCTACATAGCTACAAGGAAGAGTGTTACATTAATGTTCTAATAATGTCTAGATATACGTAGAAGAGCAGCAGCAGCAACAACAACACAGCCCTGTTTGGATACTCAACTTAGCTAAGGTTAGAGTTAGTTTCTAGCTCATGACTAACCCTGAACTAACTCCATCCAAAGAGTTGTTTGGATGGCAGGGTTAGATTGACAATAAATGCACTAGGAGAACTAGCTCCAATTAGCACCTCTTAGGTTGGATAGTTTTTTTGGGTGGGTTATAGATGCAACTAGCTCAAACTAGCCTTCATGTTTAGATATAATTTAGGGCTATTTGAGCCCGAACTAGCTCAAACTAACTGTAACCCATGAATACAGCAGCAGTTAATCAGCCGATAATTTGTAAGAATGCACTAAACTCCTTCCCACCCATAATATAAGATGTTAATTCATCTAATATGTGAGTATATTGGATGTTATAAGATACTCCCTCCGTTCCTAAATATTTGTCTTTTTAGAGATTTCAAATGGACTACCACATACGGATGTATATAGACATATTTTAGAGTGTAGATTCACTCATTTTGCTCTATATGTAGTCACTTGTTGAAATCGCTAGAAAGACAAATATTTAGGAATGGAGGGAGTATTATAAAAGAGTGTTGTACTACATCATTGTGCAATTGTTGTTTAGCTTATAATATTAACTTGGTGCTTTTAGGTACATATGTCATTGGTAAAGATCCGCGCTTTGACCCTTTCTGCGTATGGGGCAATGAGATATCGATGAAGCAGCATCAAGTGAGGAAACTGATAAAGATTGTTAGTAAAATGGGTCCAAAGATGACAATTAACCTATTTGTTTGCACTTTATCCAAGACAAGAGCGAACTGCGGGATGGTAAGTAAGAACTCTGCAGCCTTCTTTTTACTGTCCATAATGAGTTGTGTTAGATGACAATGTCTGGATCTTTTTCCTTTGCAGTGGTTGCCAAAGCAGTTTACTCAAGATTACCTCTCAAACTATATGATTGGTGGGCATGCAAAGGTTAAAGTATTTCTACCAGAACACGATGATTATCTAGATGTTTTCATGAAGACAATGAAGGATGGGCGGTCGGCCATCACAAGGGGTTGGACTAGAGTCGTGCGTGCCTTCTGCATGGAGGAGGGCACAATATGGGCATTCCGCTTCACCTTGTTCAGCAACCAGAATGTATTTCACCTCTTTCTTTATCGTCTTTAATAGTACAAGTATACAACTATGGTTCATCATTCTTTATTTGGTTCTTATGTAATTCTTGAACATATGTACCTATGAATCGAATAATGCATTGGTTGTTTGAACCTGGTGGATATGAATAAAGATGTAGCATACATTCAAATTCAAATTCAAATCCGGTACAATTTGAAATAGTAGCAATTAAATTACGGTGAAATTACGCTCTCCAGGTCGTTACGGCACACACTGTTGGTAAAACACAAACGTTTATGATATACACCATAATCCGAGACGGTTCACAGAGAGAAAACGTGTGCAAGCATGCACACAGTTGCCGTTTGCAAAGCGTGTGCGATGTCAGACAATATCACAAACGGTGCGGGTAAACTAAACGTTTGTGTTAGTTGCCTTATCATACATGATTCGCAACCATGAACTGTTTCTGATGAAGTATACATCGTAAACGTTGCACCACAGAATAGCGTGTGCAATAGTTGTCATGTACGACGATTTTACGACGGTCCGACGTTTCGTAATCCTGTCCGGCACTCGTACGACGATTAGCTAATCTTCTTAATTAGTTATCGCATACAGTTTGGGAAAAGCGAATGTGTGTGATTGTATGCTTATCATACACGTTCTATAATAGTGAACCGTTTGTGATGGGCCGCGCATAGTAAATGTAGCACCACAGAATACTGACTACGATGGCAATGCGAGCACAAACGAATAGGAGTACTATAGGGTCCCTATCCCCGACGGTTTCTGGGTCGTGTGGGAAGGACCCTCCTATCACCGTCACTCACTAGGCGACGGTTCCAAATGCCGTCGCGGAAAGGGGTTAAAAACCGTTTGTATAGCATCGACACGTACTAGTGGCGACTCAACAATGAGGTGAGCAATGGCGAAATCGATCCTGCACCGTACCTAATGGCCTAACATTAACATGGGAGGAAGGTTGTATGCTGCTTGCCCCTTGGGAGCCAACGACCCACCAGTAGCATGGACGAGGAGAACGAGGCGAAGGGGAGAAGCATGTCCTGTTGCATGAGATTAAAGTCACCGCCTTCACCGATGTCGCTGCTTCCGCAGATCCGAGTCACCGCCGCCGACCAAGCCAAGAACGGAGGCTGCGTTTTTCCTAGCGCTACAACCTACAGGTGAGCGAGTAAATGGTTGATGCTAGATTTCGCGCTATCCGCGCCGACCGATTTCTGTCCCGCTATCTCAGCCCCAATTTCCCCTGCACCGTCACGTATGACGTGCCCCACTTTTGCGCCTGACTTGGCATGGCTCACTAGAAACGACTGATTTGAATGTTCCAAGCGAGCCAGGCTCTGCGCTACTTTAAGGATCATGCGTGTGCGAACCAAGCCTCCATGTATATGCTATGAAACATGTTTTTCGTGTATCCACTAGGCCTCTTTGGAGTGATGCGGGCTACCAAGCGCACTCCTTTATATTGTTTGTGGCCAGCTTAGCAACAATGGCCACCTTTCTCTAAATACGCTGAAATCTTGTTAATTGTGTGTGGTTTCAATATCAATGGTATCGAAGGGAGGCCATATGAAAGTAAACCAACAAGTAGATAAAGGCTTTATATTTCTCGGTTTCCTTTATCACCAAAATAATGTAGTGCCCTGGAAAATATTGAACAATGCTTAATAAGAAGAGTTCCATCCACAATCTCGTTAAAATGACACTTCCCACACGAGAATCCCACAATATAGGTTTTATGACATATAGCTGACAATGACCTCCTCCACAAGAAAAGATCCCAATCTTTCCTCTTCCTCCCATCGGCGCCGCCGCTGGTCCACCCCATCTCCGATGGCCTTTGGGCCATGGAGGTGCGGAGGATCTCGGCCTCCCGCTGGAGGGAGGGAACCCGTTCTCATTCTTGTTAGGCTCAGTGTCTTGGTTGAGGCTGCGTGGCGGTGGCGATATCCCTTAGTAGAAATATTGTCTCCCACGTTCTAACCCTGCCCCGATGATGCGTCTAGCGTCGTTCGAGGGCGTGTGGAGCTGTGTCTTCGTCGGATCTTGCCGGATTCGCTCAGTGCTGGTCTTCGGTGGATCTGCTTGGATCCGGTCTTCGTTCATCTTAGTTTGGGTGGTTATAGGTTTGATCCTTCCGATCTTTGACTTTCTTCACCGGCGATGGCTGCTGCTCTGGTGCACTGGTCCTACGAGGCCTTAGCACGATGACTTCCCGGTTGTCTACTATAAGAAGGTTTGTCTGGCTCTAGCGAGGGAGGGGCGATGACAACGATGCGCCTTCGACTCACTTTAGTGCTTGTAGCCGTCGCTAGGTGGTCCACATACCTGGTTATAATTTTTATTACCTCTCATGTTTTTTGTACTGCCATGGTTGGAGATGAATAGATTGGAAGTTTCTAAAAAAAAGACACTTCCCACTCAACACATACAAATCATCTTGTGTATAACACGAAAGAATAATGCTTGTCCTTTGTTTATAAGATTTCAAATCATTTTTAAGCCCCCAAGAGCAACTCCCACATCTCGGGAGTATAATTTAAGGGAAGTTTTCTAACATCTACTTTTCTCGGTTCTCATAAAACTTCTTCTCATAAAATATTTTTTTCTTCGTATTTTCATTAAAAGGTGTTGGGGCCCGCCCGTCAGTTACACCCTGTGGCGACGACGGCCGGAGCAGTGAGGCGACACTGGTCGGCCTCGCAGCGGCGGGCCAACCTGGCGGCAAGAGGCCTTGCGGGACAGGCCAGGCAGGGCCGCGAGACGAAGCGGCCTCTCGGGGCAGGGTTGTGCGGCGGCAGTGGCGGCCGGCCTAGTGGGGTGGGGCTACGCGTCAGGGACGGCGGCAGCGATCTCGCGGCAGAGGAGGCGGTCGGCCTCGCGGGGCAGGGTTGTGCGGCAGGTGCAATGGCGTTCTGGCGGCGGCGGCCAGCCTCCGCGACAATGGCGTTCGTGGCGCAGCCTCGCGGGGGCATCATGACGATGTTCCAATGGTGGCGAGGTGACCTTCCGCCGGCAGGGAGGCGACGTTTCCCGTCATTCTGCTCGTGAAATTTCAGGCGGTTATCCGCCCGCCAAAATTATACGGGATGGCCATCTTCCCTTAAAATTACAAGACAGAGGGGGTGTTTTTACGAGATCCCTTAAAAATTCGGGTTTACGGAAGCTTTTTTTGCCCAACTCCCCGTAATTGGTAGGTTTTTTGGATACACGAGCTATTGGAGTTGCTCTAAACATGTGGGTTTTTTTTTTCTTTTGAGGATTTCCTAAGTTCAAGCTTGGTCACTCTTTGTTACCCGGAATTGACATACTTTACCCCCGGCAAAATAGTGCCCATTCTGACCATCCTGAATTTTGGAAACACTATATTAGTCCTATGTGGGACACGTACAAAGGGCATGTGTCTGGTTTGTTGATGTACCAAAATGGAGTCACATGGGGATTTATGTCGGGGATAATTCTTGCCAAAATACAAAGTTAAGGGTATATATCCTGTCCAAGATTAAACTTCAAGGCCGGGTAAAATAAAAGGGCGTATCTAATATTGAAAACTCCCTGACAAAGTGGGGTCAGTGAAAGGAAATTTCTAAACAGTCATATACCCATGCATAAGTTCTAAACAAGGAGGCTGGTTCAAACCCGGGACCTCCAGGCCACAAGTGGAGAGACTCTACCACTGCGCCAAGCCGGGTGGGTAAAATGCGTAAAAAATTGTTTTTGGAGATGAAAAGTGGAGTAAACTCTATTTAGAAATATTCACCAAATATACCCCAAAAAATATATATGGAAAAATGATTCCATGAACAGCTAAAACGAGGATTCTAATTTTTCCTGACTTTGGTCACATGGATCATTGCAGTCGCTGGCATGTTCTTCTCCACCATGGACACAACATTGTCAACTTGTCGAATACCTTGGTCTTCATGATCATCCCTGTCATCGTACTGGATTTGTACTAGGCTGAGACTGGAGGTCATAAATCCCATCTCCAAAATGTTGGAAGCTGAACTAGATGGAACGTTTTGGCACTACACGCAGGAGCAAAACAAATAAATTTGGAGGTAAGGTCCTTCAGTTAGAAAAATCAAGTGAAGTTACATGTAGTTACCTCACAGTTCTTCAGAGTAAGTTTCTCGAGGGCAGGCGTATAATGCAGGAAACTACACAACGTCTGAATGTTGTCACCAATATCACATTTATCAAGGACCAAGGTTCTTAGATTGCGGAACATTGGTAATCTATTGTGCTCCTCATCAAGTATCGCCTGCAACATAGGACATGGGGCAGAATTATCACTTCCTGGTGCCATCAGTTGAAATTGGTACTCGGCAGGCCAAGGAACACCAGGTGGAGGAGGTGGCGAAATATGTTGTGCCTACATTGCAGAGACAAGAACAGGGTTAGTTAGTGTGCACTTGCATTATGCAGTTGAATGAATGGGAATTACATACAAATGAAGCAAGCACAAGACTGAAGGAACAAACCATATCACGGAATCCTGACAGCTCCAAGCTCCTGACGTTGGATAGAGAGCCGAGAAATCTGCATAGCATCGGTACCAAGAAAATTGGGTCCTGTTGAAAAACAAAGGGATATTCTTTCGCCGGCAGAGGATTGTCCAATAAGCGGACGGATGCTTGGACAAGATCAGGCGCCTCCCGTACGGTGACAGAGAAGGCTCGAAGGCCACGGAACTGGACGGCAAGGTGCAGCGAGGCGAGCCGAGGGGCTATGACCTCGAAGTTTAAGATGGTGCCTGCCTCAATTGTGAGGTTCTTGAGCGTGTTGGACTCGATCCTTGAGAGATTGGACATGTCCGAGCTTCTGATCTCCAAGTCTTGGAGGACTCTGAGCCAGGCGAAGAGGTGCTTCTCGAAATCCTTGTGGAGAATCACGTCCTGAAGGAGCAGCTTAGTGAGGCGGTGGGTGCCTGAGGAGAAGGAAGGCAGCTTGATGCCGCGTACTTCGAGCACCGCCGGGGAGCTCTCGAGGCCACGGCTGACCCATCTGGTGTGGGCGGCGCAGATGGAAGAACGGCGGTCGTGGTGGAGCCGCCTCCACAGAGGCCGCGGCGAGGCGACGCTCACCCGCAGGGTGTGCAGCGGCGAGAAGGCGCAGGTTCTACGGCGAAGCAAGAGGTTGTCGACGAAATCGTCCAGCTTCTTGTGCCGCTCCTCCTCATCTTCCCCCTCTTGGTCCTCCCCGCCGTCGATGTCGAGGCACGGGGCGGCCAGCCAGAGGCGGCGCCACCTCGACGACAGCACGCAGGTTTGCACGACCTGCCGGGCCTCCAGGCGGGAGAGGATGGCGTGGAGCAGGCAGTCCGTCAGGTCGCTCAGCCGGTCGACGCCGGCGGCATCCATGTATTTCAGATCGGGGACGGGTCGACTGAGAAGATTACCCTAGATCCGTTCCGGCATGCGTCTTCAACTTCTTTTCTTGAAGGGGTCTGACCAATCGGCTCGGACACCAGACCACTTGTGCCCGCCCATTCTGTCTCGCCCTAAATGGAATGGCTCGCGGCATGCTGATCCGCGATTACTAGCGATTTCAACTTCATGTTCCCGAGTTGCAGCGTGTACAGGGTGTGCAAAACCGAACCGAAAACCAAACCAGATTATTTTGGTTTTTTCAGGTTTCGGTTTTGGTTTCAGTTTCAGTTTTAAAATCTGAAAACCATTTGCATTTTGTTTTTTCCGGTTAGAAACCGAAAACCATTTGGTTAAACCGAATTGAAATTAAGGTTTTTTTAGTTCAAAAAATGTAATGGGCTGCTATAGTACAATACTTTCTAGCGCATTTAGTGCTTCAGTTTACGTGATTAGCGTAACTGCTTATCCAATGTGCATTCTTTATCCTTTCCTCATTATGATATATATAATGTAAGAGTTATGTATTGGCTTAATAATTTACATCAACTTTGGTTAATTTGGTTATTACTGAAAGCGTAATTTGGTTATTATTAAAATCGAATTGAAAGTAAATGCTTATTACCGAAACTAAGTTGTGTCTGTGTATAAAATCGTATAAACCAAAATATGAAAAATATATAAACCATAAACCGTATAAACCAAACCGAATTAAACCGAAAAAACCAAATGCATGCACATCCTGAGGTGTATGCGTCTTCAACTAAAAGACGTTGGTCAAGGTCAACCTCACGATTAGGGCCAGATTCAGCCGGTCGCCCCACAGCCAGACCTAGCCAAATGGGTCGCCCCGGCATGACACAACTAGGGTTATATGGGCCAGACACGGCACGGACTGGCCGGGCACAACAAGTACATGGGGCGTGCCGGGCCAGCACGCATGCTGCCCTCCCTGGCCCAGGCATGGCCCCGATGTTACACGGGTTGGCACTGCGGCCTGTTTCGCACGCCAGCCCGCGTATAATTCAGCTTATTGGGTTGTTTTGGACCTATATTAAGCCTATTAGGCTATATAAAAATAAAATAAATGGTCGTGCGGTGCCAGCACTAGTGCCCCGCCTCACGGCCAGGCACGGCCCTAGGTGGGCCACATGCCGGCACGACCTGATTATAAACATTCTACCAGGCCGGCATGCTAAGACCGACCCATTTGGTTGGGTTTAGCCGCAGCTGCATGATCAGCCTTCAAAATGACCGTCAGATCTGACCAACTCTTTTCTTCAACTTCAACTTACATATGGCGCAAGGACGAGCGACCGGCACGATCGCTTTGCCGGTCGGTTGTGTAAATCGTTAGCCCCACTATTATCGCTCAAAATAAAAATAAAAATAAAACTAACCCCATGATTAGAGCAACAAACTTGAATCATGTAAAACGAGTTTAAATTACTTTGGAAGGCACGACAGAACAAATCTTGTAAAACCATACTACATATTTGAAACTTAATGTTCGCGCCATCATAGTTCACCGGAGTTTATACATTCGAACATACAAACTTAAAAACATACTAGATAAAATCTAATCTAAACTAGTTTAGGGCTTCACGTTTAGGTAGAACTCGGTCACCGACTTTGTAGAGAACGTACGCGAGGTCGTACCCCTCCTTCGCCGCGTTGAGCCACAGGTGCCTTGGTGGTGGGCCAAAGCGCGTCCCGGGCCTCATGGAAGCTCGGCGGCCACGCCTTCCAGATGCCTCTACGGGAGAGGGCGCCATGCTCGTTGGCCTGCTTTGAGAGCCACGGCTCAACCGGAGGCTGGCTGGAGCTGGCCTTGGCGTCGTGCCGAGGGCGCTTGTGCTGTGATGAGCCACCGCGGCCCCCGCAGGCCCACACCAGTGACCTCCGCCGTACATGGATCTGCTATAAAAGTGTGTGTGCGCACGAGAATCAAGCGCCTGAGTAGGGAGGATTGGTTGCCGAAGTTGGTGGGATTGCGGTAGAGGCGGGTGGGGGAAATGCCAGACGCAAACCCTAAATCAAGCTATATTCGATAAATGTAGCGGTAGAGGGGAGAATATACGGGCCGCTTGTAAAAAAAATACGGACCGGGCCTTTGTTAACGGATCTGCTCAGGCCGAAAAAAGAGCAGATCCTATAGAAACGCCTTGAGTTATAAGGGCCGTCAAGGTTTTACAGTATCCGCTAGAGTTGCTCTAACAATCCCGGATGGAGGAATACTATACTACACTACTATGGGTGGTGTTAGCACGCACAAAATAATGCAAGATTTCATCCAAATGTACTGCCAAAACATCTCTTTCATATGGAGTATATCTCGTATACATTCATACAAGGTAACATCCAAGAGACCTACGATGATTAGGGACCATGAGTTCTGGGGCAAGGGAAACAGATTCCCATTGAGTCAACCCCTCCGACAACCTTTACCTCCAAAACACATGTAACTATTCCTGTGTATGATACCGGACATTAACAGCTCCTTACTAGCTTCAGTCTTGTACTCGTATGGTATTTGCTCCAATTGGGTTCTTCTGCAACTGGGTTCTTCTTCGGTAGTGGCCAAAAACAAAAAATCCCAAAAAGGAGGATTACCTCCTGCCTCTGTAGTAGCAGCTGGAGAAGAAGAATCCAATTGGAGCAATTCATACCAGTACAAGATTGAAGCTGTTACATCAGTAACAGATTTGGTACACCTAGGTTAGGTGCTCCCATCAGGGTTCGTCTCCATTTTCATTGTATTGTCATCACCACAAATGCTTGATCCAGCCACCTCAGAGTTGTTGGACTTACCATTCCTCAGCTTGTCAAGTGCTTGCAACCATGGTGAATCAAGAATTGCTTGAAGCTTAGACTTGTCCATCGTATTCAAATCTGCAATGCTCAAATCAAGTGAAACTTTATCACCAGTTTGTGCGGCATTCTCCACAGGGTGATCTTGTTCCTCAGTTACCTCCATAGCATCTGAAAATTTTGGCTTGTGTGTGGTGTTTACTTCACAGGGCTTCTCGGTTTGTATGTTGATATCAACAGGACAAAGTATAGTGCTACCATCCTCCTCCACTAGAAGATTGTCTGAGGATGCAGGTTTGTTCAGGTCAATACTGAACTTGTTCCCATCAGCGTCGAAATGTGGATGTTTCCTGTCCTCTGCGCCATTCACTTGGATCTCTACTCCAGAATTAGTAGGCTTGTTATTCTCTCCAAAGGAAGGGCGCACAAGCTTTCTCCTCTTCATTTTCCCACTAGTCTCCTTTCCTAAGTTGCCATCCAGCTGCGCTGTTTCGCTGCGCCTCTTGAAGTTTAAGAAGGGAGGCTCTGTGCTTTCTTTTCCTTCTACTACGCTTGGCAGGTTTAACTCAGCAAGAGGACAGGTTATGTCAATGGACTGTTCACCAACCAACTGGTTACCAGCATCATAAGTAAGTGCTCTATCATCTCCTTTTTGAGAAATAAGTGTCCTGTTCTCACTTCTAATCTCTCTTTCTTTAGAAATATGTGCACTATTCCCACTGCTCCATTGTTTTGTTCTTGTAGAAAGTGAATTAAGCATTTGACTGAGTGAAGGACCAGTAATTTCTTGAAGAGGTTGCTTCGGCGATAAGCGAGAAAACACACTGTTTTGTGAGCCAACAACTTCTTGAAGAGGTTGTTGCTTCATCGATAAGCGAGAAAACACACTGTTTTGTGAGCACTGACCAGGAACTAATGTTGTGTTACTTTCAGCTTCTATTTCACAATTTGTATGTAATTGATCTGACATGTTGGCTCCAATAACATTTCGACGATCCAGTGAACTTGAAACACTATGATAGGAGCCATGTTTCCACCAATCATTATCAAAATCTTGAGCACAATCAGCAATCGGGATGTAATCACCAAAATCATCTTTCCGTTGACCAATTGTTGATACTTCAGGAACTTCAGGGTATGCAGGAATACCTTGTTGGATTAATACTGGAGCTACTTGAGCTCTTTCCTTGCTTAAGTGCTGATGCTCAGATGTGTGTATCTCTTTGCAGTGGTGACAGTCGATATCATAGTTGTCCTTCAAGTTAGCACTGCCTTGTCGATTTGCCAGAGAAAAATTATACGAAGGGACATTTGGAGTTGAATTCACGTAGTTTCTGTCTCCGCCAGTTGATGCCTGAGTAATATGTTGAAGAGATCGCGAAGTACTGCCTACATATGACTGCTTTTCAGACGACCTAATTCTATCAGTTGGACTGGCAGTCATGCATCCAGAAGACAAGCTACTGTGCATGTAGTCATCAGGTATTGGATATGATTGATTTGTAACAAATTGATCTTGGTGATATCCATTTGTCTGAGAACAGGGAGCATATACCTGAGTTGAAATGCCATCTACTGTCGAAACATCTTGGCGACGTGAATTGTTATGATAAGGTAATATCTTTTGAACATGATGGCTGCTGTGGATGGGATCAATTTGGACTCCAACGGGTTTACTTACCAATGGCACTGA
The DNA here is from genome assembly GCF_002575655.3 of Aegilops tauschii subsp. strangulata. NCBI lineage: Eukaryota > Viridiplantae > Streptophyta > Magnoliopsida > Poales > Poaceae > Aegilops > Aegilops tauschii. Next base: position 435,326,522 of record NC_053038.3, read on the forward strand.
CAGATTTGTTCGTGCCTCAAAATTATGTGGTGCGGTTCCACGCATCCTTGTAGGAGCAGAATAGTTTGTTCCAGCTGTTACAGTCAAAGTGTGTGATTGATCAGTAGAAATGGGAGAAATATTTGGAGTCAAACTCCTTTTGTCTGGTCTCCCTTTACAGAAGTGGCCTTCTTTCGAATGAGCACTTATGGTGTAGTTGCGAATAGGTTGCTCTACCCTCTTATTATCAAACAACTCATATAGCTGGACAACCTGTCAGTAAGAACAAGTTTGTGTGATTATAGCCATGCAATTAAAAATCATGGATTTTAACTTTTAACCAAGTTCTGTAGTAAAGCAAACCTGCTGGTAGGAAAGGTCAAAATAGAATTTATACATCGTATAGTAATTCTCTTTTATGGCATGAGAGAACTCATCTTCTGCAAGTGGTCTGCACTTCCAAATAATTTTGAATCGGACCTAGAAAAAAAACAAATGAATAATTCTTACAGTAGCACGCAAATACAATAAAGAAACAGTTCCCAGAACCCAGAACGAATTATAACGGGTATTTTATATTCAAACGACTGCCTAGTACTGTAATAAAAGCAGTTTTTTTTTCTTAACAAGAAGTTTTTCACATTTTTAACTGTGTAACTGAAAACCATGAAGTAACCATCTAAAGCAAAAAAAAGAAGTATATCAACCTGTTCGTCCGATGTCATACTTTGTTTTTGAAGAATGTTCCCAGATGGCTGAAGAAACCACTCATTTAGGGTATGTAATGACAGAAAACTTTGTGTCCATTGTGTCAATAGTCTTATTTTTTGCTGGACACCTTACATGATCTTTTGTCAGGAAATCTTAATTATTACAATTTTTTGCATGTGTACGAACGCAACTCTGAGACAACGCAAGCTATGCCAAGATATATATAGTCCTGAAGGTTCAGCTCCTAACTTTGGGGTTAACTGATCATTTGCTTTTATTCCACCCAAAAATTTGTTTGAGAAGTGCAAAAAATTGTCTAAGCCCCTCTGTCTCGTGTGATTAAAAAATCAGAAAGAGCATCTTCATAAGACTAAAAGCCTGAAACCAAACAATTAACAATTATTTGAGCAGTCATAAAATTTCCAACGACAAAGTATTATTTTTCAGAGATATTAAACTCAGAAGACCCTATATTTTGATAAATTTGAACTGAAGAGGCATATGTTTGATGCAGGTTACCTGTGCAGGATATGAGTGGACAGAAGATCTAAAAGCAGCTCTGTCAGTAATATCCAGTCCACCATCAGAGGCGGCCTCAAACACCCCGTAAAGCTTGCGTTCGTTGTAGTCAAAGAGAAAGAGAGGCATCCCTTGTTTGACATTGTCGACAAAGGGCTGATACTCTAAAGCAAGTCTGAAAACGCCTGAGACAAAGAACTGCTGCCTTGCCCTGGTGTTGCACATGAAGATCGCACCTGCCATGTCCGTGTCTTGCCTGAAGGAGAGCCTCATCCTGACATTGCAACATGAACAGGTGACATCGATCAGAAACAAATCTGTACTAAGTCATAAAATTTCGTTATAGCACATTTAGCTTGTGATGAGCAGGATTTTTCATCCATGAAACTCATAATTCAGTATTCCTCGTTATTAATGCCAAAAGATGTTTGTTGCCCAGCTAATTCTGCAGGCTAAAAACAGGCCCAATCCTTTGTTCCAGCTTATAGAATAATGTAAAAGAAAAACCTAGTAAATAAGATTGATTCGTCCTGATCAAACAAAGGGAACAGAACAAACGCGCAGGGGAATCGCATGCGTGACACGAACCAGACCAAATAGCCAGCGATCTTGCGAGATGGAACTTGTACGGTTAAACGTTGCAGTATACCAAGTCGACTGCAGACACTCGCAAACCCGTCATCCCCAACCCAAACAAACTAAAAATAGATCGGAACTGAATAGGAAAAACTAGGCAGGCGGTGACGCACTGATCGAAACTGGCTAGCCGAAAACCCTAGCCCCGAGTTGGTGAACTGACTACCGCCAGCAGATCATCCCTATCCTACCGAATCCAGTCGGGTAAGCAGAGATGCGAGGTCATGGTGAACTGGAAAGGGGAAGGACGCCATACGCGCGAAGGATCAGGCGTCGTCTCGCGCCGACGACGGGCGGGGGCGGGGCGCAGCAGGAGGACAGCCGCCCGATGACAGGTGCGGCGGCGGCGGCTGCTGCTGCTGCTTGTCGTTGATAACTAGTATAGGTTTGCGGCGGCGGCGGCGGCTGTTTTGGAGAAGGGGGAATTGGGGGAAAGGGGATGATCCGGCGCGGTGTTTATTTGGGGACGTGTTTTGATTTTGGTGGGCAGCGGGAGGCCGAAGAAGGCGCAAATCGGCCGCCGTCGCGTTCCCTTCTGTATTTGCCGGAGGTGGTTGGTTGTGCCTCCGCGTTGCCGCGTGCGTGGAATTTTCGGCAATTTTCGGCCATGCATGTTTAGTGGGAGGAGATGTTTTTCATTGATTATAAAGTGCCTATGATGATTTTGTAAAATCTTAAGATAATATGTCGGCTCAGTCTCTCGGAAATGCTCATAGAGGTAGAACGTGCGCGTGTGCATTCATATGGATGAGTGTATGCGCGTATATACGAGCCATTGCGTCTGTATTGTGTTCAAAAAAATTATATTAAAACTCATCGCCAAATGAACCAATCTGTGGTTGGATGGTTAGATGGACAGTGTTATTCCTAGCCCATCAGGATTCAAGTCCTGGTGCTCGCATTTACTCTTAATTTGTTTCAGGATATCCGGTGATAGGCGTTCAATTAGAGGAAACGTTCCCGTCGACCACGAGACGCCTACGATGACTTCGCAAAATCTTAAGATGATATGCCGGCTCAATCTCTCGGAGGTGCTCACAAAAAAAAGGTATGCGTGTGTGCGTTCATAGGGATGAGTGTATGTGTGTATACATGAGCGCTTGTGTCTGTATTGATGTTAAAAAAACTCATCGCCAAATAAACACCACGCCGAATCGGCACGGAATTCGCCCCCCGGTACAACCGTGTTGGCGCCACCCTCGATCTCCTCATCTACAAAATGAAAGTAACCGCCGCCGCAAACCTATAGTTATGCAACCATAAGCAGCCACCGTCGCTACCACATGTGCAATTGGGCATCTGTCACACCCTTCTGCTGCATCGCGCACCACCCATGTCGATGCGAGAAGTGTAATCCGTTGCACGTTTGTCATCCTTTCCTTGCTAGTTCATCATTATATATTGCATCTTTGCTCGGTACCCGACTGGATTCCGTAGGGTAGGGATGTCTGATGGGGTTAGTTAGTTCACCAACTCGTCAGTTTTAATCAACACGTGTTGACCTATGTACTTTTTCCTATTCAATTCTGATATATTTTGTGTTTGTTTGGGTGTTGGGGATAGAGGGTTGCGAGTGTCTTTAATTGACTTGGTATACTATGGAATAGATCATTGATATGTACAAAATTCATCTTGAATGTTCCCCTTGTTTGATCAGAAAGAATAGCTCTTTATTCTTTTTGGTTTTGTTTACATTGCGATCTTAAACAAAAGATTACATCTATTATCGTTGCAGCAACAAACGTGTTTTGGCATTGGTATCAAAGATCTAATGAATTATGAGTTTAATAGATAAAAAAAGCTTGGTTATCAACACGTTGAATGTGCTATAAAAAAAATTATGATTTAGTATAGATTTGTTTTAGATCATCTCACGTGTCTATGTTGCAATGCCAGGATGAGGCTCTCCTTCAGGCAAGACTTGTCAGTCACAATCTTCATGACCAAGAGTGAGACAAGGGAGCACTGCTTTGGCTCCGGCGGTTTCAGACTTCCATTAAAGTATCAGGTATTTGTAGACAATGTTAAACAAAGGATGCCTTTGTTTCTATTGACTATAAGAGCACAAACTTTACCGGTATTTGAGGCCACCTCTGATGGTTGGCTTAATATTACTAAGAGTGTTGCTTTTATATTAGTTTGGCGCTCGTGTCCTGCACAAGTAACCTGCATCAAATATGTCTACGCGGGTTCACATTTATAAAATATAGCATCTTTTGAGTTTAATATATTTGAACAGTAACACTTAGAAGTTGGTAAATTTTATGACCGCTCAAATAATTCTTAATTGTTTGGTTTCATACTTCTAGTGCCACGGAAGAGGCTCTTTCTAAACTTTTAATCACACGCGATACATGGCCTTAGAAATTTTATTACATTTCTCAAACAATTTTTTAATTGAGTAAAAGCAAATGACCCGTTAACCCAAAAATAAAATGTTATTTATGGTACTTACCAAAGTCCACATCTGTAAGCAAAACAAAAATCGAGCCATATCAATGAGGAATTGGCCTCCAATACAATCGTGCTGCCCGCTTTCGCAATCATCTTATCCTCTTCAAGGGGGGAGGAAATCACCGCTGCAGAAGAATAATTTAGTAATCAAGTCCCCGCGGCCTCATCTTCCACTCAGCGCTCTACTACTACTCTACTGTTCCCCATGTATCATCAGATCGTGCAAGGTATCACGTCACCTTTAATGAATCTGGCGTTGAGATGCATCAGATCTGGTGGTTTTTGATTCATCATGGACTGGGAAGAAGGTGGTGAGATGTTGGGGAGGAGGCATGAGCTCGGAAATAGATCCATGAACCAAAGAAAAGAGAAGATGAACGAGATGGAAATCATGGTTGATTTTTGGCGAGGAGGTCAACAGATGGAGAATGAATAGGGAGGTGGCGGCGGTGAGGGGAAGAATATGTGCTAGGGTTGGCTCAAGAGTTGATTATATAGGAGGACACAATGCATATAAACAGTTGGATCCATTTAAAATATTCATGATGTTATGCCACAAAAATGGACACCTCTAAAACTTTCTAATTTTGCGACAATGTATGTGGACTCAAAATAAAATGGGTGGGAAGGCAATCAGACGAGTATCAAGCCAGCAATCCAGAAACTGCGGCCCAAACCGACCACCCTTCCTTTATTATATGTGGACCCATGGGCACAAACCTGCCTAAACCTATTAGGTACTTCATGCGCAATACCCATGGTCAAAATTGAAGGAAATATGCCCTAGAGGCAATAATAAAGTTGTTATTTATATTTCCTTATATCATGATAAATGTTTATTATTCATGCTAGAATTGTATTAACCGGAAGCTTAGTACATGTGTGAATACATAGACAAAATAGAGTGTCCCTAGTACGCCTCTACTTGACTAGCTCGTTAATTAAAGATGGTTAAGTTTCCTGACTATAGACATGTGTTGTCATTTGATGAACAGGATCACATCATTAGAGAATGATGTGATGGACAAGACTCATCCGTTAGCTTAGCATAATGATCGTTAAGTTTTATTGCTATTGCTTTCTTCATGACTTATACATATTCCTCTGACTATGAGATTATGCAACTCTCGAATACCGGAGGAACGCCTTGTGTGCTATCAAACGTAACAACATAACTGAGTGATTATAAAGATGCTCTACAGGTGTCTCCGAAGGTGTTTGTTGGGTTGGCATAGATCAAGATTAGGATTTGTCACTCCGAGTATCGAAGAGGTATCTCTGGGCCCTCTCGGTAATGCACATCACTATAAGCCTTGCAAGCAATGTGACTAATGAGTTAGTTGCGGAATGATGCATTACGGAACGAGTAAAGAGACTTGCCGGTAACGAGATTGAACTCGGTATAGTGATACCGACGATCGAATCTCGGGCAAGTAACATACCGATGACAAAGGGAATAACGTATGTTGTTATTGCGGTTTGACCGATAAAGATCTTCGTAGAATATGTAGGAACCAATATGAGCATCCAGGTTCCGCTTTTGGTTATTGATCGGAGATGTGTCTCGGTCATGTCTACATAGTTCTCGAACCCGTAGTGTCCGCACGCTTAACGTTCGATGACGATTTATATTATGAGTTATGTGTTTTGGTGACCGAAGTTTGTTCAGAGTCCCGGGTGAGATCACCGACATGATGTGGAGTCTCGAAATGGTCGAGAGGTAAAGATTCATATATTGGAAGGTAGTATTCAGACATCGGAATGGTTTCGAGTGGTTCGGGTATTTTACCGGAGTACCAAGGGGTTACCGCAACTCCCCGGGGAAGTATTGGGCCTACATGGGCCTTAGTGGAGAGAGAGAAGGGCCGCAAGGGGTGTCCGCACGCCCCCCTCCCATGGCAGTCCGAATTGGACTAGGGGAGGGGCGGCGCCCCCCTTTCCCTCTCCCTCTCCCTCTCCTTCCTTTTCCCCTCCGGTAAGAAAGGAAAAGGGGGGGGGGGAATCCTACTAGGAGTGGAGTCCTAGTAGGACTCCCCCCATGGCGCGCCTGAGGGGGACCTGGATTCAGGGGTCCTCAGGGGTCCGGTCTATTCGAGCATGGGCCGGGCTGATGGGTCGTGAAGATAGAACGGAAGATTATTCCCCGTGTTTGGATGGGACTCCTGGATGCGTGGAGGGCAAGATTGGAGTCTAGATGTATTTTTTCCTTCCTTTGTAAAGCCGCCTCTGTACCCCTCCAGTGTGTATATAAGCCGAAGGGTTTAGTCCGTAGAAGGCATCAAAATTCATATAGGCTAGACATATAGGGTTTAGCCATTACGATCTCGAGGTAGATCGACTCTTGTAACCCCTATACTCATCAAAGACAATCAAGCAGGAAGTAGGGTTTTACCTCCATTAAGAGGGCCCGAACCTGGGTAAACATCGTCTCCCCTTTGTCTCCTGTTACCTTCGATCATCAGACGCACAGTTCGGGACCCCCTACCCGAGATCGACCGGTTTTGACACCGACATTTGTGCTTTCATTGAGAGTTCCTTTGTGTCGTCGATGGAAGGATTGATGGCTCGCCTTGTCATCAATGACAACATCACCTCTGGAAGGGCCCCCACAATCACCAAACATCATCTTCGCATCAGCCTCGAACACTCTGAAAAGATGTCTTGTCCTTGAACGAGCTGCTAGATCGCATCGCCGCCCTGGGGGTCGCAACAGACTATGATCGGATTGGGCTTAAACCCGATCAGAGGGAAATCAAGTCCCCGCCTATCATCCATCTGGTAGCGGTCGTTGAGGAACAAGCTGAGAATACTTCTCCCCCTAAGTTAAGGACCAGCTATGTTCGGATTTCCGACCCCTGCGAGCCGAATACCCTTCCTCGGGAAGAGACTATATGTCCTCCGAACACAAGATCAGGCATTGAGCCCGGAAGTCCTCAGGACCCTCCCGATCTTGAACTGGTAAACTCGGAGACTCTTCAAGCTCCGGACTCAATCGTGGACCGGGACGCGGATTTCAGCCCGCCCACCCACCACAAACAATATTCCCCTAGTAATTCAGGTCCTCCAGACATATGCGACCTAATGTATGTACGGTAGCAACCTCAGGAAACGTTCCATCACTTCTGGGCCAGGTTCCTCCTTGTTAAAGACAAGATTAAAGATTGTTGCGATGACGATGCGATTTCAGTTTTCTGCTGCAACTGTACGGACGAGGGACTCCTCAATGCCCTCAACCATCACCGCATACTGCACTTTGCAGATTTGGCACACATAGTACAGAAATACCGCGCAATGGAAAGTGCTTGGAAAGCCCAGACAGCCCGGTGGGAACCGCCTGCCTTTAAGCAGCCCACCGGACGGGCAAAAAGGACGCACCCTTACGGGGCACGAGATCATCAGCCTATTGACAAGAAAACCAAGCCCTTCATGGGACATAGAACCGTCCTCGACGAATTGCTCGACAAGCCCTGTCAAATACACACGACGCCGAACACCGAACAAACGCATAGCCTTCGGGCATGTTGGGTACCCCGCAGGTGGCTAAGAGTGGTGAGGCCATCCTCACCAACACTGCCCCAGAGAGGCACTCTTCAGAGGATGACGACCTCAATGTCTTTACAGTCTTCGAGACTTTTTCTTCAAATAATTGGCGCAAAAGGGCGCTCTGCGACCTTGCCGAAGTTAACCAAGTAGCCGCAATGAATCCTTGGAACGATACGGCAATAACTTTTACCGCCGACGACGAACCAAGGGCCCGATCAGTCCGAGCACCAGCCACCTTGGTCTTAAACCCAATTGTAGATGGCTTTTGACTCACCAAAGTGCGCATGGACGGCGGCGGCAGACTGAACCTCATCTACGAAGACACGCTCAATAAAATGCAAATGGACAAGAGTCGCATCGAGCAAAGCATTACCACCTTCCGAGGCATTATCCCCAGTCGAGAAGCATGATGCTCGGGGAAAATTAAACTTGATGTAGTATTCGGCACGTCGGAGAACTACAGGTCTGAAGAGTTGCTCTTCCACATGGCACCTTTCAATAGCGGATATCACGCCCTGTTAGGGCGAGACGCCTTCACACGCTTTCAGGCCATACCCCATTACGGGTACATGAAGCTCAAAATGTCAGGGCCCAACGGAGTTATCACTATTACCAGTGATCCGGATATAACACTCCGCGCCGAAAACAAAACCGCATCCTTGGCCCTCGAGGCACTATCCGAGGCCTTCGCGGCCGAGGAGCTAACCACTCTACATTCCACAGTGGACAAAGACGATGTAATCCTCGACAAGAGGCCCAAGTCCACTTCTTTCAAGCCAGCAGACGAAATAGTCAAATTTCAAGTGCACCCGACGGATCCTAACAAGATAGCCTCCATTGGAGCACAGCTGGATCCGACGGTCGACGTCGCCTTACGAGCATTCCTGCACGAAAATCGGGACATCTTTGCCTGGCATCCTTCGGATATGCCACGAATCCCATGCAGGCTGGCCGAACATAGCCTCAACATAATAAAGGGGTTCAAACCAGTCAAACAAACGCTGCAGCGATTTTCTGAACCCAAACGACAAGCTATGGGGGAGGAGCTAGCCAAACTACTTGAAGCCGGGTTCATCAGAGAGATCAAACACCCGGACTGGCTAGCAAACCTGGTCATGGTGTCGAAGAAGGATAAATCCTGGCGCCTCTGTGTCGATTTCAAGGGCCACAATAAGGCTTACCCTAAGGACCCATTCCCGCTGCCCCGCATTGACCAAATCATTGACGCGACCGCATGACTCACTGTGTTTCCTCGACGCATACTCCGGATACCATCAAATCAAGATGAAGGAGTCCGACCAGGCCACAACGACATTCATTACCCCGTATGGGCCCTTTTGCTTCAACACTATGCCTTTCAGACTAAAAAATGCGGGCGCCACTTACCAACGCATGATTCAAACATGTCTGGAAAAGCAAATTGGCAAGACAGTGGAGGCATACGTAGATGATGTAGTCATCAAGACTAAACATGTCGAATCATTGGTGGATGATCTACGCCTCACATTCGACAACCTCCGAACATATGACATACGACTCAATCCGGAAAAATGTGTTTTCAGCGTTCCAGCCGGAAAACTACTCGGGTTCATTATTTCCAATAGAGGAATCGAAGCGAACCCAGCCAAAATCGAAGCCTTGTCACAATTGGCAACGCCAACAGACTTAAAGCAGGTCCAAAAACTAGCTGGGTGTGTGGCAGCCTTGAGCCGCTTTATCTCCAGATTAGGAGAAAAGGCGCTGCCACTTTATCGACTGCTCCAACGCACCGACCACTTTGAATGGACGGATGCGGCTACAGCCGGATTGCAAGAAATAAAAACTTTGTTAGCAAGCAACCCAATCCTTGCCGCACCAAATGCTGGCGAACCTATGTTGCTCTACATATCTGCGACTCACCAGGTGGTGAGCGCGGTACTCGTCGTCGAACGAGAGGAAGAGGGACACAAATTCCGACTCAAAAAACCGGTGTACTATGTATCGGCTGTCCTTACTGAAGGAAATATGCCCTAGAGGCAATAATAAAGTTATTATTTATTTCCTCATATCATGATAAATGTTTATTATTCATTCTAGAATTGTATTAACCGGAAAAATAATACATGTGTGAATACATAGACAAACATAATGTCACTAGTATGCCTCTACTTGACTAGCTCGTTGATCAAAGATGGTTGAGTTTTTCCTAGCCATAGACATGAGTTGTCATTTGATTAACGGGATCACCTCATAAGAAGAATGATGTGATTGACTTGACCCATCCCGTTAGCTTAGCACTTGATCGTTTAGTATATTGCTATTCCTTTCTTCATGACATACATGTTCCTATGACTATGAGATTATGCAACTCCCGTTTACCGGAGGAGCGCTTTATGTGCAACCAAACGTCACAACGTAACTGGGTGACTATAAAGGTGCTCTACAGGTGTCTCCGAAGGTACTTGTTGGGTTGGCGTATTTTGAGATTAGGATTTGTCACTCCGATTGTCGGAGAGGTGTCTCTGGGCCCACTTGGTAATACACATCACTATAAGCCTTGCAAGCATTGTAACTAATGAGTTAGTTGCGAGATGTTGTATTACAGAACGAGTAAAGAGACTTGCCGGTAATGAGATTGAACTAGGTATTGAGATACCCACGATCGAATCTCGGGCAAGTAACACACCGATGACAAAGGGAACAACGTATGTTGTTATGCGGTTTGACCGATAAAGATCTTCATAGAATATGTAGGAGCCAATATGAGCATCCAGGTTCCGCTATTGGTTATTGACCGGAGACATGTCTCGGTCATGTCTACATAGTTCTCGAACCCGTAGGGTCCGCACACTTAAAGTTTCGGTGACGATTGTATTATGAGTTTTTGTGTTTTGATGTACGGAAGGTAGTTCGGAGTCCCGGATGTGATCACGGACATGACGAGGAGTCTCCAAATGGTCGAGACGTAAAGATTGATATATTGGACGACTATGTTCGGACACCGGAATGGTTTCGGGGAGTTTCGGACATATACCGGAGTACCGGGGGGTTACCGGAACCCCCGGGGAGACTAATGGGCCTATTGGGCCCTAGTGGAGAAGAGGAGGGGCGGCCAAGGGCAGCTGCGCGCCCCCTTCCCCCCAGTCCGAATTGGACAAGGAGGGGGGCGGCGCCCCCTTTCCTTTCCCCCTCTCTCTCCTTCCCTCTCCTCTCCTACTCCCACTTGGAAAGGGGGAGTCCTACTCCCGGTGGGAGTAGGACTCCTCATGGGGCACGCCTAGGGAGGCCGGCCCCCTTCCCCTCCTCCACTCCTTTATATACGGGGAGGGGGGCACCCCTTGGAGACACAACAATTGATCTCTTGATCTCTTAGCCATGTGCGGTGCCCCTCCACCATATTCCACCTCGATCATATCGTAGCGGTGCTTAGGCGAAGCCCTGCGTCGGTAGCAACATCATCACCGTCATCACGCCGTCGTGCTGACGGAACTCACCCATGAAGCTCTGCTGGATCGGAGTTCACAGGACGTCATCGAGCTGAACGTGTGCTGAACTCGGAGGTGACATACGTTCGGTACTTGGATCGGTCGGATCGTGAAGACGTACGACTACATCAACCGCGTTGTGCTAAGGCTTCCGCTTTCGGTCTACGAGGGTATGTGGACACACTCTCCCCCTCTCGTTGCTATGCATCACCATGATCCTGTGTGTGCGTAGGAATTTTTTTGAAATTACTACGTTACCCAACAGTGGCATCCGAGCCAGGTTTTATGCATAGATGTTATATGCACGAGTAGAACACAAGTGAGTTGTGGGCGATACAAGTCATACTGCTTACCAGCATGTCATACTTTGGTTTGGCGGTATTGTTGGATGAAGCGGCCCGGACCGACATTACGCGTACGCTTACGCGAGACTGGTTCTACCGACGCGCTTTGCACACAGGTGGCTGGCGGGTGTCAGTTTCTCCAACTTTAGTTGAACCGAGTGTGGCTACGCCCGGTCCTTGAGAAGGTTAAAACAACACTAACTTGACGAACTATCGTTGTGATTTTGATGCGTAGGTAAGAACGGTTCTTGCTCAGCCCGTAGCAGCCACGTAAAACTTGCAACAACAAAGTAGAGGACGTCTAACTTGTTTTTGCAGGGCATGTTGTGATGTGATATGGTCAAGACATGATGCTATATTTTATTGTATGAGATGATCATGTTTTGTAACCGAGTTATCGGCAACTGGCAGGAGCCATATGGTTGTCGCTTTATTGTATGCAATGCAATCGCCCTGTAATGCTTTACTTTATCACTAAGCGGTAGTGATAGTCGTAGAAGCAATAGTTGGCGAGACGACAACGATGCTACGATGGAGATCAAGGTGTCGTGCCAGTGATGATGGTGATCATGACGGTGCTTCGGAGATGGAGATCACAAGCACAAGATGATGATGGCCATATCATATCACTTATATTGATTGCATGTGATGTTTATCTTTTATGCATCTTATTTTGCTTAGATCGACGATAGCACTATAAGATGATCTCTCACTAAATTTCAAGGTATAAGTGTTCTCCCTGAGTATGCACCGTTGCGAAAGTTCTTCGTGCTGAGACACCACGTGATGATCGGGTGTGACAGGCTCTACGTTCAAATACAACGGGTGCGAAACAGTTGCACACGCGGAATACTCAGGTTAAACTTGACGAGCCTAGCATATGCAGATATGGCCTCGGAACACTGAGACCGAAAGGTCGAGCGTGAATCATATAGTAGATATGATCAACATAGTGATGTTCACCATTGAAACTACTCCATCTCACGTGATGATCGGACATGGTTTAGTTGATATGGATCAGGTAATCACTTAGAGGATTAGAGGGATGTCTATCTAAGTGGGAGTTCTTTAATAACTTGATTAACTGAACTTTAATTTATCATGAACTTAGTACCTGATAGTATTTTGCATGTCTATGTTGTTGTAGATAGATGGCCCGTGTTGTTGTTCCGTTGAATTTTAATGCGTTCCTTGAGAAAGCAAAGTTGAAAGATGATGGTAGCAATTACACGGACTGGGTCCATAACTTGAGGATTATCCTCATTGCTGCATAGAAGAATTACGTCATGGAAGCACCGCTAGGTGCCAAACCTGCTGCAGGAGCAACACGAGATGTTATGAACGTCTGGCAGAGCAAAGCTGATGACTACTCGATAGTTCAGTGTGCCATGCTTTACGGCTTAGAACCGGGACTTCAACGACATTTTGAACGTCATGGAGCATATGAGATGTTCCAGGAGTTGAAGTTAATATTTCAAGCAAATGCCCGGATTGAGAGATATGAAGTCTCCAATAAGTTCTACAGCTGCAAGATGGAGGAGAATAGTTCTGTCAGTGAGCATATACTCAGAATGTATGGGTATAACAATCACTTGATTCAACTGGGAGTTAATCTTCCGGATGATAGTGTCATTGACAGAATTCTTCAATCACTGCCACCAAGCTACAAGAGCTTCGTGATGAACTATAATATGCAAGGGATGGATAAGACAATTCCCGAGCTCTTCGCAATGCTAAAAGCTGCGGAGGTAGAAATCAAGAAGGAGCATCAAGTGTTGACGGTCAACAAGACCACTAGTTTCAAGAAAAAGGGCAAAGGGAAGAAGAAGGGGAACTTCAAAAAGAACAGCAAACAAGTTGCTGCTCAAGAGAAGAAACCAAAGTCTGGACCTAAGCTTGAAACTGAGTGCTTCTACTGTAAGCAGACTGGTCACTGCTACCACTTGAGCACTACGTTGGTTTTCCCTTGAAGAGGAAAGGGTGATGCAGTAAAGTAGCGTAAGTATCTCCCTCAGTTTTTGAGAACCAAGGTATCAATCCAGTAGGAGGCCACGCTCAAGTCCCTCGCACCTACACAAGCAAATAAAAACCTCGCAACCAACGCAATAAAGGGGTTGTCAATCCCTTCACGGTCACTTACAAAAGTGAGATATGATAGATATGATAATATAATATTTTTGGTATTTTTATAATAAAGATGCAAAGTAAAATAAAAGGCAATAAAAATAGCTAAGTGTTGGAAGATTAATATGATGGAAAATAGACCCGGGGGCCATAGGTTTCACTAGTGGCTTCTCCCAAGAGCATAAGTATTACGGTAGGTGAACAAATTACTGTTGAGCAATTGATAGAATTGAGCATAGTTATGAGAATATCTAGGTATGATCATGTATATAGGCATCACGTCCGTGACAAGTAGACCGACTCCTGCCTGCATCTACTACTATTACTCCACACATCGACCGCTATCCAGCATGCATCTAGAGTATTAAGTTCAAAAGAACAGAGTAATGCTTTAAGTAAGATGACATGATGTAGAGGGATAAACTCATGCAATATGATATAAACCCCATCTTGTTATCCTCGATGGCAACAGTACAATACGTGCCTTGCTGCCCCTGCTGTCACTGGGAAAGGACACCATAAGATTGAACCCAAAGCTAAGCACTTCTCCCATTGCAAGAAAGATCAATCTAGTAGGCCAAACCAAACTGATAATTCGAAGAGACTTGCAAAGATAACCAATCATACATAAAAGAATTCAGAGAAGATTCAAATATTGTTCATAGATAAACTTGATCATAAACCCACAATTCATCGGTCTCAACAAACACACCGCAAAAGAAGATTACATCGGATAGATCTCCACGAGAATCGTGGAGAACTTTGTATTGAGATCCAAAGAGAGAGAATAAGCCATCTAGCTAATAACTATGGACCCGAAGGTCTAAGGTAAACTACTCACACATCATCGGAGAGGCTATGGTGTTGATGTAGAAGCCCTCCGTGATCAATGCCCCCTCCGGCAGGACGCCGGAAAAGGCCCCAAGATGGGATCTCACGGGTACAGAAGGTTGCGGCGGTGGAATTAGGTTTTCGTGGATGCTTCTGTTGGTTTGGGGGTACGTAGGTATATATAGGAGGAAGAAGTACGTCGGTGGAGCAACGTGGGCCCCACAAGGGTGGAGGGCGCGCCCAGGGGGTAGGCGCGCCCCCTGCCTCGTGCTCTCCTGGTTGATTTCTTGACGTAGACTCCAAGTCCTCTGGATCACGTTTGTTCCGAAAATCACGTTCCCGAAGGTTTCATTCCGTTTGGACTCCGTTTGATATTCTTTTTCTGCGAAACTCTGAAATAGGCAAAAAAACAGCAATTTGGGCTGGGCCTCCGGTTAATAGGTTAGTCACAAAAATAATATAAAAGTGTATAACAAAGCCCATTAATCATCCAAAACAGAATATAATATAGCATGAAGCAATCAAAAATTATAGATACATTGGAGACGTATCAAGCATCCCCAAGCTTAATTCCTGCTCGTCCTCGAGTAGGTAAATGATAAAAACAGAATTTTTGATGCGGAATGCTACTTGGCATAATTTTTTAATGCAACCCTCTTAATTGTGGTATGAATATTCAGATCCGAAAGATTCAAGATAAAAGTTTAATATTGACATAAAAGCAATAATACTTCAAGCATACTAACTAAGCAATTATGTCTTCTCAAAATAACATGGCCAAAGAAAGTTCATCCCTACAAAATCATATAGTTTAGTCATGCTCCATTTTCATCACACAAGAATGCTCTCATCATGCACAACCCCGATGACAAGCCAAGCAATTGTTTCATACTTTAGTAATCTCAAACTTTTTCAACCTTCACGCAATACATGAGCGTGAGCCATGGATATAGCACTATGGGTGGAATAGAATATAATGATGGGGGTTATGTGGAGAAGACAAAAAAGGAGAAAGTCTCACATCAACGCGGCTAATCAACGGGCTATGGAGATGCCCATCGATTGATTTTAATGCAAGGAGTAGGGATTGCCATGCAACGGATGCACTAGAGCTATAAATGCATGAAAGCTCAACAAAAGAAACTAAGTGGGTGTGCATCCAACTTGCTTGCTCACGAAGACCTATGGCATTTGAGGAAGCCCATTGTTGGAATATACAAGCCAAGTTCTATAATGAAAAATTCCCACTAGTATATGAAAGTGACAAAACAAGAGACTGTCTATCACAAAAATCATGGTGCTACTTTGAAGCACAAGTGTGGAAAAAGGATAGTAGCATTGTCCCTTTTTTCTCTTTTTTTTGGGCCTCCTTTTTTATTTGGCCTTTCTCTTCTTTTTTTATTGGGACAATGCTCTATGAATGATGATCACCACACTTCTATTTATTTACAACTCAATGATTACAACTCGATACTAGAACAAAGTATGACTCTATATGAATGCCTCCGGCGGTATACCAGGATAGGCAATCAATCAAGAGTGACATGTATGAAAAATTATGAATGGTGGCTTTGCCACAAATACGATGTCAACTACATGATCATGCAAAGCAATATGACAATGATGAACGTGTCATGATAAACGGAATGGTGGAAAGTTGCATGGCAATATATCTTGGAATGGCTATGGAAATGCCATAATAGGTAGGTATGGTGGCTATTTTGAGGAAGATATAAGGAGGTTTATGTGTGACAGAGCGTATCATATCACGGGGTTTGGATGCACCGACGAAGTTTGCACCAACTCTCAATGTGAGAAAGGGCAATGCACGGTACCGAAGAGGCTAGCAATGATGGAAGGGTAAGAGTGCGTATAATCCATGGACTCAACATTAGTCATAAAGAACTCACATACTTATTGCAAAAATCTACAAGTCATCAAAAACCAAGCACGCGCATGCTCCTAGGGGGATAGATTGGTAGGAAAAGACCATCGCTCGTCCCCGACCGCCACTCATAAGGAAGACAATCAAAGAACACCTCATGTTTCAAATTTGTTACATAACGTTTACCATACGTGCATGCTACGGGACTTGCAAACTTCAACACAAGTATTTCTCAATTTCACAACTACTCAACTAGCACAACTTTAATATCACTACCTCCATATCTCAAAACAATCATCAAGCATCAAACTTCTCTTAATATTCAGCACACTCATAAGAAAGCTTTTACTAGTCTTGAATACTTAGCATATTAGGAGTAATTTCCCAATTTAAGCAAATTACCATGCTGTTTAAGACTCTCAAAATAATATAAGTGAAGCATGAGAGAATAATAGTTTCTATAAAACAAAACCACCGCCGTGCTCTAAAAGATATAAGTGAAGCACTAGAGCAAAAACTATATAGCTCAAAAGATATAAGCGAAGCGCATAGAGTATTCTAATAAATTCCAAATCATGTGTGTCTCTCTCAAAAGGTGTGTACAGCAAAGATGATTGTGGTAAACTAAAAATCAAAGACTCAAATCATACAAGACGCTTCAAGCAAAACACATATCATGTGGTGAATAAAAATATAGCTCCAAGTAAAGTTACCGATGGAAGTAGATGAAAGAGGGGATGCCTTCCGGGGCATCCCCAAGCTTTGGCTTTTTGGTGTCCTTAGATTATATTGGGGTGCCATGGGCATCCCCAATCTTAGGCTCTTGCCACTCCTTGTTCCATAATCCATCAAATCTTTTACCCAAAACTTGAAAACTTCACAACTCAAAACTTAACAGAAAATCTCGTGAGCTCCGTTAGCGAAAGAAAACAAAACACCACTTCAAGGTACTGTAATGAAATCATTATTTATTTATATTGGTGTTAAGCCTACTGTATTCCAAATTCTCTATGGTTTATAAACTATTTTACTAGCCATAGATTCATCAAAATAAGCAAACAACACACGAAAAACAGAATCTGTCAAAAACAGAACAGTCTGTAGTAATATGTAACTAACGCAAACTTCTGGAACTCCAAAAAAACTACCAAAATAGGACGACCTAGACAATTTTTTTATTGATCTTCTGCAATTGGAATAAATATTTTATCACGTTCTGGTGATTTTTAATAATTGTTTTCGTGAACAGAAAGTTTCTGGAATTTTCAGCAAGACCAAATAACTATCATCCAAGAAGATCCTATAGGTTTAACTTGGCACAAACACTAATTAAAACATAAAAAATTCTAAGGCTAGATCAAAGATTTATTCCTAAACAGAAGCAAAAAGCAAAAAACTAAAAATAAAATTGGGTTGCCTCCCAACAAGCGCTATCGTTTAACGCCCCTAGCTAGGCATAAAAGCAAGGATAGATCTAGGTATTGTCATCTTTGGCTTTCAATTTTTTAGCGGATTCATGCTCGAATCCGGGAGGTTCTTTACGTTTCCCTTCATATTCGGAAATTTTTAGATCTAAAGAATCCAACCGCTTATTGCAAAGGGTAATCAACATATTCATGCGGTGAATATTTCCGCTAATACTCTTAAGAGGTTCAAGAGACTTTTGTAAGATCTTAGTTACTTCACAAATCTTTTCAAAAACTTGTGTCTCTTCCTGGGTATGTTGTGGCCTCTTTTGTTGAGGTAGTGTTCCCACTACCCCTTCTATGATTTCATGCGCAACACTGGGATCAATTTTGATAAAATTTCCTTTGGCAACACAATCCAAGAGTTGTCTATGGGACATATTTAGTCCAACGTAAAAACTGCGAAGCAAAATTCTAAAACTCACCTCTAAGGTGCAACTACGATAAGATTCCATCATCCTATACCAAGCATCTTTTAAATTTTCTCCTTGTCTTTGTTTAAAGTGAAGAACTTCAAACTCAGGGGACAAAGGAGCAGATAAAGGACTAGCCATTACGACAAAGCAAGCAAAAAAGAGGCAAACGGAGAGAGAGGTCGAATAAAACGGCAAGGGTGAAGTGGGGGAGAGGAAAACGAGAGGCAAATGGTAAATAATGTAATGCGGGAGATAAGAGTTTGTGATGGGTACCTGGTATGTTGACTTTTGCGTAGACTCCCCGGCAACGGCGCCAGAAATCCTTCTTGCTACCTCTTGAGCACTGCGTTGGTTTTCCCTTGAAGAGGAAAGGGTGATGCAGTAAAGTAGCGTAAGTATTTCCCTTAGTTTTTGAGAACCATGGTATCAATCCAGTAGGAGGCCACGCTCAAGTCCCTCGCACCTACACAAACAAATAAAAACCTCGCAACCAACGCAATAAAGGGGTTGTCAATCCCTTCACGGTCACTTACGAAAGTGAGATCTGATAGATATGATAAGATAATATTTTTGGTATTTTATAATAAAGATGCAAAGTAAAATAAAAGGCAATAAAAATAGCTAAGTGTTGTAAGATTAATATGATGGAAAATAGACCCGGGGGCCATAGGTTTCACTAGTGGCTTCTCTCAAGAGCATAAGTATTACGGTGGGTGAACAAATTACTGTTGAGCAATTGATAGAATTGAGCATAGTTATGAGAATATCTAGGTATGATCATGTATATAGGCATCACGTCCGTGACAAGTAGACCGACTCCTGCCTGCATCTACTACTATTACTCCACACGTCGACCGCTATCCAGCATGCATCTAGAGTATTAAGTTCAAAAGAACAGAGTAATGCTTTAAGTAAGATGACATGATGTAGAGGGATAAACTCATGCAATATGATATAAACCCCATCTTGTTATCCTCGATGGCAACAATAAAATACGTGCCTTGCTGCCCCTGCTGTCACTTGGAAAGGACACCACAAGATTGAAGCCAAAGCTAAGCACTTCTCCCATTGCAAGAAAGATCAATCTAGTAGGCCAAACCAAACTGATAATTCGAAGAGACTTGCAAAGATAACCAATCATACATAAAAGAATTCAGAGAAGATTCAAATATTGTTCATAGATAAACTTGATCATAAACCCACAATTCATCGGTCTCAACAAACACACCGCAAAAGAAGATTACATCGAATAGATATCCACGAGAATCGTGGAGAACTTTGTATTGAGATCCAAAGAGAGAGAAGAAGCCATCTAGCTAATAACTATGGACCCGAAGGTCTGAGGTAAACTACTCACACATCGTCGGAGAGGCTATGGTGTTG
This sequence comes from Aegilops tauschii subsp. strangulata, assembly GCF_002575655.3. Classification (NCBI taxonomy): domain Eukaryota; kingdom Viridiplantae; phylum Streptophyta; class Magnoliopsida; order Poales; family Poaceae; genus Aegilops; species Aegilops tauschii. Next base: position 435,346,277 of record NC_053038.3, read on the forward strand.
ATGTAGAAGCCCTCCGTGATCAATGCCCCCTCCGGCAGGACGCCGGAAAAGGCCCCAAGATGGGATCTCACGGGTACAGAAGGTTGCGGCGGTGGAATTAGGTTTTCGTGGATGCTTCTGTTGGTTTGGGGGTACGTAGGTATATATAGGAGGAAGAAGTACGTAGGTGGAGCAACATGGGCCCCACGAGGGTGGAGGGCACGCTAAGGGGGGTAGGCGCGCCCCCTGCCTCGTGCTCTCCTGGTTGATTTCTTGACATAGACTCCAAGTCCTCTGGATCACGTTTGTTCCGAAAATCACGTTCCCGAAGGTTTCATTCCGTTTGGACTCCGTTTGATATTCTTTTTCTGCGAAACTCTGAAATAGGCAAAAAATAGCAATTTGGGCTGGGCCTCCGGTTAATAGGTTAGTCCCAAAAATAATATAAAAGTGTATAACAAAGCCCATTAATCATCCAAAACAGAATATAATATAGCATGAAGCAATCAAAAATTATAAATACGTTGGAGACGTATCAGTCACTGGAAGCGGAACTGCCCCAAGTATTTGGCGGATAAGAAGGATGGCAAGGTGAACAAAGGTATATGTGATATACATGTTATTGATGTGTACCTTACTAATGCTTGCAGTAGCACCTGGGTATTTGATACTGGTTCTGTTGCTAATATTTGCAACTCAAAACAGGGACTACGGATTAAGCGAAGATTGGCTAAGGACGAGGTGACGATGCACATGGGAAATGGTTCCAAAGTCGATGTGATCGCAGTCGGCACACTATCTCTACATCTACCTTCGGGATTAGTTTTAGACCTAAATAATTGTTATTTGGTGCCAGCGTTGGGCATGAACATTATATCTGGATCTTGTTTGATGCGAGACGGTTATTCATTTAAATCTTAGAATAATGGTTGTTCTATTTATATGAGTAATATCTTTTATGGTCATGCACCCTTGAAGAGTGGTCTATTTTTGTTAAATCTCGATAGTAGTGATACACATATTCATAATGTTGAAGCCAAAAGATGCAGAGTTGATAATGATAGTGCAACTTATTTGTGGCACTGCCGTTTAGGTCATATTGGTGTGAAGCGCATGAAGAAACTCCATACTGATGGACTTTTGGAATCACTTGATTATGAATCACTTGGTACTTGCGAACCATGCCTCATGGGCAAGATGACTAAAATGCCGTTCTTCGGAACTATGGAGCAAGCAACTGATTTGTTGGAGATCATAGACACTGATGTATGTGGTCCAATGAATGTTGAGGTTCGCGGTGGGTATCGTTATTTTCTCACCTTCACAGATGATTTAAGCATATATGGGTATATCTACTTAATGAAACATAAGTCTGAAACATTTGAAAAGTTCAAAGAATTTCAGAGTGAAGTGGAAAATCATCGTAACAAGAAAATAAAGTTTCTACGATCTGATCGTGGAGGAGAATATTTGAGTTACGAGTTTGGTCTACATTTGAAACAATGCGGAATAGTTTCGCAACTCACGCCACCCGGAACACCACAACATAATGGTGTATCCGAACGTCGTAATCGTACTTTACTAGATATGGTGCGATCTATGATGTCTCTTACTAATTTACCACTATCGTTTTGGGGTTATGCTTTAGAGACGGCCGCATTCATGTTAAATAGGGAACCATCGAAATCCGTTGAGACGACGCCTTATGAACTGTGGTTTGGCAAGAAACCAAAGTTGTCATTTCTTAAAGTTTGGGGCTGCGATGCTTATGTGAAAAGGCTTCAACCTGATAAGCTCGAACCCAAATCGGAGAAATGTGTTTTCATAGGATACCCAAAGGAAACTGTTGGGTACAACTTCTATCACAGATCTGAAGGCAAGACTTTTGTTGCTAAATTTGGATCCTTTCTAGAGAAGGAGTTTCTCTCAAAAGAAGTGAGTGGGAGGAAAGCAGTACTTGATGAGGTAACTGTACCTGCTCCGTTATTGGAAAGTAGTTCATCACAAAAACCGGTTCCTGTGACGCCTACACCAATTAGTGAGGAAGCTAATGATGATGATCACGAAGTTTCAGATGAAGTTACTACTGAACCTCGTAGGTCAACCAGAGTGAGATCCGCACCAGAGTGGTACGGTAATCCTGTTCTGGAGGTCATGTTACTAGACCATGAAGAACCTACGAACTATGAGGAAGCGATGATGAGCCCAGATTCCGCAAAATGGCTAGAGGCCATGAAATCTGAGATGGGATCCATGTATGAGAACAAAGTGTGGACTTTGGTTGACTTGCCCGATGATCGGCAAGCAATTGAGAATAAGTGGATCTTCAAGAAGAAGACTGACGCTGATGGTAATGTTACTGTCTATAAAGCTTGACTTGTTGCGAAAGGTTTTCGACAAGTTCAAGGGATTGACTACGATGAGACCTTCTCACCCGTAGCGATGCTTAAGTCCGTCCGAATCATGTTAGCAATTGCCGCATTTTATGATTATGAAATTTGGCAAATGGATGTAAAGACTGCATTCCTGAATGGATTTCTGGAAGAAGAGTTGTATATGATGCAACCTGAAGGTTTTATCAATCCAAAGGGAGCTAATAAAGTGTGCAAGCTCCAGCGATCCATTTATGGACTGGTGCAAGCCTCTCGGAGTTGGAATAAAAGTTTTGATAGTGTGATCAAAGCATATGGTTTTATACAGACTTTTGGAGAAGCCTGCATTTACAAGAAAGTGAGTGGGAGCTCTATAGCATTTCTAATCTTATATGTGGATGACATATTGTTGATTGGAAATGATATAGAATTTCTGGATAGCGTAAAAGGATACTTGAATAAGAGTTTTTGAATGAAGGACCTCGGTGAAGCTACTTACATATTGGGCATCAAGATCTATAAAGATAAATCAAGACGCTTAATTGGACTTTCACAAAGCACATACCTTGACAAAGTTTTGAAGAAGTTCAAAATGGATCAAGCAAAGAAAGGGTTCTTGCCTGTGTTACAAGGTGTGAAGTTGAGTAAGACTCAATGCTTGACCACTGCAGAAGATAGAGATAAAATGAAAGATGTTCCCTATGCTTCAGCCATAGGCTCTATCATGTATGCAATGCTATGTACCAGACCTGATGTGTGCCTTGCTATTAGTTTAGCAGGGAGGTACCAAAGTAATATAGGAGTGGATCACTGGACAGCGGTCAAGAACATCCTGAAATACCTGAAAAGGACTAAGGATATGTTTCTCATTTATGGAGGTGACAAAGAGCTCATCGTAAAAGGTTACGTTGATGCAAGCTTTGACACTGATCCGGACGATTCTAAATCGCAAACCGGATACGTGTTTATATTGAACGGTGGAGCTGTCAGTTGGTGCAGTTCTAAACAAAGCGTCGTGGCGGGATCTACGTGTGAAGCGGAGTACATAACTGCTTCGGAAGCAGCATATGAAGGAGTTTGGATGAAGGAGTTCGTATCTGATCTAGGTGTCATACCTAGTGCATCGGGTCCAATGAAAATCTTTTGTGACAATACTGGTGCAATTGCCTTGGCAAAGGAATCAAGATTTCACAAGAGAACCAAGCACATCAAGTGACGCTTCAACTCCATCCGGGATCAAGTCCAGGTGGGAGACATAGAGATTTGCAAGATACATATGGATCTGAATGTTGCAGACCCGTTGACTAAGCCTCTTCCACGAGCAAAACATGATCAGCACCAAGGCTCCATGGGTGTTAGAATCATTACTGTGTAATCTAGATTATTGACTCTAGTGCAAGTGGGAGACTGAAGGAAATATGCCCTAGAGGCAATAATAAAGTTATTATTTATTTCCTCATATCATGATAAATGTTTATTATTCATGCTAGAATTGTATTAATCGGAAACATAATACATGTGTGAATACATAGACAAACATAATGTCACTAGTATGGCTCTACTTGACTAGCTCGTTGATCAAAGATGGTTGAGTTTCCTAGCCATAGACATGAGTTGTCATTTGATTAACGGGATCACCTCATTAGGAGAATGATGTGATTGACTTGACCCATCCCGTTAGCTTAGCACTTGATCGTTTAGTATATTGCTATTGCTTTCTTCATGACTTATACATGTTCCTATGACTATGAGATTATGCAACTCCCGTTTACCGGAGGAACACTTTGTGTGCAACCAAACATCACAACGTAACTGGGTGATTATAAAGGTTCTCTACAGGTGTCTCCGAAGGTACTTGTTGGGTTGGCGTATTTCGAGATTAGGATTTGTCACTCCGATTGTCGGAGAGGTGTCTCTGGGCCCACTCGGTAATACACATCACTATAAGCCTTGCAAGCATTGTAACTAATGAGTTAGTTGCGAGATGATGTATTATGGAACGAGTAAAGAGACTTGCCGGTAACGAGATTGAACTAGGTATTGAGATACCGACGATCGAATCTCGGGCAAGTAACACACCGATGACAAAGGGAACAACGTATGTTGTTATGCGGTTTGACCGATAAAGATCTTCGTAGAATATGTAGGAGCCAATATGAGCATCCAGGTTCCGCTATTGGTTATTGACCGGAGACATGTCTCGGTCATGTCTACATAGTTCTCGAACCCGTAGGGTCCGCACGCTTAAAGTTTCGGTGACGATTGTATTATGAGTTTTTGTGTTTTGATGTACCGAAGGTAGTTCGGAGTCCTGGATGTGATCACGGACATGACGAGGAGTCTCGAAATGGTCGAGACATAAAGATCGATATATTGGACGACTATGTTCGGAGACCGGAATGGTTTCGGGGAGTTTCGGACATATACCGGAGTACCGGGGGGTTACCGGAACCCCCCGGGGAGACTAATGGGCCTATTGGGCCCTAGTGGAGAAGAGGAGGGGCGGCCAAGGGCAGCCGCGCGCCCCCTTCCCCCCAGTCCGATTTGGACAAGGAGGGGGGTGGCGCCCCCTTTCCTTTCCCCCTCTCTCTCCTTCCCTCTCCTCTCCTACTCCCACTAGGAAAGGGGGAGTCCTACTCCTGGTGGGAGTAGGACTCCTCATGGGGCACGCCTAGGGAGGCTGGCCCCCTCCCCCTCCTCCACTCCTTTATATACGGGGAGGGGGGCACCCCTTGGAGACACAATAATTGATCTCTTGATCTCTTAGCCGTGTGCGGTGCCCCCCTCCACCATATTCCACCTCGATCATATCGTAGCGGTGCTTAGGCGAAGCCCTGCGTCGGTAGCAACATCATCACCATCATCACGCCGTCGTGCTGACAGAACTCACCCGTGAAGCTCGGCTGGATCGGAGTTCACGGGATGTCATCGAGCTGAACGTGTGTTGAACTCGGAGGTGCCGTACATTCGGTACTTGGATCGGTCGGATCATGAAGACGTACGACTACATCAACCACGTTGTGCTAACGCTTCCGCTTTCGGTCTACGAGGGTACGTGGACACACTCTCCCCCTCTCGTTGCTATGCATCACCATGATCCTGTGTGTGCGTAGGAATTTTTTTGAAATTACTACGTTACCCAACACTTACACCATGCAAATCTCGATACCCACACTATCAAAAGATAGCGTATGCGGTCTTCATGGCATTCCGGAAGCTGCAGCACTACTTTCAAGAGTGTTCGATCACGATGGCGTCCGAAGTACCACTCAATGATATCATAAATAATCGGGACGCCATCGACCGCATAGCCAAATGGGTCATCGAGCTCTTACCATTTGAAATAACATACAAGACACGTCGAGCTATTAAATCTCAGGTGTTGGCCGACTTTGTCGCTGAATGGACAGAAGCCGAACTCCCTAAAGAGTATATCACATACTCCAATTAGGTTATGTACTTAGACGGCTCTAAAATGTTAGCCGGATTGAGGGCTGGTGTCATCTTAACATCCCCTACAAGGGACACAGTCCGCTATGTATTACAAATCATGTATACGGACTCCAACAACGCGGTCAAATACGAGGCACTACTTCATGGTCTCTGAATGGCTGTTTCTATGGGCATACAACGCCTAGAGGTGCGTGGGGATTCGAACCTTGCAATATCCCAAATAAATGGAGAATTCGATGCAAAAGATCCAAAGATGGCAGCATACCAAAACGCCGTACTCAAAATATCAGCTCGGTTTGAGGGGCTCGAGTTCCATCACGTTGCTCGAGACAATAATCAGGCAGAGGACATCCTTACTCGAATGGGCGCTAAATGCGACCCCATCCCGCCTAATACCTTTGTGGAAAGGCTCTTCAAGCCATCCATGGTGTGGCAGGACGAGAGCGGAAATACTAGTCCAACGACGATCATACCCCCAGATGCCGAACACAATTCTGATATCATCGGGGGCTCGGGCACCAAAGTGACACCTTCCGCCCATGTAATCATGGCTGCCATTTCTCCATGGACCGAACCCTTCCTAGCCTACCTTAACAGAAAGGAGCTCCCTGATGACCAGAATGAGGCCCGTCGCATAGTTCGACGCTCTAAAGCCTACAAAGTTCACAAAGGAGAACTCTACAAAAAAAGTACTACTGGAGTTCTTCAAAGATGTATCTCCGAAGAAGACGGACGACAACTCTTGGCCAAAATAAATGCTGGTCTCCGTGGCCATCACGCTGCAGCTCGGGACCTCCTAAGCAAGGCCTTCCGTACAGGCTTCTTTTGGCCAACGGCCCGAGCAGATGCACAGGCCCTTGTACAACGCTGTGTAGGATGTCAGCTTTTCGCCAATCAAATTCATATGCCGCCCACTGCCCTAGACAATCCCCATTACTTGGCCTTGTGCGGTCCGGGGGCTACATATGGTCGGACCCCTTAAAGGGGGCAGCCACAAGAAGAAATATTTGCTGGTTATGGCGATAAATTCACTAAGTGGATAGAGCCCAAACCAGTAAAAAGGCTGAAGCTGGGCCGGTAATTGATACGTCTCCAACATATCTATAATTTTTATTGTTCCATGCTATTATATTATCAATCTTGGATGTTTTATAATCATTTTATAGTCATTTTATATCATTTTTTGGTACTAACCTATTGACATAGTGCCAAGTGCCAGTTGTTGTTTTTTCCATGTTTTTTACATCGCACAAAATCAATATCAGACGGAGTCCAAATGCCCCAAAAATTTACGGAGAATTTTTATGGGCCAGAAGGAACAAAACGGACCCTAGCTGCACCTGGGGGGTGCCCTGAGGGAGGCACAACCCACCAGGGCGCGCCAGGAGGCCCAGGTGCGCCCTGGTGGGTTGTGCCCACCCCGGGTGCCCCCGGACCGCCTCTTTGCTCTATAAATACTCCAATATTCCAGAAACCCTAAAGGCATCGACGAAAATCAATTCCAGCCGCCGTAGAGTCCAGAACCACAAGATCCAATCTAGACACCATCTCGGATGGGGTTCACCACCTCCATTGGTGCCTCTCTGATGATGCGTGAGTAGTTCTTTGTAGACCTTCGGGTCCGTAGTTAGTAGCTAGATGGCTTCCTCTCTCTCGCTGAATTCTCAATACAATGGTCTCTTGGAGATCCATATGATGTAACTCTTTTGCGGCGTGTTTGTTGGGATCGATGAACTTTGAGTTTATGATTAGATCTATCTTTTTATATCCATGAAAGTATTTGAGTTTCTTTGATCTCTTTTATGCATGATCTCTTATAGCCTCATATTTCTTCTCTGATATTTGGGTTTTGTTTGGCCAACTTGATCTATTTATCTTGCAATGAGAAGAGGTGCTTTGTAGTGGGTTCGATCTTACGGTGCTTGAACCCAGTGACAAAAAGGGAACCGACACGTATGTATCATAGCTACTAAGTACAAAACGATGGGGTCTATCTCTACATAGATAGATCTTGTCTACATCATGTCATCGTTCTTATTGCATTACTCCGTTTTTCCATGAACTTAATACACTAGATGCATGCTGGATAGCGGTCGATGTGTGGAGTAATAGTAGTAGATGCAGGCAGGAGTCGGTCTACTAATCTTGGACGTGATGCCTATATAATGATCATTGCCTGGATATCATCATGGGTATTTGAAGTTCTATCAATTGCCCAACAGTAATTTGTTCACCCACCGTTTGCTATTTTTCTCGAGAGAAGCCACTAGTGAAACCTACGACCCCCAGGTCTCTTTCTCATATATTTGCCTTTGCGATCTACTTTTTCCTTTGCATTTATTTTCATATCTATTAAACCAAAAATACAAAAATACCTTGCTGCAATTTATTCTTATTTATTTTATTTGGCGTTCAATCTATCAATTTACTACAAATTTATCTCACGCCCGTTTGTCACTTGAGGCGTCGTACCCCGGAAGGGATTGACAACTACCCCTTTAACACGTCGGGTTGCGAGGATTTGTTATCTGTGTGCAGGGGTTGTTTACGTTGTGTTGCTTGCTTCTCCTACTGGTTCGATAACCTTGGTTTCATATCTGAGGGAAATACCTACCGCCGTTGTGCTGCATCATCCCTTCCTCTTTGGGGAAATATCGACATAGCTTCAAGCGACATCAAAAGGAATTTTTGGCACCGTTGCTGGGGAGGATCTTCAACATATACCAGGTTCCTAATCACAAATCTCGTCTCCTTGCAATTTACATTATTTGCCATTTCCATCTCGTTTTCCTCTCCCCCACTTCACAAAATTTTGCCGTTTTATTCGCCTCTCTTTTTCGTTCGCCGTTTTCTTGCCGGATCTGTTTTTTAGTGCAATCTTGTTGTGTAGTCATCATGAGTCAAGAGAACACCAAGTTATGTGATTTCTCAAATAACAACAACAATGATTTTATTGGCACTCCTCTTGCTCCTCCCGCCACTAGTGCTGAGTCTTGTGATATTAATACTGCTTTGCTGAATCTTGTTATGGAAGATCAATTTTCCGGTACTCCTAATGAGGATGTCGCGTCCCATCTTAATACCTTCGTGGAATTATGTGATACGCAAAAGAAAAAATATGTGTACAATGATGTGGTGAAGATGAAATTATTTCCGTTTTCTTTGCGTGATTCTGCAAAAATTTGGTTCTCTTCTTTGCCTCGCAATAGTATCGATTCTTGGAATAAGGGCAAAGATGCTTTTATCACTAAGTATTTTCCTTCCACAAAAATTATTTCCCTTAGAACCCAGATCATGAATTTCAAGCAACTTGAACATGAGCATGTTGCACAATCTTGGGAAAGGATGAAAATGATGCGAAGGAATTGCCCAACTCATGGGTTAAATCTTTGGATGATGATACAAATTTTTATGCGGGATTGAATTTTGTTTCTCGTAATCTTTTAGATTTTGCCACAGGTGGTACTTTTATGGAAATTACTTTGGGTGAAGCCACCAAATTGCTTGATAACATCATGGCAAATTATTCACAATGGCATACCGAAAGAGCTCCTACTAGTGAAAAAGTTAATTTGGTTGAAGAAATTTCTTCTTTGAGTGAAAAAGTTGATGCTCTTATGAAATTTGTTGCTAGTAAAAGTGCTCCTATTGATTTTAATGATATGCCTTTGTCTACTTTGATTGAGCAAAATAATGATGCCATAGATGTGAATTTTATCTCTCGAAACAATTTCAACAACAATGCTTATAGAGGTAATTTTAATCCTAGGCCTTTTCCTAGTAATTCTTCTAATAATTATGGTAATTCCTATGGAAATCAATCTTATAATAATAATAGGAACACCTCTGATCTTGAGAATAATATTAAACAAATTATCAACACACAAAAAGTTCTCAACACTTCCATAGAAGAAAAGTTGAGTAAGATTGATGATTTGTCTAGAAGTGTTGATAGAATTGCTCATGATGGGGAAAATCTCAAGATGAAAATTTTTGTGCCTAAAGTAGATGAATCAATTAAAGCTCTTTACGTTTCTATGGATGAAAGTAAGAAAAGAACCGCTATTCTTAGAGCTAAAAGAGAATTTTTAGAAAAAGCGTTTTCTAGTGATTTCTTTCGCAAAAGTGATGAAGATCTTAAAATGATTGGTGTCTCTTCTATTGATTTGTTGTTTAGTAAAGTTAAAATTGATGAAAAAGGGACTAGAGAAGAGTCAACTTTAGGTAGAAGGCGTCCCAATATTTCGGAGGGTGAAAATCTTGTTGAGAAAATTGATGAAAGTGGGTTTGAAGAGGTCAAAACTTTAACTAGTGATGTGCCCACTCTTTTGGATTACAAAGACTTTAATTATGATAGTTGCTCTTTGATTGATAGTATTTCTTTGTTGCAATCCATGATAATTCACCCTACGCTTGTGAACAAAATAAAGCTTTAACTAAACATATTGTTGATGCTATGATGAAAGCTCTTGAAGAAAATTGGAATTAGAAGTTTCAATTCCTAGAAAATTGCATGATGAGTGGGAACCTACTATCAAAGTCAAGATTAAAAGTTATGAATGTTTTGCTTTGTGTGACTTGGGTGCTAGTGTTTCTACAATTCCGAAATCTTTATGTGATGTGCTTGGTTTTATCGATCTTGAAGATTGTTCTTTAAATTTGCACTTGGCGGATTCGACTATTAAAAATCCTATGGGAAGAATCAATGATGTTCTTATTCTTGCAAATAGGAATTATGTGCCCATAGATTTTATTGTTCTTCATATTGATTGTAATCCGTCTTGTCCAATTATTCTTGGTAGACCGTTTTTACGCACTATCGGTGCCGTGATTGATATGAAAGAAGGCAATATAAGTTCCAATTTCCTTTGAGGAAGGGTATGGAAAACTTTCCTAGAACAATAATTAGGCCACCATATGAATCAATCATGAGGGCATCTTATGGATCTCGAACCAAAGGTGACAAAACTTAGATCCTTGCTTTATGCCTAGCTAAGGGCGTAAAACTATAGCGCTTGTTTGGAGGCAATCCAATGAAAAAATTTATTTTTGCTTTTTGAATTCTGTTCTTGAGAGTTTGCAAAATTATGCTACTGTTATGATTGTGTTTTTTGTATTTTAGTTAGTGTTTGTGCCAAGTAAAGCCTTTAGGATCTTCTTGGGTAATAGTTGTTTGATCTTGTTGAAAAACAGAAACTTTTGCGCTCACGAAAACAATTCTCATTTTTACCAAAGCATAATAAAATACCAATTCCAATTGCAGTAGATCAATATACAAATTTCCCAGGTCGTCCTAATTTTTCAGATTTTTTGGAGTTCCATAAGTTCTCCAAATAGTCAGATTGCTACACACTGGTCTGTTTTGATAGATTCTGTTTTCTTTATGTTGTGTGCTTATTTTGATGGATCTATGGTCTTCTTTGATGAGTTTTTGCCATATAAAAGTTGGAGTGCAGTCGATATAATGCAAAAACAAAATATGAATTTGTTTGGTACAATACTTATAGTAGTGATTTGCTTTCTTACACTAACGGATCTCACGAAGGTTTTGTTGAGTTTTGTGTGATTGAAGTTTTCAAGTTTTGGGTTATCTTATGATGGATGAAGGAATAAAGGATAGAAGAGCCTAAGCTTGGGGATGCCCCGGCATCCCAAGCTATTATCCAAAGATGAGCAACCAACTTAGTAAATTTTCAAGAAATTCTCTCTTGCTTCACTTAATTTAATTTGAGAGAAAGAAAGAAAAAGGAACTTATGCTCATGATCTTCACTTATATTTGTTGGAGCTTATGAAAAGCAACACATGAAAATTAGTCCCAAAGTGATAGATATCCAAGAAGGATATAATAAAAACTTTCATGAAGATCATTGGACAAAATAAACTTGATTCTTAGTAATAGTTTTGAGATATGATGATGTGATATGTGAGTTATGTTAATAAGTAATTATGCTTTAGTAAGAATATTGGTGTTAAGGTTTGTGATTCCCTATGCAAGTATGAAAGTAAATAGTCATGCAATGAAATTATATCCTACTTGTGGTGCATTATTCGGTGTTATTTATGCTTAATACTTGTTTATGAGATTATTCCTTTCTTGGTTGGTCGCTTCTCAATCTTTTGCTAGCCTTCATTTTGCACTAAGTATGATCTCTACTCATGCATCCAAAAACCCTTAAACCAGTTTTGCCACATGAGTCCACTATATCTACCTACATGCGGTATTATTTTGCCGTTCTAAGCAAATTTGTATGTGCCATCTCTAATTTTCAAAATAAACTTCTCTTTTGTGTGTTAGTTTCGCTCGCAGAGCGGTGAGGGGTGGCTAATATTTTCCATGCTAGATGTGTTATTCTCAAGATGAGTGTTTATTCACTTGTCATTGCACGAGAGTAAGGCAAAGGTATTAGGGATGCCCAATCCCGAAATGAAAAATGAATTTACTTTATGTTGTCAAATAGTAAATTCCTTGGAAAGTGTTGGTATGGAGGGCAACCGTGGATACGGCAAGCCATGGAAAGTGAAAGTATGGTTGAAAAAGGAATAAACTTTATTTTCTGTTTGGGAACCACCTATGATATATCTAGCATGGAAAGTGTTGGGAACTCTAAGTCATTTTCGTTGGTGGGATGGATACACCTCCCAAAATGTTTTTATCTCTAAGTTTTTCGCTTTGAGCTCTGGCACCTCTACAAATCCCTACTTCCCTATGCGAAGGGCCTTTCTTTTACTTTATACAATTTTTATTTTTGAATTTGAGTCTCCATCTTCTCTTACAAAAGCACCAACTAGGAGGCAATATGATCGTACTTAAGTATTGGGTGTAACTAATATTTGAGTGTGTTTAATGAATGGATCAATGGTTGAGCATGATGGGCTAGGGATAACTTATTTTAGCGTTGATATTTTGAAAGACATGGTTGCTTTTTGATATGCTTGAGTATTTAAATTATCATGTCAAAACCAGATTATTGCTTTGAACAATATAGAAGTCCCAATGTCCATGCTATAAAGAAAGAAATATGATATGACATGACAGGCAACATTCCACATCAAAAATTATGTTTTTATCACTTCCCTACTCAAGGACGGGTAGGAGTTAAGCTTGGGGATGCTGATACGTCTCCAATGTACCTATAATTTTTGATTGTTCCATGCTGTTATATTATCAATCTTGGATGTTTTATAATCATTTTATAGTCATTTTATATCATTTTTTGGTACTAACCTATTGACATAGTGCCAAGTGCCAGTTGCTGTTTTTCCATGTTTTTTACATCGCAGAAAATCAATATCAGACGGAGTCCAAATGCCCCGAAACTTTATGGGGAATTTTTATGGGCCAGAAGGAACATAATGGGCCCTGGCTGCGCCTGGGGGTGCCCCAAGGGAGGCACAACTCACCAGGGCGCGCCAGGAGGCCCAGGCGCGCCCTCGTGGGTTGTGCCCACCTTGGGTGCCCCCTGGACCGCCTCTTTGCTCTATAAGTACCCCAATATTTCCAGAACCCTAAAGGCGTCGATGAAATATTCATCCAGCCGCCCCAGAGTCCAGAACCACCAGATCCAATCTAGACACCATCTCGGATGGGGTTCACCACCTCCATTGGTGCCTCTCCGATGATGCGTGAGTAGTTCTTCGTAGACCTTCGGGTCCGTAGTTAGTAGCTAGATGGCTTTCTCTCTCTCGCTGAATTCTCAATACAATGGTCTCTTGGAGATCCATATGATGTAACTCTTTTGCGGTGTGTTTGTTGGGATCGATGAACTTTGAGTTTATGATTAGATCTATCCTTTTATATCCATGAAAGTATTTGAGTTTCTTTGATCTCTTTTATGCATGATCTCTTATAGCCTCGTATTTCTTCTCTGATATTCGGGTTTTGTTTGGCCAACTTGATCTATTTATCTTGCAATGGGAAGAGGTGCTTTGTAGTGGGTTCGATCTTATGGTGCTTTATCCCAGTGACAGAAGGGGAACCGACACGTATGTATCATTGCTACTAAGGATAAAACGATGGGGTCTATCTCTACATAGATAGATCTTGTCTACATCATGTCATCGTTCTTATTGCATTACTCCATTTTTCCATGAACTTAATACACTAGATGCATGCTGGATAGCGGTCGATGTGTGGAGTAATAGTAGTAGATGCAGGCGGGAGTCGGTCTACTAATCTTGGACATGATGCCTATATAATGATCATTGCCTAGATATCGTCACGAGTATTTGAAGTTCTATCAATTGCCCAACAGTAATTTGTTCACCCACCGTTTGCTATTTTTCTTGAGAGAAGCCACTAGTGAAACCTACGGCCCCCGGGTCTCTTTCTCATATATTTGCCTTTGCGATCTACTTTTTCCTTTGCATTTATTTTCAGATCTATTAAACCAAAAATACAAAAATACCTTGCTTCAATTTATTCTTATTTATTTTATTTGGCGTTCGATCTATCAATTTACTACAAATTTATCTCACGTCCGTTTGTCACTTGAGGCGCCGTACCCCGGAAGGGATTGCCAACCCCTTTAACACGCCAGGTTGCGAGGATTTGTTATCTGTGTGCAGGGGTTGTTTACGTTGTGTTGCTTGGTTCTACTACTGGTTCGATAACCTTGGTTTCATATCTGAGGGAAATACCTATCGCCGCTGTGCTGCATCACCCCTTCCTCTTTGGGGAAATACCGATGTAGCTTCAAGCGACATCAGTAATCGACTTTATATCTGGCGTTTTACACCGTTATGGTGTTCCGCACAGCATCATTACTGACGATGGCTCTAACTTCACAGCCAATGAGGTGAAAAATTGGTGCGCTAACTTGGGCATTAAGCTCAATTACGCCTCCGTATACCACCCTCAAACAAATGGTCAAGTCGAACGGGCTAATGGCCTGATAATGAGCGGCATCAAACCCAAACTAGTGTGATCCCTACGGGAGTCAGATAAACACAGGGTTGAGGAACTTGATTCTGTACTCTGGGGACTATGGACCACGCCCAATCGCACGACCGGATACACACCCTTTTTCAGGGTGTACGGTGCAGAGGCTATCTTGCCCTGCGACATTATTCATGACTCACCTCGAGCGCGCATGTATGAAGAGAGAGAAGCCGAGCTCGATCGGCAGGACGACCTGGACAACCTGGAGGAGGAGCGTGCTACCTCTTGAGCATGCGTTGGTTTTCCCTTGAAGAGGAAAGGGTGGTGCAGCAAAGTAGCGTAAGTATTTCCCCCAGTTTTTGAGAACCAAGGTATCACTCCATTAGGAGACTACACGCGAGTCACCTAGTACCTGCACAAACAATCAAGAACCTTGCAACCAACGCGATAAAGGGGTTGTCAATCCCTTCACGGCCACTTGCAAGAGTGAGATCTGATAAAGATAATAAGATAAATATTTTTGATATTTTTGTTGTATAGATTGGAAAATAAAGATTGCAAAGTAAATAGTAAACTAGAATTGCAGATTGGAAACTTATATGATGTAAAGTAGACCCGGGGGCCATAGGTTTCACTTGTGGCTTCTCTCATGATAGCATGTATTACGTTGGGTGGACAAATTACTACCGAGCAATTGATAGAAAAGCGCATAGTTATGATGATATCTAAGGCAATGATCATGAATATAGGCATCATGTCCGTGTCAAGTAGACCGAAACGATTCTGCATCTACTACTATTACTCCACACATCGACCGCTATCCAGCATGCATCTAGAGTATTAAGCTCATAAGAATGGAGTAACACATTAAGCAAGATGACATGATGTAGAGGGATAAACTCAAGCAATATGATATAAACCCCATCTTTTTATCCTCGATGGCAACAATACAATACGTGTCAGTTCCCCTTCTGTTACTGGGATCGAGCACCGCAAGATTGAACCCAAAGCTAAGCACTTCTCCCATTGCAAGAAAGATCAATCTAGTAGGCCAAACTAAATCGATAATTCGAAGAGACTTGCAAAGATATCAAATCATGCATATAAGAATTCAGAGAAGAACCAAATAATATTCATAGATAATCAAGTTCATAAACCCACAATTCATCGGATCTCGGCAAACACACCGCAAAAGAGTATTAGATCGAATAGATCTCCAAGAACATCAAGCAGAACTTTGTATTGAGAACCAAAGAGAGAGAAGAAGCCATCTAGCTAATAACTATGGACCCGAAGGTCTATGGTAAACTACTCACACATCATCGGAGA
The DNA here is from genome assembly GCF_002575655.3 of Aegilops tauschii subsp. strangulata. NCBI lineage: Eukaryota > Viridiplantae > Streptophyta > Magnoliopsida > Poales > Poaceae > Aegilops > Aegilops tauschii. The sequence continues at coordinate 435,362,289 of NC_053038.3, forward strand.
GGCTATGGTGTTGATGTAGAAGCCCTCCGTGATCGAATCCCCCTCCGGCAGATTGCCGGAAAAGGCCCAAGATGGGATCTCACGGGTACAGAAGGTTGTGGTGGTGGAAAAGTGGTTTCATGGCTCCCCTGGATGTTTTCAGGGTATAAGAGTATATATAGGCGAAAGAAGTGGGTCGGTGGAGCTACAAGGGGCCCACGAGGGTGGGGGGCGCGCCTACCCCCTGGGCGCCCTCCTGCCCCGTGGCCGCCTCGTTGCGTCTCTGACTTCCACGCCAAGTCTCCTGGATTGCGTTTGTTCCAAGAAAGATCCTCGCGAAGGTTTCGTTCCGTTTGGATTCCGTTTAATATTCCTTTTCTGCGAAACACTGAAATATGCAAAAAAACAACAATTTGCACTAGGCCTTCGGTTAATAGGTTAGTCCAAAAAATAATATAAAAGAGCATATTAAAGCCCATTAAACATCCAAAACAGATAATATAATAGCATGGAACAATAAAAAATTATAGATACGTTGGAGACGTATCAAGCATCCCCAAGCTTAATTTCTGCTCGTCCTCGAGTAGGTAAATGATAAAAACAGAATTTTTTATGTCGAATGCTTCCTAGCATAATTTTCAATGTAATTCTTTTTATTGTAGCATGAATGTTTAGATCCAAAAAATTTAAAGACAAAAGTTTAATATTGACATAAAAATAATAATACTTCAAGCATGCTAACCAAGCAATTATGTCTTATCAAAATAACAAAGCCAAAGAAAGCTTATGCCTACAAAATCATATAGTTTGGCCATGCTTAATTTTCGTCACACAAAATGCTCCCATCATGCACAACCCCGATGACAAGCCAAGCAATTGTTTCATACTTAGCCTTTTCAAACTTTTTCAACTTTCACGCAATACATGAGCGCGAGCCATGGACATAGCACTATGGGTGGAATATAATATGATGATGGAGGTTGTGTGAGAAGACAAAAAAGGAGCAAGTCTCACATTGACGCAGCTAATCAACAGGCTATGGAGATGCCCATCAATTGATGTCAATGCAAGGAGTAGGGTCTGCCATGCAACGGATGCACTAGAGCTATAAATATATGAAAGATCAACACAAGAAACTAAGTGGGTGTGCATCCAACTTGCTTGCTCACGAAGACCTAGGGCATTTTGAGGAAGCCCATCATTGGAATATACAAGCCAAGTTCTATAATGAAAAATTCTCACTAGTATATGAAAGTGACAAAATAAGAGACTCTCTATCATGAAGATCATGGTGCTACTTTCAAGCACAAGTGTGGTAAAAGGATATTAGCATTGTCCCTTCTCTTTTTTTTCTCATTTATTTTTATTTTTATTTTTTATTGTTTGGGCCTTTCTTCTCTTTTTTATGGCCTCTTTTTTTCATCCAGAGTCTCATCCTGACTTGTGGGGGAATCATAGTCTCCATCATCCTTTCCTCATATGGGACAATGCTCTAATAATGAAGATCATCACACTTTTATTTACTTACAACTCAAGAATTACAACTCGATACTTAGAACAAAATATGACTCTATGTGAATGCCTCCGGCGGTGTACCGGGATGCAATGAATCAAGAGTGACATGTATGAAAGAATTATGAAGGTGGCTTTGCCACAAATACGATGTCAACTACATGATCATGCAAAGCAATATGACAATGATGGAGCGTGTCATAATAAACGGAACGGTGGAAAGTTGCATGGCAATATATCTCGGAATGGCTATGGAAATGCCATAATAGGTAGGTATGGTGGCTGTTTTGAGGAAGATATAAGGAGGCTTATGTGTGATAGAGCTTATCATATCACGGGGTTTGGATGCACCGGCGAAGTTTGCACAAACTCTCGAGGTGAGAAAGGGCAATGCACGGTATCGAAGATGCTAGCAACGATGGAAGGGTGAGAGTGCGTATAATCCATGGACTCAACATTAGTCATAAATAACTCACATAATTATTGCAAAGATCTACAAGTCTTCAAAACCAAGCACTACACGTATGCTCCTAGGGGGATAGATTGGTAGGAAAAGACCATCGCTCGTCCCCGACCGCCACTCATAAGGAAAGCAATCAAAGAACACCTCATGCTTCAAATTTGTCACACAATGTTTACCATACGTGCATGCTACGGGACTTGCAAACCTCAACACAAGTATTTCTCAATTCCAAAATTACTCAACTAGCACGACTCTAATATTACCATCTTTATATCTCAAAACAACTATCAAGTATCAAACTTCTCATAGTATTTAATGCACTCTATATGAAAGTTTTTATTATACCCATCTTGGATGCCTATCATATTAGGACTAATTTTATAGCCAAAGAAAATTACCATGCTGTTCTAAAAGACTCTCAAAATAATATAATTGAAGCATGAGAGATCAATAATTTCTATAAAATAAAACCACCACCGTGCTCTAAAAAGGTATAAGTGAAGCACTAGAGCAAAATTATCTAACTCAAAAGATATAAGTGAAGCACATAGAGTATTCTAATAAATTCCGATTCATGTTTGTCTCTCCCAAAAGGTGTGTACAGCAAGGATGATTGTGGTAAACTAAAAAACAAAGACTCAAATCATACAAGACGCTCCAAGCAAAACACATATCATGTGGTGAATAAAAATATAGCCTCAAGTAAAGTTACCGATAGACGAAGACGAAAGAGGGGATGCTTTCCAGGGCATCCCCAAGCTTAGGCTTTTAGTTGTACTTGAATTTTACCTTGGGGTGACTTGGGCATCCCCAAGATTAGGCTCTTGCCACTCCTTATACCAAAATCCATCAAATCTTTACCCAAAAACTTGAAAACTTCACAACACAAAACTCAAATAGAAAATCTCATGAGCTCCGTTAGTATAAGAAACAAATCACCACCTTAAGGTACTGTAATGAACTCATTCTTTATTTATATTGGTATTAAACCTACTGTATTCCAACTTCTCTATGGTTCATACCCCCCGACACTAGCCATAGATTCATCAAAATAAGCAAACAACACACGAAAAATAGAACAGTCTGTAGAAATCTGTATCAAACGTATAATTCTGTAACTCCAAAAATTCTGAAATAAATTGGTGGACGTGAGGAATTTTCATATTAATCATCTGAAAAAATAATCAACCTAAAATCACTCTCCAGTAAAAAATGGCATCTAATCTCGTGAGCGCAAAAGTTTCTATTTTTTACAGCAAGATACATAGACTTCACCCAAGTCTTCTCAAAGGTTCTACTTGGCACAAACACTAATTAAAACATAAAACAAAATCTAAACAGAAGCTAGATGAATTATTTATTACTAAACAGGAAAAAAGCAAAAAGCAAAAATAAAATTGGGTTGCCTCCCAACAAGCGCTATCGTTTAACGCCCCTAGCTAGGCATAAAAACAAGAATAAATCTAGGTATTGTCATCTTTGGTATGCAATCCTTAAGTGGCTCTCATAATGGATTCATAAGGCAATTTAATTTTCTTCCTAGGAAAGTGTTCCATGCCTTTCCTTAATGGAAATTGGAATCTAATATTTCCTTCTTTCATATCAATAATTGCACCAATCGTTCTAAGGAAAGGTCTACCAAGAATAATAGGGCATGTTGGATTGCAATCTATATCAAGAACAATGAAATCTACGGGCACATAATTCCTATTTGCAACAATAAGAACATCATTAAACCTTCCCATAGGTTTCTTAGTGGTGGAATCCGCAAGATGCAAATTTAAAGAACAATCATCAAATTCACGGAAACCTAGCACATCACACAAAGTTTTTGGAATCGTGGAAACACTAGCACCCAAATCACATAAAGCATTGAATTCATAATCTTTAATCTTAATTTTAATAGTAGGTTCCCACTCATCATAAAGTTTTCTAGGGATAGAGATTTCTAGTTCAAGCTCTTCTTTATGGGATTGCATTAAAGCATCAACGATGTGTTTGGTAAAAGCTTTATTTTGATCATAAGCATAAGGAGAATTTAACACGGATTGCAACAAGGAAATAAAATCTATCAAAGAACAATTATCATAATTAAATTCCTTGAAATCCAAAATAGGGTTCATTTCTATGTAAAGTTTTGACCACTTTAATCCCACTTTTACCAATTTTTGCATCAAGATCTAAAAACTCTGAATCATTGGGACGCCTTTTAACTAAAGTTGACTCATCTCCAGTCCCATATTTACCAAGATTCATATTGTAAAACAAAGATTTAATAGGAGACACATCAATCACTTTTAGATCTTCATCATTATTATCACGAAAACTAGAAGAACACGCTTTAACAAAGCAATCTTTTTTAGCACGCATCCTAGCGGTTCTTTCTTTGCACTCATCAATGGAAATTCTCATGGCTTTGAGAGTCTCATTGATGTCATGCTTAGGTGGAATAGATATAAGTTTCAAAGAATCAACATCAAGAGAAATTATATCCACGTTCCTAGCCAACTCATCAATCTTAGGCAATTTTTCTTCAAGCAAAGCATTGAAATTCTTTGTCGAATTCATAAAGTCTTTAACACTAGTCTCAAAATCAGTGGGCATCTTATTAAAATTTCCATAAGAGTTTTTGTAGGAATTACCATAATTATTAGAGGAATTACTAGGGAACGGCCTAGAATTAAAATTTCCTCTATACGCGTTGTTACCAAAATTGTTCCTACCAACAAAATTCACATCCATAGATTCATTATTATTCTCAATCAAAGTGGACAAAGGCATATCATTAGGATCAGAAGAAAAACTTTTATTAGCAAACAATTTCATAAGTTCATCCATCTTTCCACTCAAAACATTAATCTCTTCAATAGCATGTACTTTTTTACTAGTGGATCTTTCGGTGTGCCATTGAGAATAATTAACCATAATATTGTCTAGGAGTTTAGTAGCTTCTCCTAAATGATTTCCATAAAAGTGCCTCCCGTGGCTGAATCTAAAAGATTTCTAGAAGCAAAATTCAATCCAGCATATTTTTTTGTATAATCATCCATAAATTTAAACCATGTGTAGGGGAATTACGTATCATTAATTTCATCCTCTCCCAAGCTTGTGCAACATGCTCATGCTCAAGTTGCTTAAAATTCATAATATCGTTTCTAAGAGAGATGATCTTAGCGGGAGGAAAATACTTAGAGATAAAAGCATCTTTGCACTTATTCCATGAATCAATACTATTTTTAGGCAAAGAAGAGAACCAAGTTTTAGCACGATCTCTAAGCGAAAACAGAAACAACTTTAATTTAACAATATCATTATCCACATCTTTCTTTTTTTGCATATCACACCAATCAACGAAGTTGTTTAGATGTGTAGCGGCATCTTCACTAGGAAGGCCAGAAAATTGATGTCTCATAACAAGATTCAACAAGGCAGTATTGATTTCACAAGATTCAGCATTGGTAGTAGGAGCAATCGGAGTGCTAATAAAATCATTATTGTTGGTATTGGAAAAGTCACACAATTTAGTATTATCTTGAGCCATCGCGACAAACAACCAATCCAACACACAAGAAAACAAGAAGAAAGCGAAAAGAGGCGAACGAAAAAGGGCGAATAAAACGGCAAAGGTGAAGTGGGGGAGAGGAAAACGAGAGGCGAATGGCAAATAATGTAATGCGAGGGATAAGAGTTTGTGATGGGTACTTGGTATGTATTGACTTGAGCGTAGATCTCCCTGGCAACGGCGCCAGAAATCCTTCTTGCTACCTCTTGAGCATGCATTTGTTTTCCCTTGAAGAGGAAAGGGTGATGCAGCAAAGTAGCGTAAGTATTTCCCTCAGTTTTTGAGAACCAAGGTATCAATCCAGTAGGAGACTACACGCGAGTCACCTAGTACCTGCACAAACAATCAAGAACCTTGCAACCAACGCGATAAAGGGGTTGTCAATCCCGTCACGTCCACTTGCAAAAGTGAGATATGATAAAGATAATAAGATAAATATTTTTGGTATTTTTTTGTATAGATTGGAAAATAAAGATTGCAAAGTAAATAGTAAACTAGAATTGCAGATTGGAAACTTATATGATGTAAAGTAGACCCGGGGGCCATAGGTTTCACTAGTGGCTTCTCTCATGATAGCATGTATTACGTTGGGTGAACAAATTACTGCCGAGCAATTGATAGAAAAGCACGTAGTTATGATGATATCTAAGGTAATGATCATGAATATAGGCATCACGTCCGTGTCAAGTAGACCGAAAAGATTCTGCATCTACTGCTATTACTCCACACATCGACCGCTATCCAGCATGCATCTAGAGTATTAAGCTCATAAGAACGGAGTAACACTTTAAGCAAGATGACATGATGTAGAGGGATAAACTCAAGCAATATGATATAAACCCCATCTTTTTATCCTCGATGGCAACAATACAATACGTGTCGGTTCCCGTTCTGTCACTGGGATCGAGCACCGCAAGATTGAACCCAAAGCTAAGCACTTCTCCCATTGCAAGAAAGATCAATCTAGTAGGCCAAACTAAACCGATAATTCGAAGAGACTTGCAAAGATATCAAATCATGCATATAAGAATTCAGAGAAGAACCAAATAATGTTCATAGATAATAAGTTCATAAACCCACAATTCATCGGATCTTGGCAAACACACCGCAAAAGAGTATTACATCGAATAGATCTCCAAGAACATCGAGGAGAACTTTGTATTGAGAACCAAAGAGAGAGAATAAGCCATCTAGCTAATAACTATGGACCCGAAGGTCTGTGGTAAACTACTCACACATCATCGGAGAGGCTATGGTGTTGATGTCGAAGCCCTCCGTGATCGAATCCCCCGGCGGCAGATTGCCGGAAAAGGCCCCAAGATGGGATCTCACGGGTACAGAAGGTTGCGGCGGTGGAAAAGTGGTTTCGTGGCTCCCCTGGGTGTTTTCAGGGTATAAGAGTTTATATAGGCGAAAGAAGTAGGTCGGTGGAGCTACGAGGGGCCCACGAGGGTGGGGGCGCGCCTACCCCCTGGGCGCGCCCACCTGCCTCGTGGCCGCCTTGTTGCATCTCTGACTTGCACTCCAAGTCTCCTGGATTGCGTTTGTTCCAAGGAAGATCCTCGCGAAGGTTTCGTTCCGTTTGGATTCCGTTTGATATTCCTTTTCTGTGAAACACTGAAATAGGCAAAAAAAACAGCAATTTGCACCGGGCCTTCAGTTAATAGGTTAGTCCCAAAAAATAATATAAAAGAGCATATTAAAGCCCATTAAACATCCAAAACAGGTAATATAATAGCATGGAACAATAAAAAATTATAGATACGTTGGAGACGTATCAGAGCGGGATATTGCAAAAGCCCGTTCCGCATTCTATCAACAACAGGCTCGGAGATACCAACGCAGAGAAGTGCGGGCCAAGACTTATAATGTCGGCAAGCTCGTTCTACGCCTCCCGGAGAAGAAGAAGGACAAGCTCAAACCAAAATGGGAGGGCCCCTTTATCATAGATGAAGTTCTCACAGGACGGGCCTATCGCCTTCATAATGCATCAGATAATCGCCTAGAGCCGAACCCATGGAACGCTGCTCGCCTCTGAAGATTCTACGCATAAGTTCGGTCATGATCCTTTTTTTGTTTTTCTCTCCTCTTCATTTCTTTCTATTTTCTCGTTTTTGTACGATTCCTAGGGTATGTTCGGATAAGCAGAACACATATGGGGTGCACATCTTAAAATTTATATACCTCATGACACCTGGGGGCTTCTTTAACAGAAGCTCATTATTATTCAGAGCCTGGAGCTCACAATGCATACGTCGTTTGTTCAGATACACTCTTTTTTGCCACTATATGCACCTCTATGACTTAAGTTTTTGCCAAGCTGGGTTGCCTTGCTCCTGTGTTTATGCCCTACGTTCCCGATCTGTTCGGCTAGGGCATAAAGGGAGCACCGATGGTTGCTGCAACTACGTCGGTCTTTCCCCGGAGAGGGAGGGATGATGTAGCACAGCAACGGTAGGTATTTCCCTCAGTTATGAAACCAATGTCTCGAACCAGTAGGAGGACCAAGCAACACAACGTAAACAACACATGCACACAAACAACAACACCTCGCAACCCGACGAATTAAAGGGGTTGTCAATCCCTTCCGGGGTACGGTGTCTCAAGAGAGGCAAGCGGACGTGAGGTAAATTGTAGTAGATTGATAGATCGAACGCCAAATAAAATAAATAAAGATAAAACACAGCAAGGTATTTTTATATTTTTGATTAATAGACCTGACTAAAAATGCAAAGGGAAAGTAGATCGCAAGGCAAATATATGAGAAAGAAGACCCGTGGGCCGTAGGTTTCACTAGTGGCTTCTCTCGAGAAAAATAATAAACGGTGGGTAAACAAATTACTGTTGGGTAATTGATAGAGCTTGAAATAACTATGACGATATCCAGGAAATGATCATTACATAGGCATCACGTCCAAGATTAGTAGACCGACTCCTGCCTGCATCTACTACTATTACTCCACACATCGACCGCTATCCAGCATGCATCTAGTGTATTAAGTTCATGGTAAAACGGAGTAATGCAATAAGAATGATTACATAATGTAGACAAGATCCGTTTATCTATATGGCAGTAGATATAGATCTCATCTTTTTATTCTTAGTAGCAATGATACATACGTGTCAGTTCCCTTTCTATCACTGGGATCGAGCACCATAAGATCGAACCCACTACCGGGCACCTCTTCCCATTGCAAGATAAATAGATCAAGTTGGCCAAACAAAACCCAAATATCGGAGAAGAAATACGAGGCTATAAGAGATCAAAGAAACTCAAATAACTTTCATGGATATAAAAATATATAACTGATCATAAACTCGAAGTTCATCAGATCCCAACAAACACACCGCAAAAGAGTTACATCATATGGATCTCCAAGAGACCATTGTATTGAGAATTCAGCGAGAGAGAGAAAGCCATCTAGCTACTAACTACGGACCCGAAGTTCTACAAAGAACTACTCACGCATCATCGGAGAGGCACCAATGGAAGTGGTGAACCCCTCCGTGATGGTGTCTAGATTGGATCTGGTGGTTCTGGACTCTGTGGCGTTGGATGAATATTTTGTTGACTCCCCTAGGGTTCTGGTATTTTTGGGGTATTTAGAGAGCAAAGAGGCGGTCCGGGGGCACCCGAGGTGGGCACAACCCACCAGGGCGCGCCTGGGCCTCATGGCGTGCCCTGGTGGGTTCTGCCCCCTCGGGGCACCCCCCAGGTGCAACCAGGGCCCATTGCCTTCCTTCTGGCCCATAAAAAATCATCGTGAAGTTTCTTGGCATTTGGACTCCGTTTGATATTGATTTCCTGCGATGTAAAAAACATGGAAAAAACAGCAACTGGCACTTGGCACTATGTCAATAGGTTAGTACCAAAAAATGATATAAAATGATTATAAAACATCCAAGATTGATAATAAAACAGCATGGAACAATCAAAAATTATAGATACGTTGGAGACGTATTAGCATCCCCAAGCTTAACTCCCACTCATCCTCGACTAGGTAAGTGATAAAAACAGAATTTTTGATGTGGAGTGTTGTTCATCAAGTCATATCATATTCTTTTCTTTATAGCATGGACACTTGGACTTTTATGTGATTCAAAGCAATAGTCTAGTTTTCACATAATAATTTAGGTACTCAAGCATATCAACAAGCAACCATGTCTTTCAAAATATCAATGCTAAAACAAGTTGTCCCTAGCCCATCTTGCTCAAACATTGATCCATTCATGAAACACACTCGAATATTAACTACACCCAATACTTGAGCACGATCATATTGCCTCCTAGTTGGCGCTTTTTATGAGATAAGATGGAGACTCAAATTTCAAGATGAAAATTGCATAAAGTAAAAGAAAGGCCCTTCGCAGAGGGAAGTAGGGATTTGTAGAGGTGCCAGAGCTCAAAGCGAAAGATTAGAGATAAAAACATTTTGGGAGGTGTATCCATCCCACCAATGAAAATGACTTAGAGTTCCGAACACTTTCCATGCTAGATATGCCATAGGCAGTTCCCAAACAGAAAATAAAGTTTATTCCTTCTTCGACCATCCTTTCACTTTCCATGGCTAGCCGTATCCACGGGTGCCCTCCATACCAACACTTTCCAAGGAATTTATTATTTGACAACATAAAGTAAATTCTTTTTTTTGCATTTCGGGACTTGGCATCCCTAAGACCTTTGCCTTACTCTCGTGCAATGACAAGTGAATAAACACTCATCTTGAGAATAACACATCTAGCATGGAAAATATTAGCCACCCCTTACCGTTCCGCGAGCAAAACAAACACACAAAAGAGAAGTTTATTTTGAAAATTAGAGATGGCACATGCAAATTTGCTTAGAACGGCAAAAGAATACTGCATATAGGTAGATATAGTGGACTCATGTGGCAAAACTTGTTTAAAGGATTTTGGATGCACAAGTAGAGGTCATACTTAGTGCAAAATGAAGGCTAGCAAAAGATTGGGAAGCGACCAACCAAGAAACAAATAATCTCATTAGCAAGCATTAAGCATAATTAACACCGAATAATGCACCACAAGTAGGATATAATTTTCATTGCATGATTATTGACTTTCGTGCATGCATAGGGAATCACAAACCTTAACACCAATATTCTTACTAGAGCACAATTACTCATCAACATAACTCACATATCACATCATCATATCTCAAAACTATTACTAAGAATCAAGTTTATTTTGTCCAATGATCTTCATGACATTTTTTATTTCTTTATCCTTCTTGGATACCTATCACTTTGGGACTAACTTTTATGTGTTGCTTTTCATAAGCTCAAACAAATATAAGTGAAGATCATGAGCATAACCGTTTTTCTTTCTCTCAAAATAATTTAAGTGAAGCAAGAGAGAATTTTTTCAAAATTTTACTAACTCTCAAATAAATCTAAGTGCAGCATGAGAGCATTTCTTCAAAAATAACAAAGCACACCGTGCTCAAAAAGATATAAGTGAAGCACTAGAGCTGTCCTAGCTCATAAAAGATTTAAGTGAAGCATAGAGAGCAATTCTAACAAGTCATGATATAATTTTGGCTCTCTCAAAAAGGTGTGTCCAGCAAGGATTGATGACTTAAAACACAAAATAAAACAAGCAAAGACACATATCATACAAGACGCTCCAAGCAAAACACATATCATGTGACGAATAAAAATATAGCCTCGAGTAAAATACCGATAGTTGTTGAGAAAGCGGGGATGCCACTCAGGGGCATCCCCAAGCTTAGTTGGTTGCTCATTCTTGGATAATAGCTTGGGATGTGGGGGCATCCCCAAGCTTAGGCTCTTACATCGTTCCTTCATCCATCGTAAGATAACCCAAAACTTGAAAACTTCAATCACACAAAACTCAACAAAACCTTCGTGAGATCCGTTAGTGTAAGAAAAATAAACCACTACTATAAGTGCTATATCAAACCAATTCTTATTTTGTTTTTTTATTATATCTACTGTATTCCAACTTTTCTATGGGAAACACTCATCAAAGAAAACCATAGAGCCATCAAAATAAGGACACAACACAAAGAAAACAGAATATGTCAAAACAGAACAGTCTGTAGCAATCTGATCTAAACGAATACTTCTGGAACTCCAAAAATTCTAAAAAATAGGAAAACCTAGATAATTTGTATATTGATCTTCTGCAAAAATAATTAGCATTTATATTGTTCTGGTGAATTTTGGCAATTATTTTCGTGAGCACAAAGTTTTTGTCTTTTTCAGCAAGATCAAACAATTATCACCCAAGAAGATCCTATTGGTTCTACTTGGCACAAACACTAACTAAAACACAAAAAAACACAATCATAACAGTAGCATAATTGTGCTAACACTCAAGAACAGAAAGCAAAAAGAAAAAATAAATGTTATTCATTGGGTTGCCTCCCAACAAGCACTATAGTTTTACGCCCTTAGCTAGGCATATAACAAGGATCTAAGTTTTGTCATCTTTGGTTCGAGATCCATAAGATTCCCTAACGATTGATTCATAAGGTGGCTTAATTCTAGTTCTAGGCAAGTGTTCCATTCCCTTCCTCAAAGGAAATTGGAACTTAATATTGCCTACTTTCATATCAATCACGGCACCGATAGTGCACAAAAATGGTCTACCAAGAATAATAGGACAAGACGGATTGCAATCAATATCAAGAACAATAAAATCTATGGACACATAATTCCTATTTGCAAGAATAAGAACATCATTAATTCTTCCCATAGGCTTTTTAATAGTAGAATCCGCCAAGTGCAAATTCAAAGAACATTCTTCAAGATTAGTAAGACCAAGCACATCACATAAAGATTTCGGAATTGTAGAAACACTAGCACCCAAGTCACACAAAGCAAAACACTCATAATTTTTAATCTTGACTTTGATAGTATGTTCCCACTCATCATGCAATTTTCTAGGAATTGATACTTCTAATTCCAACTTTTCTTCCAAAGCTTTCATCATAGTATCAACAATATGTTTAGTATTAGCTTTGTTTTGTTCATAAGCATGGGGTAAATTATCATGGATTGCAACAAAGAAATACAATCAATCAAAGAGCAACTATCATAATTAAAGTCTTTGTAATCAAAAAGAGTGGACACATCACTAGCTAAAGTTTTGACCTCCCCAAACCCACTTTCATCAATTTTCACAACAAGATTTTCACCCTCCGAAATATTGGGATGCCTTCTACCTAAATTGACTCTTCTCCAATACCTTTTTCATCATTCTTAATTTTACTAAACAAGGAATCAATAGAAGAAACACCAATCATTTTAAGATCTTCATCATCTTTGCAAGAATAATAACTAGCAAAAGCTTTCTCTAAAAATTCTCTTTTAGCTCTAAGCATAGCAGTTCTTTTCTTACTTTCATCCATAGAAACATAAAGAGCTTTAATTGATTCATCTACTTTAGGCACAAAAATTTTCATCTTGAGATTCTCCACATCATGAGCAATTCTATCAACACTTCTAGACAAATCATCAATGTTATTCAACTTTTCTTCTATGGAAGTGTTGAAAACTTTTTGTGTGTTGATAAATTCTTTAATATTATTCTCAAGATCAGAGGTGTTCCTATTATTATTGTAATATTGATTTCCATAGGAATTACCATAATTGTTAGAGGAATTACTAGGAAAAGGCCTAGGATTAAAATTACCTCTATGAGCATTGTTGTTGAAATTATTTCTAGAGATTAAATTCACATCAATAGCATCACTATTTTGCTCAATCAAAGTAGACAAAGGCATATCATTAAAATCAATAGGAGCACTTTTACTAGCAACCATTTTCATAAGAGCATCAACTTTATCACTCAAAGAAGAAATTTCTTCAACCGAATTAACTTTTTTACTAGTAGGAGCTCTTTCAGTATGCCATTGTGAATAATTTGCCATGATATTATCAAGCAATTTGGTGGCTTCACCCAAAGTAATTTCCATAAAAGTACCACCCGCGGTGGAATCTAAAAGATTACGAGAAACAAAATTCAATCCCGCATAAATTTTTTGTATGATCATCCAAAGATTTAAACCATGAGTTGGGCAATTCCTTAGCATCACTTTCATCCTTTCCCAAGATTGTGCAACATGCTCATGTTCAAGTTGCTTGAAATTCATGATCTGGGTTCCAAGGGAAATAATTTTTGCGCGAGGAAAATACTTAGTGATAAAAGCATCTTTGCACTTGTTCCAAGAATCGATACTATTGCAGGCAAAGAAGAGAACCAAATTTTTGCAGAATCACGCAAAGAGAACGGAAATAATTTCATCTTGACAACATCATTGTCCACATATTTTTTATATTGCATATCGCATAATTCCATGAAGGTATTAAGATGGGACGCGACATCCTCATTAGGAGTACCGGAAAATTGGTCTTTCATAACAAGATTCAGCAAAGCGGAATTAATATCACAAGTCTCCGCACTAGTGGCGGGAGGAGTGTAACATCCCAAAATTCTAAATTTTGGAATGTTATATTAATAAATATTTATGATTGTTTGTTTGATTGTTGTGTGACTGATTGTGTGAAATTGAGTGGAATTTGAAACTTTTTGAAAGTTGAATGAGAGGGAATGAAATGACTTTCCCAAACTTTTTCACTTTGCATTCTGATCTCCATGAATTCAAATTCTTGTCAAATGCAAAACCCTAGAGTGAAGATGACATGATTTCTCCCAATTAAAATGAAAAGGATTTTTGAAAATATTTGAATTTCATTTTTGCAAATAATTCAAACCAGAAACTTTATGCAACTCAATGATTTTCATGAGAGAAGATAAAATGAGTTCTTAAAATTATGTGAAATATGAGTTGAAAGTTTAAAAGATTCAAATTGGAAGTTCTTTTGAAACCCTTTTTTTTTCAATTCAGAGTTATTTGGTTTTTCTTCAAATTATTTTCTCCAAAAAATAAAATATATGGAAAATAGGGTAAAATGATTCCCTAAAGTAGAAAATGGAGAAAAAATGAGTTTGAAATCATTTTGGTATTTTAAAATATTTTATTTGGTTTTTTAAATGAACCGGTAGCACTGTTTTCTTTATTTAATTTTTTGTGGATTTTAGTTGCCTTTGAAAATATGTTCATATTTTAGGATTTATGTTTCTGAACATTTTGATATATTATATGCGTATATTATATTTCTATTTGTTTCTTAGTTTATTTCTGTTCTGTTCTCTGTTTAAAAGAAAAAGGGGAAAAGTCTTTTTAAAAGGCTGAAGCCCAGTCATCCAGGCCACCTCTCTCTCTCCCCGCGGCCCAGCTGGCCCAGCAGCTCGCTCCCGTGCCCGAAAACGCTTCGCGCAGGTCGCCCGCTCCCTCTCGCTCTTACCCGCAGCCACTGACGCATGGGGCCCGCCGTCTTCTTCCTCCTCACGCCAAGCCAAGTCGACGCCGGAGCTCGCTCAACCGCCGCCGTATCCCGGATCGCTCGGGATCCTCTTCCCCGATTCGCCCCCTCCTCCACGAACCCCTCCCCCTATATATACCCCTCTTCCTCGTTCATTTCCGCCCTAAAGCCGCCCCGAACCCCTCTCCCCCGCACGTATTGCCTCGCCGGAGCTCGAGCACCGCCGCAGCACTCGACCCCGACCACCTTGCCGCCACCTGAGATCACCACCGTAACCCCATCGCTCGTCCGCATCTCCCCGTGCCCTTACCCAAGCCCGAAACGCATCGGAGCGCCCTCATCCGCCGAAGCCCGAACGCCATCGCCGCGTCAACCTCACCGCCGTCCTCCTCTGACGTCCCCGAGCTCACCACCGACCACCATCGTCATTGCCATCGTCTTCCGCATCTCCTGGACGCCTTCCCCGTCACCGGGGACCACTGGAGGCGTCGACCGCGTTGAACCCGAGCCGCCGGAACCTCGCCGGAGTCACCTCGCCGCCACTGTGAGCATCCCCTCTCTTCTCCCCCGTTCGATCTTTTTTCAACGCTCTAGATTAGATCTATCGAGTAGGTTGTTTTTTTAATAGATCGGTTTAGTTCCGGTTTGGTACGGTTTTTATTCGGTTTAGATCGGTTCAGGTCTAGTCGCTTTAGCCGATCGGTCTTTCTGTTTTAGCCCGTACACGTTTGTGTTATTTTACGACCGAGCGCTAGATAGTTCAGATCGCCCACCTCCCTGGCCCGATAGCAGTAGGCCACGTAGCTAGTGCCCGATTGTTTTTTATTTATTTTCGTTTCTGTTTTAAAAACAGAATAGTTCTGATTTTATATTGCTTATAACTTCTATGTTTTAGATCAAAATTTAGTGTTTCTTTTCGAATTCGTTTTATAATTTCTTGAAGTTTCTGCTAGTACAATTGGATTTCATATTTGAGTTGTTTAAAATTGAATTTGATGAAATTTGTTCAAATCACCAACTTGGTCGTATCTTGAGTTTTATGAAATATTTTTGATTGATTCTTTTTGCTACTGTTTTGTTATAGTTTTTTCTATCCAGTAGCTTATAGTGATTTATTTTTAGTTTATTTAAATTAAGTTTTTAGCAAAACAGTACTGTTTTAGTTATAGTTTTGTTTTAAGTCTTTTCTTTATTGCTTTTATTAGTTTTAAATTATTTCTTTTTGTCACTCTTGAAAAAATTAGTTTAGTTTCTGTTAGTCAACAAAAGAAAATTTTGTTTTTGTTTTAAAATTTTATTTTACTTAGTTTTGTAGGAAAACTTGTTTAGGTCATAGTTAGTGTTTCATAAAAGCTTTTTATTTGTTTCTTTTTACAAATAAAATTTTATGAAAAATACCTTCTGTTAACTTAGTTGTTTTACTTTGTATTTTCTGTTAATTTATTAGTTTAGTGTTTTAATTGTTGTTAAGTTTTTACTTAGGACAAAACTGTTTTGTGTTATGTCTTAGAGTTTTCTTTAGTAGTTTTGTTGTGTAGTTTTCCTTTGTTTTTATTTGGTGTCCCTTGTTGATTTGCATTTTATTTGTTGGTTTTATTATGAGTGTTAGAATTGCTTGCTAGTATGTTTGCTTATATGAATGCTATGTTTGACTATATAGATTTTCAACGGAGTGACGAATAGTTCTACCAAGTCATTATTCTGAGAGCGTTATTATCTTCATCAAGTATTACCAGGCAAGTTCACTTTGACCATGTTTTTCATACCTATGTTTTATTTGCATGTAGTAGCACCGTTTCAACAATCCCTCCAGTAGTGTTATTGAATCTTGTAGTTGAGTAGAATGCATGAGGTAGGAACCCATCTCCTTATTACAAGCCCGGGACATTGTTTAGTTTCAATGCTACGCTATAGTAGACGGGGTTGGTATGAGTGTTCGGGAGTGGTGTGAGAATGTTGGACTCTACGTCAGTGACGACAAATTCATGATGGCATCGGCAAGGACTGCATCTTTAGGACTTTCAAGACTTCAACATTTCAAGACTCGAGACAAGAATTCAATACACACTATTGGGTGAAGGACGGTTGACGGGCACCCTGGAGCAACCAGTGGATGGCCGGGATGCATGGAGAAGCGCCATGACATCTTGCGGAAAGCTTCACCCAGACTCAAAGAGACGGAAGAATACTTCATGCCCGGAAGCTTACCTGTGCAACCGCAAGTCACTATGGGCTCTGGCTTGGTTGACCTTAGTTGTGACTCTGGCTGGGACGGTGCTAGCAGATGTAGAACTACGATAGGATTGGATGAGCACCGGACAGTGGTCAGAGGAACTCTTCGGAAGACCATGTTTCGGTCATCTTGTTCTCAAACACCCTGAAGTGCGAGAACGTAAAAAGAGGGATCGAATCTTGTGGGTAAAGTGTACAAACCTCTGCAGAGGGTTAAAACCTAATCGATTAGCCGTGTCCCCGGTTACGGACAATTTGAGCCTCTGGACTTGGATCTATCTCGGAACTCTCAACACCGGACTGATAACATAATTGTGGGCAAGTTATGATGATTTTGGGCTATGAGACATCGGTTGGCGGAACCATGTCATGATAGAAAACTCCGTAGTACAGACTCCTGATGTTCCTTTGTTATAGGAAAATAAAATCAGCTTTTACGCAAACAAAACTCAGATACAGAGCCACAAAGCCATATTGCATATAGTATAGTTTATCATCTGTTTTTCTTACAGTGATCTTGCCTGTACATTCAATGTACTGACCTACACGGCTGCAACGTATCATGTTGCAGATACTTTCTTCCAACGAGTAAGAGTACGGTACAGGGTTACGGTCTACACTCAACCTGCCGATGGCGTTGATGGGACTCCACACCCGACTATTTGTTTCCGCTGTGACTTATGAGGTATATATATCAGTTTTACGTTATTTATACATGTGATTGCACTTTGATATATACATTGATGTACTGTGTGTGCCAGCATACTGATCCAGGGATGGCACAGAAACACAGAGACTTGACCGTCTGAGGTCGGGTCGCTACAGATATGGTATCAGAGCACATGTTGACTGTAGGACGTGACCCGAGAAATCGGAAAGCCCCTAGGATAGGAAATCTCTAAAACTTTATTTTCAAAAGAATCCATTACTTCTCATCTTTTCTGATTTTATCAAATATCTTCTCTTACCTCAAATAGTTAGAATATACCCTTTCCCTTTTGACCACACGGAGGATCAACTGAAGCCGCTCCAAGAAGGACAAGATATCGGACAACCGATGACCTCTTCAGAGTAAAGAAGATTTCATGATACATTTCGAAGAAAGAAGCTACACCAGTTGAAGACTGCGAAGACTTGAAGAATTTGGAGAATCTAAAGAATTAATTGACCTTTAGAAGACCGAACCCCTGTTATATAGTTACATTAGATGCGACGATTTGTGAGCTGTCATTTGTGTGATGTTTCTCGACAACCACAAATAAAACCCATTTTCAAAATTATTGTTTGTATTGTGTGTATCTCTCTCTACCTCCCATATCTCATCCCAAAACCTTTGGATCAAATAGATGGTGAATGAAGAAGGACTAGTATTCTCTAGACCGATGAGTCAACGGGAGGTAGAACTATGGATTCAGAATATGTAGGATCACTTAAGGAACAACTTGATTGGAAGCAAGTATGAGGTTCAATACGCTCTTCGGTACTTTACAAAAAGTGCTGCAACATGGTGGCAGATGCATCAAGCCATACAAGGATGGAATGGAGCAAAGACTTGCAAGAATTCAAGAAGACTCTTACAAGATCTCGTCTCATCCGGAAGCACCATGATAACCCGAAGAAGAAACCTTGTGCATACAAGATTTGCAGAGAAATAGGACACACCCAGGAGGAACACAAGGATGGATGCCCTCATTGTGAGGAGAATCACCCAGCTGAAGAATGCCCGACTGGGCAGGTTACTTGTTTCCTGTGTGAAGGAGTTACTCATTTCCCGGCTCAGTGCCAAATTTACACCAAGGTATAGGAAATTACAAGCAGCAGAAAGAAGCCCTTAGGAAATGTTTGGAAGAATCCATGATGGAGGAAGTCATTGCTATTCATGTGGAGAAGAAGGACATTATTCCCAGTATTGCACGAAGGAAAGAGAAGAGTATCTCGGAGACTTCCCGACAGCAGAAGTGAAGTTTGACCCTCGGGAAATAGAATCTCTGATCATTACGGAGAAATCCAGGAAGAGGAAACGAAGGCATCCCCAGAACAACCCAATTTCTGTAGAGAAGGACCTGAGTAATATCACTTGTTACAGGTGCAAGGATTTAGATCATTACGCTGGTAAATGTCCAGAGAAGAAGCCAAGAACCCAAAGAGTAGACGCCATCTCCAAGAAGCCCAAAGACTTATCAAAAGTTATTTGTTTTCATTGCAAGGAAGCAGGAAATTATGCTACTAAATGTCCCGACAAGATGAAAGCTGGAGCTGAGTAGTTGGAATTTTGATATTGGTAGTAAGTGTAGTAGAAAGTAATTTTATTTTCATGAGTTCGATGAGTTGGATTATGTAATGGAAGTCTCAAAGTTTGTAATGGATTCATGAATCAATAAAGTTAATGTGTTATGATTTCATATGTTGAATTATATGAGTTGTTACTCCATGAAGAAAGAGCTTTGACCATTTTCGAGGATATGAGAAAATATGGTCCATGGAAGAATTTGTGCATTTCAAGGGTTAGTACCCTATGAGGACACTCACAAATGGAAAGTAAAATGTATTCCATAGAGTGGAGTCTGGACAATAGGAGTATGAGTTTTATTCCGATACATTGATTGCACCAAGATTATGAAGGAATGAAGTATTATCGGAATTAAATGGAGGTGTAATGTTGGAATATGGAACAATATAACTCCAAGGATGAGTTGAAGCGATACCAGCGTTGAAGTGGGCCCACAACCCACAGGCCCAGGAGTTAATAAGGATCAAGCAATACCTTGTTAAAAGAAGAAATTTGGAAGAAGCTGTTATTTGATCAGCAGACGTTTCTTAGGAGGATACTATAACCCGAGAGTTGTGAAGAAACGTTAGATGTCTTGTCTAGCTTGCAGAAATAATGGATTTACCCGAACCCAGTTTGGCGACAAGAGAAATTCTGCAATGCTTGTGAGGATGCCCAAGTGTTAGACTACGTGATTCACTGTCGGCGTATGTAGTAATGGTTCAAGTACGGGATGGATTGGCCCCCATACCGGAGACTTCTTTCATGAACTATCATATGTTGATGGAAAATCAGAGAGACTTGAAAACCTTAGAAGAGTGTCGACGCGATAAGCCATAAAACCTTAGAATGGTAGGAGGATTGATCCCTGTAATAGGCAACCGTTGCCAATCGTAGGTTATACAGTGAGACTCAACCCCGACCATTTTCCTGCAGGAGAAACCATAAACTGTTGACCACCATGAGATCTTGATAGTTGTTTAGTATTGGCGACAGACCCATCAGAAAGAAGACAGTCTCGGAAGAACCTCACCAAGATGAAAGGACACGTGTTTGGAGAAGAGGTTATGCCCTTACAGGTCGAGCACATGTGAAAGAGTTATTCCGAAGAATATGAGAAGACCGACACCGTCAACCCAAAGGATGGAGTACATGAGTTTTGTTGGAACCGTAACCCTGCCTTTAAGTGTGCTAGCCCACTAGACCATTCCGATCAATGGTATTGCTGGAAGACCCCCCAAACCCTAACCTTTTCTTGCTAGCCTTTTCGAATCTCGAGGACGAGATTCATTTTAAGTGTGGTAGGTTTGTAACATCCCACAATTCTAAATTTTGGAATGTTATATTAATAAATATTTATGATTGTTTGTTTGATTGTTGTGTGACTGATTGTGTGAAATTGAGTGGAATTTGAAACTTTTTGAAAGTTGAATGAGAGGGAATGAAATGACTTTCCCAAACTTTTTCACTTTGCATTCTGAACTCCATGAATTCAAATTCTTGTCAAATGCAAAACCCTAGAGTGAAGATGACATGACTTCTCCCAATTAAAATGAAAAGGGTTTTTGAAAATATTTGAATTTCATTTTTGCAAATAATTCAAACCAGAAACTTTATGCAACTCAATGATTTTCATGAGAGAAGATAAAATGAGTTCTTAAAATTATGTGAAATATGAGTTGAAAGTTTAAAAGATTCAAATTGGAAGTTCTTTTGAAACCCTTTTTTTTCAATTCAGAGTTATTTGGTTTTTCTTCAAATTATTTTCTCCAAAAAATAAAATATATGGAAAATAGGGTAAAATGATTCCCTAAAGTAGAAAATGGAGAAAAAATGAGTTTGAAATCATTTTGGTATTTTAAAATATTTTATTTGGTTTTTTAAATGAACCGGTAGCACTGTTTTCCTTATTTAATTTTTTGTGGATTTTAGTTGCCTTTGAAAATATGTTCATATTTTAGGATTTATGTTTCTGAACATTTTGATATATTATATGCGTATATTATATTTCTATTTGTTTCTTAGTTTATTTCTGTTCTGTTCTCTGTTTAAAAGAAAAAGGGGAAAAGTCTTTTTAAAAGGCTGAAGCCTAGTCGTCCAGGCCAGCTCTCTCTCTCCCCGCGGCCCAGCTGGCCCAGCAGCTCGCTCCCGTGCCCGAAAACCCTTCGCGCAGGTCGCCCGCTCCCTCTCGCTCTTGCCCGCAGCAACTGACGCATGGGGCCCGCCGTCTTCTTCCTCCTCACGCCAAGCCAAGTCGACGCCGGAGCTCGCTCAACCGCCGCCGTATCCCGGATCGCTCGGGATCCTCTTCCCCGATTCGCCCCCTCCTCCAAGAACCCCTCCCCCTATATATACCCCTCTTCCTCGTTCGTTTCCGCCCTAAAGCCGCCCCGAACCCCTCTCCCCCGCATGTATTGCCTCGCCGGAGCTCGAGCACCGCCGCCACGCCATTGCCGCCGCAGCACTCGACCCCGACCACCTTGCCGCCACCTGAGATCACCACCGTAACCCCATCGCTCGTCCGCATCTCCCCGTGCCCTCACCCAAGCCCGAAACGCATCGGAGCGCCGTCATCCGCCGAAGCCCGAACGCCATCGCCGCGTCAACCTCTCCGCCGTCCTCCTCTGACGTCCCCGAGCTCACCACCGACCACCATCGTCATCGCCATCATCTTCCGCATCTCCTGGACGCCTCCCCCGTCACCGGGGACCACCGGAGGCATCGACCGCGTTGAACCCGAGCCGCCGGAACCTCGCCGGAGTCACCTCGCCGCCGCTGTGAGCATCCCCTCTCTTCTCCCCCGTTCGATCTTTTTTCAACGCTCTAGATTAGATCTATCGAGTAGGTTTTTTTAATAGATCGGTTTAGTTCCGGTTTGGTACGGTTTTTATTCGGTTTAGATCGGTTCAGGTCTAGTCGTTTTAGCCGATCGGTCTTTCTGTTTTAGCCCGTACACGTTTGTGTTATTTTACGACCGAGCGCTAGATAGTTCAGATCGCCCACCTCCCTGGCCCGATAGCAGTAGGCCACGTAGCTAGTGCCCGATTGTTTTTTTATTTTCCTTTCTGTTTTAAAAACAGAATAGTTCTGATTTTATATTGCTTATAAATTTTATGTTTTAGATCAAAATTTAGTGTTTCTTTTTGCATTAGTTTTATAATTTCTTGAAGTTTCTGCTAGTGCAATTGGATTTCCTATTTGAGTTGTTTAAAATTGAATTTGATGAAATTTGTTCAAATCACCAACTTGGTCGTATCTTGAGTTTTATAAAATATTTTTGATTGATTATTTTTGCTACTGTTTTGTTATAGTTTTTTCTATCCAGTAGCTTATAGTGATTTATTTTTAGTTTATTTTAAATTAAGTTTTTAGCAAAACAGTACTGTTTTAGTTATAGTTTTGTTTTAAGTCTTTTCTTTATTGCTTTTATTAGTTTTAAATTATTTCCTTTTTGTCACTCTTGAAAAATTTAGTTTAGTTTATGTTAGTCAACAAAAGAAAATTTTGTTTTTGTTTTAAAATTTTATTTTACTTAGTTTTGTAGGAAAACTTGTTTAGGTCATAGTTAGTGTTTCATAAAAACTTTTTATTTGTTTCTTTTTACAAATAAAATTTTATGAAAAATACCTTCTGTTAACTTAGTTGCTTTACTTTGTATTTTCTGTTAATTTATTAGTTTAGTGTTTTAATTGTTGTTAAGTTTTTACTTAGGACAAAACTGTTTTGTGTTATGTCTTAGAGTTTTCTTTAGTAGTTTTGTTGTGTAGTTTTCCTTTGTTTTTATTTGGTGTCCCTTGTTGATTTGCATTTTATTTGTTGGTTTTATTATGAGTGTTAGAATTGCTTGCTAGTATGTTTGCTTATATGGATGCTATGTTTGACTATATAGATTTTCAACGGAGTGACGAATAGTTCTACCAAGTCATTATTCTGAGAGCGTTATTATCTTCATCAAGTATTACCAGGCAAGTTCACTTTGACCATGTTTTTCATACCTATGTTTTATTTGCATGTAGTAGCACCGTTTCAACAATCCCTCCAGTAGTGTTATTGAATCTTGTAGTTGAGTAGAATGCATGAGGTAGGAACCCATCTCCTTATTACAAGCCCGGGACATTGTTTAGTTCCAATGCTACGCTATCGTAGACGGGGTTGGTATGAGTGTTCGGGAGTGGTGTGAGAATGTTGGACTCTACGTCAGTGACGACAAATTCATGATGGCATCGGCAAGGACTGCATCTTTAGGACTTTCAAGACTTCAACATTTCAAGACTCGAGACAAGAATTCAATACACACTATTAGGTGAAGGACGGTTGACGGGCACCCTGGAGCAACCAGTGGATGGCCGGGATGCATGGAGAAGCGCCATGACATCTTGCGGAAAGCTTCACCCAGACTCAAAGAGACGGAAGAATACTTCATGCCCGGAAGCTTACCTGTGCAACCGCAAGTCACTATGGGCTCTGGCTTGGTTGACCTTAGTTGTGACTCTGGCTGGGACGGTGCTAGCAGATGTAGAACTACGATAGGATTGGATGAGCACCGGACAGTGGTCAGAGGAACTCTTCGGAAGACCATGTTTCGGTCATCTTGTTCTCAAACACCCTGAAGTGCGAGAACGTAAAAAGAGGGATCGAATCTTGTGGGTAAAGTGTACAAACCTCTGCAGAGGGTTAAAACCTAATCGATTAGCCGTGTCCCCGGTTACGGACAATTTGAGCCTCTGGACTTGGATCTATCTCGGAACTCTCAACACCGGACTGATAACATAATTGTGGGCAAGTTATGATGATTTTGGGCTATGAGACATCGGTTGGCGGAACCATGTCATGATAGAAAACTCCGTAGTACAGACTCCTGATGTTCCTTTGTTATAGGAAAATAAAATCAGCTTTTACGCAAACAAAACTCAGATACAGAGCCACAAAGCCATATTGCATATAGTATAGTTTATCATCTGTTTTTCTTACAGTGATCTTGCCTGTACATTCAATGTACTGACCTACACGGCTGCAACGTATCATGTTGCAGATACTTTCTTCCAACGAGTAAGAGTACGGTACAGGGTTACGGTCTACACTCAACCTGCCGATGGCGTTGATGGGACTCCACACCCGACTATTTGTTTCCGCTGTGACTTATGAGGTATATATATCAGTTTTACGTTATTTATACATGTGATTGCACTTTGATATATACATTGATGTACTGTGTGTGCCAGCATACTGATCCAGGGATGGCACAGAAACACAGAGACTTGACCGTCTGAGGTCGGGTCGCTACAAGGAGCAAGCGGAGTGCCAATAAAATCATTGTTGTTGGTATTTGAGAAATCACATAACTTGGTGTTCTCTTGAGTCATGATGACCACACAACAAGATTGCACTCAAAAACAGACCCGGCAAGAAAACGGCGAATGGAAAAAGAGAGGCGAATAAAATGGCAAATTTTTGTGAAGTGGGGGAGAGGAAAACGAGAGGAAAATGACGAATAATGTAAATTGAAAGGAGATGAGATTTGTGATTAGGAACCTAGTATATGTTGAAGATCCTCCCCGGCATCGGCGCCAGAAATTCTCCTTGATGGTAGCTGCAACTACATCGGTATCTCCCCGTAGAGGGAGGGATGATGTAGCACAGTGACGGTAGGTATTTCCCTCAGTTATGAAACCAAGGTATCGAACCAGTAGGAGGACCAAGCAACACAACATAAACAACACCTGCACACAAACAACAACACCTCGCAACCCGACGAGTTAAAGGAGTTGTCAATCCCTTCCGGGGTACGGCGCCTCAAGATAGGCAAGCGGACGTGAGGTAAATTGTTGTAGATTGATAGATCGAACGCCAAATAAAATAAATAAAGATAAAACACAGGAAGGTATTTTTGTATTTTTGGGTTTAATAGATCTGAATAAAAATGCAAAGGAAAGGTAGATCGCAAGGCAAATATATGAGAAAGAAGACCCGGGGGCCGTAGGTTTCACTAGTGGATTCTCTCGAGAAAAATAGCAAATGGTGGGTAAACAAATTACTGTTGGGCAATTGATAGAACTTCAAATAATTATGACGATATCCAGGCAATGATCATTACGTAGGCATCACGTCCAAGATTAGTAGACTGACTCCTGCCTCCATCTACTACTATTACTCCACACATCGACCGCTATCCAGCATGCATCTAGTGTATTAAGTTCATGGAAAAATGGAGTAATGCAATAAGAACGATGACATGATGTAGACAAGATCCGTTTATCTATATGGCGGTAGATATAGATCTCGTCTTTTTATCCTTAGTAGCTATGATACATACGTGTCGGTTCCCTTTCTGTCACTGGGATCGAGCACCGTAAGATCGAACCCACTACCGGGCACCTCTTCCCATTGCAAGATAAATAGATCAAGTTGGCCAAACAAAACCCAAATATCGGAGAAGAAATACGAGGCTATAAGAGATCATGCATATAAGAGATCGAAGAAACTCAAATAACTTTCATGGATATAAAAAGATATAACTGATCATAAACTCAAAGTTCATCAGATCCCAACAAACACACCGCAAAAGAGTTAAATCATATGGATCTCCAAGAGACCATTGTATTGAGAGTTCAGCGAGAGAGAGAAAGCCATCTAGCTACTAACTACGGACCTGAAGGTCTACAAAGAACTACTCACGCATCATCGGAGAGGCACCAATGGAAGTGGTGAACCCCTCCGTGATGGTGTCTAGATCGGATCTGGTGGTTCTGGACTCTGCGGCGACTGGATGAATATTCTGTCAACTCCCCTAGGGTTCTGGTATTTTTGCGGTATTTATAGAGCAAATAAGCGGTCCGGGGGGCACCCGAGGTGGGCACAACCCACCAGGGCACGCCTGGGCCTCCTGGCGCGCCCTAGTGTGTGGTGCCCCCCTCGGGGCACCCCCAGGTGCAACCAGGGCCCATTGTCTTCCTTGTAGCCCATAAAAAATCATCATGAAGTTTCATGACATTTGGACTCCGTTTGATATTGATTTCCTGTGATGTAAAAAACATGGAAAAAACAGCAATTGGCACTTCGCACTATGTCAATAGGTTAGTACCAAAAAATGATATAAATGACTATAAAATGATTATAAAACATCCAAGATTGATAATAGAATAGCATGGAACAATAAAAAATTATAGATACGTTAGAGACGTATCAAGCACCTCTATGATTGTTACAACCGGGTAATCCAGACGTGTACCTCAGACGGGTGAAGCCGAAAGCTAGCGTTCTTAAGAGAATAATTGGTCGGCAATCAAACAGTAGATTGTTACATTCTGGTAACTCTTCAAACATACAGGACGGCTTTTTCCGTATTGCGGACCAAAGCCACGACATGCATAATTACAGCATGCCAACCCAAGGAAAGGAACCCTTAACGGAACTATTCTCCTTGGAAGATGTTTCTTACATATGTAATATAGCATACATCCCGAACTAAATATTTTTGTCTGTTTGAGCACAATGACTGGGTTGCCTGGTTTTCGGACATAGTGAATGCTTCTTTTGATTCCAAACAGTATCCGGAAACACTCCACCATTTTGGTTCGGAGGTTAAAGCCGAAAGCCTGCAATGACAAACTTTTCACATGTTCGGATAAAGGTACATGTTGATCATAAAGTACATTAATACATTGAATCAAATACCTATTCCTTATCTATTCCATCTATAAGACTGTCTAACTTATAGTCTTCCTGTGAATACTTCGCAGCTATCATTACTTGGTCATACACCAAATTCAAAGGAATTTCCTTCCCGTCTGGTCCCTGTGGTCCCACTCGGGCCATATGATTTGGATCTAGCTTGGTGAAGCATGTTTTCACCATGGCCCAGGCTTCTCATGCGCCTTCATGGCAGGCGGATGTCTTCCATAGCTCAAACTGGCGTCGGGCACCTTTGAAAAGGGTTTGCCAAGCCCTCCATACTTTCTGGAGGGGTATCAGATGGCCATAATGCCTTCACCATACTCCTCATGGCTTTCCGGGCCCGAGCATGTACCATGGACAGTTCCTTCAGCATGTCACCTTGAAATACGGATACTTCTTCTTTCGGTCGACTAGTTAACAGGCCTGCAGCAACACAGTCATGACGTTCCGAATTATGGACTAAACATGAGCCCCTAGGGGGGTTTTAAATAAGAAAGGAAGACATACCGAACATGCCGCCCTTCAGCTTCTCATTTTCTTTCTACGCGGCCGATAACTGAGCCCTTAAGCTCTATATCTCTTCGGATTGTTTGTCTTTTCCTTCCTCGCATTTTTTCTTCCCGGACGCGCTCGCTGCAGCCTTTTTCATTTCCGCCAGTTCGGCGGTGACGACATTTAGCTGCGTCTGATTTATCTTTAGCTCCTGGGATAGCTCAGTATTCTTCTCTTTGAGAACCTGCGGGTCATATCGATCCTTAAATTGGTTTGCCTCAGCGCTTGAAGTCTCGGGGGCTACTGGCATATAACTATTAAAAATTGCATAAGCTTTTACCTGTATATCCTTTGAGAATAACTGAGTGACTCCAGCAAGTCCGTCTCGAGCGGCTCGGATATATGCACCCACCGAGCTGAGTGCGGTAAATTCTTGCTCGGAAAAGGCCGGAGCACGCATGGCCTCTTTCAATCGACGATGATTCATCATGCTCTCCACCTCGGAATTCATGACTGATACATCGTCTGAATCCTCATGCGGCGACGGGACTAGCGTTGCATCGGCTCTCACCCTAGTTAGCGAGTCCGACACCGGATTGGCTAACATTCGGCTAGCAGGGCGTTTTCCCACTGTCTTCCGCGTGTTTCTCCTGATATCAAGGGTAAAAAGAGACGTTAAAACAATTTGGACTCGTGCCCAAGCTTGTATAAAGCGGACATACCTCTTGGAAGACTGTGAGGTTTCTACAACACTCCCGGTCCCCTTTCATTTTGAACGACTGATGCGGCTTGAAGCTACGTCGGTATTTCCCCAAAGAGGAAGGGATGATGTAGCACAGCAGTGGTAGGTATTTCCCTCAGTGATGAAACCAAGGTTATTGAACTAGTAGGAGAACCAAGCAACACAACGTAAACAACCTCTGCACACAAATAACAGATACTCGCAACCTGGTGTGTAAAACGGGTTGTCAATCCCTTTTGGCGCCTATAGATAGGCAACGGACGTGAATAAATTGTAGTAGATTGATAGATCGAACGCCAAATAAAATAAATAAGAATAAATTGCAGCAAGGTATTTTTGTATTTTTGGTTTAATAGATCTGAAAATAAAAGCAGAGGAAAAGTAGATCGCAAAGGCAAATAATATGAGAAAGAGACCCGGGGGCTGTAGGTTTCACTAGTGGCTTCTCTCGAGAAAAATAGCAAACGGTGGGTGAACAAATTACTGTTGGGCAATTTATAGAACTTCAAATAATCATGACGATATCCAGGCAATGATCATTATATAGGCATCACGTCCAAGATTAGTAGACCGACTCCTACCTGCATCTACTACTATTACTCCACACATCGACTGCTATCCAGCATGCATCTAGTGTATTAAGTTCATGGAGAAACGGAGTAGTGCAATAAGAACGATGACATGATGTAGACAAGATCTATCTATGTAGAGATAGACCCCATCGTTTTATCCTTAGTAGCAACGATACATACGTGTAGGTTCCCCTTCTGTCACTGGGATCAAGCACCGTAAGATTGAACCCACTACAAAGCACCTCTTCCCATTGCAAGATAAATAGATCAAGTTGGCCAAACAAAACCCAAATATCGGAGAAGAAATACGAGGCTATAAGCAATCATGCATAAAAGAGATCAAAGAAACTCAAATACTTTCATGGATATAAAAAGATAGATCTGATCATAAACTCAAAGTTCATCCGATCCCAACAAACACACTGCAAAAAGAGTTACATCATATGGATCTCCAAGAGACCATTGGATTGAGAATTCAGAGAGAGAGAGAGAGAGAGAGAGAGAGAGAGAGAGAGAGGAAGCCATCTAGCTACTAACTACGGACCTGAAGGTCTACAAAGAACTAATCACGCATCATCGAAGAGGCACCAATGGAGGTTGTGAACCCCATTCAAGCTGGTGTCTAGATTGGATCTGGTGGTTCTGGACTCTGCGCCGGCCGGAATTGATTTTCGTTGACTCCCCTAGGGTTTCTGGAATATTGGGTTATTCATAGAGCAAAGAGGCGGTTTGGGGGCACCCGAGGTGGGCACAACCCACAAGGGCACGCCTGGGCCTCCTGGCGCGCCCTGGTGGGTTGTGCTCTCCTCGGAGCACCCCCAGGTGCAGCCAAGGCCCATTAGGTATCTTCTGGTCCATAAAAAATCTCTGTAAAGTTTCGTTGCATTTGGACTCCGTTTGGTATTGATTTCCTTTGAGGTAAAAAACATGCAAAAAACAGCAACTGGCACTTGGCACTATGTCAATAGGTTAGTACCAAAAATGATATAAAATGACTGTAAAATGGTTATAAAACATCCAAGATTGATAATATAACAGCATGGAACAATAAAAAACTATAGATACGTTGGAGACGTATCAACGACTACCCTGTGTAGGGTCTGCCCTTGAGGAGGTACAATCTGCCGAGCGCCAATCCTATTAAAGTACGGATTAGTATAATGGACAAAGGTGCAAGTAGGGACTTCTTTTTAAGAACCCTCCGAATACTTATGATGGAGAAGGGATAGGGGCGAGGGTAGTCGGCGGTGATAGCCACTTCCGAGCCGTTAAGGCTCGCTTGATAAAATACCCCATCATCGAACTCTATGTATATATCCGGATCCTCGCGAAAGCCAGGGTCTCCATCGCGATTATGATCCTCTGGCTGTGGGGGCAGTACAGTGAACATCCTCAATCATCTTCCGCCATGACTGTTTTAACAAAGAACAAATTGGATTAGCATGCCGTGACAACAATAAGGCAACACAGATAATTGAAGCCTTACCCATTCAATGGGGTTGTACATGGAATAGCCTTCCCGACAGTTTAAGTGGAGGAAATCATCTTTTTCACCCTTATACAAATCGGCCAAGATTGTGGCCAGTTCGACAAGGGTATCCGGACCCTTCCGTCTGTAACGGGACTGATACGTCCATTTTGCATCATGTTTTCTTACTGTTATTTATAATGTTTTTATCCATAATAATGCTTTTTGGAGTAATTCTAATGCCTTTTCTCTCATAATTTGCAAGGCACACACCAAGAGGGAGAAATCTGGCAGCTGGAAATCTGGACTTGAAAAAGCTACGTCAGGCTACCTATTCTGCACAACTCCAAACAAGCTGAAACTTCACGGGGATTTTTTATGGAATAAATAAGAATTACTGGAACAAATATCTACCAGAGGGGGGCCACCAGGGGGGCACAACCCACCTGGGCGCGCCAGCCCCCCTGGCACGCCCTGGGGGGTTGTGGCCTCCTCGGCCCACCTCCGGTGCCCATCTTCTGGTATATAGGTCGTTTTGACCTAGAAAAAAAAGAGGAGGACTTTCGGGACGAAGCGCCGCCGCCTCGGGGCGGAACTTGGGCAGGAGCACTTTTTCCCTCCAGCGGAGCGATCCGCCGGGGGAACTTCCCTCTCGGAGGGGGAAATCATTGTCATCATCATCACCAACAACTCTCCCATCTTGGGGAGGGTAATCTCCTTCAACACCTTCAAGAACACCATCTCATCTCAAACCCTAGTTCATCTCTTGTGTTCAATCTTGTTACCGAAACTATAAATTGGTGCTTGTGGGTGACTAGTAGTGTTGATTACATCTTTTAGTTGATTACTATATGGT
This sequence comes from Aegilops tauschii subsp. strangulata, assembly GCF_002575655.3. Classification (NCBI taxonomy): domain Eukaryota; kingdom Viridiplantae; phylum Streptophyta; class Magnoliopsida; order Poales; family Poaceae; genus Aegilops; species Aegilops tauschii. The sequence continues at coordinate 435,393,481 of NC_053038.3, forward strand.
TTATTTGGTGGAAGATTATATGTTCAGATCCAATATGCTATTCAATACTCCTCTGATCATGAGCATGTTTATCATTTGTGAGTAGTCACTTTTGTTCTTGAGGTCACGGGAGAAATCATGTTGCAAGTAATCATGTGAACTTGATATGTGTTCGATATTTTGATAGTATGTATGTTGTTATTCCCTTAGTGGTGTCATGTGAATGTCGACTACATGACACTTCACCATATTTGGGCCTAAGGGAATGCATTGTGGAGTAGCTATTAGATGGTGGGTTGCAAGAGTGACAGAAACTTAAACCCTAGTTTATGCGCTATTCCGTAAGGGACCGATTGGACCCCAAAGTTTAATGCTATGGCTAGAATTTATTCTTAATAATTTTATCGTAGTTGTAGATGCTTGCGGGAGGGTTAATCATAAGTAGGAGGTTTGTTCAAGTAAGAACAGCACCTAAGCACTGGTCCACCCACATATCAAATTATCAAAGTAGCGAACACAAATTGAACCAACATGATGAAAGTGACTAGATGAAATTCCCGTGTACCCTCAAGAACTCTTTGCTTATCATAAGAGACCATTTTGGCATGTCCTTTGCCTCAAAAGGATTGGGCTACCTTGCTGTGCTTTTGTTACTACTATCGTTACTTGCTCGTTACAAATTATCTTGCTATCAAACTACTCCGTTGCTTACAATTTCAGCACTTGCAGACATTACCTCACTGAAAACTACTTGTCATTTCCTTCTACTCCTCGTTGGGTTTGACACTCTTACTTATCGAAAAGAGCTACAATTGATCCCCCTTACTTGTGGGTCATCAAGGCTATTTTCTGGCGCCATTGCCGGGGAGTGAAGCGCCTTTGGTAAGGAAACATTTATATAGTGTGCTGAAATTTATTGTCACTTGTTACTATGGAAAACAATCCTTTGAGGGGTTTGTTCGAGGCATCTCCACCTTGTCCGGAACCACAGTTAATTGCCCCTCAACCTATTGCATCTACTGAAAATATTGAATATGAAATTCCTTCGGGTATGATAGAACAACTGCTAGCTAATCCTTATGCAGGAGATGGAACTGAACATCCTGATATGCACTTGATATATGTGGAATTTGTGGATTGTTTGAGCTTGCAGGTTTACCCAGGGATCAAGTTATGAAAAAGGTTTTCCCTTTATCTTTGAAGGGAAAATCATTGGCATGGTATATGTTATGCGATGATATTGGATCATGGAATTGGAATCGTTTGAAATTGGAGTTCCACAAAAAAATTTATTCTATGCATCTAGTTCATCGTGATCAGAATTATATATATAATTTTTGGCCTCGTGAAGGAGAAAGTATCGCTCTAGATTGGGGGAGGCTTAAGTCAATGTTATATTCATGCCCCAATCATGAGCTCTCAAGAGAAATTATTATCCAGAATTTTTATGCTCGGCTTTCTCGTAATGATCAAACCATGCTTGATACTTCTTGTGCTGGTTCTTTTATGAAGAAGACTATTGAATTCCGGTGGGATCTTTTGGAAAGAATTAAATGCAACTCTGAAGATTGGGAACTCGACGAAGGTAAAGAGTCAGGTATTAAAATTAAATATGGTTGTGTTAAATCTTTTATGGATACCGATTCTTTTCAAAAGTTTAGCACTAAATATGGACTTGACTCCGAGATAGTAGCCTCCTTTTGTGAATCATTTGCTACTCATGTTGAACTCCCTAAAGAGAAGTGGTTTAGATATCACCCACCTATTAAAGAAGAAGCTAAATAACTGGTACCAATTAAAGAAGAAACTATACTTTATAATGTTGATCCAGTTGTTCCTTCTGCTTATATTGAGAAACCACCTTTCCCTGTTAGGATAAAGAAACATGCTAATGTTTCAACTGTGGTTAACAAAAGCTACATTAGAACACCTAAACCTGATGAACAAATTAAAGTTGAACCTAGTATTGCTATGGTTAAGATCTCCTAGAAGAAGATATAGATGGGCATGTTATTTACTTCTGTGAGGAAGCTGCTAGAATTGCCAAACGTGATAAAAAGGATAAACATAAACCGATTGTTGGCATGCCTGTCATCTCAGTTAAAATAGGAGATCACTGTTATCATGGTTTATGTGACATGGGTGCTAGTGTGAGTGCTATTCCTTACACTTTATATCAAGAAATTATGAAAGACATAACACAAGACATAGATGTTACTATTAAACTTGCTAATAGAGACACCATATCACCATTTGGGATTGTTAGAGATGTTGAAGTCTTGTGTGGGAAAATAAAATACCCTACTGATTTTCTTTTTCTTGGTTCCCCACAAGATGACTTTTGTCCCATTATCTTTGGTAGACCTTTCTTGAATACAGTTAATGCTAAGATAGATTGTAAGAAACAAACGGTTGGTGTTAGCTTTGGTGATGAGTCTCCACTGGTGCGCGTCGGTCCTAAACAAACAGTTTTTAACCCCTTTCCGCGACGGCATTTGGAACCATCGCCAAGTGAGTGTGGGCGATAGGGGGGTCCTTCCCACACGACCCAGAAACCGTCGGGGATAGGGCCCCTACAGTACTCCTACTCGTTTCTGCTCGCATTGCCATCACAGTCGGTATTCTGTGGTGCTACGTTTATGATGCGCGGCCCATGACAAACGTTTCACTATTATAGAACATGTATGATGCGCGGCCCATCACAAACGGTTCACCGTTAAGAAGATTAGCTAACCATCGTACGAGTGTCGGACAAGATTACGAAACGTTGGACCGTCGTAACATCGTCGTACACGACAACTATCGCACACGCTATTCTGTGGTGCAACGTTTATGATGCATACTTCATCAGAAACAGTTCATGGTTGCGAATCGTGTACGATAAGGCAACTAACACAAACGTTTAGTTTGCCCTCACCGTTTGTGATATTGTCTGACAACACACACGCTTTGTAAACGGCAACTGTGTGCATGCTTGCACATGTTTCCTCTCTGTGAACCGTCTCCGATTATGGTGCATATCGCAAACGTTTGTGTTTGACTAACCGTGTGTGCCGTAACAACCTGGAGAGCGTGATTTCACCGTAATTTAATTGCTGCTTTTCCAAATTGTACCAGATTTGGATTTGAATTTGAATGTATGCTACAGCTTTATTCATATCCATCAGGTTCAAACAACCAATGCATTATTCGATTCATAGGTACATATGTTCAAGAATTACATAAGAACCAAATAAGGAATGATGAACCACAGTTATATACTTGTACTATTAAAGACGGTAAAGAAAGAGGCGAAATATATTCTGGTTGCTGAACAAGGTGAAGCAGAATGCCCATATTGTGCCCTCCTCCATGGAGAAGGCACGCACGACTCTAGTCCAACCCCTTGTGATGGCCGACCGCCCATCCTTCATGGTCTTCAAGAAAACATATAGATAATCATCGTGTTCTGGTAGAAATACTTTAACGTTTGCATGCCCACCAATCATGTAGTTTGAGAGGTAATCTTGAGTAAACTGCTTTGGCAACCACTGCAAAGGAAAAAGATTGAGACATTGTCATCTAACACAACTCATTATTGGCAGTAAAAGAAGGTTGCAGAGTTCTTACTTACCATCCTGCAGTTCGATGTTGTCTTGGATAAAGTGTAAACAAATAGTTTAATTGCCATCTTTGGACCCATTTTACTAACAATCTTTATCAGCTTCCTCACTTGATGCTGGTTCATCGATATCTCATTGCCCCATACGCACAAAGGGTCGAAACGCGGATCTTTACCAATGACATATGTACCTAAAAGCACCAAGTTAATATTAGAAGCTAAACAACAATTGCACAATGATGTAGTACAACACTCTTTTATAATATGTCTATATACATCTGTATGTGGTAGTCCATTTGAAATCTCTAAAAAGATAAATATTTAGGAATGGAGGGAGTATCTTATAACATCCAATATACTCACATATTAGATGAATTAACATCTTATATTATGGGCCGGAAGGAGTTCAGTTCATTCTTACAAATTATCGGCTGATTAACTGCTGCTGTATCCACGGGTTACAGTTAGTTTGAGCTAGTTCGGGCTCAAATAGCCCTAAAGTATATCTAAACATGAGGGCTCGATGGAGATGTAGAATGGCAAATTGTTGACAGCGAGCCAGAGGAGATCAGCGCGGGGCAATGGATGAGATCGACGGCGGTTGAACCTGAGGGGTTGGGGGTGGGCCACTTAACCTGTGACACAGCCCGCCTCAGGGCGTCGCTGTCGATGACCTCGATGTCGTAGCCGGCGGACGAGACATGCCCGCATACTCCAGCCCGCTGCTTGAGTGCCTGCCGCCAGTAATGGTCGTCAGCTTCCTCGGTGACGTCGGGCGAAGAGACTGCTATACACCTCTTTTGGGCCAGTCGCTCCTCGAGCTCCATGGGAAGCGTAGTCGGGCTTAGGCTGCGATGCTCTGGAGTGGGGGATGGGGACGGGATGGGGATTTGTGGGAAAGGGGGCGTTTGGCAGGCGTCATCTAAGAAACTCAGGGGGGCCGGGTATGGAGATCGGTGGGTAAGCTGCACGGGCAAACCGGTAGATGTTGACAATGGAGGCCTTGCGGCGGCGGCGGCGAGGACTTTGCTAGGGTTTCGAGCGAGGGAGGGTGTGTGTGTGTATGTGTGTGTGCGCATGCCCGAGGAGGTTTTGGGGTGTGTGTGTGTGTGTGTGTGTGTGTGTGTGTGTGTGTGGAGGGGGCGCGGGGTGTTTGAGGAAATGACGTGGGTACTGAAATTTTTACTACGCGGGAGTGAAATGCCGGGCTATTGAAAATTTTGATGATAGTGCATCGCACATGGTCCGGAGATAACAACCGTGTGTTATGAAACATAAAAACCCTCGAGGCGGGCAGATATTTTCTAGGGATGCAGGCGGGATTGGGAACAAGAAACATCGCACACGGTCCGGAGATAACAACCGTGTGTTATGAAAGAGAAAAACCCTCGAGGCGGGCAGCTATTTTGGAGAGGGGGAGCCTCGTGGAGCCCAATGTACTGTGCGGATGTGTGCGTGACAGGGGCACCGGCGTGGCACACGGTTAGTTTGAGTGAACCGTGTCTGTTGCGTCATCCGACTTGTCTAATGTTCATAAATTTGGCAAAAAATGACGCGGGAGAGGGTCAGAACACGAACAAACTTGCATGTGGACCAAATTTATGTATCAAAGGGTGGTTTGATTTTCAAATACCAAATGCAACTTCAATGTGGCACCTCTCTTGCAAAGTGCACGGTATTGCTTGCCCCCACCCCCTCGTGTCGGCACGAAGGGAATCCTAAGCTATGAATGCATGCCCCCTCCCCCCCAACTGAGGTTCACCTAGCAAAGTGCGAAGTAGCTAGCAGCCCCCCTCCTCCCTCGTGTCAGCATGAAGGGAACCCTAAGTTGTGAATGCATGCCCCCCAACCGAGGTCATTCACCTACCAAAGTGCGAAGTAGCTAGCAGCCCCCTCCCTCGTGTCGGCACGAAGGGAATCCTAAGCTATGAATGCATGCCCCCCCAACCGAGGTTCACCCTAGCAAAGTGCGAAGTAGCTAGCAGCCACCCCTCCCTCGTGTCGGCATGAAGGGAATCCTACGCTATGAATGCACATGCCCCCCAACCGAGGTTCACCTAGCAAAGTGCGAAGTAGCTAGCAGACCCCTCCCTCGTGTCGGCACAAAGGGAATCCTAAGCTATTAATTCATGCCCTCCCCCCAACCGAGGTTCACCCTAGCAAAGTGCGAAGTAGCTAGCAGCCACCCCTCCCTTGTGTCGGCACGAAGGGAATCCTAAGCTATGAATGCACATGCCCCCCCAACCGAGGTTCACCTAGCAAAGTGCGAAGTAGCTAGCAGCCCACCCTCGTGTCGGCACGAAGGGAATCCTAAGTTATGAATGCATGCCCCCTCCCCCAACCGAGGTTCACCTAGCAAAGTGCGAAGTAGCTAGCAGCCCCCACCCCCTCATGTCGCCATGAAGGGAATCCTAATTAAGTTATGAATGCATGCCCCCCACCCAACCGAGGTTCACCTAGCAAAGTGCGATGTAGCAACCCCCCTCCCCCCCACACACACTTTCAGTCGGCGGGCCAGAGAGGCATATATCTCACCAAGATGGATCGTAAAACAGACCAAGAATAATCCACCTTCGTCGTACAACCTCTCTATTGTTGTTGGTCAAAGTGATGGCCGTCCATGCGACCCCGGAGACGGGCTAGCTCATCAATAATCACACAAGTAGCTAGTCCCCGAAGACAACCACTGCATGCGTGTGGCCCATACATATGTATGGAGAGGTGTGTTTTTGAGTAACAATGGAACAACTTTGGTGTGGCACCGTGATTTCGAACTAGAAATCCCCACACCGAGTGAGGGTTAGGTTGACGATGCATATGTATGTTACACCACACTTCAAGCCAACGATGGGAATTCATATATGCATGCATGCGTGCATAGTATATGCGCTCAAACTTAATTAGGTCTGAATCTCACCATGACCTATACTATGATAACACGAACCAAATGAAGAATCCGCCATGGTAACCTATCTTGTTGTTGGTCAAGGATCATGGATGTCCACGCGGGCCCACGAATATATAGGCTTGTCGCCGATAACCACGCGAGGGAGTGTATCGTTCAAAGGCAACCACTACATGCATATGTATGGAGGTGATGCGTGCATGCATGTTTGAATACACAACATTGATGTGGCGCATGTGTCAAAAATCGTACACTAGCTCCCCACACAGAGCGAGATCGGTTCATGATGGTGTCATTGTACTAGCCACTTCGACCCGATGGGAGGGATTCATGCGTACACATGCATGTGTGTGTGCTCAAAGTGTATCATGCATGTCATCCCAAAGAAAAAATAATAATCCCCTCCTAAGTCAAATTAACCTGTCTTGTTGTCAGGCAAAAAGAAGTGATGGACTAAGCGGGCCCACAGATGGAAAACATCAATATCGCTGATAACCGCTTAAGTGGGTGCGAGGGGACAACCACCACCGCTTTGCATGTGGGCCAAACATATATATGTTGAATACCCAAAACGCACAACTTTGATGTGCCACATGCCTCAAACCCCGTAAACCATGCACCCACACAGAGCGAGGTTCATATCAAGCGTACTACATATGGTGGTGCCCCTTCACTGCATACTATATGCTCCTGCCGTAATATATGTACAACCCAAAAGAATCCTCATCAATGGTGAAATCAATTAGCCTCTCCCGATGTAGGTCAAAGTGATGCATGCATGCATGCATCGATGATGGCCTCGTGGGCCCATAGATGGAAGCATCAAACATGAGTGTCCTAGCTAGGATATATATGCATGTGGCCCAAAAAGGTGTTGTGTGATGTTTGAATAACCAATTTCACAATTTTGATGTGGCACGTGCCTCGGTAACCAAAAAGTCCCGACACTGGGTGAGGTGTACTTGTTCACGGACGCATACATATAGTATATATGCTAGTCCCCTCCCACCTCTTCGACGCGTACTATATACCACCATAACACAAACAAAAAAGATTCTACCTTGCTGGTCAAATTAACCTCACTGTCGGCTGTTCATCAAAGTGATGGATGACGACCTCACGGGCCCACAAAAAGCATCACACGTGAGTATCGAGTGTCGTGTAGGACAACCATCGACTGCATGTGGCCAAAACATTTATGTATGAAAGGGTTGTGTAATGTTTTAAATAACGATTTCACGACTTTGATGTGGCACCAGCCTGCCTAACAAAACGGCCAACCCACACGGTGGCTCACAACTCGTAGTGTACTGCGAGCGGCCCACCACCCCCAGACGCACACACCCACACACACACCACGAATCCACCGCAAGTACGATGCATGTTAAATTAATTACCCAGCGGTGAACATACATGTTACCAAAGGAGGGACGTTTTAATTTCAAAAAACTCACAGAGATCGTTAAGACATTTTAGTACATTGATTGATTGATTTTCTATGGGTATAATGTGCAAAAATCAAATTTGAGCTACATGCACACGTGACAGTGCACCTAAATGGATTGGAAAAACACATGTGTCTCACTGGGTGCATGTTTACTCCCCGTGCAACAAATTTCAAACATTGAGAATCTTGATTTTTAAATTCTAGTACATCCAAAACTTATTTGAAGTTCATGAAACTTATCGTGTTGTCATATGGACACCAATACAAAGTGGCATTGTACTTTTTTTGTCAAATTTGAGACCAGTTTTGATGTAATCTTTATCTAATTAGAGTGGGGAGATTATTAATAATTGGAACCAGTATCCCAAACGGATTATTTATTCGAACCGTGAGCGTTAGACCAACAATGGATACGTGCCATGCTTCGGTTAAGCAATAAAGCGGAAGCATTAATCATCCAAATAGAAAAACAATATACGTGCCGCCGCGCAACTCGTGTGGCGTGCGAGCAGGCGTGAGTTGATGGGACGCGTGCGAGTAGTCCGCTGCGCAGGCAGACGGGGAGGCGTGCGTGCAGGTGTGTGAATTGACGGAGGCGTGCTCGCTGCGCAGTGCCATCGGGAGGCGTGCGAGTAGCTGTGTGAAACTTTGGTAGGCATGCCAGCAGTCCGGTGCGCAGGCTCACTGGGAGGTGAGCCATCGGTTTGACCACCGCCCGCCTCTCTCCCACAACTCCCACAACTCCATATTAATGGTGCGCTCGAGCGGCCGCACCCCCCATCCTCGCTACGCACACACAATCCTCTCTCTCCGCTTGCATCCTCGATGCCGCTCTCAGTCCTCAAAGCCGTCAGTGTATGAGGATGCCACCGAAGCGCCCCATCGGAGGGAGTGGCGACGCCGGGGCTGCTAAAGCACCGGAGCACGGGGTGGAGATGGAGACAGAGGTTGCCGTCACTGCCGGCGAGTTATCGCTGCACCCTGACGTCGTCGAGCTTCCACAGCCGGAGGCGGAGTTCCACACCGACTCCAACAACCACTCCTGCAACGACTCCGATGACGACGGACATCTGGTTAGTCATCTATACCCATTTGTGTGTCAAATAGATCATAGGGTTTCTCTGGTTACTCCTGCCTCCCCCTTTTTGGAATAGAAATCCTATGGTTATGTTCTCGCAATCCATGAAATCTGAGTATGTTTCGTTAGATCTTTGTAGTGTATTGATTGTTTGAATGGTACAGGTGATAAGTGATTAGTTGTTTCATCCGTGCAAATGATTTCTGCTAGGTATCCGACTAGGGTTAGTGTTCGTGCTAATAATTCCTACCCAGGACTTGACAATTGATTTTGAATGACCTACATATGTTTGTGCCATTATTTTCTTCAAGATTGGTCTGTGCATAGATGACTGTGCTTAAAAATCGAACCATAATCTCTGGATATGTATAAATAAATAGCCATAAATTCCTAATCCTATTTCACGGCATGTAATCAGTGATTTGATGCCAAATTTGTTTTACTATTTGTATATGTGTTGTCTGACGATGTGGACAGCGAGGATGAAGATGCCCAGAGGAAGTACAAGAGACGAATCATGAGGGAGCTTTATGCGGGAATGCATAACAGGCGTATTAGGACCTGGAACAACGGCTATGGATGCCCATTTTGCAACCACAAGATTCATGACGTGTATCTAAGTGTTCTGGTGCATGCAAGAGGACGGGCCGTTGGCTCCTTCAAGCAGAAGTATTCTCGCAGGGTGGTGCATGGCGCGTACGCTGAGTACCCGGAGAAGCTTCAGGATCATGCCGACCGCATGTGAGATGAGATGGGATGGATCGAACTATGTACACTTGAGTATGCTTAATGACGGTTGAACTATGTACTTATGATAGAACTATGCTTATGTACGTGTACGCTTATTATCTATGTCTGAGTATGTTAAATATTTCGCCAAATTTTGGTAAAAATTACAACTAGGGACCAATAAACCAGGACGGAGATAGTACGCCAATCACACACGGTTCCCAAAATTGGAACCATGTGCAATGACTTTCATTTTGCCTGCTGCGTCAATCACACACGGTTCGCTCTAGCAAACCGTCGCCCCCAAAATTCTTTGTGGGACAGAAAACCCTCACCACCCAATTCAAAAAAGAAAAAAGAAAACCCTCACCATCCCCACGTCACAAAAACCCTCACCCCGCTCGCCACCCCCTCATCCCCTCCGGTACGTTCCCCATTCACACTTGCACAAGCTCCTCCGCGTCTATGCCATGGCACCGCCTATCGCGGCGGTAAACACTTAGCTCGCCGCCTGCCGCCGCCGCCATGCTGCCAGCAAAACCCATTGCATTTTGCCACTTCCGCTTGCCGCCGTCTATCGCCGTCGACTTTCTCGACGCTGATCGCGGTCGACCCAGCTCCGCTCGGTTGGGGAATCTGCCATACTAAGGGTTCTTTCTCATGGACGACAAGGTAACTAATTTAACGAGATATTATCTCATCTCTTATCCCAGTTCATCTGCCTCCTTTAATCACCCGACGGAAATCGCCGTGAATTCATTTTTATTCAAGCTAATTTGAGGGTTTTCTTTCATTCATAGAATGTACAATGCGCTGACACTTCAGGACTTTGCGACCGCCACTAGAGATTCCATCTCATCGTACCAGATAACTTGAGGACGCGCGCGGTATGTTCAATCTCACCCTAAATCGGTTGGCATGGCCTAGTTTCCTGAACATATTCTAAATATTGCTACATTTGGATAAAAGGTGCCACATGCACCATATACGTCAAAGGGGATTTTCCCCTCTACTTTCTATATTAGGCAAATTAATGATGTCTTGTTCTTTTGATTACTCTCATTTTCCATGACATCATGTTTACCCTATCTGTTTAATTATAGATTTTTGTCCTTCGATTTCAACTGTGGTACAGTTCTTTCAATTTGGGCCCATATTTGCATGTTACCATATTTTCTTTAACAATCCTACCATTTTCTGTAGGACATCCCTCGCTATGCAACAGATTATGTAGTGCACAATTCTTCCCTTTACATAGATCAAGGCTCCACAGATGTCATACTGCACACAAACCATGGATTTACAATCGTTGGTACTATAAGACTTGATGAACATGGTGACTCCTATGTTGGCACTGGTTTTTGGAATGAAAGTGCAAAGTTTTATGTACTGAAAGCTGGCACTAAAATTGCACTGCACATAAAAGGGCCTGGTCATGAGATATATGCTAACTTCCCCGACAAAATCATCCGTCCAGACTTTGTTCGAAGTAAGTTTTCTTTTAAACTATCTGCATATGTTGACTTACCCAGCAATGTCAAATGAATTGTGTAGTATTTAAGCAACCAATTGTTATTCCCTTTTCTTACTATATTCCTACCTAATAACTTCTAGTTACCAATACACTTTTCTATTGCCCTGTTTTAACTAAATATTCCCTGTACTCCCATTTCTACCAGAAAGCGCCGCTGACAAGGAGACTCCGGAGGTGGAGAACGGGGCTGTCAACAAGCGGAGGCGGGGCGAGCTAGAACCGCAAGCGACTCCAGCAGGCCTAGACTTAATCAGTAGCCTCGCAGATGATATGTTGAGAGTCATCATCTCCCTGCTCCCAATCAAATATGGGGTACGGACAACCCTCGTTTCCCGGCGGTGGCCCCCCTATGGAACTCAAGCCCTCTCGACCTCATCGACACCCACGAGCTCTGCCATGGCTATCGCAAAAGCTTGGATGCGTTCTCCAAGATCCTCGGCAGTCACCTTGGCCCAACCAAAGGCCTTAGAATGGGCAAGTTTCGTTCCAACGGCAAGGACCGAGCCAAGCTTGATGACTGGTTCTGATCCCCCACCCTAGATCGGCTCGAGGAGCTCACTTTTGATGATGGGCATATGCGGTTGCTGCCAACGTCCGCACTCCGCCTCGTGCCCACGCTGCGCGTTGCCAAGTTCAGGAACTGCCATTTCCCGCCCCTTAATGACGCGCCCGCTCTTATTCTACCACGACTGAAGCACCTTGCTACCTCTTGAGCATGTGTTGGTTTTCCCTTGAAGAGGAAAGGGTGATGCAGCAAAGTAGCGTAAGTATTTCCCTCAGTTTTTGAGAACCAAGGTATCAATCCAGTAGGAGGCCACACGCAAGTCCCTCGTACCTACACAAACAAATAAGAACCTTGCAACCAACGCGATAAAGGGGTTGTCAATCCCTTCACGGTCACTTGCAAAAGTGAGATCTGATAGAGATGATAAGATAATATTTTTGGTATTTTTATGATAAAGATTGAAACTAAAGATTGCAAAATAAAAGGCAAATAGAAACAGCTAGTTGATGGAAGATTAATATGATGGAAAATAGACCCCGGGGCCATAGGTTTCACTAGTGGCTTCTCTCAAGATAGCATAAGTATTACGGTGGGTGAACAAATTACTGTCGAGCAATTGATAGAAAAGTGCATAATTATGAGAATATCTAGGCATGATCATGTATATAGGCATCACGTCCGTGACAAGTAGACCGACTCCTGCCTGCATCTACTACTATTACTCCACACATCGACCGCTCTCTAGCATGCATCTAGAGTATTAAGTTCATAAGAACAGAGTAACGCATTAGGTAAGATGACATGATGTAGAGGGATAAACTCAAGCAATATGATATAAACCCCATATTTTTATCCTCGATGGCAACAATACAATATGTGTCGTTTCCCTTTCTATCACTGGGATCGAGCAACGCAAGATTGAACCCAAAGCTAAGCACTTCTCCCATGGCAAGAAAGATCAATCTAGTAGGCCAAACCAAACTGATAATTCGAAGAGACTTGCAAAGATAACCAATCATACATAAAATAATTCAGAGAAGATTCAAATATTGTTCATAGATAATCTCGATCATAAACCCACAATTCATCGGATCTCGACAAACACACCGCAAAAAGAGTTACATCGAATAGATCTCCAAGAAGATCGAGGAGAACTTTGTATTGAGATCCAAAGAGAGAGAAGAAGCCATCTAGCTAATAACTATGGACCCGAAGGTCTAAGGTAAACTACTCACACATCATCGGAGAGGCTATGGTGTTGATGTAGAAGCCCTCCGTGATTGATTCCCCCTCCGGCGGAGTGCCGGAAAAGGCCCCAAGATGGGATCTCACGGGTACAGAAGGTTGCGGCAGTGGAATTAGGTTTCGTGGTGCTCTTTGATGGTTTCGGGGTACATAGGTATATATAGGAGGAAGAAGTAGGTCGGTGGAGCCACAAGGGGCCCACGAGGGTGGAGGGCGTGCCCGGGGGAGGGGGGTAGGCGCGCCCCCTGCCTCGTGGCCTCCTCGTTCATTTCTTGACGTCCACTCCAAGTCCTCTGGATCACGTTTGTTCCAAAAATCACACTCCTGAAGGTTTCATTCCGTTTGGACTCCGTTTGATATTCCTTTTCTAAGAAACACTGGAATAGGCAAAAAAACAACAATTTGCACTGGGCCTTAGGTTAATAGGTTAGTCCCAAAAATAATATAAAAGTGTATAAATAAGCCCATTAAACATCCAAAACAGAATATATAATAGCATGGAACAATCAAAAATTATAGATACATTGGAGACATATCAAGCATCGCCAAGCTTAATTCCTGCTCGTCCTCGAGTAGGTAAATGATAAAAACAGAATTTTTGTTGTGGAATGCTACCTAGCATATTTCTCAATGTAATTTTGTTTATTGTGGCATGAATGTTCAGATCCGAAAGATTCAAGATAAAAGTTTAATATTCACATAAAAATAATAATACTTCAAGCATACTAACCAAGCAATTATGTCTTCTAAAAATAACATAGCCAAAGAAAGTTCATCCCTACAAAACCATATAGTTTGGCCATGCTTCATTTTCGTCACACAAGAATGCTCTCATCTTGCACAACCCCGATGACAAGCCAAGCAATTGTTTCATACTTTAGTAATCTCAATCTTTTTTCAACTTTCACGCAATACATGAGCGTGAGCCATGGACGTAGCACTATGGGTGGAATAGAATATAATGATTGGGGTTGTGTGGAGAAGACAAAAAAAAGTCTCACATTGACGCGGCTAATCAACGGGCTAGGGAGATGCCCATCAATTGATGTCAATGCAAGGAGTAGGGATTGCCATGCAACAGATGCATTAGAGCTATAAATGTATGAAAGCTCAACAAAATAAACTAAGTAGGTGTGCATCCAACTTGCTTGCTCACGAAGACCTAGGGCATTTGAGGAAGCCCATTGTTGGAATATACAAGCCAAGTTCTATAATGAAAAATTCCCACTAGTATATGAAATTTACAAAACAAGAGACTCTCTATCATAAAGATCATTGTGCTACTTTGAAGCACAAGTGTGGAAAAAGGATAGTAGCATTGTCCCTTTTTATTTCTCTTTTTTTATTTTTTTCCCTTTTTTAGGCCTTCCTTTTTTGGCCTTTTTTCGGGGACAATGCTCTATTAATGATGAACATCACACTTCTATTTATTTACAACTCAATGATTACAACTCGATACTTAGAACAAAATATGACTCTAGATGAATGCCTCAGGTGGTGTACCGGGATAGGCAATGAATCAAGAGTGACATGTATGAAATAATATGCATGGTGGCTTTGCCACAAATACGATGTCAACTACATGATCATGCAAGGAAATATGACAATGATGAAACGTCATAATAAACGAACGGTGGAAAGTTGCATGGCAATATATCTCGGAATGGCTATGGAAATGCCATAATAGGTAGGTATGGTGGCTGTTTTGAGGAAGATATAAGGAGGTTTATGTGTGATAGAGCGTATCGTATCACGGGCTTTGGATGTACCGGCGAAGTTTGCACCAACTCTCAAGGTGAGAAAGGGCAATGCACGGTACCGAAGAGGCTAGCAATGATGGAAGGTTGAGAGTGCGTATAATCAATGGACTCAACATTAGTCATAAAGAACTCACATACTTATTGCAAAAATCTACAAGTCATCAAAAACCAAGCACTACGCGCATGCTCCTAGGGGGGTAGATTGGTAGGAAAAGACCATCGCTCGTCCCCGACCGCCACTCATAAGGATGACAATCAAAGAACACCTCATGTTTCAAATTTGTCACACAATGTTTACCATACGTGGATGCTACGGGACTTGCAAACTTCAACAAAAGTATTTATCAAATTCACAACTACTCAACTAGCACAACTTTAATATCACTATCTCCATATCTCAAAACAATCATCAAGTATCAAACTTCCCTTAGTATTCAATGCACTTATATGGAAGTTTTTATTATATCCATCTTGGATGCCTATCATATTAGGACTAATTTTATAACCAAAGCAAATTACCATGTTGTTCTAAAGGACTCTCAAAATAATATAAGTGAAGCAAGAGAGATCAATAATTTCTATAAAATAAAACCACCACCGTGCTCTAAAAGATATAAGTGAAGCACTAGAGCAAAATTATTTAGCTCAAAAGATATAAGTTCCAAAGATATAAGTTCAAAAGATATAAGTGAAGCATATAGAGTATTCTAATAAATTCCGATTAATGTGTGTCTCTATCAAAAGGTGTGTACAACAAGGATGATTGTGGTGAACTAAAAAGCAAAGACTCAAATCATACAAGACTCTCCAAGCAAAACACATATCATGTGGTGAATAAAAATATAGCTCCAAGTAAAGTTACCGATGGACGAAGACAAAAGAGGGGATGCCTTCCAGGGCATCCCCAAGCTTAGGCTTTTGGTTGTCCTTGGATTTTACCTTGGGGTGACTTGGGCATCCCCAAGCTTATGCTCTTGCCACTCCTTGTTCCATAATCCATCAAATCTTTACCCAAAACTTTAAAACTTCACAACACAAAACTTAACAGAAAATCTCGTGAGTTCCGTTAGTGAAAGAAAACAAAGCACTACTTAAAGGTCCTTTAATGAACTCATTATTTATTTATATTGTCATTAAACCTACTGTATTCCAACTTATCTACTGTTCATAAACTCCATTACTAGCGATTGATTCATCAAAATAAGCAAACAACACACGAAAAACAGAATCTGTCAAAAACAGAACAGTCTGTAGTAATCTGTATCTAACGCAAACTTCTGGAACTCCAAAAATTCTAAAATAAATTTCTTAACGTGAGGAATTTATATATTAATCATCTGAAAAAATAATGAACTAAATATCACTCTCCAGTAAAAAGTTGTTGCTAATCTTGTGAGCGCTAAAGTTTCTGTTTTTTACAGCAAGATAAAAAAGACTTCACGCAAGTCTTCCCAAAGGTTCTACTTGGCACAAACTCTAATTAAAACAGAAAACCACATCTAAACAGAATCTAGATGGATTATTTATTACTAAACAGAACCAAAAAGCAAAAAACTAAAATAAAATTGGGTTGCCTCCCAACAAGCGCTATCGTTTAACGCCCCTAGCTAGGCATAAAGGCAAGGATAGATCTAGGTATTGTCATCTTTGGCATGCAATCCATAAGTATCTCTCATAATAGATCAATAAGGTTATTTTATTTTATTTCTAGGAAAGTGTTCCATGCCTTTCCTTAACGGAAATTGGAATCTAATATTCCCTTCTTTCATATCAATAATTGCACCAATCGTTCTAAGGAAAGGTCTACCAAGAATAATAGGACATGAAGGATTGCAATCTATATCAAGAACAATGAAATCTACGGGCACATAATTCCTATTTGCAACAATAAGAACATCATTAATTCTTCCCATAGGTTTCTTAATGGTGGAATCCGCAAGGTGCAAATTTAAAGAACAATCATCAAATTCATGGAAACCTAACATATCACACAAAGTTTTTGGAATCGTGGAAACACTAGCACCCAAATCACACAAAGCATAGCATTCATGACCTTTAATTTTAATTTTAATAGTAGGTTCCCACTCATCATAAAGTTTTCTAGGGATACAAACTTCCAATTCAATCTTTTCTTCATAAGATTGCATTAAAGCATCAACGATATGTTTAGTAAAAGCTTTATTTTGACTATAAGCATGCAGAGAATTTAGCACGGATTGCAACAAGGAAATAAAATCTATTAAAGAACAATTATAATAATTAAATTCCTTGAAATCCAAAATAGTGGGTTCATTGCTATGTAAAGTTTTGACCTCTTCAATCCCACTTTTACCAATTTTTGATCAAGATCTAAAAACTCCAAATCATTGGGACGCCTTTTAACTAAAGTTGACTCATCTCCAGTCCCATCATTATCAAGATTCATATTGCAAAACACAGATTTAATAGCGGAAACATCAATCACTTTTAGATCTTCATCTTTATTATCATGAAAACTAGAAGAACACGCTTTCACAAAGCAATCTTTTTTTGCACGCATCCTAGCGGTTCTTTCTTTGCACTCATCAATGGAAATTCTCATAGCTTTGAGAGACTCATTGATATCATGCTTAGGTGGAATAGATCTATGTTTTAAAGAATCAACATGAAGAGAAATTCTATCCACGTTCCTAGCCAACTCATCAATCTTAGGCAATTTTTCTTCAAGCAAAGCATTGAAATTCTTTTGAGAAATCATAAATTCTTTAACACTAGTCTCAAAATCAGAGGGCATGTTATTACAATTTCCATAAGAGTTGTTGTAGGAATTACCATAATTATTAGAGGAATTACTAGGATACGGCCTAGGATTAAAGTTTCCTCTATAACCGTTGTTACCAAAATTGTTCCTACCAACAAAATTCACATCCATAGATTCATTATTATTCTCAATCAAAGTAGACAAAGGCATATCAGTGGGATCATAAGAAACACTCTTATTAGCAAACTATTTCATAAGTTCATCCATCTTTCCACTCAAAACATTAATCTCTTCAATTGCACGCACCTTTTTACTAGTAGATCTTTCAGTGTGCCATTGAGAATAATTAACCATAATATTATCTAGGAGTTTAGTAGCTTCTCCTAAAGTGATTTCCATAAAAGTGCCTCCCGCGGCCAAATCTAAAAGATTTCTAGAAGCAAAATTCAATCCGGCATAATTTTTTTTGTATAATCATCCATAAGTTCAAACCATGTGTAGGGCAATTACGTATCATTAATTTCATTCTCTCCCAAGCTTGTGCAACATGTTCATGATCAAGTTGCTTAAAATTCATAATATCGTTTCTAAGAGAGATGATCTTAGCGGGAGGAAAATACTTAGAGATAAAAGCATCTTTGCACTTATTCCTTGAGTCGATACTATTTTTAGGCAAAGACGAAAACCAAGTTTTAGCACGATCTCTAAGCGAAAAAGGAAATAGCTTCAGTTTAACAATATCATTGCCCACGTCCTTTTTCTCTTGCATATCACACAAATCAACAAAGCTATTTAGATGGGTAGCGGCATCTTCACTAGGAAGGCCGGCAAATTGATCTTTCATGACAAGATTCAGCAAAGCAGCATTAATTTCACAAGATTCAGCATCGGTAAGAGGAGCAATCGGAGTGCTAAGAAAATCATTGTTGTTGGTATTGGCAAAGTCACACAATTTATTATTATCTTGAGCCATCGTGACAAACAAGCAATCCAACACACAAGCGAACAAGAAGCAAACGAAAAAGAGGCAAACGAAAAGAGAAGGCGAATAAAACGACAAAGGTGAAGTGGGGGAGAGGAAAACGAGAGGTAAATGGAAAATAATGTAATGCAAGGGATAAGAGTTTGTGATGGGTACTTGGTATGTCTTGACTTGTGCGTAGACTCCCCGGCAACGGCGCCAGAAATCCTTCTTGCTACCTCTTGAGCATGCGTTGGTTTTCCCTTGAAGAGGAAAGGGTGATGCAGCAAAGTAGTGTAAGTATTTCCCTCAGTTTTTGAGAACCAAGGTATCAATCCAGTAGGAGGCCACACGCAAGTCCCTCGTACCTACACAAACAAATAAGAACCTTGCAACCAACGCGATAAAGGGGTTGTCAATCCCTTCATGGTCACTTGCAAAAGTGAGATCTGATAGAGATGATAAGATAATATTTCTGGTATTTTTATGATAAAGATTGAAAGTAAAGATTGCAAAATAAAAGGCAAATAGAAACAGCTAGTTGATGGAAGATTAATATGATGGAAAATAGACCCGGGGGCCATAGGTTTCACTAGTGGCTTCTCTCAAGATAGCATAAGTATTACGGTGGGTGAACAAATTACTGTTGAGCAATTGATAGAAAAGTGCATAATTATGAGAATATCTAGGCATGATCATGTATATTGGCATCACGTCCGTGACAAGTAGACCGACTCCTGCCAGCATCTACTACTATTACTCCACACATCGACCGCTGTCCAGCATGCATCTAGAGTATTAAGTTCATAAGAACAGAGTAACGCATTAGGTAAGATGACATGATGTAGAGGGATAAACTCAAGTAATATGATATAAACCCCATCTTTTTGTCCTGGATGGCAACAATACAATACGTGTCGTTTCCCTTTCTGTCACTAGGATCGAGAAACGCAAGATTGAACCCAAAGCTAAGCACTTCTCCCATGGCAAGAAAGATCAATCTAGTAGGCCAAACCAAACTGATAATTCGAAGAGACTTGCAAAGATAACCAATCATACATAAAATAATTTAGAGAAGATTCAAATATTGTTCATAGATAATCTTGATCATAAACCCATAATTCATCGGATCTCGACAAACACACCGCAAAAAGAGTTACATCGAATAGATCTCCAAGAAGATCGAGGAGAACTTTGTATTGAGATGTAAAGAGAGAGAAGAAGCCATCTAGCTAATAACTATGGACCCAAAGG
This sequence comes from Aegilops tauschii subsp. strangulata, assembly GCF_002575655.3. Lineage (NCBI taxonomy): Eukaryota > Viridiplantae > Streptophyta > Magnoliopsida > Poales > Poaceae > Aegilops > Aegilops tauschii. Next base: position 435,413,219 of record NC_053038.3, read on the forward strand.
TGTGAGGTAAACTACTCACACATCCTCAGAGAGGCTATGGTGTTGATGTAGAAGCCCTCCGTGATCGATTCCCCCTCCGGCGGAGCGCCGGAAAAGGCCCCAAGATGGGATCTCATGGGTACAGAAGGTTGCGGCGGCGGAATTAGGTTTTTGTGGTGCTCTTCGATGGTTTCAGGGTACGTAGGTATATATAGGAGGAAGAAGTAGGTCGGTGGAGCCACGAGGGGCCCACAAGGGTGGAGGGCGTGCCCAGGGTGGTAGGCGCGCCCCCTGCCTCGTGGCCTCCTCGTTCATTTCTTGACGTCCACTCCAAGTCCTCTAGATCACGTTTGTTCCAAAAATCACGCTCCCGAAGGTTTCATTCCGTTTGGACTCCATTTGATATTCCTTTTCTGTGAAACACTGGAATAGGAAAAAAACAACAATTTGCACTGGGCCTAGGATTAATAGGTTAGTCCCAAAAATAATATAAAAGTGTATAAATAAGCCCATTAAACATCCAAAACAAAATATATAATAGCATGGAACAATAAAAAATTATAGATACGTTGGAGACGTATCACACCTCGAGCTCGTCGCCGTCTGCCTCTCAAAGGGTGATATGGAGCGCCTACTCCGTGGCTGTACTGCACTCGAGCACCTTCGTCTTCAGGCGATCAATGGGTTGAGTACCTTCCACATCACCTCCATGACTCTCCAGACTATTTATGTGTGTTGCTGGTGCGGCAGGAAGACATCACAAGATGTGTACCATGGTATGGTCATCCAGGACACACCTGCACTTGAGAGATTACTTGTAGTTGATCAAGAAGGTCCAACAAGAATCAATGTCATTTGTGCATCGAAATTGACAGTGGTGAGCTACTCGTCTGACAAATACTCTGAACTTGTTATTGGATCCACACCCGTTCAGGTACAACAGCCGCCTTCTACCTCTCCTTCTACAAATTAACATTATTTATAATTTTGAAGATGTTTGTTTGTCTGTCATTCAGAAAATGATTCCGACAAGCTTGACCCCGAAACTGCACACAGTGAAGGTCTTGGCACTAGAATCTATTGGGCCCGACCTCGAGCAAGTTGTCAGTTTCTTGAGATGCTTTCCGTGCCTGGAGAAGCTATATATCGAGGTGATGTTCCTTTCCTGTTAAATGTTAACCATAAGGGAGTTCAATTTGTGACACCTTTTCCAAGTTTACAATGACAATGTAGTATGATTTCTGAAGGTTCTTTTGGAGGATTTCAGTACATACATGTCCCCCCCAATATTGGTTGCTTGATCCATATGGTTACAATCAATAAGCATTTCTCCTTTGGACTCATCTGTACTAGTTTTCTTAGGGAACTTTTCATCCACTCCAACCTCTTGTGAAGAAGGCTACATTTTTCTAGAATGTAATCAAATGCCCATGTTAATCATGTCAGATCTAAGACGGCATGTTAGTGCATTTTACAAATCCTGCAAACCAAATAGCTAGGCCTGTAGTAATGTTCAAAACTACATGTAGGCACTAACACATTTTCTTCTTTTGTAGATAAGATTAGGCCCAGTGGTGGATAATGTGATACAATATAACAATCACGTCGAATGCCTAGATCTGCATCTCTTAGAAATTACTTTGAACTCCTACCGAGGGACCTTACCGGAGATTATATTCGCCAGGTTCTTTGTTCTTAGAGCAAGGGTGCTGAAGGAAATGAGGTTTGTCGTACATTTATTTCACAAAAATGAATGGTTTTTTGAACAGCGCCGGCGCCTGCGGCAGAATGGAGTAGGCTCCAAAAATGTTGAATTTCATTTTGGAACTTCAGATGACAGAGTAATCGGAAGTCATCGTGTCACACATGACTTCTCAGTGGCTGACCCCTTTGCAAAAAAATGTGAGGTTTTGAAGCCAGACTTAGAAGCGGTGATATTAGTTTGAACCTCTCTGATATACATGTTCAGCGGATCAGCACGAGCGTCTGCAGCTGATGAGCTGAATTTCATTTCTAATATCAGTTTGAACCTTGTAATCTTTGAATTTGAGCCATATAACTCTGGAATTTGAACCTTGTAACATTTCGAGCTTTTGTGGTACAATCGTTGAAATGGCATCGTATGAGACTCGTATATTGCTAGCACTATTTTGACCTTAATACAATGGTCTTAGATTTTATTAACCATTCTCGAATCAGTTTACCTTGTTGATCTCACAGCACACGATCTGTATAGCTAACTCGACTGCGATCTTCGACATTATTGCACACAGTTGGTTTCTTCCACCGTGTGCAGTGTAGAGCGTAGAATTAATTATCGCCCTCGAGTGTCCATCATCACCCTTCTGTGTAACTTTGACCTCATCACCCAAGGGTAAACTTATGACCGAAGTCATTCCTCACACTTCATTTTTACAAAGCTTTTTGCCAATAAACGCCCATGATTTGTCCCTCTTCTAGCCTATGTGTGGCCAAACTAGCCGGGCGGGAAGCTTGCGCGGTAAACAGCGCGGTAGCGCGGGAACAGGCTCACCGATGATACATTTGGCACCTCTTCGAGCCCACACGTGCGGTGGGGTGTTGTCAAGCATGCACTGGAATCCTCCGCTATGAATGCCGTGACAAGACGTGACGATTACAAGACGGCCGGCCCCCATTTATTACAGCGGCCATTTAATCTACCCTTGTGTCTCTTCAACCTTTCGATCACGCCCCACCATTGCAAGAAGCACACCCACCACGAGAAATTCTTAGAGGGTATCTTGTGCGGCTCCAATGGCGCTCCGAGCGGCTGCCGATGACGAGCAGCAGTTCACCATGCGTGCCGTGGTGGACACCCACAGAAGGTTCATGGACCTCTCGGTGGTGTACACCAATGACTCGGTCTGGGTGGAGCACTCCATCCACATCATGGAGTTGTTGCTTGCCGAGGAGAAGTACAAGGTGGTCGGGTTCGACCTCGAGTACACCCGCGCTCGTGCCGGGTCTCGTCCCAAGGTCGTCGTCGCCCAGATGTGCGTGCGTCACCACATCCTCGTCTACCACTACTGCCTGGCCACAAGGCCTTGCAAGCGTTTCGCCAGGTTTGTCAACAGCCCCCACTACATGTTCGCTATGGTGGACATCACCAATGATCAGGGGTAGCAAGGAGCATGAGAAGGACTCACTGGTTCACATCGCTGAGGCCATCATCGACACCTACTACAGAGACATGAAGGATTCGTGCAACAAGGACAAGCGTGCCTGGCACTCAGCCTGGATGGAGAAACTCGACAAAGCTCACGTCGTGTTCGCGGCCAAGGAGGCGTACAAAAGCTACGACATGTACATGCGGATCATTGACATCAGGAAGTCCCTCCTTCCCCAAAACAGCCAGGGATCCAGCCGGAAGCAGAGCAATGGCAAGCGTCATCGCAACAATAAGTAGAGGATTAGACCCTCGTTTCTCCTACTTTAGTATGCATGTAATTGCTTTCTTTGGTGTGTGGAAATGTTATGTGTGTAGTCACTTGTGTAATTGTATGCTTAACTTGGTTATGCAATGCTGTGTTTTTAAGTATATATGTTGATGCTCTATAGACAGAGTGTAGATGTTGTGCGGACAAAGAAAATCACATCGCACACGGACTAAACAATGGAACCCGTCGGTGATGTTTTCATCAATCACTCACAATTGTATACCAGCAATCGTTTGCTCACAACACACACGGCTTGTTAGCAGTAATCGTCTGTGTTGTTATCGATCTTCGCACACGTTTCCGATTACAGACCTGTTTGCCTCGTATCACACACATCTTGTTCATTTGAACTATTTCTGTTCTCATGTCTCAACGCAAACAGTTCATCCGAGTGAACCGCATGCCGTATGTCGCACACACCTTTGATCTGGCTGACCGTTTCTTTTGTGTTGCCTAATCACAAACAGTTCATCCGAGTGAACCGTATGCTGTACATCGCACACACCTTCATCTGGTTGCCCGTTTCTTTTGTTCCTCCTCATCGCAAACGGTTAAATGAGCTGAACCGTATGCCCTGCATGGCACACGCAACTAAATTCTGAACCATGTTTGATGCATCCTCCATCGCAAATGTTTTGCACCTTTTCTGACAGTTTTTTACACCACCGTTTGCGATTATGGCATCGCACACAGTTTCGTCGAAGGGTCTCTGATCGTAGTGTCGTGTTAGCAGCATCCTGCAGTAGTGCTCATGAGTTTAGTTTTTCCAAATTTAGTAGAAATCTTCATGAAAAAGAATTGCCTAGTAAGGATGAATTAATTGGTCTTGCTTCTATTGTTGTTCCACCTACTGATCCTTTTGAACAATATTTGCTAGACCATGAAAATGATTTTCATATGCATGAAAGGAATGAAATAGATAAAAATTTCTTTGAACAACGTCCTCTGCTTAAACACAACTTGCCTATTGAAACTCTAGGAGGTCCTCCTCCACCTAAAGGTGATCCTATGTTTGAATTAAAATAATTACCAGACACTTTGAAATATGCTTATCTTGATGAAAAGAAGATATATCCTGTTATTATTAATGCTAACCTTACAGAACATGAAGAAGAAAGATTATTGAAATTTCTAAGGAAGCACCGAGCTGCTATTGGATATACTCTTGATGATTTAAAGGGCATTAGTCCCACTCTATGTCAGCACAAAATTAATAGGCAACCTTATGCTAAGCCCGTTATTGATCACCAACGTCAGTTGAAGCAAAAAATGAAGGAAGTGGTAAGAACGGAAATCTTAAAACTTCTGGAAGCACGTATAATCTATCCTATAGATGATAGTAGATGGGTAAGTCCTATTTATTGTGTTCCTAAGAAATGAGGTATTACTGTTGTTCCTAATTTTAAGAATGAACTTATTCCACAAAGAATTGTTACAGGCTATGGAATGGTAATTGATTTTAAAAATTAAATAAAGCAACTAGAAAAGATCATTACCCTTTGCCTTTTATTGATCAAATGCTTGAAAGATTATCTAAGCACACACACTTTTGCTTCCTTGATGGATATTCTGGTTTCTCACAAATACCTGTTTCTCAACATGATCAAGAAAAGACCACTTTTACCTGTTGAGGGAGTCCTGGACTAAGGGGTCCTCGGGCATCCGGACTATGATACGTGGGCCGGACTGATGGGCTGTGAAGATACAAGACCGAAGACTCTCTCCCGTGTCTGGATGGGACTCTCCTTGGCGTGGAAGGCAAGCTTGGCGCCCGGATATGAAGATTCCTGTCTCTGTAACCGACTTTGTATAACCCTAGTCCCCTCAGGTGTCTATATAAACCGGAGGGCTTAGTCCGTAGAGGCAATCATAATCATAGTCATACAGGCTAGACTTTTAGGGTTTTAGCCATTACGATCTCGAGGTAGATCAACTCTTGTAATACTCATATTCATCAAGATCAATCAGGCAGGAAGTAGGGTATTACCTCCATAGAGAGGGCCCGAACCTGGGTAAACATTGTGTCCCCCGTCTCTTGTTACCATAAACATTAGACGCACAGTTCGGGACCCCCTACCCGAGATCCGCCGGTTTTGACACCGACACCTGTCCCTTTGGAACCTATGCTTATAGACGTATGCCTTTTGGTTTATGTAATGCACCTACTACCTTTCAAAGATGTATGACTGTTATATTCTCTGACTTTTGTGAAAAGATTGTTGAGGTTTTCATGGATGAATTTTCTGTTTATGGGAAGTCTTTTGATGATTGTTTAAGCAATCTTGAGCGAGTTTTGCAGAGATGTGAACAAACAAATCGTGTCTTGAATTGGGAGAAGTGCCACTTTATGGTTAATGAAGGCATTGTCTTGGGTCATAAAATTTCTGAAAGAGGTATTTAAGTGGACCAAGATAAGGTTGATGCAATTGAGAAAATGCCATGTCCTAAAGATATAAAAGGTATTCGTAGTTTCCTAGGTCATGCTGGTTTCTATAGGAGATTTATCAAAGACTTTTCTGAAATTTCTAGGCCTCTTACTAGTCTCTTGCAGAAGGATGGTCCTTTTGTTTTTGGTGATGATTGTTTAGTAGCCTTTGAAACACTCAAGAAAGCCTTAATTTCTGCACCTATTGTCAACCACCTGATTGGAACTTGCCTTTTGAAATTATGTGTGATTCTAGTGATTATGTTGTTGGTGTTGTTCTAGGACAAAGAGTTGATAAGAAATTGAATGCTATTCATTATGCTAGTAAAACTCTAGACAGTGCTCAAAGAAATTATGCTACTACTGAAAAAGAATTCTTAGCAGTGGTGTTTGCTTGTGATAAATATAGACCTTATATTGTTGATTCAAAATTAACTGCGCACGGAGACCATGCTGCTATTAAATATCTTATGGAAAAGAAAGATGCTAAACCTAGACTTATTAGATGGGTTCTCTTGTTGCAATAATTTGATTTACATATCATTGATAGAAAAGGAGCTGAGAACCCAATAGCTGATAACTTGTCTAGGCTTGAAAATGTGCTTGATGACCCACTACCTATTGATGATAGTTTTCCTGATGAGCAGTTAGCTTCAATAAATGTTTCTCATAGTACTCCTTGGTATGCTAATTATGCTAATTACATTGTTGATAAATATTTACCACCTAGCTTTGCATACCAACAAAAGAAAAAAATCTCCTATGATTTAAGACATTACTTTTGGGATGACCCACATCTTTATAAACAAGGAGTAGATGGTATTATTAGACGTTGTGTACCTGAGCATGAACAGGGACAAATCCTACGGAAATGTCACTTCGAGGCTTATGGAGGGCATCATGCTGGAGATAGAACTGCTCGCAAGGTATTGCAGTCTGGATTTTATTGGCCTACTCTCTTCAAGGATGCCCGTAAGTTTGTCTCATCTTTTGATGAATGTCAAAGAATAGGTAATATCGGTAAGCGTCAAGAAATGCCTATGAATTATTCACTCGCCGTTGAACCATTTGATGTTTGGGGATTTGATTACATGGGACCTTTTCCTTCCTCTAATGGGTATACACATATTTTGGTTGCTGTTGATTATGTTACTAAGTGGGTAGAAGCTATTCCAACTAGTAGTGCTGATCACAACACCTCTATTAAAATGCTTAAGGAAGTTATTTTCCCAAGGTTTGGAGTCCCTAGATATTTAATGTCGGTGTACAAAAGTAGGGGCTCTCCTTTTTTACCCCTCTACTTGTGCACTGGCAGTCATAGCCGCGCCTGCGGCCACACCTAGCAGGGCAAGGGGAAGGAGTAGAAGCGCAGGAGCACCAGGAAGCGCTCCGGCCAAAAGCACAAGACGGGCAAAGCAACGCCAAGACTAGAAACACAAAGAGCAAGAGGGCGAGGTGGACTCCCCCGGCAAGAGCCTTGCCGGGGCAACTTGCCCGACGCCAGCAGAGCGTGCCACCCTTGAGCCCACGGGTTCCAACATCAACATTGGAGCCAAGGCTCGGGAGGCACCTCTGTGGTGGCATGCAGATCTTTGTCAAGATCATAAACACACAAGATCAGATGAGGACCAGAAGACGACGATCCTCGGCAGGATCCTAGCCGAGGAAACACACGAGACCCCCGGCAAGACCCTTGCCAGGATGACCACGATGCCGCGGCAAGACCCTTGCCGGGGATGACCATGATGCTGCGGCAAGACCCTTGTCGGGGCCCCGGCAAGGCCCCTGCCAAAGACACCTGCTGGGCCGCAGCCAGGCCCGCGTCCGCCAAGACTCCACCGCCGTTCCCATGCAGCTGCCAGCCCGACCAGCTGGGCAGGCACCAGCGTGGCGACATGCAGCGTCCAGGCCAACTCAGCAAATCTTCGTGAAGACCCTACCACCACGCCATCTCAGCAGCCTGCTAGCCTACGTGGTGCTGCATGCCTCGTTGGCCTGGGCGCGTGTCGGGGCGAGATGGAGCGGCGACGGATGGGACGGGCCTCGTTGCCGTCCCCAATAAAGCAACGGGACACCTAAGGGGCGCATTTAATGCGCCCTATCCCATAAAGATAGGAAATAAGCTTATGTACTGTACACCTTTCCACCTCCTGTGTGCCACTATGGCAACCCCTTTTGTCTATAAAAGGAGGCCCGTACACCAAAGCAGGATTGGGTTTTACGCATCCTCGCGGCCAGGAGGGGGATTCAGATCTTTTGGACTAGACACGCACCGTAGCTAGTTCAAGAACTGAGGAACACTCAAATACATACACCAAAGCAGGACTAGGGTTTTGCGCATCCTCGCGGCCAGAACCTGGGTAAACGATCCTTGTGCTGGCTCCTAGACCTGCTCTTTGCACAACCCTGCGCCCGCCGACCGTAGAAGGGATCCCAGTGATCCCATAGGTGTCGTTTCCACCGACATCTCTGGGGCGCCAGGTAGGGGGCGCAGTTGTGAGAATCCGGTCTAGCAGTTAGTCTAGCACTTCTTGATCACCATGGCTCCCAAGAAGAAGATGATCACGGCGATCTGTTCGTCGGGAGCCGAACGGCCCGTACCAGTGCGGGCGAGTGGCGAGGTGGTCGCGGACGGAAGCCGAGGCGCGGCCCGCGAACTCCCGCATCGCTCCAGCTGTCAAAGCCGGGCGAGCGGTGTCGTTCATGCGCGAGACGACGGTCCGCACGCCACCAAATCCAAAAATAGAGCTGGGCCCCCCGCAGGCGACGCGGGGCCCTCCAGGGGCGGTGCCGTGCCACCTATTGGCGGCGCGGCGGCCTCCAAAAGGCCTACGCCGGCACCCACAACGCGCTCCTCCCAGGTTGCGCGCGATGACCAGCGTCACCACGCCGGTGACCCTGGGCACCGCCGCGGGAAGAGTCCTGCGCTTTATGCACGGGATGTAGAAGGCCAGCATGCACGCCGAGACGCTGGCGAAAATGGCGCACCACCGTCGGGCTGTGATAAAGCTCCTTCTAACGTGGTTAGAAGTCGGAGCGCGTCATGGTCCACACAGCTTTCGCTGCCGCCTGCGCCAGCCAAAGCCTTGGCGCACGCGCAGTTGCTCCTCGACTTTCCCCCTGTTGTGGAAAAGCGACGAGTGGAGAGCCACCATCCGGAGCCTCGTTGGCGTTGCCAACAAAGATGAGCCACGACCAGCGGGGCCCTTTGGCCGGCACTCCATCGAGCCACCGCATGCCAGTGGTGGAAGGACCGAAGGTGCTGCAGCCACGGTGCACTCTCCTCTGCCACGCCAGCCACCGCGGGTGCCGGTCCGTCGTGATGACGCTTGTGATAACATTTCAATAGCGTCGTCCGACCCACGGACCCACCGCGATCAGCGCCAAGTTCTTCGGGAGCGAGCCCATGAAGACGCTCGAACCACCATCGAGCGCCAGCGCGATGCGCGCCACCAGTCAGATAGGCGGGCGGTGAAGGAGATATGCCCTAGAGGCAATAATAAAGTTGTTATTTATATTTCCTTATATCATGATAAATGTTTATTATTCATGCTAGAATTGTATTAACCCGAAAATTGATACATGTGTGATTATAAAGGTGCTCTACAGGTGTCTCCGAAGGTACTTGTTGGGTTGGCATAGATCGAGATTAGGATTTGTCACTCTGATTGTCGGAGAGGTATCTGTGGGCCCTTTTGGTAATACACATCACTATAAGCCTTGCAAGCAATGCAACTAATGAGTTAGTTGCGGGATGATGTATTACGGAACGAGTAAAGAGACTTGCCGGTAACGAGATTGAACTAGGTATTGAGATATCGACGATTGAATCTTGGGCAAGTAACATATCAATGACAAAGGGAACAACGTATGTTGTTATGCGGTTTGACCGATAAAGATCTTCGTAGAATATGTAGGAGCCAATATGAGCATCCAGGTTCCGCTATTGGTTATTGACCGGAGACGTGTCTCGGTCATGTCTACATAGTTCTCGAACCCGTAGGGTCTGCACCCTTAACGTTCGGTGACAATCGGTATTATGAGTTTTTGTGTTTTGATGTACCGAAGGTAGTTCGGAGTCCCGGATATGATCACGGACATGACTAGGAGTCTCGAAATGGTCGAGACGTAAAGATCGATATATTGGACGACTATGTTTGGACATCGGAAGTGTTTCGGGAGGTTTCGGACATATACCGGAGTACCGGGGGTTACCGGAACCCCCCGGGGAGTATATTGGGCCTAATGGGCCTTAGTGGGAGAAGAGGAGGGGCGGCCAGGGAAGCCGCGCGCCCCCTCCCCCTCTAGTCCGAATTGGACAAGGAGGGGGGCGGCGTCCCCCTTTCCTTCTCTCCCTCTCTCCCTTCCTTCCCATCTCCTACTCCTACTTGGAAGGGGGAGTAGGACTCCTCATGGGGCGCGCCATAGGAGGCCAGCCCCCTACCCCCTCCTCCACTCCTTTATATACGGGGAGGGGGGGCCCCCTTGGAGACACACAAGTTGATCAGTTGATCTTTTAGCCGTGTGAGGTGCCCCCCTCCACCATAATCCACCTCGGCCATATCATAGCGGTGCTTAGGCGAAGCCCTGCATCAGTAGCATCATCATCACCGTTATCATGCCGTCGTGCTGACGGAACTCTCCCTCAAAGCTCTGCTAGATCGGAGTTCGTGGGAAGTCACCGAGCTGAATGTGTGCTGAACTCAGAGGTGCCGTGCGTTCGGTAATTGGATCGGTTGGATCGTGAAGACGTACGACTACATCAAGCACGTTCTCATAACGCTTCCGCTTATGGTCTACGAGGGTACATGGATGACACTCTCCCCTCTCGTTGCTATGCATCACCATGATCTTGCGTGCACGTAGGGAAATTTTCGAAATTACTACGTTCCCCAACAGTGGCATCAGATCCAGGTTTATGCATAGATATTATATGCACGAGTAGAACAATACAAGTCATACTGCTTACCAGCATTTCATACTTTGATTCGGCGGTATTGTTGGAGGAAGCGGCCCGGACCGACATTACGCATACGCTTACGCGAGACTGGTTCTACCGACGTGCTTTGCACACAGGTGGCTGGCGGGTGTCAGTTTCTCCAACTTTAATTGAATCGAGTGTAGCTACGCCCGGTCCTTGTGAAGATTAAAACAGCACTAACTTGACGAAATATCGTTGTGATTTTGATGCGTAGGTAAGAACGGTTCTTGCTCGGCCCGTAGCAGCCATGTAAAACTTGCAACAACAAAGTAGAGGACGTCTAACTTGTTTTTGCAGGGCATGCTGTGATGTGATATGGTCAAGACATGATGCTAAATTTTATTGTATGAGATTATCATGTTTTGTAACAGAGTTATCAGCAACTGGCATGTAACACCCCGCATGTAACTTGCCATATTTGTAACTCCGACTCTTGCCATTTCGGCTATGTGATATGTTTTTCCCTCCGTTGTCGGGTTTTGTCTTTCGTTTTGTATTTTTTCATGTCATGCATTTTCATATCATGTCATCATGTGCATTGCATTCGCATACGTGTTCGTCTCATGCATCCGAGCATTTTCCCCGTTGTCCGTTTTCCAATCCGGCGCTCCTATCTCCTCCGGTGCACCCTTCTAGTTTTCTTTCATGTGCGTGTGTCAAACTTTCTCGGAATGGACCAAGGCTTGTTAAGTGGTGTTAATATACCACCCGGAGACTACCGGTCAAGTTTCGTTCCGTTCGGAGGTCGTTTGGTACTCCATCGGTTAACCGGGCATCCGCAAAGTCCATTTGATTGTCCAGCAAAAACCCCTCCAAAACCAGCCCAAAACCCACCAAACTCTCTTCCATGTTCTAGGTCGTTCGATCACGATCGTGTGGGCGAAAACCGCACCTCATTTGGAGCCTCCTAGCTCCCTCTACCTATTTATAAGTGGGCATCCCGAAAAACGGATTCGCAGACGAACCCTAGATTTTTTTTCCCTCCGCGCCGCCGGACGCGTCCGCCGTCGGCCGGACACATCCACCGCCGAAACCGACGAACCGCAGAGCGCCGCGTGGCACGCCTCCTCCGTCGCCGCCGCCGAGGCCCGCCGGCCCGCAGCCGGCCCGCGCGGCCCGCGCGCCCGGCCATCGCCCCGCGCCGCCGCCTCCCGCGACCGCCGGCCCGCCGCTCGGCCATCGCCGCCGCCGCCGCGCTCCGGCGCCGCCTCCGGCCGGCGCCCCTCCTCCCTCCGGCCGTCGCCCGCCGGCCTCCTCTTCCTCCCGTCGGCGAACACCACCGCAAGCCCGCGCCCGAGCCGGCCCCGATCCGACCTGGTCAACGGGAAGGTTGACCCGAGACCCCCCCTTTTATTTTCGAAGTCTTGAAATTTCATCAGCACCTTGCTCTGTTCCCGATGCGATAACTCTGTGCATGTAGATCCGATTCGCGCATGTAATATGTCAAATTGTTCGCCTCGTGATGCTCTTCATTTTGTTAAATTGCACCATGTTCATTAGAGATCATCTTGATGCCCAATTCTTCGTTGGAAGAGGACTAGTTGCTGTTAATCTCTGGTTCTTAGCAGAACATGGAGATTTGTCATTTTTGTATCATTTATTCTGTGCATCTTTTGAGCATGAGCTCTACATGTGTTTTGAAGTATGCCATGCCATCTTTCTAGTGGTGTAGTCCATGTATTTTTTGTGATCTCTGTAGTGACTAGCACAAGCATGCAAAGTAGGCCCCGTAATAATTCTGATTTCAGGGACTTAGTGATTTCTCCAAGTCTTTGTCTGCTGTAATTTTGTTGCCATGTACACTTGATGCTACAGAGAGATCCATGCATATTTTGGAGATGTTCAATAAGGATGTTTTGTAGCTATAGTTGTAATGGATCCATTACTGCAATTGTTTGCAATTTTAGAGTACCATAGCATTACTCAATCTTGCTCTACTTTTGCTATAAAATATTTCTGGCAGATTCTTAACATGATATGCATTTTTGCCAAGCTTATTGTAGTTGATCCATACATGCTATGCAATTGTTCTTACAATGGATAGCTTCATAAACATGCCATCTTGCTGTCGGTATGCTTGGTTTGTCATGCATTGCTCTGTAGTGAGTGCATCAAGCTCACAAAGAGGCCTACATATTAATATTTCTGCCATGCTCTGTTTATTGCCAAGTGTGAAACCTGATAACGAAACTTGCTATGTTAACATACTTGCCATCATATCTTCGGGTCCTTTTTGGCTTATGGTCATTAAGGGACTTTTGTCATGTTCATTTAGTAGAACACTACCCTGCCTTGTTTTGCTATGTTAAGTTCCTGTAGCATGTTGATTTCGTGCTCTGAACATTGCTACCTGATGCTGATTTCTGCCATGTCCAGTTTTTCACTAAGGCTGTGAACCTGTAATCTTTTGCACTTTTGCCATGCTTGTTTGAGCTTGATATGTTGTGAACTAGCTGTAGCTCAGTGTTCATCTTTTGTCAAGAATCTCATGTAGATTACTGCCATGTGCTTTGTTGCTATGTTGGGATACTGTAGCATTGTTGTTTGTTGCATTTTAAGTGCTATCATGCTGTTTATCGCAGATTAGTGTCATTCTTGTTTTGTTTGCCATTTGCAAACCGTGCATCCGATTCCGGTGATCTTTATATCGATTTCGACCGAAATCATCTCATCTTTCCAGTGGCATGCTTGGTTTGCCAAGTTACTGCCATGTTCATAATTTTCCTTCCGGAGCACGCATACGCATCGCATATCATATCTTGCATATCATACATGTTCTGCATCATGTTGCTCGCGCATTCCTCGTGATTGATTGTGGTTCCGTTTGCTTGTGTTCTTGTCTTGGGTAGAGCCGGGAGACGAGTTCGTGAACGAGGAACCTGTCGAGTACGCTTACGAGGATCAAGCTTTCGACCACTCTGAGAACCTTGCAGGCAAGATGACCACCCCTCGAAATCACTTCTATCTTTGCTATGCTAGTTGTTCGCTCTATTGCCATGCTCGCTACCTATCACTTGCTATATCATGTCTCCCATTTTAGCCATGTCAGCCCTAACCAATCTTTCCTAGCAAACCGTTGTTTGGCTATGTTACCGCTTTTGCTCAGCCCTTCTTATAGCGTTGCTAGTTGCAGGTGAAGTTGAAGTTTGTTCCATATCGGAACATGGAGATGTTGGGATATCACAATATCTCTTATTTAATTAATGCATCTATATATTTGGTAAAGGGTGGAAGGCTCGGCCTAATGCCTGGTGTTTTGTTCCACTCTTGCCGCCCTAGTTACTGTTATACCGGGATTATGTTCCTTGAGTTTGCGTTCCTTACGCGGTCGGGTGATTTATGGGACCCCCTTGACAGTTCGCCTTGAATAAAACTCCTCCAGCAAGGCCCAACCTTGGTTTTACCATTTGCTACCTAAGCCTTTTTCCCCCGGGTTTTCGCGAGCCCGAGGGTCATCTTATTTTAACCCCCCCCCCCGGGCCAGTGCTCCTTCGAGTGTTCGTTCGAACTGAGCAGACTGCGGGGCCCCCTCCTGGAAACTCGAGGTCTGGTTTACTCGTAGGATGTCTCATCCGGTGTGCCCTGAGAACGAGATATGTGCAGCTCCTATCGGGATTTGTCGGCACATTCGGGTGACTTTGCTGGTCTTGTTTTACCATTGTCGAGATGTCTTGTAAACCGGGATTCCGAGACTGATCGGGTCTTTCCGGGAGAAGGTTTATCCTTCGTTGACCGTGAGAGCTTATGATGGGCTAAGTTGGGACACCCCTGCAGGGTATTATCTTTCGAAAGCCGTGCCCGCGGTTATGAGGCAGATGGGAATTTGTTAATGTCCGGTTGTATATAACTTGTCACTTGACTCAATTAAAATACACCAAGTGCGTGTGTAACCGTGATGGTCTCTTCTCGGCGGAGTCCGGGAAGTGAACACGGTCTGTGTTATGGATGACGTAAGTAGGTGTTCAGGATCACTTCTTGATCATTGCTAGATGACGCCCGTTCCGTTGCTTCTCTTCTCGCTCTCATTTGCGCAAGTTAGCCACCATATATGCTTTTGCCGCTGTAGCTCACCTCTTTGCACCTCTTTGTCCTATAAGCTTAAATAGTCTTGATCTCGCGGGTGTGAGATTGCTGAGCCCCCGTGACTCACAGATTCTACCAAAACAGTTGCAGGTGCCGACGATGCCAGTGCAGATGATGGCGTCGATCTCAAGTGGGAGTTCGACGAGGAACGTGGTCGTTACTATGTGTCTTTTCCTGATGATCAGTAGTGGAGCCCAGTTGGGACGATCGGGGATCTAGCATTTGGGGTTGTCTTATTTTCATCTGGATTTTGACCGTAGTCGGTCTATATGATTGTATTTTGGATGATGTATGAATAATATTTATGTATTGTGTGAAGTGGCGATTGTAAGCCAACTCTTTATCCCATTCTTGTTCATTACATGGGATTGTGTGAAGATGACCCTTCTTGCGACAAAACCACTATGCGGTTATGCCTCTAAGTCGTGCCTCGACACGTGGGAGATATAGCCGCATCGTGGGCGTTACAAGTTGTTAATCAGAGCCATCCCCGACTTAGGAGCCCCCTGCTTGATCGAATCGCTGGCGTTGTTGAGTCTAGAAAAAATGTTTTGAGTCTTAGGATTATATATATCGGAGAGTAGGATTCTTTTTACTCCTCAGTCTCTTCGTCGCTCTGGTGAGGTCTCCTGACGTAGAAGTTTTGACTACTCTCTCCTCAAATTTCACTAAAAAAAATTTTAGGATCACGCGGGTATCTTGGAATCGTTCCGATGGATTTGTGACGAGAACATTGTTCTTGGTGCCTCCTGTCATTTAGGGGTTGTGGCAGTGTACCGGGGAGTTGAGCTCCGAGGTGTTGTCGTCACAATTTTATCGTTGCAGTTCTGGAATACCTGAGTTTCGCCGACATCGAAATCTCTTTTATGCAGTTGTTGGTGAGATCACCTCGACGCCACCCAGTACTGGGGCGGGAGTTCGGGAGTATTGCCATAACTTGTATAACGGATGTTTTTCGAAGGTTGAGGTAAACGATTTCCGAAGGTTTCTTGGTTATGTGTTGACGGATGGATACAGCTGGATCTAGGGATTGCTAGTTTGGGTGATATATATTTGTGTCCCCTGTATCCCCTACACCAGATTGCATAACCAGAAAGTTTCGGGAGTTTATAAGTGGGAATTCAAGTAGCCTTAGGATTTCTTTCCGACAGATGCATGATATGAGATTGGGGTTCGACGTCTAGTGGTCCGCCTGTATACGGTTGATTTTACAGTGGTCTCGTTGTGTCTTAAAGAGTCCATGGCTTTGCCGACTCGGGGACGCTTCGTATGTCATGTGCACAGCCTTGTACATGATGGTGCTGTACGATTGAGCCCGTGTGGGCCCCACCACGAAAACTTCGGACGAAATATCTATCATATGTTTGTTCCGGCTTATTCTGCAAGCCAATACTTTGTTTTATTTTGTAATGTGGTATTCGAGTTACTTCGAATTCATATGTTCATTCCATATCTTTTTCAAGTGGCTTCTCAACTTATGGAAGTGTGATGATTTACTACGGAATTCATTCGTTCATCTTCGTTCGAATGTTTATTGTGAAGACAATATGTTGCAATTTCTGTCCGTTGATTCTACTTATCTTTTGTCTATCAAGATGCTAACGGATGTCACCCTCTTCAGGATGGCTCCGCCAACGCATCAGAATCCGGATCGCAATGAAGGGAGTCAAGCGAACCCTCCGCCACCATCTCCACCTCCGGAGGCATGGCAAGCAATCATGGCAGCCACCAACGCCAATGCTCAGATGATTCTGCAACTCTTGCAAGAACGTACTCAAGGGCAAGGCAATCAAGGCAATCAAGGTCAAGGCAACAATCAGTTTCACTTTGCCACTCTCAACCAGTTTCTCGCAAATCAGCCCAAGTCTTTCAGCTACTGTGCCGAGGCCACGGATGCCGATGATTGGCTCGTGGACATCAACAAGCATTTTGAATGTAGCAATGTCAGGCCTGAGGACTTTGTCAAGTTCGCTTCTTTCCAGCTCAAGGACCAAGCTGCTGATTGGTTTCAGCAATACAAAGATTCCAGAGGAGGTCGTGTGATCACTTGGACTGACTTCTGTCGGGACTTCAAAGCGCACCACATTCCACAAAGTGTTGTTGAGAGCAAGCGTGAGGAGTTCCGCAATCTCAAGCAAGGAAACATGTCTGTGTATCAATACAACATTCAGTTTCAGAAACTTGCTCGCTTCGCTAAACAAGACGTTCCTGATGAGAAGAGCATGATCTATCACTTCAGAGGTGGCCTTAAAGAGGATCTGCAGTTAGCTCTTGTTCTTGTTGAGCCTACTCACTTTGATCAATTCTACAATATGGCACTGAAGCAAGAGGCTGCTCAGCTCAAGTGTGAGGCTTCTAAGAAGAGAGTCAGGGACGCAGTTCAGTCTTCTTCTTCCTCACTTGTGACAGCTAAGCAACAGAAGTTCTGGTTGCCTCCTCCTCCTCCGTTTCGTCAGCCTTACCAGCAGAAGAACAAAGGTGGCCATGGTTCTTCAAACTCTTCCAACTCTGGCTATCAGAACAAGTCTCAGAATCAAGCTCCAAAGTCCAATGCTCCTTATCACCGTCCACTCTCAGAGGTGACTTGCAACAAATGTCAGCAGAAAGGTCACTATGCTAACAAGTGCTTCAACCAGAGGCGTCTTCCTCCTCCTCCTCCTGTCAGATCTTCTAGCAATGCAGTGGTCAAGCATAATCCAAAGTCTGCTAAGGTGAACATGACGAATGCAGCCCAAGCGGAGGAATCTACTGATGTGATAATGGGTAATCTCTCAGTTAATGATATTCCTGCAAAAGTTCTTTTTGATACTGGTGCATCGCATTCTTTCTTGTCATACCCATTTGCATCGAAGCACAATGTTGACACAGAGATTTTATCCAAAGTCATGCAAGTTGTTTCTCCGGGTAAGCTTTTGTCGTCTAGTTTGGTTGCTCCCGATGTCTCCATCAAGATGGGCGACTATAGATTCCAGTCTTCTCCAATTGTTCTTGGTGACTCGGATATTGATCTTATTCTCGGGATGGACTGGCTTTCTACGCACAAAGCTCAACTTGATTGTGCTGCCAGGGAAATTCAATTGACACACTCTTCTGAGGATGTGATTATTTTTGCCGCTCGTGACGAAACCATTCGGTTTTACTCTCTCAATGAGAAGGGCGAATTGGATGCCATCTCTCAAATTCCAGTCGTTTGCGAGTATCAAGATGTCTTTCCAGAAGAGCTTCCGGGTATGCCTCCGCACCGGCCAGTTGAGTTCGTTATCGAACTAGAGCCTGGTACTGTACCTGTTTGCAAGCGTCCATACAAGCTTGGACCTAACGAGTTGAAGGAATTGAAGAAACGGCTCGATGAACAAGAACGTCTGGGTTTGATCAGACCGAGTTCTTCTCCATGGGGTTGTGGTGTTCTTTTTCTCAAGAAGAAGGATGGCACGGACCGACTTTGTGTCGACTACCGTCCATTGAACAAGAAGACAATCAAGAACAAGTACCCACTTCCCAACATCAATGAGCGTTTTGAGCAACTCAAAGGGGCTAAAGTATTCTCGAAGCTTGACCTTCGTATGGGTTATCATCAGATTCGCATTCGTGAAGAAGATATTCCCAAGACAGCATTCAGAACAAGCTTTGGTTCTTATGAATATACTGTCGTGTCTTTCGGCCTTGTCAATGCTCCTCCGGTGTTCTCTCGGATGATGAATTTCATCTTCAACCCCTATACCAATCAATTCGTTCTGGTGTATCTCGATGATATCTTGGTCTTCTCCAAGAACAAGCAGGATCATGCCAAACATTTGCGATTGGTGCTCGACAAGCTCAGAGAGTATCAATTCTATGCGAAGTTCTTTAAATGTGAGTTTTGGCTCGATGAAGTTCTTTTCCTTGGTCACATCATCTCTGCCAAAGGCATCGCTGTTAACCCCGAGAAGGTGTCCGCAGTTCTGTATTGGGAACCTCCTCAAAATGTAAAGCAGCTCCGCAGTTTTCTGGGTCTTGCAAGCTATTGCCGGAGATTCGTTGAGAATTTCTCCAAGATTGCATAGCCTCTTTCCAATCTTCTTCAGAAGCATGTGAGGTATGTCTGGTCTCCTGAGTGTGACGTTGCTTTCAACACTCTCAAAGAGAAACTAGTCACAGCTCCTGTCTTGACTCCTCCTGATGAATCCAAGCCGTATGAAGTTTTCTGTGATGCTTCTCTCCAAGGTCTCGGTGCTGTGTTAATGCAAGAGAAGAAAGTTGTGGCTTATACCTCTCGGCAGTAGAAGCCCAACGAGAAGAACTACCCCACTCACGATCTTGAGTTGGCGGCAGTTGTCCATGCATTGATTACGTGGAGACATCTCTTGTTGGGAAGACAAGTGGACATTTTCACTTATCACAAGAGTCTCAAGTATATCTTCACTCAGCCCAACCTCAACCTCAGGCAGACTCGATGGGTCGAAATGATTCAAGAGTACAATCTGAGTATTGAATATACTCCAGGCAAGGCAAATGTCATTGCAGATGCTTTAAGCGGGAAAGCTTATTGCAACAGCTTAATTCTCAAGCCTTTCCAGCCGGATCTTTGTGAAGCTTTCCGCAAGCTGAATCTCCAAGTTGTTCCTTAAGGCGTTCTTGCCAACCTCATAGTATCTCCTACTTTGGAAGATCAAATTCGTGAGGCACAACTCCTTGATGCCATGGTGAAGAAGGTGAAACGTGGTATCGACAAGGGTCTCTCCAAATACAAGTGCTATCGCATTGATGCCAGAGACACTTTGTTCTTCGAGGACCGGATTGTGGTTCCGAAAGGTGATCTAAGGAAAGTCATAATGAACGAGGCGCACAATTCTCTCTTTTCCATTCATCCTGGAAGTACGAAGATGTATCATGACCTCAAGCAGTCGTATTGGTGGACTCGAATGAAGCGAGAAATTGCTCAATTCGTTAATGAATGTGATGTCTGCCGAAGAGTTAAAGCAGAACACCAACGACCAGCTGGTTTCCTCCAACCTCTTGCTATCCCAGAATGGAAGTTTGATCATATCGAAATGGACTTCGTGACTGGATTTCCCAAGTCCAAGCGCGGAAATGATGCTATCTTCGTTGTCATCGACAAGCTCTCTAAAGTGGCTCATTTCCTTTCTATCAAAGAATCCATCACAGCAGCTCAGCTGGCAGAGCTCTACACCTCCAGAATTGTCTCCTTGCACGGCATCCCACAATTGATTTCTTCTGATCGTGGAAGCATCTTCACCTCTAAGTTCTGGGACTCCTTGCAGAAGGCCATGGGCACTAATATTCGCTTCAGCACAACTTTTCATCCTCAAACTAGTGGCCAAGTCGAGCGAGTCAATCAAATTCTTGAAGATATGCTCAGGGCTTGTGTCATTTCCTTTGGCATGAAATGGGAAGATTGTCTTCCTTATGCCGAATTCTCCTACAACAACAGCTTCCAAGCGAGTTCGGGCAAGGCCCCATTCGAGATTCTCTATGGCAGAAAGTGCCGTACTCCTCTCAATTGGTCAGAGACTGGTGAACGCCAACTTCTTGGCAATGAATTAATCACTGAAGCTGAAGAAATGTGTAAAGTCATCCGTGATAATCTCAAAGCCGCGCAATCGCGTCAGAAGAGTTACTATGATAGTAAGGATCGTGATTTGGCTTTCGAGATCGGAGACCATGTCTACCTCCGCGTCTCTCCAATGAAAGGCACTCGTCGCTTCGGTATCAAAGGGAAGCTTGCCCCTAGATACGTGGGTCCTTTCAAGATCATTGGCAAAAGAGGCGACCTCGCCTATCAACTTGAGCTTCCTTCCAACTTCGCGAACGTGCACGATGTGTTCCACGTGTCATAGCTCCGCAAGTGCTTCAAGACGCCTGAGCGCACTATCAACTTCGAAGAGATTGACCTCCAACAAGATTTGTCTTATCATGAGCACCCAGTTGCTATTCTTGAAGAAACTGAGCGCAAGACTCGCAACAAGTCTATCAAATTCCTGAAAGTGAAGTGGTCGCACCATTCCGACCGGGAAGCCACCTGGGAACGCGAGGACCATCTCCGTTCCGAATATCCGGAGTTCTTTCAGTCCTAGATCTCGGGACGAGATCCTCTCGTAGTGGTGGAGTGTCGTAACACCCCGCATGTAACTTGCCATATTTGTAACTCCGACTCTTGCCATTTCGGCTATGTGATATGTTTTTCCCTCCGTTGTCGGGTTTTGTCTTTCGTTTTGTATTTTGTCATGTCATGCATTTTCATATCATGTCATCATGTGCATTGCATTCGCATACGTGTTCGTCTCATGCATCCGAGCATTTTCCCCGTTGTCCGTTTTCCAATCTGGCGCTCCTATCTCCTCCGGTGCACCCTTCTAGTTTTCTTTCGTGTGCGTGTGTCAAACTTTCTCGGAATGGACCGAGGCTTGTTAAGTGGTGTTAATATACCACCCGGAGACTACCGGTCAAGTTTCGTTCCATTCGGAGGTCGTTTGGTACTCCATCGGTTAACCGGGCATCCGCAAAGTCCATTTGATTGTCCAGCAAAAACCCCCTCCAAAACCAGCCCAAAACCCACCAAACTCTCTTCCATGCTCTAGGTCGTTCGATCACGATCGTGTGGGCGAAAACCGCACCTCATTTGGAGCCTCCTAGCTCCCTCTACCTATTTATAAGTGGGCATCCCGAAAACGGATTCGCAGACGAACCCTAGATTTTTTCCCCTCCGCGCCGCCGGACGCGTCCGCTGTCGGCCGGACACGTCCGCCGCCGAATCCGACGAACCGCAGAGCGCCGCGTGGCGCGCATCCTCCGTCGCCGCCGCCGAGGCCCGCCGGCCCGCCGCCGGCCTGCGCGGCCCGCGCGCCCGGCTATCGCCCCGCGCCGCAGCCTCCCGCGACCGCCGGCCCGCCGCCGCGGCCGCCGCCCTCTGCCGCTGCTCGGCCATCGCCGCCGCCGCTCCTCCGGCGCTCGCCGCTCCCGCCGCCGCCGCGCTCCGACGCCGCCTCCGGCCGGCGCCCCTCCTCCCTCCGGCCGTCGCCCGCCGGCCTCCTCTTCCTCCCGTCGGCGAACACCACCGCAAGCCCGCGCCCGAGGCGGCCCCGATCCGATCTGGTCAACGGGAAATTTCATCAGCACCTTGCTCTGTTCCCGATGCGATAAGTCTGTGCATGTAGCTCCGATTCGCGCGTGTAATACGTCAAATTGTTCGTCTCGTGATGCTCTTCAATTTGTTAAATTGCACCATGTTCATTAGAGGTCATCTTGATGCCCAAATCTTCGTTGGAAAAAGGACTAGTTGCTGTTAATCTCTGGTTCTTAGCAGAACTTGGAGATTTGTCATTTTTGTATCATTTATTCTGTGCATCTTTTGAGCATGAGCTCTACATGTGTTTTGAAGTATGCCATGCCATCTTTCTAGTGGTGTAGTCCATGTATTTTTTGTGATCTCTGTGGTGACTAGCACAAGCATGCAAAGTAGGCCCCGTAATAATTCTGATTTCAGGGACTTAGTGATTTCTCCAAGTCTTTGTCTGCTGTAATTTTGTTGCCATGTACACTTGATGCTACAGAGAGATCCATGCATATTTTGGAGATGTTCCGTAAGGATGTTTTGTAGATATAGTTGTAATTGATCCATTACTGCAATTGTTTGCAATTTTAGAGTACCATAACATTACTCAATCTTGCTCTACTTTTGCTATAAAATATTTCTGGCAGATTCTTAACATGATATGCATTTTTGCCAAGCTTATTGTAGTTGATCCATACGTGCTATGCAATTGTTCTTGCCATGGATAGCTTCATAAACATGCCATCTTGCTGTGGGTATGCTTGGTTTGTCATGAATTGCTCTGTAGTGAGTGCATCAAGCTCACAAAGAGGCCTACATATTAATATTTCTGCCATGCTCTGTTTTCTGCTAAGTCTGAAACCTGATAACGAAACTTGCTATGTTAACATACTTGCCATCATATCTTCGGGTCCTTTTTGGCTTATGGTCAGTAAGGGACTTTTGTCATGTTCATTTAGTAGAACACTACCATGCCTTGTTTTGCTATGTTAAGTTCCTGTAGCATGTTGATTTCGTGCTCTGAATATTGCTACCTGATGCTGATTTCTGCCATGTCCAGTTTTTCACTAGGTCTGTGAACCTGTAATCTTTTGCACTTTTGCCATGCTTGTTTGAGCTTGATATGTTGTGAACTAGCTGTAGCTCAGTGTTCATCTTTTGTCAACCTTCTCATGTAGATTACTTCCATGTGCTTTGTTTCTATGTTGGGGTGCTGTAGCATTGTTGTTTGTTGCATTTTAAGTGCTATCATGCTGTTTATCGCAGATTAGTGTCATTCTTGTTTTGCTTGCCATTTGCAAACCGTGCATCCGATTCCGGTGATCTCTATATCGATTTCGACCGAAATCATCTCATCTTTCCAGTGGCATGCTTGGTTTGCCAAGTTACTGCCATGTTCATAATTTTCCTTCCGGAGCACGCATACGCATCGCATATCATATCTTGCATATCATACATGTTCTGCATCATGTTGCTCGCGCATTCCTCGTGATTGATTGTGGTTCCGTTTGCTTGTGTTCTTGTCTTGGGTAGAGCCGGGAGACGAGTTCATGAACGAGGAACCTGTCGAGTATGCTTACGAGGATCAAGATTTCGACCACTCTGAGAACCTTGCAGGCAAGATGACCACCCCTCGAAATCACTTCTATCTTTGCTATGCTAGTTGTTCGCTCTATTGCCATGCTCGCTACCTATCACTTGCTATATCATGTCTCCCATTTTAGCCATGTCAGCCCTAACCATCCTTTCCTACCAAACCGTTGTTTGGCTATGTTACCGCTTTTGCTCAGCCCTTATAGCGTTGCTAGTTGCAGGTGAAGTTGAAGTTTGTTCCATATCGGAACATGGAGATGTTGGGATATCACAATATCTCTTATTTAATTAATGCATCTATATATTTGGTAAAGGGTGGAAGGCTCGGCCTAATGCCTGGTGTTTTGTTCCACTCTTGCCGCCCTAGTTACTGTTATACCGGGATTATGTTCCTTGAGTTTGCGTTCCTTACGCGGTCGGGTGATTTATGGGACCCCCTTGACAGTTCGCCTTGAATAAAACTCCTCCAGCAAGGCCCAACCTTGGTTTTACCATTTGCTACCTAAGCCTTTTTCCCCCGGGTTTTCGCGAGCCCGAGGGTCATCTTATTTTAACCCCTCCCCCCCCGGGCCAGTGCTCCTTCGAGTGTTGGTCCGAACTGAGCAGACTGCGGGGCCCCCTCCTGGAAACTCAAGGTCTGGTTTACTCATATGATGTCTCATCCGGTGTGCCCTGAGAACGAGATATGTGCAGCTCCTATCGGGATTTGTCGGCACATTCGGGTGGCTTTGCTGGTCTTGTTTTACCATTGTCGAGATGTCTTGTAAACCGGGATTCCGAGACTGATCGGGTCTTTCCGGGAGAAGGTTTATCCTTCGTTGACCGTGAGAGCTTATGATGGGCTAAGTTGGGACACCCCTGCAGGGTATTATCTTTCGAAAGCCGTGCCCGCGGTTATGAGGCAGATGGGAATTTGTTAATGTCCGGTTGTAGATAACTTGTCACTTGACTCAATTAAAATACACCAAGTGCGTGTGTAACCGTGATGGTCTCTTCTCGGCGGAGTCCGGGAAGTGAACACGGTCTGTGTTATGGATGACGTAAGTAGGTGTTCAGGACCACTTCTTGATCATTGCTAGATGACGCCCGTTCCGTTGTTTCTCTTCTCGCTCTCATTTGCGCAAGTTAGCCACCATATATGCTTTTGCCGCTGCAGCTCCACCTCTTTGCACCTCTTTGTCCTATAAGCTTAAATAGTCTTGATCTCGCGGGTGTGAGATTGCTGAGCCCCCATGACTCACAGATTCTACCAAAACAGTTGCAGGTGCCGATGATGCCAATGCAGATGATGGCGTCGATCTCAAGTGGGAGTTCGACGAGGAACGTGGTCGTTACTATGTGTCTTTTCCTGATGATCAGTAGTGGAGCCCAGTTGGGACGATCGGGGATCTAGCATTTGGGGTTGTCTTATTTTCATCTGGATTTTGACCGTAGTCGGTCTATATGATTGTATTTTGGATGATGTATGAATAATATTTATGTATTGTGTGAAGTGGCGATTGTAAGCCAACTCTTTATCCCATTCTTGTTCATTACATGGGATTGTGTGAAGATGACCCTTCTTGCGACAAAACCACTATGCGGTTATGCCTCTAAGTCGTGCCTCAACACGTGGGAGATATAGCCGCATCGTGGGCGTTAGAAGTTGGTAATCAGAGCCATCCCCGACTTAGGAGCCCCCTGCTTGATCGAATCGCTGGCGTTGTTGAGTCTAGAAAAAAAATGTTTTGAGTCTTAGGATTATATATATCGGAGAGTAGGATTCTTTTTACTCCTCAGTCTCTTCGTCGCTCTGGTGAGGTCTCCTGACGTAGAAGTTTTGACTACTCTCTCCTCAAATTTCACTAAAAAATATTTTAGGATCACGCGGGTATCTTGGAATCGTTCCGATGGATTTGTGACGAGAACATTGTTCTTGGTGCCTGTAATTGCTTTACTTTATCACTA
The DNA here is from genome assembly GCF_002575655.3 of Aegilops tauschii subsp. strangulata. NCBI lineage: Eukaryota > Viridiplantae > Streptophyta > Magnoliopsida > Poales > Poaceae > Aegilops > Aegilops tauschii. The sequence goes on from NC_053038.3 coordinate 435,438,736, forward strand.
AACGGTAGCGATAGTCGTAGAAGCAATAGTTGGCGAGACGACAACGATGCTACGATGGAGATCAAGATGTCGTGCCGGTGACAATGGTGATCATGATAGTGCTTTGGAGATGGAGAACACAGGCACAAGATGATGATGGCCATATCATATCACTTATATTGATTGCATGTGATGTTTATCCTTTATGCATCTCATTTTGCTTAGATCGACGGTAGCATTATAAGATGATCTCTCACTAAATTTCAAGGTATAAGTGTTCTCCCTGAGTATGCACCGTTGCGAAAGTTTGTCGTGCCGAGACACCACGTGATGATCGGGTGTGATAAGCTCTACATTCACATACAACGGGTGCAAGCCAGTTTTGCATACTCAGAATACTCAGGTTAAACTTGTCGAGCCTAGCATATGCAGATATGGCCTCGGAACAGTGGAGACCAAAAGGTCGAGCATGAATCATATAGTAGATATGATCAAAATAGTGATGTTCACCATTGAAAACTACTCCATCTCACATGATGATCGGACATGGTTTAGTTAATATGGATCACGTGATCACTTAGATGATTAGAGGGATGTCTATCTAAGTGGGAGTTCTTAAGTAATATGATTAATTGAACTATAATTTATCATGAACTTAGTACCTGATAGTACTTTGCATGTCTATGTTGTTTGTAGATAGATGGCCCGTGATGTTGTTCCGTTGAATTTTAATGCGTTCCTTGAGAAAGCAAAGTTGAAAGATGATGGTAGCAATTACACGAACTGGGTCCGTAACTTGAGGATTATCCTCATTGCTTCACAGAAGAATTATGTCCTGGAAGCACCGCTAGGTGCCAAACCCGCTACAGGAGCAATGCCAGATGTTATGAACGTCCGGCGGAGCAAAGCTGATGACTACTCGACAGTTCAGTGTGCCATGCTTTATGGCTTAGAACCGGGACTTCAACGGCGTTTTGAACGTCATGGAGCATATGAGATGTTCCAGGAGTTGAAGTTAATATTTCAAGCAAATGCCCGGATTGAGAGATATGAAGTCTCCAATAAGTTCTATAGCTGTAAGATGGAGGAGAATAGTTCTGTCAGTGAGCATATACTCAAAATGTCTGGGTATAACAATCACTTGATTCAAATGGGAGTTAATCTTCCGGATGATAGTGTCATTGACATAATTCTTCAATCACTGCCACCAAGCTACAAGAGCTTCGTGATAAACTATAATATGCAAGGGATGGATAAGACAATACCCGAGCTCTTCGCGATGCTAAAGGCTGCGGAGGTAGAAATCAAGAAGGAGCATCAAGTGTTGATGGTCAACAAGACCACCAGTTTCAAGAAAAAGGGTAAAGGGAAGAAGGGGAACTTCAAGAAGAACGGCAAGCAAGTTGCTGCTCAAGTGAAGAAGCCAAAGTCTGGACCTAAGCCTGAAACTAAGTCTTCTACTGCAAAGGGACTGGTCACTGGAAGCGGAACTGCCCCAAGTATTTGAAGGATAAGAAGGATGGCAAGGTGAACAAAGTTATATCTGATATACATGTTATTGATGTGTACCTTACTAATGCTCGCAGTAGCACCTGGGTATTTGATACTGGTTCTGTTGCTAATATTTGCAACTCGAAAGAGGGACTACGGATTAAGCAAAGATTGGCTAAGGACGAGGTGACGATGCGCGTGGGAAATGGTTCCAAAGTCGATGTGGTCGCGGTCGGCACGCTACCTGTACGTCTACCTTCAGGATTAGTTTTAGACCTGAATAATTGTTATTTGGTGCCAGCGTTGAGCATGAACTTTATATCTGGATCTTGTTTGATGCGAGATGGTTATTCATTTAATCTGAGAATAATGGTTGTTCTATTTATATGAGTAATATCTTTCATGGTCATGCACCCTTGAAGAGTGGTCTATTTTTGATGAATCTCGATACTAGTGATACACATATTCATAATATTGAAGATAAAAGATGCAGAGTTGATAATGATAATGCAACTTATTTGTGGCACTGCCGTTTAGGTCATATTGGTGTAAAGCGCATGAAGAAACTCCATTCTGATGGACTTTTGGAATCACTTGATTATGAATCACTTGGTACTTGCGAACCATGCCTCATGGGCAAGATGACTAAAACACCGTTCTATGGAACTATGGAGCGAGCAACAGATTTGTTGAAAATCATACATACTGATGTATGTGCTCCGATGAATGTTGAGGCTCGCGGCGGGTATCGTTATTTTCTCACCTTCATAGATGATTTAAGCAGATATGGGTATATCTACTTAATGAAACATAAGACTGAAACATTTGAAAAGTTCAAAGAATTTCAGAGTGAAGTGGAAAATCATCGTAACAAGAAAATAAAGTTTCTGCGATCTGATCGTGGAGGAGAATATTTGAGTTACGAGTTTGGTCTTCATTTGAAACAATGCGGAATAGTTTCGCAACTCACGCCACCCGGAACACCACAGCGTAATGGTGTGTCCGAACGTCATAATCGTACTTTACTAGATATGGTGCGATCTATGATGTCTCTTATTGATTTACCGCTATCGTTTTGGGGTTATGCTTTAGAGACGGCTGCATTCATGTTAAATAGGGCACCATCTAAATCCGTTGAGACGACGCCTTATGAACTGTGGTTCGGCAAGAAACAAAAGTTGTCGTTTCTTAAAATTTTGGGGCTGCGATGCTTATGTGAAAAAGCTTCAACCTGATAAGCTCAAACCCAAATCGGAGAAATGTGTCCTCATAGGATACCCAAAGGAGACAGTTGGGTACACCTTCTATCACAGATCCGAAGGCAAGACATTCGTTGCTAAGAATAGATCATTTCTAGAGAAGGAGTTTCTCTCAAAGAAGTGAGTGGGAGGAAAGTAGAACTTGATGAGGTAACTGTACCTGCTCCCTTATTGGAAAGTAGTTCATCACAGAAATCTGTTCCTGTGACTTCTACACCAATTAGTGAGGAAGCTAATGATGATGATCATGTAACTTCAGATCAAGTTACTACCGAACCTCGTAGGTCAACCAGAGTAAGATCCGCACCAGAGTGGTACGGTAATCCTGTTTTGGAGGTCATGTTACTTGACCATGACGAACCTACGAACTATGAGGAAGCGATGATGAGCCCAGATTCTGCAAAATGGCTTGAGCCATGAAACCTGAGATAGGATCCATGTATGAGAACAAAGTGTGGACTTTGGTTGCCCGATGATCGGCAAGCCATCGAGAATAAATGGATCTTCAAGAAGAAGATAGACGCTGACGGTAATGTTACTGTCTACAATGCTCGACTTGTTGCGAAAGGTTTTCGACAATTTCAAGGAGTTGACTACGATGAGACTTTCTCACCCGTAGCGATGCTTAAGTCTGTCTGAATCATGTTAGCAATTGCCGCATTTTATGATTATGAAATTTGGCAAGTGGATGTAAAGACTGCATTCCTGAATGGATTTCTGGAATAAGAGTTGTATATGATGCAACCCGAAAGTTTTATCGATCCAAAGGATGCTAACAAAGTGTGCAAGCTCCAGCGATCCATCTATGGACTGGTGCAAGCATCTCGGAGTTGGAATAAACGTTTTGATAGTGTGATCAAAGCATATGGTTTTATACAGACTTTTGGAGAAGCCTGTATTTACAAGAAAGTGAGTGGGAGCTCTGTAGCATTTCTAATATTATATGTGGATGACATATTATTGATTGGAAATGATATAGAATTTCTGGATAGCATAAAAGGATACTTGAATAAGACTTTTTCAATGAAAGACCTCGGTGAAGCGGCTTATATATTGGGCATTAAGATCTATAGAGATAGATCGAGACGCCTAATTGGACTTTCACAAAGCATATACCTTGATAAAGTTCTAAAGAAGTTCAAAATGGATCAAGCAAAGAAAGGGTTCTTGCTTATGTTACAAGGTGTGAAGTTGAGTCAGACTCAATGCCCGACCACTGCAGAAGATAGAGAGAAATGAAAGATGTTCCCTATGCTTCAGCCATAGGCTCTATCATGTATGCAATGCTGTGTACCAGACCTGATGTGTGCCTTGCTATTAGCTTAGCAGGGAGGTACCAAAGTAATCTAGGAGTGGATCACTAGACAGCGGTCAAGAACATCCTGAAATACCTTAAAAGGACTAAGGATATGTTTCTCGTTTATGGAGGTGACAAAGAGCTCGTCGTGAATGGTTACACCGATGCAAGATTTGACACTGATCTGGATGACTCTAAGTCTCAAACCGGATACGTATTTATATTGAACGGTGGAGCTGTCAGTTGGTGCAGTTCTAAGCAAAGCGTCGTGGCGGGATCTACGTGTGAAGCGGAGTACATAGCTGCTTCAGAAGCAGCAAATGAATGAGTCTGGATGAAGGAGTTCATATCTGATATAGGTGTCATACCTAGTGCATCGGGTCCAATGAAAATCTATTGTGACAATACTGGTGCAATTGCCTTGGCAAAGGAATCCAAATTTCACAAGAGAACCAAGCACATCAAGAGACGCTTCAATTCCATCCGCGACCAAGTCAAGGAGGGAGACATAGAGATTTGCAAGATACATATGGAACTGAATGTTGTAGACCCATTGACTAAGCCTCTCTCACGAGCAAAACAGGATCAGCACCAAGACTCTATGGGTGTTAGAATCATTACTATGTAATCTAGATTATTGACTCTAGTGCAAGTGGGAGACTGAGGGAAATATGCCCTAGAGGCAATAATAAAGTTGTTATTTATATTTCCTTATATCATGATAAATGTTTATTATTCATGCTAGAATTGTATTAACCGGAAACTTAGTACATGTGTGAATATATAGACAAACTAAGTGTCACTAGTATGCCTCTTCTTGACTAGCTCGTTGAATCAAAGATGGTTAAGTTTCCTAGCCATAGACATGAGTTGTCATTTGATTAACGGGATCACATCATTAGAGAATGATGTGATTGACTTGACCCATTCCATTAGCTTAGCATTTGATCGTTTAGTATATTGCTATTGCTTTCTTCATGACTTATACATGTTCCTATGACTATGAGATTATGCAACTCCCGAATACCAGAGGAACACTTTGTGTGCTACCAAACGTCACAACGTAACTGGGTGATTATATAGGTGCTCTACAGGTGTCTCCGAAGGTACTTGTTGGGTTGGCATAGATCGAGATTAGGATTTGTCACTCCGATTGTCGGAGAGGTATCTCTTGGCCCTCTCGGTAATACACATCACTATAATCCTTGCAAGCAATGCAACTAATGAGTTAGTTGCGGGATGATGTATTACAGAACGAGTAAAGAGACTTGCCGGTAACGAGATTGAACTAGGTATTGAGATATCGACGATCGAATCTTGGGCAAGTGACATATCGATGACAAAGGGAACAACGTATGTTGTTATGCGGTTTGACCGATAAAGATCTACGTAGAATATGTAGGAGCCAATATGAGCATCCAGGTTCCGCTATTGGTTATTGACTGGAGACGTGTCTCGGTCATTTCTACATAGTGTTCGGTGACAATCGGTATTATGAGTTTTTGTGTTTTGATGCACCGAAGGTAGTTCGGAGTCCCGAAGATGATCACGGACATGACGAGGAGTCTCGAAATGGTCGAGATGTAAATATCGATATATTGGACGACTATGTTTGGACATCGGAAGTGTTTCGGGAGGTTTCGGATATATACCGGAGTACTAGGGGTTATCGGAACCCCCCGGGGAGTATATTGGGCCTAATGGGCCTTAGTGAGAGCAGAGGAGGGGCGGCCAGGGCGGCCGCGTGCCCCCTCCCCCTCTAGTCTGAATTGGACAAAGAGGGGGGGCGGCGCCCCCCTTTCCTTCTCTCCCTCTCTCCCTTCCTTCCCCTCTCCTACTCCTTGTCGGAGTAAATGGCCACGGGTAGCCATACCGACTACCCCTGGTTCTTCAGAAAAATTATCAGGCCTTTGGGCCTTCAAGCACTCCAAGCATTTGGGCCGCCTTCCCTGGCCGGCTACCTCTGAAGCCGACTCCCGGAAGGCAACCCAGCCTCAAACAACCCCTCCCTAGGACGACTACGGGGTGGCCGAGTCCATGAAGCCGGCCAAGAAGCACGCCGACTTCTAGGAGCCGGCCGAGATCACAACCACCAAAGCTGTTCCCACATAACGGCGACAAGACGGGGAGTGGCCACAGTGCGGCCCAGTATCCCCGAAGCCCGAGGCGGGCATGGCTACAGGAGGCCGTACGGGACGACCGTCTCCCGTGCAGCTTGGCACTGTAGCCATGCTAGCCTCGACGTCATCCACGACAGTCTCCCGTACGGCCCGCGGGCGGCGGGCCCCTTCAGCCAGAGAGAGGCGTGAAGGCGGCCCAGCCTTTCCCAGTCGGCCAAGAGCGTAGCCGGCCTCCAGAAGCCGGCTACTCCCTTCCTCGAAGCAGCAGCCCCATTAAGGAGACAAGACGAGGTAAGGCTACAGTGAGAGCCCCCGAGGCGACCCACTGTAGCCACGCTTACCTCGACAAAGCCCTCGTCATCAGAGGCGAGGCTACAGTAAGCAGCCGCCGACACGACCCTAGGCGGTGGGGCCGGCCTGTCGACCAAGGAGCCGGCAGCCGGCGGGACCCACCAGCCGGCGGGACCCAATTGCTGGCGGAGAAGCCGGCAAGCGTAGACAGTGACGGCTGGGACCAGGTCCCAGTCGGATTACCATTGTACCCCCGGGGGGTAGGCCTATATAAACCCCCCGGAGCACCCATGCAAAGGGTTGGCCGCTGAGCATAGTTGGCTTCCAAGCATAGCACACACACCATAGATAGAGGGAAGCAAGAGCTAGCCTTGTTCTTCTCCCTTGATCCCAAACAGCTCTAGGAGCGATTGTAGCTACCTTTCCTGATCTAGTGATCATGCGGAGACCCCGCAGAGCAGGACTAGGGGTGTTATCTCCTCGGAGAGCCCCAAACCTGGGTAAGATCCGCCGGCGTGCATGTCTTCGCCTCATCCCGTTTCCAGGCACCGGCGACGTTCTATTGGCTCCCACACAGATAAGCCATCCGTTGGCATATGTCGCACCAACCACCCAACATTTGGCGCCCACCGTGGGGCCAGGTGCACCGTCGTCCGGAGACCTGTTATGGACGGGAACCCTCTTCCTCCCCCGCGAGGGCAGCCAGCCTGCTGCGCCCGATGGCGTTTGCCTCGACGCGCTGCAAGGCGTCGACGATGCCTGCGCAGCGAGCCGCCTCGCCGATCTGCTCGGCGAGACTCGCCTCTCCGACGAGCCTGCGTCCGACGCAGGCACCGACTACCCTGAGAGCCGCCTCGTCAGCCTCCTCGACCAGCTTCACGTCTCCAGCGAGCCTGCTGCAGACATGGAGTCGGTCGGCTCCACCGACCCGATGCTCATCGACTCCGACACAGCATCGCTCGACGCCTACCCCTCCGACGTGGTGGTCTTCGACGACCCCCTCCCTCGAGCTGACAGCGGCAGCAGCGCTGTCACCGAAGTGCTGGTCATCAGCCACGTCGCCAACTCGGGCGAGAATGCCCACGACGCCCTGCAAGCGGCAATGCACGACATCTCCGTCCCCATCCCGGCCGACGCCGATGCCGAAACCTTGGAGGCACGCCGCCTTGCCCTCATCGCGGAGGGCCAGAAGATAGCCTCGATGAGACGCCTCACCGAGGCCCACCAGCGCGAAGTCGACCGCGCCGCCTTCGGCACGGCGCCGCCTAGCGGCCCGAGCCGAGCCAGCTTCGTCCAGAAGCGCGGCGCAGCCGTTGCTAGCATGCTGGGCGCAGATCGCCCCGTCTACGCCACCCCGCTCGAGAATTTGCGAGCCGCTCAGGCGGCTGCAGAGGAGCTCAATGGGCTGGGAGCCGACGAGCTCCCCTACATGACAAGACGGATCCAGCAGCTGATCGACGCGGCTGCAGAACGGCACGAAGCTGGCGCCCGTGCTGATAGTCATCCCCCGCGCCGGGAGCACGCCGCGACGTCCCGCTCGCCGACTGCGAGCGGCGCGCGCCAGAAGAAAGACACGGAGCCGGCTGCCAGCCGCAGCCGGACTCGCATCACCATCGAGCGCGACGCGGATGGCCGCCCTCGAGCTGTAGAGCACCAAGGAAATCTGCCTCCTCCCCCGCCTCGAAGAGAAAGACGCCTCACTCCGCTGCCTATCACACACCCGACTCTTGGCGACCGACTCGGCCGCCGGGAAGGAGTCGGTGAGAACGACGCCCGCCACAGGATCGACCGCCTTGCTCGATCCTTGGCGTTAGAAGAAGAAGACGATGTCGGCCCGCCATGCTTTGGCCCCCGCATCCGCGACGAGCCCTTCCCCAAAGGGTTCTCGCTCCCCAGAGACACGCCCAAGTACAACGGCTCGGTGAAGCCGGAAGACTGGCTCATCGACTACTCCACGGCCGTCACCATCGCCAACGGCAATCGGCGCGTCGCCGTGAAGTACGTCCCCCTGATGCTGCAAGGCACGGCGCGCACATGGCTCAACAGCCTCAAGCCCTACAACATCAACAGTTGGCTGGACTTCACCGAAGTCTTTGTCCGCAACTTCACCAGCACCTACAAGCGGCCTCCCAAGCCTCGCCAGCTCTCCCTCTGCGTCCAGGGGCCCAACGAGCCGACCCGCGACAACCTCACGCGATGGGCCGAGCTCCGTAACTCCTGCGAGGGAATGCACGAGGTCCAGGCCATCGAGTACTTCACCGCCGGGTGCCGAGAGGGCACCCTCCTCAAGCACCGACTCCTCTGCGACGAGCCGGCTACCCTCGATGAGTTGCTGGTCATCGCCGACAAATACGCCACTGCCGACTCCTCAATGAAGACCGAGCTCCGAGTGGACGCCTCGGGGAAAGTAATTGCTCCGGCTCCCAAGACGCCGGCTGGCGACCCTAATCGGCGCCCCTACCAGAACGACCACAAGCGCAAGGGCCCCATGCCGACTACCTCCAGTCGGCAGGTGGCCACAGTTGAAGACGAGCAGCCTGAAGAACGGCCCGCTCCCAAAAAGAAGGGTGGAAGGCCGGCTTGGCAGTCGTCTTTCTCCTACGAACAAGCACTCGACGCCCCCTGCAAGTTCCACAGCGGCGCGAAGCCGTCTAATCACATAACCCGGAAATGCCACTGGCTCACCCGCATCACCAAGGGCGAAGGGATGTTGCCGCCTCCGCCTCCCGGCCCGCCGCCTCCAGCCCCCCAGCAGCCGGCGGCTCGGCCGGCAGTCGGCGCCATCCAAGACGAATTTCCCGAAGAGCACGCCGCCTACGTCGACTTCACCAGTCAAGCCGACGACAAGCGCAGTCAGCGCAGACAGCATCAAGAAGTTAACGCAATCGCCCCTAGCACCGCCGAGTTCATGCACTGGTCAGAAAAGCCAATCAGCTGGAGCTAGGCCGACCACCCAGAGGTGATGCCTTCGCCTGGCTCCTATGCAATGGTCTTGGACGTCACCCTCGCGACGGAGAGGCGAGCTGCCAGATTTTCCCGCGTCCTGATAGACGGCGGAAGCAGTATCAACATACTGTACCGCGACACCATGGAGAAGCTGAACATCAAAGCGAAGCAGCTCATGCCGAGCCGCACCGTCTTCCATGGTATCGTACCCGGCCTGTCTTGCTCTCCAATCGGCAAGATCAAAATGGATGTTCTCTTCGGAGACAAAGATCATTTTCGCCGGGAAGCAATATGGTTCGAGGTAGTGGATTTGGAGAGCCCCTATCATGCACTGCTTGGCCGACCTGCTTTGGCCAAGTTCATGGCTGTGCCCCACTACGCCTACCTGAAGATGAAGATGCCGAGCTCGAAGGGGATTGTCACGGTAGCCGGCGACTACAAGAAGTCCATCGAGTGCGCCATGGCCAGTAGCCGGCTGGCCGAGTCCCTCGTGGTGGCAGAAGAAAAGAAGATGTTGGAGCGGGTTGTGGCCATGGCCGGCAAGCAGCCGGCCTTGTCCCCCAACCCCAAGGATTGTGATGTGCAGGGCTCCTTCCAGCCTGCCAAAGAGACGAAGAAGATACCTCTGGACCCGGAGAACCCGGAGAGGTTCGCTGTGATTGGGGCGAACTTGGTCAGTAAATAGGAAGGCGAGCTCGTCGACTTCCTCCGTGAGAATCGAGACATCTTTGCATGGTCCCCAAAGGACATGCCGGGTGTCCCGAAGGATTTCGCCGAGCAAAAATTACATGTCCGAGCTGATGCGAAGCCCGTCAAGCAGCCCCTCCGCCGACTGTCAGAAGAGAAGCGAAGAATTGTGGGAGAAGAAATAGCCTGGCTCCTTGCCGCCGGCTTTGTCATGGAAGTGTTCTTTCCAGAGTGGCTTGCCAACCCAGCTCTGGTTCTGAAGAAGAATAACAAGTGGCGTATGTGTATAGACTACACCAGTCTGAACAAGGCCTGCCCAAAGGATCCGTTTGCCCTGCCACGGATTGACCAAGTGATAGACTCCACAGCCGGATGCGAGCTGTTAAGTTTTTTGGATGCATACTCAGGGTATCATCAGATCAAGTTGGACCCGGCTGACCGCCTGAAGACTGCCTTCATCACACCCTTTGGAGCTTTCTACTACCTGACAATGACATTCGGCTTGAGAAATGTCGGTGCCACTTTTCAGCGTTGCATGCAGAAATGTCTCTTGAAACAACTCGGCAGAAATGCCCACGTCTATGTAGACGACATTGTGGTGAAGACAGAGAAGCGCGGTACCCTGCTGGAAGACCTGAAAGAAACATTCGCCAACTTGCGCCGATTCCAGATCAAGCTCAATCCCGAGAAGTGCGTGTTCGGAGTGCCAGCCGGCCAGCTGCTAGGCTTCCTGGTCTCCGAACGCGGCATCGAGTGCAACCCCGTCAAGATCAAGGCCATCGAGAGGATGGAGATTCCCACCAAGCTACGAGATGTGCAGAAGTTCACTGGCTGCTTAGCCTCCCTGAATCGTTTTATCAGCCGACTAGGAGAAAAGGCTCTCCCCTTGTACCGACTCATGAAGAAGTCCACTCACTTCGAGTGGAACGATCAAGCCGACCAAGCCTTCCATGAGTTGAAGAAAATGCTGACCACTCCGCCTGTCCTGGCTGCGCCGACTGAGAAGGAGCCCATGCTCCTCTACATCGCCGCGACTAGCCGAGTCGCCAGCACTGTTGTTGTGGACCAGCGCCCGGAGGAAGGCCGAGCCCAGCTAGTCCAGAGGCCGGTCTACTATCTCAGCGAAGTACTATCCAGCTCAAAGCAAAACTACCCGCACTACCAAAAGATGTGCTATGGGGTGTACTTCGCTGCCAAGAAACTGAAGCCCTACTTCCAAGAGCACCCCATCACGGTCGTGTGCACTGCCCCGCTTGCCGAGATCATAGGCAGCCGGGATGCATCCGGCCGGGTGGCCAAATGGGCCATCGCATTGGCGCCCTACACGATCTTCTACCAACCCCGCACCGCCATCAAGTCGCAAGCATTGGCCGACTTCCTCGTCGACTGGGCCGAGACCCAGTACTTACCGCCGGCTCCCGACTCTACCCATTGGCGGATGCACTTTGACGGGTCCAAGATGCGCACCGGCTTGGGAGCCGGCATCGTCCTCACCTCTCCCAAAGGCGACAAGCTCAAGTACACGCTGCAGATCCACTTCGCCGCCTCCAACAACGTCGCCGAGTACGAGGCGCTCGTACACGGGCTCCGGCTAGCCAAAGAGCTTCGTATACGCCAGATCCTGTGCTACGGCGACTCAGACTTGGTGGTCCAGCAATCATCTGGCGACTGGGACGCCAAGAACGCGAACATGGCGAACTATCGTTTCCTCGTCCAGCAGATAAGCGGATACTTCGAAGGGTGCGAGTTCCTTCACGTACCAAGGGCCGACAACGACCAAGCAGATGCCCTAGCACGGATCGGCTCCACCCGACAAGCCATACCGACTGACGTCTCCCTCCAGCGCCTCCTCAAGCCGTCCATCAAGTCGTCTCCAGAGTCGGATTCCATCTTCGTACCGCCTGCGCCAGATACAGCCGGATCCGACTGGAGAAATCCCGCAGGCGGCACGGGGACTTCGACAACTGGCCCGGGGACTGCCGTAGTGGCACCCGGCCCGGGGACTTCAGAACCCGGCCCGGGGACTGCAACGACACAAGAAGCGTTGGCCGACTCCAATTCAACGCCACCCAACCCACCCACCCGAGTCATGGTGGCCACATTAACAGAAGAAGAAGTCACAGCTCCCTCATGGGCCCAGCCCATCCTCAAGTTCCTAGTCAGCAGAGAGCTGCCGGCTAATGAAATCTCAGCAAGACTAGTGCAACGACGAGCCGCAGCATACACAATAATCAACAGAGAGCTTGTGAAGCGCAGCGTCACTGGAGTCTTCCAGCGTTGCGTCGAGCCAGAAAAAGGAGTGGCAATCCTCAAAGACATCCACCAAGGCGAGTGCGGCCACCACGCAGCCTCAAGATCCCTTGTGGCCAAGGCTTTCCGCCATGGTTTCTTCTGGCCGACTGCCTTGGAGGATGCTAAAGAAATACTCAAGAGCTGCAGAGGATGTCAAGTTTTTAGTTCCAAGCAACACCTGCCGGCTTCTGCCCTCAAGACCATTCCCCTTACTTGGCCTTTTGCCGTCTGGGGACTGGACATGGTGGGTCCCTTCAAGACAGCCCGCGGCGGCCTGACACATCTACTTGTTGCTGTGGACAAGTTCACAAAGTGGATCGAAGCAAAGCCAATCATGAAACTCAATGGGCCGACTGCCGTAACATTCATCACCGACATCACCACTCGGTACGGCGTGCCGCACAGCATCATCACCGACAACGGCACGAACTTCGCCAAAGGAGCACTGGCACGTTTCTGCGCGACGCAGGGCATCCGACTGGACTTAGCGTCCGTTGCCCACCCGCAGTCAAACGGCCAGGTCGAGCGAGCAAATGGACTCATCCTCTCCAGCACCAAGCCCCGACTGGTTGTACCACTGGAGCGATCGGCCGGCTGCTGGCTCGAAGAGCTGCTGGCTGTCCTCTGGAGCCTGCGCACTACACCCAACAAGTCAACCGGCTTCACTCCCTTCTTCCTCGTGTACGGTGCCGAGGCTGTCATCCCAACAGACATCGAGTTCGACTCGCCTCGGATCACCATGTACACGGAGGAGGAGGCCAAAGAAGCAAGAGAAGACGGCGTGGACCTACTGGAGGAAGGCCGGCTGCTGGCACTCCGCCGGTCCGCCATCTACCAGCAAGGCCTGCGCCGCTACTACAACCGCAAGGTCAAGCCAAGATCCTTCCAAGAGGGCGACCTTGTGCTCCGGCTGATCCAGCGAACAGCCGGCCAGCACAAGCTCTCGGCCCCTTGGGAAGGCCCCTTCGTCGTCAGCAAGGCACTCGGCAACGACTCCTACTACTTGATCAACGCGCAAAAACCAAGAGCACGCAAGAGAGACGACTCCGGCAAGGAGTCGGAGCGACCATGGAACGCAAACCTCCTAAGACGATTTTACAGCTGAAAAGCAGTATGTATCACGCTCCCCTTTTGTATTAAGTACAAACCAACAGGCCCCCCGAACAGTACTCGGGGACTGCCGTTTATTTATCTATGAATGACGAGTGTCATATCCATGAATGTATTATTACATTTTGAATTTTTGTCCGGCACCGGGTTCGACTAGTCGGCCCGGGGACTGGCCGCCTTGAGCTATATCGGAAGTTTTTCCTAAAAGTCAGAAAAGTAGTGCGCCGGCTCCCGAGTCCTCTCTTGTTGAAAGTCGCAGCTCAAAGAACTGACTGTCCGACTAGCAAGAGGAAAGACAGAAAGGACGCCCACACGAAAAACGGCTAAGGAACAACGAACCTATATAGCAAAGAGACGGCCTCCAAACATGCCTGCCGGCTACCAGAGCAGCCGGCTGACCGGCTACCTAAAACTTAGCTTTAGTCCAGCAGAGCTAAAGTACTTCCCCCTCCCCAATCGGCCAGGCACTCCCCCGGCTACAGATTGCAGAGCAACTGTTTGACTGGGGAGGCGGCAACCAAGGGAGGGCGGCAAAGGAAAAAGCAGAAGGACAAAAAGCAAAAAGTACAAGGAAAGGCCAAATGCATGCATAAGTTATATATACATAAAGCCGCCAACAGGCCGGCAACAGACATAAGTTCGAATACACCCAGTGGGTGGAATTGTGCGAATTTAACCAAACATTGTTCTAAAGAGTAACAAGACAGGAAAAGCAAAAGACGGCAGACTAGGGCGCGACATGGAGGCCGAGCTGGTCGGTGAAGGCGGCCTCGCCGGCTGAAGGAGTGGCCGACTAGCGGGCCCCGGCTTGACCACCACCTGCGGCAGGAGGCGTGGAGGCGCGCGACGTAGTGCTGGAGGCGCGGTCAGGCTGAGGCTGGCCGGCTACTCCACCAGCCGGCTCGGCGTCTTCACCCTCCTCCTCCTCCTCTTCGCCCACATCGCTGGAGTCGATCTCCTCCGCCGAGTCCTCACCGTACGCCGGGTCCAGCCCGAACCACTCTTCCGGCTGGGCGACTCCATTGTTGTCCACCTCGGGGGCGAAGACGCTGGTGTCGGTGTAGTCGGCGATCGCCGAAGCCCACCGAATGATGGCCGGCGGCGCCGGCTCCAGCTCCGTGTCGGCTTGCTGCCGCCAGGTAGCCAGCTGGTCCAGGCTCAGGGTGGGATACCAAGCCTTGACGAACTCCAGCGCCCGCCTGGCGCCGGAGCGAGCCGCCGAGGCCTTCCAAGCCTCGAAGCGGCCGACTGCCACCTCCAGCCAGTCGGCAGTCCGACTGGGGGTGCGAGGGACCACTTGGCCGGGCCAGAGGGCGGCCAAGACCTGCGCCCCGGCACGCTGAAGCCGGCGAAGCAGCCGGTGAGCCGGCTGGATGCGAGCCTGGATCGCCAGGAGCTGTTCCTCCAGCGAGCGCCCGGCGGTTGGCGAGATCTCAAAGCCGGCCTGCCTTCGCGCTTGGCGACGGGCCTCGATGGCCTGGTTGGTGGCAGTCGAATAGCCAGGGAAATACTCTGCGCGAAGAAGAAGAAAGGAAGAAAAGAACACCAAAATCAGAAAACAAGCCAAAGTGGCAGATGGCAAGAAAGGACGGAGAGGTAGGCGGCTTACCGTCAACCAGATCTTCGATCTGGCCGTAGCCAGAGACCAGAGTCTGCCTGGCCTCAGCCCAGCCAGCCGCCTCCGTCTCGAACTCGGCCTGGAGAGTGGCTTCACGATCCTGCACAGCCTTCAGCGCCGCCTTGTGGCCTTCCTCCTGGTCGGCCAGCTTCTTGACCAGGCGGTCGCGCTCCTGCACCAAGGGGGCGAGCTCGACATCCTTGGCACGAAGAGCAGTCTGGGACTCCCCCAGCTGTGCCCTCAGACTGGCGTTGGCCGCTGCAAAGTCGGAAGAAGAAGAAGAACAATAAGAAATCGTCATGGAAGATCCGACCCGACTGCTCAGCAGTCGGCCCGAATCTCGGGGACTACACCCAGTGGGTGCGCTGACGCGCCCCCACATGAGATAAAGATCAAGTCACGTACCTCGGCTCTCAGTAAGGTCGGCGGTCTTCTGAGTCAGCTCCCGAGCCTGGGAGTTGAAGGCGGCCGCTCGAAGGTTGTGGTAGTCCTGCAAGATGGACAGAAGACCGAAGTGAGAACAAAAACAGCAAAGGCAAATCCTCCAAGAAGTTCCAAGACGCCTGCTCAGCAGCCGACTCGGAACTCGGGGACTACACCCAGTGGGTGCGCTGACGCGCCCCCACGGAAGAAATGAAGATCAAGAAGAGAAATCAAGATCAAGAAGAGAAATGAAGATCAAGAAGAAGCAAGATGGGAATACTAACCCGGATGGCCGCCCGCGTTGCGAGGAACTCGTCGGTGAACTGCCTCAGCGCCGCGGCTTGGTTTTGGAGCCGGGTCCGGACGTCTTGTGCAGCAACGTTCACTACGGCTGTCCCTCCACCTGGCGTCCACCCCGAGGTAGCGCTGGCCGCCTCCGCGTCTCGGGCCGACAAGCTGGAGCCCACGGCCGGCTGTGGCTCCGACGCGGCCTTCTGTGGCTCCGACGCGGCCTTCCCCGCGCGCCGGCTCGGCGGCACCCGGACCGCCACCTCAGCCCTCGCGGCCGGCTCGCCCTCCGCCGGCTGTGCAGGCGGCGGATCAGGCCGGCCGCCTTGGGCCGCCCCAGTTGGCGGGGCCGGCTCCGGCGCCTTCTCCAAGATGATGACGTCATCGCCGCTTCCCCCAGCCCTGGCTGGTTGCCGCTGGCTCCCCCTGGCGAGGGCTCCATATCCCCAGGAGCCATGACGCGCAGCGGGGTGACCATCAAAACCTCCCCCGCCGCCGCCGCGGCCTCAGCCTCTGCCTGGGCCCTGGCTGCGGCCTCGGCGAGTGCCTTCGCCGCCTCCTCCTCCCGCGCCGCCTGGGCGGCGGCCGCCTTCCGTGCCTCCGCCTCCCGTGCCTCCTGCGCCTCCCGCGCGTTCCTTTTCGTCGCCTCCTGGAGGTCAGCGCGGGGGTCCACGCGGCGGGTGGTGCTCCCAGAGCCCCTTGGCGACTCGACGACGGAGCCGGCAGCCGCCCGCTCAAGTGACAACGGAGCTCTGATCGTTGAAGAAAAAGACGAGAGTTCAAGAACCACCAAAGAAAGAAAGAGAGTACACAAAGAAAGCGAACTTACGCCGACATGGTCTGTGGTTGCTTCACCACCTTGCGGAAACGAGCCGCCTTCGCGGCCGCCTCCTCCCGCCTGGTGGCTGCCGCCCCGCCTCTGGGTTTCTTCGTTCCGCTGCCGAACAAGCCCTGGGGGGCGACGCTTCTGACCTCCACCCCGAGCAGGCTGCGCGGCGGAGGAGCCCGCGCCGCGCCCAGATGCCGGCTGGCGGCGCGGGACGGCTTCGGCTTCATCGTCGTCCGGCCAGTCATCAAAGGTGGCAGTGAACCCGGAGCCGCCTGTTTCGCCGCCGGCTTGGCCTCCGCCCGGCTCGACGTCGTCGTCCATCGGGACCGCCCCCAGGTCGAGGTCCTCCAGGTCGTGTTCGGTCCGGTCAGGGGCGAATCGGCGCTCCGCGTCTGACCCGCCGGCCGGCCAAAGCAGAGAGCTCTGTCGAAGAACAAGCCGACTAAGTCAGAGTCGGCCAAGAGGTGCTCGGCAACAAATCAAAGAGAGAGAAAAAGAGACAAGGGGAGCATACCGCAGGCGGAGGATTGGCTCGGCTATATGGCTCCTTGCCGAACTGCCACTCTTCGGTGAGTTTGCAGTTTGCAAGGTAGTTCACCATGTAGGCGACCTCCTCGCGCGACATCTCCTTGGTGCACATTCGGCTCGGATCGAGCTGGCCGCTCATCTGACAGATCAGGTGAGGCCGGCTCTGGAGCGGAAGAACCCGGCGCGTGACGAACGCGGCCAGAAGATCGGGCCCCGTTAGGCCCTCCGACTGGACCATCACCCGCAGTCGGGCAACGGCGGCGTTTCCAGCCGGCTACAGCGTCACCGCCCGGAAGGACCACTGGGGCAGCCTGCCCACCGGTGGGCCGGCTACGTAAGCCGGCAAGTTGATGTAGTCGCCCCGTGGGGCGATGTTCCGCACGTAGAAGTATGACTTCTGCCACTTCTTCACCAATTGGATCAGCGTGATGACGGGGAAGGGGTTGTCGGCGACCGATCTCCGCGACGCGATGAAGGCGCCAGTCTGAGCCGGCATGCCCCGCATGCGCGTGCCCAGCTTCGACTGGAAGAACTCCCCCCAGAGCTCGAGGGTGGGGAGGACGCCGAGGTAGCCCTCGCACAGGGTGACGAAGGCGGACAGCAGCACCACCGCGTTGGGGGTGAGATGGTGCGGCTGGAGCTGATAGAAGTCGAGCCAGGAGCGGAAGGAGGCGGTCACTGGCAGGCCGAAGCCGCGCAAGAAGTGCGAGCGGAAGACCACCCGCTCGCCCTCCTGCGGCTCCGGTGTGATTTCCTTCGCCGGCGCGAGGCGGACCTCCACTTTGTCCGCGGTGGGCAGCCGCCGTGTGTCGCGGAGGAAGTCGACGTGGTCGTCATGGACGTTGGAGCCGTCCCAATCCCTACCATACTGCTTCGTGGCGGGAGGCATGGCAAAAGCTAGCGCGGCGGCGGAGGAATGCGCAGTGGAAGAGCGCGGCGGCGAGGCGCTGTCGCGAGAGCGGGCGAGCGAAGAATATGGTGGAAGTAGGAGGAGCGTGCGAAGGCCTGCCGCCCTCCACCTCCCCCTACTTATAACCTCGTGAGGCAAGGCCGAAGAGGCCGGACGTGGGGGGAGACGTGGGATTAACTGCGCCCACTCCCCCCACGTCTCGCGATTATTGCGCATAAATGCGAGCCGAAACTGCCGCACGGGTCGTGCGGGCGGTTTCGGGATACAAAGGATCCGCGCCTGGGCCGGGGCGCGGACGTGGCGGGCCCCCTCCCTGCGGTGACGTCCCGTCACGCGCGTGGGTTGGCAGGCTTTCCGGCCACATGGTTCGACGACGGCCCGTGGCCGGCCCGCGGCCCGGTGCACGTACCAGCGGGCTCCCGCCCTCCGACTCCAGAAGATTTCGACTCAGGCGGCGCGCCTGACCAAGGCCGGCTCCTAACTGCCGGCTTGTCAAGATAGGAAGCTGATCGAGCTTCTCAACCCCTACTCCACCTCGAAGCCCAATCAGCTTCGGGGACTACTGTCGGAGTAAATGGCCACGGGTAGCCATACCGACTACCCCTGGTTCTTCAGAAAAATTATCAGGCCTTTGGGCCTTCAAGCACTGCATTTGGGCCGCCTTCCCTGGCCGGCTACCTCTGAAGCCGACTCCCGGAAGGCGACCCAGCCTCAAACAACCCCTCCCTAGGACGACTACGGGGTGGCCGAGTCCAAGAAGCCGGCCAAGAAGGACGCCGAGTCCTAGGAGCCGGCCGAGATCACAACCACCAAAGCTGTTCCCACATAACGGCGACAGGACGGGGAGTGACCACAGTGTGGCCCACTATCCCCGAAGCCCGAGGCGGGCATGGCTACAGGAGGCCGTACGGGACGACCGTCTCCCGTGCGGCTTGGCACTGTAGCCATGCTAGCCTCGACGTCATCCACGACAGTCTCCCGTACGGCCCGCGGGCGGCGGGCCCCTTCAGCCAGAGAGAGGCGTGAAGGCGGCCCAGCCTTTCCCAGTCGGCCAAGAGCGTAGCCGGCCTCCAGAAGCCGGCTACTCCCTTCCTCGAAGCAGGAGCCCCATTAAGGAGACAAGACGAGGTAAGGCTACAGTGAGAGCCCCCGAGGCGGCCCACTGTAGCCACGCTTACCTCGACAAAGCCCTCGTCATCAGAGGCGAGGCTACAGTAAGCAGCCGCCGACACGACCCTAGGCGGTGGGGTCGGCCTGTCGACCAAGGAGCCGGCAGCCGGCGGGACCCACCAGCCGGCGGGACCCAATTGCCGGCGGAGAAGCCGGCAAGCGTAGACAGTGACGGCTGGGACCAGCTCCCATTCGGATTACCATTGTACCCCCGGGGGGTAGGCCTATATTAACCCCCCGGAGCACCCATGCAAAGGGTTGGCCGCTGAGCATAGTTGGCTTCCAAGCATAGCACACACACCATAGATAGAGGGAAGCAAGAGCTAGCCTTGTTCTTCTCCCTTGATCCCAAACAGCTCTAGGAGCGATTGTAGCTACCTTTCCTGATCTAGTGATCATGCGGAGACCCCGCAGAGCAGGACTAGGGGTGTTATCTCCTCGGAGAGCCCCGAACCTGGGTAAGATCCGCCGACGTGCATGTCTTCGCCTCATCCCGTTTCCAGGCACCGGCGACGTTCTATTGGCTCCCACACAGATAAGCCATCCGTTGGCATATGTCGCACCAACCACCCGACACTCCTACTTTGAAGGGGGGAGTCCTACTCCCGATGGGAGTAGGACTCCTCATGGGGCGCACCATAGGAGGCCGGCCCCCTACCCCCTCCTCCACTCCTTTATATACGGGGAGGGGGGAACCCCTTGGAGACACACAAGTTGATCAGTTGATCTTTTAGCTGTGTGAGGTGCCCCCCTCCACCATAATCCACCTCGGTCATATCGTAGCGGTGCTTAGGCGAAGCCCTGCGTCGGTAGCATCATCATCACCGTCATCACGCATTCGTGCTGACGGAATTCTCCCTCGAAGCTCTGCTGGATCGGAGTTCGTGGGACGTCACCAAGCTGAACGTGTGCTGAACTCGGAGGTGTCGTGCGTTCGGTACTTGGATCGGTCGGATCGTGAAGACGTACGACTACATCAACCGCGCTCTCATAACGCTTCCGCTTACGGTCTACGAGGGTATGTGGACGACACTCTCCCCTCTCGTTACTATGCATCACCATGATCTTGCGTGCGCGTAGGGAAATTTTTGAAATTACTACATTCCCCAACTGGCGGGGCCCACTATGGACCAGGCCTACCCTACGAGGTGGGTTGCCCGGCCTTTACCCGTGAGCTGCGGCAGTTCCAGTGGCCCTCCCACGGCACATTCAAGCCCGACATCGGTGAGAAGTACAATGGCAAAACCCATCCGTCAGAGTTCCTCAGCATCTACACCATCGCCATGCAAGCTGCTGGGGCTCACGATGACAAGGTGCTTGCCAATTACTTCCCGTTGGCACTTAAACCCAATGTCATGTCATGGTTGAAGCACTTGCCGGTGGATTCTATTTCTTCTTGGTCGGATCTGTGCCATGAGTTTGTTGGCACCTTTACGGGGGGCACCAAGCTCATGGCCAGGAAAGCGATTTGCATATCATCCCCCAGAAAGAAGGTGAAGCCCTGCGCAAGTACGTACAGAGATTCAGCCGGGTGCAGTACAACATTGTCACGACGGTTTTCCAATAAAAATATTTATTGAGAAACCGATCCCTTTTACGGACCAGTAGAGAAGAATCCTTCCCACTGGTAGACAATATCTTGATCACAGAAGAAAAACCAGGAGTACTAAATATAATACAAGGTTGAGCGGAGACGGCTCAACAATTTATTACAAGCACGCCAATAAAACATAAAGGCGGATAGGGTGGCATAACTACTGACTCACATAAAACCGGTGGTGGGTATGCCACAGCGAAGTGGGTGACATGACTCCTGAATCTAACAGCTCTTCGAGCATCGGAGTGAGGCTCGAGGATACTTATTGTGGGTGGCGGAAGCGTATATAATACAAGTGACCAATATCCAGGATCGCACGGGACTGACTGGGACTCCTCTAGGCGTCGAACTCACTATCAAACTCTTCATCCATGAGATCGCCTTCGTCAACATCTGGCCAAATCAACAAGCCGGGTGAGTACTATGAAAGTACTCGCAAGACAGTATGGACATAAGATATAACAAATGTAAACATGATGCATATGAACAGATTAATAGAGCGCACTCAGACAATGAGATAACAATGCATGGGAAAATAAAAGGAAGTCGGGCGGTAGTCCTCCCGAAATCCCAAAGTAATGCTGAAGGCCAATCGAGTGTCTGAATGACTCCTCGAAAGGGTACAAATGAGATAACAGTGCCGCAGTCGGGCGTCAAGGCGACACCACATAAAGGGCTTATAATGGAAGATAAATGACAGTGCGTGCCACAGTCGGACGTCTGAGCGACATCACGTAAAGGGCTTATATCAAAAGCAAATAACGAGCGTGCCACAGTCGGACATCTAGGCGACATCACATAAAGGGCTTATATCAAAAGTGAATGATAAGAGTGCCACAGTCGGACGTCTGAACGACATCACATAAAGGGCTTATATCGAAAGTAAATGACAAGAGTGCCACAGTCGGACGTCTGAGCGACATCACATAAAGGGCTTATATCGAAAGTAAATGACAAGAGTGCCACAATCGGATGTCTGAGCGACATCACATAAAGGGCTTATATCGAAAGTAAATGACAAGAGTGCCACAGTCGGACGTCTGAGCGACATCACATAAAGGGCTTATATCGAAAGTAAATGACAAGAGTGCCACAGTCGGACGTCTTAGCGACGTCACATAAAGGGCTTATATTTCATAACTTGATATTTCAGTAGCTCATGAATTTAAATCACTTCAAGGGAATATTCAGGTACGAGATAAATAAAAGGGTTAGTCCATCCACAGGAATAACGTTCAACCGGGTTTACCACTCAAGCTTGCTCACCGAGATTTCCACAGAGACTGACACGGGAACTGACATGGATATGGGTATGCTGGCCACGGTCTTTGACCATGGACGCGATGACTCGGAAGGATTTGACTCTGCAGAGTTTGTACTCTTAACCACAGCCAACGGATTTCAGTAGTCACAAGGACTAGTTCCGTTTACGGTGTTTTAGGAGAAACACATCTAACCAGTACACACCCATTCAACATCCCGATGCCAGGAATCACCCTCGGAAACGTTCAAGAAAAACTTGAGACGGGGAGGCTACAACCTCGCGTAGCATGGGATCAAATTTATACCGCGCGCTCTAAGGGGTGCCCCCCTCTCGGTCCCAACCGGAAACACCCATGCCCCCTGATCGGATGACTGGCTTTAATCCAGGGCCATGGGACCCTCATCCCGGCCCCTCTATTTGGTGTGTACAAGGAAAGAGGTTAACAACTTACTAAACCGTATTCTTTGCAGAGAACATGTGGCAGCACAAAAGGGGAAGAACGGTAACGTGGCTCAGTCCACGCTAACGTCAGAGTTTATCGGATGACGTAAGACTGGCATGCTACAACAATACCATCTTATTACCTTTCTTGTCACCACATGATCAGGTCATCTCTAATCAAAGATCACAGTAACTTCGAAACACACGGATAGTTGTCTTGCATGCAACGTAATACTCACCGATGTTCGTATGCCATGCACAACCATTCAAGCAAACATGCAAAACACCTATCATATCAAAGGTTCAAACATGCTTGCCTGGTTCGGAGAAGTCGGAGTCTAGCTCGGCGAAGTTCGCGGCTCCGTCGCCTCCTCTGGAACCTACGGTATAACGAATCCGTATACTAACGTGAAAATCGTTGCGTGCATAAAAATTATTCCAAAAATTTTCCAAATAAATACTATAAAAAACTAGACAAAAATATAAGATTGACTGAAAAAGAATCAATCAAAAAGCATCTTTTATTAAAAAGATATAAGGGTTTTAGTCCAGGGACTAATCTGTGATGAAACAGAAAAGAACCAGGGACTTGTTTGAGAAAACAGAAAACGGTTCGGAAAGGAATGCGTCAGCCCAAAGAGAAAACACATTTTGCCCAAAGGCGCTATCAGAAAACGGTTCGACGGAGAGAAAGAAGAGAGGCTGACGGGGGGTCCCACCCGTCAGGTTTAAAACTCCAACGGAGCTCGCCGGCGCCCGAAGGCTGCGGTGGTCGCCGGCGTTGAACCACGGCGAGGCAGGGAGATCGGAGGGTACTAGTAGGTTCAGGTGGTTCTTCCGCGTCGGTGGGTGGTGGACTTGGCCGTCGGAGAGCACCACGTCGACGGCGACACTTTCTCCGGCGGACGGTGGTTCGGGCGATGGTGGAGTACTCCGGTGGGTGCTGCAAACTCCAAATTGATGCGCGGGTCAGAAGAGTGGATGCAATAGGAGACTACTGGCATGAGCTGAGAGGTAGAGGTGCACGCACGGGGGTGAATCAAGCTGGGTCCCGAAGCGGGTCGAGGCAGCCGGAGTTGGGGGAAGAAGACTCCCTCGGGGGCTGCTCAGTGGCTTGGCGTGGTACTGGTGGTGTGTGGAGGTGGTGCGGGTTCGAGTTCGGGCTCGGGACCTCCTTTTATAGGCGATTCGAGGGGGTGGCCGTGAATGGGATAGCTCCGGCAAGCAATTACGGCGAGGCAGAGGTTGGGCAGGGGGTTTAGGTGGCTAGGCATCATCAGGGAGGATCACTGGCACCGTTCCTCCGCTAAACCTCGGTGGGGCTTGGTGTAACACGCCGGTCCTCGACGGAACGGCCGTACGGGCACGGCGGCAGCAGGGAGTGCGCTCCGCGCCTAGAAATTCACGACGACGGACGGTAGCGTGCACGAGTGAGTGGATGTCCACGCGACGGTCTCTGGTGGCTTGGGCGGCGCTGGACGGCGCCGTCCAACGCTGCGCCTCTCTGGCAGCCGCAAAGGCCGCTGCTGCCGTCGCTCACGGGGTGGCGCACCTCCTCCTGCTCGTCGCCGACGCCCGCAAGCTTCCAGGCGATCGTGCGGCGCAGGGATAAGAAGGAAGCACAGGGCGTACGGCGCCACCGCGGCTACTGGCGAGATCGAGAAGGAGCTCTGAAGAAAACGACAGTGGTTTACTGAAACTGTTAACTGAACTTCTGAATATTGACAGTAACAGTGCCCTTCAGGTGCTCGACGAAATGATTTGGCATGAAGAAAAAAATTTCTGGAGCTGGGACTTGGTGAGGTGACCTCTCAATGCATCCAGAGGCTGCCTGAATTATCTCAGATTTTTAGGAGGAGAAAACAAATGAATTTCATCAAATTTGGCAAATATGGTCCAAACTTGCAGCAAGCTCAATTTGAAATATTTGAACTGGAGACCAGTGGATCATCATGGATCTTGGTTGAGGGCTCTAAGGACTAGCCAGGGAAAATTGTTTGGATGCCAAACTCAAAGCAGAAATGGTAGTCCCTTTGTAAATCTCCAAGGATCAAAATAGAAGGCAGAAAATATCTTTGATAGGAATTAAATGGAAGAAAATTCATGGGGAGGTTCAACTTGCTGGATTTGAAATATATCTTGACTCAAAGGTGGGGAATGGCTTTTGGGAGGGGACTTCCACTTATGCCATGGCAAGAGGAGTTTTTTTTTTGAAAAGGGGAAAAAGATCACTCCAAATGCCATAGGGCTTTTTAAATGATTTTCAAAAGTTTAATCTCCCAAATGAAAAACATTTGGTGTTGAGTCCACATAAGATGGAAGAACCTCCAAGACCAAAAATCAAGTCTTGGGTGAATCCAAACAAAACGCTTGTCATAAAAGAAAATTTTTGAGAGGGAGAGTTCTTTAGAAGAAAATTTTTAAATAACCTCCCTCAAATCAATTAAAAGTTTGAAAAAGCCAAATAAAATTTTTGGGTGTCACAACACCTACCCCCTTAGGAAAAATCTCGTCCCCGAGATTTCAGCTGATCCTCAAATAGCTGTGGGTACTCTGCGTGAAGAAAATCTTCTCTTTCCCATGTAGCTTCATCCTCGGTGTGATTGCTCCACTGAACCTTGAAAAAATTTGTTGTTTTCTGACGGGTCCTCCTTTCGGACTCTTCTAATATCTTTACTGGCCGCTCTCTGTAGGTGAGGTCTGGTTGCACATCAATGCTCTCATGAGATACATGCTTTTCTAGGTTACTTACACATTTCCTCAATTGTGAGACGTGGAACACGTTGTGGACGTCCGCCAGCTCTTTGGGTAGGTCTAGCTGGTAGGCTACTGTGCCTCTCCGTGCAATTACACAGAAGGGTCCAATAAATCTTGGGGCTAGCTTCCCCTTAATTTTGAACCGTTGCAGGCCTCTCATAGGAGACACTCGGAGGTATACGTAATCACCGGGTTCAAAGCTGACCTCACGATGTTTTCGGTCGTAGTAGCTCTTTTGTCGGCTTTGGGCTGTCTTGAGTCTGTCCCTGATCTGTTTAACTTTCTCCTCGGCTTCCTTGAGCATGTCTGGGCCGAAGATACGACTGTCACCTGTCTCTGACCAATTTAATGGGGTACGACACCTCCGTCCGTACAATGCTTCAAAAGGTGCCATTTGTAAGCTGGCCTGGTAACTGTTGTTGTAAGCAAACTCGGCATACGGCAAACTTTCTTCCCAACTGGATCCATAGGTGAGCACACAGGCTCTCAGCATGTCCTCTAGGATCTGGTTCACGCGTTCAGTCTGTCCATCAGTCTGGGGGTGGTACGCTGTACTGAATGCTAGTTGAGTGCCCAGAGCTTGTTGTAAGTGATCCCAAAATTTGGAGACAAATTGAGTGCCTCGGTCGGATATTATAGTGTTTGGGACTCCATGCAGACAAACTATACGGGAGAGATAAAGCTTAGCAAGCCTTTGAGTGGGGTAGGTCGTCTTCACGGGAATGAAATGTGCTACCTTGGTTAGCCTATCTGTGATGACCCATATGGCATCATTTTCGCGTTGCGATCGAGGTAGTCCGACGATGAAGTCCATTCCAATTTCATCCCATTTCCACTCAGGTATCCTGTTTGGCTGTAGTAGCCCTGATGGCTTTTGATGCTCGGCTTTTATGCGTTGACATGAATCGCAACAAGCGATGAATGCGGCTATATCCCTTTTCATACCGTGCCACCAAAATCTTTCCTGAATGTCTTTGTACATTTTGGTTCCTCCGGGGTGGATTGAATATGGAGCGGTGTGGCTTTCGGTTAGGATTTGCTGTTTGAGTTCCTCAATGTTTGGTACGCAAAGTCTGTCCCCGTACCATAATATTCCCTCATTGTCTATGACGAACTCTGAAGCCTTGCCAAGGCTCATTTTTCTCTTTATACCTTCGATGCTGGGATGTCCCTGTTGAGCCTTCTTAATTTGTTCCATTAGGGTGGGAGGTATCTCCAGATTTGATACAGTGCCCTCAGAGACTAACACCATGTTGAGTCTAGCGAACTCCTGTTGAAACTCAGGCCTCAAGTTCGGTGGACTGTCGTTGTCCGAGCTGGGGTTCCGGCTAAGAGCATCTGCCACTACATTTGCTTTCCCTGGATGGTAGTGAATGCCGACATCATAGTCCTTGACCAATTCCAACCAGTGTCGTTGTCGCATGTTTAGCTCTGGTTGCGTGAAAATATATTTAAGGCTCTTGTGGTCCGTATATATCTCACAACGATTTCCCAGAAGAAAGTGCCTCCACTCTTTGAGTGCATGGATGACTGCTGCTAGTTCCAAGTCATGAGTAGGATAATTTTCCTCATGCTTCCGTAGTTGCCGGGAAGCATATGCGACAACTTTGCCGTCCTGCATCAATACGCATCCGAGGCCCTTCCGGGACGCGTCACAATACACTTCAAAACTCTTTGTATATCCGGCACAACCAAAACCGGTGCTGTTGTTAGTTTCTTCTTGAGCTCTTGGAAGATTTTCTTGCATGCTTCCGTCCATACAAATTTCTTGTCTTTCTTGAGCAACTGTGTCATTGGTTTTGCCACAGTGGAGAATCCTTCAATAAATCTCCGGTAATATGCAGCCATTCCTAGGAAACTCCGTACATCAGTTACGTTGGCTGGTGGTTTCCAGTCAAGTATGGCTTTGACCTTTTCTAGGTCTACGGCCACGCCTTCTTGGGTCAATATATTGCCCAGAAAACCAACTTGTTTTAGCCAAAATTCGCATTTGCTAAATTTGGCGTACAATTGATGTTTCCTTAATTCTCCCAATACGATTCTGAGATGCTCAACATGTTCTTCTGGTGTCCTTGAGAATACCAGAATATCGTCAATGAACACCACGACAAATTTGTCCATGAATTTCATAAACACTTTGTTCATGAGGTGGACAAAGTATGCGGGGTCGTTCGTCAATCCAAATGGCATTACTATGAACTCATATAATCCGTATCTGGAGGTGAATGCTGTCTTAGGGATATCCTATGTCCGTACTTTTAACTGATGATATCCCGATCTTAAATCAATTTTTGAGAACACCTTGGCTTGGGCGAGCTGGTCAAACAAATCATTTATCCATGGCATCGGATATTTGTTTTTGATGGTGACCATGTTGAGAGCTCAATATTCTATACACAACCTCAGTGTCCCATCCTTTTTCTTGGCGAATAATACTGGCGAACCCCAAGGTGAGGAGCTGGCTCGAATAAATCCTTTGTCCAGTAATTCCTTTATTTGCTTCTTCAGTTCCACCAACTCGGATGGTGCCATTCTATACGGTTTCTTGTAGATAGGGGTGGTGCCAGGTGCTAGTTCAATGCTGAACTCTATCTCTCGGTCTGGTGGCATGCCTGGTAGTTCTTCAGGGAACACGTCGGGAAACTCGCACACCACTGGAACTTTTCTCAGTTCTGAAATGTCCACTTTGTTCAACTTTGGCTGCCGTGACCATGGTCTCTCTTGAGCTGTAACCTTTATTGTCTTGCCGTGATGATGAGTGAGAATCACAGTCCGATTGAAACAATCAATAAATCCCTTGTTGGTGGTCAACCAGTCCATCCCTAGGATAACATCCAGTCCTTTATTTTCCAATACGATGAGATTAGCCAGAAACTTTAGTCCTTCGAATTCAATAATCACTCCTTGGCAGTAACTCTGAGTGATCTGCTTATTCCCGGGGGACTTGATAATCATAGATTTTTCCAAAGGGAGAATCCGAAAACCATGTTGCAAAACAAAACTCTTCGAAATGAACGAGTGAGAAGCTCCAGAATCAAACAAAACTGTGGCAGGTACTGCGTTGATAGGGAACGTACCGAGTACGATGTCTGGGGCGTTCTGAGCTTCTTCCTTGGTCACATGGTTCAGGTGACCCTTCCTGTGATTGTTGTTGGGGTTGAAATTGTTACGCTTGGGGGCTGGATTGTTCCCACCATTGTTCGGCTTGGGGGCCGAGTTCCTCGGCTTTGGGCACTGCTTGGCATGGTGCCCTTCTTCTCCACAAGCATAGCAAGTGACCCCTGGGCGGTACGTGAAGTCCTTGTCCCTGGAATGAAACTGTCTGGTTGGCCTTATAGCAGTAGTCGTGGGTTTTCTCGCTTCATTCCTCTGAACCTCAGTCTTGCTTCGATTGTTGCGAGCAAGAGTCGTCTTGTCCCTTATCCCGCTTATGGATATCCTCCAGACTGCGACGCTCATTCTCCAAAGTAATGGCCTAGTCAACCAGAGTTTTGAAATCTAGGAAAGTGTGTATGACCAGTTGGCATCTTAGTGTTGGTGCCAGGCCGTCCAAATTTTTTTTCGTCCTTTTGTTCTCAGTCATATGCTCATCGTAGGCATAACGAGATAGCTGGGTAAACTGACCGTTGTATTCCGTCACTGTCATGCCTCTCTGCTTGAGGTCATCGAACTCCCTCTTCTTGATTTTTATGATGCTCCTGGGGATATGTGCCCCACGAAAGCCTTCCTTAAACTCTTCCCAGGTGATGTTATGTTCACTGGGATGCATGTGTAGGAAGTTCTCCCACCATGCGGCAGCTGCTCCAGTGAGGTAGTGAGGTGCATAAAGCACCTTCTCATGATATGAACATTGAGCAATAATCAACTTTCTTTCGATATCTCAAAGCCAATCATCGGCTTCAAGCGGCCTATCAGTGTGAGCAAATGTTGGAGTGTGGTTGGTATGGCTCACGGTGGTTTCCCATATTGATGACGTGATTCATCATCTCTTGGTGTTGTTGCTGGCTTTGTTCGAAAAGGCGGCATACTTGAGAAAAGGCTGCCTCGCTGTCCTGTTGACTAGACTGCCCCTGTGTGAAGTTGTTGCTTGTCTTTGTTCCATAAACTTCTTCGGGTGGGTTTGGCATGGAACGAGTCCACGGACGAGACATTTTCCACTCTCGGGTATATTTTGCAAACTCATGAGATGAACTGTGTGGCACAAGGGAAAAATCTTGCAAAGGCGAATTTCTTTTAAAAGACCTCAAGATTTTTCAAGAAAAAATTAAATAGCGCACGAAGAAGGATTGCTCGGTACAAATCTTACACGAGATACGCAAACATACGATACATCACTCAGGATGTGCGTACACAATCCTGACATGTTATTAGGCTAGCACACTGCTCCGGGATCCTACATGATGCGTACATAACAACCACAAACTTATGTACATAAAGACATATCATACATGCAGTCACATCGCGCGGCTACTAGGCGCACTCAGTCGGAGATGGTGAAGATGTCCTTCCCCTTGCCGAGGGTAAGACCCAGTGGTGCAGGAGACTCAACCTCCACCTCCTCCCTAACAGGCTCCAGGCGCGTAGCATTGCGCCGAGGAGATGGCGCGGGTGCGACAGGCGGTAGTGTGGGTGCGGCAGGCGGTGCAGCTCTGACTGGAGTAGGAGCAATGACCTGGTCGAACTCCTCAGTGGTAGGCAGACGGCGGGCGGTGGCCATTGGCAGGTGAATAGGATGCTGAGGATGAGACGAATGTCAGCGGCGGTGCCATCTGGAGAAGCTCCCTCCTGTTGGCAGAACATCCCCGAACTAAGTCCATACGGGCAGCCACAAGACCGTCCACGAGGTCGTCGAAAGCTGCCTCCAGAACTTTGAGATACTCAACAAGCATCTCGATAGGTTCATCTCGCTCTCCCCTATGGTAGGCGAAGGCATAGTGACAAGTATATGGCACATGGCATGGGAGGTAGCGGTAGCGACGAGTCTTCATCGAAGGAAGAATGTCCCGAAGGCGAGCTATCGCCTCACGGGCAGCCATCTGCATGGCATGCCTCTCCGTAGGCATGGCCCTTCCCACAAAACGGAAGTGGCGAGACGCAGAGCGTCCTCCCTTGAATTGCACCACGGCCTGGTGCATAGACACGTCGTCGCTGAGCTTGTGCTGATAAAGCGTGAACTCCGGACGAGTCGCCGGCCCGATCGCGAGCTTGGTGATGGAGACGAGGAGTTTGACAAACCCCTCGGGCACATTGGTGAACACCCGGTTCTCGCAGTCGTTGCCAGCCATCTACAAAAGTAGGCAAAAATTCTGAGTAGTCAAATCATAAATTTATGATGACCAACAGAAAATAGCGACATTTGCAAAATGCTGAAAAAGCACTAAAGACGCTAATAACCGATTAGCGATCGCACCTAGTGGCTTCCTACAGTCAGCCTGGCTCTGATACCAAGCTTGTCACAACCGATTTTCCAATAAAAATATTTATTGAGAAACCGATCCCTTTTACGGACCAGTAGAGAAGAATCCTTCCCAGTGGTAGACAATATCTTGATCAGAAGAAAAACCAGGAGTACTAAATATAATACAAGGTTGAGCGGAGACGGCTCAACAATTTATTACAAGCACGCCAATAAAACATAAAGGCGGATAGGGTGGCATAACTACTGACTCACACTAAAAGCGGTGGTGGGTATGCCACAGCGAAGTGGGTGACATGACTCCTGAATCTAACAGCTCTTCGAGCGTCGGAGTGAGGCTCGAGGATACTTATTGTGGGTGGCGGAAGCATATATAATACAAGTGACCAATATCCAGGATCGCACGGGACTGACTGGGACTCCTCTAGGCGTCAAACTCACTATCAAACTCTTCATCCATGAGATCACCTTCGTCAACATCTGGCCAAATCAACAAGCCAGGTGAGTACTATGAAAGTACTCGCAAGACAGTATGGACATAAGATATAACAAATGTAAACATGATGCATATGAACAGATTAATAGAGCGCACTCAGACAATGAGATAACAATGCATGGGAAAATAAAAGGAAGTCGGGCGGTAGTCCTCCCGAAATCCCAAAGTAATGCTGAAGGCCAATCGAGTGTCTGAATGACTCCTCGGAAGGGTACAAATGAGATAACAATGCCGCAGTCAGGCATCAAGGCGACACCACATAAAGGGCTTATAATGGAAGATAAATGACAGTGCGTGCCACAGTCGGACGTCTGAGCGACATCACGTAAAGGGCTTATATCAAAAGTAAATAACG
Source organism: Aegilops tauschii subsp. strangulata (assembly GCF_002575655.3). Classification (NCBI taxonomy): domain Eukaryota; kingdom Viridiplantae; phylum Streptophyta; class Magnoliopsida; order Poales; family Poaceae; genus Aegilops; species Aegilops tauschii. The sequence continues at coordinate 435,470,300 of NC_053038.3, forward strand.
AGCGTGCCACAGTCGGACGTCTGGGCGACATCACGTAAAGGGCTTATATCAAAAGTGAATGATAAGAGTGCCACAGTCGGACGTCTGAACGACATCACATAAAGGGCTTATATCGAAAGTAAATGACAAGAGTGCCATAGTCGGACGTCTGAGCGACATCACATAAAGGGCTTATATCGAAAGTAAATGACAAGAGTGCCACAGTCGGACGTCTGAGCGACATCACATAAAGGGCTTATATCGAAAGTAAATGACAAGAGTGCCACAGTCGGACGTCTGAGCGACGTCACATAAAGGGCTTATATTTCATAACTTGATATTTCAGTAGCTCATGAATTTAAATCACTTCAAGGGAATATTCAGGTATGAGATAAATAAAAGGGTTAGTCCATCCACAGGAATAACGTTCAACCGGATTTACCACTCAAGCTTGCTCACCGAGATCTCCACGGAGACTGACACAGGAACTGACATGGATATGGGTATGCTGGCCACGGTCTTTGACCATGGACGCGACGACTCGGAAGGATTTGACTCTGCAGAGTTTGTACTCTTAACCACAGCCAACGGATTTCAGTAGTCACAAGGGACTAGTTTCGTTTACGGTGTTTTAGGAGAAACACATCTAACCAGTACACACCCATTCAACATCCCGATGCCAGGAATCACCGTCGGCAACGTTCAAGAAAAACCTTGAGACGGGGAGGCTACAACCTCGCGTAGCATGGGATCAAATTTATACCGCGCGCTCTAAGGGGTGCCCCCTCTCGGTCCCAACCGAAAACACCCATGCCCCCTGACCGGATGATTGGCTTTAATCCAGGGCCATGGAACCCTCATCCCGGCCCCTCTATTTGGTGTGTACAAGGAAAGAGGTTAACAACTTACTAAACCGTATTCTTTGCAGAGAACATGTGGCAGCACAAAAGGGGAAGAACGGTAACGTGGCTCAGCCACGCTAACGTCGGAGTTTATCGGATGACGTAAGACTGGCATGCTACAACAATACCATCTTATTACCTTTCTTGTCACCACATGATCAGGTCATCTCTAATCAAAGATCACAGTAACTTCGAAACACACGGATAGTTGTCTTGCATGCAACGTAATACTCATCGATGCTCGTATGCCATGCACAACCATTCAAGCAAACATGCAAAACACCTATCATATCAAAGGTTCAAACATGCTTGCCTGGTTCGGAGAAGTCGGAGTCTAGCTCGGCGAAGTTCGCGGCTCCGTCACCTCCTCCGGAACCTACGGTATAACGAAACCGTATACTAACGTGAAAATCGTTGCATGCATAAAAATTGTTCCAAAAATTTTCCAAATAAATACTATAAAAAACTAGACAAAAATATAAGATTGACAGAAAAAGAATCAATCAAAAATCATCTTTTATTAAAAAGATATAAGGGTTTTAGTCCAGGGACTAATCTGTGATGAAACAGAAAAGAACCAGGGACTTGTTTGAGAAAACAGAAAACGGTTCGGAAAGAAATGCGTCAGCCCAAAGAGAAAACGCATTTTGCCCGAAGGCGCTATCAGAAAACGGTTCGAGGGTGAGAAAGAAGAGAGGCTGACGGGGGGGTCCCACCCGTCAGGTTTAAAACTCCAACGGAGCTCGCCGGCGCCCGAAGGCTGCGGTGGTCGCCGGCGTTGAACCACGGCGAGGCAGGGAGATCGGAGGGTACCAGTAGGTTCAGGTGGTTCTTCCGCGTCGGTGGGTGGTGGACTTGGCCGTCGGAGAGCACCACGTCGACGGCGACACTTTCTCCGGCGGACGGTAGTTCGGGCGATGCTGGAGTACTCCGGTGGGTGCTGCAAACTCCAAATTGATGCGCGGGTCAGAAGAGTGGATGCACTAGGAGACTACTGGCATGAGCTGAGAGGTAGAGGTGCACGCACAGGGGTGAATCAAGCTGGGTCCCGAAGCGGGTCGAGGCGGCCGGAGTTGGGGGAAGAAGACTCCCTCGGGGGCTGCTCAGTGGCTTGGCGTGGTACTGGTGGTGTGTGGAGGTGGTGTGGGTTCGAGTTCGGGCTCGGGGCCTCCTTTTATAGGCGATCCGAGGGGGTGGTCGTGAACGGGATAGCTCCGGCGAGCAATTACGGCGAGGCAGAGGTTGGGCAGGGGGTTTAGGTGGCTAGGCAATATCAGGGAGGATCACTGGCACCGTTCCTCCGCTAAACCTCGGTCGGGCTTGGTGTAACATGCCGGTCCTCGACGGAACGGCCGTACGGGCACGGCGGCGGCAGGGAGCGCGCTCCGCGCCTAGCAGTTCACGACGACGGACGGCAGCGTGCACGAGTGAGTGGATGTCCACGCGGCGGTCTCTGGTGGCTTGGGCGGCGCTGGACGGCGCCGTCCAACGCTGCGCCTCTCTGGCAGCCGCAAAGGCCGCTGCTGCCGTCGCTCACGGGGTGGCGCACCTCCTCCTGCTCATCGCCGACGCCCGCAAGCTTCCAGGCGATCGTGCGGCGCAGGGATAAGAAGGAAGCACAGGGCGCACGGCGCCACCGCGGCTACTGGCGAGATCGAGAAGGAGCTCTGAAGAAAACGACAGTGGTTTACTGAAACTGTTAACTGAACTTCTGAATATTGACAGTAACAGTGCCCTTCAGGTGCTCGACGAAATGATTTGGCATGAAGAAAAAAAATTCTGGAGCTGGGACTTGGTGAGGTGACCTCTCAATGCATCCAGAGGCTGCCTGAATTATCTCAGATTTTTAGGAGGAGAAAACAAATGAATTTCATCAAATTTGGCAAATATGGTCCAAACTTGCAGCAAGCTCAATTTGAAATATTTGAACTGGAGACCAGTGGATCATCATGGATCTTGGTTGAGGGCTCTAAGGACTAGCCGGGGAAAATTGTTTGGAGGCCAAACTCAAAGCAGAAATGGTAGTCCCTTTGTAAATCTCCAAGGATCAAAATAGAAGGCAGAAAATATCTTTGATAGGAATTAAATGGAAGAAAATTTATGGGGAGGTTCAACTTGCTGGATTTGAAATATATCTTGACTCAAAGGTGGGGAATGGCTTTTGGGAGGGGATTTCCACTTATGCCATGGCAAGAGGAGTTTTTTTTGAAAAGGGGAAAAAGATCACTCCAAATGCCATAGGGCTTTTTAAAAGATTTACAAAAGTTTAATCTCCCAAATGAAAAACATTTGGTGTTGAGTCCACATAAGATGGAAGAACCTCCAAGACCAAAAATCAAGTCTTGGGTGAATCCAAACAAAACACTTGTCATAAAAGAAATTTTTTGAGAGGGAGAGTTCTTTAGAAGAAATTTTTTAAATAACCTCCCTCAAATCAATTAAAAGTTTGAAAAAGCCAAATAAAATTTCTGGGTGTCACAAACATCCCAGATGTGTTGGGAAACGTAGTAATTTCAAAAAAATCCTACACACACACAGGATCATGGTGATGCATAGCAACGAGAGGGGAGAGTGTGTCCACGTACCCTCGTAGACCGAAAGCGGAAGCGTTAGCACAACGCGGTTGATGTAGTCGTACGTCTTCACGATCCGACCGATCAAGTACCGAACACACGGCACCACCGAGTTCAGCACACGTTCAGCTCGATGACGTCCCTCGAACTCCGATCCAGCCGAGTGTTGAGGGAGAGTTTTGTCAGCACGACGGCGTGGTGATGTTGATGTTCTACCGACGCAGGGCTTCGCCTAAGCACCGCTACGATATTATCGAGGTGGATTATGGTGGAGGGGGGCACCGCACACAGCTAAGAGATCAAGAGATCAATTGTTTTGTCCCTGGGTGCCCCCTGCCTCCGTATATAAAGGAGCAAGGGGAGGAGGCGGCCGGCCAGGGAGAGGCGCGCCAAGGGGGAGTCCTACTCCCACTAGGAGTAGGACTCCTCCTATTCCTAGTAGGAGTAGGAGAGGGGGAAGGAAAGGGAGAGGAGGAGAAGGAAAGAGGGGGCCGGCCCCCCTTGCCCTAAACCAATTCGGTTTGGGCCTTAGGGGGCGCGCCCCACACTCCCCTTGCTGCCCTCTATTTCCACTAAGGCCCATGTAGACCCATTAAGCCCCCGGGGGGTTCCGGTAACCCCCGGTACTCCGGTAAAATCCCGAATTCACCCGGAACACTTCCGATATCCAAATATAGGCTTCCAATATATCAATCTTTATGTCTCGACCATTTCGAGACTCCTCGTCATGTCCATGATCACATCCGGGACTCCGAACTATCTTCTGTACATAAAAACACATAAACTCATAATATAACCGTCATCAAACTTTAAGCGCGCAGACCCTACGGGTTCGAGAACTATGTAGACATGACCGAGACACATCTCCGGTCAATAACCAATTGCGGAACCTGGATGCTCATATTGGCTCCCACATATTCTACGAAGATCTTTATCGGTCAAACCGCATAACAACATACGTTGTTCCCTTTGTCAGTGGTATGTTACTTGCCCGAGATTCGATCGTCGGTATCTCAATACCTAGTTCAATCTCGTTACCGGCAAGTCTCTTTACTCATTCCGTAATACATCATCTCGACTAACTCATTAGTTACAATGCTTGCAAGGCTTATAGTGATGTGCAATACCGAGTGGGCCCAGAGATACCTCTCCAACAACCGGAGTGACAAATCCTAATCTCGAAATACGCGAACCCAACAAGTACCTTCGGAGACACCTGTAGAGAACCTTTATAATCACCCAGTTACGTTGTGACGTTTGGTAGCACACAAAGTGTTCCTCCGGGAAACGGGAGTTGCATAATCTCATAGTCATAGGAACATATATAAGTCATGAAGAAAGCAATAGCAGAATACTAAACGATGGAGTGCTAAGCTAACGGAATGGGTCAAGTCAATCACATCATTCTCCTAATGATGTGATCCCGTTAATCAAATGACAACTCATGTCTATGGTTAGGAAACTTAACCATCTTTGATCAACGAGCTAGTCAAGTAGAGGCATACTAGTGACACTCTGTTTGTTTATGTATTCACACATGTATTATGTTTCCGGTTAATACAATTCTAGCATGAATAATAAACATTTATCATGATATAAGGAAATAAATAATAACTTTATTATTGCCTCTAGGGCATATTTCCTTCAGTCTCCCACTTGCACTAGAGTCAATAATCTAGATTACACAGTAATGATTCTAACACCCATGGAGCCTTGGTGCTGATCATGTTTTGCTCGTGGAAGAGGCTTAGTCAGCGGGTGTGCAACATTCAGATCCGTATGTATCTTGCAAATTTCTATGTCTCCCACCTAGACTAGATCCCGGATGGAGTTGAAGCGTCTCTTGATGTGCTTGGTTCTCTTGTGAAATCTGGATTCCTTTGCTAAGGCAATTGCACCAGTATTGTCATGAAAGATTTTCATTGGACCCGATGCACTAGGTATGACACCTAGATCGGATATGAACTCCTTCATCCAGACTCCTTCATTTGCTGCTTCCGAAGCAGCTATGTACTCGGCTTCACACGTAGATCCCGTCACGACGCTTTGTTTAGAACTGCACCAACTGACAGGTCCACCGTTCAATGTAAACACGTATCCGGTTTGCGATTTAGAATCGTCCGGATCAGTGTCAAAGCTTGCATCAATGTAACCATTTACGATGAGCTCTTTGTCACCTCCATAAACGAGAAACATATCCTTAGTCGTTTTCAAGTATTTTAGGATGTTCTTGACCGATGTCCAGTGATCCACCCCTGGATTACTTTGGTACCTTCCTGCCAAACTTATAGCAAGGCACACATCAGGTCTGGTACACAGCATTGCATACATGATAGAGCCTATGGCGGAAGCATAGGGAACATCTTTCATCTTCTCTCTATCTTCTGCAGTGGTCAGGCATTGAGTCCTACTCAACTTCACACCTTGCAACACAGGCAAGAACCCTTTCTTTGCTTGATCCATTTTGAACTTCTTCAAAACTTTGTCAAGGTATGTGCTTTGTGAAAGTCCAATTAAGCGTCTTGATCTATCTCTATAGATCTTGATGCCCAATATGTAAGCAGCTTCACCGAGGTCCTTCATTTGAAAAACTCTTATTCAAGTATCCCTTTATGCTATCCAGAAATTCTATATTATTTCCAATCAGCAATATGTCATCCACATATAATATCAGAAATGCTACAAAGCTCCCACTCACTTTCTTGTAAATACAGGCTTCTCCAAAAGTCTGTATAAAACCAAATGCTTTGATCACACTATCAAAGCATTTATTCCAACTCCGAGAGGCTTACACCAGTCCAAAAATGGATCGCTGGAGCTTGCACACTTTGTTAGCTCCCTTTGGATCGACAAAACCTTCCGGTTGCATCATATACAACTCTTCTTCCAGAAATCCATTCAGGAATGCAATTTTGACATCCATCTGCCAAATTTCATAATCATAAAATGCGGCAATTGCTAACATGATTCGGACAGACTTAAGCATCGCTACGGGTGAGAAAGTCTCATCATAGTCAATCCCTTGAACTTGTCGAAAACCTTTCGCAACAAGTCGAGCTTTGTAGATAGTAACATTACCATCAGCGTCAGTCTTTTTCTTGAAGATCCATTTATTCTCAATGGCTTGCCGATCATCGGGCAAGTCAACCAAAGTCCCCACTTTGTTTTCATACATGGATCCCATCTCAGATTTCATGGCCTCAAGCCATTTTGCGGAATCTGGGCTCACCATCGCTTCTTCATAGTTCGTAGGTTCGTCATGGTCTAGTAACATAACCTCCAGAACAGGATTACCGTACCACTCTGGTGCGGATCTTACTCTGGTTGACCTACGAGGTTCAGTAAGAACTTGATCTGAAGTTTCATGATCATCATCATTAACTTCCTCACTAATTGGTGTAGGTGTCACCGGAACCGGTTTCTGCGATGAACTACTTTCCAATAAGGGAGCAGGTACAGTTACCTCATCAAGTTCTACTTTCCTCCCACTCACTTCTTTCGAGAGAAACTCTTTTTCTAGAAAGATTCCAAATTTAGCAACAAAAGTCTTGCCTTCGGATCTGTGATAGAAGGTGTACCCAACAGTTTCTTTTGGGTATCCTATGAAGACACATTTTTCCGATTTGGGTTCGAGCTTATCAGGTTGAAGCTTTTTCACATAAGCATCATAGCCCCAAACTTTAAGAAACGACAACTTTGGTTTCTTGCCAAACCATAGTTCATAAGGCGTCGTCTCAACGGATTTAGATGGTGTCCTATTTGACGTGAATGTGTCCATCTCTAAAGCATAACCCCAAAACGATAGCGGTAAATCGGTAAGAGACATCATAGATCGTAACATATCTAGTAAAGTACGATTACGATGTTCGGACACACCATTTCGCTGTGGTGTTCCGGGTGGCCTGAGTTGCGAAACTATTCCGCGTTGTTTCAAATGAAGACCAAACTCGTAACTCAAATATTCTTCTCCACGATCAGATCGTAGAAACTTTATTTTCTTGTTACGATGATTTTCAACTTCACTCTGAATATCTTTGAACTTTTCAAATGTTTCAGACTTATGTTTCATTAAGTAGATATACCCATATCTGCTTAAATCATTTGTGAAGGTGACCAAATAACTATACCCGCCGCGAGCCTCAATATTCATCGGACCACATACATTTGTATGTATGATTTCCAATAAATCAATTGCTCGCTCCATAGTTCTGGAAAACGGCGTTTTAGTCATCTTGCCCATGAGGCATGGTTCGCAAGTACCAAGTGATTCATAATCAAGTGGTTCCAAAAGTCCATCATTATGGTGTTTCTTCATGCGCTTTACACCAATATGACATAAACGGCAGTGACACAAATAAGTTGCACTATCATTATCAACTATGCATCTTTTGATTTCAATATTATGAATATGTGTATCACTACTATCGAGATTCAACAAAAATAGACCACTCTTCAAGGGTGCATGACCATAAAATATATTACTCATATAAATAGAACAACCATTATTCTCTGATTTAAATGAATAACTGTCTCGCATCAAACAAGATCCAGATATAATGTTCATGCTCAACGCTAGCACCAAATAACAATTATTCAGGTCTAATACTAATCCCGAAGGTAGATGTAGAGGTAGCGTGCCGACTGCGATCACATCGACTTTGGAACCATTTCCCACGCGCATCGTCACCTCGTCCTTAGCCAATCTTCGCTTAATCTGTAGTCCCAGTTTCGAGTTGCAAATATTAGCAACAGAACCAGTATCAAATACCCAGGTGCTACTGTGAGCATTAGTAAGGTACACATCAATAACATGTATATCACATATACCTTTGTTGACCTTGCCATCCTTCTTATCCGCCAAATACTTGGGGCAGTTCCGCTTCCAGTGACCAGTCTGCTTGCAGTAGAAGCACTCAGTCTCAGGCTTAGGTCCAGACTTGGGTTTCTTCTCTTGAGCAGCAACTTGTTTGCTGTTCTTCTTGAAGTTCCCCTTCTTCTTCCCTTTGCCCTTTTTCTTGAAACTGGTGGTCTTGTTGACCATCAGCACTTGATGCTCCTTCTTGATTTCTACCTCCGCAGGCTTTAGCATTGCGGAGAGCTCGGGAATCGTCTTATCCATCCCTTGCATGTTATAGTTCGTCACGAAGCTCTTGTAGCGTGGTGGCAATGATTGAAGAATTCTGTCAATGACGCTATCATCCGGAAGATTAACTCCCAGTTGAATCAAGTGATTGTTATACCCAGACATTCTGAGTATATGCTCACTGACAGAACTATTCTCCTCCATCTTACAGCTGTAGAACTTATTGGAGACTTCATATCTCTCAATCCGGGCATTTGTTTGAAATATTAACTTCAACTCCTGGAACATCTCATATGCTCCATGACATTCAAAACATCATTGAAGTCCCGGTTCTAAGCCGTAAAGCATGGCACACTGAAGTATCGAGTAGTCATTAGCTTTGCTCTGCCAGACGTTCATAACATCTGGTGTTGCTCCTGCAGCAGGTTTGGCACCTAGCGGTACTTCCAGGATGTAATTCTTCTGTGCAGCAATGAGGATAATCCTCAAGTTACGGACCCAGTCCGTGTAATTGCTACCATCATCTTTCAACTTTGCTTTCTCAAGGAACGCATTAAAATTCAACGGAACAACAGCACGGGCCATCTATCTACAACAACATAGACAAGCAAGATACTATCAGGTACTAAGTTCATGATAAATTTAAGTTCAATTAATCATATTACTTAAGAAATCCCACTTAGATAGACATCTCTCTAATCTTCCAAGTGATCACGTGATCCATATCAACTAAACCATGTCCGATCATCACGTGAGATGGAGTAGTTTCAATGGTGAACATCATTATGTTGATCATATCTACTATATGATTCACGCTCGACCTTTCGGTCTCACTGTTCCGAGGCCATATCTGTTATATGCTAGGCTCGTCAAGTTTAACCTGAGTATTCTGCGTGTGCAACTGTTTTGCACCCGTTGTATTTGAACGTAGAGCCTATCACACCCGATCATCACAAGGTGTCTCAGCACGAAGAACTATCGCAACGGTGCATAGTCAGGGAGAACACTTATACCTTGATAATTTAGTGAGAGATCATCTTATAATGCTACCGTCAATCAAAGCAAGATAAGATGCATAAAAGATAAACATCACATGCAATCAATATAAGTGATATGATATGGCCATCATCATCTTGTGCTTGTGATCTCCATCTCCGAAGCACCGTCATGATCACCATCGTCACCGGCGCGACACCTTGATCTCCATCATAGCATCGTTGTCGTCTCGCCAACTTATGCTTCTACGACTATCGCTACCGCTTAGTGATAAAGTAAAGCATTATAGGGCGATTGCATTGCATACAATAAAGCGACAACCATATGGCTCCTGCCAGTTGCTGATAACTCGGTTACAAAACCTGATCATCTCATACAATAAAATTCAGCATCATGCCTTGACCATATCACATCACAACATGCCCTGCAAAAACAAGTTAGACGTCCTCTACTTTGTTGTTGCAAGTTTTACGTGGCTGCTACGGGCTGAGCAAGAACCATTCTTACCAACGCATCAAAACCACAACGATAGTTCGTCAAGTTAGTGATGTTTTAACCTTCTCAAGGACCGGGCATAGCCACACTCGGCTCAACTAAAGTTGGAGAAACTGACACATAACCGGCAAACTGCATATTCTACGAAGATCTTTATCGGTCAAACCGCATAACAACATACGTTGTTCCCTTTGTCATCGGTATGTTACTTGCCCGAGATTCGATCGTCGGTATATCAATACCTAGTTCAATCTCGTTACCGGCAAGTCTCTTTACTCGTTCCATAATACATCATCTCGCAACTAACTCGTTAGTTACAATGCTTGCAAGGCTTATAGTGATGTGCATTACCGAGTGGGCCCAGAGATACCTCTCCGACAATCGGAGTGACAAATCCTAATCTCCAAATACGCCAACCCAACAAGTACCTTCTGAGACACCTGTAGAGCACCTTTATAATCACCCAGTTACGTTGTGATGTTTGGTAGCACACAAAGTGTTCCTCCGGTAAACGGGAGTTGCATAATCTCATAGTCATAGGAACATATATAAGTCATGAAGAAAGCAATAGCAGAATACTAAACGATGGAGTGCTAAGCTAACGGAATGGGTCAAGTCAATCACATCATTCTCCTAATGATGTGATCCCGTTAATCAAATGACAACTCATGTCTATGGTTAGGAAACTTAACCATCTTTGATCAACGAGCTAGTCAAGTAGAGGCATACTAGTGACACTCTGTTTGTTTATGTATTCACACATGTATTATGTTTCCGGTTAATACAATTCTAGCATGAATAATAAACATTTATCATGATATAAGGACATAAATAATAACTTTATTATTGCCTCTAGGGCATATTTCCTTCAAGATGTTCATCCCGCCGCCGTGATCAGTGCATTCCACCAGAATGTGCGCAACCGCAAGATGCGTGAAGAGCTGGCGATGAACAAGGTCAAAGATGTGGCCGAACTTTATGTTCTGGTCGATAGGTGCGCTCGGGCTGAAGAGGGGAGGAAGTACCCCGGCGAGGATGCCAGTGCGGAAACTGACTACACAGACGAGGGCACAGCCACGCCGACGAAGAAGGGCCGGCGCCGCAACAGGAAGCGCAAGGGCAAGACTGTGCTTGCCGTCAAGAGATCCGAGGACACCGGCACTGCCAAGAAGGCCAAGGCAGACGACCCCGGCAAGGAGATTGCCGGGTGCGCCGCTTGCTGGGCCTTGGCGGCTACCGACAAGCCAGGAGGCTCCGACAAGCAGTACTGCAAGATCCACCGCACCAAGGGCCATGAACTCTAGAACTGCCGACAGGTTGAGCTACTTGCTGAGAGGCAAAAAGATGAGTATGAGAGGCGGGACAAGGAGAAGGGCCAGGATGGTGCCGAAGGATCCGGCAAAAAGCGTGGCGGCCAAGGGGGTCACCGCGGCAAGGATAGCCAACAAGAGAGGCCCGCTCGGGGCCGCGACAAGAAGCAGGAAGACGACGGTCATGACAAGGACTGAGTCCGGCGAGCAGGAGTTTCAGAAAGCTACAGAGGCTATGTGCGTCGATGGTGGCGCCTCGCTGCACACTTCTCACCGCCAGATCAAGCAGTGTCGGAGTAATAGGCCACGGGTATCCCGAAGACGGCAAGACAATATTTCAAGACATCGGGGCTAGCAAACCCCATCAGTCCGACTGCCCGGCTGCTCCTGCCGGCTCCCCATCTGACTGCTCTGCCTGGCCGGCTGCCGGCTGCCGACTGCACCAACTAGCCGGCTGCCGGCTTCAGCCCGACTCGACACCGACAAGACATCGACAAGACAGCCACACCGCGGCCATGCCTGGCCACTATTGCTGCATAGGCGTACACTATTTATCCATCACCATCAACAGTGCGCAGTACCATCAATAGTGTAACTTGTCCCCTGGGCACTAGTATATAAAGTGACCCAGGGGGCAAGCCATCGGGCATGGCCACAAGGCCTCACACAGGCTGGCAAGCTAACTAGCTATCCATCCATCCATCCAGGATGAACACACTCCACGCATACATGCTAGCTAGCAAGCTAGCTAGCACACACACACATCCATTCATCAATCCACCCACGTCCAAGCACACACTTGTGCTCATATGCATATACGAGGCCAGATGCCTATGGCACTGACCTCAATTACAGCTTCAGGAGCAACTCTGTACCAGATATACTACAGATATTCAGACATGCAGGAGTAGGGGTATTATCTCTCCGGAGAGCCCTGAACCTGGGTAAACTAGCGCATGCTACTCGCATACCCGCTCCCGGGCCTATCAGCAGCAGTCTTACCCTCACACTAAGCCCTTGTGGCATCTGTCGCGTCACACCTCCCCCGTAAGAATACCACGACAGTTGGCGCCCACCGTGGGGCGGTACTACTACTATGCTACCACGCTGCTGCTGGTTTCGCAGTCCGGGCGGGACCATCCTCGCCTTCACCGCCGCGGCATCGCGCCGTCTCACCGATAGCGGTTGGGGGATTGACATCGACACGCCCCCGGAGTGGCCGCGAGAGGCGGTGCGTCCTTGCCGTCGGCCTCGCCATCCTCGTCACCTTCGTCGAGGCGTCGCTGTCGCCTCTCCGGCCGCGCTCGAGGGCTCGACATCGACGCGCCCCCGGGGCGGCCACACGGAATGGCGCGTCCGCCTCGTCGGCCTCGACACCGTTGAGCCGGCTCACGCTCATCCCGCTCACTTGCATCTGCCTACAAGCTAGCTAGATGCAAGTCAAGCCACAGTCATAAGCATATCCCAGATAATCCCGTACCATGGTTATGCACTAGCCAAGATGCAATCGAGGGATTCCCCGTGCGCTTACTCATGCCTAGCAAGCTAGCTAGCAGAGTCAACGGAGTCAGCTGCGTGCATGCTGGCTTGGCTAGCCAGCTTAGCCCGTGTGCATGCAGGCGGCCAACCAAACTGGCGGCAGTGGCGCGATTGCAGCCACGCGCGCGCCGGCCAGCCACCCCTGCCTCGCTCCGCCCCGACCGGATTCGGCGCCGGCCTCGCGTCAACACCGCCCGCTCGTGTCCTGTGCGCCAGCTCCGCTCCAGCCTACTGCTGCTCCGGGCCGGCTCTCACCCCGTGCGCCTGGCCGCTTCGGCCGGCAACCGCGCCGCCTCCCGCGGCCTCCTCACCCGCCTCGCCGCCTCGCCGCCTGGTCGCCTCCCGCTGGCCCAGGCCGGCTCCTGCCTCATCCTGACGCACCCCCGCGTCGCGCCCAACCGACCCGGCCTCGCGCAGCAGCCACTCCGGCGCCCCTCCTCGCCCGGCTTGCGGCTCGGGCCACCCCGCGCGTCGCCTCGCCCGCGCCTGGCCTCGTCTTCGCCCGCCCATGCGCGTCGCCTGGCCAGTGCTGTCCCGTGTCGCTGCCGCTCCTCTGCCGGGTCCGGCTCCGCGCGACCGCGTCGCCCGCCTCGGCCAGCTCCGGCTTCCGCTCGCCCGCTGGCCGGAGCGTCCTCAGCCGGCTCCGCCTCCCGCACGGCCGCTCGCTGGCGCGGCCTCGACCTCGTCTTCGGACGACCGCGTCGCTCCTCCTCCGCGCTCGGATGCGCTGCTCCGTCTCCGTGCCCATACCCCGGCGTCTGGCCCTACCCGAACACTCACGCCGTCCGCCTCGTCCCCGTGCCGTCTGGCCGTGTGGGTCCCGCTCCGCCTCACGCGCGCCCGTAGTCGATTGCTCTGCCTCGCCCGCGCCCGCAGTCGGCCGCGCCGGGCTCGCCTGCCTCCGCGGCACCTCGTCCGCGCTTCACGGCTCTGCGCGCTGCGCCTCCCGGCCGGCTTCCACCAAATCCGTGCGCCCACGCTGCGCCGGCCTCCCGCACCGGGTTCGGCCCCCTCCCGCGTCGCCTGGCTCCGCCAGCTTTGCCCTGGCCGAATCCGGCGCCGCTGGCCGGCTCCCGGCCACCTCCGCTTCCGGCCTCCGCGCCCTCGGCTGCTTGCCGTCGTCCCCACGCTCTGGCTCCCGCTGTGGCCGGCTGCTTGGGCAAAAGAAGAAGTGAGATGCCGGCTTCTCAAAAAAAAGAAGGGTCCGGCTCCCCGCGTGGAGTCGGACAGAAAGAGAGAAGAGAAAAGAAAGGGCCGGCTGGGGCAACGCAGTGCGCCGACTGCCTAGTAGCCGGCTGGAAAAGGTGGGCCGACTGCCCACAGCCGACTGCTGGCAAAAAAAGGTGTGTGCGCGTCTGCCTGCCCAGATTCGGCTGGCCGGGTGCCTACAGCCGAGAAAAAAGAAAAAGAAATATGCGTCCGACCGCTGGCTACCTAGCCGGCTGCAAAGGGCCCGACTACTGTGTCGGAGTCCGCCTGCCCAGCCAGCTGAAGAAGAAAAAGAAGAAGACAAAGTAGTCGCCGGGAAGCGGGTGCGCTGACGCGCCCCCGCGAAGAAGAAGACAAAGTAGTCGCCGGGAGATCCGGCCCGACTGCTCAGCAGTCGGCCCGAATCTCGGGGGCTACACCCAGCGGGTGCGCTGACGCGCCCCCGCAAAGAAGAAGACAAAGTAGTCGCCGGGAGATCCGGCCCGACTGGTCAGCCGTCGGCCCAAATCTCGGGGGCTACACCCAGCGGGTGCACTGACGCGCCCCCGCGAAGAAGAAGACAAAGTAGTTGCCGGGAGATCAGGCCCAACTGCTCAGCAGTCGGCCCGAATCTCGGGGGCTACACCCAACGGGTGCGCTGACGCGCCCCCGTGAGGAAGAAGACAAAGTAGTTTCCGGGAGATCCGGCCCGACTGCTCAGCAGTCGGCCCGAATCTCGGGGGCTACACCCAGCGGGTGCGCTGACGCGCCCCCGCGAGGAAGAAGACAAAGTAGTTGCCGGAAGATCCGGCCCGACTGCTCAGCAGTCGGCCCGAATCTCGGGGGCTACACCCAGTGGGTGCGCTGGCGCGCCCCCACGGAAGATCGCAGATAAGAGAAGAGTTTTGTCCGGCTGCCAGCAGCCAGCATAAGAGGAAAAAGGGCGCTGCAAGACGCCTCACCACCTGGCCGGTCGAGCCTGACCGGCCGGGACCCCTCCTCGAGCGCCTAGAGGCTCGAGGGCTACACCCAGCGGGTGCGCCGACGCGCTCCGCGAGCGCCGAGCCGCGCCGGCTGTCTTCGACGACCTCCGCCCCGGCTACACGAAAATCAATGTGAGCTCCTCACCCGCATATTTTTTCACCGCGAGAGCACGAATAACCCCGAGCGATGCTCGGGGGCTATCTTCGCATTTTATTACAGTTGCAGCACTGTTCGCCCCGGCGCCAGCCAGAGTTTGCCCGGGGCTGGCCGCTTGGCGTGAGACGTTAGTTCCCGCAGACGGCTTAGTAGCGTGCGCGGTACCAAAGGCCCACTCTTAGTCACAGACCGCAGAGTGGCTATTCGGCTAGCAAGAGTGAATGCTGGAGGCCACCCACGCGAAAAACGTCCGGGAAGAAAAACGCTTCGGGCGACCCGACCGTTTCCTTTACAACTATCAACTCGGTTGAATCTGCTCCCAGACTCTGAGTACTGTACACTCTGCTTCGCGGCCCACTCTCAGCCACAGACCGCAGAGCGGCTGTCCGGCGAGCGAGAGCACAAGCCAAAAAGCGGAGGGAACACGAAAAAGATTGAAGGGGGCTCGGACAAAACCGAGTCGGCACCCTCTGCATAAAACTTGCAACGCTAAAAGCAATCATTTGATATATCTACGTGGACTAACTTTGTCTTTTGCATGATCATTTCCATGACACCCGCCAAAAAACCTTTGCCCAACTTTGCCAAGTTGCCCGGAGGCTTGGGGGCTACTGTCGGAGTAATTGGCCACGGGTATCCCGAAGACGGCAAGACAATATTTCAAGACATCGGGGCTAGCAAAGCCCCTCAGTCCGACTGCCCGGCTGCTCCTGCCGGCTCCCCGTCCGACTGCTTTGCCTGGCCGGCTGCCGACTGCACCAACTAGCCGGCTGCCGGCTTCAGCCCGACTCGACACCGGCAAGACACGAACAAGACATCGACAAGACAGCCACACCGTGGCCATGCCTAGCCACTATTGCTGCATAGGCGTACACTATTCATCCATCACCATCAACAGTGTGCAGTACCATCAATAGTGTAACTTGTCCCCTGGGCACTAGTATATAAAGTGACCCAGGGGGCAAGCCATCGGGCATGGCCACAAGGCCTCACACAGGCTGGCAAGCTAACTAGCTATCCATCCATCCATCCAGGATGAACACACTCCACGCATACATGCTAGCTAGCAAGCTAGCTAGCACACACACACACACATCCATTCATCAATCCACCCACGTCCAAGCACACACTTGTGCTCATATGCATATACGAGGCCAGATGCCTATGGCACTGACCTCAGTTACAGCTTCAGGACCAACTTTGTACCAGATATACTACAGATATTCAGACATGCAGGAGTAGGGGTATTATCTCTCCGGAGAGCCCTGAACCTGGGTAAACTAGCGCGTGCTACTCGCATACCCGCTCCCGGGCCTATCAGCAGCAGTCTTACCCTCACACTAATCCCTTGTGGCATCTGTCGCTTCACGCCTCCCCCGTAAGAATACCACGACAAGCAGTGGGCGCGTGAGATCATAGCAGCGGAGCCATCATTCGATGCTCAAAAGCCACTGAAGTGGTCCAGCACGCCTATCATTTTTATGCCGAGGACCACCCTGATCGCACAACTGCGGCCTGGTGCTTGCCGTTGTTGGTTTCGCCAATGATACGCAACCTCAAGGTGACAAAAATGCTAGTTGACAGCGGGGCCGGTCTGAACTTGATCTCGCCTGTTGTGATCAAAAGGCTGCAGATTCCTGATGGAGACCTCAAGGAGACGGGCACATTTCAAGGGGTCAACCCGGGAAGGAGCCAGCCGAAGGGTAAGGTCACGTTGCCCGTGACGTTTGGAGGCGAGTTGAACTACAGGACGGAGAGGATTGTTTTCGATGTAGCCGAGATCCCCTTGCCCTACAACGGGATCCTCGGCCTCCCGACACTAGCTAAGTTCATGGCGACGTCACACTACGCCTAGAACACGCTGAAGATGCCTGGGCCGATGACCATCATCACCGTCCCCTCCAACAAAAAGGACGCGCTGATCTGCGCCGACCAACTCTACCGGGAAGCAGTTGCAGCGACTGCCGCCAAGGCACTTGCTCCTGCCGCTAAAGCTCCGGAAGGGAAGAAGACCGGCAAGACCTCTCGCACCCGCTTCGGCAAGCGCACCTCTTCAGAGTGTTGTGCTCCCGTCGAGGACGTGCCAGAGAGCTCCACCGCCAAGAGGAAGAAATCCAGAGCTGCACCACCAGAGACCAAGAAGGTGTCCATCAAGGAGGATGGCACGAGAGGGGCTTTCACCATAAGCTCCTCCCTTGACGGCAAATAGGAAAGCACGCTGGTCACCTTCCTGCGGGCGAATGTTGATGTGTTTGCATGGCAAGCATCCGACATCCCCGGCGTTCCCAGGGAGGTGATTGAGCACCACTTGCTGTCTGTCCTCATGCACGACCCGTCAAGCAGAAGGTCAGGAAGCAAGCTTTGGAGCGGCAGGAGTTCATCATGGAGGAGCTCATGAAGTTAGAAGCAGCAGGTTTGGTGAGAGGAGTACTCCATCCGACGTGGTTGGCAATCCAGTGGTGGTGCGCAAGGCGAATGGGAAGTGGAGGCTGTGTATTGATTACATGGATATCAATAAGGCTTGTACAAAGGACCCTTTCCCGTTGCCGTGCATTGACCAGATTGTTGACTCCACGGTCGGGTGCGACTTGTTATCGTTCCTCGACGCCTACTCAGGATACCACCAGATCTTCATGACAAGAGAAGATGAGGAAAAGACAGCATTCATCACCCCGTGTGGTACATATTGCTTTTTGCGAATGCCTTTCGGGTTGAAGAGTGCTGGCTCAATGTTTGCAAGAGCTGTCCAAATTGGTTTTGAGCCCCAGCTACATAGAAATATGGAAGCATATATGGATGACACAGTGGTCAAAACCAAGGACAGGGCAACACTGGTACAAGATTTAGAAGAGACGTTTGCAAATCTGCGCAAGATCAACCTCAAGTTGAACCCTGAGAAGTGTGTCTTCGGCGTTCCGTCCGGCAAACTTCTCGGGTTCTTTGTGTCACAGCGTGGGATCAAGGCTATTGAGCAAATTGAGGCACCTAAGCGGATCAAGGACGTGCGCCGGCTCACTGGCTGCATTGCCGCCATGAGCAGGTTCATTTCCAAGTCTGCCGAGCGTGCCCTCCCCTTTTTCAAAATCTTGAAGAAGGCGGGCCCAATGGAGTGGACCCCAGAGGCCGAAGCAGCGCTGCAGGATTTGAAGAAATACCTATCCTCTACGCCGATACTGGTTGCGTCTAAACCACAAGAGCCGTTGCTGCTGTATCTTGCGGCAACGAACCAAGTGGTTAGCGCCGCGCTAGTGGCACAGAGGGAGGTCGACGAAGAGGCAGCGGCAACCGCAAGACGGGCGGATAATGAGCCAGGGCTTCCCCCGGCAGGACCTGGTACAGGCGAGGTGAGGCTCCCGGCAGAATCTGACGCTGGCAGGACGAGGCCCGTGCAACCTAATGGAGTGGTGCAGAAGAAGAAGATGATGCAGCACCCAGTTTACTTTGTCAGCTCCCTCTTGCAGGGGGCTAGATCAAGGTACTCCGGTGTGCAGAAGTTGCTCTTCGGCCTCCTTATGGCCTCGAGGAAGCTGCGTCATTACTTCCAAGCCCACGAGATCACCGTCGTCACCCGCCTTCCGTTGCAACGGATATTACATAACCCAGACACAATCGGGAGGATTGTGGAATGGGCATTGGAACAGTCGAGCTTTGGTTTGAAGTTTGAAAGTACTTCAATGATCTAGAGTAGAGTATTGGCAGAATTCATTGCCGAATGGACCTCAACGCCCGACGAAGAGATCCAGGAAACCACTCTCCCCGGCAAGGAAACAAGTCGCAGCTGGATTATGTACTTTGACGGGGCTTTCTCGCTGCAAGGCGCCGGTGCTGGTGTGCTACTCGTGGCACCCACCGGGGAGCACCTCAAGTATGTCGTCCAGATGCACTTTCCTAGGGAGATGTCGACGAACAATACTGCTAAGTACGAGGGGTTGCTTGCCGGTCTTAGGATCATGGCAGACCTTGGAATCAGGAAGCTCATCGTCAGGGGTGATTCGCAGCTTGTCGTCAAGCAAGTTAACAAAGATTATCAAAGCCCGTTGATGGAGGCCTACATGAATGAGGTGAGGAAGCTGGAGGAGCGTTTTGACGGTATACAAGCGGAGCATGTTCCCCGAGCGGAGAACGACACCGCCGATTACCTGTCAAAGCGCGCTGCACTCAAACTACCTGTGGAGCTAGGTACTTTTGTGCTTCAGTTAACTCAACCATCCGTTGAACCATCGACAGAGCAGAACAAGTGTAGGAAATCGGGCCCCGGCAAGTACTTTCCCGCCGAGCTCCCAGGAGCCGCCGGCAAGGGTGTTGCCATGGACACTGAGCCTGCCATGGGGCCATAGACTCCGGTAGGGCGTCAAGCCCTGGCCGTAGAGACAGCCGCACCCATGGCAGAAGAAATGCCTTTGGTCCTTGCCGTCGAGCCCCAGGCTCTGGCATGGGCACAGCATACTGTCTGATTCCTCCAAACAGGGGAACTCCCTGAGGAACAAGAAGAAGCGGAGAAAGTAGCCCATCAGTCCGCCATGTATCAGTTCGTTGACGATGTCCTGTACAGGAAAAGACCGAACGGTGTGAAATTGAAGTGTGTTCCCCAGGAGGAAGGACTGGAGCTGTTGGCAGAGATACACGGAGGCATCTGTGGCTCCCACATAGGGTCAAGGGCCCTTGCCGGCAAGGTATTCCGGCAAGGTTTCTTCTGGCCCACAGCCCTCCAGGATGCAACGCCACTAGTAACCAAGTGTGAAGCGTGCCAGTTTCATTCAAAGAAGCTTCATCAACCAGCTCAAGCTCTCCAGACAATCCCTCTCTTCTGGCCATTTTCGGTCTGGGGGCTCGACATACTGGGCCCCTTCCCCCATGTTGTCGGGGGCTTTGAGTACTTGTACGTTGCGATCGACAAGTTCACAAAGTGGCCAGAGGTGGAGGCAGTGAGAAAGGTGACAACACAGTCAGCCGTCAAATTCTTCAAGGGGCTAGTCTGCCATTTTGGTGTGCCAAACAGAGTCATCACCGACAACGGCACACAGTTCACGAGTCATGCCTTTATGCAGTACCTCCAAGACCTCGGCAGCAAGGTCTGTTTTGCTTCTGTTGCACATCCACGGAGCAACGGCCAGGCTGAGAGGGCAAATGCTGAAGTGTTGCGAGGCCTCCGGACGAGGACTTTTGATAGGCTACGCGGGTGCGGGCGACGCTGGATTGATGAATTGCCGGCAACTCTTTGGTCAATGAGAACGACACCAAATCGAGCCACCGGCCACACACCCTTCTCCCTCCTTTACGGGGCAGAAGCAGTTCTCCCCACGGAACTCACATACGGGTCACCTCGAGTGCTCGCTTATGATGAGCTTGAGCAAGAGCAGTTGCGGAAAGATGACGCGACGCTCCTTGAGGAAGATCGTCTTCGGGCGGCTGTGCGAGCAGCATGCTACCAGCAAGCCTTGCGCC
The DNA here is from genome assembly GCF_002575655.3 of Aegilops tauschii subsp. strangulata. Classification (NCBI taxonomy): domain Eukaryota; kingdom Viridiplantae; phylum Streptophyta; class Magnoliopsida; order Poales; family Poaceae; genus Aegilops; species Aegilops tauschii. The sequence goes on from NC_053038.3 coordinate 435,490,950, forward strand.
ACAAGGTCCATGCCCGAAGCTTTGAGGAAGGCGACCTTGTTCTTTGGCACGTTCAGTCGGCCAAGAATTCCAACAAGTTGACGCCAAAGTGGGAAGGCCCTTATCGAGTAATACGAGTCACCAGGCCCGGCGCAGTCCGCCTGGAGACCGAAGATGGTATTCCAGTGAGCAACTCCTGGAACATCGAACATCTTCGCAAGTTTTACCCGTGAGGCGCGGTTGCCGGGCTCCCCGGCAAACCACCTTTTGTACAAGCCTTGCCGGCAAGGCATGTAACCCTTTGTACAAAGCCAGGTGCAGACCCTGAGCATAAATAAATGAAGTGCTTGCGCCCTAAGTTTTAGCATGCATGCTAGGTCAAGTCTCTCCCTCGGTTAGGGTTGATAGTGCTTAGCGGCAGCTAACCCCTAGCATAGAGGTCGAATGTGCGTCTCTCTGTTCCTTTTCGTCCTCTTTGGTTCGCAGGGTACATGGACGTTTCTGCTGAGCTGTTTGGAAGAAAGAGAACAAGCCGGCACCCCGGCCCCAGCAACCCAAGGTTGCCAGGGGGCTGCAGACACAAGAACCCAACCATGGCAAGCCAAGACTGCCGGGGGCTGCAGATCCAGATAAGTCTTTCATCCCCTATTGTGCATTCCCGTATGGAGTTGAGACGTATGAAAACTCGTTTTATTCCTAGGCCACCGTGCTCCCCCTTTTCCTGTGCCCGAGAACTATTCCCTGGGCCGGAACTGGGTCGTAGTCGCGGTGGCAGGGAAATAAACGAAGGGCCTAACTCTACTTCGCCCCTGCCTCCGCCAAGAGCGTGAGAATGGTCGAATGAAGTAAGGGGACGGCAAGGCCTGTTGCCGGGCAACAATGTTTATCTTAAAAATAACAAGGATTCACTCCTTGGCATGGGCCTCGCTCACGCACAAAGAACCCGGCAAGCACCCTTTTTCATTAAAAACGTCCCATACAGGTACAGTTCGTATGAAATGAAAAACATGAGCAAGGGGATTACAAGTTTTAAATTTAAAAAATGCACGCAGGCTTACAAACTAAAAAGAGATAAGATGCCCGTAATCCCTTTCTTGTCCCTCTCCTCAGAAGATGGAAGGAGATAGCAGGAGGGCGAAAAGAACGCCTAGGCGAGGTACGAGCAGCAGAAGACGCCGGGAGAGGAGCCGAAAGATGAGGCAACGGGCCGGCGATATGCGACGAAGGCGTCGGTGCCCGCGTACTCCGACTTGACGGCCCGCCACCCGCCTTCTTCGTCTTCTCCGGCCTTCCTACGCCAGCCGCCCAAGGAGGCGACGGGGAATGCACCGATGGAGAGCTTGACGAGGAAGGCCCTCCTTAGGGTGCGTGGCCGAGGGAGGGGCTACGCGGTCAGTCGGAATCGAGATCGGCGTCCTCCCACTCGACACCCTCATCATCGTTGCCGCTGTCCTCCTCGTCACTCCCGCTTGAGGTGGAGTCTTCATCATCGGAGGAGCTCTCCACGCGGCACTTTAGGCGAGTTCCAAGGTCCCCGAAGACCTTGACGGAGAGCGGGCCGTTCTCCATTAATTTGAAGTAGAGAACGAGCCCCGCCGTCAGGCTGTGGACACGAGCGAAAGTCTTCCATCCACGATGAAGGTACATGGCGTGAGGAGCGGGAAAGTCGACGTCGACCCGCGTGTCGCCGTTCCCGCAGCCCTCATATGCAACCTGAGGGTCTGTGGCGGGTCGAGCTCCATCTCCCGAGCAAATGGAGTAGGGAGATGAAGACGACGATGCGGTGGCCAGCGCAGCCTGATGAAGAACTCACGGGGCTGGTCCCCGACGTGACCCTCCATTGGGGGAGGCATCGCCGGCGGAGGCAGGACCAGTGCGCCGCCCCGTCCCCCTATACCCCGAGCGCCACGACGACCTCGGCCTCGCCCCCTCCCCCTTCCTCTCATGGCCGGCTCCGCCGCTGCAAGCTCTTGGGAAGTGGGACGCGTTGTCGGGCAGAGACCCTCGCCGCCACCGTCGAAGAGTCGGCGCCTCCTCTCGCCATGGCAGATGGAAGGAAGGAGACGAGGTGGAAGGAGATGGATGATGATAAAATGTGGGGTGACATCCCCCTCCCCCCTTCTTATAAAGGGGCGGGATCGGGGCTCGGCCGCCCCACTCAACCAATCCGGCCGTCTGGGGCGCAGGGAATCGAGACCGACCCGCTGCTCCAATCAGCGACGGCCCGGTTTCCCGCCTCCATCGCCTGCCACCTGAGAGGCACGGGGGGTGTGTGGCGAGCAAGCAAAAATCAAGGGGACGAGTGAGGCGACCGTTCTCCACCCCGTGATCGTGGGGCGCGGACGCCTTGAAGACCACGACCCGAGTCCACTCAGTAAATGAGCCGTGCCTCTATGTTTTCCTCTTTTTATTTGGAAGGCACGAGTCGTTCCATTTACCATGATGTGACGCATGAGGGCAGCGGCCGCCCCACGCATGCCCCCCACGTCATGCACGGCCCTGCACGACGCGCATTCAACGCGGGTCATGGGGAAGCGCAAGCGAGCGAACGAATTACTACGGTAAAAATCCACCCCGCTTGCCCGCACACCGTTCTGGGCCTGGCCCAACAATGTGTTGCGCTTATGTGGGGCCCAGGCCCAGGCGCTCCTGTCGGTGTACAAAAGTAGGGGCTCTCCTTTTTTACCCCTCTACTTGTGCACGGGCAGTCAGAGCCGCGCCTGCGGCCACACCTAGTAGTGCAAGGGAAGGAGCAGAAGCGCAGGAGCACTAGGAAGCGCTTCGGCCAAAGCACAAGACGGGCAAAGCAACACAAAGACCAGAAACACAAAGAGCAAGAGGGCGAGGTGGACTCCCCCGGCAAGATCCTTGCCGGAGCAGTCTCTGCAGCCCCGGCATGAGCCTTGCCGGGTTACCTTGCCCGGCGCCAGCAGAGCGTGCCACCCTTGAGCCCACGGGTTCCAACAACCACATTGGAGCCAAGGCTCGAGAGGCACCTCTGTGGTGGCATGCAGATCTTTGTCAAGATCATAAACACACAAGATCAGATGAGGACCAGAAGACGACGATCCTCGGCAGGATCCTAGCCGAGGAAACACACGAGACCCCCGGCAAGACCCTTGTCGGGGATGACCACGATGTCGCGGCAAGACCCTTGCCGGGGATGACCACGATGCTGCGGCAAGACCCTTGCCGGGGCCCCGGCAAGGCCCTTGCCGAAGACACCTGCTGGGCCGCAGCCAGGCCCGCGTCCGCCAAGACTCCACCGCCGTTCCCATGCAGCTGCCAGCCCGACCAGCTGGGCAGGCACCTACGTGGCGACATGCAGCCTCCAGGCCAACTCAGTAAACACCTACGTGGCGACATGCAAATCTTCGTGAAGACCCTACCACCACGCCATCTCAGCAGCCTGCCAGCCTATGTGGCGCTGCATGCCTCGTTGGCCTGGGCGCGTGTCGGAGCGAGACGGAGCGGCGATGGACAGGACGGGCCTCGTTGCCGTCCCCAATAAAGCAACGGGACACCTAAGGGGCGTATTTAATGCGCCCTGTCCCGTAATGACAGGCGATAAGCTTGTGTACTGTACACCTTTCCACCTCCTGTGTGCCACTGTGGCAACCCCTTTTGTCTATAAAAGGAGGCCCGAGGCGACCAGGAGGGGGATTCGGATCTTTTGTACTAGACACGCACCGTAGCTAGTTCAAGAACTCAAGAACACTCAAATACATACACCAAAGCAGGACTAGGGTTTTACACATCCTCGCGGCCCGAACCTGGGTTAACGATCCTTGTGCTGGCTCCTAGACCTGCTCTTTGCACAACCCCGCGCCCGCCAACCGTAGAAGGGATCCCAATGATCCCATAGGTGTCGTTTCCACCGACATCTGACGACTGATGGTCGTTCACAGTTTATTCATGGTCCTTTCCGTAAGATGCTTGCTAAGTATGATGTTAACCATAGAATTGCATCACCCTATCATCCTTAGTCGAGTGGTCAAGTTGAACTTAGCAATAGAGAAATAAAATTAATTTTGCAAAAGACTGTTAATAGGTCCAGGAAGAATTGGTCTAAGAAATTAGATGATGCACTTTGGGCTTATAGAACAACTTATAAAAATCCTATGGGTATGTCTCCATATAAAATGGTTTATGGAAAAGCTTGTCATTTGCCTCTTGAGTTAGAACATAAAGCATATTGGGCAGTTAAAGAGCTCAACTATGACTTCAAACTTGCTGGTGAAAAGAGGTTATTTGATATTAGCTCTCTATATGAATGGAGAACCCAAGCTTATGAAAATGCAAAATTATGTAAAGAAAAAGTTAAAAGGTGGCATGACAAAAGAATTCAAAAGCGTGAGTTTAAAGTTGGAGAATATGTTCTTTTGTACAACTCTCGTTTTAGATTCTTTGTAGGAAAACTCCTCTCAAGATGGGAAGGACCATACATCATCGAGGAGGTTTACCGGTCCGGAGCCATGAAAATAAATAATTCCGAAGGTACTAACCCGAAGGTTGTCAAGGGGCAACGAAAAAAGCATTACATCTCAGGTATGCCTATTAATGTTGAATGTAATATTATCCAAACTTTGACGCCGGAAGAGCACATAAAAGAGTCCTTTTGGAACACTCCAGAATCGTGAGAATAAGGAGGTACGTGATACGGTAAGTAAATGGACTCCAAAAAATCCACAAAAATATTTTTTATCAGTTTTGGAATATTTATGAATTTTAGGAATAAAGAAACTTCTAGGAAGTGTACCCTCGTGGGCACAATACACCAAGGCGTGCCAGGCTTGCCTGGCGTGCCCAGGTGGGTTGTTCCCACCTGGGACACCTTTCGGACTCCATTTTTCTACCATATACTTGTCCTCCAAGATAAAAATATATATATACTTCCCGAACTTGTTAATCACCGTATCGCGGAGAAATCCTCTATTCTCCTTTCTTGCCGTTTTCTGACAGATTCAACTAGATCAACGTCATGTCTTCCTCACCCTTCAATAATGGAGAAGGGGACATAAGGTTGGTTCAGGAAGATCTAAGGAGGGATGAAGCTGAAGAGGTTTCTATGGAGCAAGAAGAGGAAAGTCCCTTTGGGATTCACCCTCCGGCCTCCGAGAGGGGTACATTAGCTGGCATCTCCACTCACCCTAATCCTCATCAAGCCATGGGATCATCCAACAATCAAGCGAGCCTTGAAGTGCAAGAAGAACTCCCACCGAGGAGGCCCTTACATAGGTTACATCATAACAATTTTCATAATTTGATTCACAATTATGGATTAGAGAACACTCCTCGTAGGCACATACCGTCCAACTGGGACATATGTCGGCCAAGAGAAAACAATGCAGGAACCAAACCGTGGGGCCCTGAGAATAAACACATAATGGCTGAGGTGAAGAAAAATAGTGAATTAATTTATCAAGCCCTTCGGGAGATTCAAGAGTTGAAGGATCTACTCATGGTTATATTGGAGTATACTACTTCATCACCATCATCTTCTTCACCACCAAAAGAGAATTGAGTATCGGGTATGGGCACTCCCCTTGGCTTCCGCCAAGCTTGGGGGAGGTGCCCCCGTATCGTATCATCCCACTATCTTATTGCTTTTACTTATTTTAGTTCGATCTTTTGCATTATATGAGTAAAAGTTTAGTTCGATCATTTCTTCTTTGAGAGTTTGCTTAGTGATCTATCCTTGTAATTGTGTGCAAGTTTAATAAAGTTTAGTGCAAGTTTTTTCTTTCTTTAATCACTTTCATGTTGCAAATAAAAGAAATAAATAAAGAAAGAAAAAGAGAAAGGAAACAAATAAAAGAAAGGAAATAGATAAAGAAAAGATTATATACTAATCCTATGGTAGGTGATGGCACCACATAAGGAAAAGTATAAGTAGAAAATTTTATTAGAGGTTGACAAACATAGCATAAGTCAATGATGCAACTCATGCAAGAATTAACAAGGGAAGAGAAGATTCACATATAAATATACTATCCTAGAAATCTTTTGTGATTGTGAGCCCTCATCAAAATATTATATGCCAAAATTGTTGACGTTGGACAAGGAAGACAACTTAATGGTTTATTTTGTTTATATTCACATAGAAGTCATATTGTCATAGATCCTTCAACATGTGGTGCTTGCCCTCTATCTTTGCTAGCCAAAAATTCCGCACTAAGTAGAGATACTACTTGTGCATCCAAAAACCCTTAAACCCAAATCTTACTTTCAAGTATCCACCATACCTGCCTCGGGATTGAGCAAGACCCCTCAAGTAAGTTGTCATCGGTGCAAAAAGGCAATAATAATTGCTTCTAAAAGTGTGAGATCATTTAGTGTAAGAGAAAACTGAGCGTTGTACGAACTTGGATGACAAAGAATAAAAGCGATAGACTGCATAATAAAGGTTGTCATATTAAGGGGCAATACAACGTGACATTCTCTTCACTAAGGGATTGAGCATACAAACAAATAAGCACATGGCAACCTCTGCTTCCCTCTGCGAAGAGCCTATCTTTTACTTTTATGTATTTACTTTTATGCAAAGAGTCAAAGTTTTCCTTCTATTCCTTTTATTTTTCTCCTTTGGCAAGCATCGACCATGTGGTGAGGAAAGATCTAGGAACATATGTCCAGTTGAATATAGATGGCATGAGTTATTATTGTTGACATCACCCTTGAGGTGAGTATGTTGGGAGGCAAAACTATAAGCCCCTATCTTTCTATGTGTCCGGTTGAAACGTTTTGTTCATGGGTACGAGGTGAGTGTTAGCAATCATAGAAGACTATATGATGGTTGAGTATGTGGACTTGCCTAAAGGCTCCGATACGTGACCCTTCCTGAAAAGATGATGAATTGTAGTTGGAAAGTTGACTGGGAACATAGTTTGTTGGTTTCTAATAGAGTTTTTGCTTTATACTTCAATTGTGTGATGAACTATTACTTATTCATGAGAAGTATATGGTAAAAGTTCTATGATAAAAGTCCTATGTTTAATTTTGTTGCTGTTATAATAATCAACATGATGCTTCTATATCTGTATTTTGTTTTTATCGACACCTCTCTCTCAAAACATGTGGACATGTTTTACGATTTCGGTTTTCGCTTGAGGACAAGCGAGGTCTAAGCTTGGGGGAGTTGATACGTCCATTTTGCATCATTTTTCTTACTGTTATTTATAACGTTTTTATCCATAATAATGCTTTTTGGAGTAATTATAATGCCTTTTCTCTCATAATTTGCAAGGTACGCACCAAGAGGGAGAATTCTGGCAGCTGGAAATCTGGACCTGAAAAAGCTACGTTAGGCTACCTATTCTGCACAACTCCGAACAAGTTGAAACTTAACGGGGATTTTTATGGAATAAATAAGAATTACTGGAACAAATATCTACCAGAGGCGGGCCACCAGGGGGGCACAACCCACCTGGGCGCGCCAGGCCCCCTGGCACGCCCTGGGGGGTTGTGGCCTCCTCGGCCCACCTCTGGTGCCCATCTTCTGGTATATAGGTCATTTTGACCTTGAAAAAATAAGAGGACTTTCGGGAAGAAGCGCCGCTGCCTCGAGGCAGAACTTGGGCATGAGCACTTTTGCCCTCCGGCGGAGTGATTCCGCCGGGGGAACTTCCCTCCCGGAGGGGGAAATCATCGTCATCATCATCACCAACAACTCTCCCATCTTGGGGAGGGCAATCTCCATCAACACCTTCAACACCACCATCTCATCTCAAACCCTAGTTCATCTCTTTTGTTCAATCTTGTTACCGGAACTATAGATTGGTGCTTGTGGGTGACTAGTAGTGTTGATTACATCTTGTAGTTGATTACTATATGGTTTATTTGGTGGAAGATTATATGTTCAGATCCAATATGCTATTCAATACTCCTCTGGTCTTGAGCCTGTTTATCATTTGTGAGTAGTCACTTTTGTTCTTGAGGTCACGAGAGAAATCATGTTGCAAGTAATCATGTGAACTTGATATGTGTTCGATATTTTGATTGTATGTATGTTGTTATTCCCTTAGTGGTGTCATGTGAACGTCTGATACGTCTCCAACGTATCTATAATTTTTTATTGTTCCATGCTGTTTTATTATCAATCTTGGATGTTTTATAATCATTTTATAGTTATTTTATATCATTTTTTGGTACTAACCTATTGACATAGTGCCAAGTGCCAGTTGCTGTTTTTTTTCATGTTTTTTACATCGCAGGAAATCAATATCAAACGGAGTCCAAATGCCACGAAACTTCATGATGAATTTTTATGGGCCAGAAGGAAGGCAATGGGCCCTGGTTGCACTTGGGGGTGCCCCGAGGGGGGGCACAACCCACCAGGGCGCGCCCTGGTAGGTTGTGCCCACCTCGGATGCCCCCGGACTGCCTCTTTGCTCTATAAATACCCCAAAAATACCAGAACCCTGGGGGAGTCGATGAAATATTCATCCAGCCACCGCAGAGTCCAGAACCACCAGATCCAATCTAGACACAATCACGGAGGGGTTCACCACCTCCATTGGTGCCTCTCCGATGATGCGTGAGTAGTTCTTTGTAGACCTTCGGGTCCGTAGTTAGTAGCTAGATGACTTTCTCTCTCTCGCTGAATTCTCAATACAATGGTCTCTTGGAGATCCATATGATGTAACTCTTTTGCGCTGTGTTTGTTGGGATCTGATGAACTTCGAGTTTATGATCAGTTATATCTTTTTATATCCATGAAAGTTATTTGAGTTTCTTTGATCTCTTATATGCATGATCTCTTATAGCCTCGTATTTCTTCTCTGATATTTGGGTTTTGTTTGCCCAACTTGATCTATTTATCTTGTAATGGGAAGAGGTGCCCGGTAGTGGGTTCGATCTTACGGTGCTCGATAAACGATAGGGAACCGACACGTATGTATCATTGCTACTAAGGATAAAAAGATGAGATCTATATCTACCGCCGTATAGATAAACGGATATTGTCTACACCATGTCGTCATTCTTATTTCATTACTCCGTTTTCCCATGAACTTAATACACTAGACGCATGCTGGATAGCGGTCGATGTGTGGCGTAATAGTAGTAGATGTAGGCAGGAGTCGGTCTACTAATATTGGACGTGATGCCTATGTAATGATCATTGCCTGGATATTGTCATAATTTTTTGAAGTTCTATCAATTGCCCAACAGTAATTTGTTTACCCACCGTTTGCTATTTTTCTCGAGAGAAGCCACTAGTGAAACCTACGGCTCCCGGGTCTTCTTTCTCATATATTTGCCTTGCGATCTACTTTTCCTTTGCATTTCTATTCAGATCTATTAAACCAAAAAATACAAAAATACCTTGCTTCGTTTTATCTTTATTTATTTTATTTGGCGTTCAATCTATCAATCTACTACAATTTACCTCACATCCGCTTGCCTATCTTGAGGCGGCGTACCCCGGAAGGGATTGACAACCCCTTTAACTCGTCGGGTTGCGTGGTGCTGTTGTTTGTGTTCAAGTGTTGTTTACGTTGTGTTGATTGGTCCTCCTACTAGTTTGATACCTTAGTTTAATAACTGAGGGAAATACCTACCGTCACTATACTACATCATCCCTCCCTCTCCGGGGAAATACCGACGTAGTGGCAGCTACCATCAAGGAGAATTTCTGGCACCGTTGCCGGGGAGGATCTTCAACATATGCCAGGTTCCTAATCACAAATCTCATCTCCTTGCAATTTTCATTATTCGCCATTTGCCTCTCTTTTTCCTCTCCCCCACTTCACAAAAATTTGCCGTTTTGTTCGCCTCTCTTTTCCGTTCGCCGTTTTCTCGTCGGATCTATTCTTTGCTTGCAATCATGAGTGATTTCGGTATGGCACCGACAGATGATGACCTGACTCCTAATATTGGATGTACAGGCAATCTGGATGCTAAAACTTTTATCTTGGGGCAAGGGAACGTTATGGGAAAAGAACGTATCCAAGAATTTTTCAATTGTGTTGGGAATCTAAGTCTTGATGATGCCCCTGTACTTAAAACTACTAGATCTTATGTGGATGCTATTTCAGCACTAGTTCTGGAACTTGAAAGTAAATTTATTCATACCCATCCTACTTTGCAAATATTGTTTTTCGAGCTCCCCGATATAAAGAATCCTAGGGCTAAAAAGTTGGCCACTCTCGTTCTTATGAATGAGTTTGACTACATAATTCGGGAAGCTAGAGAAATCTTTGACTTTTATGGTATGAATCGTGAAAAACCGGTGATAGATGAAATTCTTTACAATAGTGACTTTGCTTTGAGACATTTTCTTGGGGATAATAAAATCTTTGATGAGAATCTTAAGAAGGAAGTCCCCGTCCTAGACATAATCCAACAAGTTTTTAATAATGTTAATCAACACTACTCTTGGATTGTTGCGGGAAATCAAAGGGGTTATGATGAAAACCAACTAAGGATTGCTAAAGTTTCCATGGATAATATGTTTTATGTTGTGTTTACAAAACCCCATGATTAAAACACCTCTAAGAAAACTAAGAAGAAGAAGGATGACAAAACTTAGATCCTTGCTTTATGCCAAGCTAAGGGCGTAAAACTATAGCGCTTGTTGGGAGGCAACCCAATGAATAAAATTTATTTTTTCTTTTTGCTTTCTGTTCTTGAGTGTTAGCACAATTATGATGTTGTTATGATTGTGTTTTTTATGTTTCAATTAGTGTTTGTGCCAACTAGAACCAATAGGATCTTCAATCACACTGTTTTAATTAGTGTTTGTGATAGTTGTTTGATCTTGCTGAAAAAGACAGAAACTTTATGCTCACGAAATTAATTCTCATTTTTATTCAGAAAGAGCTTTTGCCCTGATTATTTTTCAGAAGATTAATATACAAATGGCTCAGGCCGTCCTATTTTTTCAGAATTTTTGGAGTTCCAGAAGTATTCGTTAAAATCAGATTGCTACAGACTGTTCTGTTTTGACAGATTCTGTTTTCTTTGTGTTGTGTGCTTATTTTGATGGCTCTATGGTTTTCTTTGATGAGTTTTTGCCATAGAAAAGTTGGAATACAGTAGATATAATACAAAAACAAAATAAGAATTGGTTTGATACATCACTTATAGTAGTGGTTTATGTTTCTTACACTAACGGATCTCACGAAGGTTTTGTTGAGTTTTGTGTGATTGAAGTTTTCAAGTTTTGGGTTATCTTACGATGGATAAAGGAAGGATGTAAGAGCCTAATCTTGGGTATGCCACGGCATCCCAAGATATTATCCAATAATGAGCATTCAACTAAGCTTGGGGATGTCCCCGAGTGGCATCCCCGCTTTCTTCCAACAACTATCGGTATTTTACTCGAGGCTATATTTTTATTCGTCACATGATATGTGTTTTGCTTGGAGCGTCTTGTATGATATGTGTTTTTGCTTGTTTTATTTTGTGTTTTAAATCATCAATCCTTGCTGGACACACCTTTTTGAGAGAGCCAAAATTATATCATGACTTGTTAGAATTGCTCTCTATGCTTCTCTTAAATCTTTTATGAGCTAGGACTTGCTCTAGTGCTTCACTTATATCTTTTTGAGCACGGTGTGCTTTGTTATTTTTTAAGAAATGCTCTCTTGCTTCACTTATATTTATTTGATATTTAGTAAAAAAATTAAGAAATCCTCTCTTGCTTCACTTAAATTATTTTGAGAGAAAGAAAATTTGTTATGCTCATGATCTTCGGTTATATTTGTTTGAGCTTATGAAAAAGCAACACATAAAAGTTAGTCCCAAAGCGATAGATATCCAAGAAGGATAAAGAAATAAAAAATATCATGAAGATCATTGGAAAAAATAAACTTGATTCTTAGTAATAGTTTTGAGATATGATGATGTGATATGTGAGTTATGTTGATGAGTAATTGTGCTCTAGTAAGAATATTGGTGTTAAGGTTTGTGATTCCCTATGCATGCACGAAATTCAATAATCATGCAATGAAAATTATATCCTACTTGTGGTGCATTATTCAGTGTTAATTATGTTTAATGATTGCTTATGAGATTATTCATTTCTTGGTTGGTCGCTTCCCAATCTTTTGCTAGCCTTCATTTTGCACTAAGTATGACCTCTACTTGTGCATCCAAAATCCTTTAAACCAGTTTTTCCACATGAGTCCACTATATCTACCTATATGCGGTATTCTTTTGCCATTCTAGCAAATTTGCATGTGCCATCTCTAATTTTCAAAATAAACTTCTCTTTTGTGTGTTTGTTTCGCTCGCGGAATGGTAACGGGTGGCTAATATTTTCCATGCTAGATGTGTTATTCTCAAGATGAGTGTTTATTCACTTGTCATTGCACGAGAGCAAGGCAAAGGTCTTAGGGATGCCCAGCCCCGAAATGTAAAAAAAGAATTTACTTTATGTTGTCAAATAATAAATTCCATGGGAAGTGTTGGTATGGAGGGCACCCGTGGATACGGCTAGCCATGGAAAATGAAAGAATGATGGAAAAAGGAATAAACTTTATTTTCTGTTTGGGAACCGCCTATGGCATACCTAGCATGGAAAGTGTTCGGAACTCTAAGTCATTTTCGTTGAATGTATGGATACACCTCCCAAAATATTTTTATCTCTAATCTTTCGCTTTGAGCTCTGGCACCTCTACAAATCCCTACTTCCCTCTGCGAAGGGCCTTTCTTTTACTTTATGCAATTTTCAATTTGAAATTTGAGTCTCCATCTTCTCTCATAAAAAGCACCAACTAGGAGGCAATATGATCGTGCTCAAGTATTGGGTGTAGTTAATATTCGAGTGTGTTTCATGAATGGATGAATGTTTGAGCATGATGGGCTAGGGATAACTTGTTTTAGCATTGATATTTTGAAAGACATGGTTGCTTGTTGATATGCTTGAGTATCTAAATTATTATGACAAAACTAGAGTATTGCTTTGAATCACATAAAAGTCCAAATGTCCATGCTATAAACAAAATAATATGATATGACTTGATGAACAACACTCCACATCAAAAATTATGTTTTTATCACTTACCTACTCGAGGACGAATATGAGTTAAGCTTGGGGATGCTGATACGTCTCCAACGTATCTATAATTTTTTATTGTTCCATGTTGCTTTATTATCAATCTTGGATGTTTTATAATCATTTTATAGTCATTTATATCCTTTTTTGGTACTAACCTATTGACATAGAGCCAAGTGTCAGTCGTTGTATTTTCCATGTTTTTTACATCGCGGGAAATCAATATCAAACGGAGTCCAAATGCCACGAAACTTCACGATGATTTTTTATGGGCCAGAAGGAAGGTAATGGGCCCTGGTTGCACCTGGGGGGTGCCCCGAGGGGGGCACAACCCACCAGGGCGCGCCAGGAGGCCCAGGCGTGCCCTGGTGGGTTGTGCCCACCTCGGGTGCCCCCTGGACCGCCTCTTTGCTCTATAAATACCCCAAAAATACCAGAACCCTAGGGGAGTCAACGAAAATCAATTCCAGCCGCCGCAGAGTCCAGAACCACCAGATCCAATCTAGACACAATCACGGAGGGGTTCACCACCTCAATTGGTGCCTCTTCGATGATGCGTGAGTAGTTCCTTGTAGACCTTCGGGTCCGTAGTTAGTAGCTAGATGACTTTCTCTCTCTCGCTGAATACTCAATACAATGGTCTCTTGGAGATCCATATGATGTAACTCTTTTGCAGTCTGTTTGTTGGGATCTGATGAACTTCGAGTTTATGATCAGTTATATCTTTTTATATCCATGAAAGTTATTTGAGTTTCTTTGATCTCTTATATGCATGATCTCTTATAGCCTCGTATTTCTTCTCCGATATTTGGGTTTTGTTTTCCCAACTTGATCTATTTATCTTGCACTGGGAAGAGGTGCCCGATAGTGGGTTCGATCTTACGGTGCTCGATCCCAGTGACAGAAAGGGAACCGACATGTATGTATCGTTACTACTAAGGATAAAAAGACGAGATCTATATCTACTGCCATATAGATAATCGGATCTTGTCTACATCATGTCATCGTTCTTATTGCATTACTCCGTTTTTCCATGAACTTAATACACTAGATGCATGCTGGATAGCGGTTGATGTGTGGAGTAATAGTAGTAGATGTAGGCAGGAGTCGGTCTACTAATCTTGGACGTGATGCCTATGTAATGATCATTGCCTGGATATTGTCATAATTATTTGAAGTTCTATCAATTGCCCAACAGTAACTTGTTTACCCACCGTTTGCTATTTTTCTCGAGAGAAGCCACTAGTGAAACCTACGGCCCCCGGGTCTTCTTTCTCATATATTTGCCTTGCGATCTACTTTTCCTTTGCATTTTTATTCAGATATATTAAACCAAAAAATACAAAAATACCTTGCTGCGTTTTATCTTTATTTATTTTATTTGGCGTTCGAGCTATCAATCTACTACAATTTACCTCATGTCCGCTTGCCTATCTTGAGGCGTCGTACCCCAGAAGGGATTGACAACCCCATTAACTCGTCGGGTTGCGTGGTGTTGTTGTTTGTGTGCAGGTGTTGTTTTCGTTGTGTTGCTTGGTCCTCCTACTGGTTCGATACCTTGGTTTCATAAATGAGGGAAATACCCATCGTCGTTGTGCTACATCATCCCTCCCTCTCCGGGGAAATGCTGACGTAGTTGCAGCTACCATCAACATCGACTACATGACACTTCACCATATTTGGGCCTAAGAGAATGCATTGTGGAGTAGCAATTAGATGGTGGGTTGGGAGAGTGACAGAAACTTAAACCCCAGTTTGTGCGCTATTCCGTAAGGGACCGATTGGACCCCAAAATTTGATGCTATGGTTAGAATTAATTCTTAATACTTTTCTCATAGTTGTGGATGCTTCCACGAGGGTTAATCATAATTGGAGGTTTGTTCAAGTAAGAACAGCACCTAAGCACCGGTCCACCCACATATCAAATTATCAAAGTAGCGAACACAAATCGAACCAACATGATGAAAGTGACTAGATGAAATTCCCGTGTACCCTCAAGAACGCTTTGCTTATCATAAGAGACCGTTTTGGCCTGTCCTTTTCCTCAAAAGGATTGTGCTACCTTGCTGCACTTTTGTTACTACTATCGTTACTTGCTCGTTACAAGTTATCTTGCTATCAAACTACTCTGTCACTTACATTTCAGCACTTGCAGACATTATCTTACTGAAAACTACTTGTCATTTCCTTCTGCTCCTCGTTGGGTTCGACACTCTTACTTATCGAAAAGAGCTACAATTGATCCCCTATACTTGTGGGTCATCGGGGATGCATCATCTTCTCCATTGTAACACCATAAGGGAGTTACTCTGGATTGGAGAGGCTGGACGCACCTCTTTATTGCAATAGCCATAACCTCGACTATCGAGAGCTCAGTATGGGCCAGTAACCTGACCTTGCTAACCAACCTTTTTATTTCCGCACTGTCTTCCTCCTTGGGACTTCGGGGACGCTAGTTCAAACGCTTAGGAGCACTGGAGAATTCAGGAAGGCCGCGCCGAACTGGATCCGGTAGTGGGACATCGTCCATGTAGAACCATTCCAAAGACCACTGTGGTTATACCTCTTTGGGAGTTCCCATGAGGTATCCGGATCCGGCTATACGCCATACTTCGGCACCGCCCACTTCAAATATGGAGCCTCCTTGATGGCGGGGAACGAGGCAAAAGAACTTCCTCCATAGTTCAAAATGGGCCTCAATGCCTAAGAATAGTTCGCATAGGGCAACGAAACCTGAGATGTGTAGAATCGAACCTGGGGTAAGGTTGTGCAGTTGGATGCCGTAAAATTCCAATAGGCCCCTGAGAAAGGGATGGATTGGAAATCCTAGGCCCCGCAATAGGAATGAGACGAAGCACACCCTCTCCTCCTTATTGGGGTTGGGGAAATTCTCGGCCATCACACCATCGCCCATTGAGGCCAATCCCGCTCGAACGATGACTAGATCTGCGAGGGGAAGATAGCCCTGCGTCTGGAGTTGACTCAGCTGAAGATGAGGCACTGAGCAACTATGCCAATCACCCTCTTGAGGGCCATGGGGGCGCGAAGAGGAGCCTGGAGCACTGGCCATGTTGGAAGGCTTTGTTCGTATCTAATCTTGACGGTTTTTCTTTTGCGCGATGTGAGATGGCATTTGGGGATCTAAATCTCCTTATATAAATGTCGTCCGAGCGTGATGAGGGGCTTATTTGCAAACAATCATGGACCGTTCGTATTCACCCGGCCCGTGGAAATCAAAGTGACAACAGGAAGGAGTCATAAAGACAGAACATCAAGGTTAGAGCCAAACTGTTGTTGGTCCAAAGTATAATGAAGAACCTGCCTTGCAAAGCCGAAGACATAAACCGGACACTACATCGTCATTGAAGGCAAGTTCGGGGGCTACTGAGGGAGACCTGGATTCGGGGGTCCTCAGGGGTCCGGTCTATTCGAGCATGGGCCGGGCTGATGGGCCGTCCTCAGGGGTCTAGTCTATTCGAGCATGGGCTGGGTTGATGTGCCGTGAAGATAGAATGAAAGATTATTTCCCGTGTTCGGATGGGACTCCTGGATGCGTGGAGGGCAAGATTGGAGTCCGAATGTATTGTTTCCTTCCTTTGTAAAGCCACCTCTATACCCCTCTGGTGTGTATATAAGCCGGAGGGTTTAGTCCGTAGAAGGCATCAAAATTCATATAGGCTAGACATCTAGGGTTTAGCCATTACATTCTCGAGGTAGATCGACTCTTGTAACCCCTATACTCATCAAAGACAATCAAGCAGGAAGTAGGGTTTTACCTCCATTAAGAGGGCCCGAACCTGGGTAAACATCGTGTCCCCTTTGTCTCATGTTACCTTCGATCCTCAGACGCACAGTTCATGACCCCCTACCCGAGATCGGCCGGTTTTGACACTGACAGCTCCCCTCCTGGCCGGCCGCCGGCCTCCTCCTCCCATCCGTTATATACGAGGGCAGGGGGCACCCCAAAGACACATCAATTGTTCTATTAGCCGTGTGCGGCGCCCCCCTCCACAGCTTACTCCTCCGGTCATAGCATCGTAGTGCTTAGGCGAAGCCCTGCGTGGATCACATCACCATCACCGTCACCACGCCGTCATGCTGACGAAACCCTCCCTCGACCCTCTGCTGGATCAAGAGTTCGAGGGACGTTATCGAGCTGAACGTGTGCAGAACTCGGAGGTGTCGTACGTTTGGTACTAGGTCGGTTGGATCGTGAAGACGTTCGACTACATCAACCGCGTTAATCTAGTGCTTCCCTTTCGGCCTACGAGGGTACATGGACACACTCTCCGCATCTCGTTGTTATGCATCTCCTAGATAGATCTTGCATGATCGTAGGAATTTTTTGAAATTGCAATATACGTTCCCCAACAGTGGCATCTGAGCCAGGTCTATGCGTAGATGATATGCACGAGTAGAGCACAAAGAGTTGTGGGCGATAATAGTCATACTGCTTACCACCAACGTCTTATTTTGATTCGGCGGTATTGTTGGATGAAGCGGCCCGGACCAACATTACATTAGCACGTTCATGAGACCGGTTCTACCGACGTGCTTTTGCACACAGGTGGCTGGCGGGTGTCTATTTCTCCAACTTTAGTTGAATCGAATTAGACTACCGCCGGTCCTCGTTGAAGGTTAAAACAGCACACTTGACGAAAAATCGTTGTGGTTTTGATGCGTAGGTAAGAACGGTTCTTGCTAGAAGCCCGTAGCAGCCACGTAAAACTTGCAACAACAAAGTAGAGGACATCTAACTTGTTTTTGCAGGGCATGTTGTGATGTGATATGGTCAAGACATGATGTGATATAAGTTATTGTATGAGATGATCATGTTTTGTAAAAGTTATCGGCAACTGGCAGGAGCCTTATGGTTGTCGCTTTATTGTATGAAATGCAACCGCCGCAGTACTCATACAGGAACTTATGAGCAAGAATTGCTCTATCAATGTAATTGCTTTACTTTATCACTATGCGGTAGCGATAGTCGTAGAAGCAATAGTTGGCGAGACGACAACAACGCTACGATGGAGATCAAGGTGTCAAGCCGGTAAGATGGAGATCATGACGGTGCTTTGGAGATGGAGATCAAAGGCACAAGATGATGATGGCCATATCATGTCACATATTTTTATTGCATGTGATGTTTATCTTTTATGCATCTTATTTTGCTTAGTATGGCGGTAGCATTATACAATGATCCCTCACTAAATTTCAAGGTATAAGTGTTCTCTCTGAGTATGCACTGTTGCTATAGTTCGTCGTGCCGAGACACCACGTGATGATCGGGTGTGATAAGCTCTACGTTCACATACAACGGGTGCAAGCCAGTTTTGCACGTGCAGAATACTCGGGTTAAACTTGATGAGCCTAGCATATGCAGATATGGCCTCGGAACACTGAGACCAAAAGGTCGAACGTGAATCATATAGTAGATATGATCAACATAGAGATGTTCACCATTGAAAACTACTCCATCTCACGTGATGATCGGACATGGTTTAGTTGATATGGATCAAGTGATCATTTAGATGACTAGAGGGATGTCTATCTAAGTGGGAGTTCATAAGTAATATTATTAATTGAACTTTAATTTATCATGAACTTAGCCATGATAGTTTTGCATATCTATGTTGTTGTAGATCAATGGCCCATGCTACCGTTCCCTTGAATTTTAATATGTTCCTAGAGAAAACTAAGTTGAAAGATGATGGTACCAACTACACGGACTGGGTCCGTTGTTGGGGAACGTAGCAGAAATTCAAAATTTTCTACGCATCGCCAAGATCAATCTATGGAGTAATCTAGCAACAAGGGGAAGGGGAGTGCATCTACATACCATTGTAGATCGCGATGCAGAAGCGTTGCAAGAACGCGGATGAGGGAGTCGTACTCGTAGCGATTCAGATCGCGGTTGATTCCGATCTAAGCACCGAAGAACGGTGCCTCCGCGTTCAACACACGTGCAACCCGGTGACGTCTCCCATGCCTTGATCCAGCAAGGAGAGAGGGAGAGGTTGGGGAAGACTCTGTCCAGCAGCAGCACGACGGCGTGGTGGTGGTGGAGGAGCGTGGCAATCCTGCAGGGCTTCGCCAAGCACCGCGGGAGAGGAGGAAGAGGGGTAGGGCTGCGCCAAGAGAAGAAGAACTTCGTGCGTTGGGCTGCCCCTTTGCCTCCACTATATATAGGGGGAGAGGGAGGGCTGCGCCCCCACCTAGGGTTCCCTCCCTAGGGGTGGCGGCAGCCCCAATCCCCATCCGGGGTGGCGGCCAAGTGGGGGGAGAGGGAGGCGCACCAGGCATGGGCCTTTAGGGCCCATCTGCCCGAGGGTTTGCCCCCTCTTCTCTCTAGGCGCATG
Organism: Aegilops tauschii subsp. strangulata; assembly: GCF_002575655.3. Classification (NCBI taxonomy): domain Eukaryota; kingdom Viridiplantae; phylum Streptophyta; class Magnoliopsida; order Poales; family Poaceae; genus Aegilops; species Aegilops tauschii. Next base: position 435,510,288 of record NC_053038.3, read on the forward strand.
GGCCTTTGTGGGGAGGCGCCCCAGCCCACCTAGGGGCTGGTCCCTTCTCACATTTGGCCCATGTATGCCTCCGGGGCCCGTGGCCCCTCCCGGTGGACCCCCGGACCCCTCCGGTGGTCCCGGTACACTACCGGTGATGCCCGGAACACTTCCGATGGCCAAAACCATACTTCCTATATATAAATCTTTACCTCCGGACCATTTCGGAACTCCTCGTGACGTCCGGGATCTCATCCGGGACTCCGAACAACATTCGGTAACCACGTATATCTATTCCGTATAACCCTGGCGTCATCGAACCTTAAGTGTGTAGACCCTACGGGTTCGGGAACCATGCAGACATGACCGAGACGTTCTCCGGTCAATAACCAACAGCGGGATCTGGATACCCATGTTGGATCCCACATGTCCATGTTGGCTCCCACATGTTCCACGATGATCTCATCGGATGAACCACGATGTCGGGGATTCAATCAATCCCGTATACAATTCCCTTTGTCTATCGGTATGTTACTTGCCCGATATTCGATCGTCGATATCCCGATACCTTGTTCAATCTCGTTACCGGCAAGTCTCTTTACTCGTTCCGTAACTCACATAATCCCGTGATCAACTCCTTGGTCACATTGTGCACATTATGATGATGTCCTACCGAGTGGTCCCAGAGATACCTCTCCGTTTACACGGAGTGACAAATCCCAGTCTCGATTCGTGCCAACCCAACAGACACTTTCGGAGATACCTGTAGTGCACCTTTATAGCCACCCAGTTACGTTGTGATGTTTGGTACACCCAAAGCATTCCTACGGTATCCGGGAGTTGCACAATCTCATGGTCTAAGGAAATGATACTTGACATTAGAAAAGCTCTGAGCAAACGAACTACACGATCTTATGCTAGGCTTAGGATTGGGTCTTGTCCATCACATCATTCTCCTAATGATGTGATCCCGTTATCAACGACATCCAACGTCCATGGTCAGGAAACCGTAACCATCTATTGATCAACGAGCTAGTCAACTAGAGGCTTACTAGGGACATGGTCTTGTCTATGTATCCACACATGTATCTGAGTTTCCTATCAATACAATTTTAGCATGGATAATAAACGATTATCACGAACAAGGAAATATAATAATAACCAATTTATTATTGCCTCTAGGGCATATTTCCAACAGTCTCCCACTTGCACTAGAGTCAATAATCTAGTCCACATCACCATGTGATTAACACTCATAGGTCACATCACCATGTGACCAACATCCAAAGAGTTTACTAGAGTCAACAATCTAGTTCACATCACTATGTGATTAACACTCAATGAGTTCTGGTTTGATCATGTTATGCTTGTGAGAGAGGTTATTAGTCAACGGGTCTGAACCTTTCAGATCCGTGTGAGCTTTACGAATATCTATGTCATCTTGTGGATGCTACCACGCGCTATTTGGAGCCATTTCAAATAACTGCTCTACTATACGAATCCGGTTTACTACTCAGAGCCTATCCGGATTAGTGTCAAAGTTCGCATCGACGTAACCCTTTACGACGAACTCCTTTTCACCTCCATAATCGAGAAAATTCCTTAGTCCACTAGATACTAAGGATAAGTTCGACCGCTGTCTTGTGATCCATTCCCGGATCACTATTGTACCCCCTTGACCAACTCATGGCAAGGCACACTTCATGTGCGGTACACAACATAGCATACTATAGAGCCTACGTCTAAAGCATAGGGGACGACCTTCGTCCTTTCTCTCTCTTCTGCTGTGGTCAGGTCTTGAGTCTTACTCAATACTCACACCTTGTAACACAGCCAAGAACTCCTTCTTTGCTGATCTATTTTGAACTCTTTCAAAATCATGTCAAGATGTGCGTTCTTTGAAAGTATCATCGGGCGTCTTATCTATCTCTATGGATCATGATGCCCAATATGTGTAGCTGATGGCAAAGAGCTTCTTTGCCGTCAGCTAGCAGACGGCAAAGAGCTGGCAGATGGCAAATTAGCTGATTCCAGTTGTGTCTTATTGAAAAACTCCTTTCAAACAACCCTTTATGCTTTCCAGAATTTTTTACATCATTTCGGATCAACAATATGTCATTCACATATACTTATCAGAAATGTTGTAGTGCTCCCACTCACTTCTTTGTAAATACAAGTTTCTCATAAACTTTGTATAAACCCAAAATCTTTGATCATCTCATCAAAGCGTACATTCCAACTCCGAGATGCTAACTCTAGTCCTTAGAAGGATTGCTGGAGCTTTGCACACTTGTTAGCATCTTTCAGGATTGACAAAAACCTTCTGGTTGTATCACATACAACCTTTCCTCAAGAAAATCTTCGAGGAAACAATTTTTTGACATCCTATCTGCAAGACTGCTAATACAATTCCAACAGACTCTTAGCATCGCTACGAGTGAGAAAGTCTCATCGTAGTCAACTTCTTGAACTTGTCGGAAAACATCTTAACGACAAGCCGAGCTTTCTTAATGGTGACACTTACCATTATTGTCTGTCTTCCTTTTAAAATCCATCTGCACCCAACAGCCTTACGACCATCAAGTACATGGATCCTCTCTCGGATTTTATGGCCTCGAGCCATTCGTCGGAATATGGGCCCACCATCGCTTCTCCATAGCTCGTAGGTTCATTGTTGTCCAGCAACATGACTACCAAGACAAGATCACGTACCACTCTGAAGTAGTACGCATCCTCGTCGTCCTACGAGGTTTGGTAGTGACTTGATCCGAAGTTTCATGATCACTATCATGAGCTTCCACTTCAATTGGTGTAGGTACCACAGGAACAACTTCCTGTGCCCTGCTACACACTAGTTGAAGTGTCGGTTCAATAACCTTATCAAGTCTCCACCATCCTCCCACTCAATTCTTTTGAGAGAAACTTTTCCTCGAGAAAGGAACTGTTTCCAGAAGCAATTACTTTTGCTTCCAGATCTGAAATAGGAGGTATACCCAACTGTTTTGGGTATTCTATGAAGACGCATTTATCCGCTTTGGATCGAGCTTATCAGCCTGAAACTTTTTCACATAAGCATCGCAGCCCCAAACTTTTAAGAAACGACAACTTAGGTTTCTCTAAACGGTGTCGTCTTAACGGAATTGCGTGGTGCCCCTTTTAAAGTGAATGCGGTTGTCTCTAATGCCTAACCCATAAACGATAGTGGTAATTCGATAAGAGACATCATGGTATGCACCATATCCAATAGGGTGCAGTTATGATGTTCGGACACACCATCACACTATGGTGTTCCAGGCGGTATTACTTGTGAAACACTTTCCACAATGTCTTAATTGTGTGCCAAACTCATAACTGAGATACTCATCTCTATGATCATATCACAGACATTTTATCCTCTTGTCACGACGATCTTCAACTTCACTCTGAAATTACTTGAACCTTTCAATAATCCAGACTTGTGTTCCATCAAGTAAATACACTCAGCATCTACTCAAATCATCTGTGAAGTAAGAACATAACGATATCCACTGCATGCCTCAGCACTCATTGGACTGCATACATCAAAATGTATTACTTCCAATAAGTTGCTCTCTTGTTCCATCTTACTGAAAACGAGGCCTTTCAGTCATCTTGCCCATGTGGTATGATTTGCATGTCTCAAGTGATTCAAAATCAAGTGAGTCCAAACGATCCATCTGCATGGAGTTTCTTCATGCATATATACCAATAGACATGGTTCGCATGTCTCAATCTTTTCAAAAAACGACTGAGTCCAAAGATCCATCTACATGGAGCTTCTTCATGCGTTCTATACCAATATGACTCAAATGGCAGTGCCACAAGTATGTGGAACTATCATTACTATTTTATATCTTTTGGCACGAACATGTGTATCACTACGACCGAGATTCATTTTAGGTGCAAGACCATTGAAGGTATTATTCAAATAAACAGAGTAACCATTATTCTTCTTAAATGAATAACCGTATTGCGATAAACATAATCCTATCATGCTCAACACAAACACCAAATCTCGATGGTAGAGGGAGCATGCGATGCTTGATCACATCAACCTTGGAAACACTTCCAACACATATCGTCATCTCACCTTTAGCTAGTCTCCGTTTATTCCGCGGCTTTTATTTCGAGTTACTAACACTTAGCAACCGAACCGGTATCTAATACCCTGGTGCTGCTAGGAGTACTAGTAAAGTACACATTCATATAATGTATATCCAATATACTTCTGTCGACCTTGCCTGCCTTCTCATCTACCAAGTACCTAGGGTAGCTCTTGCTTCAGTGACCGTTCCCCTCATTACAGAAGCACTTAGTCTCGGGTTTGGGTTCAACCTTGGGATTCTTCACTAGAGCAGCAAATGATTTGCTGTTTCATGAAGTATCCCTTTTGCCCTTGCCCTTCTAGAAACTAGTGGTTTTACTAACCATCAACAATTGATGCTCCTTCTTGATTTCTACTTTCGCGGTGTCAAACCTCGCGAGTTGCTCAAGGATCATCATGTCTACCCTTATATGTTATAGTTCATCACGAAGCTCTAATAGCTTGGTGGCAGTGACTATGGAGAACCATCACTATCTCATCTGGAAGATTAACTCCCACTCGATTCAAGTGATTGTAGTACTCAGACAATCTGAGCACATGCTCAACGATTGAGATTTTCTCCCTTAGTTTGCAGGCTTAAGAAACTTGTCAGAGGTCTCATACCTCTTGACGTGGGCACTAGTCTGAAATCCCAATTTCAGTCTTCGGAACATCTCATATGTTCTGTGACGTTTCAAAATCGTCTTTGGTGCCACAATTCTAAACTGTTAGCAATACGCACTGAACTATCACGTAGTCATCAAAACGTGTATGTCAGATGTTTCGCAACATCTACAGACGACGCTGAGGTTCAGCACACCGAGCGGTGCATTAAGGACATAAGCCTTCTGTGCAGCAATGAGGACAATCCTCAGTTTACGGACCCATTCCGCATAATTGCTACTACCAACTTTCAACTAAATTTTCTCTAGGAACATATCTTAAAAAGTAGAACTAAAGCGCAAGCTATGACATAATTTGCAAAGTCCTTTTTTTTACTATGTTCATGATAATGAAGTTCATCTGATCATTTAATGAACTCCCACTGAGATAGACATCCCTCTAGTCATCTAAGTGATACATGATCCGAGTCAAACTAGGTCGTGTCCGATCATCACGTGAGACGGACTAGTCATCATCGGTGAACATCTCCATGTTGATCGTATCTACTATACGACTCATGTTCGACCTTTCGGTCTCTTGTGTTCCGAGGCCATGTCTGTACATGCTAGGCTCGTCAAGTCAACCTAAGTATTTTGCATGTGTTCCGAGGCCATGACTGTACATGCTAGGCTCGTCAACACCCGTTGTATTCGAACGTTAGAATCTATCACACCCGATCATCACGTGGTGCTTCGAAACAACGAACCTTCGCAACGGTGCACAGTTAGGGGGAACACGTCTCTTGAAATTTTTAGTGAGGGGTCATCTTATTTATGCTACCGTCGTTCTAAGCAAATAAGATGTAAACATGATAAACATCACATGCAATCAAATAGTGACATGATATGGCCAATATCATTTTGCTCCTTTGATCTCCATCTTCGGGGCACCATGATCATCTTTGTCACCGGCATGACACCATGATCTCCATCATCATGATCTCCATCATTGTGTCTTCATGAAGTTGTCACGCCAATGATTACTTCTACTTCTATGGCTAACGCGCTTAGCAATAAAGTAAAGTAATTTACATGGCGTTATTCAATGACACGCTGGTCATACAAAAATAAAGACAACTCCTATGGCTCCTGCCGGTTGTCATACTCATCGACATGCAAGTCGTGATTCCTATTACAAGAATATGATCAATCTCATACATCACATATATCATTCATCACATCTTCTGGCCATATCACATCACATAGCACATGCTGCAAAAACAAGTTAGACGTCCTCTAATTGTTGTTGCAAGTTTTTACGTGGCTTGTATAGGTTTCTAGCAAGAACGTTTCTTACCTACGTAAAACCACAACGTGATATGCCAATTTCTATTTACCCTTCATAAGGACCCTTTTCATCGAATCCGTTCCGACTAAAGTGGGAGAGATAGACACCCGCTAGCCACCTTATGCAACTAGTGCATGTCAGTCGGTGGAACCTGTCTCACGTAAGCATACGTGTAAGGTCAGTCCGGGCCGCTTCATCCCACAATACCGCCGAAACAAGATAAGACTAGTAGCGGCAAGAAGAATTGGCAACATCTACGCCCACAACTACTTTGTGTTCTACTCGTGCATAGAAACTACGCATAGACCTAGCTCATGATGCCACTGTTGGGGAACGTAGCAGAAATTCAAAATTTTCTACGCATCACCAAGATCAATCTATGGAGTAATCTAGCAACGAGGGGAAGGGGAGTGCATCTACATACCATTGTAGATCACGATGCGGAAGCGTTGCAAGAACACGGATGAGGGAGACGTACTTGTAGCGATTCAGATCGCGGTTGATTCCGATCTAAGCACCGAAGAACGGTGCCTCCGCGTTCAACACACGTGCAGCCCAGTGACGTTTCCCACGCCTTGATCCAGCAAGGAGAGAGGGAGAGGTTGGGGAAGACTCCGTCCAGCAGCAGCACGACGGCGTGGTGGTGGTGGAGGAGCATGGCAATCCTGCAGGGCTTCGCCAAGAACCGCGGGAGAGGAGGAGGAAGAGGGGTAGGGCTGCGCCAAGAGAAGAAGAACTTCGTGCGTTGGGCTGCCCCTTTGCCTCCACTATATATAGGGGGAGAGGGAGGGCTGCGCCCCCACCTAGGTTTCCCTCCCTAGGGGTGGCGGCAGCCCCAATCCCCATCTGGGGTGGCGGCCAAGTGGGGGGAGAGGGAGGCGCACCAGGCATGGGCCTTTAGGGCCCATGTGCCCTAGGGTTTGCCCCCTCTTCTCTCTAGGCGCATGGGCCTTGGTGGGGAGGCGCCCCAGCCCACCTAGGGGCTGGTCCCTTCTCACATTTGGCCCATGTATGCCTCCGGGGCCCGTGGCCCCTCCCGGTGGACCCCCGGACCCCTCCGGTGGTCCCGGTACACTACCGGTGATGCCCGGAACACTTCCGGTGGCCAAAACCATACTTCCTATATATAAATCTTTACCTCCGGACCATTCCGGAACTCCTCGTGATGTCCGGGATCTCATCCGGGACTCCGAACAACATTCGGTAACCACCTATATCTATTCCCTATAACCCTAGCGTCATCGAACCTTAAGTGTGTAGACCCTACGGGTTCGGGAACCATGCAGACATGACCGAGACGTTCTCCGGTCAATAACCAACAGCGGGATCTGGATACCCATGTTGGCTCCCACATGTTCCACGATGATCTCATCGGATGAACCACGATGTCGGGGATTCAATCAATCCCGTATACAATTCCCTTTGTCTATCGGTATGTTACTTGCCCGATATTCGATCGTCGGTATCCCGATACCTTGTTCAATCTCGTTACCGGCAAGTCTCTTTACTCGTTCCGTAACTCACATCATCCCGTGATCAACTCCTTGGTCACATTGTGCACATTATGATGATGTCCTACCGAGTGGGCCCAGAGATACCTCTCCGTTTACACGGAGTGACAAATCCCAGTCTCGATTCGTGCCAACCCAACAGACACTTTCGGAGATACCTGTAGTGCGCCTTTATAGCCACCCAGTTACATTGTGACGTTTGGTACACCCAAAGCATTCCTACGGTATCCGGGAGTTGCACAATCTCATGGTCTAAGGAAATGATACTTGACGTTAGAAAAGCTCTGAGCAAACGAACTACACGATCTTGTGCTAGGCTTAGGATTGGGTCTTGTCCATCACATCATTCTCCTAATGATGTGATCCCGTTATCAACGACATCCAATGTCCATGGTCAGGAAACCGTAACCATCTATTGATCAACGAGCTAGTCAACTAGAGGCTTACTAGGGACATGGTGTTGTCTATGTATCCACACATGTATCTGAGTTTCCTATCAATACAATTTTAGCATGGATAATAAACGATTATCACGAACAAGGAAATATAATAATAACCAATTTATTATTGCCTCTAGGGCATATTTCCAACATCCGTAACTTGAGATTATCCTCATTGTTGCACAGAAGAATTACGTCCTGGAAGCACCGCTAGGTGCAAGGCTCGTTGTAGGAGCAACTTCGAACGTTATGAACGTCTGGCAGACTAAAGCTGATGAATACTCGAGAGTTCAGTGTGCCGTGCTTTACGTCTTAGAATCGGGACTTCAAAGACGTTTTGAACGTCATGGAGCATATGAGATGTTCCAGGAGTTGAAGTTAATATTTCAAGCAAATGTCCGAGTTGAGAGATATGAAGTCTCCAATAAGTTCTATAGGTGCAAGATGGAGGAGAATAGTTCTGTCAGTGAACACATACTCAGAATGTCTGGGTACCATAACCACTTGACTCAACTGGGAGTTAATCTTCCTGATGATAGTGTCAATGACAGGGTTCTTCAATCACTGCCACCAATCTATAAAGGCTTCGTGATGAACTATAACATGCAAGGGATGGAAAAGACAATTCTCGAGCTCTTCGCAATGCTTAAGGCAGCGGAGGTAGAAATCAAGAAGAGGCATCAAGTGTTGATGGTTAACAAGACCACTAGTTTCAAGAAAAAGGGAAAAGGGAAGAAGGGGAACTTCAAGAAGAATAGCAAGCAAGTTGCTGCTCCCGGGAAGAAGCCCAAGTCTAGACCTAAGCCTGAAACTGAGTGCTTCTACTGCAAAGGGACTGGTCACTGGAAGCGGAACTGCCCCAAGTATTTGGCGGATAAGAAGGATGGCAAAGTGAAAGGTATATTTGATATACATGTTATTGATGTGTACCTTACTAATGCTCGTAGTAGCGCCTGGCTATTTGATACTGGTTCTATTGCTCATATTTGCAACTCGAAACAGGGGCTACGGATTAAACCAAGATTGGATAAGGACAAGGTGACGATGCGTGTCGAAAATGGTTCCAAGGTCGATGTGATCGCCGTCGGCACGCTACCTCTACATCTACCTTCGGGATTAGTTTTAGACCTGAACAATTGTTATTTGGTGCCAGCGTTGAGCATGAACATTATATCTGGTTCTTGTTTGATGCGAGACGGTTATTCATTTAAATCAGAGAATAATGGTTGTTCTATTTATATGACTAATATCTTTTATGGTCATGCACCCTTGATGAGTGGTCTATTTTTGTTGATTCTCGATCGTAGCGATACACATATTCATAATATTGAAGCCAAAAGATGCAAAGTTAATAATGATAGTGCAACTTATTTGTGGCACTGTCGTTTAGGTCATATTGGTGTAAAGCGCATGAAGAAACTCCATGTTGATGGGCTTTTGGAATCACTTGATTATGAATCACTTGATGCTTGCGAACCATGCCTCATGGGCAAGATGACTAAGACTCCGTTCTCCGGCACAATGGAGCGAGCCACTGACTTATTGGAAATAATACGAACTAATGTATGCGAGACAATGAGTGTTGAGGCTCGCGGCGGGTATCGTTATTTTCTGACCTTCACAGATGATTTAAGCAGATATGGGTATATCTACTTAATGAAACGTAAGTCTGAAACATTTGAAAAGTTCAAAGAATTTCAGAGTGAAGTGGAAAATCTTTGTAACAAGAAAATAAAGTTTCTACGATCTGATCGCGGAGGCGAATATTTGAGTTACGTGTTTGGTCTTCATTTGAAACAATGTGGAGTAGTTTTGCAACTCACGCCACTTGAAACACCACAGCATAATGGTGTGTCTGAACGTCGTAACCGTACTTTATTAGATATGGTGCGATCGATGATGTCTCTTACCAATTTACCACTATCAATTTGGGGTTATGCTTTAGAGACGGCTGCATTCACGTTAAATAGGGCACCATCTAAATCCGTTGAGACGACACCATATGAACTGTGGTTTGGCAAGAGACCTAAGCTGTCGTTTCTTAAAGCTTGGGGCTGCGATGCTTATGTGAAAAAGCTTCAACGTGATAAGCTCGAACCCAAATCGGAGAAATGTGTCTTCATAGGATACCCAAAAGAAATTGTTGGGTACACCTTCTATCACAGATCCGAAGGCAAGATATTCGTTGCTAAGAATGGATCCTTTCTAGAGAAGGAGTTTCTCTCAAAAGAAGTGAGTGGGGGGAAGTAGAACTTGACGAGGTAATTGTACCTTCTCCCGAATTGGAAAGTAGTTTATCACAGAAATCAGTTCCAGTGATTCCTACCCCAATTAGTGAAGAAGCTAATGATGATGATCATGAAACTTCAGATCAAGTTACTACCGAACCTCATAGGTCAACCAGAGTACGGTCCGCACCAGAGTGGTATGGTAATCCGGTTCTAGAAGTCATGTTACTAGACCATGACGAACCTACGAACTATGAGGAAGTGATGATGAGCCCAGATTCCATGAAATGGCTTGAGGCCATGAAATCTGAGATGGGATCCATGTATGAGAACAAAGTGTGGACTTTGGTTGACTTGCCCGATGATCGGCAAGCCATAGAGAATAAATGGATCTTCAAGAAGAAGACTGACGTTGACGGTAATGCTACTGTCTACAAAGCTCGACTTGTTGCAAAAGGTTTTCGACAAGTTCAAGGAGTTGACTACGGTAAGACCTTCTCACCCATAGCGATGCTTAAGTCTGTCCGAATCATGTTAGCAATTGTCGCATTTTATGATTATGAAATTTGGCAAATGGATGTCAAAACTGCATTCCTTAATGGATTTCTTAAAGAAGAGTTGTATATGATGCAACCAGAAGGTTTTGTCAATCCTAAAGTTGCTAACAAAGTGTGCAAGCTCCAGCGATCCATTTATGGACTGGTGCAAGCATCTCAGAGTTGGAATATACGCTTTGATAGTGTGATCAAAGCATATTGTTTTATACAGACTTTTGGAGATGCCTGTATTTACAAGAAAGTGAGTGGGAGCTCTGTAGCATTTCTAATATTATATGTGGATGACATATTGCTGATTGGAAATAATATAGAATTTCTGGATAGCATAAAAGGATACTTGAATAAGAATTTTTGAATGAAAGACCTCGGTGAAGCTGCTTATATATTGGGCATCAGGATCTATAGAGATAGATCAAGACGCTTAACTAGGTTTTCACAAAGCACATACCTTGATAAAGTTTTGAAGAAGTTCAAAATGGACCAGTCAAAGAAAGGGTTCTTGCCTGTGTTACAAGGTGTGAAGTTGAGTCAGACTCAAATGCCCGATCACTGCAGAATATAGAGAGAAAATGAAAGTCATTCCCTATGCCTAAGCCATAGGTTCTATCATGTATGCAATGTTGTGTACCAGACCTGATGTGTGCCTTGCTATAAGTTTAGCAGGGAGGTACCAAAGTAATCCAGGAGTGGATCACTGGACAGCGGTCAAGAACATCCTGAAATACTTGAAAAGGACTAAGGATATGTTTCTTGTTTATGGAGGTGACAAAGAGCTTGTCGTAAATGGTTACGTCGATGCAAGCTTTGACACTGATCCGGATGACTCTAAGTCACAAACCGGATATGTATTTATATTGAATGGTGGAGCTGTAAGTTGGTGAAGTTCCAAGCAGAGCGTCGTGGCGGGATCTACATGTGAAGCGGAGTACATAGCTGCTTCGGAAGCAACAAATGAAGGAGTCTGGATGAAGGATTTCATATCCGATCTAGGTGTAATACCTAGTGCATCGGGTCCAATGAAAATATTTTGTGACAATACTGGAGCAATTGCCTTGGCGAAGGAATCCGGATTTCACAAGAGAACCAAACACATCAACAGACGCTTCAATTCCATCCGCGATCAAGTCAAGGAGGGAGACATAGAGATTTGCAAAATACATACGGATCTGAATGTTGCAGACCCGTTGACTAAACCTCTTCCACGAGCAAAACATGATCAGCACCAAGAGTCCATGGGTGTTAGAATCATTACTACGTAATCTAGATTATTGACTCTAGTGCAAGTGGGAGACTGAAGAAAATATGCCCTAGAGGCAATAATAAAGTTGTTATTTATATTTCCTTATATCATGATAAATGTTTATTATTCATGCTAGAATTGTATTAACCGGAAACTTAGTACATGTGTGAATACATAGACAAAACAGAGTGTCCCTAGTATATATGCCTCTACTTGACTAGCTCGTTAATCAAAGATGGTTAAGTTTCCTGACCATAGACATATGTTGTCATTTGATGAATAGGATCACATCATTAGAGAATGATGTGATGGACTAGACCCATCCGTTAGCTTAGCATAATGATCATTAAGTTTTATTGTTATTGCTTTCTTCATGACTTATACATATTCCTCTGACTATGAGATTATGCAACTCCCGAATACCAGAGGAACACCTTGTGTGCTATCAAACGTCACAACATAACTGGGTGATTATAAAGATGCTCTACAGGTGTCTCCAAAGGTGTTTGTTGGGTTGGCATAGATCAAGATTAGGATTTGTCACTCCGAATATCGGAGAGGCATCTCTGGGCCCTCTCGATAATGCACATCACTATAAGCCTTGCAAGCAATGGGACTAATGAGTTAGTTGCGGGATGATGCATTACGGAACGAGTAAAGAGACTTGCCGGTAACGAGATTGAACTAGGTATAGTGATACCGACGATCGAATCTCAGGCAAGTAACATACCGATGACAAAGGTAATAACGTATGTTGTTATTGCGGTTTGACCGATAAAGATCTTCGTAGAATATGTAGGAACCAATATGAGCATCCAGGTTCCGTTGTTGGTTATTGACCGGATATGTGTCTCGGTCATGTCTACATAGTTCTCAAACCTGTAGGGTCCGCACGCTTAACGTTCGATGACGATTTGTATTATGAGTTATGTGTTTTGGTGACCGAAGTTTGTTCAGAGTCCCGGATGAGATCACGGACATGACGAGGAGTCTCGAAATGGTCGAGAGGTAAAGACTCATATATTGGAAGGTAGTATTCGGACATCGGAATGGTTTCGAGTGGTTCAGGTATTTTACTGGAGTACCGAGGGGTTACCGGAACCCCCCGGGGAAGTATTGGGCCTACATGGGCCTTAGTGGAGAGAGAGGAGGGTCGCAAGGGTTGGCCGCGCCCCCCTCCCATGGCAGTCCGAATTGGAGTAGGGGAGTGGAGTCCTAGTAGGACTCCCCCCCATGGCGCGCCCCTCCTGGCCAGCCGCCTCCTCCTCCCCTCCTTTATATACGGGGCCAGGGGGCACCCCAAAGACACATCAATTGTTCTCTTAGCCATGTGTGGTGTCCCCCTCCACAGTTTACTCCTCCGGTCATAGCGTCGTAGTGCTTAGGCGAAGCCCTACGCGGATCACATCACCATCACCGTCACCACGCCATCATGCTGACGAAACTCTCCCTCGACCCTCTGCTGGATCAAGAGTTCGAGGGACGTCATCGAGCTGAACGTGTGCTGAACTCGGAGGTGCCTTACGTTTGGTACTAGATCGGTTGGATCGTAAAGACGTTCGACTACATCAACTGCGTTAACCTAATGCTTCCGCTTTCGGTCTACGAGGGTACACTACAAAAAAAATACACTTCCGTGATGATACGTGTTTGTCACAGTAGGTCACGTTTTTTGTCATGCATGTACATCCATGAAAATTTTATGACAGAATCAAGATAGTCATACCTGTGTTGTCGTAGAAGTGTTCCATGACATTAGCAAAATTATCATCACGGAAGTGTCCACTTCCATGACGATAAATCACGCGTCACAGAAGTGCTTTCGTCAAGGGTGACCGACACGTGGCATCCACCGTAACGGAACGTTGTTAAGCTATCGGGTCCGGTTTTGGATCCGATAACCCGCTAACAGCCCCGACCAATGGGGATTTTCCACGTGTAAAATCATCAATGGCTGGAGGAAACACGTGTCGGCTCACCGTTGGGACAGATGTCATCCACTCATTGGACCGAAGGCGCCTATGATACGTCGACACGTGGCCCGGCCGAATAGAGGCCCATTCCTGTGAAAAGGCCGGCCCGTTTAACTTGGTCAAAAGTTGGCGGGCCGGCCCACGGAAAGCCTGTTAACGGCCTGTTCGCATATAGCCCATTTACAGCCCGCTAACCCAGGGCCCGTTACGACCTATCCGAATTAGGCCCAGTAGCGTCATGTGGGCTGTCTAATATGATTCCAGCCCATTTTAAGTTCCGGCCCATCTATGGCCCATGACGTCTTTTGGCCCATATGAGGCCCTTTGTAACTCTTGGCCCATTAACGGCCCGTGGTGAAACTGTCCTGTAATGAACAGTGTATCACTTTATACCCATTAATCCATTGGGCCATTTGCAGCCCATGTTATCTTTCGGCCTTCTCAGGGCCCATTTATTCTTGGGCTCATTTCCAGCATTCGGTTACTTACGGCCCGTTACTGCCATTTTCTACTTGTGGGCCAAATTCAACCCGTGGTTACAGTCAGCCCGTTTGTGGCCCGTTAATACGTTGGGCCGTTTTCATAGCATCATCAAATACATCCTATTAACGACGGCCCGTTATGGTCGGCCCATGAACGGACGACTCCAACTCTAGCCCGTTTACGGCCATAATGCACTCTATTTTTGGCCCATGTTTGGCCAATCGATCATACGGCCCGTCTAAGGCCCACTGATGATACAGCTCGTAGAAGGCCCATTGTTTCTACGGCCCGTAGAAGGCCCGTTGTTTCTACGGACCATAGAAGGCCCATTGTTTCTACAGCCCGTAGGAAGCCCAGTGTCACTACAGTAAATATGTAGCCCATGGCCTATTAAAGGCGCGAAACTACTATAGGTTTAGACCTACTAATGGCCCAAGATGATTATAGGCCCACGTTTTGCCCATATGAGTAACGGGCCGGCCTGAGGACCGACAACACTGAGATCCACTGAACCTTCCGGCCTAAATTACAGCATACCGACCAAAGAATAAACCTAGACTATACAATAAAGAAATTACGGCATATTACATCCACTGGGAATCAAAGTTCGCTACCGGTGATAATAAAGCGCAACATGACCGCGGATTACATACACTGGGCATCAAAGGTTGCCACCAGTGCATATAAACGCGCCGACAAAAGAATATACAAAACTGAGAGCACTTCAGAAGGCACTAGGCCTGGCAAGCTCGGGCCCCGCAAGCAGCCGAACAAGCTGATGAGACCTCAGTTGTGTCAACGATAGATGCTTCATCCCTAGCTGTATGGCACCATAGTGCGCAAGGCAGTCCCCTGACATCTTCATTACATCTTTGACTTCAAGTCGGAGCTGAGCTGAAGCAAGCCTTTCCACTTTAAGTTGAGACTGAAGAAGTCAAACTGATTGAGGCAGCGACTGCACAGAGGTTGTCTCACACCTTCTGGTGAGTAGCTTCAACTCACTGTCTTCATCAAGACAGGACCTTGGGGTCATCTCGCTGTCCTCAAGATGGTTTGGCTCACTATCTTTCCTAAAGTACTGCCTGGCATAAGAGATACGACTCTGAAAGAGAAACAAGGAGACACATAACAGGTTTCACAATTATATAAGCAAATAAATGGATCTGTTCTGCATAAGGAACATGTTTTTACAACTACAATTTAAAACTGGTAGTTGTTGCAAACATCCAATCAGATGTAAACAGTAGTGGAGGAAATGATGCCTATCCAAATCTATACTAGAACAAAGTTTGAAGGCTTGAGAAGGATGAACTTACATTACATGTTAACACGGGCTGGACAAAGCCCTTCTCCATGTTGATGGAAAGATAATTCAATAAATTCCCCAAAGAAAATTCTTTATAAGCGTTGCCATTATTCTACATTTTGCAAGGAGTAAATATAGATCAAATAATATTGGAAGAAATAGAGGATAATGAAGCTCAGGTGCAGATTGATGATACATAATCAAATAGCAATTAATTAAGTACAGCGTTACAAGGCAAAAGGTACTGACAAGAGGAATGCAGACATCAACGTGTGCAGTGGCATTGGCTTTATTCAACATTTTGGTAAGAGTAAATGTAGATATGATAATTTGGAGAAAGTGGAGGGCAGGGCAGATAAGATGCAGAGTAATGCTAGACAATCAACTATCTCGCGATGCATGTACAGTAATACCACCACCGTCCGTTATTAGTTGTTGCTCAAATGGATGTATCTAGCAGTATTAAGTTCTAAATACATCCAATTGATCAACAATTAATTCGATACAGAGGGAGTACATGACAATAGGTACTTACATGAGCAATCCAAAACTTCATAACCATTGTGTTAATTCTACATTTATCTAAGAGTAAATATAGATCTTATAATTTCAAGCAAAGGGAGGATAAAGAAGCGAACATTTACAGTGATGCTACATAATCAAACAGCAATGAGTGTAACTATGCTGACAAAGGGCAAGAGGTACTGACAAGAGCAATGCAGAGCCCAGTATTGTCGTGAGATCCTATGATCCTTTGAGCAAGGAGATTCATCTGAAATTAGTTTTCATACAAGAGAGAAGGTAAGGCACATGCAGAAATTTAGGAGTTCAAATTTTGAATTGATATCATAGACAGTACCTGACGCTGGCTGTCAGCAGTTCTAATAGGGGTTTGGCCACTGGAGTAGGGGTAAAGTCTGTTACAGTTGGGCCTGTGTTTTCTGTGGCTGCTGATCTATCTGATTTAACAGGTATCACTACCTTTTCCAAATACCTAGTTTGTACTCCTTGAGGATCTGCAATCACCCTCTTCCTTTTGGACATCTATTACGAAAAAACAACATTTGACTGGAAAAACATAGTATGACGACACATGGAATAGGTATAGAAAATGGATAGGTATGGCATATACTCATATATGATGCTTAAACTAAGCAAATGGTGTAACAAAGTAGAAGTAATGCAAGAGGTCAGATGCAAAATATGTGCGACCAATACAACCTTGCCAAGTTAGAGCATGCACCTTGATGGGTGAATAAGATAGGCCATCCTCCACCATACCAAGTTTGTTAGCCAGTGGATTGTTCCGCAATATTCCTCTCGTGTGCCCATTCTCATATTCATTTTGATAATGTTCAATACCTGACATGCATGAAAACATAAAAACAAGTCAGATTATCTTTGTAATGCAGAAGTGATTCTAATCCAATACTTCCTCCCTGTAAACCCCTTTGTGCTATCTCTGCAATTCTTCTAAGAGGTGCCATGCATGCTATAATTTGGTGTGTGCATTAATATAATGTGGCCTACTACTCAAAATATGAGAGCTCCAGAAGTGATGATACTTCGCAGATGACAGCTTCAACATATAGTAAAGAAGAACAAGTCGACCTGACCTGACTGATTCAAAATATACTAAGGGAGAATAACTCGACCTGACCAGTCGACCGCAAGAGAAGAGGATTATCTTAAAGAAGAGCAGAAGAGCAAGCAGATTGAAGATATTACAAGTCTTTCTATACAATGTCGGTTGGCCACCCATGATGAACCAGAGCGCACAGAGAAATACTATTCCTTCCGGTCTCTCCATATGTGGCTCACATGCATTTCAAAACTAAAGTAGGAACATTTAGCTGACCAATTAAACATCTCTCAGTTTTACTAATATCAGCATAATATCATATTTGAATTTGTAAAACTAAGCTTGTTTAGCTCGATGGGTGGAGCAGTGCTATTACGACACGAACCACGTAGGCTGGTCGTGGTCATCATAAAATGGGGAAACCGTAAGCATGATGAGTATAGTGTTGACCGTGGTAGTGGGATGGCAGATCTGAAGCTGCAAACCGCGCAAAGGGTAGTTAGCAACCGATATTTGCTTTGAAATAACAACTAAGATTTGGTATGGACAAGAAAGTACAGTCAACAAGTGACAAACAAATGCAATTCTGATGTCTCTCTATATGTCGCGACATGCATTTGGAAACTCAAGTGGGACCTTTAGCTAACCAATTAAATGTGTCTGTTAACTAATATCAGTATCATATCGCAATCATATTTGAACAACTAAGCTTTGGAATTTTGAGTGTTGTATTGTTTAGCTTGAAGGGTCGAGTAATGCTAGTATGACAGAAAGCACCTACGCAGATCATAGTAGAGTAGATAAAAGGGGAAAACCCTAAGCATCAAGAGTAACATCAGGAAAGTGCAACTAGCTGGACCAGTGGGTGGCGCACATGCTTTTCGAAACGAATATTAGGTCACCAATTAAACGTTCTCTGTTTTAGTAATATGAGCATCATATCAGATTTGTATTTCAACACGTAAGCTTTGGAATTATGAGTGGCATGTTGTTTCGCTTGATGGGTTGAGGTCTTGAGGAGCAGTGCTAGCACGACACGAAGCAGTGAAGCACCTACGATGATGATAGTGAATATAAAGGGGGAAACGATAAGATTTTACGAGTATAGTGACCGTGACATGGCGGATCTGAAGGTGCAAACCGGACAAAGCTACTTCGCAACCAATGTTTGCATTCAACTAGCCACTACGATTTGGTACGAACAAGCAAAGTACAGTAAACAATTTAAGATCTATTTTCCGGGTGAGATCAATAACTTAAGCACATATGGAAGAGTACCACCTCTCTTGCGACGCCGTGTAGGCCCCTGCTGATACGTTGAGGGTGCTGCGGGTGCGATGGCTGTCGGCGGCGGGGAAGAAGACTTTAGATGGCAGACGGCCGGGTCGGGGGATAAATCATGTTGCCGTGGACGAGGCGGTCGTAGGAGCGGCAACGACAAAGTGGGCGACGGCGCCGATGAAGCGAGACGACGCGATGAAAGGATCCTGGTCCGGCGCCGTGGATGAGAGACGTCCATCTCTTGAAGTGGACGACGGGGTAGGGGTAGCGGCTCCGGCAAGGTGGAGGATGGGGTGGCGGGTGGAGGAGGCTGGCCGCAGTGGGGAGGTTGTCGTGGCGCCGACGGTGTATGAATGGGGAAATGGAGGGGGAGGGGGACCTCAAACTTTGGGACGTGCTTGTCTGAAATGTGGGAAAGTTACGAACTTATCCCCCGTTTAAAATTTCGGACATCACGTCGGTTGGGGATAGGACGGTAATCTCGCATCTCCCAGATATTTGCCGGTAACGATTTCGGGCGAGGAGAGGGTGTTTTGCCACCCACGGTTGGTGCCCACGGTGTATGAACGGGGCTGACAGGTAGGGCGGTTGTGTCACGTCTGAGGGAAGTTACACGTCTTCCCCTATTTAAAATATTAGCCTACATCGATTTTGGACGAGGAGAGTTTGTTTTGCCGCCCACCATGGATGAATGGGGAAATGGAGGGAGAGACACATGTCTTTCGGACGGGCATCAGGACAACACCATTATCATAAATATAGCATGCAAGAAGTAAAATAGTAGGCAGTGATATCTAGGAAGTACAGTAATACTTAGGACAAAACTAAAGCATATTAACTATATGTGCACTGGTATGTAATTCAGCACATGTAACATGTTCACTGCCAGAAGTATGGCCCTACAGCTGCAAGCAGAATAATGCGTCTCATGAAAAACTGAATGATGCCCTGAAGAAATTCAAAGGTGCGGTGCTTATGCTAAGAAAGTGAACGTAGGCGCCAGCCCTTAGATAATAGTACCTGATTCTCGGCGGCGTATGAGTATCGTTGGCATACTTGATAGCTAAGGATCGTCGACGGTGCTCGTGTTGCGGTTGAGTTTGGGCTGGCTGTCGCCGTCGCTGAAGAGGCTCCGGTGCTACGGTTGCGGCGCCTGTCGACATACAAGAAATCTCATATGTGGTAAGTGAACAGTTGCACGATAAAGAGAAAAACCGAAGGAGTACAGATCGAAATAACCTGATGAGGCTGCAGCGTCGGTAAAGTAGGGCCGGTGGAGTTGAATATGGCGTCCGTGGAGCGGGTCCGGTGCAGTGGATGAAGGCTTCGGCGGGCGCGTTGTATAGTGCTTTCGGTGAGGCGGATCTGTTGTGGCGGACGAGGGCTTGTATGAAGGGCCAGCGAAGGGACGGACGAAGGAGTCAGTGAAGGGCCTACACTGTGGTGGACGAGGGCGCCGGTTAAGCAGATCCGGTGTGGTGGACCATGATGGCGGTCAAGGAGATCTGGTGCGGTGTACAAGCCAGTCGCTTAAGCAGCTCCGGTGAAGTGGTGAGTTGGCAGTTGGGGGTTCCAAGGTGCAGAAGGTAGATCCGTCGGGGTGTGAGGTCCACCGCTACGGTGGAGGACTAGATTCGACGGCTTGCCGTGGTTGGGGGGGCTCGGGGAGGGGAAGGGGAGGGGCTCTGGGGAAGAATGTTGGGGGCAAAGAGGGGAAAACAATGGAGTTACCAAAGCAGCCCTTTTCCATTCATGTGGCAGGGGTAAAACAGGAATATCGCAGGGCTAAACTTTCAGGCGCGAGATATTTCGATGTGAGCGGGAAGTTTGAAAGCGTTTGGCGCCTGAAATTATATTCTGCTCTTGTACGGCCGACTATGATATCATGGCCGAGAATTTGTTTGTTTTGCACGCAAAAAAAGTGCAAGTTTTGAAAATCAATGTCTACAACTCGAAACTTAGATTGTCCATTCAATTCAAATATGGATCATTGAGCTACTACAAGCAAATACCATCATATGGTCCAATTCAAATGAAATTCCAAATGTGTTTATCCTAAATATGATGACAAAAGCAAAAATGTGTATGTGTATGAATAAAGTGGATGATTATAAAGTTTGAACATGCCCGTATGTGTATATCTCTAGGTTTGGTATATGAATTTGAAATCACGAAATCCCGGCTTAAAAATGTACCTCCGTTTAAATGAATCACAAAAGCTAATGATGGAGCCGAATTCCAAAATTCCAATCTTAGGTTTGTAATTCTGGTACATCAAAGTATATCACGCATGTTCAAAAGTATCGTTATCTCATAGTCCAAACTGTGAAACAAATTGATCAATCTTGAGTGCACACACTATTGACCATGCATATCTCAATTACGCTAAAGTCCCTCAAATATAGACACCTCACTCTTTATCTGAAGCCAACCCCCCCCCCCTCTCGTTGCCCCCCCCCACACACACACACAGAAGTCGTTCTCTCCCCCCAAACACCGACACACGAGCACATTAACACCCCTCTCTCTTCTAAAGTCCGGACCCCAATATAGGTCTCTATCACTTTGTATCTTGGGCATGCACACATCTCTTCCCCCACTCTCTAGCTAGGTCTCCCGGCATCTCTCTTTCCCAAGCACACGCGCTATGTAGAGTCTATCTTTCCCATACACACAAAACATCGCCCCAAAACGTCTATCTCCCTAGTTATGTGGTTCTCGCACACTCACCTCACACACCACCCCCACTGCAAAACAAGCACACTTTGTCTCCTTGTGCACCACTCCTCTTTCTATCTCTCCCACATGCGGACCCGCCCCAGCTCCTCCCTTTATACATATATGTCGTGACTCTTTCCGTAGCTCCCTAATGTATCATCGTTCTCGATCTCGCACATAGCTAGATCTCTACACCATCTATTCTAGATCTCTCATGAAGTCCCTATCACACACACGATGACTTGCTTGCCTTGCGTCTCCGTACATAGGCCAATTTCAAACAACATCAACATTGTCTCCCTATCTATACGCCATTTATGGACACAAACGCCCCCTCTCTCGCCCCCTCTCTTCCTCTCTCTCTCTCTCTCCGTCGCTAGCTCTCTCTCTCTCTCGCTCTCGCTCTCGCTCTCACACCCCTCTCCCACACACAATCGATGTCTCTTCCAAGTAGTCTGCTCCCCCCGTCCGCACCCATGCTATCCCGCTACTACACATGTCACACCATTCCCCCTTCCCTTATACTAGGTTTACATCATTACTGGTCTCTCTACTCCACATACACACACTCCCTCTCACACACAAACGCGCGCACAAACACGCACAAACACCCATTAATTTGGATCCTCATCTCTCCCCATGTCCGCATGTGTATCTCGCACACTCACTCTCTAATTATGTATATGTGTCTCCATGTTACACAACACAAAGCCCCATGTACATGTCTCTCTCTATCCTCCACACACATAGACACAAAGAATCTGTTATCATTGCCTAAGTCTCTAGACATATCACACACGCACACACTCTCTCTCTCTCTCTCTCGCAAACACGCTCAACAAGGGTTTCCCCGTGAATAACTTACCGTCTATTCATCAACAGTCATGGCAGTACGGCGAACACGAGACGTGAAAAATAATAAATCTACACGTGCTTAGACCACCTAGTATGGCTAGTAGGACTAGAGCAAGCCAAAAAGCGCACCGCCGTCACCCCCTCCTTATCGGCGACGGGAAAACCTTTGTTTTACACAGTCGAGAAGTCATTGTGTTAAGGCCTCACATGCTGAGGCGTTGAATAGAATGTAGATGCTAGTTTACGGAAACAAGTATCGATAATACGTTTGTATCTCCATACTTATATTTCTTCTCTTATAAAAAACCGAGTTGGTGATGATGGTACGCGTGCCATCTTGCAATATAGACCGTCCGATCTATATCTGACTGATGGAAATTAAACTAAAAGATACCCGCACCCCTCTCCACATTTGCAGACAAGGCTTTCCCTCGTTCATCCTTATCTCCAACAACCTCATTGTTGAGCAATTAAGAAAGGAAGCCTCTGGAACAAACTGGCCTGGTGGCCGCTGCCGGTGTCGTCAATCCCCATGCCTCCGCTCAGTCCGACCACCAATCACCACCACGCCCCACTCCTCTTCACCTTATCTCCTATTTCTTGAGATATCATTAGTTTTTACACATGGGATTATTCCCGCATGGGTCAATAACAACGAGTGTTTTTATTAAAAAAAATGCATCTTGATGTTCCATGCAATGCACGGATCTTGCTAGTACTCCTACAGAAGACTAAGTTGGTGATGATGGTGTGTCTGCCATCCGTCGTTTGTGACCATTAGATCTACATCTAACGACTGTGAGGTAAGTTGTTGCCATTTCTCACAAACATCCCACTTGTCTACCAATTTGCAGAAAAACCCATAATTAGTATCTTAAAACCAACCACATCCCTCCCTGACCTCACCAAAACAGCCCAAGGAATATATTCTAATTGAAACATAATATATCTCTAGTGATATATGTATATCAAAATTAGAGTGTTTTGTATCAAGTTTTTGAATAACTATTATTCTAATTATGATTCGTTGCAACGCACATGAACATTGCTAGTATTTCCAACCATGCAAAAAAATTCCCTAGTTTTCCATCAAGATATTAGTCACTCATGGTTGATATTTACTTTCAATCATGTACACATATGCACTATGTAACTAGCCTTGCTTATTGGGTTCCAAAGCTTAACTTTCACTCCTACTTACAATATGTAGAGTATTTAACAAAAAACTACCACTTTCAACCAGCCCTAGGAATAATCTATTGTACAAAAAATAGCAAAAACATACCCAAAATTTCTTAGTCCACGCCAAAAACTACTACCTACCGATTAGGTTAGTTTAAACCCATTTATGACAGGGTTGGCCCACATGTCCGTGCTGACGAGGCAGCTTAAACCAACACATTTTGTTGGACCGTTGACACGCGGGACCCACATCTGACCTTCTATCCTATTATTCCCCTTCAAATCATTATTTTTCCTGGACATTACTTCAAACAATACTGATGCGTGTTCGTCGGTGGCGCGGTGATGAGCGAGTTGGCCGCCGCCCCGCCCGACGGGCCGGACGCCGCGCTGGCCTCCGCACGGGTTGGCAGGCTAGCCCGAGCGTGACTCACGAGCGAGCAAGCCGTCGCGCTGGCCTTCGCTCGAGCCAGATGTCTGGCCTTAGCGCGGCGCGCACAAGCAAGTCGACGTGTTGCCGTGCCAATCTAGCTAGCAAACCTTGCAGACAAGCAGCTGGATGGAGCTATCTTGGCTAGCTAGCGGCCGCAAGCGCCGGATGGAGCTGGCATCCGGGCTGCCGCAAGATGGGCTCCGCACCGCCGGCGGTTTTGACCTCGCCTTCTGCCGGCGGCGGTAGCTGCGTCCCATGGCCGAGGATGACTAGGTGGACGGGCCGGAGGTAGGAGGTCACTCGGGGATTTTTGTGCAGAATGACATGTAGGTCCCACAAGTCATAACGCCCGGTCGAATAGAAGGCGTTGACTTAATGGGCGACATGGGCCCTGTTTGGATGCTCTAAGTCAGAGGTTAGATTCTAACCCTGAACTAACTCTAACCAAAGTGGTGTTTGGATGGCAGGGTTAGATTGACAACAAATGTATCCTAACAGGGCCATGGGTTGAAACGTGTCTATAACGGCACTTTGTAGAGTAGTCGTTTCTTGGTAGGGCTGGTTGGTAAGAGCATGTACAATGGTTGATAAGGTTGTCTTATCTTAAGTCTGCCACGTATGCAAGTGGTAGTAGTTTCTTGGCATTATTAGTGGTTTCTTGCATTATTAGGGGTTTCTTGCATTATTAGGGGTTTCTTGTAAGGAACAATGTACTACTAGCGACAAAAGGCGATTCTAGGTTGCGTTGTACTCTAACGAGTACTACTAGTGGTCGCGGGAGTGTATACCTTGTTTTGTGGGTTCGATCCCGGCCGAACGCACGGCGGCCTTTTTAAATAGTAACTTCGCTGCGAGCCAATATTTTACACGGGTAGTTTGAGTTTTGAAGTCAAACGGACGTGCGGCACCACAATCTGGGTGCACTAGATAGCCTAGCCACGTGAACGGGTTTTCCTTCCCAGCATCTCGTGGCTCGCCCTAGTCGTACCTCTCTTGCAGCTTCCTCATCAGCTAGTAGCATATTTAAACTAGCGCCTCCCAATTAAGCCCGAGGAGAGAAAAGCCTGGCGGGCATTGGGAACTATGCAATATGGCTCTGTACGTAAAGTGCTCTACTACTACTCTGTAGCTTGTGGCGTTGCATGCATGGACTTCACTCCATTATCGGCTCTACTATAAAAGAAATTCCTCTTGACGTGTTTTTTTGAAACGGGGGCAAAAGGTTTGCTTCATCTCATTCATAAAGAAGGAACTACTAACAAAGTTCGATGAGATCCATTACACCTCCACAAATGGAAGAGAAAAGCCTAGTCTCGCTGTATCAAATAACTCAAATGTTCTGCCCCTGCAGTAACCGTCGCTGATAAACAGGCTGCTAGTGTGTGCGTGAGAGGAGCGGCTGAGTAGGCCAGCTACGTGAGAGGAGCGACTAAATAGAGCACCGAGAGTACCCACTAGGCCACTACGCAGGTGTACTTTCCCTGCATTGATAGTACAGCGATGGTTCTAGAGAACAGTAGTACCCTCCACTTCCAACTGTAGCTCCTTGGCCCTGAGATTCAAGAGTTCAAAACTGGTGCACTATACTAGAAGTACAGTACATCGCACTACTAGTTGAGAAAGTAGTACTAGTACTGCTATAGTACGAGTACGTACTCCTCCGTCACATAATGTAAGACGTTTTTTGACACTAGTTGGCGTGTACAAAAAATAGCAAAAACATACCCAAAATTTCTTAATCCATGCCAAAAACTACTAGCTAGTGCCAAAAATTTCTTAGTAGTGCTATTATTTACAGTATAATGCAATCCCATAACGTCCCATAATGCTAGTACTAGTAGTAAGTAATAGCCTCACCCCTTCGCTACAGTTGAAAGGAACGATCTACAGTTGGAAGGGACGAGGCCCTGCGGTTACTACGCTCTTATCTCCTCCTCGCCAGTTCCCCTCCCCCTGAAGAGAAGGCGGTTCGTCGCTGCTCCCATGGATTCGCCAGGCGGTTCTCCTCCTCGTCGGGGCTGGGAGACCTTGGACGACGATCCTCTGGGAGAAATCGCACGCCGCTCCGACGTCCTCACCGCCGCAAGACTCGGTGCTTCCTGCACCAACTTTTTCAAGACGGTGCTTAAAATGGCTTGGGAAAAGGCCATGCTTGTTGGTCTTCCATGCGTCCTCGAGGAGAAGGTTCTTCTATGGGACAATCCTTCGAACAGTCCACCGCTCCCTGGCCATGGTTTCACGTTGACTCCGCTAGAGTTGCCGACGTTGAGAGGTAGTCGGATTTTGTCCAATGAGTAGGTCAGTAATGGAGTTTGATCATGTAGTACTTAGTTATTCCATTTCCATCCCGTAATTTCTCCGCTGCCCACCGTCTTATATATAGGTCTGGGTCGGTGCCAACGAATATTGGCTTGCATACCTCCGGCCGGATACCACCATCATTTTGCACAACATCCACAGCAATGCGGCCGTTCCGGTAGACCCCTTCTCCACCATTGGGATCGACCTTCCGGACTGGCTGGGCTTGAATACGTATGATGATGCCTACATGAGATTGAAGAAGATAGCAATTGCAGACCCGCCACAAAGCGACGCAGCTACGATGATTACTATCTCACCGCGGTGTTCGACATAAGGATTGCCATCAATGCAAGAGGCAGTAACGGCAGAGGCTGGCGCATGTTGGCGGCGGTAGATTTGTACCCCTACACGTTCGAAGACGCCGTGCGCCATCTAGGCCACATCTTCGTGGTGACAAGCCAGGGGACTTGTTTCATCTGGTTGCCATCCTACGATACGGGAGATTACAAACGGAATGCACAAACCATCATTTGCATCCCTAACGGTACTCCATTATTTTGCAGGGACCAGTCATCCCGCGATCAAAATAAGATCGCCGATCCTGGATGTGCATTTGCATCCGCGATTCGGTCTAACCTGGAACCTTGTAGCTGACTTTGGCATATTGGGATCAACTATCTTAGCAGTCGTTACCCATGGTACCACTGATGTGCAACATGGTCACACGATCTACCACGATCGGACCATCACCATCTACCCAGGTATTCCATTTTTTAACCCTCTCGCCTTCTCTTTCATTGTTGTACTAGTACTCTACTCCTACTTACGTACTAGTAGGAGTACTTTTTACCTTGGAGGACGCATATAGCTAGCTAGGCCCTTGAAGACTTGAACCCACTAGCTGCCACCATTTTTGTTTTTCCATGTCTTACTATCTCATCCATGTAGCCAAGAGTGGCTATATATAATAAGCCGGTTATTTTACTTCCTCTATACCGGAGTAGTACTATTTGCTGCACAGTATTACTGACCGCCATATTTGAGCACAACATTATTATGCATGGACCTTGACTATGTACGTCACCATGTGTCCAGATCTGAGATGCCGCGTGTACCAGATGAACGGCGCCGAGTTCGACCCCCGTGATGCTACGTGGGTGCCGAGGAACACTCTTGGAGAGTACTCGCTTTTCATTGGGGACAGCTACCCCATTGTGAAGCGGATGCCACCTTCCGTGCATGACACGGAAGGCCTGCCGTTCATGAAGCATGGTTGTGTCTTCAGTGCGCACCGCCGGATGAACGACATGCTGGGACACGCTATCCCTGATTTATGCCGCTTCAGCTTGGATGAGTCTCCATCATGTGGAACCGCACTAGAAAGCTGCGACAATGATTCCCGTTTCCCACCGCTATGGATCGTGCCATCCATGAAGAACACCTGGGACTGGAACCTGGAGGAGGACATGTAGCCCATCTATAACGTGTAAGTGGAGTACGGTAAATTGTGAACGGTAGCGCTGTGAATATATCTATACTAGTCGTGCACAAATTTATCACATGAATTGGAGATGAACTTGTGTGGCATACTGGCATTTGTCCTTTAGAATTTATTACTAGTAAATGTGTTATGTGTACGTGCAACTTGTGTGGTTGTTGCACGGGCTCCAACACGCTCTTTGAGAAAAAAAGGTGGCACAGCTTTGGATATATGTGACGTGGCGGCATCATACGGTAGCATCGTTCGCTATAGTTGTAGTACGCTCCTACTAGGACGACAACTCCTATAAAACCTTGCGCTTGGCTCTTTGCCTCTTTGGGAGGTTCAACAGTTCGTACTCGTGTGAACCTTGCACTTGGCTCTTCGCCTCTTCGGAAGGTCCAACAATGATGATACTACAGTACACATTATTCTTCTGGCAATCTGACACCGATTGAACTGCTGCACGTCCACCGCGAGGGCGAGGGAGAGGGAGAGGGAGAGGGCGATGTAGTCAAAACCCTCTCCTCGTCCTACGAACCACCGCGTGCGTGGGCGAGGGAGAGGCGTACTAAGCAAGCTTCTCCTCGTTCGGCAAGTTGATGGGACACATCAAAGCAATACTAGTACTAGTCCATGCTGCATCCTTTCTGGTTAATATGGCTTAATTTGAAACGAGAAAAATACACTGGCGGCCAACATATGTAACAATACGCTCTTTACGATCACTATATATAGTTTTGCGGTGATTATATGATCACTAGCTCATCATAGAGCACCGTATTGCACCCTACTGACCGGCCACATAGTCGACGTGGCACTTTGTTGACTGGTTAAATTGTCACCTGGTTTCTGGGTCCCACCTGTCAGTTGGCAGAGCAAAGAAATAAGCTAAAAAACAAAGAGTGTAGTACCAACTTGTGCTCTAAGTATAGGCTACATGTCTATCCTTAATTACAACATGCAACGACCATCATTTAATCTTCTTCTCTCAATGGTCGCATGCACAAATAAGTCTGCTACTTTTGGACGTTAATTATGCCCTGGTCCATGTGTAAATCTCTAAATGTACAGTCTTTCACGGACGTAGGGAGTAGGTTGAGCACTTCAGCGTGAGCGTGTGTGTTGCGTCGTGTGCTGTGTGCCACATGGGTGCGTGAGTGTTGCGTGCGTCCATGTGTACGTGTGAGTGTTGCATGTTGCATGCATGCATGGGGCTTACTCCCTCCCATTGACATGTTCATATTTCAAGCTTCCTCTGTTCCCTCCATATGGTGATACTCTCTCTGTTCCCAAATATGGAGTAAAATCCTCCCTTTGTTCCCTAATACGGAGTAAAGTCCTCCCTCTGTTCCCAAATATGGAGTATTTGTCTTTCTAGAGATTTCAACAAGTGACTACGTACGGAGCAAAATGGGTGAAGTGAGCGTTGAGGCATAGGGATAATGTAGAAACGAAGTCTTCGCGATCCATTATTCCCCATCTCGGTCAGAGAGAACTATTCAACTAGTCTTCGCAGTGAAGTGACAATACACGCTGCAGCAGATGGGACACTTAATTAATAAGCTGAACCAGCGTGTTGGTGTTACTAAATCAGCCTTACCCAGTACTGCCATCATGTTTGCCAGTAGAGCACACTTCTGTCCTCCATTAACTAACATATGGGCCCTCTTGTGGTAGACCCACATGTCATCGGTGTAACTATTTACACTCCAAAGGACGGTATATCCTGGTAGTAGTAGTGGAATTGAGATTTAATGCACTTTCTTCCCCGTCTTCCAGTCTTCTTCCTCCTCTCTTCTTCTTCCTCCTCTCTTCCCCATCGTCGGCCGCACACCATTCCCCCCCGCTCACTGCTCGCCCACCCGCGCTATCTTCCTTGGTAGCTCGCGCGTACCATATCCCCCCGCACACTGCTCGGTCACACGAGGAGAAGCTTCTTTGCTCGCCTGCTCGAATCCACTTCCCCGCTGGCTCGCAGGCACCGAAAACCCCAATGGCAGAACCGACTGACACGCAGAGCCGCGATCGGAATTCCCTCCCCGATGTTCTCTTGGAGCAGATCTGTAATCGTATGCACCTACTCAGCACCGTCCGTCTGGCCGCATGCTCGGTGTCTTTGTACCGTCTACTCGTCTGCAACCGGCCGGCTCTTTTCAAGACACCCTGCTTGCTGATGCCCGATCCTCGCAGGTGGCCAGACACCGACTTGACGATCCTACAGAGGTCGCCGTGGTGCCCCTCGACATGCTACCACTACCCGTCCACCTGTCCTTCATGCGCGGCCACTACTGGGCGGGCATGAAGGCCAACTGGATCGTCCTCATCCACCAATCCGGTAGTCCGTGGCGTCTCGTGGATATCTACACCCAGCAAGAGATCACCCTTCCATCTTTGGATACCGCCGCCATCGAGCCTCGCGGCCCGCCGGACACTCCTGCCTACTACGCACGAGACGTGTCGAGCTTTTGGCTCGACCTCTGTTTGCTGACGGTTGTAATCTGCGAAGTGCCCACACCATCAGAAGACTACATGGATTACAAGCTCATTGTCGTGTTCAACATGGGATTAGTCTATCTGGAATCCGGTCGCCATACATGGTTATGGCTCATCGTCAATCCTTTTTACCCAACACTTCTGTCTGATGCTATAGTGCACGATGGCATCATTTATGCGGTCGACGCACAGATTGGCTGCCTATACTGGTGGAATCTATCGTCGTGTAATTGTTCTATCTCATCTCATCTTTACCTTAAGAATACGACTGCCTGTTCATTGTTACAAATTTAGAATATATAGTATGTCTATAACCACATCATTGCTATATGTTCCTCTCATTTCCTAGATTTTTATGACCACACATGTTATTGTTAGAGTTGATATGAGAACAATTGGTATCTAATGATTGTTAGATATTATGAGTATAACCTCATGATTGCTATATGTTACTATCATTTCCAGGATTTTTATAACAAGCATGTTATTGCTTAGAGTTGATATGATAACTGTAGTAAGTGCTATGGTAGAATATGAGTAGGCCCTGTCATATATGTTTTCCTCTCATTGTTAAATGATGTTTGAACCATGATATATTGCTAGAATATGAAAGCCATTGGCTTATTTTTTTAACTTGGGGTATGATTATGACCACGGCATTGCAATTCACTGTCTATGATATGTGTCACTGTTATAATAATCTTAATTCCACACATACTCTGAACATGATTGTTTATTTTTGTCCTTTTGGTCTCCAATTTGAATTGTTGCATCACACGCAAATGCGCCAGCCTTCATGATTCCAGGACCTGGAATCATACCAGCCGATGGGTGGTGGTTTATCGCTCGTTCAGCTGACGATGGTCATTTGATGCTCATTTGCACGTACCAAATTGACCAAAGCATTTCATCAAACCACATGCAGTACAAATGCCTGGGCATTCATGACATTGATGGCTATGGCTGCTTCGTGTTCGAGAAAGATCCCAGCTCCGTTGGGCCAGGCGTATTCAACTGGAGGCGGGTTTACAGCCTCGGCAACCACTCCGTGTTCCTCGGGCTCAATTATCCGATCATCCAACCAATCATTGACCATATCACCGGCGATGATTACCGTGCTATGCAACTTCCATTCGCCAGGGGGACTATGTTTACACATCATACCATGGGTTTCATGAATCACCATATCCAGAGATTCATCGACATAGCTTGTTGCCAGATAATCTTCAGTGTGTGAAAGGCATCAAGCTTCCATGTGATGGATGGCTTTTGCAAGCCCGACATGCGGCGATGTGGTTCATGCCAACAGCAAATATGCACAACTTGAGTCATACTGATATCTAGACTTAGCCATGTATTCTGCTGCTGTAGCACGACCCTCTTTTGTTGGATATTATGTACTATTGTTAGTTTGAAGCACTCCTCTGGTTTGAAGGATAGATACCTTTCTGGGATCAAGTGCATCCTAACTCACCTTTGCAGGATGTACTGATAATGATTATGGAGATGTTGTGCAGTATATATATATATATATATATCACTTAGGCTTCAAGTGCGTACTTGTTAGTTAAACCTATGGTTAAAATGTGACACTAAATACGACTAGTAAGTAGTACAGTAGCAGTACTAGTATACGTCGGTCAAATTATTCATCATGTCCACACATTGAATTGACGTGACAACACGCTACGCGTGAGGTGACACAAGAATCCTGGCGGTGTGTTCGGGTATTCTGGACTTCAGATTTGGAGTACCACTTACCTGTCGAAATCTTTCATCATTCACTTATCCGGCCGGCGTCAAGTTTGATCCCACGGATCAGGAGCTGATCGAGCACCTTGAGGCCAAAGTGAGTGCTGACAGCGCGAGATCTCACCCTCTCATCGAATTGTTCATACCAACCATCGACAGCGAGCACGGCATATGCTACACTCATCCTGAGAAACTTCCAGGTAAGACACCGATTGGTCGTCTACTTGCACAAACATATTCCTTTGTTTATAGCTCTATTTTTCTTTTTAGACGCAGACCTGGTGAAGCAATTACAATTTGACAGTTAAAAAAAGTGAAACAAGTGACTGCAACATGCCAAAGATGTTATGAAAATGCCAACTACGTACACTAAAACCTGTATTCGACAATACTGCAGGTATCACACTGAGTGGCCTAAGCAAGCATTTCTTCCAGCGCAATTCCAGGGCGTTTAAAAGGGGCACGTGGACGTGTCGCAAGATAGAGTCGGAGTGCGGCATGCACGCGATGTGGCACAACACCGGCAATACCTTGCCGGTGATGGTCAACGGCCGGCAGACGGGCAGCAAAAAGGTTCTGGTGCTGCACACCAACCAGAACTTCGACCAGCAGAGGACCAACTGGGTGATGCACCAGTACCACCTCGGGGACCTGGAGCAAGAGAAGGAGCGGGAGCTGGTCCTCTGCAAGATTTTCTACCAGACGAACACTAGGTCCAGGAGTAAAAAGATTATAAGTTAGTTTGGTATTGGTACTTGTACTACCTTGTCGTCCGCAAGTTGGTATTGTTGTTAACGATATTTTGATATGAACTTCGCATTTGCTTCCAACCATCATGCCAAGGGTCGACGTGGATATAAAGCTGAATCATTTGTTTCGAAACAAATTTTCAGGCACCTCATTTTTATTTGATGGGTAGCATAAGCACCTGCCGTTCGAATTCTGAGTTCTCCAAATTTTTCGAAACAAGTGCATGCCCTTATTATCATGATGAAAAAACAATATCCCTGTTGCATCCCAGTTATCAGTCTGTACTTGCAGAATTCTCTCCTTTATTGAGCACGTATATTGTTTTTTCAGGTCGAGCAAGTTTCAACTGGGCTGTAGACTGCCCAGGCTTGGTTTTGTTTTTAACAGGCCCAGCCCATGACGACAATGGGGCACAAAGATCCAGCAGGTATCTATTGTCCTTTGGCCCGCGAGCGTTAGTTATATTTTGTCTTACAACATCCGCAGGCAGTTTTTTTACTGAATCAAACACACAGCCCAGTTCTATTTTTCTCTTAAAACGCATGTCCTACATCCGTTTTCTAACCTCTATCTATAGTTTTACTAGTTCATATACACGTATCATTATATTGAAAATACATAAAATTCCCTTTTCATATTTACATCCTTATTTTTGTTGTTGTTTTTTCTCCCAGCGCTGATTTTTTTTTACCACTGGTTTTCCCTTAAACCAACTCAATTGTCCCACGTCTTATTTGCTTACAAAAACAAAATGATTTTTTTTGGCAAATCAATAAGTTCTTAAAAAAATGTTTATCATTTCAGGATTACAAAAGTTCGGACTCCACCAAAATATGTAAAATAAGGTTGAACTTTTTGACCGTGGTCCTAGGCAGAAAATGGGTTGTAATAAATTACTTAAGAATTAGCAAATGGGCTGCAAATTATTAAAAAATAGCAAATGGGCTCTATGTTGTCTGCCACAGATTTGGAGGCTAACTTGTGGGCCTCCTAAGTTCATGCGTACACAAGGTTTATCAAAAAAGAAACTTAGTCAACAATCGACTCTACCAGCGTCAGACCGTTAGATGTCAATCTAACGGCAATCGTGCTTCTTCAGTCTCTGATCTTCCTGCCCCAGCCGCCCAAACCAGCGCCGTCGGAACCGCCTGCTCCCGCCTCCCGTGGCCGGCTGTGCTACCGAGCAAGCCTCACAGCCCCATCATATACTCGCATCCCTGGCCTGTCTATCCCTCTACTCACCCACACCTCCTGTTATTATTCGGCGACGGCAGCCGAACCAGTCAACCCCCGTACTCTCCACCGCGTGGGCAGCCACTGCCGTGTCTTCCCCGGCTCTGTGTCGTTCCCTTCATAGGCCTCGCCGTCGTCCACCGCCCTGGTGCTCTCGGCGCGGCGTGGTCAACGTGGTCAATGAACGACATCCATCGGAAGTGGACTGTACGTGGAGAGGCTGACAGCTGGGTCCACGGCCGCAGACAAGGAAATACCTCCTTATTACGCGCAAAATAATGATTCCTCCACCTGACATCTGGGACCCGCCGGAAGGGCCTCTGTATTTCACGAAAAAAACGTTCCCTCCGCTGACAGGTCAGACCCACCAACTATATCTTCGCATGCAAGGAAGTGCCTCCTTATTGCGCACAAAAAAATGAATACCCCCCTGCCAGCTGGGACCCACCACAATGGGAGGCTGACTTGTGGGCCTACTAAGTTGACGGGGATGTAGGGCTTTGTCAACTTAGTCAATATGAATGATTCTAGCTCCAGTGACCGTCCGATGTCCATCCAACAGCCTTAGTGCTTCTTCAACCTCTGGTCTTCTTGCTCCAGCCGCCCAAAGCAGCGTCGGTCGTGCCGCCTGCTCCTGCCTCCCGTGGCCAGCTGTGCTGCCGCGGAGGTCTCACTGCCCCCATACTACTCCCACCGCTGGCCAGGCCATCCCTCCACTCACCCACACCCCCTGTTATTCTGCAGCGACGACAGCCTCACACCGCAGCCGAACCAGCGAACCCTCGTACTCCTCTCCGTGTGGGCATCCACTGCCGCGTCTTCCCCGGCTCCGCGTCGTCCCCTTCCTAGGCCTCACCATCGTCCACCGCCTTGGTGCTCTCGGCGCGGCGTGGTCAATGTGGTCAACGACCGACTTCCATCGGAAGAGTACTGTACGTGGAGAGGCTGACAGCTGGGTCCATGGCCGCAGCTGGGTCCACGGTCACAGCCCAGTTTTTTGTGATTTGCCAAGTAAGTCGCTTTGTCAGGCCTGTTGGGCTGTAAATCTTTCAAGACGAGGAGAACTTCATTCGGCTGGCCGAGAAAATGGCCTATCAGTAATGAGAAATGGATCGTACATTTTTAAAACACATCAAACCGGCAATTAGTTTCAAATTTCTTTTTTTCATTTCGAGATTTTAAATTACATTGATTTTTATGCGTCGACAATTTGTTGGACTTTATATTGATATACATTTATTTTTAAAATCAATTTGAATGTGACTCGAAATTTCGGGATTAAAAACAGTTCGGACCGCACCGAAATATGCAAAATTTCGTATAATTTTTTAACTGTGGCCACAATATGGGTTGTAATGCTAACAAAAAGAATATGGGCTCCAAAAAAAACCTTAAGAATTAGCAAATGGGCTGTAAATTATTACAAATAATGGCAGATGGGTTGTATGATGTTTTCCACGGATTTGAGGCTTTCCTAAAAAAAGGTTGACGCACAAGCAGTCGCTATTGGATGTCCATCCAACGGCCGTCGTGCTTCTTCAATCTCTGCTCTTCCTGCTCCAGCTGCTCAACAAGTGCCAGCGGGACTGCCTGCTCTCTCCTCCCCGCGACCGGCTGTGCTGCCGCACAGGCCTCACCGCCCCACCGTACTCCCATCACTGTCCTAGCCATCCCTTTACTCACCCACACATGTTGTTATTCTCCGGCGACGGCAGATGAACCAGTAAACCCTCGTACAATCGTACTCCCCTCTGCATGGGAAACAACTACCGAGTCTTCCTTGCCTCTGTGTCGTTCCCTTCCTAAGCCTCGCCGTCGTCCACCGTCCTGGTGCTCTCGGCGCGGCCTGGTCAACATGGTCAACGACCGACATGCATCTGAAGTGGACTGTACGTGGAGAGGCTGACAGCTGGGTTCACGGCCGCACGCAAGGAAATGCCTCCTTATTACACGGAAAATAATGATTCCTCCACCTGACATCTGGGACCCACCGAAAGAGCCTCTGTATTTCGCGAAAAAAACGTTACCGCCGCTGATAGCTTGGACCCACCAGCTATATCTTCGCATGCAAGGAAGTGCCTCCTTATTACGCACAAAAAAAGAATACTCCCCCTGCTAGCTGGGACCCAGTATAGTGGCAGGCTGACTTGTGGGCCTACTAAGTTGACGGGGACGGAGGGCTTTGTCAACTTAGTCAATATGCACGATTCTAGCTTCTTTGATCGTACGATGTCCATCCAACGGCCGTAGTGCTTCTTCAACCTCTGATCTTCTTGCTCCAGCCGCCCAAACCAGCGCCGGTCGTGCCTCCTGCTCCTGCCTCTCGTGGCCGGCTGCGATGCGGCGGAGGCCTCACCGCCCCCTACTACTCCCACCGCTGGCCAGGCCATCCCTCTACTCACCCACACCCCCTGTTATTCTGCGGCGATGGCAGCCTCACACCGTAGCCGAACCAGTGAACCCTCGTACTCCTCTCCGCGCGGGCTTCCACTGCCGCGTCTTCCCCGGCTCCGCGTCGTCCCCTTCCTAGGCCTCGCCGTCGTCCACTGCCCTGGTGCTCTCGGCGCAACGTGGTCAACGTGGTCAAGGAACGGCTTCCATCGAACGTGGACTGTACGTGGGGAGGCTGACAGCTGGGTCCACGGCCGCAGCAAGGAAGTGCCTCCTTATTACGCGTAAAATAATTATTCCTCCACCTGACAGCGGGGACCCACCGGACGGGCCACCGTATTTCGCGAAAAAAAATGTTTCCCCCTGACTGCTGGGACCCACCAGCTACATCTTCGCACGCAAGGAAGTGCGTCTGGGCAAAAAAAAGATTCGCCCCCTGACTGCTGGGACCCACCAGCTACATCTTCGCAGGCAAGGAAGTGCCTGACAGTCGGGACCCACCTGGTTGAAGCGTACGTAGCGTTGTCATTATGGTCGCGAACGTGTACGTACATACTGGTCGATGTAGAGGCGCGCATGTGTCGTAGTAGAGGCGCGCACGTAGCATGTACACGTACGTACAGCGGCCAGTGTGCAAGAAAGAAAATACGGCCACGTACGTACATACGGGCAGGGTCTCGAACGCCTACTCGCGCATACGTACGGCCAGGGCTCGTGTACATGGCTGGGTCGGAACGGAGAAACAGCGTCGTCGTCGTATTCATGGGGAGCCAACCGGCTGGGTCGGAACGGAATGCGTCGTCGTGTTCATAGGGAGGGCTTGGACGGAACAGCCGATGGAAACGAGGCCTGGCGCACCACAGAACGGAGGAAACGGCCTTGTGTTCGACCGGCCACGCTCGAAACGGGATCCTGTTCATCGGGATGGGTCTGGCGTACCGCAAAATGGAGGAAACGGACCTCCTACGGTCGAAACGGGGGTCCTGTTGATTGGGAGGGGTGTGGCGTACCGCAAAACGGAGGAAACGGACTTGTGTTGGAGCGCTACGGTCGAAACGGGGGTCCTGTTCATCAGGAGGGGTGTGGCGTACCGCAAAACGGGACTCCAGGGGATACTGTTCATCTCGACCGTCGACCCCCTCCAACCTCCACGGGCTACTGTTCATCCACCGTCGATGTGACGCCCCCGATTCAATCGTACACTAATCATGCACGCAAACATGTACGATCAAGATCAGGGACTCACGGGAAGATATCACAACACAACTCTAAAACATAAATAAGTCATACAAGCATCATAAGACAAGCCAGGGGCCTCGAGGGCTCGAATACAAGTGCTCGATCATAGACGAGTCAGCGGAAGCAACAATATCTGAGTACAGACATAAGTTAAACAAGTTTGCCTTAAGAAGGCTAGCACAAACTGGGATACAGATCGAACGAGGCGCAGGCCTCCTGCCTGGGATCCTCCTAACTACTCCTGGTCGTCGTCAGCGGGCTGCACGTAGTAGTAGGCACCTTCAGTGTAGTAGGAGTCATCGTCGACGATGGCGTCTGGATCCTAGGCTCCAGCATCTGGTTGCGACAACCAGGTAGAAAGGAAAGGGGGAAAAGAGGGAGAAAAGCATCCGTGAGTACTCATCCAAAGTACTCGCAAGCAAGGAGCTACACTACATATGCATGGTTATATGTGTAAAGGGCCATATTGGTGGACTGAACTGCAGAATGCCAGAATAAGAGGGGGATAGCTAATCCTGTCGAAGACTACGCTTCTGGCAGCCTCCATCTTGCAGCATGTAGAAGAGAGTAGATTGAAGTCCTCCAAGTAGCATCGCATAGCATAATCCTACCCGGCGATCCCCTCCTCGTCGCCCTGTTAGAGAGCGATCACCGGGTTGTATCTGGCACTTGGAAGGGTGTGTTTTATTAAGTATCCAGTTCTAGTTGTCATAAGGTCAAGGTACAACTCCGGGTCGTCCTTTTACCGAGGGACACGGCTATTCGAATAGATAAACTTCCCTGTAGGGGTGCACCACATAACCCAACACGCTCGATCCCATTTGGCCGGACACACTTTTCTGGGTCATGCCTGGCCTCGGAAGATCAACACGTCGCAGCCCTACTTAAGCCCAACAGAGAGGTCAGCACGCCGGTCTAAATCCTATGGCGCGGGGGTCTGGGCCCATCGCCCATTGCACACCTGCACGTTGCAAGGGCGACCGAAAGCAGACCTAGCCTAGTAGGCGTTCCAGTCCAATCTGGCGCGCGCCGCTTAGTCGCTGGCGTCACGAAGGCTTCGGCTGATACCACGACGTCGAGTGCCCATAACTGTTCCCGCGTAGTTGGTTAGTGCGTATAGACCAAATGGCCAAACTCATATCAAATACCAAGAACTCGTTAAGCATGTTATTTTGAAGTAACCGCGGACGCCGTCCAAGGCCAGGCCCACCTCTCACCTAGGCGGTCTCAACCTGCCATGTCGCTCCGCCACAAAGATCCACTCGCGGGTACTCCTACGAGCCGACCCGACTTTAGTCACCACGGGTATCATGTATAGAGTATATAAGTATATACCCGTGATCACCGCCCAAGTGATCACGGCCCGATAGTATAGCACAGCAGACGGACAAGAATGTAGGGCCACTGATGGAAAACTAGCATCCTATACTAAGCATGTAGGATCGCAGGTAAAGGTAACAACAGTAGTAGCAAGGATAGGCTATGCATCAGGATAGGATTGACGGAAAGCAGTAACATGCTACACTACTCTAATGCAAGCAGTATAGAGAAGAATAGGCGATATCTGGTGATCAAGGGGGGGCTTGCCTGATTGCTCTGGCAAGAAGGAGGGGTCGTCAACAGCGTAGTCGGTCGGGGCACCAGCAGCGGCGTCGGTCTCGTAGTC
The DNA here is from genome assembly GCF_002575655.3 of Aegilops tauschii subsp. strangulata. Classification (NCBI taxonomy): domain Eukaryota; kingdom Viridiplantae; phylum Streptophyta; class Magnoliopsida; order Poales; family Poaceae; genus Aegilops; species Aegilops tauschii. The sequence continues at coordinate 435,549,416 of NC_053038.3, forward strand.
TACCGGAGAGAAGAGGGGGAAGAAACAATGAATACAGTGCAAACACATGCATGACGATGCATGACATGACAAAGCGTGATGCTAGGTGTGCCCTAACGCGGTAGTAGGTGATACCGGCGAAGGGGGGGGACATCCGGGAAAGTATTCCCAATGTTTCGCGTTTTCGGACAGATGGACCGGAGGTGAAATGTTGCAGGTTCACTATGCTAGGGACGTGTGGTAAACGAACGGGCTGCGTATCCGGATTCGTCTCGTCGTTCTGAGCAACTTTCATGTAGAAAGTATTTTCATCCGAGTTACGGATTATTTTATATGATTTTCTAAAGATTTAATCATTTTCTAGAATTATTTAAATTAACAGAAAAGGGAATTATGACATCAGCATGATGCAATCCTGACGTCAGCAGGTCAACAGGTCGGCTGACCGGTCAAACCAGACAGGTGGCGCCCACATGTCAGCCACTGTTAATTAACAGAGTTTAAATTAAACTAATCTGAGGTTAAATAGCTACCGGGCCCCACATGTTAGTCTCTAATTAGTAACTAATTAGGTTTTAACTATTAAAACATTTTAATTAATTAATATAGGCGGTGGGGCCCACGTGTCAGTGGCACTGGGCTGCCTGGTCAGCAGTTGACTGGGTCAACCCAATCAACTGAGGCCTGCGGGGCCCGCTGGCAGTGACCCTGGGGTGGCCCCAGGTGTGCCACATCGGCGGTGGCCGGCGGCTCGCCGCCGTCGACGCCAAAATGCGGCGGAGGGCCTCGTCGGATTTCGCCTACAGGCGACCATTTCGCGCGCGCTAGGGTGCGTTCGAACGGGCATCGAACGCCGCATCGATTGGTGGCCTCGGCCGCAGCAGGGGAGGCCGGAAAAGATGCCGGCGATGAGATGGAGCGGGCGGCCGTTATGGGTGAGCTCAGGTTCGTCGACACAGGGCACGGGGAGGCTCGTGGGCGTGCTGGTTGGGCTCCTGGGAGCACCAGGAACTCGACCGTGGGCTTGCGCGAGCGTGACGGCGGGTGTGGCCACGGCGGCGAGGCGATCCGCGGCGACGGGCTCACAGCAACGACGACAAGGTAGCTACGGGGCGCGACTGGTGAATGAAGAGGAGCAAGGGATGAAGAAGCTCACCGCGCGGCTCACACGTAGGCCCGTGACGGTTTAGGAGCGCAGAGGTGGCCGGAGACGATGGCGGTCACCGGCGACAGAGAAGATGGGGACGAGGTGGATCCGGCGCTGTGGTGCCTCCCGGCTCCAACGGCGGGCACCGGTTGACGTGGAGGACGACGACGGACGCCTACGGCATGTCGGGGTGCAGGGCGATGACGGTGGCCGCGGGGACGACGGAGAACGGCGGCAAGCACGCTCGGTTGCGCTGGGGATCGAGGGGGGAAAGAGAGGTGGATCTGAGGGGGAGGCGCAGGAACCGTGGGCGGGGCGAGTGGGAGAGGGGCCCGAGGAGGCGGGGGCGCTGGCGTCCTTATCCTCGACGCCGGCGAGGGGGGTCCGGCTGGGATGCGCCCCTGTTCCGACCCTGGTCGGGGGAACAGGGGAGGGGAGGGAGCGACCGAGGGAGGCGGCTGGGCCGGCCGGATGGGCCAGGTGGGCCGGCCTGGGTGCGAGCTGGGCCGTCTGGTCCAGGGGGTCCTTTTTTCTTTTTTTTTCTTTTTCTCTTTCGTCTACTGCTTTTGTATTTTCTTTTCTTTATTTTTCTTTTCTGTTTTATTTCACTTTAAAATACTTAGGCACTTTCTAAAAAAATGTTTTCTCCACAATAATTACCAGTGCAATATTTGGCACCCACCGAACATTTTTGTTTGACTTTTGAAAACTTTGGGTGTTTGTCACTAATTCATTTTTTTAATTTGAAATGTTTTGAACTAACACTTGATTAGCAACAGTAACAGAGATGACCTGGCATCATCAGGAGAGTTTTACTGTAGCATAATTATCCGGGCGTTACAAATCTCCTCCACTACAAGAAATCTCGTCCCGAGATTTAAGAGGTAGAAGGAAACAGTGCGGGGTATTCATCACGCAGGCGATCCTCGCGTTCCCAAGTCGACCTCCTCCAGCCTCCACCTGCGACTGTTCATCCACGGGCTCCTGTTCATCCAGCCTCCACCGCGCGCTACTCCACCAGCTACTGTTCAACCAGCCCTATCCATGGGCTCCTGTTCAACCACCCCTCCACGGGCTACTGTTCATCCAGCCCTCCACCATCTACTGTTCATCCTGCCCTCCACGGGGTCCTGTTCATCCAGCCCCAACCGGTTCGATCGATCGGGGTCCTGTTCATCCAGAGGCAACACCACGGGGTGCTGTTCATCCACCCCCACCGGAAACTGTTCATCCAACCCCCCCCCCCCCCCCCCCCCGCAACGCTCACTGTTCATCCAGAGGCAGCATCGATCGGCTTCAGTTAGGAGCAGTAGCGAAGGAATCGCTCGATCGGGTTTAGTTAACGGCCGTCGATCGATTGCTCGGGTTCAGTAACGCGTAGCCTGCAGTGCAATCGCTCGGGTTCAGTTAGAGCCCAACGCCTCGCACACACGCGCGTACGTACGAGAGAAACGTGCATCGCTCGGCCCCCGACCACCCACCATAACCAGGGACTCCCCGATATTTTCCGCGCCCTAGCTTCTACCACGGTTTTTTCCGTCATGGACGGCCCAAAGAATGTCATACAGCTGCGTCTCCGGCCCGCCCAGGACGAAAAGCCCATTTTTTGTCATGATTTTTTGTCATAGAAGTAGGACCCCACCACATCTATGATGATACCGGGTTTTGTCACAATTATCGTCATAGAAGTGTCATAAGTATGACAAAAAAATTCGTTCGGCCCAAAATGTCACGGATGTGTCTTTTTTTTTGTAGTGGTACATGGACACACTCTCCCCCTCTCGTTGCTATGCATCTCCTAGATAGATCTTGCATGTTCGTAGAAATTTTTTTAATTGCACGCTACGTTCCCCAACAAAAATACATGAGCAAAATAAGGAGACCTCCTGTACGACGCTCTTTGCGTCCGATACGTGCGCGCCGCACAGGAACAGCTCCCGACTGGGCCGGCCCATTTGTTGCGACAAAAAAGTAAAAAAAAAAAAAAGATAACCGAAAATTAACGAGCCGGTGTGCGCGATTTCGAACCCTGCACCTTAGGCTGGATGACGCTTGTAGCGGACCAGCTGATCTAACCATGTTGGTCATCTACAAAAATAGAAACGAATGCTATAAGAACTATCAGGCGCTACAAATCTACCGCCCCCCCCCCCCCCCTCTCAAACATAGATCTCAAAACATTGGTTTGAATTTTTTAAATGTGATTTCGTTCTGATTGTTCCTTTACTGGTTTTGCTTTTCCTTCCTTGTTTCAAATCGAAAATTTCAAAAATCGTTAGTGTTTTGAAATAAATGTTCGTAATTTTAAAGACTTCAAAAACTATTCACTTTCTTCAAATTTGCGAAGATTTTTTGAAACCATGAAATTTTGAATCTTTTAACAATTTTTAAAAAATGGGAACATTTTTGACATTTTGAAAACATGAAGATTTTTTGAAACTCCGAACAAAATTCAAAAGCACGAACATGTTTTGGATCTATGAACAAAATTTGTATACGGGAACATTTTTTGAAATTCCAAACAAAATTTGAAAACCCGAACATTTTTTGAAACCCCCGAACAAAATTTGAAAACGCAAACAATTTTTTAAAAAGTGAACATTTTTTGAATACGTGAATTTTTCTAGAAATCGGAAACACTTTTTGAAAGAACCGATCAAAAATTGAAAACACAAACAATTTTCTAAGACTCCGGAACAAAATTTGAAAACACGAACAAATTTTGAAAATTGAACATTTTTTAAAAACACGAACAAAGCTTGAACTTTTTGAATTTTGAACAGTTTTTGTAAAACTCGAACATTTTTGAATTTTGAGAACATTTTTTGAAATGGAGAACAATTCAAAAATCCCAAACAAATTTGGAAGCACGATTTTTTAGCACATGTGATTTCTTTTTTGAAATCTGGAACAATTTTTGTAATCTTTGAACATTTTTTGTAAATGCAGAATTTTTTTCAAATTTTAGAACAAGTTTCGAAAAATGCTAACATTTGTTAGAAACAAAGAAAATTTCAGTAGTTTGAACATTTTCAAATTTATACAGTTTTGCGAAAAGCGAACATTTTTTGAATTTTGAGAACATTTTTTGAAAAAATCCTAAAATTTTTCTGAAAACGTGAAAAGATATTGAAATTTTTGAGTTTTTTGTAAAAAAGAGAACACAAGAAAAATGTATTAAAAACAGAAATAGAAAAAGCAAAGAAAATGAAGAAAATGAAAAAGGAAACAGAAAAATTAAAATAGAAAAGAAGAAAGATAAAAAGGAAATTAAAAAACCGGTTCAAGAACCTTCTGGAAAGTTCCTAAAACCGAGTAGGAACTATCCAGAAGGTTCCCAAAACCGGAATATGATCACATGTCGAAAAAAACTACTAGGCCGACCCATGTACTGTCGAACCAGTGCGATAGGTGGACATCTTGCCGCATAATGCGGCAAATAGGGTTTTCCCAAAATAAGTACTCCATGCCCAATTTCCGAGTTCTAATGTGGTATGGAGGAGTAAACAATTGGAAGGGGGTTGGCGGCCCTTGATGGCCCATGCGACCTAGTGGCGACCACCATGCTCACGGTGCGTGGGTGTATGGGCCTCCTTTGCAAGGCTTCGTCCTCGGACTTCTTGTCCTCAAAACCATCTTTATATATTTTTTCTTTGTGAAGTTTATTAATTGCAAATAAACAATACCAATTTGCATATTTTTCTCAAAAAATGGCGTAAGTAGCAATAAGAATTATTGAAGACGCAAGGTTTGAGGAAAAAATATATGCAAAGTGATTCAAAAATTTAGATATGTTTGTATCATTTGGCATTGCTACTAATGAGTTGTTTATTGACCAATTGCCCCCTAATCAACTTGTTGATGTTTGTTGGCGACTTGTTAGCATGTCATCAAGTTATTTTCTATAAGACCACCCAAATGAACATCTCATCCAAAGATTTAGCTCCATATTTAGTCAAATTCCCCATTGGTCTAAATGTACCATCATTTTTTTAGCAAAAATTGCCAACCAAATTATCCTTAGCATCAAGCATATCCTTCTCGTTCTAGATAGGTATCCCAACACAATTCCCTTGGGGCACCCCTCATTCTTCCGACAAAATATGAATCTTTGGATTACATCTTCATAATTGACAAATTTAAATCTAGCCTTATCGGTTATAAGGCTAAGATAATACCCAGTACGCAGACTCGCTCTCATTAACTCGGTGTTTGCATTCATCCCAGTCTATTACATATTTACATGCCCAACGTTCTTTTGAGAAAAACAGCCTGATCCTTTATTGATTAACAAGAGAGTTTACATGATCAGGGGGTTCAAGCAACCAAACATGTCATCCTGGTGCTAATACAAGAGAGTTTCTGGCAATAATATGAGCATCAACATTGTATTCCTGGTGCTCACGGCGGAATGAGATGTCTCCCATGCATGTTTCATCCATCTAATATCTTCAATGATCAAGAGTTTTCTCCTCGATTTCCTTCATCAATGGTGCGAAGGAAGTTCGAGCAGTCCGAAGCAATGTCTGCAACTCCTAGTTGGAGATCTTATCTCAAGAACACAGCCTCACGGCAAGCTATGGGCTCCGCACATTTTGTGTAACACACCCCTTCCAGCGCCTTAACCGAGGCATCCAGAAACTCTCCACATTCCTTCCTATATTGGGTTGTCGCTAAGTTTGCCTGGGCCATATCCCGCGTGTTGCCACTTCCTGTACCATTATGAGAGACATCAAAGTAAACGAGAGCAACTATTTACTGCCCACAAACGACAATTGGTGTAGGCGACCCACAGAGCGCGAGCATAGTGGGCCGGTCCAGTAGCATCTAGTGTAGCAGACGTGTTCACTGTAGCAGTCAATTCACTATAGTGAACCGGTTTTTGTTGTTGTTTTCTTTCCTTTTTTGCATTTTTTTATAGTTTTTGGTACTATAAAAATATGTTCCATAATATAGAGTGAACATTTTCCAAAATACACACGGAACATGATTTAATATAAAGGTGATTTTTTTATATATTGAACATTTTTTAATATACATTGCCAATTTTCAAAATACATATTGAACTTTTCGTAAAATATGCGGAACAAAATTTTAATATAGGCTGAATATTTTTTAAATACACATTGAACTTTTTGTAAAATATGTTGAAAAATTTAAGAGTACATGCTAAAAAAATTAAAATACACACCAAACTAATTTTGTAAAAAACTTTGAACAGTTTCTTAGTATATGATGAACATTTTTATAACGCATGGTGCACTGTTTTAGTAGCGTTGGAAATTTTCTTAGTATACGATGAACATTCTCGTAATACATGGCAAACTTTTTTGTATATTATAAAAATGCAAAAAAGAATAAAAATTAAAGCAAAAGGAAATAGAAAAGAGAAGAAAAAGGAAACAAAAAAAGTCAGCCAACCCGACATAGACCGGCCCAAATGGGGCATGGGAGGGACGCTGTCTCAGCCAACCTGACGTTTTTTCTGGTTCGTTGGAAACATTATTCTTGTTTTTTCTTCTTTTTTATCTTCTTAAATGCTCTATTTTTTTAAAAAAAGTCTGAACTTTCTAAATCATTGAAATTTTTATAAATTCAGGAAATTTTTCTTCAAAATCAATGATTTTTCCCAAAATCTATGAACTTTTTATCATGTTTGTAAAATTTTCTAAAATTGATGTTTTTTTAATTCATGTACTTTTTTTCAAAATTTATGATTTTTCTCCAGAATCAATGAATATTTCTCGAATTTTTGAACATTTTTCAAAATCATTTTTTTCGATTTTGTGATCTTTTTTGAATAATTGATGAACTTTTTTTCAAAGTTCTGAACATTTTGAAGTTTGTGAGTTTTTAAAAAAATCCATGAACATTTTTAATTCACATTTTGTCGAGTTTTAATAAAACATTTCATATTATTTTATTTGTTTCTGAAGTCAAAGATTGATCGGTCAACCGCGACCAGCCAGGTGAGAACCCATAGCACAATTAACAGCGAACGAGCAAAAGAAGTGTGTGGCTACGTGAGCGCCAGTTCGGTGAACGGGCACCTGAAGCGCCATATAGGTGATCCCGCTATTTCCCGCCTGCGGGCGATAAATAGGATTGGCCTAGTTAGGTTTGGAAGCAGCATGTGAATGAGAGCATGACCGCGAGATCACTAATTTGAGGAGTACTCTTTGCAAACATCACTGCCAGGGGTCGTGAAAAGTTGCACACTACATGCGTTTCACTTGTCGCGGTTTGTGAGTTTTTCCTTTTTTTCATAGGTTCGTATATTCAAAATGTTTTATCTCTTATACAGTGTGTCCAAATCTCAAACCGTTATCATCGTTGGATTCCTTGCGACGAGATTTTCTAAATTAGATCCTATCTTGAAAGGTTTCGACAAACTTTTTTTAATAAAAAAAGGACGAAAAACCCAAACTGGGAGCATGTTTCTTTTCTTTCTGAAGATGCCCAATTGTGGCTCTTGCGGAAGCAAATCTGTGCCTCCACGAGAAGTAAATATGTTTCTTTTCTTTTTTTCCCTTCCATGGCAGGCACAATTGTTTTCTTCCTTTTTCGAAGAGGCACGACTGCCTCTCATGTAAGCAAATCCGTGCCTCCACGAGAATTAAATCCATGCCTCTCACGAAAGAACAAAAAACACATTTTTTTTCTGAGTGGCACGATTGTACCTCTCGCGGAAGTAAATACAGGCCGCCACATGAAGTAAATTTGTGCCTGTCACGGAAGGGGAAAAAAAATATTGTTTTCCTTTCCCGAGAGGCACTACTGTGCCTCTCACGGAATCAAATTTGTGCCTGCAGGAGAACTAAATACGTGCCTGTCGCAGAAGAAAAAAAGTGAGGCACGAATTTGCCTCTCGCGGAAGGCAAAATACAAGAAAACAAGTTTTTCGTGCTTTTTTTTTAATTGTCCAAAACCTAAGTAGAATCGGAAAAAAAACAAAAAAACAAAAGAATAATATAAAAGCCAAAAAAGCGTACTGAAAAATAAAAAACTTCAGAGGGAGAGCGTAGAGCGCGACACATGGTGGCGATTGAGAACGCGCCAAGTGGCACGCTCCCAGTCAACCCAAAGGGACCCTTGCGGGGGCTCCTGAAGGAGTACTCCATCTGATTAGTTGCTCTTACATGGCCCGCGCCATCCTCTTGTACTCGGCTTTATTTGTTGAATTTATTTGCTAGCCCAGCTTATATTGTTGTTAACATCGAAAAAAGCTTATATTGTTGTTAATCGCATTTAACTAGATTTATGCGGTTGTTGTAAAAAAAACTAGATTTATGTGATGCTAAATAAACTAGATTTACGTTTCACTGAAAAGAAAAGGTAGATTTATGTTTGACTCAAAAGAAAAACTAGATTGATGTTGCAACTTTCTCATCTTTTCGGGCCCAACGTAGACTGTTTTATTTGAAATCTGCGACAATCTAAATTGTGTACTTTGAAGTCCACTTTCGTTCAAAAAGTCCCAATTTTTCTTTTTAAACAAAAAATAAGGTCTCAATTCTGGTTTGTGGCAGGTAGGGACGCGGGTTCCGAAGACCGCTACGTATCACGCTCGGAATTTGCACCTGTGATCCGTACAAATCAGTGAAGTCGTGATTGCGATCCCGAACTGTCTCCGCTCATGGTAGGCTTTGTTGATTCGCCCACTTCTCGGAGCTGTGGAGACTGCAGCACTAGGGCCAAGGAGACTGCTGCACTAGCTCGAGCTCTCTTTTTTCAGAGAAAAGGCAGCAGATAAACGCGTGGACATTGAAAGATTTGATTCGTCGGTTCACGTCAACAATCAAACTGAGAAGCAACTGCAAATCTAACATCATGCCTTGTTTCAGAGCTGCACCGACTTGATCGATCACATGGTGAGACCAGAAAATCGATGATGACTAGCTCTTCGACCGCTTCAACCCGTGTCTGTACCCTCTTTTTGAACCAAAAGCGAGTCGTCAAAAGCAGGCTCCGCTTTGGTTCCGTGAGCGCCTGAGGCGAGTCTGTTTGGGTTGGATCAGGCGAGACTGAGCTCCCTTTTGTCACCGGGAAGTAACATAACAGAAGAACGTGGAGTGCCCGTCTGTCTTCACATCACGCCGGCCTGTCCTCTCCTCATGGTCGGTCGAACGTGGCCGGCGATGCCACTCGCTGGGAGCCATGCATATGCATGGGCTCAGTCGATCGCGTGAAGCGGTTATTTCCTGGACGCGACGGCAGCGTATTCTGTTGCTGCAACGAACGGGTGATCGCATGACACCTGGAAAGCGCCGAGGGCGGTTGCATGGTCGGTCGGCCTGTTCGGTTCGCCTCGCTCCATGCTGACATGCCGAGCGCCGCGCAGTAATGGAAAATGCCATGACGAGCGCTGCAGACAAATCCCTATCCGAAGATGAGACTACAGTGCAGTCCGACACCTCATCGATCGATCCAGAAACAACAGTCAAGTGCGAGGAAGCAAGGCATGCAGCGGGCAGCTCACGAGAGAGGTCGTTTTGGAACCATGCCCGTACCAGTGTCGCGGTTCATGCATGGGACACGGAACGGACCGAACCCCCGAATTATTACTGTCATCCCATGCATGGGTCGCCACGTAGCAGCTTGACACTTTGCAACCCTTGGATATTTTACCACGTAGGTCCCCGGCAAAGCTTGGCTAGGGACATCACACCTGGGCTGGCCGGTGGCACGTACGGCTGCGCAGGTGTCCCGTGCACCGGGGCCGGCGCGCGACCGTGCATGCATGCATGCATGAATCAGTGCCGTACGTACGTGGCGGCATGGCGAATTGAAGTGGATGCACGAGGAGCTGTGCCCGATCGGGACCATGCAGCTAGAGCGGCGCATGCATGCACGCGTGTGGAGTTCTGCTTTGCAGCGGCGCATGGTCGATCGGCCTGGTCCATTTTATCTTCAGTTCCGTTACTGTGCGCGCGTCAGTGCACTGTTTCTCTTCTGGGTTGGCGCGGCGGCGCCTCTGGACGGACGCACTTGCCGCTCCAAGGCCCATGCAGCTGCATACCTCCCGGTCTCAAGCTCGCTCGTATCGTACGTATACTAGTTTGGACATGAATCATGCATGCATTTAAAGCCCTTCTTTGATAATAATAAAAATCATGCATGCATTTATGGTTTTATGTCAAAAGAGTTTCATAGGATGGCTCTGTTTATAGTGAAGCCCACTGGCTTGTGATCACGTGAAAATCGTAAGTTGGTTAAATTTGCTAGAACTAGCACCGGCCAAATCCGTAGATCTAGCTAGGAATAAACTGGAACGGATTTTGTAAACACTGAATTTAAATGTTCCGGCCGGTGACGCATGCATGCAAACATTGTAGCGCACGCAAGGCCGGCCGGCGATGTTTATCCCGGCGAGCAAGCGGACACGGCGACGTGTGCAGATATGCGGATCGAGCGGCGCTGAGGTGTCGACGCGAGGCGCGCCCCGTCGAGGTCAGCAAATAATGGTTAGTTTCACGCAAGAACAAGGACGCATATCGGCATATTGATATGGCGAGTTAATTGCAGGGAAGTATCACATTTGGGGCAGTTGTAATGTATCAGTACCACTATTCAGATTTTTTACAAGTCAGTACCACGTTTGAGGCTGGTCGTTGCAATACGGGCTAAACTGCGTATAACTCTGTATTGACGCTGTATCTGACAACCCGGCCCCACCAGTCAGTTCACAAGCCGCCGAACCGGTGCGTCGCTCGGGTGGCTCGGCCGGTCTATGGCTCGGTCGGTCTGGGCTCGGTCTAACCCTAGCAGTTCTCTCCTCTCCCTCTCCCTCTCCCTCTCCTCGCGATGGCTAGTCTGGGCGGCGGCGGCGGTCGCGGTGGCCGGAGCTGCGGTGGCGTTGTGGGCGGGTACGGAGACCTCCCCGGACTCGGGAGCGATGCGCACAGAGGAATCGAAGTCGACGGCGAGGAGTCCAGTTCGTCTGCTTACTACAGCGACGACGACGAGGGCATGGAGGCGCCGCTGTCCATGGAGCAGCGGCTGCGGCTGGCTGAGATCTGGGTGGCCAACCCTACCACGTGCCATCACTGGAGCCATGGATTGGGTGGCGTACTGTAAGTGCTCTGTCCTCTCCCTCTCTACTCTCTCATTTGTGCCATGATTCGGGCTAGGGTTAGGTTTACTGAAATTTTGCTGTCCATTGTAGTTTGGATGATGTTGTTTGGGATGTTAGGATTCACTTCGATGCTCACCACAATTTGGATAGGAAGATATGCAACTCAGATGTCACATATTTGAATTTGTATGCACTGATGCGAACACAAGGATTTAACTTCAGTGATGAATTGTACCACATGGGGAATACATGCATAGGAGTGCAGAGAGAGCATGCCCTAGATTTGATAGACACAAACATCAAGTTGCAGCAAATTAAGAAGCAGAATGAGGACAGTTTAGTTCTGAACTTGTTAGTCAGGGCCACATTATTTGTCAGTACTGCATATCATGTTAGTGAGGAAAAATTAGCCACGGTTTTATATGAAGAACATGTTGTGTATGATCTGAGAGATCCTCCTGTGCTTGCTGTTAATGATCATGGTGTTGTTTATGAGAGTCAAAGCAGCAACAGTAGTGCAGTAGTACAACCTGCTGGTATGTGCACACAAGAGAGCAGAAATGTCAGCAAGAGGAAGCTCAAATCTGTGATGGAAGAAGAGGAAGAGGAGGGATATAAGAGTACTGATGACTCTCAAGGGGCATATGACAGTGACAACAACCCTTTCTGCATGAAGAAGTACAGGATTGCTGAAGACACAGAGATAATAGAGGGAAAGAGGCTAGCAGATGCAGAACTAGAAGAGGATGCAGATTCAGATGAAGATTCAGATAAGGAACAGCTACACTATGAGGGTGACACTGAGGTTGAGGAGTTGTTTGATATTGAGGAGGATCAGGAGGAAGATTCTGAGAAGGAGAAGGAACCACCCATGAAAGCAGCTGTTAAAAAGTGGCAAAAGCTGCCAGTTAGGAGAGGGCCCACCACTAGGACACATTCTAATGTGTTAGAGGACTTGAAACCAGATTTCAGACCATCATCAGATGAAGAAGATACTGGGTTGCTATTGGATAGTGAAGATGATGAATTTGAGCCACTAGCATTTGTCATACCAAAAGGAAGGAAGAGTAGGGCCATGAAAAGGCCAGCAAGGATATGGTATAATGAAAAACTGGAGCAACCACATCAATAGTTATGTATGCACATGTGTTTCAAAACTCAGCAACAATTCAAAGATGCTCTGTTGAGCTTGCACATTACACAGGCAAGAAATTTCAGGTATCATAGAAACTCAGACAAAAGGATAATTGTTTGCTGCAAACAAGAGCATTGTCAGTTCTTCATAGTTGCAGCAGTTATCAAAGGGGAGAAGACATTTGCAATATAAAAAAATGAGGCTGCAGCACACTTGCCCCAGCACTACAGAGACATCAAGGGTTAGTGCAAAGTGGCTTGCACAGACATATGAGTCCCTGCTCGGGTCTGATCCAAACACAAGTATTTTGACTCTGATTGACAACTGCAATGAGAAGTATGGTGTTGATGTGCCCAAGCACATGGCCTATAGGGTCAAAAACCTTGCTGTAGAGGATGTTTTAGGAGAGCACAAGAAACAGTATTCCAGGCTGAGGGACTATGCTCAAACAATCATGGATACAAACCCTGGGAGTAGAGTTATAGTTACAACTGTAACCCCAAAACCTACTACAAAAATACCACATCCAGGACCAAAGTTTCATGCTATGTTCTTCTGCATCAATGGAGCAAGGGAGGGCTTTCTCAGTGCATGCAGACCATTCATAGGTTAGTGACCTGTTTTATATGATGTATATGCTTTATTTTAGTGCTTTATTTAGTAGGTTAGTAGTGTTATATAGTGAGTAAAATAGGTCCTTGCTTTTATATGACATATATAGAATTGTGTATAAATTTTTGTAGATGACATATATAGAATAGTTAGTTACTGAATTTGGTCTTACAAATGCAATATAGGTGTTGATGGCTGCTTTATTAAGCTCACCACTGGAGCTCAAATACTTGCTGCCACTGGCAGAGATGGCAACAACAACATTTTCCCACTGGCATTTGGTATTGTTGGACAAGAGGATACAGCAAATTGGTGTTGGTTTCTGCACCAACTGAAGATATGTCTAGGAGGAGAAGTTGGACAATTTGGTCCTTATACTATCATGTCTGATAGACAGAAGGTATGAATGCATCCTCTTGTTTACCTTAATGCAAATTTGGTCTTTATACTATGATGTCAGTAGCTTAGTATGATATGCTATGTCAACAGGGCCTACTAAATGCAATTTCTCAAGTATTTCCCAACTGCCACAAAAGATTTTTCCTTAGACACTTGTATGCAAACTTCCAGAATGCTGGGTTTAGGGGAGAAGATCTTAAGAAATGCATGGATAATGCTAGTTATGCTTATAACCAATACAAGTTTGACATTGCAATGAATGATCTAAAAAATGAGAGTGAGGAAGCTTGGAAGTGGCTGAGTGGAATACCTGCAAGATTCTGGGCTAGGCATGCTTTTGACACAAACTGTAAGACAGACTTGGTTGTTAACAACCTATCTGAGGTGTTCAACAAGTACATCCTTGATTTTAGGAAAAAACCTATTAGGACTATGATTGATGGTATTAAGAATAAGCAGATGGTGAGGTGGCATAGGAATAGAGAGAGTGGAAAGGCAGCTCTGTGGGAGATCACACCCCATTATGCTGAGAAGTTAGAGGTGGAAAAGGAAAGGGCCAGATTCTGTAAACCCATTCAAGCTGGTGTTAATCTATGGCAAGTAACCAGTGGGCAGCAAACACATGCTGTTAACTTGGCACTTCATACATGTGGTTGCAGAAAGTGGGACCTGAGTGGGACACCATGCAACCATGCAATATCAGCAATTAACAAGGCAAAAAGGTTTCTAGAGGACTATGTCTGTAAATTCTTCAAAAAACCATTTTACCTAGCAGCTTATGAACCAATGATATATCCTGTTCCTGGTGAACATGATTGGACAAAGACAACAGGACCAGACATAGAGCCACCTAAATTTCATGTGAAGAAGGGAAGAAAGAGAGAAAAGAGGATAAAGGGCAGATTTGAGGTTCCAAAGCCAAAGGAGAGTTCAAGAATGGCCACTATAACATGCAGCAATTGTGGGCTGCAAGGCCATAGATACACCAGCTGCAGCAAACAATTGAAACCAGAGTTGACTTTAAGAAAAAATAAGCATGTGGTAAGCACCTTGTTAACTAGTACTAAGTTTTGTATTTATTGTATGTTTCCTTCTCTTCATGTTTCCTTCATTTTTGCAAGGCATCTAGAAGACCAAGGAATGTTGATGAAGCAAGGGCAGAGGCTGCACCAGCAAGGGCACAGGCTGCACCAGCAAGAGGAGAGGCTGCACCAGCAAGAGCACAGGTTGCACCAAGAGCACAGGTTGCACCAAGAGCTGGTGCAAGGCATGGTGCTGCAAGGCATTCAAGGCCTTTCTCTGCACCAAGAGCTGCTGCTAGGGCTTCCACTTCTGCTGGCCCTACAACTCATACTGGATGGATGTCCTATTTAACTGCAAGTGGAAATACCTGAGTGTCATGTGTCATGTTTCTAAACTATGGCAGTTATGCCCAAGAGATGAGGGGGCAAGTTATGTATGTTTGAAACCAGTTATCATTTTGGGTTGACATGTTATCTGGTGGAGTACTCTTTCTACTATGTATGAGTCATGTTTCTAAACTATGTCAGTGCTGCCCCAGGAGATGAGGGGCAAGTTAAGTCTGTTTCAAAACAATTATTATTTTGGTTTGACATGCTATTTGTTAGAGTACTCTTTCTGTTATTAGTCATGAATCTAAACTATGTCAATTATGCCCCAAGAGATGAGGGGGTTATGTCTTTAGGGGTTGTCGACGTCGACGGAACCCAACATAGCCAAAGGTTTAGTCTTTAGGGGTTGTCGACGTCGACGGAACCCAACATCTATCTAACTACATCCATCTATGAAGCATCTATGCAAGCAAGATAATTCCAACTAAAAGATCCATACATAACATAGCCATAATAGATTCTTACAGCAACATACTGGAGTACAACATAGTTCATAACTTAAAGCAACATACTTAATAGATTCTTACATAACCATAATTCAAACTAACAGATCCATATAGACATACAGAATAGATCCATTAATACTACTTCCCAAAAGGTTAGCTTAGCAGCCTCTTCATCTTGTTCATTCATCCAAGATGGCCTGGATCCCCTTCATCTTCTGCTTGTTCTTCTCCTCTGCCTTCAACAGATTAGCAATCTGAAGCTTGAGCTGAGCCCTATCTTTAGTGAGCTTGTCATGGCCCTTTTTCAGATCACCCATGTGATCCTTCAGCTGGAGATTCTCTTGGATGAGCTTATCATGTCCCTTTTTCATATCACCAATGTGATCCTTCACCTGGAGATTCTCTTGGGTAAGCTTTTCCTGAGACTGGGTGATTTCAGCATCCTGCTTCAACTTGAGATTTTCTTGGGTTAGCTTCTCCACAGACTTAGTTAGTTCAGCAACCTGGAACTGCAAGTTCCTCATGTCTGCACTAAGCACTTCCTTCTCTTTCAAATGGTTAAACTTTCAGGTTCCTGATGACAGTGCCTTGGGCTTTTGTCAGGTTCATAAGGACTTCATACTTCCCTTGCAGCTTGAAGATCTCTGCCTCTTTCTTCTCCATCTCTGTCTTCATATCTGAGACAACTGAGTTGATCACCTCAGCATTCCTATCCTCTGCACTCTTAGACTGCAAATATCTGAAATCCAGCACCCTATCCTCTTGGGCATTCAAAAGTTCATGAACATCTTCAACTAATTTGTCATAGTTGGCCTCCAGTTTATTTTTTTCTTCTGTCAAATGATGAATAGTGAGTGAACTCTCCAGGTTATCCTTCCTCCTATCACTCTTGCTGTCTTGATACATTTCCCATAGCTTCAACAGTGCATTTTGCATTGTAGGAGGCCACTCTGGGTCAACCCATTGAACAGAACCACAGTTCTGACCTTCCTGCAATATATCCAGCACCTATGTTTATTAAAGAATAGAGTAATATGATTTTAAATAAAGAACTAAAGAACAACAGAGCTAACTAACTGTATTTCAATAATATACTACAATAATCAATGACCTAAAGAACAACACAACATGTGCACTACAATAATCAATGACCTACAATACTCAACTATAAAGCACTCATAAAGCACTAAACTAACAGGATCAAAGCTTAAACAATGCTGTGCACTGGAAACTAAGCTCCTGGCCACATAAAAAATTAACAGATGCCTACTCCAATGATCAGCATCAGTGCATAAGTACTACTAATTGGATAAAGAATGGCAATCACAAGAACAGAATCTTACTTGGGGGGCTACTACTAACTCATTTTAATACAAAGACATAGAAAGTGTAGAATCTTACTTTAAGAGGACAGGCTAAAAACCTCCTGCCCGTCTCAAATCCCTCAAAGGCTACACGCCTCTCACATGGCAGCCCATGCTGCTCGCAGGGAACAATGGTTCCAGTCTCAATGCCCATGTAGTCTTGGTCTTCAATGCTGGCAGGGATCTGCGGGAGCAAAATGAACCAAAAGCCCCCAAATCAAAGTCAAATCCCCAAAGCAGGAACCCTAACCCTAACCCTAGCTACACACTCACCCGGTACAACATGCTGTCGTCATCAGAGGAGTTCATGTACTGCAGGCTGGGGTAGTCGTCGCTGCTCTCATCCTCGTGAACCATGGCGCGGTGGCGGCGGGGGAATGCGCGGCGGTCGGCGGCGAATCGGCGGGCGGGAGCTCGAGCGGGGCGAGGGCCAGGGTTCGTGGGGAGTGAGTGAGTTGGGTTTGAGGGAGTTGGGTTCGACCAGGTAGACCGGACGAGCCGGTTCGGCGGCTTGTAAACTGACTGGTGGGGTCGGGTTGTCAGATACAGCGTCAATACAGAGTTATACGCAGTTTAGCCCGTATTGCAACGACCAGCCTTAAACGTGGTACTGACTTGTAAAAAATCTGAATAGTGGTACTGATACGTTACAACTGCCCCAAATATGGTACTTCCCTGCAATTAACTCTGATATGGCCCATGACTCACGTCCACAGTCCGCTGCGGCCGTGGCGTCTCATCTGGCCGTGCGTGCGAGCCGTCCTTGTCCTTGTCGCGGACGGCGACCCGGGTAGCTCTGGTCGATCGCCGGTCCCGGCTGCCGTTGCTTTCAGCACGCCACCGCCGGTCGGCGTCCTTCTCTCGATCGACTCTCCCTGTCCCAGTCGGAATGTACAACACGTAAAGCGGCCTTCCCCGGCCCCCAGGGCAAGCATAAATTCTCCCGTCCATATGTATGGATCCGCTCTCTTCTCTCCTGATTCCTTGGCTGGCTCCTCTCGCTGTTCTCGACAGGAAAGTGAAGGAGCTGACAAGCACTCATATGTATGTGAGCTCACCAATTTTCGCAGCTAACTTAAACTCATATTCGTATGATGTGAACTCAACCAAAGTGTGTCCATGCGTCTAATCGAGTTTTGTTGTTGTTCAGGGTAGTGCGTGTGATCGAGCTAGTATTGCTGCCGTATAGTAGGTCAAAATGCAAATGGACCTGTGCATAACAGTTTGGGGGCCCACCTACGGTGGCAAACCGGCGGGTAGCTCGGTCTACCACTAGCCAGCCAGGGGAGGGGCCTACGGCGCCGCCCGTACCCATACTGTGCACTGCTAGACGATCCTTGTTGAAGACTGGCTGCGGTCCAGAGCCCACGACGGCACGTCTCGGTGTCTGTCGTCTTGTCCTCGTCCACCGGCGGCCCCCATCTGCAGCCGTTGCGCGCGCCGCCAGTTACCCGAAACGGCGGCTGCAGCGCGACAGAGGTGGCGCCGCCGCTGCATCACTTACACTTGCGAGCACGCTCCCTCTTGTGACGTTCGGGTTTTTTTTCTCTCGCTTTTTCGTGTTTTTTCGCTTTCGTTATGTGGTTTCGCACGTTACATGTTCCTATGCCATCTTTATGTCGACATTGGCCCGTGTATTTACTAAGTACGACTACTGGCTGGTTCAGTGGAACACGGGCGAGGAAACTGCAACCTTTTCAAAACAAAAAAAAACTGAACGGTCGACATTTTTCCGCCCGTAGGTCAAGCAGAAAAGACCCATACAGAAGACTATGAGGCTAGCGCTCTCACTCGCTCATCTTGACGTCTCCCTCTGGCGTGAAGTGAAAGGGTCCACTGGACAGGCCGCAAAACTGAATCTCGCCACAGGACTAAACCGTCCCGCGCTATCGGACACCGCTCGCCTTTCCACTTGTAAACCGGTTTTTTTCTTTCTTCTTTTCCTACGGCGGGAAGAGAACGAGGCCGCGCGTTATCTGCACGCGCCGGATGAGTACCGCCATTGGCGAGGTGGATTTTCCTCATGAAAGGACGGATCACCACAGCGGCCCGGCGCTAGGTTCCAACGAGAGCCGCCGCAGCACGTCGACGCCGGCATTGGCGCTGCTCGGCGCGCGCGCCCGCGGACACGCGCCGCGACCGAGAGCCACCGCCAGCACCAGAAACGAAACCGAAGTACCCAACGGTGGCAAAGGATACGTCGTTTTCCGATGGATCGAGTGGGATCGGCATCCTGTACTGTATCGGATGGATGTTCCGGCCGGCCGGGCCCCCTCCTCCCCTGGATGCCGGTGGTCTGGTCGCGCGCGCGCGCGCGCAGGCAGCCGATGCCGTAGCTAGCCTCTGCCCTAGCGTAGCGTAGCGCGCATCAGATACGGCCGGCCGGTTCCCGTGGAGTGCGTGTGCGCACGCTGCTCTGCTCGCTCCCTCGCCGTCCTCACATGTCCTTTCACCAGCAGCATCAAATAATGATCGAAGCCGTGACAAGCCATCGATCCGGCCCCGGATCTGTCTGTCTCGACACGGGAGCCAGGCGTCTCCTTGTCAACCACTGGACGATGCATTTCTGGTGGTCTAGGTCCATCCACTTCCAGACACGACCGGCACTTCTTTTTTTCCCGGGACCTCGACCAGGATCGCTGCGGTTGTTTTCGCCGTAGAAAAATGATCACCTTTGTCCCTTTGCTTCTATCCGGAATGTGCATCCCGAATCCATGGCTCCTTTACAAGGACGGAGAATAAACGTGCCACGTGCTGCTCAGGTGGGATCGGAGCAATTTGTCGCAGCAATCTCTAGTCACATTTCATTTCTGTTGAGTCATCATATGCCATCAGAGAACATGTACTACTGCCTTCCTCCTGTGGATAGGGCATGCGTGAGTTTTAGGTCTATAATTTCGCTAACTAAATATGTAGTATTATATGTGAGGAATATATGTTTACAAATTACGGCTGCATATGAGTCCAATAATATGCTTTCGAATACTTGTAACATGTATTTAGTCACTCAAATCGATGACATAGAACTACATGCGCACCATGTACACTCAGATGGAGGAAGCACTTTTCTGTCCTCACGAGTCTTGATAAATTTAATTCAACACCAGGACAACTTTGATATATATATTTGGTCTTAGGATGTTTCACACACATGGCAGACCAGTAGGCACAAAAAGAAAACTGAAAACAATATAAAAAAGGACCAAGGAAAGTGATGCTTATTTTAGTAAATTTATTACTTGTTCTTGGAATGTTAAAACTGCATACCAATAAATAAAAGTGTTTCATAGAACCATGGAATTATATAAAAATCCAAAGTGTTTATTTATTTATTTTTTATTAAAAAATTAGCATGTTTTCCTTTATTGCTATGGAATACTGGGGGAGGGGGGCGTTTGTGTGAAATATCCTTTGTGTTGATTAGGACCACCAAGAAACACACATGCGACCGAGCAGGAAGAGAGTTCGTTTTTGGCAGTGGTGGATTGGTTTGGGTAGCATAGATAGCCGAAGACACGGAGAGCGGCATAATCGGGCGGAGTGTCATATAAGTGAACATAGGGGATGGCGAAGTCTATAGCTTGGGAAGGGCGAATGTTGACGAGGTGGATAGCTGTGGCGAGGGCTTCTGCCCAAAAAGAGGGCGACATGGATGACTGAAATAGAAGGGTTCGGATGATGTCGTTGGTCGTGCGAATAGTTCGTTCAGCTTTGCGTTTTGAGCAGAAGTGTAGGGACACGAGAGACAAAGGTGAATGCCATGAGAGGTGAAGAAGGTGGTGACAGGGGAGTTAAGAAACTCAGCGCCATTGTCGGCTTGCATACTAACAAGAGGACTAGAGAATTGTGTCCAAACATACGCGACAAAATTGAGAAGGATGGCAGCGGTGTAAGACTTTTGTCGAATGGGGAAGGTCCACGTAAAATGTGAAAAATCATCAACAATAATAAGATAGTATTTGAAGCCTGAATTACTCATAATTGAAGAAGTCCAAAAATCACAATGAATTAACTTAAAAGGTTCGACGCTTAGTGATGATGACCTAGCAAAGGGCAAACGTACGTGCTTGCCAAGTTGACAAGCATGACAAACACGCGAATCTACTTTATTACAAGAAACAAAAGATTGTTTATGAAGTTGGCTTCACATCCTGGATGTCCTAAGCGCCGATGCCAAATCTTGGTGGAGGTGGTGGCGAGGAGTCCATTGGCATGATGATTCATGACGGACGACAGAAAGATGTAGATGTCTCCTTGGTTATTGCGTCGACGGATCACATCCCTGGTGCAAAGATCCTTCACAGAAAAACCGAACGGGTCAAATTCTATAGAACAAAGATTATCAATAGTAAAACGACGAATAGAGAGTAAAATTTTTTTGTATCCATTTTTAATTCCCAGCAATATTCCTCCCTCCGTAACGCCATGAGCGAGAGAGAAACGTCATGGTGGACACAAAAGTTAACGAGTGTTATGATCCCGCAAGGGGCAACGTAGTCTAAGTTCTTTGACGTGTGGCTCACTGGTAAAACATGATTATACACAAATTACATTAGTGGCATGCCCCTGATATTTGCCCAAAGTATCAGTGGCATGGGCTATAAACTGTCAATCCACTAGTAACATGCCAATTATCATTGGTACCCATACGCAGCCCCATACACCTCAGGTTTCAACATGTCAGTATGCTAGAGAGAAATAACATATAAAAACAAATTGGTTGGAGGGAATTCGAACTAGAGCTGGACAATCTACTGAACTATGTTTTGCGTATGACTATTATCTAGAAAGCAATATAGAGTTATAGCCCAATTGCTATGCATTTTCCCTGTTATGTTCTCTATTTTTTTTTCTAATTTATTGTTTAGTTTTCATGATACATAATTTTTCTCATGTAAAAAATACAACAATTATCAATATACAATTATTGTGTATTTTCAATTTTTATTCTATTTTCAATATTGTTTAACTTGAATGGATAAACATGATGTTTTTCTTAAATTTATATGGATTGAAACAGTTCAATATGTATTAAAAATTATAGTTTCAAATTTTCTATCTTCATTCAGGAACACAAGCATGCACAATTATTGTGTATCATCATTGTATATTTAAAATACAAAATCATTAATAAAATTGACAACGTTGTATTTTAAAAACTGTCCAACGTGTATTAAATATTATTGTCTGATAATAGTAATCATGTTTGTACAAATGCAAGAATAATTTTACTCAAGATTTTCCGTATACAGGCTGAATATTTTCTAAAAATATGTTGTACATTTGAAATGATCGTTGTCCATAGTTTGAATGCATGTTGAACTTTTTTTCGAAACTATTTACAAATTTTTAATACATGTGAAACTTTTTTTAAATGCAATAAAATTTTATTTAAGTTTTATGGCAATTATAAATTTTCTTATATTTATTTTTAAAATGTGAAAAATAATGCCAAAAAGTATATATAATTGAACCTTAAAAAATGAGAAGAAAACTTGTGCGGGCCCATAGGAGCGCCATCTATAAAAATAAAAATAAAAATCGCTGGAAGAGGCACGTTGGAACGCCATATATAGCCTTCTAGCTCATGAATGTAAACAGAGTAGAGTTCGGCCTGGTGGATAGCTTGTTCGGGCTAAACAACTCTCGTCCGGGTGGTCTCAGATTATTTTACTGTTGTTTTTCTCATGCCACACTGACATGTGACCCATGTTTGTAATTTGCAGGCTTTTTTAGCTAAAAAAAAATTCCAACATGTGGGCCGCCGCCATGCTGGCACACCAGATGGGCAGCGAGTATGCCTGGATACAGGAGGAGGCACTGTTGAGGATATAAACCTTAGAGTCACCCGCCAGGAGGGGCCGGGTTACTCATAATGGTCACCGCGTGAAGCCCGGCGCCAAGCTTGAAGACAGCGGGCCAAAGATGGGCTTAAGACCCGGACGTGGCTTAAGGCCCGTAGTTACAACCGCTATTTTGGTAGAACTTGTAGTGTAAGGCAAGAATAGTTGAGAGTCCGAGCCGGACACTCTTATGAGCCGGCCGGGACTCTGAGAGCTGCGGGGCGTCAACCTCTCTATATAAAGGGACGACCCGGCGGCGGTTCAGGGGACGGGAAAGATCTCATCGAGAGCCAGGCATAGCAATCAAGCTCCCTGCTCATCGAAACCATAAGCAATACCACCTCAACTGGACGTAGGCTTTTACCTTCACCGCAAGGGGCCGAACCAGTATAACCCTCGTGTTCCTTGTCCCGTTAACCCCTTTAAGCTTCCTAACTGCGATGGCTCCACGACTAAGTCCTAGCACGAGGACATCTGCCGTGACAATTCCACGACAGTTGGCGCCCCCCGTGGGGCCAGCGCACGGTGGATTTGAGTTCTTGAAGGGCAGCTTCGAAGGGCTCAAGGGATACGCTGTGGGCCGGATGACCAAGAGTCGTCGCGGCAAGCTCTACATCGACGATGCAAACTGGGGCGCCGACGCCGGCTCAATTGAGTATGGGTACCGGGTCCCCTTCGGCGGAATTCATGTCTTCATTGGCAAGATTGGTGAGCCGGGCCCTGAGCCGGATCTCGGCGCCGATCTCATCGAGACGGCTCAGCGTGCATGACCCGCCCGGGCCCTACCTGCCTTGAAACATGCTTTTGTGGGATGTATCCATGAAGGACTCTCTTTAGGGTCTGGATCTGGTGATGAGACGGCCGCCGGCTCTGACGGCGAGTCGTCCACAGATGAGTCAAACTCGTTGTATCAACTTCAAGATGGCAGGCTCATGGGCTTTTCCGATGGTGACAGTATTCCGGACCCCTTTGAGCCACCGACCCGGGTTGGAATCTTCATGGCCGGTGCCCAGCCTGTTCAAAATCCCGCCGCCGGGTCAGGAAATCCGGTACCTTCGCCGGCTCAGGTGCTGATAGATCTCACAGACAAGATGACGGCCCTATTGACCGCCACGGTTGATCCGGTGGATCAAGCTCAGCATGACGCGGAGGTGGCGCAGTTAAAGTTAGATCTAGTGAAAGCCAAGGAGGATCTGGCAGCGGAAGGGATCAGGATGGCTCCGGAGAGGGCGGCTCTCGACGCCCAGACCCAGTTGATTCAGGCGCAGTCCTTCCGGCTCACGATGGATCAGAACGCGTCCAATGAGGTCATGAGAAGGAGGCATCAAAAGGCCCAATCTCGACTCCCTCCGGTCTACGATCCTCGAAACCTCTTCAACACGCCAGGAGCAGGGTCTAGTAACCCGCCGGAGGTCATAGTGCCCGGGGCTGGGACACCTGTTCAGCCACAAGTGATGGGGCCTCCTCGGGTGAACCCTGCCTCGCCTCAGTATGTGCCAATACCACCGGGTCATTATGCTAACCCGCTGGAAAACATGGTCGCCGCGGCAGCACGGCTGGCGGCTCTCCCAATTGACGGCGACTCCCCAACGGCTATTGAAACCCGCCGGGTCAGAGAACTCCTTCAGACAGCGCTGGCGCAGCAAGAGGCGTACTCTTACAGCCGGGACAGGATCCACTCAACCCCTCGTCCAGGCCGGAGCCCGAGTTATAGCAGACACATGGCCTCAGCGACCGGCTCAAGTAATGTCCGACGCCATGACCCGCCCCCTGGTCATGGCCCGGCTCATAACGGAGCCTTTCACGCAACAGACCAAGACAAAGCGCGGCAAGAGGCGGAGCAGGTGCCTCAGTTGACGGCTTACCAAACACCCCCGGCTTATCCGACGACTTCCGTCGACGTGGGTATCCCTACGAGGACTGGAGGTGTCCCTTGTTTAGTGCCGGCTCTCCGCAATGAACGTCTACCCAAGGACTTCAAAGGGCCTAGGAAGGTGCCTAATTACACGGCTGATTTACAACCCGGAGCCTGGATCGAGAGTTACGAGATGGCCATGGAATTACTGGAGGTCAGTGAGGCGGCGATGGCCAAGTACTTCACCATGATGTTAGATGGGACTGCCCGCACTTGGTTGAAGGGGCTGCCACCGAATTCCATCGGGTCTTGGGCGGAGCTGAAAGCCCGGTTCATCCAAAATTTCAAGGATACCTGTAGGCAGTCTATGTCAATTGTGGATTTGACTAACTGTAAACAGCAGGAGGGTGAGTCTACGACACATTGGGTTCGCCGGGTCAAGGAGATAATACATTCATCTGATAAGATGGATGCCGGCTCTGCAGTTTTAATGTTGGAACAGAATTGTCGCTTCCTGCCCCTGAAGATGAAACTCGGGCGGCTCAAGCGTGATTGTAATGATATGGGTACGCTGATGGCGGCTCTCGTCAAGTATGCCGACTCTGATAGTACGAAGGACCCCGCTTCAGATGATGAAAGGACAGGGAAGGGAAAGAAGAACGGCAATGATAAGGGTCCTCAGCATAACCCGGGGAACCAAGGAGGTGGCAAGCGTAAGGCCGACGGCAGCCTAGAGTTCGTAGCCAACGCCAGCTCACAGGGTAATAACCAGCGACGCAAGGGGAGGCCACCTCCCCGAGCCGGCGGGTCAGGCCCGACGCTGGAGCAGCTGTTGAATGAGCCTTGTCCAAGGCACGGCTCTAGGGAGAAGCCAGCTACTCATTTATGGAAGAATTGCGCGATCATGAAGGCCTTTAAGAATTCCAATGCCTTTAATGGCAACAATGGCCCGGGCGGCGGCTCAGGCGCTGGCGGTTTTCATGGCCCGGGCGGCGGCTCAAATTCTAATCCACAGAACGGTCAAGGGGGCTTTAATCAGCAGTCTGGCCAGGGTTATCAACAGCAGCAGGGGGATTATCAGACCAATCCAAAGAAGCTTAACGGTGGACAGTATCATGTATTTACCACCAGTCTGTGTAAACGAGATCAGAAGCTTCATAAGAGGGCTGTGAATGCTGTTGAGCCGGCGGTTCCACGTTATTTAAGATGGTCTGAGCAGCCTATCGTGTGGAGTAGAGAGGATCACCCTCCCCGGGTTGATAATCCGGGTCACTTGGCCTTGGTGGTGGCTCCTCAGGTGGGAGGATATAAGTTCACTAAGGTGCTCATGGATGGAGGCAGCAGTATCAACATCCTCTACTATGAGACTTTCCGTCGTATGGTGTTGATTGATAAGAACCTCAGCCTGTCAAACACTATTTTCCATGGTGTGGTGCCTGGTAAGTCGGCTTATCCAGTTGGCAAGATCGAGTTGGAAGTGGCCTTTGGAGATGAGTACAACTACAGGGTGGAAAAATTGACCTTTGAGGTGGTCAAGATAAGAAGTCCGTATCATGCCATATTTGGGCGGCCGGCTTACGCCAAGTTCATGGCTCGGCCGTGTTACGTGTATTTACAGCTCAAGATGCCGGGTCACAATGGGACCATTACGGTTCACGGCAGCCGAAAGGTGGCCTTGGAGTGTGAGGAAGGCGATGCAGCTTATGCAGAGTCTGTTTGTGCAACAGAGGAGTTGAAATTTTACAAGGACAATGTTGACCCAACAGATATGACCTCTCTGAAGAAGCCGACTACGGAGCATGAGACGGCAATGAAATTTAAGTCGGCTGATGAGACTAAACTTGTTGATTTTGTTCCAGGTGATTCATCTCAGCAGTTTAGCATTAGTGCCAATCTGGATCCAAAATAGGAAAGCGCGCTCATCGAGTTCATCCGTGAGAATAGGGACATTTTTGCATGGAAACCTTCTGACATGCCAGGTGTACCTAGAGAACTCGCTGAGCACACTCTCAATGTTGATCCGAAATTTAAGCCGGTCAGGCAATTCCTTCGGCGGTTTAATGAAGAGAGGCGGAAAGCCATTGGTGAAGAGGTGGCCCGGCTCTTGGCGGCCGGGTTTATTGTTGAAGTCTTTCACCCAGAGTGGTTAGCTAACCCGGTGCTCGTGCTCAAGAAGAACGGCACCTGGCGGATGTGTGTGGACTACACGGACTTAAACAAGGCATGTCCGGCTGATCCTTTTGCGCTTCCCCGTATTGATCAAATCATTGATGCTACGGCGGGTTGCGAGCGCTTAAGTTTCTTGGATGCTTATTCTGGATATCATCAGATTAAAATGGCAGTTAAGGACCAGGAGAAGACGGCGTTCATCACTCCCTTTGGAGCCTTCTGCTATGTGTCTATGCCTTTTGGACTCAAGAGTGCGACTTATCAGCGTTGCGTGCAGAACTGTCTTCACAACCAGATTGGGCGCAATGTTCATGCCTATGTGGATGATATTGTGGTTAAGTCCAGGGAGAAGGAAACCTTGATAGATGATCTGAGGGAAACCTTTGATAATCTCCGGGTCTACAAGATGATGCTTAACCCGGCCAAGTGTGTTTTTGGTGTTCCTGCAGGCACGCTCTTGGGTTTCTTGGTTTCTAACAGAGGCATTGAAGCTAACCCGGAGAAGATCAAGGCAATCACCTCTCTGTCTAAGCCGGCGTGTATAAACGACGTCCAGCGCCTGGCGGGTCGTATCGCTGCTTTAAGCCGGTTTATAAGCCATTTGAGTGAGAAGGCCATGCCATTATACCAGTTGATGAAGAAAACTGATGACTTTGTCTGGAATGATGTAGCTAATACTGTTTTTGAGGATTTGAAGAGGCAGCTGGCAGAGCCCCCAGTCCTTGCTGCTTTGGTTGACAAGGAGCCTTTATTACTGTATGTAGCTGCTAACACACGGGCTGTCAGTGTGGCTGTGGTGGTGGAGCGCAAGGAAGAGGGCAAGGAGCATCCGGTTCAGCGGCCGGTTTATTACGTCAGTGAAGTGCTCATCGAGTCCAAACAGCGGTATCCACATTGGCAGAAGCTTGTTTATGGTGTGTTCATGGCAAGCCGGAAGCTTAAGCATTACTTCCAAGGTCACCCTATCACTGTGGTTAGTTCTGCTCCCCTTGGAGATATCATCCAAAACAGAGAAGCTACAGGGAGAGTGGCTAAGTGGGCTATAGAGCTTGGGCCTCATGGTCTAAAATACGTACCACGCACTGCTGTTAAATCTCAAGCCTTGGTGGATTTCATCAACGATTGGACAGAGCTACAAGTGCCTGAGGAAAAGCCGGATAATACATATTGGACTATTCATTTCGATGGGTCCAGGCAATTGGAGGGCTCGGGGGCTGGAGTTGTATTGGCTTCCCCTAAAGGTGACAAGTTTCATTATGTGTTACGGTTGATGTTTCCTTGCACTAACAATGCGGCTGAGTATGAGGCCTTGCTTCATGGTCTTCGGATGGCTAAGGAGATGAGCTTGAGCCGGGTAAGGTGCTTCGGCGACTCAGACTTGGTGGTGCAACAAGTATCAGGCAAGTGGGATTCCAAGGAACCTCTCATGGCGGCTTATCGCTGTGAAGTTGATGCCATTGCTGGACACTTTCAGGGTTACCAAGTAGAGCACATCGATCGCAGGAAGAACGAGGCGGCTGATGCATTAAGCCGGCTGGGCTCTCAGCGAAAACCGGTGCCGCCTAATACTTTTCTGGACGTCTTGCATAACCCTTCTGTTAAGGTACCTACAGAGGAAGATCTGGCTGTCCCTGACCCGGAGGCACAGTTGGTGGCGGCTCTCCACATCACCCCGGACTGGACGGTGCCATACTTGGCTTACATGACCCGGGGAGATTTGCCTGAGGATGAAACTTTGGCCAGACAAATAACCCGGCGGTCTAAGTCAATGGTTGTTATCAATGGTGAGCTGCATCGCCGCAGTGTTACGGGAGCGTTCCAGCGTTGTGTCTCCCTTGAGGAAGGTCAAGAGATCTTGCGTGAGATTCATGAAGGGGATTGTGGCCATCATGCCGGCTCAAAATCCCTTGTGGCCAAAGCTTTTCGCCATGGTTTTTATTGGCTGACGGCTCATGCTGATGCGGAGGACTTGGTCAGTAGATGTGATGGTTGCCAAAGGTTCTCACGACGGGCTCATGTGCCGGCTCAGGAGTTGAGGATGATACCAATCACTTGGCCGTTTGCGGTCTGGGGGCTTGATATGGTTGGGCCTTTTAAAAGGTCCAAGGACAAGAAGACCCACCTCCTGGTGGCAGTTGAAAAATTCACAAAGTGGGTTGAAGCAGAGCCAGTTAGCAAGTGTGACGCAGCCACGGCAGTTCAGTTCATGAAAAGGGTGATATTTCGCTTTGGCTTTCCACACAGCATTATAACTGACAATGGTACCAATCTGTCCAAGGGCACCATGGAGGAGTTTTGTCAACGAGAGCATATTCGACTTGATGTTTCATCAGTGGCTCACCCTCAATCCAATGGTCAAGCTGAGAGAGCTAATCAGGAGATTCTGAAAGGCATCAAGCCCCGGCTTTTGGTCCCTTTGCAACGGACACCGGGTTGTTGGGTGGAGGAGTTACCCTCCGTGTTATGGAGCATCAATACTACTCCTAACAGGTCTACGGGTTACACGCCTTTCTTCATGGTGTATGGAGCGGAAGCAGTCCTCCCCAGTGACATCCGTCATGACTCGCCTCGAGTGGTGGCTTATGTTGAGGCGGATAATGTACAGGCGTGCCAGGATGCTCTTAACTTGTTGGACGAACAGCGTGATGTGGCAGCAGCTCGCTCAGCAATTTACCAACAAGACCTGCGCCGTTATCACAGTCGCCGGATTAAGTCCCGGGTCTTCCAGGAAGGTGATCTGGTGCTCCGGCTCATCCAAGATCAAACAGATGCGCACAAGTTATCCCCGCCTTGGGAAGGGCCCTTTGTGGTCAGCAAGAACTTGCACAACGGGTCATACTACCTTATTGACGTTCGAGAGCATAAAGATTCACGTAAGTCGGAGGAAGAGACCCGTCGGCCGTGGAACATAGCTCAGCTTCGGCCTTATTACACTTGAGCCACCGGCTCTCGTAATGTACATATTTCTATAAGCCATGTATATATTATGATAAGCAATAAAGCAGGACCTCTGTCCTTTTTCTCCTCCAAAGGTAAATGTGTTGTTTCCATTACAAGATCACATAGTAACTTGGAGGTGGATCCGGCTTATGATCATATTCGAATCTAGCCGTACGCAATAAAGTCACTTGGGGGCTTCCTGTTCAAACATAGGTCGTATTAGAACCAAAGAGAACATAGCTGTCGATACCCATTTGATTGGCAAAGTGTCGAGCTCATTGGGGAGTTTTCTTTGATCATATTTGAATCATAGCTCAACCCCCTTTGGGAACCGACATGGATCGTATTCGAATCAGCGTCGTTAAACAACTCTCAAGGTCATTTGGGGGCTTCCTGTTCAAACATGGGTCGTATTCGAACCAAAGAGAACATAGCTGTCGGTACCCTCTTGATCGGCATCGCCAAACCCACTGGGGGCTATGTGATCGCATTCGAATCTTAGCTTAACCCCTTTGGGACGGGTCTCTGGTCGTATTCGAACCGGAAGCCCCTAAGTTTGATTTTCCGGCTTACAACAAGTTCTTCTGGTTGTATCAACGGTGTACACGGCGGTTCTTATTCCGCCGACTTAACTTTGATTCACAATGTTAGTTACACACAATCAGCATTATCAAGACAGGTAAACCGGAGTTGAGGTACCAACCTTATTATCCGGGTTACACAAACCGGAAGCGGACTTGAAGGCCTGTAAGTATGTTATTACGGTTATATCAAGGATATAATTGAGGACCGGTCTTGGGTGACTTAGATTCATATTCCGGGTTATATATATGAGACTATGATTTCTCAGTGCGGTAAGCCGCCTAGAGACTTGTGACTTGTTTTACTATGCAGGATAGTTAAAGACAGCTATTTAAGCTTAAGGAAAATAAATGGTCAATTATGACCCGGAAGAATATAAGGAAGCCACTTCAATGGAGTTAAGCATTCAACAGGTGCACGATGGCACGACAAAGTTAAAATGTTGATCCTACTCTATTACAGGACTCCCCGAGTCCAAAATATGAGGCATTGTTTTTAGATGTAGTCATGAGCCGCCTACAAGTTAAGATGCTTGTCGAGTTGAAGCTTCCGGTTCATCCCTCTCCGCTCCTCCGGCTGTTCCCAAGACCTGGAAGGTTGACGATTTCCAGTCAATGCCGCTCAAAGCTTCAAATTGAGCTTCCTCGTCGATTAACCCGGCCGGGTTAATTTCCGGGGCAAAGGTGTGCTTACGAGTCGGCGGGACTAAGCTGATGGCTTCATAACGCGGAGTGGGGATCCTCTGATTCTCTGCATCGTAGCCCGGCTGGTACTTGGTCAGATCAGTGTCATTCCCAATCAGGGTGGCCACCGGGCGCACGATCTTCACATAGGCAGCAAAGTCCTTTTGGTCGAAAGGGGTGCCGTCTTCCTTCAAGCTGGGGTAACCAAGGGCAATGTCCGCCGGGTCTAGCTCTGGAAGGAAAGCCTTGGCCCGGCTCAGAGCAGCTATGGCTCCGGCTCTTGCAGAGGCCCGTCGCAGCTCTTGAACACGCTGAGGAAGAACGGCCAGCCGGCGAAGTACTTCCGCCAGGTGAGTCGGAACCTCATTGGATAGGGCCACCACGGCCAAGGCGCGCTGTGACCTGGTGTAGAGTTGCTCCACCAGAGTGTACACGGCCTTCAACTTGGTCAGCACATTTTGATTGAGGTTGGCGCTTCTTGGACCTGTTTAACAAAGTAAGATAAGCCGCTGGCAATGATGGGAGTTATGAGACATAAAGACTGTAAACTTGCTCAAAAGCCGGCAGAAGGACTTACCGAAGATTGCGGCAACCATTTGTGACACATGGCGTTTTAAGCCGGAGAGTTCGGCGGTTCTCTCCGACAGAGTCTTCTCCGCCTGTTCGGCCCGGCTTACAAGAGCAGCCTTCTCTTCGGCCCAAGTCTTCCTTTCAGCTTCAAACTTTTTCTTCAGCATCTCTTGAGCCGCAATGCTGGATTCAAATTTGGTGTTGGCCTTCCGGGTCTCAGTTTCCTGAGTCTTCAGGCGGCTCTTCAGATCAGAGATATCAGCCTCAAACTTCTTGCAAGCAGCCTGCACAATTTTCGGGTTATAGTATGAACAGTTATCATGCAATTTTAAAGTCCCAAGCACTTTCCAAGCAAAGACACTTGGCACTTGGGGGCTAATGCATGTTGAAAGTTTCTGTCTACAAAATTACCGGTTCATGAGAGTAAGCCGGAAGATAAGTCTACAACATATTCTATCATAAGTAGTAGACTTGGGGGCTAGAGTATGGTAAAGATAACTATGCAGTAAGCAATAGAGTGGTACCTCAGACTTCTGTTGTATCTGATTCACCATGTTGATCTCCAAATCCCGACTGTTGTGCACCTGACTGACATAGCCGGAGACGATCTCTCCGATGCTCAGGTTAGCATAGTTGGTGAGGTCCAGCTTGGCCCGACGACGCTCTAGCAACTCTTCCTTGACGGAGCACTTGGCCAGCGCAGTGGGTCTCCCCGGCTCAACAAACTCCGTCCGGGTGATTACCACGTCCGGGTCATCGGTCGGCTGAGCCGGGCTGGAGGTTTCCGGATTAGCAGAAGTCTCTGTGACTGGCTCATCGGTTGGAGTGGTGGCTTCAGGAGCAGAGGCGGCTGGCGGTTCTTGAGCTGCAACCTCCGGCCCAGGCAAGACCGGCTCTTCGACCGGCTTATTCTTCTTCGCCCTCTTGCTGAGCTTTGCCTGGGCACTGAAAGGACAAAAAGGTTAGTACAAAAGTATGAGTAAAGATAAGCACAACAAGAGATGATCATCATTACCCGGGTACGGTCTTGAAGGCCGGCAGGTTTGATTGCATCGAGTCACCAGAGGAAGGTGAAGTTTCCTGATAGTTTGAATCAGAAGAATTATGCGGTTGACGTATAACACCCGCCAAAGGATGAAAAGGGTACAAGTGGGAGATAACCTCGGTCCGGCGTTTCCTCGACGCTTCAGGTAAACCGGAGGAGAGGTCAGCATCCTTGTTGGTCTGGGTGTGCCGCCGGCTCTCATGAATCTGTCGCTTCAAAAAAAATTGAGGATCTTGATAAGCTAAAGGATGTGAAAATTTTACTTTCTGGGTTACTCTTCGGACTTTCAGCCTTGGCAAGGGCTCCGAGTCGGAGGAAAGTGTCATTACCTCTTCAGTCACCGGGTTACTTGCTCCGGTGTCATCCTGTGGATAATCAAGTTAATAAGGTGGCCAAAAGACAGCAGAAAAGCGGAATACAACAAGAGCTTACAGGTTCAGGGGTTACCTCTGACTCGGAGCTGTCACTTAGTTGAAGCAGCTCTGAGGCAGTAGGCCTGCTTCCCTTCTTGCGGGAGCGGCTCTCCTGGCGGCTTTCTTAGCCTTCCTGGCCTTCTTGGCCGCCTCATGGTCATACTTGACCTTCCAGAATTTATCATCAGCCTGAAAAATACAATGAAGATTTCTTAAGGTTCAGATGAAAACTATCTAAAGGAGAAAATAAGATGTTCAGATCAGCGGCTTACCGCTGGGGCCGGGTTGGTCTTGCAGAAGGGGCTTAAGCCGGTCCTCCCGCAGTCTGCCAAGCTCTCATTCAAGAGGGCCTTGGTCATGTCTTCAGCAACGTCTTCAGGAAGATCGTTGCGGCTGTGTCGCAGGGGGTCATCTTTCCGGCCCGTGTAATCACACATTAAGCCGGGGCGGCGGCTCAAGGGGATCACCCGCCACGAGATCCAGACCCGGACCAGATCAATGCCATTGAGGCCATTTCCCAGGAGAGCCTTGATTTTGTTGATGGTGGGGATGAGAGGTTGGCGCTCCGCCTGAGATAGCTTGTCTGACAGAGGGTGAGTTGGTTCCAGACGCGAGGGACG
This sequence comes from Aegilops tauschii subsp. strangulata, assembly GCF_002575655.3. Lineage (NCBI taxonomy): Eukaryota > Viridiplantae > Streptophyta > Magnoliopsida > Poales > Poaceae > Aegilops > Aegilops tauschii. The sequence continues at coordinate 435,582,705 of NC_053038.3, forward strand.
AAAGCCGGGCAGCGGGCTCTCGTCAGCCGGCGAAGTGTCCTGGCAGTAGAACCACGTCTGGTTCCAGTCCTTTGGGTGGCTTGGCGGCTCGGCGTAAGGAAAAAGGCAGTCTCTCCAGCGTTGAATAGAGATTCCACCAAGTTCCAGGCTCGGTCCGTTGGCGCACTCATTCTGGCGGTTCAAATAGAATAGCTCTCTAAAGAGCAGAAGGCTGGGTTCTTCTCCAAGGTAGACTTCGCAGAATACTTGGAAGTTGCATATGTTTGACACGGAATTGGGTCCTATGTCTTGTGGCCGCAGATCAAAGAAATTCAGCACATCTCTAAAGAACTTTGAGCCGGGCGGTGCGAAGCCCCGGCTCATGTGATCAGCAAAAATCACTACCTCACCCTCCCTTGGTTGCGGTCTCTCCTCTGACGGGTCAGGGGCACGGTAAGACATGACATCCTTTTTGGGTAGGTAGCCCGTCTTCACAAAGTCTGCTAAGGTTTCATCAGTGACGTTGGACCTCAGCCAGTTGCACGTGATGGGTGCTTTGGGAGCTTTGGGAGGCATGGTGAAAGTCGGAAGCCTATGATAACAGGAAATGTCCGGTTCAATTATAAGCCGGAGGAAATTTACAGTTCAATGTTCAAAGTGGCGGCTTATGAAGGGGCCTAATGACATATGGTTAAGTACATCGGGTTATCTAAGCCGCTGGAAGTATCGAGAGTAATTCAAATTGTCTACAGCTTTATCATAAATGAGCCGGAGGATTTTACGGCGCGTGGTTTCTTTTGAGCTGGAAAATTTTACGGCGCGCGGCTTCTTTAAGCCAGAAATGTAAGCCGCCATGACTCAGCAGATGCAGTTTTTTACTAAGTGTGGTGAAAACAGGTTTCACACATCGCAGTAACTAATTTGGATCAAAATGGTCGACTAAAGAGGAAAGTTTCTAGACCTAAAACAGACGCAGAAAAAGTTCGCGGGTTCGAACGGAGCCTCTATGCAGTAAAAGGGGATCTATGTACATTGGGAATGGAAGTGAAACAGCTACCGTAGTAGTTTTGTATAGTTTAAAGATCAAGGAAAGGTGATAATAATAAAATCTACCAAGGGCTCGTGATGAACGGCGATGAACACGGGAAGAACAGGAAGGAACCCTAATGCAGATCTGTTCTACGGGGTAGCAAAGACTTACAGGTGCTGGAAAGATGCGGAGGTCGCCGCAGTTTATCTGGTCACGTCAGGTTGATGCAGCGGCCAGAGGCGGGGAAGACTCGGAGACCCGCGGCGGCGGCGGCAGTGGAGCTCGAGCGGCAACGCAGTGGCGACAGGAGGAAGAAGACGGAGGCGACGAGTGACCAGAGGCTGGTGGGCCGGGCTATTTATAAGGCGAGGCTCATAAGTGGGCGCGAGAAACGAGGAGGCCACGGCGTGGTTATCTCGCCATAAAAACGCCTCGATTTCGGGACGGCAGTTAAAGATAAGATCCGTTGCGGATATGGTGGAGTAAAAATGGACTTAATGGAAGATGACGTCATGACGGGTTACCCGGAATCCAGAAGATGACGTCACGACGGGTTATAGCCTTCACACAATTGTAAGCCGGAGATTTTCTGTTGAAAGGATTGAAGATTGACATAAGCCGGCTCAAATCAATCTGGGGCCTAATGTTGAGGATATAAACCTTAGAGTCACCCGCCAGGAGGGGCCGGGTTACTCATAATGGTCACCGCGTGAAGCCCGGCGCCAAGCTTGAAGACAGCGGGCCAAAGATGGGCTTAAGACCCGGACGTGGCTTAAGGCCCGTAGTTACAACCGCTATTTTGGTAGAACTTGTAGTGTAAGGCAAGAATAGTTGAGAGTCCGAGCCGGACACTCTTATGAGCCGGCCGGGACTCTGAGAGTTGCGGGGCGTCAACCTCTCTACATAAAGGGACGACCCGGCGGCGGTTCAGGGGAAGGGAAAGATCTCATCGAGAGCCAGGCATAGCAATCAAGCTCCCTGCTCATCGAAACCATAAGCAATACCACCTCAACTGGACGTAGGCTTTTACCTTCACCGCAAGGGGCCGAACCAGTATAACCCTCGTGTTCCTTGTCCCGTTAACCCCTTTAAGCTTCCTAACTGCGATGGCTCCACGACTAAGTCCTAACACGAGGACATCTGCCGTGACAATTCCACGACAGGCACCGTGTTTTCACGGCTAGAAAAGCTGAGCATCAATTTTATGTATTTTGCAACTTTAGGTATCAAAGTGACCGCGCGGGATAAGTTTAGGCACTCCGGTGTATTTAAAAAAACGCTATAATAATTCACAAAAAAGAAAGGAAACCGAGCTGCCTTGGCGTTTTAGCACGAGCAGCGTGAAAAAGGTGATAGTTGCAACAAGAAACTACTAGTAGCACTGTACTCTTTTGCGCGGGAGACTCCCTGGTAGTACCCGCCAACATCTTGTGCTCCTAGTAATACGGGAACAGTTAGGGACAGTTTGCAGATAAACAAATGAAACCTAACATGGCTTATCAGACAACCTCACACAGCACATCTAGCCTGGCCGCGTTCGCGTCGGCACAGGACAGAACAGGAGAGAAAGAGAATCGATAAAACAAAGGATGAATCACCTGGGAAGGGAGGGGAGATCTACAAGTTGGCCGCTTGCACAGCTCGCCAAAATCCGCTCCAACTTCGCCGGATAACCTTAACTATTGTGCGAGTTGGGTTCAGGTTCAGGGGGAGAGATCGGTCACAATGTTGGCCTTGCCCTACGGCCGACTCAGAAAACCAATATTCCGGTCCACTCGCGCTCGCTCGCTCACGTGCGTGCGTCACGGTAAAACCGACCGTTGTTGGTGCTGTAACGCCACTAAAAAGGCTGGCCTTTTGTGATGGCCGAAAGAGCGCGAGCCAGAGCATGCAGAGAGAACCAGGTGTAAAGGGGCAGTTTTCCCCCCACTATCCAAAGACCTTAATGTCACCTTAATTTCACGGCGCCTTAAACGCCGCTGCCGTAAACCCCCCCCCCCCAATCATGTGCTCCACTCTTGAGACGACCCATTTTTATTTTTACGACGGCGGCGGCTCCACTCGCTGGGAAAACCAAAAGGCGGGGCGGCCCGTTCGGGTCGGGCCTCTTCTTTTCGCCCTCTGTCAGTCATATGCTTCCTGCCGCTTGATCGCCGCCTTTCCAGTCGCGCGACGGCTAAGCATGTCTGCAGTTTTTCTTTTTGGTTCAGCACGCCGTTTAGGAGGAGCGATCAGCGCGCGCGTGAGTTATTATTTTAGCTTTAGGCCCCCGAAATCCTCTTCGGTTTTTAATTCCGGTCTGCCAACCGCGGAGGCCAAGCGATAGGAATTTTTAGAGATTATGGGTGCGGGGAGGCCAAGGATAGGAAAAGAATTCAAACGGAGGCTCCGCCCCTATATATACGCGCGCTAACTGCTCCGCCCTCCCTGCGACTGCATCCACGCGCCGCTTTCTCCTCTTCTCCTCCCCGCTCCCCAGCCGGCCTATCGACGACATGACCGCAGATCGGGTGAAGCTGGCTGTGGATGAGTGAGTCGTAGGGATACGTACGGTATACGGTTACGTACAGTCGGGATTGAGCGCCATGGAAGACGCAGAGGGGAAGCCAAGGGTGATCATCCGGGAGTACAGCCCGTCGACGGACCGCGCCGGCACGGAGGCCGTCGATCGCGAGTGCGAGGTCGGCCAGCCCGGCGGCATGTCGCTCCACGCCGACCTGCTCGGCGACCCCGTCGCCCGCATTCGCCACTCCCCGGCCTACCTCATGCTGGTAAGTGCCTGCTGCCCTATATGTACCTCTGTGCATCGTCGCTTGCTGCTGCACAGTTACACGTTGCGAGGGCGGGCGAGCAGCGTGCTGATTTCGATCGATTGCAGCTGGTAGTGGGTTGCTTTAATCCTCAACTGTGTTGATTTTGACATGGAAGGTAGCTGAGACGTCTGCCCAGCCCGGCCGGATCGTCGGCCTCATCCGCGGCACCGTCAAGTCCGTGGCCACGGGGAAGAGCTGCCCCGGCGCGCCCGCCTTCGCCAGCGTCGGCTACATTCTCGGCCTCCGCGTCTCACCATCCCACAGGTATAACACAATTGAATTGACTTGACTTGAATTGATTTCATCTTCTCCCCGTCCGTGACACTACACTGTGGCATTGATTCGGCGTGTGCGTGGCCAAGAATTACGTACTAATTAATGGCGTCGCGCGTGATCGGCGGTTGCAGGAGGATGGGCGTGGCGCTGCGGCTGGTAGGGCATCTGGAGCGGTGGTTCGCGCTGATGGGCGCCGAGTACGCGTACATGGCCACGGATAAGTCCAACGAAGCGTCTGTGCAGCTCTTCACCGGGCGGTGCGGTTACTCCAAGTTCCGCACGCCGTCGCTCCTCGTGCACCCCGTGCACGCGCACCGCCTCCGGGCCCCGCGCCGCGCGGCAGTTTTGCCCCTGGACGCGCGCGACGCCGAGCAGCTGTACCGCCGCCGGTTCGGCCACGTCGAGCTCTTCCCGGCCGACATCGGCGCCGTCCTCGCCAACCGGCTCTCGCTCGGCACCTTCCTGGCCGTCGTGGACGAAGGTTTTAAGTGGCGTGGGGTGGAGCACTTCCTGGCCTCGCCGCCGGCGTCGTGGGCCGTGGCGAGCCTGTGGGACTGCGGCGGCGTGTTCCGCCTGGAGATGCGCGGGGCCTCGCGCCTCCGCCGCGCAGCCGCTGCCGCGAGCAGGGCGCTGGACCGCGCGGCCAAGTGGATGCGCGTGCCCTCCGTCCCGGACTTCTTCCGGCCGTTCGCGGGCTGGTTCGCGTACGGCCTGGGCGGCGAGGGCGACGACGCCGCGCTGGCCGCGAAGGCGTTGTACGTGTCGTTCGTGAACAGGGCGCGGGGGAGGGCGGCGGCCGTGGCGGTGGAGGTGGCGGCGCTGGACCCGCTCCGGCGGCGGCTGCCGCACTGGCGCAGCCTGTCGTGCGCGGAGGACCTGTGGTGCATGAAGCGGCTGGGAGGCGGCGAGTCCGGCGCGGACGGCTGGGATTGGGCCAAGTCGGCGCCCGGGCAGTCCATCTTCGTGGACCCCAGAGAGGTTTGATTGACTCGGCAGCGACCGTAACCAGACCAGCCAGAGAGAGCTAGAGCTAAGCTAGGGGTTTAGATAGGAAGGTTTTGGATTTAGCAGTCGAGATTTTGTAGGAGCCTACTAGTAGTTTGTTTTCCTTTTTCTGGTAGAGAAGAAAAGAAGAGAAAATGGTGGGCGGCTGTGAGCCAATGGATCCACCACGGCACCTATCGAATCGACGAGACAGAAAAGAGAGATGCGACGCGGATGGCGATCGAGAGCCAGCCATCTCATCTCGGATATTATCATGCACACATGCAGTTACTACCAGATGTGTATGTATGTATGTCTAGATGCTACTCACCCTGGATATCTCCCCTGCTTTTCGTCCCTGTAAGCAATTTGCACCGTGCAGGTGTGTGGTCGCTAGATAGGCATATCAAGTAATCAGTGGCATGCTACAACCCATCCAACTCAATGCACCGCCACTGTGGAGTATCTACGCGGCTCATGGCCGTGTGTCGCTCGCCGTACCTCTCCCGAGTTCCGCCACTGTGCGAGCTCGACGGCGAATTGATGGGGCGGATGCAGTCGCAGATGGGGCGCCTGACACCTCACTGTGCCCAGCTTAGCTTCGCTCCTTCGTTTGACTGGGCAGACCGTTCGTTCGTTCGTCCGTTTGGCTTGTACGCCCGGGGAATATTGCACTGTACCGGCACTGCTGATATGCTACGGCTGCGCTGGTTGTCATGGGGTGCGTACTGCGACCACCTAACGTTGCGTAGGTGCGAGATGAATGCTGTCCAAAAGAGGCATGGAGCTCCGGTGTCGCGAAATAGGAAAAGGCGATGGGTCGCCGGCCGGCCGGCCGTACGAGCTTCGTGGTGTGCATGCAGATGCAGGGCAGGGGAGGAAATCATTGGGTTTTGTCGCCGTACGTGTAAGGATCGCATTCGCCCACTGCGTTGTGCATTATTGTTACTGTACTATTTTGAATCACGGCGCATTTGCATATGTGCGTGGTGTCATTTCATCAACTCAATCAGGGGACGTAAAAGTGATGCCGCACGTGCGTACATAGTTTAGCACGTAAGTAAACGAATCCAACACCACTCATGACAATGTTCTCGGGCGACAATATCCAAAGATGCGATAGCACGAAATCTAGTACCACCATGGACAGGATCGACGCGAGGTCAAATTATCCCGAGCCATAATCCAAAAATAAAATAAAATGCCAAGCCGTTGCTCTGGAATTAAGTGTCGCCCTTTCACCAAGTACATGGCCTCACCTTTTGCGATAACAGAACATTTTAGTTTAGTCGTTATATTGAGCTGATACAACCACATTAAAAAGTTGTGAAACAAATCATCTGATGGTAGCAACTTTTGCTGACAAAAACTTAGTTAGCTGGGATACATTGCATACTAAAACAACAGGCAGACAGATGTGTTGGTTGTCTTAAGGGTATTATTATATTTTAAACCGAGGCAAAAGGCTTGCCTCTTTCATTAATACAGGAGTTTTAAAAACAGTAATCCACTTCTGAGCCCAGGCTCAGCTGCACCTGCCCTTACAAAAATATCAAAATAAATACTAGAAAAATTCAAAAAATTCCAATTTTTTTGTGTGGTAGATAATTTGATGCGTGAGGTACGCTTCAATTTTCAAATCATTTGGACATCTCAGCAGCTCTCGGCAAAAAAGACAAATCCGGGGTCTATAAAAATGTTTACTGTTTATGCATTGTTCTGACCCGATTTGTCTTTTTTGCTGAGAGCTTCTCAAAAGTCCAAATGAGCTAAAATTTTGAGCGGACCTCACGTGATAAATTGTCTACCATGCAAAAAAAGATTGGATTTTTTTGATTTTTTCTGAATTTTCTGTGATTTTTTTCTTGGACGGGTGCAGATGAGCCTGGGCACCAAAACACCGCATTCTTTTGAAAAGTACATGTTATAGGCTACACAACATAGCACGTCAAAGGTAAATTATATAAGGAATTACTCCCACGGCATGATCTTGCTCTAGTGTGTAGCTCCCGTGGTGACCCAAAGCTTGCCCTCATCTTGAATAAGCTTTTTTAGGAGGTAAAAAGACGGCGTCGATTTTTTCCTTAAAACTCTAGCATTCCTTGTTCCAGATGATCCAACACACAAGCATGGTGAGGGAATCCATCGCCTTCCGGTTTGCGGTATTTGGTCGGGACATGCTGGTCCACCATATACGTTTTGCTTGGTCCCCCATCGGTCCATCTCAAGCGCTCCAAGCCCTAGCCAATCCCTCACCATCCTCCAAACATGCATGTGAACCGGCATTTGTAGAATAGGTGTGGGGCAGTCTCGTTGGCCCACTTGCACAGTGTGCAAAGGCCATAATTGTCCCATCTTCTCCTTTGTAGTCTGTCCGTCATCCAGATCCTACCATGAAGTGCCAACCAGGAGAAGAACTTAACCCTGGGAGGGCCCCAAACTGTCCAAATGGTTTGTTCATGATGGTGGACGTGGATCCCAGGAATTGAATCCTGTAAGACGACGTCGCAGAGTACTCTCCATTTGCCTCAAACTTCCAAGAAATATCGTCTTCAACGTCCCTGCGAAATTGGAACTGCTCCAGCCTAATCCAAAGATCCACATAATGAATGATGTGATCCACTGTGAGAATGGCGGAAGGGCCGATCTTGTATACTCAAGCGTTGTGACGCATCACCTCGCGCACCACCCATCTTTTTCGCCTGGAGGATGTGAAAATGAGAGGGGCGATGTCCTTCGGACTCTTACCAAGCAACCATGGTGCATCCCAAAAAAAATTCTTCCCTCCATTTCCCATGGCGATGACGGTGGAAGCGTAGAAGAGAGCCATTGCAAGGGTTCCCCATCCTGACCAATAGCTTGGTCTTCAGGTTATTGCTTGATATGTTGGTCGGTATCGTACTACTTAAGTATCCTTTAGCTAAACGACATCACTCTAACAATATACTTTTATATATGCACTAATTAAAAACCTAGGGTATTGTAGGGGTAAATCACTTAAAAAGACAATTTTGGAGAGCAAGTTGCTACAGTTGGCAGACTTGCATCCAACATGTAAGAAAGCCAATAATATGAACATTTCTTCCCTACATAGTATCTTCTCCTTTCCAACCACAAATTAAGGAAAATAATATCCGTTTCGTCCTACTCGGCATGTCGAAAGTAATGGTAATGTCCAAAATAGCGATGAATTCCACCCTGTCAAATTATCTACTTCATCACTTAATGGCTTCCAAAATTAGAAAACCCAAATTAGAGCGGACAAAATTATAAAAAAAGCGGGCAAGCGGCATAACAAGTGATGTTTCAGGAGATGGTGCAAGAACTACTGGAGCCCAAAGTAAACTGATTGATGCTGATGGCATGCAACAGTCTTATAATGCCCACTTTCCTTCTGTGCGGGCCCAATTAGATCAATCTATGGGGAAGGTGAAAACTGATATCCTGGCATGGATTAATGATGTTGAGGAAGAGGCAGATAAGGATCAATGCCTTAACCTGCTGGGCCAGATGGAATTAGTTGATGACACGGATCTAAACATAGGTTATGATTGTGACTTTCTGACAGTTGAGGTGTACATATGTACGTTGCGTCATTTCATCAATGCAGTCAGTGGAAGTAAAAGTGATCCGGCACGTGCATACAGAGTTTAGCACATAAGTAAACGAATCCATCACCACTAATGACATGTTTTTTAGCGAGATCCAAAGATGCGATAACACAAAATCTAGTGCCACAATAGACAGGATCAACGCGAGGTCAAACTATACCGAGCCGTTGCTCTGGAATTCCGTGTCTCCCATTCACTAAGTACACGGCCTCGCATTTTCCGATGACAGAAAATCTTAATTCAATCCCTATATCAAGATGCTACAATGTCATTAAAATGTTGTGAAACAAATCATCAGCTGGCAACTTTTGTTCACATAAAAAAATGAGTAACTGCTTAATTAGTTGGGATACATGTTGCATTTTAAAACAATAGGCAGACAAATGGTCCCTTTTTTTTGAAACCGAGGCGGCTTGCCTCATTTTTTAATATGCACGAGCGTGCGTATCATACATTAAAGAAGGATAGGGGGAAAAAGAGCCCCAACCACCATTAATAAAGGAGTTCTGAAAAATACATGTTATCGGCTCCACAACATAGCGAGTCAAAGGTAATTACATAACATACAAAATTACTCTCGCGGCATGATCTTGCTCAAGTGCGTAGGCCCCGTGGTGACAAAAGCTTGGCCTCATCTTGAATAAGCTTTAGGATGTAGAAAGGTGGCAGCGATTTTTTTGTAAGATCTCTAGCAATCCTGTCGTTCTAGATGGTTCAACACACAAGCATGGTGAAGGAAACCATCACCTTCCACTTTACGGTATTTTTTCGGGACATGCCGGTCCACCACCTCTTGACATTTTGCTCGGTCCCCCATCAGTGCATCTCAAATGCTCCAAGCCCTAGACAATCCCTCACCATCTCCAAACATGGAGTATGAACCAACATTTGTAGAATAGATGTGGGGCAGTCTCGCTGGCCCTCTTGCACATGATGCAAAGGCCATAATTGTCCCAACCTCTCTTTTGCAGTTTGTCCGCCGTCCAAAATCCTACCTTGAAGTGCCAACCAGGAGAAGAACTTAACCTTGGGACCCCCAAACTTTCCAAATGGTTTTTTCATGATGGTGGATGTGGATCCCATGAATTGAATCATGTCAGCCGATGTCATAGAGTACTCTCCATTTGCCTCAAACTTCCAAGAAATTGTTGGGAAACGTTGCATGGAAAACAAAAACATTTCTATGCACACGCAAGAACTATCCATGGAGATGCATAGCAACGAGGGGAGAGTATGTCTACGTACCCTCGTTGACCGTAAGCGGAAGCGTTTGACAACGCGGTTGATGTAGTCGAACTTTCTTCGCGATCCAACCGATCGAGTACCGAACGTACGACACCTCCACGTTCAGCACACGTTGAGCTCGGTGACGTCCACGCCTTCTTGATCCAGCAAGACGATGAGGTAGTGGATGAGTTCCAGCAGCATGACGGCGTGGTGACGGTGATGGTGAAGTTATCTCCGCAGGGCTTTGCCTAAGCACTACGAAAATATGATCGGGGGTGTAAACGGTGGAGGGGGCGCCACACTCGGCTAAGACAATGTTGTGTGTTGTGCTAGGCGCCCCCTCCCACATCTATACTACTATATAGTGTATGAGTTTTGAAATTTGAATCCTAGGCCTCAGAAGCAATTTGAGCCATTGATGAGGGCCAATCCTACGGTTCACAACGAAGGGATTCGTATCTACAGTACTAGTGTGTCATCTCACTTTATCCAGGGAAAATCTAGACCCTCCTAGGCATTGACTGTAGATCACGTGGACATTTTGCAATGGCTTGCCTAGGCAGAACGATGTTACCCAGCCCGCGACGTAGCAGTTGCCCCGCATCGCCATACCTCTGTCCTTTTTAGTAGTTGAAGGACAGGCAAAGGGAGTGAGCACGAGTTGGCATCACATTAGTTAAGCCGTCTTGTAATTTAGCGTAACATTAGCTTCAAAAGTATGTTTTGGTGTGTATGTTTTCCTTATAGTAGTACTACAATTTTTTGTGTGGTCATCATAATTATGCAAAGACTGGACTATATATGTTTTTTCTAGGAACAAGGTAACTACGATTTATGCATTGCTAAACAAAGTGCATCGGAACACGCTGTAGTACTGATTAATGAAATTACGATAATTATCAAGCTCTTTACATACACACACAACAAGATGATTCCTTTAAAACTCATGAATTGAACTTTAATTTGCACGTGTTGTGCACGTACCAATGTATTAGTATATATAGGTGGGGGTGGAGGGAGCAGCCAGGAGGCGCCCCCAAGTAGGCCGAATCCTAGTTGGGGTCTTCCCCCAAGTGGCGCCCACCCCTTCCTTATTTGGAGTGCGGGAGGAAGGAAGGAGGAGGTGGCGCCCCACCCCTTTCCTTTCTCTCCTTAGGAAGGAAAGGTAGGAGGGGCCACCCCTCCTCTTTCCTTCCCCTAGGGCCGGCCAGCCAAGGGAAGGGGTGCACCAGCCCCTTTGTGGGCTGGTCTGTCCCCCCCCCCCTTGCCCACAAGGCCCATACACTTGCCGGGGGTGCCCGGAACCCCTTCCGGTGACCCGATGAGTACCCGGTGCACTTCGAAACTATTCCGGTGTCCGAATACCATCGTCCTATATATAAATCTTTACCTCTCGACCAATTCGAGACTCCTCGTCATGTCCGTGATCTCATCCGAGACGCGAACAACATTCGGTCACCAAATCATATAACTCATATAACACTATATCGTCAACGAACGTCAAGCGTGCGGACCCTACGGGTTCGAGAACTATGTAGACATGACCGAGACACCTCTCCGGTCAATAACCAATAGCGGAACCTGGATGCCCCTATTGGCTCCTACATATTCTACAAAGATCTTTATCGGTCGAACCGTTATGACAACATACGTAAGTCCCTTTGTCCATCGGTATGTTATTTGCCCGAGATTCGATCGTCGGTATCTTCATACCTAGTTCAATCTCGTTACTGGCAAGTCTCTTTATTCGTTCCGTAATACAACATCTCGTAACTAACTCATTAGTCATTTGCTTGCAAGGCTTCTTATGATGTGTATTACCGAGAGGGCCCAGAGATACCTCTCCGATACTCGGAGTGACAAATCATAATCTTGATCTATGCCAACTAAACAAACACCCTCGGAGATACCTGTAGAGCATATTTATGATCACCCAATTATGTTGTGACGTTTGATAGCACACAAGGTATTCCTCCGGTGTTCGGGAGTTGCATAATCTCATAGTCGAAGGAATATGTATTTATCATCAAGAAAGCAATAGCAATAAACTGAACGATCAATATGCTAAGCTAACGGATGGGTCTTGTCCATCACATCATTCTCCTAATGATGTGATCCCGTTGTCAAATTACAACACATGTCTATGGTTAGGAAACCTTAACCATCTTTGATCAACGAGCTAGTGTAGTAGAGGCTTACTAGGGACACGGCATTTGTTTATGTATTCACACATGCATTTAAATTTCCGATCAATACAAATCTAGCATGAATAGTAAACCTTTATCATGAATAAAGAAATATAAAATAACAACTTTATTATTGCCTCTAGGGCATATTTCCTTCAGAAATATCGTCTTCAACGTCCGCACGTAATTGGAATTGCTCTAGCATAATCCAAAGATCAACATACTGAATGATGTGATCCACCGTGGAATGGTAAAAGGGTCGATCTTATGTACCCGAGCGTTGTCACGCATCGCATCATGCACCACCCATCTTTTTCGCTTGGAGGACGTGGAAATGAGAGGGGCGATGTCCTTCGGACTCTTACCAAGCAACCATGAAGCATAGAAGAGAGCCATATCAGGCTCGTTGCAGGGGTTCCCCATCCTGGCTGATAGCTTGGTCTTCAGGTTATTGCTTGATGTGCTGGTTGGTATCGAACTATTTAAGTATTCTTTAGCTAAACAACATCACTCTAGAAATATACTTGTATATATCACTAAAAACCTAGGTAATGCAGGGGTAAATCACTTAAAAGGACATATTTTAGGAAAACAAGATGCTGCAGTTGGTAGACTTGCATCCAATGATGTCAGCAATGATGTAAGAAAGCTAATAATTTGAACATTTATTCTTTACTTAGTATCTTCTCCTTTCCAACCGCAAAGTAAGGAAAAGAACATCCGTTTCGTTCTACTTGACATGCCGAATGTTATGGTAATGTCCAAAATAGCGATGAATTATACCCTGTCAAATTATTTACTAAGACGAAGAACTTGATCCATAAAAACATGATCCACTAAAAAAGCAATATCTCCATGTATACTAAAGTAGTGATCGGAACGATCTTATATTAGTTTACAAAGAGAGTAATAAAACTAATACTAATTATAAAAAAACTAATACTAATAGAATTAATAATAATAATAATAATAATAGTAATAGTAATAGTAATAGCAATAGTAACAATAATAATATAAATCACTATCGAGAAGATACCCAACTATTGATTGAGTGTCCACAATTGACTCAGTGTAGGTTCATCTCTAAGCCATGAAAGCATTCAAAATTGATCCATCGGCTCTCAGTAACCTATAATTTTCATTTCCCAATAACATGCCATTTTCGTTTCCCAATAACATGGCATTTTCATTTCCCAAAGAAGTCTTGATCATTACAAAGTTACTTTGGTAGATCAATTTAGGTTTTACTGTGAGAAACATTCCATGGCGTTGTGGTGTTATCCTGCTATCCCACGGGAGACTCAGGGGTAGCTGCCTCCGGTTCTCCAATGGTAACGTACTACATGCTAGTAAATAACCAAGATGTGTGTCATCCAAGTCATCAGTTTTCTTCAAAAGTTCACAATAGTACCATAATTATTTTGGGAAAAAAGAGAGACGTAATCAAACAAGAATATTAAAGAAATTTACTCAAGTATACATATTTTTGTAAAACAAAAACATGTAATTCATAAATTGTGAAGAATACAAAAATAGGAAATTCGGCCAAAAAGATGAAATTGTGAAATATCGTGTAGTAAATGTGGCATGATAGGCACACGGCGCAGACTAGGAAGGCACGTAAGCAATTGCACTAGAAAACACTTTTGTATGAAAAAATCACTTTGACAGATAGAACTTAGAAGTAAAACATTATTGATAGTTGAGGTACGGACTTTGCATGATAGTCGAGTTTATGGATTGAAGTTACCCTTGGAATATAATTGAAGGTTAAAGCCACATCTTTGTTGGGTAACGTTGCATGGAAAACAAAATTTTCTACGCACACGGAAGATCTATCCATGGAGATGCATAGCTACGAGAGGAGGAGAGCATCTTCATACCCTTGAAGATCGCTAAGTGGAAGCGTTTATCAAAGTGGTTGATGTAGTCGTACACCTTCACGATCCGTCCCGATCAAGTACCGAACGTACGTCACCTCCGCATTCAGCACACGTTCAGCTCGATGACATCCTCGCCTTCTTGATTTAGCAAGAGGGACAAAGTAGTCGATGAGTTCCGGCAGCACGATGGCATGGTGATGGTGGTGGCGAAGAACAATCTCCGCAGGGCTTCGCCAAGCACAACGGAAACTAGACGGAGGATAAACTAGAGGGGAAGGGGTTGCCAGCACACGACTTGGTGAAACTTGATGTGTTCCGGGTGCTAGCCCTGCCCCTCTATTTATATGTTGAGCCCTGGGGTCGTTTCTTGGAGAAAGAGCCTCCTCAAAGTCGGTTTAGCCCGCAAGGCAAGAGTCCTTCTCGGACTCCAGGACCTAGACGCCAGGGTCCTTGGCATCTAGCCCCAGACGTTAGGGTCCCAGGCGCCTGCCTCCTTGGCTCCGCAAAACCGCCTTTTGCACCTTCCTAAAGCCCCGTGGGCTTTAACCCTTGGCCCAAATAAAGTGTGCTCGTACCCGAACATTTCGGGAAACATCCGAAACCCCTTCCGGTGAATTCTGGAACCCTCTCGGAGACCAAACACTATTATCTCATATATCAATTTTTACCTCCGGACTATTCCGGAGCTCCTTGTCATGTCTGTGATCTCATCCAGGACTCCGAACAACATTCAGTCACCAACATACATAACTCATATAATATTATATCGTCAACGAACGTTAAACGTGCGGACCCTATGGGTTCGAGAATGATGTAGGCATGACCGAGACGCTTCTCTGGTCAATAGCCAATAGCGGGACCTGGATGCCCATATTGGTTCCTACATATTCTACGAAGATCTTTATCGGTCGAATCTTTCTGACAACATATGTAGTTCCTTTTGTCCGTCATTGTGTTACTTGCCCGAGATTCGATCGTCGGTATCTTCATACCTAGTTCAATCTCGTTATTGTCAAGTCTCTTTACTCGTTCCGTGATACATCATCCTGTAACTAACTCCTTAGTCACTTTGCTTGCAAGCTTCTTGTGATGTTGTATTACGGAGAGGGCCCAGATATACCTCTCCGTCACACGGACAAATCCCAGTCTCGATCCATGCCAACCCAACAAACACCTTCGGAGATACCTGTAAAGAACCTTTATGATCACCCAGTTATGTTGTGACATTTGATGGCACACAAGGCATTCCCCCAGAGTCCGGGAGTTGCATGATCCCATGGTCGAAGAAACATGTATTTAACATTAAGAAAGCAGTAGCAATAAACTGAACGATCATATGCTATGCTAACGGTTGGGTCTTGTCCATCACATCATTCTCCTAATGATGTGATCCTGTTATCAAATGACAACACATGTCTATGGTTAGGAAACCTTAACCATCTTTTGATCAACGAGCTAGTCTAGTAGAGGCTCACTAGGGACACGGTGTTGTCTATATATCCACACATGTATCTGAGCTTCCGATCAATACAATTCTAGCATGGATAATAGACGTTTATCATGAACAGGGAAATATGATAATAACCAATTTATTATTGCCTCTAGGGCATATTTCCAACAGTCTCTCACTCGCACTAGAGTCAATAATCTAGTTCACATTGCCATGTGATTAACACCCAATGAGTTCTGGGGTTTGATCATGTTTTTCTTGCGAGAGAGGTTTTAGTCAAATGGGTCTGCAACATTCAGATCCATGTGTATTTTGCAAATCCTTATGTCATACTGTAGATGCTTCTATCACGCTTTACTTGGAGCTATTCCAAATGACTGCTCCATTATACATATCCGATTTGCTACTCAGTGTTATCCGGATCAGTGTCAAAGCTTGCATCGACGTAACCCTTTACGACGGACTCTTTATCACCTCCATAATCGAGAAACATTTCCTTAGTCCTCTAGTTACTAAGGATAATTTTGACCGCTGTCCAGTGATCCACTCCTGGATCACTCTTGTACCCCCTTTGCTAGACATGTGGCAAAGCACACATCAGATGTGGTACATAGCAAGGCATATCGTATAGAGCCTATGGCTAAGGCATAGGGAATGACTTTCATTCTCTCTCTATCTTCTGAAGTGGTCGGGCTTTGAGTCTTACTCAATTTCACACCTTGCAAAGCAGGCAAGAACCCCTTCTTGGACTGATCCATTGTGAACTTCTTCAAAATCTTATCAAGGTATGTGCTTTGTGAAAGTCCTATTAAGCGTCTTGATATATCCCTATAGATCTTGATGCCCAATATATAAGCAGCTTCACCGAGGTCTTTCATTGAAAAATTCTTATTCAAGTATCATTTTATGCTATCCAGAAATTCTATATCATTTTCAATCAGCAATATGTCATCCACATATAATATCAGAAATGCTACAGAGCTCCCACTCACTTTCTTGTAAATACAGGCTTCACCATAAGTCTGTATTAAACCATATGCTTTGGTCACCTCATCAAAGCGTATATTCCAACTCCGAGATGCTTGCACCAGTCCATAGATATGGATCGCTGGAGCTTACACACTTTGTTAGCATCCTTAGGATCGACAGAACCTTCTGGCTGCATCATATACAACTCTTCTTTAAGAAACCCGTTAAGGAATGCAGTTTTGACGTCCATTTGCCAGATTTCATAATCATAAAATACAACAATTGCTAACATGATTCGAACAAACTTAAGCATCACTACGAGTGAGAAAGTCTCATCTAGTCAACCCCTTGAACTTTTCGAAAACCTTTTGCAACAAGTCGATCTTTGTAGACAGTGATATTACCGTCAGCGTCCATCTTCCTCTTAAAGATCCATTTATTCTCAATGGCTTGCCGATCATCGGGCAAGTCCACCAAAGTCCATACTTTGTTCTCATACATGGATCCTATCTCAAATTTCATAGCCTCAAGCCATTTTTCGGAATCTGGGCCTGTCATAGCTTCTTCATAGTTCGTAGGTTCGCCGTTGTCCAACAACATGACTTGCAGGACAGGATTATCGTACCACTCTGGTGCGGAATGTGTTATGGTCGACCTACGAGGTCTAGTAGTAACTTGATATGAAGTTTCATGATCATCATTATTTTCTTCGTCTCTGGTTCTTTCCAATTCAAGAGCAGGTACAACTACCTCATCAAGTTCTACTTTCCGCCCACTCACTTCTTTCGAGAGAAACTCCTTCTCTAGAAAGGACCTATTCTTAGAAACAATGATTTTGCTTTCGGATATGTGGTAGAAGGTATACCCAATAGTTTGTTTCGGGTATCCTATGAAGACGCACTTCTCCGCTTTGGGTTCGAGCTTATTAGGCTGAAGCCTTTTGACATAAGCGTTGCATCCTCAAACTTTAAGAAACGACAGCTTAGGTTTCTTGCAAAACCATACACTAGTACAGCGAGGTGCTATACTACAGGATCGAAAGTATGTCTAGAGGGGGGGGGGGGGTGATTAGACTACTTGACCAAATAAAAATCTAGCCTTTCCCCAATTTGAAGTCTTGGTAGATTTTAGCAACTTAGTAAAAGTCAAGCAATCAACCCACACATGCAATTCTAAGAGTATAGCAGCGGAATGTAAATCATTGCATATGAAGGTAAAGGGGAGGAGTTTGGAGGGAGCAAACGCAATGTAGACATGGATATTTTGGCGTGGTTCCGATAGGTGGTCCTATCGTACATCCATGTTGATGGAGACTTTAACCCACGAAGGGTAACGGTTGCGCGAGTCCACGGAGGGCTCCACCCACGAAGGGTCCATGAAGAAGCAACCTTGTCTATCGCACCATGGCCATCGCCCACGAAGGACTTGCCTCACTAGGGTAGATCTTCACGAAGTAGGCGATCTCCTTGCCCGTACAAACTCCTTGGTTCAACTCCACAATCTTGACGGAGGCTCCCAAGTGTCACCTAACCAATATAGGAGACACCACTCTCTAAAAGGTAATAGATGGTGTGTTTGTTGGGGAACGTAGTAATTTAAAAAAAATTCCTACGCACACGCAAGATCAAGGTGATGCATAGCAACGACAGGGGAGAGTGTCGTCCACGTACCCTCGTAGATCGTAAGCGGAAGCGTTATGACAATGCGGTTGATGTAGTCATACGTCTTCACGATCGACCGATCCTAGTACCGAACGTACGACACCTCCGCGATCTGCACACGTTCGGCTCGGTGACGTCCCACGAACTCACGATCCAGTAGAGCTTCGAGGGAGAGCTTCGTCAGCACGACGGCGTGATGACGGAGATGATGAAGCTACCGGCGCAGGGCTTGGCCTAAGCACTGCAACGATATGACCGAGGTGGAATATGGTGGAGGGGGCACCGCATACGGCTTGGAACAATCTAGTTGTGTGTCCTAGGGTGCCCCCTGCCCCAGTATATAAAAGAGCAAGGTGGAAGGCCGGCCGGCCCTTGGTGCGGCCAAGGAGAGGAAGAATCCTCCTCCTAGTAGGAGCAGGATTCATCCTTTCCTAGTCCTACTAGGAAGGGGGAAGGGGGAAGGAAGGAGAGGGAGAGATGGAGGAAAGAGGGGGGCACCGCCTCCCCCTCCTTGTCCAATTCGGACTCCCAAGGGGGGGGGGGTGCGCGGCCAGCCCTAGGCCCTCTCCTCTCTCTCCCACAAGGCCCATGTTGGCCGAATATATCCCCCGGGGTTCCGATAACCCCCCGGCACTCCGATAAATATCCGGTGACCCCCGGAACTCATCCGGTGTTCGAATATAGTCGTCCAATATATCAATCTTTATGGCTCGACCATTTCGAGACTCCTCGTCATGTCCGTGATCACATCCGGGACTCCGAACTATCTTCGTTACATCAAAACACATAAACTCATAATACCGTTCGTCACCGAACGTTAAGCGTGCGGACCCTACGGGTTTCAGAACTATGTAGACATGACCGAGACTCATCTCCGGTCAATAACCAATAGCGGAACCTGGATGCTCATATTGGTTCCTACATATTCTACGAAGATCTTTATCGGTCAAACCGCATAACAACATACGTTGTTCCCTTTGTCATCGGTATGTTACTTGACCGAGATTCGATCGTCGGTATCTTGATACCTAGTTCAATATCGTTACCGGCAAGTCTCTTTACTCGTTCCGTAATACATCATCCCGCAGCTAACTCATTAGTTACAATGCTTGCAAGGCTTATAGTGATGTGCATTACCGAGTGGGCCCAGAGATACCTCTCCGACAATCGGAGTGACAAATCCTAATCTCAAAATACGCCAACCCAACAAGTACCTTTGGAGACACCTGTAGAGCACCTTTATAATCACCCAGTTACGTTGTGACGTTTGGTTGCACACAATGTGTTCCTCCGGTATTCGGGAGTTGCATAATCTCATAGTCATAGGAACATGTATAAGTCATGAAGAAAGCAATAGCAATATACTAAACGATCAAGTGCTAAGCTAACGGAATGGGTCAAGTCAATCACATCATTCTCTAATGATGTGATCCCGTTAATCAAATGACAACTCATGTCTATGGCTAGGAAACATAACCATCTTTGATTCAACGAGCAGTCAAGTAGAGGCAAACTAGTGACACTCTGTTTGTCTATATATTCACACATGTATCAAGTTTCCGGTTAATACAATTCTAGCATGAATAATAAACATTTATCATGATATAAGGAAATATAAATAACAACTTTATTATTGCCTCTAGGGCATATTTCCTTCAGTCTCCCACTTGCACTAGAGTCAATAATCTAGATTACACAGTAATGATTATAACACCCATGGAGTCTTGGTGCTGATCATGTTTTGCTCGTGAGAGAGGCTTAGTCAACGGGTCTGCAACATTTAGATCCATATGTATCTTGCAAATCTCTATGTCTCCCTCCTTGACTTGATCGCGGATGGAATTGAAGTGTCTCTTGATGTGCTTGGTTCTCTTGTGAAATCTGGATTCCTTTGCCAAGGCAATTGCACCGGTATTGTCACAAAAGATTTTCATTGGACCCGATGCACTAGGTATGACACCTAGATCGGAGATGAACTCCTTCATCCAGACTCCTTCATTTGCTGCTTCCGAAGCAGCTATGTACTCCGCTTCACACGTAGATCCCGCCACGATGCTTTGCTTAGAACTGCACCAACTGACAGCTCTACCGTTCAATATAAACACGTATCCGGTTTGTGACTTCGAGTCATCCGGATCAGTGTCAAAGCTTGCATCGACGTAACCATTTACGACGAGCTCTTTGTCACCTCCATAAACGAGAAACATATCCTTAGTCCTTTTCAGGTATTTCAGGATGTTCTTGACCGCTGTCAAGTGATCCACTCCAGGATTACTTTGGTACCTCCCTGCTAAACTTATAGCAAGGCACATATCAGGTCTGGTACACAACATTGCATACATGATAGAGCCTATGGCTGAAGCATAGGGAACACTTTTCATTTTCTATCTATCTTCTGCAGTGGTCGGGCATTGAGTCTGACTCAACTTCACACCTTGTAGCAATAACCCTTTCTTTGCCTGATCCATTTTGAACTTCTTCAAAACTTTGTCAAGGTATGTGCTCTGTGAAAGTCTAATTAAGCGTCTTGATCTATCTCTATAGATCTTAATGCCCAATATATAAGTAGCTTCACTGAGGTCTTTCATTGAAAAACTCTTATTCAAGTATCCTTTTATGCTATCCAGAACAATCAACAATATGTCATCCACATATAATATTAGAAATGCTACTGAGCTCCCTCTCACTTTCTTGTAAATACAGGCTTCTCCAAAAGTTTGTATAAAACCATATGCTTTGATCACACTATCAAAACGTTTATTCCAACTCCGAGATGCTTGCACCAGTCCGTAAATGGATCGTTGGAGCTTGCACACTTTGTTAGCATCCTTTGGATCGATAAAACCTTCAGGTTGCATCATATACAACTCTTCTTCCAGAAATCCATTCAGGAATGCAGTCTTTACATCCATTTGCCAAATTTCATAGTCATATAATGCGGCAATTGCTAACATGATTTGGACGGACTTAAGCATCGCTACGGGTGAGAAGGTCTCATCATAGTCAACTCCTTGAACTTGTCGAAAACCTTTTGCAACAAGTCGAGCTTTGTAGAGAGTAACATTACCATCAGCGTTAGTCTTCTTCTTGAAGATCCATTTATTCTCGATGGCTTGCCGATTATCGGGCAAGTCAACCAAAGTCCACACTTTGTTCTCATACATGGATCCCATATCAGATTTCATGGCCTCAAGCCATTTTGCGGAATCTGGGCTCATCATCGCTTCCACATAGTTCGTAGGTTCGTCATAGTCAAGTAACATGACCTCCAGAACAGGATTACCGTACCACTCTGGTGCGGATCTTACTCTGGTTGACCTACGAGGTTCAGTAGTAAGTTGATCTGAAGTTACATGATCATCATCGTTAGCTTCCTCACTAATTGGTGTAGGAGTCACAGGAACAGATTTCTGTGATGAACTACTTTCCAATAAGGGAGCAGTTACAGTTACCTCATCAAGTTCTACTTTCCTCCCACTCACTTCTTTCGAGAGAAACTCCTTCTCTAGAAAGGATCCATTCTTAGTAATGAATGTCTTGCCTTCGGATCTGTGATAGAAGGTGTACCCAACAGTCTCCTTTGGGTATCCTATGAAGACAAATTTCTCCGATTTGGGTTCGAGCTTATCAGGTTGAAGCTTTTTCACATAAGCATCGCATCCCCAAACTTTAAGAAACGACAACTTTGGTTTCTTGCCAAACCACAGTTCATAAGGCGTCGTCTCAACGGATTTAGATGGTGCCCTATTTAACGTGAATGCAGCTGTCTCTAAAGCATAACCCCAATACGATAGTGGTAAATCAGTAAGAGACATCATAGATCGCACCATATCTAGTAAAGTACGATTATGACGTTCGGACACACCATTACGCTGTGGTGTTCCGGGTGGTGTGAGTTGTGAAACTATTCCGCATTGTTTCAAATGAATACCAAACTCGGAACTCAAATATTCTCCTCCACGATCAGATCGTAGAAACTTTATTTTCTTGTTCGATGATTTTCCACTTCACTCTGAAATTCTTTGAACTTTTCAAATGTTTCAGACTTATGTTTCATTAAGTAGATATACCCATATCTGCTCAAATCATCTGTGAAGGCGAGAAAATAATGATACCCGCCACGAGCCTCAACATTCATCGGACCACATACATCAGTATGTATGATTTCCAACAAATCTGTTGCTCGCTCCATTGTTCCGGAGAACGGCGTTTTAGTCATCTTGCCCATGAGGCATGGTTCACAAATACCAAGTGATTCATAATCAAGTGATTCCAAAAGTCCATCAGAATGGAGTTTTTCATGCGCTTTACACCAATATGACCTAAATGGCAGTGCCACAAATAAGTTGCACTATCATTATCAACTCTACATCTTTTGGCTTCAATATTATGAATATGTGTATCACTACTATCGAGATTCAATAAAAATAGACCACTCTTCAAGGGTGCATGACCATAAAAGATATTACTCATATAAATAGAACAACCATTATTCTCTGATTTAAATGAATAACCGTCTCGCATCAAACAAGATCCAGATATAATGTTCATGCTCAACGCTGGCAGCAAATAACAATTATTCAGGTCTAAAACTAATCCCGAAGGTAGATGTAGACGTAGCTTGCCGACCGCGATCACATCTACTTTGGAACCATTTCCCACGCGCATCGTCACCTCGTCCTTAGCCAATCTTTGCTTAATCCGTAGTCCCTGTTTCGAGTTCAAATATTAGCAACAGAACCAGTATCAAATACCCAGGTGCTACTGCGAGCATTAGTAAGGTACACATCAATAACATGTATATCACATATACCTTCGTTCACCTTTCCATCCTTCTTATCCGCCAAATACTTGGGGCAGTTCCGCTTCCAGTGACCCGTCCCTTTGCAGTAGAAGCACTCAGTCTTAGGCTTAGGTCCAGACTTGGGCTTCTTCACTTGAGCAGCAACTTGCTTGCCGTTCTTCTTGAAGTTCCCCTTCTTCCCTTTACCCTTTTTTCTTGAAACTAGTGGTCTTGTTGACCATCAACACTTGATGCTCCTTCTTGATTTCTACCTCTGCAGCCTTTAGCATTGCGAAGAGCTCGGGAATTGTATTATCCATCCCTTGCATGTTATAGTTCATCACGAAGCTCTTGTAGCTTGGTGGCAGTGATTGAAGAATTCTGTCAATGACACTATCATCCGGAAGATTAACTCCCAAATGAATCAAGTGATTGTTATACCCAGACATTTTGAGTATATGCTCACTGACAAAACTATTCTCCTCCATCTTGCAGCTGTAGAACTTATTGGAGACTTCATACCTCTCAATCCGGGCATTTGCTTGAAATATTAACTTCAACTCTTGGAACATCTCATATGATCCATGACGTTCAAAACATTGTTGAAGTCCCGGTTCTAAGCTGTAAAGCATGGCACACTGAACTATCGAGTAGTCATCAGCTTTGCTCTGCCAGACGTTCATAACATCTGGCGTTGCTCCTGCTGCGGCTTTGGCACCTAGCGGTGCTTCCAGGACGTAATTCTTCTATGCATCAATGAGGATAATCCTCAAGTACGGACCCAGTCAGTGTAGTTGCTACCATCATCTTTCAACTTAGCTTTCTCTAGGAACGCATTAAGATTCAATGGAACAACAGCACGGGCCATCTATCTACAACAACATAGACATGCAAAATACTATCAGGTACTAAGTTCATGATAAATTAAAGTTCAATTAATCAAATTACTGAAGAACTCCCACTTATATAGGCATCCCTCTAATCATCTAAGTGATCACGTGATCCATATCAACTAAACCATGTCCGATCATCACATGAGATGGAGTAGTTTTCAATGGTGAACATCACTATGTTGATCATATCTACTATATGATTCATGCTCGACCTTTCGGTCTCAGTGTTCCGAGGCCATATCTCCATATGCTAGGCTCGTCAAGTTTAACCCGAGTATTCTGCGTGTGCAAAACTGGCTTGCACCCGTTGTATGTGAACATAGAGCTTATCACACCCGATCATCACGTGGTATCTCGGCATGACAAACTTTCACAACGGTGCATACTCAGGGAGAACACTTATACCTTGAAATTTAGTGAGAGATCATCTTATAATGCTACCGCCGTACTAAGCAAAATAAGATGCATAAAATATAAACATCAGATGCGATCAATATAAGTGATATGATATGGCCATCATGATCTTGTGCCTTTGATCTCCATCTCCAAAGCACCGTCATGATCACCATCGTCACCGGCGCGACACCTTGATCTCCATCGTAGCATCGTTGTCGTCCGCCAACTATTGCTTCTAGGACTATCGCTACCGCTTAGTGATAAAGTAAAGCAATTACATGGCGATTGCATTTCATACAATAAAGCGACAACCATATGGTTCCCGCCAGTTGCTGATAACTCCGTTACAAAACATGATCATCTCATACAATAAAATTTAGCATCATGTCTTGACCATATCACATCACAGCATGCCCTGCAAAAACAAGTTAGACGTCCTCTACTTTGTTGTTGCAAGTTTTATGTGGCTGCTACGGGCTGGGCAAGAACCGTTCTTACCTACGCATCAAAACCACAACGATATTTCGTCAAGTATGTGTTGTTTTAACCTTCACAAGGACCGGGCGTAGCCACACTCGATTCAACTAAAGTTGGAGAAACTGACACCCGCCAGCCACCTGTGTGCGAAGCACGTCGGTAGAACCAGTCTCGCATAAGCATACGCGTAATGTCGGTCTGTGCCGCTTCATCCAACAATACCGCCAAATCAAAGTATGACATGCTGGTAAGTAGTATGACTAGTATCGCCCGCAACTCACTTGTGTTCTACTCGTGCATATAACATCTACGCATAAACCTGGCTCGGATGCCACTGTTGGGGAACGTAGTAATTTCAAAAAAATTCCTATGCACACGCAAGATCATGGTGATGCATAGCAACGAGAGGGGATAGTGTCGTCCACGTGCCCTCGTAGACCATAAGCGGAAGCGTTATGACAACGCGGTTGATGTAGTCGTACATCTTCATGATCGACCGAACCTAGTACCGAACATACGACACCTCCGCGATCTGCACACGTTCGGCTCGATGACGTCCCACGAACTCACGATCCAGTAGAGCTTCGAGGGAGAGCTTTGTCAGCATGAAGGCGTGATGATGGTGATGATGAAGCTACCGGTGTAGGGCTTCGCCTAAGCACTGCAACGATATGACCGAGGTGGAATATGGTGGAGGGGGGCACCGCACACGGCTTGGAACAATCAACTTGTGTGTCCTAGGGCCCCCCTGCCCCCGTATATAAAGGAGCAAGGGGGGAGGCTGGCCGGCCCTTGGTGCGCCCAAGGAGAGGAGGAATCCTCCTCCTAGTAGGAGTAGGATTCATCCTTTCCTAGTCCTACTAGGAAGGGGGAAGGGGGAAGGAAGGAGAGGGAGAGATGGAGGAAAGAGGGGGCGCCGCCTCCCCCTCCTTGTCCAATTTGGACTCCCAGGGGGGGCGGCCAGCCCTAGGCCCTCTCCTCTCTCTCCCACAAGGCCCATGTTGGCCCAATATATCCCCCGGGGGTTCCGATAACCCCCCGGATCTCCGATAAATATCCGGAGACCCCCGGAACTCATCCGGTGTCCGAATATAGTCGTCCAATATATCAATCTTTATGTCTCGACCATTTTGAGACTCCTCGTCATGTCTGTGATCACATCCGGGACTCCGAACTATCTTCGGTACATCAAAACACATAAACTCATAATACCGATCGTCACCGAACATTAAGCGTGCGGACCCTACGGGTTCGAGCACTATGTAGACATGACCGAGACTCATCTTAGGTCAATAACCAATAGCGGAACCTGGATGCTCATATTGGTTCCTACATATTTTACGAAGATCTTTATCGGTCAACCGCATAACAACATACGTTGTTCCCTTTGTCATCGGTATGTTACTTGCCCGAGATTCGATCGTCGGTATCTCAATACCTAGTTCAATCTTGTTACCGGCAAGTCTCTTTACTCGTTCCGTAATACATCATCCCGTAACTAACTCATTAGTTACATTGCTTGCAAGGCTTATAGTGATGTGCATTACCGAGAGGGCCCAGAGATACCTCTCCGACAATCGGAGTGACAAATCCTAATCTTGATCTATGCCAACTCAACAAGTACCATAGGAGTCACCTGTAGAGCACCTTTATAATCACCCAGTTACATTGTGACGTTTGGTAGCACACAAAGTGTTCCTCCGGTATTCGTGAGTTGCATAATCTCATAGTCATAGGAACATGTATAAGTCATGAAGAAAGCAATAGCAATATACTAAACGATCAAGTGCTAAGCTAACGGAATGGGTCAAGTCAATCACATCATTCTCTAATGATGTGATCCCGTTAATCAAATGACAACTCATGTCTATGGCTAGGAAACATAACCATCTTTGATTCAACGAGCTAGTCAAGTAGAGGCAAACTAGTGACACTCTGTTTGTCTATATATTCACACATGCATTAAGATTCCGGTTAATACAATTCTAGCATGAATAATAAACATTTATCATGATATAAGGAAATATAAATAACAACTTTATTATTGCCTCTAGGGCATATTTCCTTCAGTGTTGATGATGAACTCCTTGCTCTTGTGCTTCAAATGATAGTAACCCCAACACTCAACTCTCTCTCACAGATTTGGATATGGTGGAAAGATGATTTGAGTGGAAAGCAACTTGGGGAAGGATAGAGATCAAGATTCTTGTGGTTGGATTGGAATATCATGGTCTCAACACATGAGTAGGTGGTTCTCTCTCAGAAAATGAATGCTGGAAATGTAGGCACGTTCTGATAGCTCTCTCCCCAAATGGAGAATGGGTGGAGGGGTATATATAGCCTCCACACAAAATTTAACCACTACACACAATTTACCAAACTCGGTGGGGCCGAATAGTGAAACTCAGTCAGACCGATATGGTTCAAAATGTGAACGCTAGGCTTTTCGGTGGGACCGACAAGATCAACTCGGTGGGACCGATGTGCTAGGGTTAGGGCATAACTTGATCTCGGTAAGACCGATCACATGAACTCGGTGAGACCCATTTCAGTAATAGGCAAACAGAGAGTTGGTCAGGCAAACTCGGTGGGACCGAAACGTTACGAAAAGGAAACATAGAGTTTGCGTTGCGAACTTGGTGGGACCGATCGCTCATCTCGGTTGGACCGAAATGTTATGAAGGGAAACAAAGAGTTTGCAATCCCATCTCGGTGATACCGAGATCCCTATCGGTGAGACCGAACTGATTAGGGTTTCTGGCAGTGGCTATGTCAAGTGAACTCGATGGCGCCGGATAGATCAAATCGATGGGGCCGAGTTTGACTTTAGGTTTAGGACATATGTGGAAATGAGAAAGTGGTTGAGGGTTTTTGGAGCATATCACTAAGCATTTTGAGCAAGCAAGCCATTAAGCAACACCTCATCCCCTTTTAATAGTATTGGCTTTTCCTATGGACTCAATGTGATCTTGGATCACTAAAATGAAAGAGTCGAGTCTTGAGCTTTTGCCAATATGTGTCCTTAGCATTTTGAGGGGTCCATATCTCTAGTCCATGCCATGCCAATCATTGAATCAACCAAACAAGCAACCAAATAAGTAGCAAGAGATAGCAAAAAGAATCAAATCAAAGCACTCTCTCTCTCGAAGCCTATGATCTATACACTTTCTCCCCCTTTGGCAACAAGTTACCAAAAAGCTTGAAAATGCATAGTGCCATGAGGCTCTCTAAGCTTGATCTCCGGGAGCTTCGGAGTGTGAAGGTGGCGTGGAGAGGAGTCCTACAACAAATGCATCTGAAGAAGTTGTAGGTGCTGGTGGAGTTACAACCGGAGGGGTAACTGAGGCTGTGGCTGTAGGAGCTGAAGTTGTAGCCCTAGTGTCTGTCACTGGCACTGCTGCAGACCTCGGCCTCTTGGGCACCCGTTGATAAGCATCAGTGGTGGTCTTGTCATTCCTATCCTCAAGCTCTTCTTGGATCTTCTCCACAGAAGTCTGTATTTCTGTCACCTTGACATCTAGATCATGTATCTTTGTCTTGATGATCCTTTCAAGACTTTCTTGATTTTGAGTCAGGTTGGCCAAACCTTTCTCAATCCTCAAATTAGCCTGAATGAGATAGCCAAGTTGATCTTGTTTGGACTTGAGAAATACTTGAGATGCCTCTTCAGCACTTGGCATCTTTGCTGCCTTCTCTGCTTTTTCTTTTTCTCTCTTCTCCCGAGCCTCTACTGATGTAGGATGTGAAGCATTCATAACAACCGTGTTTTCCTCACGATCAGGCCTCAAGGGAAGGTGCTATTTGTCCAGAAGATACATGCCTTTGCCCATCTTGGAGTTGATGAGCATCTGAATGTGTGGAGCATACCCACATGATCTCTTCTGATCTGCTGCAGTTCTTTTGATTGTTTCAACTATCAAGCTCATCACCTTGAATTTCTGTGGCACATCAAACATTTGAAGCAAGTTGATGGAGTGGCCTCTGATCATCCTGTGATCTCCTGACTTGGGCAACAGGGTGTGCCTCAATATAGTGTTCATGGTGGCCAATCCAGACAACAGATAGTACACTGAGCCTAGCTTGTGTGTCTCCAAGGCCTTGTCAGGTATCTCCTTGTACATATTGGCCATGGAGTTGTGATCTTTCCTTGGCTTAGCATATTGGCCATGAGTTCGGCGGAAACCTAACCCTAAATTTTCAAATCAAATCTAATCTAAAGGAAGTTTTTGCTGGATAGAACAATCTCGTACGTGGAAAGATTCATGGCATTGACCTAAGTGCAGGAATCAGAGGCTAAGATTGCACATAGGGGTCGAGTTCATACCTTAACTCGGCGGTGAACTCGCTACGGCGACAACGGCGGCGAAGATTCCCGTTGACGGCGGCGGAGACCAGCGGCAGGAGGTCACTAGCGATGAGGAGACGATCCGGAGACCTCGAGTTAGCAGAGCAGGATATGCGCGGGCGAAGGGTTTCTGAGGAATTTCCAAAATTTGGCCCGTGGGTATATATATCCTAACCCTATTGGTGTGACCGAGTGGAACAACTCGGTGGTACCGAGATGCAGAATCGCAAGCGGTTGCTGCAACTCGGTGTGACCGAACTGTTCAAATCAGTTGTACCGAGATTGAAAACTAGATCAACTCAATGAACTCGGTATGACTGAAAGGAATGAATCGGTCAAACCGAAGTACACTAAGAGGTTTTGGAAGTTTAAGTCTATGACGAATCGGTGGCTCCGAGTGCTCCTCACCTAGAGGGTTCGAATCTGACTTGATCAAACTTTGTGATGTACCATGAATAGAGTTTGAGACGAGAAAATCATAGATTGCTAGAGGGAGTACTTAGGCATTCTTGTCCATCCATTTGGCAAAAGAAAAGACCAAACAATCAAAGCTACAAATGGATGTCCTCGAATGGGAAAAATATGCAATCAACATGCTCACACAATAAGAAGGCAAGTGAAATATGTGGAAAAGCATGCACAATCACTCTAGCATCTATCAAGCAATTGGCGATGACTAGGTCATCTATATATGAGTATATTGACTTAGGAGTCAAATGAGAATAGTTGATCATAGGTCATACTCATCGTTTAAGCACAAGTGGGGTTACCAATTTTACATAAAGAATTGTTGTGTTCACACCATTAGAGTTGCTTTAGCTCAATTCTTTAGAGAAAAGCTCCCCTAGATGTGATATCCCCCCTAAGAGGGATGACCTAACCTTGGGTTTTATCGATGATGACTTCATGTAGATGTTGAAGATGTGGATGCTCAATGTTGATGTAGATCATTTGGAGCAATCCATTGGAGTGAGTTGCACTTTCAATACCTACATGGGTTAGTCCCACAAGGAACAAACAAGGATATCCATAGACATAGACAAGATGATGTACATGAAAGCATTAGGTTACCTTGTCCCTTGACTTAGCAACAAGAGGGTTTGTGACTCCTTGAACTAGTGCAAGATGTGGAAGTTGTTTGCACTTGTCCTTGCCAAAGTAAATATGAGTGAAGTATGTTGGCAGAGTCTCCCTCAAGTACTCTCTAGTTCTTCTTCTTCTTCAGGATCCACATCATCTTGATGGGAATCCTTGGAGTTGTAGTCGTACTTGATGAAGTAGAACTTGATGTAGTCTTGGGAACCCACTTGACCAAGGCCTTTGGAGCTTCTTCAAATGCATCAATCTGCTCTTGAAGCTTGTCCTTGCCTTTTAGCTTGTGGTCTTGTGGTGGAAGATCATCTTGAGCTTGTGTCTCTTTGAAGGAAGTAGGATCATACTTCTCTTGTTGAGGAACAAACTTCGTCTTGGGGTATTGATCTTCTTCCCACTCAACTCCATTGGCACTGAACTTCCGTTCAAAACCAACACCTTGATTCTTCCGGTGCCTTCCTTGCTTGCGTACAATTTCCTCAAATTGCTTACTTCTGGCAAGGCTCTTGTAAACAACTTTCTCTATAATTCCCTTCAATAAGCTATTTTCTTGCTCAAGTGTAACTTGGTTAAGAGAATCATTAGTGGAATCAAGAGAACTACTAGAAGCAACAACCTTGGATTTAGCATGATTATTGTTTCTACTAGAAGAAGAATCTTTCTTACTCTTGTTGCTAGATTTTACTTGTGGCATGTAAGTAGACAAGAGTAAACGCTTGGCAATGTAAGAAGAACTTTTCTTACGAAGATCATCATTGATTGCTTTTAAGAACCCATGCTCTTGCTCAAGGTTGAGGTTTTCAAAGCGTAGCTTCCCATGAGTCTTTAAAAGCTCTCGATGATCTTCTAAGGTAGTTTCATGAGCTGACTTAAGAGTGTTTAGTTTTTTGCTCAATCTCCTTCTTATCATCTTCATTTGTTTTATATTGATTAGCATGATTAATAGCAACTTCATCATAGTTTTCATCACTAGAGTTGTCAACAAGTAAATCATCATCAGCTAGCAAATCATCTTCATCACTATTGAAATCAACATACTCGGGGTGTGATACCTTTGGGCCTTTAGCCATGAAGCATCTTCCAATTCCTTCATTTGGTGAGTCAAATATGTCATAGGAGTTGGTTGACACAAGTGCTAGACCGGCAACACCTTCATCTTGAGTATATTCAGAGTCGGAGTGATAACTTCTCTCGGAGTGGTGGCCGGTGTCGGAACCGGATACCCATCCACCAACATGAGCTTGATGTCTTCGTTTTGTATAGCTCCTTGATGACTTGTCCTTCCTTTCCGAATCCTTGCTTCTGCGAGAGGTTCTTCGTTCATAACGATCATCTCTACTCCTTCTCTCTCTTGGAGGTGATTCTTCTCTTCTGCTTCTCCTTTTAGGTGATTCTTCTCTTCTTTTGTAGGGAGCCGTACACTCATTGGAGTAGTGTCTGGGTCTTCCACAATTGTAGAAATTACGCTCACGACTAGAAGATCTTTTGTCATTGTAGGACCTCGACTTGGAACTTCTTTCTTTGCTTCTACTCTTGTAGAACTTGTTGAAGTTCTTCACCATTAAGCTCAATTCCTCATTGAAGGCTTGTTTCTCACTTGATGATGTACGAGTATTACATGAGCCTTTGTAATCACCACTAGACTTGTTGTGAAGCTCTTCTTTATCCTTGAGTGACATCTCATGAGCAACAATTCTTCCAATGACTTCCGTTGGCTTGAGTTCTTTGTAGTTGGGCATCATTTGGATCAATGTGCACACGGTATCATATTTTCCATCCAAGGCTCTTAGGATCTCCTTGATGATGAATCTATCGGTCATCTCTTCACTTCCTAAGCCGGCAATCTCATTTGTGATGAGAGCAAGCCTAGAGTACATTTCAGCGACACCTTCACCATCCTTCATTTTGAACTTGTCAAGTTGACTTTGAAGCAAATCCAACTTGGATTCCTTGACGGAGTCGGTACCTTCG
Source organism: Aegilops tauschii subsp. strangulata (assembly GCF_002575655.3). NCBI lineage: Eukaryota > Viridiplantae > Streptophyta > Magnoliopsida > Poales > Poaceae > Aegilops > Aegilops tauschii. Next base: position 435,614,731 of record NC_053038.3, read on the forward strand.
TGCATATCAATCAAAGTATCCCAAATTTCCTTTGCATTCTCAAGACGGCTGATTTTGTTGAATTCTTCGGGGCACAATCCGTTGAAGAGGATATCGCAGGCTTGAGCATTATATTGCAACATATTCAGTTCTTCTGCGGCAGCTTCACGATTTGGTTCTCTCCCATCAAATAATCCATCTTGCAAGACAATACACACAATAGCCCAAATAGCGGAGTTATGTCCAAGAATATGCATTTTCATCTTATGCTTCCAACTAGCAAAATTAGTACCATCAAAGTAAGGACCTCTACGGTGGTAATTTCCCTCTCTTGACGCCATAATCTCCTAGGTTGTGAAACCAAGGCTATGATCACCAACGCTATGGACATCAAGGCAAATGGAGACCACAGTTCTGATACCACTTGTAGGATCGAAAGTATGTCTAGAGGGGCGGTGGTGATTAGACTACTTGACCAAATAAAAATCTAGCCTTTTCCCAATTTAAGTCTTGGCAGATTTTAGCAACTTAGCACAAGTCAAGAAATCAACCAACACATGCAATTCTAAGAGTATAGCAGCGGAATGTAAATCATTGCATATGAAGATAAAGGGGAGGAGTTTGGAGGGAGCAAACACAATATAGACACAAAGATTTTTGGCGTGGTTTCAATAGGTGGTGCTATCGTACATCAACGCTGATGGAGACTTCAACCCACGGAGGGTAACGGTTGCGCGAGTCCACGGAGGGCTCCACCCATGAAGGTTCCATGAAGAAGCAACCTTGTCTATCCCACCACGGACATCGCCCACGAAGGACTTGCCTCACTAGGGTAGATCTTCATGAAGTAGGCGATCTCCTTGCCCGTACAAACTCCTTGGTTCAACTCCACAATCTTGACGAAGGCTCCCAAGTGACACCTAACCAATCTAGGAGACACCACTCTCCAAAAGGTAATAGATGGTGTGTTGATGATGAACTCCTTGCTCTTGTGCTTCAAATCATAGTCTCCCCAACACTCAACTCTCTCTCTCAGATTTGGATATGGTGGAAAGATGATTTGAGTGGAAAGCAACTTGGGCAAGGCTAGAGATCAAGATTCTTGTGGTTTGATTGGAATATATTGGTCTCAACACATGAGTAGGTGGTTCTCTCTCAGAAAATGAATGCTGGAAGTGTAAGCACGTTCTGATAGCTCTCTCCCCTAATGGAGAATGGGTGGAGGGGTATATATAGCCTCCACACAAAATCTAACCATTACACACAATTTACCAAATTTGGTGCGACCAAATAGTGAAACTCGGTCAGACTGATATGGTTCAAAATGTGAACATTAGGCTTTTCAGTGGGACCGACAAGATCAACTCGGTGGGACCGATGTGCTAGGGTTAGGGCATAACTTGATCTCGGTAAGACCGATCACATGAACTCGGTGAGACCGATTTCAGTAATAGGCAAACAGAGAGTTGGTCAGGTAAACTCGGTGGGACCGATCGGTCATTTCGGTGAGACCAAAACGTTACGAAAAGGAAACAGAAAGTTTGCATTGCGAACTCGGTGGGACCGATCTCTCATCTCGGTTGGACCAAAACGTTACGAAGGGAAACAGAGAGTTTGCAATCCCATCCCGGTGAGACCGAGATCTCTATCGGTGAGACCGAACTGATTAGGGTTTCTAGCAATGGCTATGTCAAGTGAACTCGGTGGCGCCAGATAGATCAAATCGGTGGGGCCGAGTTTGACTTTAGGTTTAGGACATATGTGGAAATGAGAAAGTGGTTGAGGGTTTTTGGAGCATATCACTAAGCATTTTGAGCAAGCAAGCCATTAAGCAACACCTCATCCCCTTTTAATAGTATTGGCTTTTCCTATGGACTCAATGTGATCTTGGATCACTAAAATAAAAGAGTAGAGTCTTGAGCTTTTGCCAATATGTGTCCTTAGCATTTTGAGGGGTCCATATCTCTAGTCCATGCCATGCCAATCATTGAACTTTCTGAAATGATTACCTTGAAATAATATTAGTTCAATGAGCTATATGTTGTTAAGAATTACCAAAACCACCCAGGGATTAGTTGCACTTTCATATACAAACGGTTTTTAACCCCTTTCCGCAATGACATTTGGAACCGTCGCCAAGTGAGTGTGGGAGATAGGGGGTCCTTCCCACACGACCCAGAAACCGTCGGGGATATGCCCTCCTGGCACACACGCTCAGCAAAATGAGGTCATGTGCGACCAGCGGGCGATCAAATACGGTTATACGTACAGTACTGCTAAAAATACAATTATACAGGTGAAATCATTTTTGATTGTAAGTACATCCCACACAGTTAGTCCCCGCTAAACGTTCCCGTTCGTATATGCATCCCACACAGTCGCTCCAAGGAAAACGTTTCTGTTCGCAGGTACATCACACACAATTTTCCCCGTTAAATCGTTTGTGATAGCGTTTCCATTGCACACGATGTTAATAATTTTATCGTTTGCGTTATTGAATGCATCACACACGGTTTGTAGAAGAAATAGTGTGGCAAAGGTTGTCCATCACACATAGTTTTTATGTGGTAAACGTTTGCGCCAGGTAACACAAACAGTTTTCAAGAGGATGTCGTGTGTGATTGTTCATTAATCCAACATGGTTTATTCCTAGAAACTGTGTGCGTTGCCTCGGTCATCACTCATGGTGTTTTCTCTATAATCGTTTGCAATAGAAAAACCCAATTAGCAGGCTAATTATCCTATTATTAATAATCCATTTATTAATCTAATTGACACTTCATATTAAGCACACAATAGATTTCATTTTCATAATTGAAATACATCAGAGTACAACATCATATAGCTTTAGCACTCAGCTACCCCATTACACAACTGCACCAGCACCAAGTTTCATATGCAACATCTAGAACCTTTCGAAAGTAGCATCATAGACGGTACATAGACAAATGTATCTCATCTGGAAAACTACTGAGGCAGAAGGCGAATATTGAGCCTTCATTGATGTTGAAGGTCTTTGCAACTTTAGGCTAGTACCTGTGGATGATTGACCGTCCATCCTTCATCCTCTTCAGGAACACTTGAATATTGAACCGTGGGTGTTGTATGAATACCTTCCTCGCCTCCTGACCATACAGGTGGTTTGAGAGGTAATCATCAGTGAACTGCTTTGGAAAGGTCTGAAAACAAGGATGTGCATAAATATCTTCTCTATATTGGAAATGAGGCAAAGGAATAAAAAAGGCAAGGTATAATAGTTAGTACCATCCTGTAGTGAACTGATGTCTTCTTCATTGTGCAGACAAAGATCTTGTTGTATTTTGTACCTAATTTCTTTATCCTAACAATCTTTCTGAGTTTCTTCACTTGATTGATATTCATGGACAACTCATTTCCCCATATGCAAAAAGGGTCGAACAGTGGGTCAAAACCTCTGACAGCAGGACCTGCATGTGCAAGACCAAATTGTTAAAAACCTAAATATTAGAATGGTTCCTGCAATTTCACAATAATGTGCTATTAGACAAAGGACCATGCATGTGCAAACCTCGATTGTAAACCTCAATGCTTCCCATTGTTTCCCTGCAACACATATAAGGTAGTTAGTCATCAGGTTAAGTAAGGGTTCACATGCTATCAGTAAAATATGTTGATGAAAAATAAGCACATTGCAGATTCATCAGATTAATTCAAGCCACATGGAAAACCCATTTATCCAAACCGAGCATGATTAAGAACTAGGAAATATAGCACTTGTATATGTTTCTCATGTATTAATTGCAGCCAAATTCGATTTATTCCTCACATGCACAACAATACAAAATTCTACCCACGACAATTGGACATCGCATTGCATTGAACCAAGCAGTTAACTAAACACCACAACAAATGAACCAAACATTAACTGAGCACCACATTGCACAATATAACATACTCCTAATAGAAGATCAGACAGTTAACCAAACCAAGCATGCTTAACAACTTGGAAATATATCAATTGTATTTGTTTCACATGTATTTAGTACAACCAAATTCAATTTATTCCTCACATGGTAAATAGTTAACTAAACACCACAACAAATGAACCAAACGTTAACTGAGCACCGCATTGCACAATGTATAACATACTAGAAGATCAGACAGTTAACCAAACCAAGCATGCTTGACAACTTGGAAATATAGCAATTGTTTTGTTTCTCATGTATTTTGTAAAGAAAAATTCAATTTATTTCTCACATGGAAGACAATACAAAATTGCACCCTGAAGAATTGAACATCACATTTGCAGAATTGAACCAAACAGTTAACTGAACATGACAACCAATTAACCAAACAGTTAATAAGTGAGCACCACATTGCACGACATATAGAACATATACACTATAGCAACAGATTGCATGGTAAAAGTAGATAGAACAATTCACTAGAATTTGTTAAGGAAAGGCAGTAGCAAGCAAACTGAACATGGATCCTTATAGTGAGCTAATAAGACAAGCTACTCCTCATTGTCGGAGATATCGATGACGATTGGCTCCTTGGACTTGGAAGAGGGCGAGGCCTCCGCATCATGGGTGCCCTCGTCGTAGTGGTGAGTTGCCTGAGCCGCTCCGGGCACCAACCTACTGGCTCTCGAGTTGAGGTAAGCACGTGCACGCTGAGAAAACACCTCGTAGTCTTTGTTGAAGGCACCGAGGGTGGCCTCGAGAAAACACCACGAACTATCGTTTAAAGCAGCCAACCACGTCGCGGCGTCGGCGCGCTAGGTGTCGACGGGGGCCTCGACGGCGAGGTGCTCCTCCAAGATCTGGGGGTCGGCACAAATGGCAGCTAATCGCGACCTCATCCGCACGTGCGGCTGCGATTTGCTTCTCCGCTGCCAAATGCTCCTTGAGCTCCTGGCTCTACTGCGTGCACCATGGCTTAGGGCGGCGCTTATTTGGTGGAGGGTCGGTGATTTGGGTGGAAGGTGCCGCACCGGCGGTCGGGGCATGTGGGATGTGGAAGGAGGAGGAGGATGGGGGTCGGGTGTGGATTACCTGCCTGGATAGACGAGGCCGAGCAGCGTGAAGGAGGGTCGCCAGTGAGGAGGCGGTGCTGCAAGCAAGGAGTGAAGGTTTTAACTTGGAAAGGAAGGCGGAAACAGGGGAAATGTGGCTTTTGGTAAGGGGGAGGGGGCGGGGAGGTAGATATTTCCGCGAAAGCCGAAAATTTGGAACCGGTTCAGTGAAAAAACAGGCACGCAAAGTGTCATCAGACACGGTCCCTTATTCAGAACTGTGTACGATATGTGAACATCACAAACGATTCAGATAGCTTAACCCGTGTGTGATGAGTTTGAACGTCAAAAATTTTGGTTCGAATTTCCCTGGTTACAGTGGTCATCCAAAACTCGTCTGAAATTCATGAAACTTGGCATGCTATCATGGAGCGGCATCAACATGCCATGGTAAATTTTTTGTCCCATTTGGGGCAGGTTTGGGTATAAGCTTCTCACAAACCAGAGCTTCTCACAACAAGCCTGATGGTTTCTGTAGGGAACATGCCACCTTTGGGGACGAAACAATATCTGTTGCCTCTTATTGCTTAAATTTTTTTCTAGTGTCAACATAGAATAACATGAGTGTTGTGTTAAATTTTGGAATTTTTCGGGGTTCGTTTGGACATTTTTATACATTAATTGAGTTTTCTAGGCATTTTATGTGCATAATTCAAATTTGAACTACATGCACATGCTCCAGTGCATACAAATTGGTTGAAAAATCAAATCAGTGTCCTTGGTTGCATTCTTAGGTCCCATGCAAGAAATGGGAATGAATGTCAAACACCCTGCCACCGTCACTCGGCCGCAAACATTGAGATACCTAGTTTTTAAATTCTAGAAAATCGAAAACTCATCTGAAATTCATGAAACTTGGCATGCTATCATGGAGCGGCATCAACATGCCGTGGTAAATTTTTTGTCCCATTTGGGGCAGGTTTAGGTATAAGCTTCTCACAAACCAGAGCTTCTCACAACAAGCCTGATGGTTTCGGTAGGGAACGTGCCACCTTTGGGGACGAAACGATATCCGTTGCCTCTTATTGCTTTCAAATTTTTCTAGTGTCAACATAGAACAATAGGAGTGTTGTGTTAAATTTTGGAATTTTTTGGGGTTCGTTTGGACATTTTTATACATTAACTGGGTTTTCTAGGCATTTTATGTGCATAATTCAAATTTGAACTACATGCACATGCTCCAACGCATACAAATTGGTTGAAAAATCAAATATGTGTCCTTGGTTGCATGCTTAGGTCCCATGCAAGAAATGGGAATGAATGTCAAACACCCTGCCACCGTCACTCGGCCGCAAACATTGAGATACCTCGTTTTAAAATTCTAGTAAATCCAAAACTCGTCTTGAATTCATGAAACTTGGCATGCTATCATGGAGCGGCATCAACATGCCGTGGTAAATTTTTTGTCCCATTTGGGGCAGGTTTAGGTATAAGCTTCTCACAAACCAGAGGTTCTCACAACAAGCCTGATGGTTTCGGTAGGGAACATGCCACCTTTGGGGACGAAACTATATCTGCTACCTCTTATTGCTTTCAAAAATTTTCTAGTGTCAACATAGAACAACAGGAGTGTTGTGTTAAATTTTGGAATTTTTCTTGGTTTGTTTGGACATTTTTATACATTAACTGGGTTTTCTAGGCATTTTATGTGCATAATTCAAATTTGAACTACATGCACATGCTCCAGTGCATATTAATTGGTTGAAAAATAAAATCTGTGTCCTTTGTTGCATGCTTAGGTCCCATGCAAGAAATGGAAATGAATGTCAAACACCCTGCCACCGTCACTCGGCCGCAAACATTGAGATACCTGGTTTTTAAACTCTAGTAAATCCAAAACTCGTCTGAAATTCATGAAACTTGGCATGCTATCATGGAGCGGTATCAACATGCCGTGGTAAATTTTTTGTCCCATTTGGGGTCAGGTTTGGGTATAAGCTTCTCACAAACCAGAGCTTCTCATAACAAGCCTGATGGTTTCGGTAGGGTCGTGCCACCTTTGGGGACGAAACGATATTCGTTGGCTCTTATTGCTTTCAAAAAAATTCTAGTGTCAACATAGAACAACAGGAGTGTTGTGTTAAATTTTGGAATTTTTCGGGGTTCGTTTGGACATTTTATACATTAACTGGGTTTTCTAGGCATTTTATGTGCATAATTCAAATTTGAACTACATGCACATGCTCCAGTGCATATAAATTGGTTGAAAAATCAAATATGTGTCCTTGGTTTCATGCTTAGGTCCCATGCAAGAAATGGGAATGAATGTTAAACACCCTGCCACCGTCACTTGGCCGCAAACATTGAGATACCTAGTTTTTAAATTCTAGTAAATCCAAAACTCGTCTGAAATTCATGAAACTTGGCATGCCATCATGGAGTGGCATCAACATGTCTTGGTAAATTTTTTGTCCCATTTGGGGCAGGTTTGGGTATAAGCTTCTCACAAACCAGAGCTTCTCACAAACCAGAGCTTCTCACAACAAGCCTGATGGTTTTGGTAGGGAACGTGCCACCTTTGGGGACGAAACGATATCCATTGCCTCTTATTGCTTTCAAAAATTTCTAGTGTCAACATAGAACAACGAGAGTGTTGTGTTAAATTTTGGAATTTTTCGGGGTTTGTTTGGACATTTTTATACATTAACTAGGTTTTCAAGGCATTTTATGTGCATAATTCAAATTTGAACTACATGCACATGATCCAGTGCATATAAATTGGTTGGAAAATCAAATCTGTGTCCTCTGGTGCATGCTTAGGCCCCATGTAAGAAATGGGAATGAATTTCAAACACCAGGGCACTATTGATTGCCGGTAAAACATTGAGATACTTCATTTTTAAATTCTAATAAATCCAAAACTCGTCTGAAATTCATGAAACTTGGCATGCTATAATGGAATGGCACCCGACATGCTGTGGTATTTTTCATGTCCATTTTGAGAGAAGGCGCATCCGAATAACAGCCAACAAAGGCATTTTGAGACAAATAGCTGCCACTGTAACATCTCAAAACATTTTGTATAATTTAAATCGTGTGCGTTCTGTTAACCATTCACGTGATGCCACGCCTCACTCTTTTAATGGCTAGGAGGGGCCGTGTGGACAGGTGCTTGACTAAACGCGAGGTGTGCGAGTTGTACTCCAATGCGCAGGCTCACCGGGAAGCGTGTGAGCTGTACGCCGCGCAGGCTCACCGGGAAGTGAGCCCTCTGACTTCCATGCCCACCCGCCTTGCTCGCATCCTCTCCATTAATGGCGCCCAAGCCGCAGTTTAATACGGTTTTTAAATATAAAACGCTCATGGCAAATGTTTTAGTTAGAACACCCATATGCAAACCGACAGCTTCCCTAGGAAGCCAAGGAAAAATGTGCCGAGCAGGATTTGTGCAGCTATTGATCGCAAACATTTTAGGTAGAACACCCGTATGCGAATCGACAGCTTCCCCAGGAAGCCACGAGAAAATGTGCCGTGCAGGATTTGTAATCCCTTCAATGCAAACGGTTGTTTTGGATGACCCGTGTGCAACCACGTACAGACAATTTGGTAAGATTTGCATCTGTCATATTGGGTATGTTGCCATTTGTCAAACTGGAAAGATTGACATTTGTTGATCCAGTAATAGTGCCATTTGTCAATCCTTGTAACACCGCGATTTTTCAAAATATGCAGCTAAAAATCACTAGCACTATCTAATTTTTGCAACTAAAATTTAGTAATTAAGCATAGATTTCATTCATAGATTAAGCAGTCGTTCTTAGTAATTTATACAAACAGTTCAACTCGATAGCTCAACCGACCAAATTTTCCCCAATTGTCGCCAACCACGTACTGAAATAGCTAGTTCAACTATATATACTAGCTAATTTTAAGTACATTGTACAGTTCCACCACATCTATAGTCAGATGAACTGAGCAAAATAGCCCCTAAATATTACTACTACTACGGAGGGGCTTTGTACTACTTCCGGCAGCCTCTCCACTGCTGAGCGCGCTTAGTAAGAGCAAGAGGAGGAGGAGCCTACCGATGAGCTGGACAACTACAATACGGTGCCTGCCACTGCTGCATGTTCAGCGACGCTCAGCAGCTCGAACGCCCTCTGCCGCTCCAGACGACCCCTCCCGAAGCGGCCGGACTGCTCGTAGATCTCCTGATTCCTCACCTCTGCGTCGACGTGTGCTGCGGCCACGGCTGCGGTAAGGCTCTTTGCGTGCTCGACGAGGCGCTCCTCCTCCTCTCATAGGAACTCGATGTAGTGCACAAGGTCACTGACGCACATGCGGGCCTCCACCTCTGCCTCCTTCCTTCGGGCGGCGGTGGCGGAGCGGGTGATGATCCCGGCGGTCGACGGTGGGCTGGCGGCCACGGCGGCCGACGATGGGGTGGCGACCACGACCACCACCTCCCGCCTTCGGGCCGCGGTGGTGGAGCGGGTGATGGCCAGTAGTGGGGTGGCAGCCACGACGACCACCTCCTGCCTTCGGGATGCGGCGGCGGAGCGGGTGATGGCCCTGGCTTTCAACAGTGGTGTGGCGGCAACGGCGGCCGGCAACAGCTGCCGAAGGGCAGCGACTGTGGAGCGTGCGGTGGGTGTTCCACGCACACCCTACAGGGACGCCACGCGCACTACACTACGTCGGGGACTGCGCCGCCGCCGCGGTGTAGCCTCCCAGCTGGAGCCATCCTTTGATGACGGCGGAGTGGCTGAGCGACGACGAAGGACCGGTGCCATTGGCGATTGTGGGAGAAGCAGATGAGGTAAGCTACAGGGAGGGAGGGGAAAATGCGACGTAGGACTTGCCGGCCGTGAGGGTTTATATTGCAGGTCGGTAAGCATTGGGATTTTAGGGGATTTCACCGTGTCGGGCGGGAAGCTTGCGTAGGAACCTGCGAGGTTGCGCGGGAACAAGCTCACCGATGATTCATTGCTGCCACTACGAGCCACCGTTTGGCCAAAAGAACGCCCCCACGCGCTGCGCAAGCTTGCGCTGTAAGCCGTCTGCGGCAGCAGGGTGACAAACCGTGCGAGAGGATGGCGAAACGACACGTACACATACAGTTAATAAAAAAATGTTTGCGATTTAATTACCTACTATACCCCCATCCTGGTTTATAAGTAGGATTTAACTAATAAAATACGAATGCATGTCGCCAAAGATTATATCGTTGGATTCGTATTTGAACATAGTTTCCAGTTATATAATTTTTGTAACATGCATTGACACTTTGTTGGTTAAATTTAAGGTTATATACCAGCAAGCGTTTGCCCGCAACACACACGGCTTATTCCATCACAAACAGCTCAGATGGATCAACTGTATGCCACGTATCGCACACACAACTCTAATCTGATTCGTGCTTGATGTCTCCGACATCGCTCGCATAGTTCGTCTTATTTGCCACGTATCACTGTGCCGGCCTCTGCTAGCGTCCCTCGGCAAGCTCTGCTCGCCGTTAGGCACCGCGGCACGCTCTGCTCGCATCCGTCGGCGCGCTCGGCTTGTGCACATCTTTTCCTTGCGTGTTTAACTGCTATATGCATATATATGGTTGCTCGCCATTGAGGCGACCGCGGAGTGCTCTGCTCGCATCCCTCCGCACGCGCTCTGCTAGTAGTTGGGCGTGTGCACGATCACGTCGGGGGCCGCATATGCATGCGGTTGCACCGCGCGCGTTGCCACCCGATGCAGTTACATGCGGCACGATGGAGTTACGCGCTGCAAATTAGAACTGCCATCAGGGCGTGCCGATATTCCAGGTCATCCGGCTTCCCCTTTAATTCCCGCGGCCATTATAACCTTAGTATCTTCAACCTTTCGACCACGCCCCACAACACAACAAGCACACCTGCGACGACACATAGAGAGGGGATGTCTACCGGCGCTCCAATGGAGTTTGGCGAGCATAAATTGGAGACCCACGCGAGGGAGACGGATCTCTCGGTGGTGTACACCATCGACCTGGCTGTGGTGGACGATTACATCAACACCGTTGAGCAGTTGCTTGCTCGAGACAAGTACAAGGTGGTCGGCATCGACCACCAGTACACCGCCGGTCGTCCGAACATAGATTAGAAGGTTGCCGCCGCCCAGTTGTGCGTGCGCCATCATGTCCTCATCTACCACTACTGCATGGCCACAGAGCCTTGCGACTGTTTCACCAGGTTTGTCAACAGCACCGACTACAAGTTCGCCACGATGGAAACCACCGACGATGTAAAAGCGCTCAGGGTTACGGGCTTGGCCTGCCAGAACCTTGTCGAAATTCGTGAGCACTACAGGGTCTGGGGCAGCACGAAGAAGGACTCCCTGGTTGAACTCAGCTCGGCCATCATCGACCCATACTATGAAAAGATGAAGCACGATGCCAATAGAACACGTCCCGTATCCTGGCACGGGGCCTGGATGCGGCAACTGGATGAACCTCACCTCAGGTTCGCGGCCAAGAGCGTGTACACATGCTACAAGATGCACAGGCGGATCGTTGACATGAGGAAGTGCCTTGTTACGGAGATCGACGAGGCCGGATCGAGCCACAGCCAGAGAAAGCGTCACAAGAAGGAGATGCTGATCAGATGATCGTTTATCCTAGTTAATCATGCATGTAATATATAGTTTACTTTGGTGTCCACCTATGTAATTATGCATGTAATAGTTTACTTTGGTGTCTACAAATGCCATGGTTGTAGTAGCCACCTATGTAAGTGGATGTTTAATTTGGTTATGCAACCATGTCCTTATAAGTGTGTGTGTGTGTGTGTATATATATATATATGTTGTTGTTCTGTATGCAATCCCATCGCACAACACACACGTCTTATTAGCAGCAACCGTCTGTGTTATTATCGGTCTTCGCACACATTTCTGATTACGGACCTGTTTGCCGCGTATCACACACATCTTGTTATATTGAACCGTTTCTGTTCTCTTGTCTCAACGCAAACAGTTCATTCGAGTGAACCGCATGCCATATATCGCACACACCTTGATCTGGCTGACCGTTTGTTTTGTGTTGCCTAATCACAAACAGTTCATCAAGTGAACTGTGTGCTGTATATCGCACACACCTTCATCTCGCTGCCCGTTTCTTTTGTTCCTTCTCATCGCAAATAGTTAATTGAACTAAACCATATGCCCTGCATTGCACACGCAACTAAAATCTGAACCGTGTTTGATGCATCCGTCATCGCAAATGTTTTGCACCTTTTTGACGGCTTTTTACACCACCTTTTGCGATTATTGCATCACACACAGTTTCATCAAAGGGTATCTGATCGTAGTGTCGCGTTAGCAGCATCCTGCAGTAGTGATAGTTCATACGGTGTCGTCTCAACGGATTTAGACAGTGCCCTATTTAACATGAATGCGGCTGTCTCTAATGCATAACCCCAAAATGATAAAGGCAAATCGGTAAGAGACATCATAGAATGCACCATATCTAATAAAGTACGGCTATGATGTTCAGACACACCATTATGCTATGGTGTTCTGGTGGCGTGAGTTGTGACACAATTCCACATTGTTTTAAATGAAGGCTAAAGTCGTAACTCAACTATTCACCTCCACGATCAGATCATAGAAACTTTATTTTCTTGTTACGATGATTCTCCACGTCACTCTGAAATTCTTTAAACTTTTCAAATGTTTCACACTTGTGTTTCATCAAGTAGATATATCCATACCTACTAAAATCATCTGTGAAGGTTAGAAAACAACGATACCCGCCGCGTAGCTCAACACTCATCGGACCGCATACATCGGTATGTAATATTTCCAATAAGTCATTAGCTCGCTCCATTGTTCCGGAGAACGGAGTTTTAGTCATCTTACCCATGAGGCATGGTTCGCAAGTATCAAGTGATTCCAAAAGTCCATCGACATGGAGTTTCTTCATGCGCTTTACACCAATATGACCTAAACAGCAGTGCCACTAGTATGTTGCACTATCATTATCAATTTTGCATCTTTTGACATCAATATTATGAATATGTGTATAACTACGACCGAGATTCAACAAGAATAGACCATTCACTAAGGGTGCATGATCATAAAATATGTTACTCATATAATAGAACAACCATTATTCTCTAACTTAAACGAATAACCATCTCGCAATAAACAAGATCCAGATATAAGGTTCTTGCTCAACGCTGGCACCAAATAACAATTATTGAGGTCTAAAACTAATCTCGAAGGTAGATGTAGAGGTAGCGTGCCGACGGCGATCACATCAACCTTGGAACCATTCCTGACGCGCATCGTCACCTCGTCCTTAGCCAATCTTCATTTATTCCGTAGCTCCTGTTTCGAGTTACAAATATGAGCAACCGAACCAGTATCAAATACCCAGGCGCTACTATGAGCATTAGTAAGGAACACATCAACAACATGTATATCAAATATACCTCTGTTCACTTTGCCATCCTTCTTATCTGCCAAGTAGTTGGGGCAGTTCCGCTTAGAGTGACCATTTCCTTTGTAGCAGAAGCACTCAGTTTCAGGCTTGGGTCCAGCTTTGGGCTTCTTCACGGGAGCGGCAACTTGCTTGCCATTCTTCTTGAAGTTCCCTTTCTCTCCCTTGCCCTTTTTCTTAAAACCGGTGGTCTTGTTAACCATCAACACTTGATGCTCTTTCTTGATTTCTACCTCAGCGGCCTTAAGCATCGCGAAGAGCTCGGGAATTGTTTTCTCCATCCCTTGCATATTATAGTTCATCACAAAGCCTTTGTAGCTTGGTGGCAGTGACTGAAGAACTCTATCAATAACACTCTAAATGGAAGATGAATACCCAGCTGAGTCAAGTGGTTGTGGTACCCAGACATTCTGAGTATGTGTTCACTGCAGAACTATTCTCCTCCATCTTACAGCTAAAGAACTTGTTGGAGACTCCATATCTCTCAACCCGGTCATTTGCTTGAAATATTAACTACAGCTCTTGGAACATCTCATATGCTCCATGGCGCAAAACGCTTTTGAAGTCCCGGTTCCAAGCCGTAAAGCATGGCACAGTGAACTAATGAGTAGTCCTCAGATCGAGCCTGCTAGACGTTCACAACGTCTACATCAGCTCCTGCAGCAGGTCTACTACCTAGCGATGCATCAAGGACATAACTCTTCTGTGCAGCAATGAGGATAATCCTCAAGTTATGGACCCAGTTCGTGTAGTTGCTACCATCATCTTTCAACTTAGCTTTCTCTAGGAAAGCATTAAAATTCAAGGGAACGGTAGCACGGGCCATTGATCTACAACATAGATTTGCAAAAACTATTAAGACTAAGTTCATGATAAATTTTAGTTCAAATAATCAAACTTCTAATGAACTCCCACTTAAATCAAAATCCCTCAAGTTGTCTAAGTGATACATGATCCAAATCAACTAACCCATGCCTGATCATCACGTGAGATGGGGTAGTCTTCAATGGTGAACTTCTCCATGTTGATCATATGTACTATATGACTCACGTTCGAACTTTCGGTCTCCTGTGTTCCGAGACCATGTCTGTACATGCTAGGCTCGTCAAGTTCAACCCAAGTATTTTGCATGTGCAAAACTAGTTTACACCCATTGTATGTGAACGTAGAGTCTATCACACCCGACCATCACGAGGTGCTTCGAAACGACGAACTTTAGCAAAGGTGCATACACGGGGAGAACACTTTTATCTTGAAATTAAGTGAAGGGATCATATTATAATGCTACTGTCGTTCTAAGCAAAATAATATGCATAAAGGATAAACATCACTTGCAATCAAAATATATGACATGATATGGCCATCATCATCTTGTGCTTTTGATCTCCATCTCCAAAGCAATGACATGATCTCCATCGTCACTGGCGTGACACCTTGATCTCCATCATTGTGTCAGGTCGTCTCGCCAATTATTGCTTCTACAACTATTGCTAACGCATAGCAATAAACTAAAGCAATTACATGCCGCTTAGTGATTGACACGCAGGTCATACAATGATTAAAGACAACCCTGAGGGTCCTGCTGGTTGTCGTACTCATCGACATGCAAGTCGTGAACTTATTACAAAACATGATTATCTCGTACATCAACATATATCATATCACGTCTTGACCATATCACATCACAACATACCCTGCAAAAACAAGTTATACGTCCTCTACTTTGTTGTTGCAAGTTTTACAGGGCTGCTTGATGACCCACAAGTATAGGGGATAAATCGTAGTCCTTTCGATAAGTAAGAGTGTCGAACCCAACGAGGAGCAGAAGGAAATGACAAGCGGTTTTCAGCAAGGTAATGCCTGCAAGCACTGAAATTGTAAGTAACGAGTAGTTTGATAGCAAGGTGATTTGTAACGAGCAAGTAATGGTAACGGTAACAAAAGTGCAGCAAGGTAGCCCAATCCTTTTGAGGCAAAGGACAGGTCAAAACGGTCTCTTATGATAAGCAAATCGTTCTTGAGGGTACACGGGAATCTCATCTAGTCACTTTCATCATGTTGGTTTGATTTGTGTTCACTACTTTGATAATTTGATATGTGGGTGGACCGGTGCTTAGGTGTTGTTATTACTTGAACAAACCTCTTACTTATGATTAACCCCCTCGCAAGCATCCGCAACTACTAGAAAAGTATTAAGAATAAATCTAACCATAGCATTAAACTTTTGGATCCAAATCAGCCCCTTACGGAATAGCGCATAAACTAGGGTTTAAGCTTCTGTCACTCTGGCAACCCATCATCTAATAACTACTCCACCATGCCTTCCCTCAGGCCCAAGTATGGTGAAGTGTCATGTAGTCGATGTTCACATGACACCACTAAGGGAATCACAACATACATATCATCAAAATATCGAACACATATCAAGTTCACATGATTATTTGTAACAAGATTTCTCCCGTGACCTCAGGAACAAAAGCAACTACTCAGAAATGATAATCATGCTCAAGATCAGAGGGGTATTAAATAGCATAATGGATCTGAACATATAATCTTCCACCAAATAAACCATATAGTAATCAACTACAAGATGTAAGCAACACTACTAGTCACCCACAAGTACCAATCTATAGTTAAGATTGAACACAAGAGATGAACTAGGGTTTGAGAGGAGATGGTGTTGTTGAAGATGTTGATGGAGATTGCCCTCCCCAAGATGGGAGAGTTGTTGGTGATGATGATGACGACGATTTCCCCCTCTGGGAGGGAAGTTCCCCCGACGGAATCGCTCCGCCAGAGGGAAAAAGTGCTCCTGCCCAAGTCCTCCTCGAGACGGCGGCACTTCGTCCCGAAATTCCTCCCCTTATTTTTTCTAGGTCAAAATGACTTATATACCAGAAGATGGGCACCGGAGGTGGGCCGAGGAGGGTACAACCCACCAGGGCGCGCCTGGGCTGCCTGGCGCGTCCAGGTGGGTTGTGCCCACCTGGTGGGCCCCCTCTAGTAGTTATTTGCTCCATTAATTCTTATTTGTTCCATAAAAATTCCTCATGAAGTTTCAGCTCATTTGGAGTTGTGCAGAATAGGTAGCCTGACGTAGCTTTTTCAGGTCCAAATTTCCAGCTGCCGGAATTCTCCCTCTTTGTGTGAACCTTGCATATTATGCGAGAAAAGGCATTAGAATTACTCCAAAAAGAATTATTATGCATAAAAACATTATAAATAACAGTATGAAAATATGATGGAAAATGGATGTATCAACTCCCCCAAGCTTAAACCTCGCTTGTCCTCAAGCGAAAACCGAAATCAAAAAACATGTCCACATGCTTAGTGAGAGAGGTGTCTATAAAAACAAAATACGGACATAGAAGCATCATGTATATTATTATAACAGCAACAAACTTTAGTATAAAACTTTATCATAGACTTCTCATGAACAAGTAACAATTCATCACAACAACAAAGTATAAAGCATAAACTATTGAAAACCAACAAACTCTGTTCTCAGTCAACTTTGCAACTACAATTCATCATCCTTTCAGGAAGGGTCACGTATCGAAGCCTTTTGGCAAGTCCACATACTCAACCATCATATAGTCTTCTATGATTGCTAACACTCACCTCATACAAATGAGCAAAAAGTTTCAACTGAACACATAGAAAGATAGGGGCTTATAGTTTCACCTCCCAATGTATTCACCTCAAGGGTGATGTCAACAATAATAACTCATGCTACCCATATCCAACTGGATATATGTGCCTAGATCTTTCCTCACCACATGGTGCTTGCCGAAAGAGAAAATAGAAAGGAATAGAGAGAAGAACTATGACTCTTGCATAAAAGTAAATACATAAAAGTAAAAGATAGGCCCTTCGCAAAGGGAAGCAGAGGTTGCCATGCGCTTTTTTGTTTGTATGCTCAATCTCTTAGTGCAAACGAACGTCACGTTATATTGCCCCTTATGATAGCAACCTTTATTATGCAGTCTGTCGCTTTTATTCTTTGCCATCACAAGTTTGTACAACGCTCAATTTTCTCTTACACTAAATGATCCAACACTTTTAGAAGCAATTTTTATTGCCTTTTGCACCGATGACAACTTACTTGAAGGATCTTACTCAATCCATAGGTAGGTATGGTGGACTCTCAAAACAAGATGTGGGTCTAAGGGTTTTTGGATGCACAAGTAGTATCTCTACTTAGTGCGGAATTTTTGGCTAGCGAAGATGGGGGGCAAGCACTACATGTTGAAGGATCTATGACAATATAACTTCTATGTGAATATGAACAAACATATCATTACGTTGTCTTCCTTGTCCAACGTCAGCAATTTTGGCATATAATATTTTGATGGGGGCTCACAATCACAAAAAGATTTCCAAGATAGTATATTTGCATTTCAATCTTCTCTTCCCTTATTAATTATTTCATGAATTGCATCATTGACCAATGCTATGTTTGTCAATCTCCAATAAAATTTTCTACTTATACTCTTCCTTATGTGATGTCATCACTTACCATAAGATTAGCATATGATCTTTTTCATTTATTTCCTTTCTTTTCATTGAACAAGAAAGCAAAGAAAACAAAACTCAAACTAAACTTTATTATATATCTCACACATGATTACAATGATATATCACTAAGCAAACTCTCAAAAAGAAAGGATTGAACTAAACTTTTATTCATCTAAAGCAAAAGATAACTATGGATCGAACTAAGGTAAATAAAGGCAAAAGAAGTGGAGGCGATACGATACCGGGGCACCTCCCCCAAGCTTGGCACAAGCCAAGGGGAGTGCCCATACCCGATACTCAATTTTCTTTTGGTGATGAAGAAGGAGGTGGTGGTGATGAAGTAGTAGCGATTTTCCTCGGGTTTCCATGGCAGAGGCTCACCATCATAAGAGGAGGAGTGAGTCTCGCGGGTCCTGCAACTGGCAGCCAAACTCATACCTTTAAAACTTGCCTCATATTCAAAGACTTGGTTTTGGAGGTCGTAGATCTGGCTCTAGAGAAAGTTGATTTGCTCGTTGAAGGTGAAGGCGATGTCCTTCATGGACTTGCCATCCACCTTGACATCACGGGTGTAGTCCGCGATCATGAGGTGATTGGCATTGAGTCCACGTTCCACCGGAAGACTTCCTGCTCCATAGCTTCAAGCCTAGCCTCCACGGATCCAGTCCCCCTGGGCCTTGCACATCACGGATGTGGAGCAGCCCCACACGCATCTGGATAGCTTGAGGGTGCTGCATCACCTCCCACAAATATGGATTGATGACGTTCTCGAAGAACTTGTCCTTGGAGGAGCTTAAAGCGGCCATGGTGGATTAGTTCTATTAGAAAACAACAAGGAAAAGAAAACAGAAGAGTTCTTCGCGATACGGTGGTCAATAGGTTCGACGGGTATATAAAGATTTTTTATGTTGGGAAACAAGCAAACGGAAGAAAAATGGAGTCCGGAAGGTACCCGAGGTGGGCACAACCCACCTGGGCGCGCTTGGCTCTAGGCGCGCCCTGGTGTCTTGTGCCCACCAGGAGTGCCTCCTTCGTTGTTTCTTATTTTCCTAATTTTGTTATATTCCAAAACGGACAGAAATTATTTTTGTGGATTTTTCGGAGTCCGTTTACTTACCGTAACACGTACCTCCTCTTTTTCACGATTCTGGAGTGTTCTGGAAGGTTTCTTTTATGTGTTCTTCCGGTGTCATAGTTTGGATAATATTGCTTTCATCATTAATGGGCGTACCTGAGATATAATGTTTTATTCGTTGCCCATTAGCAACCTTCGGGTTAGTACCTTCGGCATTATTTATTTTGATGGTTCCAGATCGATAAACATCCTCGATAACATAAGGTCCTTCCCATTTGAAGAGGAGTTTGCCTGCAAAGAATCTGAAACGAGAGTTGCACAAAAGAACAAATTCTCCAACCTTGTGTCGGCGTTCTGGGACCGGGGGTGCCCAGACTCGCCTGCCTGCGGCCCGAGGCGTGGCTCCACAAACAACCTGGTACGTGTTGGAAATATGCCCTAGAGGCAATAATAAATAGGTTATTATTATATTTCCTTGTTCATGATAATCGTTTATTATCCATGCTAGAATTGTATTGATAGGAAACTCAGATACATGTGTGGATACATAGACAACACCATGTCCCTAGTAAGCCTCTAGTTGACTAGCTCGTTGATCAATAGATGGTTACGGTTTCCTGACCATGGACATTGGATGTCGTTGATAACGGGATCACATCATTAGGAGAATGATGTGATGGACAAGACCCAATCCTAAGCCTAGCACAAGATCGTGTAGTTCATTTGCTCAGAGCTTTTCTAATGTCAAGTATCATTTCCTTAGACCATGAGATTGTGCAACTCCCGGATACCGTAGGAATGCTTTGGGTGTACCAAACGTCACAACGTAACTGGGTGGCTATAAAGGTGCACTACAAGTATCTCCGAAAGTGTCTGTTGGGTTGGCACGAATCGAGACTGGGATTTGTCACTCCGTGTAAACGGAGGGGTATCTCTGGGCCCACTCGGTAGGACATCATCATAATGTGCACAATGTGACCAAGGAGTTGATCACGGGATGATGTGAGTTACGGAACGAGTAAAGAGACTTGCCGGTAACGAGATTGAACAAGGTATCGGGATACCGACGATCGAATCTCGGGCAAGTAACATACCGATAGACAAAGGGAATTGAATACGGGATTGATTGAATCCCATGACATCATGGTTCATCCGATGAGATCATCGTGGAACATGTGGGAGCCAACATGGGTATCCAGATCCCGCTGTTGGTTATTGACCGGAGAACGTCTCGGTCATGTCTGCATGGTTCCCGAACCCGTAGGGTCTACACACTTAAGGTTCGATGACGCTAGGGTTATAGGGAAAGTATGTACGTGGTTACCGAATGTTGTTCGGAGTCCCGGATGAGACCCCGGAGATCACGAGGAGTTCCGGAATGGTCCGGAGGTAAAGATATATATATGGGAAGTCCTGTTTTGGTCACCGGAAAGGTTTCGGGTGATATCGGTAATGTACCGGGACCACCGGGAGGGTCCCGGGGGTCCACCAGGTGGGGCCACCGGCCCCAGAGGGCTGCGTGGGCCAAGTGTGGGAGGGGACCAGCCCCAGGTGGGCTGGTGCGCCCCCCACAAGAGGCCCAGGGCGCAGGAAAGGGGGAAAGGGGGAAACCCTAGTCTCAGATGGGCCTAAGGCCCATCTAGTGGGGCGCCCCCCTCTCTCCACCCCTTGGCCGCACCCCAAGCCCCATCTAGGGCTGGCCGCACCCCTTGGGGGGGGGGGGAACCCTAGATGGGGGCGCAGCCCTCCCCCTCCCCTATATATATTGGGGTTTTGGGGCTGCCATACACGTGAGAACGTCTCTCTTTCGGCGCAGCCATACCCTTCTCCCTCCTCCTCTCCCGCGGTGCTTGGCGAAGCCCTGCGGGATTGCCACGCTCCTCCATCACCACCATGCCGTTGTGCTGCTGCTGGACGGAGTCTTCCCCAACCTCTCCCACTCTCCTTGCTGGATCAAGGCGTGGGAGACGTCACCGGGCTGCACGTGTGTTGAACGCGGAGGCACCGTTCTTCGGTGCTTAGATCGGAATCAACCACGATCTGAATCGCTATGAGTACGACTCCCTCATCCGCGTTCTTGCATCGCTTCCGCATCGCGATCTACAAGGGTATGTAGATTCACTCCCCTTCCCCTCGTTGCTAGATTACTCCATAGATTGATCTTGGTGATGCGTAGAAAATTTTGAATTTCTGCTACATTCCCCGACAGTGGTATCAGAGCTAGGTCTATGCGTAGTTTCTATGCACGAGTAGAACACAAAGCAGTTGTGGGCGTAGATGTTGCCAATTCTTCTTGCCGCTACTAGTCTTATCTTGTTTCGGCGGCATTGTGGGATGAAGCGGCCCGGACCGACCTTACACGTACGCTTACGTGAGACAGGTTCCACCGACTGACATGCACTAGTTGCATAAGGTGGCTAGCGGGTGTCTGTCTCTCCCACTTTAGTCGGAACGGATTCGATGAAAAGGGTCCTTATGAAGGGTAAATAGAAATTGGCATATCACGTTGTGGTTTTACGCAGGTAAGAAACGTTCTTGCTAGAAACCTATACAAGCCACGTAAAAACTTGCAACAACAATTAGAGGACGTCTAACTTGTTTTTGCAGCATGTGCCTTGTGATGTGATATGGCCAGAAGATGTGATGAATGATATATGTGATGTATGAGATTGATCATATTCTTGTAATAGGAATCACGACTTGCATGTCGATGGGTATGACAACCGGCAGGAGCCATAGGAGTTGTCTTTATTTTTTGTATGACCTGCGTGTCATTGAATAACGCCATGTAAATTACTTTACTTTATTGCTAAGCGCGTTAGCCATAGAAGTAGAAGTAATCGTTGGCGTGACAACTTCATGAAGACACAATGATGGAGATCATGGTGTCATGCCGGTGACAAAGATGATCATGGTGCCCCGAAGATGGAGATCAAAGGAGCAAAATTGATATTGGCCATATCATGTCACTATTTGATTGCATGTGATGTTTATCATGTTATGCATCTTATTTGCTTAGAACGACGGTAGTAAGTAAGATGATCCCTTATAATAATTTCAAGAAAGTGTTCCCCCTAACTGTGCACCGTTGTGAAGGTTCGTTGTTTCGAAGCACCACGTGATGATCGGGTGTGATAGATTCTAACGTTCGAGTACAACGGGTGTTGACGAGCCTAGCATGTACAGACATGGCCTCGGAACACATGCGAAACACTTAGGTTGACTTGACGAGCCTAGCATGTACAGACATGGCCTCGGAACACAAGAGACCGAAAGGTCGAACATGAGTCATATAGTAGATACGATCAACATGGAGATGTTCACCGATGATGACTAGTCTGTCTCACGTGATGATCGGACACGGCCTAGTTTGACTCGGATCATGTATCACTTAGATGACTAAAGGGATGTCTATCTGAGTGGGAGTTCATTAATCAGATGAACTTCATTATCATGAACATAGTCAAAAGGTCTTTGCAAATTATGTCTTACGCTTTAGCTCTACTATTTAAGATATGTTCCTAGAGAAAATTTAGTTGAAAGTTGGTAGTAGCAATTATGCGGACTGGGTCCGTAAACTGAGGATTGTCCTCATTGCTGCACAGAAGGCTTATGTCCTTAATGCACCGCTCGGTGTGCTGAACCTTAGTGTCGTCTGTAGATGTTACGAAACATCTGGCATACACGTTTTGATGACTACGTGATAGTTCAGTGCGTAATGCTAACGGTTTAGAATTGTGGCACCAAAGATGGTTTTGAAACGTCGAAGAACATATGAGATGTTCCGAAGACTGAAATTGGGATTTCAGACTAGTGCCCACGTCAGGAGGTATGAGACCTCTGACAAGTTTCTTAAGCCTGCAGATTAAGGGAGAAGAGCTCAATCGTTGAGCATGTGCTCAGATTGTCTGAGTGCCACAGTCGCTTGAATCGAGTGGGAGTTAATCTTCCAGATGAGATAGTGATGGTTCTCCATAGTCACTGCCACCAAGCTATTATAGCTTCGTGATGAACTATAACATATCAGGGATAGATGATGATCCTTGAGCAACTCGCGATGTTTGACACCGCGAAAGTAGAAATCAAGAAGGAGCATCAATTGTTGATGGTTAGTAAAACCACTGGTTTCTAGAAGGGCAAGGGCAAAAGGGATACTTCATGAAACAGCAAATCATTTGCTGCTCTAGTGAAGAATCCCAAGGTTGAACCCAAATCCGAGACTAAGTGCTTCTGTAATGAGGGGAACGGTCACTGAAGCAGAGCTACCCTATATACTTGGTAGATTAGAAGGCGGGCAAGGTCGACAGAAGTATATTGGATATACGTTATATGAATGTGTACTTTACTAGTACTCCTAGAAGCACTAGGGTATTAGATACCGGTTCGGTTGCTAAGTGTTAGTAACTCGAAATAAAAGCTGCGGAATAAACGGAGACTAGCTAAAGGTGAGATGACGATATGTGTTGGAAGTGTTTCCAAGGTTGATGTGATCAAGCATCGCATGCTCCCTCTACCATCGAGATTGGTGTTTGTGTTGAGCACAAACATGATTGGATTATGTTTATCGCAATACGGTTATTCATTGAAGGAGAATAATGATTACTCTGTTTATTTGAATAATACCTTCAATGGTCTTGCACCTAAAATGAATCTCGATCGTTGTGATACACATGTTCATGCCAAAAGATATAAGATAGTAATGATAGTACCACATACTTGTGGCACTGCCACTTGAGTCATATTGGTATAGAACGCATGAAGAAGCTCCATGTAGATGGATCTTTGGACTCACTCGTTTTGAAAAGAATGAGACATGCGAACCATGCCTATTGGTATATATGCATGAAGAAACTCCATGCAGATGGATCGTTTGGACTCACTTGATTTTGAATCACTTGAGACATGCAAATCATACCACATGGGCAAGATGACTGAAAGTCCTCGTTTTCAGTAAGATGGAACAAGAGAGCAACTTATTGGAAGTAATACATTTTGATGTATGCAGTCCAATGAGTGCTGAGGCATGCAGTGGATATCGTTATGTTCTTACTTCACAGATGATTTGAGTAGATGCCGAGTGTATTTACTTGATGAAACACAAGTCTGAATTATTGAAAGGTTCAAGTAATTTCAGAGTGAAGTTGAAGATCGTCGTGACAAGAGGATAAAATGTCTGTGATATGATCATAGAGATGAGTATCTGAGTTACGAGTTTGGCACACAATTAAGACATTGTGGAAAGTGTTTCACAATTAATACCGCCTGGAACACCATAGTGTGATGGTGTGTCCGGACATGATAGCTGCACCCTATTGGATATGGTGCATACCATGATGTCTCTTATCGAATTACCACTATTGTTTATGGGTTAGGCATTAGAGACAACCGCATTCACTTTAAAAGGGGCACCACGCAATTCCGTTGAGACGACACCGTTTAGAGAAACCTAAGTTGTCGTTTCTTAATAGTTTGGGGCTGCGATGCTTATGTGAAAAAGTTTCAGGCTGATAAGCTTGAACCCAAAGCGGATAAATGCATCTTCATAGAATACCCAAAACAGTTGGGTATACCTCCTATTTCAGATCTGGAAGCAAAAGTAATTGCTTCTAGAAACAGGTCCTTTCTCGAGGAAAAGTTTCTCTCGAAAGAATTGAGTGGGAGGATGGTGGAGACTTGATAAGGTTATTGAACCGTCACTTCAACTAGTGTGTAGCAGGGCACAGGAAGTTGTTCCTGTGGCACCTACACCAATTGATGTGGAAGCTTATGATAGTGATCATGAAACTTCGGATCAAGTCACTACCAAACCTCGTAGGACGACGAGGATGCGTAATACTTCAGAGTAGTATGTGATCCTGTCTTGGAAGTCATGTTGTTGGACAACGATGAACCTATGAGCTATGGAGAAGCGATGGTGGGCCCATATTCCGACAAATGGTTAGAAGCCATGAAATCCGAGATAAATGGATCTTTGAGAAGAAGACGGACGTGAACGGTAATGTTACCATCCATGAAGCTCGACTTGTGGCAAAGAGTATTTCCACAAGTTCAAGGAGTTGACTACGATGAGATTTTCTCATCCGTAGCGATGCTTAAGTCCGTCGGAATCATGTTAGCATTAGCTGCATTTATGAAATCTGGCAGATGGATGTCAAAACAAGTTTCCTTACCAGTTTTCGTAAGGAAAGATTGTATGTGATACAATCAGAAAGGTTTTGTCGATCCTAAGGATGCTAAAAGGTATGCTAGCTCCAGCGATCCTTCCATGGACTAGAGCAAGCATCTCAGAGTCAGAATATACGCTTTGATAGAGTGATAAAAGTTTTTGGGTTTATACAAAGTTTGTTAGAAACTTGTATTTACAATAAAGTGAGTGGGAGCACTACAACATTTCTGATAAGTATATGTGAATGACATATTGTTGATCCGAAATGATGTAGAATTTCTGGAAAGCATAAAGGGTTGTTTGAAAGGAGTTTTTCAAAGGAAGACCTGGATAAAAGCTGCTTACACATTGGGCATCAAGATTTATAGAGATAGATCAAGACGCCCGATGATACTTTCAAAGAACGAACACCTTGACATGATTTTGAAAGAGTTCAAAATAGATCAGCAAAGAAGGAGTTCTTGGCTGTGTTACAAGGTGTGAGTATTGAGTAAGACTCAAGACCTGACCACAGCAGAAGAAAGAGAAAGGACGAAGGTCGTCCCCTATGCTTTAGACGTAGGCTCTACAGTATGCTATGTTGTGTACCGCACATGAAGTGTGCCTTGCCATGAGTTGGTCAAGGGGTACAATAGTGATCCGGGAATGGATCACATGACAGCGGTCGAACTTATCCTTAGTATCTAGTGGACTAAGGAATTTTCTCGATTATGGAGGTGAAAAGGAGTTCGTCGTAAAGGGTTACGTCGATGCGAACTTTGACACTAATCCGGATGACTCTGAGTAGTAAACCGGATTCGTATAGTAGAGCAATTATTTGAAATGGCTCCAAATAGCGCGTGGTAGCATCCACAAGATGACATAGATATTCGTAAAGCACACACGGATCTGAAAGGTTCAGACCCATCGACTAATAACCTCTCTCACAAGCATAAGATGATCAAACCAGAACTCATTGAGTGTTAATCACATAATGATGTGAACTAGATTGTTGACTCTAGTAAACTCTTTGGATGTTGGTCACATGGTGATGTGACCTGTCAGTGTTAATCACATGGTGATGTGAACTAGATTATTGACTCTAGTGCAAGTGGGAGACTGTTGGAAATATGCCCTAGAGGCAATAATAAATAGGTTATTATTATATTTCCTTGTTCATGATAATCGTTTATTATCCATGCTAGAATTGTATTGATAGGAAACTCAGATACATGTGTGGATACATAGACAACACCATGTCCCTAGTAAGCCTCTAGTTGACTAGCTCGTTGATCAATAGATGGTTACGGTTTCCTGACCATGGACATTGGATGTCGTTGATAACGGGATCACATCATTAGGAGAATGATGTGATGGACAAGACCCAATCCTAAGCCTAGCACAAGATCGTGTAGTTCATTTGCTCAGAGCTTTTCTAATGTCAAGTATCATTTCCTTAGACCATGAGATTGTGCAACTCCCGGATACCGTAGGAATGCTTTGGGTGTACCAAACGTCACAACGTAACGGGGTGGCTATAAAGGTGCACTACAGGTATCTCCGAAAGTGTCTGTTGGGTTGGCACGAATCGAGACTGGGATTTGTCACTCCGTGTAAACGGAGAGGTATCTCTGGGCCCACTCGGTAGGACATCATCATAATGTGCACAATGTGACCAAGGAGTTGATCACGGGATGATGTGAGTTACGAAACGAGTAAAGAGACTTGCCGGTAACGAGATTGAACAAGGTATCGGGATACCGACGATCGAATCTCGGGCAAGTAACATACCGATAGACAAAGGGAATTGAATACGGGATTGATTGAATCCCCGACATCGTGGTTCATCCGATGAGATCATCGTGGAACATGTGGGAGCCAACATGGGTATCCAGATCCCGCTGTTGGTTATTGACCGGAGAACGTCTCGGTCATGTCTGCATGGTTCCCGAACCCGTAGGGTCTACACACTTAAGGTTCGATGACGCTAGGGTTATAGGGAAAGTATGTACGTGGTTAACGAATGTTGTTTGGAGTCCCAGATGAGATCCCGGACGTCACGAGGAGTTCCGGAATGGTCCGGAGGTAAAGATTTATATATGGGAAGTCCTGTTTTGGTCACCGGAAAGGTTTCGGGTGATATCGGTAATGTACCGGGACCACCGGGAGGGTCCCGGGGGTCCACCAGGTGGGGCCACCGGCCCCAGAGGGCTGCGTGGGCCAAGTGTGGGAGGGGACCAGCCCCAGGTGGGCTGGTGCGCCCCCCCACAAGAGGCCCAGGGCGCAGGAAAGGGGGAAAGGGGGAAACCCTAGTCTCAGATGGGCCTAAGGCCCATCTAGTGGGGCGCCCCCCCTCTCTCCACCCCTTGGCCGCCCCCAAGCCCCATCTAGGGCTGGCCGCACCCCTTGGGGGGGGGGGGAACCCTAGATGGGGGCGCAGCCCCCCTCCCCTATATATATTGGGGTTTTGGGGCTGCCATACACATGAGAACGTCTCTCTTTCGGCGCAGCCATACCCCTCTCCCTCCTCCTCCTCTCCCGCGGTGCTTGGCAAAGTCCTGCGGGATTGCCACGCTCCTCCATCACCACCATGCCGTTGTGCTGCTGCTGGACGGAGTCTTCCCCAACCTCTCCCTCTCTCCTTGCTGGATCAAGGCGTGGGAGACGTCACCGGGGTGCACGTGTGTTGAACGCGGAGGCACCGTTCTTCGGTGCTTAGATCGGAATCAACCACGATCTGAATCGCTACGAGTACGACTCCCTCATCCGCGTTCTTGCAACGCTTCCGCATCGCGATCTACAAGGGTATGTAGATTCACTCCCCTTCCCCTCGTTGCTAGATTACTCCATAGATTGATCTTGGTGATGCGTAGAAAATTTTGAATTTTTGCTACGTTCCCCGACAGTACGGCCCAGTTTTGGCAGCAACAGCTCAAGACCCTTGCGAGGGGCCAAGCCTCATGAGGCGGACGATACCAAGACCTCCCTTGGGGTAGCCTCTCTAGGCTGGCTCCCGAGGAGCAGAGATATCTATGCAAGGGGCACCTCGCGAGGTTCACGTGACGTGAGCCATGACGACCAAGGCCAGGCGGGCGCCAGCGGGCGCAGTGTACCAGTTTCCTCTTTAGTGCTAAGGAGGCAAGCGCAGGCGCAGGGTCCCGAGGCATCAGGCAAAGGTTTCCATATCGGTGCAACAAGACCAAGACCGCCAGGACGACATGACGGAGTTCATCGCAGAGCCCACAGCAGCGTCACCACCAGAGCCTTTGGCAGGCGAAGACCACCTTTTGTCAGGATAGCTTGTACTAGTTGTCCCCCTTCAAACTTGGCTATTGTGGGATCCCTTCCCGCCTAACATTTGGGAAGAGGACCAAGGCCACTATAAATAGGACCTAGCCACCACCATAGCAAGGGGGGACGGACGGATCATTCAGATCATCCTCACACCCACCAGCTCTTCGACCTCAAGAACACCTCACCTCCTGAGGCTATTCATCCACTGTAATAGTTCGTCCTCAGCCCCTCGAGGCAATCCACCACATACTGGAGTAGGGTATTACACCGCAAGGTGGCCCGAACCAGTATAAACCCCCGCGTCTCTTGTTCTTTGGGTTCATCGAGCTAGGTCGTGGGATCGTTGAGCGAGCGAGCTAGGGAGAGAGTGTTCTTCGTGCGCACCCCAGAGTTCGAACCTCACAAGGGTTTGTCGGAACCCGTAATCCAACATTTGGCGCGCCAGGTAGGGGTGCGCTGAAGCCTTTCATCCGTCGATCGACGCACCACTACTCTACCGCTTCCATGGCTGACGCTCGTCGGGCCCGTGCCGAGCGCCGAGCCGCTCTCAACACTCGCGTCGCCCAGACGGCGCCCATCGGCGGGCCTCCTCACCGCTCTCCATCGCCCGCAGCCAACGCCGCCACCGGCCCGGTGGGTAACGAGCAGCAAGCTTCGTTGCTGCACCCCTCCATGCGGCAGGACGGACGCACCGCCACCCTGTCACTGACTCCGGCCGGTTCGTCGTCCCACGCTCGTCGTGGGCCCGCGGACGCGCAGGCTGCGCTGCTCATGGCGCGCGAGCTCCTGCGCTACCGCCCCGTCGACGACCTCTATGAAGATTGGCTGGACCGCATCGCCGAGCTCGTCAGCGCCGCTGAGGGCTCCCCTGCACCGTCCCTTTCATTGCCTCGTCCGCCTCCTGCAGCGGGCGACATAGCACATGGGGCACCTCCGCCACCTCCACATCAAGACATCGCCCTTGCACCGAGATGCGCGGCCCCGCGGCACGACCCACCATGCAGGGTGCCCGCGCGTGAAGAAGGAAGCTCCCAGGAAATCCAGCGGCTGCAAGAAGATGCTCCTGCACTCCCAGCACCACCACGTCAAGATCGTGCGCCGCCTACAGCGGCGGTGCGTGGGTACCAAGACCAGGCTCCACCTCCACGACGGGCTCCAGTGGCCACCGTGGGCTGCCGCGCCTTCACCCCCAAGCTGCGCAGCATTGTCTGGCCCGACAAGTTCAAGCCCGACCTGCCTCCGCGCTACGACGACACCCCTGACCCTGCTGAGTTCTTGCAGCTCTACGAGCTGAGCATCGAGGCGGCCAACGGCGACGAGAAGGTTTTGGTAAACTAGTTTCCGATGGCACTCAAAGATGGTGCATGCTCGTGGCTCCTAAACCTGCCCACGAGATCGATCTCCTCCTGGGGCGAGATGCACGAGCTCTTCGTCGCCAACTTCCAAGGCACCCGCGATCGCCCGCCCGCTGCCGGTGACCTGCGGCGCATCAAGCAACAGCCGGGGGAAACACTGCAGAAGGACATCCAGTGTTTCAACAGCGTTCGCCTCAAGATTCCGAAGGTGACCGACGAGGCCAACATCTTGGCCTTCGCTGATGGCGTCCGCGATGTCAAGATGAAGGAGGAGCTCGCCATACATGAGGACCTGTGCATGGCTCTAGAGATGTTCAACATGGCGACCAAGTGCGCAAGAGCTGAGGAGGGATGCCTCTCCCTCCTCGAGCTTCCAGCTACCGCCCCGGAAGACAAGAAGGCCAAGACCAAGGACGTGAAGCGCAAGGGGGATGCCGTGCTCACGGCGGAACCAGAGATGAAGCACGGCTGCGACCACCCCGAGTCATCCAAGGCCAACCGCCTATTCTGCGCCTTCCACAACGTGCACAACCACAACACCAACGACTGTCAGGAGCTCAGGGCCATCCGCGACGGGCACTTCGGTCGATGCCCCGAGCGTGACGACTGAGGCTACGACCGTGGAGGAGGCCGAAGTGGAGGATGCTGGGATGACCGCGGTCCCCGCCAGGAGTGGCGCGACCGGCCTCGTGAGGATCGCTGGCAAGACCAGCCTCGTGAGGGCACCTGGAGAGAGCAGTCTCGCGAGGACTGTCCCCAGGGCAAGGCCGGGCTCCCTCCGCTACCGCCACCACTGAGGAGGAACGACGACCATCACCAGGACAAGGGGGTTGGGGGCTTCCAGGAACCGCGCGCCATCGCCTGCATCTTGGGCGGCGCTCAGGCCCCAGCCTCCCAGCGTATCTTCAAGCAGTTTGCTCGCGAGGTGAACGGCCCTCCCCAGGCTCGAGGCCACGTGCCAGCTCAGGTGGTCCAAGTGCACCATTACCTTCAGCTCATCCGACCAGCTCAAGTGCGCGGCAACTGCCGGTGCCCTCCCAATGCTCTGCTCGCCCATCATCAACAACGTCCTCGTCACCAAGACCCTTATCGATGGCGGTGCGGGACTCAATGTTCTCTCCATCGAGACATTCGACCGCCTCCAACTGCCATATGATCAGCTGCAGCCCACCAAGCCCTTCTCAGGAGTGACCAACGGCTCCAGTACCCCGATAGGGCAGATCCGCCTTCCTGTCACCTTCGGCCAGCGTGACAACTAACGCACCGAGCTCATCGACTTTGACGTCGCCAACATCCGCCTGCCGTACAATGCCATCCTTTTGTAACCAGCCCTGGCCAAGTTTATGGCGGTGACCCACCATGGCTACAACGTCCTCAAGATGCCAGGAAGCTGCGGCGTCATCACGGTCACCTGTGAGGAAAAGGACGCAGTGTGCTCCCTCGAGCGCGTCTACCAGGCCGCAGAAGTTGAAGACCCGGACAACAAAGGCGCCATCTACCCTCCTGAGGCAGTCCCCAAGAAGAAGTAGCAGCTACTCCGCCAAGAGCCTCAGGAGAGCGGTGTCTCCAGCAGCACCACCTCAGCACCTGCGCCCACAGATGGGGCGCCTCCCTCTCTCGCATAGGAAGGCCTACTCGGCGCCCTCCTTAGGCTGGGCTCGGCGGCTCTCTTCTGGAGGGCCTCTGACCTAGCCAATGTCACGAGGGAGGCGCTCGGGCACCATGTGGAGGCATGCTTCACCGCATGCTTCCCTCATGAAGGCACAAGGCATGGAGTGCCTGGTGCTCAGGAGTTCATCACCAAGGCGACCGAGGAACTTCAAGAGGCGAGAACCATGCGCGGCGACCGCCACCCACCACCAGGCGCAACTCCTCGTCCTAGCAAGGACGGCGAGCTGCGCGTCTGCGTCGACATTCCAGGGCTCAACAGGGCCGCATCCCTGGAGCGTTTCTGGCCGTCGCGCATTGGTCGGTGCGAGGGTCCACCTCACAGCAATGTTCGCATGCCATTCGCCCTGCCGAACGCGGCTGTCACCTTCCAGCGCTACCTGCGGAGCGTTCTGGCGGCTGAGGAGGCCAGGCATCACGCAGTCCTGGCGGAAATGGCGACGGTTTTTCATGAGCCTCCCAGGCCCCCAAAGCCTCCCGAGGCTCAGGACACAGGCAACTCGTGAGGAGCAACTTGTTCAACATGCGTCTTCAGCTGCTTCGACATCCCTCCAGCAACGGTGCCAGGTGACTCTTTCCGATTCATTCAGTTGGGGGCGCCCCTCGGGCAGCATTATCCCCAAGTCGCACGGGCCTGTCCCTGCGACGTGTATCCTTTTGTGTCTTTAAATCTACTCTGTTGGGGGCGCCCCTTGGGCCACATCATCCCCAGGCCGCATGGGTCCGTCCCTGTGGCATGTATCGTCCTTGCATTTATCCGAACTAGCTTGCCTCCTTGCATGAGTTACCCTATAATTATCACCTGCCAGTCCGACACTTCGATGCCATGAACGTCGTGCGCCCTTGCGAACCCACCCACAACCGCCTCATGATTAAGGGCCAACACGGCGTCTGTGCTCGGGTCTGTCCCTGCAGCGTCGGTAAATCCAAGAGGCCGAGCTCTGGCTCGCGGGCATGCTCCCGTGTATGTCACCTCCCATGGTCCTTGGTGCTTGGTTCTCTCATGAGCTAATCGCGGGCGGATGAGCTAGGGCGCGTGACCCGGTACCTCGCCGCCATGAGAGACGCACGCCGGTTGTCTTTCCTTAGGATTTTCGCATGAGAAGACTAGGCACGGCGTCTGTGCTCGGGTCCGTCCCTGCAGCGTAGATAAACCCAATGGCTGAGCTCTGTCTGGTGGGCCGGCCCCATTCACGTCACCTCCTGGGGTCGTTGGTGTTTGGCCTTCTCATGTGATCACCTCAGGAGATTCATTCGGCGCAGGTTGTCTAACCATCTCGCAGGACCATCTCAGCTGTCAAGAATCAAATTTAGGCGCAACCCGCCTTGAGGTAGGGCCTCGTGAGTCCCGCGCTAGCTCACGAGTGCCCATACAGACCTCGTCTAGCCCTGCCGTGCAAGCCACGTGTTAGGGCGGGCCTGTACACGCCCCGGGGGCTCCACTCAGAGGGGGCCCCCACCCACGCACCAGTGGAAGCACCATGCTCTGTGCTGGCAGTCGACATGGTCGAGGAGCGGCTATACCCGTGCAAGTGCGGAAGCGCTACGCTCCGCGCTGGTGATAAACTACTGAGGGTGGCCCCTTGGCCGCATCAACCTCAGGGAGCCGCCAGGCTTAGTGTCCGGCCTCATCGCAACGCTTCCCTTTGGGAGAGCCGCGCGAGGGGGCTGGGCATGGGGCTACGCCCAGGTCACGCCTGGCGCACGCCATCCTACCAGGTCCCTCGGACCTGGTCGTCGCGCGCCCCTCCCGAGCGGGACCTTGGCGAGGACAGGTATGGAGGTCTGTTCGTACATCAAGGGGGGCTCCTGAACATCGCGACTCAGGAGCCTAACTGGTCACGTAGCCCCTCACCCCTTGGTCTCGTCCTGGCGATTCGGACGACCCAATGGCGGCTGAGGCATGTGCGGGATCGGGCCCTACCGACGCGGAATGCTAAGGCCTACTTTCGCATTCCCTTCCCGAGGGCTATTCGTACGTCAAGGGGGACTCCTGAGCATCGTGACTCAGGAGCCTAACTGGTCACATAGCCCATCACCCCTTGGTCTCGTCCTGGTGATCCAGACGACCCAATGGCGGCTGAGGCCTGCGTGAGGCCGGGCTCTGCCGACGCAGAACACTAAAGCAGCGGGAAGGAAATCGCGGAATCCTAGCAAGCTATTACAAGACATATTGTTCGTACAAATACCAAGCATAAGTTTTAACGCCTCCACGAGGCACGGTGCATGTTGCAGGAAATAAAGTGGAGGGAAGCACCGCCAGCAAGCCTTCTCTTCAGCCTTGGGCGCTGCTACCACCTGCAAGGAGCGCCCCTTCGCCAGCAATGTTGCCATCACCTTTGTGGTCCGCCGGAGCCGCAGGGTCGACAACACCATCAGCCGGGGGTGCGGGGTCGATGGCGAGGAATTTCTCCAGTAGGGCCTCCACCCGGTCCTTCATGGCTTCGGCAGCGGCCTCGCAACGCTCCTCGCCCATGGGCTCAAGCAGGGTGTCGAGGTCGACGCTGGGGTCGCGAAGATGAAGATGACTGAAGACACGCGTCAGAATTGAAACGGAGAGTGCACGGGCTTCCCCCTCCACCATGGGGCCGATCCCATAAACGACGCCCTCGAGCGCCGTGACAAGCTGAGGGAGTAGCTCGGCGGGGCCTTCCTCGTCGGTCACCAACGGCTTCTTCAAGCCCTTCCCGTAGAACTCCTTCAGCGCCTCGCGGGACTTCAGTTCAAGGGATTTGAAGGCCACACGATCTTCAGCAAGAACCTTCACCTTGGCTTCCAGCTAGGCCTTCTCCGCCTCCACCTTCTCCTTGCTCCGCGGCCTGTGCCCCCGCCGACTGCTCCAGCTCGGTGTCACGACCGGTGACCGCGTCTCCTCGAGCCTTCATCTTCTCCTCCGACGCCTCGCGGCTGACGAGCCTCGACGGTCCGCTCATTGCGCATGGTCTCCAGCTTGGCCTCCGCCAACCGACAGCGCTCTCTGGCAGCCTCAGCGTCCTTCAGCGCCACATCACGGGCAGCAGGGGCCAGGCCAGCGGCCCGCTCGCCTTCCTCCGAGGCTGCTATGGTCTGGCTCAAGGCCGCCCTGACAGACGTGTCGGATCATAGCCACCCTGAGACCAACTCCAAACGCCCTGCCGCCAGGCGACGGTCGACACCTTGAAGGTCGTCCCGAAGCTGGGTCAGCACGGAAAGAGCCTCCTCCAGAGTGTCACGCAAGGTAGAAGGATCACGGCCCGGCGGCGTGATGGGAAGAAGAGGAAGCGGCATCGACGCCAAGACCTGCAGGTTGGCGGTAGCAGAAGAGGTCGGGGGCTCCTGAGCCTTCGGAGCCTCAGCAGGCAAGCTGGGGGCGGGCGCCTCCGGGGCCGGCTCGGCCATGGAGATCGCCTTCTCTTGAGGACGGCCCCCTGAATCTCGTGAGGGCGACCCGGCCGTTGAAGCACGGGAGCCGCCCCATCCTTCCGCACCAGAGGTGGCGCGACCGTGGCAGGCTGCTGGGTCTCGAGGGCCGTGGCCGTCTCCTTCTTCTTCTTCACCACCGGCTTTGGCCTAACGGTACAAGGGGGAGGCATCAAGAAGCTACGGCAAGAACAGGGACAAAAGATCAAGACGGAGCACTTACTGGTCCACAGCGGCGTACCCTCGCCCTCTTTTAGAGCACCAGGCCTGAATCCTTCGAGGGCTGGGGCACCGGCGCGCGAGCCTCGGGGACCGATGAGGGGACGGCAGCCAGGACCGCAGCTACGCCGGCCGGCGACGAAGCAGAGGCATCGCCTCGGGAGATCACGCCGACCTGCTCTTTTTCGAGACCCCGGCTGGCGGCTTCTTTGGAGGGTGCCCATGGACCTCGTCGTGACCCCGACAGGGTGCGACGACTCCCTCACCGGATGCTCGCCGGCCTCGTCGTCGTCGGGGAAGGTGCGGAGGAGATCTGCTACGCGCGGAGGAGAAGTCTCCCCCGCCCCCTCCCGGGTCACCTCCGAGTCAGACCTCTCCTCCTCGCCGGACTCACCAGAGGACAACACCACCAGGGCCTCGCTGGGTGCCGGTGGGACGAGCCCGCGCTCATTGAAGACGGGCATGGCGGCGGCGACCTCCGCTCCGTCTGGGCGGCGGTACAGCGGAAGATGGGTATCAGGCGGTGTCGGTGTCAAAACCGGCTGATCTCGGGTAGGGGGTCCCGAACTATGCGTCTGAGGATCGGGGGTAACAGGAGATAGGGGACACAATGTTTACCCAGGTTCGGGCCCTCTCGATGGAGGTAATACCCTACTTCCTGCTTGATTGACTTTGATGAGTATAGGGGTTACAAGAGTTGATCTACCTTGAGATCGTAATGGCCAAACCCTAGATGTATAGCGTGTATGATTGTGATTATGATTATGATTGCCTCTATGGAGTAAACCCTCCGATTTATATAGACACCGGAAGGGGCTGGGGTTGTATAGAGTCGGTTTACACAGAAAGGAACCTTCATATCCACACGCCCAGCTTGCCTTCCACGCCAAGGAGAGTCCTATCCAGACACGGGAGAGAGCCTTCTATCTTGCACCTTCACGGCCCATGAGTCCGACCCATGTCGTATAGCCTGGACGCCCGAGGACCCCGTAATCTAGGACTCCCTCAGTAGCCCCTGAACATAGCTTTAATGACGATGTATCCGGCGCACAAATTGTCTTTAGCATTGCAAGGCGGGTTCCTCCTCCTAACACTTCAAAGCAGCTCTCTGAACAAGAGATCTATATCCGGCTCTGTACAACAGGTTAACCTTCCAACCATAAAAGCATAATACTTAGAATATATCCATCGACGGCCCTTTCCAGCGAAACGCCAAGTTTGGCTCTGTTATCATCTCGAACCGTTTTTTGGGCCTCCCGCCTTGCGTTTCAACACGCAACTTCTACTGACACGTCTTGTCAAGGCAGAGATCGTGTCCCCTTATTGCGGGATTCTCATCAATACAGATTTGGGTAATCCAACCGTGCCATTCACAAGACCCCTCGAGAACAGGTGAGTTTTAAGGCTTGGGAGAGGGGGACGCTTGATATTCGCAGTCCATATAAGCGGATAGAGCCCAACCTTTCCTCCCTACACCTCCTTCTCCCTCTGCCTTTCCATCCTCGAGCTCCAGTGCCCAAGTTCCAAGCTTTTCTCCCCACCACAACTCCTCCGACCATGGCCGGCTCTCAAGGCAAGTGGATGGCCTCCTCCGTAACAGAGGAGAACATCCAGGAGCTGTGGGAGGCGCGGTACCTAACCGCGAAAATCAAGCACAGGCTTCCTGATCCGGCGCAGATTGTACCCACCCCGGAGCTCGGCGAGAGGGTGGTGTTCATCCCCCACCTCCGCAGACTCAGATTCGCCCTTCACCCCTTCATTAGGGGGCTCATGTTCTACTAGGGGCTGGATTTTCATGATCTGGCCCCAAATTCATTCCTCCACATCTCGGCATTCATCGTCGTGTGTGAGGCCTACCTTCGTGTCCCTCCACATTTCGGCTTATGGCTCAAGATTTTCAATGTGAAGCCGAAGGTGGTCGACGGGCAACACGCGGACTGTGGGGTGCCATGGTGAGCAAGATCCCCAAAGTCAATTGGCCAAAGGGAGACTTTGTGGACACCGTCAAGATATGGCAACAGGAATGGTTCTATATCACAGAACCCCGCGGCTCCAAGTGGGCAACCGCTCTAGCTTTCAGATCCGAACCCCTGCTGAGGCTCACATCCTGGACCGACAAGGGTCCGGACTGGGGGTCGGTCCCTGAGGTGCTGATGTTGCAGAAACGCGTCCAGAGCATGATAGCGAAGGACATTACCCTCACCGACGTAATCCAAGTGACGCTGATCCACCAAACACTCCCCTGCCAACGGAGGCCCTCAAGCTCAGTTGGTTAGAGCACCCGTTTGGTAAGCGGGAGGTCTTGAGTTCAACTCCCAATGAAAGCACCAATGTCGGTGTCAAAACCGACAGATCTCGGGTAGGGGGTCCCGAACTGAGCATCTGAGGATCGAGGGTAACAGGAGACAGGGGACACAATGTTTACCCAGGTTCGGGCCCTCTTGATGGAGGTAATACCCTACTTCCTGCTTGATTGACTTTGATGAGTATAGGGGTTACAAGAGTTGATCTACCTCGAGATCGTAATGGCCAAACCCTAGATGTATAGCTTGTATGATTGTGATTATGATTATGATTGCCTCTACGGACTAAACCCTCCGATTTATATAGACACCGGAGGGGGCTAGGGTTGTACAGAGTCAGTTTACAGAGAAAGGAATCTTCATATCCGCACGCCCAGCTTGCCTTCCACGCCAAGGAGAGTCCTATCCGGACACGGGAGAGAGCCTTCTATCTTGCACCTTCACAGCCCATGAGTCCGGCCCATGTCGTATAGCCTAGACGCCCGAGGACCCCGTAATCTAGGACTCCCTCAGGCGGGTACCCCTAGTCCTCCCCGACTAGGAAATGGAGGGTCTTGTCCAGCTCCTTGTCAGACAAGGCGTCCGGGCGCAGGCGGAGGTCGCCTCTCTCTTCCATGAGCCTCCACAAGGGGCGCGAACGCGCCTGGAGCGGAGCCAAGCGCTGCAACATGAACTCCTTGATGATCATGGCCCCCGTCAGCCTTTCCGCCTTCGGGTCGTCAGGCTTCAGGTCGGCTGCCATCTTCTCCAGCACCTGCTTCGCTCGAGGGTCGGCGAGCTTCGCGCTAAGCCATCCCTCGTGAGGCGAAGGAATCCTCGGCGGCAGCGCCAGCCGAGGGTAGGAGCACTTGGCGTCCATCAGGACCCACTTGTTCCTGAAGCCCTCGACTTTCTTCCCGGCTCTTGAGATGGTCTTGGTCCCGTTGACCGCGACGAAGTTGGCGCACCCGGAGCACTGGCCCTCCTTGTTCCGGAGGTAGAAGTAATGGCGAAGCAGCGCCACGGACGACATCACCCCCACAAATGCCTCGCAGTAAAAGGCAAAGATCGATAGGAGGAGGACGGAGTTGGGATGAAGATCGAGGGCATGGAGATTATAATGGCTGAGGACAGCATAGAAGAAATCAGAGAAAGGGGGGACCAGCCCCGCGAAGACGCTGTTCCAGAAGAAGGGATAGACAGAACTGCCCGAGGCCTCCAGCTTGGCGGAGCCGACCCGAAGCGCAGTATCTCCCTCCTCATTGCTGTCGCCCGCCATCACTAGGAGCGCGGCCGCAACGTTCTTCTCCGAGACCGTGGGCGCGCTCAAGGCGGGCTTGTACCAGGAGGGCCAGCGCGCGGCCTTCGCCCTTTCGGTCGCCATCGGCTGCAAGCTCGGGGAGGAGTCCTGGGGGATCTGGAGTCTCTCGGGGCAAGAAGAAGGGGATCTGGAGCAAGACGAAGGAAGGCAATGAAGGCTCTGTAGCGTGCGCTAGCCTTTTGTCAGGCGAGAACGGTTGCCGAGGCCGTGTGGGGAAGCGAAGGCGCCCACGTCCCATCAATCGCCACGCGTCAATCAAGGCCGCAGGCGGTTGGGGCCCGCGGCGTTCTGCACTTGCCCTTTGGCTTCGCCTCGAAGCCAAGTTCGAGCGGGCCTTGGGCTCGGGGGCTACTGTCGGCGTTCTGGGACCGGGGGTGCCTAGACTCGCCTGCCTGCGGCCCGAGGCGTGGCTCCACCAATGGCCTGGTACGGCCCAACTTAGGCAGCAACAGCTCAAGACCCTCGCGAGGGGCTGAGCCTCGCGAGGCGGACGACACCAAGACCTCCCTTGGGGCAGCCTCACTAGGCTGGCTCCCGAGTAGCTGAGATATCTATGCAAGGGGCACCTCGCGAGGTTCACGTGACGTGAGCCATGACGACCAAGGCCAGGCGGGCGCCAGCGGGCGCAGTGTACCAGTTTCCTATTTAGTGCTAAGGAGGCAAGCGTAGGCGCAGGGTCCCGAGGCATTAGGCAAAGGTTTCCATATCGGTGCAACAATACCAAGACCGCCAGGGCGGCAGGACGGAGGTCATCGCGGAGCCCACAGCAGCGTCACCGCCAAAGCCTTTGGCAGGAGAAGGCCACCTTTTGTCAGGATAGCTTGTACTAGTTGTCCCCCTTCAAACTTGGCCGTTGTGGGATCCCTTCCCGCCTAACACTTGTGAAGAGGACCAAGGCCACTATAAATAGGACCTAGCCACCACCGTAGCAAGGGGGAAGGACGGATCAATCAGATCATCCTCACACCCACCAGCTCTTCGAGCTCAAGAACACCTCACCTCCTGAGGCTGTTCATCCACTGTACTAGTTCATCCTCAGCCCCTCGAGGCAATCCACCACACACTGGAGTAGGTTATTACACCGCAAGGTGGCCCGAACCAGTATAAACCCCAGTGTCTCTTGTTCTTTGGGTTCGTCGAGTTAGGCCGTGGGATTGTTGAGCGAGCGAGCTAGGGAGAGAGTGTTCTTCGTGCGCACCCCAGAGTTTGAAACTCACAAGGGTTTGCGAGAACCCGTAATCTGACACCTTGAACTCACGCTTTTGGATTCTTTTATCTTGCCATCTTTTAACTTTTTCTTTAAATAACTTGGCATTTTCATAAGCTTGGGTTCTCCATTCATCTAGTGAGCTAATATCCAATAACCTCTTTTCGCCGGCAAGTTTGAAATCATAGTTGAGTTCTTTAATTTCCCAATAAGCTTTATGTTCTAACTCAAGAGGCAAATGACAAGCTTTTCCATAAACCATTTTATAAGGATACGCACCCACAGGATTTTGATTAGCTGTCCTATAAGCCCAAAGTGCATCATCTAATATCTTAGACCAATTCTTTCGAGACCTATTGACAGTTTTTTGTAGGATTAACTTTATTTCTCTATTGCTAAGTTCAACTTAACCACTACACTGAGGATGATAGGTGACACGTCTCCAACGCATCTATAATTTATGAAGTATTCATGCTGTTTTATTATCATTCTTGGATGTTTTACAATTATTCCATAGCAACTTTATATCACTTTTTGGGACTAACCTATTAACCCAGTGCCCAGTGCCAGTTGCTATTTTTGGTTGTTTTCTACATCGTATAAATCAATATCAAAAAGAGTCCAAACACCGTGAAACTTTTTGTGGATTTTTTATGGACCAGAAGACCACCAGTGGGCCAGAGCAGCACCTGGGGGTGCCCCAAGGGGCACAACCCACCAGGGCGCGCCTGGGGGCCCAGGTGCACCCAGGTGGGTTGTGCCCACCTCGGTGACCGCCCGAACCCCCTCTTTGCCCTATCAAATCCCAAATATTCCAAAAACCCTCGGGGTTAACCTAGATCAGAAGTTCCACCGCCGCAAGGCTCTATAGCCACCGAAAACCAATCTAGACCCCGTTCCGGCACCCTGCCGGAGGGGGGAATCATCTCCGGTGGCCATCTTCATCATCCCGGCGGCAACCACGATGAGGAGGGAGTAGTCCACCCTCGGGGCCGAGGGTTTGTACCAGTAGCTATGTGTTTAATCTCTCTCTCTCTCGTGTTCTTGAGATGTCACGATCTTGATGTATCGCGGGCTTTGTTAATATAGTCGGATCATATGGTGTTTTCCCCTCTCTATCTTGTTGTGATGAATTGAGTTTTTCCCTTTGAGATTTCGTTGTTATCGGATTGAATACTTCTATGGATTTAAGAGCACTTGATATATGTCTTGCATATGAATACTCGTGGTGACAATGGGGTATCATATTGATTCCCTTGATATGTGTTTTGGCATTCAACTCACGGATTCCCATGGTAACATTGGGGTAATCTATGCATAGGGGTTGACGCACGTTCTCGTCTTTTATTTCTCCGGTAGAAATGTTGAGGCACTCTTTGAGGTTCTTTGTATTGGATTGAGTATTATGAATCTGAAATTATTTGGTGTTATTTTAGTACGAACTCTTGGATACATCGATCGGAAAGAATAGCTTCGAGGTGGTTTCGTGCCCTACAAATAATTTCTTCTTCTGTTCTCCGCTAGATAGGAACTTTGGAGTGATTCTTCATCGCACTTTGAGGGGTGGTTATATGATCCAATTATATTAGCACTGTTGAGAGGTTGCACTAGCGAAAGTACGGACCCTAGGCCTCATTTTCAAGCATTGCAATACCATTTTTGTGCCCGTTTACTATTTGCTACCTTGCAGTTTTTATTTATTCAGATTATAAAAATATATTTCTACCATCAATATCACACTTTTATCACCATCTCTTCAACGAACTAGTGCACCTATACAATTTTCCATTGTATTGGGTGTTTTGGGGACACAAGAGACTTTTTATTATCTGGTTGCAGGGTTGTTTGAGAGAGACCATCTTCATCCTACACCTCTCACGGATTGATAAACCTCAGGTCATCCACTTGAGGGAAAATTGCTACTGTCCTACAAAACTCTACGCTTGGAGGCCCAACACAAGTCTACAAGAACAAGTTGCGTAGTAGACATCAAGCTCTTTTTTGGCGCCGTTGTCGGGGAGGTGAGTGCTTGAAGGTATATCTTTAGATCTTGCAATTGAATCTTTTAGTTTCTTGTTTGATCACTAGTTTGGTTTATAAAAGAAAACTACATAAAAAATGGAATTGAGGTTGCATCATATTATTGATCATCTTTATAATATCTTTCTTGAAAATGATGGTTCAGAAAATTGTGCTCAATTGTTAGAAGAAGAAGTCAATAAAATGTTTGGCATAAAATATTTGAATGATGAGTATGATTGCAATGTTGTTAGTATGAATTATTTGAATATCCAAAATGCTAATGATGATTGCACAAGTCATGACAAAAATGTTTCTTATAAGCATGTCAATTTTTGTGGAGTGCATAAAGTTTGTGAAGACGTGCCTTATAGGAAAGATAGATTTTGCAAGAAGCATAAACGTGATAGAGCCAATTCTTTGCTCAAAGTGATAGATGAATTTGCTACAAAATTATGTTCTCTTTGTCCTATTACTTTTGAACTTTGCAATAAGGTTGGTCATCTTAATTTCCAATGCAAACTCTTTCATGATCGAATCGTGTCCAAATATTGCAATAACTTGATCACCCTTGAACTTTATAATGAAATTTGTTTATTTTTGGGGAGTGAAGAGTTGACACATAAAAATATTTGGTTTGAAGTATCCATTCTCACGGATGACATTGAAACTAAACTAAAAAATATCTATATGTTTTGCATGATAAATTGCAATGAGAATGCTTACATTGCCAACTATAGAAAGATGGGAAAACCAATAGAATATAAAAGGAATACTAATGAAAGGGTAAAGATTTTCTCTTTCCCTCCTATTGTCTCTTATGATGAAATAGGTGACGAGGAGGAGCTCCCTATTCAACCAATCTCATCAATAAGAAGCTTGAAAAAATTAATTAAACCCACACATGATGTGGTGAAGAAGAAGAAAAGAAGAAATAATAGAGGTAAAAAGGTATCTCTCCCAAATAATGTTGCTCCTATTATTGTTGTGCCTCATGAAAATGAATCAAAAATAATTGTGGAGGATGATGCGCTTGATGATGATATTGCTTCTATGTCTTATGGCACAATGTCTGAGAGCACTATTGATGATGATTTTGTTATGCCCATTGCATGTTGTGATGATTATGATTGGGAAGATAATGATACTTCTTATAATCTTGGAAATCTTTTTGGCACCAACTTGGGAAATTATGATGATAGCAATTGTTATACCGTTGGTGCTATTCATACTATTAATGATGACAGTGATTATGCTTATGATATGCCAAGCCACAAGCTTGGGGGTACTATGTTTGATGATAATGACATATTTGAGAATTTATTTGCTGCAATTAATGTTTGTCCCAAGCTTAGGGATGCTATGTTTAATGATGATGATCTTCTTAGTCCCCTTACTTTGAATGATCAAATTTGCTATGATGATTGCATGCCTCCCACTTATGATGATTATTGTGATGATACTTATGTTATAAAAAGTAGTGATAATTATTGTCATAATTTTGAATATCCTTCTACTGAGCATTACTCTTTTAATGTGGTAACAATTTATAGTATTCGAGTTTCATATGATACTCCCACCATTGTGAATAACAAGAAATTTTCTTATGTGGAGAGTAATAAAATTTCTACACTTGTGGATCATGAAAAGAATGTTTTATGTGATGGTTATATTGATAAATATATTCATGATGCTACTGAAAATTAGTATGAGAGAGGAACTTATGATTCATGATGCTCCTGTTATGTTTCAATCCGTATCTTTTATGCGAGCATCATTGAACTCATCATGCCTAGCTAAAAGGAACTAAAGAAGAGCGCTTGTTGGGAGACAACGCAACACTTTTACCTACTGTTTTTGTGTGTTCACAAGATTATGCTACTGTAGGAATCATGTTTTATAGCTTTTGTTTCAATAAAGTACCAAGTAAAGCCTTTGGGATAGTGTGGATGATAGTTGACTTGATTCTGTCCAAAAACAGAAAAGTTTGCGCTCAGTCCAGGAATTTTGAAAATTCACTGGAACGTTCTTTTGATCTGAATTTTTTACAGGTGATAGATATACAAATTACCCAAGTTTTACTATATTTTCAGAAGTTTTGGAGTAGCAGAAGTATGGTAGTTATCCATATCATTACAGACTGTTCTGTTTTTGACTGATTCTATTTTCAATGCATAGTTTGCTTGCTTTCTAGTTTCTATGGCTTATATTGCTCAATATAAATTGTGGAAATGATATGCTACAGTATGTATTGTGTGTAAACAATTATGAATCTTTTCTTTGACAGTACCAAAGTGAAATGGTTTGTTCTTTAACATACTAACCTATCTCACGAAGTTCCGTTAAGTTTTGTGTGATTGAAGTTTTCAAGTTCTGGGTGAGATGTCGATATGAGGAGAATAAGGAGTGACAAGACCCTAAGCTTGGGGATGCCCAAGGCACCCCAAGGTAATATTCA
Source organism: Aegilops tauschii subsp. strangulata (assembly GCF_002575655.3). Lineage (NCBI taxonomy): Eukaryota > Viridiplantae > Streptophyta > Magnoliopsida > Poales > Poaceae > Aegilops > Aegilops tauschii. The sequence continues at coordinate 435,659,139 of NC_053038.3, forward strand.
AGGAGGACCCAAGCAACTAAGCTTGGGGAAGAAGGCATCCCCTCTTTCGTCTCCAACATTATCGATAACCTCACTTGGAGCTATGTTTTCATTCGTCGCATGATATGTGTTTTGCTTGGAGCGTCAATTTATTTTGTTAGGATTTGCTTGCTGTTATTTAGAATAATGTTTTTCATCTTTTATTTCAATAAAAGTGGCATTGATAGCCTTTATTATGGTTATTTTGCAAGTCTACATGTTGCTGTTTCAAAACAGAAAGTTTATCGATGTTGCAAAATTTCCCTAGAAAAGTCAGAATGTGATAAAATGTTGAATTTTTTTGCAAAATAAGCTCTGATAAATTTTCTACAGTGTGGAATTTGTTTCATAATTTTTGGAATTTAAGAAGTATTGATACTCTTGCATTCTTTACAGACTGTACTGTTTTGGCAGATTGCTGTTATGTTTGCATGTGTTTGCTAATTTAATGATTCTATTTGAGGATAGGAGTATTAAATATGCAGAGGCATTTGGTATGCAATGTTTAATAATGATTTTAGTGATTTGCTACAGTAGAGAATGATAAGGTTTTTGCATTGGTTTATACTAACTTATCTCATGAGTTCTTGTTGAGTTTTGTGTGGATGAAGCTTTTTGAGATTTAGGAAAACCGTGATATGGGAGGAATTAAGGAGACACAAAAGCTCAAGCTTGGGGATGCCCAAGGCATCCCAAGATAATATTTCAAGAAGTCTCAAGCATCTAAGCTTGGGGATTCCCCGGTAGGCATCCCACCTTTTTTCTTCAACAATTATCGGTTAGTATCGGTTGAGCCTATGTTTTTGCTTCTCCACATGAGTTGTGCTATTATGAGAATGTCATTTTATTTTGTTTTTGTTGCTGTTTTAATAAAATACGTAGATCTGAAAGTTTTTGAATAAGAGAGAGTCCTCAAATAGCTACCTATTTACTTAACTACTCGCTTGATCTTCACTTGTATCTTTTTGCAGTAGCTTGTCATTTCCTCTTGTGCTTCACTTATATCCTATGAGTAAATTGTTGAATGAATTGAATATCATGAAGTTGAAATTATATCATGCCTAGTGGTGGCTTCACATTGGGTTTAGAAAGTGAAATCTTTTGAAGCTTGACAATCACAATATTGGTCATACAAGCAATTCATGAATAATTAGTATAAGGAAGAGAACTTTCACATGCAAATACACTATCTTGGAAATCTTTTGTGATTGTGAGCCCCCATCAAAATATTATATGCCAGAATTGTTGTTGTTGGACAAGGAAGACAACGTAAGGTTTAGGTTTGTTCATATTCACATAGAAATTATATTGTCATAGATCCTTCAACATGTGGTGCTTGCCCCCCATCTTTGCTAGCCAAAAATTCCGCACCAACTAGAGATACTACTTGTGCATCGAAAAACCCTTAAACCCAAATCTTATCTTCAAGAGTCTGCCATACCTACCTAAGGATTGAGCAAGATCCTTCAAGTAAGTTATCATCGGTGCAATAAGGCAATAAAAATTGCTTCTAAAAGTGTGAGATCATTTAGTTTAAGAGAAAATTGAGCGTTGTACGAACTTGTGATGGTGAAGAATAAAAGCGACAGACTGAATAATAAAGGTTGCCATCACAAGGGGCAATACAACGTGACGTTCTTTTTCACTAAGGGGTTGAGCATACAAACAAATAAGCGCATGGCAACCTCTGCTTCCCTCTGTGAAGGGCCTATCTTTTACTTTTATGTATTTACTTTTATGCAAAGAGTCAAAGTTTTTCTCTCTATTCCTTTTTATTTTTCTCTTTTGGAAAGCATCATGTGGTGAGGAAAGATCTAGGCACATATATCCAGTTGGATATGGGTAGCATGAGTTATTATTGTTAACATCACCCTAGAGGTGAATACATTGGGAGGCGAAATTATAAGCCCCCATCTTTCTATGTGTCCGGTTGAAACGTTTTGCTCATGTGTATGCGGTGAGTGTTAGCAATCATAGAAGACTATATGATGGTTGAGTATGTGGAGCTCTTACTTAAACTCTGTTGAATAAGTTGAATTGCAATTGCTTGGTGACTGAGAACATAGGTTGTTGAGTTTCAAGAGAATTCATTGTTTGAACCTTAACATGTGAATTGGTTTCTACTTTAAACATGAGAAATTTTATAAGAAAGAGTTGTATGATGGGAGAAGTGATTGAAATTATCATTGATCAAACTTATGCACTTTGCTAGCATTCACACTTCATAAATTATTTGTTTTATCATTTACCTACTCGAGGACGAGTGGGAATTAAGCTTGGGGATGCTGATACGTCTCCAACGTATCTACAATTTATGAAGTATTCATGCCGTTTTATTATCATTCTTGGATGTTTTACAATCATTTTATAGCAACTTCATATCATTTTTTGGGACTAACCGATTGACCCAGTGCCCAGTGCCAGTTGCTGTTTTTTGCTTGTTTTTTACATCGCAGGAAATCAATATCAAACGGAGTCCAAACACTGCAAAACTTTTTGTGGATTTTTTATGGACCAGAAGACCACCAGTGGGCCAGACTAGCACCTGGGGGGTGCCTCGAGGGGGGCACAACCCACCAGGGTGCGCCTGGGGGCCCAGGCGCGCCCAGGTGGGTTGTGCCCACCTCGGTGGCCTCCCACACCCCCTCTTTGCCCTATAAATCCCAAATACTCCAAAAACCCTCGGGGTTAACCTAGATCAGAAGTTCCGCTGTTGTAAGGCTCTGTAGCCACCAAAAACCAATCAGGCCCCGTTTCGGCACCCTGCCGGAGGGGGGAATCATCTCCGGTGGCCATCTTCATCATCCCGGCGGCCACCACGATGAGGAGGGAGTAGTCCACCCTCGAGGCTAAGGGTTTGTACCAGTAGCTATGTGTTTAATCTCTCTCTCTCATGTTCTTGAGATGTCACGATCTTGATGTATCGCGGGCTTTGTTAATATAGTCGATCATATGGTGTTTTCCCCTCCTATCTTGTTGTGATGAATTAAGTTTTTCCCTTTGAGATTTCGTTGTTATCAGATTGAATACTTTTATGGATTTGAGAGCACTTGATATATGTCTTGCATATGAATACTCATTGTGACAACGGAGTATCATATTGATTCACTTGATATGTGTTTTGGCATTCAACTCTCGGATTCCCGCGGTGACATTGGGGTATTATATGCATAGGGGTTGATGCACGTTCTCGTCTTTTATTTCTCCGGTAGAAATCTTGGGGCACTCTTTGAGGTTCTTTGTGTTGGATCGATGAATCTGAAATTATTTGGTGTTATTTTAGTACGAACTCTTGGATAGATCGATCGGAAAGAATAGCTTTGAGGTGGTTTCGTACCCTACAATTTCTTATGTTCTCCGCTAGATAGGAACTTTGGAGCGATTCTTCATCGCACTTTGAGGGGTGGTTATATGATCCAATTATATTAGCACTGTTGCGAGGTTGCACTAGCGAAAGTACGGATCCTAGGCCTCATTTTCAAGCATTGCAATACCGTTTTTGTGCCCATTTACTATTTGCTACGTTGCTGTTTTTATTTATTCAGATCATAAAAATATATTTCTACCATCAATATTACACTTTTATCACCATCTCTTCGCCGAACTAGTGCACCTATACAATTTGCCATTGTATTGGGTGTGTTGGGGACACAAGAGACTTTTTATTATTTGGTTGCAGTGTTGTTTGAGAGAGACCATCTTCATCCTACACCTCCCATGGATTGATAAACCTTAGGTCATCGACTTGAGGGAAAATTGCTACTGTCCTACAAAACTCTGCGCTTGGAGGCCCAACACAAGTCTACAAGAACAAGTTGCGTAGTAGACATCAATAGGGTGATGCAATTCTATGGTTAACATCATATTTAGCAACCATTTTGCGGAAAGCACCATGAATAAAGTGTGAACCACCATCAGTCATTAAATATCGAGGACTCCAAACCTTGGGAAAATTACTTCCTTAAGCATTTTAATAGAGGTGTTGTGATCAGCACTACTAGTTGGAATAGCTTCTACCCACTTAGTAACATAATCAACAGCAACCAAAATATGTGTATACCCATTAGAAGAAGGAAAAGGTACCATGTACTCAAATCCCCAAACATCAAATGGTTCAACAACAAGTGAATAATTCATAGGCATTTCTTGACGCTTACCAATGTTTCCAATTCTTTGACATTCATCACAAGATAAAACAAACTTACGGGCATCCTTGAAGAGAGTAGGCCAATAAAAACCGGATTGCAATACCTAATGAGCAGTTCTATCTCCCGCATGATGCCCTCCATAAGCTTCGGAGTGACATTTCCGTAGGATTTGTTCATGTTCATGCTCAGGTACATAACGTCTAATAATACCATCTACTCCTTTATAAAGATGTGGATCGTCCAAAAAGTAATTTCTTAAATCATAGAAGAATTTTTTCTTTTGTTGGTATGTGAAACTAGGTGGTATATATTTAGCAACAATATACATTGCATAGTCAGCATACCAAGGAGTGTTATGAGAAACATTTATTTCAGCTAATTGTTCATTAGGAAAACTATCATTATTAGGTTGTGGGTCATCAAGAATATGTTCTAACCTTGAAAAGTTATCAGTTACGGGGTTCTCAGCTCCTTTTCTATCAGTGATATGTAAGTCAAATTATTGTAGCAAAAGAACCCACCTAATAAGTCTAGGTTTAGCATCTTTCTTTTCCATAAGATATTTTATAGCGGCATGATCGGTGTGAACAATCACTTTAGAATCAACAATGTATGATCTAAATTTATCTCAAGCAAACACCACTGCTAAGAATTCTTTTTCAGTAGTAGCATAATTTCTTTGAGCACTGTCTAGAGTTTTACTTGCATAATGAATAACATTTAATTTCTTATCAACACTTTGTCCTAGAATAGCACCAACAACATAGTCACTAGCATCACACATAATTTCAAAAGGCAAGTTCCAATCAGGTGGTTGAACAACATGTGCAAAAATTAAAGCTTTCTTAAGTGTTTCAATGGCTTCTACACAATCATCATCAAAAACAAATGGAACATCCTTTTGTAAAAGATTTGTAAGAGGCCTAGAAATTTTAGAGAAGTCTTTAATAAACCTCCTATAGAAACCAGCATGACCGAGGAAACTACGAATACCTTTGATATCTTTAGGACATGGAATTTTCTCAATTGCATCAACTTTAGCTTTGTCCACCTCAATACCTCGTTCGAAAATTTTATGTCCCAAGACAATACCTTCATTAATCATAAAGTGGCACTTCTCCCAATTCAAGACGAGATTAGTTTGCTCACATCTCTGCAAAACTCGATCAAGGTTGCTCAAGCAATCATCAAAAGAAGTTCCATCAAAGAAAAAATCATCCATGAAAACCTCAACAATCTTTTCACAAAATTCAGAAAATATAGCAGTCATACATCTTTGAAAGGTAGCAGGTGCATTGCATAAACCAGAAGGCATACGTCTATAAGCATAAGTTCCAAAAGTACAAGTAAAGGTGGTTTTCTCTTGATCAGGTTGTGAGACAAGTATTTGATAAGAACCGGAGTATCCATCAAGGAAGCAAAAATGTGTGTGCTTTGACAACTTTTCTAGCATTTGATCAATAAAAGGAAAAGGGTAATGATCCTTTCTAGTAGCTTTATTTAATTTTCTAAAATCAATTACCATTATGTAGCCAGTGAGAATTCTTTGTGGAATAAGTTCATTCTTATCATTAGGAACAACAGTAATACCTCCTTTTTTAGGGACACAATGAACGGGACTTACCCATCTACTATCAGCCATGGGATAGATTATACCTGCTTCCAAAAGCTTTAGTATTTCAGTTCTTACCACTTCTTTCATTTTAGGATTTAAACATTGTTGGTGATCAACAACGGGTTTAGCATCAGGCTCCATATTAATTTTGTGCTGACGGAGAGTGGGACTAATGCCCTTTAAATAAGAGTATATCCAATAGCAGCTCGGTGCTTCTTCAGAACCTTCAATAATCTTTCTTCTTCATGTTCTGAAAGATTAGCACTAATAATAACAAGATATATCTTTTTCTCATCAAAATAGGCATATTTCAAAGTGTCTGGCAATTGTTTTAATTCGAACATAGGATCACCTTTAGGTGGAGGAGGACCTCCTAGAGTTTCAATAGGCAAATTGTGTTTAAGCAAAGGACGTTGTTCAAAGAAAATCTTATCTATTTCATTTCTTTCATGCAGATGCATATCATTTTCATGGTCTAGCAAATATTGTTCTAGAGGATCAGTAGGAGGCACAGCAATAGAAGCAAGACCAATTATTTCATCCTTACTAGACAATTCTTTCTTATGGTGCTTTCTAGTAAACTTGGAAAATTTAAACTCGTGAGACTCATCACCAAAACTAACACCGACAGTTTGCTTCTCGCAATCTATTTTAGCATTAACGGTGTTCAAGAAAGGTCTACCAAAGATAATGGGACAAAAGTCATCTTGTGGGGAACCAAGAACAAGAAAATCAGTAGGGTATTTTATTTTCCCACACAAGACTTCAACATCTCTAACAATCCCAGGTGGTGTGATGGTGTCTCTATTAGCAAGTTTAATAGTAACATCTATGTCTTCTATTTCAGCGGGTGCTATATCATTCATAATTTCTTGATATCAGGTAAAGGAATAGCACTCACGCTAGCACCTATGTCGCATAAACCATGATAACAGTGATCTCCCATTTTAACGGAGACAATATGCATGCCAACAACGGGTCTATGTTTATCTTTTTCATCAGGTTTGGCAATTCTAGCAGCTTCATCACAGAAGTAAATAACATGCCCACCTATATTTTCAACCAGGAGATCTTTAACCATAGCAACACTAGGTTCTACTTTGATTTGTTCAGCAGGTTTGGAAGTTCTAATATAACTTTTGTTGACCACAGTTGAAACTTTAGCATGTTCCTTTATCCTAACAGGGAAAGGTGGTTTTTCAATATAAGTTGTAGGAACAATTGGATCAACATTATAAATAATAGTTTCATTTTTAGCTATTACCGGTTCTTTAATTTCTTCTTTGATAGGTGGGTGATATTTAAACCACTTCTCCTTAGGGAGATCAACATGAGTAGCAAATGATTCACAAAAGGAGGCTACTATCTCAGAGTCAAGTCCATATTTAGCGCTAAACCTTTGAAAATCATCAGTATTCATAACAGATTTAACACAATCATTCTCGAGCTTACTACTTGACTCTTTACTTGTGTCGAGTTCCCAATCTTCAGAGTTGCGTTTGATTCTTTCTAAAATATCCCACCGGAAGTCAATAGTCTTCTTCATAAATGAACCAGTACAAGAAGTATGGAGCATGGATCGATCATCATGTGAAAGCCGAGCATAAAAATTCTGGATTATAATTTCTCTAGAGAGCTCATGGTTGGGGCATGAATATAACATTGACTTAACCCTCCCCCAAGCTAGAGCGATACTTTCTCCTTCACGAGGCCAAAAATTATATATATAATTCCGATCACGATGAACTAGATGCATAGGATAATTTTTTTGGTGAAATTCCAATTTCAATCGATTCCAATTCCATGATCCAATATCATCTCATAGCCTATACCATGACAATTCTTTTCCCTTCAAAGATAAAGGGAAAACCTTCTTCTTAGCTTCATCTCCGGGTAAAACTGCAAGCTTAAATAATCCACAAATTTCATCCACATATATCAAGTCCATATCAGGATGTTCGGTTCCATCTCCTGCATAAGGATTAGATAGCAGTTGTTCTATCATACCCGAAGGAATTTCATAACCAATATTTTCGGTAGGTGCAGTAGGTTGAGGGGTAACTAATTGTGATTCCGGTCAAGGTGAAGATACCCTGAACGAACCCCCAAAGGATTGTTTTCCATAGTAGCAAGTGACAATAAATTTTAGCACGTCGTAATAATTTTTCCTTACCAATTTCCACTTACCAAGAACACTTCACTCCCCGGAAACGGCACCAGAAAAGAGCCTTGATGACCCACAAGTATAGGGGATCAATCGTAGTCCTTTTGATAAGTAAGAGTGTTAAACCCAACGAGGAGCAGAAGGAAATGACAAGCGATTTTCAGCAAGGTAATGTCTCCAAGCATTGAGGTTGTAAGTAACGAGTAGTTTGATAGCAAGGTAATTTTTAACGAGCAAGTAACGGTAATGGTAACAAAAGTGCAGCAAGGTATCCCAATCCTTTTTAGGCAAAGGACATGACAAAACGGTCTCGTATGATAAGCAAAGCATTCTTGAGGGTACACGGAAATCTCATCTAGTCACTTTGATCATGTTGGTTTGATTTGTGTTCACTACTTTGATAATTTGATATGTGGGTGGACCGGTGCTTAGGTGCTTTTGTTACTTGAACAATCCTCATACTTACGATTAACCCCCTCGCAAGCATCTGCAACTACAAGAAAAGTATTAAGAATAAATCTAACCATATCATTAAACTTTTGGATCCAAATCAGTCCCTTACGGAATAGCGCATAAACTAGGGTTTAAGCTTCTGTCACTCTGGCAACCCATCATATAATAACTACTCCACAATGCATTCCCTTAGGCCCAAGTATGGTGAAGTTTCATGTAGTCGACGTTCACATGACACCACTAAGGGAATCACAACATACATATCATCAAAATATCGAACACATATCAAGTTCACATGATTACTTGCAACAAGATTTCTCCCGTGACCTCAAGAACAAAAGTAACTACTCACAAATGATAATCATGCTCAAGATCAGAGGGGTATTAAATAGCATAATGGATCTGAACATATAATCTTCCACCAAATACACCATATAGTAATCAACTACAAGATGTAATCAACACTACTAGTCACCCACAAGTACCAATCTACAGTTCCAGTACAAAGATTGAACACAAGATATGAACTAGGGTTTGAGAGGAGATGGTGCTGTTGAAATGTTGATGGAGATTGCCCTCCCCAAGATGGAAGAGTTGTTGCTGATGATGGTGACGATGATTTCCCCCTCTGGGAGGGAAGTTCCCCCGGCGGAATCGCTCCGCCTGAGGGCAAAAGTGCTCCTGCCCAAGTTCCGCCTCGACATGACGGTGCTTCGTCCCAAAAGTCCTCCCTTTTTCTAGGTCAAAATGACTTATATACCAGAAGATGGGCACCGGAGGTGGGCCGAGGAGGGCACAACCCACCAGTCCGCGCCTGGGCTCCCTGGTGTGCCCAGGTGGGTTGTGCCCACCTGGTGGGCCCCCTCTGGTAGTTATTTTCTCCAATAGTTTTTATTTATTAAAAATTCCTCGTGAAGTTTAAGCTCATTTGGAGTTGTGCAGAATAGGTAGCCTGACATAGCTTTTTTAGGCCCAGATTTCCAGTTGCCGGAATTCTCCCTCTTTGTGTGAACCTTGCATATTATGAGATTGAAGGCATTAGAATTACTCCAAAAAGCATTATTATGCATAAAAACATTATAAATAACAACAGGAAAACATGATGCAAAATGGACGTATCACTGCTACGGGCAACTAGCAAGAACCGTTCTTATACGGAAAACCACAACGGTGATTATCAAGTTGCTATTTAACCTTCTGCAAGGACCGCCGTAGTCAAATAAGATTCAACTAAAGTGGGAGAAACTGACACCCGCCAGCCACCTTTATGCAAAACAAGTTGCATGTTAGTCACTGGAACCGGTCTCATGTGCGTGGACATGTAAGGATGGTCTGAGCCGCTTCATTCCACAATACCGCCGAATCAAAATAAGACATTGTTGGTAAGCAATATGAACATCACCGCCCACAACTCCTTTGTGTTCTACTCGTGCATATCATCTACGCATAGACCTGGTTCATTGAAGGAAATATGCCCTAGAGGCAATAATAAAGTTGTTATTTATATTTCCTTATATCAAGATAAATGTTTATTATTCATGCTAGAATTGTATTAACCGGAAACTTAGTACATGTGTGAATACATAGACAAACAGAGTGTCCCTAGTATGCCTCTACTTGACTAGCTCATTAATCAAAGATGGTTAAGTTTCCTGACCATAGACATGTGTTGACATTTGATTAACGAGATCACATCATTGGAGAATGATGTGATGGACAAGACCCATCCATTAGCTTAGCATAATGATCATTTAGTTTTATTGCTATTGCTTTCTTCATGACTTATACATATTCCTCTGACTATGAGATTATGCAACTCCCGAATACCGAAGGAACATTTTGTGTGCTATCAAACGTCACAACATAAATGGGTGATTATAAAGATGCTCTACAGGTGTCTCCGAAGGTGTTTGTTGAGTTGGCATAGATCGAGATTAGGATTTGTCACTCCGTGTATAGGAGAGGTATCTTTGGGCCCCCTCGGTAATGCACATCACTATAGCCTTACAAGCAAAGTGACTAATGAGTTAGTTGCGGGATGATGCATTACGGAACGAGTAAAGATACTTGCAGGTAACGAGATTGAACTAGGTATGATGATACCGACAATCGAATCTTGGGCAAGTAACATACCGATGACAAAGGGAATGATGTATGTTGTTATGCGGTTTGACCGATAAAGATCTTTCGTAGAATATGTAGGAGACAATATGAGCATCCAGGTTCCGCTATTGGTTATTGACTGGAGATGTGTCTCGGTCATGTCTACATAGTTCTCGAACCCGTAGGGTCCGCACGCTTAACGTTCAATGCCGTTTTGTATTATGAGTTATGTGTTTTGGTGACCGAAGTTTGTTCGGAGTCCCGGATGAGATCACGTACATGATGAGGAGTCTCGAAATGGTCGAGAGGTAAAGATTGATATATTGGACGAAGGTATTCGGACACCAGAAAGGTTTCGGGACGTTTCAGATATTTATCGGGGAACCGAGGGGTTACCGGAACCCCCGGGGAAGTTATGGGCCTCAATGGGCCATAAGGGAGTACGAGAGGGAAGCCCACAGGGTGGCGCCCCCCCCAAAGGGAGTCTGAATTGGACTAGGGGGATGGGCGCGGCCCCCTCTTTCCTCTACCTCTCCCTCTCCTTCCCTCCTTCCCCCTCTTGGAATAGGAAAGGGAGTCCAACTAGGATTGGGAATCCCAGTTGGACTCCCCCTTGGCGCACCCCCTCATGGCCGCCGGCCTCCTCCCTCTCCTTCTTTATATACGTTGCCAGGGGCACCCCAAAGGCACAACAGTTGTTTCTTAGCCGTGTGCGGTGCCCCCCTCCACAGTTTACCACCTCTGTCATATTGTCGTAGTGCTTAGGCGAAGCCCTGCGCGGATCACATCACCAACTTTGTCGCCACGCCGTCGTGTTGACGGAACTCTCCCTCGACCCTCTACTGGATCAAGAGCTCGAGGGGCGTCATCGTGCTGAACGTGTGCTGAACACGGACGTGCCGTACGTTCGGTACTTGGATCGGTTGGATCGTGAAGACGTTCGACTACATCAACCGCGTTACTAAACGCTTCCGCTTTCAGTCTACGAGGGTACGTGGGCACACTCTCCCATCTCGTTGCTATGCATGTCCTAGATAGGTCTTGCGTGTTTGTAGGAATATTTCTGAATTACTACGTTCCCCAACAGTGGCATCCGAGCCAGGTCTATGCGTAGATGATATATGCACGAGTAGAATACAAAGAGTTGTGGGCGATAATAGTCATACTGCTTACCACCAACGTCTTACTTTGATTCGGCGGTATTGTTGGATGAAGCGGCCCGGACCGACATTACATGACCGCGTTCGTGAGACTGGTTCTACCGATGTGCTTCGCACACAGGTGGCTGGCGGGTGTCTGTTTCTACCACTTTAGTTGAATCGAGTTTGACTACGGTCGGTCCTTGTTGAAGGTTAAAACAACACACTTGATGAAAAATCGTTGTGTCTTTGATGCGTAGGTAAGAACGGTTCTTGCTAGAAGCCCTTAGCAGCCACGTAAAACTTGCAGCAACAAAGTAGAGGACGTCTAACTAGTTTTTGCAGAGCATGTTGTGATGTGATATGGTCAGACGTGATGAGATATAAATTGTTGTATGAGATGATCATGTTTTGTAATAGTTATCAGCAACTGGCAGGAGCCTTATGGTTGTCGATTTATTGTATGAAATGCAATCGCCATGTAATTGCTTTACTTTATCACTAAGCGGTAGCGATAGTCGTAGAAGCAATAGTTGGCGAGACGATAATGATGCTACGATGGAGATCAAAGTGTCAAGCCGGTGACGATGGAGATCATGACGGTGCTTTGGAGATGGAGATCAAAGGCACAAGATGATGATGGCCATATCATGTCACATATTTTGATTGCATGTGATGTTTATCCTTTATGCATCTTATTTTTGTTAGTACGACGGTAGCGCTATAAGATGAGCCCTCACTAAATTTGAAGGTATACGTGTTCTCCCTGAGTATGCACCGTTGCTACAATTCGTCGTGTCGTGCCGAGACACCACATGATGATCGGGTGTGATAAGCTCTACGTTCACATACAACGGGTGCCAGCCAGTTTTGCACGTGCAGAATACTCGGGTTAAACTTGACGAGCTGAGCATATGCAGATATGGCCTCGGAACACTGAGACCAAAAGGTCGAACGTGATAGTAGATATGATCAACATAGTGATGTTCACCATTGGAAACTAATCCATCTCACGTGATGATTGGACATGGTTTAGTTGATATCGATCACGTGATCATTTAGTCGACTAGAGGGATGTCTATCTAAGTGGGAGTTCTTAAGTAATATGATTAATTGAACTTTAATTTATCATGAACTTAGTACCTGATAGTTTTTGCATGTCTATGTTATTGTAGATCAATGGCCCGTGCTACCATTCCTTTGAATTTTAATGCGTTCCTAGAGAAAGCTAAGTTGAAAGATGATGGTAGCAACTACACGGATTGGGTCCGTAACTTGAGCATTATCCTCATTGCTGCACAGAAGAATTACGTCCTGGAAGCACCGCTAGGTGCAAGACCCATTGCAGGAGCAACTCTGGATGTTATGAACGTCTGGCAGAGCAAAGCTGATGACTACTCGATAGTTCAGTGTGCCATGCTTTACGGCTTAGAGTCAGGACTTCAAAGATGTTTTGAACGTCATGGAGCATATGAGATGTTCTAGGAGTTGAAGTTAATATTTCAAGCAAATGCCCGAATTGAGAGATATGAAGTCTCCAATAAGTTCTATACCTGCAAAATGGAGGAGAATAGTTCTGTCAGTGAACATATACTCAGAATGTCTGGGTACCACAACCACTACTCAACTGGGAGTTAATCTTCCTGATGATAGTGTCATTGACAGAGTTCCTCAATCACTGCCACCAAGCTATAAAAGCTTCATGATGAACTATAATATGCAAGGGATGGATAAGACAATTCATGAGCTCTTCGCAATGCTAAAGGCTGCGGAGGTAGAAATCAAGAAGGAGCATCAAGTGTTGATGGTTAACAAGACCACTAGTTTCAAGTAAAAGGGCAAAGGGAAGAAGGGGAACTTCAAGAAGAACGGCAAGCAAGTTGCTGCTCAAGTGAAGAAACCCAAGTCTGGACCTAAGCCTGAGACTGAGTGCTTCTACTTCAAAGGGACTGGTCACTGGAAGCGGAATTGCCCCAAGTATTTGGCAGATAAGAAGGATGGCAAAGTGAAAGGTATATTTGATATACATTTTATTGACGTGTACCTTACTAATGCTCGTAGTAGCGCGTGGGTATTTTATACTAGTTCTGTTGCTCATATTTGCAACTCAAAACAGGGGCTACGGATTAAACGAAGATTGGCTAAGGATGAGGTGATGATGCGCGTGGGAAATGGTTCCAAAGTCGATGTAATCGCCGTCGGCACGCTACCTCTACATCTACCTTCGGGATTAGTTTTAGGCCTGAATAATTGTTATTTGGTGCCAGCGTTAAGCATGAACATTATATCTGGATCTTGTTTGATGCGAGACGGTTATTCATTTAAATCAGAGAATAATTGTTGTTCTATTTATATGAGTAATATCTTTTATGGTCATGCACCCTTGATGAGTGGTCTATTTTTGTTGAATCTCGATTGTAGTGATACACATATTCATAATATTGAAGCCAAAAGATGCAAGCTTAATAATGATAGTGCAGTTTATTTGTGGCACTGCCATTTAGGTCATATTGGTGTAAAGCGCATGAAGAAACTCCATGTTGATGGGCTTTTGGAATCACTTGATGCTTGCGAACCATGCCTCATGGGCAAGATGACTAAGACTCTGTTCTCCGGAACAACGGAGCGAGCAACTGAATTGTTGGAAATAATAAATACTGATGTATGCGGTCCAATGAGTGTTGAGGCTCACGACGGGTATCATTATTTTCTGACCTTCACAGGTGATTTGAGCAGATATGGGTATATCTACTTGATGAAACATAAGTCTGAAACATAAGGCAAGATATTTGTTGCTAAGAATGGATCCTTTCTAGAGAAGGAGTTTCTCTCGAAAGAAGTGAGTGGGAGGAAAGTAGAACTTGATGAGGTAATTGTACCTACTCCCGAATTGGAAAGTAGTTCATCACAGAAATCAGTTCCAGTGATTTCTACACCAATCAGTGAGGAAGCTAATGATGATCATGAAACTTCAGATCAAGTTACTACCGAACCTCGTAGGTCAACCAGAGTACAATCCGCACCAGAGTGGTACGGTAATCCTGTTTTGGAGGTCATGTTACTTGATCATGACGAACCTATGAACTATGAGGAAGCGATAATGGGCCCAGATTCCGCGAAATGGCTTGAGGCCTTGAAATCTGAGATGGGATCCATGCATGAGGACAAAGTGTGGACTTTGGTTGACTTGCCCGATGATCGGCAAGCCATAGAGAATAAATGGATCTTCAAGAAGAAGACTGACGCTGACTGTTGGGGATATTACCACTGGGCGTAAACCGGCCAGGAGAAGCTGGGTTAACCCCATAAGTAGTTCATTATATCTGAAGCCCATGAAGACAGACGGTGACGCTTTATGAAGGCCCAGGGCCCAGAGCCGGTTTAAGGCCTGTAGACATAAACCGGTATTGATATGTCAACTTGTGTTGTAAGATAGAAAGAGCGGAGACCGAGCCGGACACGTTTATGAGCCGGCTTCGGGATTCTGTAAACTGACGGGCGTCAATCCATGTATATAAGGGGACGACCCGGTGGCGGTTCAAAGACAACAGACAACAACACGAGACTCAGGCAAAGCGTATTCGCTCCTTGGTCATCGAAATCTAAGCAATCCCACAACAACTGGATCGTAGGCATTTACCTTCACCGCAAGGGGGCGAACCAGTATAAACTCTCTTGCGTCCCTTGTCCGCTTTAACCCCTTTAAGTTAACCCCTTGCGATGGCTCCACGACTAAGTCCTTTCTCTAGGACATCTGCCGTGACAAAACCACGACAGTTGGCGCCCACCGTGGGGCTATCGCACGATGGTTTTGAGTTCTTAGAGGGCAGCTTTGAAGGACTCAAGGGCTACGCTGTGGGCCGGATGACCAAGAGTCGTCGCGGCAAGCTCTACATCGACGATGCAGGCTGGGGCCCCGAGGCCGGCTTGATCGAGTACGGGTACCGGGTCCCCTTTGGCGGCATACACGTTTTCATTGGCAAGATCGGCGAACCGGGCCCTGAGCTGGACATCTACACCTACCTCGTCGAAACGGCTCAGCGCGCGAGATCTGCCTGGGTCAAGCCTGTCATGAAGCGTGCCTTCGTGGGAGTCATCCACGGAGGGGAATTTGAGGATAGATCAGAATCTGGTGGTGAAACCGTCGTTTATTCCGGCGACGAATCATCAACTGGAGAGACCGAGTCGCTGTATCAGTTGCAAGATGGT
Organism: Aegilops tauschii subsp. strangulata; assembly: GCF_002575655.3. Lineage (NCBI taxonomy): Eukaryota > Viridiplantae > Streptophyta > Magnoliopsida > Poales > Poaceae > Aegilops > Aegilops tauschii. The sequence goes on from NC_053038.3 coordinate 435,674,988, forward strand.
CGGATTGGGGGCAGTTCCGATGGCGACAGTATTCTGGACCCCCTTGATCTGCCAAACCGGGTTGCGATCTTCATCGCCGGTACACAACCAGCGCTCCACTCTTCGACCGCAACGGCAATGATTTCCGGATTAGCAGCGGTGACAGCGGCCGAGGCAGGAGGCCCTGTGCGACCGCCGGCTCAGGTTCTGTCTAATTTGTTTGACGCTTTGGCAACGCTGATGGCGGAGGTTAACCCGGCGGACCAAGACGCACATACTGCGGAGATCGCGAAGGTGAAAGATCAGATCACCCAGGCCAAGACCGACCTGGCAGCGGAGGATACCAGGATGGCTGCGGAACGGGCCGCATTGGATGCACAAGCTTACCGGCTTATGCTGGATCAGAGTGCGTCGAACGATGTCCTAAAGAGGAGGTACCGATCTCGCCTGCCGGCGGTTTATGAAGCTAAGAACCTCTTTAATACCCCAGGAGCAGGAACCAGTAATCCGCTGGTGGTAAACCGGGCGGAGGCACCGGTTCAGCCGCGTTCAGTGGATCCGCCTCGCCAGAACAACGTTGTGACACAGCATGTCCCGACACCACCAGGTCATTACTCTAACCCGATGGACAACATTGTCGCTACCGCTTCACGGCTGACGGCCATCCCGATCGAAGGCGAGTCCCCGGCGGCGGTCGAGACGCGTCGGGTTAGGGAGCTTCTTTAGACAGCCTTGGTTCAACAGGAGGCTTATTCATATAGTCGCGATCGGATCCATTCCACTCCCCACCCAAGCCGAAGTTACAGCAGGCGTATGGATGAACCGGCAGTGTCAAGCAATGCGCGGAACCGTGATCCGCCCCGTGGCAATAACCCGGCGGGTGGTGCTGGCGATGCTCAGGAGGTGGTGGACCAGGCTCGGGCACGTAGAGAGGTCGAGTTAGCGGCGCAGCATGAAGCCCATCAGCTTACTCCGATTCGTCCAACCACGTCGGTGGAACCAGGTGTTACTTCTAGTTCTTTGGGAGTATCGTGTCTCGTCCCAGTGTTGTGCAATGTGCGCCTGCCCAAGGATTTCATAGGCCCGCGCAAGGTGCCGAATTACACCGCCGATTTGTCCCCTGAGACATGGGTCGAAACCTATGAGATGGCCATGGAGATGCTGGATGTCGATGAGGCGGCATATGCGAAATACTTCACCATGATGCTAGAGGGGACGGCCCGCACTTGGCTGAAGAGCTTACCAGCTAATTCTATCAGGTCATGGGCCGAGTTGAGAGCCCGGTTTATCCAGAATTTCAAGGATACATGCAAGCAGCCCATGTCAATTGTGGACTTAGCTGCCTGTGTCCAGGAAGAAGGAGAGTCAACAACCCGTTGGGTGCGCCGGGTTTCAGAGATTTTGCATTCATCGGACCGCATCAACGCTGATACGGCAGTTTTAACATTGGAAGGCAATTGCCGGTTTGAACCCCTGAAGTTGAAGTTGGGACGGCTCAAATGTCATTGTAATGACATGGGAACCCTCATGGCCGCTCTGGTGAAGTATGCCGACTCTGATAGTACCAAGGATCCCGAGTCTGATGATGATAAGACAGGGAAGGGAAAAAGGAGCGGCAACGCCAAGGGGCAGCACCACAACCCGGCGGGTCATGGAAACGGCGGCAAGCGTAAGGCGGACCACATCTTAGACTTTGTGGCTAATACCAACACACATGACAAGGGCCAGCGGCGTAAGGGTAAACCGCCCCAGCACGGTGGTGGACCAAGTCCTAACCCGGACCGCCTGTCTTATCTGTTGAACCAGCCTTGCCCAAAGCATGGGACGAAGTTGGTACCATCCATGCACCTCTGGAAGGATTGTTATATCATGCAGGAGTTCAAAAATTCTGATCTCTTTCGGTATGATCATGGACCGGGTGGCGGTTCAGGCCCCGGACCTCATGGGCCGGGTTATGGCGGAGGAAATTCTGGTTCAGGATTCGACGGTAATCAGGGTGGACATAACAATCAAGCTAATCAAGGCAACCAAGGTGGTTATAATCATCAGGGAAATCAGCAGCAACAACAGCAGTCGGGTTACCAGAGCAACCCGAAGTAGTTGAATAGCAGACAGTATCATGTCTTCACCACTAGCCTGGACAAGCGCGATCAGAAGCTTCATAAAAGGGCAGTGAATTCCGTTGAACCGGCAGTGCCCCGTTATATGCGCTAGTCCGAGCAGCCAATCGTGTGGAGTAGAGAAGATCATCCGCCCCGGGTTGACAATCCGGGTCATCTGGCCTTGGTGGTGGCGGCTCAGGTGGGATGTTATAAGTTCACTAAGGTACTCATGGATGGAGGGAGTAGTATCAATATCCTTTATTATGAAACCTTCCGTCGCATGGGGTTAACAGATAAAAATCTTAAACCGTCCAATACGGTGTTCCATGGTGTGGTGCCTGGTAAATCAGCATATCCTGTTGGTAAGATAGCTCTGGAGGTGGCTTTTGGAGATGAGCATGACTCGAGATCAGAAACTTTGACCTTTGAAGTGGTGAAAATCAAAAGCCCGTATCATGCCCTGTTTGGACGGCCAGCTTATGCTAACTTTATGGCACAGCCTTGTTATGTCTATCTGCAGCTCAAGATGCCGGGTCACAATGGAACTATAACAGTGCATGGGAGCCGCAAGATCGCTCTGGAGTGTGAAGAAGGTGATGCGGCTTATGCTGAGTCGGTTTGTGCAACAGAAGAGTTGAAGTTTTACAAAGACAATGTTGATCCGGCAGATATGACTTCATTGAAGAAACCAACTATAGAGCATGATCCGGCCCTGAAGTTTAAATCGGCTGATGAGACTAAGCTTGTTGACTTCGTGCCCGGCGATTCGTCCAAGCAGTTTAGCATCAGCGCTAACCTGGATCCGAAATAGGAAAGCGCGCTCATCGAGTTCATCCGTGAGAATCAGGACATCTTTGCGTGGAAGCCTTCTGACATGCCAGGTGTACTGAGAGAACTCGCTGAGCACACTCTCAATGTTGATCCCAAGTATAAACCGGTCAAGCAGTTTCTCCGCTGATGCAATGAAGAAAGACGCAAGGCCATTGTAGAAGAAGTAGCCAGGCTCTTGGCGGCTAGATTTATCGTTGAAGTATTTCATCCTGAGTGGTTGGCTAATCCGGTGCTGGTCCTTAAGAAGAACGTCACTTGGCGTATGTGTGTGGACTACACAGATCTCAACAAAGCTTGTCCAGCGGATCCTTTTGCCCTCCCCCGTATTGATCAAATTATTGATGCTACGGCGGGTTGCGAGCGTTTAAGCTTTTTGGATGCATCTTCTGGTTATCATCAGATCAAAATGGCAGTTAAGGATCAGGAGAAGACAACCTTCATAACTCCCTTTGGAGCCTTCTACTATGTGTCCATGCCCTTTGGGCTCAAGAGTGCCCAGGCGACTTATCAATGGTGTGTGCAGAATTGTCTTCATAAACATATCGGCCGCAATGTTCACGCCTATGTGGATGATATTGTGGTGAAATCAAGGAAGAAGGAGACATTGATTGATGACTTGAAGGAAACCTTTGATAACCTCCGGGTTTATAAAATTATGCTTAATCCGGCCAAGTGCATCTTTGGTGTACCTGCAGGCAAGCTCTTGTGTTTTTTGCTGTCTAACAGGGGCATTGAAGCTAATCCGGAGAAGATCAAAGCCATCACCTCTTTGGCCAAACCGAAGTGTATCAATGATGTTTAATGCCTGGCAGGCCAGATTGCCGCGTTGAGCCGGTTTATCAGTCGCCTGGGTGAGAAGGCCATCCCTTTATATCAGATGCTGAAGAAAACGGATAACTTCGTCTGGAGTGACGCCACTAATGAAGCATTTGAGGACATAAAGCGGCAGCTGGCTAATCCGCCGATTCTCGCTGCTCCGGTTGACAAGGAACCATTGTTGCTATATGTGGCAGCTCACGCTCAGGCTGTTAGTGTGGCTATTGTAGTGGAGTGCAAGGAGGCAGGAAAGGAATATCCGGTTCAGTGGCCGGTTTACTATATCAGTGAGGTACTTATTGAGTCCAAGCAGAGGTACCCGCATTGGCAAAAATTGGTGTATGGGGTTTTCATGGCAAGCCGGAAGCTTAAGCAGTATTTCCAAGGTCATCCCATCACAGTGGTCAGCTCTGCTCCTTTGGGGGATATAATCCAGAACAAGGAAGCAACTGGCCGGATTGCTAAGTGGGCTATCGAGCTCGGGCCTCACGGATTGAAATACATACCCTGAACGGCGACCAAATCTCAGGCACTTGTGGATTTCATCAATGATTGGACAGAACTACAAGCGCCAGATGAGAAGCCGGATCATACTTATTGGACTATTCATTTTGATGGGTCCAGGCAATTGGAGGGCTCGGGGGCTGGAGTCATATTAACTTCCCCACGAGGTGATAAGTTTTGTTATGTTCTCCGTTTAATGTTCCCTTGCCCTAACAATGCAGCTGAATATGAGGCTTTACTCCATGGTCTTCGGATGGCTAAGGAGATGAACCTAAGCCGAGTTAAGTGCTTCGGTGACTCGGACCTGGTGGCTCAACAAGTGTCTGGCACTTGGGATTCCAAGGACCCACTCATGGCGGCATATCGTCGTGAGGTGGATATTGTTGCAGGTCACTTCAAAGGTTATCAGGTGGATCATGTGGACCGGCAGAAGAATGAAGCGGCAGACGCTTTAAGCCGTTTGGGTTCTCAACGTAAACCGGTTCCACCTAATGTCTTCCTGGATGTTCTGCATAATCCGTCCGTCAAGCTCCCTGGTGAAGAGGATTTGGCTATTCCTGATCCGGAAGCTCAGTTGGTGGCGGCTCTTCATGCTATCCCAGATTGGACGGTTCCATATTTGGCGTATATGAACCGGGGCGAGTTGCCAGAGGATGAAACTTTGGCCAGGCAAATAATCCGGTGGTCCAAGTCTATGACTATTATCAATGGAGAGTTACATCATTGCAGTGTGACAGGGGCGTTTCAACGCTGTGTGTCTCCTGAAGAAGGTTGTGAAATTTTGCGTGAGATCCATGAAGGAGATTGTGCTCACCATGCCGGTTCAAAGTCTTTGGTGGCCAAGGCGTTTCGTCACGGTTTTTATTGGTTAACAACTCATGCTGATGCCGAGGACTTGGTCGAAAGGTGCGATGGATGTCAAAAATTCTCACGACGTGCTCATGTACCGGCTCAAGAGTTGAGAATGATTCCAATCACCTGGCCGTTTGCAACTTGGGGGCTGGATATGGTTGGGCCTTTCAAGAGATCCAAGGACAAGAAGACCCACCTTTTGGTGGCGGTTGATAAGTTCACAAAGTGGGTGGAGGCAGAGCCAGTTAGTAAGTGTGATGCAGCTACAACGGTTCAATTCATCAAAAAGGTGATCTTCCGGTTTGGCTTTCCACACAACATTATAACAGACAATGGTACCAATCTGTCAAAGGGTGCCATGAAGGAGTTCTGTCAACATGAGCACATTCGGCTTGACGTCTCATCAGTGGCTCACCCCCAGTCCAATGGTCAAGCGGAGAGGGCTAATCAAGAGATCTTGAGAGGCATCAAACCCCGGCTTATGGTTCCTTTGCAACGGACGCCGGGTTGTTGGGTTGAGGAGTTACCTTCTGTGTCATGGAGCATCAATACCACACCCAACAGATCGACAGGATACACACCGTTCTTCATGGTTTATGGAGCGGAAGCGGTTCTTCCTAGTGACATCCGTCATGACTCACCTCGTGTAGCGGCATATGTCGAAGCTGACAGCGAGAAGGTACGGCAGGAAACTCTTGACCTGTTAGATGAGGAGCGTGACATGGCGGCAGCCCGTTCGGCGATTTATCAGCAAGATCTGCGTCATTATCATAGCCGCTGGGTTAGAACCAGAACCTTTCAAGAAGGCGATTTGGTGCTTCGGCTCATCCAGGATCAGACGGATATGCACAAGTTATCCCCTCCTTGGGAAGGACCCTTTGTGGTCAGCAAGAATCTGCACAACGGGTCATACTACCTTATAGATGTTCGAGAGCGCAAAGACTCACGTAAATTGGAGGAGGAGACCCACCGGCCGTGGAATATCACTCATCTTCGGCCCTACTATACTTGAGCCATAAACTCTGCTTATGTACATATTAAGACAATGTATATATTATGATCAATATAATAAACCGGAACCTCAGCTAAAGCGGGGTATCTGTTGTTTTTCTTACATCATGTGTGGTTACATGGAGCTTCTGTTTATAAGCGGCGTCCGGTTTACCCCTTGATTTAGCTTTTCAAGGCTTTATATTACATCACTTGGGGGCTTGGTCGTATCCGAACCATAGCTACACCTCTTGATCGGCGCAATGCCACAACATCACTTGGGGGCTTGGTCGTATCCGAACCATAGTCACACCTCTTGATCGGCTCAAAGCCAAATCAATCCGGGGCCAAAGAGAGTGTTGAAAAACAACAACTCAAACATAGGCACCCACTGAGCACAACTCAAAATGTTACTTGGGGATTCTTTGCTGTCGAAATGAACTAAGAATGTACACTTGTAATAGGCTATCAAGCCATGGCTTGGAAGCCTGGTGTATACACCTAAAACCCCGGGTTAACCTGCCTATTTAAGTAAGTAACTCCGCCCAGGTAAACCTGGTATGACCCTTCGAACTTTGACAAGTTACTCTAAAATAAAGACCCTGAACTTGTCAAGTTAAAACTATGATTGGTTAAGGATAGAGGACCATCTTAAAAGGCTTTGAAAAAATGGTGTAACTCAGTGGCCTGGCAGCCCATGAAAAGCCTCGAATTTGGGGCCTGGCAGCCCGTGAAAAGCCTCGACTACAATGGTTTTTATTTGCCTTTTGCTAAGTTTTTCTTCCTTTTGATAAGATTTGCATGAAGCTGTTCCTGCACTTTAAGCTTCTTATCTGCAGGAACAGCTTGAATAAATGGCTATGGATTATGAACATCATATCTTAGGCATGGCGGATTAACACGCATCAGTTACAGATAAATATGCACAAAGGCATAACAAACCCAAGTGTTTTAACTAGCCTATTACAAGGCGTTTCAGTGCCCAAAAAGATAATTGTTTCTCAATAAGTATTGCAGCGCGTGGAAGACTAAACCGGCCCACGGATTATGATTGCTTATCAGCTTGGCCTGACGGCTGCGGGTCATCTTGCACCGGCTCATCTTCTTCGTCTCTACCCAGCGGCTGGAAGTCAACAGTTGTCCAGTCGATCCCAATTAAAGCTTGCAACACAACTTCATCGCTTATAAGGGTTGACGGTTCAATATCAGGGGCATAAGTGTGCTTACGGATTGGAGGGATCAGATTTTGCGCTTCAGGAGTTGGTGCAGCGATCCGTTTGTTATTGGTATCATAGCTCGCCTGGTAAAAAGAAAGATCATCCTCTTCAGCTAGTTGACAAGCCAGTGGACGTACTTCCCGGTTTATGGCGCGGAGATCCTCCTGATCAAATTCTGATCCGTCTTCTTTTAAGCTGGGGTAGCCTTTCGGCACTTCGACCGGATCAAGGTCGGGTACCCATGCTTTTGCCCGGGTTAGTGCGGTCAAAGCGCCAGCCCTTGCAGCAGATCTCTTTAGTTCATCCACCCGAGCAGGCAGCATAGACAACCTTGCTAAGCTTTCCTTAATTAAGGTGGGGGGAGGCTTGTTGTGTGAAGCGGCACAGATGATCCGTTGTGCACCGGTATATAACTGCTCTATAAGTGTATAGGCAGCCTTCACCTTCTTTTGAACATCAGAGCCCAGATGGCTAATGCGCGTTCCTGCATCATTTGACACATCAGTAAACCGACAAACACATGGGAAGATATGATTGAAAGCATAAGGAACAGATGTTTACCGAACACAGCAGCAGTCATGGCATGAATCTGCCGCTTTACGCCAGTTAGCTCATCTACCACCAGTTTAAGAGCTGCTTCTGCGTCTTCGGCCCTTTTTCGCAAAGCGGATTTTTCTGTCTCCCACTCTGCCCGTTCTTTGTTGAAGCTCTCTTTCAGTTTTTCCATAACGTTTAGAGCGCTGGTCAACTCTTCCTTGGCCTTGGAGGTTTCGGCTTGCTGGGAATTGATGTTGTCTTGCAGATCAGCGGTTTGGCTTTCCTTCTTGCTCAGCTCAGCCTGTAAAGAGACAGATGGATAATGAGTTGACATTACATATTTGAAGTACCAAGCACATAACAAGTTATGCCCTTGATACTTGGGGGCTAATGCATATTTGCTCCTTATCAGAAATTTCTACAAGTCCCAAGCACAATACAAGTATTAATCTTGGCACTTGGGGGCTAATGTGTGTTTGCTCAAAAAACTGTTGGTATGGGAATTCTTCTACAGTCCCGGTTCATCTTTATAAAGTTAAACCGGCCCTTGGGGGCTATACCGGTGAAAAAGAAGTATGGCAAAATTTAAAGGAACCGATTCAGCTTAAAGAGGTAATCCGGTCCCTGGAAGTTAAATATGCAAAGTAAGTTTTAACGAAAGTCCCGGTTTAGATTGGTATCATAAACCGTCACTTGGGGGCTACTTGAGTTCATAAGCTGCAATTGAACGTAAGAGAGAAACAGTTATGTGGTTACCTCATATCGCTCCTTCATTAAGTTTACCAAACAAGCTTCATAGTCACGGCTGGTATACAGACGGTTCAAGAAGCCAGAGTGAATGTCTTGAGCATTGAGATGGGCATAGCTTGATAAATCAGCATTCCATTTGCCTTTGCCGATAGCAGAGAGCTCATCCTTGGTAGTATGCTTTGACAAAGCGACAGGATTGCCAGGAGTGGTATGGCCAGTGCCAGTAAGCATAATGTCGTCATCCTTATCATCAGCAGCCTTTACTGGAGTTGGCGGTTTGTCAGTATCCTTAACTGGACTGACCGGTTTGTCATCAGTTCGGACAGGGCTGGTTGGCTGGTCTACATGGCTTGTAGTGCCAACTTGCACTTGTTCAGCAAGTAAGTCATGGTCCTGAGGCGGCGGATCATTAAGCATGGCGTCAGCGTCGGTTTCTTCCGGATCTGGAGTTTTTTCCGGTTCAACAGCTACATTGTCATCAGCTGGTTTACTTAACCGAGCCTTCTTGTTGGGTCTCGGTTTGGCGCTGAAGAAAAGATAAACATAAGGATCAGTACAGTATGTAAAGATAACACATCAGTAATAAAGACAAGTGCTTAGCTCACCCAGGAACTGTTTTGAGGGGTGGAAGTTGTGTGGCCGACGACTCGCCAGAAGATGAGTGAGAAGTACCCTAATAATTTGAATCAGACGGGTTAAGAGGCTAGCGGAAACAACCCGCTTTGGGGCATGAAGTGTCAAGGGTGTAAGAGACCTCTGATCGGCGTTTCCAAACCGGAGTGTTCGGTAAACTGGCAGAGGTAACTACCTGGCTGCTGTGCCGGGTTGTGCAGGGAGCCTCGTGTTGCTGCGTCTTCAAAAGAAAGTTTGGGTCCAAGTAAGCAAGGGGGTGAGAAAATTTTACTTTCCGGTTTGCTCGACGGATTTTTGATGTTGGCAGAGGATCTGAATCGGAGGAAAGAATGATTACCTCTACATCGTCAGCGTGACTGCCTTCAGCGTCGTCCTGACAATAATCATTGTCAATGAGGTGTACGAAAAATGAACCAATAGAGTCAAGTTCTACCTATGATTCTGGGTTACCCACATCGTCATTAGCATTTAATTCGGAGGAGGCAGTGGTCCTCTTCTTGGCAGGTTTCTTAACAACCTTGGTCTTTGGGCGAAGTGGTTTGGCCGTTTTGTCTTGCGGCTTTGCTGGTTTGTCTTGTGGTTTCTTGTTCCAGAATGGATCATCACCCTGTCAGAAAATAGTCAAATTTTCAGAGAATATTTGGACAGAAGCAACTTCAGATAAAAAGATTATATGATTCTTACAGCTGGCGGTTTGTTGAAGGTGCAGAAAGGGAGTACTCCGGTCTGGCTACAGACAGCCTTCGGTTCATTCAGCATCTTCTTTACGGCCTCAGTAACTTCCGCATCTGTAAGCTGAATATCAATGTGGCGTTGAGCATCCTTCAAACTCCCTGTATAATCACACATCAAACCGGATCGCCGGCTGAAGGGCAGAATACTCCAGCTTATCCAACAACGAGCGAGATCAACTCCTGTCAATCCGTTTGCCATGAAGGCTCTAAGCTTTGATAGCTGAGGGGCATAGTTGGCCCTTTCTTTTGCAGTCAACCTCTGGGGAAAAGGATGCGTGTTGCTAAGGCGGTGAGGGCGGTAACCCGGCAAGGGGTTTTCATCGGTTGGAGATGTATCTTTGCAGTAAAACCAAGTCTGGTTCCACTCTTTGGGGTGACTGTGGAGCTTGGGATGAGGGAAAGTGACTTCCTTCCTTTTTTGAACCGCCATTCCGCCCAATTCCATCTTGGGTCCATCCGTGAACTCTGTGCGATGGTTTAGGTGAAAGAAGTCCATAAACAATTCAACCGTGGGCTCTTCTTGTAGATATGCCTCACAGAAGACTTGGAAGTGGCAGATGTTGGTCACAGAGTTTGGACCGATGTCTTGAGGGTGCAGCTAAAAGCTGGCCAGTACATCTCGGAAATTTTTTGAACCGGGAGGGCTAAAACCTCGACCCAGGTGATCAGCAAACACGACTACCTCTCCATCCTTGGGAGTAGGAGGATTTTCCGGGCCAGTGACCCTCCAGTGGATGAGATCTTTTTTGGCTAAAGCGCCCGTTTTAACACATTTGTTTAACTGCTCTTCGGTTACTCGAGAAGGAGCCCAATTGCATTCATAGACTTGCTTGGCCATGGCAATGAAAATCTGAAACATGATTATTGCCGGTTTAAGATTTACAGTGGACAACTATACAACGGTATAAGGATGTAAGCATATTGTTAAACCGGAGTTGGTTATTCGTAAACTGGAGTCTGACAATGGAAACAGTATAATGATGAATGCATTGGCGGTTCAACAGGGGACTAATGGTATCTACTGGGTCATCATTTTTTTCTATGAAGTTAAACCGCCTAATCTGGTATTAAAGGTATAAGTCTAAAGATTTATAAGCGAAGGAAAAAACAAGTTTCACAGTTTGGCATGGGAATTTCAGATGTGCCGTGCGTTGGATAATCAAAATATATTCTGGTCTAATCTCAAGTGCTCAAAAAGTTCAGTAAGTTCAGATGAGTTTGATATCAAGCAGATGCCTTAACAAGAAGAAAGGGGTTTAAACTACAAAAGGCGCTGAAAACAGCCAGATCTAACTGGCCATTAGTATTACTGAAGGAAGAACAACTTCAAGCTATGAAGAACACCGAACCCTAATTGCGGATCTGGGGTGAGGAGAAGAGGAACCAGGAGGAAGCAGCGGAGGATCACCGCGTTTCTCTGATACTATCAGGTTGATGCAGCGGCCTTTGTCGAAGCAGAGGCGAAGGACGGCGGCGGTGGCAGAGCTCGAGGGTCGGTCGGCGCGAGGAAGACGATGATACAAAGAGGCACGAGGGGGAAAAGTGAAAGTGACCCCTCGGCCTTATTTATAAGATGAATGGATAAAAGGCAGGCACGAGAATCGAGGAGCCCGAAAAATGGGGTGTGGGACAGCTCTGTTGCCTCGATCCTCGGAGGCCCATTAATGAAAATGGGTTATACACAGTTTTAAATAACAGATGATGTCATGGCGGTTTACCATGGTCCTGGAAGGTGACGTCACGACGGTTTACAAGGTTATGTGAAGATGTTGAAGAAGAAATTTCCTTAAGTATTGAGGATTGACATGAACCAGTTCAAATCAATCTGGTGCCTAATGTTGGGGATATTACCACTGGGCGTAAACCGGCCAGGAGAGGCCGGGTTAACCCCATAAGTAGTTCATTATATCTGAAGCCCATGAAGACAGACGGTGACGCTTTATGAAGGCCCGGGGCCCAGAGCCGGTTTAAGGCCTGTAGACATAAATTGGTATTGATATGTAAACTTGTGTTGTAAGATAGAAAGAGTGGAGACCGAGCCAGACACGTTTATGAGCCGGCTTCGGGATTCTGTAAACTGATGGCCGTCAACCCATGTATATAAGGGGACGACCCGGCGGCGGTGCAAAGACAACAGACAACAACTCGAGACTCAGGCAAAGCGTATTCGCTCCCTGGTCATCGAAACCTAAGCAATCCCACAACAACTGGATCGTAGGCTTTTACCTTCACCGCAAGGGGCCGAACCAGTATAAACTCTCTTGCGTCCCTTGTCCGCTTTAACCCCTTTCAGTTAACCCGTAGCGATGGCTCCACGACTAAGTCCTTTCTCTAGGGCATCTGCCGTGACAAAACCATGACACTAACGGTAATGTTACTGTCTACAAAGCTTGAGTTGTTGTGAAAGGTTTTTGACAAGTTCAAGGAGTTGACTACGATGAGGCTGTTGGGGAATGTAGTATTTCAAAAAAAAATACCTACGATCACGCAAGATCTATCTATGTGATGCATAGCAACGAGCGGGAGAGTGTGTCCATGTACCCTTGTAGACCGAAAGCGGAAGCATTAAGTAACGTGGTTGATGTAGTCGAATGTCTTTGCGATCCAACCGATCAAGTACCGAACACACGGCACCTCCGCGATCTGCACAGGTTCAGCTCGGTGACGTCCCTCGAACTCTTGATCCAGCTAACTGCCGAGGGAGAGTTTCATCAGCACGACGGCGTGATCACAGTGATGATGAAGTTACCGACGCAGGGCTCCGCCTAAGCACTACAACGATATGACTGAGGTGGAAATCTGTGGAGGGGGGCACCGCACACGGCTAAAACAACCGTTGACTTGTGTCTATGGGGTGCCCCATGCCCCCGTATATAAAGGAGGGGAAGAGGAGGCCGGCCAACAAGGGGCGCGCCAGGGAGAGGGGAGTCCTACTAGGACTCCAGTCCTAGTAGGATTCGGCCCCACCCTTTTTTCCTTCTACCGGAGGGGGAAAAAGGGAAGGAGAAGGAGTAGGAGAAGGAAAGGGGGTGGCGCCCCCTTCCCAAGTCCAATTCGGCCTCCTCCATTGTGGGGGCCGCACCAGCCCCTTGTGGGCTGGTTAGCCTCCCTCCTATGGCCCATAAGGCCCATATCTTTCCCCGGGGGGTTCCGGTAACCTCCCGGTACTCCGGAAAAATGCCCGAATCACTCGGAACCATTCCGATGTCCGAATGCAACCTTCCAATATATGAATCTTTACCTCTCGACCATTTAGAGACTCCTCGTCATGTCCGTGATCTCATACGGGACTCCGAACAAACCTTTGTTATCAAATCACATAACTCATAATACAAATCGTCATCGAACGTTAAGCGTGCGGACCCTACGGGTTCGAGAACTATGTAGACATGACCGAGACACATCTCCGGTAAATAACCAATAGCGGAACCTAGATGCTCATATTGGCTCCTACATATTCTACGAAGATGTTCATCGGTCAAACCGCATAACAACATACGTTATTGCCTTTGTCATCTGTTTGTTACTTGTCCGGGATTCGATCGTCGATATCATCATACCTATTTCAATCTCGTTACCCGCAAGTCTCTTTACTCGTTCCTTAATGCATTGCTTGCAATGCTTATAGTGATGTGCATTACCGACAGGGCCCAGAGATACCTCTCCGATACACGGAGTGACAAATCCTTCTTGTTGCATCTTTATAATCCAACAAACACCTTCGGAGACACTTGTAGAGCATCTTTATAATCACCCAGTTATGTTGTGACGTTTGATAGCACACAAGGTGTTCCTCCGGTATTCGGGAGTTGCATAATCTCATAGTTAGAGGAACATGTATAAGTCATGAAGAAAGCAATAGCAATAAAACTTAACGATCATAATGCTAAGCTAACGGATGGGTCTTGTCCATCACATCATTCTCTGATGATGTGATCACGTTCATCAAATGACAACACATGTCTATGGTCAGGAAACTTAACCATCTTTGATTAACGAGCTAGTCTAGTAGAGGCATACTAGGAACACTTTGTTTTGTCTATGTATTCACACATGTGTCAATTTTCCGATTAATACAATTCTAGCATGAATAATAAACATTTATCATGATATAAGGAAATATAAATAACAACTTTATTATTTCCTCTAGGGCATATTTCCTTCAGTCTGCCATTTGCACTAGAGTCAATAATCTAGTTCACATCACCTTGTGATTTAACACCAATAGTTCACATCGTCATGTGATTTAACACTCTATAGTTCACATCGCCATGTGACCAATACCCAAAGGGTTTACTAGAGTCAATAATTTAGTTCACATCACCATGTGATTAACACCCAAAGAGTACTAAGGTGTGACCATGTTTTGCTTGTGAGAGAGGTTTAGTCAATGGGTCTGCCACATTCAGATCCGTATGTATTTTGCAAATTTCTATGTCTACAATGCTCTGCACGGAGCTACTCTAGCTAAATGCTCCTACTTTTAATATGTATCCAGATTGAGACTCAGAGTCATCCAGATCGGTGTCAAAGCTTGCATCGACGCAACTCTTTACGACGAACTCTTTATCACCTCCATAACCGAGAAATATCTCCTTAGTCTTCTAAGGATAATTTTGACCGCTGTCCAGTGATCTACTCCTAGATCACTATTGTACTCCCTTGCCAAACTCAGGGATGAGTATACAATAAGTCTGGTACACAGCATGGCATACTTTATGGAACCTATGACTGAGGCATAGGGAATGACTTTTCATTCTCTTTCTATTTTTTGTTGTGGTCGGGTTTTTTGAGTCTTTACTCAACTTCACACCTTGCAACAGAGGTAAGAACTCCTTCTTTGACTGTTCCATTTTGAACTACTTCAAAATATTGTTAAGGAATGTACTTATTGAAAAAACTTATCAAGCGTCTTGATCTATCTCTATAGATCTTGATGCTCAATATGTAAGCAGCTTCACCGAGGTCTTTCTTTGAAAATCTCCTTTCGAACACTCGTTTATGCTTTCCAGAAAATTCTACATCATTTCCGATCAACAATATGTCATTCACATATACTTATCAGAAAAGCTGTAGTGCTCCCACTCACTTTCTTGTCAATACAGGCTTCACCGCAAGTCTGTATAAAACTATATGCTTTGATCAACTCATCAAAGCATATATTCCAACTCCGAGATGCTTGCACCAGTCCATAGATGGATCACTGGAGTTTGCACACTTTGTTAGCGCCTTTAGGATTGACAAAATCTTCTTGTTGCATCGTATACAACTCTTCTTTAAGAAATCCATTAAGGAATGCAGTTTTGACATCCATTTGCCAGATTTCGTAAAATGTGGCAATTGCTAACATGATTCGGACAGACTTAAGCATCGCTACGATTGAGAAAATCTCATCGTAGTCAACACCTTGAACTTGCCGAATACCTTTTTCGACAATTCGAGCTTTGTAGATAGTAACACTACTATCAGCATCCGTCTTCTTCTTGAAGTCCCATTTATTCTCTATGGCTCGCGGATCATCGAGCAAGTCCACCAAAGTCCACACTTTGTTCTCATACATGGATCCTATCTCAAATTTCATGGCCTCAAGCCATTTTGCGGAATCTGGGCTCATCATCGCTTCCTCATAGTTCGTAGGTTTGTCATGGTCTAGTAACATGACTTACAGAACTATTTACCGTAGCACTATGGTGCGGAACGTACTCTGGTTGACCTACGAGGTTTGGTTGTAACTTGATCTGAAGTTTCATGATCATTATCATTAGCTTCCTCACTAACTGGTGTAGGCATCACTGGAACTGATTTCTGTGATGAACCACTTTCCAATTCGGGAGGGGGTACAATTACCTCATTAAGTTCTACTTTCCTCCCACTCGCTTCTTTTGAGAGAAACTCCTTCTCTAGAAAGGATCCACTCTTAGAAACAAAGATCTTGCCTTCGGATCTGTGATAGAAGGTGTACCCAACAGTTTCTTTTGGGTATCCTATGAAGACGCACTTCTCCGATTTGGGTATGAGCTTATCAGGCTGAAACTTTTTCACATAAGCATCGCAACCCCAAACTTTAAGAAACGACAACTTAGGTTTCTTGCTAAACCATAGTTCATACAGTGTCGTCTCAACGGATTTTTAGATGGTGCCCTATTTAACGTGAATGCAGCTGTCTCTAATGCATAACCCCAAAACTATAGTGGTAAATCAGTAAGAGACATCATAGATCGCACCATATCTAATAAAGTACGGCTACGACGTTCGGACACACCATTATGTTGTGGTGTTCCAGGTGGCATGAGTTTGTGAAACTATTCCACATTGTTTTAAATGAAGGTCATACTCGTAACTCAAATATTCTCCTCTGCGATCAAATCATAGAAACTTTATTTTCTTGTTACGATGATTCTCCACTTCACTCTGAAATTCTTTGAACTTTACAAATGTTTCAGACTTATGTTTCATCAAGTAGATATACCAATATTTGCTAAAATCATCTGTGAAGGTAAGAAAATAACGATACTCGCCACGAGCCTTAACACTCATCGGATCGCATACATCAGTATGTATTATTTACAATAAGTCAGTTGCTCGCTCCATTGTTCCGGAGAACGGAGTCTTAGTCATCTTGCCCATGCGGCACGGTTCGCAAGCATCAAGTGATTCATAATCAAGTGATTCCAAAAGCCCATCAGCATGGAGTTTCTTCATGCGCTTTACACCAATATGACCTAAACGGCAGTTCCACAAATATGTTGCACTATCATTATTAACTTTGCATCTTTTGGCATCAATATTATGAGTATGTGTATCACTACGATCGAGATTTAATAAACCATTCACCTTGGGTGTATGACCATAGAAGGTTTTATTCATGTAAACATAATAACATTTATTCTTTGACTTAAATGAAAAACCGTATTGCAATAAACATGATTCAATCATATTATGCTCAACGCAAACACCAAATAACATTTATTATTGGTTTAACACTAATCCCGAAGGTGAAGGGAGTGTACGATGGTGATCTTATCAACCTTGGAATCACTTCCAACACACATCGTCACCATGCCCTCAACTAGTCTTTGTTCATTTTGTAACTCCTATTTCGAGTTACTAATCATAGCAACTGAACAAGTATCAAATACCCAGGGGCTATTATGAACACTAGTAAAGTACGCATCAATAACATGTATATCATATATACTTTTGTTCACTTTGCCATCCTTCTTATCCGCCAAGTATTTGGGGCAGTTCCCCTTCCAGTGACCATATCCTTCGCAGTAGAAGCACTCAGTTTCAGGCTTGGCTCTAGCTTTGGGCTTCTTCATGGGAGTGGCAACTTGCTTGCCATTTATTTTTGAAGTTCCCTTTCCTTCCCTTGCCCTTTTATTTGAAACTAGTGGTCTTGTCAACCATCAACATTTGATGCTTTTCTTGATTTCTACCTTCGTCGATTTCAGCATCACGAAGAGCTCGGGAATCGTTTTTGTCATCCCTTGCATATTATAGTTCATCACGAAGTTCTAGTAACTTGGTGATAGTGACTAGAGAACTCTGTCAATCACTATTTTATCTCGAAGATTAACTCCCACTGGATTCAAGCGATTGTAGTACTCAGACAATCTGAGCACATGCTCACTGGTTGAGCTATTCTCTTCCATCTTGTAGGCAAAGTACTTGTCAAATGTCTCATACCTCTTGAGTCGGGCATGCGTCTGAAATACCATTTTTAGCTCTTGGAACATCTTATATGCTCTGTGGCGTTCAAAACATTTTTGAAGTCCCGGTTCTAAGCCGTAAAGCATGGCGCACTAAACTATCAAGTAGTTATCATACTGAGCTTGCCAAATGTTCATAACGTCTGCATCTGCTCCTGCAATAGGTCCTTCACCTAGCGGTGCATCAAGGACATAATTCTTCTGTGCCGCAATGAGGATAATGCTCAGATCACGGACCTAGTCCGCATCATTGCTAGTATCATCTTTCAACATAGTTTTTCTCTACAACATAGTTATGCAAATACTATCAGGACTAAGTTCATGATAAATTAAAGTTCAATTAATCATATTACTTAAGAACTCCCACTTAGATAGACATCCCTCTAGTCATCTATATGATCACGTGATCCATATCAACTAAACCATGTCCGATCATCACGTGAGATGGAGAAGTTTTCAATGGTGAACATCACTATGTTGATCATATCTACTATATGATTCACGCTTGACCTTTCGGTCTCAGTGTTCCGAGGCCATATCTGCATATGCTAGGCTCGTCAAGTTTAACCCGAGTATTCTGCGTGTGCAAAACTGGCTTGCACCCGTTGTATGTGAACATAGAGCTTATCACACCCGATCCTCACGTGGTGTCTCAGCATGAAGAACTGTCGCAATGGTACATACTCAGGGAGAACACTTATACCTTGAAATTTTAGTGAGAGATCATCTTATAATGCTACCACTATACTAAGAAAAATAAGACGCATAAAAGATAAACATCACATGCAATCAAAATAAGTAATATGATATGGCCATCATCATCTTGTGCCTTTGATCTCCATCTCCAAAGCACCGTCATGACCACCCTCGTCACCGGCTTGACACCTTGATCTCCAGCGAAGCATCGTTGTCGTCTCTCCAACTATTGCTTCTACGACTATCACTACCGCTTAGTGATAAAGCAAAGCAATTACATGGCGATTGCATTTCATACAATAATGCGACAACCATATGGCTCCTGCCAGTTGCCGATAACAGTTACAAAACATGATCATCTCATACAACAAATTATATATCATCACGTCTTGACCATATCACATCATAGAAAGCCCTGCAAAAACAAGTTAGACGTCCTCTAGTTTGTTGTTGCAAGTTTTACGTGGCTGCTACGGGCTTCTAGCAAGAACCGTTCTTACCTATGCATCAAAACCACAACGATTTTTCGTTAAGTGTGTTGTTTTAACCTTCAACAAGGATCGGGCGTAGTCACACTCGATTCAACTAGTTGGAGAAACAGACACCCACTAGCCACCTATGTGCGAAGCACGGCGGTAGAACCAGTCTCATGAACGCGGTCATGTAATGTCGGTCTGGGCCGCTTCATCCAACAATACCGCCGAATCAAACTATGACATGCTGGTAAGCAGTATGACTATTATTGCCCACAACTATTTGTGTTCTACTCGTGCCTATTACATCTACGCATAGACCTGGCTCGGATGCCACTGTTGGGGAACGTAGTATTTCAAAAATATACCTACGGTCACGCAAGATCTATGTATGTCATGCATAGCAACGAGCGGGAGAGTGTGTCCACGTACCCTTGTAGACTGAAAGCGGAAGCGTTAAGTAACGCGGTTGATGTAGTCGAACGTCTTCGCGATCCAACCGATCAAGTACCGAACGCACGACGCCTCCGCGATCTGCACACGTTCAGCTCGGTGACGTCCCCCGAACTCTTGATCCAGCTGAGTGCTGAGGGAGAGCACGACGACGTGATGACGGTGATGATGAAGTTACCGACGCAGGGCTTCGCCTAAGCACTACAACGATATGACCGAGGTGGAAATCTATGGAGGGGGGCACCGCACACGGCTAAAACAACTGTTGACTTGTGTCTATGGGGTACCCCTTGCCCCCGTATATCAAGGAGGAGAGGAGGAGGCCGGCCAACAAGGGGCGTGCCAGGGAGAGGGGAGTCCTACTAGGACTCCAGTCCTAGTAGGATTCGGCCCCACCCTTTTTTCCTTCTACCGAAGGGGGAAAAGGGGAAGGAGAAGGAGTAGGAGAAGGAAAGGGGGGTGGCGCCCCCTTCCCAAGTCCAATTCGACCTCCTCCCTAGTGGGGGCGCACCAGCCCCTTGTGGGCCAATTAGCCTCCCTCCTATGGCCCATAAGGCCCATATCTTTCCCCGGGGGGTTCCGGTAACCTCCCGGAACACCGGAAAAATGCCCAAATCACTCGGAACCATTCCGATGTCCGAATGCAAGCTTCCAATATATGAATCTTTACCTCTCGACCCTTTCGAGACTCCTCGTCATGTCTGTGATCTCATCCGGGACTCCTAACAAACTTCGGTTATCAAATCACATAACTCATAATACAATTCGTCATCGAACGTTAAGCGCGCGGACCCTACTGGTTCGAGAACTATGTAGACATGACCGAGACACATCTCTGGTCAATAACCAATAGCAGAACCTGGATGCTCATATTGGCTCCTACATATTCTACGAAGATCTTTATTGGTCAAACCGCATAACAACAGACGTTGTTCCCTTTGTCGTCGGTATGTTACTTGTCCGAGATTCGATCGTCGGTATCATTATACCTAGTTCAATCTCGTTACCGGCAAGTCTCTTTACTCGTTCTGTAATGCATCATCCTGCAACTAACTCATTAGTCACATTGATTGCAAGGCTTATAGTGATGTGCATTACCGAGAGGGCCCAGAGATACCTCTCCGATACACGGAGTGACAAATCCTAATCTCGATCTATGCCAACCCAACAAACACCTTCGGAGACACCTGTAGAGGATCTTTATAATCACCCAGTTATGTTGTGACGTTTGATAGCACACAAGGTGTTCCTACGGTATTCGGGAGTTGCATAATCTCATAGTCAGAGGAACATGTCTAAGTCATGAAGAAAGCAATAGCAATAAAACTTAATGATCATAATGCTAAGCTAACGGATGGGTCTTGTCCATCACATCATTCTCCAATGATGTGACCCCGTTCATCAAATGACAACACATGTCTATGGTCAGGAAACTTAACCATCTTTGATTAACGAGCTAGTCTAATAGAGGCATACTAGGGACACTTTGTTTTGTCTATGTATTCACACATGTATCAAGTTTCCGGTTAATACAATTCTATCATGAATAATAAACATTTATCATGATATAAGGAAATAAAATAATAACTTTATTATTGCCTCTAGGGCATATTTCCTTCACAGACCTTCTCACCTATAGCGATGCTTAAGTCTGTCCGAATCATGTTTGCAATTGCAGCATTTTATGATTATGAAATTTGGCAAATGGATGTCAAAACTGCATTCCTTAATGGATATCTTAAAGAAGAGTTCTATATGATGCAACCAGAAGGTTTTGTCGATCCTAAAGGTGCTAGCAAAGTGTGCAAGCTCCTGTGATCCATTTATGGACTGGTGCAAACCTCTCGGAGTTGGAATATACGCTTTGATAGTGTGATCAAAGCATATGGTTTTATACAGACTTTTGGAGAAGCCTGTATTTACAAGAAAGTGAGTGGGTGCTCTGTAGCATTTCTAATATTATATGTGGATGACATATTTTTGATTGGAAATAATACAGAATTTCTGGATAGCATAAAGGGCTACTTGAATAAGAATTTTTTAATGAAAGACCTCAGTGAAGCTGCTTATATAGTGGGCATCAAGATCTATAGAGATAGATCAAGACGCTTAATTGGACTTGCACAAAGCACATACCTTGATAAAGTTTTGAAGAAGTTCAAAATGGATCAGTCAAAGAAAGGGTTCTTGCTTGTGTTACAAGGTGTGAAGTTGAGTCAGACTCAATGCCTGACCACTGCAGAAGATAGAGAGAAAACGAAAGTCATTCCCTATGCCTCAGCCATAGGTTCTATCATGTATGCAGTGATGTGTACCAGACCTGATGTGTGCCTTGCCATAAGTTTAGCAGGAAGGTACCAAAGTAATCCAGGAGTGGATCACTGGACAATGGTCAAGAACATCCCGAAATACCTGAAAAGGACTAAGGATATGTTTCTCATTTATGCAGGTGACAAAGAGCTTGTCGTAAATGGTTACGTTGATGCAAGCTTTGACACTGATCTGAATGACTCTAAGTCGCAAACCGGATACATATTTATATTGAATGGTGGAGCTGTCAGTTGGTGCAGTTCCAAACAGAGCGTCGTGGCGGGATCTACGTGCGAAGCGGAGTACATAGCTGCTTTGGAAGCAGCAAATGAAGGAGTCTGGATGAAGGAGGTCATATCCAATCTAGGTGTAATACCTAGTGCATCGTGTCCAATGAAAATCTTTTGTGACAATACTGGAGCAATAGCCTTGGCGAAGGAATCCAGATTTCACAAGAGAACCAAACACATCAAGAGACGCTTCAATTCCATCCGCGATCAAGTCAAGCAGGGAGACTTAATGATTTGCAAAATACATATGGATCTGAATGTTGCAGACCCGTTGACTAAGCCTCTTCCACGAGCAAAACATGATCAACACCAAGACTCCACGGGTGTTAGAATCATTACTATGTAATCTAGATTCTTGACTCTAGTGCAAGTGGGAGACTGAAGGAAATATGCCATAGAGGCAATAATAAAGTTTTTATTTATATTTACTTATATCATGATAAATTTTTATTATTCATGTTAGAATTGTATTAACCGGAAACTTAGTACATGTGTGAATACGTAGACAAACAGAGTGTCCCTAGTATGCCTCTACTTGACTAGCTCGTTAATCAAAGATGGTTAAGTTTCCGGACCATAGACATGTGTTGTCATTTGATCAACGGGATCACATCATTGGAGAATGATGTGATGGACAAGAGCCATCTGTTAGCTTAGCATACTGATTGTTTAGTTTTATTGCTATTGCTTTCATCATGACTTATACATATTCCTCTAACTATGAGATTATGCAACTTTTGAATACCGGAGGAACACTTTGTGTGCTATCAAATGTCACAACATAAATGGGTGATTATAAAGATGCTCTACAGGTGTCTCCAAAGGTGTTTGTTGAGTTGGCATAGATCGAGATTAGGATTTGTCACTCCGTGTATAGGAGATGTATCTATGGGCCCTCTCGGTAATGCACATCATTATAAGCCTTGCAAGCAATGTGACTAATGAGTTAGTTGCGGGATGATGCATTATAGAACGAGTAAAGAGACTTGCCAGTAACGAGATTGAACTAGGTATGATGATACCGACGATCGAATCGCGGGGCAAGTAACATACCGATGACAAAGGGAATGACGTATGTTGTTATGCGATTTGACCGATAAAGATCTTTCGTAGAATATGTAGGAGCCAATATGAGCAGCCAGGTTCCGCTATTGGTTATTTATCGGAGATGTGTCTCAGTCATGTCTACATAGTTCTCGAACCCGTAGGGTCCGCACGCTTAATGTTCGATGACGATTTGTATTATGAGTTATGTGTTTTGGTGACCGATGTTTGTTCGGAGTGCCGGATGAGATCACGGACATGACGAGGAGTCTCGAAATGGTCGAGAGGTAAAGATTGATATATTGGATGAAGGTATTCGGACACCCGAAAGGTTTCGGGACGTTTCGAATATTTATCGGGGAACCGAGGGGTTATCGGAACCCCCCGGGGAAGTTATGGGCCTCAATGGGCCATAAGGGAGTACGAGAGGGCAGCCCACAGGGTATCGCCCCCCCAAAGGGAGTCCGAATTGGACTAGGGTGAGGGGGCGCAGCCCCCTCTTTCCTCTTCCTCTCGCTCTCCTTCCCTCCTTCCCCCTCTTGGAATAGGAAAGGGAGTCCAACTAGGATTGGGGATCCTAGTTGGACTCCCCCTAGGATTGGGGACCCTAGTTGGACTCCCCCTAGGCACGCCCCCTCATGGCCGCCGGTCTCCTCCCTCTCCTCCTTTATATACGTGGCCAGGGGGCACCCCAAAGGCACAACAGTTGTTTCTTAGCCATGTGCGTGCCCTCCTCCATAGTTTACCACCTCGGTCATATTGTTGTAGTGCTTAGGCGAAGCCCTGCGCGGATCACATCACCAACACCGTCGCCACGCCGTTGTGCTCACGGAACTCTCCCTTAACCCTCTACTGGATCAAGAGCTCGAGGGACGTCATCGTGCTGAACGTGTGTTGAACACAGAGGTGCCGTACGTTCGGTACTTGGATCGGTTGAATCGCAAAGCCGTTCGACTACATCAACCGCGTTACTAAACGCTTCCACTTTCGGTCTATGAGGGTACGTGGGAAACTCTCCCATCTCGTTGCTATGCGTCTCCTAGATAGATCTTGCGTGTTCGTAGGAATATTTTTGAATTACTACATTCCCCAACACTCTTGATTCCACTGTTGGGGAACGTTGCATGGAAAACAAAAAAAATCTACGCACATGCAAGTTCTATCCATGGAGATGCATAGCTATGAGAGTGGGAGAGCATCTACATACCCTTCTAGATCGCTAAGAGGTAGCGTGTATAACGCGGTTGATGTATAGTCGTACTCTTTGTGATCCGATCACGATCCAACCGATCTAGTATCGAACGGATGACACCTCCGAGTTTAGCACACGTGCAGCTTGATGACGTCTCCTCCTTCTTGATCCAGCAAGAGGGAGAGGAGAAGTAGATGGGATCATGATACGTCTCCAACGTATCTATAATTTTTGAATATTCCATACTGTTATATTATCATTCTTGGATGTTTTACAATTATTTTATAGCAATTTCTGGCGCTGTTGCCAGGGAGACACCATCAACATCTACCAGGTTTCTAATCACAAATCTCATCTCCTTGAAATTTACATTATTTGCCATTTGCCTCTCGTTTTCATCTCCCCCACTTCCCAAAAATTTGCCATTTTATTCACCCTCTTTCTGTTTGCCCTTTTCTTGTCAGATCTCTTGTTTGCTTGTGATGCCATGTGTCTCTTATTTGCTTGCATCTTCGCTTGCTAAAAATTTGTTGATATGGATCCTCATCCAGTTGCTAATCTTTTTAAAATACCAAATTATGATGAACCAATTTGTCGGTGTTCAAAAGTAGGGGCCCTCCTTTTTACCCCTCTACTTGTACACAGGCAATCAGAGCCGCACCTGCGGCCACACTTAGCAGAGCAATAGGAGGACCAGGGGCACAAGAGAAGCAGAGCAGTGCCTAGACCAGAGACAAAAAGAGCAAGAGGGCGAGGCGGACTCCCCCGGCAAGACCCTACCCGGGGCGGCCTCCGCGGCCCCGGCAAGAGCCTTGTCGGGGCAACTTGCCCAACGCCAACAGAGCAGGCCACCCTTGAGCCCAAGGGTTCCAACACCATCAACCACATTGGAACCAAGGCTCGGGAGGCACCTCCGTGGTGGCATGCAGATCTTTGTGAAGATCATAAACATGCAAGATCAGACGAGGACCAGAAGACGACGATCCTCAGCGAGATCCTAGCTGAGGAAATCCACGAGACCCCCGGCAGGACCCTTGACGGGGACAATCGCGATGCCACGGCAAGACCCTTGCCGGGGCCCCGGCAAGACCCTTTCCAAGGACACCCGCGGGGCCATAGCCAGGCCCACGTCTGCCAAGGCTCCACCGCCGTTCCCATACAGCTGCCAGCCCAACCAGCTGGGCAGGCACCTGCATGGCAATGTGCGGCTTCCAGACCGACTCAGCAAGCACCTGCGTGGTGGCATGCAGATCTTCGTGAACATCCTTCCACCACGCCATCTCAGCAGCCTACCAGCCTACGTGGCGCCGCATGCCTCGTTGGCTTGGATGCGCGTCGGAGCAAGACGGAGCGGCGACGGACGGGACGGGCCTCGTTGCCGTCCCCAATAAAGCAACGGGACTCCTAAGGAGCGCATTTAATGCGTCTTGTCCCGTAATGACAGGCGATAAGCTTGTACACTGTACACCTTTCCACCTCCTGTGTGCCACTGTGGCGACCCCCTTTTGACTATAAAAGGAGGCTCGAGGCGTCCAGGAGAAGGATTCGGATCTTTTGGACTAGACGCGCACCGTAGCTAGTTCGAGAGCTCAAGAACACTCAAATATATACACCAAAGCAGGACTAGGGTATTACGCATCCTTGCGGCCCGAACCTGGGTAATACGATCTTTGTGCTGACTACCAGACCCGCTCTTTGCACAACCCCGCGCCCGCCAACCGTAGAAGGGATCCCAGTGATTCCATAGGTGTCATTTCCCCCGACATCTTTGGCGCGCCAGGTAGGGGGCGCAGTTGTGAAAATCCGGTCTAGTAGCTGGTTTAGCAGTTCTTCATCGCCATAGCTCCCAAGAAGAAGATGATCACGGCGATCGGTTCATCGGGGGCTGAATGGCCCATACCAGTGCGAGCAAGTGGTGAAGCGGTCGCGCGCGGAAGCCGAGGCGCGGCCCGCGAACACCCACATCGCTCTGGCAATCAAAGCCTGGCGAGCGGCGTCGTTCCTGCGCGAGACGATGGGCCGCACGCCACCAAATCCAAAGACGGAGCTGGAGCCGGAGCCGGCCCCCCCGCAGGCGGCGCGGGCCCCTCCAAGGGCGGCGTCGTGCCACCCATCGGCGGCGCGGCGACTTCCAAGATGCCTATGCCAGCGCCCACGACGCGCTCCTCCCAGGTTGTGCGCGACGAGCAGCGTCACCATGCTGGTGACCTCGGGCGCCCCGGCGGGAAGAGTCTTGCGCCTCATTCGCGGGACGTAGAAGGCCATCATGCACGCCGAGGCGCTGGCGAAAATGGCGCGCAGCCGCAAGGCCGTGATAGAGCTCCTTCTAACGTGGTTAGAAGTCGGAGCGCGTCACGGTCCACGCAGCTTTCGCCGCCACCCCCACCAGCGGAAGCTTTAGCGCGCGCGCAGTTGCTCCTCGACTTTCCTCCTGCTGCGGAAATGCTCGACGAGTGGAGAGCCACCATCCGGAGCCTCGGTGGCGTTGCCAACAAAGACGAGCCGCGACCAGCGGGGCCCTCAGGCCGGCATTCCGTCGAGCCACCGCACGCAAGTGGTGGGAGGACTGGAGGTGCTGCGGCCATGGTGCACTCTTGTCCCCCACGCCAGCCACCGCGGGTGTCGGTCCGTCGTGATGACACATGTGATAATATTTCCATAGCGTCGTCCGACCCACAGACCCACCGCGATCAGCGTCAAGTCCTTCAAGGGTAGTCTGCCGTTTTGGTGTGCCGAATAGAGTCATCACCGACAGTTCACAAGCCGCACCTTCATGCAATACATCCAAGACCTCGGCAGCAAGGTCTGTTTTGCTTCTGTTGCACACCCACGAAGCAACGTCCAAGCTGAGAGGGCGAACGCTGAAGAATTGCGAGGCCTCCGGACAAGAACTTTTGACAGGTTACACAAGTGCGGAAGACGCTGGATCGATGAGTTGCCGGCGGTTCTTTGGTCTATCAGGACGATGCCAAATCGAGCCACCGGCTAGACACCCTTTGCCCTGGTATACGGGGCAGAAGCAGTTCTCCCCAAGGAACTCACATATGGGTCACCTCGAGTGCTCGCTTATCACGAGCTTTAGCAACAGCAATTGCGGCACGATGACGCAACGCTCCTTGAGGAAGATCGTCTTCGGGTGGCTATGCGAGCATCACACTACCAGCAAGCCTTGCGCCGCTACCATAGCCGCAAGGTTCATGCCCGAAGCTTTGAGGAAGGCGACCTTGTTCTTCGGCATGTTCGGTCAGCCAAGAATTCCAACAAGTTGACACCAAAGTGGGAAGGCCCTTATCGGGTAATACGAGTCACCAGGCCCGGCGCAGTCCGCTTGGAGACCGAAGATGGTATTCCAGTGAGCAACTCCTGGAACATCGAACATCTTCGCAAGTTTTACCCATAAGGCGTGGTTGCCGGGCTCCACGGCAAACCACCTTTTGTGCAAGCCTTGCCGGCAAGGCATGTAACCCTTTGTACAGAGCCAGGCGTAGACCCTGAGCATAAATAAATGAAGCGCTGGCTCCCTAAGTTTTAGCATGCATGCTAGGTTGAGTCTCTCTCTGTGTTAGGGTTGATAGTGCTTGGCGGCAACTAACCCTTAGCATATAGGTCGAGTGAGCATATCTCTGTTCCTTTCCGTCCTTTTTGGTTCGTAGGGCGCGTGGATATTTTCTGCCGAGCTATTTGGGAAGAAAGAGAACAGGCCGACGCCTCGACACCGACAAGCCGAGGTTGCCGGGGGCTGCAGGTCTAAAGGATTTGGCCACGGCAAGCCAAGGTTGCCGGGGGCTGCAACATCAGATAATTCTTTTTCCCCCACTCTGTGCTCCCGTATGAAACTTGAACGTATGAGACTTTGCTCACTCTCATACCATCTTGCTCCCTCTGTCCCGTGCCCGAAAATTACTTTGGGATAGAACGCGGTTGCAGTGTGATAGGAGAGGACGAGCGAAGGATCCAATCCTGCTCGGCCCCTACCTCCGCCAAGGGCGTGAGTGTAGCCGAGCTGTATAGCGGGAAGATGGCGAGACCTGTTGACGGGGGATAGTGTTTATCTTAAGATAACAAGGACCTACTCCTTGGCGTGGCCCTCGCCCACGCGCAAACAAAACCCGGCAAACACCCTTCTCCTCATTAATACGTTGCTAACAAGTACAATTCGTACGGAATGCATACATGGTGATGGTGCTGCCGGCGTCGCCCAGGAATGCTGTGCCCGACGCCTAGTCGGACCTGTCATCCTCCCGACCGCTACCCTCGTCGTCGCTGTCGCTGTCCTCCTCGTCACTCCTGCTTGAGGAAGAGTCTTCGTCATCGAAGGAGCTCTCCATGCAGCACTTCAGACGAGTTCCAAATTCTCCAAAGACCTTGACGGAGAGTAGGCCATTCTCCATTAATTTGAAATAGAGAACGAGCCCCGCCGTCAGGCTGTGGATACGAGCGAAGGTCTTCCATCCGCGGCGAAGATACATGACGTGAGGGGCGGGAAAATTGACATCAACCCGCGTGCCACCATTCCCGCAGCCCCTCATATGCAACCTCAGAGTCTGTGGCGGGACGAGCTCCATCTCCCGAGAAAATGGAGTAGGGAGACGAAGACGACGGCGCGCTGGCCGGTGCAGCCTGATGAAGAACTCACGAGGCTGGTCCCCAACGTGGCCCTCCATTGGGGGAGGGACCGCTGGCGGAGGCGAGGCCGGTGCGCCGCCCCGTCCTCCCCTTCCCTGAGCACCACGTCGACCTCGGCTCCGCCCCCTCCCCTTTCCCCTCATGGACGGTTCCGCCGCCACGAGCTCTTGGGAAGGAGGAGCGCGCTGTCGAGCAAAGACGCTCGTCGTCACCGTCGAAGCACAGGCGCGCCCTCTCGCCATAGCAGAAGAAAGAAAGAAGCCGAGGAGGAAGGAGGCGTATAGTCAAAGATTGGAGGGTGCCATCCCCTCCCTCCCCTTCTTATAAAGGGGCGAGGTCGGGGCTCGGCCGCCCCACTCGACCAATCCGGCCATCGGGAGCACAGGGAATCATGGCCGACCCGCTGCTCCAATCAGCAGCGGCCCGGTTTTCCGCCTCGTCATTCAAGGCCCGGGCCGACCGCCTACCGTCTTCAAGGGATGGAGGACACGTGGCGTGCCAACAGAAATCAAGGGGACGAACGAGGCGACCGTTTCCCACCCCGTGATCGTGGGGCACGGGCGCCTCAAAGGCCACGACCCGAGTCCACCCAGTAAATGAGCCGTGCCCCTGCGTTTTCCTCTATTTAATGGGGAAGGCGCAGACCGCCTCTTTACCACGATGTGACGCATGAGGGCAGCGGCCGCCCCACGCATGCCCCCACGTCACGCACGACCCTCCACGACACGCATTCAACGCAGGTCGTGGGGAAGCGCAAGCGAGGGCGGGAATTACTGCGGTAAAATTCCGCCCCGCCTGCCCGCGCACCATTCTGGGCCCGGCCCAACAACGCGTTGCGCTTATGTGTGACCCAGGCCCAGGGGCTCTTGTCGGTGTACAAAAGTAGGGGCCCTACTTTTTACCCCTCTACTTGTACACGGACAGTCAGAGCCGCACCTGCGGCCACACTTAGCAGAGCAAAGGGAGGAACAAGGGGCACAAGAGAAGCAGAGTAGTGCCAAGACCAGAGACACAAAGAGCAAGAGGGCGAGGCGGACTCCCCTGGCAAGACCCTTGCCGGGGCGGCCTCCGCAGCCCCAGCAAGAGCCTTGCCGGGGCAACTTGCCCAACGCCAACAGAGCGGGCCACCCTTGAGCCCAAGGGTTCCAACACCATCAACCACATTGGAACCAAGGCACGGGAGGCACCTCCGTGGTGGCATGCAGATCTTTGTGAAGATCATAAACATACAAGATCAGATGAGGACCAGAAGATGACGATCCTCGGCGAGATCCTAGCCGAGGAAATCCACGAGACCCCCGGCAAGACCCTTGCCGGGGACGATCACGATGCCACGGCAAGACCCTTGCTGGGGCCCCGACAAGACCCTTGCCAAGGACACCCGCGGGGCCACAGCCAGGCCCGCGTCTGCCAAGGCTCCACCGCCGTTCCCATACAGCTGCTAGCCCAACCAGTTGGGCAGGCACCTGCATGGCAATGTGCGGCTTCCACACCAAGTCAGCAAGCACCTGCGTGGTGGCATGCAAATCTTCGTGAAGATCCTTCCAACACGCCATCTCAGCAGCCTACCAGCCTACATGGCGCCGCATGCCTAGTTGGCTTGGACGCGCGTCGGAGCAAGACGCAGTGCCGACGGATGGGACGGGCCTCGTTGCCGTCCCCAATAAAGCAACGGGACACCTAAGGAGCACATTTAATGCATCTTGTCCCGTAACGACAGGCGATAAGCTTGTACATTGTACACCTTTCCACCTCCTGTGTGCCACTGTGGCGACCCCCTTTTGACTATAAAAGGAGGCCCGAGGCGTCCAGGAGAAGGATTCGGATCTTTTGGACTAGACGCGCACCGTAGTTAGTTCGAGATGTCAAGAACACTCAAATATATACACCAAAGCAGGACTAGGGTATTACGCATCCTTGCGGCCCAAACCTGGGTAAAACGATCTTTGTGTTGACTACCAGACCCGCTCTTTGCATAACCCCGCGCCCGCCAACCGTAGAAGGGATCCCAGTGATTCCATAGGTGTCGTTTCCCCCGACACAATTGCTAGTAAGTTGATGGTGTTAGATTATCTTTATGAAGTTTTGCTTGAGATTCATGAATTTGAAAATTGTGATGAAGTGTTAAAAGAAGGAATTTATGAAGTGATTCATGATAGCTCCTTGGACGAAAAGCTTGATTGTAATGATGTTATTATAAATTCTATTAATGTTAATTGTGCTAATTATATGCAAAACCCCAAGCTTGGGGATGCTAATATTTCTATGTCCCCTACTTATTGCAATGATCATGATTGGGGTGATAATGATTCTTATGATCTTGATAGTTTATTTAAGCCTCATGATGAATATGTTTGCAATAATATTGAAAGTGGGTTCGAAAGAGTGTCAACTCTAGGTAAAAATAATCCCACATATTTGGAGAGTGTTCAATCTTGTGATTTTTTGATAAAAGTGGGTTTGGAGAGGTCATGACTTTAGTTGATGTTAATCCCACTATCTTGGAAGATTACAAAACTTTTATGCATGTGGATCGTGAAGAGCTAATTTTATATGATGGCTATATTGTTGAATTTGATTATGATCCCACATGTAATTATTATGAGAGAGTAAAATATTGTGGTGGAAATTTTTATGTTACTAAATTACCTCTCGTTATGTTGAGATTGCTATTGTTTCTTTCTTCTTCCTTGCATATGCTAGTTTTTGCTTGTCTTGATAATTTGTTTGCTTATAAAATGCCTATGCATAGGAAGTATGTTAGACTTAAATGTGTTTTTCACATGTTACATGACGCTCTCTTCGTGTTTCAGTTACTATCTTTCATGTGAGCATCATTGAAATCTTATGCCAAGCTAGGGGCATAAAAAAATAGCGCTTGTTGGGAGGCAACCCAATGAATAAAATTTATTTTTGTATTTTTCTTTCTGTTCTTGAGTGTTTGCACAATTATGCTACTGTTATGATTGTGTTTTAGTTTGTGTTTGTGCCAAGCAAAGCCTTTGGGATCATGTTGGGTGATAGTTGATTTGATCTTGTTGAAAATAGAAACTTTTGCACTCGGAAAAATAATTTTCACAAATCCCAGAATCATGCTTTTGC
Organism: Aegilops tauschii subsp. strangulata; assembly: GCF_002575655.3. Lineage (NCBI taxonomy): Eukaryota > Viridiplantae > Streptophyta > Magnoliopsida > Poales > Poaceae > Aegilops > Aegilops tauschii. The sequence continues at coordinate 435,706,831 of NC_053038.3, forward strand.
TCTGAATATTTTAAACAAGATTGATATACAAGTTTCCCACATTGTCCTAATTTTTCAGAATTTTTGGAGTTACAGAAGGATACGAAGTTCCCTGATTACTACAGACTGTTCTGTTTTTGATAGATTCTGTTTTCTTTGCGTTGTGTGCTTATTTCGATGAATCTATAGTTTGTATTGGAGGGTATAAGCTATAGCAAAGTTGGAATACAGTTTGCAACAGTACTTAGAGTAGTGATTTGCTTTGATATACTAACGGATCTCACGAAGGTTTTGTTGAGTTTTGTGTGATTGAAGTTTTCAAGTTTTGGGTGAGATCACGATGGATGAAGGAATAAGGAGTAAGAAGAGCCTAAGCTTGGGGATGCCCCATGGCATCCCAGGCTATTATCTAAAAGATAAGCTAGCAACTAAGCTTGGGGGTGCCCCGAGTGGCATCCCCTCTTTCTTCTAACGACCATCAGTATTTTACTTGGAGCAATATGTTTATTCGTCACATATCATGAGTTTTGCTTGGAGCGTCTTGTATGATATGAGTCTTTGCTTGTTTAGATTTTTGTTTTAAGTCATCTGTCCTTGCTGGACACACCTATTTGAGGGAGCCAAAATTATGCTATGACTTGTTAAAATTGCTCTCTATGCTTGAGGGAGTCCTGGACTAAGGTGTCCTCGGGCGTCCGGCCTGTTATTCATTGGGCCGGACTGATGGGCTATGAAGATATGAAGGCCGAAGACTATACCCGTGTCCGGATTGGACTTTCCTTGGCGTGGAAGGCAAGCTAGGCGACCAACTATGAATATTCCTTCTTATGTAACCGACTCCATGTAACCCTAGATCTCTCCGGTGTCTATATAAACCGGAGAGCGTAGTCCGGATAGGCAGATACTCATTACCATAGTCATACAAACTAGACTTCTAGGGTTTAGCCATTACAATCTCGTGGTAAATCAACTCTTGTAACACTCATATTCATCAAGATCAATCAAGCAGGAAGTAGGGTATTACCTCCATAGAGAGGGCCCGAACCTGGGTAAACATCGTGTCCCCCGTCCCCTATAACCATCGATCCTAGATGCACAGTTCGGGACCCCCTACCCGAGATCCGCCGGTTTTGACACCGACATTGGTGCTTTCATTGAGAGTTCCACTATGCCGTCGACAAAAGGTTCGATGGCCCCTTCAATCGTCGATAATGACGCCGTCCAAGGAGGAACCTTCCTCCCCGGACAGATTTTCGTGTTCGGCCACTTCGTACTGCGGGCCAAATCGCTTGGCCATCTGGAGCAGGTCGATAGCTACGCCCCTGGCCATCAGGTCAGATTTGGAAGCTTGATCTACATCGCGGACGTCCGTGGAGACTTGATCTTCAATGGATTCGAGACCGTGGCAATCGATCACATCCAGGAGATGGTTCCTGTCGCTGGAACGGCCTCAGAACCGAAACAGATCGTGCCCTCCGAGGCCACAAAGTCCGCGGCGATGGAGCCGCACACGGACTCTACATCCTGCAATGTTTGCGTCAATGGAACTCCGAACTCGTCTCCAGCTATACGTTCTGGACTAGGTACGCCTGTGGACACCGAGCTGGATCGGTTATCGATTTTTGAATTCAGTGCCGTAGACATCTTCCAGCACTCACCTTTTGGTGTCGTGCTAAACTATGTTCTTGGAGGAAGACTCACAGCCGAACTATGTTCGGTTCGAGCTAGAGGCGGATGACGAGGAACTTTGCTTCCCACCTACCACCCACTTCATAGCCACTGTCGATGACTTAACTGACGTGCTTGACTATGGCTCCGAAGACATCCACGGTATGGACGACGATGCCGACAAGGAGCAAAGCCAAGACCCGCCATTCACTGGACGTTGGACAGCCACCTCTTCATACGATGTGTACATGGTTGATACACCTAAAGGATCTGGCGACAACAAAGAAGAGCCAGATGCGAATAAACCCTCTGAGACGTAGTCCAACTGCCGGCGGCGCAAACGCCGTTCTAAGCCCCGTTGCTCAAAGGATGGCAACACTGGCACCGGAGAAAATAGTACTCCGGGCGACACCGAAAACAATGAAGACCCTGTCGGAGCTGCATCCGAACAGGAGGAACACGACAACGGGCAAGATAACCCTGATGAACAGGCCATAGAAGATGACTCGGAGGACGATAGTTATCGTCCACCCTCCGAGGAGATAAGCCTCGGCAACGAAGACTTCATCGTGCCTGAGGATCCTCTGGAGCAGGAGTGCTTTAAGCTTCAGCTCATAGCCATTGCAAGGAGCCTGAAAAAGAAACAACAGCAGCTTCAAGCTGAACAAGATCTGCTCGTCGACAGATGGACTCATGTCCTGACAGCCGAAGAATACGGCCTCAAGCGCCCAGCCAAGAGCTACCCGAAATGCAGACTGCTACCTCAATTCGATGAGGAGGCGCCGGAGCACACATCTCCCTCACGTAATGCGGAACGACCACCACGTGGTCGAGACAGGGCGGCCGACCGGCCACCCCGCGGTCGGGATAAAGCGGCAACTCAGGGCGAACAGCAGCCTGCCCCACCGCCCGTAAAAATAGAGACGGAAGAGTTCGGGGTCACACGTACGACCTCCGACAGACCCTGGACGGTATAGTAGGACATACAAGATCGATCTACGGATCGCGAGGACGTGTCTCGAGGCACGACGACGGCTACCTATTCGGGCGTGACAAACCTAACGACACTCGGGCCGAATACCGCAGACGGACTCCATCAGAGCTACGCCACGACGCGGCCTGATATAGAGGTGCCGCACACCCTCTCTGCTTCACAGATGAAGTACTGGATCATGAATTCCCCGAGGGGTTCAAGCCCGTCAATATCGAATCATACGACGGCACAACCGATCCCGCAGTATGGATCGAGGATTTTATTCTCCATATCCATATGGCTAGAGGAGATGACCTCCACGCCATTAAATACCTCCCACTAAAGCTCAAAGGGCCAGGTCGGCACTGGCTTAACAGCCTGCCTGAAAATTCTATCGGCAGCTGGGAGGACTTGGAAGAAGCCTTCCTAGACAACTTCCAAGGAACCTATGTCCAGCCACTGGACGCCGACGATTTAAGCCACATAGTTCAACAACCTGGAGAATTAGCGAGAAAATTATGGACTAGGTTCCTAACCAAAAGGAACCAGATCGTTGATTGTTCGGATGCCTAGGCCCTAGCAGCCTTCAAACACAGCATCCATGACGAACGGCTAGCACGCCACCTCGGCCAAGAAAAGCCGAAGTCTATGGCAGCCCTTACGGCACTCATGACCCGCTTCTGCGCGGGCGAGGACAGCTGGCTGGCTCGTAGCAAAAACACAGCCAGCGAGGCAGGCCACACTGAGGCCAAGAACAGCACCGGCAAGCTCCGGCGCATTAGACACAAACGCCGAAGCAATGGCGACAACACCGATGACACCACAGTCAACGCTGGATTCAGTGGCTCCAAGTCCGGCCAACGGAAGAAGCCCTATAAAAGAAACAACGAAGGACCTTCCAGCCTGGACCGCATACTCGACCGTCCGTGCGAGATTCACGGCACCCCGAATAAGCAAGCCAATCATACCAACAGGGATTGTTGGGTCTTCAAGCAGGCTGGCAAGTTAAATGCCGAAAACAAAGAAAAGGGATCACAAAGTGAGGACGAGGACGAAGAGCCCCGGTAGCCGAACACTGGGGGGCAGAAGAAATATCCCCCTCAAGTCAAAACGGTGAACATGATATATGCTACGCACATCCCCAAAAGGGAGCGTAAGCGAGCTCTTAGGGACGTCTACGCGGTAGAGCCAGTCGCCCCAAAATTCAATCCGTGGTCGTCGTTCCCGATCACCTTTGATCGTCGAGATCACCCAACTAGTATCCGCCACAGCGGTTCAGCCGCACTAGTCCTTGACCCAATTATTGACGGGTTTCACCTAACACGAGTCCTGATGGACGGTGGTAGCAGCCTCAACCTGCTCTATGAGGACACAGTGCGGAAGATGGGCATTAACCCCTCACGAATCAAACCAACAAAGACTACCTTTAAAGGAGTCATACCAGGTGTAGAGGCCCGCTGTACGGGCTCAATCACGCAGGAGGTGGTCTTTGGTTCTCCGGACAACTTCCGAAGCGAAGAGTTAATCTTCGATATCGTCCCCTTCTGCAGCGGCTACCACGCACTGCTCGGACGAACCGCGTTTGCTAGATTCAACGCAGTGCCACACTATGCTTATCTCAAGCTCAAGATGCCCGGTCCACGCGGCGTCATAACAGTCAATGGAAATACAGAACGCTCCCTCCGAACAGAGGAGCACACCGCCGCCCTAGCAGCAGAGGTACAGAGTGGCCTTCTCAAGCAGCACCATAGTACGGTTGTCGAACCCTTGGACATCATTAAGAGGTTCCGGACTACACTGCAATAGGACGGCGCGGCTCGTCAAGAGCTCGATTAGCAATTCAGCCTCCGTCCCAGTCCCGATGAGGTAGTGGCATTCGTACCACGCGTACACAATTACGCACTCAAAATTCCATGGACATCGACGAAGGCACAAGATAATCCGGTGTCTACAGTTCGGCCAGACCGATCCCGGACACACATACTTTCACTTTCTTTTCTTCTTGTTTCAGGTTCCTTTTTCCGCGGGCCTGATCTCAAGTCCTTTAGAACGATTGGCATACAACGGAGGCAAGCAGCGCAGGTGTGTAGGGTAACCTCGATACGTTCTTCTTGACGGTATTCATCCTTATTTCTCAGGACCCACATGCTGCGCCTTATTGATTCCGGCATGTTAAATAGCCCGGATACTTCTCGCACCATCTGTACAAGACACACCTTGACGTATCCATCCAGTTATAATAAAAATGGTTTGTGGCCCAGTTTCTGTGGTTTTCGCTTCTTACTTCATTTCATTTCGATCTGATTATCGGCTGCATCGGTACTCTTTTGTACGTTTCATATTCGCCAGGGGCTACTTGTCGCCCCACAATACGGCAGCAAAGTCCGAACACTTCTTATAGATAAGTTCGGCACCCCGAATTTAGCATTATATGCATTGGCTCCGAATCATGTCTTTGGTCAATAGTTGGGTTGCCCGGCTCCTGTGCTTGCTACCCTACGTTCGGCTACATCGGCTAGGGTAGTAAAGGGAGAACTACTGCGATTGTGCCCTGGCCTTGACCGGATGAGCACCTCAGTAGAGAAAGCCGAAAACTGACTGTCATGATACCGCGAGAGCCGGTCAGCTGTTCGAGGGTTACAAAATCGTTGGAGATTTTTTCCGCGTTATGCGAAGCATCGGCACTTCCCGATCAGATGCTGACAGCACCCTGGCTTGGACCAGAAGCTGCGCCCATGCTTTATTATAAAACTCCTATGGCTAAGTGAGGGCGTTTAAACCGTATAGTCTGATTGCCTTGTTCGTTGCACTAAACAACTCCTCCAAGGACCATATAATTGGATCAAGATTGTTTAGATTCCATCTCGAACACCTCCGTACTACCTACGCGAGGGCAGAAGCTGACGACTGGCCAACCCTCAGATTGCATAAAACACGGCCGCACAGGAGGAAACAATTAAAGCACAACAAAATTACATTACAAAACAGGCTTTGTTTTCATAATACAAGGCAAAGGCAACACAAATGTTTTCATTCGAAAATAATGTCCTGCCCTCACTCAGCTGCTGCATGTCGAGACCCTTCTATGACATCCGCAAAATATCGCTCGGGTGTGTGGTGCTCCTTGCCCTCCGGCGGCCCTCTGGCCACTTCAACGGCGTTCATCTTCGCCCAGCACATCTTGCAACGGGTGAAGGCCATGCGGGCACCTACAATACAGGCAGAGCGCTTGACGACGTCCAGCCGAGGACAGGCGTTCACCATCCGCCTCACGAGTTCGAAGTAGCTGCCAGGCATAGCTTTGGCTGGCCATAGCCGGATTATCAAATCCTCCATGGCTAGTTCTGCCACCCTATGCAGCTCCATCAACTGTTTCAGCTGATCGCTGAAGGACACGGGAGGTTCTGGCGCCGCATATTGCGACCAGAATAGCTTTTCCGTCGAACCCCCTCCTTCGGCTCGATAGAACTCCACGGCGTCCGATACACTGCGTGGTAAATCCGCGAAAGCCCTTGGGGAACTCCAAACCCGGGTTAGTAAAAGGTACTGCTTCGCCGCATACTTTCTTTGCATCATAAAAGCCTTACCCGTCGTGATCTTCTTGGCCTCCTGGATCTCCTGGAGGGCGGCCTGGGCCTCATTCCGTGCGGTCTCCGCGCTCTGACGAGCCTTGGTGAGTTCGGCCCCTTGAGCCGACGCATCATGCTCCAAGGTCTCACATTTTTTCACCGCATCCTGGAGCTCCTGCTGGATTTCTTTGACCCGGGCCTTGAGCTTCTTACGGGCGGCTTGCTGCTAGACAGCCTTCTCCTCGGCCTCGCCCAGGGCCTTCCTCAGGGCCTCGACCTCGATCGCGGCTCCTGCACATATTACGACACTACAGTCAATATAAAGCGCCCACGCTTTCCGAACACACAGCAAGTCGTTACTCACATTGCTTCTCCTGGAGCCAAGCGTTAACCTCGCCGAGCTCGTTCTCAGTCCGCTCCAGCCTCTGCCTAAATTCAGAGACTTCGGTAGCATGCGAGGTTGCGGCCAACACCGACACCTGCTTATGCATACATATTACGTTAGTCTCCGGCAACAGAAGATTGATCCTCTGTCCGGTTCTCCTCGCCGAACACCGGACAGTGTCTCAGGGGCTACTGACTACATGGGGTTTTTCTCTTTCTATGTCACTTACCTCGAATCCTATCAACAAGTTGCTGCAGGCTTCGTTCAGTCCACTCTTCGCGGACTGAACCTTCTCGATCACCGCGCCCATAAGAACACGGTGCTCGTCCATAACGGAGGCACCTCGTAGCGCCTCCATCAGGATATCTGGCTCCCCCGGATGGACGGGGGCCCCCGGCGGAAGCGGCGCACCCCCTCCTTCAAATGGGGCTGCTCGCCCGACTCTGGAGCCATATGGGTCTCCGGAATCGTATTCGGCTGAGGGCCGAACTGGATACGGCCCTCTTCGCCAGTGTCCATGGGGATTGGCTCCCCCATGTGTCCAGCAGTGGAGGTCTCACCTTGTGGCGCCTCCTAGACAGCGTCCTGGGCTCCTCCCTTCGGAGCGGTCCTCCGGCACAACACTTCGGTGTCGTCCCTGGCCCCGGGGGCGTAAGCAGGCGGTGGCGACATGCTCGCCATCTCCGACAGAGCCAACGAACCTCCAGATGAGGATCGCTGGATAAGGTCACGGGCCGGACTGCAAGAGTGTAGTTAACTATGTTAAAATAATAAAGAGAAAGGGCTGGATGTGTGCATGAATGAGCCATGTCACTTACGATGCGGCCTGGGGCTTAGTGTGGGGGCGTCATTCCAAACTAATGTCAACGTCCCACGCGGTATTGACCGCTGGGGCGCCCTTCCCCTTTTTGGGCACTTCCGCCTCCAGATGCGCCGAGGCCGCCCTCTTTTTCTTCTTCTCCTCGGGGGGAGGGTTGTTTTCCTCCTCCTCCTCCTCTTCCTCTTCATTATCCTCAGGGACAGAGGAATGGGCTTCGTCGTCTTCGGACGTCACGTCCGAGGCGCCCTTGCGACGGGGACCACTCTTGGCCCCCTTGGCCTTCTTCTCCGGCGCCTTATATGGCGCCGGCACCAGCATCTTCGCTAGACGCGGGATGACTAGTTCTTCAGGCAGCGGAGCTGGACACTGGATCCGCTTCGCCCTCTCCATCCAGTCCTGAAAGAGCAATAATAAAAGCTCACACATCATCCTCGAAACAATTAAGTTAGGGGTACATCAAAAATAACATACCTCACTAGCGGGGTGTTTACAATCGTGACCACGGTCTGAATCCGTGGCCAGTGGCTTCTCGTTGCCCTTAAAAAGCAACTTCCAGGCGCCTTTGTGAGTAGTCTCGAAGAGCCTTACCAAAGTCTGGTGCTTCTTCGAATTGAACTCCCAGAGAGGGCAGCTTCTGCGCTGGCACGGAAGAATCCGGCGAACTAGCATCACCTGGATTACATCGACGAGCTTGACATTCCTGGTCACCATGCTTTGAACGCGCGTCTGCAGCGCTATCAGCTCGTCAGGTGAACACCAGTCCGGACTCTTCTCGACCCAGGAGGTGAGTCGCATGGGAGCGCCGGAGCAGAATTCGGCAGCTGCGGCCCAGGTGGTGCCGCGAGGTTCAGTGATATAGAATCATTGCTTCTGCCACTCCTTTACTGTGTCCAAAAAAGTGCCCTTGGGCCAGGAGACGTTGGACAGCTTACTCACCATGGCTCCTCCGCACTCCGCGTGCTGGCCATCCACCACCTTCGGCTTCACGTTGAAGACTTTAAGCCACAGCCCGAAGTGGGGTTGGATTCGGAGGAAGGCCTCACACACGACGATAAACGCCGAGATGTTGAGGAAGGAATTCGGGGACAGATCATGGAAATCTATCCCATAATAATACATCAGCCCGCGGACGAAAGGGTGGAGTGGAAACCCTAGCCCGCGGAAGAAATGAGGGATGAATACTACCCTCTCGGTGGGCTTCGGCGTGGGGATGACTTGTCCCTCGGCCGGCAGACGGTGGGCGATCTCCTTCGCCAAATATCCGGCCGCCCAAAGCTCAGTAATGTCCTCCTCCTTGACGGAGGAGACCATCCACTTGCCCTGACAACCGGATCTGGACATGGTTGCTTGAGTGGAAAGGAGATGAGAACTTGGGCGCTGGAGCTCGAGATTGGAAAGGCGGAGACAGAGAGAGCGTGAGAAGAGGAAGAGGGAATCCTTATCCCCTTATAAAGGAAGCAAATATTAAACGCCTCCTCACTCGCCTTAAGATTCGCCTATTCCCAAGGGCTGTATAAACGGCACGGTTGGGTTACCCATGCCCGCATTGATGAGAATCCCGCGATAAGGGGACACGATCTCTGCGTTGACAAGACGCGCCAATGGCAACTGCGTCTCGGGACGTGGGGCGTCGAACATAAAAGCGGTATGGAAATATGACCGGTCGGACATAATGTCGTGCTGCAAAAAAGTTGTCAGCGGATGGAACTCGTGTAAAAATACATATATTCTCTCTGCGGTTGTGTGTGCTATGCGTTACAGGTCAGGATACAGTCATCGCATCCGAAGACTATCGTGGAGTTCGGAAAAGGGGAACCCGCCTTGCAATGCCCAAGACAATCTGCGCGCCGGACTCCTCATCATTGAAGCCAGGTTCAGGGGCTACTGAGGGAGTCCTGGACTAAGGGGTCCTCGGGCGTCCGGCCTGTTATTCATTGGGCCGGACTGATGGGCTGTGAAGATATGAAGGCCGAAGACTATACCCGTGTCCGGATTGGACTTTCCTTGGCGTGGAAGGCAAGCTAGGCGACCAACTATGAATATTCTTCTTATGTAACCGACTCCATGTAACCCTAGATCTCTCCGGTGTCTATATAAACCGGAGAGCGTAGTCCGGATAGGCAGATACTCATTACCATAGTCATACATGCTAGACTTCTAGGGTTTAGCCATTACGATCTCGTGGTAGATCAACTCTTGTAATACTCATATTCATCAAGATCAATCAAGCAGGAAGTAGGGTATTACCTCCATAGAGAGGGCCCGAACCTGGGTAAACATCGTGTCCCCCGTCTCTTGTTACCATCGATCCTAGAGCACAGTTCGGGACCCCCTACCCAAGATCCGCCGGTTTTGACACCGACAATGCTTCACTTAAATCTTTATGAGCTATGGAATTGCTCTAGTGTTTCACTTATATCTTTTTGAGCATGGTGTGCTTTATTATTTTTAAACAAATACTCTCATGCTTCACTTAGATTTATTTGGGAGTTACTAATTTTTTTAAGAAATTCTCTCTTGCTTCACTTAAATTATTTTGAGAGAAGAAAAATTTTATGCTCATGTTCTTCACTTAGATTTGTTTGAGCTATCAATAGCAACATATGAAAAACTTTCATGAAGATCATTGGACAAAATTAACTTGATTCCTTGTAATAGTTTTGCGATATGTTGATATAATATGTGAGTCGGGTTGATGAGTAATTGTGCTTTAGTAAGAATATTGGTGTTAAGGTTTGTAATTCCCTATGCAAGCATGAAAGTCAATAGTTATGCAACAAAATTATATCCTACTTGTGGTGCATTATTCGGTGTTAGTTATGCTTAATGCTCGCTTTTGAGATTTTTTGTTCCTTGGTTAGATGCTTCTCAATCTTTTTATAGCCTTCATTTGCACTAAGTATGATCACTACTCATGCTTCCAAAATCCTTAAACCAGTTTTGCCACATGAGTCCACTATACCTACCTATATGCGGTATTTCCGTGCCCTTCTAAGCAAATTTGTATGGGCCATCTCTAATGTTCGAAATAAATTTATCTTTTGTTTGCTCGTACCGCTCATGAAACGGTAGGGGGTGGCTGATATTTTTCCATGCTAGAAATGTTATTCTCAAGATGAGTGTTTATTCACTTGTCATTCCACGAGAGTATAGCAAAGGTATTAGGGATGCCCTGTCCCGAAATGAAAAATGAATTTACTTTATGTTGTCAAATAATAAATTCCTTGGAAAGTGTTGGTATGGACGGCTGATACATCTCCAACGTATCAATAATTTTTTATTGTTCCATGCTGTTATATTATCATTCTTGGATGTTTTACAATCATTTTATAAACATTTTATATCATTTTTTGGTACTAACCTGTTGGCATAGTGCCCGTTGTGCCAGTTGTTGTTTTCTGCATGTTTTTTACATTGCAGGAAATCAATACCAAATGGAGTCCAAACGCAACGAAACTTTTTGTGGATTTTTTTGGACCCAAAGACATCCAGTGGGCCAAAGAAGTACCGAAGAGGGAGCCCGAGGTGAGCACAGGACACCAGGGCGCGCCTAGAGGCCCAGGCGTGCCCTGGTGGGTTGTGCCCGCGTCGGTGGCCTCCCACACCGCCTCTTTGCTCTATAAATACCCCATATTCCAGAAACTCTAGGGGAGTCAACGAAAATCAATTCCAGCCACCGCAAGTTCCAGAAACACCAGATCTAATCTAGACACCATCACAGAGGGGTTCATCATGCCCATTTGTGCCTCTCCGATGATGCGTGAGTAGTTCATTGTAGACCTACGGGTCCGTAGTTAGTAGCTAGATGGCTTCCTCTCTCTATTGATTCTCAATACAATGGTCTCTTGGAGATGCATATCATGTAACTCTTTTTGCGGTGTGTTTGTTCGGATCCGATGAACTTTGAGTTTATGATCAGATCTATCTATTTATCCATGAAAGTTATTTGAGTCTTCTTTGATCTCTTATATGCATGATTGCTTATAGCCTCGTATTTCTTCTCCGATATTTGGGTTTTGTTTGGCCAACTTGATCTATTTATCATGCAATGGTAAGAGGTGCTTTGTGATGGGTTCGATCTTACGGTGCTTGATCCCAGTGACAGAAGGGGAACCGACACGTATGTATCGTTGCTATTAAGGATAACAATATGGGGTCTATTTCTACATAAATTGAGCTTGTCTACATCATTTCATCGTTCTTATTGCATTACTCCGTTTCTCCATGAACTTAATACATTAGATGCATGCTGGATAGCGGTCGATTTGTGGAGTAATAGTAGTAGATGCAGGCAGGAGTCGGTCTACTAATCCTGGACGTGATGCCTATATAACGATCATTGCCTGGATATCGTCATGATTATTTGAAGTTCTATCAATTGCCCAACAGTAATTCGTTTACCCATCGTTTGCTATTTTTCTCGAGAGAAGCCACTAGTGAAATCTACGGCCCCGGGTCTCTTGTTTATTATATTTGCCTTCACGATCTATTTTCATTTGCTTTTATTTTGAGATCTATTAATCCAAAAATACGAAAATACCATGCTTCACTTTATTTTATTTGCGATCTATTTATCCAATCTATCATGTTTTTATCCCGTCCTTTTGCCAATTTCGGGACCATTACCTGAAAGGGATTGACAACCCCTTTAATACATCGGGTTGCAAGTATTTGTTATTTGTGTGTAGGTGCTGTTTACGTAGTGTTGCGTGGATCTCCTACTGGTTTGATAACCTTAGTCTCATCACTGAGGGAAATACCTACCGTTGTTGTGCTACATCATCCCTTCCTCTTTGGGGAAATACCAACGTAGTTCAAGCAAACATCAAAAGGAATTTCTGGCGCCGTTGCCGGGGAGGATGAAGTCAAGATAGACTCTCGGTCACGTGCCAATTTCTGGCGCTGTTGCCGGGGAGACATCATCAACATCTACCAGGTTCCTAATCACAAATCTCGTCTCCTTGCAATTACATTATTTTCCATTTGCCTCTCGTTTTCCTCTCCCCCACTTCATAAAAAATTGCCATTTTATTCGCCCTTTTTTTGTTCGCCGTTTTCTCGTCAGATCTGTTCACAATGACTCAAGAGAACACCAAGTTGTGTGATTTCTCCAATACCAACAACAATGATTTTATTAGCAGTCTGATTGCTCCTCCCGCCACTAGTGCGGAGTCTTGTGGTATTAATACCGCTTTGCTAAATCTTCTTATGAAAGATCAATTTCCGGTACTCCTAATGAAGATGTCGTGTCCCATCTTAACACATTCGTGGAATTATGTGATATGCAAAAGAAAAAAGATTTGGACAATGATGTTGTGAAGTTGAAATTATTTCTGTTTTCTTTGCGAGATCGTGCAAAAATTTGGTTTTCTTCTTTGCCTCGCAATAGTATGGATTCTTGGGATAAGTGCAAGGATGCTTTTATTACTAAGTATTTTCCGCCCGCGAAAATTATTTCCCTTAGAACCCAGATCATGAATTTCAAGCAACTTGAACATAAGCATGTTGCACAATCTTGGGAAAGGATGAAATTGATGCTAAGGAATTGCCCAACTCATGGGTTAAAACTTTGGATGATCATACAAAAATTTTATCCGGGGTTGAATTTTGTCTCTCATAATCTTTTAGATTCCGCCGCAGGTGGTACTTTTATGGAAATTACTTTGGTGAAGCCACCAAATTGCTTGATAATATTATGGCTAATTATTCACAATGGCATACCGAAAGAACTCCTACTAGTAAAAAAGTTAATTCGGTTGAAGAAATTTCTTCTTTGAGTGAAAAAGTTGATGCTCTTATGAAATTGGTTGTTAATAAAAGTACTCCTATTGATTTTAATGATGTTCCTTTGTCTACTTTGATTGAGCAAAATAGTGATGCCATTGATGTGAATTTTATCTCGTGAAACAATTTCAATAACAATGCTTATAGAGGTAATTTTAATCCTAGGTATTTTCCTAGTAATTCCTGTAATAATTATGGTAATTCCTATGATAATACTTATAATAATAATAATAAGAACACCTTTGATCTTGAGAATAATATTAAAGAATTCATCAACACTCAAAAGGTTTTCAATGCTACAATGGAAGAAACGTTGAATAAGATTGATGATTTGTCTTGAAGTGTTGATAGAATTTCTCATGATGTGGAAAATCTCAAGATGAAAATTTCTGTGCCTAAGGTAGAAGAATCAATTAAAGTTCTTTATGTCTCTATGGATGAAAGTAAGAAAAGAACCTCTATGCTTAGAGCTAGAAGAGAATTTTTAGAAAAAGCGTTTTCTAGTGATTGCTTTCATAAAAGTGATGAAGATCTTAAAATGATTGGTGTTTCCTCTATTGATTATTTGTTTAGTAAAATTAAGATTGATAATAAAGGGACTGAAGAAGAGGCAACTTTAGCTAGAAGGCATCCCGACAATTCAGAGGATGAAAATCTTGTTGAGAAAATTGATAAAAGTGGGTTTGAAGAGGTCAAAACTTTAACTAGTGATGTGCCCACTCTATTGGATTATAAAGACTTTAATTATGATAGTTGCTCTTTGATTGATTGTATTTCTTTGTTTCAATCCATGATAAATTCACCCCATGCTTATGAACAAAATAAAGCTTTTACGAAACATATTGTTGATGCTTTGATGAAAGCTTTGGAAGAAAAGTTGGAATTAGAAGTTTCAATTCCTAATAAATTACATGATGAATGGGAACCTACTATCAAAGTCGAGATTAAAAATTATGAGTGTTTTGCTTTATGTGACTTGGGTGCTAGTGTTTCTACAATTCCGAAATCTCTTTTTGATGTGCTTGGTCGTACCGATATTGAAGAATGTTCTTTGAATTTGCACTTGGCGGATTCTACTATTAAAAATCCTATGGGAATAATTAATGATGTTCTTATTCTTGCAAATAGGAATTATGTGCCCATAGATTTTATTGTTCTTGATATTGATTGCAATCTGTCTTGTCCAATTATTCTTGGTAGACCGTTTTTATGTACTATTGGTGCTGTGATTGATATGAAAGAAGGCAATATTAAATTTCAATTTCCACTAAGGAAAGGATGGAACACTTCCCTAGAAACAAGAATTAGGCCACCATATGAATCAATCATGAAGGCATCTTATGGATCTAGAAATAAAGATGACAATACTTAGATCCTTGCTTTATGCCTAACTAGGGGCGTAAAACGATAGCGCTTGTTGGGAGGCAACCCAATGAATAAAATTTATTTTTTCCTATTGCTTTCTATTCTTGAGTGTTTGCAAATTTATGCAAATTGTGTTTTTTGTGTTTTAGTTAGTGCTTGTGCCAAGCAAAGCCTTTAGGATCATGTTGGGTGATAGTTGATTTGATCTTGCTGAAAAACAAAAACTTTTGTGCTCACAAAAATAATTCTTATTTTTAACAAAAGCGTGATAAAATACCAATCTTTTTGCAGAACATTAATATACAAATTGCTCACGTGGTCCTAATTCTTCAGAATTTTTGGAGTGTCATAAGTATTCGAAATATCCATATTTCTATGGACAATTCTGTTTTTGACAGATTATGTTTTCTTTGCGTTGTGTGCTTGTTTTGATGATCTATGGTTTTCTTTGAAAAGTTTTTTGCCATAGAAAAGTTTGAATACAGTAGATATAATGCAATAATTAAATATGAATGTGTTTGCAACAGTACTTATAGTAGTGATTTGCTTTCTTATACTAACGGATCTCACGAAGGTTTTGTTGAGTTTTGTCTGATTGAAGTTTTCAAGTTTTGGGTGATGTTACGATGGATGAAGGAATAAGGAGTAAGAAGAGCCTAAGCTTGGGGATGCCCATGGCATCCCAAGCTATTATCCAAAGAGAAGCAAGCTACTTAGCTTGGGGATGCCCGAGTGGCATCCCCTCTTTCTTCTAACGACCATCGGTATTTTACTCAGAACTATATTTTTATTCATCACATACTATGAGTTCTGCTTGAAGCGTCTTGTATGATATGAGTCTTTGCTTGTTTTGCGTTTTATTTTAAGTCATGAATCCTTGCTGTACACACCTATTTGAGAGAGCCAAAATTACGCCATGACTTGTTAGAATTGCTCTCTATGCCTCACTTAAATCTTTATGAGCTATGGAATTGCTCTAGTGTGCTTCACTTATATCTTTTTGAGCATGGTGTGCTTTAGTATTTTTGAAGAAATGCTCTCATGCTTCACTTAGATTTTGGGAGTTAGTAATTTTTTTAAGAAACTCTCTTGCTTCACTCAAATTAATTTGAGAGAAAGAAATATTATGATCATGATCTTCACTTATATTTGTTTGAGCTTATCAAAAGCAACACATGAAAATTAGTCCCAAAGTGATAGATATCCAAGAAGGATATAATAAAAACTTTCATGAAGATCACTGGACAAAATAAATTTGATTCCTTGTAATAGTTTTGAGACATGATGATGTGATATGTGAGTCATGTTGATGAGTAATTATGCTTTAGTAAGAATATTGGTGTTAAGGTTCATGATTCCCTATGTAGGCACGGAAGTCAATAGTTATGCAATGAAATTACATCCTACATGTGGTGCATTATTCGGTGTTAGTTACGCTTAATGCTTGCTTATGAGATTTTTCGTTTCTTGGTTGGTTGCTTCTCAATCTTTTGCTAGCCTTCATTTTGCACTAAGTACGATCACTACTTGTGCATCCAAAATCCTTTAAACCAGTTTTGCCACATGAGTCCACTATACCTGCCTATATGCGGGATTCTTTTGCCGTTCTAAGCAAATTTGTGCCATCTCTAATTTTCAAAATAAATTTCTCTTTTGTGTGCTCATACCGCTCATGAAACGGTGGGGGTGGCTAATATATTTCCATGCTAGATATGTTATTCTCCAGATGATTGTTTATTCACTTGTATTAGGGATGCCCAGTCCCGAAATGAAAAATGAATTTACTTTATGTTGTCAAATAGTAAATTCGTTGGAAAGTGTTAGTATGGAAGGCACCCGTGGATACGACTAGCCATGGAAAGTGAAAGTATGGTTGAAAAGGGAATAAACTTTAATTTCTGTTTGGGAACCACCTATGATATATCTAGGATGGAAAGTACTGGGAACTACTCGATCGTTTTTGTTGACAGGAAAAGCATGCCTCCCAAAATGTTTTATCTCTATCTTTTTCGCTTTGTGCTCTGGCACCTCTACAAATCCCTACTTCCCTCCGTGAAGGGACTTTCTTTACTTTATGCAATTTTTATTTTTTACTTGAGTCTCCATCTTCTCTTATAAAGCACCAGCTAAGGGGTTGTATGATCGTACTTGAGCATTGGGTGTAGCTAATATGAGAGTGTGTTTCGTGAATGGATTAATGATTGAGCATACACTACATAAAAAATACACTTCCGTGATGATACGTGTTTGTCACAGTAGGTCGCGTTTTTTGTCATGGATGTACATCCATGACGATTTTATGATAGAATCAAGATAGTCATACCTGTGCTGTCATAGAAGTGTTCCATGACATTACCAAAATTATCATCACGGAAGTGTCCACTTCCATGACGATAAATCACGCGTCACAGAAGTGCTTTCGTCAAGGGTGACCGACACGTGGCATCCACCGTAACGGAACACCGTTAAGCTATCGGGTCGGGTTTTGGATCCGATAACCCGTTAACAGCCCCGACCAATGGGGATTTTCCACGTGTAAAATCATCATTGGCTGGAGGAAACACGTGTCGGCTCACCGTTGGGACAGATGTCATCCGCTCATTGGACCGAAGGCGCCTATGATACGGCGACACGTGGCACGGCCCAACAAAGGCCCATTCCTGTGAAAAGGGTGGCCCGTTTGACTTGGTCAAAAGGTGGCGGGCCGGCCCACGGAAAGCCTGTTAACGGCCTGTTCGCATATAGCCCATTTACAGCCCGCTAACCCAGGGCCCGTTACTCCCTATCCGAATTAGGCCCAGTAGCGTCATCTGGGCCGTCCAATATGATTCAGCCCATTTTAACTTCTGGCCCATGTGTGGCCCATGACTTCTTTCGGCCCATATGAGGACCTTTTTAACTCTTGGCCCATTAACGGCCCATGGTGAAACTGGCCCGTAATGAACAGTGTATCACTTTATACCCATTAACGGCCCGTTATTCCATTGGGCCGTTTCCAGCCCAAGTTATCTTTTGGCCTTCTCAGGGCCCATTGATTCTTGGGCTCATTTGCAGCATTCGGTTACATATGGCCCGTTACTATCATTTTCTGTTTATGGGCCAAATTCAGCTCGTTGTTACAGTCAGCCCGTTTGGGGACCGTTAATACGTTGGGCCGTTTTCATGTCAAAAAAACCCGTTGGGCTGTTTTCATAGAGTTATCAAATACGGCCTATTAACGGCCCGGTATGGTCCATGAATAGTACGGCCCATGATTGGCAAAATGATGATACGCCCCGTAGAAGCCCATGGATCCTACGGCCCGTATGAGGCCCATGGATAGTACAGCCCATAGAAGGCCCATGGATCGTACGGCCCGTAGAAGGCCCATGGACCATACGGCCCGTAGAAGGCCCATGGACCCTAAGGCCCGTATAGAAGGCCGATGGATCCTACGGCCGGACGAAGGCCCATGGATCATACGGCCTACAGGAGGCCCATGGTTACAACAGTCCGTGTGTTGCCATGATTATTTTGGCCTAGTTACCAAAAATAGGCTATTGTGGCCACTAGAAAAAACAGAAAAATAACCGCAATGACTACAAGCAAACAACTAAACAAGACAATAAGGAAATAAATAAGCAAGCAATTAACGCTAGCCTATTACCGCTATTACACATATTACATCCACTGGGCATCAAAGTTCGCCACCAGTGCAAATATAGGGAACAAAGCAGCACATTACATACACTGGCCGTCAAAATTGGCCACCAGTGCAAATAAACGCGGCAGCAAAACAAGAGCATAACTGAAACAACTTCAGAAGAGCTCAAGAAACGTTATCCTGGGTATCCACCATGCTGGCAATAAGCTTAGCAAGCTGATTAGCTTTGTCCTGTTTGGCGTTAAAATCCTCCAACGCTTGTTGTTGCACCAGAAAGTATGCATCTGAATGCTCTAGGGACTTCCGCAGTCCTTCCGCTTCTTGTCGCAGCACAGCTGATCGATGTCTTTCAGCTTGTAGTTGAGACTCAAGAAACCGAACTGATTCAGACAGTGAGTTTGAATAGCTTGTGCAAGCGGTAGTGGCCAGTAACTCAAACACTAAACCAAGACATGACTTTGGGGTTGTCTCGCTGTCTTCAAGATAGTCTTCCTTAGCTGTTTTATCAGCGTTGTTGGAGACCAACAAGGATGTGTCACTATCCTGAACCTTATCTGCAATACTTCCTTTACTATTGCTTAATAAGGCACTCTTCCCCAATATTCTTTCAGCATTCGAAAAGAAGAAACAAGCAGACACATAACAAGTTTAGCATGTACTAGTATATGAAACTCATTTCGGTGAACCAGTTCATTAGTAAGGTGGACAGGATTAAACTACCAAGTCTTCTATTGCCAAGTACTAGTACATAATAAAAGCATCAAACAAACATATATCTATGTCCTATGGTCACTGCATTGTCTTGCCAAATCTAAATAGAGACACGGTTCAAATCATATCAGTTCAAGACAAAGCAGCAGTGAAAGAATACAAAGCGTGGGAAACTACACGGCACAACAAGATTTCAGATGGGTACCACGGGTCTACATGTACAACAACACTATTGGCTCTGTTGTGATGCTAGTAATGTGCATGATATGAAAGTCAACTGTATACACAATTGAAATTGAAATCAACAGAGCTATTGATAAGAGCAAACCTGTTAAAGAAACATGCGTGAACATACCTGCTATGACATTGGAGTTTTGATTGGATCCTTCAATTTAAAAATAAGTTTGTATGAGTAAATATAGTGATACAAGAGCAAAGCAATCATAGTTAAAAAAGGCGTGCCTAAGCGAGCGCTTAAGCGCGCCTAGGCTCTAGGCGTTGGCAAAACGCATTGCGCATAACTACGCATAATCTGTGCATAACTGCGCATAAGCATGCACTTTGGTCAGCAAAGCGCAAGGCGGTGGCAAAACGCACAATTAACGCCTAGCGCTTTTTTGAACTATGATAGCAATGGAATCTTTAATTAGAACAGTTGTTCTTCAGGTTTAGGCACTTGTTCCACATGAACAGAGTACAGTAAGACGCAAGAATATAATACTTAAAAATAGAAAATGATCTCATAGACCTTACCACATTCTTGGTTCGGGACCAGTACAGAACAAGGCGTTCCCAGTCATCGTCCACTAAATGTGTCTCAGGAGAACGTAAGGGAATTTGATGAGTTTCTTTGCCGGTGAAGTACGTTTTCTTCAGGTAATTCTGATACTGCCACCAAGCATTCTTGAAGATAGCAGAGGTATTAGCACAGGTTACCTCATCCTGAGTTTCCAAATCGGTCCTTCTCTATAGAGAAAAATGGGAAAATTTGTTGTATTATAACCATCATGGAGGTAGGATGTATGGGACGAAGCAAAGTAATTGCCATGAATAACATTACTTACACATAACTCCTGGACAAACACCTGCAACTGGCATTTTCCTTCATGTCCAGTATAATATTTCCAAGATGGGAAGATACGCACATACGATTTAACAACATCAAATGCGATAGATGCTAAACTACGACTAGCTGGTTGTGCTTCCTCCACAGGAATAGGCGTACTAACTGGTGGAGTTGGGGTTCGCCGTGATAGTACTGGCCCTTTGGCACTGGAGCTGCCTTACTAATTGCTCTTGTTTGGGAGCTCTGTGGTGGGGATGGTGCTGTGTCAATAGGAACTGGGTTACTATCGGCTGGGGTTGGGGTTAGATTGGGTGAAGCTGGTTCTCTGTCCATCGCAGTAGGGGTACAATCTGCGAGAGTTTGGGTTATGTGTGGTAGGGCTGGTTCTTGTGCAAGTACAACCGGGGTGCTATCTCCACCAAGAGGTAGCACTGTTTTATTTGAAGACCGTGTTTTTAGTCTCCTAGATACTGGCATCACCCGCTCCAATTCAAATGGCTGATAAACAGGAAACATAGTTGAATGTACAGACATTGTATGAGAGACAGATGCAATAGATAGTGTGGAAAAAAGAGGGCATGAAATAGTTGACATGTATATTGTTTAACTAAAACGGATAGCATGACATAATTTCACATATATGATGTCTATCTAAACTGGATAGCATAGCATAACATAATTCAAAGATATGATGAATAACTAAACAGGATCGCATGACATAATTCACCTACATGTTATCTAAGTAATCAGGATCGCATCATTTAATTCACATATGTGATTTATATGCTAAACAGAGGGCATTCGATATGATGTCTGAACTAAGAACATGGTGTTGAATATTGTGTATATGATGTCTAAACTATGCAATGCAAGACACCGTATGCATGATATGAGCAGTATAACCGTGCCAACTTAGAGCATACACCTCAGTGGGGGAACAGGACTGGTCATCTGTCTCTGAATCCATCTCTGAGGAGCTATCGGGACCCAACAAGAGATCTGCTTCGACAAGTAGCACTGTTTGCTCTGAAGGCCTTGTTTTCACTCCAGATTTTTCCATCTCCCACCCAAATGGCTGATTCACAGGAAGAGTAGTTTAATGTACAAACATTGTTGACAAATGGAAATGTAATGAAGAAAAGGATGGGCAAGATATCATTCAAATATATGATGCCTGGTTAAACAGGATGGCATTGCACATTTCACATATATTATGGCTGGCTAAAAGACATGAGACTGCATAATTCCCATATATGATATAGAAACTAAACAGGTGGCATTACAGAACATGTCTAAACTAAGCAGATGACATATATGATGTCAAAAGTAGGCACTGCAAGGTAACATATGCATGATATGACTAACATCGTCATGCCAAGGTAGAGCAAACACCTTGGGGGGTAAATAGGAGTGGTCAGCGGCGTCTGAATCCGCCTCAGAACAGATATCTTCCTCTGGATTACAATCTGGAGAGGGGTGGGGAGGGTTTGCCATTGAACCCACCATGGAGCGATGTCTGCACGACATTGTATTGCCGCGCAAAACTCTTCTCTTTTTCTCTACATGTTCAGCATGACTGTGTACAATATCTGACATGCATAGAAAAAAATATGGTGAGATTATGTAAGGAGAGCATGCAGAAATTTAGAGTGATGGTAACAACCAGTGGATCGACGTTTTTCCGTTGAACCAAAATAGCCGTAATGGGTCGACGTGAATGTATAGTAATAAGTGATGCAACAAGTGTACAACCTCTTTGCCGTAGCCGTGTCGACCTCAGCATCATTGGGTTGGTAGCTGAAGCAGTTGAGGCAGAGGTGGCTGTCGGAGGTGTGGAGGAAGATCTGAGGAATCTGTAGACGGCGTCCAGGGCACTGCTTTGTTGTGATGGATCGTTCTGTCATTAGAGCAGCTCCGGTGAGCCGTAAGACGTCAAGGCTGAAGCAGCACAAGACAGACATCGTCAATCTCAAGTGGGATTCTAATAGCATCTCCAATAGATGATGTAAAATGGATGTAAAATTAACAACACCAAAAACCACCTGACTACAACAGATGAGGTAAAAACTATTGACTCTGAACTTAACTATCGAAACTGAAATTTACTGTGGAATCTGAATGCTACTGTCGAAACTGAATGCAATGGTAGCAGAGAGGCACTTGACATGTAGTTTAGGGAGGGCCTGCATTTCATCTTCAACCTGCACCCCCCTGAGCCGCCAGCCACCACCGGCCGAACCGCCGGCCCCAGCGCCGCCTCGCCGCCCCGAAACAACTCGCCACCGCCGCCCCGGCCAGCCCTCTAGTCCCCCCGCCCCCACCCTAAACCCTAAGATAAATTGTGGGGTACCTCTCCGGCGAGCCTCCGTCCCCGCTGCGGGTGGTTCTTCCTTAACTCTGGCGAGCCCCCCAACCCCTGAAAATCGACTGACCCAAAAGTCGATTCAGTGGACTGAAGTGTGGCTTAATCGGAGCAGAGCAGCAACACGAGCGAGGGGGAGAGCAGCAGCAACAGCTGGGCGAGCGAGCGATCGAGCGAGAGCCGGAGCAGTAGCAGCGCGAGCGAGCGAGCGAGAGCTGGAGCAGCAGCAGCAGATCCGGCTGGTATGGACGCCGCCACCGAAGGGGCCTCGCACTGGGGGAGAGCCGCCATGGAGATGTCGCCCGCGGCGCCGGCTTCAAGGTAGCCGCTCCATGGGGGTGCGGGATGGAGTACCGTCGGCGCCGGGAGGTCGAGTTAAGCAGAAGGTGCGATGCGATGAGTGTACAACCTCTTTGGTGGCGCCGAGTAGGCCTCGGCTTCGTCAGAGGAGTCGGTGAGGATGTTGTGGTTCCGGTGGAGCAGGTTAAGGCGGCGCTGTGGGGATGCAGCCGCGATAGATGAGGCGATCGTCGGAGCAGCTCCTTGGAGGTGGAGGACGGGGCGGCTGAACCGGCGGGACGGCGAGATGGACGACGGATCCTCATCCGGGGAGGTGGACGAGGGACGTCGAGCTATTGCGGTGGACGACGTCGTCGGGGAAGAGGCTCCGGCTGGGCAGCGGTGACGTGCCGGACGGAGAAGGGTGGGGTTTCGCGGCTGGAGCGGAGAGGTTATGGCGGCCTGGGATTTCGAATGGCGAAAAGGGGGCGATGGGAGGGGGTGAAGCATGACTTAGGGACGCGCTTGTCCAACATGTAGGGTGTGTTACAAAAGTACCCCCCACCGATTTGAACTAGCGGCCCTTTCGGGTCAGGGTTAGAAGGGGGATTTCACGTGTCGGGATTTGGCAGCTGGAGGGAGTTTTCGCGCGCGTTGTAATTTTGGGATAGCAAGGCGCGCGTTGTGAAGGCGCCAGATTTGGGAGCACGATATCTGAATTTTCGGGATATAACAAGATGCGGGTTGAATTTTAGGGACAAGCCTAACGTGTAGTAATATTTTACTTGTACGTACGAAATCAATTCGCACTTCCCTCAACCAAAAAGAAAACGAAAAAAATAAAACTATTCACACCACACAAAGAGAGAGTCTTGCCCCGTTTTACTATACAAATGCTATTCAAAGCTACTCCCTCCTTCCATCTATATAGGGCTTAATGCATTTTTTGATGCTAACTTTGACCAAATATTAGACCAATGATATATGACATGCAACTTACACAAAGCACACCGTTAAATTCATCTGTGAACGGTTCTTTCAATGATAAAATTTTCACATTGTGCATGTCATGTACTATTAATCTTGTCAATAGTCAAAGGCGGTCTTAAAAATCTCATTACGCCCTATATAGATGGAAGGAGGGAGTATGAATCCGTGTTTTGTCCGATTAAATTTTTTCGCTTGCTATATAATGCATGTAACCTACTCATACCAACATTTTAGTGCATTCCAAATGTCTATACTACCGCTGCAATTCGAACTAAATTTGAATTCGTTTCTCTATTTCAATAAGAATCTACAATCATGATTGTTGCCAACTTCAACCATCATAGTTTCCTTGCTATCCGCCAGATATAAATCGGACGGCCTATAATGCAGGATGGCAGGCACACCATCATCAACAACTCCGTTTTTTATAAGAGTAGAGATAAAATATATTAAATGTAGCATAACATGTTCATAACCACACCATGTGTATCACCGTTATATATATTCACACATGTGTCGGTTTGAAACACTATGATATCCGAATTCGCTTTTTATAATGAAGTATATATGATCTCTATTCGTCTTTTACACCCACACAACCCTCTTATCTTTGTAGCTAGCGCTAACTTTCTCTTATGCATGCACACGCCTGCATCCCTCTCACCCTCCCTCAGCATTCTCTAGCTCCATCGCGCAAATTCGTCTTTTCACTTTAGGTCGTACACCCACGGTGTGTGTAGGCCCCCCAGCTCCTTCTTTACGGCACACATCGATCGATATGCCTCTCTAGCCAGGTGTGCCTAGCACAAACACAAGCTTCCCCTCTTCTCTTGTCACCGTGCATGCCTCACTCCCACCACTCTTTTCATCGTTCTCATACTCGCACACTCCTCCCCCTCGATATAGTATGCCTCTCGTACCACCTCCTACATGCATCCCTTTCTCTCTATGTTCTCCTCGTGCCTCATTTGCTTCTAACACACACATGCATGTATACCGATCGATCTCCCAACATATACCTAGATCGACTTTAACTACCCCCCCATCGATCGACGTACCTCACAAGTTATGTCTCACCTTTCTCTAACAAAGGGCGATTGATCTTCCTATGTAGTTACGTCTGCTTACCACAGCCACATCGTCCCCCCTCATCATTCGTGCATGCCTCCTGACCCGTCTCTCACACGCACGTGCACAGACAACAAGCAGCCATCTGCTCTCTTATTGATATTGCGGGCGTGCCCTCCATTTTTCTAGCAAGCCTATCCCACCATTTGTTAGAAGCAACTCCACTACCACCCCCTCCAACACTCTAGCTCTGTCTCTCTCCCAACCTTATTCCTCTCCTGCACATATGCATGGATGCTGATCGATCTCCCTTAATACATGAGGCAGATCGATCTGCTTAATACATGAGGTAAGCCTCTCTCCTCCTCCACACATATACCAGTCATTGTACCTCTATAGTTAATTGGGCCTCCCTCTTCCCCCACCACACACCAATAGTTGAGTGCTGCAGGTAGGTATCCATGCCACGGAGACAAACTGCACATGTCCCATCTCACGTTCCAGTAGGCCAGCCACTCTATATCTTTGACGTGGGCACACACAAATTCGATGGCACTCTTTATCGATCGCGCGCGCGCACACACACACACATCATCCATCTCTTCGATTCTATGGACACCTCAAGCCGATGATACCTTCACTCTCTTCTCGTGGATCGCCCCCTCTATATATATGTTATATCCAGGACTCTATTTCACACACATTCCATATGTTACATTTTTTGATTGACCCCCCCCCCTCAAAAAAACTCTCAAGAACCCACACACTATATCACTCTAAGTTTGTATCTCTCTCACACAACCCCACGTAGGTGGTGTACGTATACAAGAAGAGAATAGGTGCACCGTGCACGTACTCACGCTTCGTGCCCAGCCACACCCGCGCGGGTACACGGTGGAGCTCATTTCTTTACGAAATGGCAGCCCACGTGCTAATTTGAACGCCTGTAGCGGTTGTTTACCTAGGGAGGTCGTGTACCACGCGTGCACGAAACAAAGTTCGACTTGACGCGTTGCCGCGTTATTTTTAAATAAAGTTATAGCGCTCAATGGCATGTACACAGAATATAAAATGATTTTTATGGAGAAAAAGGTAGTCCGCTCACTATATACAATGGAGCCCGCCTACCTGGTTTGTCGCTCTTCAGAGTATCTCACACAAGGCTGCGGTGGCCTCTCTCTCTCTCACCGTTGGTCACTGATCCGGCCCCATCCCGTCCGCCGGGGGAAAGGGAGTGCGCTGGCCTCTCTCTCTCTCACCGTTGGTCACTGATCCGGCCGCATCCCGTCCGCCGGGGGAAAGGGAGGAAGTGCATCGTTTCTCCGTTTGACGGCGCCGAGGCAGCACGTCCCGATCTGTGGTACACGCCGTTCTCTCTGACCAAGCTACGGCGCGGCAGGGCCTACGCCACCTGCTCGCAGATTCCGCCCACCGCCGCTCACCTAGTTACATCCCGACGACCTCCAGGTATCCCCTCCGGCCTTGCTCCACTGCCCGTCTTCCCACGTCGCTGCATGTGGATCTTCCATAGTTCTTTTCCCAAAACGTAGCTCGTTCGGCGTACTTTCCATATTGCATTCTCGTCCTCACACCGTTTTAGACAAACACAACCGTGTAGTTATCTTCCCTTAGGACAAGGAATATGCTTCTTTTTTGTCGTCGCATGTGTCATCGACTGTTCTTGGCCAGTAATTGTTTCCTTTCTACTCATTGCTATTGCGACCTTTTGGTGAACTGCACAAATCACTTCTTTCTTAAGAGTGTTTTGTGCAGTTGTACTTAAATGTCACACGGGCAACGTCTCTACATTTCAGTGTGACTGCACAAAGGGAGATTGGTTTTGCTCTATCCTCCTCATCCAACTCCGAGCCTAATCTTCTCCAACTAGTTAGTCTTAAGAGAGACTGCAAAGGTGACCGGCTTCTATGTTTGTGTTTATTGTTTCATCAGCAGTCCTCTATTATCGTAATCACACTTAATATCTTTGGAACAGGGACGCTCAGCTCTATTTTAGTGGAACTGCACAAAATGATCGGAATGTTGCATGCTCCAGACATCTACTTTTTTCCCCAACATGCTTGATTTAGACAGAGCTGGGGGGACGTTGCTGCCAATGAAAGCATGGATCAATTCTGTCTTCAGTTGTGATGTAATTATTAGCTCTGGTCTGCTAATAATTGACATGCATTAGCAAGGAAGTTAGTTTTTTATTGTTTCCGAAAGAGCATCGATGGCAAGGCACGCGAAACAAAAGCTGAAAGCTCACACCATTATACAATTTCATGTCGCTGGAAAATTATTTGTATAGTACGTCAATTATGTAAACAAATGATGGAAGCTTGATAGCATTGCCAGAAGCCTCTTCATCATCCGGGTCCATGTGCCATGCACAAAATTATACTCCTTCGTTCCTAAATATTTGTCTTTTTACAAATTTCAAACGGGCATATTTTAGAGTGTAGATTCACTCATTTTTCTTCGTATGTGTACTCCCTCCGTTCCTAAATATTATATTCGTCTTTCTAGAGATTTCAACAAGTGACTACATACGGAGCAAAATGAGTGAATCTACACTCTAAAATATGTCTATATACATCCCTATGTGCCAGTCCATTTGAAATCTCTAAAAAGGCAAATATTTGAGTAGTCACTCGTTGAAATCTCTAGAAAGACAAATACTCCGGAGTATATTTAAGAACCGAGGGGGTAGTGCACAACCGCATGGGAGACTCAGCCCGGTCGTTGCGCCGCATTAATAGTGAGTAATGAGCAGTCAAATCATAAGCCCCACCTTTCCCACTGTAAGTTGCTCTGAAGAAGCAACCATCAATACGCTCTACTTTGAATCCGCTCATACTACTCCATCCGTCACTGTTTATACAGCGCGCTTCAGAAAAAAGAAAAAAAATCTGTGGGACAAAGGCGACTAGCGATCGGCCTGAAAAATAGCATTGGTAGTTATAGCACGGCGTCTATTACTAGAGGGAATAATGCGTACACACATGCATGCAGTGCTTCCACCCCGGGTACACACATGCATGCACTTACTCCACTCCGTAGTAGTACAGTACATGGAGAGAAAATCATGGACTTGATTGCGGTTACCACGCCCTAATTAATTGAGCATTAAACCTAACGCGTCTAAAGTCTCTCTGGTGGTGGAAATGCATTGAGAGAAATGCATCATAATGAAGCGCGCCCTGTAAACTGTGACGGAGGGAGGAGTAGTATGAAGGTGCAAAACCAAGTACGCGTATGGCTAGTCGGTCAACGCACCTCCTCTTGGCATATCACTGACATGTGGGACAG
Organism: Aegilops tauschii subsp. strangulata; assembly: GCF_002575655.3. NCBI lineage: Eukaryota > Viridiplantae > Streptophyta > Magnoliopsida > Poales > Poaceae > Aegilops > Aegilops tauschii. The sequence continues at coordinate 435,734,802 of NC_053038.3, forward strand.
GAGTGTGAGCAAACCGATCTCAATTGACGGCAAAGAGCCAAGCCGTCGTTCCTTGAGAGAGACGAGGAGCGAGAACACACAGACGGGCTCGCACGGAGGCCAAGATATATTCGAGCATGGTTGGTTGATCGATATCATTCATTACATGTTGGGCTGTCGTTTTCCGCCCTTCTCCGGAATAAACGTGTACTTTATCAGAGATAAAAAAATCAGAGTACAGACGCTCCACCATGCGGTTCTAGTAGTAGTACTACTTGTACTACTGCGCTTTGGCTCTTCGCCTCTTCGTGAAGTCGAACAATGATGGTACTCCGCATGCTGGGTACTACAGTGTATGCCTCTGACAATCTGACACCGAATGGACTAATGCATGTCCACCGAGGGTAGGTTGCATTAGTCAAAAGGCGTAAGCGAGCTTCACCTTGTCCTGCAAGCTTCTCCTCGTTCTGCGAGTTGACGGGACATGCCAAAAAGTAGTGCTAGTCCATACTCCCTCCTTTCCGGTTAATATGGCTTAATCTTTTTATTGGTAAATGAGAGAGCTTTATTCATATATAAGCATTCTTAGGACGATCAGCCAAGACACTGGTCACTAGGAAGCGAGGTACCCCGCAAAAAAAGAAGTAGGAAGCGAGGTGTTTCATCAAGCCAGCTCTCGGCCACATTCAAAGTGCAGCAAGCACGGTTCGCACGAAGATGCGCCGCAAGGTTTGCTGACCTGTTTACATGCTGAATAACAAAAAAAGAGGAAATATTACCAAGCGCTACTATTTGTAACAAGATATGATCCAGAATTAAGCGAGAATTGTGGCGAGTGTTCCATGCAATCAACTTCCATTATCACATGCGAGAACCCTCGAAGAGAACCAAATGTGTTGAAGATTGATTTATCACATTTTAAAATTATAATAAGAGTGCAGACGCTCCTCCATCCGGTTCCTAGTACTAGTATAGTATGTACCTTTATAGACTATAGTAGTAGTACTAGTAAACTTTGCGCTTGGCTGTTCGCCTTTTCGGGAAGTCGAACAATAATAGCACTAGTAGTATAGTGTATGCTTCTGGCAATCTGACACCGAATTAACTGTTGCACGTCCACCGCCTGAGCGAGGGAGAGCTTGCATTAGTCAAAAGTTTCTCCTTGTCCTGCGAGCCACCGCGCGCAAGCTTCTCCCGTCCTGCAACCTTCTCCTCGTTCGACAAGTTGACTGGACACAACAAAGTAATGCTAGTCCATACTGCCTCCTCTCCGGTTAATATGGCTTAATTTCAAACGAGATAAATACTCTGTCTGTCACTGTATATTTGTAAAAATACGGTCAGTGGACTTCATAATACGCTCATTGCGCTCAATATATATATTTTTTCCGGTGTTTATACGGTCACTAGCTCACCCTGACTGAGTATGTGTGTGCATGCACATGTAGGTTGAGCACTTGAGCGTGACCGTGTGTGTTCCGTCGTGTGCTCGGACATGCATGCATTAGGGCGCCGTGCGCGTTTTTGCATCCATGTGTACGTGTGACTGTTGCATACACGTAGGGGGAGTACATGTAGGGGCCACTAAGGAGCAGTCAAATCACACAGTAAGTTAGTCGGAAGAAGCAACCATCATTTCACTCTTGAATGACACGTACGCAATATAAAATGGTTGATATGGAGAGAAAAAGAAAACCACTATATATACACTAGCAGGAGCCTAAGCTACAAGCCTGCTTGCTTAGGTTGCTCTCTTCACAAGCATAGAACGACGGGCCTGATCCCGCAGCTGGGGGAAGGGAACAATGTTCTGCATAGACGCGGTCAACATCGGTGAGGGAGAAAACCCACAGTCGATGCGTCCCAATCGGGGGGTCACCGCGGTATGGGCCGATGCCGTGTCCCAACCGCCCTTCTAGCTACAGCCCGATGTCCCAGGTAGTCCATCTTCCTTTTGGAGCCGGCTTGCTCCACTGCCATAGCTTCATCTCCAAGTCGATCTTTCTCTACTTTAACCGGCTTCTACTTGTGATGAGTTTATGTCTCATGAACTAGTGCCAGTACTATTATTGTAATCACACTTCTTCAATATCTTTGCCATCAGGGATGCTCCGGTCGATTTTAGTGGAACTGCACAAAAGCATTGTATGATCCGAGGGTGCCAACCGTCTTTCCTTCGACAGGTTCTACCTGGCTAGGAAATTAAATCATGTTTAGGGTTTAGGGTTTAAGTCGTAGTGACCCCATCAGTAGTTTTTCTTTCGTACACGCTCTCACAACTTTTTTCTTTAGTTGTGAAGTAAATATTGGCTATGATCTGTGAATCATTGAGATGCATCATCATGCGTGTTAGTTTTCCTTTGTATTTGATGGAATGTTGTAACGGGGCAACCTTGGAATAGGAAACAAAATGGAGTGGAAAGTTTCCGTTTTTTCGGAGAAAAAATGGAAACGGAGAGAAACCAACGTTTCGTTTCGTTGGATCGCCCATCGAGCAAAACCAATGTTTAAATCACGTCTGTCGTGTTCGTGTCTCACCCTCCTCCACGGCTCGACCCCACACGGTCGCTCGGCATGCCACTCACCACAAACCGAGTATACGATAACTTTCCCGCCTGCTTGTCGATGGATCGCGCCATGGAGTACTAGCACTACTGGAAGAGATTGACGAGTTGGGGGAGGACAGCTAGCTGTAGCACGGACTCCCAAGAACTTTTTACATGCATGTTGTAGCCGGCTATTGCGACCTTTGAACGCGGAGCAGCCGCGTGCACCCGGAAGCGGCGCGGGCGACGCTCTCTCGGCCGGCGCGCCGCTTCAATGCCGTCGCCAGTGAGAGGTCGCGTCCGCTCTGGCCGGGCATGAATGCGGCACTGACCGTTTCGGGCGGGAAGCACGCGCGGGTGATGAAGAGGGTTCGGGTTGGTCAGGACCGGCTGTGGCAGCGGTCCGGACATGCACAAACAACAGATGTTGTACGTTAATATTGGTGTGTATATAAATAACAACGTAAATAATGTGCTAGTTGGACAAATATGATTGGAGATGGAGATGGAAATGGAATTTTACGTAAACACGGATATGCATGTCTATGTCTATGTGTGTGTGCGCGACGACTCTCGCGACCTGGAAGCGGGGGCGTGTTTTTGATCGAGTTTTCTTTCTTGGTACGTTAGAAAATCAGTTTGTCTAATTCACATCTAGATGTTATTTAAGGATATCACATCTAAGCTCCCACAAGTATATAATGTAGCAACAAGAAAGAAAAAAAACTAGGAAAAAAATAGACCACAAACATGGTGGACATCAACGTAGATGTGACATAACTATGTCACATCTAGATGTGTCCTAGACAGACCCTTAAAAAATGTCCGCCAGTTTTTGTTTCTTTTTTCCGGGAACGCGCGTATTCTATTTAAAACCACTGCTATGGAGAGATTTTTTTACTCCATTATAGCCTCTTGTTTGATAGAGTTTCTCGCGTCTCGCTCTCTCACCCTCTCCATATATGTTACACGCTGGAGGCTCAGCGTTCATTTGCTAGGGTTTGCTATATTCACAGTCTCTCACCCTCTCTTCACCAGATCTAAACAAGACTGCGTTGGCCTCTTGTCTCTCTCTCCCCCCTCACAGCTGGTGAAGGAGGCGTCCGTATCCCGTCGCACCGGGAAGGGGAGGAGGTGCAGCGTTCACTCTATCGCCTTCGGCGAGGGAGGCAATCCACTGCCGGCTGCGCTGTTCTCTTTCACCTAGCGCCTGTGCGGGAGGGCCACCGACCCCTTCTTCCTCGCTGCCGTACGTAGTGTGGGCAGATCCGGCCTCCCGCCGCACGCCTTGCCACATCCCGACGACCCTAAGGTATAAGTTTCTTTGAAACCGTCGTTGCTCTAGCTGCATGTGGATCTTTTTCGATCTGTAGTCGAATCTAGGTCTTGGTTCAAAGAGGAAGGAAGGGTGCGGTGGGCTGGAGGAAGAATCTAGGACGTGGTTCAATGAGGAAAGGAGGGGTGGAAAGTAGTATAGACTGGCTATCCAGCCGCTTTGTAGGTCGAAAAGGAAAAAAGGGGGTAACCCAGTACACACATCTGTAAGGAACCGATCTCTTTGTTGAAAAGGGAAAGAAACTGGGGGGTCGGGTAGTTTGTGCAGGACTAGATTTGCTGCCCTCACATAGGAAGAAGGTTCAAAGAGAACAAATATGGGACCAGCGCATATATGCTGCTTGGCTACATACTCTGCATCACCCATTTATACGTGTGGACGCACATGGTGCTGGCATGTCCCATACAACTATTTTGCTGTTGTTAATCTAAGAATGCCGCCGGAAAAATGAAGCAATGCCACTGTTAAAAGTAAATTACATTTTTTAACGAATGTTGTTTCAGAGAATGTCTCTGTTAATATGAATCAATGCAACCGTTTTAGAAATGCTATTGTCCTACTTTGTTTTCCATCCAAGATAAGTTAGATGCTTCTTTCTGTCACCACTTGTTTCATCCTGCTTTATCGGCAAGTAATTGTTTCCTTTTTTGCCTCTGTTTAAACAGGGATATCTATTCAACATGTTGCTATTGCGACATTTTTCTTCGCTACACGAAACACTTTGCTTGATTTCAGTGCAACTGCACAGAACGAGATTGGATTTCCTATTCGTGTTGGCAGATTCGTATTTTATCTTGTCCGTCTCATGAAAGGTCAGTACAGGCCTTCATCCACATGATTGTGCAGTGTGCTTTGAGATGTTGTGCTACTTGTATTGGTACTGTTTTAAATAAATGTTGAATTGAAGCTATTGTATTGCTGTCTTTTCCCATTAAGTAGTGAACAAAAATGGGACCAACCCAGACATGATGCGTGTTGCTTTGTTACAACAAACTCTGGATCACCCCCTTTATAAGTAGATGGAAGCTCATACTGTTGTTTCGCCCACTCTCCCCTGGAACTGTTTATGCTTTTCGTTAATCTAATGCCGCTGGTAAAATTAAGCAATGTCACTCTCAGAATTAATTAACTACTGAATCTTAGTTCAAAACTGCAACACTTGTTAGGAATGGTACTATCCTGCTTTGTAGTTCTTTCTACATGTTTAACCAAGGTATTGTTAAGATAATGTCTCTGTTAAAATGAATCAGTTGCATTGTTTTAGGAATGGTACTTTTCTGCTTTGTCGTTCTTTATACATGTTGAAACAAGGCATTGTTAAGATAATGTCTCAGTCAATATGAATGAATCACACTGATGGAGAATTGCTACTATCCTGCTTTGTTTCCCATTAAGATAAAGTAGATCAGTAGGTGCTTTTCTTCTGGGAGTACAAGTCATCAACCGTTATTTCTCAGTAATTGTTTCCCTTATACCTATTGTTGCTTACAGGGATATCAAAATTAAAGCTCGGTTTTATTCCGACTTCGATTTTAGTTGAACTGCACAAAAGGAGCCAATGTGTCCAAGGCAAACTGCTGCATTACTGGGTCCAGTTGGTCATTCCACTTTGCAGAAAGAAGCAGTCACTGTTTGCGCTACATTACAGAAGGAATGACCGAGAAGCTTTACAGAGTATTATTAGACACCGGTGACATGACTAGTCTGCAGAGACCATTGGCAATTTAACAACACATGGAGTGCCCTGGGCAAAAAGTGCCCAAACAAGTACAAGAAGCTACGACAGGACTCCACGATCATAGGCATTACATATTTAGAATGGGAAAAGCTTGTCAAAGTTTAATCATTGATGTTAGCAAGAATACATTAGTTTAATATATTGGAATTGGAAAACCTTGTCAAAATTTGCTCATTGATGTTAGCCAGAAGACATGCATTTGATATTTTTGAGTGGGACGCCCTTGCTGTGAGCAGCGTCGAGTGTTTTTTCCTATTCCTGTGTTCAGTTTAGAAGTAAATAGTTACTCTGCTGAGATATTCCTGTGTTAAGAGTTTGTTCTGAATATTGTCTATGTAATGCCAGGCCTTGTGTTTGATTGCAAAGTTGAGCTTGGAATGTTGTGGCATGCGGCATCACGATCTGTTCACCGTGCCTCCTGAGAATAATGCTTCGTATTGTTTTGCATGTCGATCTAATGCCAGTGATTTGCTTGTTAAGAAGATCATCCTCTTCTGTTGTTTCCGTGCTTAAGAAGTTCATCGTCTGATGTTTCATTCATAGCCTATACGACAAGTCGGGTAGGTTAGACGTGAAACCATATGATCTTCCGACCAACTCATGATATTAGGCCGTGATTGGATCGTCGTTTTCCAACCAAAACCGCTTGTAAAACTGACGCTTGTAAATTAAAGCAGATGGTCTCGGGCGAAGGCGCTTGGTTGGTCGATTTTGACTAGTAAAATATCGAAAGTACTTCACACATGATAAAAACGTTGAACGACACTCGGACGATTGCTAATCCAGCCGTTAGCTGCTGTTTCAGCCTTGCCCATGGATGGCATGATACGCACGTCGTGCATGTATCGTCTGGTAATGTCGTCCATATAGCAGTGCTCGTAAAATATACACTGGTCTCTCAAATTACACGCGTAACCCGCCGGTTTTACTTACAGACCTCGGGCCCTCGGTTTCATTACGCCTGTATTTTCCGCGTTGTTTCCGATGACGAGTAAATTACACTTGTATGTTAATACAGGTTTGAAATAAACCAGAGCTCCCAAGCGTGGCCTTACCGTTTCATGCCGTCTCAGTTTCTCGAAGGTACTCATAGGTGTCCGATGATCCTGGCTTCCTGAATGAGCAGCGGGCGCTGTATCAGACCATCCGTAGGGCCCGCGAGGCCCTCTCCATTGTCCTTCGAGTTGTTGCGCTTGCCGTGGCGCCGAGCATTGTTAACATCGTCAACGAACATGAGGATTCAGGAGATGACTTTATTTTGACTGGATGACACTAGGGACCCACTAGGGCCATAGCCGTACGTACGCAAGTGCCTCCTTATTATGTACAACTATATTTTTTTTGCTTTCTCCTGGTTTCCTGACATCATGGTCCCACACCATTGTCAACCTATGTAGTCAATATAAACGAGAGAATTGCACTAGGTGCGGCCGATAGCTGGGACCAAGCAGCTCGAGCATTATTTGTGTTTTTTAGGCGTGAGCACTGCAGAGTTTTTCTTGGCGATGATTTCGTTGTTGTTCAGAGGAGAGCAGGGTATTAACTGGGCGGGTTGTGGCCCATCTAGCCTAGGCCAGATATCCAGCCCAGATACTAATTTTTTCAAGATGAAAATGGCTAGCCCAGCTATACGTCTTTTTGAGGAATACCCATGCAAGGTCAACTTGTTATTCTCTGCCCCGCTGGGCTGCAAATCTTTCCTAGGAGGGATGCATTAGGCTTAACAGGAAAATGGGATTTAAAAAATAATAAATGGGATGTAATTATAAAAACTGGGCAGTAACTATAAAAATTGCACCAAACACGAAATTAGTTTATAAAATATTATTTATGGATTTTGAAAATCTTAAATTTTCATTGTTGCGCGCGCAATGTTTCGTTGGATTTTTACGTAATATAATATTTATATTTAATCTGACTAGAAATTTCAGGATAAAAATATTTCGGATCCCATCAAAATGTGGGAAATTTTATTGAATTCGGTCTTCAACGGTTGGTTGAAGTTATTAATCGTTGTCCTAGCTAGAAAATGGGCCGTACTTTTAACAAACTGTAAATGGGCTGTTGTAAATTCCATTAGAATTCAAAAATGGGTTGTACATTATTACAAAACGCAAATGGGCTATAAGTTCTCTGCCACACACTTGTGGGCCTACTAAGTGACGCGTCCCCTAAAAAAAATAAGTTGACGCGTATGCAAGGCTTTGTCAACTTATTATAGTCAACACATGGTTCTAGCAGCAGTGGCCGTTGGATGTCTATCCAACGAATGTCGTGCTTCTTCTTCAATCTTGGATATTCTTAGCTTTGGTCGCCCAAAAAATGATTCCTCCCCCTGACATCTGGGGCGCACCGTTTCAGAGGCTGACCTGTGGGCCTACTAAGTTGGAGCGTACCAAGGGCTTTGTCAACATAGTCAATATAAACGATTCTAGCTTCAGTGACCGTATGATGTCCATCCAACGGCCGTAGTGCTTCTTCAACCTCTGGTCGTCTTGGTCCAGCCGCCCAAAGCAGCGCCGGTCGTGCCGCCTGCTCCTGCCTCCCGTGGCCGGCTGTGCTGCCGCGGAGGCCTCACCGCCCCCATACTACTCCCACCGCTGGCCAGGCCATCCCTCCACTCACCCACACCCCCTGTTATTCTGCGGCGACGGCAGCCTCACACCGCAGCCGAACCAGTGAACCCTCGTACTCCTCTTCGCGCGGGCTTCCACTGCTGCATCTTCCCTGGCTCCGCGTCGTCCCCTTCCTAGGCCTCGTCGTCGTCCACCGCCCTGGTGCTCTCGGCGCGGCGTGGTCAACGTGGTCAACGACCGACTTCCATCAGAAGAGTACTGTACGTGGAGAGGCTGATAGCTGGGTCCACGGCGGCCACAAGGAAGTGCCTCCTTATTACGCGCAAACTAATTATTCCTCCACCTGACAGCGGGGACCCACCGGACGGGCCACCTTATTTCGCGAAAAAAATGTTTCCCCCTTGACTGCTGGGACCCACCAGACGGGCCACCGTTTTTCACAAAAAAAACGTTCCCCCCGCTGTCAGCTCGGATCCACCGGAAGTGCCTCCTTATTACGCACAAAAAAAATGAATACCCCCCCTGCTAGCTGGGACCCACCTTGTTGGGAGGCTGACTTGTGGGCCTACTAAGTTGACGGGGACGGAGGGCTGTGTCAACTTAGTCAATATGAACGATTCTAGCTCCAGTGACCGTACGATGTCCATCCAATGGCCGTAGTGCTTCTTCAACCTCTGGTCTTCTTGCTCCCGCCGCCCAAAGCAGCGCCGGTCGTGCCGCCTGCTCCTGCCTCCCGTGGCCGGTTGTGCTACTGCGGAGGCCTCACCGCCCCCTACTATTCCCACCGCTGGCCAGGCCCTACGGTGACGGCAGCCTCACACCGCAGCCGAACGAGTGAACCCTCATACTCATCTCCGCGTGGGCATCCACTGCCGTGTCTTCACCGGCTCCGCGTCATCCCCTTCCTAGGCCTCGCCGTCGTCCACCGCCCTGGTGCTCTCGGTGCGGCGTGGTCAATGTGGTCAAGGAACGACTTCCATCGGACGTGGACTGTACGTGGAGAGGCTGACAGCTGGGTCCACGGCGGCAGCAAGGAAGTGCCTCCTTATTATGCGGAAAATAATGATTCCTCCACCTGACAGCAGGGACCCACCGGACGGGCCACCATAGTTCGCGAAAAAAAGTTTCCCCCATGACTGCTGGGACCCACCAGCTACACCTTCGCACGCAAGGAAGTGCGTCAGGGAAAAAAAATTATTCGCCCCCCTGACTGCTGGGACCCACCAGCTACATCTTCGCACTTGAGGAAGTGCGTCTGGGCAAAAAAAACCAAAACGATTCGCCCCCCTGACTGCTGGGACCCACCAGCTACATCTTCGCAGGCAAGGAAGTGCCTGACAGTCGGGACCCACCTGGTCGAAGCATACGTAGCGTTGTCATTCTGGTCGCGAACATGTACGTACATATATACTGGTCGATGTAGAGGCGCGCACATGTCATTGTAGAGGCGCGTACGTGTCGTAGTAGAGGCGCGCACGTAGCATGTACATGTACGTACAGCGGCCAGGGTGCAAGAAAGAAAATACGGCCACGTACGTACATACGGGCAGGGTCTCGAACGCCTACTCGCGCATACGTACGGCGAGGGCTCGTGTACATGGCTGGGTCGGAAAGGAGAAACAGCATCGTCGTCGTGTTCATGGGGAGGCAACGGAATGCGTCGTGTTCATGGGGAGGCAACAGAATGCGTCGTGTTCATGGGGAGGGGTGTGGCGTACCGCAAAACGGAGGAAATGGACCTCCTACGGTCGAAATGGGGGTCCTGTTGATCGGGAGGAGTGTGGCGTACCCTAAAACGGAGGAAACGGACCTCCTACGGTCGAAACGGGGGTCCTGTTAATCGGGAGGGGTGTGGCGTACCGCAAAACGGAGGAAACGGACCTCCTACGGTCGAAACGGGGGTCCTGTTGATCGGGAGGAGTGTGGCGTACCGCAAAACGGACAAGACGGACCTTCTACGGTCGAAACGGGGGTCCCGTTGATCGGGAGGGGTGTGGCGTACCGCAAAACGGATGAAACGGACCTCCTACGGTCGAAACGGGGGTCCTGTTCATTAGGTGGGGTGTGGCGTACCGCAAAACGGGACTCCACGGGATATTGTTCATCTCCACCGTCGACCTCCTCCAGCCTCCACGGGCTACCGTCGACCTCCTCCAGCCTCCATGGGCTCCTGTTCATCCAGCCTCCACCGCGCGCTACTCCACCGGCTACTGCTCAACCACCCCTCCACGGGCACCCCTCCACCGTCTACTGTTCATCCAGCCCTCCGCACCACGGGGTCCTGTTAAACCACCCCTCCACGGGCACCCCTCCACCGTCTACTGTTCATCCAGCCCTGCACACCACGGGGTCCTGTTCATCCAGAGGCAACACCACCGCTCACTGTTCATCCAAACCCCCCTCCCCGCAATGCTCACTGTTCATCCAATCGATCGGCTTCAGTTAGCAGCAGTAGCGAAGGAATCGCTCGATCGGGTTCAGTTAACAGCCATCGATCGATCGCTCGGGTTCAGTAACGCGTAGCCTGCAGTGCAATCGCTCGGGTTCAGTTAGAACACAACGCCTCGCTCGGGTTTAGTTAGAGCCAACGCCTCGCACACACGCGCGTACGTGTACGAGAGAAACGCGCATAGCTCAGCCCCCGACCTCCCACCGTAACCGGGAACTCCCCGAAATTTTCCTCCCCCTCGCTTCTACCACGGTTTTTTCCGTCATGGACGGCTCAAAGAATGTCATGCAGCTGCGTCTCCGGCCCGCCCAGGACGAAAAGCCCATTTTCTGTCATCATTTTTTGTCATAGAAGTAGGAGCCCACCACATCTATGATGATACCGGGTTTTGTCACAATTATCGTCATAGAAGTGTCATATGTATGACAGAATTTTTTTCGTTCGGACCAAAATGTCATGGATGTGCCTTTTTTTGTAGTGATAATGTGCTAGGGATAACTTATTTTAGCGTTGATATTTTGAAAGACATGGTTGCTTGTTGATATGCTTGAGTATTGAAATTATCATGTCAAAACTAGACTATAGCTTTGAACCATATAAAAGTCCAAATGTCCATGCTACAATGAAAAGAATATGTGATGAGCATGTTAGGCAGCATTCCACATCAAAAATTCTGTTTTTATCATTTACCTACTCGAGGACGAGCAGGAATTAAGCTTGGGGATGCTGATACGTCTCCAACGTATCTATAATTTTTGATTGTTCCATGCTGTTATGTTATCATTCTTAGATGTTTTACAATCATTTTATAATCATTTTATATCATTTTTTGGTACTAACCTATTGACATAGTGCCCAGTGCCAGTTGTTGTTTTCTACATGTTTGTGACATCGCAGGAAATCAATACCAAACGGAATCCAAACGCAGCAAAACTTTTTGTGGACTTTTTTTGGACTAGAAGACATCTAGTGGGCCAAAGAAGTACCGAAGAGGGAGCCCGAGGTGAGCACAAGACACCAGGGCACGCCTGGAGGCCCAGGCGCGCCCTGGTGGGTTGTGCCCACCTCAGTGGCCTCCCACACCGCCTCTTTGCTCTATTAATACCCCCAATGTTCCAGAAACCCTAGGGGAGTCGATGAAAATCAATTCCAGCCGCCGCAAGTTCCAGAAACACCAGATCCAATCTAGACACCATCACAGAGGTGTTCATCATGCCCATTGGTGCCTCTCCAATGATGCGTGAGTAGTTCATTGTACACCTACGGGTCCGTAGTTAGTAGCTAGATGGCTTCCTCTCTCTCTTTTGATTCTCAATACAATGGTCTCTTGGAGATTCATTTGATTTAACTCTTTTTGCGGTGTATTTGTTGGGATCCGATGAACTTTGAGTTTATGATCAGATCTATCTTTTTATCCTTGAAAGTTATTTGAGTCTTCTTTGATCGCTTATATGCATGATTGCTTATAGCCGCGTATTTATTCTCCGATATTTGGGTTTTGTTTGGCCAACTTGATCTATTTATCCTGCAATGGGAGATGCTTTGTGATGGGTTCGATCTTACGGTGCTTGATCCCAGTGACAGAAGGGGAACCGACACGTATGTATCGTTGCTATTAAGGATAACAAGATGGGGTCTATTTCTACATAAATTGATCTTGTCTACATCATGTCATCATTCTTATTGCATTACTCCGTTTCTCCATGAACTTAATACACTAGATGCATGCTGGATAGCGGTCGATGTGTGGAGTAATAGTAGTGGATGTAGGCAGGAGTCGGTGTACTAATCTTCGACGTGATGCCTATATAATGATAATTGCCTTGATATCGTCATGATTATTTGAAGTTCTATCAATTTCCCAACTGTAATTCATTTACCCACCGTTTGCTATTTTTTCGAGAGAAGCCACTACTGAAATCTACGGCCCCCGAGTCTCTTCTTTATTATATTTGCCTTCGCAATCTATTTTTATTTGCTTTTATTTTCAGATCTATTAATCCAAAAATACAAAAAAAAACTAGATGCAATTTATTTTATTTGCGATCTATTTATCCAATCTATCATATTTTTATCCCGTCCTTTTGCCAATTTTGGCGCCTTTACCCGAAAGGGATTGACAACCCCTTTAATACGTCGGGTTGCGAGTATCTGTTATTTGTGTGCAGGTGTTGTTTACGTAGTGTTGCGTGGTTCTCCTACTGGTTCGATAACCTTGGTCTCATCACTGAGGGAAATAACTATCGTTGTTGTGTTGCATCATCCCTTCCTCTTTGGGGAAATACCGACGTAGTTCAAGCAAACATCAACGGCACCTGTGGATTCGATTAGCCGTGGAATGTGAAAGTATGGTGGAAAAGGGAATAAACTTTATTTTCTGTTTGGGAACCGCCTATGATATATCTAGCATGGAAAGTATTGGGAACTACTCGATCGTTTTCGTTGACAGGAAAAGCATGCCACCCAAAATAATTTATCTCTACTTTTTTCGCTTTGAGCTCTGGCACCTCTACCAATCCCTACTTCCCTCTACAAAGGGCCTTTCTTTTACTTTATGCAATTTTTATTTTTATTTGAGTCTCCATCTTCTCTTATAAAGCACCAACTAAGGGGCACTCTGATCGTACTTGAGCATTGGGTGTAGCTAATATGCGAGTGTGTTTCATGAATGGATAATTGATTGAGCATAATGGGCTAGGGATAACTTGCTTTAGTGTTGATATTTTGAAAGACATGGTTGCTTGTTGATATGCTTGAGTATTGAAATCTTCATGTCAAAACTAGACTATTGCTTTGAACCATAGAAAAGTCCAAATGTCCATGCTATAAAGAAAATAATATTGATGACCATGCTAGGCAGCATTCCACATCAAAATTTCTGTTTTTACCATTTACCTACTTGAGGACGAGCAGGAATTAACCTTGGGACGCTCATACGTCTCCAACGTATATTTAATTTTTAATTGTTCCATGATGTTATATTATCATTCTTGGATGTTTTACAATGATTTTATAGCAAATTTATATCATTTTTGGGACTAACCTATTGACATAGTGCCCAGTGCCAGTTGCTGTTTTTTGCTTGTTTTTTACTTTGAAGAAAATCAATACCAAACGGAGTCCAAACGCAGCGAAACTTTTTGGTGATTTTTTCTGGACCAAAAGACACACGATGGGACAAGAAAGTGCCCGAGGGGGCTCCGAGGGGAGCACAACCCAGCAGGGCGCGCCTGGGGGCCCAAGCGCGCCCAGGTGGGTTGTGCCCACCTCGGCCGCCTCCTGCACCACCTCTTTGCTCTATAAATACCCCAATATTCCAGAAACCCTAGGGGAGTCGATAAAAATCAATTCCAGCCGCTGCAATTTCCAGAAACCACAGATCCAATCTAGACACCATCACAGAGGGGTTCATCATCCACATTGGTGCCTCTCCGATGATGTGTGAGTAGTTCATTGTAGACCTATGGGTACGTAGTTATTAGCTAGTTGGCTTCCTCTCTTTCATTTGATTCTCAATATAATGGTCTCTTGGAGATCTATTTGATGTAACTATTTTTGCGGTGTGTTTGTTGGGATCCGATGAACTTTGAGTTTATGATCAAACCTATGTTTTTATCCATGAAAGTTATTTGACTCTTTTGATCTCTTATATGCATGATTACTTATATCCTCGTATTTCTTCTTCGAATCTTTGGTTTAGTTAGGCCAACTAGATCGATTTTTCTTGCCATGGGAAGAGGTGCTTTGTGATGGGTTCGGTCTTACGATGCTTGATCCCTGTGACAGAAGGGGAACCGACACGTATGTATCGTTGCCATTAAGGATAACAAGATGGGGTCTATTTCTACATAAATAGATCTTGTTACATCATATCATCGTTCTTATTGCATTACTCCAGTTTTTCATGAACTTAATACACTAGATGCATGCTGGATAGCGGTCGATGTGTGGAGTTATAGTAGTAGATGCAGGCAGGAGTCGGTCTACTAATCTTGGACGTGATGCCTATATAATGACCATTGCCTGGATATCATCATGATTATTCGAAGTTCTATCAATTGCCCAACAGTAATTTGTTTACCCATCATATGCTATTTTTCTTGAGAGGCGCCACTAGTGAAATCTACGGCCCCCGGGTCTCTTCTTTATTATATTTGCCTTTGAGATCTATTTTTATTCGCTTTTATTTTCAGATCTATTAATCCAAAAACCCAAAAATTCCTCGCTGAATTTTATTTGCTATTATTTGCATCTATCAATCTACTACAATTTTATCCCGTCAACTGGACAATTTCTGGCACCGTTACCCGAAAGGATTGACCACCCCTTTAACATGTCGGGTTGCAAGTATTTGTTCTTTATGTGCAGGAGCTGTTTACGTGGTGTTGCATGGTTCTCATACTGGTTCGATAACCTTGGTCTCATCACTGAGGGAAATACCTACCGTTGTTGTCCTGCATCATCCCTTCCTCTTTGGGGAAATACCGACGTAGTTCAAGCAGACATCAGATCACAACCAACTCGAAGGCGTGGTGGTGATGGTGGTGGTGGAGCACTGACAACGCTTCGCTAAGCGTTGCCGGGATGAGGTGGTGGAACTACGGAGTAACAGGAGAGAGAGGGGCGCCAAGGTCTTTGTGTGTCCTCTTGGGGCGCCCCCTCCCCTCTATATAGGGCGTGGGGAACAACCCCTCCAAACCCTAGAGCACAGCCAAGGGGGGAGGAGGTGGAATCCTAGTCCTCCTCCTTCCCTTCCATACAAAAGTGGACTTTCGACCTTTCCCAACTGCATGGGACTTGAGGGACTTGTGTGCGCCTGGACCAATAAGGTCAAGGCGCCTCCCCTCAGCCCATGCTGACCCTTGGGACGTGGTTGATGTTGGGTAACGTAGCATGCAATTTCAAAAAAAAATCCTACGATCACGCAAGATCTATCTAGGAGATGCATAGCAACGAGAGGGGGAGAGTGTGTCCACGTACCCTCGTAGACCGAAAGCGGATGTTGGTGTCAAAACCGGCGGATCTCGGGTAGGGGGTCCCGAACTGTGCGTCTAGGATCGATGGTAACAGGAGACGAGGGACACGATGTTTACCCAGGTTCAGGCCCTCTCTATGGAGGTCATACCCTACTTCCTGCTTGATTGATCTTGATGAATATGAGTGTTACAAGAGTTGATCTACCACGAGATCGTAATGGCTAAACCCTAGAAGTCTAGCCTATGTGAATATGGTAATGAGTATATGTCTATCCGGACTACACTCTCCGGTTTATATAGACACCGGAGAGATCTAGGGTTACATGGAGTTGGTTACATCAGAGGGAATCTACATAGTCGGTTGCCAAGCTTGCCTTCCATGCCAAGTTGAGTCCAATCCGGACACGGGTACAGTCTTCGGTCTTCATGTCTTCATAGCCCATCAGTCCGGCCCAAAGGATAACAAGCCGGACGCCCGAGGACCCCTTAGTCCAGGACTCCCTCAGTAGCCCCCGAACCAGGCTTCAACGACGAGGTGTTCGGCGCGCAGGTTGTCTTCGGCGTTGCAAGGCGGGTTCCTTCTCCAAGTAATATATTCGGCCGTTGATCCAATATCGCTCCCCTCGGCTTCTGTGCGCTAATAACTTCATCTTCCACGTGTCAAGCGAATGCGGAAAGTCAGGATATTTTTGCGGATAACACCCCGTCCACGCAAGGCAGAGCGCCTATTTAAAGATATTGGATCTTAGATCCAGGCGACACTACGCCGAGAAAATCCCCGGAGACTGCCAGGAGAAACCATTCCAACATGGCTAGCATTCCCAGCTCCTCCTCCCGCTCCAGCCCAAAGAGAAGCGAGTGGGAGAAGTGCTCTCTGTCTCATAGTCAACTAGCAAAGTTGCAAACGCAGGGATTTCTTCCTCCCGCGGATCTGGTCCCTGTTCGAGCAGGGTCGGCCTCCTTCAATGACGTGACCCAGGCGGAGGACTTCCCCAATCCATCCGGGGGGAGCGAGTGTGCTTCGTCCCCTATCTGCTAAGAGGCGTCGGATTTCCAGTCCATCCGTTCCTCCGAGGGCTTCTGGAATATTATGGCCTCCAGCTGCACAACTTCTCTCCCGCCTCTATCCTGCACATCGCAGGTTACGTCGCTCTATGCGAGTTATTTTTGGGTGTTGAAGCCCATTTTGAGCTGTGGAGAAAATTGTTCTGTCTTGTCCCGCGTAACCATGAGGGTTCAATATTTGAAGTTGGTGGAGCCGAAGAGTGGTGCATCAACGATACCGGATACCTTTCCGGCACACCAAGGAGGGCGTCAAAAGAGTGGCCTTCTGAATGGTTCTACATCGAGGACGTTGCACTTCCCGACCCAGTTCGAAAGGGTCTCCCTGAATTTGCAAGCGTTCCGCTAAAGAAATGCCATAGTTGGCGTCCCCGGAGCCTTGAAGAGGATGATAGTGCGGAGGTTCGTCAACTCCTGGGCAAGGTAAAGACGCTCGCTCAGTCCGGATTAACAATGGCTGAGGTAATGGCAACCTCCATAGTGCGAGGGGTTCAGCCGCTTCAATATAGAGGGCTCCCAGTGTGGCACTACTACGGGGAGGACGACGCCTCCCGCTGTGGTCGGAAAAGTCCGGACACCCCCGCCGCTCTAGCCAAGATATTGGCCGAGCTGTTCAAAGGGGAGGAAAAGGAATTTCTTTGCATCAATCGCAGGGATGGATATTCTATGTATAGTCCTCCCAGTTGGGTAAGCCTCAGTCCTTCTGCTTTACTCATCCCGCTTTCCGGATTACCTTTGATAACTTTCTAACCCGCTTATAACAGCATTGGCGAAAAATAACCGAGGGGTTTTACAGCCCCGCCCCACAGCCTGAGAACCACAACCGGGAGCTGGATCCTAGGTTTGAAGAAGACCCGGATATATTCGTGGTGCTCGCGGAAGGAGTGTTTTACCAAGCGAGCTACGATGGCACGGAAGTGGCCATTATCGTTGATTACCCTGGTCTTCTTCCTGCTTCCCACATAAGTTATCAAGAAAAAGTCTCGCTCGAAAGAGCTTCCTCGCACTGCCTCACCCATCGCACTGCATCGTGCTCCACAGGGGAGGCGTTTGGCACGTCACGCTACTCCGAGGACGGCTCCAAAGAGGGCGACTCCAGCGCCGAGCAAGGCTTCTAAAAGGAAGGTCGGTGAAGACACGACCGGTCCCTCGTCAAAGAGGTAAGGATTTGAAGGTATACTTTAGTAGTCACATCCAACTGCAACTTATATGTTTGTCTGGTACCAGGAAAAAGGTTCACCGGACTATGTCCGAGGGTCCGGCCGGCCGTACTCCCGGCGCCCGGGATTTAAACCCCATCGGAGAGACGAGAGCAGATATGGGAACAATGCCGGACTATCCTTCGGCCGAGGGTTCGGAGAATATGTCCGTTACCAAATCGGAAGTGGAGAGCACCATGAATCATCGGCGTTGTAGGGCGGTCTTACGGGACCCCAAGTTCTTGGAGGAGGCATTCGATGCCTTTAGCTCGGGCGACGCATACATCCGAGCTACTCGAGATGGGCTTAGAAGAGCCATGAAGCAATATTTGGCGGATGTGCGGGTAAGTTTTCTTTGTCCGAAAAAGGATGATCACATGCCCGTAGCCCCCGAGACTGAAAGCGGTTGGCACAACTGATTTAAGGATCATTGTACGACAAGGTCCTTACAGAGAAGAATGGCCTACTAGCTCAAGAGCTGGAGCAGTGTCGGGCGCAGCTAAATGCTGCTACCGCCGAACTGGAAAACTTCAAGAAGCTGTCCTCTGGTAACGTTCCCCTCCATTGAGGAACAATAATTGTATACCAACTGTGCTAATACTGCCACTGATCGCATAATAGGGTCGCCTGATCAACTTGAAAAGAAGTTGAAGATCGCCCAAGAGGGATAAAGAGAGGCAAAGAGGCAACACACCGCAGGCGAGCGTGTGCTGACCTGCGTCAGGGACGAGAAAAACAAGCTACAGGATTCCAACACTACGTTGGGTGAAGAGTTGAAAGATGTGCGGGCCCAGCTAGCCGACTCCGTGAAGGAGAACAAGAAGCTGCGGGGCGGCATATTCAGTATGTTTCTGAACTTTTCTTTTTTTAGGTAGTTCGGAGATAAATGGAACTGATATAGCTATGTTTGCAGGTATATTGATGGGCCGTCCTGAAGAGGAGGTGTCCGGATCATCAAGTGATCTGCAGCAAAGACTGTCGCAAGTGCACGAGCATGCTCGGCTGGCCATGCGGAGTGTTGCCAAGGCCTTATGGCCATCCGACTCCCCTCCAGGAAGTATTGAGGAGCTTGTAGAGCTGTTCAAGGGAGCTGTAACACCCCGGATGTAACTTTCCATATTTGTAACTCTGACTCTTGCCATTTTCGGCTTTGTGCTATGTTATTCCCTCCGTGGTCGGGTTTTGTCTTTCGTTTTGCATTTTGTTCATGTCATGCATTTCATATCATGTCATCATGTGCATTGCATTTGCATACGTGTTCGTCTCATGCATCCGAGCATTTTCCCCGTTGTCCGTTTTGCAATCCGGCGCTCCTATCTCCTCCGGTGCACCCCTCTTGTTTTCTTTCGTGAGCGGGTGTCAAACGTTCTCGGAATGGACCGAGACTTGTCAAGTGGCCTTGGTATACCACCGGTAGACCACCGGTCAAGTTTCGTTCCATTTGGAGGTCGTTTGGTACTCCAACGGTTAACCGGGCATCCGCAAAGTCCATTTGTGTGTTGCAGCAAAACCCCCCTAAAAAACAGCCCAAAACCCACCAAACTCTCCTCCATGCTGTAGGTCGTTCGATCACGATCGTGTGGGCGAAAACCGCACCTCATTTGGACTCTCCTAGCTCCCTCTAGCTATATAAGTGCATCCCCTCCCGTATACATTCGCGGTCCAACCCTAAAATTCTCCACCGCGCGCCGCCAAACAAAACTGCCACCGACGGACATGTCCGCTCCGCCGCCCCGACCAACCACGGCGTGACACGTCACTGCCGCCGTCCCAGCGCCGCCGCAACCCTCCGCCGCCGCCGTGCCCCGCTCGTCGGCCGTGCCCGCCGCGCCGCCGCCCGCCGGCGACCGCGCCGCCTCCCTCGGGCCTCCTCCTTCCCCTCGCCGTCCCTCCTCCTCGTCCCCGCCGGCGGCAGCCCCAGCGCCGGCCACGACGAGCCCGAGCTCCCTGAGATCTAGATCGAGCACAGTAGAGGTTGACTTTTCCCGAGCCCCCCAAAAATTCCTAAGTCATGTGATTTTGATGATAAGTGCCCCTGTTCATCATTGCATAACTCTCTACATATAGCTCCTTTTCACGCGTGTAATATGTCAAATTGTTTGACTCGTGATGCTCTACATTTTGTTCAATTACACCATGTTCATTAGAGGTCATCTTGATGCCCAAATCTCTATTGCAAGAGGGCTAGTTGCTGTTATCTGCTGGTTCTTAACAGAACTTGGAGATTTGTCATTTTTGTATCATTTAATCTGTGCATCTTATGGGCATGAGCTCTACATGTGTTTTGTATTATGCCATGCCATATTTCCAGTGGTGTATGCCATGTATTTTTGTGATATCTGTGGTGACTAGCACAAGCATGAAAACTAGGCTCCGTAATGTTTCTGATTTCAGGGACTTGGTGATTTCTCTAAGTCTTTATCTGCTGTTATTTTGTTGCCATGTAAACTTGATGCTACAGAGAGATCCGTGCATATTTTGGAGATCTTCAGTAAGGATGATTTGTAGATATAGTTGTAATTGATCCATTCCTGCCCTTATTTGCAATTATGGCGTGACATAGCATAACTCAATCTTGCTCTACTTTTGCTATAAAATATTTCTGGCAGATTCTTAACATGATATTCATTTTTGCCTAGCTTGTTGTAGTTGTTCCATACATGATATGCTTTTGTTCTTGCCATGGATAGCTTCATAAACATGCCATCTTGCTGTAGGTATGCTTGTTTTTTCATGCATTACTTTGTGGTGGGTGCATCAAGCTCACCAAGGTGCCTTCATATTATTGTTTCTGCTAACGAAACTTGCTATGTTTACGTGGTTGCCATCATATCTTCTGTTCCTTTTTGGCTTATGGTCACTAAGGGACTTTTGGCATATGCATTTAGTAGAATACTTCCATACCTTGTTTTGCCATGGTAAGTTCCTGTAGCATGTTGATTTCGTGCTCTGAACATTGCTACCTGATGCTGTTTTCTGCCATGTCCAGTAATTTCACCAAGTCTGTGAACCTGTTATCTTTTGCACTTTTGCCATGCTTGTTTGAGCTTGATATGTTGTGATCTAGCCGTAGCTCAGTGTTCATCTTTTGTCAAGAATCTTCTATAGATTACTTTCATGTGCTTTGTTGCTATGTTGGAGTGCTGTAGCATTGTTACTTGTTGCATTCTAAGTGCTATCTTGCTGTTAATCGCAGATTCGTGTCATTCTTGTTTTGCTTGCCATTTGCAAACCGTGCATCCGTTTCCAGTGATCTTTATATCGATTTCGACCGAAATCATCTCATCTTTCCAGTGGCATGCTTGGTTTGCCAAGTTACTGCCTTGTTCATCATTTTCCTTCCGGAGCATGCATATTCATCGCATATCATATCTCGCATATCATACATGTGTTGCATAATGTTGCTCGTGCATTTCTCGTGATTGATTGTGGTTCCGTTGCTTGTGTTCTTGTCTTGGGTAGAGCCGGGAGAAGAGTTCGTGTACGAGGAACCTGTTGAGTACGCTTGCGAGGATCAAGCTTTCGACAACTCTGAGAACCTTGCAGGCAAGATGACCACCCCTCGAAATCACTTCTATCTTTGCTTTGCTAGTTGTTCGCTCTATTGCCATGCTGCGCTACCTATCACTTGCTATATCATGCCTCCCATATTGCCATGTCAGCCTCTAACCATCCTTTCCTAGCAAACCGTTGTTTGGCTAAGTTACTGCTTTTGCTCAGCCCTTCTTATAGCGTTGCTAGTTGCAGGTGAAGTTGAAGTTGGTTCCATGTTGGAACATGGATATGTTGGGATATCACAATATCTCTTATTTAATAAATGCATCTATATATATTTGGTAAGGGTGGAAGGCTCGGCCTTATGCCTGGTGTTTTGTTCCACTCTTGCCGCCCTAGTTACCGTCATACCGGGATTATGTTCCTTGAGTTTGCGTTCCTTACGCGGTTGGGTGATTTATGGGACCCCCTTGACAGTTCGCCTTGAATAAAACTCCTCCAGCAAGGCCCAACTTTGGTTTTACCATTTGCCGCCTAAGCCTTTTCCCCCGGGTTTTCGCGAGCCCGAGGGTCATCTTTATTTAAACCCCCGGGCCAGTGTTCCTCTGAGTGCTGGTCCAAACTAGAGCCACTTGCAGCGCCACCTTGGGAAAACTCGAGGATTGGTTTTAGCTGTACGTAGTGTTCATCCGGTGTGCCCTGAGAATGAGATATGTGCAGATCCTATCGGGATTTGTCGGCACATACGGGCGGCTTTGCTGGTCTTGTTTTACCATTGTCGAAATGTCTTGTAAACCGCGATTCCGAGGCTGATCGGGTCTTTCCGGGAGAAGGTTTATCCTTCGTTGACCGTGAGAGCTTATGATGGGCTAAGTTGGGACACCCCTGCAGGGTATTATCTTTCAAAAGCCGTGCCCGCGGTTATGAGGCAGATGGGAATTTGTTAATGTCCGGTTGTAGAGAACTTGTCACTTGACCCAATTAAAATACATCAACCGTGTGTGTAGCCGTGATGGTCTCTTCTCGGCGGAGTCCGGGAAGTGAACACGGTCTGAGTTATGAATGACGTAAGTAGGAGTTCAGGATCACTTCTTGGTCATTGCTAGTTGACGACCGTTCCGTTGCTTCTCTTCTCGCTCTCTTTTGCGTATGTTAGCCACCATATATGCTTATTGCCACTGCAGCTCCACCTCATTACACCATCCTTTTCTATAAGCTTAAATAGTCTTGATCTCGTGGGTGTGAGATTGTTGAGACCTCGTGACTCACAGATTCTACCAAAACAGTTGCAGGTGCCGACGATGCTAGTGCAGATGATGGGATCGATCTCAAGTGGGAGTTCGATGAGGAACGTGGTCGTTACTATGTGTCTTTTCCTGATGATCAGTAGTGGAGCCCAGTTGGGACGATCGGGGATCTAGCATTTGGGGTTGTCTTATTTTCATCTGGATTTTGACCGTAGCCGGTCTATATGTGTGTATTTTGGATGATGTATGAATTATATTTATGTATTGTGTGAAGTGGCGATTGTAAGCCAACTCTTTATCCCATTCTTGTTCATTACATGGGATTGTGTGAAGATGACCCTTCTTGCGACAAAACCACTATGCGGTTATGCCTCTAAGTCGTGCCTCGACACGTGGGAGATATAGCCGCATCGTGGGCGTTACAGGAGCGCGGCGGCGTATCCGATTATGGAAGATATCGGCCTACCGATAGGGTGCGCGAGAGGCCTGGGCCATGGTGAAAACGCAATATGCCAAGCTGAATCCTAATCACATTGCCCGGGTTGGACCGCTAGGGCCAAATGGGGAAGAAATTCCCGTTAGTTTAGTATATGACCAAGTAGAGGTGGCCGCCAAATATTCCGAACAGGATTGTAAGTTAGACTGCCTGTTAGATGGTATAGAGGAGGAAGTATTTGAGTCCAAGTGACTATGTACTTTCCCCACCATGTGGAATTCTAGCTGAATTGTATATCATTTGTCATGGCAGACCTTTTCGCTTCAACCTCCGGACCCGAAGGTGCGGAGTGTTTCCGAATACCGTCACGGCCGAATAGGCCGGGGTATGCGTGGAAAACTAAGCGTAGGGGTCATAGTTGCTTGAACAGACAAGTTGTATCCGACTAGTTATGTTATATTACATTGAGATTGTAAGAAACATCTTCCAGGGAGAATAGTTCCGTTAAGGGTTCCTTTCCCTGGGTGTGTATGCATTAGTAGACATGTCCGAATTGTGATGTGAAAATCATAGTGTGTATAGCTTCTGGGGGTTCACAATAGAGTGAGTGCAAAAAACATTTTTCATCCACTGACCGAATATTCCGTAAAGAACGCTAGCTTACGGCTTCACCCAGTCTGAGGTACACATCCGGATGACCCGGTAGTAACAATCGCAGAGGTGCTCCCTTTACCACCTAGCCGAATAATCGGGAACATAGGGGTAAGCACAGGAGCCAGGCAACCCAGCTTGGCCAAAACTTCAGTCATATCGATGCATATAATTGTGAAGAAAAGACATACGGGAAAAACGTGTATGTGTGATGAGCTTGACGCTCAGAAAATAATATTAACCAGCTTCTGTTAAAGAAGCCCCCAGGTATAATGGACGTACATATGTACGTCAGCGGTGTTTGGTCAAGCCGTATGAGAGCTTTAAAGCGAAAAATAAAGGTGGAAAAGAGAGAAAAAGTAATGGAAACTATAGGGGAGAAGGGGACGAACAAAGAATTCGGCGCTAGGCATAAAACCTTCGGAGTCTGGCCGCGTTCCAGGGGTTCGACTCTAGGCGATTGTCCGATGCATCCCGAAGACGGTACGCTCCGCCGGTAAGAACTTCGTCGATTATGAAGGGACCCTCCCATTTGGGCTTGAGTTTGTCCTTTTTCTTCTCCGGCAAGCGTAGAACAAGTTCGCCAACGTTGTATGTCTTGGCCCATACTTCCCTGCTTTGATATCTTCGAGCCTGCTGTTGATAAAATGCTGAACGGGCTTTGGCGACATCGCACTCCTCCTCCAAGGCATCTAGGCTTTCCTTCCGATCCAACTCGGCCTCTTTCTCTTCATACATACGCACTCGAGGTGAGTCATGTATAATATCGCAGGGCAACACAGCCTCTGCACCATACACCATGAAGAAAGGTGTGTATCCGGTAGTACGGTTGGGCATGGTCCGCAGCCCCCAGAGTACGGAGTCGAGCTCCTCAACCCAGTGCTTGTCTGATTCTTTCAAAGACCTCACTAGCCTGGGTTTGATGCCGCTCATAATAAGACCATTTGCTCGTTCAACTTGACCGTTTGTTTGCGGGTGGTAGACAGAGGCGTAATCGAGCTTAATGCCCAGATTAGCACACCAGGTTTTTACCTCATCGGCTATGAAATTGGAACCGTTGTCGATGATGATGTTGTGCGGGACACCATAACGGTGCACCGCGTCGGATATAAAAGCAATCACCGGTCCGGACTCGGCCGTTTTAACTGGTCTAGCCTCTATCCACTTGGTGAATTTATCCACCATGACCAGCAGATGTTTTTTCTTATGTCTTCCCCCTTTAAGGGGTCCAACCATGTCCAAGACCTAGACCGCAAAGGGCCATGTAATGGGGATTTTTCGTAGGGCGGTTGGGGCATATGGCTTTGGTTGGCGAAGAGTTGGCATCCCACGCATCGCTGGACGAGGTCCTGCGCATCTGCTCGGGCCGTAGGCCAATAAAATCCTGCCCGGAAGGCCTTGCTGACAAGTGCCCTGGCTGCGGCGTGGTGCCCACCGAGATCGGCGTGAATTTCTGCCAAGAGTTGCCGCCCCTCCTCCTCGGAGATACACCTTTGAAGGACTCCGGTAGTGCTTTTCTTGTAGAGCTCTCCTTCGTGAACTTTATAGGCCTTCAAACGCCGGACAATGCGGCGGGCCTCGTTCTGATCTTCTGGGAGCTCCTTCCTATCAAGGTAGGCCAAGAATGGTTCGGTCCATGGGACAATAACTGCCATAATGACATGGGTCGATGGTGTTATTTCGGTGCCTGAGCCTCCGATGATATCGGCATGTTCGCTATCTATATTTGTGTTCGAAACGGGACTGTCGTTGCTGTCTCCCCCTTGCCACACCACGGATGGCTTAAAGAGCCTTTCGAGGAAGATGTTAGGTGGGACGGGGTCGCGCTTAGCGCCGATGCGAGCAAGGACGTCTGCCGGCTGATTACTTTGGCGGGCGACGTGATGAAATTCGAGCCCCTCGAACCGAGCCGACATTTTTAAGACGGCATTGCGATAAGCTGCCATCTTTGGATCTTGGGCATCAAAGTCTCCATTAATTTCGGATATTGCGAGGTTTGAGTCCCCGCGCACCTCCAGGCGTTGTATGCCCATTAATACGGCCATCCGAAGGCCATGTAGCATGGTCTCGTATTCGGCTACGTTGTTGGAGTCTGGGAATAATATTTGGAGTACGTACTGGACGATATCTCCCATGGGGGGCGTTAATACGACGCGCGCTCCTAGCCCCGCCAACATTTTGGAGCCGTCGAAATGCATAACCCAGTTGGAATATGTGACGTACTCTTTAGGGAGTTCGGCCTCGGTCCATTCAGCGACGAAGTCAGCTAGTACTTGGGATTTGATGGCTGGACGTAGTTTGTACGTGATGTCGAATGGAAGGAGCTCAATGGCCCATTTGGCAATCCGGCCCGTGGCGTCCCGGTTGTTTATTATATCATTGAGGGGCACTTCAGAAGCCACCGTGATTGAACACTCCTGAAAGTAGTGTCGCAATTTTCGAGATGCCATGAAGACTGCATATGCTATCTTTTTATAATGAGGGTACGGGGATTTGCACGGTGTGAGGACGGTGGATACGTAGTATATCGGCTTTTGGAGCGGAAATTTGTGTCCGTCCTGTTCTCGCTCGACGACGAGTACGGCGCTCACCACCTGGTGTGTTGCCGATATATATAGGAGCATTGGTTCACCGACATTTGGTGCGGCCAGGATTGGGTTGCTTGCCAGAAGGGCATTTATCTCTTCTAGTCCGGCCGTCGCCGCGTCTGTCCACTTGAAGTTATCGGAGTGCCGTAGAAGGCGATAAAGCGGCAGCGCCTTTTCCCCCAACCTGGAGATAAAGCAGCTTAAAGCTGCCATGCACCCAGCGAGTTTTTGGACCTTTTTAAGTTCGGTTGGCGTAGCCAATTGTGACAGAGCTCAGATTTTGGCTGGATTTGCTTCAATTCCTCTATTGGAAACGATGAAGCCCAGTAGTTTTCCGGCGGGGACGCCGAAGACGCACTTTTCCGGATTAAGCTTGATGTCATATGTACGGAGGTTGTCGAATGTGAGACGCAAATCGTCTATTAGTGTTTCGACGTGTCTAGTTTTGATGACGACGCCGTCCACGTAGGCCTCCACTGTCTTGCCGATATGTTTCTCGAGGCATGTTTGGATCATACGCTGGTAGGTGGCGCCGGCATTCTTGAGCCCGAAAGGCATGGTGTTGAAGCAAAACGGCCCGTATGTTGTAATGAACGCTGTTGCGGCTTGATCGGACTCCTTAATTTTGATTTGATGGTATCCGGAATATGCATCAAGGAAGCACAGCAAGTCATGTCCTACGGTAGTGTCAATGATTTGATCAATGCGAGGAAGGGGGAAGAGATCCTTGGGGCAAGCCTTGTTAAGGTCTTTTAAATCGACGCATAGGCGCCAGGATTTATCCTTCTTTGGTACCATTACCAAGTTTGCCAGCCAATCCGGATGTTTAATATCTCTGATGAATCCGGCGTCGATGAGTTTTGCTAGCTCTTCTCCCATAGCTTGTCATTTGGGGAAAAGCACTGCAGTGTTTGTTTAACCGGCTTATATCCCTTCAGTATGTTGAGGCTGTGTTTGGCCAACTCGCGCGGGATTCCTACCATGTCTGAGGGGTGCCAGGCGAATATATCCCAGTTTTCGCGCAAGAAGTCTCGTAGTGCGGCGTCGACTGTGGGGCTGAGTTGCGCTCCGATAGATGTTGTCTTCTTCGGGTCTGTTGGATGGACCTAAAATTTGACTATTTCTTCTGCTGGCTTGAAAGAAGTGGATTTGGGTCGTTTGTCCAGGATCACATCGTCCCTATCCACAGTGGAGCATAGTGTGGTTAATTCTTCGGCCGCAAGGGCCGCGGATAATGCCTCAAGGGCGAGGGATGCGGTTTTGTTCTCGGCGCGGAGTGCTATATCCGGATCGCTGACGAGGGTGATTATTCCATTAGGCCCGGGCATTTTTAGCTTCATATACCCATAATGAGGTACATCTTGAAAGCACGTGAAGGCCTCTCGCCCTAACAGGGCATGATATCCACTTTTAAAAGGGGCTACCTGGAAAGTTATTTCTTCGGACCGATAATTCTCCGGCGTGCCGAATACCACATCAAGTGTAATTTTTCCCGCACACCGCGCTTCCCTACTGGGAATGATACCTCGAAAGGTTGTGCTTCTTTTCTCGATGCGGCTCCTGTCTATTTCCATCTTGTGGAGCGTGTCCTCGTAAATGAGGTTTAGTCCGTTGCCGCCGTCCATGAGGACTTTTGTAAGTCGAAAACCGTCCACGATGGGACTGAGGACTAATGCGGCTGGCGCTCGGACTGTTCTGCATTTAGGTTCGTCACTGGCGTTAAAGGTTATGGCCGTGTCATTCCAGGGGTCAATTAGAGCGACCTGGCAGACTTCGGCGAGATCGCGCAGTGCCCTTTTACGCTTATTGTTTGAAGCAAATGTCTCGAAGACCGTCAATACCCTTGCGTCGTCATTTTCTGGAGGGTGATGTTCTGGGATGTCCTTGATAAGGATGTCCTCACCGCTCTTGGCTACTTGCCGAAGTATCCAACATGCTCTAAGGCTGTGGGTTGCCACGATGTCTGGTGTTGTATGTATTTTTCATGGGCCGTTAAGCCATCCCTCCAGAATGGTGCCGTGCCACGTGATAGGTTTATGTTTTTTGACTGTTGGGCTGGGCGTGCCACGGGGGTGCGTCCTCTTCGTTTTTATGAGGCGTTGAGTTGGGATCGACGGTTCCAAGCAAGCTTCTTGAGTTTTCCAGGCGCTTTCCATCGCGATGTACTTGTGTACAATAGTTGCTAAGTCAGCAAACTTTAGTATGCGGCGGCGATTGATGGCGTCCAGGATACCTTCGTCCGCGCAGTTGTTGCAAAATGCTGCTATCGCGTCTTTGTCACGGCAATCCTTTACCTTATCTTTGACAAGGAGGAATCTGGCCCAGAAGTGGTGGACCATTTCCTGAGACTGTTGTTTGATGCTCATGAGAGCGTCTATGTCTGGGTGGGTGGGTGAAATTAAATCCGAACCCTGACCCGATTTTCGATCCACAGTTTGAAGATCAACCGGACCTGACAATTCAGGCTCCGGGATATCGGCTGATTTTTTAGGCTCATCGTCCGACTCTATGTTCGGAGGACGAGACATGCCTTTTTGCCGGAGGATATCCGGCCCTTCAAGATCGGAGATCCGAACATAGTTTGTCTTCAATATAGCAGAAGAGTTGTTCCGCTCCTCGACTACTGTCGGGGTAAATGACCACGGGTAGCCTAACCGACTACCCCTGGCTCTTCAGAAAATTTATCAGGCCTTTGGGCCTTCAAGCACTCCAAGCATTTGGGCCGCCTTCCCCGGCCGGTTAGCACTAAAGCCGACTCCCGGAAGGCGACCCAGCCTCACCGACTCCAAGAAGCCGACCAAGAAGGATGCCGACTCCTAGAAGCCGGCCAAGATCACAACCACTCCTACATAACGACGACTTGACGGGGCATGGCCACAGTGCGGCCCACGACCCCCTAAGCCCGAGGCGGGCATGGCTACAGGAGGCCATACGGGGGGGATGTCTCCCGTGCGGCCCGGCACTGTAGCCACGCCCGTTACGACGTCATCCACGACCCACTCCTGTACGGCCCAAGGACTGCGGGCCCCTTCAGTCAAAGAGAGGCGTGAAGGCAGCCCGGCTCTTCCTAGTCGGCCAAGAGTATAGCCGGCCTCCAAAAGCCGGCCACTCCCTTCCTCGAAGCAGGAGCCCCATTAAGGAGACAAGACGAGGTGAGGCTACAGTGATAGCCCCCGAGGCGGCTCACTGTAGCCACGCTCACCTCGACAAAGCCCTCATCATCAGAGGCGCGGCTACAGTAAGCAGCCGCCGACCAAACCCTAGGCGGTGGGGCCGGCCTGTCGACCAGGTAGCCGGTAGCCGGCGGGACCCACCAGCCGGCGGGACCCAGCAGCCGGCGGAGAAGGCGGCGAGCGTAGACACTGACGGCTGGGACCAGATCCCAGTCGGATTATCATTGTACCCCCGGGGGGTAGGCCTATATAAACCCCCCGGAGCACCCATGCAAAGGGTTGGCACCTCTGCATGTTTGGCTTCCAAGCATAGCACACACATACACACCATAGATAGCGAGAAGCAAGAGCTAGCCTTGTTCTTCTTCTCCCTTGATCCCAACACCTCTAGGAGCGATTGTAGCTACCCCTTATCGATCTAGTGATCATGCGGAGACCCCGCAGAGCAGGACTAGGGGTATTATCTCCTCGGAGAGCCCCGAACCTGGGTAAGATTCGCCGGCGTGCATGTCTTCGCCTCATCCCGTTTCCAGGCACCGGCGACGTTTTATTGGCTCCCACAATGATAAGCCATCCCTTGGCATATGTCGCACCAACCACCCGACATTTGGCGCCCACCGTGGGGCCAGGTGCACCGTCGTCCGGAGACCTGTTTTGGACGGGAACCCTCTTCCTCCCCCGCGAGCGCAGCCAGCCTGCTGCGCCCGATGGCGTTTGCCTCGACGCGCTGCAAGGCGTCGACGACGCCTGCGCAGCGAGCCGCCTCGCCGATCTGCTCGGCGAGACTCGCATCTCCGACGAGCCTACGTCCGACGCAGGCACCGACTACCCCGAGAGCCGCCTCGTCAGCCTCCTCGACCAACTTCACGTCTCCAGCGAGCCCGCTGCGGACATGGAGTCGGTCGGCTCCACCGACCCGATGCTCATCGACTCCGACACCGCGTCGCTCGACGCCTACCCCTCCGACGTGGTGGTCTTCGACGACCCCCTCCCTCGAGCTGACAGCGGTAGTAGCGCTGTCACCGAAGTGCTGGTCATCAGCCACGTCTCCAACTCGGGCGAGAACACCCGCGACGCTCAACAAGCGGCGATGCACGACCTCTCCGTCCCCATCCCGGCCGATGCCGACGCCGAGACCCTGGAGGCACGCCGCCTTGCCCTCATCGCGGAGAGCAAGAAGATAGCCTCGATGAGACGCCTCACCGAGGCCCACCAGCGCGAAGTCGACCGCGCCGCCTTCGGGACACCGCCGCCTAGCGGCCCGAGCCGAGCCGGCTTCGTCCAGAAGCGCGGCGCAGCCGTTGCCAGCATGCTGGGCACAGATCGCCCCATCTACGCCACCCCGCTCAAGAATCTGCGAGCCGCTCAGGCGGCTGCAGAGGAGCTCAATGGGCTGGGAGCTGATGAGCTCCCTTACATGACAAGACGGATCCAGCAGCTGATCGACGCGGCTGTAGAACGGCACGAAGCCGGCGCCCGAGCTGATAGCCATCCCCCACGCCGGGAGCACGCTACGACGTCCCGCTCGCCGACTGCGAGCGGCGCGCACCAGAAGAAAGACAAGGAGCCGGCTGCCAGCCATAGCCGGACTCGCATCACTATCGAGCGCGACGCGGATGGCCGCCCTCGGGCGGTTGAACACCAAGGAAACCTGCCTCCTCCCCCGCCTCGAAGAGAAAGACGCCTCACTCCACCGCCTGTCACCCATCCGACTCTTGGCGACCGACTCGGCCGCCGAGAAGGAGTCGGCGAGAACGACGCCCGCCACAGGATCGACCGCCTGGCTTGATCCTTGGCGTTAGAAGAAGAAGACGATGTCGGCCCGCCATGCTTTGGCCCCCGCATCCGCGACGAGCCCTTCCCCAAAGGGTTCTCGCTCCCCAGAGACACGCCCAAGTACAACGGCTCGGTGAAGCCGGAGGATTGGCTCATCAACTACTCCACAGCCGTCAGCATCACCAACGGCAATCGGCGCGTCGCCGTGAAGTACGTCCCCTTGATGCTGCAAGGCACGGCGCGCACATGGCTCAACAGCCTCAAGCCCCACAGCATCAACAGCTGGCTGGACTTCACCGAAGTTTTCGTCCGCAACTTCACCAGCACCTACAAGCGGCCTCCCAAGCCTCGCCAGCTCTCCCTCTGCGTCCAAGGGCCCAACGAGTCGACCCGCGACTACCTCACGCGATGGGCCGAGCTCCGCAACTCCTGCGAGGGAGTGCACGAGGTCCAGGCCATCGAGTACTTCACTGCCGGGTGCCGAGAGGGCACCCTCCTCAAGCACCGACTCCTCTGCGACGAGCCGGCTACCCTCGATGAGTTACTGATCACCGCCGACAAGTATGCCACTGCCGACTCCTCCATGAAGACCGAGCTCCGAGTGGACGCCTCGGGGAAGGTAGTTGCTCCGGCTCCCAAGACGCCGGCTGGTGACCCTAACCGGCGCCCCTACCAGAACGACCACAAGCGCAAGGGCCCCATGCCGACTTCCTCCAGTCGGCAGGTGGCCACCATTGAAGACGAGCAGCCCGAAGAGCGGCCCGCCCCCAAGAAGAAGGGTGGCCGGCCGCCTTGGCAGCCGTCCTTCTCCTACGAACAAGCACTCGATGCTCCCTACAAGTTCCACAGCGGCGCAAAGCCGTCCAACCATACAACACGGAAATGCCACTGGCTCACCCGCATCACCAAGGGCGAAGGGATAGTGCCGCCTCCGCCTCCCGGCCCGCCGCCTCCAGCTCCCCAGCAGTCGGCGGCCCGGCCGGCAGTCGGCGCCATCCAAGACGAGTTCCCCGAAGCGCACGACGCCTACGTCGTCTTCACGAGTCAAGTCAACGACAAGCGCAGCCGACGCCGGCAACACCAAGAAGTAAACGCAGTCGCCTCTAGCACCGCCGAGTTCATGCACTGGTCGGAAAAGCCCATCAGCTGGAGCTAGGCCGACCACCCAGAGGTGATGCCTTCGCCTGGCTCCTATGCTATGGTCTTGGACGTCACCCTTGCGACGGAGAGGCGAGCCGCCAGATTTTCCCGCCTCCTGATAGACGGCGGAAGCAGTATCAACATACTGTACCGCGACACCATGGACAAGCTGAACATCAAAGCAAAGCAGCTCATGCCGAGCCGCACTGTCTTCCATGGTATCGTACCCGGCCTATCTTGCTCCCCAATCGGCAAGATCAAAATGGATGTTCTCTTCGGAGACAAAGATCACTTCCGCCGGGAGGCAATATGGTTCGAGGTGGTGGACCTGGAGAGCCCCTATCATGCGCTGCTTGGCCGACCTGCGTTGGCCAAGTTCATGGCTGTGCCCCACTATGCCTACCTGAAGATGAAGATGCCGAGCTCCAAGGGGATCATCACGGTAGCCGGCGACTACAAGAAGTCCATCGAGTGTGCCATGGCCAGCAGCCGGCTGGCCGAGTCCCTCGTGGTGGCAGAAGAGAAGAAGATGTTGGAACGGGTTGTGGCCATGGCCGGCAAGCAGCCGGCCTTGTCCCCCAACCCCAAGGACTGTGATACGCAGGGCTCCTTCCAGCCTGCAAAAGAGACGAAGAAGATACCTCTGGACCCGGAGCAC
Organism: Aegilops tauschii subsp. strangulata; assembly: GCF_002575655.3. NCBI lineage: Eukaryota > Viridiplantae > Streptophyta > Magnoliopsida > Poales > Poaceae > Aegilops > Aegilops tauschii. The sequence continues at coordinate 435,767,827 of NC_053038.3, forward strand.
CCGCAAAGGTTCGCCGTGATTGGGGCGAAATTGGACAGTAAATAGGAAGGCGAGCTCGCCGACTTCCTCCGTGAGAATCGAGACATCTTTGCATGGTCCCCAAAGGACATGCCGGGTGTCCCGAAGGATTTCGCCGAGCACAAATTACATGTCCGAGCTGATGCGAAGCCGGTCAGGCAACCCCTCCGCCGACTATCAGAAGAGAAGCGAAGAATCGTGGGAGAAGAAATAGCCTGGCTCCTTGCAGCCGGCTTCATCATGGAAGTGTTCTTTCCGGAATGGCTTGCCAATCCAGTTCTGGTTTTGAAGAAGAATAACAAGTGGCGCATGTGTATAGACTACAAAAGCTTGAACAAGGCCTGCCCAAAGGATCCGTTTGCTTTGCCATAGATTGACCAAGTGATAGACTCCACAGCCGGATGCGAGCTGTTATGTTTTTTGGATGCATACTCAGGGTATCATCAGATCAAGTTGGACCCGGCTGACCGCCTGAAGACTGCCTTCATCACACCCTTCGGAGCTTTCTGATACCTGACAATGACATTCGGCTTGAGAAACGCCGGTGCCACTTTTCAGCGTTGCATGCAGAAATGTCTCTTGAAACAACTCGGCAAAAATGCCCACGTCTACGTAGACGACATTGTGATGAAGACAGAGAAGCGCGGTACCTTGCTGGAAGACCTGAAGGAAACATTCGCCAACTTGCGCCGATTCCAGATCAAGCTCAACCCCGAGAAGTGCGTGTTCGGAGTGCCAGTCGGCCAGCTGCTAGGCTTCCTGGTATCCGAACGCGGCATTGAGTGCAACCCTGTCAAGATCAAAGCCATCGAGAGGATGGAGATTCCCACCAAGCTGCGAGATGTGCAGAAGTTCACTGGCTGCTTAGCCTCCCTGAACCGTTTTATCAGCCGACTAGGAGAGAAGGCCCTCCCCCTGTACCGACTCATGAAGAAGTCCACTCACTTTGAGTGGAATGATCAAGCCGACCAAGCCTTTCATGAGTTGAAGAAAATGTTGACCACTCCGCCTGTCCTGGCTGCGCCGACTGAGAAGGAGCCCATGCTCCTCTACATCGTCGTGACAAGCCGAGTCGTCAGCACTGTTGTTGTGGTCCAGCGCCCGGAGGAAGGCCGAGCCCAGCTGGTCCAGAGGCCGGTCTACTATCTCAGCGAAGTACTGTCTAGCTCAAAGCAAAACTACCCGCACTACCAGAAGATGTGCTATGGGGTGTACTTTGCTGCCAAGAAATTGAAGCCCTACTTCCAAGAGCACCCCATCACGGTCGTGTGCACTGCCCCGCTCGCCGAGATCATAGGCAGCCGGGATGCATCCGGCCGGGTGGCCAAATGGGCCATTGCCTTGGCGCCCTACACGATCTTCTATCAACCCCGCACCGCCATCAAGTCGCAAGCATTGGCTGACTTCCTCGTCGACTGGGCCGAGACCCAGTACTTACCGCCGGCTCCCGACTCTACCCATTGGCGGATGCACTTTGACGGGTCCAAGATGCGCACCGGCCTGGGAGCCGGCATCGTCCTCACCTCTCCCAAAGGCGACAAGCTCAAGTACACGCTGCAGATCCACTTCGCCGCCTCCAACAACGTGGCCGAGTACGAGGCGCTCGTACATGGGCTCCGGCTAGCCAAAGAACTCGGCATTCGCCGGATCCTGTGCTACGGCGACTCAGACTTGGTGGTCCAGCAATCATCTGGCGACTGGGACGCCAAGGACGCAAACATGGCAAGCTACCGTTTCCTCGTCCAGCAGATGAGCGGATACTTCGAAGGGTGCGAGTTCCTTCACGTGCCAAGGGCCGACAACGACCAAGCAGATGCCCTAGCACGGATCGGCTCCACCCGACAAGCCATACGGACTGGCGTCTCCCTCCAGCGCCTCCTCAAGCCGTCCATCAAGCCGTCTCCAGAGTCGGATTCCATCTTCGTACCGCCTGCGCCAGAAACAGCCGGATCCGGCTCAAGAAATCCCGCAGGCAGCACGGGGACTTCGACGACTGCCCCGGGGACTGACGTAGTCGCACCCGGCCCAGGGACTTCAGAACCCGACCCGGGGACTGCAGCAGTCGGCCCGGGGACTGCAACGACACAAGAAGCGGTGGTCGACTCCAATGCAACACCCAACCCACCCACCCGAGTCATGGTGGCCACATTAACAGTAGAAGAAGTCACAGCTCCCTCATGGGCCCAGCCCATCCTCAAGTTCCTAGTCAGTAGAGAACTGCTGGCTGATGAGATCGCAGCAAGACTAGTGCAACGACGAGCCGCAGCATACACAATAATCAACAGGGAGCTTGTGAAGCGCAGCGTCACTGGAGTCTTCCAGCGTTGCGTCGAGCCAGAAAAAGGAGTGGCAATCCTCAAAGACATCCACCAAGGCGAATGTGGCCATCACGCCGCCTCAAGATCCCTCGTGGCCAAGGCTTTCCGCCATGGGTTCTTCTGGCCGACTGCCTTGGAGGATGCTAAAGAAATAGTCAAGACCTGCAGAGGATGTCAAGTCTTCAGTTCCAAACAACACCTGCCGGCTTCTGCCCTCAAGACCATTCCCCTCACCTGGCCTTTTGCCGTTTGGGGACTGGACATGGTGGGGCCTTTCAAGACAGCCCGCGGTGGCATGACACACCTGCTCGTTGCGGTGGACAAGTTCACAAAGTGGATCGAAGCCAAGCCAATTAAGAATCTGAACGGGCCGACTGCCGTGACATTCATCACCGACATCACTACTCGGTACGGCGTGCCGCACAGCATCATCACCGACAACGGCACGAACCTCGCCAAAGGCGCACTGGCACGTTTCTGCGCGACACAGGGCATCCGACTGGACTTAGCGTCCATTGCCCACCCGCAGTCAAACGGCCAGGTCGAGCGAGCAAATGGACTTATCCTCTCCGGCATCAAGCCCCGATTGGTTGTACCACTGGAGCGATCGGCCGGCTGCTGGCTCGAAGAGCTGCCGGCTGTCCTCTAGAGTCTGCGAACTACACCCAACAAGTCAACCGGCTTCACTCCATTCTTCCTCGTGTACGGTGCCGAGGCTGTCATCCCAACAGACATCGAGTTCGACTCGCCTCGGATCACCATGTACACGGAGGAGGAAGCTAAAGAAGCAAGAGAAGACGGCGTCGACCTACTGGAAGAAGGCCGGCTGTTAGCCCTCAGCCGGTCCGCCATCTACCAGCAAGGCCTGTGCCGCTACTACAACCGCAAGGTCAAGCCAAGATCCTTCCAAGAGGGCGACCTTGTGCTCCGGCTGATCCAGCGAACAGCCGGCCAGCACAAGCTCTCGGCCCCTTGGGAAGGCCCCTTCGTCGTCAGTAAGGCACTCGGCAACGACTCCTACTACCTGATCGACGCGCAAAAGCCAAGAGCACGCAAGAGAGACGACTCCGGCAAGGAGTCGGAGCGACCATGGAACGCAAATCTCCTAAGACGATTTTACAGCTGAAAAGCAGTATGTACCACGCTACCCCTTTTGTATTAAGTTACAAACCAACAGGCCCCCCGAACAGTACTCGGGGACTGCCTTTTATTTATCTATGAATGACGAGTGTCATATCCATGAATGTATTATTACATTTTGAAATCTTGTCCGGCACCGGGTCCGACTAGTCCGCCCGGGGACTGGCCGCCTTGAGCTATATTCTAAGTTCTTCCCGAAGCCAGCAAAGTAGTGCGCCGGCTCCCAAGTCCTCTCTTGTTGAAAGTCGCAGCTCAAAGAACTGACTGTCCGACTAGCAAGAGAGAAGACAGAAAGGACGCCCACACGAAAAACGGCTAAGGAACAACTAACCTATATAGCAAAAAGACGGCCTCCATATTTGCCTGCCGACTGTCACAGCAGCCGGCTGGCCGGCTTCCTAAAAAACTTAGCTTAAGTCCGGCAAAGCTAAAAGTACTTCCCCCTCCCCAATCGGCCAGGCACTCCTCGGCTACAGATTGCAGAGCAACTGTTTGACTAGGGAGGCGACAACCAAGGGAGGGCGGCAAAGGAAAAAAGCAGAAGAACAAAAAGCGAAAGTACAAGGAAAAACCGATTGCATAACTTATATACATAAAGCCGCCCACAGGCCGGCGACAGACTTAAGTTTCAATACACCCAGTGGGTGGAATTGTGCAGACTTAACCAAACATTGTTCAAAAGCAACAAGACAGGAAAACAAAAGAAAGAAGACTAAGGCGCGACTTGGAGGCCGAGCTTGTCGGTGAAGGCAGCTCGCCGGCTGAAGAAGTGGCCGCCTAGTTGGTCCCGGCTTGACCACCTCCCGCGGCAGGAGACGCACTCGCACGCGACGTAGTGCTGGAGGCGCGGTCAGGCTGGCCGGCTTCTCCACCAGCCGGCTCGGCGTCTTCACCCTCCTCCTCCTCCTCGCCCTCGTCGCTGGAGTCGATCTCCTCCGCTGAGTCCTCGCCATGCGCCGGGTCCAGCCCGAACCAATCTTCCGGCTGGGCGACTCCATTGTCGTCCACCTCGGGGGCGAAGACGTTGGTGTCGGTGTAGTCGGCGATCGCCGAAGCTCGCCGAATGATGGCCGGACGCGCCGGCTCCAGCTCCGTGTCGGCTTGCTGCCGCCAGGTCGACAGCTGGTCCAGGTTCAGGCCAGGATACCAGGCCTTGACAAACTCCAGCGCCCGCCTGGCGCCGGAGCGAGCCGCTGACGCCTTCCAAGCCTCGAAGCGGCCGACGGCCACCTCCAGCCAGTCGGCGGTCCGACTGGGAGTGCGCGGGACCACTTGGCCGGGCCAGAGGGCGGCCAAGACCGCCAACCCAGCACGCTGAAGCCGGCGGAGCAGCCTGTGAGCCGGCTGGATGCGAGCCTGGATCGCCAGGAGCTGCTCCTCCAGCGAGCGGCCGGTGGTTGGCGAGATCTCGAAGCCGGCTTGCCTCTTCGCCTGGCGACGGGCTTCGATGGCCTGGTTGGCGGCAGTGGAATAGCCGGGGAAGTACTCTGCGCGAAGAAGAAAAGGAAAGAAAAACACCAAAATCAGATAAACAAGTCAAATGGCAGATGGCAAGAAAGGACGAAGGGGTAGATGACCTACCGTCAACCAGGTCCTCAATCTGGCCATAGCCAGAGACCAGAGTCTGCTTGACCTCCGCCCAGCCGGCCGCCTCCGTCTTGAACTCGGCCTGAAGGGCGGCCTCGCGATCCTGCGCAGCCTTCAGCGCAGCCTTGTGGCCTTCCTCCTGGTCGGCCAGCTTCTTCACCAGGCGGTCGCGCTCCTGCACCAAGGCGGCGAGCTCCGCGTCCTTGGCACGAAGAGCAGTCTGGGACTCCCCCAGCTGTGCCCTCAGACTGGCGTTGGCCGCTGCAGAGATAGAAGAAAAAGAAGAACAATAAGGAGTGATCAAGGAAGATCCGAGCCGACTGCTCAGCAATCGGCCCGAATCTCGGGGACTACACCCAGTGGGTGCGCTGACGCGCCCCCACATGAGAAAAAGGTCAAGACACATACCTCGGCTTTCCGTGAGATCGGCGGTCTTCTGAGTCAACTCCCGAGCCTGGGAGTTGAAGGCGGCCGCTCGGAGATTGTGGTAGTCCTGCAAGACGGACAAAAGACCGACGTGAGAACAAAAGCAGCAAAAACAAAATCTCCAAGAAGTTCCAAGCCGCCTGCTCAGCAGCCGACTCGGAACTCGGGGACTACACCCAGTGGACAGATTTTGCATTTATGATCTCCGTGAATTCAAATGCTTTTCAGATACAAAACCCTAGAGAGAAGATGACATGACTTCTTCCATTTAAATAAAATGAAAAGGGTTCTGAAAATATTTGAATTTTATTTGGAAATATTTCAAATTTAAAACTTTATGCAACTCAATGATTTTCATGAGAGAAGATAAAATGACTTCTTCAAAACATATGAAATCTGAGTTGGAAATTTAAAAGGATCAAATTTAAAGTCCTTTTGGAAATTATTTTTAATTTGGAGTTATTTGGGTTTTATTATAACAGTAGCACTCTTTGCTTTATTTGAATTTTTGTGGATTTTATTTGATTCTAGAAAAACGTTCAAGTCGTAGAAAATCTTTTTCTGAAAATTTTGATATATTATATGCCTATAGTATGTTTTTATTTTATTTGGTTTGATTTTATTTTCTGTAAAATTATTAAAATACAAAAAAAACCTCCGCGCACTTTCTGGGCCGGCCCGGCCAAGCCAGGCCAAGGCCCATGCCGCGCCGCCGCCGTCTTCGAGCTCGGGACAGAGTCCCGAGCAATCCCGCCACCGCCGCCATGTTGCGGCCGGACTCCGCCACCACCCCCACCTCTGCCCTTCCCCAGGCCACCGAGGCCGCCCCCTCCTTTATAAGGCGGGACCCCAACCCCCTCACTCTCCTCTCTCCTCGCCCCTCTCACCCAGCATGCCTCCGCCGCCGCTGCCAACCGCCGATGACGCAGCTTTACGCCGCCGCCGCTCGCCGCTCTCCTCCCCTTGCTGCTGCTCTGCTGCGCCTCGCCTCCATCGCACAGCCGCGCCCGACGCCGGAGCTCGCCTCCGACGCCGTAACCGCCGCCGTCGACGACCCGCCGGCCTGTCCGCCCGAACCGGCCGAACCGGTATAAACCGCCGACCCCGGTCCTTTTTTTAGGGTTTTCGGTTTTCGTTTTAAAACCCGGTTTATTTCTTTTGGTTAGCTTAATTAGTGGACGTTCGTCCGTTAGTATACGTAGCGAACGGTTTTCATTCGTTAGCGTTCTGTAGCGAGCGTTCGCTCGATAGATTTTTCCTTTTTCTTTTTAATTTCGTCCAGGGACCCATCCGTGAATACTTTATTTACAGATTAGTCCATGTACTTCAATCGATCACTACTTTTTACTCATTTGTCCAAATACAACGAAATCAACGCCCACATCTTCGTTATGATCCCCTCTATCTAGATAATCAACTTAAACATATTTTTGAAAGTTTTAAAATTTGAATTCAAACAGATTTGTATTTGAACTTCGTTTGATCGTAACTTGAGTTTTATAACTCCGATTTAGTTGATTCTTTTTGCAAATCGAAGCTCTTGACCAAAACTTTCTGATAAGGCCAAAATCACATAATTTTGGTACTGTTAGAAATTGTTTTATGTTGCAAGAGTTATTTGCTTGGTTTTGATGTTTTCCGAATAGTCTTCTTCGTTCTTTCCGATCTTTTGAGTGATTGCTTATGTGTGGTTACTATTGCTTGCTTACGATAGATCGACAGGAGTGTGACGAGTAGAACTATCAGGAGTTATGAGTGCGAGTCATCTTCATCATCAGTACAGGCAAGTTCACACTTTGATCATATCCCTCTCATACCCAGTTTTTATGCATTAGTTTCAACCCTCAAACATTGCATGAGTAGGACTTGATAACATGTGGGTATTGGGAAGTAGTTGATGAGGTAGGAACCTATTGTCTTGCATTCAACCCCTGGGAGTTACTACGTTATGCTCATACTGCTCTGCTATGCTCGTAGACGTGGATTGGTTGAGTGTATTCATGACAGATGTGAGAGTTATTATTAATGGTTAACTTAAGGTGGCTACTTTAATACACATCTGGGTGGAATGGTTGGGGCACCCTGGAGCACCCAGTGGTTTGCCCGGGCACCTGGAGAACCCAGTGCTTGCCCAAGGGGATCCCGGAGGACCCGTGTGATCACCCTATGGAATGCCACCCAGGCTCAAAGGGATCATAAGATTATTCATGCTAGAAACTTTCGTGTGCAGCCACAAGCTATTATGGGCTCTAGCATAGTTGAGTATGTTGCATGACCTCTTTCAGTGGTGGGCTAGCAGATGTAGATGGAAAGTAGGTGTAACTGTCCACCCAGAGTAAAGAGTTAGTGCTTCTGAAAGACTGTGTCTCGGTCATCCGTTTCTCAAACACCATGTAGTGCGAGAAATCCAACGGAGGTTATCGAGTCTTGTGGGGAAAAGTGCGCAAACCTCGGCAGAGTGTACAAACTAATCATGATTAGCCGTGTCCCCGGTTATGGACATCTAGAGTATCTAGTTCTTGAATTATCATATTGATCTCATCACTTTACTTAATTAATTTATTGGGTTGTTAACATTTAATTGGGATTGAGTTGGAGGAACCTTCTCAATATTTATCAACCAACTTTGTAGTTGAATAAAATATATTCCTTTGCAGTAGGGAAAAATGGCTTTTCGCAAAAACATTATACCCATAGAGCCTCCACCAGCCAAATATGCATGTAGTGATAGACTTTATTCATCATTGCTCTATGGTGTGAATTTGCCAGTACATTCAATGTACTAACCCTTTGTGGCTGCAACGTCTCATGTTGCAGGAGTCTTACGACGAGTAAGTGATACATTAGGGTTACGATTTCTACACTCAACTTTGCCGTTGGTGTTGATGGGAATCCACAACCTTGTTGTTACTTCCGCTATTTGGATTGAGGTAATAGTATTTACGTTACTTTATACATGTGATTTACCTCTGTTATAAATCCTCCAGTACTGTGTGTGTCAGCATACCGATCCAGGGATGGCACTTAAGCACGGAGACTTGACCGTCTGAGGTCGGGTCGCTACAAGATGGTATCAGAGCACATGTTGACTATAGGACGTGACCCCTAGAAACTGGCAAGCCCATAGGACAGATTTTTCTCGACAACTTTCTTTTCAAAAGGATCTTTTACCTCTCTTCTCTCCTGAGCTTATTCAAATATTCCCTTTTAGTGAGACTATACCCCTTTTCCCCTTTTGACCACACGAAGATTCAACTGATGAGACCACTCCAAGAAGTACAAGATATCGGACAACTAAGACCACTTCGGTATGAAGAGGATTTTTCTGAGCATTATAATGATGGAAACTGCAACGGTTGAAGACTCCGAAGACTAGGAGAATTGAAGGCTCTGTAGAATTCCAGATTTGTATGACCTAGTAAAGCTACCCTTATGGAACTTGGCAGACTATGGAAGCTGTCAATACCCGAGATCAAGGTGTATCGGAGGAAGACCGGAACATGGAGCATTGGAACTCAAAGTTTTTGTCAAGAAATCCCTAAGGCAGGAGATATCAACTATGGAATAATGGCTCATGGCAATGACAAGGGAAGAAACACGGTTATTCATGATGCTATCGCCCGCTTATGGTATTGTCACCGTGCTGAGTTGAGCATGCATGCCTTCGGAAGGATAGGATGGTAGAAGGCTGATGGAGCATCTGTCAGCAAAGGATGCAATTTTAACCTTAGTTGGTGTATCACCAGGATCTGGAGTATTACATTAAGAATTTTAAGACGGACCTGCAAGAAGCCGTATTTGACGAGAAAGCATTTCGTGAAAGAACTTAGGACCCAGAAGCTGAAGTAGCCAAACTAGAGGAACAAAACCTCGAGATACCAGAGATTCGTCAGGAACTGAAGGATTGTGGTTCATGCTAAGGATGTCGAAACCCAGAAGTATGGAACACAACTCCAGAAAATATTGAAGGACGTCACGAGAGACTTCGCGTCAACAGAGAAGATCTGGCCAAAGAACTTGAGAAGGAAAAGCACGATCGGAAGAAGCCATCGGAGACATGAACAAGACTTGAGCAGTTTGATGACGTTGAAGATTTATTGACCTTTAGAAGACCAAACCCCTGTTATATACCTACGTTAGATGCGACGTTTGTGAGCTGTCATTTGTTTGATGTTTTTCCGACGGCCACAATAAAAATATGTCTTTTCAAAACTATTGTTTGTATTGTGTGTATCCCTCTCTATTTCTCTTATCCCACCCCAAACCCATGGACCCAATAGAGGATGAATGGAGATGAGCTTATATTTTCTGGACCAATGACTCAATTGGAGACGGACCGATGGATTCATAACATGGGAGATCATATGGAGAATAACAATATAGCCAGAAAGGATATGGCCCAGCATGCTCTTCAGTGCTTTGAAAGAGGTGCTACTACTTGGTGGAGGATGTACCAAACCATCAATGGATGGCAAGGAGTGACCACTTGGAAAGAATTTAAGTTGACTATACTAAAGTTTCATTTTGTGTCCCAGAAATTGAAGCCTTATGGAATTTATATGAAGAAACCCTGTGCATGCAAGCTTTCTGGAGAAATAGGATACAACCATAGAGAACACAAGGATGAATGCCCCATTGTGAAGGAAGTCACCCAGCTGAAGAATGCCCCACTAGGTAGATTACTTGTTTCTTGTGTGAAGGGACTACCCACTACCCTGCTCAGTGTCGCATTTACCCCATGGTACAAAGAACCATACAGCAGAAGAAAGAAGCAATAAAAGGAGCCCTCATGGAAATTTTAGAAGAACCTGTGATGAAGGAAGAGGTGGAGGACACACCCGAAGAAGACCCAATTAAACCCTGCACCAAGTCTTGCTGTTCATGTGGAGAAGAAGGACACATCTCCCGAAATTGTATGAATGGGGATCTAGTAGAATTCCCGACAGAGGAAGTAGAGTATGACCCACAGGAAATAGAAGCCCTGATTGGCATGGAAAAGTCCAGGAAGAGAGGTAGATTGGATACCAGGAAGGACCTGAGTCATATCACCTGTTTTAGGTGCAAGGAGTCAGGGCACTACTTCAGCAGTTGCCCAACAAGGAAGCCGAGGACCCAAGGAGGCTATGTAGTCATAAGGAAACCACGAGACTTGTCAAAATTAATATGTTTTCGTTGCAATGAAGCAGGGCACTTTGCCAGGGATTGTCCCAAAGAGAAGGAAGCTTGTGCTAAATAGTTTAGTTTTGCAATGGAAAAGGAATATAGTAGTAGAAGTGGGAACAATACTTTTATGCTGAGGTGTTAAGTTGAAGCATGTAATGGAAATGCAGGAGATTGAAATCGTTGGATAATCAATAAAGTTAGCATTGTTGGTACTGATATGGATTTTATGAGTTGTTACTCTATGGAGAAAGATTTTAACCATTTTCGAGGATATGAGAAATATGGTCTATGGATGAATTTGTTCATTTTAAGGGTGGTAGTACCCTGTGAGGACACTAAACCCCTGGAAAAGATGATGATATTCCACGAAGTGGACTTCAGACAAAACAAGAAGGAGTTTTGTCTTGATATGTGGGGTATCCCCAAGAATATGAAGGGATGAAGTACTATTGGATATAAAGAAGGTAGAATGTTGGTTATGGAGCAATTGTGACTCTATGATGAGACTGAGTAATCACATCTAAGTTTGGTACCAATAAAAGGAAGGGAGACAGTGCAATTGGATGGATTTAAGAATGCTGGGAAGCTGGGTGTTGGAATAATGATCAGTTGCCCCGATGATGAGTTCAAGGTTTGCAAGTGATGACATAGGCCACAGGCCCCAGGACCTGCCAAGAAGCAAGCACACTCTTGCTGAAGGAAAAAACCCTAGAAGAAGTTACGATTTTACCCACCGACGATTTTATAGGAGTAACGCAAACTTGAGAGATGTGAAGAAACGATAGATGTTTTGTTTGGCTTGCAGAATCAATGGATTTATCTGAACTTGGTTCATCGACAAGAAAAATTCTGCAATGCTTGTGAGGATGACCGAGTGTTAGAATGCGAGATTCGCTAAACCGTATACAAGGTAATGATTTGGGTGCGGGATGGATTGATCACCATACCGACTTACTCTTATTATTCGCCTTGCTATATGGGATGGTAAATCTGAGTGACTTACCTATAGTAGAGAGATGACGATCTAAACCTTGTTTAAACCTTAGAATGGTATAAGTATTTTCCCTTGTACTAGGCAGTTGTTGCCAACCGTAGGTCATACAGTGAGGTTCAACCCAGACCCATTTCCTGCAGGAGAAACCATAGACTGTTGACCACCATGAGATATCGATAGTTGTTTAGCATTGGCGCTAGACCTGTCAGCTAAGAAGAATCAGTCTCGGAAGGACCTTGCCAAGATGAAAGGACACAAAGATTGAGGTAAAGGTTATGCCATTACCGGAATAGCCCAGAGAGGGAATTTTTCCCGAGAATCTGAGAAGACCGACACTGTCAAGAATAAGGATGGGGTATGTGAGTTTTGATGGAACCGTAACCATGCTTCTAAGGGGGGTAGCACCCCAGACCCCGTGTGATGATCGATGGATTTTGAGAAGACCCCCAAACCTAACCTATTTCTTGCTAGCCTCTCTGAATCTCGAGGACGAGATTCATTTTAAGGGTGGTAGGTTTGTAACATCCCAAAATTCTAAATTTTGGTATGTTATATTAAATAGATAGATTTTGATTGATTGTTTGATTGATTGTGTGAAATTGAGTGAAATTTGAAACTTTTTGAAAGTTAAATGAGAGGTAATAAAAGGACTTTCCCAAACATTCATTTTGCATTTATGATCTCTGTGAATTCAAATTCTTTTCAGATACAAAACCCTAGAGAGAAGATGACATGACTTCTTCCATTTAAATAAAATGAAAAGGGTTCTGAAAATATTTGAATTTTATTTGGAAATATTTCAGATTCAAAAACTTTATGCAACTCAATGATTTTCCTGAGAGAAGATAAAATGACTTCTTCAAAACATATGAAACATGAGTTGGAAGTTTAAAAGGATCAAATTTAAAGTCCGTTTGGAAATTATTTTTAATTTGGAGTTATTTGGGTTTTATTATAACAGTAGCACTCTTTGCTTTATTTGAATTTTTGTGGATTTTATTTGATGCTAGAAAAATGTTCAATTCATAGAAAATCTTTTTCTGAAAATTTTGATATATTATATGCCTATAGTATGTTTTTATTTTATTTGGTTTGATTTTATTTTCTGTAAAAATATTTAAAAAACAGAAGAAAAAAAACCTCCGCGCACCTTCTGGGCCGGCCCAGCCGAGCGAGGCGAAGGCCCATGCCGCGCCGCCGCCGTCTTCGAGCTCGGGACAGAGTCCCGAGCAATCCCGCTGCCGCCGTCGCCGTGTTGCGGACGGACTCCGCCACCGCCTCCACCTCTGCCCCTTCCCCAAGCCGCCGAGGCCGCCCCCTCCTTTATAAGGCGGGACCCCAACCCCTTCGCTCTCCTCTCTGCTCGCCCCGCTCGCCCAACGCGCCGCAGCCGCCGCTGCCAACCGGCGATGACGCAGCTTTACGCCACTGCCGCTCGCCGCTCTCCTCCCCTTGCCGCTCCTCTGCCGCGCCTCGCTTCCGTCGCCACAGCCGCGCCCGACGCCGCCGTTGCCGGAGCTCACCTTCGACGCCGTAACAGCCGCCGCCGCCGACCCGCCGGCCGATCCGCTCCAACCGGCCGAACCGGTATAAACCGCCGACCCCCATCCGGTTTTTTTAGGGTTTTCGGTTTTCGGTTTTCGTTTTAAAACCCGGTTTATTTCTTTTGGTTAGCTTAATTAGCGGACGTTCGTCCGTTAGTATACGTAGCGAACGGTTTTTGTTCGTTAGCGTTCTGTAGCGAGCGTTCACTCGATAGATTTTTCCTTTTTCTTTTTAATTTCGGCCAGGGACCCATCCGTGAATACTTTATTTACATATTAGTCCCAGTACTTCAATCGATCACTACTTTTTACTCGTTTGTCCAAATTCAACAAAACCAACGCCCACATCTTCGTTATGATCCCCTCTATCCAGATAATCAACTTCAACATATTTTTGAAAGTTTTAAAATTTGAATTCAAATAGATTTGTATTTGAACTTCGTTTGATCGTAACTTGAGTTTTATAAGTCCGATTTAGTTGATTCTTTCTGCAAATCCAAGCTCTTGACCTAAACTTTCTGATAAGGCCAAAATCACATAATTTTGGTACTGTAATGAAATTGTTTTATGTTGCAAGAGTTATTTGCTTGGTTTTGATGTTTTCCGAATAGTCTTCTTCATTCTTTCCGATCTTTTCAGTGATTGCTTATGTGTGGTTACTATTGCTTGCTTGCGATAGATTAACCGGAGTGTGACGAGTAGAACTATCAGGAGTGATGAGTGCGAGTCATCTTCATCATCAGTACAGGCAAGTTCACACTTTGATCATATCCCTTTCATACCCAGTTTTTATGCATTAGTTTCAACCCTCAAACATTGCATGAGTAGGACTTGATAACATGTGGGTATTGGGAAGTAATTGATGAGGTAGGAACCTATTGTCTTGCATTCAACCCCTGGGAGTTACTACGTTATGCTCATACTGCTCTGCTATGCTCGTGGACGTGGATTGGTTGAGTGTATTCATGACAGATGTGAGAGTTATTGTTAATGGTTAACTTAAGGTGGCTACTTTAATACACATCTGGGTGGAATGGTTGGGGCACCCTGGAGCACCCAGTGGTTTGCCCGGGCACCTAGAGAACCCAGTGCTTCCCCAAGGGGATCCCGGAGGACCCATGTGATCACCCTATGGAATGCCACCCAGGCTCAAAGGGATCATAAGATTATTCATGCTAGAAACTTCCGTGTGCAGCCACAAGCTATTATGGGCTCTGGCATAGTTGAGTATGTTGCATGACCTCTTTCAGTGGTGGGCTAGAAGATGTAGAGGGAAAGTAGGTGTAACTGTCCACCCAGAGTAAAGAGTTAATGCTTCTGAAAGACTGTGTCTCGGTCATCTATTTCTCAAACACCATGTAGTGCGAGAAATCCAACGGAGGCGATCGAGTCTTGTGGGGAAAAGTGCGCAAACCTCTCAGAGTGTACAAACTAATCATGATTAACCGTGTCCCCGGTTATGGACATCTTGAGTATCTGGTTCTTGAATTATCATATTGATCTCATCACTTTACTTAATTAATTTGTTGGGTTGTTAACTTTTAATTGGGATTGAGTTGGAGGAACCTTCTCAATATTTATCAACCAACTTTGTAGTTGAATAAAATATATTCCTTTCCAGTAGGGAAAAATTGGCTTTTCGCAAAAACATTATACCCATATAGCCTCCACCAGCCAAATATGCATGTAGTGATCGCCTTTATTCATTTTTGCTCTATGGTGTGAATTTGCCAGAACATTCAATGTACTGACCCTTTGTGGCTGCAACGTCTCATGTTGCAGGAGTCTTACGACGATTAAGTGATACGTTAGGGTTACGATTTCTACACTCAACTTTGCCGTTGGTGTTGATGGGAATCCACAACCTTGTTGTTACTTCTGCTATTTGGATTGAGGTAATAGTATTTACGTTACTTTATACATGTGATTTACCTCTGTTATAAATCCTCGAGTACTGTGTGTGTCAGCATACCGATCCAGGGATGACACTTAAGCACATAGACTTGACCGTCTGAGGTCGGGTCGCTACACCGGGTCATAATTGTTTGTTAACATCAACTTTGAAAGTGTACCTCCCTTATATGTATATCAATTGTATCCCCCAAGTCTTAAGAAGGGAACGTAGTAACAACTTAAGACATGCTTCAATATGAATGTCACAAGCTTGAAGAAATCCAGGTTGTTCATCTCAGTCACTAGTCAAAACTGAATATTCCACATATGTAGCCCCCAAGTGTCGGGTTGTCATGCTTGCAGCAACCTGGGACTTGTAATTGCCTTATGCTCATAAAAACTTCAACCAGTGTAGCCCCCAAGGGTCGGGTCAGTATGCAATAATGAGCAGCGACTTTGTAGATATGATCATGTAGACTTGAACAGCAACGTTTAGCCTCCAAGGGCCCGCTCAGCAAGATAATACTGAGCTGGAACTTTATATATACTTCATTGAAAATAACATCATATGATGTAACCCCCACCATGGGGCTTGAACCCACGTCCACAAGGTTAAGAGCCTTGTGCTCTACCAACTAAGTAGTGGACCCTTCAACATAATAGATTAAGGCTTGTGTACCTTGAATTTATGACAGGAGCAATTGGTAGCCCCCAAGGGCCGGCTCATTACGATGTGATGAGTCGGGTCTTCAATAAGGCAAGTAAAAAATGAGCTTGCATTAGCCCCCAAGTGTCATGGTGCATGCTTGCAGCGACATGGGACTTCCATATTTGATATAATCATGATTTGAATAGTGTAGCCCACAAGTGTCGGGTCATAAGCCTGCAGCGACTCGGGACTATTCCTTACATTGCAGAATAAATCATATCCATTGATAAATAAATAATAGCCATTGCGCTGAAGCGACTTTAAAAACCTCAATCATAATACTGGTTATTGATAATCATAATAAAAATCCAGCCATGTTGGCTATTCAAGATTTGAATAATATAATCCGGTATGAAAACCTTAATCATTCAATATCATAATGAAAATCCAGCCTGGCTATTAAGGATTTGAATAACATAATCCGGAGTTAAATACCTAGCGGCTCTTGGCCAATGGCGACTTAATGTGCATTCATTGTAAACCGAAATTTTCATAACCCGGCAGCTTATAGCCTTTGAGAAAATCCAGAATGGATAACCCTTTTGAAACATCAATTTTGATGATGAGCTTGAATTTACATGAGATAGTTCTGCAAATCCTGCACGGAGTTTAAACAACATATGCCCTGGCGACTTAACGTCAAAAGCCAGGGCGGGTAACAACCCAAACATAATATAGTCTTCTGTAGAATTGATTTATACTGTTGGCTTATATTGCCATGCCCAGTGAGGGTAATAATTCAATAATTTATAAGCACATGAATTCCAATGGCGCAATCCAAAATATACTGGCAACTTAATGTCCAAAGCCAGGGCGGGTTATCAAACCTCAGATAACAAAAATAAATATCATACCTATGATACTTATGAACATTGCTGGCGTATCATGCCAGTAAGGGTAATAACCCTGAAGATATAGAGCACAACACCCTGTTTACTTTAGTCACGCCGCCGGCTTACAACGCCGCATGCAGCAAGGGGTAATATCCCAAAACTCAGAGCATAACGCTTCCAAGTATTTAATATCATCATATACTGGTGACTTATAGTCCAAAGCCAGGCCGGGTTAATAAACACCGGGTAGTTTCATGTATAAACCATAAGGCATGAAAGCCCTCATCGGCTTTTTAACCATGTATTACTATGTCACAGGAGAAAAAACCTCAAAAAAATGTTCAACTCAAACAACAAAAAATCAAGGCTTTCATAGGCGGCCAGGCCTAAAACTCAAGCGCTTTCACGGGCCGCACCGCCACTGAGTTAAACCTTTATACAAACCTTATAAGTCAGACCTCACACAACCAATCGTCGTTTTAACTTTGAAAAGTTCAGGGTCTGTATACGATTGACTTGTCAAAAGTACGGCAGGTCGTTCCAGGATTACCTAGGCGGAGTGGCAGACTTAAAAAGGCAGGATGACCTGGGTTTTAGGTGAATACACCTGGCTTCCAAGCCTGGCTTTTATAGCCTATTACAAGGGTCATAAAAACTCTTGTTCTTTAGAACAAAGAGCCCCCAAGCAATATTTTTGAGCTGTGCTCAATGGGCACCTATGTTTGAGTTGTTACAACAGACTCTCTTTGGTCCCTTTAACCTGGGTAGCAAGCCCCCAGCTTTTTATTATTATTATTATTCGCGTTTAAGCCGGATCAAAGGGTAATCAGGAAGCCCCCATGTGACCATAATAAGACAAGCCCATAAGGCAGGATACCCATGTTTGAACTGCGCATCATGGCAGCAAGTTCTCTTTGGCAACCTTCAATTTTTCTGAGAACTCGAACTTGCAAGAGATGAATTTCTTTTTCAACCGGAGTTTTAAACCGGATATTGAGGGCTTCAAAACTTTGTGGGAGACATATTTCCCTTGAATCGGATTTTAAACCGGAATCTTCATTTTGAGCCGGAAATTTTTTCTCACGACGTTTAAATTTTCATCAATATAACAGCAGCCTCCGGGACCGGGTTATCTTCCCTCCACTGACCCAGAGTTCTTGACTTGCTTTAAACAGTCAGTCATTTACTGAGTCATGTCATCGTAGCCCCCGAGTCTCAAGGCTACTCGAGGAGTTGGCTTGAGATTCTCCATAATTGACCGTGATATAAACCAGCATGAGTCATTCAACAACTCAATGATATAATAGTCCCTTTTGCAGTAGACAACTTGTCCTGCATTAGAGAAACTTGCAAGCCAGAGTAATTGCTCTTTTAAAGAAAGCAATATATAACATAAAGATATACTGGATGGATCTCACCTGATATGTCAAACCAGAAATTATCCGCCGTGGAGTTGATGATCACCGGAACTTTTTGATAATCTGGAACTTTTTAAACTGGAACCTCTTGATAACCCGGCCTGAAATTTTTTAGGCGGAGCTTTTTGAACCGGAACTTTTTGATAATCCGGAACTTTTTGAGCCGGAACTTTTTGATAATCCGTCCAGAACTTTTTGATAATTCGGAACTTTTTTATAATCTGGCCAGAATGTTTTGATAATCTGGAACTTTTGAACTGGAACCTCTTGATAACCCGGCCTGAACTTTTTTTTGAGCCGGAATTTTTCTGTAACCTAAGTCGGAACTCTTTAGCGACTCGGACGGAACCTTTCGGTGATTCGGCTGGAACCCTTTGGCGATTCAGACAGAACTTTTGGTCAAGGAGATTGGAATTCTTTGGTGACTCGGACGGAACCTTTCGCCGAAACGGTCGGAACTTTCGAATAATCCAGCTAGAACTTTCCGACGAGCCGCCGGAACCTTTCAATGAGCCTGACAGAACTTTTCGGCGAGCCAGCTGGAACTCTTCAATAAGCTGGGCAGAATGTCTCGATCCCTGGAATAGTGCCCTCCAAGAACTCAACACCACCGTGCGCGAGCCCCACGGTGGGCGCCAACTGTCGTGGAATTGTCACGGCAGATGTCCTAGTGTGTGGACTTAGTCGTGAGGCCGACGCATATATGTGGTAGCTTGAGAGGGGTTAGTCGGGATGAGAGACGCGAGGCGGATCAACACACAAGACAAGGGTTTAGACAGCTTCGGGCCCCGGGAAACATCATCCGGTAATAACCCTACGTGCTGTTTGTGGCTAGGTCTCATTATCATCACGAGGGAGTCGCCGTAAACCGGCTCTCCTAGTTATGTCTAGCCTTCCGATTATTCTCTCCCCCTCTTGGGGTGCCCTGCCCCTCCTTATATAAGTTGAAAGGGGCGGGTTACATGTAGAGTCCAACTCAGATTAAGACTTAAACTATTCTGACTTCTCTTCATGGGCTTCTTAACATCTTGGGCTTCTTAACGTCTCGGGCCTATTAACCCCAGGTGACTCTGTCTGCTGGGTTATGACTGTCCGCCGGTTTATAATCTGGTTTAACTGTCTGCCGGTTTACCATCTGGTTTAATTATCTGCCGGTTTACCACCTGTCTTAACTATCTGTCTTAACTGTCTGCCTTAACCATCTGTCTTAACTCTCCGCCTTAACCATCTATCTTAACTCTCTGCCGGTTTACCAAGTCCCAGCCGGGTTATAATTTCGGCCGGGTCATACCGCGGGGTATATCCTCGACAGCCACGGTTCATCGCTGCAGCCTACAGACAGACCGATCGTGTGTACGTACAGGTTCGTGACCAGGATGACAACGCTACGTACGTTTCGACCAGGTGGGTCCTGACTGTCAGGCACTTCCTTGCATGCGAAGATGTAGCTGGTGGGTCCCAGCAGTCAAGGGGCGAATCATTTTTTTGCCCGTAATATGGACGCACTTCCTTGCGTGCGAAGATGTAGCTGGTGGGTCCTAGCAGTCAGGGGGAGAAAACATTATTTTTCAGGGTAAAAAGGATGCAGTTGCATGCATCCGTCCATGGGCGTGGTGCGTCCCCACTGTCAGCCTCTCACGTACAGTCATCTTCCGATGACTGTCGGTTGTTGACCACATTGACCACACCGTGTCGAGCGCACCAAGGCCGGTGGATGACGGCGAGGCCCCAGACTGGAACGACCCGGAGATGGGGAAGACGCGGCAGTGGAGTCGCAGATGGAGAGGAGTGGGAAACTTGACTGGTTCGGGTCCGCGACAACACTGCCGCGGTGCCGCCCACGGGAGACAGGAGCAAGAACAGACGTTGAACAAGGAGCACGGCTGTTGGATTAACATCCAACGGTCCAGCTGCTAGAATCATTTATTGATTAAGTTGACAAAGCCCTGCGTACACGTCCGCTTAGTAGGCCCACAAGTCAGCCACCAAATCTGACGGGTCCCAGCTGTCAACGGGAGGAATAATTTTTTTCGCATAACAAGGAGGCACTTCATTCCGTGCGAAGACACAGCTGGTGGGTCCCAGCTGTCAAGGGGAGGAAACATTTTTTCAGCTTAATAAGGAGGAACTTTCCTTGCGTGCGACCATGGACCTCGTGGGTTCCAGCCGTTAGGCTCTCCACGTACAGTCCTCTTCCGATGACTCTCATTTGTTGACCATGCTGCATCGAGCGCAGCGAGGCGGTGGACGACGGCGAGGCCCCAGATGGGAACGGCCCGGAGATGGGAAGACGCGGCAGTGGAGTCGCAGATTGAGATGAGGAGAAGGGTTATAACTGGTTCTGGTGCGGCATGGGGCTACAGTCAGTGGAGAATAACAGGAGGTGTGGAGGGGTGGAGGGATAGCCTGGCCGGCGGTGGGGTAGCGCTTCGCAGCGATGCATGCTAAGCAGAGCCGCCAGCCGCCGGAGGTCGGACCAGGCGGTCCGGCGACGCTGGAGGAAGAAGACGAGAGATTGAAGGTGCATGCCGGCCGTTGGATATAAATCCAATGGCTGTGGATGTCATAATCATTTGTTGACCAAGTTGGCAACGCCCTGCGTAGGCTTCGACCTATTGGCCCACATGCCAGCCTGCAAAAATGTGGCATATATTTAACTCATGTTTTGTCCATTTGCTGGGCTGGGTGAACAAATAATTTCATGTCAATGCAGCCCATTTATATTTTCTAAGAAATCCCAGCCCATTTGCACTTTCTCGAAATACACGAATTAGTTGGGCTCGTTCTATATATAATGTTAGGTTAGAAGGAGCAATTAATATCAAAAAATAAACTGGAGCGACACATTTTTATATATAAAATTAACAAATTAGCGAGTAATTGCTCAAAATAAAAATGAGCGCGTTATTATTACATTGGTCCTTAAAATCTTCGCAAGCTTTTGTACGCAATCACCAGGATTTTCCTTGCCTGTGAGTCAAAAACAACCAGGATTTTCCTTTCCAATTTCTTTTAAACATGTACTTTTATAAGTTAATAACATGTGGGATGTTTTTATAATGTATATATAAGTCTCTATAAAATATACGATAATAGTAATAATATAAATATATATAATGTGGTTAGAAGGGAAAACATAAATTAGAGACAGCATTATTATTCTTATATATAGATAAATAGAACAGAGATCTGCGTTTTACTAAGAAAAATATATTGGGTTGCCGATCTTTAAGAAAAAGCCCATAGGCCGGTATGGACCTCCAAAAATAAGTTGAAACCACTGTCTCCGTATGTCGTGGGCTACGCATGTTAAAAAACAAAACCTGGGCCTAGCTGATACATGTTCGCCCTCTGGAAAAAAATGATACCAGCTAGATCCCCGAGCGAACTGGATTAAAGAGGGGGCCGGCGGCGCGACTGAAGAAGCACATCAGGAGCGATTTTTTTTTCTTCAGTGGATGGCTCTCGATGGCGTTTTTAGCCTCCTAGTCCGTGGTGGACCAGCAGCCCATTTGCTGGGCGGGCCAACCTACAGAAACCAGCACTCGATTTTTCATCAAGCCCCAAAAACAACGCAGTACTATGTTTGTTTTGAGGCCGAAAACATTACGGCAGGGGTTGAGCGGGGGAGGGGGAAGACAGAGCAAAAAGATTGAAAAGAGCTAATGCGCCGTTGCTACCCTAACGAAGCAGGTGCAATTCTTCTTGGGAAGAAGGTGTGCCATTGACACCCACACGTCACAAATCCCACAGTAGGCATACTAACAAGTTTACACACAAGTACAACAGAAAAGGTAAACATTCGTATCAAACTCAGGTTCACAGGACACGTTCATATTCATAGCCAACATTCACAATCAACTCTCAAAAGATTCATATATACACAAGTTCAGCATGTCTATGCATCCAAATGATTGATAGATCACACGACAATATTCATATATAATTCACAAAAAGATTCAGATATACACATGTTCAGTATGTTTATCCATCCAAATGATTGAGATCACAACAAATATCATCCATGGACGAACTTTAATTACCTAGGGTACAGACTGGTAAATGGTGTTCAGTCGGAGGTACTTCTTGCTAAAATTAATGCTTGTACGAGTAAACTTTCGAGTACATAAGAGGCAGCACAGACAATCTGAACTTTGCTTGTAGGTTTATCCTCAAATAGTGGCCTCGTGCCAAGGGAGGTTTGAGCAACTTGGTCACTACTTTCATCCAACTAGTTTACTGGCTCATCTTGGTCCTGTAGCTCGCCAAAATTCTACATTGCAGACAAGAAAGGAGGCGGTTGAGAAAATGAACCACCCAAAATTTTTGTGCAGTTCAACTGAAATGGAGCATCCCTGGCGTGCAGACTGATTAAGTGCGAGATGAATATACACGTCAACCAACTTGTCTAGAATCTTTAAACTCTATGCCATACAGTTCGCTACCATATGTGCCGATAATCAAAAGGCACAAGTTGGGACCAAAGACTGGACTGCGTTTTTCTGGGCTATGCGCCAAGCAATATTTTTGGCGTTCACTCTCCTAATACTTGGAGTTTGACAACTGGTTGACGCCGGTTGATACTCGAATGAATATAGGCACTTCTTCTTGTCAACATCGATGCTTGTCTGAGTGGACTTTGGAGTATATAGCAGCAGCATAAGTACCTATCCATCTGATCCTTTTGTGCAGTTCTACTGAAATCACCCAATGTAATGATTTGCCTGCGAGCTCAGGATCCAAGTTACTCCTTTATGAAATCGGCAAACAGTAGCACAATACCAAATTACCAATACATATGACAAGCACAATAATCAGGATAAAGACCAGTACCAACCTGTGTGAGGTAGCATATCAATTACTATTTCCTTTGACTGGAAGCCGAGATAAGCCAAGCGACTGACAGCAAAGGAAGAATGCAAGCCAAGATTAGCGACTGATAGGAAAGGAAGGAAGCTGTCGAGGCAATGAAGCACCCAAAGTTTTTGTGCAGTTCCACCAAAATCGAGCATCCCTGTTGGCACATATATTGAGAGAGTGAGATTACTGTAATAGTGGGACTAGTTGATGAAACATACACTAACATATAGAAGCACCCTCATTATCTTAATGGGTAAAGTTAGCAACATAGTAGTCTGGCTTAAAGAGAGGTATTTGCTTATTTAATCAGTGCCAATTAGCTCAACACTCAAAGCATTGCCATGTATCATAGGTTGCAAAACTTTAATGTGCAAAGATAAAGGAGTTTCTCATGACAGTAGCACGATACAAATAGAGATGACATCAAACTAATATGGATGAAGGCCATAGGCCGGTACCAACCTGAGCAAAAAAGCTTATTCGTGTAGTCCCAGAAGAGATGATAAAGCACTCACTGGAATCGCTCAATAGTATATATTTTTGTGCACTTCAAATGTATGGTTGAAATCACTCTTGTTTACCAGTGCTGAGATTATATCGAAAGATTATCAAGAACTTCCAGCAGAGTTAAAGCACTGGCTGGGATACAGTTCGTTGTATTGTCTTGTGTAGTTCCACTAAAATGTATGATTGGCACAACATGATCCCTGTTTGCACAAGTAGGAGCAAGGTGAAACCTTCATTAGCTTAGTGAGAAAGGATAGAAAGACATTAGCATATTACTCTAACAGTAGCATCAAATTCATCATGGACAATACGCAGAAGTGGAGGTCGCCTTACTTAGTGACTAGCTCAAGTGCATTTGATCGCAAAAAAGACTGAAGGGCTCCCTGGAGGATCGTCTCACATGTAAGGTAGACATTGCCGGAGCCCTTGAATGGCCTTGACTGAGGCCTCGGCTTAAGCAATATCTCCTTGGCACTGTTTATTCTTCTTCTTCCTCCTCTTCATGCTCTGTTTCTCTTTCTCCTCACCAGTTGGTGAAACCAAGTACATGATTGGCCTTCTATTTCAGAATTGGTTTTGTCAGTGAGGGAGTACAAGTGTACTAGTAAACAATAGCATTATTTTCTCATGGCAGTCGCAAAATAGAGATGAACACATGCATTAAATATCATTCTTACCTAAAGGAAGGTTATGGTGCCAATATGGATGATGAGGATTGGAACACAGATCTCCCTTTGTGCAGTTCCACCGAAATGAACCAACTGTTCCATTCTGACATTCCAGTTAAACAGCACAAAAGTCATTTCTTTTAAGAAGTGTTTTGTGCAGTGCATCAAAAGGTCACAACAGCAACCAGGTGAAATGGATATCCCTATTTGCACAAATAGCTACAGAGGAAACAGTCAGAGTCTCAAACAATTACAGGCAAAAACATTTGGCTAAACTTGTCATGGCTTATAACAGTGGCATGGCTTCATTTTACCAGGGGCATTAGATTAATAACAGCTAAATATTTGGTATAAGGGCATGGGACAGTGGGTGCACCAGCAGTCCAGCACCATGTACCTAAACCGGGGCATAAAGTGGTAATTTAGAGTTTGTTGCCCCGAGAAACAAACATCCAAGAAACATATCTAGGTTGGTCCCATTTTTGTTCACTCTAGCCACCTAATCCTATGTTTTTTGGAAATGGAGGCGTGCCCCCGGCCTCTGTATCATAATGATGCATGCAGCCATCTTATGTGTGGATAGCAAATCTAGTCCTGGTCATACCACTGTGTACAGCGTTTCCCCTATATTCCCCTTTTCGACCAAGAGACCGGTTGGATGACCAGTCTGTACTACTTTCACCCCCTATCCTTCCTGTTTGTACCAAGTCCGATGCACATACTAAATTCCCCCACCCCCACTTTATTTCTTGTTTGAACCAAGTACAAGATTCCACTCCATGAAGTAGCTTTACCTCTAACAATAGGAGAAGAAAAAAAGGTGACGTTGGACCATCCGATCGAGAGGGGCTGAGAGGCAGAAAATGATGCACATGCAGCGATGTAGCGAGCTGGGGAAGTAGAGCTACGGCGGTTTCGAAGGAAGATATACCTGAAGGTCGTCGGGATGTGGATAGGTGGGTGGCGGGAGGCCGGATCCGCCCACACTAGGGCAACGACGAAGGGGTCGGAGGACCTCCCGCACCGGCGCTCGGCCAGAGATAATGGTGCGGCTGGCAGTGGGTCTCCTCCCTCGTTGTTGATGACGGCCTAAACACTGCCCCTCCTCCCCTTCACCGGCGGAGGGGGATACGTCCGGATCTGTAACCAGCAGTGAGGATAGAAAGACAGTGTTTTTTGAAGGGAGAAAGACAGTGTTACCACCGCTATCTTGTTTAGATCTGGAGAGGATGAGAGTGTGTGAATAGAGCAACCCTAGCAAGAAAGCGTGGAGGCTCCGACCTATATATACGTAGTGGGGTAGTTTTCCTTTTTCACTCCATCAAAACAATCGTTTAAAATTGTGCACGTGCCAGGTCGCCGTTTTTTTAGTTGTTGATTGTTTTTTGAGATAGCTTCCCGCTTATTCCAAATGGTGTTATGGTGTGCCAGGTCGCGCTTTGTATCGTTCAAGTCTGGTACAAGACCCTCCATTAAATGAACAACCACCCCCTCGTAAAAATTGTGAACAATCCCACGGCTAAAATTATCGGAAACGTGGGCTGCCCCAACATGCATTATTATTTATATTTTCTACTCCCTCCGTTCCTAAATATAAGTCTTTTAGACATTTCAAATGGACTACAACATACAGATGTATGTAGACATATTTTAAAGTGTGGATTCGTTCATTTTGCTCCGTATGTAGTCACTTGTTAGAATCTCTAAAAAGACTTATATTTGGGAATGGATGGAGTATGTGGGAGTACCCTCAAAACAAAATGTGAGAGTACAATATTTATTGGGCCCCTTTGTAATTGGTGCTAAATTTTGACCAAAGATTTAACTTCAAAATGTTAGTGCATGTTAAAAAAATTATATCGTTTGATTCGTATTTGAACATAGTTTTCAATGATGTAGGGGCTGTTTGGTTTCCAGCCACATATTGCCACACTTTGCCACACCTCACCTTAGGCAAATTTGACCAAGTTAGGTGGGTGTTTGGTTCTAGCCACAGAGACGTACAACACAAAATCATAGCAGTACAAAGACGTACTCCCTCCGTTCCAAAATAGATGACTCAACTTTCTACTACTAACTTTGAAACGGAGGGAGTACAAATCCTAGGCGGGCTAGTTTGGCCTAGTGGGTTTCAGTGATATGACGTGGTACAGTGACGTCCAGTCTTCGCGTGTGGTAGCAGTATTACGGGTACAATAAGTTTTCTTGAAGAGCGGAATTCAACGAAGTCATGATGGTTCCTTCGTCCGACCAACTTACAGCGGGAAAGGTTGGGCCTGCGCTACGACCGGAGCGGACCAGGATAATTTTGTGCATGGTAGGTGGACCAGGATGGTCGACGTCCCACATGTCGGTGAATGGAAAGTATTCTTTTCCGATATAGAGGATGAGCAACGAGTATTCATTGTTTATTTTTGATGAAAGCTATTGTCTCCACTGTTACGACGGAGGAGTGTGAAACACGGCAGCCCAGTGAACTTGGCATGTGCACCACTCCCTCCTTCCTCATGTAATACTACCATAGTGTTGACTATAAGGTTGGCTATAAAGGTTACAACTTTTTCTCACTTTCTCTCTATCTATTTCCTCTCAAATGTTTTTTACCTTTCTTTTTTTAGACACAATTGTTTTTTTATGCCTCTTTTTTTAGAATTAGTTTTTTTATACCTAGGAGCACGTGTAGAGACGGGCTCTTGTAGAGCCCACTCCTTGACTTTGTCGATGCCTCTCTCTCCTCCACATAAGCGGGCTTATAGGCCAGTATTTTACTAGTACTACTTGCTATGAATACGGGCAGCTGGCATCTGAGGGGGAGGCCTTGGAAGCGTTCCGGACTCCCGCATAGCCCACCTCACATTATCACCATATATTTCTTGGAGTCTGTGCGCGGCGGGCGGGCGAGCTCTTCTCCCTCCCCCGTCTCTCTCTTCTCAGCCGAGCCCGCCGAGCGATTAGATTTCGGCTATCAATGATTTATTCAATTGCAGTCCCACATGTCAGTGAAATTGCAAGACAACGCATGTCCCTTCTAGCGAGCCGCGTGCGAGCCGGACTGTCGGGGGTGCGACGCGTACGAGTCATAAGTGTGCCGCCTTTTCTTTTGAACTTGCAAAGCGAAACATTTTCGTGCGATCTATCGATAGAAATCCAGAACAAAATGACGAGGGCGGTTCTTTCCCGCGCGTTAGGCGGGCTAGTTTGAGTGATATGACGTGCTACAATGCCGTCCACTTGCTCCATTTTTATGTAAGCAAGAGTTTACACTCTTACGTGGGAGGAGTGCGAAACACGACGGATCTGATTTTGATCGAGGGATAACTGTTCCCTGCCAAATAATGGAGCACTGTTAATCTCCAGCGCTGGCCCACAAATTTACACAGGCATCTATCCGAGGACATGATGGATGCCATCCAATGCTGCCCGCATACCTTTCGACAACTATATGAACTAACCGGACGAAATTCGTGCAAACAAAGCAAATTTCAAATTAACCGGATGAAATTCATTACATTTCGAAAACTTTTCCTACAAACTGGACGAAATTCATTACATATTTCGCACAAACCGTACTAAAACCTACTGTAAACCTAATCTAAACGATCGCCGGCGCCCGGCCACCATGTCCGGCCATGAACCCGAGAAAGCCGGCCATTGCCTTTGCCTCCTCCTCATCCGCCTCGATAACCTCCTCCTCTGGAGCACAAGGTTCTGAAGATTTCCGCCTCCACGTCGCCGTCAAGCGGCTAATCGGCCGCCGATGTTTATCCCACCAAGCTTGGCGTCGACTGAGTGGAGGAGCGGTGGCCTTCCTGGGACCAGAGCGGCGGCGACCTACAGTGTACTACTCTTCCTCGCTGTCGGCTGCGCCCGCGCCCGCGCGCCGGCTTCATGGTAGTGGCGGCAGAGGGCGGCCAGGGGGGAGCCGGCGATCTCCTTCATCTGCTCCTGCGACAGTACGTCCAAGAGAGCTTTGGAGCGCGCCCGGAGCGGAGCCGCCGATGTCCTTCGTCTGCTCCTGCGACAGTACGTCCAAGAGAGCTTTGGAGCGCCAGGAGGCCATGGTTGGAGTGGTGCCGACAGAAGGAAGGGACCGGAGGAGAATGAGTGTGGGTCTTTGGCTATGGCTGGGAGCTAGGGCTCAAGTTAATATAGCGGGCGAATGGCAATGAGCCGCGGCAGACGAATGGACGGCTGGCGCCAAAGTAGGTTCGTCGGGCATGAATGCGGACGCTGCTTCAGTGGCTTAACTGCAGGTGTGTTGGGTCACTGACATGTGGGCCCAACGGTCATCTGGCCCGCATGTCAGTGACACACCAACTGCACCTGCAGTTAAGTCCGGTGAATGCGGCATTGACGTTCTGGAGAGACGGTGACCGTTTCAGGCGGGAAGCGCGCGCTAGCGATGGAAGGGGTTTCGGTAGGCCAGGGCGGTCAGACGCTGGCGTGGTGGTAAAATGTGAACTCATGGATGACGAGCCTTTGAAGTGTATGCGGCACGTATTGACAACCCGGCGTCCATGCAACCGGTCTTGTCGCCAGCTAGCCTTCGACGACCACCATTAGACACCACACAACCATGCATAACTTACGAATAATGGACGAATCGATCAGACACACACTCGTGTGCAGTGGCACTATGATCGGTCGCTCACGATAGTACATACTCCGTACCATAGTACCCTCTCTAGCTAGGTTGTTTTATATATTGTCCTTGTGATGGACGATATACATGAGCAAGGCACCGAGTCCCTGATACATCCATTTTGCATCATACTTTTATATCGATATTTATTGCATTATGGGTTGTTATTACACATTATGTCACAATACTTATGCCTATTCTCTCTTATTTTACAAGGTTTACATGAAGAGGGAGAATGCCGGCAACTGGAATTCTGGGCTGGAAAAGCAGCAAATATTAGAGACCTATTCTGCACAACTCCAAAAGTCGTGAAACTCCACGGAAGTTATTTTTGGAATTAATAAAAATACTGAGCGAAGAAAGTACCAGAGGGGGCCCACACCCTGGCCACGAGGGTGGGGGCGCGCCCTACCCCCTGGGCGCGCCCCTGCCTCGTGGGCCCCCTGGCAGGCCTCCGGTGCCCATCTTCTGCTATATGAAGTCTTTTACCTTGAAAAAAATCATAAGCAAGCTTTCGGGACGAAAGTCCGCCGCCACGAGGTGGAATCTTGGCAGAACCAATCTAGGGCTCCGGCGGAGCTGTTCTGCCGGGGAAACATCCCTCCGGGAGGGGGAAATCATCGCCATCGTCATCACCAATGATCCTCTCATTGGGAGGGGGTAAATCTTCATCAACATCTTCACCAGCACCATCTCCTCTAAAACCCTAGCTCATCTCTTGTATTCAATCTTTGTCCCAAAGCCTCAGATTGGTACCTGTGGGTTGCTAGTAGTGTTGATTACTCCTTGTAGTTGATGCTAGTTGGTTTATTTAGTGGAAGATCATATGTTCAAATCTTTTATGCATATTAATACCCATCTGATTATGAATATGAATATGATTTGTGAGTAGTTACGTTTGTTCCTGAGGACATGGGAGAAGTCTTGCTATAAGTAGTCATGTGAATTTGGTATTCGTTCGATATTTTGATGAGATGTATGTTGTCTCTCCTCTAGTGGTGTTATGTGAACATCGACTACATGACACTTCACCATTGTTTGGGCCTAGAGGAAGGCATTGGGAAGTAATAAGTAGATGATGGGTTGCTAGAGTGATAAAAGCTTAAACCCTAGTTTATGCGTTGCTTCGTAAGGGGCTGATTTGGATCCATATGTTTCATGCTATGGTAGGTTTACCTTAATACTTCTTCTGTAGTTGCGGATGCTTGCAATAAGGGTTAATCATAAGTGGGATGCTTGTCCAAGAAAGGGCAGTACCCAAGCACCGGTCCACCCACATACCAAATTATCAAAGTAATGAACGTGAATCATATGAACGTGATGAAAACTAGCTTGACGATAATTCCCATGTGTCCTCGGGAGCATTTTCCTTCATATAAGAGTTTGTCCAGGCTTGTCCTTTGCTACAAAAAGGATTGGGCCATCTTGCTGCACCTTATTTACTTTCACTACTTGTTACCCGTTACAAACTACCTTATCACAAAACTATCTGTTACCGATAATTTCAGTGCTTGCAGAGAATACCTTACTGCAAACTGCTTATCATTTCCTTCTGCTCCTTGTTGGGTTCAACACTCTTACTTATCGAAAGGACTACGATAGATCCCCTGCACTTGTGGGTCATCAGTCCCGAGTATAACCGTTGGTGTTGAGCCAGGTGAATACAAGCTCGGCGTTCGCGGAGGCAGTAATGTCAGGCACCACCGAGGCGCGCAGGTGACGGGCTCGCCGTTTGCGTTGCGCCATGAGCAGGACTTTGATTGAGAGGGCGACGTGCATGCATTAGCATGGTTTGACAGCATGAGCATGAGTGTCTGCACGCGTACATGCTACTTGCCTCTATGGACGGTGTGCGCGAATGTGTGCATCACGTATAATATAATGATCAAAGTGAGCTATCAACACAAGTTCGATGACCGCCAATGCATTTTACTCGGTAATAAATGACCAGGATTGAAGGGGAATCCAAATTTCCTTCATCTTCTGTCCTTGAGCTCTTGACAAACAATTGCACTATATGGTTGTCCAGCCACTCCACCCCAGAGCTCTCACCAAGTGTCGTTCATGCCACCGCGCCGCACACTAACCGGTAAGGAAGCGATGGCATCCCGCCGCGGCGAGTTCCTCGCCGCCCACGACCACACACAAAATGGTAGGGAAGCGATGGCATCCCGCCGTGCCGAGTGCATCACCGCTCGCGTCCTCACACCTACGTGGGTGGAATTTGAAGCTGCCAAGGCCGAATGGGAGGTAGAGCAAGAGGCGGCCAAAGCCGCACAGAGGGAGCGGAGAAGTCAGAAAGCACTCAAGAAAAGAGAGGCCCGCCGCCGCAAGAAAGAAGAGGACGCACGCACTGCTGCGGAGAGGTCGGCGGAGATCCAAGCACGGTGGGGTGTCGCTGACAAAGCCGGGAAGGAGAATGACGGCATCTGGCCAGCATGTGAGAAGTAGTAGTACTAGTAGTAGTTAGTGTGTGTGTCTGTGTCTGAGTACGAGCATGTACCGGTACTACTATTTACTACAGTAGTTTTTAGAGCAAATTACCAGTACATTAGCCTAGACTCAATGGAAAATTCCTATCCTATGCATCAAATGGCATCTCTTTCTTTATAGGAATTGAGATGCATGTCATCTCACTTCCTATGATTTTCATATTCCTATAAAATTCCTATCCTATGAACGAAGGAGGCCTCTGCTGGAGTAACTACTGTAGCTAGCAGTACTGCTGGTACAGTAGTTTTCTTCAAGAAGCGGAATTCAACGAAGTCATGATGGTTCCTTCGTCCGAGCAACTTCACAGTGGGAAAGGTTGGGCCTGTGATTTGACAGCTCATTAGTCATTATTACTGCGGCGCGACGACCGGGGTGACTCTCCCTTGGAGTTCTGCGTGCATGGCAAGTAGACCAGGATGGTCGACGTCCCACATGTTGGCAAACGGAAGTATTCTTTCCGATATCGAGGAGCAAGGAAACCGCGTGGTATAGTATCACTGCTGATTTTTTTCTGATGAATGCTAGCGTTTCAACTCTTACGACGAAGGAGTGCCAAACACGGCACATGCTGGATGTCCCACACGTCAGCGAAAGGAGTGGGACATGAACAGAGTGGTAGAGCGTCTCCACTTCTTCCACTTCTGGGTCGGAGACCACACGTAGTAGTACTAGTGGTATGAACGATACAAAGTGCGACCCGGAGAGAAAGACACATCTAGTTGGAAGGTCTCGGGGCACACACGTAAACAAATATAAAACCTAATATGTGCCTCCAATTAATATAGTAGTAGTAGAGTACTTACGCACGTACTCCATAACATCACCGTGCATTGCACGTACACCATTTAGTGGTACGTAGTAGACAAATGCCTATATGCCACACATGTTCATACTATTTGTGCCTTTCTACTTCACTTACTGCGCTACATTACTCAGGTTCGTACGTCCACTCCTGGGTACATGTCCGTCTCGTAGTTCCAGTCCCACGTGTTCTTCGTAGATGGAACAATCCATATCATCACAGTTAGTGTGGCTCCCCATGATGGAGACTCATCCAAACTATGGCCAGCCTCAACGCGGAGCAGTCGCGTGCACCGGGAAGCGGCGCTCTCTCGGCCGTCGCGCTGCTTCAAAGCTGGCGCCAGTGAGAGGTCGCATCCGCTCTGGCCGGGCATTAATGCGGCACTGCCGCTCCAGGGCGACACTGACCGTTTCACGCGGGAAGCGCGCGCTGGCAAGGGAGTATTGGTTTTGAACCGTTTCGGGTATAGTACTGGTAGTTTGCAAAACTACTCAATTATTGCACTCAGTTTCCCAAGAAATTGTGGTAAAAACGTTACTCCACAGCCCGCTTCCCTTCTCCTTCCTCTTCCACCGCCCGTGCACGTTCGCGGGAAGCGACCGGTCAACCCTTATATAGGAGTGCTAGCACAAAAAGATGCATGCATGACCACTAAAATTTCCAGATTAAAGCGCCGCTCCGGCGGGAGTATGGCGTATGTCGTTACCTTCGGCCGGGCCTTGGCTACCGGGCGACGGCGACCAGAGAAGAGGTGGCGGGAGGGGAATGAATGCAGCTACTGTTTGGGTTCGCCGTCCGGCTTAAATAAATGCGCACCATCACGTGTACCCAGGGGTGCACAAATTGTAACATACGTGTCTGCTTAAGTGGGCGTCACGTAACTGGTGTGTGTGAGATTCTGAGAGACAGAGTGTGTGTGTGTGTGCGACTCTACTCTTCGGACATGTACTCAACCTTTTGCATCGGGATATAAGTATAATGGTATTACACTTTAGCTAGTGATTTACGTGGCCATGTTAACGTGGTTGTCTAAAAAAATGTCACTTCCTGCTCGTGATTTAAGTTATATAATTACAAGCAAGATGCTCGTGCATTGCATGGAACATCAATATGCATTTTTTTACAAAACACCTGTTGTGATTGACCCATGCAGGAGTAATCCCATGTGTAAAAACTAATGATATCTCGAGAATTTTATCGGAAAACTGGTATCTCGAAAATTTCATCGAAAAAATGAAAGATGAGAGATAAGGTGAGGAGGAGTGGAGCGTGGTGGTGACTGGTGGTCGGACTGGGCGGAGGCATGGGGATGGACGGCGCCGGCAGGCGGCAGCAGCCACCATGCTAGATTGTTCCAGAGACTTCCTTTTTTAATTGCTCAGCAATGAGGTTGTGGGAGATAAGGATGTGGAGAGAGGTGCAGGTATCTTTTGTAAAATTATCATAGTTTGCTTTCTATTCGTCAGATATAGATCGGACGGTCTATATTACAAGATGGCAGGCACACCATCATCACCAACTCGGTTTTTTATAAGAGTAGAGATTATAAGTTTGCTAACTGCTAAAGTAAAGTGGAATTTGTCCATGTTATACAAGTAAAGTAAGGTGATTGTTTATCATACGGGTAAGGTTGGACGAAGGGTGGTAGGAACAAATGCTCCACCTAGAGCATGTGTGTGTGAGATGGAGTCTTAGTGTGTGCGTGTGTGTCTGGGGGTGGGTGGGTGGGTGCGTGCGTGTGTGTGTGAGAGAGATGGAGTCTTAGTGTGTGTGGGGGGTGGGTGGGTGGGTGCGTGTGTGGGGGGGTGGGGGTGCGCGCGTGTGTGTGTGTGACGCGGGGTCCTCAGTGGCGGATGTAATAGTTTTGGAAAAATAAAAACTAGTAATGGCGCACTGTGCCCTGGTGCGCCATTAGTAGTTTTGAAAAAAAAAATGTTAGTAATGGCGCACCGTGTGTGTGGTGCGCCATTAGTGATGAGGACACTAATGGGGCACTTATATAGCAGTGGCGCACCACATACATGGTGCGCCATTAATGTCCATATTAGCTATAGCCCTTTTCCTAGTAGTGTAATTTAAGTGTGTGTGGCTTCATCACAGAGAGGTGATGTGTATGGCAGAGGCCACCAACGATGGGGTGCGAGAGAGAAAAGGCCCGTAGAGAGGGAAGAGAAGGTGTGTGCGCGTGAGAGGAGTCGACATTGAGAGAACGTGTTTGTTCGAGAGACACCGAGGAAGACTACTATATATCAATGGTGCATGTAGGCGGGAATTAAACGAAGGGATGGTCTTTTTAGTTTCGGGGATATAGGGGAAGAGTAAGAGGGGGGTAGCTAGAAGGAGATTGTTAAGTGTGAGTGTGTGTTTTACCCATCCAGAGTTAAGTGTGAGTGTGTGTTTTACCCATCCAGACGGAAGTTATGTGCACACAAGAATAGAACGATTCGATGTGGCGTTAGGGTTGAGGGTAATTAACTACGTATGGAGACATAGAAACCTTGAACGTGCATGTGCGAGAGGTATACATGTATACGTGGATGTGTGTGTGTGCGCGCGCGCGCGCATGATCGCGATAAAAGAAAGAAGACATAAGTCATAAGATCAACGACATGGGAGAGACGGATCGGTATGACAATATGCATTCATGTGAGAGTGCAGGGAAGAAGGCCCGACAATTGAGCATGTGTTTTTGTCTTTAAGAGATAGTGGTGTGGGCTGGAGCATGCATCAATGGCGAGCAGAGGGAGTGAGACACAGGGATTGTGCAAAAGATATCAACCTATAAATGCATGTATGGAGAGACATATATAGTGTGGGTGATAGGAAACAAGAGTGCGTGCGAGAAAGAAATGTTGACGGAGAAACTACAGATAGATACAGAGATGGAAATGCTAGCTAGAGGGACATCGGCTAGTTTGAGTGTTGGAGATGACCGCCGGGTGGTTCGGAGGGTGAAGTTATGTGTGTGTGAGAGAAAGATAAAAAGAGGGCACTTGACTGCATGTAGAGAGAAACATACATAGTGTGCGTGATGGGAACCAAGAGTGAGGGCGAGAAAGAAGGTTGATGGAGAAACAGGTAAATAGAAAGATAAAGATGCTAGCTAGTGTGCGTTAGAGATAGGAGTCGAGTAGATCAGAAGGATGAGTTATGTGTGTGGGTGTGAGAGAGATGAAGAAAGGGTGCATGTGACTCGCATACAAACAAATATCGGAGAGAAATGAGATCCCGAGAGACGAAGTTTTGTGTCTGCGAGAGAGAAAGATATTTCACAACGAGAGCGATAGCTAGAGAGACATATGAGGGAACGCAAGATATCTCTAGGGAGAGAGAGTGTGTGTGAGCGACATACAAGAGAATGGTGGAGAGATATGAGACCCTGGAAGACAGAGTTTGTGTTTGTGTGTGAGAAAGAGATATTTAAGAGGAAGAGTCGTAGCTTCTCATACCTAAGGAGCGAAAGACATCTCTATGTGAGAGGGTGTGTGCGAGTGGCACACAGGGGAATAGTAGAGAGAAATGAGACCCCGGGAGACGAAGTTTGTGTTTGTGTGAGAGAAAGAGGTTTCACTTGGAGAATCATAGTTAGAGACACATAGCAGGGAGCGAGATATACTTAGAGAGAGATAGAGTGATGGAGGTCGAGGAAGAGAGTACCGTCAGTGTGTTACGAAGATAAAAGATCATTGTCGACATACAGGTAGCACGAGAGATACCCGAGAGACGATGAACGTGTATAGGTCTAGAGAGATACTCCTATATAAGCATGAGTGATAGCTATATGAGACGAATATCTGGATTAAAGGGGATTCAAATATTCAAACTGGATATCACGACATCGATAATATCATAATGCAAATTGGTGTATCAAACATGCATATTCATTTGAATTTGGGGACACGTGTAATGTTATATAGTTTATCAATATTAGTGATCCATATATTCTTTAATCAGAGACAATGCATGGTTTATATGCAATTAATGTCTAAACGGGATTACACTATATGTTGCGTGTGTGAAACACATTATACATGTTTGAGAAGTAAAAAAATAAAAACCCGCATGAAACACACATTAATTGGAGATAGTTGGCGAGGAATGCATACATTGGATTTCAACATAAGGTGGTTTCAAATATTTGAAAATCCAAATTAAGATGGATACAGCCTTATGAATCTGAGATCATGCCATTTGTAAACCATATTTATGTATAAAGGGTGTTGTGCTTTTGAAAGTATATATATAAAAAATGATGTATATAGAATTTTATTCCAATCGAAAATGGATCCTGCCCGAACAAAAATTGAATACAAATTGGATTCGAATTGAGTTGGCACGGTAAACGTGCTCTCTTGCTCTGCAAAAATTTGAACGAAGCGGGGAAAGTCGCAGTAACCGCCCGAAACCAAAATCTGCGAGATGGAAATTACTTCCTATCCCTGCCACGCAAAGCCTATCGGCTCGATTTCTATAGGTTTCGGTAGGGGTAGGTTTGTAATTTCACTCAAACATGACATAACCGCCTCTCACCCGGATTCATACACGGTGGGCGCCAAAACACAATGTCTCCTCGGCCAAAATCGACTCCCTCCCCGATTCATACACGGTGGGCGCCAAAAACAAACTCTCGTCGGCAAATATTCGGTGTATGCGAGATTATCGTCCTATCCCCAACCGACTAATATTGCTGTGATGTAGGAAATTTTAAACGGGGGCTAAGTTTGTAAATTTCCGTGCATTTGAGACAAGCGCGCCCTGAAGACATCGTTCCCCCCTTCCTCTCTCCCTCCATTTCCCCATTCGTACTCCGTGGGCGCCAAAACACCCTCTCCACCCCAGCCTCCTCCGACCGCCACCCCATCCACCGTCGTCCTCCTCCACCATGCCGGAGCTGATACCCCGATGCCGTTGGCCATTACAAGAGATCGACCTCTCTCATCCATGGCTTCGGACAGAGATCCTTGCATCCCGTCTTCTCACTTCATCCCCGCCATCGTCCACCTTGCCGGCGTCGCTCCCACGACCGTCTCGTGCACCGTGCCCCGCCGCCACCGTCTACCCTCCTAGATCTGCTTCCACGCCGCTGACAACCATCGCTACCGCAGCACCATCAAATTCTCAGCAGATGCATACACGGCGCCGCACCAGAGGCGGTACTCTTTCGTATCTGCTCAACTTATTTATCGCAACAAGAAAATAGATCGCCACTGCTTTACTCTGATTTCTTGTCCATCACTTACTTGTTAGTTGAAAGCAAACATTTGTTGCGAAGTTGCCTTTGTCCGGTTTGCACCTTCAGATCCGCCATGGCACGCTCAACACTATACTCGCAATGCTTATGGTTTTCCCCTTCTATATTCCACACTAGTTAAATGACAGTAGACTAAATTTCAAAATTGGGTCAGTCGATTTTTGAGAGCTCGTCGGAGTTCGCCGGTGCGAAGGAAGGGGCTCGGGTGGGGACGGTGGTTGTGGGGGGCGGTGGTGGGGCCTCGCCGAACGAAGAAAACTCGACGCGGATGGGGGCGGGGCTGGGGGGTGGTGGTGGCGGAGGAACACAGGCAGTGGGGGCCGGTGGTTCGGCCGGCGGCCCGTGCGGTGTTCTGTATGGGAAGCACAATATGTTCCTTGTCAGGAAGGGGAGCAGGGACATCTGCAGTCGACACCTCTATTGGGCCGGTTCTGCTAAATGATTTCGCACTTCGAGTTGGTCTGCAATAATACCCCAGAAATGGTGGGAGCCGCGCGGTTTTTGATAGACTAAACTGATAATAACAGCTGTGCGCCTTCAGATGAATAGAGCTGGCCTGTAGGTGATCGATAGGCTGCATATTAGTAGCGGCAAAACCCTATGTTTTCCAGCCAGTTCCGCTTTCCCGATTTATTTATGGTGGTTATGGCGTACCCCTATTATCTACACTACGATCTGCCTACTGGCTCTGCGCTCTCGTTGTCATGGTTTGGCAATAAACTTTCTATACGGTATATTATGAACCTATCATCTGCCAACTATCCTTACATCTGGGGCCCCCAACAGGGAGCCTATTTTTTGTGTAGTTGTGCCAGATTATATTAATCTACTCACCATATTACAGCACACATGGGCTCTCTCATCAGAATCCAGTGATAGCACACAAGGGTTTACAGGGAGCCTCTATTATATTACAATATCCTCTGCATTACAAAGATAATCTCACTACTATTTGTGTTCTCGTGCTTTACAGATATTGTACGTAATCACAATGAATATAAGAATGCGCACATCAGAAGAATATTGCGGAACAGTTCAATGGGTAACAAACTTGGCATCAAGGGATTGAGGTCCATTGTGGATGCAATGAAACCCACATGCTCCCGACCTATAGATTCGTATTCAGAATATGATCCTAATGACTATTCTGAGCTCAAGGAGTCAAAGGTAGATGGCCTATCATGTTCACCCAATAAGGTGCATGTTCTAATTTGGCAAGGTTTTATTGGTTGCACATATCTTGCATAAGGTGTCTTGCATTTATTTTGCTTCGTTGCACCACCATCTGCTTAGTTTACTCATGATATATGTGAAGATGCCATGCCCATCCATTATCAACACCTATTCCATTTGTCGCCATACCATGTTTTTCCATTCAAATGTTGTTCTTGTGTTTCAGACAACCAAAAGGAAGAGCGTGATTGCAGAACCTGAAGGAGTACAAGCAAAGTCCTTGAAAAAGGTGGTGCTACCGGAGAAATCACATAGCACCTGATGTATATTGGCGATAGAACCAGCGCCGCAAAACCTAGGATATCGCAACTATGCTGGTCGCTGCTTTGCTCTTGTGAGTACCTATTGTCCTATCGTTGTCCTTACATTCATACCTGGTGGATTATGTGACATCATTGTGCATTATAGCTTGCTTATCCACTGTTCGCTCCAAATTATCAGATCTATATTAATGCTTAAATTAATGTAGAATAAACCCAATGCCTATGAAGAAATTTAGTTATGCATTGTTCTTGTAAGTATCTGTTGTAGGCCTGGGCGTTCGGTAGAAACCAAAATTTTGGTTTTTACCGTTTGGTTTTTTATTAAATTCGGTTTGCTAAACTGGAAACCGAAAATGCGAGGACAAATTACGTAACCGATATTTCGGTTGACCGAAAATTTCGGTTCGGTTTCGGTATATACCGATGTACCGACACTCAGAATAGTGTGTTGTGCGCTTGTGCGTTACACACTCACGCATGGCCTCTTATATAAATGATTTGATGCCCACTTCTCCTTGAACAACCGAGGTGGGACTAAACATGATTGTGTTGCCAGCCGGTCGCTCTGCATTATACCAAGAAGCCCACTAAGTAAAATAAAAAAAGAAGCCCACAGGCTCATGCGGTCACGTGGCTGAGTTTACCTTGGGGCTTGGGCCTTGCATGCATGTTGGTTGTAGGCTTGCACGCGTGTGTTCGCACAGCCGCACGCGGGCTAGATTGCATGCACCTTAGCGACGTAAGCTGGCTGGAAGACAAACGTACGCACTATTCGGTTTCTATTTCGGTCAACCGAAAACAAAACCGAACCTACCGAACTTAATTCGGTTAGTGAGTGTAGAAACCGAATTTTTATGCACAATTGATAAAAACCGAAAATTTGGTTTTTTCGGTTACGGTTTCGGTTCGGTGTTCGGTTCGTCGGTTTTTATGCCCACCCCTAATCTGTTGTCCTTATTTTGTCAGTTAGTTCTTCATGTACACTTTGCAGATTATTTTCCCTTGTCCTCCATTTTTCTACACATCAGATCTACATTTACTCTTGCCAAAATATTGAATAAAACCAATGTTACTGAAGAAGTTTAGCTCCGCATTGCTCTTGTCAGTGCCTTCTGCCTGTATGTTGTATTTACATTTGTATTGTGCATCTTAAGTTAAATAATCGCCATTTGTTCCTATATTTTCACATCTATATTTACTCTTAACAAAATGTAGAATAAAGGCAATACTCTTGAAGAAGAGTATGAGGTAAACTTCTTGAATTGCCCCCCCCCCATCAATATGGACAAGGCCTTTATAGAGCATGTCTTCACTACTAATGTAAGTTTGTCCTCCTCGAGCCTTCAAACTTTGTTGTTTATATTTGGATAGCTATGAGTGCAAATGTTGTTTATTTTTATCGTCTACATCAAATTGCTTGTTCAAAGTTTATAAAGTAGAAGTACATAAACATAAGTTTGTCGTTCTCAATTTCAGTCTTTAGTTGTACAATCTAGTTCCTTATTCGTACCATGTAAATTAAACTAAACATAGCAAGTTATCTTCTTTAGCACTATGTGTATGCTTGTGTTCTTGATCTATAAACCAATGGTGTGGTGAGACTACCAACAACAGCACAATGTCATATCCTGCTATTTCTCAACTATGAACAATGCCATATTATATTAATGTTATTTAAATCGTATCTCTTTATTTATCAATCTAAAATGGTATAAATTGACAGTACACTCACCATTCATGCTTATACGTTGTTTAGAACTACATCTATGCTTGTGTTATTGATCTGTAATCCAGTGGTCTGGTGAAGCTGGCCGCTCCTGCACAATGCCATTTCATGCCGTCTTAACTATGAACAATGCCTATTATGTTAATGCTATTTTAAACCATGTCTCTTTATTTCTGACAAAGAAATGAGATGAATTGACAGCGCTGATGCTTATACGTGCAAAACCTGTTATCTACCTACTTGTTTCTCTTTCAGGGTGACAACACTGCTGCTAGGAAGAACTGCCACAATGATAGTGAGACGAACCCATTGTTTGTCCCTCTAACACATATTCCAGAGGAGAAGGCAAAACATATTGAGGGTAGGGATACAACCACGAAGTCACATCTTGATGTAGTGTCAAACTTACTCAGTGACACAAGCTCGATGAAGTCGCCGCCTGAATCTGTTCGACTTCTTCAGTCTGAAATTCAAGCAGAAATACATGCTTCCGCTGAAATACGACTGGAACTCCAATCTCTATGCAAGATTAACCGTAAGTACAGGACGTTTATTGATGCTATGCAACTTAAGTTGGTGGATATGAGCGCCAAAGAAGCGCAGTCTCATCAGGTTCCTAAGCTGCTTGCGCTGCAGCTGCTGGGCCGAGCTAACCTTTCTTGAACTGTGTTGAAGTGCTGTCGGTTCTGTCTATTATTTTGTCCGCATGTTAACTTCCACTGGTGGCGACCTGCCCAGTTTATGTAATCTGCTGTCTGTTTGCCCTTTATTATCACTGGCGGCGAACTTTGATGCCGAGGGGATGTAATATGCTGTAATTTCTCTTTTTTTGAGAATCACATGCTGTAATTTCTTTGTTGTATAGTCTAGGTTTATTCTTGGTCGGTATGTTGTAATTTAGGCCGGAAGGTTCAGTGGATCTCAGTGTTGTCGGTCTTCAGGGCGGCCCGTTACTCATATGGGCCAAAACGTGGGCCTATAATCATCTTGGGCCATTAGCAGGTCTAAACCTTATGGTTGTTTCCCGCCTTTAACAGGCCGAGTAAAGTTCTGGCCAGCTGGGCCAGATAATACAATGGGCTTTTAATAGGCTAAAACCTAGATTGGGCTAGCATTGAGCCGAAAAATTCACAGGCCGAAACTGCCTAAGGCCCATGTTTGGCCCAAATAGGACGAGCAGTTAACAGGCCAAAATATATCTCGGGCCTGTTTGGCCCAATAAAATTATGGGCTTTAAGCAGGCCGGTATCCACGCGGGCCATAGGCCCAAAAGTGTCACGGGCCATTATCAGATGGGTTGTAAGCAGGCCGGATTCAACGCGGGCTGTAATTAGGCCCAACTGTTACACGGGCCATTAACAGGCCGATAGGCCAGTTGGGCTAAAATTTATCCACGAAGACTACGGGCCATTAAGAGGCCTAAAGTTACTTCGGACAAGAAATAGCCCAGTTTCTTCGTGGGCCGTTAAATGGCCTAAAGTTAAACCAGGCCAACAACGTCCCAGATCCTCCACGGGCCGCTAACAGGCCGAAACTATTATCGGGCCGAACTGGTAAACGGGCATTTAACAGGCTGAAATACAAACCTGTCTTAGAATGGGCCCAAAGGTACAGTGGCCTGTTAACGGGCCTGATCCGATATGGGTCGTAATTTGGCCCAAAACTCGGCAGGCTGTGAACGGGCCTGATCTGATATGGGCCTCAATTTGACCCAAAACATGGCAGGCTGTTAGCGGGCCAGCCCACTAGTGTCTGAAAAAACATGGTGGGCCTTTAGCTGGGCCGGCTCTTTCACCGGAATGGGCCTCTATTGGGCCGGCCACGTGTCAACGTATCATAGGCGCCTCCTGTCCAATGAGTGGATGACATCTGTCCCAACGAGGAGCTGACACGTGGTTCCGTCAGCCAATGAGAATTTTACACGTGGAAAATCCCCATTGGTCCGGGCTGTTAACGGGTTATCGGATCCAAAACCGGACCCGATAGCTTAACGGCGAGCCGTTACTGTCGATGCCACGTGTCAGTCACCCTTGACGAAAGCACTTCTATGACGCGCGATTTATCGTCATGGAAGTGGACACTTCCGTGATGTTAATTTTGGTAATGTCATGGAACACTTCTACGATAGGACAGGTATGACTATCTTGATTCTATCATAAAATTGTCATGGATGGACATGCATGACAGAAAACGTGACCTACTGTGACAAACACGTATCATCACGGAAGTGTCTTTTTTTGTAGTGATGTTACTTGCCTGAGATTCGATCGTCGGTATCTTCATACCTAGTTCAATCTCGTTACCGGCAAGTCTCTTTCCTCGTTCCGTAATGCATCATCCCGCAACTAACTCATTAGTCACATTGCTTGCAAGGCTTATTATGATGTGCATTACCGAGAGGGCCCAGAGATACCTCTCCGATACTCGGAGTGACAAAT
Source organism: Aegilops tauschii subsp. strangulata (assembly GCF_002575655.3). NCBI lineage: Eukaryota > Viridiplantae > Streptophyta > Magnoliopsida > Poales > Poaceae > Aegilops > Aegilops tauschii. Next base: position 435,810,753 of record NC_053038.3, read on the forward strand.
CCTAATCTCGATCTATGCCAACCCAACAAACACCTTCGGAGATACCTGTAGAGCATCTTTATAATCACCCAGTTACGTTGTGACATTTGATAGCACACAAGGCATTCCTCCGGTATCTGGGATTTGCATAATCTCATAGTCAAAGGAATATGTACATGACATGAAGAAAGCTATAGCAATAAAACTGAACGATCATTATGCTAAGCTAACGGATGGGTCTTGTCCATCACATCATTCTCCTAATGATGTGATCTCGTTCATCAAATGACAACACATGTCTATGGTTAGGAAACTTAACCATCTTTGATTAATGAGCTAGTCTAGTAGAGGCTTACTAGGGGCACGGTGTTTTGTCTATGTATCCACACATGTATCAAGTTTCCGGTTAATACAATTCTAGCATGAATAATAAACATTTATCATGATATAAGGAAATATAAAATAACAACTTTATTATTGCCTCTAGGGCATATTTCCTTCAGTGGAACCCTTGGTGGACTTCCAAACTCCTCTGAAAGTTTCCGGAACCTTCTGGAAGCTTCCCGGTACAATACCGAAAAAACTGAAACTTTTTCTGGAACCCTAAAAACAACTTTCCATATATAAATATTTACCTCCTGACCATTCCGAGACTCCTCATGATGTCTGGGATCTCATCCGGGATTCCGAACAACATTCGGTTACCAATCATCAAATATCCCAACACTACTCTAGCGTCAACGAACGTTCAGCGTGTGACCCTGCGGGTTCGGGAATCATGTAGTCATGACCGAGACACCTCTCTGGTCAATAACCAATAGTGGGACCTGGATGCCCCTATTGGTTCCTACATATTCCATGAAGATCTTTTATCGGTTGAACCACGATGTCAAGGATTTGGTTAATTCCGTATGTAGTTCCCTTTGTCCGTTGGTATGTTACTTGCCCGAGATTCGATCATCGGTATCTCATACCTCATTCAATCTCGTTACCGGCAAGTCGCTTTACTCGTTCTGTTATACAAGATCCCATGACTAACTCCGTAGTCACATTGCTTGCAAGCTTCTTGTGATGTTGTATTACCGAGAGGGCCCAGAGACACCTCTCCGTCAAACGGAGTGACAAATCCCAGTCTCGATCCATGCCAACCCAACAGACACCCTCAGAGATACATGTAGAGCACCTTTGTGATCACCCAGTTACGAAGGTATTCGAAGGAACAGATACTTGACATGAAGAAAGCTATAGCAAATAGCTTAAACGATCTGATGCTGAGCTTAGGGTTGGGTCTAGTCCATCACCACATTCTACCAATAATGTGATCCCGTTATCAAATGACAACTCATGTCTATGGTTAGGACACCTTAACCATATTTGATCAACGAGCTAGTCTAGTAGAGGCTTACTAGGGACACGATATTTGTATATGTATCCACACATGTATTTAAGTTTCCGGTCAATACAATTTTAGCATGAATAATAAACCTTTATCATGATTAAGGAAATATAATAATAACGACTTTATTATTGCCTTTAGGGCAGATTTCCAACACATTCATCCTTTTTTATTTATTTCATTATGGGACTGGGCATCCCTATTACTTGCCACTTTCTCGTGCAATGACAAGTGAATGAACACTCATCGTGAGAATAACCCATCTAGCATGAAAGATATTGACCACCCCCTGTCGCTCCATGAGCAGTACGGGCACACAAAATGGATAATTATTTGAATGATTAGAGTTGGCACATGCAAATTTACTTGGAACGGCATATATATACCGCATATATGTAGGTATGGTGGACTCATATGACACAACTTTTAGGTTTAAGGAGTTGGATGCACAAGCAACATTCCCGCTTAGTACAAATGGAGGCTAGCAAATAGATTGAGAAACGACCAACTAGAAAACGAAAACGTTCATAAACATGCATTTAGAATAACTAACACTGAATAATGCACCATAAGTAGGATATAATTTCGTTGCATAACTATTGACTTTACGTGTATGTATAGGGAATCACAAACCTTAACACCAATATTCTTACTAAATCACAATTACTCACTAGTACAACCCACATATTATGATCTTCATATCGCAAAACTATTGCAAGGAATCAAACTTATCATATTCAGTGTTCTTCATTAAAGTTTTTATTATATCCCTCTTGAATATCCATCATATTAGGACCAAATTCATAACTTGTGCATATTACCATTACTGTTATCAACTCTCAAAATGATATAAGTGAAGCATGAGAGTGCAACTATTTCTTCAAAATATAATCACCGTCGTGCTCTAAAAGATATAAGTGAAGTACTAGAGCAATTGCCTAGCTCAAAAGATATAAGTGAAGCACATAGAGTGTTCTAACAAATCACGAATAATTTGTGTCCCTCTCAAATAGGTGTGTCCAGAAAAGATGATTGTGGGAAATTAAAAAGCAAACAAAGCAAATACTCATATAATACACGAGCTCCAAGAAAAACTCATATCATGTGATGAATAAAAATATAGCTCCAAGTAATATTACCGATACTTGGTAGAAGAAAGAGGGGATGCCTTCCGCGGAATCCCCGAGATTAGATGCTCGGGAGTCCTTGAGTATTACCTTGGGCTGCCTTGGGCATCCCCAAGCTTAGGCTCTTACCACTCCTTATTCCTTCATCCATCGTGATCTCACTCAAAACTTGTAAACTTCAGCACACAAAACTCAAAAAAAACCTTTGTAAACCCATTCATATTTTAATATTGCATAACACCTACAGTATTCTAACTTCACCATGGCTTATACCCCCCGATACAATCCATAGATTCATCAAAACAATCAAAAAATGCAACGAAAATGGAATCTGTCAAAAACACAACAGTCTGTAGTAATTTGAACAATGACCATACTTTTGTAACTCTAAAAATTCTGAACAATTAGGACAACGTGACAAGTTTGTATATCAATCATGTGTAAAAAATTCAGATCAAAAGCACGTTCCGGTCAATTTAAACAATTCTGCTACTGGGCGCAAAAGTTTCTATTCACAGAATCGAATCAATTTTCATCCAAATCATCCCAAAGGATTTACTTGGATCAAACACTAATTTAAACACAAAAACACAACCATAACAGTAGCATAATTGTGTGCACACCAAAAAACAGAAAAAAAAATAAACAAGAAAAATAAGATAACTATTGGGTTGCCTCCCAACTAGCGCTACTGTTTTACGCCCCTAGCTAGGTGTAGTGCATAGTTTTAAGTGTTGTCATTTTTCTTCTTCCCACCTAGAGATGTGTTTTTATCAGGAGATTTTTCAAACATAATATGGAACATATCATCAATTGGAATTTTAGCATTATTAAGCTCATTATCCTCGAATCCTTCTTGGTTCCCTTTTACAATCCAAGAATGTTGTTTATTAATACTATTGAAAACTTGTTGGATTATGTTTAAAGGAGGGACTTCCTTTTTGTTATTCTCATCAAAGGTGCGATCATCGCGAATAAGTATCTCAATAAGTAATCTTCATTATATAAACTCTCACCTATCATCTGTTTTTCATGACTCATACCATAGAAATCAAAGATCTCTCTAGCTTCTCACACTATGTAATCAAAATCATTGATGAGGATATGGGTAGCTATCTTTTTTTCCTTAGGATTTTTTTATCACCGGTAACTCGTAAAACAATCTTTACAAAATAGGATGGGTGCGAATAAATCTTCTCTCAAGTTTAGGAACTAGTGCGGAAATAGCTTCGGCATAATTTTTGGTTCTTTTAAGAATAGGAACATCATCACAAACCAAAGTTCCCGTGCAATTAAAGAATTCTTGGATAATGCTTTTTCCTTTGATATTCCCATGCCCCATCACAAAAGTTTTAGCATCCAAATTCGTAGGAATTTCAACTTTAGGAGTTTTACCATTCTCACTTTCTTCAACAACAAAATCAGCCATGATAGCGACCTCAAGCAAACAAGCAAAAAGGCAAACAGAAAATATTTTTGTGTTTTTGTAAAAACTTTTTAGAGGTGGTGAGATGAAAACGAGAGGCAAATTACAAATAATGTAAATGCAAGGAGATGAAAGTTTATGTGTGGGTACTTGATAGATGTTGATGATATCTCCTCGGCTACTTGTGAGTTGCGTTGGGATTTCCTCGAAGGGGAGAGGATGATGCAGTACAGTAGAGATAAGTATTTCCCTCAGTTAAGAACCAAGATTATCAATCCAGTAGGAGAACCACGCAACACCTCATTAGCAGTACCTACACACAAAATAACACATACTTGCACCCAACGCAAACAAGTGGTTGTCAATCCCTTGGCGGTTAATTGTAAGGATTAAATCTAGTAGTGATAAATAGATAAACAAAAACACAAAATAAAATAAATAAAATTGTAGCAAGGTATTTTTGGATTTTATATATGATTAAAATAGACGTGGGGGCCATAGTTTTCACGAGAGGCTTCTCTCTTAAAGATAGCATACGGTGGGTAAACAAAGTACTGTTGGGCAATTGATAGAAAAGCGAATAATCATGACGATATCCAAGGCAATGATCATGTATATAGGCATCACGTTTGAGACAAGTAGATCGGCTCCTGCCTGCATCTACTACTATTACTCCACACATCAACCGCTATCGATCATGCATCTAGAGTATTAAGTTCCTAAAGAACAGAGTAACGCCTTAAGCAAGATGAAATGATGTAGACAAAGTAAATCCATTCAATATGAATAAACTCCACCGTTTTACCCTTAATGAAAATGATACAAACACGTGTCATGTCCCCTTCTGTCACTGGGATTGAGCATCGCAAGGTCGAACCCATCACAAAGCACCTCTCCCATTGCAAGATAATTCAATCTAGTTGGCCAAACCAAATGGATAGATCAGAGAGAAATACAAAGCTATAATAATCATACATAAAAGAATACAGAAAAGACGCAAATAATATTCCTGGACAATCTGATCATAAACTCACAATTCATCGGATCCCAACAAACACACCGCAAAAAGGATTACATCAAACAGAACTCCAAGAACATCGAGGAGAACATTGTATTGAAGATCAAGTAGAGAGAAGAAGCCATCTACTCCCTCCGGTCCTTTTTAGTTCGCATATAAGATTTGTCTGAAGTCAAGCCTCGTAAAGTTTGACCAACTTTATAGAAAAAACTACCAACATTCACTATGTGAAATCAATACCGGTAGATGTGTCATGACTTAAAGTTTCATATTGTATAACTTTTGCATGGTAGATGTTGATATTTTTTCATATAAATATGGTCAAACTTTGCGAAGTTTGACTTCAGACAATTCTTATATGCAGAGTAAAAAGGACCGAAGGGAGTATCTACTAACTATGGACCCGTAGGTCTGTGGTAAACTACTCACACATCATCAGAAGGGCAGCAAGGTTGATGTAGAGCCCCTCCGTGATTGATTCCCCCTCCGGCAGAGTGCCGGAAAATGCCCCCAGATGGTATCTCGCGAGAACAGAAACTTGCGGCGGTGAAAAAAGTGTTTCGGGTGGCTCTCTATTGGTTTCTCGATTTTAGAGAATTTATAGAGGCGGAATTAGGTCAAACGGGGAAACGAGGGGCCCACGATGGCTTGTGGGCCACTCCTTCGTCTTCCGGCCTCCTCCCGAAGCTTCTTGTGTCCCTTAGGTCAAGAAAAAAATCGTCAAAAAGTTTCGTGGCAATTGGACTTGTTTGGTACTGATTTCCTGGGAAATCAAAAACAGGCAAAAAACAGCAACTGGCACTTGGCACTAAGTTAATAGGTTAGTCTACAAAAAGATATATAATTGCATATAAAACATCCAATATTGATACTATAATGGCATGGAACAATAAAAAATTATAGATACACTGGAGGCGTATCAATATACCATCTATGACCACAAATATTAACGGTAAAAGTTAACTTGTGACTGACATGCACGACTTCATTGCTCGAAAATAAGACATGCATGACTTGATGAAGTGACGTCGTTTGCATAGATAGATTAATGAAAAAATGTAATCCTCCATTCCAAACTATAAGTATACTAGTTTTTTCAAAGTAAAACATGTGCATGTTTGACCAAGTTTTCGAAAAAAATATCAATATCTAAAGTATCAAATTTGTATCATTATATCCATCGCGAAAAGTATTATATATTTTATCTATTTTGTATTATGGATGTCGACATTTTATTCTATAATCTTGGTCAAATATACACAAGTTTGACTTGCACGAAAATCGACATACCTTATATTCTAAAACAAAGGGAGTATATATAAGTATATGCATGAGTTTCAGATGGCATGGATTTTGATCGGACGGCTATCAATAACTAATGTAATGTAGAATCATGCATGTGTAATAATAATAATAGCGTGGCCTAACTATTTAGATAAAATTTAAGTGATATATCAGTCCTAACGTAGAGGTGAATAAATTCAATTTACAATATGCGCTTTTACAAATAAACAATCCCAACTAAGTGTTTGTAATTTCGGCCGTCATTTCTTAAATATATAATACTGAATGTGCGCCATCGTGTCGACGTCAATTATGAATGTGTGCAGTCGTGTCGATGTCGATGATGTGTGATACATGTGCGAATGTGCTTCTGTACATGTGGGTTCCATGCACGTATAGCAGGTGTGCGTGGCTGCTGTCTGTTTCCGTGTTTCGCGCATGCATGTCATAGTAGGAGTAAGACGTGCTCTCTCACACTATTGCAGAAGCTGCTTGCTCCGGTACGGTTCTCTGGCCGATGCATGGGGCGGAGATCCCAAAATTGCTGCTGATCCTGATCAAATACAGCACGCAGGAACATGGCTTCTATCTCCCTTGTCCTTTTGTCGTGCGTTGTCAAACGAGTATACGGCCCTCCGTCTTGCTCCAATGACTCGACGTGATATATATCATCGGCTTCTAGGAAGCGACCCTCGCGACAAAAAAAGAAGTGGGCGGGCTATGATTTGATGTATCGATTTCTAGCAAGTGACCAACATATTTGGTTAACGAAATGATGGTGGATGAGCTAGCAGACAGCTCTCGCACGGGTCTGTCAAGTCTCGCGTCTTCTCATGTCATGTCTCAAGTCGATCCTTGTAGATCGTGTCATGCACATGTAAACCAGCTTTGTGGATAGGAAGTTTCGTACGCGCGCAAGGGTGGACTGGCGGGGCAGGGAACCAATGGAAGTAACTTGAGATTGGTGGCCCGCCATGTCAAATCCATTTGGCTTGTGATGACATGTACTTGCAGCACGATCGACCTTGTATATATCATGCACATAGTAATGCAGTTGCCTTCAATCCACTTCCATCAATAGTGCGCGTCATTTGGACGTGTGCGTTTTACAATATTATGATATGAAGAGAGCCGGAGGGTGATCTTTTCAGGAGTTGTCATGTCATCAAGAGCCAACTTTATAGCTGGCATGTATAATAGTAAGTTTTATATGTGTACTATCTAGTTGGCCCACCTTGCAACCTCACAAAGCGTCTTGGGGCTCATGTTAGAGCCGGCTACTAATCAAGAGCCCGCTTCTCTTCTCTCTCCTCCAACTAAGTAAAGAGATAATATTCTAGTCCTTATAGCCTGCTTAGGCTGCCCATAATGGAAGTATCATAAGTATTATCATGCATGCCAACTAAGCAATATTGATGAGGTGACATAGAATTAAATGAAGAAAAAGATGATTGAGTATCATATCATGATACCGTATCATATTAAATGATGTGCTACTTTGTGTCATGCATGATAACAAATGATAGTAAGCATTACAGATGTAGTATCATATGCATGATACTAGTACATGATACTCTCCATTACAACCAGCATTATGTCACCTTATTGTACTTGCTCTTAGGGGTGCAAAGGTTTAAGATCGTACCATTAATTAATGGCCATAGTGTGTACTATGCGTATTGACTCCTCTGCTCTGATTCAGTTTCCTTTTGGCAAATTAAAATCCTGCTTGCAAACTACAATAGCTTACATGGTTTGGTTCCTTATGATTCAATTTCTAAACATGGTACCGGTGCTCGCATATTTGCTTGGTTTATTTCAGCTTCGGTGATATGGTGTGCCCGTAAAGTATAAAATGCATGTGCCCGATCTCTTCGAGATGCTCATAAGACTAGGTGTGCATGCGTTCATTTAAAGGGATTAGTGTAGTGTGTGTTGTGTTCCTAAAACAAAATTAATTATATAAAGATCAGAAGGAGCCAGAAGATGCTTTACATACAAAAGCTATACCCAAGGCCAAAGGGAAAAAAAGAAATTACTGCATACCCCTAAAAACACGTGGGCATCTCATCATCTAGAGTGTGGATTGACAACATCTAGAGCTGCGAAGTCCCATGTGATCGCTTTGAGGCTTCACTACCGGCCAAGAGCAAGCATGACCAAGATCGAAGCAAACAAACTACCTCCAAAGACAAAGGGAGTACCGAAGAAGATGGCACCACCCATGCTCTAGCAGCCAAACACCAACGAGATGCATCTGCTAACTCAAAAAGTAATCTCCAGGAAGGGAAGCTAACGCGGAGCACCGTCAGAATCTCGATGTATTTTTTTATTATGTTTGAGATGCTTTGTACTTTTAATGAACTTTTATAGTATATCTAATCCTTTCCGCAAAAAAAAAAGAAGTACCCTCACTTATGTCGGTGAACCAAGCCTTCTCAGAACAGCTAGCATGTTAACTGGGAAAGACCCGCGCGGATATGTGTGAGGATCGGCTTCTACCTAGCGCAAAAGGACGAGAGAGGACCATTGGGAAGAAGAGATGGGGCCAAGACAGGAGAAGAGCAAGGAAAATATGTGATGGCCCCAAGGGAATCCGGCCGCTAGCAACTCCACGGAAAGCAAATGCAAAATCGAGAGGGTCAACAGCGAGGATGAAACAAGAGCTAGGAAATGTTGCACCATGGTGTTGCGAAATCAAATTTGAAATGTTTGGATAGAATTGGCTGAATTTACCTTGCCAAACTATTTTAGCCATGTGCAAGAAACTGCTATCTCTTTGGTTGTACCTTTTTTGGGGGGTTGGGGGGGGGGGGGGGGGGGTGCAATTCATAAACAAGAAAACTTGATCAAAATATTTGCTAACCAAATATTACCTTGGTCCTAAATCAGTTGACTTTGATTTGTCACGGATATACCTAACACCAAGACGTGTCTCCCTAAAAAAAAACAAGACATGTCTAAATATATTTGTATCTAGGCAAATTTAAAACAACTAATTCGGAACGGAGGGATATTTGACAGGTTAAGCTTCAGCTGAACCCAAAACAGCTCTAAGAAAATCCGAGTCCTGGAGACCGCGACAATATTCCATTTCCTACATTCCTGGACCATGGAGGGACCCCCGAGCTTAGATCGAAGACCATGTACTGTAACTAGTGTACCACGTACTATCTGGCACGTTGAGAGAATCTTGACGGACGATTATGACCAGCTCGAAGGGCAGAGGTGCGACCGTCCAGTGCGTACTCTATCACGCTCCCTGCATACAGAGGCTGACGTTGAGCAGAACAACCGTTCCAAGGTCAATGAGTCAATAGATAAAGCTCCAGTGATGAGCAGTGGCCGAGGCCGTGGCCACTTTATCCATTATACCTGTCTGCCGGTGAGATAGCAGTTGACGGAAAAGCAGCAGAAACTGGCGTAATATGTCCGCTCACCAGGGCCGGACGCGCCTAACTCACTCCCTCTTTCTTGCGATTGCACTGACCAGACCAGGCACGGATCAACACGGTCATTTGTCTAGGGCTCCAGGCGCTAGCTCTGACCGGTCACCACTTCACCCAAGACCTGAACCGGAATGAATGACCAGCGCATTAGCTTGACCATTGAAGTTCTCTGTTAGAAAAGGCAGTTTTCAATTGAGGGAGCTCGTCTAGCTATCATGCAACGTCTAGCTTTGCCTACATTATTCAGGAGTGCAGCTACACGTCAGTCGACTAGTTTTTAGATTTGAGTCAGTCGACCATTCTGAACCATTGGATGAAGATCGTACAGCGCGTTGCCCTTCTTCTTCCCAGACCTCCGCACGGCCGTCAGCCTAACCGCCGGTCCCCGCCGCCCGCGGCCGGTGGCGCTCCCAAGACCGCCTTGCCGCCCCGCCCTCCCCGGCCATCCCTCTAGCCCCGCCCGGGTCTACTTTTTTTCTCCGGCGAATCCCCACCACCACCCTTAACCCTAAACCCTAAAATAGATAATGGGGTTGCCCTCCAGCAAGCCCCTTCTTTCTCTTTACTTCTCTCCTGCTCACTCCATCAAACTACTCAAAATCGATTGACCCAAATTTGAAATTCATTCGACTGTCATTTAGGTAAACTGAATTATTTACAGCAGGAATGTATGCATGATAAATCGACGCCGCGTACTATGGATTATGATTGATTAGGCTCTAAGACCACAGTTTTTGTTGATAGAAAGTGCGCGGCGGTAAGATACAAGTGGTGCAATTCCGTCAAGAAGAGGCCACGCGCGTGCATGTTATCACAAGAACTGGCCGGATGCATGTGAGCGCGTTGACTCGACGAACCACAAAAGAAAAAGAAAAGAAAAGAGCCTATCGAGCTGCATGCCGTCCCGACAGCGATACGACAAACCGAACAACCCTCCCCTCTCGTGTCCCCGACGCGACGCGGACCTCGCCCTTCTTCTTCCCTCCCACCACCATAGCCGGTCTGCACGTCTCCCAGCTCCCACTGCGCTCACCCTGTACTGCCTGCATGCACGCGTCCTGATCCACGCGCCCCGACCCAACTGACCAACTGCCTCTCAACGCTCACTGCCTTTTGCACCCGCTGCACGATATGCCTACCGCCAAAACTGACCAAGGAAACGGCACGGGCGTCACGGTGATCTTGACCCTGGACCTTTACAATCTGACCCGGGCAGCGGCAGCACTGCAGCAGCGCGTGATGCTATGCACGGGCCGCGTCGCTTTTGCGTTGACGTGCACTAAAACAGAGCGCATGGTGCACAACAAACCGGTGCCTCTTATCCACTCGCTTTTAGAGCATCTCCATGAGCCGCGCAACGCGCTAAAAAAAGTTTGCAGCGTGCTTTTCATGAGTTTTTGAACGGCGAGGAGCGCTCGCTGCAGCGGCCGCTGCAAATCATAGCGCGCGCGAGCCGCTCCAGCAAGGGCTGCAAAAAAAAACTCTATGCACACAAAACAAATAAAGACAGAGATAAAAAAAGGCGATACATAGATAGTTCATCTAGCATAGATAGATAAGACACTAGTCTGAGGTAAAAACTACGGTGCAACTAGAAACTACTCCGAGTCGTTGTCCTCCTCGCTTGTGTCGTCCGACGTATCAAACCACACGTCTTCCCGCCGCTCATCGTCGCTAGAGAAGAATGATGCCGCTCCCAGATCGCACTGCGATATTGCCAGTGCCATCCGACGACGCCTGTCCGCCCATTCCGCGCGCTGCCTTGCCCCTCCTCTTCACCCAGAAGGTGTTCTCGTTGGCGACGTCCTCCAGGTGGCGCTGGCGCCACTCCGCCATGCCTCGCTCGTCCGCCTCGATGAGGAGGAGGCGGCGCAGCCGCCGACGATGTTGCTGACGGTCGGCGTCAGTTATTAGCCGCGACGGAGGGGCGACGGCCTGCGCCTGCTCGCACGTCCAGACGTCCTGGAAGTTCATCTGTGCGCGAGGCCTTCCAAGGCGCCACGTCGCCGCGTCGTACGCGCGGGCGGCCTCGTGCGCGGTCTCGAACGTGCCGAGGCCGAGGCGGACGTCGCCGGACCGAATCTCAGCGTAGAAGGCGCCAGAGGGGAACTCGCGGACGCCGCGGTAGCCCGAAGATCCCGGCGGCGCGGAGGCATGGTGGCGCGGTGGTGGCGCGTCGGTGGCGGGGCGAGGAAGCGGCAGAGGAAGCAGAGGAAGCGGGAAGAGAGCGTGTGGCGATGTGGATAGCGATGGGAGGCCGTGTGGCGGGCGCAGCAATTTATAGGCGCCCCAGAAGCGGTGCACCAAATCTAGCGCGCGATCTCCCGCTTTTCCTCCGCGCGCAATCGTTTCCCGCGCGTCCGAGTTTCCCGCCTCCGCTGGAGCGTGCGAAAACGTCCCGCACGCGCTAAAATCGCAGTTTACTGTGCGCGGGGTTTTTTTGCCGCCGCTATTGCAGATGCTCTTATCTCCTTAATTAGCTTCCGTACGTGCAGCACCCTGTTCCTTTTTTCACACGGAGGATGGCTATGTTGGGTGTGGATAACCACCGAACGCACTCTCAAGTCTCAAGCTATGATCGTTCAGTGGTGAAGGTTAGCATCAGTAAACAGGAAGACGTGCACGTCCTGTGTCTCTTGTCGCCCGAAGAATCTGATGCAGCTTCCTGAAGCTCAAACTAGCTAGCCGCTTCACCACGTAAATAATTCACACCATTCCTTTCAGAAAAAAGAATAAAGATCTTGCAATGGGTGGCTCCCGAACTGCCCTGACATATCCAGCATCAACCTGCCTCAGTCGACTGCTACCGCCTCAGATGCGAGTGCCGTTTGTTTCTTTTTGATGAATTATTTTATTTATTTTTTACGGCAGTACCACATGACACATGTGGTACTGCCGTTTGTTTCTGGTTACGAGTTTCATGTACAATACCCCCGTCATGCACAGGACCTCCTACTTCACACCTGCTGCAACACAACTCGACCAAACAGAGATATCCTCCTTAAATTCAAAAAAGAGTTCATGATTTTAAAAAAGTATTCACAGACTTTCCAAAGAAAACCACAGAGTTTGAAATATGTTACGGATTTGAAAGAAGTTTGTGAATTTGTGAAAACAATAATGAATTTGCAAATTTTCCACAATTCTGAAAAAAGCTTGTCAATTTGAAAAAAATCATGAATTCAGAAAATATCTAAATTTTAAAACATGCTCATGAATATAAAAAAGTTTGCGGATGTGGACAAATGAGAGAAGTTCATAAATTTTCAATTTTTTTGCTAATTTGAAAAATAATTCCGAATTTTGAAAAGTTCATGAATCTGGTTAAAATCAAAATTGAAAAGGGTTCACAAAATTTGAAAAACAAAACCAATATGCAAATAGCTCATGCATTGAAAACAAATGAAGAAAGGAAAAGAGGAAAGAAGAAATAACCAGACAAAAAAGGGTCAAAAAACAAAAAAAGGAAAAACGGTTGGGAGCTTGACAGAAACGTGCTTGCGTATGTGGAACATCCCACTAAGAGACTACTTGGTTTGATGCCAAAAAATTGGCATGCCAAATTTTGGCAACTGCCAAATGTTGGCTAGAAATTGGTTGCATACCAATTTTCGTTGCCAATCTCACAAAAGGTTGCCAAATGTTGGTAAGAAACCAATCAACCTCTAAATCTAGCAAAGGTGAACATGAGTGTGAGCTGCGTACGGGTTGCGCCAAATAGGATTTGGTAACCAAACGCGGTTGATTCGGCGACGCCCCTATGTTGTGGGAACCCTTGCTGAAGGGTGGCGACAGTTAGGCTGGCCCAGGCGCGCGGGAACAATAGCCTGATTTTTTTTTCAATTTTTTTGTTTTTTTGTTTTTTTGTTTTTTAACTTCTTTTATACCTTCCAATATTCGAAATGAATATATAGCAAAATTCACTCTACATAAAGCTTTTGAAAAAGTTAAATATCTATAGAGAAAATGTTTATCACATATATAAAATATGTATATAAAAAAATAAAATGTGTATGAAACATTTTGTCATGTATTTAAAAAAATTAATAAAGCATTTGATAAAATGTTGAACAAGTGTTTATAAATGTTAATCAAGCATTTGAAAAACTGTTGAACAAGTGTTTGAAAAATCTTAATCAAGCATTTGTAAATAGTTAAATGTGTATAGAAAAAATGCTGAACATGCATTAAAAAATGATGAAATTTTTTGATCATGTGTATAAAAAATGTTAGTCAAGCATTTGAAAATTTGTTGAACAAGTATTTGAAAAATGTCTATCAGGCAATTAAAAAATGTTGAATGTATATAAAAAATGTTGAACATGCATTAGAAAATGATGGAAAATTTTGATCATGTATATAAAAATGTTGATCCAGGCATTTGAAAAATGTCGACCAAGTAATTGACAAATGTTAGTCAAGCATTTGAAAAATGTTAAATGTGTTTAGCAAAGATGTTGACCATGTGTTCAAAAAATGTTAACATTAGATTTAAAAATGTTCATAAAGCATTTGAAAAATGTTAAATATGTTTAGAAAAAATGTTGACCATGTGTTCGAAAAATGTTAATATCTCATTTGAAAAAGCTCATGCATTGATTAAAAATGAAAAGCAATAACAGGACAAAAAAGGGCCAAAAAAAGTAAAAGGGAAAACGGTTGGTAGCTTACAGAAAAGTGCTTGCGTAGGTGGGACGTCCCACTAACAGGAGTGTGAGCTGCGCATGGGTGGGGCCAAATACGATTTGGTGGGAACCCTCGTTGAAAGAAGGTGGCGCCAGTTGGGCTGGCCCAGGCGCACGGGAACAACAGCCTCATTTTCTTTCAAATTTATTTTCCCTTTTTTCCTTCTTTTTTTATACTACCAAATATTCTAAATAAATGTATTACAAAAATAACTTTACATAAAACATTTAAAAAATGTTGACCAAGCTTTCAAAAACTGTTAATTATCTATCAAGGAAATGTTTATCACATATACAAAAAATGTATATAAAAATGAATTTAGTTTAAGAAATACCATCATGTATTTAAGAAAAATTAATAAAGCATTTGATAAAATGTTGACGAAGTGTTCAAACATGTTAATCAAGCATTTGAAAAAAATGTTGAAGAGGTGTTTGAAACATGTTAATCAAGCATTTGGAAATGGTTAGATGTATATAGAAAAAAAGTTGAACTTGCATTAAAAATGATGAGTATTTTTATCATGTATATAAAAATGTTAATCAAGCATTTCATAAATTTTTGAACATGTATTTGACAAATGTTAATCAAGCAATTAACAAATGTTAAATGTATTAAAAATATGATGGAAAATTTTGAGCATGTATATAAAAATGTTAATCAAGCATTTGAAAAATTGTTGAACAAGTAATTGAAAAATGTTAATCAAGCATTTGAAAAATGCTAAATGTGTTTACAAAAGATGTTGACCATGTGTTCAAAAAATGTTAATATTACATTTAAAAAATATTCATCAAGCATTTGATAAATGTTAAATATGTTGAGGAAAAACGTTGACCAAGTGTTTGGAAAATGTTAATATTTCATTTAAAAAATTTAATCAAGAATTCGAAAAATGTTACATGTGCATAGCAAAAATGTTGAACATTTATTATAAAATGTTAATCTTGTATTTAGAAAATGTTAACCAAGCATTTAATTTTTTTAAAGTGTATAGGAAAAATGTTTATCTTGTTTTTAAAAATATTAATCAAGCATTTAATAAATCTTTAAAATCAATATAGAGAAAATGCTGACCATGAAATGAAAAATGCTAAATTTTTATTGGAAAAATGTTAGATGTGTATTAGAAAAATGGTGTAGACATATACAGAAAATGTAGAATGGAAACCAAAAGAAGAAAGAAAACCCCAAAAAATAAAAAAAAATGAACAAGAAACTAAATAAAATAAAGAAAAAAATGAAAAATATGAAAATTATAACTGAAGAGACAAATGCAATAAAGAATTAAAAAACAGAGAAAAAATAAACAAAAGCAAACAGCAACAAAAAACCCCGAAGAAAACCGGCTCGCATCGCGTCAGGTAGGACGTGCCCCTATTATTTTCCATGAGTGGGACGCGGGCGGACTGGCTAGAACGGTCAGCGATCTTCTGGAGACCAGGGATCGAGCCATGCTTTTCTCCCCTTGTCCTGCTCTTTTCAATTTAATAGTGCGCACGTGAATGGCCCTGCCCGATTAATCACCCACACTACCTGGAAGCGAATTTTGTAATAACGGACCAGCCAATGTATGGGTATCTTTTCACGTTCGCTTCATACGCGTTCGCGAATCACATCCTTTGTTTGCCTCAAAAAAAAAATTTAAATCGCATCGCCACCTTTTCCATCGGTTTTTCTTCTGGGGGGAGGGGGTCTCTAGTTTTTTCTAGGATGGGTTCTGTTCGATTGTTTTGTTTTTTATTTCTGTTTTCCTTTTTTACCTTTTCTAAATTTCATAGAAAATTTTCAAATTCAGAAACTTTTTGAAATTCATCAATTTTCTAAAATTGTGAACATTTTAAAATCATGATCTTTTTTTTACTCACAAAACAATTTCAACCCGCAGAACCAACTAAATATTTGCAAATTTGTAAACTATTTGAAACCTGCAAACTTTTTTTGAGGTAATGAACTTTATTCAAATCCATGAACTTTATACAAATTCATAAAAAAATTGGAATCCATGATATTTTTTTGAATTTGTAGAACCCGTGATTTTTTTTCAAATTTGTGGTTTTTTTGAACCTACGAGCTTTCACAAGTTAATGAACATTATTTTAATTCATTGACTATTTAAGAACTTAACAATTTTATTTGGATTCCGTAGAACCAATGAACTTTTTTCATATTCGTGAATGTTTTATGTCCTTGAACTTTTTAAATTGACGAGCTATTATGAAATACATAAGAAATCCGAATATGCGGAACCCACAATTTTTTTTCGAAGTTCTGATTTTTTAAAGTACGTGAAGTTTTATGATATTCATGAAATATTTGAATTTTATGAACTTTTTCCGAAATCCACAAAGTCCTTTTGAATTCACAATGTTTTTCGAATCCACAAAATCAACTAACTATTTTCAATTTTAAACTACTCCCTCCGACCCATAATATAAGGCGTTTTTCTAGTTCATGTTGAAATGCAAAAACATCTTACATTATGTGATAGAGGTGGTATTTGGAAACCTATGATCATTTTTCAAATTTATGAACTTTTCTGAAAAACTAAAACTCTTTCACATACATAAAACCTTTCGAAACTGTGAAAAAATTTCGACTCCACAGAACACGCAATAATCTTTCAAACCCATGAACCTTTCTCAAATTCATAAACTTTTTTGAAATCTTGAACTTCTTGCAAATCCGCGAACATTTTAAATATTTATGACTCAAAAGTGTGAAACTTTTTTCAAACATGTGATTTTCTCAAAAAATATTGAACTCTTTAAAAATTGCAAGCTTGTTTTCAAATCCATGAACCTTTATCAAACTCATAAAATAGTTTTTGATTTCATATGTTTTTTAGAATTAGGAAAAACAGTTTTTTTGCATAAACATGCAAAGCAGGCGTCCGAGCGATCCAGCTCACACGGACAAGCGGCTTGAGGTGTGCTAGCGATCCAACATAGGTTGAAATTCTTTGGCCGGCCCATGGGGAGCTAATGCAACGGGCGCTAGTACGCCAAAGAGGAGCTTAGAGTGTTGAGTAGGAGGAGACCTCCTCCTGCCCGCCTTGTGCGCCAGAGAGAGGATCTAGCGCTCATGCGCCCTATCCATGGACCACCTCAACAACAATGAGGCTAACCAACTCCACGCGCCTGGTTCCTCATTCGCTCGGTTTCGCAGTTGACAGGTCGTGGTCGACTAGTTGATTGTTCACTTTCAAGAAGATCCGGAATAACATAAATTAAAAAAAAGGGTTCACGAGTTCAAAAAAGTTCACAAAAAGATCACTTATTTCAGACAAAGTTCATAATTTTGAATGCAAAATCCATAATTTTTTAAAAAGTACATCAATTTTGAAAAAGAGTTCACAAAATTCATCAATTTTGAAAAAAAAACAATCATTGATTTTGACAAATAAGTTCATCAATTTTGAAAAATAAGTTCATCAATTTTTTAAAAAACCATCGAATATGAAAAAAAGTTCACAAATTTGATAAAACATTGATTTTCACAAACATTTCGTAGAATATAAAAAAATCCATGCATTTTGAAAAAAGAAAAAAAAAGAAAAGGAAAATAAAAGTAAAAGTAAAGAAAAGGAAAGGGAAATAGAAAAGAAAAAAACAAACAAAGTCGGCTCAGAAAAAACATATAAAAATAAAGAAGGAAAAGAACGACCAGGAAGCTTCTGAAAGTTTCCCAAATCCGGAAAGAGGTCTCTCACGCACACCCTTAGATGCGCCAGCCCACGTTGGAGCGCCTTCAGCGCGAGTTAATGAAATGCACATTAACTAGCACAGAAGGCGCGAAATAAGATTCGAGGATTAGGAGCTCTCTTTGTGCGCCCCCTCCCCCCAGGAGCAACTACCTGGTGAGTGCTCCATCGGGAGCCCCCAAGGGTCACTTGGGGTGGGGCTGCGAGCGCGCCACTTGGCACGCTCTCAGCATGCCACACGTCGTTCTCTGGGTGCTCCCATCGGTTTTTTGTTTTTTTGCACGTATTTTCGGCTTTTCGCTTTTCCTCTAGTATTTTTGAGCTTTTGGACAAAAAAAATATAATTTTTGCGCGAAAAACGCATATTTTTGTTTTTGCAAGAGGCACGGATTTGCTTCCGCGAGAGGCACGGCCGTGCCTCTCGGAAACAGGGAAAAGACACATCTTTTTTTCGGTTTACTTGTGCGAGTCACATATTTGCTTCCGCGAGAGGCATGGTCGTGCCTCTTGGAAAACAAAAAGGGAACATGTTATCTTTTTTCCCTTCCACAATAGACACGATCGTGCCTCTCGGAAATGAAAAAAACGTGTTTTATTTTTTCCTTCCGTGAGAGGCACAGATTTGCTTCCGCAAAGGGCACGGATTTGCTTCTATGAGAGGCACGGACGTGCCTCTCAGAAACGGAAAAAAGGCACGGGTTTACTTCTCGTGAAGGCATGGATTTGCTTCCGCGAGAGGCACGGCCGTGCCTCTCAGAAAGGGGAAAAACGTTTTTTTCTTTCGCGAGAGGCACAGTCGTGCCTCTTTCGGAAAGGGAAAGAACATGCTCCCGATTTGGGTTCTTTCGTGAAAAAAAATGTTCGTCAAAACCTGTCAACATGGAATCTAGTTTTGAAGATATCAATGCGAGGAATCCAAAGGTGAGAACGGTTCGAGTGAACGCACGATTTAAGAGATAAAATGTTTTGAATAAACGAATCTATAAAAAAGGGAAAACTCCCAGGTTGTGACAACTGGTGCACATGCAGTGCGCCATTGTTGCAACCTAGGGGCGGGAGTGGCCTTTGCAAAGAATACTCCTTAATTAGTGGCCCCCCTTCCCCTCCCACACGAGATTTTGGGCCGGGCATGTGCCGGAATGGGCATGCCCCTGTTTTTTCTCTCTTTTCTCGTTGTTGTTAACTTCAAAAAATGTTCATATGTCCCAAATTCAAAAAATAATCAGGAGTACGATATAAGTTCTGAAATTCATAAAATACTCATGAATTTGAAAAAGAAAAATTGAATTCCAAAAAATATCCAGAACTTCAAAAATGTTCTAGGTTTTCAAAAAAATTCAAGACTTTAGATGAAAAAATTTATTTTCGGATTTAAAAAATTCACAGATTTGAAAATTTCTTGAATTTTGAAACAGATTCAGTATTTTAGAAAATGTTCTAAATTTATAAAAATGTTCATGAATTTGCTTAAAATGTTTAATAATTTCAAAAAATGTACAAAAATAAAACAACATGATGTTGGATATAAAAAATCTTAACGGATTTGTACAATGTTCTCGGCTTTCAGAAATTGTTCTTGAATTTTCAAAAACAAATCCCAACTTTCTAAAGATGCTCACTTTTTGAGAAAAATGTTCTAAAATTTGAAAAATATTCACCAATTTTTAAAAACATGATTTTGAAAATATGCTCGTGAATTTCAGATAAAATTGGAATCATATTTGGGCCTAAGGGAATGCATTGTGGAGTAGTTATTAGATGATGGGTTGCTAGAGTGACAGAAGCTTAAATCCTAATTTATGCGCTATTTCATAAGGGGCCGATTTGGATCCAAAAGTTTAATGTTATAGTTAGATTTTATCTTAATACTTTTCTCGTAGTTAGAGGTGCTTGCGAGGTGTTAATCATAAGTAGGAGGTTTGTTCAAGTAAGAACAACACCTAAGCACCGGCCCACCCATATATCAAATTATCAAAGTAGCGAACACGAATCATACCAACATGATGAAAGTGACAAAATGAAATTCCTGTGACCCTCAAGAACACTTTGCTTATTATAAGAGACCGTTTTGGGCTGTCCTTTTGTAAGTGCATCTAGTGTCCCTTAGTGATTTTGGTGTATTGAAGACTTATAGGTTAAGGGACTAATGTGTTTGTGAGTCTACACAGGTCTAACAAGTCTATGAGGAGTTTGATATTTCTGAAGAAAGTCGACCCCTAAAAATGAATGTCTTCAGTTGAAGATTTTGGTTTTCTTGAAGACTTTGAAAATGAGGAAAGTGGTGTAACCTTGAAGACATTGATATCGATGCGAGGATTATGAAGCATGAAGACTTTTGTTTTTATAGTTTCATTTTCCTTTCTTGAGTCATAGGAAACACCGTACTGTTAAAAGGGGTCGAGGTAATACTAAGGAAAATTTTCCAAGTGATGCTCATCTCAAAGCCTACACCTACCCAATCCTTCGAGTGAAGCCTTTGGAAATCTCATACAATTCAGTCAATTTCTCCAGTGATAGAGACGAAGATCTTTTGGTCCCTGAGGAATTTGTTCTGACTGAGGAGTTAGGAATTCGCCAGTGCGGATTGCTTACAAGTGAGGAACATGATAGCCCTAAGGAATTTGAGAGCTCAAATTTCCGACCGTTGCTGTGCTACGCGCCAGCTGTCCCAAATATCTTATCCACCTAACGGTCATATCAGTGAAGGGCATTTATGTTTTATCATGTCAGGCTGCTCCCCGGCTATAAATAGCCGCCCCCTCAACCACTAGCTGGTTGGCTTCTCCGAGAGAAACTGACACTTGTCATTTAGAGCATCCCATCCTACGAGGACTTTGAGAGAAAATCATCAGTGAGGAAATACCCAAAACCCCAACACCTAAAACCCAAAGTGATTGAGCATCACTGATGAGATTGCTCCTGTGTGGAACCGATGCTTGTTACCTTTGAAGACTGTGCATCTTCTAGACGGTTAGGCGTCATGGTCTAGAGCATCCAAGAGGAATTGTGGATCGCCGGGTGACCAAGTCTGTGAAGGTTTGGAAGTCACCTTGAAGACTTACCTCGAGTGATTGGGCGAGGTCTGTGTGACCTTAGCTCAAGGAGAATACTGTAAGGACTGTGTGTCCTTTGGTTTAAATATCAAGCTGCTCCAACCAGACGTACAAATGTCACAGCAGTTGGAACTGGTCTACCAAATCACTGTCTTCACCAAGCTACTGGTTCTATTTCCTCGCTTATGTGTTGATGAAATTGATCGTTACTGTTTGAAGACTTTGAGTGAAGACTTTCTCAAATTCCTCAATCATATTTCTTCAGTCATCTTGTCTTCTGCCTGCTTATCCTGTTTACACGCTACCTGTGCTCTGCGTATGTTTCATTTCATCATGATGACTATGCTACTGTCTGGTTATGCATGCACCTGAGTACTTATTCCGTTGCTTGTATTTCATCACTTAGCAAATTCCTCAAGTAGAAATTCCTTAGTAACGAATTTGTAGAAATCGCCTATTCACCACCCCTCTAGTCGATATAACGCACTTTCAATTGGTATCAGAGTAAGGTACTCCCTTGTTCTGTGTGATTTTGGTTTAACCACCCAGAGTTTTAGTTATGTTGACTGCAGGCATGATCAAGGTCTCAGCTGGGTGTCCTACCTTCTATGGGACGGACTACCCCTACTGGAAGAATAAGATGTGCATGCATCTTGAGGCAATTGACAACGATCTCTGGTACATTGTGGAAAATGGCGTTCCCTCCATCACTCCTTCCGTGAACGCTGCTGATGTGAAGAGATTCAAGCAACTCGACTCTCAAGCGAAGAATATCATATGTGGCCATCTGAGCAAAGGACAGTACGACAGAGTGAGTGCTTTGGAGTCTCCAAAGCTTATCTGGGGTAGGCTGTCCAAGGTCAACGAAGGACTATCAACCCAACGTGATTCTCGAGTTGACGTTCTTCGTAATCTCTTCAACCGCTTCAAAAGACTCGACAATGAAAATGTTCAACAAACCTTCGCCTCACTGAGATCTCCAATGAGCTTCAAGCACTTGGTGCCACCGACATCACCGACCATGAGGTGGTGAAGAAATTGCTGAGATCACTTGATTCCTCATTCGATACACTGGCACTGATGATTCAAGGACGTGGAGACTACAAGTCACTAGATCCTGCTGATATCCTCGAGAGACTGGATACTCATGAGTTCCAACAAGCTGAGAAGAGAGACCTCTACGGGCCAAGCTATGGAAGATCACGTGCACTGAAGGCCAAGGCAATTTCCTCATCTGAAGAGGAAGATTCTGATAGCAGCCTTGGTGATCCTGAGGAACTAAGCCAGGAGCTAGCAATGCTCGTGAGGATATTTCAGAAGTTCTCAAGGCGTGGCCATTTTGGAGAATCTTCAAGAGGTGATGACATGAGATCATATTCCTCATCCTGCGACAACAAGAAAAGGACTTGCCACAAATGCAAGAAGTCCGGTCACTTCATTGCTGATTGGCCTCAATGGGTGAAGGAATCAAAGAATAAGAAGTACAAGGATGACAGTTCAGATGACTCGAAGAAAAAGAAGAAATCTTCAAGGTCCTCATCATCAAAATCCTCAAAGTCTTCATCTCACAAGAAGAGCAGTTCCAGAAAGGCTCGGGCATTCTTTGGCAAGGAAATGGACTCTGAAACTGAATCTGAGGAAAATGAGGAAGAGGAGGAATCTGAAGAGTCAGACTCTGGTGTGGCGATCCTAGCTCTCGGTACTGCTTTTGTCAGCAAGTCCATCTTCAACACTGAGGAAAATGATGACTCCAACACTGCTGAAAATGGCAATGAGGACTTCGCTCCCACCTATTGCTTCATGGCAAAAGGTGCCAAGGATGAATCTCTCAAAGCTACTGAGTGGGTCCTCGACAGTGGATGTACAAATCACAGGACTAGTGACAAGAACTTATTGATGGACTCTCCTTTATCTCCATCGCATCTGAAGCATATCACCTACGCTGACAACGGAAAAAAGCAAGGTATTGGGTCTAGGTAGGGTTGCAATCTCAAAGGATCGACACATAGACAAGTCATGCTTGTCGAGTCCCTCGGATTCAACCTCATGTCTGTCTCAATGCTTTGTGATCTTGATATGGTTGTCATCTTTGGCAAATATCATTGCATAGTACTCATGGAATCTGACAAATCCAAAGTCTTCGAAGGCTTTAGGAGAGGAGACTTGTATATTGTTGATTTGTCTGCAGGACCACAACCTGCCACATGTCTACTTGCAAAAGTTTCAGAAGGCTGGCTATGGCATCGACAACTAGGTCATGCTGGGATGAGGAACTTGCACACACTATCGAAGAAGAAGCACGTCATTGGCATCGAGGGTGTCAAATTTCTCAAGGACCACCTTTGCGGGGCTTGTGAGGCTGGAAAGATGACCAGATCCAAGCATCCCTCGAAGACTATCATGACTACCTCTCGTCCATTCGAATTGCTTCACATGGATATCTTTGGCCCCACTCATTATGCCACACTAACAAATGCAGCATCTCTATATGGCTTTGTTATTGTTGATGATTATTCTCGTTACACCTGGGTGCGTATCATCACTTACAAAACTGAAGTGCAGGAAGTCTTCAAACGATTTTCCTCAAGGGCCTTGACGAATTTCGGTGTGAAGATCAAGCACATCAGGAGTGACAATAGGACCGAGTTCAAGAACACAGGCCTTGATGAACTTGGTATTACTCATGAGTTATCTGCCCCATACACTCCTCAGCAAAATGACGTCGTGGAGCGCAAGAACAAGACTCTTGTTAAGATGACTCGCACTATGCTTGATGAATACAAGATGCCTTCTCGCTTCTAGCCTGAGGCTATTGATACTGCGTGCCACATCATCAACAGGGTATACCTTCACAAATTCTTCAAGAAGACCTCATATGAACTCCTCACAGACAAGAAACCCAATGTGAGTTATTTCATAGTCTTCAGTGCTAAATGTTGGATTAGAGATCCTCATCACAATTCTAAATTTGCACCGAAAGCACATGAGGGTTTTATGCTTGGTTACGGAAAGGACTCGCACACCTACAGAGTTTTCAACACCTATCACCACAAGGTTGTTGAAACTGTAGATGTGCGGTTCGATGAGACTAACGGCTCGCAAAGAGAGCACCTACCTCATGTGCTAGATAAAGTACCTCCTGAAGAATCCATTAAGCTCAAGGCCACTAAGGACGTCATACCCACTGAAGAACCTGCTGAAGAAGTTATTCCAGATCGTGAGGACAATCATACTGGTGCACTTGAGGAAAATGGCCCTAAAGAAAATGCTCAGCCCAATCAAAGTCGTCAACTTGCCCATCCTCGCGTGGCAAATGAAGTGCAGATTGACAAAATCCTCGACGACATCAACGCACTAGGTCCTCTCACACGCTCAAAAACTTCACATTTGTCTAACTTTTGTGGGCACTTTGCCTTTGTCTCTATCACAGAGCCCACCAAAGTTGATGAGGCATTTCTGGAGCCTGAGTGGATTCAAGCTATGCAAGAGGAATTGTATCAATTCGAGCTCAACAATGTGTGGCAACTTGTCAAGCGACCAGATCCTCGCAAGCATAACATCATAGGTACCAAGTGGATCTACCGCAACAAGCAAGACGAAAATGGCCAAGTGGTGAGGAATAAGGCTCGTCTTTTAGCTTAGGGCTACACACAGGTTGAAGGAATTGACTTCGATAAAACTTTTGCACCTGTTGCTAGACTTGAAGCTATTCGCATATTGCTTGCTTATGCTAACCATCATAATATCATCTTATATCAAATGGATGTGAAAAGTGCATTCCTCAAAGGTAAGCTTGAGGAAGAAGTATATGTTTCTAAACCCCCAGGTTTTGAAGATCCTAAGCATCCTGACAAAGTCTTTAGACTCAACAAGGCCCTCTATGGACTCAAGCAGGCCCCTCAGGCGTGGTATGATACACTGAAGGAATTCCTCATGAAGAAAGGCTTCAAACCCGGTTCACTTGACCCAACTCTTTTCACCAAAACTTATGATGATGAATTATTCGTATGCCAAATATATGTGGATGATATTATCTTTGGCTGTACTGACGAACGTTATAGTGATGAATTTGGATACATGATGCGTGAGGAATATCAAATGTCTATGATGGGAGAATTGAAATTCTTCTTAGGTCTCTAAATTCGTCAACAACGCAATGGCATATTCATATCCCAAGAGAAATACCTCAAGGATGTGCTGAGGAAATTCGGCATGCAAGATTGCAAAGGTGTCAAAATCCCTATGCCCACGAATGGCCATTTGTGCACTGATGAAAATGGTAAAGACTTTGATCAAAAGGTATACCGCTCCATGATTGGCTCTTTATTGTATCTATGTGCATCTAGGCCAGATATTATGCTTAGTGTTTGCATGTGTGCCCTTTTTCAAGCTACACCGAAGGAATCACACCACAAGGCTGTGAAACATATTCTTCGATATCTAGCTCACACTCCAACACTTGGATTATGGTATCCCAAGGGCTCGGTTTTTTTATCTCATTGGATATTCTGACTCTGACTATGCTGGTGATCGAGTGGATCGCAAGTCAACATCAGGCACATGCCATTTCCTCAGATGATCCTTAGTATGTTGGTCCTCGAAGAAGCAGAACCGTGTATCACTCTCTACTGCTGTAGCTGAGTACATTGCTATTGGTTCTTGCTGGGCTCAATTGTTGTGGATGAAGCAAACCCTCAAGGACTATGGCATCAACATGAAGAATGTGCCACTCTACTGCAACAACGAAAGTGCAATAATGATTGCTCACAACCTAGTTCAGCACTCGAAGACAAAGCACATCCAGATTCGTCATCATTTTCTTCGTGATCATGTGTTGAAGGGCGACATCTCCATCGACCACATGAAGACGGAAGAATAGCTGGCAGATATCTTCACAAAGCCCTTGGATGAGAAGAGATTTAGCAAGTTGCGGTGTGAGCTAAATATCTTAGAATCTTTGAATGTTTTTTGAAAGGAAACACATCCTAACACTTATGCAAAATTGATGACTTAGATGTGCAACACACGAAGTAACGTTTTTCTTCAATCAATGAAGATTAACCCTCTAAGTGTGAAGAAATTAATGAAAAATTTGATTCTCAGAGCCCTACGACAATTGTACGCGGTGTTTAAAATCATCATTCTTATATGGTGGGTCACGCCACCAACCAAATCTTAAAATCTTCAAATTTGAGTTTTTCTTCATTTTGCAAATTCTTCAATTTTCAAACTCCTCAAGTTTACAATTTCCTCAACTTTTCGACTGGTGTTCTTATATATAGCCGGTCTATTCTGCTAATATTAGTAGAATAACTATTCTGATATCACTTCCGCACTGCACGCTCAACGCGAGAGCACTGCACTTTCTGTAGCAAGGGTACTACAATACACAGCTAGTGAACTTCGTGTCAAAAAAACCTGCACACTGTGTTTTTCTAGTACCTTTTTCGCTCTAGTTTTTTAACCGTTTGTCGGAATGAGGCGTGTAGTATACCGTTTAAAAGCTATGGATTAGGCGCAACTTCATCATGTTGAATACTTTTAGAGATTCCTCATGGTTTAAGAGCAGTTTTGAAAACGGTGCGGCGCACGACGAGTGGCAGCGAGCGTTTTTTTGCGTTTTTTTAAACCGCTTGTTGGAATGAAGCAAATGATACACCATTGGAAAGATATTGTCGAGTCGCATCTTTTTCATATCTTTTATTTTCTGTAATTTGTTACGGTTTAAGAGCAGTTTTAAATTTACTAAATCGCGGAATTCAGTTTTTTTATTTTTTTTTTTGCAATTTTCGGTACTGTTTTGCTCCAGTTTTTGAACCATTTGTCAAAACTAGGCGTATGATATGCCGTTGGAAAGCTACGGATGAGGCACAACTTTCATATGTTGAAATGTTTTTGAGATTCCTTACGGTTTTTAGTTAATTTTAAAAATCGTGCGGCTGACGACGAGAGGCAGCGGCCGTTTTTCACGAAATTTTTACAAACCGCTAGTCGAAATGATTCAAATTATACGCCATTGGAAAGTATCGACGAGGCGCAACTTTTTCATGTAGAACACTCTCTCCGATTTCTTCGGTTTAAGAGCAATTTTGATTTTAAGGAAATGCGGGCACTCTGTTTTTTCGCGACCCGAATTCATCGTATGTACTGCATCAGACAGAAAACCGCACTGCTTCAGACTGAAAACCGCACTGCATCAAATATTCAAGTGAACTTCTTGATTTATTTTTTGTCAGACGTAAATTTTCTCGAACGAGTTTTTTGTTGTCTTTTTTTATGAACGAGAGTGGACTGCAGAGACTAGGGCAAGTGAACCACATCATATATCAAAGTGAACCACATTACTATCTTGTTGTTTCACTGAACTAGGTTATAGAAAGCCCTCAACAAAGATTTCTTTTTGTGAACGTACTACGTTCAGACTGAAAGCCGCACTGCATGAGACGGGCAAGAGAACTGCATGATTTATTTTGTCTTTTTATAACTTTTTAATGATTTCTTTTCTCTTTTTTTCTAACGTTATTTTGTGGACGAGAGTGAACCGCAACGCGATCGAAAAATGAACCACATTATTACCAAGTGAACCGCAGAGAAGTTGTATAGAAAACTGCACGAGACAAAAAAGTGAGCTTCAAAGCCACATCTATCTGATAAAGACATAGTGAGCTGCATCGTTTCCTTTTTACCATGAAACAAGTGAACAACACTCCGTTTCTTCCTTATTAAATGCAATGAACCACAAGACTCCTTGAAGCGGGTTGCATCCATTTATGTTTCTCTTGAAAAATGACCCATTAATGCTTGTTGAAATGAACTTCTCAACAAATATTTTTTTACACAAAATACATCATATCCCAACTAGATACATTCGGTAAACACACAAAAAACCCACAAACAACAGACTAAACTGCATGCCTGCTTGCTCCGAGCTGCACGCCGCACATGAGGGGTCGATTGCACTGCAGTCACGCGGCCGGTGAACCGCATGATGTGGACAGGCGAACTACACGACGCGTCGGGGGAGAGCTTGCTGACACACGACCCACGAAATATGAAAAACCAACAAAAATGTCATGAACTTCAACCATGCCGTAGCCACACCGCATCTTGTGCTGTTGGGAAGAAGAGAACCACAACAGATCTCAGTAGTGAACTGATCCCCGTGTAAAAAACAACAGTAAATTGAGATGCCACGGGAACTTCTCCCGTCACGGCTCTCCTGAAACTTCACTGCAACGAAGACGAAATGGACTGCAGCTGCACGCAAAAAAAGACAGCAAGTGCACTAGCACCGAACCGCATCATGCTTGCGCCCGAGCTGCACGGGGGTACCGAACTGCAGAAGCCAAAAAATTTGCCGGCGCCCGTGGATGAGCTGCTCGAGGGCTCGCGGTGCACTTCTCTAGGGCTCACGGTGCACTGCTCCAGGGATCCAGATGCACTTCGACGGCACGGTCAGAGACTTCGCAAACGAACCGCACGCCTTAGGAATCGTCCGCGCTGGGGATGGTGTGGCCGCGCTGGAGGTGGGGAATGGTTGGGTGGGGGGGGGGGCGACGGGTGGTTGGCCGTGGATCTGGCCCAGGGTCGGAGGAGGGAGGCGAGCTCGCGGCGGTCAGTAGTCTACCTAGCTTGGCTGTCTGCTGCCGGATCCCATCGCTAGAGGCGTTGCGGGATCCTCTGGATCCGACGCCAGGGAGGCACACCGGCCGGAGGCGGTGGGTCGGGGGTGGGGCGCGGGGCCGGGACGGGATGGGGGAGACGCGCGCAGAGGCGAGGTCGAGTGGCGCGCAGCTGGTACGGGGTGGGGCGGCGCGTGACCGGGGTGAGGTCGGGCGGCGCGCAGCTGGTACGGGGTGGGGCGGCACGTGACCGGGCGGGGCTGCGCAGGAGGATGACGGCGGGGCTGCGCGGGTCAAGAACGTGGGTTGGCTATTCGGCGGCGGCAGCGCATGGCTTTGCTGGCCACGGGGGAAGAAGGTGGGGTGGTCGGGATTAGGGGTGGGTTTGTGTGGAGGAGAATGTGAGGTCATGGGGAGGGTGAGTTCGTTCTTTTAATTTGGTTGCGACAGGTTGGCTGTGTGGTGCGCGTTGGTAGGTGTTAGCAGAATAAGCGTTTTTGTGTGTAGAATAAGGTCTTAAGGGGTGTTATTAGAATAGACCCACCATATATACATCTGGGCTATTCTGTTACCCTTGTTGAACTAACGTGGTCTACAGGTTGGACTAACGTAGTTTTCCTCTTGAACTGATCTTCCTGTGTGTACGACGGGCGGAAACAGGGGATGCAACATGGAGTTTCCGGGCGTTCTCCGGCGTGATGCTGCGGGCTATTCGTTGCTAGAGAATACATGTAAGGGGTTCCACACGTGCGCGCGCTCACCTGGTCGTGTTTTGCGATCTGTAGTCACCGGAGGTGACGGCGTGGGTATTTGGCGGCGGATGTGTTCTGGGCGTTGGTGTTTACGGTGGTGTTCGTAGGCCTCAATTTACGTCCTGTTTGTTGTTTTGGATGTGAGAATTATCGGTATGTTAGAGTTTTTGGATATTAATTTCATTTGTAATTTCTGATTACAAGTTTTGGTGTTCTTGGTTGTTTCCCACGTCCGCCATGTAAATGTGTTCTTCTTTTTCTGTTGTTTTACTTTTGAATTGGTGTTGCAGGGAGAGATATGAGGATTGTATGAAAAGATTTGCGTTGTCAATTTTGCTTCTTTTGAGTTGTTTCTACCCTGGATTCCCATGTTATTTTGTCGTTGGCGGAGGTGGTGTGTGGCGGCTGACTGTAGGCTCTGATTTTTCTTGTAATCTGGTCAAACTGTGTAATTAAGTTGCGTGTTTTTCAGTGTTTGTTTGAATTGCTGCCGTATGTGTAGTTGGACTGCTGCGTGTCAAAGTTGTCTTACTGTGCGTTGACATCGGAACTGGCTGCCTACCGATACTTCTGCACTTTGATTATAAAGCCCGAGCCCTCTGTCACTTTCATTCTACCAGCTGCAAGCAAAGAAAAGCGAGATGGATCCTGAGTTGGGAGAGGTCACAGAGGAGGAGGGGGATGCCATCGATGTGAAGGCTGCAGTAGCGGAGCAGAGGAGGAGGAGGAGGCGCATGCGCAGGCAGATGACACGACGTGCTGCCGAGGAGGAACTGGAGGCAGAGTTCAACAGACGCCTTGCGCGCAAGGTGATGGATACGTGCAACTCCAATGAATTGGAGCTTCTTTTCCCAGAGGGCAGGGGAAGGAACCATATTCAGATCATCAGTTGGGCTAGGGCGAGAGCAGCCACGGCTCCACATCCATCCACCAGGACCAAATGGCGTCGTTTCTTTGATCGTTATGACTGAAGTAGTGAAGATTATGTTTTAAGATTTTTGTTGTGAGGGAGCAGATGTTTGAATGACTAAATGAATTGAACTGTTTTATCTCTGAATGTGTTGTTTTATCTGCATATGTTTTGACATGTGCACTTTTGAACTGCTTGTTTGTCAGAAGTTGAACTGATTTGCGGTCAAATGTTGCATGGCTTGTATAATAACTATTTCCTACCAGCTGGCTACCCACCTGCCTATTTATTATTTTTATAATCTGCGAGTCTCCCTGGCTATAAATTCTATCCATCTATGTGTGGTGTGTGGCTCAGTCTCCCCGTCCATTTTCTTCCTTCTTCCAGAATTAGATCTAGGTTCCTCCCTCTTCTCTCCGTTGTTTTCTTCGCTGTTCCTGTGTGTTCCATGGAGGATTGTTCATGCGGATGCCTGGCAAAGATGGGGCGCATAGCTGACGGCTGTGTGTACGAATCTGGTTTGGAGCTCACCCAGACTCAGCGCCGCGGGCAACTTTCTTGTCTGCTGTACAACAACCATGGGTTTCGTGCGCCATATGTTTGTCGCCTGACGGTTGGTGACTTGAAGGAATCATGGGTATGTGTTTCTATTCGTTTTGTTTTCTACTTTTTTGTAGGTCCCTTTTTGAATCCCATGGATTGGATCTGTAGTTTAGTGTTATGAATAGTTTGTCTATATTTTTTTATTTGGTTTTGTCAGAATTTAACAGTAGGGATTTCTGTGTGTATTTGTTCATTACTAAACAGTTTTTTATCCATTTTTGTATAATCCTTGATCTGTTTTTTGTCAGATGTTTTTACTGTAGGTGTGTTGATATGTATATTTCTTCAGTTTAGTCAGTTCACATGACTAGTCAGTTATGTGTTATTGTTTTGGTTCAGATTTTTTCTTTTCAGTTTGTTATGCAAACCGTTCATATATTTGTGTAAAAATTCAGTTACGTCAGATGTTCACTTTTGTTTTGTACTCCCATGCCCATTTGCAGAAAATGTCATCCAGGATCAGGATTGTTGCTCCTAGTTCCGGTGTTCTGGAGATGGAGACTTCAGACAAAAATGGGTATCAGTTGATGGAAGTTGCCTACCACATCGACTTTGATGGTTGCATCAACCTAACTACTGGGTGGAAGGAGTTTGTGGCAGAGTCTGGATTTGAGGATGGTGCTGTGGTTATGGTTATGTTCTCCAGGGAAGATGACTCTCTGACGTTCATAATTTTTGTGCTGTAGGTTTAAATGTGGCAAATGACGCCGGTTGTGAGATTTGTGTGTGGTTGATTATGTTGCAGTATTTTTTCTTTAAAACTTCTGCATGTGAGATGGTTGAATTCTATTGTATTATCAGATGGTTTGGAACAACTTATGTAATGCTTTTCCTATCTGTTTTGCTCAAGTATAACTGCTTTATTTATATATTCTTTATATTAGTACTGGAACAATTCTATAGTTGAACTGATGGGCATCCTTTGTTTTGACTGGTATATTTTCATGTACATAGCTCGTAGAAGGAACTATACGCTGATGATGTTTGTAGAACCCCTTTATTTGGGTTTGACATTGTTGAACTTACATTCTGTTTATGATAGTATTGAACTATTTTAGGTTGTCAATTACCAATCAAATTTGTTTGTTGTATAACATTTTTTCTTACTTTTTTAGATGAATTTTGGATCACTTTTTTTTCTTTTTACAGTTGAATAACGATATTTCTAGTATGTTTTAAAATTAAAAGATTTTTATCTTTGCTGCACAGTATTTTTTTTTACTTGAACCTTATGAATTGTAGTAGTTGAACTTTTTATAAATTTGTTTCTGAAATTTTTATTTACAGTCTTCTACGTTTAATTTTCCAAAAAAATATATGTATTTCTATTTTTTAGTTCTTACAATTAAGATGTGTTTGAACTTTTTTACATTATTTGTTTTTGAACTTATTTCTTGTGAGGTTTTTTTTAAAATATCTGCATTTTTTGTCGTGTGTGATCGGCTGGAATTTTGTAATGGGGCGAAGTACTGTGTTGGGCCATCTGCCTGAGTCGTTGTTCTCGGCCTAGATAGCTCGTTCGCGTGGCTGTGCAGCGCGGCGTGCGCGTGCACTATGGGTTTAGTCCCACCTCGCTAGTCGAGGGGGTTCTAGACCTGTTTATAAGCGCAGCCGAGGCTCACCCGTCGAACTCCTCTGAAAACTTACCAGAGCGCTTATACACGGCGCTCGCTCTCTCTCATGACCTGTGGGCCCTAGACGGCGGGCCCTGCGTTGTGCGGATTACTAGGGATTCGCCAACGGGCTCAAGTTCAAGTATCTAACATCGTCAGGGACTGCGCCTGTCCTTGGGCGGTCAATTTTTTTCTTTTTGTTGTTGTTTGAATCTAGTACTTGACTCCACCAGTAACTTGGACTGATACTTTATGATCCTTGGGCGGTCAATTTTTCCTTTTTTGTTGTTGTTTGAATCTAGTACTTGACTCCACCAGTAACTTGGACTGATACTTTTTTGTTCTAGTTCTTGTGAGTTTTGTTCTAGGAACGAGCCGTAACATGACTTGCCCCCGCACCGAACCGCACCAAAGGGCATAGTTGTACTGACACATCTTCCTTGTATGGACTTGCCCCCATTTTTTTATCTTTAGGGGTGTGTGGGTGCGTGTGGGGTGGTGTGTGTGTGGGGGAAACAGAATAACCGCACTGCCCTGTCAAACGAGCGCACTGCCATGTTAGCGCGAGGCCGAGCCGGGGGGGGGTCGGGACCCCCCTCCCCCATCCCGGCGAGGCCGAGCCAGGAACCAGCCGTAGCAGGCGACGACGCGGCGTGCCGCGGCGTCGCATGCGGAGGCGAGTCCGTAACATGACTTGCCCCCATTATCTATCTTTAGGGGGTGTGTGGGTGCGTGTGTGTGTGGGGGGGGGACAGAATAACCGCACTGCCCCTCGGTGCATAGTTGTACTAACACATCTTCCTTGTATGGACTTGCCCCCATTATCTATCTTAGGGTTTTCTGGGTGCGTGTCGGGGGGAAACAGAATAACCGCACTGCGTGTAACACCCCAAAAAGTTAACCATGTTTTGTTTATTAAAATTTTGCTAAGAAATTAAATTTTTATTTTTCTGGATTTATTTTTGATCTCAAAACCCCTCTTTTCTTCTAAGTTGTGGAGTTTTCACCCCAAGTGAAAACTTTCCAATTATTATTGGACTTGTTTACCCTCTCAAATAAAACAATTCTTTTATCAGTGGGATTATTTATAATTATTTTTACCTGAGCTTTATTTCTCTAAAATGGGTTTTCATAAGTTTTAGGGTCCCATTTGCACTGCAACCCTTTGATAAATTCATTTAAAAATCCCACCAAAATTTGGGGATGACATGTGATGTTCCTAGATCACTTTTGTGCAAAAATACCCTTTAGTCATTTGGAGATTTTGAGCTTTTCCCCAAGTTTTCAAATCTGGTCCAGTTTGCACTTTTGCACTTCAACCCAGTTAAATATTTCTTTAAAACTTACACCAAAATTTGGGGATGTTAGTAGGAGTATATTATTCAACTTTATGCAAAAACCCACTGGTGTTCTATGGAAAATTTGAGCAAAACATCCTCTTTTGCTCTCTGGTCCAGTTTGGCTTTTTCTACAGCAACTCTAATTTTTGTTGCTCTAATGCCCATAATCTTTCTCCTGCTTATCAACCACCCTGCAAAACCCTTGAGTCCAGGAGAATGGACCTATTGGAGTATTTTTGGTCCATGAAACTATGCCTTTTACTTTCTGTCCAGAAATGGTTTTCTCAAAAACTTGCACTATCAAGTTTCTAGTCTTGACCAACTGACCTGACCACCCTCTTTTGCATCTAGAGAGACACTAGTCTGGAGAGTTTGGCCACCCCAAGAAATGCCTAGGTGCCCTTGGCATTTTGTCAAACACCTTATGTGCATGGTCAGATTTGACATAGCTTTTAGTTTGCACACTGGACCTGCTTGCTTTGCATAACCAGCATGTCTCAGGGCTCTACACTAGTCTATAGCTCCACACTGTTAAACCCCATGTGGATTGGAGCCCTCTGGCATGCCACGACATTTTGCCGAACAACTCGCGTGCGTGCACTGGGCGCGCCCAGAGCACACGTTTTGCACGCGCGCGCACCGAGTCAGCGCGTCCCACTACCATCGCCCCGCGCTCGTTCTGGCCCTTCCCCACTCGCAGCCAACACGCCCCGACTCCTCCCTCGCCGCAGAGCCGCTCCTGGAGCTCCACAGCGCCGCCGTCAGGTCGGCCGTGGCCGCTAGCGGCCGGCCACAGCAGGCCCCTGCCATGGACGGCGCCGCCCGAGCCACAGCCGCTCGCCAGCTCGCCTCTAGAGCAGTCCAAGCTTATCCGCGAGCTCGTCCACTAGTGCCCGTCGCCGCCACGACGTCCTCCAGGCTACAGAATGGCGGTTCGCCATTCTTATCCACGGCCGCCATTGGAACCGACTCCGGCCGCCTCTATAAGGAGCCCTCGAGTCCGTCCAGTCCCTCAGGTGACCTCAAGCCACCCCACCTAGCATGCCCATAGCAAGAAATTGACCAGGGAGGGTCTTCTTCCCCATCTCCGGCCAGTACAGCTGCCGCCACCCTCCGGTCCATTCAGTCGCAACCAGAGCCCCCCCGTCTGTATAGCAGCACCATCCTCCTCCCCTCGACCGGGCGGAGCCGCCCAAACCCTCAGCTGCGTCGGGGAACCACCGTAGCCCAAAGCCCCAAACCTCCCAAAGCTGTCGTTCACCGCGGAGCTCGCCGCCGGCGACTCCCTCCATCCCCGCCACCTCCTCGACCACCGGGAGGACCGCCCCGGCCTGGCGGATCCATCCCCGCCATCAGAACCTCGCGAGGAGCCTCCGTTCGCCGACGGCGATCGCCGGAGCTCCGCCTCCGTTCGGCCAGAAGAAAGGAAGGCGGGACGACTGGTCAAACCTGACCAGTGGACCCAAGGGGCCCATTGTCAGTGACCCACGGGTTGGCCCACGCGGGTTAAGTGGAGGCGTAAATCCCAAAGTACGTGTCCTCCTCTCGAAAGCGTATTTCGTCTGAAACGTTTTCGTTTCTGTTTTATTTTAAAAATAGGTTTTTGACTAAACTTTGACTGGCTATATCTTTTTAAATAAAACTCCAAATGAATTAATTCTTGTTCCTACCTCTCTCAAATTCCACCTAGTTTATTTTAAGATTTATTTCAAAAATATCTAGGACAACTTTTTGCGCTATTTTTAAAGTATGTGTTAATTTGAATATTTTGAAAAAAAGGATTTTTGAAGAAGGAAGCAACTTTCAAAAGTGCACCCCCTTGCATACTCTTGAAGGCAAGCATTATGAACGCTGGCATAATATTTTTGTGTGTTGTTTGATACGGTTACAACACCACCTTGACATGGAGCATTCGTTATTTCATGCGACGATACAATCATACGCATGAGTGCATAATGAAGATTCTTTGCTGTTAGAAGTGGATATGCTTGTGATAGTAATCATCTTCGTATGCCTTTCATTCCTACCGGAAGGAAGCCGGGAAAGTCTCTGTCTTGGGTAGACACGAGCTTGTCTCTAGTTCCTCGTCAGGACGGTTGTGTCCGGTACGGCATGATGAGGTATGATGAGTGGTGATTCTATCTGTTAATTGAAATATATTTGTTAAGCTAATCATACAGGGAATACTTGAACCTCCTGAGTCGGCCGTAGATCGAGTCTTGTTCCAGTAACCCCCATACTTGTTTCATACTACCACTTGTCCCTGCCGCAGGTAGGGTACGGTTCAGTAAGTTGTCAACCCCTTCCTAGCACACACCGTACAGAGAGGCCATGGTGGAAGATACCGGATGCATTCGGTAGGCATGCCACCTGGTCCGGGGGCATGGGTGTTTCCGGTTGGGACCGAGAGGGGGGCACCCCTTAGAGCGCGCGATATAAATTTTATCCCATGCTACGCGAGGTTGTAGCCTCCCCACTTAGAGTTTTGCTTAACAGGTGTCGTGGGTGATTCCAGACACCGGTAAGTTAGGCTGGTGTGTGCGGTCAGGTGTGTTTTCAATTGAAAGACAGTGGACGGAATTAGTCCCGATGGACTAAAGGAATCCGTTACTCATGGGTAAAGAGTACACCCTCTGCAGAGGTTAAATCTATTCGAATAGTCATGTCCACGGGTAAGGACTACAGCCTGAGATGGGTCAAGTGTCAGTCTTAGTGTCGGTCTTCGGAGGAGAAACTACTAAACCGGAACATGGATCATGACTTGTGACTTATGATGATTGTGATTATTATTATATTAGACTAACCCTTTTTATTACTTGAATTATTGAGTATCCCTGGGACGGTTCTACCTCCTGGATATTCATTGTGATTATTTACTTTATAAGCCCTTTATGTGGTGTCGCTCAGACGCCCGACTGTGGCATGCTTGTTATTTGTTTACTTTATAAGCCCTTTATGTGGTGTCGCTCAGACGCCCGACTGTGGCATGCTTGTTATTTGTTTACTTTATAAGCCCTTTATGTGGTGTCGCTCAGACGCCCGACAGTGGCATGCTTGTTATATGTTTACTTTATAAGCCCTTTATGTGGTGTCGCTCAGACGCCCGACTGTGGCATGCTTGTTATTTGTATACTTTATAAGCCCTTTATGTGGTGTCGCTCAGACGCCCGACTGAGGCACGCTTTCTGTTGTCATCCTTTCGAGGCGTCGCTTTAGACACCCGATCGGTGCATTTTTTTATTTCTATTCTCGGATTGCATATTCATGTTTTATACGAACAACCTGCATGCGTGCATCATGGATTTTGTTAATTTCGTGACTGACATTGTGATCATAGAATATTTCAGAGAATGATTATCATTTGTTATATTATACCCGTGTTCATAATGTTTGCGAGTACATTCAAAAGTACTCACTGGCTTGTCCCTGGCTATTGTCTTGGCCAGATTACCTGCTTGGAGAGGAGCGTTGCGATGACAGCCCCGGAACCTAAGCAACGGTGATAGCAGCCTCGCGAAGATAGGAGTTATCCAGGTCAGCTGTTCCTGTGGGAAATGGAGTCCCATAGACGCTGATGAACCACAAACCGCTTCCGCCATCAACCACTAGAAACCATTTGTTGTACTCTTAGGCCACAATGGTCTTGTACTACATATTTTGTACTTTGCTTGGAATTTCTGTATCAAGTTGGTGCCTCATCAGCTAACAGTAATCCTGGGGCTGGTGAGCACAAGGGCCATTTTCTGGAAAATTAATATCCCGAAAACCGGTCCTGACAAACTTGGTATCAGAGCCAGGCTGACCACTGGCTAATCCTATCTTAGCCAGGTCGAAGAACCTAGGTTAACCCACCCACCAGACCTTAACCTCACCACAACCAAGCTTATCCTACCCGATAGCCCCCACAGTGACCCCGACAGCTTTTGGCAGTCGGTGCCCAACCTATCAGACTAGCCCAGTAAGCAACATGCCCGTGATCGACACCTGAGTTGCCCCATTCGCAAGCATGCGAAGGAAGACTCCGTTTTCTTTATATAAAGGGAACGTTTGCCCCAACAGACAATTAATATTGCCCCACAACACGATATGTCATCCAACCTAGATGCTATACATGAGGCCACTCCGTGACCTTACCAAACATCCCTCACCTTGTGCACTGCCTTCACAGCCATTTGTTTTTCAGGTCGCACCTTGGGATTCATATAAAGACCCCAGATGCCACCCCGGGGGGATTTTATCAAAATAATTGTGGGATTTTGACCACAGTACCATGGGTTTTCCCCAGCCATCCTGGTACAATTCAAATCGAGGGTCACTCTCACCCCCTCGAAATATTGTACAGCCAGGCACACCCCGTAGGTAGACCCAAACCAAGACCCTATGGAAGTTCCCTTCATCGGGAAAATCCATACCCACTCCAACAATGGCAATTAAGATTGCTGCTTATGGAACGGTTACCCATCTTCAACTCATGGTACCCTATGCCAGTGAATGTGGCTATTTTGTTTTCCGAATAGTGCAGCAGCCAGAGAAACCACATCCTTTCCCTACACCTGAGTAGAGAAAAGTCCGACGCTAATTGAGCTGGTGCACTATGTCATCGCTCGAGAGCACTTGACCCAACAAGTGATGGATTTTTCTCCAGACCCTTGCTGTGTAAGACCCTAGTCGCCATTAGCAGATCCCTGAGGGCCAGACTAAGAGAGACGCCTTTTGTGAGTCCCCCATCTGCTCCGAGTAGACGAGAGATATATCCCATTGCAAGGAATATTTTTCCTCGTAACATATAGCTTATTTCCTGAACCGTCAGCACCGCGGTTATATCCGTTTGTGTATCGTTTGACTGCTTGTTGTGATAACTGTGTTGTGCTTTAAAATTTTCTGTATTAGTATATTGCATTGGTTGAAGTTGTTTCTCGTGATAAAATAAAATGGATTGTTTTTAATTATAGCAAACTTCATAGTAAGGTTTTTCTTAAAAGACCACTGCGATAAAAAATGTTTTTCTCAATAAAAATAATTAATTTGCATGCCCTCGCGTTATACGACTCGCGAGACGCATACACTAAATACACGACCGCGCGTTCTTCTATCACCTAATCGATTACCTTGCTAGTACACCACAACTGCACCTTAGTTAGCGATTCTACTGTGACCCCGTCCAATCACGTGTGTGGAGTAACCGCTTTCCATGTTACGATTATCGCATGGTACGAGCAATCCTTTTGGAAAATATGCCCTTAGCAAATATCGAGGACGAGATTTTTCTTAAGGGGGGTAGTGTTGTAACACCCCAAAAAGTTAACCATGTTTTGTTTATTAAAATTTTGCTAAGAAATTAAATTTTTATTTTTCTGGATTTATTTTTGATCTCAGAACCCCTCTTTTCTTCTAAGTTGTGGAGTTTTCACCCCAAGTGAAAACTTTCCAATTATTATTGGACTTGTTTACCCTCTCAAATAAAACAATTCTTTTATCAGTGGGATTATTTATAATTATTTTTAGCTGAGCTTTATTTCTCTAAAATGGGTTTTCATAAGTTTTAGGGTCCCATTTGCACTGCAACCCTTTGATAAATTCATTTAAAAATCCCACCAAAATTTGGGGATGACATGTGATGTTCCTAGATCACTTTTGTGCAAAATACCCTTTAGTCATTTGGAGATTTTGAGCTTTTCCCCAAGTTTTCAAATCTGGTCCAGTTTGCACTTTTGCACTTCAACCCAGTTACATATTTCT
Source organism: Aegilops tauschii subsp. strangulata (assembly GCF_002575655.3). Classification (NCBI taxonomy): domain Eukaryota; kingdom Viridiplantae; phylum Streptophyta; class Magnoliopsida; order Poales; family Poaceae; genus Aegilops; species Aegilops tauschii. The sequence goes on from NC_053038.3 coordinate 435,850,453, forward strand.
TTAAAACTTACACCAAAATTTGGGGATGTTAGTAGGAGTATATTATTCAACTTTATGCAAAAACCCACTGGTGTTCTATGGAAAATTTGAGCAAAACATCCTCTTTTGCTCTCTGGTCCAGTTTGGCTTTTTCTACAGCAACTCTAATTTTTGTTGCTCTAATGCCCATAATCTTTCTCCTGCTTATCAACCACCCTGCAAAACCCTTGAGTCCAGGAGAATGGACCTATTGGAGTATTGTTGGTCCATGAAACTATGCCTTTTACTTTCTGTCAAGAAATGGTTTTCTCAAAAACTTGCACTATCAAGTTTCTAGTCTTGACCAACTGACCTTACCACCCTCTTTTGCATCTAGAGAGACACTAGTCTGGAGAGTTTGGCCACCCCAAGAAATGCCTAGGTGCCCTTGGCATTTTGTCAAACACCTTATGTGCATGGTCAGATTTGACATAGCTTTTAGTTTGCACACTGGACCTGCTTGCTTTGCATAACCAGCATGTCTCAGGGCTCTACACTAGTCTATAGCTCCACACTGTTAAACCCCATGTGGATTGGAGCCCTCTGGCATGCCACGGCATTTTGCCGAACAGCTCGCGTGCGTGCGCTGGGCGCGCCCAGAGCACACGTTTTGCACGCGCGCGCACCGAGTCGCCGCGTCCCACTGCCGTCGCCCCGCGCTCGTTCTGGCCCTTCCCCACTCGCAGCCGACACGCCCCGACTCCTCCCTCGCCGCAGAGCCGCTCATGGAGCTCCACAACGCCGCCGTCAAGTCGGCCGTGGCCGGTAGCGGACGGCCACAGCAGGCCCCTGCCATGGGCGGCGCCGCCCGAGCCACCGCCGCTCGCCAGCTCGCCTCTGGAGCAGTCCAAGCTTATCCGCGAGCTCGTCCACTAGTGCCCGTCGCCGCCACGACGTCCTGCAGGCTACAGAACGGCGGTTCGCCGTTCTTATCCACGGCCGCCGTTGGAACCGACTCCGGCCGCCTAATAAGGAGCCCTCGAGTCCGTCCAGTCCCTCAGGCGACCTCAAGCCACCCCACCTAGCACGCCCATAGCAGGCAATCGACCAGGGAGGGTCTTCTTCCCCATCTCCGGCCAGTACAGCCGCCGCCACCCTCCGGTCCATTCAGTCGCAACCAGAGCCCCCCGTCCGTATAGCACCACCATCCTCCTCCCCTCGACCGTGCGGAGCCGCCCAAACCCTCAGCTGCGTCGGGGAACCACCGTAGCCCAAAGCCCCAAACCTCCCAAAGCTGCCGTCCGCCGCGGAGCTCGCCGCCGGCGACTCCCTCCATCCCCGCCACCTCCTTGACCACCGGGAGGACCGCCCCGGGCTGGCGGATCCATCCCCGCCATCAGAACCTCGCGAGGAGCCTCTGTTCACCGACGGCGATCGCCGGAGCTCCACCTCCGTTCGGCCAGAAGAAAGGAAGGCGGGACGACTGGTCAAACCTGACCAGTGGACCCAAGGGGCCCATTGTCAGTGACCCACAGGTCGGCCCGCGCGGGTTAAGTGGAGGCGTAAAGCCCGAAGTACGTGTCCTCCTCTTGAAAGCGTATTTCATCCGAAACGTTTTCTTTTCTGTTTTATTTTAAAAACAGGTTTTTGACTAAACTTTGACTGGCTATATCTTTTTAGATAAAACTCCAAATGAATTAATTCTTTTTCCTACCTCTCTCAAATTCCACCTAGTTTATTTTAAGATTTATTTCAAAAATATCTAGGACAACTTTTTGCGCTGTTTTTAAAGTATGTGTTCATTTGAATATTTTCAAAAAAAGGATTTTTGAAGAAGGAAGCAACTTTCAAAAGTGCACCCCCTTGCATACTCTTTGTCGGGGATATACCCCGTGGTATGACCTGGCCGGAATTGGCGACTAACCGGTGACCCGCCCGGAGCTTGGCGATTCACAGATAACCTGCCCGATCTTGGCGACTCATTAGTAACCCGGCGGGCGGGTCAGATGGACAACAAGGCCTAAAGCCCAGAAGGTCGGCTCACGTTATGATGGGCCGGATGAAAAGGAAAGGGATGACGAATATTTCCTTTACGAGGAAGCAAGACCCGGACTTGTAATTAACTTGTAAGAGAAGATAGACTAGTCCTAGTCCTACTAGGACTCCACATGTAACCCGCCCCTCTAACTTATATAAGAAGGGGCAGGGCACCCCAAAGAGGGACAAGTAACAAGAAACAATCTCTATGGCTAGAGACCAAGAGCCGGTTCCCGGCGACTCTCCCGTGATCATAATGAGACCTAGCCTCAAACAGCATGTAGGGTTGTTACCGGATGATGTTTCCCGGGGCCCGAAGCTGTCTAAATCCTTGTCTTGTGTTGCGTCTCTCGATTCCGCTCAACCCCTCTCAAGCTACTACAAAGATGCGTTGGCCTCACGACTAAGTCCTCACACTAGGACATCTGCCGTGACAATTCCACGACACTCTTGAAGGCAAGCATTATGAACCCTGGCATAATATTTTTGTGTGTTGTTTGATACGGTTACAACACCACCTTGACATGGAGCATTCGTTATTTCATGCGACGATACAATCATACGCATGAGTGCATAATGAAGATTCTTTGCTGTTAGAAGTGGATATGCTTGTGATAGTAATCATCTTCGTATGCCTTTCATGCCTATCGGAAGGAAGCCGGGAAAGTCTCTGTCTTGGGTAGACACGAGCTTGTCTCTAGTTCCTCGTCAGGACGGTTGTGTCCGGTACGACATGATGAGGTATGATGAGTGGTGATTCTATCTGTTAATTGAAATATATTTGTTATGCTAATCATACAGGGAATACTTGAACCTCCTGAGTCGGCCGTAGATCGAGTCTTGTTCCAGTAACCCCCATACTTGTTTCGTACTACCACTTGTCCCTGCCGCAGGTAGGGTACGGTTCAGTAAGTTGTCAACCCCTTCCTAGCACACACCGTACAGAGAGGCCATGGTGGAAGATACCGGATGCATCCGGTAGGCATGCCACCTGGTCCGGGGGCATGGGCGTTTCCAATTGGGACCGAGAGGGGGGCACCCCTTAGAGCGCGCGATATAAATTTGATCCCATGCTACGCGAGGTTGTAGCCTCCCCACTTAGAGTTTTGCTTAACAGGTGTCGTGGGTGATTCCAGACACCGGTAAGTTAGGCTGGTGTGTGCGGTCAGGTGTGTTTTCAATTGAAAGACCGTGGACGGAATTAGTCCCGATGGACTAAAGGAATCCGTTACTCGTGGGTAAAGAGTACACCCTCTGCAGAGGTTAAATCTATTCGAATAGTCGTGCCACGGGTAAGGACTACAGCCTGAGATGGGTCAAGTGTCGGTCTTAGTGTCGGTCTTCGGAGGAGAAACTACTAAACCGGAACATGGATCATGACTTGTGACTTATGATGATTGTGATTATTATTATATTGGACTAACCCTTTTTATTACTTGAATTATTGAGTATCCCTGGGACGGTTCTACCTCCTGGATAGTCATTGTGATTATTTACTTTATAAGCCCTTTATGTGGTGTCGCTCAGACGCCCGACTGTGGCATTCTTGTTATTTGTTTACTTTATAAGCCCTTTATGTGGTGTCGCTCATACGCCCGACTGTGGCATGCTTGTTATTTGTTTACTTTATAAGGCCTTTATGTGGTGTCGCTCAGACGCCCGACTGTGGCATGCTTGTTATTTGTTTACTTTATAAGCCCTTTATGTGGTGTCGCTCAGACGCCCGACTGAGGCACGCTTTTTGTTGTCGTCCTTTCGAGGCGTCGCTTTAGACACCCGATCGGTGCATTTTTTATTTCTATTCTCGGATTGCATATTCATGTTTTATACGAACAACCTGCATGCGTGCATCATGGATTTTGTTTATTTCGTGACTGACATTGTGATCATAGAATATTTCAGAGCATGATTATCATTCGTTATATTATACCCGTGTTCATAATGTTTGCGAGCACATTCAAAAGTACTCACTGGCTTGTCCCTGGCTATTGTCTTGGCCAGATTACCTGCTTGGAGAGGAGCGTTGCGATGATAGCCCCGGAACCTAAGCAACGGTGATAGCAGCCTCGTGAAGATAGGAGTTATCCAGGTCAGCTGTTCCTGTGGGAAATGGAGTCCCATAGACGCTGATGAACCACAAACCGCTTCCGCCATCAACCACTAGAAACCATTTGTTGTACTCTTAGGCCACAATGGTCTTGTATTACATATTTTGTACTTTGTTGGAATTTCTGTATCAAGTTGGTGCCTCATCAGCTAACAGTAATCCTGGGGCTGGTGAGCACAAGGGCCATTTTCTGGGAAATTAATATCCCAAAAACCGGTCCTGACACTGCGCCTGTCAAACGAGCGCACTGCCGCGTTAGCGCGAGGCCGAGCCGGGGGCGGGGAGGGGGGGTGGGTCGGGACCCCCCTCCCCCATCCCGGCGAGGCCGAGTCAAGAACGAGCTGTAGCAGGCGACGACGCGGCGTGCCGCGGCATCGCATGCGGAGGCGAGTCCGTAACATGACTTGCCCCCATTATCTATCTTTAGGGGGTGTGTGGGTGCGTGGGGGGGGGGGGAACAGAATAACCGCACTGCCCCTCGGTGCATAGTTGTACTGTCACATCTTCCTTGTATGGACTTGCCCCCATTATCTATCTTAGGGGTGTGTGGGTGCGTGTGGGGGGGGGGGGGGAAACAGAATAACCGCACTGCCCCTCGGTGCATAGTTGTACTGACACATCTTCCTTGTATGGACTTGCCCCCATTATGTATCTTAGGGGTGTGTGGGTGCGTGGGGGGGGAACAGAATAACCGCACTGCGCCTGTCAAACGAGTGCACTGCCGCGTTTGCGCAAGGCCGAGCCGGGGGGGGGGGGGGGTGAGGGGGGTCGGGACCCCCTCTCCCCCATCCCGGCGAGGCCGAGCCAGGAACGAGCCGAGCCAGGAACGAGCCGTAGCAGGCGACGACGCGGCGTCGCATGCAGAGGCGAGTCCGTAACATGACTTGCCCCCATTATCTATCTTTAGGGGGTGTGTGGGTGCGTGTGTGTGTGGGGGGGGGGGGGGCTCACGAAGCCCTAGATTTTTGGTTTGGGCCGAGCTGGATTTGAACCAACGTAGACATTGTCAACGAATTTACAGTCCGTCCCCATTAACCACTCGGGCATCGACCCAGGAAGAATTTATTCTAGGGTTTTCGCTAATCTATGATTAACCTCCTTTGATAATACTCCCTACCCCCAGGGGAAGTCGAATCCCCGCTGCCTCCTTGAAAGAGAGATGTCCTGAACCACTAGACGATAGGGGCATCACTAGACGATAGGGCCATATACAATCGCTCGTGATTATACTATAATCATAGTATGAGCAGTTTTTTGGAATTGTCAATATACTCGAAAAGTATAAATAGATCCAAAGCAAAGAGTTTTTCCAACTTTTCTGTTATGTTTTCAACAGAATAACCAGACTGCCCCTCGGTGCATAGTTGTACTGACACATCTTCCTTGTATGGACTTGCCCCCATTATCTATCTTAGGGGTGTGTGGGTGCGTGTGGGGGGGGGAGAACAAAATAACCGCACTGCGCTTGTCAAACGAGCGCATCGAACGAGCGCACTGCCGTGTTAGCACGAGGCCGAGCCAAGGGGGGGGAGGGGGATCGGGACCCCCTCCCCCATCCCGGCGAGGCCGAGCCAGGAACGAGCCGTAGCAGGCGACGACGCGGCGTGCCGCGACGTCACATGCGGAGGCGAGTCCGTAACATGACTTGCCCCCATTATCTATCTTTAGGGGGTGTGTGGGTGCGTGTGTGGGGGGGGGGACAGAATAACCGCACTGCCCCTTGGTGCATAGTTGTACTCACACATCTTCCTTGTATGGACTTGCCCCCATTATCTATCTTAGGGGTGTGTGGGTGCGTGTGGGGGGGGGGGGAACAGAATAACCGCACTGCCCCTCGGTGCATAGTTGTACTGACACATCTTCCTTGTATGGACTTGCCCCCATTATCTATCTTAGGGGTGTGTGGGTGCATGTGGGGGGAAACAGAATAACCGCACTGCGCCTGTCAAACGAGCGCACTACCGCGTTAGCGCGAGGCCGAGCCGGGGGGGAGGGGGGAGGGACCCCCCTCACCCATCCCGGCGAGGCCGAGCCAGGAACGAGCTGTAGCAGGCGACGACGCGGCGTGCCGCGCCGCGTCGTCGCATGCCCCCATTATCTATCTTTAGGGGGTGTGTGGGTGCGTGTGTGTGTGTGGGGAGGGGCGGAACAGAATAACCGCACTGCCCCTCGGTGCATAGTTGTACTGACACATCTTCCTTGTATGGACTTGCCCCCATTATCTATCTTAGGGGTGTGTGGGTGCGTGTGGGGGGGGGAACAGAATAACCGCACTGCCCCTCGGTGCATAGTTGTACTGACACATCTTCCTTGTATGGACTTGCCCCCATTATCTATCTTTAGGGGGTGTGTGGGTGCGTGTTGGGGGGGTGGGGGTGGGGGGGGGACAGAATAACCGCACTGCCCCTCGGTGCATAGTTGTACTGACACATCTTCCTTGTATGGACTTGCCCGCATTATCTATGTTAGGGGTGTGTGGGTGCGTGTGGGGGGGGGGATAGAATAACCGCACTGCGCTTGTCAAACGAGCGCACTGCCGCGTTAGCGCGAGGCCGAGCCGGGGGGAAGGGGGGTTGGGACCCCCTCCCCCACCCCGGCGAGGCCGAGCCAGGAATGAGCCGTAGCAGGCGACTACGCGGCGTGCCGCGGCGTCGCATGCAGAGGCGAGACCGTAACATGACTTGCCCCCGCACCGTACCGCACCGAGGGGCATAGTTGTATTGACACATCATCCTTGTAGGGACTTGCTCCCGCATCGCACCGCACCGAGGGGCATAGTAGTACTGACACATCTCCGTAACATGACTTGTTCCCCGCACCGCACCGCACCTAGGGGCATAGTAGTACATGATTTGCCCTCGTTATCTTATCTTTATTTTTAGGGGAAAAACAGCACCGTTATGAATTATTATTTCATTTGTACTTTTTGATAATTTTTATTGTACTGTTGTGAGTTATTATTTGTACTTTAGCTGTTTGTTTTCTCCCTCTATATTAATTTTTTATTGTATTTAATTTTTGCTATTATCTTTGGTAACTGCCCAGAGATAGTGGGCTTCGCCACGGTTCTGGGCTTTAGCCGTCGGTTTTCTCCCACTCACCTTTTAACCTCCACTCTCCCCCGTTCCGCTCCGCTCCCCTCTCCAAATCGATTCCTTCTTAGTTCCCCTCTTCTCGCAGAGAAGCTGCTTCTCCTGTTTCGCCGCGGGAGCGTCGGCCGGCGGGTTGAACCCCAGGGGTGGAGGTCTGGGTGCTCTGTTTGCTCCTTTTGGTCTGCGATTGACTTCCCTTGCGTCCTCTTATGTATAGATTTTCCCTCTATTTCTTAGCTCTTGCTCTCTTGCTGTCTCAAGCTGGATTCGCTAGGGTTCCTTTGCTCTTGAACGAGCGGTTGGCGACAGTGATACTCGATTCCGTGGCGGATTTGTGTTTGCTTGTAAGAGTTTTGCTTTGTATGGCATGCTTCATTTCTGAAATAGGTCAAAGACCTAATTTTTGTTCATGGGTCTTGCAGATCTGGTTCGGCAGATTTTAGGTCTGTAGATCTCAATGGGTACATCATCCAGTCCGGACAAGTTGAATGCAGGTGATTTTCCGTGTAATTTGGATGATGTTTTAACAGATCTGGTTTTAGGTTGTATAGGTGTGGTCGTATAGACTTTATAAGTTGTATGTATTTTGATAGCTGTTAAATTTGCCCTAGATTGTCTGGTTGTGTATAGTTTTGGCGGTTGATTTGACCTGCAGACAGGTTGTAGTACTGATCACCATCTGTAGTTTGAACTGATGTCCTGGCATTTGAATAGGTTGTAGTAGTCGGTGAAGAACCGGTATGATGTTGAAAGAGTTTTCATTCTGAAGTTTGTTGTGCCAGTGGTGGGTTCATATTGTTTTATTGGGTGCACTTGTAGTGTTCATATAGTTGAACTGATTGCTTGTTCATGTACTTTTTTGCTAATTATGATGTTGTTGCAGATGTTGGAGTGCCGGTGCCTCCTGATTCTAAAAAATCAGAACGCTTTCAAGAACTTGTGAATGTTATTTTTGAGACACCAAATCCGCTAGAAGAACTTGCGGATGTTGCTGGTGTTTCCCTTATATTTGCTCTTTTTTTATCAGCCTTGAATACATAAATATGTTTAGCTACATCAGTTGTTCCTTTTGTTTGTGTCTGATGCTATGCGCTTTATTTATCTTGTCTCTGCAATGTTAATTGTGTTTTGATTTTATACGTGCGTGCTTATGTTTGTTGGTTTATGCAGTTAATGACAACCATGGTGCTCCTGAGGACATTGCTGATGTTGTCAAAGATATTAATGATGGAATTTATTCTCTTAACGTTGATGATGTTGATGGCAGCTTGCAGTTGTCTGTTACTCAGTCACAGAGTGTTGATGGCACTGAGCCTGTTACTCAGGCTGAGGATGTTCCTATGCAGTTACAGCTCGAGGATGAAAGGATAAGAAAGAAGAAGTGTGATTTCCCAAGGAGAAAGGAGTTTGAACGGCGTCAAAAGGCTGCCTGTGTTCAACGAAGTGATCGGGATGTTGCTCAAGCTCCTGAAGGTGTAGGTGATGAAGGTGGTGACGCGGCCTTTTCAACTGTTGATGCTGGATCTCATGGAAGTGACATGCCTGTGAAGACAAACCTGATGCAAACTCGTTTGACGCAAGTGTTTACTCGTGATGCAGTTAAGGAGAAGAAAGCTGTTTTGAAGAGGAAGATGTCAGATCGAAATCCTGATGGCACACAGAGGCGTAGCCCACATGTGAAAGCTGGTTCCCAACCTGGTAATAGCAAAGTTGATGGGGATAGTGTTGCTGTGAAGATTGGTCCAAGCAAACTTGGTGGCTCCCCTGTTCGTCGTAGTCCACGGGTTTGGACAAATAAGAAGCCTTCTTTGCCTCCTCTTCGAGTGCGCTCTTTGTTGAAAGAAAATAATAAGCGTAAAGTTCATCATGCGAAGGTGAACAAAGGTGTGAAGAAGCGTGCTCGTGTCGAAGCTGAAGATGTTGTATCTGAAGAAGATGATATCAAAGTTGATTTTGAAGATGAATTTGCAGTGGTACGTCTTTTGTACTGTATGTGACTAAGTAGTTGTACTTGCAATGATTTAATTGTGTCTGGGCTGGTATGCTAGCCAGGCGAGGCTGGTCATTGTTTGCATCAATCGAGGGTGGTACTGATGTTGTTTCAAGAGTTGAACTTGTGCAATCTTTTCATTTTTCTACTTGCCTTCATATGCTTGTTTTGTTTCCTATATTCATTTATTTAAGGTGTGACTTCTTTATTTTCATTTACAGCCTGTTAGCGTTATGAGTCCGGTGAAGCTGGTGGGACGCAATGCCGGAAAAGTTGCCTTGGAGGAAGGTGACCAATGGAAATTGAACTTAACTGTGCGATGTTCGTTGGGAGAGGTTGAAGCTTGTGCTAAATTGCTTGAGAGTCGGCATGTGGCTAGGGTTCGTGCAGCTGGTTTTGGTTCTATCTTCAATTGGAGGGTGAAGTCTAACATTTCCTGCCCTCTGATGGGAGTTTTGTACCTGAGGATAGATCCTGATACTGACTCTTGACATGGGTGAGGCTAATAAGAAGCTTTGCATCACTAGCGATGGTATACAGCAATTATTTGGGTTCCCTCGTGGTGGTCATTCTCCGCCAAGGCCGTCAGAGGATGGATGTCACGACCGGATTTTTGGGATAATAACTTCCCAGAAAACGGCCTTTGTGCTCACCAGCCCCAGGATTACTGTTAGCTGATGAGGCACCAACTTGATACAAGAAATCCAAGTAAGGTACAAAATATGCAGTACAAGGCCATTGTGGCCTAGGAGTACAACATTTGGTTTCTAATGGTTGAGGGCGGAAGCGGTTGGATACATCTGCGTCTATGGGACTCCATTTCCCACAAGAACATCTGACCAGGATAACTCCTATCTTCGCGAGGCTGCTATCGTCAACACGTAGGCTCCGAGGTTGTCACCGCGATGCTTACCTCCAAGCAAGGAATCTGGCCAAGACAATAGCCAGGGACAAGCCAGTGAGTACGTTTGAATGTACTCGCAAACATTTAAGAACACGGGTATAAAATATCAAACATGCTCCGGATTATTATGTGATCACAACGTCGGTCACGAAATCTACGAAAAACCATGATACGCACGTGTGGTTAAAAATAATCCAAAATAAAATACCGGGTGCCAAACGAGGGTCTGAATGACTCCTCGAGAGGAAACTGCAAGAATGATAATGCCGCAGTCGGGCGTCTGAGCGACATCACATAAAGGGCTTATATCAAAAGTAAATAATCAACATGCCACAGTCGGACGTCTGAGCGACATCACATAAAGGGCTTATATCAAAAGTAAAAAATCAACATGCCACAGTCGGACGTCTGAGCGACATCACATAAAGGGCTTATAAATAAAAGAATAATCACAGTGAATATCCAGGAGGTAGAACCATCCCAGGGATACTCAATAAAATACATAATGTAAATGGTTAGTTCATATTAATAAATAAAACATGATCCTCAGATGTCACAAGTCATAAACAAAATCTAGTCTAGCCGTTTCTCCATCCGAAGACCGTCACTGAGTTCTAGCTAAATCGTTCTCCATCCGAATACCGTTACTATGATCCAGGTAGCCGTGTCTCCATCCGAAAACCGTCACTAGACCCTGATAAAAAACGTTCTCCATCCAAATACCGTTGCTAGAAACAACTCAGACTGGGATCCTTACCTATGAACATGGCTATCTAACAGGATATATCCTCTGCAGAGGGAGTACTATTTTCCCACAAGTAACGGATTTATTTAGTCCATCGGGACTAATTCCGCCTACGGTCTTTTAATTGAAAACACGCCTGACCTGCACACACCAGCTTAACTCACCGATGTCTGGAATCACCCACGACACCTGCCAAGCAAAACTCTAAGTGGGGAGGCTACAACCTCGACGTAGCATGGGATCAAATTTCTATTCGCGCACTCTAAGGGGGTGCCCCCCTCTCGGTCCCAACCGGAAACACCCATGCCCCCGGACCAAGTGGCATGCCTACCGGAGGCCTCCGGTATCTTCCACTATGGCCTCTCTGTACGGTGTGTGCTTTGGTAAGGGGTTGACAACTTACTGAACCATACCCCGTCTGCGATAGGGACAAGTGGTGGTACCAGCAAATGGGGAAGCTACTGACCAAGACTCGACCTACGACCGACTCAGGTGGTCCAAGTATCCTCCAACAATTATTACCATTAGAGGAATAAATCACCACTCATCAAGCCTCACCATGCCATACCGGACTACTCGTCTCGACGAGGGACTAGGGACAAGCTCGTGTCTACCCAAGACCACGACTTTCCCGATTTCCTTCCGGTATGCATGAGGAGCTCACGAGGATGATCCAAATCACTAGCGTATCCATTGCTGACCACAAAACAACTTCAAAGTGTACTCATGTACGAGACTTTATCGCTACATAGGGATAATGCATACTCCAAGCCAAATGGTGTTGTAATCGTATCAGAACACCACAACAAAATATTATGCCAGAGTTCAGAAATGCTTGCCTTCAAGAGTATGCAAAGGATGCACTTTTTGAAAGCTTTCCCTTTTCTCCAAAATCCCTATTTTGCAAAATATCCAAATAACAAATATTTCAAACACAGTACAAAAAGTGGTCTCAAATATTTTTGAAATAAATCTTAAAATAAACTAGATGGAATTTGAGAGAGGTAGGAAAAAGAATCAACTCATTTGGAGTTTTATTTAAAAGTTATAGCTGGTCAAAGTCTGGTCAAAACTCTGTTTTTATAAAATCAGAAAAAAGGAAAACGTTTCGGGGAAGAATACGTTTTCGCAGCAGAGGAAGCGTACACGGGACGTCTGCGCCTTCGCTTAAACGGAGGAGGCGGCGCGTGGGTCACTGACAGTGGGTCCAGGGGGGCCCACTGGTCAGGTTTGACCGTTCTTCCCTCACTCCTCTCTCTTTCTGCCGAACGGGAGCGGGGCTCCGGCGATCGCCGTCGACGAACGGCAGCGCCTCACGGGCATCCAAGGGCGGGGATGGAACGGCCAGACCGAGGTGGTCCTCTTGGTAGTTGCTGGGTCGTCGGGGGTGGAAGAAATCGCCGGCGACGAGCTCCGCGGCGGAGGGGGCTACGGTGGTGAAGTGGTTTTGGGGGTCCGGTGGTCTCCGATCGAGGTTGGGTAGTTGGGCAGCTCCGCAAGGACCAGGGGAAACTACTGGTGGCGTCGGTTGGGCGAAAGGGTGGCTGGCTGCGACGTATTGCACCGGAGTTTGGCGGCGGCCGAACTGGCCGGAGTTGGGGAAGATGGCCACTACGGGTCGATCCACTGCTTGGGGAGCGCTAGGAGGGAAGTCTGAGGTTGCCTGAGGTCTTGCACGAGCTCGGGGACCCTTTAAATAGGCGCTCGGGGCTGGGCCGCGGCGGCTGATGATAAGATCGCCGGCGACAGCCGTGCTGTAGCCGCAGGGCGACGTGGCGGCGACGAGCGCGTGCCGACGAGCTTGGGGATAAGATCAAGCTATTCACAGGGGCAGCTGGCGCGCTGGTGTGGTTTGGGCGGTGCCGAACATGGCAGAGGCCGCTGCCGACGCCGGCGTGCCGCCAAGGGCGCTGCCAGCGGCGCTGCAGGGCGCCAGAGAGTGGCGTGGAGAGGGAGCGGGATAGTGCGCGGTTCAGCGGTGGAGCAGGGGCCAGGGTCGGGTCGCGTCGAGTGCGGCAGTGCGGCGCGGCAGCTCAGTGCGCGCGCGTGCAAAACGTGCGCTCTGGGCGCGCCCAGAACCCGTTCGACGAAATGCCAGGGCGGTCTAGAGCGCGAGGGTGGGGCTGGCAAATAACATGACTAGGATAGAGATAGCTAGGGGTTTAGTGGACAAGGTAGCTAGGTCATTGGAGTAAGTTCACAGTGCAAACTAGGGAACATGTCCAAAACTGACTGTGCACACCAAGTGCTCGACAGAATGCCAAGTGCACTTAGGCAACTCTTGGAGTGGCCAAAATCTCCAGATCAAGGTCTCTTTAGATGCAGAAGATGATGGTAAGATCATTTGGGCAAAACCAGAAACTTGTTAGTGCAAGTTTTGCAAAACCACAGTTCTGGACAGAAAGAAAAAGGGTTTGTTGCATGCACTTCAAAACCTCCAATGAGTCCACTCTTCTGTACTTAGGGGTTTTGAAGGGAGGGCTACAAGTAGGAAAAAGGTTCATGGGCACCAGAGCAAAATAAAATGGGGTTGCAGTTCAAATCACCAAACTGGACCAGAATGGAAAAGAGGTTGTTTCACTCAAACTTTTCAAAGAACATCAGTGGGTTTTTGCATGAAGATGAATTGTATGCATCCACTGACATCTCCAAACACTTGGAAGAATTTTTAAAGAAATATTTTAATGGGTTGTAGTGCAAAAGTGCCTACTGGACCAGATTGGAAAAGTTGGTGTAGAGCTCAAATTTTCCATTGGCCAAAAGGTATTTTTGCATAAAAGTGATGTAAAAACATCACATGACATCCCCAAATTTTGGTTGTAGTGCAAAACAGGCTCCAAATTCAATAGAAATCATTTTTAAAAGAATAAGGCTCTGAGAAAACAAATCTTGCAAAAAAAATTAAATCCACTGATAAAGAATTGTTTTATCATAGAGAGTATTCAAGCCCAACAATACCTTTTGGAAGTTTTCCACTTGAAGTAAAAATCCACAAAAACAAAAAGGGTAAATCTTGACAAAAATGGAAAAGTTTTTATTTCCTGGCAACATTTTAATAAATAAAACAAGGTCAAAAATTTTGGGTGTCACAATGGATATGACGACGCTCTGATGAAGTTAAGATCGGAGCTTGACATTAGCAGGAACATAGATATCAAGACAAAGGATTTCAGGAATAAGCTCAAGGTGCTCGTCAAGGATCCTAGCAAAGATGACCTTGCTCTGAAAGTGTTCTTCATTATTGTGTCTATGAAGGTTGTGTTGCCTGGTGCCGCCCCGCGTGTTTCCAGAGAGGCAACAATGTTTGAGGGTCTCGTCTTTGAGGACATGGCTAATATGGATTATTGTCAGCTGATGGTTGATGAGCTTAGAAGGGCTGTTGTCAGGTACCAAGATGGTGTTACCCTTGGGAAGGCAATCACAGGCTGTGCTATAGGGCCTGTACTAATGTACCTTGACTGCCTTATCCGTGGCAAGACTGCGGAGCCTGACATGCGAGTCCCCCGCATATGTTTCATGGATCCTGTCAAGCTTTCCGATCTGGTTGATGCAGATTTGATAAAAAAGGCAATGCAGATCCAAAGACTTGGGTGTTTGGGAAGCTTCCGGTGAGTTTTATTTCTTTCGTGTCTTGCAGACCTTTTTTTATTTAGGTATAACTATTTTTGCTGGAGTGAACATGTGTCCCGCAGAGTTACCTGTTTAGATTTTGTCATTTCTTAAGCTTTGTGAGGTTTAGGTACGATTTTTAGTACTATTTTTTCATGTGTGGTTGAACTGAATATCTTTGTTCAACTGTCCTGTTGGTAAATACTAAGAAATTGGCACTGACAGTTAAAGATTGATAGTGCTGTTGATTTAAATCTGTTAATATCATGTTTTATTTTTCCCTGTGTGTTGCATTGATTAATTAACTCTTTTTCCCCTTGTTTGTAGTGGAAAACTCAAGAGGAGGTTGTTTTTTCCGACAGTATAAACGGCCAGTCCTGGAGATGCCGTCGTCTCAGGTTCCCAAGTCTTCATCTCTGCACGATGAGTTGAGAGATGGCCGTGGTGTTGAGGGTGCTGGTTATGTTCCCCCTGGCCCTAGTAATGCTAGTACTTCACAGAGGCAGGGTTTTGGTATTGATGTTGCTGTTTCTGCGTTGGAGCGCGCTGAGCATATTTTAAGTAACGTGTGTTCTGAGCTGCAAAAGGTCCCAACAACAGTTGAGCGTCTGAGCTGTATCAATGGTATCCTTCCTGAAGGTCATCAATTTAACGCTGAGGAAGCAGTGGACTATATTGAGATGGAGAGAATTTTTATTAGTGATATGCGTGACGGTGCTGCTGATCTAGTTCAGAGCTCGGTTCGTCTGTTGAACAACATGAAGCGTTTCAAAACTATGCAAGACTCTCGCTGCAAGCCATATGAAGAAAGTGCAAAAGTTGTTATCAGGCAGATTGAGCAGGATGAGGCTGCTGCCACCGACAGCAGGGCTGGTGATGGTACTGAGGCTAATGTTTCTGATCACGAAACGAATGATGTTGGCTTGGAGCGCGCTGTTGTTGATGTGTGTCAGTCCTCGGTGTTTGCAATTTTTACTATGTTGTTCTGCTGTCAGTATTGTAGTTGAACTTTCTCATCTTCATCTGTTTATTAATTTTTCATTCCATGCAGATTGAGCAGGATGAGGCTGCTACCACCGACAACAGGGCTGATGATGGTATTGAGGTTAATGTTTCTGATCACCATACGAACGATGTTGGCTTGGAGCACCCTATTGTTGATGTGAGTCAGTCCTCGGTGTTTGTATGTTTTTACTATGTTGTTCTGCTGCCAGTATTGTAGTTGAACTTCCTGATCTTCATCTGTTTATTAATTTTTTGTTTTCATGCAGGAGACCAGTCATAATGTTGAGGCTGCTGTTGATCGTGGAGTTAATGATCCATCTACTGATAAGTGCAAGGTTATTTTTATTTTTAATGTGTTTATTCATATTTCTTGAATTTTCATGCGCACCAATGTGCCTTGCTTGTTCATTTTTCTATTCCACACCGTTAAGGGTTTTGCAGGTGATACCTACCTTTTTTGTTACTGTGGTTTAATTCCTTGTGTTTATTGTTGCTAATAATAGCATTGTTTTTTGGTTCATTACATATGAAATCAGGGTCCTGTTGTTGGCGACGAGCCTTATTCGCCCATTGGTGATGTTGCTTTGAATGTTAGCAGCAGCAAGATCGATGATGTTTCTGTGAATGCTTCTAAGGTTTGTTTTTCTGTGCACCTCTCGCTAGCTTATTTTTGATTGTTAGTTTTGCTCATATTATTCACTTTTTCTGAATTTTTATTTCTTCAGATGACTGATGTTGAGCGTGAGGCTGTCGTTAGTGGTGGAGATGATGCTCGTGGTGTTCCATTGAGTAGTGGGCGCGATGTTGGTACCAAAGTTGCTGATGAGGATGTTGGTGCTGCTAGCATACTTGATGCCAAACCATCTGGTGTTGGTATTGCTGGGAATGAAAATCTTTCTGATTTTGAAGATTTGCCGCCGAAAAATTTCCCGCCTGGAGGGCTTGATTACGGTGATGCATTGCAAGATGCTTCTAGCGTGGAGGAGGTGCCATCCGAGGATGACGATTTACTTCTGTCGATTTCTTCTGGCCCCTTGACGCAGGAGGCGCTCGTGTCGTCCCAGGATTTTCTTTCTACAGACCCTGAAAGCGCAGCGATATTGGTGACCTCTCAAGATGTCCCATCGTCAAACCCTGAAACTGGAGGCATATTGGTCTCATCACAGGAACTACCGTCGTCGTCAAATACAGATAGTGCAGGTAAGGACTTGTAAATGAGGCGTACTTCTCAATTTTGGCATTTTGGACATGTTCACTTGTAGTGCTTGAACTTATTGTTTTTCTTCTTTTTCTGCAAGCAAAAAGTGGTAATGCTGTTAAGGTTGATATGTTTTTCTTCCCTGTTACGAGGTTGCGCACGAACCGTACGAAATGGTTAGTTTGGGATTTTGCCCGTACCATTTTTGTCTCTTTTTCTTTCTCTCATATGAGAATGGTTGTTGTTGCAGTAGTTTTAATTCATGTAATCTTTTGTGTTTTTCTAGTCACAAGCCGATGTTTCAAAATAAAGAATGTGATGCCAGTGTTGGTTCTATTGCTAAAGCGTTTGTCCCCACTGGCATGCTCAACTCAGACAGTGCTGACATTGTTTTATATTCTCTACGTCAGAAGTACCGAGACACAGACAAGTTGATAGTTCCCAGATGGGTGACGGTTAGTATTTTGCTTTGTAGATAGGATGATAACTTGTTTTGCCAATTTTCTAACTGTTGTTGTTCTTTTTGTACAACAGACCAAGATCCGTGATGGAAATATTGATTCCAATGTGCTAAATTGGTTCACGAGATCGTGTGCTGATGGTTTTGACCAAGTAGGTGAACTTGAACTTTTTGTACTCATGAACTAGAACTGTCCTGTTTTCTTGCAAGTTTGGGAGGTGGGGGAATGAACTTGAGCAGCCTGCTTTTAGCCCTGCACTTATGAATGATGTGTGCTTCTTTTTTTGAAGCTGAACTTATTGTCGCAAGGAAATTGAACTGACATGTTTGTTGCAATTTTAACTTGAGTAGCATATTTTTTTTTAGTGTTTTGCTTACTCAATTAGAACTTATGGTTATCTTATTTTTGTTTGTAGTTCTGAATTTCAATTTTCTTCTTTTATTTTATTGTTTGGAGGCTGAATTTTTTGTTTCATTATGATTTGTTAAATTCATTTTTCCTCTATGTTTTTTTGTCAGCTTCTCTTCCCTACTTTTGATCCGCCGTCCATTGCGGCTACCATGAAGCCTAGCGAAGAATCTGGGCATCGGTGCTTGATTGTTCTGAATTTGAGGTTCCGTCGGTTTGAGTGTCCTGATTCACTGCGCCATGAAACCTGGAGTGATGCAGTTAGATTCTTAAGGACTATGACAGATAACATAAAGAAGCTTTGGAGGGAGTCTAGCGTAGACAGGGCCAAACCGTTCTCGCCGGTGCATATTGATGGTTTCTCTTGCGAGTTTGTGCGGGTGCCGCAGTAGAAAAACACGTGAGTATCCGTTTGTAATGAGTTTTTGTTAGTTGTTTTTGTTGCTGGGAGGGTGGTGTTCCTGTATTTTCGGATTTGTGATGTACCCATTTGTTTTTTCTTTTGTTAACATGCATGATTGTGGATTATTTATGCTACAAAGCTGCAAGACCTATCATTGCCGGGAGGATGGTGTGATTGAAATGTTAGATTACAGCCACGAAGACATTCTTGACATTAGGAAGACTTTTCTATATACCTGCGCAACTAGCGATGTGTTTGATGTTGACTTCCGTGGTTCGTTTGGCATCGAACCCTGTACGTAATGCATGAACTTTTGTAATTTTTTGCAGCTTGTACTTCTTTGATTGGTACTGTCATGAATTACGTATTTGAACTTTACCCTTGATGCAGTCTTTTATTTTTTTATTTTTGCAGGTGAGTGGCTGGATCTTGATGAGCATGACTACAAGATCTTTGGCAGCCAGTTCTCGGAGCTCGAGCGCGTATCTATTGATCTTAGCCAGGGGCGTTCTCCAGAAAAGACAAGGTCTGGTCTTATTAAGGGGCAGTTGGGAGCTCTGAAAGGTTCTACGGCTGCTTGTGCAGAGAGCCCCTCTACACCCAAGAATCCCATTGTGGAATTGATAGACAGCGATGATGATGCGTTTGACAAGATTGCTGGCATGGGAAGAGTCACCAGGAGCGCTGCTGCTGCCAAGGGTTTATCCCCACTTGCTGGAATAGTGGCCCGTAGAGCTGGTGGTGCTAGGAAGGATCCTGCTTTGGATTCTGGCAATGTTACAAGCACGAAGCGTGCACCCAGAGCTCCTATAAAGTTTTGCTCCCCTGTGCAGCAGCTTCACCCTCATAAATTCCCTCACCTGGACAAGGCTCACAAGTTGTATAATCTGTTGCTTAGCGATGAAGCATGTGAGAAGTATGCCGAGTGAGTATCTCTCATTACGTTTCCTCTTCTTTTCCTCTGTTGTTTGTAACTGCTAGATAAATATGACCTGAACTGTTACTTTTTATACAACTTGAACTGCTATGAATGCCTTATCTTGCTTCCCCTGCTTTTTGTTCTTGTCCGTGCTGCAGGAATACATTCTCAATGATACCTCAGCCCGATGATAGCGTAACCAGCTTCACTGGGAAACGCATCTGGGAAGTTTTTGCACCTGGGCAAATGATGGAGGGTGATGTAATGGACTTCCTTATTGATGATTGGAAGAAAGACCCCGATAGAAATGTTGATTTTGCGTCTGGGAAAAGGGTATTGCTGAGTCCATATTTCATCACCGTAATCAATCAGATCGTTTGTTTCTCTCAAACAAGACTGCCTATTGTTTTATGAGTTTTAATAATACTTTGCTTGTTGATCCTTTCCACCTGTCTATTTCTTTTCTGGGCTTTTTGCAGGTTGTGCTTGACTGTACGTTTTACGATGCTGAAAATAAACCGTTTAATGTCGAGAGTGCAGCGAGAGATTTCAAGAGCTATGTCAAAGAAAGGAAGACTTGCTCACTGCCGACCTTGTGAGTTCTACTAGCTGATTTTTGGTTTTAATTGTTTGTTGTCATGCTGTTTTTTATTTTGAATATTTAACATCTCTTTTTTGGTCATTTGTTTTTAGATCATGATGCCTCTATTCAAGCCAATGGTTTTAGCAAAGGATAAGAAAGTGAACCACTTTTCCTTATATGTCATGAATCGGTACCAAAGTAGCGTCGACATCCTTGACTCTTTACCTTATCCGAAGAACCATCGTCCTTCAAAGAACACCTATCATAAAGACTGCGAGAAGATTGTGAGTGACATTTATTATCTGTACTGGATTAATTTTTCCGCGTCTTTGTTTCTGCTTTTCTGAGACCTGAAAATGTGTGGTTTCTTTTCTTTTTTACAGATCTCCAGGATGGTCGAAGTAATGAAGGCTTTTTATGGTGATGCTCAGTACAATGCGAGCAAGCAGCCCAAATGGGAGCTTTTTGCAAAGAAACCAACATTTGTGAAGGTTCCACTTCAAGGGGCGAATGAATGTGGCCATTATACTCTGAAGTATGCGGAATGCTATGATGGTGAAAAGATCATTGGGAACATTCGAGATAATGATGTGGGTTCTAGTTGAGCTTTTCACTTTTCTGTGTTTGGCTTATTGTGTATTCTTCTTTTTAATGTGTCATGATTTTTAATAATTTGTTTTAATGTTTTGCAGCCTCGTATTGTTGATTGGAATGCTGAGGATCTGTATAGAGTTGTGTTCAACCGGAATAACCAGCTTCTGGTGACTGAGCTTCCCAAGGAGTTTCAGCCTTTGGCTCCTGGTGCATAGAAGAAATGGTCATCATTTGCGTAGTGAAATGGATAGTTGTGTGATATATCTCTTGAAAGCATTGTAGGCTTTGATTGTAGTGTTTGGATGTCTAGTCAAGTACTATGTAATTACTGGTATATTTTGTGTTGTGTTTAAGTGTGGCACAATGTTTAACAATCTTTTTTTCCATGATGATAGTGTGGTCGAATATCTGTTTTCACTTGTGTATGATTCATTTGGAATTCATTTTGGTTAAGTTCTATTTTTTTGTACTGAAGTCTTGTAAACTAGTTGAACTGAAAACACCTTTTCCCAAGTTCATTAGGAGTTGTTGCTGGAAAAGTGAGATTTATTTGGTTTTCATCTGTCCCAACCTAGGTTGGACCTTTGTAGTTTCTGTACCCTCTTTTCTTGTACTTATAGTATAGTTATGTTAGTACTGAATTGTAATGTCGTTCAGCGTAAGGCTTTTAATATTTGGTGTCACGATAGCACTTGTGGATCTAGCGTGAGTGGAGTGACGCTTCCTTGTTATGTAGAACTGATTTCATATAATGTATTAGAACTGAAGTTTTTTTGTGATTGAAATTATTTACGACCAAGTTGCTACGTCATCTCTAGCCAGATTTTATTCAAGTATAAGAAATTTAGCAAGATTTGAGAGCCAAATTTTTGTTTGAACTTCTTGAATTGTAGTAGTTGAACTTCATAGTAAAATTTAAAGCACTGGTTTAAATTAGCTACATTTAAATAGGTCTCCGGGGGGGGGACCTATTTTCTAGGCTGTGGTTCTTCTCAAGGCAATGTTTTGTATGATCATAGTACTTGCCTTACAGACTAAGTTGTAGTGACATTTCAGTTGTACTATTACTGTTATTCTTGAGTGTGTCAATGTTTTATGGAATGTGACTGAAGCTTCCCGTTCCTTTTTATATTTTGTAGAATGAATGTACCGTTTGTTCAAGTGTACCAGAACTCTCAATCCTAGCATGCTAGTGACTGGGAAATATGTACTGATTGTTCTTTGCTTTTCCTATTGCAGTACTCAGTAAATTTCTAACTACTATTAGCACGATGCTGTTAGTAGTGAATGTTGTCCTCGGCTGAAACTTAGTCTTTTTAGTGTTCTTCTGAAACTAAAAACTGATTTCTTAGTGTGATAGTACTACCGTAAATGTCTAAGCTGTACTGAGCATCCAATTCTACTATTTGCTGTTGTCCTTAGTTAGTCTGCCACTGTTTTTGTTTTTTTTGTGAAAATATCCATGTATGATTTTTGTTTCTGCATGACTAGTTTCAACTTCAACCTACTTCAACTTCAAATGATGGATGAACAAAATAGGAAGCTAGCAAACTTGTTGACTGACATAAGCAAACGATGTACATGATAGACATAGGCAAACTTGTTCAAACCCTGACAGACATAAGATAAGGTAGCTGGTTCAACATAACGAAAGCAAACTACAAATCTGAAACAACAATATTAAGGACAGGCAGAAGTGCGAGCAACACGAATGCGGACTTTCATGCATCTTCATCCCGCGAAGTTGCAGTGGTAGTAGGGGTCAGCCTCCTGCTCTTTTGAAATATCCCAACCTGTCACGATGTTGTCGATTGTCTTCCATGACTTGTACGTGGCGTACGCATCTATTCCTGCGTACGTGATGAGGTTGTCTGGCAGCGGGCTGGTCCCCCACAGTTTGTGTTCTCCCTTGTCCATCTTCTTCATGCCGCTATAGAATGGGTGGATTACGCCGCCTGTAACATCGGCCAAGGAGTCGTAGTATTTGCTGGTCTTTGGATCTTTCCACTTGCGCTGCATGTCAATGAAGTTGTTGGGGTTGATCTCCAAACCAGACTTGTTCAGCATCCGCTTGTCACCTCCAATGCTGAAACCGACAAATGTGTACAATTTCTCCTCCTGCAGGAAGTCTTTGAGGCGCTTGGGCCTGCAAGGGGGGAGACACACATTTAAAGATTAGTCTTCTTTTTTGAAGATTTAATTCTTCTGCCTTTTGGTTTTGAAAGTGATAATACATGAGGTAGATGCTTATATAATATAAGTCATGGATGAATGTTGTCCAGAAACTAGTACACAAAGTCCTGAAATTAAATTCAACTACACCATGTTATTTTTCTTTTTTGCTATCTTCAGTGCTTCACCAAATTCAAGAATCATTTTACCAGATTCAATGATATATGTGCTGCTTGATTCAAGTTTAGTTTTCTTTTTTGTTGAATAAAAGACCTATACCAGTGCTTGATACATCTTTGTGCATCAATTCTATATCAAGTTCAGAAATTAATTTGAGAAACATGTGCATCAAGATATGGACCTATACCACTTCACCAAACATCTTTAAATACATCAATTCTATAAACTATACTAGTGCATCAAGATAAGAATCTATGCTAGCACATCAAGTTCAGAAATTAATTTGGTGCATCAAGTTCAGAATTCTATAAACATTTTTTCAGATGCTAATCTGGTGAAACAATCCACTCCACAGTTTCAGACATGCATGTAAGTTGAGAAACATGTACTCGTGCATACACTTCACAAAGTATAGTAGTTCATCTAGTTGGGAAACTAGTTTAATGAAGTTTTTAGTGAGTAAGACTAGTACAACAGATGAATGAACAGTAGTATGGGTTACCATTTTGTGGCTGCTGCGATGTGGTACACCAAGCAGAGTTCCTCGACGCACAACTGCAGGACTGCCGCCATCTGTGGAGGTTCATCATCGCTGGTGAACTCCACATCAACTCTGATGAAGCTCGGATAGAAGCCGCCGCCCTTCATCCTGAGCCTGCTCATCACCTCCTCGCCCTTGTCTGGTTCGCTGGTGCAGACGATCTCCAGCATCTCTTTGTCGTGGAGCTCAACCCCTGTGAGGGTTCTCGTGTACTCGCGCTTCTCGCCGGGGACGTGAACGTCGACGAGGTTGCTGCTCTTGTCCGACGGCTCGCCATGATGATGCTTGGTGGACGGTTCCTCCACCATCGCCTTCCTGCGGCGACTGTGGGCTTGGGAGAGAGAAGTTTGTGGTTTGTGTGCAGTGGAGATTGAAGCGGCAATGGTGGTTTCTGGGAATGAGGCAGAGATGGAAGACAATGGGGTATTTTGCAGTGCGTCGACGGGGATGTGTGGGAGGCGGTTCGTCGGGGGCGTGGGTGTGGTGGTCGTGGGGGTCCCCGTTTGCAGTCCCTTGTGGCAACCGCTCAGTGGGTGACGCGGGTGGTGGCCTGGAAGAAGCAACCGTCCAATTCAAATGGTTTTACTGCTGCACTGACTTGTCTTGTTAAGCTGTACTTATGACCTGCTAAATCCCACTTGCACGTCTCAGGGGTGGTGATGACGACATTTTGGACTGTTTAGGTGACGTATGCTTTGTGATGTTTTTCCGTGAGGATGTTAAGTATTGTTTTTCCACTGAAGTCTTATAGACTAGTTTATCTGAAGACATTTTTCAGTGCCCTGGGAGTTGTTGCTCAAAACTGGTACTTATTTTATTTTCATCTGTACTCACCTAAGTTAGGCCTTTATAGTTTTTGTATTCTCATTTTAGTGCACTTATGGTTTAGTGCTGTGTGAACTGAAATGTAATTTCATACAGCGTGCGGTTTTGAAATTTGGTGTCGTAGTGGTGTGAGTGGCCTGACTGATCCTGCTTTTTTAGTACTGATGTCATATGTATGTTTGAACTAAGTTTTTTTTGTTTTTTGGGTGGTTTGTGGGATTGAGATTATTTTACGACCAGATCGTTCGTTGAGGTGTGTACAGATTTTATATAAATTAGAAATTTAGCAGAATTGACAAATAAATTTTATTTGAACTTCTTTTATTTTAGTAGTTGAACTTGTCAGATTTTATGTAAATAAGAAATTTAGCATAATTGACAAACATTATATGTTTTGAACTTTTTGCATTTTAGTAGTTGAACTTGTCATATTTTATATAAATAAGAAATTTAGCATAATTGACAAACATTATATGTTTGAACTTTTTGCATTTTAGTAGTTGAACTTGAAAGTAATATTTAATTCGGTTTTTTAAATTATGTACATTTAACAGATAGGCTATTAAGTTCTCTTCTTTTTAGAGGTTCATTGTTTTTGTATCATATTTTCTCCCTTTTTTATCATCCGTGGTGCAAAGCTAAAATTATTTTTATTTATATTTTTCGTATTCAAAGTTATTTCCTGTGAACTAGTATTTGAATTTATATATTTTCAGTTTCGAACATTTTTCTTGTAGTTTATATTTCTTTGCTTCGCCCTCTGGTTTGTTTAGCTGGGCTTATTTGGTGTGGTGTTTGTAAATGATGCAGGCTATTGGGCCATTTTCCGGCCCAGATAGCTCGTCCGTGCGGCTGTGCAGTGCTGCATGCGCATGCGCTCTGGGTTTAGTCCCACCTCGCTAGTCGAGGGGGCTCCGGACCTGTTTATAAGCGCAGCCGAGGCTCACTGGTCGAACTCCTCTGAATACTTACCTGAGCGCTTATACACGGCGCTCTCTCTCTCTCTCTTGACCTGTGGGCCTTGATCGGTGGGCCCTGCGTTGTGCGGATTACAAGGGATTCGCCTATGGGCTCGAGTTCAAGTATCTAGCAGCGTCAGGGCCTGCGCCTGACCTTGGGCGGTCAGTTTTTTCTTTTTTTGTTTGTTTGAATCTAGTACTTGACTCCAGAGTAACTTGGACTGAAACTTTTTGTTCTAGTTCTTGTCAGTTTTGTGTAAGTGTAATCTAACATGTACTTGCATGTAGACTAAGTTGTATTGATAGTCCATTCGTAGTAGTGCTTACGGACTGATGCTTCTATGTACTTTTTATTGTAGTAAGTTTGACTGTCCGATCAAGTGTACTAGTACTGTCATTCTTAATCTGCAAGCGACCAACATAAGTGTGTGCTGATGCTTCTTAACTTTTTCTGTTTGTAGTACTTGTTAATTTTCTAGCAGCTACATATGAATGAGAACACTACATGAAGTACTAAGAATTTTTGCTTCAACTTTTGAAGTGTTGTTAAGCAACTCAAATTATGCTGATTGTTCTCAATATTATGTTTTCTATACAATACTGAATCGAAACTAGACATGGAACAACGTTGTGTGATTAGTTGCATCATAACTAGTACTTTAGAGCAGCCACAAAGTTCCATTCAGAAGCTACTTTTGAATTTGAAATGATGGATTAACAACATACGAAGCTACTAAACTTATATAATGAGATAAGCAAAACATTGTACTTGATGACATAAGTAAACTTGTTCAACCATGACAAGCACGACATAATCATACTGGTTCAACCCAACAAGAGCAAACTACTAATTTGAAACAACAAGATAAAAGGCAAGCACAAGCGGAAGGAAAACGAAGGCAGGCTCTGATGTATCTTCATCCCTAAAAGGGGCAATAGGGGTGGTCGTAGAATTTCGCATCCTCCCGCTCTTTTGCAAATTCCGAACCATCTGTGATGTAGTCGATCATGCTCCATGACTTGTACGTGGCGTACGCATCTACTCCTGCGTACTCGATGAGGTTGTCTGGCAGCGGGCTAGTCCCCCACAGTTTGTAGTCTTCCTGCGTGTTGATGTTCTTCTTCATGCCTTTGTAGAATGGATGGATGACGCTGGCTGCAACATCAGTCAAGGAGTCGTACTCTTTTCCGGTGTATGGAACTCTCCACTTGCGCTGAATGTCGATGAAATTGTTGGGGTTGATCTCCAAACCGGACAACTTCAGCTTCTCTTTATCACTTTCAATGCTGAAACCGGCAAATGTGAACAACGTCTCATGGTGCAGCAACTCGTTCAGGCGCTTGGGCCTGCAAGGGGAGAGACATTTTTGAAAATTAGCATTACTTTTGATGTTTGAATGATTCATTTTTGTTTTGTTTTACAAGTGATGAATCCATGAAGTAGATGTTTATGTAGCATAATAATCGATGAATGTACTTCAAAAACTAGTAAACAAAGTTCTAAAGTTAAATTAAGTACATCATGTTATTCTTCTTTTTGGATTATACATAGTTTCAGTCAATGTTGTATGTTCTGCTTTGGTAGTAGTTTAGTTTACTTTTGTTGAATAGGATAACACATAACCAGTGCTTTACCAAGTCCTTAGTTTATTTTCTTATGAAAATAACATTAGATCAAATTCAGAAAATACTTCACTACATCAAGTTCAGAAACATCTTTTTAATACATCAAGTACATAAACTACACTATTGGATCAAGTTCAGAAACTACACTACTCAATCAACTTCAGAAATTAATCTTTCGCAAGATTTTCCAAATAGTAATCCAGTGCATCAGGTTCAAAAATACATTTATAGTGTATCTACTTGAGAAAATGCAGTAGTGCATCCACTTTTCACAAACCACACTAGTACATCTAGTTGGGAAACAAGTCTGATGAGATTTTCAGGATACAGCACTAATAAAACAGATAAACCAAACATGGCAAATGAGTAGGATGGATCACCATTTTGTGGCCGCTGCGATGTGGTACACCAAGCAGAGGTCGTCGACGCACAACTGCAGGACTGCTGCCATCTGGGGAGGTTCATCTTCGTTGGTGTAGTGCACACCAACGCCGACGATCCTACGAAGCATGCCGCCAAGCTTCCTCCAGAGCCTGGAGATCACCTCGTCGGCCTTGGCTGGTTCGCTGGTGCAGACGATCTCCAGCGTCTCCTTGCCGTGGAGCTCAACCCCTCTGAGGGTTTTGGTGTACTCGCGCTTCTCGCTGGGGACGTGAACGTCGACGAGGTTGCTGCTCTTGTCCGACGACTCGTCTTGATGGCGCTTGGTGAACGGTTCCTCCGCCATCGCCCTCCTCCGACAGCTGTGGGCTTGTGAGAGAGAAGTTTGTGGTTTGTGTGCAGTAGAGATGGAAGCGGCAATGGTGGTTTGTGGGGATGATGGAGAGATGGAAGAGAATGGGTTTTTTTGCAGTGCGTCGACGGGGATTTGTGGGAGGCAGTTCGTCGGGGGCGTGGGTGTGGTGGTCGTGGGGGTCCCCATTTGCAGTCCCTTGTGGCAACCTCTCAGTGGGTGGCGCGGGTGGTGGCCTGGAAGAAGTAACCGTCCAAGTCAAATGGTTTTTACTGCTGCACTGACTAGTCTTGTCAAGCTGTACTTATGACCTACTAATTCCCACTTGCACGTCTCAAGGGTGGTGATGACGGCATTTTACTGTCGCACTGATTCGTCTTTGTCAAGCTGTACTTATCAGCTGCTTATCCCACTTGCACGTGTCAGGGTTGGTGATGATGGAGGTCTGTACTCCTCTACTGTGGTACTTGGACTGGTGATTGAAGTGTAATTGAACTTACCAAATACCAGTGAGACTATGTGTGATGCTAATGTTTTTTAAAACAATTTTTGTATTTTTTTAAAGGATTGTTTATATCAAGATAATCTCTGAGTATTTTTACAGATAAATTAGATTTTCATCAGTACAGAATGTATTATATTCGCATTTTTGTTTGACGTAATTATTTTTATGTACTGATGGTCTTTCTGAATTGGGACTGGTAGAAGCAGACATAGCTTTGTTTTTTCAAAACAATGTCTTTTTTAGGTGTTCACGGGTGTGTTTGTTTTACTCTGCCTTTGTACTGACGACTGAGAATTATCAGTACTGATGTACTATAAGAGTTTAAATTTTCATTAAATTTTTTTTGCTGAGTTACTGGTCGACAGTAGTGTTTTACGTCAGTACAAATGTATTTGTGACTGCATTCAAAAGGATTATCAAATGGTTTACATAATAATGTCACTGCTCCAGCAGGCACAAATCACAAATTATATTAGTACTGATGTGTACTTTGCCTTTGTACTGACGACTGAGAACTATCAGTACTGATGTACTATAAGAGTTTAAATTTTCCTTAACATATTTTTGCTGAGTTACTGGTCGACAGTAGCGTTTGCGTCAGATAAATCCAGATAAGTTTTTTCAAATGTATTTGTGACTGCATTCAAAAGGATTATCAAATGGTTTACATAATAATGTCACTGGTCCAGCGGGCACAAATCACAAATTATATCATAACTATAGTACTGATCGAGAAATCTGTTGGAAATATGCCCTAGAGGCAATAATAAATGGTTATTATTATATTTCTTTGTTCATGGTAATTGTCTATTATTCATGCTATAATTGTATTGTCCGGAAATCGTAATACATGTGTGAATACATAGACCACAACCTGTCCCTAGTAAGCCTCTAGTTGACTAGCTCGTTGATCAACAGATAGTCATGGTTTCCTGACTATGGACATTGGATGTCATTGATAACGGGATCACATCATTAGGAGAATGATGTGATGGACAAGACCCAACTTAAGCATAGCATAAAAGATCGTGTAGTTTCGTTTGCTAGAGCTTTTCCAATGTCAAGTATCTTTTCCTTAGACCAAGAGATCGTGCAACTCCCGGATACCGTAGGAGTGCTTTGGGTGTGCCAAACGTCACAACGTAACTGGGTGACTATAAAGGTGCATTACAGGTATCTCCGAAAGTGTCTGTTGGGTTGGCACGGATCGAGACTGGGATTTGTCACTCCGTGTAAACGGAGAGGTATCTCTGGGCCCACTCGGTAATGCATCATCATAATGAGCTCAATGTGACTAAGGCGTTAGTCACGGGATCATGCATTGCGGTACGAGTAAAGAGACTTGCCGGTAACGAGATTGAACTAGGTATTGGGATACCGACGATCGAATCTCGGGCAAGTAACATACCGATTGACAAAGGGAATTGCATACGGATTGATTGAATCCTCGACACCGTGGTTCATCCGATGATATCATCGTGGAACATGTGGGAGCCAACATGGGTATCCAGATCCCGCTGTTGGTTATTGACCGGAGAGGCGTCTCGGTCATGTCTGCATGTCTCCCGAACCCGTAGGGTCTACACACTTAAGGTCCGGTGACGCTAGGGTTGTAGAGATATATGTATGCGGAAACCCGAAAATTGTTCGGAGTCCCGGATGAGATCCCGGACATCACGAGAGGTTCCGGAATGGTCCGGAGGTAAAGATTTATATATGGGAAGTCTTATTTTGGTCGCCGGAAAAGTTTCGCACTTTATCGGTATTGTACCGGGAGTGCCGAAAGGGGTCCGGGGGTCCACCAAGGGGGTCCACCAGCCCCGGGGGCCACATGGGCTGTAAGGGGTGCGCCTTGGCCTATATGGGCCAAGGGAACCAGCCCCAAGAGGCCCATGCGCAAGAGATAAGAAAAAAGGGAGAGTCCTAAAGGGGGAAGGCACCTCCGAGGTGCCTTGGGGGGGAAGGACTCCCCCCTGGCCGCACCCTTCCTTGGAGGAAGGGGCAAGGCTGCGCCCCCCCCCTCTCCCTTGGCCCTATATATAGTGGGGGGAAGGGAGGGCAGCAACATCTAAGCCTTGGGCGCCTCCCTCCTCCCCTGCAACACCTCTCTCTCTCTCTCGCAGAAGCTTGCGAAGCCCTGCCGGAGAGCCGCTACATCCACCACCACGCCGTCGTGCTGTTGGATCTCCATCAACCTCTCCTTCCCCCTTGCTGGATCAAGAAGGAGGAGACGTCGCTGCACCGTACATGTGTTGAACGCGGAGGTGCCGTACGTTCGGCACTCGGTCATCGGTGATTTGGATCACGGCGAGTACGACTCCGTCATCCACGTTCATTGGAACGCTTCCGCTCGCGATCTACAAGGGTATGTAGATCCACTCCTTTCCCCTCGTTGCTAGTAGACTCCATAGATGCATCTTGGTGAGCGTAGGAAAATTTTAAATTATGCTACGATTCCCAACAAAATCGACGATAAAGCTAAATAAGTTTTGGTAACGACAGTGTTTCTGAAATGTTTCCTCATTGCGTGCCGAGGCAACTGAGACTACAAGCTTATTTTTTAGTTGACGCAGCAGCATAACCACTATGTATTGTTCAATTGTTCAGTCTTGAGCTTCTCCTAACTGGCCCCGAATGTTGTGCCTTGCCGGCGCCCTTTCCTGGTTGAGCCTTGGCAGCTTCATCGTCAGTTTCAGTTTCCTCGTCCCCAACACTTTCATCTTCATTGTCTTCGTCTGATTGGTCGTCATTCTCGTCAAACTCTTCTTCTTCTTCATCGTCTTCATGATTTTTTGGAACTCTGCACCTTGTCCTATGTCTGTTCAGCGCCAATGACCTCCTTGCCCACTTTGCACGTGCGGGCATTATGCCCGTCAGTTCCCCCACACTTGCGGCAAGTGTAGCTGTTACGCGTGTTGTCTCCATTGGTAGAAACCTGGGTGGCTCCAATCTGCTTGTGCAGCGTTTTCTTGTTGACAGTGCCATCTGTGCGGAGTGGGCATGTGCGGTAGTTATGGTTACTCACGACGTTGCAGAATCCGCATGCCCTTATCCCGAGAGGTTTGCCGTCCGGGCCAAATTCCACGCACTTGATGTGGCGTGGCGACTTTTTGGGTGCTGCTTTCGCTGCTTGCGTTTTACTCTTCCTCCCCTTTGTGTTTGAGAATATGGGTGGTTTAATCACCCTTTCCTGCTGCTGCCGGTAGGATGTCCTGTTGTCATGTCGTTCGCCTATAGCACCATCAAGCTCATGATCGTGCATGTGAGCATGTTACTGCTGTTGAGTGTGCACATGGGCAAGCTCAGGTTGCTGCTGCTCCTCTTCCTCGTTGTCGAACGGGTCAACAGCTCCCAGATGGTTCATCTCGGATAACATTGTAGCAATATCCTGCTCAATGGCTTCATTGTCCGCGACACCTCCATTTTCAGCAGAGTGCATGGCGTCGAGTTCTTGTTCAAGTTTTTCCAATACGACCCGTGACCTCGCCATTTGCTCTTGGCTTCTCAGGCTTTTTTTCTGTGCACCCTCATGTTCAGCGTCAGCAGTGAGCTTTCAATGCAGTATTGGGATGCCTTGTTTGACGCTACTGTCCTCAAGTCATTTCTGTTGAATGTTGGCTGGATGTTCGGGCGTTTGGTGTATCTCCTGAGGATGTATTTCTCTGGAACTCTGGCAGCCTTAATTGTCTGCATCATGCACAGGACATGCACGCAGAAAAGACCTGTATTTTTTTGGAAGAGGTGCATGTTTTTTGTCATTTCATTCGAAGAAAAACTTTGCAAAAAAGTAGTACAGTATGTAACATCTTTTTTTAATCGTCACCTGTGTGGTCCCATAGCCTGCACTCGCACTCATATGTTTCTCCCACGGGGTCTGCAACCACCTGGAACGCGTGCTGAGACCACGCAGACAGCTTTTGTGGGTTGTTGTAGCGCACGAGGTACTTTGTGGGCTCTTCTGTCTCTGTCGCCGTGAAGAGTGTGCTCAGCTTTAGCCTTTTTCTGATCTCGCTGTACACAGCTCGTGAGTAAACCTTTGCCATCTGGGTGTCAAACCCATAGAAGGTCAGCGTGTTTTGTTCCTTCTGCACATGCAAGAATGATGACCAAATTGTTAGTTTTCTGGCAGCAAAAACTTGTCTAACTAATAAAGTTTTACTTTAGTAAGCATGTTTTTTTGTCTCACGACAGGTGATAGAGCTATACCCTGTTACCCATTGTCTCTTGGTTCTCTGTCTGCCTCCTGGTTTTGACGCAGGAGTTTACCTGGCTGACAAACCGGTGTAGGTTTTGTCTCTCACTTACAAAGTTCTTCTTGAGCACATAGTTCATGCTCTCACTTCGCTGTGTGGATGTCATTTTGGCGCATAAAATTTCTTTGAAGTAGGCTGATATCCATTTCTCATGCTCGTTCCACATGGCCACCATCATGGCATCATCATGGAGGTTGTACCTATCCATGAGTCCTTTCCAGGCATCCCCAAACTCAGTTGGCATGAGGGGCCAGTTGAGGATTGATGTGAATTCATCCTTAAAGTCTTCGTGCAGGTAGTACAGGTATGCGAGGTGTTCCCTGTACTTCTTCATAATGTGCCAGCGGCACAACTTGTGTACTGTGTTCCCGAAAGCATCTGGGATCGCCAAAGCCATTGTCGGGCACTGGTCTGGTAATGAGAAAAGAGACATGGAGTGGTCAGCAGATGGTGGTGCATATATACCAATAGAACTGACACAACATTTTTTTACTGTGTTATTTTCCTTTTATTTTTTTGGGAGGGGGGTGGTGGTGGTGGTGGTGGTTGGGGGTGGTTTTCGCGGTTGTACGTGTGAGGATGCATGTAGGAGCCTTCCCTCTCATGCACCTTAAAAATGTCTTGAACAACCATCTGAATGAAGATGCATCCTCATCTCTTATCAGGGCGAAACCAAAGAATGTAGTCTGTAAGTGGTTGTTAGTACCGACAAAAACCCCAAGTGGCATATGGTACTTGTTGGTCTTATATGTGGTGTCAAATGTTACGAAGTCACCAAAGTCCTGATAGGCCCCTCGGCAGCTTGCATTCGCCCAGAATATGTTCTTAACTCTGTCAGACTCATCGAGTTGCATGTCACAGAAGAATTCCCTGTTTATAGCTTTCATCTCCCTAGAGAAGTTGACAGTCTTTAGGACATCGTCCACATCATCCATCCTTGAATTCTTTGCTTTCCTGCATATTAAAAGTTCATTCAAAAATGCATGTTGAACTGGCGTCAGGTCATGCGTTGCGTAATATGTTAGTACCGACAGAGGAAAAAAGGCGGTTTATGGGAGGAGAACAAGTTTGTACTTACAGGTTAATCAGGTCTTTGGCATGCATTTCGAGGAAGTAGCTACCAGGGTCATCACCGCCCAGTATGCTCATGATTTGCGCGTGTTCAATGCCTTTGAACTGCAGGTACTTGACGTACTCCAAGATTGTTTTGTCAAAGTTTTTGTGGAAGTGCATGAAGACAAGCATTTTCGGAGTGAGCTGTAGCCTGTGGTTGTGTTCCCAGACTATCTCTTTTACGAAAAATGTTCCATCCTTTTCCTTCTTCAGCCTCATTTTAGCCTCGCAGTTAGTCCTGGCTGTCGTTTTGTTCCGCTGTCTATTTGCTTCAGACACCTTCGATTCATAGACTCCATAGCACGTGCAATAAAGGTAGGCTCTGGTCTTAAACTTGGGGCCTTCCCTGACAGCAAAACCCGCGTGCTTCGCATAGACATTGTAGAAATTCTTTGCTTCTTCAAAAGTTTCATAGAGCATCTCTAGTCTTGGCAGAACGCAAGCTTCAATGTTAGGTGGCTGCACGCAACAGTGAGCAAACAAAAATGCAGTTATGAAAATGTTAGATGGGGTGGTCACAGTACCATGGTATGGACTGTGCTTCTATGTTTTTTTCTATATGGATACTTACATGTGTATAGCTCTGTGCTGCCTCCGGTGTTTGCTGTTCACCCTGGTGTATGGGCGCGGGTGGTGTCACCCTTGGCACATGCAGCAATGCATCTCTTGGAGGGAGCAATGTTGACGAAGATCTCCGTCTCTCATTGTACGGCCGTCTCCCCTCAGGTTCGTTGTGAGGTTGCTCCTGTCTATATGGCTCATATCTTGTACTTTGGAACCTGCTAGAGCGGCCAAAATTTCTGTCTCTTTGGCCTAGTCTTCCCGTCGCAACCGCTTTTGCAGCACGGATGATTGATGTTGACGGAGCGACTGGTGGAAGCCTTGTTGCAACCCATCCACGGCTTCCTGTCCTTGGCTTTCTGCATGCGCTAGGGAAGAAAAACATTTGTTGTTGGGGATATTGTTGGCCTTGTTGCAACCCAGGAGTGACAAAGCTTGTATTCCCAGATATTGGTGTTTGCTGCATAGAAGAACTTGTCCGTGCTTCTGATGATTCCGGTGTATCTTGAAATCTGCCTGTATTGATGAAGTATCTAGGTGGTATTTCTGGTGTTACCCGACCAGGTGGTGCCCCATATCTGCTTGGCTCATCAAACGCTCACTGCGTGTGCCGCCTTGCTCGCTTCTGCAATGACATTCAACAGTTTTGGGATTAATCTTTTCTGCATTTTTCTCGTATACATGCTATGGGTAACATGTCATGCACTGAAGGCAATGTACAAGTTGAACTTGCATCGTTGGTTGTTATTTAAACTGTTGTTCTCTATTTTGTATCTGGTTTCGTTTTTTCAGTCGAACAGTATAACCGTACATGTTCAACACTGATGTACTGATGTACTGTTTTTTAGCACTGCTTGTAAACTGAACATTGAACTTCAGAGATGTATGGATATGCATATATATAAAACTGATGCATGTCTTCTCTTTTGTTCATCTATAACTTATGCAACTACACTAGAAGTACTCCTAGTTTATGTATCATTGAACTCACTGTGTAACATGTGTATATTTTTTTCAACATCATTCTTTCACTAGTTCGAACTGACGCAACTACACGACATGTACTATTAGAAATAACATCATACAACTTGCAGTGGTAGCTGAACCTTACATAAAGCCTAGTAGCTCCTTGGACTGATGCATAAGTTTATGTTTTTTGGTTTTGAACTGAAGCTAGCATATTAGAGGTATTGACAGTAACCTTGACATCCAAATGTTGCATCAAGTGGCAGGGGTGTAATGAACTGATCAAGCATTTGCAATGTACCATCAGGTTCTTCTTCATAGCAGGACTGATGAACTGATGTACTGACACAAACGTGGGAAGCAGACATTACCTCCAGTGGACTGACTTCTTCTTCTTCCTCTCGTGGGCGGCGTACTGGCATGTTCTTGGGAGGCAGCGCCATTGATGCAGCTCCTGCTTGTGGTGGACGTCTGGCGAAGAGGTCCGGGGAGGCAGCACCTTGTAGGGATCACTGCCCCGGAGAAGGAGCCCCGGCGACGGAGGGAGGCAGGAGGCGGCGGATCATGGCCCCGTCGTTGGATCCGGCGACGAAGGGAGGCAGGAGACGGCGGATCACGGCACCGTCATTGGATCCGGCGACGGGGGGAGGCAGGAGACGACGGATCACGGCCCCATCGTTGGATCCGGCGACGGAGGGAGTCAGGAGACGGCGGATCACGGCCCCGCCGATGGATCCGGCGACGGAAGGAGGCAGGAGACGGTGGATCACGGCCCCGTCGATGAATCCGGCGACGGAAGGAGGCAGGAGACGGCGGCGGATCTGTCACCGGCTAGTCACGGCGCCGCGGGCTCCCTCGCTCCGGCTGCCGCCGTCGCTCGCTCGCCCACGACGGCTGCCTTCGGCGGAAGAAGGCGGGTTCGGTTCGGGCTGGGTCGGGGGGATTCTATGGTGGTCGGTGCGTCGCGCCTATATAGGGCGGGGGGGGGGGGTAACAGAATATTATTCTGTTACGGGTAACATAATAGTCCAGCCCTGTATATATATATGAGTTTTCATGTCCTTAACATCATTCACTTATTGTTAATTCTTCAAGTTAATTTGCATCTAAGTGAATGTGATCGGACCCGTTTCCCCTCTATGCTCAACTCAACCCAGTCTGTTCACAAATTCTTCATGTGCGTTCTATTTGAAACTCATTCAGAATCTTCACTGTGTCCTTGACAGCTGAAGAATTTGCGAATGAAACTTTAAAATATTCCTTTCAAATTTTTGGTTGTTGCCGCTCAAACCGTTCCGCTTCCCACGATGGTTTAAACAAATCACCCACGATCCCCCACGATCTCCACCTCTCTGTACATGGGTGACACATGTCGTTAGGATAAGGGTCAGGGGCATGTTCGTCCAAAATCTTCGGACGAGCAGTTTTTCCCTGCGGCTATAAATACCTCTCACCCTCCTCATACTTTATTTACTCCACTCGACCTCAACTCCCCTCACTCGAGCTCTCTGACCTAGCACCGCAGCTACACTCCATCGTCGCCGGTGAGGAAGAGCTTCACTGCCTCGACCTTGTCGTCGTCGTACTCGCGTCGGCCGCGGAAATCTTCACTCTGCCGCCGCCGTAGCTGTCTCCCACCGCCAAGTTAGGGCGTGGGAGATCAAAACTGACGAACTTCTCCATCTCCACTCCCAGTTCGTCGTGTTCTTTGTCAAGAATAATTAAAATATAATTTTACTGCCCTACTTTGATTCTTATGTTTTCCACAAAATCCTCAAAAGGTGTTTATTCTTCAAATCTATTCCTTAGAACACCTCAATGCTTCTCTCCCTTGATTTGTTTCTCTAAGCTATGATTTTCTTCAAGATTCCTCAATTGTGTGGATTTCCTAATCTGTACAACTCTGGAAACTGAGTCAAGAACGCTTAGTGAAATTCCTCAAGACATCTATGGTCAAAGTCCTCAACTTGTTCATTTTTGAAAAAATTCTGAGAACCCATATGACCTCTCCAAATTCTTCGCACCTATACTCTGTTCACAGGTACAAAATGTTTGCTACTGAATCTCTAGGTTCTCATCAACTTAACTCATTTGCAGCATTCCTCGAAGAAAATTTGCACACTTCCTCAGAAACATCCAAAGTTCAAGGTCCTTAAGTGAGGAAAATGGCAGATGGGAAGAGACCACAGAAGGGAGGAAAGAGGTCTGAGACAAACACATCATTTGAAATCCCTGAAGACATATATGATGAATATTGCACACCCGATGAAGAAATTCATGCGAAGGAAAACAAGAATCAGCGCAAAGTGCGCATACAGAGGATTGAGAGGATATGGGCAAAGGAATGGAGGGAATATCGCTATGTTACTCCCAAGTACATGAAGAAATTCGAAGTAAATCCTCCATGTGCAATACCACCCTTGGCTACGGGCCAACGAGCTGATCCCACCAGCATCAGGCATGGTGAGTAATTTCCTAAAGAATGGGCAAAGCGCCAAGCCAAGCTTCAGAAAACTGCTGGAGAAGCAGTGAGGAAATTTAATGAGGATTCTCTAGCTGCTGCCGCTGAGGCCTCTGCTCGCACAACTACACCAAAGAAGGCAATGTTGAAGAAGTCTGCTGTGAAGAAATCTTCAAGCACAATGCCCTCACGGCCCAGTTCTTCAACGGCAAAGCCCTCAGGGCAAATTCCTCAAGCAACTTCTTCAAGGGCAGTGCGAATCCCCTCAGTTGCTTCAAAATCCTCACATGCTGCCACAAAGTCCTCAACACCTGTGTACCTTGCAACGTGTCAGCGGACTGCCGGCTTCTCTATTGCCTCAGGGGCTTCTGCATCATCCTCATGAAGGAAATATGCCCTAGAGGCAATAATAAAGTTGTTATTTATATTTCCTTATATCATGATAAATGTTTATTATTCATGGTACAATTGTATTAACCGAAAACATAGTACATGTGTGAATACATAGACAAACAGAGTGTCCCTAGTATGCCTCTACTTGACTAGCTCGTTAATCAAAGATGATTAAGTTTCCTAACCATAGACATGTGTTGTCATTTGATGAACGGGATCACATCATTAGAGAATGATGTGATGGACAAGACCCATCCGTTAGCTTAGCATAATGATCGTTAAGTTTATTGCTATTGCTTTCTTCATGACTTATACATATTCCTCTGACTATGAGATTATGCAACTCCCGAATACTGGAGGAACACCTTGTGTGCTATCAAACGTCACAACGTAACTGGGTGATTATAAAGATGCTCTACAGGTGTCTCCGAAGGTGTTTTTTGGGTTGGCATAGATCAAGATTAGGACTTGTCACTCCAAGTATCGGAGAGGTATCTCTGGGCCCTCTTGGTAATGCACATCACTATAAGCCTTGCAAGCAATGTGACTAATGAGTTAGTTGCAGGATGATGCATTACGGAACGAGTAAAGAGACTTGCCGGTAACGAGATTGAACTAGGTATGATGATACCGACGATCGAATCTCGGGCAAGTAACATACCGATGACAAAGGGAACAACGTATGTTGTTATGCGGTTTGACCGATAAAGATCTTCATCGAATATGTAGGAGCCAATATGAGCATCTAGGTTCCGCTATTGGTTATTGACTGGAGATGTGTCTCGGTCATGTCTACATAGTTCTCGAACCCGTAGGGTCCGCATGCTTAATGTTCGATGATGATTTGTATTATGAGTTATGTGATTTGATGACCGAAGTTTGTATGGAGTCCCGGATGAGATCACAGACATGACGAGGAGTCTCAAAATGGTCGAGACATAAAGACTGATATATTGGACGATGTTATTCGGACACCGGATGAGTTCCGAGAGGTACCGGATAATTATCGGAGTGCCGGAGGGTTATCAGAACCACCCAGGGGAACTAATGGGCCTCGATGGGCCTTAGTGGGAAGAGAGGAAGGGCCAAGAGGGGCTGGCCGCGCGCCCCTCCCCCTTGGGTCCGAATTGGACTAGGGGAAGGGGGCGGCGCCCCCTTTCCTTTCCTTCCCCCTGTTCCTTCCTTCTTCCCCCTCTTCCTTAGGTGGAAACCTACTAGGACTTGGAGTCTTAGTAGGATTCCCCTCTCCTGGCGTGCCCTAGGAGGGCCAGCCGGCCTCCCCTACCCTCCTTTATATACGGGGGTAGGGGGGCACCCTAGAACACACAAGTTTCTCTTAACCGTGTGCGGTGCCCCCCTCCACAGTAACACACCTCGATCTTATCATCGTAGTGCTTAGGCGAAGCCCTGCGCCGGTAACTTCATCATCACCATCACCACGCCATCGTGCTGACGGAACTCTCCCTCGGCCTCAACTGGATCAAGAGATCGAGGGACGTCATTGAGCTGAACGTGTGCTGAACACGGAGGTGCCGTACGTTCGGTGCTTGGATCAGTTGGATCGCGAAGACGTTCGACTACATCAACCGCGTTACTTAACGCTTCCGCTTTCGGTCTATGAGGGTACGTGGACACACTCTCCCCGCTCGTTGCTGTGCATCTCCTAGATAGATTTTGCGTGATCGCAGGTAATTTTTTTGAAATACTGCGTTCCCCAACACCTCAGCTCAACCACAATCCTCAAGTGGTCCAACTCTGCTGAAGGTCAAGAGCACTGCTGGTCGTGGAACGAGGCCAAGTCCTCCCAAGAAGCAAGTGGCATTCCATGTTCCATCCGACGATGATGAAGCTGATGATGTAGAACTAACTGAAATCATCAAAGATAGACTGGAAAGGGCTGCAAGAGTCAAAGGAAGCTCCGTGCCTCTTATGATGGATCTAAAGAAGATCCTTGATTGCATTGACATATGGCACAAATATCCCAACACTCCACTTCCTGACTTTAACCTAACTCCTGGTCAAAGTCATATGTTGACTGCCTTCATAGGCGAAGAAAAATGGAAATTTCTGAAGGCTAGGCAAGTCAAGAAGGCCCAGTACAAGAAGGAGCGATTCCTGAGGAACAACGTTCTGACACTGGCTCCTAAAGAACACGTCACTGTTCAAAGGGAGATCAGAGACCTCAGTGATGAATTTGACAGATATCATGCTGATTGGCTGGGTTCCAAAGTCAGATTTGTCAAGATTGCCAAGAACCTCAAGTCAGACATTGCTGAATCATCGCAACAACAAATTCCTCAGGTTGAAGCATCTGCTCAGCATACTTATGAAACTGAAAGCACAACTAATGAAGATTAGGCCGCTGAAGAAGCTACCAGGGCTGCTGAAGAAATTCCAGCTCCTGAAGACAATGCCAGGGCAACCACCAATGTTGCGCCTGAAGAACAACCCAGGCCTGTTGGAAATATGCCCTAGAGGCAATAATAAATGGTTATTATTATATTTCTTTGTTCATGGTAATTGTCTATTGTTCATGCTATAATTGTATTGTCCGGAAATCGTAATACATGTGTGAATACATAGACCACAACGTGTCCCTAGTAAGCCTCTAGTTGACTAGCTCGTTGATCAACAGATAGTCATGGTTTCCTGACTATGGACATTGGATGTCATTGATAACGGGATCACATCATTAGGAGAATGATGTGATGGACAAGACCCAATCCTAAGCATAGCATAAAAGATCGTGTAGTTTCGTTTGCTAGAGGTTTTCCAATGTCAAGTATCTTTTCCTTAGACCATGAGATCGTGCAACTCCCAGATACCGTAGGAGTGCTTTGGGTGTGCCAAACGTCACAATGTAACTGGGTGACTATAAAGGTGCACTACGGGTATCTCCGAAAGTGTCTGTTGGGTTGGCACGGATTGAGACTTGGATTTGTCACTCCGTGTGACGGAGAGGTATCTCTGGGCCCACTCGGTAATGCATCATCATAATGAGCTCAATGTGACTAAGGCGTTAGTCACGGGATCATGCATTGCGGTACGAGTAAAGGGACTTGCCCGTAACGAGATTGAACAAGGTATTGGGATACCGACAATCGAATCTCGGGCAAGTAACATACCGATTGACAAAGGGAATTGTATACGGGATTGATTGAATCCTCGACATCGTGGTTCATCCGATGATATCATCGTGGAACATGTGGGAGCCAACATGGGTATCCAGATCCCGCTGTTGGTTATTGATCGGAGAGGCGTCTCGGTCATGTCTGCGTGTCTCCCGAACCCGTAGGGTCTACACACTTAAGGTTCGGTGACGCTAGGGTTGTACAGAAATGTGTATGCGGAAACCCGAAAGTTGTTCGGAGTCCCGGATGAGATCCCAGATGTCACGAGGAGTTCCGGAATGGTCCGGAGGTGAAGAATTATATATAGGAAGTCAAGTTTCGGCCACCGGGAAAGTTTCGGGGGTTACCGGTATTGTACCGGGACCACCGGAAGGGTCCCGGGGGTCCACCGGGTGGGGCCACCTATCCCGGAGGGCCCCGTGGGCTGAAGTGGGAAGGGAACCAGCCCCTAGTGGGCTGGGCGCCCCCCCATGGGCCTCCCCCCATGCGCCTAGGGTTGGGAACCCTAGGGTGGGGGGCTTCCCACTTGCCTTGGGGGGCAAGGCACCCCCCCTCCCAGGGGGCCTATATAAAGGGGGGGGGGAGGGAGGGCAGTAGCATTACAGCCTTGGGCGCCTCCCTCCTCCCCTGTTACACCTCTCCCTCTCGCAGAAGCTCGGCGAAGCCCTGCCGAGACCCGCTACATCCACCACCACGCCGTCGTGCTCCTGGATCTCCATCAACCTCTCCTTCCCCTTGCTGGATCAAGAAGGAGGAGACGTCGCTGCACCGTACGTGTGTTGAACGCGGAGGTGCCGTCCGTTCGGCACTCGGTCATCGGTGATTTGAATCACGGCGAGTACGACTCCGTCATCCACGTTCATTGGAACGCTTCCGCTCGCGATCTACAAGGGTATGTAGATGCACTCCTTTCCCCTCGTTGCTAGTATACTCCATAGATGCATCTTGGTGAGCGTAGGAAAATTTTAAAATTATGCTACGATTCCCAACAGTGGCATCATGAGCCAGGCCTATGCGTAGTTACTATGCACGAGTAGAACACAAAGAAGTTGTGGGCGTTGATGTTGCCAATTCTTCTTGCCGCTACTAGTCGTTTCTTGTTTCGGCGGCATTGTAGGATGAAGCGGCCCGGACCGACCTTACACGTACGCTTACGTGAGACAGGTTCCACCGACTGACATGCACTAGTTGCATAAGGTGGCTAGCGGGTGTCTGTCTCTCCTACTTTAGTCGGAACGGATTCGATGAAAAGGGTCCTTATGAAGGGTAAATAGAAATTGGCAAATCACGTTGTGGTCATACGTAGGTAAGAAAACGTTCTTGCTAGAAACCTACAAACCACGTAAAAACTTGCAACAACAATTAGAGGACGTCTAACTTGTTTTTGCAACATGTGTTATGTGATGTGATATGGCCAGAAGATGTGATGAATGATATATGTGATGTATGAGATTGATCATATTCTTGTAATAGGAATCATGACTTGCATGTCGATGAGTATGACAACCGGCAGGAGCCATAGGAGTTGTCTTTATTATTTTGCATGACCTGCGTGTCATTGAATAACGCCATGTAAATTACTTTACTTTGTTGCTAAACGCGTTAGCCATAGAAGTAGAAGTAATCGTTGGCGTGACGACTTCATGAAGACACAATGATGGAGATCATGATGATGGAGATCATGGTGTCATGCCGGTGACGAAGATGATCATGGTGCCGCGAAGATGGAGATCAAAGGAGCATGATGATATTGGCCATATCATGTCACTATTTGATTGCATGTGATGTTTATCATGTTTTTGCATCTTATTTGCTTAGAACGACGGTAGTAAGTAAGATGATCCCTTATAATAATTTCAAGAAAGTGTTCACCCTAACTGTGCACCGTTGCGAAGGTTCGTTGTTTCGAAGCACCACGTGATGATCGGGTGTGATAGATTCTAACGTTCGCATACAACGGGTGTTGACGAGCCTAGCATGTACAGACATGGCCTCGGAACACACGCAATACACTTAGGTTGACTTGACGAGCCTAGCATGTACAGACATGGCCTCAGAACACGGAGGACCGAAAGGTCGAGCATGAGTCGTATAGAAGATACGATCAACATGGAGATGTTCACCGATCTTGACTAGTCCGTCTCACGTGATGATCGGACACGGCCTAGTTAACTCGGATCATGTTTCACTTAGATGACTAGAGGGATGTCTATCTGAGTGGAAGTTCATTGAATAATTTGATTATATGAACTTAATTATCATGAACTTAGTCTAAAATCTATACACTATGTCTTGTAGATC
The DNA here is from genome assembly GCF_002575655.3 of Aegilops tauschii subsp. strangulata. Taxonomy (NCBI): domain Eukaryota; kingdom Viridiplantae; phylum Streptophyta; class Magnoliopsida; order Poales; family Poaceae; genus Aegilops; species Aegilops tauschii. The sequence continues at coordinate 435,893,186 of NC_053038.3, forward strand.
TAATGGCCAACGTTGTCCTCAATTTCAACGCGTTCCTAGAGAAAACCAAGCTGAAAGATGATGGCAGCAACTATACGGACTGGGTCCGGAACCTGAGGATCATCCTCATAGTAGCCAAGAAAGATTATGTCTTAGAAGCACCGCTAGGTGAAGCACCAATCCCTGAGAACCAAGATGTTATGAACGCTTGGCAATCACGTGCTGATGATTACTCCCTCGTTCAGTGCGGCATGCTTTACAGCTTTGAACCGGGTCTCCAAAAGCGTTTTGAGAAACATGGAGCATATGAGATGTTCGAGGAACTGAAATTAGTTTTCCAAGCTCATGCCCGGGTCGAGAGATATGAAGTCTCCGACAAATTCTTCAGCTGTAAAATGGAGGAAAATAGTTCTGTAAGTGAGCATATACTCAGAATGTCTGGGTTGCACAACCGCTTGACTCAGCTGGGAGTTAATCTCCTGGATGACGCGGTCATTGACAGAATCCTCCAGTCGCTTCCACCAAGCAACAAGAGCTTTGTGATGAACTTCAATATGCAGGGGATGGAAAAGACCATTCCTGAGATATATTCAATGCTGAAATCAGCGGAGGTGGAGATCAGAAAAGAACATCAAGTGTTGATGGTGAATAAAACCACTAAGTTCAAGAAGGGCAAGGGTAAGAAGAACTTCAAGAAGGACGGCAAGGGAGTTGCCGCGCCCGGTAAGCCAGTTGCCGGGAAGAAGCCAAGGAATGGACCCAAGCCCGAGACTGAGTGCTTTTATTGCAAGGGAAGTGGTCACTGGAAGCGGAACTGCCCCAAATACTTAGCGGACAAGAAGGCCGGCAACACCAAAGGTATATGTGATATACATGTAATTGATGTGTACCTTACCAGTACTCGTAGTAGCTCCTGGGTATTTGATACCGGTGCGGTTGCTCATATTTGTAACTCAAAACAGGAACTACGGAATAAACGGAGACTGGCGAAGGACGAGGTGACGATGCGCGTCAGGAATGGTTCCAAGGTCGATGTGATCGCCGTCGGCATGCTACCTCTGCATCTACCCACGAGATTAGTTTTAAACCTCAATAATTGTTATTTAGTGCCAGCTTTGAGCATGAACATTGTATCTGGATCTCGTTTAATTCGAGATGGCTACTCATTTAAATCCGAGAATAATGGTTGTTCTATTTATTTGAGAGATATATTTTATGGTCATGCCCCGCTGGTCAATGGTTTATTTTTGATGAATCTCGAACGTGATGTTACACATATTCATAGTGTGAATACCAAAAGATGTAAAGTTGATAACGATAGTCCCACATACTTGTGGCACTGCCGCCTTGGTCACATTGGTGTCAAGCGCATGAAGAAGCTCCATGCAGATGGACTTTTGGAGTCTCTTGATTACGAATCATTTGACACGTGCGAACCATGCCTCATGGGTAAGATGACCAAGACTCCATTCTCCGGAACAATGGAGCGAGCAACCAACTTATTGGAAATCATACATACCGATGTGTGTGGTCCAATGAGTGTTGAGGCTCGCGGAGGATATCGTTATGTTCTCACTCTCACTGATGACTTAAGTATATATGGGTATGTCTACATAATGAAACACAAGTCTGAAACCTTCGAAAAGTTCAAGGAATTTTAGAGTGAGGTTGAGAATCAACGTGACAGGAAAATAAAATTCTTACGATCAGATCGTGGTGGAGAATATTTAAGTCATGAGTTTGGTGCACACTTAAGGAAATGTGGAATAGTTTCACAACTCACGCCGCCTGGAACACCTCAGAGAAATGGTGTGTCCGAACGTCGTAATCGCACTCTATTGGATATGGTGCGATCTATGATGTCTCTTACCGATTTACCGCTCTCATTTTGGGGCTATGCTTTAGAGACTGCCGCATTCACTTTAAATAGGGCTCCGTCGAAATCCGTTGAGACGACACCGTATGAATTATGGTTTGGGAAGAAACCTAAGCTGTCGTTTCTAAAAGTTTGGGGATGCGATACTTATGTCAAGAAACTTCAACCTGAAAAGCTCGAACCCAAGTCGGAGAAATGCGTCTTCATAGGATACCCTAAGGAAACTATTGGGTACACCTTCTACCTCAGATCCGAAGGCAAGATCTTCGTTGCCAAGAACAGGTCCTTTCTAGAGAAGGAGTTTCTCTCGAAAGAATTGAGTGGGAGGAAAGTGGAACTTGATGAGGTGATAGTCACCCCTTCCGAACCGGAAAGTAGCGCAGCGCGGGAAGATGTTCCTGTGGTGCCTACACCGACTGGGGAGGAAGTTAATGATGATGATCATGAAGCTTCGGATCAAGTTACTACTGAACTTCGTAGGTCCACAAGGACACGTTCCGCACCAGAGTGGTACGGCAACCCTGTCCTAGAAATCATGTTGTTAGACAACGGTGAACCTTCGAACTATGAAGAAGCGATGGCGGGCCCGGATTCCGACAAATGGCTAGAAGCCATGAAATCCGAGATAGGATCCATGTATGAAAACGAAGTATGGACTTTGACTTAGTTGCCCGATGATCGGCGAGCGATAGAAAATAAATGGATCTTTAAGAAGAAGACAGACGCGGATGGTAATGTGACCATCTATAAGGCTCGACTTGTCGCTAAGGGTTATTGACAAGTTCAAGGGGTTGACTACGATGAGACTTTCTCACCCGTAGCGAAGCTGAAGTCCGTCCGAATCATGTTAGCAATTGCCGCATACTATGATTATGAGATATGGCAGATGGACGTCAAAACGGCATTCCTTAACGGCTTCCTTAAGGAAGAGTTGTATATGATGCAGCCGGAAGGTTTTGTCGATCCTAAGAATGCTAACAAAGTATGCAAGCTCCAGCGCTCAATCTATGGGCTGGTGCAAGCATCTCGGAGTTGGAACATTCGCTTTGATGAGATGATCAAAGCGTTTGGGTTTACACAGACTTATGGAGAAGCCTGTGTTTACAAGAAAGTGAGTGGGAGCTCTGTAGCATTTCTCATATTATATGTGGATGACATACTATTGATGGGCAATGATATAGAATTCTTGGAAAGTATAAAGGCCTATTTGAATAAGTGTTTTTCAATGAAGGACCTTGGAGAAGCTGCTTATATATTAGGCATCAAGATCTATAGAGATAGATCAAGACGCCTCATTGGTCTTTCATAGAGTACATACCTTGATAAGATATTGAAGAAGTTCAATATGGATCAGTCCAAGAAGGGGTTCTTGCCTGTATTGCAAGGTGTGCAATTGAGCACGGCTCAATGCCTGACCACGGCAGAAGATAGAGAAAAGATGAGTGTCATCCCCTATGCCTCAGCCATAGGGTCTATTATGTATGCCATGCTGTGTACCAGACCTGATGTAAACCTTGCCGTAAGTTTGGTAGGAAGGTACCAAAGTAATCCCGGCATGGAACACTGGACAGCGGTCAAGAATATCCTGAAGTACCTGAAGAGGACTAAGGATATGTTTCTCGTTTATGCAGGTGACGAAGAGCTCGTCGTAAAGGGTTACGTCGACGCTAGTTTCGACACAGATCTGGATGACTCGAAGTCACAAACCGGATACGTGTATATTTTGAATGGAGGAGCAGTAAGCTGGTGCAGTTGCAAGCAAAGCGTCGTGGCGGGATCTACATGTGAAGCGGATTACATGGCAGCCTCGGAGGCAGCACAGGAAGCAGTCTGGATGAAGGAGTTCATTACCGACCTAGGGGTGATTCCCAATGCGTCGGGCCCGATGACTCTCTTCTGTGACAACACTGGAGCTATTGCACTTGCGAAGGAGCCCAGGTTTCACAGGAAGACCAGGCATATCAAGCGTCGCTTCAACTCCATTCGTGAAAGTGTTCAAAATGGAGACATAGATATTTGTAAAGTACATACGGACCTGAATGTAGCAGATCCGATGACTAAACCTCTCCCTAGGGCAAAACATGATCAACACCAGGACGCAATGGGTGTTCGATTCATCACAATGTAACTAGATTATTGACTCTAGTGCAAGTGGGAGACTGTTGGAAATATGCCCTAGAGGCAATAATAAATGGTTATTATTATATTTCTTTGTTCATGGTAATTGTCTATTGTTCATGCTATAATTGTATTGTCCGGAAATCGTAATACATGTGTGAATACATAGACCACAATGTGTCCCTAGTAAGCCTCTAGTTGACTAGCTCGTTGATCAACAGATAGTCATGGTTTCCTGACTATGGACATTGGATGTCATTGATAACGGGATCACATCATTAGGAGAATGATGTGATGGACAAGACCCAACTTAAGCATAGCATAAAAGATCGTGTAGTTTCGTTTGCTAGAGCTTTTCCAATGTCAAGTATCTTTTCCTTAGACCATGAGATCGTGCAACTCCCGGATACCGTAGGAGTGCTTTGGGTGTGCCAAACGTCACAACGTAACTGGGTGACTATAAAGGTGCACTACGGGTATCTCCGAAAGTGTCTGTTGGGTTGGCACGGATCGAGACTGGGATTTGTCACTCCGTGTGACGGAGAGGTATCTCTGGGCCCACTCGGTAATGCATCATCATAATGAGCTCAATGTGACTAAGGCGTTAGTCACGGGATCATGCATTGCGGTACGAGTAAAGAGACTTGCCGGTAACGAGATTGAACAAGGTATTGGGATACCGACGATCGAATCTCGGGCAAGTAACATACCGATTGACAAAGGGAATTGTATACCGGATTGATTGAATCCTCGACATCGTGGTTCATCCGATGATATCATCGTGGAACATGTGGGAGCCAACATGGGTATCCAGATCCCGCTGTTGGTTATTGACCGGAGAGGCGTCTCGGTCATGTCTGCGTGTCTCCCGAACCCGTAGGGTCTACACACTTAAGGTTCGGTGACGCTAGGGTTGTAGAGATATGTGTATGCGGAAACCCGAAAGTTGTTCGGAGTCCCGGATGAGATCCCAGACGTCACGAGGAGTTCCGGAATGGTCCGGAGGTGAAGAATTATATATAGGAAGTCAAGTTTCGGCCACCGGGAAAGTTTCGGGGGTTATCGGTATTGTACCGGGACCACCGGAAGGGTCCCGGGGGTCCACCGGGTGGGGCCACCTATCCCGGAGGGCCCCGTGGGCTGAAGTGGGAAGGGAACCAGCTCCTAGTGGGCTGGGCGCCCCCCCATGGGCCTCCCCCATGCGCCTAGGGTTGGGAACCCTAGGGTGGGGGGCTTCCCACTTGCCTTGGGGGGCAAGGCACCCCCCCTAGCCGCCGCCCCCCACCCTAGATGGGTTCTGGCCGGCGCCCCCCTCCCAGGGGGCCTATATAAAGGGGGGGGGAGGGAGGGCAGTAGCATTACAGCCTTGGGCGCCTCCCTCCTCCCCTGTTACACCTCTCCCTCTCGCAGAAGCTCGGCGAAGCCCTGCCGAGACCCGCTACATCCACCACCACGCCGTCGTGCTGCTGGATCTCCATCAACCTCTCCTTCCCCTTGCTGGATCAAGAAGGAGGAGATGTCGCTGCACCGTACGTGTGTTGAACACGGAGGTGCCGTCCGTTCGGCACTCGGTCATCGGTGATTTGAATCACGGCGAGTACGACTCCGTCATCCACGTTCATTGGAACGCTTCCGCTCGCGATCTACAAGGGTATGTAGATGCACTCCTTTCCCCTCGTTGCTAGTATACTCCATAGATGCATCTTGGTGAGCGTAGGAAAATTTTAAAATTATGCTACGATTCCCAACAAGGCCAGCTGAAGAACCTTCAAAGGTGGAGAAAACCACACTTCCTTCTGCATCAGAAATGAAGAAAACTAAGGCTACGGAGAAGGAAGCCGCAAAGAAAAGGAAAGCATCAACCTCTGCAGAGTCCTCAGCTCCCAATAAATTGAGGACTTTGACGAGCTCTTTCACTGAACCAATTGTTGATGTTCCGATTTCAATTGTGACATCAAAGGAACTAGTCCCATTTGGTGAAGAATATGTCATCCCTGATGATGACATTGATGAAGAAAATCCTTCTGCTGCTTCTTCAGAGCAGTTGGATGAAGAAATAGAAGTGGAAGATGTTACTTCCACACCATTGGTATCATCGCCTATGCCCCAGTTCACTACGGAAGAGGCGGGTGTTGCAGAAATTGAAGAAGATGTGGACATTGGCTCTAAAAGTCCTGTGCTGAATGATGATTATTGGGAAAATCTTCACCCCAATTCTCCAATTGCCACATCTCTACACCAAATTCCTCAGTCCCCTGTGCAAACTGAAGAAAATCTAACAGGATCTGAAGGACGTCAAGCTTCACTCCAGTCCATACATGAAGAAATGAAGAACCAGGCTACTGCTAATGAAACTGCCATTGGAATTCCTCAGTCTACTACACCTGAGAGTATGACACAAGAGGTTGTGAGGCCGTCTACTGCAAATCTTCAGCCCGAGCCTCAAAATCCTCATGCAAAGAGGCTAAAACTCAAGAATGCCGATTTCTTCGTTGGGCATCATTTCTTCACTGATGCAAATCCATATGACTCAGTGAGACTAAGGCGCAAGAGGTTTTGGACTACAAGCCAGATGAGTTTCTATGAACTCTGTTGTTTGACAAGGACAAAGTTTTTCAGCACCGCCATATCCCTCATGTGGATATGGAGTCCATTTCATGCTTTCAACCAGTTCTGAGTGTTCTTCACGAAGCTGGACTCCTCAATTTATGTGCTGATATTTGTGACTAGAATGAAGAGCTAATTCTTCAGTTCTATGCAACCCTGCATCTCACTGGCAATGTGGCTGATGTCAATTCATGGGTGCTAGACTCGATGACTGAAAACACTCACTATAAAGCTCCGGCCTATGAATTACTTCATGCCATCCCAGTTAGTCTTCCTGCAGAAGGCGCAAGGCTTATGTATGAAGAACCTGAACTTCAAAATCATCTCATGCAAGTGTTGATGAAGCCTTTGCGGCCAGGCTAAGCTCCTAGAACCACCTTCCTAGTGAAGGATTTGCTGTATGTGCCAAGGACAATATACCGTATCTTGACCAAAACCCTCAGTCCGATCAAAGGCCACAACTCTGAAGAAGAAGAAGAAGAAGTTGTTGGCATCATGAAGAATCTGATATTCAACATCATACATGGTATTCCCATTAACTATCATGATTTCTTCATGAGGACTTTGGCAAATGTTGCACTGTCGCCGTTTGAATTGAAGCCCTATGCTCCTTGGATAATGAAATTCATCAGAACCAGGTCTTCAATTCCATATAAGGCTGATTTTCAGAATCACCTCAGCTTTCTGCCTCCCATTGAAGTCCTCAAAAGAATAATTTCCTCAGTTGATGAAAAAGGCAAAGCGGCTGTTATTAATGAAGGAACTCGTCCATTGGATGGTCAGTTTCATAAGGCTGCATCTTACTCCACCAATGATGACTCTGCAACCCAGGACTCTGCTGCTAAAGCCACTAAACGAAATCCTCAAGCCACTGCCCCTTGTGTAATGACTGATCGTGAGCTTCTTCTAAGTCTTCACCAGAAGGTCGATTATAATCACAAGTGGGTCAATCGTCAATTTGGATCAATTCTTCAAAACATGACTGTCACTCATAACACTATGAACAAGAATCACTACTATGTGCATGAAATCTTCGATCGCACTTGGGCCATACTTTCTCATCTTTACAGTGACAAAGACCTCAAGCAGATGGACTTTCAACAGAACTTTGAGTGGTCCACTCCTCCCTCGAAGAAATTCAAGAAGGTCAAAGTTCCTCAGTTGGTCACAAGTTCATTTTATTCATCGCGTGAGATGGATGAGCTGGGGATCTCGACGACACTGCGGCAGGCCCTACAACGACAAACGACCCCAACAACGCTGGCACTCCTCCATCGACCTCATGATGATATTCTTCAGGGGCGTTAGTCCTCAAGTTTCGTCCCTTTTGGTCATTTGATGACAAAGGGGGAGAAATTTGAGTTAGTATTCAAGTGGGTCTTATATATGGGCTGTTTTTTTCGTTAAGTTACAACTCTCGCTCTTCTGAAGTGTTTGTTGATTGAGTTGTAAACTTAAGTTTGATGGTGGTCTGATACTTTTGAACTGCTTTCTACATGCTTATTTCCTCAAGTACCTTAATGCACGCATGCTGAATTTCATCAGACACCATTTTTCATCATGCATTTCAAATTCTTCATATCATATGTTAAATGCGTGTATGGATTACAAGATATAGGGGGAGATCTCCATGATTTTATTCTACAATGTTCATTTGCAATCCAAAGAAAATTCCTCAAATATGCACATCTTTAGGGGGAGTTCTTCTATATCTTGCAATCAAATTCCTCAATATCAGTATTTACACTTCATATGTTTATCCCCGTTGAAAACTTAACCTATTTGTCATCAATCACCAAAAAGGGGGAGATTGTAAGTGCATCTAGTTCCCCTTAGTGATTTTGGTGTATTGAAGACTTATAGGTTAAGGGACTAATGTGTTTGTGAGTGTACACATGTCTAATAAGCCTATGATGAGTTTGATATTTTCGAATAAAGTTGACCCCTAAAAATGAATGTCTTCAGTTGAAGACTTTGGTTTTCTTGATGACTTTGAAAATGAGGAAATTGGTGTGACCTTGAAGATATTGATATTGATGCGAGGACTATGAAGCATGAATACTTTTGTTTTCGTAGTTTCATTTTCCTTTCTTGAGTCATAGGAAACACCATACTGTTAATGGGCTGGAAATCTCATACAGTTCAGTCAATTTCTTTAGTGACAGAGACGAAGATCTTCTGGTCTCTGATGAATTTGTTCTAACTGAGGAGTTAGGAATTCGCCAGTGCGGATTGCCTACAAGTGAGGAACATGATAGCCCTTAGGAATTTGAGAGCTTAACTTTCCGACCGTTGCTGTGCTATGCGCTAGCTGTCCCAAATATCTTATCCACCTAACGGTCATATCACTGAAGGGTATTTATGTCTTATCATGTCGGGTTGCTCCCGGGCTATAAATAGCCGCTCCCCTCTACCACTAGCTGGTTGGCTTCTACGAGAGAAACTGACACTTGTTATTTAGAGCATCACATCCTCTGAGGACTTTGAGAGAAAATCATCAGTGAGGAAAAACCCAAAACGCCAACACCTAAAACCCAAAGTAATTGAGCATCACTGAAGAGATTGTTCCTGTGTGGAACCGACGCTTGTTACCTTTGAAGAATGTACATCTTCCAGACGGTTAGGCTTCATGGTCTAGAGAATCCAAGAGGAATTGTGGATCGTCAGGTGACCAAGTCTGTGAAGGTTTGGAAGTCACCTTGAAGACTTACCACGAGTGATTGGGCGAGGTCTGTATGACCTTAGCTCAAGGAGAAAATGGTAAGGACTGTGTGTCCTGGGACTATGTGTCTTGGGACTCTGTGTCCTTTGGTTTAAATAGTAAGCCGCTCCAACCAGGCATACAACTGTCACAGCAGTTGGAACTGATCTACCAAATCACTGTCTTCACCGAGCTACTGGTACTGTTTCCTCAACCCTTTCATTTCCTCGCTCATGTGTTGATGAAAATTGATTGTTACTGTTTGAAGGCTTTGACTGAAGACTTTCTCAATTTCCTCAATCCTATTTCTTCAGCCATCTTGTCTTCCGCCGGCTTATCCTGTTTACACGCTACCTATGCTCTGTGTATGTTTCATTTCATCATGATGACTATGCTATTGTCTTGTTATGCATGCACCTGAGTACTTATTCCGCTGCTTGTAGTTCGTCACTTAGCAAATTCCTCAAGTAGTATTTCCTCAATGACAAATTTGTAAAAATTGCCTATTCACCCCCTTCTAGTCGATATAACGCACTTTCATACATACCGATGTATACGGTCCGACGAGTGTTGAAGCACGCGGCGAGTATTGTTTTTTTTCTGACCTTCACAGATGATTTGAGTAGGTATGGATATATCTACTTGATGAAACACAAGTCTAAAACATTTGAAAAGTTCAAAGAATTTCAGAGTGAAGTGAAGAATCATCGTAACAACAAAATAAAGTTTCTATGATCTGATCGCAGAGGTGAATATTTGATTCACGAGTTTGGCCTTCATTTAAAACAATGTGGAATTATTTCAAAACTCACGCCACCTGGAACACCACAGCGTAATGATGTGTCCGAACGTCTACTTTATTAGATATGGTGCGCTCTATGATGTCTCTTACCGATTTAGCACTATCATTTTGGGGTTATGCATTAGAGACAGCCGCATTCACGTTAAATAGGGCACCGTCTAAATCCGTTCAGACGACACCATATGAACTATGGTTTGGCAAGAAACCTAAGCTGTCGTTTCTTAAAGTTTGGGGATGCGACACTTATGCCAAAAGGCTTCAGCCTGATAAGCTCGAACCCAAATCGGAGAAGTACGTCTTCAGAGGATACCCTAGAGAAACTATTGGGTACACCTTCTACCACAGATCCGAAGGCAATATCTTTGTTGCCAAGAATGGATCCTTTCTAGAGAAGGATTTCTATCGAAAGAAGTGAGTGGGAGGAAAGTAGAACTTGATGAGGTAATTGTACCTTCTCTCGAATTGGAAAGTAGCACGTCAGAGAAAACCGTTCTCATGATGCCTACACCAACTAGAGAGGAAGATAATGATGATGATCATGAAACTTCAGATCATGTTACTACTGGACCTCGTAGGTCGACCAGAACACGTTCCGCACCAGAGTGGTACGGTAATCCTGTCCTGGAAGTCATGTTATTATACCATGGCGAACCTACGAACTATGAAGAAGCTATGATGAGCCCAGATTCCGATAAATGGCTTGAGGCCATGAAATCTGAGATAGGATCCATGTACGAGAACAAAGTATGGACTTTGGTGGACTTGCCCGATGATCAGCAAGCCATTGAGAATAAATGGATCTTCAAGAAGAAGACAAACTCTGAAGGTAATGTCACTGTCTACACTACACAAAAAGACACTTCCGTTTGATACGTGTTTGTCACTGTAGGTCACGTTTTCTGTCATGCATGTACATCCATGACAAATTTATGACAGAATCAAGATAGTCATACCTGTGCTGTCGTAGAAGTGTTCCATGACATTACGAAAATTATCATCACGGAAGTGTCCACTTCCATGACGATAAATCGCGCGTCATAGAAGTGCTTTCCTCAAGGGTGACCGACACGTGGCATCCATCGTAACGGGACGCCATTAAGCTATCGGGTCCAGTTTTGGATCCGATAACCCGTTAACAGCCCGGACCAATGAGAATTTGCTACGTGTAAAATTCTCATTGGCCGGAGGAAACACCTGTCAGCTCAACATTCGGACAAATGTCATCCACTCATTGGACAGGAGGCGCCTATGATACGTCGACACGTGGCACGGCCCAATAGAGGCCCATTCCGGTGGAAAGGCCGGGCCTGTCAAAATAAGCGGGCCGGCCCATTAGCGGCCTACTTGAGTCAGGCCCATTTACAAGTACGGCCCATACAAGTTACATGGAATCGGCCCATCAAAGGCCCATTCTAGATTCGACAATTTCCAGCCCACCGTCAGTTTAAGCCCATTAACGGCCCGCTACGTTTTTGGGCCCAATTGCGGCCCGAGCTTCTTTCGGCCTATTAGCAGCCCATCATCAGTTCCAGGCCATTAACGGCCCGGAACGTCTTTCGGCCTTTTCTCGGCCCATTATGCAATTAGGCCAATTCTAGCCCGTTGTGACTTTAGGCCTGTCCTTAGCCCATTCGGTAAATGGGCCAACTCATAGCCCATTTTGTCTCTCGGCCTGTTAAGGGCCCGCACAATAGTTGGGCCTTTGACTTTAGGTCCATTAGGGGCCCACGTTCCGCAGGGCACCATTTCAGCCCAACACGACTTTCGGCCTGTTAAAAGCCTAGTTTGCAAATTGGGCCTCCTCTGGCCCATAACACTTTCGGCCTCTTACTGGCCCATAAAGTAAAAGGGCCGAGACAAAATTGACATTTATTTCGGCCCGCTAAAGGCCCGCAGGCCATTTCCATTTATACGGCCCTATCGAGCTTTAGGCCTGTTGACGGCCTGCTAAGAGCCGTTGTTACGATGGGCCCATTTGGGATCCACTTAATATTAATTTGACCAGCCCAATTAAGGCCCGCTTTGACTGCACATGTTTGTTCGTTTGTATGGTGTCCAGGAAATGTTTGGGCGTGTTGGCCCCTGTTTCAACGATATAGCATATTCAAAAAATATCCTACTCTATATTATCGCCTCTAAAAAACATACACTATACAATAAAAAACATAGAATAATCCTACACTATACAATAAAGAAATTGCAGCCGAATGTACCCACTGGGCATTATAGTTCGGCACCAGTGATTATAAAGCGTACACAAACAGCAAATTACATACACTGGACAAATAAAGCTCATACATCATGGACACGCATCAACAGAACTTACCATTTGAACTATAATCCCTTCAGAGAAAAGGATTGGCCGGATTCAGATAGCACAAATTTCAGTCTGCAAAATCTCCAATTCCTTCATGGTTACCTCAGTGTCTTGTTTCATTTTTTTGACTCCTGCATCTAATACCTGCATGTCCAGTCTCAACTTGTTGATTGTACGTTGAGAATCATGTACACGTTGTCTTGCCACCTCTAGTTCATGCTCGAGAACATCAGCACATTCCAATTCCAATCCATAATCATTCGGTAACGGCCATGCCGCAGTGCTCGCAGATCTTTGTGTTGATGTCACTTCATCCTGAAATGTTTCTGTAAGTACACATGACTAGGGCAAAAATATAGTTACAACAATGAAGTGAGAAAGACAGACTATTTTGTACATGGCAAAACAGGACTAACAATAATGTTACACGTCATGAAGCATAAGCAGGTGATATTTTGAAAATTAAAAAAGGTAGTCTGTGCAGCCTGCATACAGAAATCTCTCTTGGCTCACCAGAGGAGCATGATGTCGGGCCCAATCCAAAACACACACAAGTTACAAATTTGGACAGCATGTTGCGTATAAGTAAGCAAGCAGTTGGCTATTCTGTAGCTCAATTAAAGTCTTAGGGAGCATAATGAACAGCAGAGGGATTCATACAAACCTACTACGGCAAGCAAAACTATGCAATCATTAGCCTAGTATAAACTAGATTGTGAGCCTCATGCAATAATAGTTGGTTAATACTAGGCTAATGAACAGCAGAGGGATTTGTGGAATTGAACTGTTGAGTTGGATACAGTGACTTACCTTAACTAGTTGAACAGGCTCAGCACAACTCCTACTTCTCTTGCAAGGCTCAGCGCAGCTCCTACTTCTCTTGCAAGGCTCCTTCCTAACATCTTGTACTTGGAAATCCTCAATCTTATCTTCATATCACCCCCTCTACAAGGTCACACAAACTAGTTACTCGTCTCCTCGGAAGATAACACTACTGGAATCAGGATCTTTGCCGTCAGCCAGGTCTTTGCTGTCCGCTAGCTGACGGCAAAGACCTTCTTTGTCGCCAGCTCAATAGAAGCTGATGGCGAAGATTTAGCCGACGACAAAGACCATGTTTGCCGTCAGCCAAGTCTTTGCCGTCCGCCAGCAAATGACATATAGTCTTTGCCATCCGCTAGAGGACGGCAAAGAATGAGGGTGGCCCACTACCGAGAACCACCTAACGGACATTTTCTTTGCCGTCCGCTAGCAGACGGCAAAGAAAGTGGCCAAGCTAACGTCCGTTAGCTAGGATCTTTGCCGTCTGCTGGCGGACGGCAAAGAACCGTGCCCTAACTAAAATCCATATCAATGTCCGCCCGCGCCCCACATCTGTCCCCTCTCTCTCTCCGCCCGCGCCCGAGCCGCCGCCGCCCCGCACCATCCCGTCACCGTGCCGCCGCCTCCTCGCGCCACCCCCGTCGCTGCGCCACCCCAGCAGCCCCGGTGACCCCCTTCCCCGCCCCGCGCCATCCCCGTCGTCATGCCGCGCCGCCCCATGCCCGAGCCGCCGCCGCCCCATGCCACCCACGTCGCCGCGGCACCCCCTCCTCCACCCCGTCGGCCCCGGCGCCCCTCAGCTCCATCACCGCGGCCGCCCCGCCGCTGCGGCGCTCCCTCCTCCACCCGGCGGCCCCGGCGCCCCTCTGCTCCACCACCGCGGCCTCCCCGCCGCTCCGGCGCCCCCCTCCTCCCGGCCGCCCTGGCGCCCCTCTCCTCCACCACCGCGGCGGCCCCACCCCTTCGGCGCCCCCTCCTCCATCCGGTGAGACCTCTTGTATTTATTTTTTCCTGTTTTTGTTTCTGTATTTTAAGTTTAGTTTAGGTTTATTTAGGTTTGGTTTAGTTTAGGTTTACTTTAGTTTAGGTTTAGAGCATAGATAGCATCTTCTCTACTATAATTGTGTATAATCTCAATTCTCACTAGTAGTCTTATTAGTTAGATCATCTTCTAGACTATTATTGATCCACAGTGTTTAGTTATGCATGATCAATCTTTTGTACATTAGTCTTTATGTGTCATTTAAATAATGTAGTGCCAGATTTCTCAACTCATTGGCATATAATGAATTATTATTGTTATATTATTAATAGACAATGGAACAAAAACTATTTCCCTTCAAAGTGAAAAATCTTTCATTGAAGTAAATATTAGTGCACGAGTTCTTTTGTATACAAGAAAAAAAATTGGCATGTCTTGGTAGGTATGTGGCAACCGTATCATCAAAGTTAAACTTTAGAATTAGTATTTGTGATAAATGAATTCAAATGCATTTCCAATAGAGAATGTAATACACATATCTAGTGAACTGTAAACAAAAGTTATCCACAGACTCCTTGAAGGGGTTGTATAAAAGATTATGAAACTAATAGTGAGAAGAGCAAAAGCTTTCCTCAAATTCCTTTTCATATATTCAAATTCATCAATCAGGAACACTCGAATTAGTTTAATTTGAGAAAACAACAAGGCATGCATATTGCTTATGGAATCTGTCATAAGAGGCAAACTATACCCGTCTTTTTCTTTTCTTTTTTGCGGAAAGGCAAACTATACATTCGGCAAGCCGAAGGAAAGTCTACCGTGTCTTTCTCACTAGCATAGGCATGAAAGCATAATCTCAATCTAAACAGGAGGCCGTGTTCATCGGAGTGACTGCAGCTTGATTATGGTTATAATGTCTTACCCCAGCTTGCATTTACATACCTTTTATGTAATAGGATCCTATGGTAATGTGATGTGGTACTTGTTCTGATTTGCATACAAAGTAAATTGATTTTACGACACTACACCCTTAGTTTTTGATTTGAGGTTTGTTTGTTTGCTTGGTGTGTGGCACCTAGAGCCACCTAAAATATGGTGCAACTATGATTTGTTGCCACAAGTATTCCAATGTGATCACACTAGAAGGAACTTTAGGTTTAGTTTTGGTTAAGAAGAAAGAAGAAAGATGAAAAAAAGAAGATAAAGAGGAGAAAGAAGAAGTGTATTTTCCCCTATTTTTAGATTAGTATGCTCTTTTTTTCAACATTTTCAGTTTTCTTTCGCGTCTAAAGAAATCCCTAGTTTTGAAGGGTGCCAATTGCCATTGCCAACTAACCTACCAAATTAACTAAGTGTTGTTGATGTTGTTGAGCACAAGTGCATTGCTTTTTTTTCTCAGTTTTCTTTCATGTCTAGAAACTTGGCTCTATGTTTATAGATATGCTTCTAGTTAGATACTAATTAGTCTCTTCTACTGCTTATTAGAGATGGGGGGAGGCCGTCACCGCAGGCTCCGCTCTGCCACACCGGAGTACGAGTTGGATGCTTTCGAGTTCTTTAGTATCATACTTGGGACTTCCTCCAAGAGGTAGGTATATAAAAGGAGAGATCTCCCCTTCACCCATCTCATTATGATAACTCTGCTATTTGCTACATCACTCCTTGTCCCAAACTACAGAGGCTGCCTGACACTTTTATGAACATGCTGGGTGAAGATCCGCCAAATAATGTGAAGCTGCGACAGGCCGACAGCGGGTTTCGCAGGCTGTGGGACATGGAGTTGGTGATCAAGGAGGGCCACATGTACCTGTATCATGGCTGGGAGAAGTTCTACCGTGCCTACGACCTGCGGCTGGGGTACTTCCTTCTCTCCAGGTACGACGACGACGCCACCATGCTCATCGTGAAGGTGTTCAACACGACTATGTGTCGCATGCGCTATGCTGACGACGATGATGCCAGTATGGTCTGCCTCTTCTTATTCCTCTACATTTGGCTTTGTCTCGCATTGATTGTTAACGGTCATTAATTGTTGCATTTGGACAGGCAATGGGAGCAGCAGCAGCGACACTGGCTGCATCCAAAGCAGCAGCATTATGGCTGTAGCAAAAGCAACAGCAATTCTGGCTGTAGCAAAAGCAGCAGCGATTCTGGCTGCAGCAAAGACATCAAGGAGGATGATCCGGACTGGAGTGGGGAAGAAGAGGAGCAGAGTGGGCATCAGGCTGAGGATGACCTAGCGATGGTGGTGGCTGACCAAGGGTAAGAGATGGTGGTGGCTGACCATGGGCAAGAGATGGTGGTGGCTGAGGATGACCTAGCGGTGGTTGTGACTGTCCTGCCTGAAGATGGCCTTGCGATGGTGGTGGTGCCTGACAATGACCTCGTGCCGGTGGTGGCGCCGGCGATCCCACAGCTGGGCGACATGACCACGCCAATTGTGGTAGAAGACTACATCCCACTGCCTCCACCGCCTCGCCGCTCTTGGCGCATCAGGCTGAGGAAGGAGAAGGAGAAGAACAATGAAAACTGAACTATGTCAGGTATGTCAGATCTCCAAAATGATCTATATGTACTTAGCTTTGTTTCCTCCGAAATGACATAAGTTAGCTCTAAGTTAGCTCTAATATGCTTAGTTACCTATCTTAGCTCTAATATGCTTAGTTACATATGTTAGCTCTAATATGCTAAGTTATCTCTACTATGCTTAGTTTCCTATAGGTTAGCTCCAAAATTACTTATGTTAGCACAAAATGACGAAGTTTACATAATAAACTTATAGTCTTCTTCTTCTTCTTCTTCTTCTTCTTCTTCTCCAAAATGACATAAGTTAGATATAAGTTAGCTCTAATATGCTTAGTTCACTCAAAGATGGCATAACTAGCTAGGTTGGCTCCATTTTACCTAAGTTGGCTCTAATATGCTAAGTTATCTCTAATATGCTTAGTTTCCTATAGGTTAACTCCAAAATTACTTATGTTAGCACAAAATGACCATGTTTACATAATAAGCTTATAGTCTTCTTCTTCTTCTTCTAGTATTCTTCTAGTCTTCTTCTTCTTCTTCATTTTATTCTAGGTTAGCTCCATTTTACTTAAGTATGCTTACTTCTTATAGTCTTCTTCTTCTTCTTCTTCTTCTTCTTCTTCTTCTTCTTCTTCTTCATTTTCTTCTTCTTTTTCTAACATCTTGTTTATCATTTTGCAGATTTGATTTAATTCACGGAAGCTTGCATGGATGGAGTGCTTCTTTTCCATTTGTGCTTTTATTTTGTATCAATGAGCTTGCATGGTTGGAACTTGTTATATGGGTGGATGGATAACGGTGTTGGATGAACAATGTGAAACTTTTATAATATGTAAGGATGGAACTATATATGTGTTGCTTATGTATGTATATATGATGAAACTTGTGTGTTGGATATGCTTGTTGTGTATATATGTATATCTGTGTATATCTGTGAATTGCTGTCAAATTGAATGAATTAAATTAAAAACAGGGCTGTGTAGGCTCTTTGCCGTCAGCTAGCTGACGGCAAAGTTCTTTGACGTCAGCTAGCTGACGGCAAACATACCACGTGGCAGCTACCTGTGATTCCTGGGACTGGCACATTTGAGCACTTTGCCGTGTGCCAGCGGACGGCAAAGACCTTAGCCTCTTTGTCGTCCGCTGGCTGACGGCAAAGCACGCCATTAACCCCTAACGGCTCTCACCCCACCTCACTGCCATCCACGATCTTTGCCGTCTGCTGGCCACCAACGGCGGACGGCACAATCCTTTGCCGTCCGTTTGCAGGAAGCGGACGACAAAGAAGGCCTTTGCTGGCACGTGTTCGGACGGATAGTTTGTCGTCTGCTGGTGGACGGCAAAGAAGTTTGCCGTCTGTGATCCATGCCTTTGCCGTCCGCCATGGCGGATGGCAAAGAAGCTGATTCCAGTAGTGTAAATATGCATACTTTCCAGTCTGTGAACAACACAAAAGGATGGGATTATAACAAAACAATACCACATAATGAAACATGCCACATCTCTTGCACTTGGACACAATGAAATGAGCATTTACTATGTCTGCACTATGTAAAAACTAGGCATACCTTCGAACTAGATCTCCAGGTACTCTTGGAGAGCCTACTTTAGTGTACAGCCAAACCTTTATGTTACCTATGAGTTAGACAAGGCCCCACTACAACAGCCCTTAGTGTTTAGATCGTTGACAAGCTCTGTTAGAGTGTTAGGTCAAGAACAACAAGTAATCAAAGCAAATAGTCCTAGTATGGCTGGCTGATGCAAACAACAATTGAACAGATGTGTGAGCAAATCTTACATATCAAGAAAAGAAGCAAAGAAGGAGGCTTAAAGACCATCATTTGACTGACCAGATTTAAGGGGCATTTAAACATCATGTGCAATGTATGAACTAACATAAACATTGCATATTTCAGATTCTACAATGGAATGCACATGTATTAGGTTATGCCATGTATGATGATGCCTAAATGTACACTAGCAGGCAGGAGTGATTCATCATTGCACGCACAATTGAATTGCAGGTTAAGGGCCAGTTCGATTCCGCCTTTTCAGGGCTTATTGTCAAAATAAGCCATAAAAGATGTAAAGAAGTCATTTTTGAGTTATGAGCTTGGCCTTAACTTATTTCGCTTTGGAGGGGGGTGTTTCGGGTAGAAGCTCACTAAAAATTGAAGGGAAGGGGAATAGTGAAATGAATCTGTTGTCTGCCTATATTACACTCAAAATGCAACTGCTCACGCCCGCGTCACACCTGAACCTCAAGTAAAAACAAACACGCAAGCGTTCATTGCCCTGCCCGCTTGCATCTCCTCTCCCCTTTACCTCTACCTCGATCCCCTGCCTGCAGCCCTAGGGTTCCTCCAGCGAGCCGTCGCCTCTGGTCCCATCTGGCCTAGTCCTTGACGATGCTCTGTCCAGCTAGGCTACATGGCCGGCAGGTAGGGGCAAATCTCCCTGGCTGCTCCTCCCTCTGGCGCCGCCCCTCATTCTCATGGTCTCCAGCAGCTGCTCCACTATGGTCTGTCCAACGCACTACTCCGGCAGGCGCCGCACAAGTACGGCTGATGCCACATTGCAGCAGAAGGCAACTTAATCCCCCTCCCCTCCTCCCAGGCCGTGGCCTTGAGGTGGTGTTGAAGAATGAGCTCATCCAACAAGGCGAGGATCTCCTCTGCTTTTTTGCCAAATTTTCATTCTGATCCACTATACGATGAATTGCTATGAGCTGCTCCTGCTGCTGTTATATGATGCATTGCTATGAGCTGCTCCTACTGCTGCTATATGATGAATTGCTATGAGCTGCTGCTCCTATATGATAAATTGCTATGAGCTGCTGCTGCTGCTATATGATGAGTTGCTATAAGCTGCTGCTGCTGCTGCTGCAGCATCATGAATTGCTATGAGCTGCTCCTGCTGCTGCTATATGATGAATTGCTATGAGCTGCTCCTGCCGCTACTATATGATGATTTGCTATGAGCTGCTGCTGTTATATGATGAATTGCACACTGCTGCTGCTGTATGATGAGTTGCTATGAGCTGCTGCTACTACTATATGATGCTTTCAGGTGCTGCTGCTATATGATAATAACCAGCCACTTGGACCATCGAGTTTCAATAAATAATTGTTCTTCATTTAAATGTGGGTCATGCGTTCTTCATTTAAATTAGGCAATGGGATCTCTATGGAAGGCATTGACCAAAGTAGATTGTGCCAAGTAGATGGTATCTTTGTATTTGCATTTTGAACAAATAGTGATGGTCTGTTTTCCTATCATATTAATCACCTCACTGGGTTCAATTTTGATGTTTGCAAGTCAAATTATTTTTCATATGGGTAGCAAAATGAAAAAATATAATGCAATCTAGACTTTTCACTGATCATACCAAAGATAAGCTGAAAAGAAAGGCAATGAAAAGAACTGGTTGGCTTATTACCTGCAGCTTATATTCACAGGTGCTTATTTTCTTAGGATAACTCGTAATAACTGTCCCTAAGAAACTTGGCCAATAGAACTGACATACAAATAACATGTCACGATGATTGCAATGGAGGAGTGACCTACCATAGCACACTGTATAGGCTCACCGCTGCCTCTCCTTTTTTTGCGATGTTCCATGAAATTGCCACATACATCTTGTACTTTTTCATTGTGTAACCCTATCTGCAAGTTGACACGGATAATTTCAGACATCTCTACACGATAATACATTGCATATCCCTTGCGCATATTTAAACCATCTATTAATGATTGTGTGCGTAGCATAAACTAGCCATGATTCTGTGTGCTGGACTAGCAGGCACTCTAAGGGAGCCTAATGTAGTGCACTGGAATTCCTACATGCCACCTACGATTTATGGTAATGTACTGCCTCTGTTCCTAAATATATGTCTTTGTAGAGATTCCAGTATGGACCACATATAGATGTATATAGATGCATTTTCGAGTGTAGATTCACTCATTTTGCTCCGTATGTAGCCTATAGTGGAATCTCTAGAAAGACTTATATTTAGGAACGGAGGTACGAGGTAGTATCATGTATGACATCTACATATCTAATTTAGCAGCCAGTAGTACAAATCATTGTCTGCACAAAGGGATTACTGGTCGAAAATCCTAGCAAAGCACGGTGGTAGGCACACAACAATACAAGAGAGAGAGAGACACACTTACAAGATCATAGCAATGCCTCAGTCCAGGATCTTGGTTGGTCAAGCTGTTAGATCCAGAAGAAACATCGTCCTTGTAGTTTTTGCCAGCTGCATAAAGGTAACAGTGACCTATTAGTATATTTGAAGTACATCGGGCAGGTGATGCTCGACGGGTTTAAAGGTGACAAGTACCTAGGCCATGGTGTGTGGTTGGCATCTTTCCAGACAGTGGGAATCAGGTTAGAAACGTCAAGGGTGATGACGCTGCGCTGGCTGTCGGGGTCCGGTAAGGAGATCTAGAACCGTCGATTAGGTGTTTGTGGAGCGGCTCCGGTAGGGTGGACTATGGTGTGGGCGAAGAGGATCTGTGGCTGTGGACGAGGGCGTCGGTGAAGCTGCTCCGGTGGTTGGGTTAAGGATGGTGTTGATGATGCGGATCTGCGGCTGTGGTGGGGCATCAGAAGCTGCTCCGGTAGGTTGGATGAGGGTGCGACGAAGCAGATCTGTGGCCGTGGACTTGTGAGTTGGCAAAGCGGCCCCGGTAGGGTTGAGAATGGTATAGGCGAAGCTACTCCGATAGGGTTGACGATGGTGTCGGCAAAGCGGCTCCGGTAGGGTTGAGGAAGGTGTCGGCGAAGAGGATCAGAGGCCGTCTGTGGGGCGGCTTGGGGGGGGGGGGTGTGGACGAAGCGTCTTTGGTGGGGAGTATGAATGAGCCGCTGTAGATGCGCTACGGTTGACGAGAGTACCGGCGAAGCAGATCCGACGCCGTGGACAAGGCCGACACTGAATGGGCTGTGGTACAGTGGTGGATGAGCAGTCTACTTGTTTCTAGTGGAGGTGGGAGGGGTAGATGTGGCCGCAGAAGCAGATCCGGCGAGGTGGACGCCGCTGGCAGTGAATGGGCTCTGGTACGCCGGTGGATGAGCAGTCTAGGGTTTCGAGAGGGGAGGGGTAGAAAGGCCGATGAAGTACGAACGGCGTGATGTAAGATGCTCTGGTGCTGTGGAGTTAGTCGTTTTTGTGGGAGGGGGGAGAGGAAATGGGGGTGCCATGTGGTGGGGGAACCAGAATTTACCAAAGCATCCCCGACCTATTATGTAGATGAGGGCGGTATTGTTACTGTTGCTCTCCGTGCACCAAGGACAAAAGGGGAATTTCGCATGCTAAAGACTAGGTGGCGGAAATTTTAGAAGGAGGCGGGAGATTTTGCCGCCCGCGGCATCGTTCATATCCAGTTTCAACTAATTTTGGACCGTGCTAGCGGGAAGGTCATGCGAGACTGTGTACACGGGGCACGCGTTAGCAGTTAATAACTGGTGTGAAGTCCACCCCAGAAAAAAGACAATAACTCGGGATGATGGGCCGATAACTTGGACGTTCACACGGGCGCGGCCAATCGTACGGGTGTAGAGGCGCGTTCACAAAAAAGGGATCAAACGCTCAGCCTACGTATTTCTCGTGTAAATAGATAATTTAGTGCCATTGGTTATTTACTTTAAACATAATGCATTGACGTGTTAGTGTAGAGGCGCACAAAAAGAATTGGATATTGTAGTCCCACAAAAGAAATGGACATTGTAGTCCGCTATTTAAAAGTGTTACCTCATATGATTACATAGCCTCCATTTCATAAATTGCGTACCCGTTGAATTCATATATGAATATTACATATATTACTTCATAATAGAACCTTAAATCATCCAAGACTAATGAATTTGAATGCAAGAGTAACAATGGTGCATGTACATGATAGCTACATTGGTTGTTTGAAGAAACATCACTGTTACTTTGGCATGCACAATTGAAAATGTTTATTTAGATAAAAAATGTGATATGTGAGTGTGCAATCTTTATAGCGTTGAATCGATATTGTACCTTTGGCCACGATACGAAGTAGATATTGATTTATGTTCAAGCGATGCATGTCCACGATCGCTAGATAGTGATACGTGAATGAATTGTGCAATCTCTCTCACACGCATATATATCTCATTTCCCCGTGGGCATCAGAATCACACACGCGCACTTCATGTATTTCTCTCCCTCCGTCAAGGTTAGAATTCGTCTTTCTACCCCGTCCTACAAGTCTCTCACACAGAAACACACACGCTCTCTCTGTCGAACATGCCCACCCCTTTAATTCCGCCCACCCACAGCCACTAATGTCTCAAAGAATAATTATGTCTCTCACACATATGCCTAAGGTTAACTCGAGTTCCGGAACCATATGAATACATACAATGGGATTCCAGCAGAGCACCTTTTGTTTTGAGATCTCGCTCTCGCTCTCTCTCTCTCTCTCTCACACACACACACACACAGACACACACACACACACACACACACACACACGCGCGCGCGCGCGTAGACATTGTTTATCGCTTCATTTTTCCGGCACTTGCATGCACACCGTTTGTTTATCTCCGTGATGCTTTAAGTATGCCTCACACACATCCTATCTACCTATCCCTTAATATAGATATGGGTCACACAAACTCCTTCTCCCTACTAGCAAGATGCCCATGCGTTGCACGGAACATCAAGATGCATTTGTATGATTAGTTTATCTTGTGGGAGAAAAAGATGAACGAGGGAATGCCTTATTTGCAAATGTGGAGAGGGGTGTGGGTATCCTTTTGCAAAATTGCCATAGTTTCCTTCCTATCCGTCAGATATAAATCGGATGGCCTATATTGCAGGATGGCAGGAACATTATCATCACCAACTCTGTTTTTTATAAGAGTAGAGATATGTAAGTGTCACTGTCCCCTCCCCCACCCACCCACCCACACACACCCACTTCCCGACACCGGAGGAGTAGGGTGACACCTCAATCTTGATACTAATCTATTGACTGGCTTCTCTCTCTCACACACACACACACACACACACACACACACACACACACACACACACACACACACTACCCGACACCGAAGGAGTAGGGTGGCACCTTGATCTTGATAGTAATCTATCTACTCCTCTTTCAAACACACATAGATACACACACACTTGCTAGTTGTGCCTCTGTGCCTACCGCGCACACTCTCGATACGTCTTTCTCTCCCTTCGCTTCCCCCACCCCCAACCCCAACAATGACAGCAGAAGGGTGACAAATTGATCTGATCTTAATCTGTCAATCGGTTTCTCTCTCAAACATTGTGTCTCTGTGCCTCGCTCAAACACACGAGATAGGTCTTTTTCTCCGTAGCCCCCTAAATATGTAGACTTCTCGCGCGCGCACAGCTGTAGTGACGATGACGCTGAACCCAATGTGCCTTGTTTTCACCGGCCTCATGTGATAGTTTTCACCCTGTTTTCTGTTATTAACAAGATAACCTTTTCTTTGTTACTACTAGTGAATCTGAAATCATTCGGGGCAGACATATAATATATCACTCAACCCAATTATCGCAGTAACTATTTTAAAAGAAACTAGCTAGATGCCTGTGCGTTGCACGGAACATCAAGATGCATTTGTATGAGTAGTTTATCTTGTGAGAGACTAGCAAGATGCCCATGCGTTGCACGGAACATTAAGATGCATTTATATGAGTAGTTTATCTTGTGAGAGAAAAGGATGAATGAGGGAAGGCCTTATTTGCAAATGTGGAGAGGGGTGTGGGTATCTTTTTGAAAAATTATCATAGTTTCCATCCTATCTGTCAGATATAAATCGGACGGCCTATATTGCAGGATGGCAGGCACACCATCATCACCAACTCTGTTTTTATCTCTAACTCCTATAAAAGACTCAGTTGGTGATGATGGTGTGTCTGCCATCCGTCATTTCTGACCATCAAATCTGCATCTAACGACTATGATGTAAGTCGTGGCATTTCTGCAACAAGACCCCACTTCTCTGCTCCAATTTGCAGAAGCCCCTTAGTATCTTGAAACCAACCACATCCCTCCCCCACCTCATCAAAACAGCCACAAGGAATATATTTTGAGTGAAACCTAATATGACTATATTTTTAGTGATATATACACCAAACTAGAGTGTTTTTCTTTCAAATTTGTGAACATGTATTATTCTATTTTGGATTCGTTGCAACGCACGGGCACATTGCTAGTAAGAGTAGAGAAAAGGATCGATGAGGGAAGGCCTTATTTGCAAACGTGGAGAGGGGTGTGGGTATCTTTTTGCAAAATTGTGATAGTTTCCTTCCTATCTGTTAGATATAAATCCGACGGCCTATATTGCAGGATGGCACGCACACCATCAACACCAACTCAGTTTTCTACTCCCCCCGTTCCTAAATATTTATCTTTTTAGAGATTTCAACAAGTGACTACATACGGTGCAAAATGAGTGAATCTACACTCTAAAATATGTCTACATACACATCCGTATGTGGTACTCCATTTGAAATCTGAAAAATACAAATATAAGAGTAGACATGGAGATATATCTCCAGCATGGTCTACAACAAAAATGTGCTGGACTGGTTAGTGCCGGATGCTCGCAACGTGATGACTTGAGTTCGAATTCTGTCTTTAACTTTAGATTTTTATATTATATATTACTTATTTAATATATACTTCTTTCGCTACTGTACTGACAGTGGAACCCATAGAGTACTTAGAATACAAGATTAAGGATGGACTTGTTTCTTTTTAACGTTCTGTACGAAGCTGTAGCCACCCTGCAAGTCACGTGTACACTGTACATGCAATTAACTTTTTATAGAGGGAGAATCATACACGCAATTAACTCAAATGGATTGGATGTGACTCTATTATTTCCAGCATAAGAGCATCTCCAACGGCAGCCGGCAAATTTCCTCCCGCTTCCTTCCGCGGAGGACGACATCAAACGCCAGCGGCATACATTTTCACAACTCTAACCAACCAGATGAAATTCGTGCAAACACGAACTGTTTTCATATAAGCATGCAACATTTCGTATAAAAAAGCCGGATCTTCATATAAACATGATGGATTTCATTACATTTACATGAACTAAGCGGTGCTAATCCGGCTCTCTTGGTATAATTAATACTCCCTCCGTCTGGAAATACTTGTCCTAGAAATGGATGTATCTAGACTTATTTTAGTTATAGACACATCCAATTTATCCATTCTTAGAACAAATATTTCCCGCCAGCAGGAGAGGGAGTACCTAATCTAAATGGCCGCCCGCGGATCCCATTGTTTTCCTCATGTCCGGCAGACACTTGCGGTGTCGACGAAGGTCCTCGGAAGAGACGAAGCAGCAAAGAAACCACCTGAATGCGCAGTCGTCACCTCGGCGGTGGCCTTCATGGGACCCAAGTGGCGGTGGCCTCCCGTGTTCTACTTCTCCTCGATGATGGTGGCGAACACGGAGAAGCTGGCCACTGACTCGTCGCTCTCCACACACCCAGCTTCTGTCTCTGCCTGCATGGCGTTGCCGCAGGCACGGGAGGTGCGGCCGCAGGCACGGGAGGCGCGCCCACAGACACGGGAGGCGCGGCCACCGCAGACACTGGTGGCGCGGTACGACGCGGCAGCGACGACGCCTGTACTGGCATGCTCGCCGTCGTGCGGACGTGGAGCAACTCACCACTCCTCATCGAGCTGAACTGGAGCGGCGAGTTGCAGAACCACGCGCAGGATTGGGGCGACAACTGGCTCCGTCGGGCCAAGCAAGGTTGATGAAGTACCGAGCGGCCTCGCCCGTATCTGGAGGGCTCGGCGGGCCACCCAGCCGGGTAGTATGCTAGAAAATGGCTCCTGGGAAGCCATCGGAAGAGTGGAGAAAATGGTGGTGGAGGAGGAGATGGGGGAGCGGCGGAGGGGTGCGATTCTTGCCCACTGTCTGTCTGGCCTTGTTTAAATAGAGGGCGGATGGTAGGAGCTTGGCCGGCGTCTGGCCTAGTTTAAACTGAGGGCGGACGGGAGGAGCTCGGTCGGTGTTGCGTTTAATTCCGGCCCGCTCATGAACGGGCGTGTGTCCGGAGTAGGTTTCTCCGTTTGCATGCGGGTTTAACGGAGGGGTTTGATGGAGGCGAGGAGGCGTGTTCAGCCGGGCGTGCAGCGGGCGGCGCAGTACTATTCGATTTGACAGCGGGCGGTGCAGTTCCAGATGTGGCTTTAATGCAGATGAGGGAGCGGTAGCGGTTCCCGAAATGTTGAACGGCCAATGATGCATCCTCCTTCAATTAGCATCGTGCATGCATGAGGGAAGTAATGGGAGGAGGACCGGGAAAAGAGGTTGCACCATGTGAATGCAACGCAGTTTGCACTCATATAAAGGCGCCCCTCCATTCCAATGCATCTACCACATCGTACGCACCTAAGCATTTTCCTAAGCACCTACACTAAGCGCAAAAGTGCTCACTCCAGACCCATGGCGGCGATGCGCGCGAGCGGCAAGTGGCTGTGCCAGATGCTCCACGACGCCGGCCTGCGGCTTGGCGCCGAGGATCGTCTCCAGACGGTGTTCGCGACCGGCCGGTGGATGGCCGCCGTCGACGCCAACTATGACTCTTAGTTGGACCAGATGATCGTTGCCACCACCAACAAGTTCACCGTCCTCAAGAAGCTCGGGGACGACATCGCCGTACTCCTCCAGCCCGCGCTCCCGGGCTCCTCATTGCCTGCCACCCTAATCGGCCTCCATGGCCGGAACCTCTTTCAAGCACTGGTGGCCTTGCGATTGCCTGCCGACGCCACGAAGAATATCCACCTGGAGGTCGCGCTCGCCGCGAGGTG
Source organism: Aegilops tauschii subsp. strangulata (assembly GCF_002575655.3). NCBI lineage: Eukaryota > Viridiplantae > Streptophyta > Magnoliopsida > Poales > Poaceae > Aegilops > Aegilops tauschii. The sequence goes on from NC_053038.3 coordinate 435,920,773, forward strand.
CCTTGCCCTGCAAGAATTCGTCGAACTACACATCCACATGTACGAGCAAATCGTGTACATAGGTATCTACAAGGACATTGAGGACGCTATGACGTTGGCCTTCCTCAACCGGCTGGAAGCCTTGGATGCCTTTGCTGAGAAGCACCTTGACCTCGCCACAAAAGCCGCCGCTCCTTAGCTGCCGGTCAGCGGCCCGACACACTAAGTTGAGGAGGAGGAGGTCGTACGTTGATGGATGCATCTTTCTTCTTGCCTCCTGTAACCACCACTGCAATCGCATCATCATGGCCTTAATTCTTATTGTGCTATTGCATTCTCGTTCCAGTCAATACCGACATGTGCGATCCATTTGCTTAATTATATGCATCACTGTAACTAGTACTCCATCCGTCAATTTATAAGTTGTGCTTACCTTTTCCATCAACTTCGTGCAACGCATGGGCATCTTGCTAGAAACACTGGAACATGTCGGACCGCATGTGACCAAACCGACGATGCGCCAACCTAGCTACTACGTACCCTGCTTATCTAGCGGAAATAGCCCCGCCCTAGCATTTCCAATCATTATTTCTATCTATCGATCGTGCCAAGGAGCCAAACCAAATGTTACAATTTATACATTTTTTCTCTACTCCTACTCCTATAAAAGACTCAGTTGGTGATGGTGGTGTGTCTGCCATCCGCCGTTTCTGACCATTAGATCTGCATCTAACGGCTGTGAGGTAAGTTGTGGCATTTTTGCAACAATAGCCCACTTCTCTGCTCCAATTTGCAGAAAACCCCTTATTATCTTGAAAGCAACCACATCCCTCCCCCACCTCATCAAAACAGCATGAGAAATATATTTTGAGTAAAAAGTAATAGATTAAGAATATATCAAAACAAGAGTGATTTCTTTCAAGTTTGTGAACAAGTACTACTATTCTACTACTTTGGATCCATCGCAACACATGGGCACGTTGCCAGTAAAAGGAAAAGGCCTGCCGCGTTCGCGTCGCACCCCCACACGCCCGGGAATCGGGAGTACTCCACGGCCCATTCGGCATGCCACATAGCTAGGGAAGGCGTGTTGCCTAGCATTTTCACTTTCACGTGGGACCGCCGTTGAGCAAATCGACCATTGGCAAACCACACCCTGCCCACCGCCGGGTTGGAAAATAGAAACGAGGGGAAGATCTAGCTGTAGCATAGAAGCCAAGGAATTTGGTGTCTGATGGGGCTTGTTGATAGAGTGTTATTTATTCATAACTAGCAAGATGCCCATACGTTGCACGGAAAATCAAGATGCATTTGTATGAGTAGTTTATGTTGTGGGAGAAAAGGATGAACAAGAGAAGGCCTTATTTGCAAATGTGGAGAGGGGTGTGGGGGAATCTTTTTGCAAAATTGCCATAGTTTCCTTCCTATCTGTCAGATATAAATCAGACGGCCTATATTGCAGGATGGCAGGCACACCATCATCACCAACTCTGTTTTTTATAAGAGTATATAGATAGAGATAGATATAGATATAGATATAGATAGAGATAGAGATAGATATAGAGATAGATATAGATATAGATATAGGATATAGATATAGATATAGAGGGTAGAGATTTGGTTACCAAATCTCATGCGTGGAATGCACGTGTAGCTTACTAGTTGGTTACCAAATCTCATCCGGGTTTGGCACGAGCTCGTACTGTGGGAGCACCACAAGGCCTTCCTATTTGTCGCAACGCACGGGCACATTTCCCTCTCGGGGCCCACGGGACCGAGCTTCAGTGGCTTAGTGCACCGGCCTATGAGTCAATGACATGCGGACCTTAAATGCGGCTGGCCCACATGTCATTCTCATGGTGGTGGCGTGGTTCACGACTCACTCATTCGAAATGAACTGGCCGGTGGTGGCGTGGCCATGGCGAGGGTGCCACAGTTGGGCGTTGAGGCATTACGAGGCGCAGATGGCCACACCGGCGGGTACTACCTGTAGTACAGAAGTACTCCAGCTGAGGATTGATGCCCGGGACGAAATGTGTCACAGCCGCTGGATGAAAATTTGATGGTTTGGGAGTATGGATCGGAGCAGGCAAACCGTGTCCAATCGGGTGTGGTTGTGGTAGAAAGTTGATGGTCGCCGCAGTTCAGCTGGCCCGCATGTCATGCACACAAAGGCAGAGGAGCGGTGGGGCCGAGAGGGATGAGGCGCACGTCGAGGGACGTCATGCCGTGGGTTGGAGCGGTGTCGTGGGAATCGGGTGTGGGTGTGGTAGTGGTAGAAACAAGAAACGTGATGGTCGCCGTGGTTCAACTTCCATGGACAAGCTGTCATGTCTGCTGACACATGCATTGCATACCACTCACTGCAAGGAGCAGTAGCAGAGAAAACTTGTTCCAAAGATACCATTTTTTCGATAAAATTCTCGAGATATCATTAGTTTTTACACATGGGATTACTCCTGCAAGGGTCAATCACAACAGGTGTTTTGTAAAAAAATGCATCTTGATGTTCCCTGCAATGCATGGGCATCTTGCTAATTATAGAAGAAGGCCACATGGGCATCTTGCCGCAGGGTGTGCCACCGACCCAAACTTCAATTTTCTGTTCAGACGATTAGGTGCACCGGATGCCGTGCCATGCTACAAAATGTTTAAAAAATAGCTCCAAAATTTTTAAAACCTATTATCTTCAAACCATCAAAACAACCCGAGGAATATATTTTGAGTGAAGCATGATTTACTTTTACTGATATATGTATATCAAAACTAGAGTATTTATATTTCAAGCCAGTGAACAAGTATTATTCTACTACTTTGGATCCATTGCAACGCACGGGCCAGCACATTGGTAGTAGTAGTCTCTATCTCTATCTGTACTCTACTCTTATTGTTATAAAAAACAGAGTTGTTGATGATGGTGTGCCTGCCATCCTGCAGTATAGGCCGTCCGATTTATATCTGACGGATAGGAAGGAAACTATGGCAATTTTGCAAAAAAAAAACCCACACCCATCTTATACTAGCAAGATGCCCGTGCGCTGCACGAAACATCAAGATCTTGTGGGAGAAAAGGATGAACGAAGGAAGGCCTTATCTGCAAATGTGGAGAGGAGTGTGTGTAAATTGTCATAGTTTCCTTCCTATCCGTTAGATATAGATCGGGCGGCCCATATTGCAGGATGGCAGGTACACCATCATCACCAACTCTGCTTTTTTATAGGCCGCCCGATTTATATATGATGGATAGGAAGAAAACTGTGGCAATTTTGCAAAAAGAAACCTACACCCCTCTCCACATTTGCAAATAAGGCCTTCCCTCGCTCATCCTTTTCTCTCACAAGATAAACTACTCATACAAATGCATCTTGATGTTCTGTGCAATGCACGAGGATGTTTCCTTGGGGGTCTCTCCAGCGCGGCGTGGCCATAGTTGCACGGAATATGCGGTTATCCTAAAAAAAGTCCTTCGCGGTTCCGCATGCACAAGAATTTGGTTCTGCTCGCAATATGGATGATACCTAGAGGATGAAGTGAACCCAGAGGCATGCTAGCACGGGAGTACTACTCATGTTCCTACTACTCCTACTAGTAGTAGTAGTAGTACAACTGTGGTACACTTGATGGTCAAAATACTATTATTCATCCGGTCCTCACAGTGAAGTGACAAGACCCTGCGCCCGAGGTGACACCAGTCCAGGCGGCGTGTCCGGGTTACCAAAGTCAGCCTCACCTTATGCACTGTGCAGTCACTGTCACCGCCGCTGTATAGCATGCCTCGCCTCGTCTCCCTCTCCCCTAGCACCACTCCATCTCCATCTCCATCTCGCCGGAGATCCAGAGGTCACTCTTCATCATCTCAGTGTGCCCCCGCGTACCCTCGCCTCGCTCGCCTCCCCCGGTACCACTATTCCCTCGCTAGCCGCTCCAGCACCGAAAGCCTTCCCCCCCGTAAATCAAGCCCCCCAAAACCCCACCTTCCAAACTCCACCATGGCCGAACGCGAACCGTGCAACATCCATATGAGCCGCGATTGGAGCAATCTCTCCAGTGACGTCGTCGACCTCTGTTGTTCGTGTTTGGATATGTTGAGCGTCCTGCGGCTGGCTGCATGCTCGAGGGGCATGCACACGGCCATCGTCGAAGCGAGGCCTAAGCTTTTCAAGACACCCTGCTTGCTGCTATCTGGTCTTGCAAGATTTGCTCACCATGATACAGAGGCGTACATGATGCCCCTCGACTTCAATCCGACCTCCATTAGACATAACTTCTTTGCCGGTATGTAGTGGGTCGCCATACATCATTTCCCTCGACTTCGATCTGATCACCATCGCCCGAAACTTCTTGCAGGTATGTACTGGGTCGGCATGAACTCCCACTAGATGGCTACCGTCAGAGAAGACGGGGAAAAGTTGGTGCTCGTGAACTTCCAGACCTCCCATGAGATTATCCTTCCTCCGTTGGATGATATAGAGTTTTACCTTCGCGGTCCAAGTCATCTAGATTACGTCGTCAGTTGGACGCACCTTGTTTTGCAGAAGATTGTAATCTGCCAAGTGCCCACACGACATGCGGATTATGCAGACTTCAAGCTAATTGCGTTGTTCGACAAGGGACTCGCCTATCTTTCCGTCGGTGCCTTCTTTAGTTGGAGACAGCTCAGCTCGCAGTGGATCGTCGTCAAAGCTGAGACACACTTCTGTGATGCTATTGAACACAATGGCATCATCTACGCGATTGACAAAGCAGATGGCACCACGTATTGTTGGGACGGCGCGTGTAAGTTGTTTCCGTCTGATGTTAATGATGACGCCATGACACTGTTTGAAATTTTTGTGATGATTAACATATCCCTGTTTGAGCAGAATTTGAGTAGTACTATGGCAATGTATTAGAGACGCCGTAAATCATCTATATTTGGAATGAGTTAATTCATGCGATTGTGACCATGTCATTACAGCCAATTTGTACCCCTGAATAATCGAGCTGTTAGGAAGATATTGATATTCTCCTTATTTTATAGTAATCTATATACTACTAAATATGAGTGTGTATCAACGGCCATGTTAGTTTCCTCATTTTCATGATGTAGAAACATGCATCACACTGTTGATTTCATCTAACCATACATTAGGGAAGCAAATGTGCATATGGAGAACTCTATATTTTGAAGTAGTGACATCCTGTAATGCTTACCATGTGTACATACCTCTGTTCGCCCTTCAGCAATCAATAGGTAGAATAATATGCTCACAAAATTTTGCCCACAGAACATGAGTATATAACAATGCATGGTCTGATAGTTTCCTTGAAGAATTTGTTTGTGAGGACAGAACATGATTACATAACATGCATGACATGGTAGTTTCCTGTGAAGAATCGATCGTGAGATAACATGAGTATTACCATGCATGGCACTTCTATATTTTCGAACCCAGTATACATTTCCCTGTATTTTCCTCCCAGTTCCAACAGGGACATATCAATGTTGTTTCTTGCATTATCCTACTCATACTCTGAACAATGCTGATCTTACATTAACAATGCCTGTCCTTTTCGATATGACGCAGTGTCCCTACAGTTACTGCCCTTTGTAATCACACCACCTTTGCCAAAAACAGGGAAGCACAACTGGTTCCTCGCTTGATCAGAGGACGAAAAAAGACTGATGATCATTCGGACACATGTTACGTCTATGAGTAGGATACCAGCTTGTTGGGGCCTGCAGGATTTTTGAGTTGGAGGTGGGTAAACAACCTTGGTTCATACTCTCTGTTTCTCGGACTCAATTATCCGATTAACCAGGAGATCACCGTTGGCAAGGACATTGATGGCAGAGAGGCTCTGTTTGCTATGGATAACTGTGTCTACACGGCGAGCCCTAGGAGTTCGGGAGCAAACTCCCCTGATTGTCAACGATACAGCCTGCAGCCAAAAGAAGGTGAGAATGACAAAGGCATCTAGATTAACTTTGATCCTTGGATGTGTCGAGTCCGATAGGCCGTGATGTGGTTCAAGCCTTCATGTTGATAGGTAATTGGGATGTTGCGTCGAAAGGGTGGAGTACTGGTGTCACCGGATCACTGGTGGCTGAACCGGGGCTGCAAATAATTATGGTGTTGGATCATCCCTCTTCGAATGACTTGTTGTCTTTGCTGCTTGTTCTGGATGGGTAGTTCTCTCTTTTGTTATGCATATTCCTTGTCATTTGGTCATCCTCGTCTATGTCACTCTTACTATGTAATAGTTGCCTCTATTTAGAATGTCATTCTCGTCTGGATCACGAGAGTCTGAGCGCTGCAGATGGTTGCGTTTTGGTGGTGTAGCAAGACTTCTTATGAACTATCATGTCTTGCTGTTTATGTCAGTAGTAGTCACTAGTCAGCGTTTGAATGTTGTATATATCGTTGTTTCGAACTGTTTATTGTCTCGAACTGCTGGTGGGCTAAATGAGGGCATCACCATTCTCCAGTGTTCAGAGCATATCTCCTTTTTCAAGTTATAATTTGAGCTCAGTGTCTTTTCGATGATGTACACTTGTTTGGGCCAGTGAGGTGTCGTTGAATATGGGCCGAGTAGTAACACAATGCCAAATAGGTCAATTATGACTCTCAGGCCGGGCTCTCAAAAGATCCTCAAAAAAAGGCCGGGCTCTCAAAAAAAGAAAGAATAGGGACTCTTAGGCTGACATGTGGGCGCCACCGGTGTTTTCGTGCGCTTGCGCGCCGAGAGCATATTGGCGCGTGTTCGAAATTCATGCTACCTTTTCATCCCCAATCAACCGCCCCTCCCCACCTCTGGAATCTCGATTCCTACTCCAGTTCCCCCAAATCCCCCTCCTGTACTCCCTGTACTCAAGCGCACTATCATGTCGCCCGTCAACGCGGATCTCCGAGCCGGAGATCCTGAGGTCCGTCCTGCCTTCGGGCGCTGCGTGCTGTCGCTCAACAGTGGGATGGCGGCGCTTGACGACCAGTTTGCCGGCAAATTGCTGATGGTAACCATCAACAGCGACCGGCCTCCCGTCTCGCCAGACGACCTTGTCAAAGCTCTTGGCACTGCGCACGGCATCCAAATAGGTGACTTGCTCATCGAAGTCTGTCCGCCACCAGCTGATTTCTTTGTCAGGTTCCGGACAACTTTCGACTGCAATCATGTGTTCGAATCTTCCCGACGTTTGTTCTGCGATGGCGCGCTGGTGAGCTTTGATCGGTGGCACCCAGGATGGGGTTCGGTGCCCTCTGAGCTTGAGTTTTTAACAAAGCTTACCTTCCACGGCATGTCACGATGTGCTTGGAACAACAAGTCCATGAATGAGCTTATCAACGACCTTGGAGGTGAGCTCGTAAGTATGTTTGTTCCTCCAGACAGCTGGGCTCTGACGGTTATGGCATGGATGAAGAAGCACCATACCGAAGGTGATTGGTGTTGAGATACCGGTGCAGGAACCGGGGTTGTACTATTCATCGCCATCAAGGCCGTCGCGGACCATGTTAGGGATGTTCTATATAGAGTGTTCGTGCATGTCGAAGAAGTGGTCAATCCATCAATCGAAGTCCTGCCGCCGCCGCTGGTGCCCGGGTCTGTCGACGACATCCATTACAGGAGTCAACGTCAGACTTTCCCCGTGTTGCTCGGAACGATGGATGGCACAGGGCCTACTCCATCGCGCGGCATAGGCCACTGCTTCTTTGGGAGAAGAGGCAGGACTGGCTGCCTGGATGTGCTCTAATTTGAGGTAACAACTGAATCTTGTTAGATGACCTATTCTATTTTTTTACCTGAACTTTTTTCAGAAAGGGCTATACGTCAACTTAATGTTCTAGCAGAACTTATATATTGTGTTGTCTGTCTGTTTTCTTTGCACATCATTCAAGATATTTCCCCGTCATTGATAAAGACGATGAACCGTTATGTACGAGTTCGTTGGTTTCAACATAGCCCTACCCGTAGCGATCCACTGCTTCCACCCCGATTGTGCTGCCTGCGTGAAATTTTGTTATGCAAGTTCAGTGTGCTATGATGTTCTATATGATTGTGTCAACTATATAAGTTTTTACTGAGCATCATCAATGCATATGGCTGAAAGAGCATCGACCGATGGGTCTCTCTATCTCTCTCTCTCACACACACACTCACACACATGCACAAGTGGGACCCATTGAATTATTTCTTCGCTCGTGACAACTTTTAATTAGGTTCCACTGTACTCTAACTTTTTTCTTAAGTTATTAATTGAGCTCAGTGACATCAAAAAGTTGTACAGAAGCCTTGTTTGGGCCTTTTCGGCGTCGCTGAATGTGGGCTGAGTAGCCATGTAAGGTTGTACTGTACTACACAGGCCTTTTTTCAACATCAGCAATGCAACTGGGCCAACAGTTGTACACAATCTGGGTCAACTTGTTATTCTCCGCCCCGCTGGGCTACAAATCTTTCCTAGGAGGGATGCATTAGGCTTAACAAGAAAATGGGCTTTAAGAAATAATAAATGGGATGTAATTATAAAAAATGGGCAGTAACTATAAAAAATGCACCAAACACATAATTAGTTTATAAAATATTACTTTTGGATTTTGAAAATTTTAATATCATTAATTGTTGCGCGCGCAATGTTTCGTTGGATTTTTACGTAATACAAATTTATATTGAAATTATATTTAGCCTGACTAGAAATTTCAGGACAAAAACATTTCGGATCCTATCAAAATGTGGGAAATTTTATTGAATTATGTTTTGAACGGTTGGTTGAAATTATTAATCGTTGTCCTAGCTAGAAAATGGGCTGTACTTTTAACAAACTGTAAATGGGCTGTAGTAAATTCCATTAGAATTCAAAAATGGGTTGTGCATTCTTACAAATCGCAAATGGGCCATAAGTTCTCTGCCACACACTTGTGGGCCTACTAAGTTGACTCGTATGCAAGGCTTTGTCAACTTATAGTCAACACACGGTTCTAGCAGCAGTGTCCATTGGATGTCCATCCAACGGATGTCGTGCTTCTTCTTCAATCTCGGATATTCTAGCTTCAGCCGCCCAAAAAATGATTCCTCCCCCTGACATCTGGGGTGCATCATTTCGGAGGCTGACCTGTGGGCCTACTAAGTTGACGCGTACCAAGGGCTTTGTCAACTTAGTCAATATAAACGATTCTAGTTGCAGTGACCGTATGATGTCCATCCAACGGCCGTTGTGATTCTTCAACCTCTGGTCTTCTTGCTCTAGCCACCCAAAGCAGCGCCGGTCGTTCCGTCTGCTCCTGCCTCCCGTGGCCGGCTGTGCTGCCGCGGAGGCCTCACCTTCCCCTACCAGTCCCACCGCTGGCCAGGCCCTGCGGCGACGGCATCCTCACATCGCAGCCGAACCAGTGAACCCTCGTACTCCTCTCCGCATGGGCATCCACTGTCGCGTCTTCCCTAGCTCCGCTTCGTCCCCTTCCTAGGCCTCACCGTTGTCCACCGCCTTGGTGCTCTCGGCGCGGCGTGGTCAACGTGGTCAAGGAACGACTTCCATCGGAAGAGTACCGTACGTGGAGAGGCTGGCAACTGGGTCCACGGCCGCAGCAAGGAAGTGCCTCCTTATTACGCACAAAATAATTATTCCTCCACCTGACAGCAGGGACCCACCGGACGGGCCACCATATTTCACAAAAAAAACATTTCCCCCATGACTGCTAGGACCCACCAGCTACATCTTCGCACGCAAGGAAGTGCCTCCATATTACGGGCAAAAAAATGATTCGCCCCCTGACTACTGGGACCCACCAGCTACATCTTCGCACGCAAGGAAGTGTGTCCATATTACGGTAAAAAAAATGATTCGCCCCCTGACTGCTGGGACCCATCAGCTACATCTTCGCACGAAACGAAGTGCGTGATAGTCGGGACCCACCCGGTCGAAGCGTCCGTAGCGTTGTCATTCTGGTCGCGAACGTGTACGTACATACTGGTCAATCGGTCTGTCTGCAGGCTGCAGCGATGAACCGTGGCCGTGTAAGGAAGGGCACGTGTGGTAGTAGAGGCGCGCACGTAGCATGTACACGTACGTACAATGGCCAGGGTGGAAGAAAGTAAATACGGCCACATACGCACATACGGGCGGGGTCTCGAACGCCTACTCACCCATACGTACGGCCAGGGCTCGTGTACATGGCTGTGGCTGGGTCGGAGCGGAGAAACTGCGTCGTCGTCGTGTTCATGGGGAGGCAACGGAATGCGTTGTGTTCATTGGGAGGCAATGGAACGCATGCTGTTCATCGGGAGCCAACCGGCTTGGACGGAACAGGTAATGGAAACGAGGCCTGGCGTACCGCAGAACGAAGGAAACGGCCTTGTGTTCGACCGGCCACGGTGGAAACGGGATCCTGTTCATCGGGAGGGGTCTGGCATACCGCAAAACGGAGGAAACAGACCTCCTACTGTCGAAACGGGGTCCTGTTGATCGGGAGATGTGTGGCGTACCGCAAAACGGAGGAAACGGACTTGTGTTGGAGCGCTATGGTCGAAACGGGGGTCCTGTTCATCGGGAGGGGTGTGGCGTACCGCAAAACAGGACTCCACGGGATACTGTTCATCTCCACCGTCGACCTCCTCCGGCCTCCACGGGCTCTTGTTCATCCACCTTCAACCTCCTCCAGCCTCCACCTGCGACTGTTCGTCCACGGGCTCCTGTTCATCCAGCCTCCACCGCGCGCTTCTCCACCGGCTACTGTTCAACCAGCCCTCTCCACGGGGGTCCTGTTCAACCACCCCTCCACGGGCTACTGTTCATCCAGCCCTCCACCGGCTACTGTTCAACCAGCCCTCCACCGGCTACTATTCAACCAGCCCTCCACGGGGTCCTGTTCATCCAGCCCTGCACCGAGTCCTGTTCATCCACCGGCTCGATCGATCGGGGTACTGTTCATCCACCGGCAATGACCTCTACTACCACAGGGTCCTGTTCATCCAACCCCCACCGGGAACTATTCATCCAAACCCCCTCAACAACGCTCACTGTTCATCAAGGGAAGGAGGCAGCAGTGTTCGATCGGCTTCAGTTAGCAGCAGTAGCAAAGGAATCACTCGGGTTCAGTTAACAGCAAGGGATCGATCGATCGCTCGGGTTCAGTAATGCGTAGCCTGCAGTGCAATCGCTCGGGTTCAGTTAGAACCCAACTCCTCGCTCGGGTTCAGTTACAGCGCAACACCTCGCACACACGCGCGTACGTACGAGAGAAACGCGCATCGCTCGACCCCCGACCACCCACCGTAACCGGGACCTCCCCGATATTTTTCTCGCCCTCGCTTCGACCACGGTTTTTTCCGTCATGGACGGCCCAAAGAATGTCATGCAGCTGCGTCTCCGGCCTGCCCAGGACAAAAAGCCCATTTTCTGTCATAGAAGTAGGAGCCCACCACATCTATGATGATACCGGATTTTGTCACAATTATCGTCATAGAAGTGTCATAAGTATGACAGAATTTTTTTTCGTTCGGCCCAAAATGTCACGGATGTGTCTTTTTTTGTAGTGCTACAAAGCTCGACTTGTCGCAAAAGGTTTTCAACAAGTTCAAGGGGTTGACTACGATGAGACTTTCTCACCGATAGCGATGCTTAAGTCTGTCTGAATCATGTTAGCAATTGCCGCATTTTATAATTATGAAATCTAGCAATTGGACGTCAAAACTGCATACCTTAATGGATTTCTTAAAGAAGAGTTGTATATGATGCAACCAGAAGGTTTTGTCGATTCAAAAGGTGCTAACAAAGGGTGCAAGCTCTAGTGATCCATCTATGGACCGGTGCAAGCATCCCGGAGTTGGAATATACGCTTTGATGATGTGATCAAAGCATATGGTTTTATACAGACTTATGGTGAAGCCTGTATTTACAAGAAAGTGAGTGGGAGCTCTATAGCATTTCTGATATTATATGTGGATGACATATTGTTGATTGGAAATGATATAGAATTTCTGGATAGCATAAAAGGATACTTGAATAAGAATTTTCAATAAAAGACCTCGGTGAAGCTACTTATATATTGGGCATCAAGATCTATAGGGATAGATGGAGACGCTTAATAGGACTTTCATAAAGCACATACCTTGACATAGTTTTGAAGAAGTTCAAAATGGATCATTCAAAGAAAGGGTTCTTGCCTGTGTTACAAGGTGTGCAATTGAGTCAGACTCAAAGCCCGACCATGGCAGAAGATAGAGAGAAAATGAAAGTCATTCCCTATGCCTTAGCCATAGGTTCTATCATGTATGCTATGCTGTGTACCAGACTTGATGTGTGCCTTGCCATAAGTTTGGCAAGGAGGTACCAAAGTAATCCAGGAGTGGATCATTGGACAACAATCAAGAATATCCTAAAGTACCTAAAAAGGACTAAGGATATGTTTGTCGCTTATGGAGGTGACGAAGAGCTTGTCGTAAATGGTTACGTCGATGCTAGCTTCGACACTGATCCGGATAACTCTTAAGTCAAAAACCGGATACATATTTGTATTGAACGGTGGATCTGTCAGTTGGTGCAGTTCCAAGCAGAGCATCGTGGTGGGATCTACATGTGAAGCGGAGTACATAGCTGCTTCTGAAGCAACACATGAAGGAGTCTGGATGAAGGAGTTCATATCCGATCTGGGTGTAATACCTAGTGCATCGGGTCCAATGAAAATCTTTTGTGACAATACTGAAGCAATTGCCTTAGTGAAGGAATCTAGGTTTCACAAGAGAACCAAACACATCAAGAGACACTTCAACTCCATTCGTGAAAAGGTCAAGGATGGAGACATATAAATTTGCAAAATACATACAGATATGAATGTAGCAGACCTGTTGACTAAGCCTCTTCCGCGAGCAAAACATGATCAACACCTAGACCCCATGGTCGTTATATTCATTACAATGTAATCTAGATTATTGACTCTAGTGCAAGTGGGAGACTGATGGAAATATGCCCTAGAGGCACTAATAAAGTTGTTATTATTATATTTCCTTATTCATGATAAAGTTTATTATTCATGCTAGAATTGTATTGATCATAAACTTAAATACATGTGTGGATACATAAACAAATACCGTGTCCCTAGTGAGCCTCTACTAGACTAGCTCATTGATCAAAGATGGTTAAGGTTTCCTAACGAGGAACTTGTGTTCTCACTTGATAACGGGATCACATCATTAGGAGAATGATGTGATGGACAAGACCCATCCGTTAGCTTAGTATATGATCGTTCAGTTTATTCCTACTGCTTTCTTAATGTCAGATACATATTCCTTCGACCATGAGATCATGCAACTCCCGGACACCGGAGGAATGCCTTGTGTGCTATCAAACATCACAACATAACTGGGTGATCATAAAGATGCTCTATAGGTATCTCCGAAGGTGTCTGTTGGGTTGGCATGGATCGAGATTGGGATTTGTCACTCCATGTATCAGAGAGGTATCTCTGGGCCCTCTCGATAATACACATCACAAGAAGATTGCAAGCAAAGTGACTAAGGAGTTAGTTACAAGATGATGTATTACGGAATGAGTAAAGAGACTTTCCTGTAACGATATTGAACTAGGTACGAAGATACCGACGATCAAATCTCGGGTGAGTAACATACCGACAGACAAAGGGAATTGCGTATGTTGTCATAAGGTTCGACCCATAAAGATCTTCATAGAATATGTAGGAACCAATATGTGCATCCAGGTTCCGCCATTGGTTATTGATCGGAGAGGCGTCTCGGTCATGTCTACATCATTCTCGAACCCATAGGGTCCGCACGCTTAACGTTCGTTGACGATATAGTATTACATGAGTTATGTGATTTGGTGACCGAAAGTTGTTCGGAGTCCCGGATGAGATTACAGACATGAAGAGGAGGATCCGGAATGGTCCGGAGGTAAAGATTGATATATAGGACGATGCTATTTGGTCACCGGAAAGGTTTCAGAGTGTATCGGGTAGTCATCGGATCACCGGAAGGGGTTCCGGGAAGCCCCGGGAGGTTGATGGGCCTTATGGGCTAAGAGGGGGGAACACACCAGCCCACAAGGGGCTGGCGTGCCCCTTCCCTTGGCCGACGGCCCTATGGATGGGAAGGGGGAGGGCTAGCCCCTCTTTCCTTCCCTCCACCTAAGAGGAAGGAAAGGGGGAGCGCCACCTCCTCCTGCCTTCCCCCCGCAGGCAAACAAGGAAGGGGGGCGCCATAGGACAAGAGCCTAAGGGGGCCGGCCAGCCACCTTGGGGCGCCCCTTGGCTGCCCCCCTCCCCCACCTATATATGTATGAGGGAGGGGGCACCACACAAACCCACGACAATCTCTTAGCCGTGTGCGGCGCCAGTCGTGGTTTTGTCACGGCAGATGTCCTAGGGTGAGGACTTAGTCGTGAGGCCAACGCATCTATGTAGTTGCTTGAGAGGGGTTGAGCGGAATCGAGAGATGCAACACAAGACGAGGATTTAGACAGCTTCGGGCTCCGGGAAACATCATCCGGTAATAACCCTACATGTTGTTTGAGGCTAGATCTCATTACGCTCATGAGGGAGTCGCCGTAAACCGGCTCTCCTCTAATTGTGTCTAGCCCTAGAGATTATTGATTGTTGCCTTGTCCCTCTTTGGGTAGCCCTGCCCCTCCTTATATATGTTGAAGGGGCGGGTTACATGTGGAGTCCTATTAGGATTAGGACTAGTCTATCTCTAATACAAACCGGATACAAGTCCAGGTCTTAACTCCTTGTAAGACAAATATTCCTCACGCCTTTCCTTGTAAACCGGCCCACCATAGTATGAATCGGCCTTCATGAACCGCCCGTTGGGCCACCGGGTCTTGTCGCTCCTCTAACCCGCCTGCCGGATTACCAATGAATCGTAAACCGCCAGGTCCAAACGGGCCGCCAGTGGATCGTCAATTCTCAGCCGGGTCTCAAGTAAACCGCCAAGTCCGGCCGGGTTATACTTCCGGCCGGTTTACGCCACGGGGTATATCCCCGACATTAGCCCCCAGTTTAATTTGGATTTATCCATGTTAAACTGATCCTGTAAAACAAACACAAGAACAAATTTGACAGATTATGCTCCGGGTTAAGAATTCTTGTAAACCGGCATCTGATCATCCTTAAGTCCTTGTCATTTCCTCCTTCTAGAAAATCCGGGTCAACAGGCCAGCTTCATACTCAATTTTCTGACATTGGTTTCTCACAGAGAAATATTGTGAAGAATAATCCACTTGAGTGGGCTTCCAAAGCGCCGGTTTAAGAAATATGGGTCTTGAAATACTTATCTGATATTCAGCCGGTTCGAAGATGTAAAACTTGCCGGTTTAATATTACCAAAATTGCCGGTTTATAAATATTGATGGCACCGGGTCATAATTGTTGTCGACACCGGGTCATGTAGTTGATCTTCCTGATTTGCTCAAAACTGATAAACTGAAGACGTTCCTCCTTTATATGCATAATACCTATAGCCCCCAAGTCTTAAGAGGAGAACATAGTGATAACTTAAGACTTGCTCCAATAAGTGTTTTCAACCTTGAAGAAATCCGGTTTGTTCATCTCAATCATATAAACTGAATACTCCATATATGTAGCCCCCAAGTGTCGGTTGTCATGCTTGCAGCAACCTGGGACTTGTAATTGCTTATAAAAACTTCAATCAGTGTAGCCCCCAAGGGTTGGGTCATTATGCAATAATGAGCAGGGACTTTGTAAATATAATCATGTAGATTTTAGCAGTGATGTGTAGCCCCCAAGGGCCGGCTTAGTAAGATAATACTGAACCGGGACTTGATATATAGTTCAATGAAAATAACATCTTATAATGTAGCTTCCATCGTAGGGCTTGAACCCACGTCCACGAGGTTAAAAGCTTTGTGCTTTACCAACTGAGCAATGAACCCTTTAATATAATGGATTAAGGCTTGTATACCTTGAATGTTTGACAGGAGCAATTGGTAGCCCCCAAGGGCCGGCTCATTATGATGTGATGAGTCGGGTCTTCAATAAGGCCAATAAAAAATGAATTTGCATTAGCCCCCAAGTGTCATGGTGCATTCTTTCAGCGACATGAGACTTGCATGTAATCTCAATTTGAATAATGTAGCCCCCAAGTGCCGGGTTTTAAGCCTGCAGCGACTCGGGACTATTCCTTCCATTGTAGAATAAATCATATCCTTTGATAAAATAATAGCCATTGCGCTAAAGCGACTTTGAAAACCTCAATAGTACCGGTTACTAATAACCATAATAAAAATCCAGCCATGCTGGCTATTCAAGATAATATAATCCGGTATGAAAACCTTATTCATTCAACATCATAATGAAAATTCAGCCAAGTTTGGCTATTTGAATAATATAACCCAATGATTTATATGCGCATGATTCCAATGGCACAATCCACATATATACTGGCGACTTATAGTCCAAAGCCAGGCCGGGTTAACAAACACTGGATAATTTCTCATCATATACTGGCGACTTATCGTCTTAAAGCCAGGCCGGTTTAATAAACACCGGATAATTTATCATCATACTGGCGACTTATAGTCGAAAGCCAGGCCGGGTTAATAAACGCCGGTGATTTATAATCACGTTTTATTCAACCTGTTTCTGCATACAACAAGTTTAAAGTGTCCTGGCGGTTTACCGCCGGACGGGTCATAATGCCCAACATATAACCTGGGTTGATAACCAAGGCTGCACTTAAGAATAATCAAATATGAAATATATCATACATGTGACATTAAATCACATCATTGGTTGGCCAACTTTATTGTAGTAAAGGTGATAACCCCAATCTTGAGTACTGATAACTCCTTCCATATTGTGCCGGTTTATGATAAAACCGTGCCGGGTTGTGATAAACATCGGATTAACCATATATAATACTGGCGACTTGTAGTCAAACCAGACCGAGCTGATAGTCTCCGGATTATAATTTGATCGTGTACTGACAACTTGTAGTTGACAGCCTAACCGGGTTGATAAACACCGGTTTAAAAATGTCACAAATCTTATTAAAACAAAGAAATCTCAGCAAAAGGCAAATAAAAACCGTTGTAGTCGAGGCTTTTCACGGGCTGCCAGGCCCCAAATTTGATCAAGAGGTGTAGCTATGGTTCGGGTTCGACCAAGCCCCCAAGTGATGCTGTGGCATTACGCCGATCAAGAGGTGTAGCTATGGTTCGGGTTCGACCAAGCTCCCAAGTGATGCTGTGGCATTACGCCGATGAAGAGGTGTAGCTATGGTTCGGGTTCGACCAAGCCCCCAAGTGATGCTGTGGCATTACGCCGATCAAGAGGTGTAGCTATGGTTCGGATACGACCAAGCCCCCAAGTGATGCTGTGGCATTACGCCGATCAAGAGGTGTAGCTATGGTTCGGATACGACCAAGCCCCCAAGTGATCAATAATATGATAAGCCAATAAGGCATGATACCCATGTTTGAACCGCGCATCATGGCAGCAGGTCCTCTTTGGCACCCTTTAACTTTTTGCAAGAGATAAATCCTTCTTGAACCGGGATTTTGAACCGGATATTGAGAGCTTCAAAGCTTTGTGGGAGAACAGATTTCCCTTAAACCGGATTGAAAACCGGGATCTTCATTTTCTGCCGGAAATTTTCTGACGGCCTTTCAACTCGAACTTGCGAGAAGTTAATTCCTTTTTGAACCAGACATTTTTAAACCGGATTTGAGCGCTTCAGTGAGACTGACTTCCCTTGAGCCGGATTTTAACCCGGAATCCTTTCTGATGACCCGGAACTTCTTCATTGAGCCGGGATTTTGTAACTATCATATACTTTCTAAACTGGAAATTTTCTAACGGCCTTTAAATTTTCATCAATATAACAGTAGCCTCCGGGACCGGGTTATCTTTCCCTCCATCGTCCTAGGGTTCTTAATTTTGCTAAAACTAGACTGTATTGCTGATTCATGTCATCGTAGCCCCCGAGTCTCAAAGGTGACTCGAGGAGTTGGCTTGAGACTCTCCATATTTGACCGTGATATAAACCGGCATAACTTGTATATCATTGGTGTTGATAGCACGATGTGAATCCATGGAGGGTTGAGGTGACCGCGGCGGTTTATAAATGATCTGTATGAGCCGTGTCAACAACTCGGCCAATGGTTCCTTCCAACTGGCTATTTGAAGTTATCCAAACTGTAGTGGCGGCGACTTGCGTGCCTGCCCACTGAGCTATGCAGTGCAGACGGTGGTTGATAGTATATGATAATTTGCCTCCAATTTGTTGAAAGAAAACCGGGCTACCCAAGCTGTGACTTGCTTTATATTCAATAAACAGCTCATGCAGATAGGTGCGGCCCGGTGTGTTGATGTAGACCAGGCCGCGAGAGACGGACGACAAAGATGACCGCGGCTTCAGAAGCGACACAGACAGATGAGTCGGCCGCGGTGTTGTAAACTAGCGTGGACGGGCGAATTAGCCACGTCATATTGATGTAAACCGGTCTGCAGAATGGCGGTTTGCACATATATTCATCGAGCTTGATGGCATGATAAGTTACTGGCGCATTTATAATTGTGGTGCGAGTTTATGACACAGCCATAGCTTTTGCAGTGAACAATTGTCCTGCATAAACAATATTGCAGACCAAGGCAAAGATAAACTGTTCTTTGACAAAAATAATATGTTTTAAAAATATATTTTAGATGGATATCACCTGATGTGTTTAGGCCGAAAACAATCTGCCATGAAGTTGATGATCACTAGGTGAAACTGAAATCCCTTACGGGTGAATCGGCCGCGGGAGCAGACAGATAAACCGGACACGGTGTTTGTGAGCCGGTGCGGACGCAAGTTGTCCTCCGCGTTGTAAGCCGCCGCGGACGCGTGAACCGGCCGCGGGGGTGGACGGGCAAGTTGTTCGTGGCGTTGTAAGGTGGTGCGGACGGGTGAGTCGGCGGCGCGTTGATGTAAACCGGACCGCTGGGGCGACAGCTGTATATAACAACACTATAGGGCAGAGTGGTTGTTTTCAAAAAATTAATAAGTGCTGATAAAAATAAACTGGATGGATATCACCTAATTTGTTTTGACGACGGATGACCGTTCAATGCGACAGAGACAGCTCAGACAGAACCCCGGTGGCTCAACATGGCAGACGCGGCTCAACGCAGTAGAAACAGCGCTCCTGGCGGTTCGGACAGATGAGTCGGCCGTGGCATTGTAAGCCGGTGCGGACGGGCGAGTCAGTCACAAGCACGGTCCCGGTTAGTCGAAGTAGTCCGGGCCGCAAAGGGTGGCGACTTGCGCGCGTCCGTCAGGCGCAATGTTGCCAGTACATGCTCCGTACTCGTGGTATAAAACACATTTGCAGTGAACAATTATCCTGCGTTCAAAAAATACAGCAGAGCAGTGTAGTTATTTGTCGAAGGAAATTAACATGTACTTAACAAAATATATAGGATAAATATCACCTGATTTTAGGCGACGGATGATCACCATACGGCGTCCGTAGATAACCAAGATTTTTTGCATTGATCCTTTCAAGGCGCGGCGGGGAGGCCCCATCACTGCTCAGGGCGCAGCTCAGCGGGTCAGAAGTTGCCGCTGCCTGTGATTTGCTTTGTCTCTTTCGGTTGCCACAATCCACGCTTCTACTACGTGATGCTTCTCCTTGAACCATGTGGAAATATACGCTTTGATTCAGCTAGTCTGCCTTGGACCGTGACTTCCCTTGTCTAGACTGCCTAGACTGCCGGCGGTTTGGAGTCAGATGCGGAGCAAGGTGAGTCACGGATCGTGGGTGGCTCTCCGAGTCGTAGCAAGTTTGACTCATCCACGCCCGGGTCTCCCTTGAGGTCGGAGCCATTTCCCCCTTTTTTTTTTCTTATTTCCATGTTGGAATCAGGATCACGTCATGCCGACTGCCCTCTTCTTTCTGTACACAAGTACTAGTACCAGCACTAGTTGATCTGATCTACTCCAATTAATCTCGGACAAGTCCAATCCCGTATCTGACAACGCTTTTTGTAAACGGTCGTACCATCAGTGTTTGACTTGACGCCGACTTATACACTTTTTGCCATGGTCGGCACAAGTCCTCGGAGTTGCTTGCAACAAGTAGAAAATCGACCCAATATTCGCTTCATCTAAGGATGCCTTGATGTACTGGTTGCTTCGCAGACTTGCTGATTGATTCTTACATGGGCTGCTGCCGCTGCTATGAAATTTCCCGGGACTTGCGCGTATACACAGTTGAAATAAGGCTGTGGTGGAAACCCTTCTGCTGGTCTCGGCGACTCGCGGCGACAACCAAATCGCAGCCCTAATTTTTCTTGAACCTTTTAACCTCACAAATCGTAAATCCGGACCGATGAATTTGATGCTTATGCAAATCTTTTTAGACCGGCTCTTCTTCGTCCAGATAATTGCGAGCTCCACGGTCCCCGGGGAAGATCCCTCCAAGAACTCAACACCACCATGCGCAGGCCCCACGGTGGGCGCCAACTGTCGTGGTTTTGTCATGGCAGATGTCCTAGGGTGAGGACTTAGTCGTGAGGCCAGCGCATCTATGTAGTAGCTTGAGAGGGGTTGAGCGGAATCGAGAGACGCAACAGAAGATGAGGATTTAGACAGCTTCGGGCCCCGGGAAACATCATCCGGTAATAACCCTACATGCTGTTTGAGGCTAGATCTCATTACGCTCATGAGGGAGTCGCCGTAAACCGGCTCTCCTCTAATTGTGTCTAGCCCTAGAGATTATTGATTGTTGCCTTGTCCCTCTTTGGGGAACCCTGCCCCTCCTTATATATGTTGAAGGGGCAGGTTACATGTGGAGTCCTATTAGGATTAGGACTAGTCTATCTCTAATACAAACCGGATACAAGTCCAGGTCTTAACTCCTTGTAAGACAAATATTCCTCACGCCTTTCCTTGTAAACCGGCCCACCATAGTATGAATCGGCCTTCATGAACAGCCCGTTGGGCCACCGGGTCTTGTCGCTCCTCTGACCCGCCTGCCGGATTACCAATGAATCGTGAACCGCCAGGTCCAAACGGGTCGCCAGTGGATCGTCAATTCTCGGCCGGGTCTCAAGTAAACCGCCAAGTCCGGTCGGGTTATACTTCCGGCCGGTTTACGCCGCGGGGTATATCCCCGATAGCGCCCCTCTCCATAGTTTAGTCCTCCATCTAGTTTTCCACAGTGCACGGCGATCACCACCACCATCACCATGTCATTGTGCTGGCGGAACTCATCTACTACTTCGCGCGTCTTACTGGATCAAGAAGGCAAGGACGTCATCGAGCTAAACGTGTGCTGAACGCGAAGGTGCCGTACGTTTGATACTTGATCAGTTGGATCTCGAAGGTGTTCGACTACAGCAACCACATTGGTAAACGCTTCTGCTTTACGGTCTACGAGGGTACGTAGGCATACTCTCCCCTTTCGTTTCTATGCATCTCCATGGATAGATCTTGCATGTGCGTAATTTTTTTTGTTTTCCATGCAACGTTCCCCAACAATGTGTTCTTCAACAAACTTGGGATTTCTCATCGTGTGTCTTGTCTTCATATGCATCAGCAGAATGACACTGCTGAACGTAAGCATTGTCATATTGTTGAAACTGGCCTTGCTTTGCTTGCTCATGCATCAGTTCCTCTTCATTTTTTGGAGTGATGCTTTTTTTACCGCCTGTTTTCTTGTTAATAGGCTTCCTACACGACTCCTTGGGATGAAAACACCGCTTAAACTCTTACTTAATGAAACTCCAGATTATACCTTCCTCAAAGTTTTTGGGCGTGTGTGTTGGCCTCACCTTCACCCCTATAATAAGCGTAACCTCGATTTTGAATCCAAAAAATGTGTCTTTCTCGGGTATAGTTCTCTTCACAAAGGGTACAAAGTGCCTTCATGTTCCGTCTAACCGTGTCTACATCTCTCGTGATGTTGTGTTTGACGAGAATGTGTTCCCATTTTCATCACTTCCTCCTGCTCACGCCACTCCGACACCACCTTTGCGTTCCACCTCTCCGCCGCCTGATCAGTATGTTGATATTGCATACTCTCCTACGTTGCTTCCTAACCATGCTGCAGGTATCGGTCATGGATCTCGTCTTGAGTTGTTGGAGGATCAGGAGTCGACCGCTGTACTTGAGGGGGCTGGTGGTCACGTGCGTGCCTAGGTCGCCCTCGCCTGGGTTGGCCTCGCCCGCCTCGCTAGCGTCAGGGGCAGCCTCGTCTTCCCCTTTGCCTGGGTCGGCCTCGCTGTTTCCTGGGCCAGCCTCGCCCACGTCAGAAGCGGCCTCCCCGGGCCTCTTCGGCGGGGCTCCTACTTCGTCGTGTTCACCAGGCCTCGTGACCAGCTCGGCTGCGTCGCCTGGCTCATCGTCAACACCGACCTCGTCGACCGCGTCTCCTGACACGCCTTTTGTGTCACCATCACCACCTTCGGCGCCACCAGCTGCTGCTGCTCAGAGGCCTCACACATGCAGTCAGTCTGGTATCGTTTTTCCCAAGCAACATACGGACGAGACGGTTGCATGGCTTGCAGCTTGTGTGGCGCAGTTGCAGGATGATCCGTCTGCTAAACCACGACACTTTTAGGCTGCTCTCGGGATTCCTGAAAGTGCAACTAATCCCTGGGCGGTTTTGGTTATTCATAACAACATATAGCTCATTGAACTGATATACATTCAAGTTGAATATTTCATAAAATTCAATGACTGGCATGGCAAGGACTAGAGATGTGGACCCCTCAAAATGCTAAGGACAAAGATTGGCAAAAGCTCAAGACACTTCATTTTCATTTTAGTGATCCAAGATCACATTGAGTCCATAGGAACGACAATACTATTAAAACGAGATGAGGTGTTGTTTAATGGTCTACTTGCTCAAATGCTTAGTGATATTGCTCCAAAACCCTTGATAACCCACAAGTATAGGGGGTTGTTTGTAGCCTTCTTCGATAAATAAGAGTGTCGAACCCAACGAGGAGCTAAAGGTAGAACAAATATTCCCTCAAGTTCAATCGACCACCGATACAACTCTACGCACACTTGACGTTTGCTTTACCGGAAACAAGTATGAAACTATTTTGCAAGGATAAAACTACGAGTACTTTGCGAGAATAAAACTACGAATAAATTGCAAGGTAATAAAAGTGGATAGCTTTTGTCAATAAGAAAGTCATTTGTCCCTAGGCAATCGATAACAAGTACCGGTAATCATTCTTGTAATTTTATATGAGGGAGAGGCATGAGCTAACATACTTTCTCTACTTGGATCATATGCACTTATGATTGGACCCCTAGCAAGCATCCGCAACTACTAAAGATCATTAAGGTCGTGAAACCCAACCATAGCATTAAGTATCAATTCCTCTTTACTCCCATACGCCATAACCCACTTATCCGCGTTTGGGCTGCTGTCATCCCACGCAACACTGACAATAAGTAAACCATGAACATATTGCAACACCCTACAGCGGGGGCCCCTCACGTTTGCGCGAGAACGGAGATCACCATAGGACAGCACAATAAATAAAATATACAATCATACCAACCAAGATCACGATTAACCCACATGACAAAAGGGATCTACTCAAACATCATAGGATAACCATAGATCATTGGGAAATAATATATGGAGTTGAGCACCATGTTTAAGTAGAGACTACAACGGGGAGAAGGGATGTTACACCGCTGCATAGAGGGGGAGAAAGTTGGTGTTGACGGTAGCAAGATTGTTGATGTAGGTCGTCGTCCCGATCATGGCCCCGGTGGCACTCCGGCGCCACCGGGGGAGAGGGGGAGAGAGCCCCCCTCCTCCTTCTTCTTATTCTTCCTTGGCCTCCCCGAGGAGGTTTCCCCCTCTGGTCCATGGCCTCCATGGCGCCAGAGGGGCGGGAGCCCCTCCGAGATTGGATCTTCCTCTTTGTTCTCTTCTGTTTTGCGCTCCCCAGATCTGGTCGAAAAACGTTTCTTATATTCCCGGAGATCCGTAACTCCGATTGTGTTGAGATTTTAACACGATTTTTTTCCGGATACCAGCTTCCTTGCGCCGGAAGTAGAGCTCCAACCGACGTTCGAGGAGGGCACAACCCACCACGCCACGCCTGGCTCCGGGACCGCGCCTTGGTGGGTTGTGCCCACCTCGGGCCTCCGTTTGCAGTGATTCCAACTCCCAAAAATCACATATATTCCAAAATAATTCTCCGTGAAGATTGCATTTGGACTTCGTTTGATATGGATACTCTATGATACAAAAAACATGTAGAAAATAGGAACTGGCACTGGGCACTGGATCAATAGGTTAGTCCAATAAATCATATAAAAAGTTGCCAAAAGTATGTAAAAGTTGTATAATATTGGCATGAAACAATCAAAAA
Organism: Aegilops tauschii subsp. strangulata; assembly: GCF_002575655.3. Lineage (NCBI taxonomy): Eukaryota > Viridiplantae > Streptophyta > Magnoliopsida > Poales > Poaceae > Aegilops > Aegilops tauschii. The sequence continues at coordinate 435,945,084 of NC_053038.3, forward strand.
TTATAGATACGACGGAGACGTATCAGCATCCCCAAGCTTAATTCCTGCTCGTCCTCGAGTAGGTAAATGATAAAAATATAATTTTAGATGTGGAATCCTACCTAGCATAAACTTGATCATATATCTAATCATGGCACGAATATTAAGACATAAGTGATTCAAAGAAATAGTCTATAATTTGACATAGAGACATCAATACACAGGCATCCCAACAAACAATCATGTCTTTCAAAATATCAACGCTAAAGAAAGCTATCCCTACAAAATCATATAGTCTTGTCATGCTCTGTCTTCTTAACACAAAGTATTTATAATGCACAACCCCGATGACAAGCCGAGCAATTGGTTCATACTTTTTAACGCGCTTCAGCTTTTTCAACCCTCACGCAATACATGAGCGCAAGCCATGGATATAGCACTACAGGTGGAATAGAGTATGATGATAGGGGTAAATATAAAGAAGAAGAAAAAAGTAAGAGAGTCTCACACCGATGCGGCTAACAAACGGGCTATGGAGATGCCCATCAATTGATATCAATGCGAGGAGTAGGGATTGCCATGCAACGAATGCACTAAGAGCTATAAGTGTATGAAAGGTCAATATGAAAACTAAGTGGGTGTGCATCTAATCCTATAATGAAAAATTCCCACTAGTATATGAAAGTGACAACATAGGAGACTCTCCATATGAAAAACATGGTGCTACTTTGAAGCACAAGTGTGGTAAAGGATACTAACAATGCCCCTTCTCTCTTTGTTTATTTATTTATTTCTTTTTCTTTTATTTTATTTTCTTTCTTTTTCTTTTCTTTTTTCTTTTTCTTTTTCTCTCATTGTTCGGAGTCTCATCCCGACTTGTGGGGGAATCATAGTATCCATCATCCTTTCCTCACTGGGGCACTGCTCTAAAAATGATTAATGATGATCATCAAACTTCTACTTACTTATAACTCAAAAGAAATAAAAATTACAACTCGATACCTATGACAAAGTATGACTCTATATGAATGCTTATGGCATGTACCAGGATGTGCAATGATCTAGCGTAACATGTATGATAAATGATGAACGGTGGCTGAGCCACAACTACTATGTCAGCAATATGATCATGCAAAGCAATATGACAATGAATGCCCAAGTCAACAAACGGAAGTGGTGGAAGTTGCATGGCAATATATCTCAGAATGGCCATGGAAAAGCCATAATAGGTAGGTATGGTGGCTGTTTTGAGGAAGATATAATAAGGATTATGTGTGATAGAGCATATCATATCACGGGGTTTGGATGCACCGGCGAAGTTTGCACCACTTCTCAATGTGAGAAAGGGCAATGCACAGTACCGTAGAGGCTAGCAAATTGCGGAAAGGTAAGAGCGTGTATAATCCATGGACTCACATTAGTCATAAAGAACTCATATACTTATTGCAAAAGTTTATTAGCCCTCGAAGCAAAGTACTACTACGCATGCCCCTAGGGGGATAGATTGGTAGGAAAAGACCATCGCTCGTCCCTGACCGCCACTCATAAGGAAGACAAACAATAATAAATCAAGCTCCAACATCATAGCATAACGAGAGACTATACGTGCATGCTTCGGGAATCACAAACCTTAACAACAATATTCTTACTGACCACAACCGTTTACTAGTACCTCCCACATATTATGATCTCCATATCGCAAAACTATTGCAAGGAATCAAACATATCATATTCAGTGATCCATAAGTTTTATGTAGGATTTTATGACTAACCATACAATTGACCAATTCCTGTTTACTCTCTAAATAGATATAAGTGAAGCATGAGAGTTTAATTATTTCTACAAAAGACCATGCTCTAACAAATATAAGTGAAGCAAAAGAGCATTCTACAAACAACGGTTTTCTATGTGAAGAGAAACAGGCAATCCAAACTTCAAATGATATAAGTGAAGCACATGAAGCATTCTATAAAGCCACACTCAAAAGATATAAGTGAAGTGCAATGAGAATTCTATAAATCAACCATGGACTATCTCATGCCAGCATGGTGCATAAAAGAAAAATGAAAAATAAACACAAAAGACGCTCCAAGATTTGCACATATCGCATGAACGAAACGAATCCGAAAACATACCGATACTTGTTGAAGAAAGATGGGATGCCTTCCGAGGCATCCCCAAGCTTAGACGCTTGAGTCTCCTTGAATATTTACTTGGGGTGCCTTGGGCATCCCCAAGCTTGAGCTCTTGCTCTCCTCCTTCTCCTCATATCGAGACCTCCTCGATCTTTGATCACTTCATCCACACAAAACTCAACAGAAAGTTCGGTAAGATCCATTAGTATAATAAAGCAAATCACTACTCTAAGTACTGTTGCAAATCAATTCAAATTTTGTTTTTGCATTGTAGCTACTATAATATAACTTTTCCATGGCTTATACCACCGATAAAAATCGATAGTTTCATCAAAACGAGCAAAACAATGCATCAAAAACAGAATCCGTCTTAAACAGGACAGTCTATAGTAATCTGAACATTCACCATACTTCTAAACTCCAAAAATTCTTAAAAAAGTAGGAAAAATAAACATTTTTTATAGAAAGATAGTGCATAAAGTTTCAGAACCGTTTGACGTTCCAGTAAAATATGTATCACGCACTACAACCAAAGTTTCTGTTTTGCACCGCACAAACCAACAAGCAATTTAAACATCCTAAAGGCAAACCTTGGCACATTGTTTTTATAATACAATGGAATTGTACAAGGGCATAATTATTTTTGTTGAAAAGTTTCTGTAATTCAAGGTTCACAAAGTTTCCATGGGCATGAACAAAGTTCAAGGCATGCTCCCGCTTCCACGGTGCTCGTCTATCTCACTTTCACTTTTCTTTTTGTGAAGTTTTAAGTCCCCTTGATACGTCTCCAATGTATCTATAATTCATGAAGTATTCATGCTATTACATTATCCTTGTAGGATGTTTTATATGCATTTATATGCCATTTTATATGATTTTTGGGACTAACCTATTAACCTAGAGCCCAGTGCCAGTTTCTGTTTCTTCCTTGTTTTTGAGTTTTACAGAAAAGGAATACCAAACGGAGTCCAATTGACGTGCCAATTTTTGACGATTTTTTATGGACCAAAAGAAGACCCCGAAGTAAAAGAGTTGGGCCAGAAGAGTCCCGGGCTGTCCACGAGGGTGGGGGGCGCGCCCAACCCCCCGGGCGTGTGGGCCTACCTCGTGGACGACTCGGGAGCCTTCTTGACGTGAGACCTACGCCAAAAATTCCTATAAATATAGAAACCTCCAGAAAATAACCTAGATCGGGAGTTCCGCCGCCGCAAGCCTCTGTAGCCACCGAAAACCAATCTAGACCCGTTCTAGCACCCTGCCGGAGGGGGGAATCCCTCTCCGGTGGCCATCTTCATCATCCCGGCTCTCTCCATGAAGTGGAGGGAGTAGTTCACCCTCGGGGCTGAGGGTATGTACCAGTAGCTATGTGTTTGATCTCTCTCTCTCGTGTTCTTGAGGTGGTACGATCTTGATGTATCGCGAGCTTTGCTATTATAGTTGGATCTTATGATGTTTCTCCCCCTCTACTCTCTTGTAATGGATTGAGTTTTCCCTTTGAAGTTATCTTATCGGATCGAGTCTTTAAGGATTTGAGAACACTTGATGTATGTCTTGCATGTGCTTATCTGTCGTGACAATGGGATATTCACGTGATCTACTTGATGTATGTTTTGGTGATCAACTTGCGGGTTCAGTGACCTTGTGAACTTATGCATAGGGGTTGGCACACGTTTTCGTCTTGACTCTCCGGTAGAAACTTTGGGGCACTCTTTGAAGTACTTTGTGTTGGTTTGCATAGATGAATCTGAGATTGTGTGATGCATATCGTATAATCATACCCACGGATACTTGAGGTGACATTGGAGTATCTAGGTGACATTAGGGTTTTGGTTGATTTGTGTCTTAAGGTGTTATTCTAGTACGAACTCTATGATAGATTGAACGGAAAGAATAGCTTCATGTTATTTTACTACGGACTCTTGAATAGATCAATCAGAAAGGATAACTTTGAGGTGGTTTCGTACCCTACAATAATCTCTTCGTTTGTTCTCCTCTATTAGTGACTTTGGAGTGACTCTTTGTTGCATGTGGAGGGATAGTTATATGATCCAATTATGTTATTATTGTTGAGAGAACTTGCACTAGTGAAAGTATGAACCCTATGCCTTGTTTCCTACCATTGCAATACTGTTTACGCTCACTTTTATCGCTTGTTACCTAGCTGTTTTTATATTTTCATATTACAAAAACCTATATCTACTATCCACATTGCACTTGTATCACCATCTCTTCGCTGCACTAGTGCACCTATACAATTTACCATTGTATTGGGTGTGTTGGGGACACAAGAGACTCTTTGTTATTTGGTTGCAGGGTTGTTTGAGAGAGACCATCTTCATCCTACGCCTCCCACGGATTGATAAACCTTAGGTCATCCACTTGAGGGAAATTTGCCACTGTCCTACAAACCTCTGCACTTGGAGGCCCAACAACATCTACAAGAAGAAGGTTGCGTAGTAGACATCAAGCTCTTTTCTGGCGCCGTTGCCGGGGAGGTGAGCGCTTGAAGGTATATCTTTAGATCTTGCAATCGAATCTTTTAGTTTCTTGTTTTATCACTAGTTTAGTTTATGAAAGAAAACTACAAAAAAATGGAATTGAGGGTGCCTCATATGCTTCATCTTTTTAATATCTTTCATGAAAATAAGGATTCCGATAATTGTGCTCAATTGCTAGAGGAAGAATGCATTAGAATGTTTGGCACTAAATCTTTGAATGATGAGCATGATTGCAATGTTTTTAGTATGAATTCTTTGAATATCCATAGTACTAATGATGATTGCACTAGTCATGATGAAAATGCCTCTTATAAGCATGTCAATTTTTGTGGAGTGCATAGAGTTTGCAAGTACACACCAAATAGGGAAGATAGATTTTGCAAGAGGCATAAATATTTAGAAACTAAATGGTTGCAAGAGAGGCTAGATGATTGTGCTGAAAGATTCAATATTTATCGACATCCTTGCGAACTTTGCATTGAACATGGTCATTTAAAGCTCCAATGCTATTTGTTTCATGATCAAATCGTGTCCAAAAATTGTGATAACTTGATATCCCTTGAGCATCATAAAGAGCTTAGTCTTCTTTTGGGGTATGAGGAAATGAAATGTATAACTGAGGGTATTCCAAAATTTAATCTTGATAGATTTCTTGATTTTGATCTAGAAGAAATTTTTATGTATTGTGCGGTGAATTGCATTGAAAATCCTTATATTTCCAATTACATAAAGATAATAAAACAAATAGAAGATGAAGAGAATACTAATGAAAGGGAATAGACTTCCCAATATCTTCCTATTATTTCTTATGATGAATCAGGTAACGAGGAGGAGCCTTCTATTCAACCAATCTCATTAATAAGGAGCTCCAAAAAGTGATGTGAAGAAGAAAAAGAAAAGACGGAGAAGCAAAGGTAGAAAGGAATCACTCTCAAATGATGTTGCTCCTATTACTCATTGTGATGATGATAATTGCTATACTATTGGTGTTATCCATACTATTAATGATGAGAGTGATTATGCTTATAATATGAAAAGGCCCAAGCTTGGGGATGCTATGTTTGATGAGAATGACATGTTTGAGAATATATTTGCTGCAATTAATGTTTGTCCCAAGCTTGGGGATGCTATGTTTAATGAAGATGATATTTTTCGCCTCCCAAGTTTTGATGAGCAAATTTATTATGATGATAGCATGCCTCCTATTTATGATGGTTATATTGATGAAAGTGGGTTTGGAAGAGTGTCAACTTTAGGAAGTAATGATCCCACTATTTTGGAGGTTGTTGAATCTTATTGTGACAATTATGAAAGTGGATTTGGAGAGGTCATGACTTTATTTAGTAATGATTCCACTATCTTGGAAGAGGTTTCAATCGATTATGATGAGAACAAAGTTGCTACCTATGATGATTATTGTGATGATACTTATGCTATAAAGAGTAGTGATGATTATATTTATAAAACTTTTCATGATTATGATCACCCTTTTTCTGAACACTACTCTTTTAACGTGGAAACAATTTATAGTATCCGAGTCTCTTATGATATTCCCACTATTCCGATTGAGAAGAATTTTGCTTATGTAGAGAGTAGTAAATTTTCTATGCTTGTAGATCATGAAAAGAATGATTTAGGTGCTGATTATATTGTTGAATTCATTCATGATGCTACTGAAAATTATTATGAGGGAGGAATATATGCTTGTAAGAATTGCAATAATATCAAGTTTCCTCTCTATGTGCTTAAAGTTTTGAAGTTATGCTTGTTTCGCCTTCCTATGCTAGTTGCTTGTTGTTACCATAAGTTGTTTTCTCACAAAATCCCTATGCATAGGAAGTGGGTTAGACTTAAATGTGCTAGTCATACTCTTCATGATGCTCTCTTTATGTTTCAATTCTTATCTTTTAGGTGAGCATCATTGAAATCATCATGCCTAGCTAGGGGCGTTAAACGTTAGCGCTTGTTGGGAGACAACCCAATATTTACCCATACTGTTTTTGTGTGTTCACATGATTAAGCTACTGTAGTAATCATGGTTTATAGCTTTTGTTTCAATAAAGTGCCAAGTAGAACCTTTGGGAAGACTTGGGTGGAAGTTAATGTGATCTTGCTGTAAAAAACAGAAACTTTGCACTCACGAGTTTAGCTGCCATTTTTTACAGAAGAATGATTTTAAGTTGATTATTTTTGCAGAAGATTAATAGACAAATTCCTCAAGTCCAACAATTTATTTCAGAATTTTTGGAGTTCCAGAAGTATACGTTTGATACAGATTACTACAGACTGTTCTGTTTTTGACAGATTCTGTTTTCTATGTGTTGTTTGCTTATTTTGATGAATCTATGAGTAGTATCGAAGGGTATGAACCATAGATAAGTTGGAATACAGTAGATATTACACCAATATGAATTTAGAATGAGTTCACAACAGTACCTAAGTGGTGATTTATTTTCTTATACTAACGGAGCTTATGAGTTTTCTGTTAAGTTTTGTGTTGTGAAGTTTTCAAGTTTTGGGTAAAGATTCGATGGACTATGGAATAAGGAGTGGCAAGAGCCTAATATTGGGGATTCCCAAGGCACCCCAAGGTAATATTCAAGGACAACCAAGAGCCTAAGCTTGGGGATGCCCCGGATGGCATCCCCTCTTTCATCTTCGTTCATCGATAACTTTACTTGGAGCCATATTTTTATTCACCACATGATATGTGTTTTGCTTGGAGCATCATTTTATTTTTTTAGCATTTTCTTGCTGTTATTTAGAATAATGTTTTGCATCTCTATTTTCAATAAAAGTGTCAAGGATAGCCTTTACCATGCTTATTTTGGAAGTATACATGTTGCTGTTTCAAAACAGAAAGTTTACCGCTGTTGCAAAAATTCCCTAGAAAAGCCAGAATATGATAAAATGTTGAAACTTTTTGCATAATAAGCTCTGATAAATTTTCTACAGTGTGGTAGAATTTCATAATTTTTGGAGTTAGGGAAGTATGATGAATCTTGCATTCTTTACAGACTGTACTGTTTTGGCACATTGCTGTTATGTCTGCATTGTTTGCATATGTTTGCTTGTTTAATGATTCTATTTGAGGATAGGAGTATTAAAAATGCAGAGGCATTTAGTATTCAATGTTGAATAATAATTTTAGTGATTCGTTACAGTACAAAATGATAAGGTTTTTGCATTGGTTTATACCAACTTATCTCACGAGTTCTTGTTGAGTTTGGTGTGGATGAAGCTTTCGAGATTTAGGAAACCGTGATATGAGAGGAATTAAGGAGACACAAAAGCTCAAGCTTGGGGATGCCCAAGGCACCCCAAGATAATATTTCAAGAAGTATCAAGCATCTAAACTTGGGGATGCCCCGGTAGGCAACCCACCTTTCTTCTTCAACAATTATCGGTTAGTATCGGTTGAGCCTAAGTTTTTGCTTCTTCACATGATGAGTGCTATCCTTGAAATGTCGTTTTATTTTGTTTTGCTTGCTGTTTGAATAATATTCCAAGATCTTAAATTCTTAAATGAGAGAGAGTCTTCACATAGCTACATAATTATGTGTCTACTCATTGATCTTCACTTATATCTTTTTGGAGTAGTTTGTCATTTACTCGTGTGCTTCACCTATATCCTATGAGTAAATGGTTGAATGATTTGAATGTCATAAATCTGAAATTATATATGTTTCATATGCCTTTCCCATGGGGAGTAATGCCTTCACATAAAAGAAGTAGAGGTGGTAATTTTTTTGAAGGTTAGCAAACATCATGTTGGTCACTTGAACAATTCATGAAAGAATATTGAAGGAAGAGAGATTTCACATATAGACATACTATCTTGGACATCTTCTATGATTGTGAGCCCCGTTAATTATTTTGAAACCTGAGCAAATTAGTTGAAATTGGACAAGCAAGACAACATAATGAGTTATGCTTGGGTATATTTGTATAGAAGTTATATTGTTATGGATCCTCTAACATGTGGTGCTTGCTATTTAGGATCCTTTGCTAGCCAAAATATCTGTACTAAGCGGGAATACTGCTAGTGCATCCAAATTCCTTGAACCAAGTTTCTTCCATGAGTGTCCATCATATCTACCTATATGCGGTATTTACCTGCCGTTCTAAGTAAATTTGCATGTGCCAAACTCTAAACCTTCAAATAATAATCTGTTTTGTATGCCCGAATCGCTCATGTAGCGATTAGGGGCTGTCAGTATCTTCCATGCTAGGTTGGTTATTCTCACGATGAGTGGACTCCGCTCATGATTCACGAGAAAATGGCTGGTAACTGGGATGCCTAGTCCTATGATCAAAAGATCAAAAACAAATTCGCAAATAATTTAAACAAACTCCCCCAGGAATGTTGATAGTTGTACGGCACCCGTTGTTTCGGACAAGCCGTGGAGTGTGATTGTTGGTGGAGGGGGAGTAAATCTTTACCTTTCTGTTTGGGAACTGCCTATAATGTATCTAGTATGGAAGATATTGGGAACTCTTGGTCGTATGTTGACAATGAAAGCATACCTCTCAAAATTATTTTCATCTTTGTTTTAGCTTCGAGCTCTAGCACCTCTGCAAATCCCTGCTTCCCTCTGTGAAGGGCCTATCTTTTACTTTTATGCAAGAGCCAGTAGTATTCCTTCTCATTCCAACCTACTTTTTAGTTGGCAAGCATCATGTGGTGGAGAAAGATCTAAGCATATATGGCTATTCAAATATATTTGATCATGAATTATTATTGTTGACAATTATCTATATGATAAATAAGTTGGGAGGCAAAACATTAAGCCCCTATCTTTCTCTGTGTTCGATGGATGCTATTTGTTCTAAAAATATGCTTTGAGTGGTAGCAATCATGGAAGACTATGATAGTTGAGTATGTGGGATTTGCTAAATTAAAGCTCTTATATAGACCCTTCCTGGAAATAAGATGAATTGCAATTGTTTGATGACTGAGAACTGTTTGTTAGTTTTCAAGAAAGTTTATGATCTATACTTTAACATGTGAATAGCTTGTTACTTGATGATGAGAAGCTTTATGATATGAGCTACTATTATGACATATAATGATGCTAGAGAAGGTGATTGAAATTATCATTGATCAAACTTGTGCACCTGCTAGCATTCACACTTCATAAATTATTTCTTTTATCATTTACCTACTCGAGGACGGGCAGGAATTAAGCTTGGGGATGCTGATACGTGTCCAGCGTATCTATAATTTATGAAGTATTCATGCTATTATATTATCCTTCTAGGATGTTTTATATGCATTTATATGCTATTTTATATGATTTTTGGGACTAACCTATTAACCTAGAGCCCAGTGCCAGTTTCTGTTTTTTCCTTGTTTTTGAGTTTTATAGAAAAGGAATACCAAACGGAGTCCAATTGATGTGCCAATTTTTGACGATTTTTATGCACCAAAAGAAGACCCCGGTGTAGAAGAGTTGGGCCAGAAGAGTCCCGGGCTGTCCACGAGGGTGGGGGCACGCCCACCCCCTCCGGGCGCGTGGGCCTACCTCGTGGACGACTCGGGAACCTTCTTGACGTGAGACCTACGCCAAAAATTCCTATAAATACAGAAACCTCCAGAAAATAACCTAGATCGGAAGTTCCGCCGCCGCAAGCCTCTATAGCTACCGAAAACCAATCTAGACCCGTTCCGGCACCCTGCCGGAGGGGGGAATCCCTCTTCGGTGGCCATCTTCATCATCCCGGCTCTCTCCATGACGAGGAGGGAGTAGTTCACCCTCGGGGCTGAGGGTATGTACCAGTAGCTATGTGTTTGATCTCTCTCTCTCTCTCTCTCTCGTGTCCTTGAGGTGGTACGATCTTGATGTATGGCGAGCTTTGCTATTATAGGTTGATATTATGATGTTTCTCCCCCTCTACTCTCTTGTAATTGATTGAGTTTTCCCTTTGAAGTTATCTTATCGGATTGAGTCTTTAAGGGTTTGAGAACACTTGATGTGCGTCTTGCATGTGCTTATCTGTGGTGACAATGGGATATTCACGTGATCTACTTGATGTATGTTTTGGTGATCAACTTGCGGGTTCAGTGACCTTGTGAACTTATGCATAGGGGTTGGCACACGTTTTCGTCTTGAATCTCCGGTAGAAACTTTGGGGCACTCTTTGAAGTACTTTGTGTTGTTGTGAATAGATGAATCTGAGATTGTGTGATGCATATCGTATAATCATACCCACGGATACTTGAGGTGACATTGGAGTATCTAGGTGACATTAGGGTTTTGGTTGATTTGTGTCTTAAGGTGTTATCTAGTATGAACTCTATGATAGATCGAATGGAAAGAATAGCTTCGTGTTATTTTACTACGGACTCTTGAATAGATTGATTAGAAAGAATAACTTTGAGGTGGTTTCGTACCCGACAATAATCTCTTCATTTGTTCTCCTCTATTAGTGACTTTGGAGTGACTCTTTGTTGCATGTTGAGGGATAGTTATATGATCCAATTATGTTATTATTGTTGAGAGAACTTTCCCTGGTGAAAGTATGAACCCTAGGCCTTGTTTCCTAGCATTGCAATACCGTTAACGCTCACTTTTATCGCTTGTTACCTTGCTGTTTTTATATTTTCAGATTAAAAAACCTATATCTACTATCCATATTGCACTTGTATCACCATCTCTTCGCCGAACTAGTGCAGCTATACAATTTACCATTGTATTGGGTGTGTTGGGGATACAAGAGACTCTTTGTTATTTGGTTGCAATGTTGTTTGAGAGAAACCATCTTCATCCTACGCCTCCCACGGATTGATAAACCTTAGGTCATCCACTTGAGGGAAATTTGCTACTATCCTACAAACCTCTGCACTTGGAGGCCCAACAACGTCTACAAGAAGAAGGTTGCGTAGTAGACATCACCCCTCAACATTTTTTTGTTTTTAAACTTTATAAAAGCACTCAACAGAAATAAACGACTCTCTAAAACTTCCGGGTTGTCTCTCTGGCAGCGCTTTCTTTAAAGCCATTAAGCTAGGCATAAAGTGCTCAAGTAATGGATCCACCCATATCCCAAGGTATATCAAAGCCTATTTTAATTAACAATGATTTGAAATTTAGTAATGAGCACAAAGCAACATATATCATGCAATGACGAAGTCTATCTCTCTTCCTATGCATCGGCATGTCATACAAGAACAGTTCATGCACATCAAGTAATGGCCAATACATAGCATAAGAAGTTTCTTGCAATTCTTTCGTGTTGGAAACATAGAGAGGTGGAGATATAGTTCCTCTCTCATAATAATTGCAAGTAAGAGTTGAAAGCACATGCATATTATATTCATCAAAATCATCATGTGCAACGGTAAAAGGCAACCCATCAATATAATCCTTAACAAGAGCAAACTTCTCCGATATAGTGTAGTTTGGAGAATTCAAAAAAATAATAGGACTATCATGTGTGGATGCAATAGAAATCATTCTTAACATAAGGAAATATAGCAAGTTCATCTCCATAAGCATAATTCATATTGGCATCTTGGCCACAAGCATAGCAAGCATCAAGTTCATCAAAAAGGGATATTTCAAATGAATCAACGGGATCATAGCAATTATCATGGCATTCATCCTTCAGTAAGAACGAAGGGAAATTAAACAATGTATGAGTTGAAGAATTACTCTCATTAGAAGGTGGGCACGGGTGATCAATCCGCTCTTTCTCCTTTTGTTCTTCGCTCTCCTCGTCATCTTTTCCATACAATGAGCTCACAGTTTCATCAATTCCTTCTTCCATAGACTCCTGCAAAATATTAGTCTCTTCTTGGACAGTGGAGACTTTCTCAATAAATTCATCAATATCGGAATTTAATTTATAATTATCATAGTAATATTTAAGGACGGCAAAATTTTCAGGTCTATAAACTGAATCATCAAAATCTTAAAACTTTTCAAACAAAGATTCAATTTCATAAGCACCCTTAAAAGCAAAAAATTCTACTATTCGTTCCACATCATAGTAATCATATATACCTCTAGCATAAGAAGCCAAGGTTTCATTATAATTAAATTCACATGAAAAGGGAAGATCTGGAGCATTCATCCTAGAGCAACAAGTATAATCATATATCTAGCATAAATTCCAAGCATACCAATGCAACATATGAATTTGATCCCATAACAATTTCCCTTTATGAGTCAATCGATAATCCCTAAAGTATTCGCATTTATCCAACGTTACTCCCATTATCTAGTTGAATGGGGTTTTCTCAGGATTATCAAAGTAATGCATAATATCTTTTACATAACGAGCATCGAGGGTTTTAGGACGTCCCATCTCCATGAGTAGCAAGTATGATGTCTACTACACAACCTTCTTCTTGTAGACGTTGTTGGGCCTCCAAGTGAAGAGGTTTGTAGGACAGTAGCAAATTTCCTTCAAGTGGTTGACCTCAGGTTTATCAATCCGTGGGAGGCGTAGGATGAAGATGGTTTCTCTCAAACAACCTTGCAACCAAATAACAAAGAGTCTCTTGTATCCCCAACACACCCAATACAATGGTAAATTGTATAGGTGCGCTAGTTCGGCGAAGAGATGGTGATACAAGTGCAATATTGATGGTAGATATAGGTTTTTGTAATCTGAAAATATAAAAACAGCAAGGTAACTAATGATAAAAGTGAGCACAAACGATATTGCAATGCGTTGAAACAAGGCCCAAGGTTCATACTTTCACTAGTGCAAGTTCTCTCAACAATAATAACATAACTGGATCATATAATTATCCCTCAACATGCAACAAAGAGTCACTCCAAAGTCACTAATAGTGGAGAACAAACGAAAAGATTATTGTAGGGTACAAAACCACCTCAAAGTTATCCTTTCTAATCGATCTATTCAAGAGTCCGTAGTAAAATAACACGAAGCTATTCTTTCCGTTTGGTCTATCATAGAGTTTTTACTAGAATAACACCTTAAGATACAAATCAACGAAAACCCTAATGTCACCTACATACTCCAATGTCACCTGAAGTATCAGTGGGTATGATTATACGATATGCATCACACAATCTCAGATTCATCTATTCAACAAACACAAAGAACTTCAAAGAGTGCCCCAAAGTTTCTACCGGAGAGTCAAGACGAAAACGTGTGCCAACCCCTATGCATAAGTTCACAAGGTCACAGAACCCGCATGTTGATCACTAAAACATACATCAAGTAGATCACGTGAATATCCCATTGTTGCCACAGATAAGCACATGCAAGACATACATCAAGTGTTGTCAAATCCTTAAAGACTCAATCCGATAAGATAACTTCAAAGGGAAAACTCAATCAATTACAAGAGAGTAGAGGGGGAGAAACATCATAAGATCCAACTATAATAGCAAAGCTCGTGATACATCAACATCGTGCCAAATCAAGAACACGAGAGAGAGAGAGATCAAACACATAGCTACTGGTACATACCCTCACCCCCGAGGGTGAAATGCTCCCTCCTCGTCATGGAGAGCGTCGGGATGATGAAGATGGCCACCGGTGATGGATCCCCCCTCCGGCAGGGTGCCGGAACAGGGTCCCTATTGGTTTTTGGTGGCTACAGAGGCTTGCGGCGGCGGAACTCCCGATCTAGGTTAAGTTCTGGAAGTTTGGGGATTTATCGGAGAGGTTGGCGTCGAGAACAAGTCAGGGGGCCCCACAGGGAGTCCACGAGGCAGGGGGCACGCCCCAGGGGGGTGGGAGCGTCCTCCACCCTCGTGGGGCCCACGGGACTCCCCTCCGGTAACTCTTCGTTCTAGTATTTTTTATATTTTCCAGAAAAAATCTCCGTTCATTTTCAACACATTCCGAGAACTTTTATTTCTGCACAAAAACAACACCACGATAGTTCTGCTGAAAACAACGTCAGTCCAGGTTAGTTCTAACCAAATCATACCTAAATCATGTAGAAATATTATAAACATGGCATGAATACATCAAAAATTATAGATACGTTGGAGACGTATCAGCATCCCCACGCTTAATTCCTGCTCGTCCTCGAGTAGGTAAATGATAAAAAAAAATTTGATGTGGAATGCTACCTAGCATATTTATCAATGTAATTTTCTTTATTGTGGCATGAATGTTCAGATCCGAAAGATTCAAGACAAAAGTTTAATATTGACATAAAAATAATAGTACTTCAAGCATACTAACCAAGCAATTATGTCTTCTCAAAATAACATAGCCAAAGAAAGCTCATCCCTACAAAATCATATAATTTAGCTATGCTCCATCTTCGTCACACGAAATGTCTAAATCATGCACAACCCCGATGACAAGCCAAGCAATTGTTTCATACTTTAGTATTCTCAAACTTCTTCAACTTTCACGCAATACATGAGCGTGAGCCATGGACATAGCACTATAGGTGGAATAGAATGGTGGTTGTGGAGAAGACAAAAGGGAGAAGATAGTCTCACATCAACTAGGCGTATCAATGGGCTATGGCGATGCCTGTCAATAGATATCAATGTGAGTGAGTAAGGATTTCCATGCAATGGATGCACTAGAGCTATAAATGTATGAAAGCTCAACAAAAGAAACTAAGTGGGTGTGCATCCAACTTGCTTGCTCACGAAGACCTAGGGCATTTTGAGGAAGCCCATTGTTGGAATATACAAGCCAAGTTCTATAACGAAAATTCCCACTAGTATATGAAAGTGACAAAATAAGAGACTCTCTATCATGAAGATCATGGTGCTACTTTTAAGCACAAGTGTGGAAAAAGGATAGTAACATTGCCCCTTCTCTCTTTTTCTCTAATTTTTTTGGGCCTTCACTTTTTTTATTTGGCCTTTCTCTTTTTTTGGGCCTTCATTTTTTATTTGGCCTTTCTCTTTTTTTCCTCACACGGGACAATGCTCTAATAATGATGATCATCACACTTCTATTTATTTACAACTCAAGGATTACAACTCGATACTAGAACAAAATATGACTCTATATGAGTGCCTCCAGCAGTGTACCGGGATGTGCAATGAATCAAGAGTGACATGTATGAAAGAATTATGAATGGTGGCTTTGCCACAAATACGATGTCAACTATATGATCATGCAATGCAATATGACAATGATGGAGCGTGTCATAATAAACGGAATGGTGGAAGTTGCATGGCAATATATCTTGGAATGGCTATGGAAATGCCATAATAGGTAGGTATGGTGGCTGTTTTGAGGAAGGTAAATGGTGGGTTTATGGTACACTACTGGAATTAGCTAATTTGCCGTCTGCCAAGTCTTTGCCGTCCACTTGCAGAAAACAGACGGCAAAGAGTAGGCAGATGGCAAAGAACGGTCTTTGCCATCTGCCTACTCTTTGCCGTCAGCTAGCGGACGGCAAAGAATCTTTGCCGTCAGCTAGCAGATGGCAAAGAGGGTGGTGGTCCCCACTAACGAGCTGATTAAAAAAACTTAACGTCCCCCCTCTTTGCCGTCAGCTAGCAGACGGCAAAGAGGAAAAAAAGCTGACGACAAAGGTTTGGCGGACGGCAAAGAACTAACCTACCTAACGTCGAGACCCACCCGCCCTGGATCCATCTCTCTGTTTCTCTCCTCTCTCCTCCCCGAGCCACCACGTCGCCGCCCCGCCGCCCGCCGCCGCCCCCACCCCCTGCCGCCACCCCCGCCACCCACCGGCCGCCCCCGCCACCCACCAGCCGCCCCTGCCACCCGCCGCCACCCCCACCACCCGCCGCCCCCGCCACCCGCCGCCGCCCCCACCCCGGCGCCCCGGCGCCCCACCACCCCGGCGTCGTCGCCGCCACCGCCACCCGCCACCATGGTCCGGTGAGTTTTTTTTTCTTTTTTGCTGTTTAATTGTTAGTGTTAGGTTTAGTGCTAGATATATATGTATTAGTGTTAGATTTAGTGCATGGGTTTTAGATAATTAGTCATATAATTAAAAGAAGTAGAAAAAAGATGAAAAAAGAAGAAGAAGAAAAGAAGAATATGTAGAAGGGGAAGAAGAAGAAGAAGAAGAACAAGAAGAGGAGGGGAGAAGAAGAAGAAGAAGAAAGTGTAGGAGAAGAAGAGGAGGGGAGAAGAAGAAGAAGAAAGTGTAGGAGAAGAAGAGGAGGGGAGAAGAAGAAGAAGAAAGTGTAGGAGAAGAAGAGGAGGGGAGAAGACGAAGAAGAAGAAGAAAGTGTAGGTGTAGGAGAAGAAGAGGAGGGGAGAAGAAGAAGAAGAAGAAGAAGAAGAAGAAGAAGAAGAAGAAGAAGAAGAAGAAGAAGAAGAAGAAGAAGAAGAAGAAGAAGAAGAAGAAGAAAAGAAGAATATGTAGAAGGTGCTCTTTGGACCGCCACCCGCCGCCGCCCCCGCCACCAGCTGAGCTGGGGTGGAACACAACGCAGCAGGAGCAGGACAAACCACACAAGGTTTTCTTTGACACATATCTATAACAGAAGTAATTGTGTAAGGGCTTGTTTGAATTTGAGGATTCTAACAATGCAGGGATAGGAAATAGACAGGAATAGGATAGGAATGCACGTGCAAAACAGAGAATTTAAAAACACAGGATTTCTGCCAATCTGGGTGTTTGATTCACAAGAATTGGAAGATCAGAGGATGCAAATAAGCATGGTGAGATTAAGTCAAACCACAAGAAAATATACAGTTATAATGCTATTATGCTACTATCTCTTCGTCTTGTGCTTCATGAATATGAATTTGAAAAGGAGGACAAGTAGAAATTAAAATTCCTACGGTTTTTCTTTCAAGGAGACACTAAAGGAACACACCCTACAGTTTTCCTTTGCTCCATTCCTTTGAACCAAATTCATGAATAGTAGTACCATAGGAAACTTTCTAGTTCCTATGTTTTTCCTTCACTTTTCCTTTCAAGCAATGGCGGTTCTAGTAGGCAGGCTTGAGCAAGGAAAAGCCTATACTCAAAAAATGTTTTTTGTGCTACTTCGATTACTTTTGACCCAGGCCACGCCCTACTAGCTCAACTCCCAGGCCCATCGACAAATGGACAGCTCAAACGCGCAGAGATAAATAATGATGGCATTCAAGAGAGTCCATCACGAATAGCTAAGTTGCCTGGTACCTCACTGCTTGTCATATAGTAGGATAAAATAATCGTATTTCACGTTACTACGTGTGCTCAGTGGACAATATATATAACATGTAGAGTAAACAAGAGATGCAACAAGTGTACAACGTCTTTGGCGAAGCCATGTCGATCTCAGCATGAATGGGTTGGTCGGTGAGGATGCTCCGACTGACTTGGCTGTCGGAGGAGGGGAAGAAGATCTTAGGCGTCTGGAGATGGAGCCCGGGTTACTGCTCTGCTGTCATGGAGGGTTTCATCGTTGGAGCAGCTCCGGTGAGTTGTACGAGGCTGAAGCGGGACAAGAGAGACAACGTTAACCTGAGTGGAATTCTAATAGCATCTCCAATAGATGACATAAAATACATAACCACAAAGTGTTAGATGTAAAATACATCAGTCGCTCATCTCTGAACTTAACTACCGAAACTGAATTTAACTGTCGAAACTGAACTTAACTGTCAAAACTGAATTTTGCTATCAAAACTGAATTGTATTGTCGAAACTGAACGCACTAGTAGTAGAAAAGTAGTAGCGGCAGCAGGGCGTGCGAGAGCCGGGGCAGCTGGTCGTGTAGTAGCATCAGGTGAGGCTACACGTCAGTCGACTGAATTTTTCATCTCTGGTCAGTCGATTTTCCAGCCATTGGATACGAAATCAAGGGCCTGTAGTTCATCTTCAACCTCCACCCCCTGAGCCGCCAGCCACCACCGACCAAACCGCCGCCCCCGGCCGCCGGCGGTGCGCCGCCCCGCCCGCCCCGAAACCACTCCCCACCGCCGGTCCGCCGCCGCCCCGGCCATCCCTCTAGCCCCCCCCCTGCTGAGCTTTTTCTCGGCGATCCCCACGCCACCGCCCCACCACGACCGGCGACCATCGCCCCACCCTGAACCCTAAGATAGATAGTGGCGTACCTCTCCGGCGAGCCCCCCTCCCCGCTGCGGCTAGTTCTTCCCTAACTCCGGCGAGCCCCCCACCCCTGAAAATCGACTGACCCAAAAGTCGATTCAGTCTACTGAAGTGTAGCTAAATCGGAGCAGCATCGCAAGCAATAGCAAGAGCGAGAGTAGCATCGCGAGCAAGAGCAAGAGCAATAGTAAGAGCAGACCACGCAGGGGACCGAGAGCAAGAGCAGAGCAGCAGCGCGAGCGAGAGCTAAAGTAGCAGCAGCTCCTACTGATGTGGATGTCGCTGCCGAGGGAGCGACCACCGTGGAGGAAGTGGCAGGCGCCGCCGCCGTGGATGGAGCCGCACCGTGTCGGCTCGGGACCGAGCGCCGGCAGCACCGTGAGATCGAATCAAGAAGAAAATGCGGCAATTAGTGTACAACCTCTTTGGTGGCGCCGATTAGGCCTCAGCTTCATCCGAGGAAACGGTGATGATGATGCTCTTCCGATGGTGCAGGTGAAGACGGTGGTGTGGGAATGGAGGTGGCGCCAAAGACGAGGGGAACATCGGGGCAGCTCCTTGGAGGTCGAGGATGGGGTGGCTGAACCGGCGGGACGATGAGATCGACGACGGATCCTCATCCAGTACGGTGGATGAGGGACGTTGAGGTGTTGCTGTGGATGACGTCGTCGCGGAAGAGGCTCCGGTTGGGTGGTGGACGGAGGAGGGTGTGGGGCTTCGCGGGTTTTCGCGGCCTCGGTGTACGAATGGGTGGGCGGATGGGATGGGAGTGGAGAACCATGTCTTAGGGACGCGCTTGTCCGAAATGTGGGGTAAGTTATGAAAGTACCCCCACCGATTTGACCTAGGCGGTTCTTTCGGTTCAGGGGTATCACGGGCATTTCGCGTGTCGGGATTTCACAGGAGGTGGGAGTTTTCACGCGCGTTGTAATTTTGGAATAGCAAGGCGCGGGTTGATATGAAGGGAGTTGTCGGAGCACAACGAGACAAAGATATATCTTAAATATTTCGGGGTAACAAGGCACGGGTTGAAGAGGCGGGAGTTTCGCAACACGATAGACAGATACGCTAGGTTGAAATTTCGGCATAACAAGGCACGGTTTGAAATTTCGGGAGAACAAGCTTAACATGTACCCAAAAAATTCGCACCTCATCACTAGAGAGAGCCATGTCCCGTTTACTATATTACTAGAAATGCATTCAAATACAACAACAAAAATAAAAAAATCGGGACAACAAACATAACATGTAGAGTACCAAAACAATTTGCACTTCCCTCAACAATAAAAAAACAATGTGTGTTGTCTAGCATATGGACTAAATTTGAGTACATTTTCCCTGTTTGAATGGGATTGTACTCGGGTTAGTTATACAACCATCTAAATATTATCTTCACAACACATGACATGAATATAGGAGAAGTAAATACCTATATAAATACGAACTACATGTACATACGATCTCAAATTCAAATGTATGTATCCATTTTATGTAGAATTCAAATCATAGTACATGTATGCTCTAGCTAGATGTTCGGAATCTAAACCATGTATGATATACTACGTACAATGTGTTTAACACGCACAACACACACACAAACACCATTTAGACTAGTAAGGTACACGTGCATTGCACGCATGAGATTTGCCAACCAAATTATGAATAAATACCACATTATAGCATGTAAGCTTTGAGTCATATATGCATGATGTAGATGTTCATTTAATTCTTATAGTTCATTTCATTCAAAATCATCTAGTTTTTATAAGAAAGCTAATCTATTTTAAGATTCATGGAATTGTGCATTGTAAGGCATAAAGTAAAAACAGATAATGTCAAATCATGTAGAAAAACATTTGGGCAATTCTGATACGGAAGAATCTAGAACAAAGAAGTGCTTGTGTTTTGAGGTTTGTGCATTATGCTTAAGTTCAACCATGGAGTCTTCTAGATTGTACACGTGGCAAAATCTGGTGGAATCTAGATGATATCCAACGGCCAGTAGTGCTCAAATTTGCCATCTCTGCACCATCGGATTGGCCTCATCCAACGACCATCTTTCAAAGTTAAAGTTATCCGCACACTATATAAAAATATAAAATATAATATATATAGGGGTATAGATATAGATATATGATGCGAAAGCCACCCATCATCTCCAATTAGAATTATGTGTCCATGCACGGATGCAATGTGGCCAAATGATGTCTGCCATCGGTATCTCAAATTCAAATCAGTCTGACCTTGTTCAATGTGTATACAGTACAACATGCTCATTTCCAAACCACACCGCACATATCTCAGTTATATTCATGGATGCATGGGTTTCAAACATCATGATCTCTTATTCAAATATTTGAATTCAAGTTTACATTGATTATGACCTCACCTAGTCTTTTACACCCACACAGTCGTCTTCTCTTTATAATTGTACCACTAACTTTCTCTCGTGCATGCATGCACACACACTACGAGTCGGCATTATCCATCGCACACATGCAATCTTTTTCTTCAGGTCGGTCTCCCATGCATGCGCACACACACACACACCTCCCCCTCTCCATCATATCGGGCATTCTTTATCTCTCACGTGCATGCGCAACGATCGATGTTCCTCTATGTGCGTGTATATATAGCTAGGTCTTTCACAGTTTTCCACACAAACCGATCAATCTATATATCTAGTGAGGTCTCACCCTCTTTCCCACATCCACAGCGATCAATCTATACCTCTCTATATAGGATTACATAGCTAATACACCCACATTAATTATATATCCAACACCCCCTCTCATCATCCATGCCTTCCGCTTCATCTCTCATACGCACGCACAGTGGCGAAGACAGGGGGCAGCAAGGGCCTTGCCCCCTTGTCGGTGTCAAAGCCGGCAGATCACGGGTAGGGGTCCCAAACTGTGCATCTAAGGATCGAAGGTAACAGGAGACAGGGACACGATGTTTACCCAGGTTTGTGCCCTATTAAGGGAGGTAATACCCTACTTCCTACTTGATTGACTTTGATGAATATAGGTGTTACAAGAGTTGATCTACCTGGAGATCGTAGTGGCTAAACCCTAGATGTCTAGCATGTATGATTATGATCGCCTCTATGGACTAAACCCTCCGGTTTATATAGACACCGGAGGGGCCTAGGGTTGTACAGAGTCGGTTTACAGAGAAAGGAATCTTAATATCCGAACGCCAAGCTTGCCATCCACGCAAAGGAGAGTCCCATCCGGACACGGGGGAAAGCCTTCTATCTTGTATCTTTGCAGCCCATTAGTCCAGCCCATGTCACATAGCCCGGACGCCCGAGGACCCCCTAATCCAGGACTCCCTCAGTAGCCCAAGAACCAGGCTTCAATGACGATGTGTCCGGCGCGCAGATTGTCTTCGGCATTGCAAGGCGGGTTCCTCCTCCGAATACTTCAAAGTAGTTGATCAACAAGAACTATATCCGGCTCTGTTTAACAGTTCAAACCCCACTGCCACAAAGGCATAATACTTAATCAAAAAAGACGATATGTCTTCACCGATAGTTTTGCTAGCGAGACGTTACGTCTGGCCTCTTTATTATTTCGGATCGTTTTTCAATCTCCCGTTTCGTGTTTCGAGACGCTGCCTCTGGTGACACGTCTTGTCAAAGGAGAGATCATGTCCCCTTATCACGGAATTCTCATCAATACGGGCTTGGGTAATCCATCCGTGCCATCCGCACGACCCCTTGGGAATAGGCGAGTTTTAAGGCTCGTGGGGGGGACGCTCTATATTCACTGCCTTTATAAGGAGATAGGAATCCACCTTTTCAACCCACACCTTCTTCTTCCTCAGCCCATCCGCCCTCGAGCTACAGCACCCATGCATCAATCCTTTCCGTCCCCAAAAAACACTCTAGCCATGTCCGGATCTGGAGCGCAGGGCAAGTGGATGGCCTCCTCCGTCACGGAGGAGAACATCAAAAGGAGCTCCAGGAAGCGGGGTACTTAGCCAAGGAAATTGCCCAGCGGCTTCCGGTCAAGAGGAAAATTGTCCCTACTCCAGAGCCCAATGAGAGGGTAGTATTCATCCCTCATTTCCTTTGCGGATTAGGGTTTCCCCTCCATCCTTTCGTCCGCGGCCTTATGTTTTACTACGGGCTAGGTTTCCACGATCTAGCCCCGAATTCCTTCCTCAACATTTCGGCGTTCATCGTCGTGTGTGAGGCATTCCTCCGCATCCCTCCCCACTTTGGCCTATGGCTCAAGGTCTTCAATGTGAAGCCAAAAGTGGTGGATGGTCAACACGCGGAGTGCGGCGGTGCCAAGGTGAGCAAGCTTCCCAACGTCTCCTGGCCCAAAGGGACCTTCGTGGAGACTGTGAAGGGATGGCAGCAGGAGTGGTTCTATGTCAGGGGACCTCGTGACACCACATGGGCCGCCGCTCGCGAGTTCAAGTCCGCGCCTCCACTACGGCCGACGTCCCGGATCAACAAGGGCCTGGACTGGGCGTCATCCGACAAGGTGACGATGCTGTAGAAGCGCATCAAGAGTATGGTAGACAAGAATACATGCCTTGCCAGTGTGATCCAGGTAATGCTCTTTTGCCGGATTCTCCCCTGCCAACGCCGGACTCGGTACATGTGGGAGTTCGACCCGGCCGGTCCCTGCAGCGGTTCTTCAGCACGAAGCACGAAGACATGTGGAACCTGCTGTTCAAGACCCAAAAGACGTGGCCAAAAACGACCGATGACCTCGGCCTTGACCGGACTGACGCAGCGTGTCCCGCAAGTTTTACAATAACTTTACTATTTGTAAATCCAAGGGGCATACTAAGCTTTCTATTCTTCCCATAGAGCTGGACGAAGAAGGCGGAGCAGATTCACTGTCCGGCTCCGCTACCCGAAGACCCAGCCATCCCTCTATTAACGAGGATGCTGGTTCCGGTGCCACATCAGGCGCCGGAAAAGAAGGCCAAGAAGAAGGGCAAGGAGGCCAAAAGTGGCCTTCGCCGTAAAGGTGCTTCGGACGTAGTGTCCGAAGACACCGAGACTCACTCCTCCCCTGTCGAAGACGAAGGGGAGGAGGAAGAGAGTAATTCTCCCCTTAAGGGGGGAAAGAAGAAAAGAGGGGCTTCCACGGATCTGGAGGCGGAGGCGTCCAAGAAAGGAAGAATCTCCCTCACGGATGACTCCGAATCGGACGCCGACGAGTGGCGCCCCAAGCCGAAGCCCCGGGCTGGATCGTAAGTACCCCAAAGGCACTTGTACTTATATATCTATCCGGTTTTATGCCCCTGGCTGTAGTCCGGCTCGCGTCCTCCCCCAGCAATACTCATCTTCGGGGAATTCGCTGGATCCAAAGTGATGGATAGCGGGTCGCCTCCGCCGGCCTCCTCCTCCAAGGCTAAGGACAATGCCGAAGTGTTGTCCTGAAGGACCCTTCCGGGTAAGGGAGAGGTGCGGGAAGCCGTCGAGGTGGCGCCAGAGGGTGATACCTCTGCTGCCGGAAGCATGGGGGAACCGACCCCCATGGAGACTAGCGATGGGGGCCATACCCAATTCGTCCCCCAACCAAACATTATTCCGGAGACCCATACGGCCCCGGAATCAGGTAAGCAGCCTCCTTCGAAATAAGGGGGTGCACCAACTCCACCGGCGACCTTTGTCAATCCGGAGGCGCCGGATACTCTAGTGGAAGCGCTTCGAAGTGCTTCCATTGTGGAGGAACACCATATCCTTATGGGTATGGTGGTTGAGAGGGTTCGGTCCACTAAAAGCGGATTGAACGAGGCTTGTGCTAGCCTTCTAACAGGCCTTGAGGTATGTGATGTAACTATATAAAAAGAATGCCTGTGTATAGATAGTAGCCCGTGAGACTCTGTTCTGCGTTCACGAAGAAAGGCCGGACAGAGGATCGAATAGTTTTCACAGGAGACTAACATATATATCTATTTGAACAAACAGGCTTCGATGCTAGCGGCAACCTCCCATGCCGCCGAAGTCTCCGAACTAAAGCGGGGGTTGGAGCAGGCCGATGAAGAGCTCATACGCACCAACAAACAACTGGAGGACAAGCAAGGTATGCAATACCTATTCATATCTGAAATGATATTAGTTGTTGTGTTATCTTGTTGATCGTGTTGTTATGATACTCATAGGCAACGCGTCTGAGGTCGAATCCCTCAAGAACATGCTAGCCAAAGCCCAGCAGAAAGCAGAAGAGGAACGAGCCGCCCGCAAAAAACACAAATCAAGGGTGGAGGAAGTCCAGCAAGAGCTCAAGGACGCCATAAGTAAATGCGAGTCCTTGGAGCGCAGGGTTGCGGATCGAGATTCCAAACTTGCTAAGGCCCTCCAAAGCGCGCAACAGGCCCGGGTTGAGGCCCAGGGCACCCTCCGGGAGATCCAAGAGGCAAAACAAATCGCGGCAGGTAAGGCCTTTAATATGCAGAGCAAATTTGGGAGGAGAAGGTACCTCTTACTGACCCGGGTTTGGAGTTCTCCAGGAGCATTTGCGAATCTGCCCCGGAGTGTTGCTGATGCTGCGGAGTTCTTCCGAGCTGAAGAGGGGAGCTCAACAGAGAAGTTGTTCTGGTCGCAATACCTGGCGCCAGAGCATCCAGTGCCCCTCAACAATCAGCTGAAACAGTTGACCGAACTGCATAGGATGGCCGGATTTTGAAGGATTTTATAATCCGTCTGTGGCCTGCCGAACCCATACCCAGCAGCTACTTCGGGCTCGTGAAGCGGCTGGTCAATGCCTGCCCCTGACTTGATGCCGTAAAGCGGTCGGTCTGCATCGAAGGTGCACGGATGGCCTTCGCCCGTGTCAAGGTGTAGTGGGCGAAGATGAACACCGTCAAGCTCGTGACCGAGGGACCGTCCGCAGGCAAAGAGCACCGCACACCGGAGCGGTATTTTGATGATGTCCTGGAAGGATCCCGCATTGTAGAGGGCCAGTGTTCGAAGGACATCATTTTTGAATGAATGTATCTATGTTGTCCAATCTTGTATTATGGAACAAGGCTTATGTATGATATATTGCTTGTTTTACTTTAAAATGTTTCCTCCTGTGCGGTCCTTTACGAAATCTGAGAGTTGGCCAGTCGTCGGCTTCAGCCCTCATAACCCACAAGTATAGGGGGTCGCAATAGTTTTCGAGGGTAGAGTATTCAACCCAAATTTATTGATTCGACACAAGGGGAGCCAAAGAATATTCTCAAGTATTAGCAATTGAGTTGTCAATTCAACCACACCTGGATAACTTAGTATCTGCAGCAAAGTATTTAGTAGCAAAGTAGTATGGAAGTAACGGTAACAGTAGCAGCGGAAAAGTAAAAAAGCAAAGAACAACATGTGAAAAGCTCGTAGGCATTGGATCGGTGATGGAGAATTATGCCGGACGCGATTATTCATGCAATAGTTATAACATAGGGTGACACAGAACTAGCTCCAATTCATCAACGTAATGTAGGCATGTATTCCGAATATAGTCATACATGCTTATGAAAAAGAACTTGCATGACATCTTTTGTCCTACCCTCCCGTGGCAGTGGGGTCCTAGCGGAAACTAAGGGATATTAAGGCCTCCTTTTAATAGAGTACCGGACCAAAGAATTAACACATAGTGAATACATGAACTCCTCAAACTACGGTCATCACCGGGAGTGGTCCCGATTATTGTCACTTCGGGGCTGCTGGATCATAACACATAGTAGGTGACTATAGACTTGCAAGATAGGATCAGGAACTCACATATATTCATGAAAACATAATAGGTTCAGATCTGAAATCATGGCACTCGGACCCTACTGACAAGCATTAAGCATAGCAAAGTCATAGCAACATCAATCTCAGAACATAGTGGATACTAGGGATCAAACCCTAACAAAACTAACTCGATTAAATGATAAATCTCATCCAACCCATCACCGTCCAGCAACCCTACAATGGAATTACTCACGCACGGCGGTGAGCATCATGAAATTGGTGATGGAGGATAGTTGATGATGATGACGGCGACGGATTCCCCTCTCCGGAGCCCCGAACGGACTCCAGATCAGCCCTCCCGAGAGACATTAGGGCTTGGCGGCGGCTCTGTATCGTAAAACGCAATGAATCTTTTTGTCTGATTTTTTTCTCCCCGAACGTGAATATATATAGTTGGAGTTAAGGTCGGTGGAGCACCAGGGGGCCCATGAGGCAGGGGGCGTGCCCAAGGGGGCAGGCGCGCCCCCCACCGTCGTGGACAGGGTGTGGGCCCCCTGGCCTTGATTCTTTTGCCAGTATTTTTTATTATTTCCAAAAATAATCTCCGTTGATTTTTAGGTCATTCCGAGAACTTTTGTTTCTGCACAAAAATAACACCATGGCAATTTTGCTGAAAACAGCGTCAGTCCAGGTTAGTTCCATTCAAATCATGCAAGTTAGAGTCCAAAACAAGGGCAAAGGTGTTTGGAAAAGTAGATACGACGGAGATGTATCAACTCCCCCAAGCTTAAACCTTTGCTTGTCCTCAAGCAATTCAGTTGATAAACTGAAAGAGATAAAGAAAAACTTTTACAAACTCTGTTTGCTCTTGTTGTTGTAAATATGTAAAGCCAGCATTCAAGTTTTCAGCAAAGATTATGATTAACCATACATGTTTACTCATATCAATGGCATAATCAACTAGCGAGCAATAATAATAAATCTCGGATGACAACACTTTCTCAAAACAATCATGATATGATATAACAAGATGGTATCTCGCTAGCCCTTTCTGAGACCACAAAACATAAATGCAGAGCACCTTTAAAGATCAAGGACTGACTAAACATTGTAATTCATGGTAAAAGAGATCCAGTCATAGTCATACCCAATATAAATTAACATTAATGGATGCAAATGACAGCAGTGCTCTCTAGCTGGTGCTTTGGAATAAGAGGGTGATGACTCAACATAAAAGTCAATAGATAGGCCCTTCGCAGAGGGAAGCAGGGATTTGTAGAGGTGCCAGAGCTCGGTTTTGAAATAGAGATGAATAATATTTTGAGTGGCATACTTACATTGTCAACATAACAACCGAGAGATGGTGATATCTTCCATGCTACACACATTATAAGCGGTTCCCAAACAGAATGGTAAAGTTTATACTCCCCCTCCACCAACAAACATCAATCCATGGCTTGTCCGAAACAACGGGTGCCTCCAACTAACAACAATCCCGGGGGAGTTTTTGTTTGCAGTTATTTTGATTTGATTTGCATAAAGCATGGGACTGGGCATCCCGGTGACCAGCCATTTTCTCGTGAGTGAGGAGCGGAGTCCACTCCTCTTGAGAATAACTCGCCTAGCATGGAAGATACATACAACCCTAGTTGATACATGAGCTATTCAAGCATACAAAGCAGAATTTCATTTGAAGGTTTAGAGTTTGGCACATACAAATTTACTTGGAACGGCAGGTAGATACCGCATATAGGAAGGTATAGTGGATTCATATGGAATAACTTTGGGGTTTAAGGGATTGGATGCACAAGCAGTATTCCCGCTTAGTACAAGTGAAGGCTAGAAAGAAACTGGGAAGCGACCAACTAGAGAGTGACAACAGTCATGAACATGCATTACAATTAATAAACATTGAGTGCAAGCATGAGTAGGATATAATCCACCATGAACATAAATATCGTGAAGGCTATGTTGATTTGTTTCAACTACATGTGTGAACATGTGCCAAGTCAAGTCACTTAAATCATTCAAAGGAGGATACCACCCTATCATACCACATCACAACCATTTTAATAGCATGTTGGCACGCAAGGTAAACCACTATAAACTCCTAGCTAATTAAGCATGGCACAAGCAACTATAATCTCTAATTGTCATTGCAAACATGTTTATTCATAATAAGCTGAATCAGGAATGATGAACTAATAATATTTACAAAAACAAGAGAGGTCGAGTTCATACCAGCTTCTCTCATCTCAATCATTTCATCATATATCGTCATTATTGCCTTTCACTTGCACGACCGAATGATGTGTATAATAATAATAGTGCACATGCATTGGACTAAGCTGGAATCTGCAGACATTCAATAAACAGAGAAGACAAGGCAATATGGGCTCTTGGTTAAATCAACAATAATGCATATAAGAGCCACTTCAACATTTTCATTATGGTCTTCTCCTCTCGACCCCCAAAGAAAAGAAGTAAAACTATTTACACGGGAAAGCTCCCAACAAGCAAAAGAAGAACAAGAAATACTTTTGGGTTTTCTTCTTAATTATTACTACTACAGGCAAGAAAGTAAACTAGCTAAAAGCTACTACTATTTTTTTGGTTTTTCTTAAAGTTTTTCGAACACACAAGAAGAAAGCAAGAAAAAGGAAATAAACTAGCATGGATAGTACAATGAAAAAGTATGAGCACCGACAAATAGCAATGAGTGTGTGAACATGAATGTAATGTCAGTGAGAAATACGTACTCCCCCAAGCTTAGGCTTTTGGCCTAAGTTGGTCTATGGCCCGGCTTGCCTGGCGGATATCCGAAGTTGTAACTGGGGTCGTACTGAGACGCAGCGGCTATTGCATCGTGGGCTGCAGCTTGGAGGCGAGCTGTCTCAGTCCTACTCTCGTACTCGTTTGCCTCCTCCCTGGTTATGACATGTCTCCCTTTTGTCTGAAAGTCAAAGAAAGTAGGAGCAGGGAGAGCGACATGATAGGTGTGTCGTCTGTCAAAGATTAGTCGGTACTGGAGGAACTGATCGTTCCTCTCAACAAGCTGATGACGAACCATAGCCTCATAATCTAAATAAACAGGAGGCAACTCAATATCATACTCACATATGGGTATACCAAGAAAATTAGCTAGACGGGTTGCATAAATTCCACCAAAGATATCTCCATTAATTCTATTATTATGCAACCTACATGCAACAATGGCTCCCAAATTATAATGTTTATCTCCTAATACAGCACTCCTGAGAACACTGAGATCAGGGACACGCATGTGACATGCTTCATCCTTACCATTGATGCACCTACCTATGAAGAGAGCAAACTAATGTATAGTAGGAAAATGAATGCTCCCTATGGTAGCTTGTGTTATATCTCTAGACTCCCGCACAGTTATACTAGCAAGAAAATCTCGAAATTCAGATTTGCGAGGTTCACTCGGGCTACCCCATTGCGGGAGTTTACAAGCAGTGCTAAAATCCTCTAAGTCCATAGTATAAGAATTTTCATAAAGATCAAACAGGACAGTTTGAGAATTGCGTGATGATGAAAATTCAAACCTTCTCACAAAGGAATCAGTGAGATAGTGGTACTGACGGCACTTATCTGCCTCGAAGCTCTCAAGATCAGCATTACGCACATATGCGTTAAATTCTTCCTTGATTCCTGCTTGATCCATAAAGTCCTCTGAAGGCCATTCACAAGCCCGCGCTTGAGCTTCCCTCGGTGGTTCATTGTATGCATCGCGTATTGCGAGCCTGGGTCCTTGCTTCCTTGAAGGACCACATTGGTACATTTTACTAAACATATTTCTTCCTCTGAAAAATTTCTAAAATTTTTAGTAACTCAAAATAAAAGTGAACCAAACTCAACAAAACTGATAGCAACTACTCCCACAAGTGCCTAGAGACAGTATCATGCATTGGAACTACTTGGGACCATATAAATTTGACATGCAAGCTCAAGAACAGGGTCACCTAGGCAGTAAAAATTTGCAATGAATAAAGCCCTAGAACAAAAACTAATTGGACCATTGGAGGAGTCACATACTAAGGAACAATCCCCCAAAGCAGTTTTGTGAGGGGTGGTTTGAGCAAGGAGATCGAAAATGGCAGCAAAATGAGCTAGAACTCGTGCTTGAGCTGGTTGGTGATTTTTTTGGGAGGAAGAAGGAGTGTGTGGGTGCAGGAATAAGTGGAGGGGAGCCACCATGGGCCCACGAGGCAGGGAGCGCGCCCAGGGGGTGGGCGCGCCCTGGACCCTCGTGGCCGAGTGCTTGCTCCCCCTGCTGTGTTCTCAGTGCCAGATATTCTCAAATATTCCAGAAAAAATCATATTTCAATTTCGGGGCATTTGGAGAACTTTTATTTTCGGGGTATTTTTTATTGCATGGATAACTCAGAAAACAGACAGAAAATACTATCTTTACTTTATTTAATCTAAATAACAGAAAGTAAAAGGAGGGTACCAAAGGTTGTGCCTTCTAACTTCATCCATCCCATGCTCATCAAAAGGAATCCACTAACAAGGTTGATCAAGTCTTGTTAACAAACTCATTCCGAATCGCATGAAACCGGAGAATTTTCGAATAGCACTAGGTTACCTCAACAGCGTTATGCACGTCCCCAACAATAAGAATATCATATTTCTTCTTGACAGTAGGAAGGGGAAATTCAAAACCTCCAATAGTAATAGTTGGAATTTTTCCAATAGAATTGATACTGTGGACTTGAGGTTGTTTCCTCGGAAAGTGTACCGTATGCTCATTACCATTAACATGAAAAGTGACATTGCCTTTGTTGCAATCAATAATAGCCCCTGCAGTATTCAAAAAGGGTCTTCCAACAATAATAGACATACTATCATCCTTGGGAATATCAAGAATAACAAAGTCCGTTAAAATAGTGACGTTTGCAACCACAACAGGCACATCCTCACAAATACCGACAGGTATAGCAGTTGATTTATCAGCCATTTGCAAAGATATTTCAGTAGGTGTCAACTTATTCAAATCAAGTCTACAATATAAAGAGAGAGGCATAACACTAACACCGGCTCCAAGATCACATAAAGCAGTTCTAACATAATTTCTTTTAATGGAGCATGGTATAGTTGGTACCCCTGGATCTCCAAGTTTCTTTGGTATTCCACCCTTAAAAGTATAATTAGCAAGCATGGTGGAAATTTCAGCTTCTGATATCTTTCTTTTATTTGTAACAATATCCTTCATATACTTGGCATAAGGATTCATTTTAAGCATATCAGTTAAACGCATACGCAAAAAGATATGTCTAATCATTTCAGCAAAGCGCTCAAAATCCTCATTATCCTTTTTCTTGGATGGCTTAGGAGGAAAAGGCATGGGTTTCTGAACCCAAGGTTCTCTTTCCTTACCGTGCTTCCTAGAAACAAAGTCTCTCTTATCATAACGTTGATTCTTTGATTGTGGGTTATCAATATCAACAGCAGGTTCAATCTCTACATCATTGTCATTGCTAGGTTGAGTATCAACAGGAACATCATTATTAACATTATCGCTAGGTTCATGTTCATTACCAGATTGTGTTTCAGCATCAGAAATAGAAGTATCATTGGGATTCTCAGGTATGTCCACAGCAGGTTCACTAGAAGCATACAAAGTCCTATCATTTTTCTTTTTCTTCTCTTTAGAAGGACTAGGTGCATCAACATTAGTTCTCTAAGAATCTTGCTCAATTCTCTTAGGGTGGCCCTCAGGATACAAGGGTTCCTGAGTCATTCTACCCCCTCTAGTCACAACTCTAACAGCATTATCATTCTTCTTATTATTTAATTCATTGAGCAATTCATTATGAGCTTTAAGTACTTGTTCTACTTGAGTGGTAACCATAGAAGCATGTTTACTAATGATTTTAAGTTCACCTTTAACTCTAGACATATGATCACTCAAGTGTTCAATCATAAAAGCATTGCGTTTTAATTATCTACCAAAATAAGCATTAAAATCTTCTTGCTTAACCATAAAATTATCAAACTCATCCAAACATTGGCTAGCAAACTTAGTAGGAGGGATTTCAGCTTTATCATATCTATAGAGAGAATTTACCTTTACTACATGTGTCGGGTTATCAAGACCATGTGTTTCTTCAACAGGCGGTAAATTAAGACCATGTATTTCTTCAACAGGAGGTAAATTCTTAACATCTTTAGCTTTTATACCTTTTTCTTTCATAGATTTCTTTGCCTCTTGCATATCTTCAGGACTGAGAACTAGAACACCCCTTTTCTTCGGAGTTGGCTTAGGAGTTGGTTCAGGAAGTGTCCAATTATTTTCATTTGTCAACATATTATTCAATAGAATTTCAGCTTCATCAGCTGTTCTTTCCCTGAAAACACAACCAGCACAACTATCCAGGTGGTCTCTGGATAGCATCAGTTAGTCCATTATAAAAGATATCAAGTATTTCATTTTTCTTGAGAGGATGATCAGGCAAAGCGTTAAGTAATTGGAGAATCCTCCCCCAAGCTTGTGGGAGACTCTCTTCTTCAATTTGCACAAAATTATATATTTCCCTTAAAGCAGCTTGTTTCTTATGAGCGTGGAAATATTTAGCAGAGAAGTAATAAATCATATCCTGGGGACTACGCACACAACCAGGATCAAGAGAATTAAAACATATTTTAGCATCACCCTTTAATGAGAACGGAAATATTTTAAGGATATAATAGTAGCGAGTTTTCTCATCATTTGTGAACAGGGTGGCTATATCATTTAATTTAGTAAGATGTGCCACAACTGTTTCAGATTCATAGCCATAGAAAGGATCAGATTCAACCAAAGTAATTATCTCAGGGTCAACAGAGAAATCATAATCCTTATCAGTAACAAAGATAGGTGAAGTAGCATAAGCAGGATCATATTTCATTCTAGCATTCAGAGATTTTTGTTTCAGCTTAGCTAATAATTTCTTAAGATCACTCCTATCATTGCCAGCAAGAAAGTGTCTAGCAGTTTCTTCATCCATAACATAACTGTCAGGCACAACAGGCAATTCATATCTAGGGGGAGAATCTTCATCATCACTTTCATCAATATTATCAGTTTCAATAATTTCATTCTCTCTAGCCCTAGCAAGTTGTTCATCAAGAAATTCACCAAGTGGCACAGTAGTATCAAGCATAGAAGTAGTTTCATCATAAGTATCATGCATAGTAGAAGTGGCATCATCAATACCATGCGACATATTAGAATTAATAGCAGAAGCAGGTTTAGGTGTCGCAAGCTTACTCAAAACAGAAGGTGAATCAAGTGCAGAGCTAGATGGCAGTTCCTTACCTCCCCTCGTAGATGAGGGATAAATTTTGGTTTTCTCACCTTTCAAGTTCCTCATAGTGACCAGCAGATATAAATCCCAAGTGACTCAAAGAATAGAGCTATGCTCCCCGGCAACGGCGCTAGAAAATAGTCTTGATAACCCACAAGTATAGGGGATCGAAACAGTTTTTGAGGGTAGAGTATTCAACCCAAATTTATTGATTCGAAACAAGGGGAGCCAAAGAATATTCTCAAGTATTAGCAGTTGAGTTGTCAATTCAACCACACCTAGATAACTTAGTATCTGCGGCAAAGCATTTGTTGGAGATATGCCCTAGAGGCAATCATGTATGATGATATTTCCTATGTGTTTATGAATAAAGATAGTCCTTGGACATTATCAATGATGTGTATCAGCAAGTACGTGACTTGTTTGTGGGACTATGCATTGTATGATGACTGTCCTAAAAGGTCCCTAGTCGAAAGGGCTGTGTGGATGCGCAGCCGACTAGACTAGCATATGACACGGTCGATGGCTTGGTCTCACTAGCCATGGAGCATTGGATGCTTACCGGATAATATGGACTTGGAAAGTTCTGGTCGGATTCGACGTAGTCGGATCCGAGTCAAGATAAGCTCCGAGTCAGACAGACCCAACTATGAGACGCAGCGATATGTCATCTGTGAGTCTCTAGTGCAACATATGTTCTATGTCCTAAGACCTGAGCTGGCGCATGTACTCGGGATGGTGACAGACTTGCTTTGGGCCGACCAAACGCTACTCCGTGACTGGGTAGTTACAAAGGTAGGTTATAGGCTTGTCCAGACCCATGCTGCGAGACATGGTCGAGCAAGATGGGATTTGCCCCTCCGATCAGGAGAGATATACTCTGGGCTCCTCGTGTGATCCGATCAGGATAAGCATGGCCATGCGACAAGGATTATGAGATAATCCGGATATTGGTAGGCATCACTGAAACGAGAAAGAGGTCGGGCTAGCACAAGGATGACAGACTCTCCTTGAGCTCGACAACATATATTGTGTGGCAAAAGGAATGGAAGTATGATGTATAGGTTCGCCTAACCAGCTTCATAGTCTGCTTGGTGTTCGGCATGCCTTGCTAGAGGCCGCTACCAACTGTGCAGTTCGGAGGTGATCCGAACTGCGACCAAGCCGACTTGAACCTAAGGGGTCGCTCGCTTAAGGGAAGGAACCTACGAGGTCCGATCCGAGGACACTGGTCGGATGCGATCCGAGCTGTATTCGGATTGTGGCCGAGTAGAATTATGGGCTTTAGGGTCCGTGCGAGGCCCAAGTGTTGAGCCCACGACGGACGCCTATATATAGTGGAGGTGCGGCACACTCATGGGGCGGATCGCTTCGGCACTGTCACTAGGGTTTGCATGTGTTGCGAATAGACACATCCACTCGTCGTCGGTTGTGTGATCGGACCTAGCAGTCCGTCGCACGACGTTCCTCCTGCACGCGCGGATACCATTAGAGGCGGTGCACCTGCGCCGCTCCGGCGAACTTGTACGTGGGATCGGACGACCGGCTGTTCGAGGGAGATTGGACGAGGAGGAGACGATCCACGCGGACGCGCTGCCCCAACTCTTCTTTCGCTGCACAGCACTGCGCGTCTAGTGGTACCAAACTGTGATCCATCTCCCGTAGCATGTTCTTGGCTGTTCTGCATGTAGGAAATTTTAATTTGCAGTCGACGCACCCTACCGTAGAACCCAACAGTGGTATCAAAGCCAGGTTATAGGATTTGGATTCAGACCGTATGCATATTAGATATGTGGAGGCGGCAGATGAGATCTGTCGTCGTTTATGAGATTGGCAATGTGCACGGTTGATGAGAACAACTGCACATGGGGATCAATGAGGCTATGTTTTCTGTTAATCGGGATCGATGAGGTCGTGACACGATCTACCCCTACTGGTCGGTTATCCGCCATCGGGACCGCCGTGTGTGTAGCGCCTTGTATTTCGTACACGATCACACAAACCGGTAGAATGCGATTTTATGCATAACTTTGTTTTGCAGGTTTGATGTGAATAGTATGGCTCATGTGTATGTGATGCATGTGTGTAAATTATACATGGCCTGCGTGTCATGTTTGTCAGCCGGCAGGAGCCAAAGTGCTGTCATTATATTGTATAACGACCTGCGTGTCGACTTGTGACTCTATGTAAAATTCTTTACTAGTTGTAGTAGTTGGATAATAGAGATCAGGTTGGTGGCTTGGCGTCCTGGCGTGACAAACAAGATGGAGTTCCTAGATGGTCATCGGAGTCGGAGCCGACCTGGAAGAATGTCCATGAAGGAGCCATACTATTTCACAATATATGTTTATTTGTGATTGTTATGCTTCTTGTTTTCTATGCATGTTAGAATGGTAGAAAGATCCCTCATGAATATCAAGCGAAACTCCATCCCCGATGTTGCACCTTCGCACGTCAAGTACGTCTAGTAGTGGGCTCATAAAATTGAGGTGCTGCTGGGTGTCCTTGAACTGAAGGGTTCATGTCGGACACGGACATGCACTGCATCAGGTTAACTTGACAAGGTTATCAAAACGGTTTTGGGCCTTGTGGCAAAGAAGGTTGGGGGCCGGGGTATGAGATACCTTCCCGACCGATAGGAGTTGTATAGAGATACGATTAGCAAGGAGTTGCTTACTGGATAGGCATGTTGTCTAGTAGTGATGCTAAAGCTCACTACTCGCATGTGCTAGTTGGATCCTGAATCACTGAGAGTTTGCGGAGGGATGCCAACTTCAGTGGGAGTATTTTCGTTTAAGGCTTGAATTACTCTACATAAACACATTGCTTAGTGATTTCATATTTTCTGTTGTAGATCAATGGCACCACCTGCTCAACCCAACTTTGCATTGAAATCAATTCTGGAAAAGGATAAACCACCTAGTATAGAAATCTGAGAATTGTTCTCAAGCATGATAAAAGGGAACATGTTCTAGAGGATCCACTTCCGGAGGAACCTACCGATAATGCTAATGCCACAACTAAGAACGCCTACCAGAAACTCGTTGATGAATCAAGATGGATCAACTGTCTGATGCTGGCTTGTATGGAGCCCGATTTGCAACAACATTTCGAAAATGTTGAGGTTTACGATATGATCGAGAGTCTCAAGAGCATGTTTCAGACACAGGCTAGGACGGAAAGGTTCAACGTCTGGCGATCCTTGATGGATTGCAAGCTGAAGGAAGGTGATACACTGAGCCCACATGTGATCAAGATGATCGGATATGTGCAAGCTTTGGATCGGTTGGGCTTCCCGCTCTTGGATGAGCTAGCTACTGATGCAGTTCTGGGTTCTCTTCCGCCCAGCTATGGGACGTTCACCTTGAACTATCATATGCATGGCATGGATAAGAAGCTCACTGAATTGCATGGGATGCTTAAAGTGGCAGAGCAGGATATTAAGAAAGGCACGCATCATGTGTTGATGGTGTAGAAATCGGCTAAGTTCAAGAAGAGTTGGTCCAAGAAGAAGGCTAAGGCAAAAGGCACGGAGACGGTAACCTCTGCCGCTGCGCCGAAGTCTGGACCGGACTCGAAGACCATTTGCTATCATTGCAAGGAAACAGGTCATTAGAAGAGGAACTGTAGCAAGTGGCTTGCAGAGCATGGCAAGAAGGCCGGAAATGCTTCTTCAGGCAAAGGTACACTTGTTGCATATGTTATAGACATTTACCTTGATGACATACCTAGTAGCTCTTGGGTA
The DNA here is from genome assembly GCF_002575655.3 of Aegilops tauschii subsp. strangulata. NCBI lineage: Eukaryota > Viridiplantae > Streptophyta > Magnoliopsida > Poales > Poaceae > Aegilops > Aegilops tauschii. Next base: position 435,982,420 of record NC_053038.3, read on the forward strand.
TTTGATACCGGATCGGTTGTTCATATTTGCAACTCCATGCAGGGGCTGGTAAGAACTAGGCATGTGGCACAAGGGGAGATTGACATCAGGGTCGGCAACAAAGCAAGAGTTGCTGCGTTGGAGGTCAGCACGATGCAACTCCAGCTTCCTTCTGGATTTATTTTGGAATTGAATAATTGTTATTACATTCATGCACTTAGTCGGAACATTATTTCTGCCTCATGCTTGATGAGTCAGGGTTATGAATTCAATTTAAAGGACAATGGTTGTTCGTTTCATTTGAATGGTATGTTCCACGGCTATGCGCCCATTGTTGATGGGCTATTTATATTGAATCTAGAATAGGAACCGGTCTATAACATGAATGTCAAGAGGCATAAGCCTAATGAGATAAATCCGACATACTTCTGGCATTGCCGGCTTGGACACATTAGTATGAAACGCATGAAGAAGCTCCATGATGATGGGCTCCTAACTTCGTCCAACTTTGAGTCGTTCGAGACATGCGAATCATGCTTGCTAGGCCAGATGACTAAGTCTCCTTTTGCAAAGAGTTTCGAGAGGGCGTCCGAGCTGTTGGAACTTATACATAGTGATCAGTGTGGTCCAATGAGCACAACTGCCAGAGGTGGCTATCAGTACTTCGTGACTTTTACTGACGACTTGAGTAGATATGGATATATCTATTTGATGAGGCACAAGTCGGAAACTTTTGAAAAGTTCAAAGAGTTTCAGAACGAAGTTGAGAATCAGCTCGGCAAGACTATAAAGCTTCTATGATCTGATCATGGAGGTGAGTACATGAGCCAGGAGTTTGATGATCATCTGAAAAGCTGAGGTATAGTACCTCATCTCACACCTCCAGGTACGCCAAAGAGAAACGGCGTGTCGGAATAGAGGAATCGTACCTTGTTGGACATGGTTCGGTCTATGATGAGCAAATCGGATTTACCCTTGTCATTCTGGGGATACGCTCTAGAAACTGCAGCTTTCACACTTCACAGGGTACCATCAAAATCCGTAGATAAGACACCACATGAGATGTGGATCGGGAAGACTCCCAGTTTGTCTTTTCTAAAGATTTGGGGTTGTGAAGCATTTGTCAAGCGACTTATGTCAGTCAAGCTTACACCCAAATCGGATAAGTGCATATTCGTGGGATATCCGAGGGAAACCTTGGGATATAGCTTCTACAACCGGGAAGAGAACAAAGTGTTTGTTGCTCGGAATGGGGTTTTCCTTGAGAAAGAGTTTCTCAATCGGGAGGCCAGTGGGAGGACGGACCGACTCAAAGAAATTCGAGGACCACTCGGGGACGGCTCGGCTGGTGATGAGATCATACTGGAGTTAGTCAGGGAACCCGTACTGGAAGCGGCACCGGAACCACGGAGGTCGGAGAGATTGCGCAGAGTGCGCGATGTATTGTTGCTCGAAAGCGATGAGCCGGCCACATATGCAGAAGCGATGATGAGCCCAGATTCCGAGGCATGGCTGGAGGCCATGAGATCCGAGTTAAAGTCCATGCATGAGAATCGAGTCTGGGACTTGGTTGATCCGCCGCCTGGCGTAACGGCCATTGGTTGCAAATGGGTCTTTAAGAAGAAAACCGGTGTGGATGGAAATGTTCAGATCCACAAAGCTCGGCTTGTCGCCAAGGGTTATGGACAAGTTCAGGGAATTGACTACGACGAGACTTACTCGCTGGTAGCGATGCTGAAGTCGGCGAGGATCGTACTAGCTATAGTTGCATATTTCGATTACGAGATATGGCAGATGGATGTCAAGACGGCTTTCCTTCATGGAAATTTAACCGAGGACGTGTATATGATACAGCCTGAGGGTTTTGTCGATCCGACTAGCACTAGTAAGGTATGCAAGCTCAAGAGATCCATTTATGGGTTGAGGCAAGCATCTCGGAGCTGAAATATTCGTTTTGATGAGGTCATCACTGGTATCGGTTTCATCAAAAGCGAAGAGGACGCTTGTTTATACAAGAAGTAAAGTGGGAACTCGATAGTGTTTTTGATCTTGTATGTGGATGACATACTACTGATCGGAAATGATGTTTCGATGCTGAACTCGGTCAAGGAGTCATTGAATGGCAAGTTTTCGATGAAGGACCATGGTGAGGCAATGTACATTTTAGGCATTAAGATCCATAGAGATAGATCGAGGAGCCTGCTCGGCTTAAGCCAGAGCACGTACATAGATGAAGTGTTGAAGCGGTTCCACATGAGTGAGGCGAAGAAAGGGTTCTTGCCACTCTCACATGGTATAAGGCTAAGCGAGACTCAGAGTCCTTCGACATCTAATGAGCGAAGCAGGATGAGTAGGATTCCGTATGCCTCGGCAATCGGATCCATCATGTATCCTCATCGAACTCCCACTTGAGGTCGATCCCATCATCTGCACTGGCATCATCGGCACCTGCAACTGTTTTGGTAGAATCTGTGAGTCACGAGGACTCAGCAATCTCACACCCGCGAGATCAAGACTATTTAAGCTTATAGGAAAGGATGGTGTAATGAGGTGGAGCTGCAGCAGGCAATAAGCATATATGGTGGCTAACATACGCAAAAGAGCGAGAAGAGAAGCAACGCAATGGCCGTCATCTAGTAATGACCAAGAAGTGATCCTGAACTCCTACTTACGTCATGCATAACTCAAACCGTGTTCACTTCCCGGACTCCGCCGAGAAGAGACCATCACGGCTACACACCCGGTTGATGTATTTTAATTGGGTCAAGTGACAAGTTCTCTACAACTGGACATTAACAAATTCCCATCTGCCTCATAACCGCGGGCACGGCTTTCGAAAGATAATACCCTGCAGGGGTGTCCCAACTTAGCCCATCATAAGCTCTCACGGTCAACGAAGGATAAACCTTCTCCCAGGAAGACCCGATCAGTCTCGGAATCCAGGTTTACAAGACATTTCGACAATGGTAAAACAAGACCAGCAAAGCCGCCCGATGTGCCGACAAATCCCGATAGGAGCTGCACATATCTCGTGCTCAGGGCACAACGGATGAGCCAGACGTCGGGTTGGCATAGACCCTGGTTGCCCAGGGGGCGCCGAACATCGCTCGGTTTGGGCCAGCACTCGAAGGAGCACTGGTCCGGGGGTTTAAAATAAAGATGACCCTCGGGCTCACGAAAACCCGGGGGAAAAAGGCTTAGGTGGCAAATGGTAAAACCAAAGTTGGGCCTTGCTGGAGCAGTTTTATTCAAGGCGAACTGTCAAGGGGGTCCCATAAATCACCCAACCGCGTAAGAAACGCAAACTGAAGGAACATAATACCGGTAAGACAGAAACTAGGGCGGTAAGAGTGGAACAAAACACTAGGCATAAGGCCGAGCCTTCCACCCTTTACCAAATATATAGATGCATTAATTAAATAAGAGATATTGTGATATCCCAACAATATCAATGTTCCTACATGGAACCAACTTCAACTTCACCTGCAGCTAGCAACGCTATAAGAAGGGCTGAGCAAAAGCGGTAACTTAGCCAAACAACGGTTTGCTAGGAAAGGATGGTAGGGGCTGACATGGCAATATGGGAGGCATGATATAGCAAGTGGTAGGTAGCGCAGCATGGCAATAGAGCGAACAACTAGCAAAGCAAAGATAGAAGTGATTTCGAGGGTATGGTCATCTTGCCTGCAAGGTTCTCAGAGTTGTCGAAAGCTTGATCCTCGTAAGCGTACTCAACAGGTTCCTCGTTCACGAACTCGTCTCCCGGCTCTACCCAAAACAAGAACACAAGCAACGGAACCAGAATCAATCATGGGAAAATGCGCAAACAACATGATGCAATACAGGAATGGTATGCAAGATATGATATGCGATGCATATTCATGCTCCGGAAGGAGAATGATGAACAAGGCAGTAACTTGGCAAACCAAGCATGCCACTGGAAAGATGGGATTATTTCGGTCGAAACCGATATAAAGATCACCGGAAACGGATGCACGGTTTGCAAATGGCAAGCAAAACAAGAATGACACAAATCTGCAATTAACAGCATGATAGCACTTAGAATGCAACAAGTAACAATGCTACAGCACCCCAACATAGCAATAAAGCATATGAAAGTAATCTACAGGAGGTGCTTGACAAAAGATGAACACTGAGCTACGGGTAGATCACAACATAACAAGCTGAAACAAACATGGCAAAAGTGCAAAAGAAATCAGGTTCACAGACTTGGTGAAATTACTGGACATGCCTGAAACAGCATCAGGTAGCAATGTTCAGAGCACGAAATCAACATGCTACAGGAACTTAACATGGAAAAAAAAGGCATGGAAGTATTCTACTAAATGCATATGACAAAAGTCCCTTACTGACCATAAGCCAGAAAGGACCAGAAGATATGATGGCAACCTTGTAAACATAGCAAGTTTCGTTAACAGGCAGAAACAATAATAGGAAGGCATCTTGGTGAGCTTGATGTTCTCAATACAGAGCAATGCATGACAAAATAAGCATACCTACATCAAGATGGCATGTTTCTGAAGCTATCCATGGCAAGAAAAAAAGCATATCATGTATGGATCAACTACAACAAGCTTGGCAAAATTGAATATCATGTTAACAATCTGCCAGAAATATTTTATAGCAAAAGTAGAGGAAGATTGAGTCATGCTATGGCACTCCATAATTGCAAAACAGGGCAGGAATGGATCAATTACAACAATATCTACAAAACATCCTTACTGAACATCTCCAAAAAATGCATGGATCTCTCTGTAGCATCAAGTTTACATGGCAACAAAATTACAGCAGACAAAGACAGAGAAATCACCAAGTCCATGAAATCAGAAACATTACGGAGCCTAGTTTGCATGCTTGTGCTAGTCACCATAGAGATCACAAAAATACATGGCATACACCACTGGAAAGATAGCATGGCATACAACAAAACACATGTAGAGCTCATGCACATAAGATGCACAGATTAAATGCAACAAAAATGACAAATCTCCAAGTTCTGCTACGTAACAGCAGACAACAGCAAGTACCACTCTTGCACCAGAGATTTGGGCATCAAGATGGACTCTAATGAACATAGTGCAATGGAACAAAATGTAGATAATCACGAGACTAACATTACGATATATTACACGCACGAAACGGAGCTATCTGCAGAGAGTTATAATGCAATGAACAGGGGCACATTTCGTAAAAATATAGGGACTTCGAAGAAATTAGGAGAGGGGGGAGTCAACCTGCGTTGACTGGACCGGGATCGAGGCGCGGGCGACGCTCGCCGGCGACTGGAGAGGAGAGGGCGACGCGGCGGGGCACGGCGAGGCACGGCCCGCGGCGCGGCAAGGCGGCGGGGGCGCGTGTGGTCGGCGGCGGGTCGCGCGGAAGCAGCGGCCGGCGGAGGCGCGGAGGGCTCGGGCCGGGAGGGCCTCCCGCGGGCTCGGGCGGGCCGGCGGCGGCTGGCGGCGGGGAGCGTCACGTGGCAGCGCGCGAGTGGGCATGGGCGACGGCGGGTTTGTCCGGCGACGTACGGACGTGTTCGGCGGCGACGGGAGGAGCGGGTTAGGGTTTCATCTGCGATTGTATCTCGGGATGGATGCAAATATATAGGTAGAGGGAGCTAGGAGAGTCCAAATGAGGTGCGGTTTTCGCCCACACGATCGTGATGGAACGACCTAGAGCATGGAAGAGAGTTTGGTGGGTTTTGGGCTGGTTTTGAGGGGGGGTTTTGCTGCACACACAAACGGACTCTGCGGTTACCCGGTTAACCGTTGGAGTACCAAACGACCTCCAAATGGAACGAAATTTGACCGGTGGTCTACCGGTGGTATACCAAGGCCACTTGACAAGCCTCGGTTCATTCCGAGAACGTTAGACATCCGCTCACGAAAGAAAACAAGAGGGGTGCGCCGGAGGAGATGGGAGCGCCGGATTGCAAAACGGACAATGGGGAAAATGCTCGGATGCATGAGACAAACACGTATGCAAATGCAATGCACATGATGACATGATATGAAATGCATGACATGAACAAAATACCACACGAAAGACAAAACCCGACCACGAAGGGAATATCATAACAAATAGCCAGAAATGGCAAGAGTCGGAGTTACAAATATGGAAAGTTACATCCGGGGTGTTACAACACTCCACCACTACGAGAGGATCTCGTCCCGAGATCTAGGACTGAAAGAACTCCGGATATTCGGAACGGAGATGGTCCTCGCGTTCCCAGGTGGCTTCTCGGTCGGAATGGTGCGACCACTTCACTTTCAGGAATTTGATTGACTTGTTGCGAGTCTTGCGCTCAGTTTCTTCAAGAATAGCAACGGGGTGCTCATGATAAGACAGATCTTCTTGGAGGTCAATCTCTTCGAAGTTGATGGTGCGCTCGGGCGTCTTGAAGCACTTGCGGAGCTGTGACACGTGGAACACATCGTGCATGTTCGCGAAGTTGGAAGGAAGGTCAAGTTGATAGGCGAGGTCGCCTCTTTTGCCAATGATCTTGAAAGGACCCACGTATCTAGGGGCAAGCTTCCCTTTGATACCGAGGCGATGAGTGCCTTTCATTGGAGAGACGCGGAGGTAGACATGGTCTCCGATCTCGAAAGCCAAATCACGGTGCTTACTATCATAGTAACTCTTCTGGCGCGATTGCGCGGCTTTGAGATTATCACGGATGACTTTACACATTTCTTCAGCTTCTGTGATCAAGTCATTGCCAAGAAGTTGGCGTTCACCAGTCTCTGACCAATCGAGAGGAGTACGGCACTTTCTGCCATAGAGAATCTCAAATGGGGCCTTGCCCGAACTTGCTTGGAAGCTTTTGTTGTAGGAGAATTCAGCATATGGAAGACAATCTTCCCATTTCATGCCAAAGGAAATGACACAAGCCCTGCGCATATCTTCAAGAATTTGATTGACTCGCTCGACTTGGCCACTAGTTTGAGGATGGAAAGCTGTGCTGAAGCTGTGCTGAAGGAGTCCCAGAACTTAGAAGTGAAGATGCTTCCACGATCTGAGGAAATCAATTGTGGAATGCCGTGCAAGGAGACAATTCTGCAGGTGTATAGCTCTGCCAACTGAGCTGCTGTGATAGACTCTTTGATTGGAAGGAAATGAGCCACTTTAGAAAGCTTGTCGATGACAACGAAGATAGCATCATTTCCGCGCTTGGACTTTGGAAAACCAGTCACGAAGTCCATTTCGATATGATCAAACTTCCACTCTGGGACAGCAAGAGGTTGGAGGAGACCAGCTGGTCGTTGGTGTTCAGCTTTCACTCTTCGACAGACATCACATTAATTCCCGAATTGAGCGATTTCTCGCTTCATTCGAGTCCACCAATACGACTGCTTGAGGTCATGGTACATCTTCGTACTTCCAGGATGAATGGAAAGAAGAGAATTGTGCGCTTCGTTCATAATGACTTTCCTTAGATCACCTTTAGGAACCACAATCCGGTCCTCGAAGAATAAAGTGTCTCTGTCATCAATGCGATAGCACTTGTATTTGGAAAGACCCTTGTCGATACCACGTTTCACCTTCTTCACCATGGCATCAAGGAGTTGTGCCTCACGAATTTGATCTTCCAAAGTAGGAGAGACTATGAGGTTGGCAAGAAAGCCTTGAGGAACAACTTGGAGATTCAGCTTGCGGAAAGCTTCACAAAGATCCGGTTGGAATGGCTTGAGAATTAAGCTGTTGCAATAAGCCTTCCTGCTCAAAGCATCTGCAATGACATTGGCTTTGCCTGGAGTATACTCAATACTCGGATTGTACTCTTGAATCATTTCGACCCATCGAGTCTGCCTGAGGTTGAGGTTGGGCTGAGTGAAGATGTACTTGAGACTCTTGTGATCGGTGAAAATGTCCACTTTTCTTCCCAACAAGAGATGTCTCCACGTTATCAATGCATGGACAACTGCCGCCAACTCAAGATCGTGAGTGGGGTAGTTCTTCTCATTGGGCTTCAACTAACGAGAGGTATAGGCCACAACTTTCTTCTCTTGCATTAACGCAGCACCGAGACCTTGGAGAGAAGCATCACAGAAAACTTCAAATGGCTTGGATTCGTCAGGAGGAGTTAAGACAGGAGCTGTGACGAGTTTCTCTTTGAGAGTGTTGAAAGCAACGTCACACTCAGGAGACCAGACATACTTCACATGCTTCTGGGGGAGGTTGGAAAGAGGCTTTGCAATCTTAGAGAAATTCTCAACGAATCTTCGGCAATAGCTTGCAAGACCAAGAAAACTGCGGAGCTGCTTGACATTCTGAGGAGGTTCCCAATTCACAATTGCGGACACCTTCTCGGGATTAACAGCGATGCCCTTGGCAGAGATGATGTGACCAAGGTGAAGAACTTCATCGAGCCAAAACTCACATTTTGAGAACTTCGCATAGAATTGATACTCTCTAAGCTTGTCGAGCACCAATCGCAAATGTTTGGCATGATCCTTCTTATTCTTGGAGAAGACCAAGATATCATCGAGATACACCAGGACGAATTCATTGGTATAGGGGTTGAAGATGAAATTCATCATCCGAGAGAATGTTGGAGGAGCATTGACAAGGCCGAAAGACATGACAGTATATTCATAAGAACCAAAGCTTGTTCTGAATGCTGTCTTGGGAATATCTTCTTCACGAATGCGAATCTGATGATAACCCATACGAAGGTCAAGCTTGGAGAATAATTTAGCACCTTTGAGTTGCTCGAATAGCTCATTGATGTTGGGAAGTGGATACGTGTTCTTGATTGTCTTCTTGTTCAATGGACGGTAGTCAACACAAAGTCGGTTTGTGCCATCCTTCTTCTGGACAAAAAGAACACCACAACCCCATGGAGAAGAACTTGGTCTGATCAAACCCAGACGCTCTTGTTCATCGAGCTGTTTCTTCAATTCCTTCAGCTCCTTGGGTCCAAGCTTGTATGGACGCTTGCAAACGGGTTCAGTGCCCGGCTCAAGATCGATAACGAACTCAACTAGCCGGTGAGGAGGCATACCCGGAAGCTCTTCTGGAAAGACATCTTGATACTCACAAATGACTGGAATCTGAGAGATGGCATTCAATTCGCCCTTCTCATTGAGAGAAAATAACCGAATGGCTTCATCACGAGCAGCATAAATAATCACATCCTCAGAAGAGTGTGTCAATTGAATTTCCCTGGCAGCACAATCAAGTTGAGCCTTGTGCTTCGAAAGCCAGTCCATCCCGAGAATAAGATCAATATCCGAGTCACCAAGAACAATTGGAGAAGACAGAAAATTATAGTTCCCCATCTTGATGGAAACATCCGGAACCATGGAGCTTGCGTTCATGAATTTACCCGGAGAGACAACTGATAACGGTCTAGGCAAATCTTGAAAAACCAACTCATGCTTAGATGCAAATGGTCTTGATATGAAAGAAAGCGATGCACCAGTATCAAATAAAACTTTTGCAGGAATATCATTAACTGGAAGATTACCCATTATCACATCAGTAGATTCCTCCGCTTGAGCTGCATTCATCATATTCACATTTGCAGACTTTGGATTATGCTTGACCACTGCATTGCTGGAAGATCTGACAGGAGGAGGAGGCGGAAGACGCCTTTGGTTGAAGCACTTGTTAGCATAGTGACCTTTGTGCTGACACTTGTTGCAAGTCACCTCTGAGAGTGGATGATGATAAGGAGCATTGGACTTTGGAGCTTGATTCTGAGACTTGTTCTGATAGCCAGAGTTGGAAGAGTGGGAAGAACCATGGCCACCTTTGTTCTTCTGCTGGTAAGGCTGACGAAACGGAGGAGGAGGAGGCAACCAGAACTTCTGTTGCTTAGCTGCCACAAGTGAGGAAGAAGAAGACTGAACTGCGTCCCTGACTCTCTTCTTAGAAGCCTCACACTTGAGCTGAGCAGCCTCTTGCTTCAGTGCCATATTATAGAATTGATCAAACTGAGTAGGCTCAACAAGAATGAGAGCTAACTGCAGATCCTCTCTAAGGCCACCTCTGAAGTGATAGATCATGCTCTTTTCATCAGGAACGTCTTGTTTAGCGAAGCGAGCAAGTTTCTGAAACTGGATGTTGAATTGATACACAGACATGTTGCCTTGCTTGAGATTTCGGAACTCCTCACGCTTGCTCTCAACAACACTTTGTGGAATGTGGTGCGCTTTGAAGTCCCGACAGAAGTCAGTCCAAGTGATCACACGACCTCCTCTGGAATCTTTGAATTGTTGATACCAATCAGCAGCTTGGTCCTTGAGCTGAAAAGAAGCAAACTTGACATAGTCCTCAGGCCTGACATTGCTACATTCAAAATGCTTGTTGATGTCCACGAGCCAATCATCGGCATCCGTGGCCTCGGCACAGTAGCTGAAAGACTTGGGCTGATTTGCGAGAAACTGGTTGAGGGTAGCGGAGTGAGGCTGATTGTTGCCTTGACCTTGACCTTGACTGCCTTGATTGCCTTGCCCTTGGGTGCATTCTTGCAAGAGTTGCAGAATCATCTGAGCATTGGCGTTGGTGGCTGCCATGATAGCTTGCCATGCCTCCGGAGGCGGAGGTGGTGGCGGAGGGTTCGCCTGACTCCCATCATTGCGTTCCGGATTCTGACGCGTTGGCGGAGCCATCCTGAAGAGGGTGACATCCGTTAGCATCTTGAAAGACAAATAGGCAAGTAGAATCAACGAATAAAAATTGCAACATATAGTCTTCACAATAAACATTCGAACAAGGATGAACGAATGAATTCCATAGTAAATCATCATACTTCCGTTAAGCTGAGAAGCCACTTGAAAAAAATATGGAATCAACATATGACTTCGAAGCAACTCGAATACCACAATTCAAAACAAAACAAAGTATTGGCTTGCAGAATAAGCCGGAACAAACATATCATAGATATTTCGTCCGAAGTTTTTGTGGTGGGGCCCACACGGGCTCGATCGTACAACACCATCATGTACAAGGTTGTGCACATGACATACGAAGCGTCCCCGAGTCGGCATAGCCAAGGACTCTTTAAGACACTACGAGACCACTGTAAAACCAACCGTGGAAAGGCGGACCACTAGACGTCGAACCCCAATCTCATATCATGCGTCTGTCGGAAAGATATCCTAAGAGCTACTTGAATTCCCACTTATAAACTCCCGAAACTTTCTAGTTATGCAATCTGGTGTTGGGGATACAGGGGACACAAAATATATCACCCAAACTAGCAATCCCTAGATCCAGCTGTATCCATCCGTCAACACATAACCAAGAAACCTTCGGAAATCATTTACCTCAACCTTCGAAAAGCATCCGTTATACGAGTTATGGCAATACTCCCAAACTCCCGCCCCAGTACTGGGTGGCGTCGAGGTGATCTCACCAACAACTGCATAAAAGAGATTTCAATGTCGGCGAAACTCAGGTATTCCAGAACTGCAACGATAAAATTGTGACGACAACACCTCGGAGCTCAACTCCCCGGGACACTGCCACAACCCCTAAATGTCAGGAGGCACCAAGAACAATGTTCTCGTCACAAAACCATCGGAACGATTCCAAGATACCCGCGTGGTCCTAAAATATTTTTAGTGAAATTTGAGGAGAGAAGAGTCAAAACTTCTACGTCAGGAGGCCTCACCAGAGCGACGAAGGGACTGAGGAGTAAAAAGAATCCTACTCTCCGATATATATAATCCTAAGACTCAAAACATTTTTGTTCTAGACTCAACAATCAGGGGGCTCCTAAGTCGGAGATGGCTCTGATTACCAACTTGTAACGCCCACGATGCTGCTATATCTCCCACGTGTCGAGGCACGACTTAGAGGCATAACCGCATTGTGGTTTTGTCGCAAGAAGGGTCATCTTCACACAATCCCATGTAATGAATAAGAATGGGATAAAGAGTTGGCTTACAATCGCCACTTCACACAATACATAAATATAATCCATACATCATCCAAAATACACACATAGACCGACTACGGTCAAGATCCGAATGAAAATAAGATAACCCCAAATGCTAGATCCCCGATCGTCCCAATTGGGCTCCACTACTGATCATCCGGAAAAGACACATAGTAACGACCACGTTCCTCATCGAACTCGCACTTGAGGTCGATCCCATCATCTGCACTGGCATCGTCGGCACCTGCAACTGTTTTGGTAGAATCTGTGAGTCACGAGGACTCAGCAATCTCACACCCGCGAGATCAAGACTATTTAAGCTTATAGGAAAGGATGGTGTAATGAGGTGGAGCTGCAGCAGGCAATAAGCATATATGGTGGCTAACATACGCAAAAGAGCGAGAAGAGAAGCAACGGAACGGTCGTCATCTAGTAATGACCAAGAAGTGATCCTGAACTCCTACTTACGTCATGCATAACTCAAACCGTGTTCACTTCCCGGACTCCGCCGAGAAGAGACCATCACGGCTACACACCCGATTGATGTATTTTAATTGGGTCAAGTGACAAGTTCTCTACAACCGAACATTAACAAATTCCCATCTGCCTCATAACCGCGGGCACGGCTTTCGAAAGATAATACCCTGCAAGGGTGTCCCAACTTAGCCCATCATAAGCTCTCACGGTCAACGAAGGATAAACCTTCTCCCAGGAAGACCCGATCAGTCTCGGAATCCCGGTTTACAAGACATTTCGACAATGGTAAAACAAGACCAGCAAAGCCGCCCGATGTGCCGACAAATCCCGATAGGAGCTGCACATATCTCGTTCTCAGGGCACAACGGATGAGCCAGACGTCGGGTTGGCATAGACCCTGGTTGCCCAGGGGGCGCCGGACATCACTCGGTTTGGGCCAGCACTCGAAGGAGCACTGGTCCGGGGGTTTAAAATAAAGATGACCCTCGGGCTCGCGAAAACCCGGGGGAAAAAGGCTTAGCTGGCAAATGGTAAAACCAAAGTTGGGCCTTGCTCGAGGAGTTTTATTCAAGGAGAACTGTCAAGGGGGTCCCATAAATCACCCAACCGCGTAAGGAACGCAAACTGAAGGAACATAATACCGGTAAGACAGAAACTAGGGCGGCAAGAGTGGAACAAAACACTAGGCATAAGGCCGAGCCTTCCACCCTTTACCAAATATATAGATGCATTAATTAAATAAGAGATATTGTGATATCCCAGCAATATCCATGTTCCAACATGGAACCAACTTCAACTTCACCTGCAACTAGCAACGCTATAAGAAGGGCTGAGCAAAAGCGGTAACTTAGCCAAACAACGGTTTGCTAGGAAAGGATGGTTAGGGGCTGACATGGCAATATGGGAGGCATGATATAGCAAGTGGTAGGTAGCGCAGCATGGCAATAGAGCGAGCAACTAGCAAAGCAAAGATAGAAGTGATTTCGAGGGTATGGTCATCTTGCCTGCAAGGTTCTCAGAGTTGTCGAAAGCTTGATCCTCGTAAGCGTACTCAACAGGTTCCTCGTTCACGAATTCGTCTCCCGGCTCTACCCAAAACAAGAACACAAGCAACGGAACCACAATCAATCATGGGAAAATGCGCAAACAACATGATGCAATACAAGAATGGTATACAAGATATGATATGCGATGCATATGCGTGCTCCGGAAGGAGAATGATGAACAAGGCAGTAACTTGGCAAACCAAGCATGCCACTGGAAAGATGGGATGATTTCGGTCGAAATCGATATAAAGATCACCGGAAACGTATGCACGGTTTGCAAATGGCAAGCAAAACAAGAATGACACAAATCTGCAATTAACAGCATGATAGCACTTAGAATGCAACAAGTAACAATGCTACAGCACCCCAACATAGCAAAAAAGCATATGAAAGTAATCTACAGGAGGTGCTTGATAAAAGATGAACACTGAGCTACGGGTAGATCACAACATAACAAGCTCAAACAAACATGGCAAAAGTGCAAAAGAAATCAGGTTCACAGACTTGGTGAAATTACTGGACATGCCTGAAACAGCATCAGGTAGCAATGTTCAGAGCACGAAATCAACATGCTACAGGAACTTAACATGGAAAAACAAGGCATGGTAGTATTATACTTAATGCATATGACAAAAGTCCCTTACTGACTATAAGCCAAAAAGGAGCAGAAGATATGATGGCGACCTTGTAAACATAGCAAGTTTCGTTAACAGGTTCCAGACTTGGTGAGCTTGATGCACTCAATACAGAGCAATGCATGACAAAATAAGCATACCTACAGCAAGATGGCATGTTTATGAAGCTATCCATGGCAAGAACAAAATCATAGCATGTATGGATGAACTACAACAAGCTTGGCAAAATTGAATATCATGTTAACAATCTGCCAGAAATATTTTATAGCAAAAGTAGAGCAAGATTGAGTCATGCTATGGCACTCCATAATTGCAAACAAGGCCAGGAATGGATCAATTACAACAATACCTACAAAACATCCTTACTGAACGTCACCAAAATATGCATGGATCTCTCTGTAGAATCAAGTTTACATGGCAACAAAATAACAGCAGACAAAGACTTGGAGAATTACCAAGTCTCTGAAAACAGAAACATTACGGAGCCTAGTTTGCATGCTTGTGCTAGTCACCACAGAGATCACAAAAATACATGGCATACACCACTGGAAATATAGCATGGCATACAACAAAACACATGTAGAGCTCATGCACATAAGATTCACAGATTAAATGCAACAAAAATGACAAATCTCCAAGTTCTGCTACGTAACAGCAGACAACAGCAAGTAGCACTCTTGCACCAGAGATTTGGGCATCAAGATGGACACTAATGAACATGGTTCAATGGAACAAAATGTAGATCATCACGAGACGAACATTGCGCTATATTACACGCACGAAACGGAGCTATGTGGAGAGAGTTATAATGCAATGAACAGGGGCACATTTCGTAAAAATATAGGGACTTCGAAGAAATTAGGAGAGGGGAGAGTCAACCTGCGTTGACTGGATCGGGATCGAGGCGCGGGCGACGCTCGCCGGCGACGGGAGAGGAGAGGGCGACGCGGCGGGGCACGGCGGCGCGGGGCGGCGGGGCACGGCGAGGCGACGGCGGCGGGGCACGGCTGCGGCGCGGCGAGGCGGCGGGGGCGCGTGCAGTCGGCGGTGGGTCGCGCGGAGGCGGCGGCCGGCGGAGGCGCGGAGGGCTCGGGCCGGGAGGGCCTCCCGCGGGCTCGGGCGGGCCGGCGGCGGCTGGCGGCGGGGAGCGCCACGTGGCAGCGCGCGAGTGGGCGTGGGCGACGGCGGGTTCGTCCGGCGACGTACGGACGTGTCCGGCGGCGACGGGAGGAGCGGGTTAGGGTTTCATCTGCGATTGTATCTTGGGATGGATGCAAATATATAGGTAGAGGGAGCTAGGACAGTCCAAATGAGGTGCGGTTTTCACCCACACGATCGTGATCAAACGACCTAGAGCATGGAAGAGAGTTTGGTGGGTTTTGGGCTGGTTTTGAGGGGGGTTTTTGCTGCACACACAAACGGACTTTGCGGTTACCCGGTTAACCGTTGGAGTACCAAACGACCTCCAAATGGAACGAAACTTGACCGGTGGTCTACCGGTGGTATACCAAGGCCACTTGACAAGCCTCGGTCCATTCCGAGAACGTTAGACACCCGCTCACGAAAGAAAACAAGAGGGGTGCGCCGGAGGAGATGGGAGCGCCGAATTGCAAAACGGACAACGGGGAAAATGCTCGGATGCATGAGACAAACACGTATGCAAATGCAATGCACATGATGACATGATATGAAATGCATGACATGAACAACATACCACACGAAAGACAAAACCCGACCACGAAGGGAATATCATAACACATAGCCGGAAATGGCAAGAGTCGGAGTTACAAATATGGAAAGTTACATCCGGGGTGTTACATTTCCCAGCCTAAAACCGTTGGACCTTTATTGTGATAATTCTGGTGCCATCGCACAAGCCAAGGAGCCGAGGAATCACCACAAGACCAGACACATAGATCAAAAGATCGTAAAGAATGGTGATGTAGAGTTATGCAAAATTCACATGGATGCAAATGTTGCAGATCCATTGACTAAGTTGCTTCCATAACCCAAGCATGAGGGGCACGTTAGAGCTATGGGCATTCGATGTCTATTTGATTGACTCTAGTGCAAGTGGGAGACTGTTGGAGATATGCCCTAGAGGCAATCATGTATGATGATATTTCCTATGTGTTTATGAATAAAGATAGTTGTCGTGGGATTGTCACGGCAGATGTCCTCGAGCTAGGACTTAGTCGTGGAGCCATCGCAGCTAGGAAGCTTGAAGGGGTTATGCGGGACAAGGAACACGAGGGTTTATACTGGTTCGGCCCCTTACGGTGAAGGTAAAAGCCTATGTCTAGTTCGAGGTGGTATTGACTAGGGTTACGATCACCAGGGAGCTTAAACAGCTATGCCCGGCTCTCGATGAGATTGTTGTCGCCCTAAACTACCGCCGGGTCGTCCCTTTATATAGGGAGGCTGACGCCCAGCAGCCCTTAGAGTCCCGGCCGGCTCATAAGAGTGTCCGGCTCGGACTCTCAACTATACTTGCCTTACACTACAAGTTCGACCATAATAATGATTGTAACTACGGGCCTTAAGCCATATCCGGGTCTCAGCCCATCTCTGGCCCATCGTCTTCAAACTTGGCTCCGGGCTTCTGGCAACGACCGTACGAGTAACCCGGCCCCTCCTGGCGGGTGACTCTAAGGTCTATATCCTCAGCATTAGGCCCCAGATTGATTTGAGCCGGCTCATGTCAATCTTCCGCTCTTCTGACAGAAAAAAGCTCCGGCTTATCGTTCATGTGAAGGCCATAACCCGGAGTGACGTCATCCTCTGGACTCCGGATAATCCGCTGTGACGTCATCCTCCATTAAGTACGTTTTTTACTCCGCCAGATCCGCAACGGATCTTTGGTTTTACTGTCATCCCGAAAATCGAGGCGTCGTGGGGGGAGATAACCACGCCGTGGTCTCCTTGAATCTCGCGCCCACTTATGACCTTGCCTTATAAGTAGGCCGGCCCGACGGGCTCCTTCTCACGCTCTCTTCTTCCTCCTCGTGCCATCGCTCTTCTGCCCGAGCTCCTCCGCCGTCGCTGCCGCGGGTCTTCTCGTCGTCATCAAGCTCAGGCCGCTGCATCACCCTGAATGGACTAGAGAAACGCAACAACCTCCGCAGCTCTCCAACTCCGGTACGTCTTGCTTGCCCTGTAAGATAGATCTACCGTAGGGTTCGTCTGTGTTCTTCGTGTTCATCGCCATTGCCACAAGCCTCGGTAGTTCTCGTAGTCACTGCACTTGTTTGATCTTTAGCCTTGTATAGAACTAGTGCGGCAGTTGTTTAAGCCTCATTTCAAGTGCCAGTAGATCTTCCACTGTATAGATGCTTCGTTCGAGCTCAAGAACATCCGCTCGTCTGTTTCTAGGTCTAGAAAATTTTCATTTCACCCGACCATTTTGATCCAAAAAAGTTACTGCAATCTGTGAAACCTGTTTTACCACACTTAGTAAAAACTGCAACCATTGAATCTTGGCGGCTTACGATTCCGGTTTAAAGAAAACCATGCTTCGTAGAATCCTCCGGTTTAAAGAAAACCATGCTTCGTAGAATCCTCCGGCTTAACTATAATAAGGCCGTAGATAACCATCTTAATCTGAATGCCCCTGCGGCTTAAATAAGCCGCCACCTTAGTTTTGAACTGTAGATCTCCGGCTTATAATTAACCCGGACATTTTCCTTTTTGTCATAGACTGCCAACTTTCACCATGCCTCCCAAGGCTCCCATTACTTGCAACTGGATGAGGTCCAACGTCACCAGCGAGACCCTAGCCAATTTTGTTAAGTCCGGATATCTCCCTAAGAAAGAAGTCATGTCCTACCGTGCCCCTGACCCGTCAGAAGAAAGACCACAGCCAAGGGACGGGGAGGTAGTGATCTTCGCAGATCATATGAGCCGGGGCTTCGCACCGCCCGGCTCAAAGTTTTTTAGGGACGTGCTCAACTTCTTCGACTTGCGGCCTCAAGATATAGGACCCAACTCCGTATCCAAAATCTGCAACTTCCAAGTCTTTTGCGAAGTGTACCTTGGAGAAGAGCCTAGCCTGCTGCTCTTCAGAGAGCTGTTTTACTTAAACCGCCAGAATGAGTGCGCCAACGGGCCAAGTCTGGAGTTAGGTGGCATCTCCACCCAACGGCGTAGGGACTGTCTGTTCCCTTATGCAGAGCCGCCGAGCCACCCCAAGGACTGGAATATGACTTGGTTCTACTGCCAAGATACGTCCCCGGCTGATGAAAGCCCGCTGCCCGGCTTTCGCCCAACACGTCTAGAGCCGACTCACCCACTGTCGGACAAGCTGACTGCAGCGGAGCGCCAGCCTCTGCTTCCGACTATCAATAAAATCAAGGCCCTCCTGGGCAACAATCTGAACGGAATCGACCTGGTCCGGGTCTGGATCTCGTGGCGGGTGATCCCATTGAGCCGCCGCCCCGGCTTAATGTGTGAGTACACCGGGCGAAAAGATGACCCTCAGAGGCACAGTCGCAATGATCTTCCAGAAGACGTTGCAGAAGAAGAGACCAAGGCTCTTTTAAACGAGAGCCTGGCAGACTGCGGAAGGACCGGGTTAGCCCCCTTCTGCAAGACCAACCCAGCCCCAGCGGTAAGCCACTGACTTAAACTTATTATCCTTTTCTGCATATAACCTTCATCTGAACCGTTGTAAGAATTCACCATTGTATCTTTCAGGCTGATGATAAGTTATGGCGGGTCAAATATGACCATGAGGCGGCCAAGAAGGCCAGGAAGGCGAAGAAAGCCGCCAAGAAAGCCGCCCCTCATAAAAAAGGAAGCAGACCTACTGCTTCGGAGCTGATGCAATTAAGCGACAGCTCCGAGTCAGAGGTAACCCCTAAGCCTTTAAATTCTTGCTGTACTTGTTGTTTGTTGCTGTCCGCCTTATCAACACTTGCTCATTGACAGGATGACACTGGCGCCAGTAACCCGGTGGTTGAAGAGGTAATGTCACTTTCCTCCGACTCGGAGCCCTTGCCACAGCTGAAAGTCCGAAGGGTAACCCGGAAAGTAAGCTTTTCACATCCTTTAGCTTACCAAGACCCTCAATTTATTTTGAAGCGACAGGTTCATGAAAGCCGGCGTCACACCCGGACCAATAAGGACACCGATCTCTCCGCCGGGTTACCCGACGCAACAAGGAAGCGTCGAACTGAGGTTTTTTCTCACTTGTACCCTTTTCACCCATTGGCGGGCGTTATCCGTCAGCCACTCAATTCTTCTGACTCTAATTACCAGGAGACCTCCCCTCTTCGGGTGACTCCATGCAGTCAAATCTGCCGGCTTTCAAGACCGCGCCCGGGTAACAATAATCATCTTATGTTGTTCGGATCTTTATTCATATTCTTTGTACCAACCTTTGTTGTTCTTTCAGTGCCCAGGCAAAGCTCACCAAGAGGGTGAAGAAAACCAAGTCGGCCGGAGTGCCGGACCTGCCTGAGCCGGCGGTGACAGTCCAAGAACCGCCAGCTGCCTCCGCCCCCGAAGCCACCACTCCAATGGACACGGCGCCTGAAGCCCCCGCCCCAACTACCAAGGCAACGACCGAAGCTTCGGTTAACCCGGAGGCCTCCGGCTCAGCTCCTCCAGCAGACGACCCGGACGTGGTAATCACCCGGACGGAATATGTTGAGCCGGGGAGACCGACCGTGTTGGCCAACTGCTCCGCGAAGGGGGAGTTGCTGCAGCCCCACCGGGTGAACTTGGACCTCTCCGACTACACCAACTTGAGCATTGGAGAGCTCGTCTCTGGCTACATCAGCCAGGTGCACAAGAGCCGGGACGCGGAGGTCGCCATGGTAAACCAGATCCAACAAAAATCTGAGGTACTCTTCTGCTGTCTTCTTACTTACCGCATAGTTACCTTTGCCATGCTAGCCCCCAAGTCGACGACTTATGATTGAATATGTTGTAGACTTAGGTTCCGGCTTACTCAATTGAGCCGGCAGTATGTAGATAGATACGTTCAATATGCATTAGCCCCCAAGTGCCAAGTGTCTTTGCTTGGAAAACGCTTGGGACTTATATAATAACTGTTAATAACCCGGAAATTTACACAGGTTGTCGGCAAGAAGCTAGAGGCGGACCTTGCGGATCTCAAGAGCCGGCTGAAAATGCAGGAGATGGAGACCCGGAAGGCAAACGCCAAGTTTGTATCCAGCATCGCCACTCAAGAAAAGCTGAAGACCGAGTTTGATGCTGAGAGAAAAGCCTGGGCCGAAGAGAAGGCCGCACTGGTGACCCGGGCGGAACAGGCGGAGAAGGCTCTCTCTGAGAAGACCGCCGAGCTCTCCGGCCTAAAGCGCCAAGTTTCCCAAATGGTGGCCGCCATCTTCGGTAAGTCGCCTCACCGCCTTTCATCAATGTCAGAATGTTTATATCTCAATATTCATCCTTGCCGCCGGTTTATCTGATTCTGTTAAACAGGCCCCAGAAGTGCCAACCTTAACCAGAGCGTGGTCAAGCTAAAGGCCGTGTATACCCTGGTGGAACAGCTCTACACCGGGTCACAGCGTGCCTTAGCTGTGGTGGCCTTATCCAACGAGGTGCAACTCATCTGGCTGAAGTCCTGCGCCGGCTCGCCGTTCTGCCTCAGCGGATCCAAGAGCTGCGACGGGCCTCCGCGAGAGCCGGAGCAATCGCCGCGCTGAGCCGGGCCAAGGCATTCCTTCCGGAGCTAGACCCGGTAGACATCGCCCTGGGTTATCCAAGCCTGAAGGAAGACGGCTCAGCTTTCGACCAGAAGGACTTCGCAGCGTGCGTGAAGGCTGTACGCCCGGTGGCCACCCTCATCGGGAATGACACAGATCTGACCAAGTACCAGCCGGGTTATGACGCGGAGAACCAGAGGATTCCAACCCCTCGCTATGAAGCCCTCAATCTGATCCCGCCGGCTCGTCAGCACACCTTCGCCCCGGAGATTGACCCGGCCGGGTTAATTGATGAAGAAGCCCAATTCGAAGCTCTCAGCAGCATCGACTGGAAGTCATCAACCTTCGAGGTCTTGGGATCAGCCGGAGGAGAAGATAGGAATGAGCCGGGGACTTCAACTCAGCGGGCATCATAATTTGGCTGGCGGTTTATCAAACAATGTTCCACCTTTTAGACTTTAAGAGTTTTTGTAATAGAGTAGGTGCAACACTCTATCTCTGCCGTGCCATCGTGCACGTATTGAATGCCAAGGTCTTTTGAAGTTGTCTCCTGAATATTTCTCCGGGTCATAATCATCCCTTTGTTTTTCACAACCTCAAAGAGGTACCTTTAAGTATCCTGCATAAAAAGGCAAATCACAAGTCTCAAGGTGGCTTACCGCCCTGAGAATCAGGTGTCTTGGATAGATAACCCGGAATATGAATCAAAAAGAGACTGGTCCTCAATTATCTTCTTGACACAGCCGTAATAACACGCTTAGCGGCCTGTAAGCATACTTCCGGTTTAAATAACCCGGGTAACAAGGTTGGTATCTTAACTCCACTTTACCTGTCATAATGACACCCATGGCATTCAACGAACATTGTAAACCAACGTTAAGCCGGCAAAGCGAGACCCGGCCGTGCATACCTTAACATAATCAAAGTAAACTTGTGATAAAGCAGTGGAACTTAGGGGCTTCCGGTTCGAATACGACCAGAGACCCGGCCCAAAGGGGTTAAGCTAAGATTCGGATACGATCATATAGCCCCCAGTGGGTGTGGCGATGCCAATCAAGAGGGTACCGACAGCTATGTTCTCTTTGGTTCGAATACGACCCATGTTTGAACAGGAAGCTCCCAAGTGACTTTTAGAATTGTTTAACGACGCTGATTCGAATACGATCCACGTCGGTTCTCAGAGGGGGTAAACCATGATTCAAATATGACCAAAGGTAACCTCCCAATGAGCTCGGCACTTTGCCAATCAAATGGGTATCGACAGCTATGTTCTCTTTGGTTCGAATACGACCCATGTTTGAACAGGAAGCCCCCAAGTGACTTTACCGCTTACGGCTAGATTCGAATACGATCATAAGCCGGATCCTCTTTTAAGTCATCATGTAAACAACACGTGCATATTTGGAGGAGAAAAAAGGACAGAGGTCCTGCTTTATTGCTTATCATAATATATACATGGCTGATAGAAATATGTACACCATGAGAGCCGGTGGCTCAAGTGTAGTAAGGCCAAAGCTGAGCTATATTCCACGGCCGACGGGTCTCTTTCTCAGACTTACGTGAATCTTTGTGCTCTCGAATGTCAATGAGGTAATATGACCCGTTGTGCAAGTTCTTGCTGACCACAAAGGGCCCTTCCCAAGGTGGGGATAACTTGTGTGCGTCTGTTTGATCCTGGATGAGCCGGAGCACAAGGTCGCCTTCCTGGAAGACCTGGGATTTGACCCGTCGGCTATGATAACGGCGCAGGTCTTGTTGGTAAATCGCTGACCGGGCTGCTGCCACATCACGCTGTTCATCCAACAAGTCAAGAGCATCTTGGCGCACCTGTTCATTATCCGTCTCAACATAAGCTGCCACGCGAGGTGAGTCGTGACGGATGTCGCTGGGGAGGACTGCTTCTACTCCATAAACCATGAAGAAAGGCGTGAAGCCTGTAGACCTGTTAGGAGTAGTGTTGATACTCCATAAGACGGAGGGCAACTCCTCCACCCAACAACCCGGCGTCCGTTGCAAAGGGACCAAAAGCCGGGGCTTGATGCCCTTCAGAATCTCCTGATTAGCTCTCTCAGCTTGACCATTGGATTGAGGATGAGCCACTGAGCAAACATCAAGTCGGATATGCTCTCGTTGACAAAACTCTTCCATGGCGCCTTTGGAGAGATTGGTGCCATTGTCAGTTATAATGTTGTGCGGAAAACCAAAGCGGAAAATCACCTTTTTCATAAATTGAACCGACGTGGCTGCATCGCACTTGCTAACTGGCTCAGCTTCCACCCACTTTGTGAATTTGCCCACTGCCACCAAGAGGTGGGTCTTCTTATCCTTGGACCTTTTAAAAGGCCCAACCATATCAAGCCCCCAAACCGCAAAGGGCCAAGTGATTGGGATCATCCTCAGCTCCTGAGCCGGCACGTGAGCCCATCGTGAAAACCTCTGGCAACCATCACATTTGCTGACCAAGTCCTCTGCATCAGCATGAGCCGTCAGCCAATAAAATCCATGACGGAAAGCCTTGGCCACAAGGGATTTTGAGCCGGCATGATGGCCACAATCCCCTTCATGGATCTCACGTAAGATCTCTTGACCCTCCTCAGGGGAGACACAACGCTGAAATGCTCCCGTGACACTGCGATGATGCAATTCGCCATCGATAACAATCATTGACTTAGCCCGCCGGGTTATTTGCCTGGCCAATGTTTCATCCTCACGCAACTCGCCCCGGGTGATATAAGCCAGATATGGCATTGTCCAGTCTGGTATGACATGAAGAGCCGCCACCAGCCGTGCCTCCGGGTCAGGGACAGCCAAGTCTTCCTCTGTAGGCAACTTAACCGAAGGGTTATACAGGACGTCCAGGAAAGTGTTAGGCGGCACCGGCTTTCGCTGAGAGCCTAGCCGGCTTAGAGCATCAGCCGCCTCATTCTTCCTGCGATCAATGTGCTCTACTTGGTAGCCCTGAAAGTGCCCAGCAATTGCATCAACCTCGCGGCGATAAGCCGCCATGAGAGGATCTTTAGAGTCCCACTTGCCTGATACTTGTTGAGCCACCAAGTCTGAGTCACCGAAGCACCTTACCGGGCTCAAGCTCATCTCCTTAGCCATCCGAAGACCGTGGAGCAAGGCCTCGTACTCAGCCGCATTGTTAGTGCAAGGAAACATCAACTGTAGCACATAATGGAACTTGTCACCTTTAGGGGAAGCCAATACAACGCCAGCCCCCGAGCCCTCCAACTGCCTGGACCCATCGAAGTGAATAGTCCAATATGTGTTATCTGGCTTTTGCTCAGGCACTTGTGACTCTGTCCAATCATTGATGAAATCCACCAAGGCCTGAGACTTAACAGCAGTGCATGGCACATATTTGAGACCATGAGGTCCAAGTTCTATTGCCCACTTAGCAATTCTCCTTGTGGCCTCTCTGTTTTGAATGATATCGCCAAGGGGGGCAGAGCTGACCACGTGATGGGATGACCTTGAAAATAATGCTTAAGTTTCCGGCTTGCCATGAACACACCATATACCAGCTTCTGCCAATGCGGGTACCGCTGCTTGGACTCAATGAGCACTTCGCTGACATAATAAACCGGCCGCTGAACCGGATGCTCCTTATCCTCCTCCTTGCGCTCCACTATAATGGCCACACTGACAGCTCGTGCGTTTGCCGCCACATACAGTAGTAAGGGCTCCTTATAAATCGGAGCAGCCAGGACTGGGGGCTCTGCCAGCTGCTTCTTCAAATCCTCAAAGGCGGTATTGGCTGCATCATTCCAGACGAAGTTATCAATTTTCTTCATCAACTTATATAAGGGCATGGCCTTCTCACCCAAACGGCTTATGAACCGGCTTAAAGCAGCGATGCGACCCGCCAAACGCTGAACATCATTTATACACGCCGGCTTAGCCAGGGAGGTGATGGCCTTGATCTTCTCCGGGTTAGCCTCAATGCCTCTGTCAGAAACCAAGAAGCCCAAGAGTTTGCCTGCAGGAACACCAAAAACACACTTGGCCGGGTTAAGCATCATCTTATAGACCCGGAGATTATCAAAAGTTTCCCTCAAATCATCTATCAGAGTTTCCTCTTTGATGGACTTAACCACAATATCGTCCACGTAAGCGTGAACATTGCGCCCGATCTGTTTATGAAGACAGTTCTGTACACAACGCTGGTAAGTCGCCTGTGCACACTTGAGTCCAAAGGGCATAGACACATAGCAGAAGGCTCCAAAGGGAGTGATGAACGCCATCTTCTCCTGGTCCTTAACTGCCATCTTAATCTGATGATAACCGGAATAAGCATCCAAGAAACTTAAACGTGCACAACCTACCGTAGCATCAATGATTTGATCAATACGGGGGAGGGCAAAAGGATCAGCCGGACACGCCTTATTCAAGTCCGTGTAGTCCACACACATCCGCCAGGTGCCGTTCTTCTTGAGCACGAGCACCGGGTTAGCCAACCACTCTGGGTGAAAAAGTTCAACGATGAACCCGGCCGCCAAGAGCCGGGCCACTTCTTCACCAATAGCCTTTCGCCTCTCTTCATTAAACCGCCGAAGGAATTGTCTGACCGGCTTAAATTTCGGATCAACATTGAGAGTATGCTCAGCGAGTTCTCTAGGTACACCTGGCATGTCAAAGGGTTTCCATGCGAAGATGTCCCTATTCTCACGGATGAACTCGATGACTGCGCTTTCCTATTTTGGATCCAGATTGGCACTGATGCTAAACTGCTGAGATGAATCTCCTGGAACAAAATCAACAAGCTTAGTTTCATCAGCCGACTTAAATTTCATCGCCGGCTCATTCTCCGTCGTCGGCTTTTTCAGAGAGGTCATATCTGTTGGGTCAACATTGTCCTTGTAAAACTTCAACTCCTCTGTAGCACAAACAGATTCTGGATAAGCCGCATCACCTTCCTCACACTCCAGAGCCACTTTCCGGCTGCCGTGAACCGTAATGGTCCCGTTGTGACCCGGCATCTTGAGCTGTAAGTACACATAACATGGTCGTGCCATGAACTTGGCGTAAGCCGGCCGTCCAAATATAGCATGGTATGGACTTCTTATCTTGACCACCTCAAAGGTCAATTTCTCCACCCTGTAGTTGTTCTCATCACCAAAAGCCACTTCCAATTCGATCTTGCCGACTGGATAAGCCGACTTACCAGGTACCACACCGTGGAAGATAGTGTTTGACTGGCTGAGGTTCTTATCAACCAACCCCATACGGCGAAAAGTCTCATAATAGAGGATGTTGATGCTGCTGCCTCCATCCATGAGCACCTTTGTGAACTTATATCCTCCCACTTGAGGAGCCACCACTAGGGCCAAGTGGCCCGGGTTATCCACCCGGGGAGGGTGATCCTCCCTACTCCACACTATAGGCTGCTCAGACCACCTCAAGTAGTGTGGGACCGCCGGCTCAACAGCATTCACAGCCCTCTTGTGAAGCTTCTGATCTCGCTTGCACAAACTAGTGGTAAATACATGATACTGTCCACCGCTAAGCTGCTTCGGATTGGTCTGTTAACCCCCCTGCTGCTGTTGATGACCCTGGCTAGACTATTGATTAAAGCCCCCTTGGCCATTCTGAGGACCAGAATTCGAGCCGCCTCCCGGGCCATGAAAGCCGCCGGCGCCTGAACCGCCGCCCGGGCCATTGTAATTCTTAAAGGCCTTCATGACCGCGCAATCCTTCCACAGATGAGTCGCTGGCTTCTCTCTAGAGCCGTGCCTCGGACAAGGCTCATTCAACAGCTGCTCCAGTGAAGGTCCTGACCCGCCGCCTCGGGGAGGGGGCCTCCCCTTGCGTCGCTGGTTATTGCCTTGCGCGCTGGCGTTGGCCACAAACTCTAGGCTGCCATCTGCCTTGCGCTTGCCTCCTCCTTGGTTCCCCAGGTTAAACTGAGGACCCTTGCCATTGTCGTTCTTCTTTCCCTTCCCTGTCCTTTCATCATCTGAAGGGGGATCCTTGGTACCATCAGAATCGGCGTACTTGACAAGAGCCGCCATTAGTGTACCCATATCGGTGCAGTCGCGTTTAACCCACCCGAGTTTCATCTTTAGGGGCACAAAGCGACAGTTCTGTTCCAACATTAAGACTGCTGAGCCGGAATCCATCTTATCTGATGAGTGTATGATCTCCTTGACCAGGCAAACCCAATGGGTCGTGGATTCACCCTCCTGCTGCTTACAGTTAGTCAAATCCACAATTGACACTGACTGCCTACAGGTATCTTTGAAGTTTTGGATAAACCGGGCTTTCAGCTCAGCCCAAGACCCAATGGAATTCGGTGGTAGCCCTTTCAACCACGTGCGGGCAGTTCCATCTAACATCATGGTGAAATACTTGGCCATGGCCGCCTCACTGACCTCCAGTAATTCCATAGCCATCTCATAACTCTCAATCCAGGCTGCAGGCTGTAAGTCAGCTGTGTAGTTAGGTACCTTCCTAGGGCCTTTGAAGTCCTTAGGTAGACGTTCATTACGGATAGCTGGCACCAAACAAGGGACACCCCCGGTCCTGGTAGGGATACCCACATCAACGGAAGTCGTCGGATAAGCCGGGGGGTCTGGTAAGCCGTCAACTGAGGTACTTGCTCCGCCTCTTGCCGCGCTTGGTCTGCTGCGTAAAAGGCTCCATTATGAGCCGGGCCATGGCCGGGGGGCGGGTCATGGCGTCGGACGTTACTTGAGCCGGTCGCTGAGACCATGTGCCGGCTGTAACTCGGGCTCTGACCCGGACGAGGGGTTGAATGGATCCTATCCCGGCTGTAGGAGTACGCCTCTTGCTGTGCCAGTGCCGTCTGCAGGAGTTCCCTGACCCGGCGGGTTTCGATGGCCGTCGGAGAGTCGCCGTCAACGGGGAGAGCCGCCAGCCGTGCTGCCGCAGCTACCATGTTCTCCAGCGGGTTATTATAATGACCCGGGGGTATTGGCACGTACTGAGGCGGGGCAGGGGGCACCTGGGGAGGCCCCATCACTCGTGGCTGAATAAGGGGCCCAGACCCGGGCGCTATGACCCCTGGCGGGTTACTAGACCCTGCACCTGGCGTGTTGAAGAGGTTGCGTGGATCGTAAACCGGTGGGAGTCAAGACTGGGCCTTTTGATGCCTCCTTCTCATGACCTCATTGGCCGCGTTCTGATCCATCGTGAGTTGGAAGGACTGCGCCTGAATCAGCTGAGTTCGGGCATCGGGAGCCGCCCGCTCCGCAGCCAGCCTGATCCCTTCCGCTGCAAGATCCTCTTTAGCTTTTATCAGATCCAATTTTAACTGTGCCACCTCTGCATCATGCTGAGCTTGATCCGCCGGGTCAACCGTGGCGGTTAACAGGGCCGTCATCTTGTCCGTGAGATCCATTAGTACCTGCGCCGGAGAAGGCACCGGGTTTCCCGCTCCAGCCCCGGGGTTCTGAACAGGCTGCGCACCAGCCATAAAGACTCCAACCTGACTCGGCGGCTCAAACGGGTCCGGAATACTGTCACCATCGGAACAGGCCATGAGCCTGCCATCTTGAAGTTGGTACAACGAGTTTGACTCATCGGTGGCCGACTCGCCGTCAGAGCCGGCGGCCGCCTCATCACCAGACCCAGATGGATCAGAGGGCCCTCCATGGATGCATCCCACAAAAGCGCACCTTAAGGCAGGCCGAGCCCGGGCGGGTCATGTGCGCGGAGCCGTTTCGATGAGATCGGCGCAGAGATCCGGCTCAGGGCCCGGCTCACCAATCTTGCCAATGAAAACATGAATTTCGCCGAAGGGGACCCGGTACCCGTACTCAATTGAGCCGGCGTCGGGGCCCCAGTCTGCATCGTCGATGTAAAGCTTGCCGCGACGACTCTTGGTCATCCGGCCCACGGCGTATCCCTTGAGCCCTTCGAAGCCGCCCTTCAAGAACTCAAATCCACCGTGCGCTGTCCCCACGGTGGGCGCCAACTGTCGTGGGATTGTCACGGCAGATGTCCTCGAGCTAGGACTTAGTCGTGGAGCCATCGCAGCAAGGAAGCTTGAAGGGGTTATGCGGGACAAGGAACACGAGGGTTTATACTGGTTCGGCCCCTTACGGTGAAGGTAAAAGCCTACGTCCAGTTTGAGGTGGTATTGACTAGGGTTACGATCACCAGGGAGCTTAAACAGCTATGCCCGGCTCTCGATGAGATTGTTGTCGCCCTAAACTGCCGTCGGGTCGTCCCTTTATATAGGGAGGCTGACGCCCAGCAGCCCTTGGAGTCCCAGCCGGCTCATAAGAGTGTCCGGCTCGGACTCTCAACTATACTTGCCTTACACTACAAGTTCGACCATAATAATGATTGTAACTACGGGCCTTAAGCCATATCCGGGTCTCAGCCCATCTCTGGTCCATCGTCTTCAAACTTGGCTCCGGGCTTCTCGCAACGACCGTACGAGTAACCCGGCCCCTCCTGGCGGGTGACTCTAAGGTCTATATCCTCAACAATAGTCCTTGGACATTATCAATGATGTGTATCAGCAAGTACGTGACTTGTTTGTGGGACTATGCATTGTATGATGACTGTCCTAAAAGGTCCCTAGTCGAAAGGGCCGTGTGGACGCGCAACCGACTAGACTAGCATATGACACGGTCGATGGCTTGGTCTCACTAGCCATGGAGCATTGGATGCTAACCGGATAATTTGGACTTGGAAAGGTCTGGTCGGATTCGACGTAGTCGGATCCGAGTCAAGATAAGGTCCAAGTCGGACAGACCCAACTATGAGACGCAGCGATATGTCATCTGTGAGTCTCTAGTGCAACATATGGTCTATGTCCTAAGACCTGAGCTGGCGCATGTACTCGGGATGGTGACAGACTTGCTTTGGGCCGACCAAACACTACTCCGTGACTGGGTAGTTACAAAGGTAGGTTACAGGCTTGTCCAGACCCATGTTGCGAGACATGTTCGAGCAAGATGGGATTTTCCCCTCCGATCAGGAGAGATATACTCTGGGCCCCTCGTGTGATCCAATCAGGATAAGCATGGCCATGCGACAAGGATTATGATAATCCGGATAATGGTCGGCATCACTGAAACGAGAAAAAAGGTCGGGCTAGCACAAGGATGACAGACTAGCCTTGAGCTCGACAACATATATCGTGTGGCAAAAGGAATGGAAGTATGATGTACAGGTTCGCCTAACCAGCTTCATAGTCTGCTTGGTGTTCGGCATGCCTTGCTAGAGGCTGCTACCAACTGTGCAGTTCGGAGGTGATCCGAACTGCGACCAAGCCGACTTGAACGTAAGGGGTCGCGCGCTTAAGGGAAGGAACCTACGAGGTCGTATCCGAGGACACTAGTCGGATGTGATCCGAGCTGTATTCGGATTGTGGCCGAGTAGACTTATGGGCTTTAGGGTCCATGCAAGGCCCAAGTGTTGAGCCCGCGACGGACGCCTATATATAGTGGAGGTGCGCACACTCATGGTGCGGATCGCTTCGGTGCTGTCACTAGGGTTTGCATGTGTTGCGAATAGACTCATCCACTCGCCGCCGGTTGTGTGATCGGACCTAGCAGTCTGCCGCACGACGTTCCTCCTGCACGCGCGGATAACATTAGAGGCGGTGCACCTGCGCCGCTCCGGCGAACTTGTACGTGGGATCAGACGACCGGCTTTTCGAGGGAGATTGGACGAGGAGGAGACGATACACGCGGACGCGCTGCCCCAATCTTCTTCCGCTGCATGGCACTGCGCGTCTAGTGGTACCGAACTGTGATCCATCTCCCGTAGCATGTTCTTGGCTGTTCTGCGTGTAGGAAATTTTAATTTGCAGTCGACGCACCCTACCTTAGAACCCAACAGTATTTAGTAGTAAAGTAGTATGGAAGTAACGGTAACAGTAGCAGCGGAAAAGTAACTAAGTGAAGAACAATATGTGAAAAGCTCGTAGGCATTGGATCGGTGATGGAGAATTATGCCGGACGCGATTATTCATGCAACAGTTATAACATAGGGTGACACAGAACTAGCTCCAATTCATCAATGTAATGTAGGCATGTATTTCGAATATAGTCATACGTGCTTATGAAAAAGAACTTGCATGACATCTTTTGTCCTACCCTCCCGTGGCAGCGGGGTCCTAGCCGAAACTAAGGGATATTAAGGCCTCCTTTTAATAGAGTACCGGACCAAAGCATTAACACATAGTGAATACATGAACTCCTCAAACTACGGTCATCACCGGGAGTGGTCCCGATTATTGTCACTTCGGGGTTGCCGGATCATAACACATAGTAGGTGACTATAGACTTGCAAGATAGGATCAAGAACTCACATATATTCATGAAAACATAATAGGTTCAGATCTGAAATCATGGCACTCGGGCCCTAGTGACAAGCATTAAGCATAGCAAAGTCATAGCAACATCAATCTCAGAACATAGTGGATACTAGGGATCAAACCCTAACAAAACTAACTCGATTACACGATAAATCTCATCCAACCCATCACTGTCCAGCAAGCCTGCGATGGAATTACTCACGCACGGCGGTGAGCATCATGAAATTGGTGATGGAGGATGGTTAATGATGACGACGGTGACGGATTCCCCTCTCCGGGGCCACGAACGGACTCTAAATCAACCCTCCCGAGAGAGATTTGGGCTTGGTGGCGGGTCCGTATCGTAAAACGCGATGAATCTTTTTCTCTGATTTTTTTCCCCGAACGTGAATATATAGAGTTGGAGTTGAGGTCGGTGGAGCACCAGGGGGCCCACGAGGCAGGGGGCGCGCCCCCCACTCTCGTGGACAGGGTGTGGGCCCCCTGGCCTTGATTCTTTCGCCAGTATTTTTTATTATTTCCAAAAATAATCTCCGTTGATTTTTAGGTCATTCCGAGAACTTTTGTTTCTGCACAAAAATAACACCATGGCAATTCTGCTGAAAACAGCGTCAGTCCGGGTTAGTTCCATTCAAATCATGCAAGTTAGAGTCCAAAACAAGGGCAAAAGTGTTTGGAAAAGTAGATACGACGGAGACGTATCAAGCACCCACGTAGTTAGTACGGGGGTGTTCGGGATAGCACCTAAACACACTTGACTCAACGGTTTGGACCTTGAAGGAGGTGTTAGTGCAGCGAACCAGGCAATCGGACTATGTGGCTTTATCGCTCTCACTTAGCTAGAGGAGTTTGACAATGGGAGTGTAGGCGCATCCCCTAGCATTATTCGATTATCCGAACTAGGGTGATGTAGACACCTGACCGGGTGAAGGCCGGTCCGTCGCGTAATGGGGGAAAAATTGCAAGAGATTTATACTTAGCCACTGACTAGCTGACCAGCTCTCGCCGCATCATGACAGTCAGTTTTCGGCTTTCTCTACTGAGGTGTTTATCCAGATGAACCAGAAACACAATCGCAGTAGTTCTCCCTTTACTACCTTAGCCGAACAAGCGGAACGTAAGGCAGTAACCACAGGAGCCGGGCAACCCAACTATTGACCAAAGACATGATTTGGAGCCGATGCATATAATGCTATATTCGGGACACCGAATTGTACTGTAAAAAGTGTTCGGACTTATTGTATATTTAGGAAGTGCACGGGGCTCTATGGAGCCCCTAGCGATTTAAGTCGTACCAAGGTGTATATGACAATCGTACAAAAACAGGAAAATACAGATTAAGAGGTAAGCCAGTACCACGTAGGTTGGGCTAGAAATTGTTTCCATTATAGTCTGATTGATATGTCAAAACGTATTTGTACAAATAATGCAATAAGCAACAAGGCTATTTTACATGCCGAGCCCGAGGGAAAGCTGCGTACGGGTCCTGAAAACAGACAAGGTGATCTTAAAAGACCCTCTAGATACTCTGCCACGCGTCTATGCTGCTTTTCTCCTTGGTGTATTATCCTTCGAAAGGATCGACGATCGGGTTTTCAAGATGGGCCCAGGAAAGGGCCCTTAGTATCGTCGAAAAGGAATCTGGAAAAATAAAAAGAAAAGAAAAAGGAAATATGAGTGTCCGGATAGGGTCGAGCCGTATTGTGGACTGTATCTGTGTTATGCCTCCGTCTTTGCCCATGGTATTTTTAGTGCGTAGTTATGTACACGGGGTACATATGCCGCAGTACGGTTGGGGCTGAGACGGAGGCCGAATTGCTAGTCGAGCTCCTGACGAGCTAGATTGTCATGCTGCGGAGTAGTACAGACTCGCTTGACAGTGTCCGGGGGCTTGGCTGCCAATGTGGTGTTTGGCTTGATAAGGCCGCCCTGTACTTCCGCTGCCAGAGCCGCGGTGTGCTCCTCGGTATGGAGGGAGCGTTCCATGTTTCCGTTAACTGTCATAACGCCGCGTGATCCGGGCATCTTGAGTTTGAGATAGGCATAGTGTGGGACCGCATTGAAGCGGGCGAAGGTGGTTTGTCCAAGTAGTGCATGGTAGCCACTGCGGAAGGGGACGATGTCGAAGATCAAGTCTATGCTTCGGAAGTTGTCCGGAGAACCGAAGACGACCTCCAATGTGATTGAGCCCATGCAGCGGGCCTCTACACTAGGTATTACTCCTTTAAAGGTAGTTTTAGTGGGCTTGATTCTTGACGGATCAATACCCATCTTGCGGATTCTGTCCTGATAGAGCAGGTTAAGGCTGCTGCCGCCGTCCATGAGGACTCACGTAAGGTGGAATCCATCAATGATTGGGTCGAGGACTAGTGCGGCCGAACCTCCGTGACGGATACTGGTCGGATGGTCCCTGCAATCGAAAGTGATCGGGCAGGCCGACCATGGGTTGAATTTTGGGGCGACTAGCTCTATCGCACAGACGTCCCTTAGCGCGCGCTTGCGCTCCCTCTTGGGGATATGAGTAACATATAGCATGTTCACCGTTTTGACTTCGGGGGGAAATTTCTTCTGTCCCCTTGTGTTCGGTGGATGAGGCTCCTCGTAGTCGTCCTCGCTGGGCGACCCTTTCTCCTTATGTTCGGTATTTAACTTACCGGCCTGTTTAAAGACCCAACAACTTCTGTTGGTATGGCTGGCAGGCTTGTCGGGGTGTCGTGAATCTGGCAGGGTCGATCGAGTATTCGGTCCAAGCTGGATGAGCCCGCTCTGATTCTTTTGAATGGCTTCTTCCGCTGACCGGACTTGGAGCCACTGAATCCGGCATTGACCGCCGTGTCTTCGGTATTGTCATTGTTGCTTCGATGCTTGTGTTTGTTGCGTCGGGGCCTGCCGTTTCTATTCCTGGCTTCGGAAGTGCCAGGTTCGCTTGTACTATTACTGCTACATGTTAGCTAGCTATCTTCGCCCGCGCAAAAGCGGGTCATGAGTGATGTAAGGGCTACCATGGACTTCGGGCCTTGTCACGACGCAGTTCGGATGAAGTCCGTATGCGGTTTTCGGCCCGGGCGTGGTTATCCTTGTTACGCCAGGCTTGATAGCTGTCTTCTCGCGCCGGGGCACGCCCCCGCGATCCGTAGATTGATCTGGTCTAACCTGCTCTATTTTCTAGGTCCTGTCGTAGGTCATATGTGTATCCCCGAGCTGTTGTTTCTCTCCTTTTACGGCGAGGTGGTGCGGGCTAGTGTTCGGCTTGAGTTGCCATTCTGTCTCGGCCACGTGGTCGTCGGTCACGTTCGTCAGCCGCGTTATGCGCTGGTGGTATGGGCTCCAGTGCCTCATCGTCGAATTGGGGTAGCAGCTTACGCTTCGGGTAACTCTTGGTTGGGCGTTCGAGACCGTATTCTTCGGCTGCCAGGACATTAGTCCATCTGTCGTTGAGCAGATCTTGGTCAGCTTGAAGCTGATGCTGCTTCTTTGTTAGGCTTCTTGTAGTGGCTATTAGCCGGCGCTTAAAGCGCTCTTGTTCGAGGGGTTCCTCTGGCACGATAAAATCTTCGTCGCAGAGGCTCACGTCGTCCTCAGAGAGTGGTAGAGAGTTGCTATCCTCCGAGTTTTCGTTCCCTGCTGGCTCGTCAGGGTCAACTTGCACGCCCTCCCGATCATCCTGTTCAGATGTTGGTTCGATGGGGTCTTCTTGGTATTCGGCGTTCTCCAGAGTATTATTGTCTCCGGTGCCGGTATTGCTGTCTTTTCTACGACGTGATTTAGAGCGGCGCCGCTGACGTCGACGCTTTGGTGGTATGTCAGGAGGTTTGTCCTCGATCGGATCCTTCTCATCATCGCTGTCGCCTTCTTTAGGTGTGTCCACCATGTACACGTCGTATGAGGAAGTGGCCGTCCAGCGTCCGGTGAACGGCGGGTTTTGAGCCTGCTCCTCTCCGGCATCGTCGTCCATACCGTCGATGTCTTCGGAGGCGTAATCGAGCATGTTGGTTAAATCTTCGATAGTGGATATGAAGTGGGTGGTGGGTGAGTAGTAAAATTCCCTGGTTTCAGCCACTAGTCCGGGCTGGGCGCAATTCGGAATTGATTCCTCTGTGATGGCGAGGGATCGGATTAAGTCCAAAGCCTCATTTAAGATCGAGGTTTGAACGGGGAAGCGAGAGTCCGTGGAGTAGGGCGGGAAAGAAGTTCCCTGGCCGAGCTCACATGATGCGGACTTCGAGGGTTCGGAGCTAGTGTCTGGAGAAGAGACCGGCTTTATGATGACTGTTGGTGACACTATTCCCTCCGGTTCTCCCGTCTAGAGCTCTATAGCCGCAGAGAGCCCGGTGGGCTCTAGACTCCCGTCTTCGGACCTGGTGACGCGCTCCAGATCTGAGGCCAGAGCGGTGGTTGGGGCCACGAACCCTTGGAAGATCAAGTCTCCTTGGATATCAGCGACATAATTCAGATTTCCAAAACTGATCTGGTGACCAGGGGCGTAGTTGCCGATCTTCTCTAGGTGGCTAAGCGAGTTGGCCCGCAGTGCGAAGCCGCCAAATACAAAGATCTGGCCCGGAAGAAAAATCTCCTTCACGGCAGCATTGTTGTAGATGATAGATGGAGCCATCGAGCCTTTCGACGACGGCACAATGGAACTCTCAAATGAAAGCACCAATGTCGGTGTCAAAACTGGCAGATCTCGGGTAGGGGGTCCCGAACTGTGCGTCTAAGGATCGAAGGTAATAGGAGACAGGGACACGATGTTTACCCAGGTTCGGGCCCTCTTAACGGAGGTAATACCCTACTTCCTGCTTGATTGACTTTGATGAATATAGGGGTTACAAGAGTTGATATACCTCAAGATCGTAGTGGCTGAACCCTAGATGTCTAGCATGTATGATTATAATCGCCTCTATGGACTAAACCCTCTGGTTTATATAGACATTGGAGGGGCCTAGGGTTGTATAGAGTCGGTTTACAGAGAAAGGAATCTTAATATCTGAACGCCAAGCTTGCCATCCACGCAAAGGAGAGTCCCGTCCGGACACGGGGGAAAGCCTTCTATCTTGTATCTTCACGGCCGATTAGTCCGGCCCATGTCACATAGCCCGGAAGCCCGAGGACCCCCTAATCCAGGACTCCCTCACCCCCCCCCCTAACATCACTATCTATCAAGGATAATATGAATGTGATCATTAGACAATTGTTGGTAAAATGGTTTAAGTTGATGAATTGGCCCTCCTCGTAAAGGACGATTAGCAATGCTTGGCCCCCTAGCTCATTTATTTTTCATGGCTCCGCCACTGCGCGCAACAGCGCACGTTCTCGCCCCCTCTCTTTAAATATCGATCTCACACTTGTGCACTCCATCATAGTAGCCCTCCACTTGGCCCCTCGCACCATCTTCTAGCCCCCTACCGGATTTTGCCACATGTACAATCTAGCAGACTCCATGGTTGAACTTAAGCATAATGCACAAACCTCAAAACACAAGTGCTTCTCCTTTGTTCTAGAATCTTCCATATCATAACTGCCCAAACTTTTTTTCTAGTTGAATTGCCATTATTTGTTTTTAATTTATGCAACGCACAATTCCATGAATCATAAAATAGATTAAGGGCTTCTTTGATTCAAAGGATTCTCAAAGGAATTTTGGAGGATTCTAATCCTTAGGAATTTTTCCTATCTTGGTTGTTTGATTCGTAGGATTGTAAATCATAGGAATTTTTCCATAGGATTCATTTGCACTAGATTTTATAGGAAACATCCCATCCAATCAAACCTCTTTGAAAGAATCCTGTGTTTTTTCTATGCACAATCAAACACTCATACAATCATGTAGGATTCAAGACGACATTCCACTCTAATCCCATGTTTTTCCTATTCCCGCGTTTTGGAAATCCTACGAATCAAAGAGGCCCTAGATTTTTTATAAAAACTACTTGATTTTGAATAAGATGAACTATAAGAATTAAACGAAGGTCTACATCAGGCATATATGACTCAGAGCTTACATGCTATAGTGTGGTATTTATTCATAATTTGGTTCCCAAATCTGATGCATGCAATGCACATGTACCTTACTAGTACTTCGAGTATGTGCAAAACACGTAAATTAGAATTCCAATGGCACGCTACACAGTGTCTCTCTTACAGTTCATGAAGCCACGTGGCACATGTGGAGGCGTTGTCGCGACCTTCTTGTGTGGATTGATCACAGTGATGTGTTGCTGGTTCCAGAAGAATGTACTCGTCCTCTCTGAGCCACACTGGCGGTACATGCACGAAGCGAAGATGTGCACGCACGCCACGCACACACTCATTCCCTCGCACGCACACGCGGGTACACGGGCGGACGCATTTTTGTACGAAGATCCACCCCATGTGATAATTTGACGCGTGTAAAGTCCTTCACTTCATTGATGGTCAATTAATACAGCACATGCAAATTGAGTGGACGTGAGGGCGGAAGAAAGACATTACTACTCCACTGCGCGCATGCGAGTAGTTAAATCATGGGTTGCTAGAACTTCCATTGGTCTCCTTCATATTTTGTGCCAATTTTTGACCATATTTGTAAGTACTAACATAATAAAGTGGGCCAATAAAAAGTGGCATAAAAAAGGGGGCCAATAAACCAGGACGCAGGCAGCATCATCAATTTTTGCTAGGGCTACTGTTGGTGACCTTTGTATTTAAATATGGACAGAGTGGAGTAGTACTATCTTTATCTTAGCCTCGTAGGGCTCTCCCAGCGCCTAGGCTCGCCTCCCCGCCTCGCCCACCGGATCCCGCCATGGAGGATCCCGCCATGGATAATCCCTTAGATCACAGGATCTCGCGGGCTGCCCTCTCGCTGCGGCCCGCAGCACTGCCGCCTTTGAGTGAAACCCACATGTGTTTTAGAGGGGATCCATTGCTCTGGAATCACGGATCGGTGGCGTCGGAGGACATGCCAGGGTTGCGTTTCAGGTGGTGGGCAGCACGGGCAAATCGAATTGAGGAAGCGTCGCATCGATTGGAGAGAAGTTCCAAGGAGCTGCGCCTGGCACAGCACAAGGCGGAGGCGCAAGTCGATCTCGGGGGAGAGATGCTGAGGGATGTCAGCATCGGGCAGCGTCGCGTTGATTTCGAGCTAGGGCTAATGGCAGAGATCATATTCACGGAGTCGAATGCGGAGGAAAGAACACGCATGCCTGCGCAATGGCATGAGCAGCCGGTGCAACTGTTCAAATGGGTGGTAGGAGAAGCCAAATCCCAGGACCAGTTGCGGCATCGTCGCTGGGCATGCATCATAGACGAGGTGAGCTGCCCTCCTTCCCCACCAGCGATGCAGTGACCTAGTCGGTTGCTGCTACAGTGAACTTGCAACGCCATGTCGGTTTGCAACCTTGACAATCACTCCATCTATATGTATTGTATTCCTGTGAAAATACTTGGTCGTTTGGAAAACGATGGTAATTGATTTATCACTAGTTTTAGAATGCTTGGTCATGACAATCAACCGAAGCCACAACCAGAGGTCTCCATCGCGTAATACTTTACGGTCGGTCACACCAACAGACGGTCGGTCGGAACTGCGTCTCACCGAAGGGACACGCATCGGCTTGGTCTGACATGTACAACCAGTTACGTCACTGACTTGTGCAACCGCATTTGAGCAGTGTGGTACTACTTGAAATTTATGTTGCACTAAACTCATCGGGAGCCATTTCGAGCCTCGAAACCAAAACCATCAATTAATCTTTACCTTGTTCCCATCACAATCGAAAGTACTAGTGCTACAATTAAGTGCAAGCCTGCTCACACCTACTAGTACGTACCAAACCTGAACGTGTTCCCACTATGCAGGTGTAGTACTAGTGCTAGTACTTAGGTTATAAAAAGGGGAACTACCTAACCAAAAATTACTCTACCTTCCTCCTAATAAGTCCTTCTTCTTCGTCCGTCCTTGCCACGGTTGGTGTGAAGAGCTCTAGGTCGAGAACTACTCGTAACAAGGGAGCGGCAACCAAGGCTACCGAAAAAAAGAGGGCTCGCTGCCACGCAGAGACCTCGAAAGATCTCTCACGGGCAAGCGATGGCTCCCAGGAGCGCCCTAGCCGCGGAGGCGAACATGCCGAGCTGGCAGCGCTAGAGTCGTTATCCCTCGACGGCATGCCCGATCAGCTCAATAAGCACCTCATTAAGCAGAAGGAGTTCATCCATGGCTTGGTGGAGCTGTTGAAGGAGAGCCTCGACGACATGCCCACTGAGCTCAATGAGCAGGGGGGTTGACCGCAGGCTTGGTGATGTTGCTGAAGAAGAGCATTGCCTCGGAGAAGAAGGCGACCGGCAAAATCCTGCAACTTCAGGAGGACAAGGCGAAGCTCTGCCACGAGCTCGACCTGCTGAAGGAGGAGAACGCCGGCTGGAAGAAGCTGCATGAGAATAGTAGTTCCTCAATGAATATGTTGCAGGCCCTCGTCAAGGAACAGAAGGAGGATTTGGCGAAGCTCCGCATCGAGCACCCGGCTGTTGTCAAGGTACGTAAGGCGGCCGTGGAACAGATGATGAAGTCTCGCGTCGAGAAATCCCGCGTCATGGACAGAATGAAGAAGATGGCGGAGGAGACACGCAAGGAGATGGAGGTCGTGGAGGCGATGAAGAAGCAGTTACGACTCCGCGGCCAGCAACCCTTCATGTAGTGAGAGCACCGCACCAGACTTCTGTGCACGTCTTCCTTATTTTTTGGGGGTGATAATCTTCCTTCTTCTTTTGCTCCTATGTTTCTTCTTTTGCTTCGGGTGTTTTGCCGCACGTGTCACATTCTCTGCGAGGCATGAATAGAACAGTGCTAACAATGAGATGACTAGCAAATTAGATCATTTTTTATCGCCATATGGCACTGGGCTGCCGTGTTTCGTGCTCCTCCGTCATACTCCAGTGGAAAACCTGAGTATACCACACGGTTCTTTGCTCCTCCTCAGGTCGTCGACACATTTATACAAGCAGTCAAAGCCCCGCCTTCCAGCAGTAATGTGCCGTCAAATCACAAAGGCCCTCGCCTCTCGTGAAACCGACCAAGCTAGACTGCCCCGCCCTCTAGCCTTTTAAAAAATGTATACTTTTGTACAGTAGTAGCACCGACGGATTGCGCCATGGAGCAAAACTAACAAGATGAAATTAAACAAAAAAGGTGGTACATATAGAGAGCGCTCGTCGCCAAATTATGCATATAGTACTATTAAAAAAGCTAGTACGTGCTTAAATGGGGTGCTAAATTCTATTAAAGAAATTAGCATACCTATTTAATTGTTGGGTTCTTATTATTTATGCCACTAGTTGTGTATCACTACTCAGTTTTGCCATTAGAAGTTACAACTACTCAAAAATGCCATCGATCCGTGAGATGCCTTCTCAAAAATGCAATTAGATATCTCAAAAATGCCATTGTTAAGTTAGATGTTTGCTCAAAAATGCCATTAGACATTGTTATTTTCACGTCAAACCCGTTAACCATGTTACATGAAAAAATAAGTCGATTCTCACAATGATAAGTGTGGCCCCGCTTGTCAGGAGTAACCAAGCGAATAATTTTACAGGAAAATAAGAACGCTGTTGGGATCAAGTAGGCCCCACACTTTATTTTACTATAGTGAGATAGAGGGAGAGCTGGCATGTTGGTCCCTCGGTATTTATGTCATTATAACATGGCAAAAGAGATTTGAGTCACAATAATGGTGTCCAGCACAACACACCCCTCAAATAAAACTAAGCACCCTGAAATTCCTTGACAAAACTAAGCACCCTGAAATTCTTTGACAACTAAACTACTGGCTATAAGACAGTGGCCATATATATTGTACGTATATAATGTGAAGAAACGAGTGGTAGTACTATACCAACTAAAAGATGAACTATAAGAAATACTAGTATGTACGTACTGAAGAGTTAAAGTAACGAGAAGAAACATAACATAGTTCTGCTGGGGGCTCAGCACAACACACCCCTCAAATAAAACTAAGCACACCTGAAATTAAACTAAGCAACTAATCCGGTAGACACTGCATTACAACCAACATGAGCAACGACACTGCCACCTTACTCGGAGTCCTCGTCCACGTCCTCGACTTCGTCCTTGTCCCTCTTCCTCTTGGCCGATACTTCTTTTCTTGAACCACACACTTGGCTCTTGATCTTCATCCAACCCTTGTAGATATTGAAACAAAGGTAGCCATCCATTGCAACGTAGTGGATGTGGTCTATATCTAGTACATTCCATTGCCATGCATGATGAAATGTGTGCGGAGGTTTCTTTCGTTTACCTACGAAGGATGGACCATGGCTCCTGCCAGGGTCAGCATTGAAGGCTGATTACGGGAGGGCACCAGCCCATTCTTCTGGAGGTCAAAGGGGTTGCCTACAACGAGGCCTATCCGATCCAAGACTCTTCTGTCGTTCGTAAAGTCTATAGTAATGAATTTGACTCGGCCGCCCTTGAGGAAGTTCTTAAATTCCTCGCACTCAACGTCGGCATGGCATATGTGGTAGACCAAGCATAAAACATGCACGCAAACCTGGATCACGGCGGGCTTCATCTTCTCTTCCTCCTTTAGATTCTTCTCTTTGTCAAGGGTTGTGGTGTACTCAACATCTAGCCCAACGACCCACTCATCATTTGAGTTTTCGAACATGCGTTTGAAGCGAGCAAGGCATCCTTTCACCGTCGCGGAAGAACGGGTGTAGATGACGTCAAACTCATCGCCGGTGATGATTCTAAGCTTGTAATCACCGCTGATCATGGAGATTTGGGATGCCATGGATTTGGGAGGAGGGTTAGGATTAGTGGAACTGCCGTAATATGAAAGGACGGGACGACTTGGCGCGAACTGCCGTAATGTTAAAGGACGTCCGGGGACGAGTAGGAGCAAACTGCCAGCGGATTTTCGATTGTAAAAATGCTAAGTGGGGCGTGCGAACGGTAGGGTAGTGGCTTGCCTGGTGGATAAATGGATTCATGCACGGTACTATGGTGGCCCAATTAGATGTCGTGTCTACTCAACGCCTAATTAAATGGCTTTCGATGGCATGTCAAGCATCGGGAAAATTACAGGTGATAGGAAGCTTTCCATTCTCCCATGATACGGGCTTCCGAGAGCCCTTGGATCTGAGATCGAACGGTTGAATGGCGTGATTCTAGACCTATGGGTGACTATCCTATCCTGGAGGGTTATTCTGCAAATTTTTAGCAACTTAGCATGCGACCGTTCGATCTCAGATCCAAGGGCTGCCAGCAGCCCGTATCATGGTCGCGCCTACCACGACCGTCGCCTCGCTCACGCGGTCGCTCCCTTGGAGATTTAACACGGTGCGTTAGGCTATCTAATGTTGGCATGTCATACATAGTCATCACTTAGTCACTCATACTACAACAAGGTTAGCTATAAGGTTGGCTATAAGAGTATTTTTTACTTCTCTCTATCTCTTTCTTCGTAGTATTTATTGCATTTGCCAAGGAGTGACCCTTCCAATGAAATGGTGCTTAGATGAGGTGCTAAGGGCATTAAATGGCTTAGCAACTCAAGTCCCCAATGCATAGGTGCTTAGTTTTTGTTGCTAAGTTTGCTTCATTTAATTAGCTAGACTCAAAATTGTCTTTTCACCTAGGTACACGCGCTTAGCACTGTTTCTTCCTGGGGTCACCAAACTAGTCTCTCTCTTCTTAATTAACTTGACACATGAGACTTTATGCTTATGTGGCAGGCTTAGCACCTGTAGGAGCAAGTACAATAGTGGGCTATAAGCCCGCTTTACATGGCATTTTTGCATATGTGGAGGAAAGAGGCAAGGAAAAAGTGGAGGAGTGGGCTCTCATGCAAGAGCCAGCCTCTACATGGTGGAGCATTGGGAGAGGCACCTATATGGAGGTGGTCTGGTATCGGGAGACTCACGCCGGTCGTAGCGCTGCAGTTAAAATGATAATGGCAAGTCAAATCACGGGGCCCCATCTGTCCAGCAGTAACTCGCTGCCAAATCACACAGCCCTACGTTTGCAGCAGCCTACTCCCTCATCTTCTCGCGTCTCTGTTGAACCGACTAGGCGGAAGTACCCCGCCTACCGCGCGGGAAAAGCCCCGCCCTCAACTTTTAAATAGTATAGTATACTAATTTTGTATCCATGGATTGCGCCATGGAGCAAAGCCTCAAGAAAACGGCGGTACACATGTACGGAGTATACAACACGCCCATCGCGTTCGCGTCGCACCCAGGACGGTCAGTCGGTCTGGCACGCCGCTCCCCGAATGGAACGCACATCATATTGCGTTTGCACACACATGTGGGACCGCAATTGAGAACCGACCATAGGCACACTCCCGGGCCCCACAAGTCGGGTGAGTTAATAGAAGAGAGAGACGAGCGATAGTACTAGAGAAGTGTTGTACAGACGTTGGTGCCTGGACGATCCCTGCAAGACACGGAAGATCAATTCGTCCATGCATGTGACCAGACTCCAGCAGACACACCTGGATTGGCTATCGTCTACATATCGTGCAGGCTATGTTGTACAGGGCTGTAGTTCTGGTGAGAAATCTAAAAAAAGGTTTCTTGTCATCTTGCAAAATTAGGTGTCATGTGCTTCGGATCACTGCGAGGGTTAAACAGCGACAACTGAGTTCCTCCAAGGGGCTAGTCATTGGGGGCACATGCACGAAGACTACTCGGCCGCCATCTAGGTCAAGCCGGCTATGTTAATTAGGACATCTATCGATGGACCCCTTTTCTACGAGTTTATCTTTAATTTGAGCTTTGATCCTCGTCTAGTTTGTCCGTCGGGATTCATGTTGTCTCCTTTGGGCAATGAGGTTATGGTTTCTTGTCTTGTGGAATTTTTTCGTGTTATATGTTATAATCTGGTGCTTCAGATCAAAATGACGACAACTGCGCCTCCGAGGCACGTGCATGAAGACTTCTCGACAGTCATTGATGAGGTCAAGCCGGCTACGGTAGACAAAAGAAAACTAGTACTCCACTATATAGGCAGCAGCCTCCGCGCTTGCTTGCTAGTGTTGCTCTCTTCACACTGTCTCGTCCTCTCCAGATCTAAACACGACAACGGTGGCCACTCTCTCTCTCTCTCTCTCTCTTTCTCTCTTCACCGATGGTCATAGCTCCAGCCGGATCCTCTTTGCCGGGGAAGGTGAGTGTCGGTGTCAAAACCGGCGGATCTCGGGTAGGAAGTCCCGAACTGTGCGTCTAAGGCGGATGGTAACAGGAGGCGGGGGACACAATGTTTACCCAGGTTCGGGCCCTCTCGATGGAGGTAATACCCTACTTCCTGCTTGATTGATCTTGATGATATGAGTATTACAAGAGTTGATCTACCACGAGATCGTAGAGGCTAAACCCTAGAAACTAGCCTATGGTATGATTCTCGTTGTCCT
Source organism: Aegilops tauschii subsp. strangulata (assembly GCF_002575655.3). Classification (NCBI taxonomy): domain Eukaryota; kingdom Viridiplantae; phylum Streptophyta; class Magnoliopsida; order Poales; family Poaceae; genus Aegilops; species Aegilops tauschii. Next base: position 436,026,836 of record NC_053038.3, read on the forward strand.
ACGGACTAAACCCTCCGGTTTATATAGACACCAGATGGGGCTAGGGTTACATAGAGTCGGTTACAAGGGAGGAGATCTACATATCCGTATTGCCAAGCTTGCCTTCCACGCCAAGGAGAGTCCCATACGGACACGGGACAAAGTCTTCAATCTTGTATCTTCATAGTCCAACAGTCCGGCCAAAGGATATAGTCCGGCTGTCCGAGGACCCCCTAATCCAGGACTCCCTCAGTAGCCCCTGAACCAGGCTTCAATGACGATGAGTCCGGCGTGCAGATTGTCTTCGGCATTGCAAGGCGGGTTCCTCCTCCGAATACTCCATAGAAGATTTTGAACACAAGGATAGTGTCCGGCTCTGCAAAACAAATTCCACATACCACCGTAGAGAGAATAATATTTCCACAAATCTAATCTGTCGACAGCATTTCATAATGTGACGTACTGCCGTGGTCTGGTCATGACGAATCGTTTTTCTGAGCCTGCCACTGCACGTGTTGTGAGGCGGTTTTTATTGGCACGTCCTGTCGAAGCAGAGATCGTGTCCCTTTTTTCACGGGCTTCTCGTCAATACGGGTATGGGTAACCCAATCGTGCCTGTTGGTATGACTCCTCGATTTTAGGCAAGTCCCAAAAGGCCACACGGAGGACGCTTGATATTCATCCTCTTTATAAAGAGACCTAGGCCTGTCCCCTTCTTCTCGCGCTCAATCGAATCCTTCCCCCACCTCGAGTTCCAACACCCAAGGCTCAGGCTAGGCGCTTCGGACCTACAATCATGTCCGGATCCAACATTCAAGGTCGGTGAATGCCCTCCTCCGTCACAGAGGAGGACATCAAGAAGCTAAGAGAAGCTAGGTATTTGACCGGCGAAATCTCGCACAGGCTGCCTGCTCGAGGGCAGGTCATTCCCACTCCCGGACCTGGCGAGAGTGTCGTATTCCTCTCCCACTTCCTCTGAGGGCTAGGTTTTAGTCTAGATCCCTTTGTCAGAGGGCTCATGTTCTACTACAGGCTCGATTTCCATGATCTGGCTCCGGATTCCATCCTTCACATCTCGTCGTTCATTGTCGTGTGTGAAGCCTTCCTCCTCATTACCCCACACTTCGGCTTATGGCTCAAGACCTTCAATGTGAAGCCGAAGATGATTGAGGGGCGACACGCAGAGTGCGGAGGTGCCGTAATAAGCAAAGGCGCCGATGTTCCATGGCCAAAGGGTTCCTTCCCGGAGGTGTCCAGTTTATGGCAACGGGAGTGGTTTTATATCACAGCTCCCCGGGGTACTAAGTGGGTAGCCGCCCCTGCCTTCCGCTTGGGCCCCCCGCCACAACTGGTGTCATGGGTCAACAAGGGGCTGGACTGGGGGGCCAGTAAATGATGTGCCGACATTGCAGAGTCGCATCCGAGATCTCCTCGAGAGAGATGTCATCCTTGTTAAGGTAATGCAAGTTATGCTAGTTCGTCGAGCCCTGCCTTGCAAACGTCGACCTCTCCGTATGTGGGAGTTCAACCCGAAAGGACTGCAAACTATTCATCACTTCTTCGGCGTGACGCTCGAAGAGATGTACAGATCGTTCTTCAGATCACAAATAGAGTGTCTAGACACCTCCGAGGATGCGGGTCTGAACTGCAATCGTCCAGACACTCAAGTAAGTAATTCCGCGGCCGAACACGTTGTCTTTTAATTTATCACAACATCATTCTGAAAGGTCGCCTTTTGACCAGTACTGGACAAAAAAGGCGAAGATGATCAGGTGTCCGCCCCCCCTTCCCGAGGGCTCACCGGATCCTGTAATAGCCAGGATGCTTGAGCTTGCGCCTTATCAAGCGCCATCAGGGGAAGGTAAAGGGAGGAACAAAGAAGCCGAGAACGAGCCTCACTCACTATTCATCCAAACCGGGGGAATTAGTGCCTCCGCGAAGGAGGATAACCGGGGGGAAGAATCTAAAATTCCCTCTCCCCAGGGAAGGAAGAGGACCGCCTCTGAAGACTTGGAAGGAATGGTCTCCAAGCAAGGGAAGAATCCTTTGTCGGAGGGTCCTACCCCGAAGGGCATCCTTACCGCACAGTACCCGCAAGGGGACCAGCCCTCTACCGAGCTGTAAGTAAACGAAAGTACTTTATAGTAAATATATCCTGCTTCATTTCCGAGAACGATAACCGAGGCGTGTGTCTTGTAGTTCGGATCGTAGCCCTTCTCGACAGAGTTCGTCTTCGGGGGATCTTCTTCCGAAGATGATGGAGAGCGAAACACCTCCCCGTGCCTCCCCACCTCGTGAAACGGGCGACCCTGAGGTGTCATCACGGAGGATTTCTCCTGATCCGCCAAGGCCAGAAGGTAAACCTTCGGCCAACCGAAGTCCGGGGTATTCGGCTCCTAAGGAGAGCAACAGAAAGAGTTCGGAACCGTCCGGTGTGCGATCAGACGCACTGATGAATCTTCTGGAGCAAGCGGCTATCTCAGAAATGCATCGTGCGCTAATGGCCATGGTGGTTGAGAGGATTTCATCCGCTGAAAGAGGTTTGCATGAAGCTTTTATGAGTCTGCTGAAAGGCTTTGAGGTACGTAAAGTAATATATATTTTTTTGGACGATACCGCACATGCTAGGTGTGGCCTATGCAGATAGTAACCCCTGAGACTCTGGTTGCTGTCGAAAAAGACGGCAAATAGAGGATCATAGTCCCAGGTAATAACTGTGTTGCTTTCATGTGCAGGTGGCTGCGGGTCCGGTGGCTAGCCGGACTGGTGAGTTTGCCGAACTGAAGCGGCAACTTGATGCGGCAGATGCCGACATCGTGCTTGTAAACAAGCGGCTTGATGAGGCACATGGTATGTATTCTCCTAGGATCAATACATATTAAGAGGAGCATGATGCTAGTATCTGTAATATGCTGTGACTGCAGATGGAGCTGTCGTCGTGGGCAGAACTTGCCCGAACCAAGGAACAAGCCAGGAAGAGTGATGCGGCCGCCCTAAAGGCGGTCGAAGAGCTAAGAGCCGAACAGGCTGCCCATTGCCAGAGCAAAGAGAAAATAGCCAAGATGGTTGTTGAGCTGAAAGATGCCGCCGGCCGGTATGAGCTTCTTGAAAAGGAAAGCCAAGCGAAGGCGACGGAACTGAAGGAGGCCATGGAAGCGGCCAAGGAAACCCGCTCGCAAATCAGATCGGTGAAGGAGGAACTCTGTCAAGCCGGAGATATTGCGGCTGGGAAGCCCCTTTTGTTGCGGACGAGGTTTGGAGACCCGAAGTATGCCCCTCTGGATAAATTATGGAGTTCTGCAGACGCGTACTTGGATTTAGGAGCGAGTGCTGCTGATGCGACCAAGTTTTTCAAAGATCAGAAGGATCATGTAGTGGAAAGGTTGTTCTGGTCACAGTTCCGCTCTCCAACGCGTCCGCTGCTGTTAAATGAACAAATGGCCGAGTGGGCCGAGCTCCATAGGTTGTCCGGACTTGCTATGAGGTCCGTCGTGGATCACCTTTGGCCGGAGGGACCGAGGCCGAATAGTTATTTTGGCCTAGTGCAACAATTCCTTGGTGTTGTGCCGCATATCAACGCTGTGAAGAGGTCGGCGTGCATAGAGGGTGCGCAGATGGCTCTTGCCCGTGTCAAGACATACTGGGCAGAGATGGAGGCCACCACTATTGCATCCCAGAGTTCGGCGGTAGGCCGGTTATCGGCCAAGCACTATTTTGAGGAAGTCTTAGAAGGCGCTCGTGTAATAGAGGCTCAGTGCTCGAAGTGTATCATGTTCTAGTGACATGTATCTCAATTGTAAGAACAATGCTTATTAAATTATAAAGGCTGTGTTTATACTTTTGCCTGAAAGTATTATGATGCCTCCTGTGCGGCCGTTTATGTATATATGTATATAACCTGAAAGTTTGCAGTCGTCGGCTTCAGCCCCCACGCATATAATGCGGGGGTGTTCGCAAAAAACGCGTATTCACACATGATCAAATGTCTTGGTCCATTAAGGAGGTGATAGTGCAGCGAACGAGGCAATCGGACTATATTGCTTTAACACCTTCACTTAGCCATAGGAGTTTGACGGTGGGACTACTATATAGCCCCTGGTACCTCCGCGCTCATCCGAATACGGGGCGCGTACATACATGACCAGAAACGGCCCTTCATTATTGCGGAGGAATCCCGAAGATTCCGCTAAGTCACCGAGTGGTTGACCAGTCTCGCGCTTTATCATGACAGTCAGTTTTCGGCCTTCTCTACTGAGGTGCACGTCCAGATGAACCAGGGCACAATCGCAGTAGTTCTCCCGGTGCCACCTTAGCCGATAGAGCGGAACATAAGGTAGCAAAACACGGGAGCCGGGCAAACCCAACATTTGACCAAAGACATGATTCAGAGCTGATGCATATAAGGCCAAACTCGCGACGCCGAACACTCCCTAAGGTATTCGGTCTTTACAACATATACCGAGCTGAATAACGCCCTTGATGATGTTCCCTGAGTGCCCAGGTACGTGCATCGTTCAGACATGGCGAAATGCCAATAACGTCAGCATCGCTCTCGGTTATGCTGAGTATCCGGAGGATGTGAAGCAACAAGAGACAGTAAAAGAGGTTTACGCAGGGTCTTAATCTAAAAAGAAACCTTTGAGTGGGGACCTGCTGCACCTCTGCGCCTGTGTCTCCGTTGTGCCGTATCCTGGAAGGGTGTAGCACGATTACCATATGTAAAAGAAAAGAACTTAGGTGAAAGTTGGCGTGCGAAAAAATTGGTTATTCTCAATAAACCATTAGAAATCAAGATGAGTAAGGTCGAGCCGAACTGTAGTCCTTTTACATGCGGGAAGCCCCTGGTACCGCCTATGAGGGTAAATCCATCGAACCAATCTTAGGTATATCTAAGCTGTTACAGCTAGTGATGTGCCGGACTCGTCTAGCCGTGTCCGCGGTCTTGACGACCGATCATTTATTCTGGTTGGAGAGGCCATTTAGTGTTCGGCTGCTAAAGTCGCCACACGTTCTTCCGCGCATAAGGAACGCTTGATATTTCCGCTAATTGTGATGATGCCACGTGGACCGGGCATCTTAAGCTTAAGAGAAGCGTAATGCGGTACTGCATTAAAATGAGCAAAAGCTGCTCTTCCGAGTAGTGCTGGATAGCCACTTCGGAATGGAGCGATGTCGAAGGTTAACTTTTCGCTTTGGAAGTTGTCGGGAGAACCGAATACAACCTCTAGTACTAGAGAGCCCGTGCAGCGGGCCTCTGGGCCTGGTATTACTCCCTTAAAGGTAGTATTACTGTGGCTGATTCTTGTCAGGTCTATCCCCATTTTGCGGATTGTGTCCTGATATATCAGATTAAAACTACTGCCGCCGTCCATAAGGACTCGTGCGAGATGGTATCCGTTTATTATTGGGTCTAACATCAAGGCAGCCAATCCTCCGTGCCGGATACTTGTCAGGTGATCCCTGCGATCAAAAGTGATCGGGCAGGCCGACCAGGGGTTGAACTTAGGGGTGACGGGCTCTACGGCACGTGTGTCTCGGAGTGCATGTTTGCTTCTCCTCTTCGTCACGTGAATCATGTTCACTGTTTTGACCTCTGGTGGGAATTTTTTCTGTCCCCCAGTGCTTTGCTGGCGAGGCTCGTCCTCGTCTTCACTTGGTGTCTCCCTCCCCTTGTGTTCGGCGTTTAGCTTACCGGCCTGCTTGAATACCCAGCATTCTCTGTGGGTGTGATTTGCAGGTTTATCGGGGGTGCCATGAATCTGACATAATTTTTCTAGAAACTTGTTTAGGCTGGACGATCCATCTCTGCTGCCTTTGAAAGGCTTTTTCCGCTGACCCGGTCGAGAGCCCCTGAATCCGGCGTTTACCGCCGTGTTGTCTGGGTTGTCTTTGTTATTTCTACGCTTGCTTTTACTGCGTCGTGGTTTTCCATTGCCATCCCTGACTTCGGATGTGCCTGGGTGGCTGGTGCTACTACGGGCTAGCCAGCTATCTTCGCCCGTGCAAAAGCGGGTCATGAGGCTTGTCAGAGCTGCCATTGTTCTCAGTTTTTCTTGGTCGTGGTGTCGGGCGAGCCATTCGTCTCAGATGCTGTGTTTGAAAGCTGCTAAGGCTTCGGCGTCCGGGCAGTCGACGATTTGGTTCTTCTTAGTGAGGAATCTGTTCCAATGCTTTCGGGCTGACTCTACGGGCTGTTGAATTATATGACTTAAATCGTCTGCATCCGGAGGTCGGACATAGGTCCCTTGAAAATTAGCCCTAAAAGCATCCTCAAGCTCCTCCCAACTTCGAATTGAATTTTCGGGGAGGCCCTTCAGCCAGTGTCGAGCTGGTCCTTTCAGCTTGAGGGGCAAGTACTTGATGGCGTGGAGATCGTCTCCGCGAGCCATATGGGTATGGAGGATAAAGTCCTCAATCCAGACCCCAGGGTATGTGGTTCCGTCGTATGCCTCTATGTTCATGGGTTTGAATCCTTCTGTAAATTCGTGGTCCAGCACCTCATCGGTGAAACATAGGGGGTGTGCGGCACCCCTGTATTTGGATGTGTCATGGCGTTCTGACAGTTGTAGTGTTCGGTTATGGTTGTGCGCTGGAGCACGTTTCCTTGATCCGTAGATGGATCTGGTCACGCCGGTCTTCTCATGCAAGTCCTCACGTGAATCGTGTGCTGACTTATGTGCGGCCTTGTTAGCCGCTCTATCGTGGCCACGAGGTGATTGATCTGACCGGTCGGCCATTTTGTTTTTCAGCTGTGTGGGCTCTAAGGCCTCATCATCAAATTCAGGCTACAGCTTGCACTTTGAATAGCTCTTTGTGTGGTAACTACCACCATACTTTTCTTCAGTGTCGAGCACTTTGTTCCATTTACTGTTGAGCGTATTCTGCGCGGCCTTAAGCGTTTGGTTCTGCTTCTTCAGACTCCTCGTGGTGGCAATAAGCCTTCTGCGGAGGTTCTCTTGTTTCAAGTGCCTTTCCAGGATGATGTGTGCATCCTCGTCCGGACTGTTTTCCTCTCCAGAGGGAGGTTGATGAGCTTTATCCTCGGCGTCGACGTGTTCGGACAGCGGATCCGTACTATGTTCGTCGTTTGCTGGTTCATCCTGCTCTATCGCTGGGTCAATGTGGTCGTCGTTTCCTCTGGAGTCGACTGGGGTGTTATTTTCTCTTGCGTTGTTATCGCTGTTTTTGCCGAGGCGGGATTTGGAGCGGCGCCTACGCCGACGCTTTGGTTGCTTCTCGAGGGAGCTATCCTTCGCTGCATCCTTCCGTTCCTCGTCATTGTTTTCTTTGGGTGTATCCACCAAGTATATGTCATGTGATGAAGTGGCTGTCCAGCGCCCTGTGGGCGATGGTTCCTGTTCCTCTCCTGCATCGTCGTCCATGCCGTCGATATCTTCGGAGTCGAAATCGAGCATGTCGGTTAAATCGTCGACAGTGGCTACTAAGTGGGTGGTGGGTGGGGAGCGAATTTCTTCGTCGTCCGCATCCCATTCTAGCCGGATATAGTTCGGCCAAGGTTCTCCTGACAAGGAGAGAGACTTTAATGAATTTAGCACATCGCCAAAAGGCGAGTGCTGAAAGATATCCGCGGAGGCAAACTCTATGATCGGCGCCCAATCAGATTCGATAGGCGCGGACGCGGGCGGCTCGGAGCCCATGGCCGGGGACGAATCCAATGATTCGGCAGCACGGGTCTCGTAGGAGGTGAAGTCGGTATTCGGCGCTATCGCCACTGAGTGTGCGGCCTCCGTGGTGGGGTCCATCCACCCGTCCACAGATGGCGCAATTTGTTCCGGATTGAGGGCCGGAGTAGTTGCAGGTGTGATCTCCCGAAGACTGTCCGACGGCAGAGCTAAATCATGCTTGTCGTGATTGTGCGGCGCACCTGACATGGGCTCGAATCCGCCGAAGATCAAGTCTCCGCGGATGTCGGCAATGTAGTTCAAGTTTCCAAATCTGACCTGATGGCCAGGGGCGTAGCTTTCGATCTGCTCCAGATGGCCAAGCGAATTGGCCCGTAGTACAAAGCCGCCGAATACGAAGATCTGTCTGGGGAGGAAAACCTCACCCTGGATCGCATCGTTGCCGATGATTGAAGGAGCCATCAAGCCTTATGGTGACGGCACAGTGGAACTCTCAATGAAAGCACCAATGTCGGTGTCAAAACCTGCGGATCTCGAGTAGGGGGTCTCGAACTATGCGTCTAAGGCGGATGGTAACAGGAGGCGGGGGACACAATGTTTACCCAGGTTCGGGCCCTCTCGATGGAGGTAATACCCTACTTCCTGCTTGATTGATCTTGATGATATGAGTATTACAAGAGTTGATCTACCACAAGATCGTAGAGGCTAAACCCTAGAAGCTAGCCTATGGTATGATTCTCGTTGTCCTACGGACTAAACCCTCCGGTTTATATAGACACCGGAGGGGGCTAGGGTTACACAGAGTCGGTTACAAGGGAGGAGATCTACATATCCGTATTGACAAGCTTGCCTTCCACGCCAAGGAGAGTCCCATCCGGACACAGGACGAAGTCTTCAATCTTGTCTCTTCATAGTCCAACAGTCCGGTCAAAGGATATAGTCCGGCTGTCCGAGGACCCCCTAATCCAGGACTCCCTCAATGAGAAGGTGCAACGTTCACGCGGTCGTCCTCGGCGACGGCTCTTACCCACTGCTGGCGTGTCCCGATCAGCGTGCCTTGTCGTTCTCTCCCAAGCACCGCTGGATAGGGAGGGCCTCCGACCCCTTCTTCCTTGCTGCCGTAGCGTGGGCAGATCCAGCCTCCCGCCACCCACCTAGCGACATCCCGGCGACCCTCAGGTATAACTTCCTTCGAAACCGGCCTTGCTCTACTTCCCGAGCTCCTGACGTTGTTGCATTTGTATCTTTTACTATTTCTCAGGCCCCCTCATAGATAGGATCGATCGGCTGTTCGAAAGCCACCTAATTTTTTACTGTTAAGAGGTAAAACTAGTTCACGCACTCGAATCTAGTACTACTTGGTTCAAACAAGGAAGAAAGGGGGTGGGGGAAGATTTGTTACCTGAATCTAGGACTTGGTCGAAAGAGGAAATAATGGGGGCGAAAAGTAGCAGAGACTGGCTATCCAACTGGTCTCTAGGTCTAATAGGGAAATAAAGGGAAACACGGTACAAACTCAATATAAACCCGATCTATCGGTTGAAAAAGAAAAGAAAGTGGGGACTGGGGGACAAGTCAACAGAGTAATTCCAGCACTAGATTTGCTAGCCTCACACAGTATAAGGTGGCTATACAGAACAAAAATGGGACCAACCAAGATATCATGTTTTGATGTTTGTTGCCCCGAGCCACTCTTATGTAATGCCACTGGTAAAATGTAGCAGTCGCACTGTTAAAAGTAAGGACACATTAAACCAATGTTGTTTTCAATGTAATGCCTCCAGTAATATGAATCAATGGTACTTTTTTTCATGTCCTGCTAAATTTCCCATTAAGATAAGTTGCTTCTTTTCGTTAGAAATGCAACTGTCCTGGTCTGCCTACTCTCCCGTGCCCAAATACCGACTCTTTAGCAGCTGTTAATGTAATGTTGCTGGTAAAATGAAGCAATGGCACCATTAAAGTAATGTCGTATTTAACGGTTGTCATAGTTAATCCTAATGCCCACACTAATATCTAGCAATGTTGCTGCTTTAGAAATTGCTACTGTCCTTGTAGGATTGCCATTCAGATAAGGAACATGCTTCTTTTCATTTGATGTATGTTTCATCACTTGTTAGTCACCCTCCTTTCCACCTTTTTTGTGAAAACAGAGATATACATTTCACGCTTGATCTTAGTTGAACTGCACAAATGATATCCAAATTATAGTTGAACATTCTAGGAGCTTCACAACCAACCTTGATGTTGCTCAATTTTATTGCAACTAATGAAGAAGAAGCTCTGTGGGTTTCGTTTTCTGATGGAAATGGAACCGGGGCTGGAGCCCTTTTCTTAAAAAAAACTGCTAGCTCATGGGACATTGCTTCATTTTAGGTGAACTGCACCAAAAGGTCCAATGAATTGAATCATCCATGTTGGTGACTGGTGTCATCCCTTCTACGATGGCGTTGACTGCAGATATGGTTCCCATCACGAGGTATGTTCCTTTTTGGTCTGACCGTTTGCCAAAGATCCTGCATGTTGAGTCTGCTCTTGTGCTACTGTTTTGGCACTGCCATGATAAAGCAGTAATGTTATTATTTTGCACCTTAATCTAGTGGCACTATTAATTTGAGGCAATGTTTTGGCACTGCTAGTGCCACTGATTTTTTATATATCGAAAGAGGGGGTTTCCTCCAATTTCATTAAAGAAACCCAACCATAGAGAACCATTATCCGACAACATCTCAGTGTAAATGGGCAGTTATGCAACTACTACTAGAATAGACTGAGTACTAGCAGGAGACAAGTTCGCCACATAAGCTAGGCAGGTAGGGGGATGCAGCACCAGCTCGACCAAGTTTGGATTATAACCCAAATGCTACCACAGAAAAATCAGGGGGGACGATAGGGACTAAAAGAGCCAGCTTCAACATCCCAGTCTAAGCACCCCCGGCCTCCATCCTTGCGACGCACTGTACACCTCGTTTGCCACCTGCTCGACCCTAGTGTCACTGATAAAATGAAGTAATAATACAGTTAAAATAGAGCGAGTGTCCTCTCTATCATTTCATTTCCAATGTAGATAAAGAAAGTGCTTCTCTTTGTTAGTATATGTTTCATCAACTAGTCCCATTGTTAATGTTTAAGCGTTTCTGCAAACTGGAGTGCTTAATTTTAGTTGATCTGCACAAAAATAGAGATTGGAATATCTCAAGGCCCCTCCTTGTACTACCGTTGTACACTGATGTTCATCACTGGCAGAAGGTGTATCGGGGAGACTTGGGTCGATTTCCAGTATGAGGCGTACCGTATGAGGCGTCGCAGGGCCCATCTCGCCCTCGCAGCATGGCATACTATGATATTATCACAATATTTTCTTCTATTTATTAGTGTATGTTTCATCAACTAGTGCCACTATAATGTAATCACGCTTTTTCATTATCTGTGCAAACAGGGTTATTCAGCTGCATTTTGGTGGAACTGCACAAATGTACGGATGGAACCGGCATATATGCAGAGTGCGAGGTGTGCCAAGTAAAAATTACCGACACCAACCATGCTCCATGCATGCATTGGCATCCACCACCACCAGTGGGATGTGTGGCGCTCTCTGTGGACGGATCTTTCTCAGCAGCAAATCCTCTAACCAAATACTAGTAGCTTATATTCGCAGTTTTCTAGGGAGTACTCTTTTCTGAAAGAAGCACCAATCTATTTTTCTTTATTTGTACACAGTGTCACAACTTTGACCCATAGGTCCAGAGCTATTTTAGGGTGATTGGCGTAGTACTCGGAGACTGATTGTAAGCATGATTTTCATTAGCTGTCACACTGATTGTAAGCATGAGCAGATGGAAGATTAGGTTAGTGCGAAGCTTACCTTAAACCCTCCTGCCGCCGTTAAAACGAGGCGAGCGTCGAGGGAACCGTGGAGAACGGAGGGGAAGTGACGTCGCGCCATCCGGCCTCCTCTTGCGGTGGGAGAACGAATACTCTTGTGGCTCTGGCTGGCTCTGCACCCTCACGAATGGCACACCGTACTCGATCGATTCGTTATCCTCTCGGTGCTCGACCTACGACATGTACGCCCACCACCTCCACCTGACTTTCGCCTCAGGCGAATCTATCTGCTCCATCGCCTAGAGGAGATACTCGATGAACTCGAAGGATTGCGGCGTGACTGCCGCCGAGGAGTACATCGTCGCCCTCATCGCTGTCGTCTTGCTCTTTCGCATACATTGCCACATGGCCCTCACCGTCCTCGAAATCTCCCACTCATTGTCAAACCAAGTAAGGATCTCCTTCAACCTGGCTAACTTTGCCTGGTCGCCGCCGGCGATCTGCCTGATTCACTGCTGCATCCTCTCCATAGATGTCCTTCTGAGTGGTCCGGTGCTAGCTTTGGAAGATGGGAGGGGAAATGGTGGTCTTCCAATAGAGAAGAGGGAGAGGCGAGACGGTGGTTTTGGAATGGAGATGGTGGAGAGGAGAGGGGGTGGTTTTGCAATGGAGAAGAGGGAGAGGTGAGACGGTGGTTTTGGAATGGAGATGATGGAGAGGAGAGGAGGTGGTTTTGCAATGGAGAAGAGGTGCGGCAGCGATTTAGGATTGGACAAGAGGGCCGGCGCGCTGTGACACGATCAAAATCAAAATCAATTTACCCTTCAATTAAGAAAGCGACCCCACATTAGCTAGTCTCCCTTTTATTCTGGGTCATAATTGACCATGATTTTCACAAATAAAATATATGTTATATGTTGCAAAAATAATATAATTTGAAAGTACATTCAGATACGAACCAAACGATACAATTTTTGGTGACATGCATTCACATTTTTCTTGTCAAATACAGTACGTGGTCAAACTTTGACCCAAAATATGCAAAACAAAAAATACTTCCAAGACCAGCGCCGCTCCTCTCCTCTTAAACCACCACCGCTCCTCTCCTGTTCCAATCTAAATCCAGCGCCGCTCCTCTCCTCTTCCATTTCAAAACCACCGCCCCTCCTCTCCTGTTCCAATCCAAAACCAGCATCGCTCCTCTCCCGTTCTAATCCAAAACCAGCGCTGCTCCTCTCCTCTTCCATTCAAAAACCACCGCCGGCGAGTGAAGGTGCTGTGGAGAAGTAGATCGATGGAGGAGTACAACCGATACGTGAGGATCGCAGACGGTGACCCTGTGAAGCTAGCTAGAATGTTGGAGATACAGTGTTGGTTTGAAAACAAGGACCAACTAGCGGCGACGGCGACATCCATTGCCAAATATCTGCAACAGAGCGAAAGGGCGGCGATACTCCCGAAGGGACTCACGTGGGAGTACATAGAGCTTCTCCTCTGGGCCATGGAGCAAATAGATTCACCGAATCCGGTCGTGAGGGAGCGGTGGTGGGAGTATCGATCCTAGATGGAGCATCCACCAGAGATTGAAGGATCGAGCATCTACAGGGTGCCATTTGTGAGGGTGTCGTGCCAGAGCGAGCCGGTGGAGTCTTCGTCGACCGAATCCAACTACAAGACAAGAAAAGCAGTTGGCTCGATGACGCTTCCCCGCCATCCTCTCCCTCATCGTTCACATCGTCTCACGGGGTGGCTGTCTGCCGCCGAGGAATAGGAGGGGACTGCCCCCCAGCCCAATAGTCGGGCAGGTTGTGAATTGTCAGGAGGAGCTTAGGGTTGTCAGTATTTGCGGGTTGTGAATTGTGTTTTGTGTTTTGTATTTTGAGAGTACTTTCAGATATGAATGTCTTTTGAATTCCAGATTTGCAGTATTGAGCATATGAAGTATTTTGTGAATTCTAGAGATCTATTTTTAGCACTTAAAAAAATGTAGTTTCATAGGAGTATAAAAGTGCAGACAATGTGATTCTCAGAGAAGAAACTGCAAGTTTCAGTTTCAGATAAGAAACTGCAACTTTCTGAGGCAGAGCATTTATATTAACACGACCTTCTCAAAAAGGGTTAACATCATGTTGGAAGTTTTATTCATGGTCGAAAATGAAACTACCAGCCAGTTAACATCATGCTGATCAACATTCATGCATAGCACATCTTCATATGATGCACAGTCAAAAAGATATGCTATTTTCAAAATGCCCACATAATGTCGAGTGTGCGAAAAATAGAGAAAATGAGGGACAAAGTTTTGCAAGTGTTGGACGTGGCGTGCATAGATGACAATGGGGACCCACATGTCAATAATGGCAGAGGCAAAAATTTGGAGATATTTTCCCTGCATCAGGTGGAATCGAACCCGGGCGGAACAACTGTCGGGTAGTGTCACTTGGCCACTGGGCTAGTTCAGTACTTTCATTGAAAATAAGGCACTGCCTCAGGTGGTCCGATCTCCTCCTGCGCCTTTGTGCACTCGCCGCGGCGCCGCTGTCTGCCGTTGTGAACATGCTGAACAAACGAGAGGAATCTGGAGAGGACTGTACGTGGAGAGGCGGACAGTCGGGACCCACCAGGTCTATGGCCGTATGCAAGCGCCTCATCGAAAAAATACTTCCTCCTAATGCTATACTGACGTTGGGGCCCACGGGTTTGTCAACATAGTTACATTTTTTTAGGTGCTTCAACGTAGTTACTATAGGAGATAAATTCACAACGAAGCCGGGGAGCTGGCAGGTATCATTTATTATCACTGGGGCAGCAAGTATCAGCTGGGTTTTGGGTTGCCCCGTCTAGGCTTTCTTTTTTAACATGCGCAGCCCACGACATGCCGGTTTGTATTTTCTTGAGGGCCGTCATGTATCGACCGGCCTATGGACCTCCCATCCGAGGTTTTATTTTTCCTGGAACATTGGCAGCCCAATTTATGTATTTTTTTTAAGAACACGCAGAGGTCTGTTCTATTTTTCTATATAAGAATAGGAACGCCTGGTCCAACTTATGTTTCCCTTCTAACTATATTATATATATTTAAATTATTTTATATGTTATTATATATTATTGTTATTGTCATCATATATTTAACAGATACTTACATATGTAATAAAACAATATCCCACATCTTATTAACTTATAAAAATAATTTCTTAACAATAAAATCCTGGATTTTTTTGGCAACGAAAATCCTGGTGATTGTGTACAAAAGCTTGGTAAGATTTAAGGACCAATGTAATAATAAATCACTTATTGTTTAAATATATTTATAACAAAATGCTCAGCCCCTGTTTATTTTTTGATAACATTGTTGCGCCCAACCCAACATTATAATTAGAATCGGCCCAACAAAATCATGTATTTCGAGAAAGTGCAAATGGCCTGTAATTTTTTAAGAAAAAATAAATGGGCTGCATGGACGCTATATTATTTGTTCACCTAGCCCAGCTAATGGACTGTAATTCTAAAAAAAAGAGATCAAATTGACTGTAAATTCTGAAAAAATGGGTTGAATACGTGCCACATTTTTGGAGGCTAAAATGTGGGCCAATAGGTCGAAGCCAACGCAAGTCATTGTCAACTTAGTCAACAAATGATTCTGACATCATTAGCCGTTGGTTTTACATCCAACGACCGACATCCATCTTCAATCTCTCGTCTTCTTCCTCCAGCACCACCGGGACCACCTGCTCCTGCCTCCTGCTGCTAGCAGCTCTGCTTAGCACGCTTCGCTATGAAGCGCTACCCCACCGTTGGCCAGGCCATCCCTCCACCCCTCCACACCTCCTGTTCTTCTCCATCGACTGCCGAACCACACCGCACCAGAACCAGTTAACCCTCGTACACCTCTCCGTCTGCGACTCTACTCCCGCGTCTTCCCATCTCCGGCTCGTTGCTGTCCGGGGCCTCGCCGTCGTCCACCACCTTGGATGCGCTCGGCGCGGAGTGGTCAACGTGGTCAATGAACGACATCCATCGGAAGTAGACTGTGCGTGGAGAGGCTGACAGCTGGGTCCACGGCCGCACGCAAGGAAATGCCTCCTTATTATGTGCAAAATAATGATTCCTCCACCTGACAGCTAGGACCCACCGGAAGGGCCTCTGTATTTTGCGAAAAAAATGTTTCCCCCGCTGACAGGTCGAACCCATCACCTATATCTTTGCACGCAACGAAGTGCCTCCTTATTACGCACAAAAAAGTGAATACCCCCTGCTAGCTGGGACCCACCATAGTGGGAGGCTGACTTGTGGGCCTACTAAGTTGACGGGACGGAGGGCTTTGTCAACTTAGTCAATATGAACGATTCTAGCTCTAGTGACCGTACGATGTCCATCCAACGGCCGTAGTGCTTCTTCAATCTCTGGTCTTCTTGCTCCAGCCGCCCAAACCAGCGTCGGTAGTGCCGCGTGCTCCTGCCTCCCATGGCCGGCTGTGATGCCGCGGAGGCCTCACCGCCCCCTACTACTCCCACCGCTGGCCAGGCCATCCCTCTACTCACCCACACCCCCTGTTATTCTGTGGCGACGGCAGCCTCACACCGCAGCTGAACCAGTGAACCCTCGTACTCCTCTCCGCGTGGGCATCCACTGCCGCATCTTCCCCGGCTCCGCGTCGTCCCCTTCCTAGGCCTCGCCGTTGTCCACCGCCTTGGTGCCCTCGGCGCGGCGTGGTCAATGTGATCAACGACCGACTTCCATTGGAAGAGTGGAGAGGCTGACAGCTGGGTCCACGGCCGCACACAAGGAAATGCATCCTTATTACGCAGAAAATAATGATTCCTCCACCTGACAGCAGGGACCCACCGGACGGGCCACCGTATTTCGTGAAAAAAAACGTTTCCCCCTGACTGCTGGGATCCACCAGCTACATCATTGCACGCAAGGAAGTGCGTCCATATTATGGAAAAAATTGTTTCGCCCCCCTGACTGCTGGGACCCACATGCTACATCTTCGCACGCAAGGAAGTGCCTGACAGTCGGGACCCACCTGGTCGAAGCGTACGTAGCGTTGTCATTCTGGTCACGAACGTGTACGTACATACGATCGGTCTGTTTGCAGGCTGCAGCGATAAACTGTGGCCGTGTAAGGAAGGGCATGTGTCGTAGTAGAGGCGTGCACATGTCGTAGTAGAGGCGCGCATGTAGCATGTACACGTACGTACAACAGCCAGGGTGCAAGAAAGTAAATACGGCCACGTACGTACATACGGGCGGGGTCTCGAATGCCAACTCGCGCATCCGTACGGCCAGGGCTCTTGTACATGGCTGGGTCGGAACGGAGAAACTGCGTCGTCGTCGTGTTCATGGGGAGGCAACGGAATGCGTCGTGTTCATCGGGAGGCAACAGAACGCGTGCTGTTCATCGGGAGCCAACCGGCTTGGACGGAACAGCCAATGGAAACGAGGCCTGGCGTACTGTAGAACAGAGGAAATGGCCTTGTGTTCGACCGGCCATGGTCGAAACGGGATCCTGTTCATCGGGAGGGGTCTGGCATACCGAAAACGGAGGAAACGGGCCTCCTACGTGAAGGAAATATGCCCTAGAGGCAAAAATAAAGTTATTATTTATTTCCTCATATCATGATAAATGTTTATTATTCATGCTAGAATTGTATTAACCGGAAACATAATACATGTGTGAATACATAGACAAACATAGTGTCACTAGTATGCCTCTACTTAACTAGCTCGTTAATCGAAGATGGTTAAGTTTGTTAGCCATGGACATGAGTTGTCATTTGATTAACGGGATCACACCATTAGGAGAATGATGTGATTGACTTGACCCATTATGTTAGCTTAGCACTTGATCGTTTAGTATACTGCTATTGCTTTCTTCATGACTTATACATGTTCCTATGACTATGAGATTATGCAACTCCCGTTTACCGGAGGAACACTTTGTGTGCTACCAAACGTCACAACGTAACTGGGTGATTATAAAGGTGCTCTACAGGTGTCTCCGAAGGTACTTGTTGGGTTGGCGTATTTCGAGATTAGGATTTGTCACTCCGATTGTCGGAGAGGTATCTCTGGGCCCTCTCGGTAATGCACATCACTATAATCCTTGCAAACATTGTGACTAATGAGTTAGTTGCGAGATGATGCATTACGGAACGAGTAAAGAGACTTGCCGGTAACGAGATTGAACTAGGTATTGAGATACCGACGATCGAATCTCGGGCAAGTAACATACCGATGACAAAGGGAACAACGTATGTTGTTATGCGGTTTGACCGATAAAGATCTTCGTGGAATATGTAGGAGCCCACATGAGCATCCAGGTCCCGCTATTGGTTATTGACCGGAGACGTGTCTTGGTCATGTCTACATAGTTCTCAAACCCGTAGGGTCCGCACGCTTAAAGTTAGATGACGATCGGTATTATGTGTTTTGATGTACCGAAGGTAGTTCGGAGTCCCGGATATGATCACGGACATGACGAGGAGTCTCGAAATGGTCGAGACATAAAGATTGATATATTGGACGACTATGTTCGGACACCGGAATGGTTTGGGGAGTTTCGGACACATACCGGAGTACCGGGGGGTTACCGGAACCCCCCGGGGGCAGCGCCCCTCTTTCCTTTCCCCCTCTCTCCCCTTCCCTCTCCTCTCCTACTCCCACTTGCAAGGGTGGAGTCCTACTCCCGGTGGGAGTAGGACTCCTCATGGGGCGCGCCTAGGGTGGCCGGCCCCCTCCCCCTCCTCCACTCCTTTATATACGGGGAGGGGGCACCCCTTGGAGACACAACAATTGATCTCTTGATCTCTTAGCCGTGTGCGGTGCCCCCCTCCACCATATTCCACCTCGATAATATCGTAGCGGTGCTTAGGCGAAGCCCTGCATCGGTAGCATCATCATCACCGTCACCACGCCGTCGTGCTGACGGAACTCTCCCTCAAAGCTCGGCTAGATCGGAGTTTGAGGGACGTCATTGAGCTGAACGTGTGCTGAACTCGGAGGTGCCGTACGTTCGGTACTCGGATCGGTCGGATCGTGAAGACGTACGACTACATCAACTGCGTTGTGCTAACGCTTCCTCTTTCGTTCTACGAGGGTACGTGGACACACTCTCCCCTCTTGTTGCTATGCATCACCATGATCCTTTGTGTGCGTAGGAAATTTTTTGAAATTACTACGTTCTCCAACAGTGGCATCCGAGCCTGGTTTTATGTGTAGATGTTTATGCATGAGTAGAACACAAGTGATTTTTGGGCGATACAAGTCATACTACTTACCAGCATGTCATACTTTGGTTCAGCAGTATTGTTGGATGAAGCGGCCCGGACCAACATTACGTGTACGCTTACGCGAGACTGGTTCTACCGACGTGCTTTGCACACAGGTGGCTGGCGGGTGTCAGTTTCTCCAACTTTAGTTGAACCGAGTGTGGCTACGCCCGGTCCTTGAGAAGGTTAAAACAGCACTAACTTGACAAACTAACGTTGTGGTTTTGATGCGTAGGTAAGAACGGTTCTAGCTCAGCCCGTAGCAGCCACGTAAAACTTGCAACAACAAAGTAGAGGACGTCTAACTTGTTTTTGCAGGGCATGTTGTGATGTGATATGGTCAAGGCATGATGCTATATTTTATTGTATGAGATGATCATGTTTTGTAACTGAGTTATCGGCAACTGGCAGGAGCCATCTGGTTGTCGCTTTATTGTATGCAATGCAATCGCCCTGTAATGCTTTACTTTATCACTAAGCGGTAGCGATAGTCGTAGAAGTAATAGTTGGCGAGACAACAACGATGCTACGATGGAGATCAAGGTGCCACGCCGGTGACGATGGTGATCATGACGGTGCTTCGGAGATGGAGATCACAAGCACAAGATGATGATGGCCATATCATATCACTTATATTGATTGCATGTGATGTTTATCCTTTATGCATCTTATTTTGCTTTGATTGACGGTAGCATTATAAGATGATCTCTCACTAAATTTCAAGATAAAAGTGTTCTCCCTGAGTATGCACCATTGCCAAAGTTCGTCGTGCCGAGACACCACGTGATGATCGGGTGTGATAAGCTCTACGTTCATCTACAACGGGTGCAAGCCAGTTTTGCACACACAAAATACTCGGGTTAAACTTGACGAGCCTAGCATATGCAGATATGGCCTCGGAACACTGAGACTGAAAGGTCGAGCGTGAATCATATAGTAGATATGATCAACATAGTGATGTTCACCATTGAAAACTACTCCATCTCACGTGATGATCGGACATGGTTTAGTTGATTTGGATCACGTGATCATTTAGATGATTAGAGGGATGTCTATCTAAGTGGGAGTTCTTAAGTAATATGATTAATTGAACTTAAATTTATCATGAACTTAGTACCTGATAGTATTTTGCTTGTCTATGTTGATTGTAGATAGATGGCCCGTGCTGTTGTTCCGTTGAATTTTAATGCGTCCTTGAGAAAACAAAGTTGAAAGATGATGGTAGGAATTACACGGACTGGGTCCGTAACTTGAGGATTATCCTCATTGCTGCACAGAATAATTACGTCCTGGAAGCACTGATGGGTGCCAGGCCTGCTGCAGATGCAACTGACGACATTAAGAACATGTGGCAGAGCAAAGTTGATGACTACTCAATAGTTCAGTGTGCCATGCTTTACGGCTTAGAATCGGGACTTCAACGACGTTTTGAACATCATGGAGCATATGAGATCTTCCAGGAGTTGAAGTTAATATTTCAAGCAAATGCCCGGATTGAGAGATATGAAGTCTCCAATAATTTCTACAGCTGCAAGATGGAGGAGAATAGTTCTGTCAGTGAACATATACTCAAAATGTCTGGGTATAACAATCACTTGATTCAACTGGGAGTTAATCTTCTGGATGATAGTGTCATTGACAGAATTCTTCAATCACTGCCACCAAACTACAAGAGCTTCATGATGAACTATAATATGCAAGGGATGGATAAGACGATTCCCGAGCTCTTCGCAATGCTAAAAGCTGCGGAGGTAGAAATCAAAAAGGAGCATCAAGTGTTGATGGTCAACAAGACCACCAGTTTCAAGAAAAAGGGCAAAGGGAAGAAGAAGGGGAACTTCAAGAAGAACAGCAAACAAGTTGTTGCTCAAGAGAAGAAACCCAAGTCTGGACCTAAGCCTGAGACTGAGTGCTTCTACTGCAAGCAGACTGGACACTGGAAGCGGAACTGCCCCAAGTATTTGGCGGATAAGAAGGATGGCAAGGTGAACAAAGGTATATGTGATATACATGTTATTGATATGTACCTTACTAGAGCTCGCAGTAGCACCTGGGTATTTGATACTGGTTCTGTTGCTAATATTTGCAACTCGAAACAGGGACTACGGATTAAGCGAAGACTGGCTAAGGACGAGGTGACGATGCGCGTGGGAAATGGTTCCAAAGTCGATGTGATCGCCGTCGGCACGGTACCTCTACATCTACCTTCGGGATTAGTTTTAGACCTGAATAATTGTTATTTGGTGCCAGCGTTGAGCATGAACATTATATCCGGATCTTGTTTGTTGCGAGACGGTTATTCATTTAAATCTGAGAATAATGGTTGTTCTATTTATATGAGTAATATCTTTTATGGTCATGCACCCTTGAAGAGTGGTCTATTTTTGTTGAATCTCGAAAGTAGTGATACACATATTCACAATGTTGAAACCAAAAGATGCAGAGTTGATAATGATAGTGCAACTTATTTGTGGCACTGCCGTTTGGGTCATATTGGTGTAAAGCGCATGAAGAAACTCCATACTGATGGACTTTTGGAATCACTTGGTACTTGCGAACTGTGCCTCATGGGCAAGATGACTAAAACGCCGTTCTCCGGAACTATGGAGCGAGCAACTGATTTGTTGGAGACCATACATACTGATGTATGTGGTCCAATGAAGGTTCAGGCTCGTGGCGGGTATCTTTATTTTCTCACCTTCTTAAGTATATCTACTTAATGAAACATAAGTCTGAAACATTTGAAAAGTTCAAAGAATTTCGGAGTGAAGTTGATCATAACAAGAAAATAAAGTTTCTACGATCTGATCGTGGAGGAGAATATTTGAGTTACAAGTTTGGTCTACATTTGAAACAATGCCGAATAGTTTCGCAACTAACGCCACCCGGAACACCACAGCGTAATGGTGTGTCCGAACGTCGTAATCGTACTTTACTAGATATGGTGCGATCTATGATGTCTCTTACTGATTTACCGCTATCGTTTTGGGGTTATGCTTTAGAGACGGCTGCATTCACGTTAAATAGGACACCATCGAAATCCGTTGAGACGACGCCTTATGAATTGTGGTTTGGCAAGAAACCAAAGTTGTCGTTTCTTAAAGTTTGGGGCTGCGATGCTTATGTGAAAAAGCTTCAACCTGATAAGCTCGAACCCAAATCGGAGAAATGTGTCTTCATAGGATACCCAAAGGAAACTGTTGGGTACACCTTCTATCACAGATCCGAAGGCAAGACATTCGTTGCCAAGAATGGATCCTTTCTAGAGAAGGAGTTTCTCTCGAAAGAAGTGAGTGGGAGGAAAGTAGAACTTGATGAGGTAACTGTACCTGCTCCCTTATTGGAAAGTAGTTCATCACAGAAACCGGTTCCTGTGACACCTACACCAATTAGTTAGGAAGCTAATGATATCGATCATGAAACTTCAGATCAAGTTACTACTGAACCTCGTAGGTCAACCAGAGTAAGATCCGCACCAGAGTGGTACGGTAATCCTATTCTGGAGGTCATGTTACTTGACCAAGGTGAACCTACGAACTATGAAGAAGCGATGGTGAGCCCAGATTCCGAAAAATGGCTTGAGGCCATGAAATCTGAGATGGGATCCATGTATGAGAACAAAGTGTGGACTTTGGTTGACTTGCCCGATGATCGGCAACCATTGAGAATAAATGGATCTTCAAGAAGAAGACTGACGCTGACGATAATGTTACTGTCTATAAAGCTCGACTTGTTGCAAAAGGTTTTCGACAAATTCAAGGGATTGACTACGATGAGACTTTCTCACCCGTAGTGATGCTTAAGTCTGTCCGAATCATGTTAGCAATTGCTGCATTTTATGATTATGAAATTTGGCAAATGGATGTCAAAACTGCATTCCTGAATGGATTTCTGGAAGAAGAGTTGTATATGATGCAACCACAAGGTTTTGTCGATCCAAAGGGAGCTAACAAAGTATGCAAGCTCCAGCGATCCATTTATGGACTGGTGCAAGCCTCTCGGAGTTGGAATAAACGTTTTGATAGTGTGATCAAAGCATATGGTTTTATACAGACTTTTGTAGAAGCCTGTATTTACAAGAAAGTGAGTGGGAGCTCTGTAGCATTTCTGATATTATATGTGGATGACATATTGCTGATTGGAAATGATATAGAATTTCTGGATAGCATAAAAGGATACTTGAATAAAAGTTTTTCAATGAAAGACCTCGGCGAAGCTGCTTACATATTAGGCATCAAGATCTATAGAGATAGATCAAGACGCTTGATAGGACTTTCACAAAGCACATACCTTGACAAAGTTTTGAAGAAGTTCAAAATGGATCAAGCAAAGAAAGGGTTCTTGCCTTTGTTACAAGGTGTGAAGTTGAGTCAGACTCGATGCCCGACCACTGAAGAAGATAGAGAGAAAATGAAAGATATTCCCTATGCTTCAGCCATAGGCTCTATCATGTATGCAATGCTGTGTACCAGACCTGATGTGTGTCTTGCTATTAGCCTAGCAGGGAGGTACCAAAGTAATCCAGGAGTGGATCACTGGACAGCGGTCAAGAACATCCTGAAATACCTGAAAAGGACTAAGGATATGTTTCTCGTTTATGCAGGTGACAAAGAGCTAGTCGTAAATGGTTACGTCGATGCAAGCTTTGACACTGATCCGGACGATTCTAAATCGCAAACCGGATACGTGTTTACATTGAACGGTGGAGCTGTCAGTTGGTGCAGTTCGAAACAGAGCGTCGTGGCGGGATCTACGTGTGAAGCGGAGTACATAGCTGCTTCAGAAGCAGCAAATGAAGGAGTCTGGATGAAGGAGTTCATATCCGATCTAGGTGTCATACCTAGTGCATCGGGTCCAATGAAAATCTTTTGTGACAATACTGGTGCAATTGCCTTGGCAAAGAAATCCAGATTTAACAAGAGGACCAAGCACATCAAGAGACGCTTCAATTCCATCCGGGACCAAGTCCAGGTGGGACACATAGAGATTTGCAAGATACATACGGATTTGAATGTTGCAGACCCGTTGATTAAGCCTCTTCCACGAGCAAAACATGATCAGCACCAAAACTACATGGGTGTTAGAATCATTACTGTGTAATCTAGATTATTGACTCTAGTGCAAGTGGGAGACTGAAGGAAATATGCCCTAGAGGCAATAATAAAGTTATTATTTATTTCCTCGTATCATGAGAATTGTATTAACCGGAAACATAATACATGTGTGAATACATAGACAAACATAGGGTCACTAGTATGCCTCTACTTGACTAGCTCGTTAATCGAAGATGGTTAAGTTTCCCAGCCATGGACATGAGTTGTCATTTGATTAACAGAATCACATTATTAGGAGAATGATGTGATTGACTTGACCCATTCTGTTAGCTTAGCACTTGATCGTTTAGTATCTTGCTATTGCTTTCTTCATGACTTATACATGTTCCTATGACTATGAGATTATGCAACTCCCGTTTATCGGAGGAACACTTTGTGTGCTACCAAATATCACAACGTAACTGGGTGATTATAAAGGTGCTCTACAGGTGTCTCCGAAGGTACTTGTTGGGTTGGCGTATTTCGAGATTAGGATTTGTCACTCCGATTGTCGGAGAGGTATCTCTGGGCCCTCTCGATAATGCACATCACTATAAGCCTTGCAAGCATTGTGACTAATGAGTTAGTTGCGAGATGATGTATTACGGAACGAGTAAAGAGACTTGCCGGTAACGAGATTGAACTAGGTATTGAGATACCGACGATCGAATCTCGGGCAAGTAACGTACCGATGACAAAGGGAACAACGTATGTTGTTATGCGGTTTGACCGATAAAGATCTTCGTGGAATATGTAGGAGCCAATATGAGCATCCAGGTTCCGCTATTGGTTATTGACCGGAGACGTGTCTCGGTCATGTCTACATAGTTCTCAAACCCGTAGGGTCCGCACGCTTAAAGTTAGATGATGATCGGTATTATGTGTTTTGATGTACCGAAGGTAGTTCGGAGTCCCGGGTATGATCACGGACATGACGAGGAGTCTCGATATGGTCGAGACATAAAGATTGATATATTGGATGACTATGTTCGGACACCGGAATGGTTTCGAGGATTTTCGGACACATACCAGAGTACCCGGGGGTTACCGGAACCCCCCGGGGAGACTAATGGGCCTATTGGGCCCTAGTGGAGAAGAGGAGGGGCGGCCAAGAGCAACCGCGTGCCCCCTTCCCCCCAGTCCGAATTGGACAAGGAGGGGGGCGACGCCCACCTTTCCTTTCCCCCTCTCTCTCCTTCCCTCTCCTCTCCTACTCCCACTTGGAAGGGGGGAGTCCTACTCCCGGTGGGAGTAGGACTCCTCATGGGGCGCGCCTAGGGTGGCCAGCCCCCTCCCCCTCCTCCACTCCTTTATATACGGGGAGGGGGCACCCCTTGGAGACACAACAATTGATCTCTTGATCTCTTAGCCATGTGCGGTGCCCCCCTCCACCATACTCCACCTCGATAATATTGTAGCGGTGCTTAGGCGAAGCCCTGCATCGGTAGCATCATGATCTCCGTCACCACGTCGTCGTGCTGACGGAACTCTCCCTCAAAGCTCAGCTGGATCGGAGTTCGAGGGACGTCATCGAACTGAACGTGTGCTGAACTCGGAGGTGCCGTACGTTTGGTACTCGGATCGGTCGGATCGTGAAGACGTACGGCTAATTCAACCGCGTTGTGCTAACGCTTCCGCTTTCGGTCTACGAGGGTACGTGGATACACTCTCCCCTCTCGTTGCTATGCATCACCATGATCCTGTGTGTGCGTAGGAAATTTTTTGAAATTACTATGTTCTCCAACACTACGGTCGAAACGGGGTCCTGTTGGTCGGGAGAGGTGTGGCGTACCGCAAAACGGAGGAAACGGACTTGTGTTGGAGCGCTACGGTCGAAATGGGGTCCTATTCATCGGGAGGGGTGTGGCGTACCACAAAACCGGACTCCACGGGATACCGTTCATCTCCACCGTCGACCTCCTCCCGCCTCCACGGGCTACTGTTCATCCACCGTCGACCTCCTCCAGCCTGCACATGTGACTGTTCATCCACGGGCTCCTGTTCATCCACCGTCGACCTCCTCCAGCCTCCACATGCGACTGTTCATCCACGGGCTCCTGTTCATCCAGCCTCCACCGCACGCTCCTCCACTGGCTACTGTTCAACCAGCCCTCTCCACGGGGTCCTGTTCAACCACCCCTCCACGGGCTACTGTTCATCTAGCCCTCCATCGGCTACTGTTCAACCAGCCCTCCACGGGATCGTCCTGTTCATCCACCCCCCCCCCCACCGGCTCGATCGGGGTCCAGTTCTTCCAGCGGCAACGGCCTCTACTACCACGGGGTCATGTTCATCCAACCCCCCACCGGGAACTGTTCATCCAACCCCCCCCCCAACAACAATGCTCACTATTCATCCAGAGGCAGCATCGATCGGCTTCAGTTAGCAGCAGTAGCGAAGGAATCGCTCGATCGGGTTCAGTTAACAGCAAGGCATCGATCGATCGCTCGGGTTCAGTAACGCGTAGCCTGCAGTGCAATCGCTCGTGTTCAGTTAGAGCCCAACACCTCACTCGGGTTCAGTTAGAGCCCAACGCCTCGCACCCACGCGCGTGCGTGTACGAGAGAAACGCACATAGCGCTCGGCCCCCGACCACCCACCATACCGGGAACTCCCCAATATTTTCCGCACCCTCGCTTCTACCACGGTTTTTCCTGTCATGGACGGCCCAAAGAATGTCATGCAGCTGCGTCTCCGGCCCACCCAGGACGAAAAGCCCATTTTCTGTCATGATTTTTTGTCATAGAAGTAGGAGCCCACCAAATCTATGATGATACCGGGTTTTTTCACAATTATCGTCATAGAAGTGTCATAAGCATGACAGAAAAAAAATCGTTCGGCCCAAAATGTCACAGATGTGTCTTTTTTTGTAGTGCACACACGAGAATTTTCACCCCACGCTATTGCTCCCCGGCAATGGCGCCAGAAAAAGGTCTTGATAACCCATAAGTATAGGGGATCTTTTCTAGCCTTCTTCGATAAATAAGAGTGTCGAACCCAACGGGGAGCTAAAGGTAGAACAAATATTCCCTCAAGTTCTATCGACCACCGATACTACTCTACGCACACTTGACGTTTGCTTTACCGGAAACAAGTATGAAACTATTTTGCAAGGATAAAACTACGAGTACTTTGCGAGAATAAAACTATGAATAAATTGCAAGGTAATAAAAGTGGATAGCTTTTGTCAATAAGAAAGTCATTTGTCCCTAGGCAATCGATAACAAGTATCGGTTATCATTCTTGTAATTTTATATGAGGGAGAGGCATGAGCTAACATACTTTCTCTACTTGGATCATATGCACTTATGATTGGACCCCTAGCAAGCATCCGCAACTACTAAAGATCATTAAGGTCGTGAAACCCAACCATAGCATTAAGTATCAAGTCCTCTTTACTCCCATACGCCATAACCCACTTATCCACGTTTGGTCTGCTGTCATCCCCCACAACACTGACAATAAGTAAACCATGAACATATAGCAACACCCTACAGCGGGAGCCCCTCACGTTCGCCCGAGAACGGAGGGCACCGTAGGACAGCACCAGAAATAAAACATACAATCATACCAACCAAGATCACGATTAACCCACGGGACAAAACGGATCTACTCAAACATCATAGGATAACCATAGATCATTGGGAAATAATATATGGAGTTGAGCACCATGTTTAAGTAGAGACTACAATGGGGAGAAGGGATGTTACACCGCTGCATAGAGGGGGAGAAAGTCGTTGTTGACGGTAGCAAGATTGTTGATGTAGATCGTCGTCCCGATCGTTGCCCCGGCGGCACTCCAGCGCCACCGGTAGAGAGGGGGAGAGAGCCCCCCTCCTTCTTCTTCTTCCTTGGCCTCCCCCTAGATGGGAGGAGGTTTCCCCCTCTGGTCCATGGCCTCCCCCTAGATGGGAGGAGGTTTCCCCCTCTGGTCCATGGCCTCCATGGCACCGCAGGGGCGGGAGCCCCTCCGAGATTGGATCTTCCTCTCTGTTCTCTTCTGTTTCGCGCTCCCCAGATATGGCCGAAAACCGTTTCTTATATTCCCGGAGATCCATCACTTCGATTGCGCTGAGATTTTAACACGATTTTTTCCTGGATATAAGCTTCCTTGCACCCGAAGTAGAGCCTCAACCGACGTTCGAGGAGGGCACAACCCACCACGCCACGCCTGGCTCTAGGACCGCGCCTTGGTGGGTTGTGCCCACCTCGGGCCTCCGTTTGCGGTGATTCCAACTCCCAAAAATCACATATATTCCAAAATAATTCTCCGTGAAACTTTATTGCATTTGGACTTCGTTTGATATGGATACTCTGTGATACAAAAAACATGCAGAAAACATTTACTGGCACTGGGCACTGGATCAATAGATTAGTCCAATAAATCATATAAAAAGTTGCCAAAAGTATGTAAAAGTTGTATAATATTAGCATGAAACAATCAAAAATTATAGATACGACGGAGACGTATCAACCCTCAGCCACTTTCTCATTTCCACATTTGTCCAAAACCCAAAGTCAAACTCGGCCCCACCGATTTGATCAATCCGGCGCCACCGAGTTCATTTGACATAGCCACTGCTAGAAACCCTAGACAATTTGGTCTCACCAATACGAATCTCGGTCTCACCGAGATGGCATTGCAAACTCTCTATTTCCCTTCGTAACATTTCGGTCTCACCAAAATGAACGATCAGTCCCACCGAGTTTGCATGACAAACTCTCTGTTTCCCTTTGTCGGATCTCGGGTTCCGGCAAAACCCTTAAGGTTCGAACTCTGGGGTGCGCGCGGAGATCTCTCCCTCACAGATCATGCCCTCACACGCTTCGCGATCTCTAAGCTAGCTCGACGAACTCGCAACACAAGGGACACAAGATTTATACTGGTTTGGGCCATCGTTGTGGTGTAATACCCAACTCCAGTGTGGTGGTGGTGGATTGCGTCTTGGGCTGAGGATGAACAGTACAATGGGAAGAACGGCCTCCTGAGGAGAGGTGTCCTTGTGCTTGGTAAACTTGTGTGGATGAGGATGATCGGAATTCGTCCCCTCCTACTGTGGTGGCTAGTCCTATGTATAGAGGCCCCGGTCCTCTTCCCAAATATTGAGCGGGAAGGGATCCCACAACAGACAATTTGAAAGGGGACAGCTAGTACAGCTTATCCTGACAAAAGTAGTCTTCGCCTGCAAAAGGCTCTGGTGGTGATGCCGCCTTGGGCTCCACGGTGACCTCCATCCTGCCGTCCTGCTGGTCTTGGTCTCGTTGCACCGATATGGAAAACTTTGCTTGACGCCTCGGTACTCCTCGCCTGCGCTTGCCTCCTTAGCACCAAAGAGGAAACAAGGACACTGCGCGCGCTGGTGCCCGCCTGGTCTCGATCGTCATGGCTCACGTCACGAGAACCTCGCGAGGTTTGCCTTGCCTTGATCTCTCCGCCCCTCGCGAGCCAGCCTGGTGAGGCCGCTCCCGAGGAGGTCTTGTGTCATCCGCCTCGTGAGGCTTGGCCCCTCGCGAGGGTCTTGAAATCTTGTTGATGAAGATGGGCCGTACGGGCCCGCTCGCAGAGCCACGCCGTGGGCCACGGGCAGGCAAGTCTAGGGACCCCCGTTCCCAGAACGCCGACAGTAGCCCCCGGGCCCAAGGCGCGCTCGGGCTTGGCTTCGAGGCGAAGCCAACGGGCAAGTGCGGAGCGCCGCGGGCCCCAATAGCCTGCGGCCTTGGTCGACGCGTGGCGACTGATTGGACGTGGGCGTCTCCACTTCCCCACGCTGCCTTCATCCCCGCCTGGCTAGGCGGCCACCGCAGTCTACATGGTTTCCTTCCCCTTGTTTCGATGCGCTCCCCCAATTCTTCCGCTTCCCCGAAGCTCACCTCCTTCCCCCAATCCGATATGAGCTCATCTCTCCCATCGCCATGGCGCCGGATCAGATGGAGAAAGGGAAGGAGCCCCTGTCCTTCGCCGAACTACATCTGGCCATTGAGCCCGCCATTGGCAGGTCGCTGGTGCTCAACCAAGAAGCCATGGAGAAGGTGCGTCCCATGCTCGCCTCCAGCTTCAATGAGTGGGGGAAAACGGTGGCCTGGCCTGCATCTCAAGCTCGCGTCGATAGGACGGCCACCGAGGTCCCATTCTTCATCGACGCCCTCTGGGCCGGCCTGGTTCCTCCTTTTTCCGCCTTCTTCAACGCAGTGCTTTCCCATTAACAGATCCACATGCTACACCTCGATCCTCAATCCGTGACCCTTCTCGCCGTCTTCGCCTTTGTTTGCGAGGCCATGGTGGGCATCGCTCCTTCCGTGGCACTTCTCCGCCACTTCTTCTCGTTGCACCTGAGTGATCCCCGGTAGACCTCAGGATGCCTGAGCTTCCATGCCGTGGCGACGAGGGCCGGCACAGGGATTGACTTTGAGCTCCCGCCATCCACAAGAGAATTTCGGACGCGGTGGGTATTCGTTGATGTCGGAGTGCGCAGCCCCCTGCTCTCTTCTCCGTCAGCGCCCGCCATTCCCAACTCTGGTTGGTGCCACTAGAGGCTTGCCGATCCTTGCCTTGTCCACGCCTGGCTCAGGTTGAAGAGGCTGAAGGACCGCGGCGTGACTGCGCCCATGGTGGTGCGGGAGTTCGTCCGGCGCCGAGTCGCGCCACTTCAGCGACACTCTCGGCCGATGTGGGCCTTGCTTAGCAGCAACGACCACATGAGACTTCAAGAATCCAGGCTCCCCCTTGGGGCGCGACGAACGGTGCTCGAGGTCCTGACAGGAGTGGACGCTGGGGGGCAAGTACTGTCGGAGGCTGGGGGCGCTGGTGCAGATGCATCGATGCTGCGTGAGGCTTCCGAGGTGTCATCCTCGAGAACCCGTGATTCCCACGCCGAGGCGGCAGCTGAAGGGGCGACGCAGCCCGCTGCTCACGAGGTCGGAGCTCCCGAGGCATCAGCAGGTCACCGCGAGGCAGAGCCCGACAGTTCTCCCCAACTTGGCGCTCCTGAGGCCTCCTAGGGCGCTTCCCCAGTTGCGCCTCGGGATGGTCCCCACGTACAATGCTTTGGCCGGCTCCGTGTGGATTTTGAGGAGCTCCGCAAGAGGAAGGGATCCCCGAGCTGTAGCGGCAGCGTCTTCGGGCCGTTGAAGCGGAGGAAGTATATCGCCATCGATGAGTAAGTACCTTATCTCTGTGATTCTTTGAGTGCTGCTTCCCTTCCTGACAATGGCTCTTCAGGATCCCTTCCGCCAGGGTCGCTGAATCTCCTGAGAAGCGGCCTCCTCTCGCCCCGCCTCCCCCGCTGGACTTGAGTGCTGCGAGCCCGCTAGCGGGGTGCCTTCAGCTCATGCCTTCGTCGCCTCCTCTTGTGGGCCTTGCTTGGAACGCGGCCAGTGTGCCAAGGGCCCCTCCCCTGGTCTTGGACGGCGGTTGGCTGGCTTTGATCCTGGGGTGCTCTTCAGGCAGCGGATCTTCGCTCGTCTGGGCCCCTCACGCGGCTCGGCCGTCAGCCAGGCAGGCGCCAGCTCCCTGCTGCTAGGGGGCATGCCGCTTCGGGCCCCGTCCGCGTCCCCCGCGGCGGAGGACGGAGTCAGTGGCATGCTCAAGTCTGTGCAAGAGAAGAGCGTCGTCCGCCATGAGCTCTTTCAGGAGGCGATGGGCGCGATGAACCGGCTTGGTGAAGAGCTCATGGAGGTGGACACGCGCCTCGTGGCCGAGGGTCTTCGGCTGGCGGAGGAGCAGCATAAGCTGAAGGTGGCTATCAACCTCGAGCGCCACCGGCGCGAGCTTGATAATGTGAAGGCCGAGGCCTCTCTCGTAGCCTCGCGTGAGGCCTGCTTCCGAGCTCAAGAAGAGGCCTGAGAAGCTGACCGCCGTCGCGAGGCCGCGGAGAAGCGCGCGTGGGAGCTCCAAGCCTGGAGCGCTTCCATGTAGCGGCAGGTGGAGGAGCACAGGGCTGCCCTTGCATCACTGAGGGGGACGCCCGCCGAAGAAGAAGAGATCCGGAAGCGCGAGGAGGCGTTGGCACTGGAAGCCGTGGAGCATAGCCTCGAGCTCGAGCGACTGGAGACGAGGGAGCGTCAAGTTGCGCAAGCGGAAGATGCTGTTAGCGCGTGCGAGGCCAGGGCTCGGGAGGAGGTCGATCGTCGGGTGGCTGAGGCGCGCGCGGATCTTGAGGGTAGGCACAACCTGAAGTTGAAGCTTGCAGAAGCTGAGGCTACGGGTAGGACTGCTGCCCTTAGGCCCAGGTTAGGTGAGGTGGAGCAGCGCGAGGAGGCCACCGCAGCCGCCCTGGTCTCGGCGTAGGCGGAACTGGACTCCGCCCGCGCCGAGCTGCTCTCTCTTCAGCAGAGGGTCGATGACGCCGAGTCTGTTGCGCGGCAGAACAGGGAGGAAGTGCTCGAGCGGCGGACACTGGAGCGCGTGCACGCCCCCATGCTTGAGGGCCTCAGGAACAGGGCCAACTCGGCGTTGGGCCATATCTGCGATGAGAACGCCCCTCATCCCCGCACAACCGACTGCCAGCCATCTCCGCTTCTTCATCGACGTGGTGACGCGCCTGGAGAATCATTCCGAGAGGGCTCGCCATCTTGTTGAAGTGAGGAGCCGTGGTCTGCTGAGGCGCGCGTTCTCCCGGGTCTTCAGCCATCTCCAAAACACCTACCACAACTTCGATTTTGATGCTGCCATTGCCCCTGTTCCGGAGGCCATCCGGGACGATCTGGCGCGGTGGGTGGAGGACAATGCAGATGCGCTGGTCAGGGCCTTCGCTTCCGAGGACGATGCAGTGGTGGTCGCGGCGGATAAAGGCGATGTGGTTGACGATGGAGACGGTGGTGCTGGTGAAGGTGATGGTGAGGCCAGCGACGATGGCAGTGATGCCCGCGGCGCGCCCGAGGGCGACCCAGGGAACGCGGCGAGCGATTTGTCCAACTGATCCCGTGTTCCCCTGCTGTTTATCCTGCACACAAAGCTCGGGCGCGGCCCTAGAGGTTGTAAGAGCATTTTGGGAGGGGGAGCCCCTCATGTAAATAGATAATTATCCCTATTTTGAGCCAAGCTGAACATGTGCCTTTCGTATGCTCATGAGTCCCGTGGCGAGCTTGTTGTTGTAACTTACCTTGACCTGGGCGAGCCCCGCACCAGTTCGGGAGGTTGCGCGTTCTGGGAAGCTCCTGAGAAGCCTGTCGACATACCCGAGGGGGGCGCGTGATGGGCTAGCGCTAGCCGTGGCGTGTCATGCGCGTGGCGTGTGTGCGCCATGCCTAACCCCGCTTGCAAGGAGCTCGTGAGGGGGAAGCGTGAGGCGCGAACTCCAGATTAAGGCAAGAACCAGATAGCAAGAAATCGCTTGAACGAGAAAAGGCACCCCTGATACGTCCATTTTGCATCATGCTTTTATATCGTTATTTATTGCATTATGGGCTGTTATTACACATTATGTCACAATACTTATGCCTATTCTCTCTTATTTTACAAGATTTACATGAAGAGGGAGAATGCCGGTAGCTGGAATTCTGGGCTGGAAAAGGAGCAAATATTAGAGACCTATTCTGCACAACTCCAAAAGTCCTGAAACTCCATGGAAGTTATTTTTGGAAATAATAAAAAATACTGAGCAAAGAAAATACCAAAGGGGCCCACACCCTGGCCACGAGGGTGGGGGGCACGCCCTACCCCCCTGGGGGCGCCCCCTGCCTCATGGGCCCCCTGGTGGCCCTCCGGTGCCCATCTTCTGCTATATGAAGTCTTTCGTCCGAGAAAAAAATCATAAGCAAGCTTACGGGACGAAACTCCGCCGCCACGAGGCGGAACCAATCTAGGGCTCCGGCAGAGCTGTTCTGCCGGGGAAACTTCCCTCCGGGAGGGGGAAATCATCGCCATCGTCATCACCAACGATCCTCTCATCGGGAGGGGGTCAATCTCCATCAATATCTTCACCAGCACCATCTCCTCTCAAACCCTAGTTCATCTCTTGTATCCAATCTTTGTCCCAAAGCCTCAGATTGGTACCTGTGGGTTGCTAGTAGTGTTGATTACTCCTTGTATTTGATGCTAGTTGGTTTATCTGGTGGAAGATCATATGTTCAGATCCTATATGCATATTAATACCCCTCTGATTATGAACATGAATATGATTTGTGAGTAGTTACGTTTGTTCCTGAGGACATGGGATAATTCTTGCTATTAGTAGTCATGTGAATTTGGTATTCGTTCGATATTTTGATGAGATGTATGTTGTCTTTCCTCTAGTGGTGTTATGTCAACGTCGACTACATGACACTTCACCATTGTTTGGGTCTAGAGGAAGGCATTGGGAAGTAATAAGTAGATGATGGGTTGCTAGAGTGACAGAAGCTTAAACCCTAGTTTATGCGTTGCTTCGTAAGGGGCTGATTTGGATCCATATGTTTCATGCTATGGTTAGGTTTACCTTAATACTTCTTTTGTAGTTGCGGATGCTTGCAATAGGAGTTAATCATAAGTGGGATGCTTGTCCAAGTAAGTACAGAACCCAAGCACCGGTCCACCCACATATCAAATTATCAAAGTACCGAACGCGAATCATATGAACGTGATGAAAACTAGCTTGACGATAATTCCCATGTGTCCTCGGGAGCGCTTTTCTCTATATAAGAGGTTGTCCAGGCTTGTCCTTTGCTACAAAAAGGATTGGGCCACCTTGCTGCACTTTATTTACACTTGTTACTTGTTACTCGTTACAAATTACCTTATCACAAAACTATCTGTTACCGATAATTTCAGTGCTTCCAGAGAATACCTTGCTGAAAACCGCTTATCATTTCCTTCCGCTCCTCATTGGGTTCGACACTCTTACTTATCGAAAGGACTACGATAGATCCCCTATACTTGTGGGTCATCAAGACTCTTTTCTGGTGCCGTTGCCGGGGAGTGAAGCGCCTTTGGTAGGTGGAATTTGGTAAGGAAACATTTATATAGCGTGCTGAAATTTACTGTCACTTGTTACTATGGAAAGTAATCCTTTGAGGGGCTTGTTCGGGGTATCTTCACCCCGACCGGTAGACCAAATAGTTGCTCCTCAACCTACTAAACCTATTGAAAATGTTTACTTTGAAATTCCTTCGGGTATGATAGAGAAACTGCTAGCTAATCCGTTTGCAGGAGATGGAACATTGCATCCCGATTAACACTTAATCTATGTGGATGAAGTTTGTGGATTATTTAAGCTTGCAGGTATGCCCGATGATGTTATCAAGAAGAAGGTCTTCCCTTTATCTTTGAAGGGAGATGCATTGACATGGTATAGGCTATGTGCTGATATGGGATCATGGGACTACAAGCGATTGAAATTGGAATTTCATCAGAAGTTTTATCCTATGCATCTTGTTCATCATGATTGTAATTATATATATAATTTTTGGCCTCGCGAAGTAGAAAGCATAGCTAAAGCTTGGGGGAGGCTTAAGTCGATGTTATATTCATGCCCCAATCATGAGCTCTCATGAGAAATGATTATTCAAAATTTTTATGCTCGGCTTTCTGACAACAATCGCTCCATGCGATACTTCTTGTACTGGCTCTTTTATTATGAAGACTATTGAGTTCAAATGGGATTTCTTGGAAAGAATTAAATGCAACTCTGAAGATTGGGATCTCGACGAAGGTAAGGAGTCAGGTATAACACCTAAGTTTGTGTGTTAAATCTTTTATGGATACCGATGTTTTCCGTAAATTTAGCACTAAATATGGACTTGATTCTGAGATAGTAGCTTCTTTTTGTGAATCTTTTGCTGCTCATGTTGATCTCCCTAAGGAGAAGTGGTTTAAATATCGTCCTCCCATAGAAATAAAAGTAGTTGAACCTATTAAAGTTGAAGAAAAGACTGTCACTTATAATGATCATATTGCTCCTACTGCTTATGTTGAGAAACCACCTTTCCATGTTAGGATAAAGGATCATGCTAAAGCTTCAACTGTGGTTCGTAAAAGCAATATTAGAACTTATACACCTCCTGAGCAAGTTAAAGTTGAACCTAATATTGCTAATGTTAAAGATATCTTGGCTGATAATATCGATGGGCATGTTATTTACTTCTGTGATGAGACTGCTAGAATTGCTAAACCTGGTGCTAAAGATAAACATAGACCTGTTGTAACGCCCACGATGCGGCTATATCTCCCACGTGTCGAGGCACGACTTAGAGGCATAACCACATAGTGGTTTTGTCGCAAGAAGGGTCATCTTCACACAATCCCATGTAATGAACAAGAATGAGATAAAGAGTTGGCTTACAATCGCCACTTCACACAATACATAATTATAATTCAATACATCATCCAAAATACAAACATATAGACCGGCTACGGTCAAAATCCAGATGAAAAATAAGACAACCCCAAATGCTAGATCCCCGATCGTCCCAACTGGGCTCCACTACTGATCATCAGGAAAAGACACATAGTAACGACCACGTTCCTCGTCGAACTCCCACTTGAGATCGACGCCATCGTCTGCACTGGCATCGTCGGCACCTGCAACTGTTTGGAAGTATCTATGAGTCACGGGGACTCAGCAAACTCACACCCGCGAGATCAAGACTATTTAAGCTTGTAGGACAAGAAGGTGCAAAGAGGTGGAGCTGCAGCGGCAAAAGCATGTATGGTGGCTAACTTGCGTAAATGAGAGTGAGAAGAGAAGCAAAAGGAGCGGACGTCATCTAGCAATGACCAAGAAGTGATCCTGAACACCTACTTACGTCATACATAACACAGACCGTGTTCACTTCCCGGACTCCGCCGAGAAGAGACCATCATGGCTACACGCGCACTTGGTGTATTTTAATTGGGTCAAGTGACAGGTTATCTACAACCGGACATTAACAAATTCCCATCTGCCTCATAACCGCGGGCACGGCTTTCGAAAGATAATACCCTGCAGGGGTGTCCCAACTTAGCCCATCATAAGCTCTCACGGTCAACGAAGGATAAACCTTCTCCCGGAAAGACCCGATCAGTCTCGGAATCCCGGTTTACAAGACATCTCGACAATGGTAAAACAAGACCAGCAAAGCCACCCGAATGTGCCGACAAATCCCGATAGGAGCTGCACATATCTCGTTCTCAGGGCACACCGTATGAGACATCCTACGAGTAAAACCAGACCTCGAGTTTCCAGGAGGGGGCCCCGCAGTCTGCTCAGTTCGGACCAACACTCGAAGGAGCACTGGCCCGGGGGGGTTAAAATAAGATGACCCTCGGGCTCGCGAAAACCCGGGGGAAAAGGCTTAGGTGGCAAATAGTAAAACCAAAGTTGGGCCTTGCTGGAGGAGTTTTATTCAAGGCGAACTGTCAAGGGGGTCCCATAAATCACCCGACCGTGTAAGGAACGCAAACTCAAGGAACATAATCCCGGTATAACAGTAACTAGCGCGGCAAGAGTGGAACAAAACACCAGGCATAAGGCCGAGCCTTCCACCCTTTACCAAATATATATAGATGCATTAATTTAAATAAAAGATATTGTGATATCCCAACATATCCATGTTCCGACATGGAACAAACTTCAACTTCACCTGCAACTAGCAACGCTATAAGAAGGGCTGAGCAAAAGCGGTAACATAGCCAAACAACGGTTTGCTAGGAAAGGATGGTTAGGGCTGACATGGCTAAAATAGGAGACATGATATAGCAAGTGATAGGTAGCGGAGCATGGCAATAGAGCGAACAACTAGCATAGCAAAGATAGAAGTGATTTCGAGGGGTGGTCAACTTGCCTGCAAGATTCTCAGAGTTGTCGAAAGCTTGATCCTCGTAAGCGTACTCAACAGGTTCCTCGTTCACGAACTCGTCTCCCGGCTCTACCCAAGACAAGAACACAAGCAAACGGAACCACAATCAATCACAAGAAATGCACAAGCAACATGATGCAATACATGTATGATATGCAAGATGTGATATGCGATGCGTATGCGTGCTCCGGAAGGAAAATGATGAACATGGCAGTAACTTGGCAAACCAAGCATGCCACTGGAAAGATGAGGTGATTTCGGTCGAAATCGATATAAAGATCACCGGAATCGGATGCACGGTTTGCAAATGGCAATCAAAACAATAATGACACTAATCTGCGATAAACAGCAAGATAGCACTTAAAATGCAACAAGTAACAATGATACAGAACCCCAACATAGCAACAAAGCACATGGAAGTAATCTACAGGAGATGCTTGACAAAAGATGAACACTGAGCTACGGCTAGTTCACAACATATCAAGCACAAACAAGCATGGAAAAAGTGCAAAAGATTACAGGTTCACAGACGGTGAAAAACTGGACATGGCAGAAATCAGCATCAGGTAGCAATGTTCAGAGCACGAAATCAACATGCTACCGGAACTTAACATAGCAAAACAAGGCATGGTAGTGTTCTACTAAATTCACTTGACAAAAGTCCCTTACTGACCATAAGCCAAAAAGGACCAGAAGATATGATGGCAAGCATGTAAACACAGAAAGTTTCGTTAACAGGTTTCAGACTTAACAGAAAACAGAGCATGACAGAAATATTAATATGTAGGCCGCTTTGTGAGCTTGATGCACTCACTACAGAGCAATTCATGACAAACCAAGCATACCTACAGCAAGACGGCATGTTTATGAAGCTATCCATGGCAATAACAATTACATAGCATGTATGGTTCAACTACAATAAGCTTGGCAAGATTGCAAATCATGTCAAGAATCTGCCAGAAATATTTTATAGCAAAAGTAGAGCAAGATTGAGTCATGCTATGGAACTCTAAAATTGCAACAAATTGCAGGAATGGATCAATTACAACTAAATCTACAAAACATCCTTACTGTACATCTCCAAAATATGCATGGATCTCTCTGTAGCATCAAGTTTACATGGCAACAAAGTTACAGCAGACGAGGACTTAGAGAAATCACTAAGTCCCTGAAATCAGAAATATTACGGGGCCTACTTTGCATGCTTGTGCTAGTAACCACAAAGATCACAAAAATACATGGACTACACCACTGGAAATATGGCATGGCATACTTCAAGACACATGTAGAGCTCATGCTCAAAAGATGCACAGAATAAATATTACAAAAATGACAAATCTCCAAGTTCTGATAAGAACCAGAGATTAACAGCAACTAGCCCTCTTCCAACGAAGATTTGGGCATCAAGATGACCTCTAATGAACATGGTGCAATTGAACAAAATGAAGAGCATCACGAGGTGAACAATCTGACATATTATACGCGCGAATCAGAGCTACATGCACAAAGTTACAGCATCGGGAACAGAGCAAGATACTAAGAGAAATTAAGACTTAGAAGAATTTAGGGCGAGAAAAAGTCAACGGGTACCGAACTGGATCGGATCTGGCTCGCCGCTCGAGCCCGAGCTCGTCGGCCGGAGTTGCTCGGGCCGGCCGGAGGCGAGGCAGGGGCCGGCGGGCGAGGGGGTCGGAGGCCGGAGGAGGGGCGAGGGGGCCGGAGGCGGTCGCCGGCGGCGGGCCTCGGCGGGGCCGGACCGGCGGCGGCGGCCGGTGGCCGGTGGCGGCGGTGAGGAGACCGGCGGTGATGGCGGCGGCGCCGCCCGGCGGCGCGGGGCACGGGGCCCGAGGCAGCGGCGGCGGGAGGAGATGGGCCGGAGGGCCGGGAGCGGGCTCCGGCGGGCCGCGGGAGGAGAGAGAGAGATGGTGACGTGGCGGCGGCGGATTCGCCGGGGCGCGGCGGCGGACGTTGTCCGGCGCGGCGCGGAGGGAGAGGGTTATGGTTCGTCTGAGATTTCGTTTTTCGGGATGCCTACTTATAAATAGGTAGAGGGAGCTAGGGGACTCCAAATGAGGTGCGGTTTTCGCCCACACGATCGTGATCGAACGACCTAGAGCATGGAAGAGAGTTTGGTGGGCTTTGGGCTGGTTTTGGAGGGGGTTTTTGCTGGACACTCAAATGGACTTTGCGGATGCCCGGTTAACCGTTGGAGTACCAAACGACCTCCGAATGGAACGAAACTTGACCGGTAGTCTCCGGGTGGTATATTAAGGCCACTTGACAAGCCTCGGTCCATTCTGAGAAAGTTTGACACACGCACACGAAAGAAAACAAGAGGGGTGCACCGGAGGAGATAGGGGCGCCGGATTGGAAAACGGACAACGGGGAAAATGCTCGGATGCATGAGACGAACACGTATGCGAATGCAATGCATATGATGACATGATATGAAAATGCATGACATGACAAAATACAAAACGAAAAACAAAACCCGACAACGGAGGGAAAAACATAACACATAGCCGGAAATGGCAAGAGTCGGAGTTACAAATATGGCAAGTTACATGCGGGGTGTTACACCTGTTGTAGGCATGCCTGTTATTTCTATTAAAATAGGAGATCATTGTTATCATGGCTTATGTGATATGGGTGCTAGTGCTAGTGCAATACCTATTTCTTTATATCAAGAAATTATGCATGATATTGCACCCGCTGAGTTAGAAGAAATTGATGTCACCATTAAGCTTGCCAATAGAGATACTATTTCACCGATTGGGATTGTTAGAGATGTTGAAGTCTTGTGTGGGAAGGTTAAATATCCTGCTGATTTTCTTGTTCTTGTTCCCCACAAGATAGCTTTTGTCCCATTATATTTGGTAGACCCTTCTTGAACACTGTTAATGCTAAGATAGACTGCGAAAAGGATGTTGTTACTATTGGTTTGGATGATATGTCTCATGAGTTAAATTTCTCGAAATTTCGTAGACAACCCCGTAATGAGGAATTGCCTAGTAAAGATGAAATTATTGGTCTTGCTTCTATTGTCGTGCCTCCTAATGATCTTTTAGAACAATATTTGCTAGACCATGAAAATGATATGTTTATGAATGAAAGAAGGGAAATAGATGAAGTATTCTATAAACAGGGGCCTATTCTGAAA
The DNA here is from genome assembly GCF_002575655.3 of Aegilops tauschii subsp. strangulata. Classification (NCBI taxonomy): domain Eukaryota; kingdom Viridiplantae; phylum Streptophyta; class Magnoliopsida; order Poales; family Poaceae; genus Aegilops; species Aegilops tauschii. The sequence continues at coordinate 436,067,562 of NC_053038.3, forward strand.
CACAACTTGCCTGTTGAAATCCTAGGGGATCCTCCTCCACCCAAGGGTGATCCCGTGTTTGAGCTTAAACCATTGCCTGATACTCTTAAATATGCTTATCTTGATGAAAAGAAGATATATCCTATTATTATTGGTGCCAACCTTTCAGAGAAGGAGGAAGAAAAATTAATGAAAACTCTGAAGAAGCATCGTGTTGCTATTGGATATACTCTTGATGATCTTAAGGGCGTTAGTCCCACTCTATGTCAACACAAAATAAATTTGGAGAAAGACGCCAAACCAGTTATTGATCACCAACAACGGCTAAATCCTAAGATGAAAGAAGTGGTAAGAAAGGAAATATTAAAGCTCCTTGAGGCAGGTATAATTTATCCCGTTGTTGATAGTCAGTGGGTAAGTCCTGTCCATTGTGTCCCTAAGAAGGGAGGTATTACTGTCGTTCCTGACGATAAAGATGAAGTGATTCCGCAAAGAATTATTACAGGTTATAGGATGGTAATTGATTTCCGCAAATTAAATAAAGCTACTAAAAAGGATCATTGTCCTTTGCCTTTCATTGATCAAATGCTAGAAAGATTATCCAAACATACACATTTTTGCTTTCTAGATGGTTACTTTGGTTTCTCTCAAATACCTGTGTTAGCTGATGATCAAGCAAAGACCACTTTTACTCTGGTTTCTCTCAAATAGACGTATGCCTTTTGGTTTATGTAATGTACCTGCTACCTTTCAAAGATGCATGATGGCTATATTCACTGATTTTTGTGAAAAGATTGTGAGGTTTTCATGGACGATTTCTCAGTTTATGGATCCTCTTTTGATGATTGCTTGACCAACCTTGATCGAGTTTTGCAGAGATGTGAAGAAATTAACCTTGTCTTGAATTCGGAGAAGTGCCACTTTATGGTTAATTAAGGTATTGTCTTGGGGCATAAAATTTCTGAAAGAGGCATTGAAGTTAATAAAGCTAAAGTTGATTATCGGTGTGGAACGACACCTATGGGATCACAAGAATCCCTACTACGGTTGCCGGGGCACGGGGTTGCGAGAAGAGCAGGGCTAGTAGATAGCACAAGGATCGTTTACCCAGGTTCGGGCCGTGAGGATGCGTAAAACCCTAGTCCTGCTTTGGTGGGTGTATTTCAGAGAGTTCTTGAGCTCTCGAACTAGCTGTGGTCAGTGTGTGGTTCGAAAGAGCCGAATCCTTCTCCAGTATGCCATGGGCCTCCTTTTATAGTCGGAAGGGGCTGCCACAGTGGCACACAGGAGGTGAAAAGGCGTACAGTGCCCTGAGCTTATCGGTCGTATTACAGGACAAGATGCATTTAATGCGTAGCTTAGGTGTCCCCTTGCTTTATTGGGGACGGGGGCGAGGCCCGTCCCGTCCGTCGCCGCTCCTCCTCGCTTTGACACGCGCCCTGGCCAGTGAGGCGTGTGGTGCCATGTAGGCAGGCAGGCAGCTAAGGTGGCGGAGCCTTCACGAAGATCTGCATGCCGCCACGCAGGCGCTCGATGAGTTGGCCTAGGAGTTGCATGTTGCCACGGAGGTGCCCGCCCAGCTGGTTGGGCTGGCAGCTACATGTGCATGGCGGTGGAAGCTTGGTTGGCGTGGGCCTGGCAGTGGCCCTGCTGGCGTCCTTGGTGAGGGCCTTGCCGGGTGGCCCGGCAAGGGTCTTGCCGTGGCGCGCTGTCGTCCCCGGCAAGGGCCTTGTCGGGGGTCTGGTGGCCTTCCTCGGCAAGAATCTTGCCGAGGATCGTCTTCTTCTAATCCTCATCTGATCTTGAATATGTCTTCACAAAGATCTGCATGCCACCACGTAGGTGCCTCCCGAGCCCTGGCCCCACGTGGATGATGGCGTTGGGGACCGTGGGCTCAAGGGTGGCTCGCTCTGTTGGTGTGGGGCGAGCTGCCCCGGCAAGGGTCTTGCCGGGGGAACCTGCTTCGTCCCTCTGCTCTTTGTGGTCTTGGCCTTGGCGTTGCTCTGATTGTCTTGGGCTTCGGTCTTACCTTGGCTCACCTCCCCTGTTCTTCTTGGTGTGACCGCGGGCACGGCTCCGACTGCCCGTGCACAGGTATAGGGGTACAAAAACGCACCCCTCTTTTTGTACACCGACAGGAGCCCCCGGGCCTAGGCCACACATAAGCACGACACGTTGTTGGGCCAGGCCCAAAACGGTGCGCGGGCAGGCGGGGCAGTTTTTACCGTGGTAAGACTTTTCGCGCGCTGCGCTTCCCACGACCTGCGCGCGCGGCGTGGCGTGGAGGGGTGTGCGTGACGTGGGCGGCATGCGTGGGGCGGTTTCCACACGCATGCGTCATATCGCAGTAAAGAGGCGGCTCGGGCCTTCCCCGTAAAAAGAGGGAGGCGTGGAGGCGCGGCTCATTTACTGAACGGGGCTGGGTCGCGGTCTTCAAGGCGTCCACTCCTCATGATCACGGGGGTGGGAAGAGGTCGCTTCACCCGTCCCCTCAGTTCTGCACGTCCGCCACGCGTCCTTCATGCGCCTGGGGTGGCAAGCGGTGGAGGCGGGAAACCGGGCCGTCGCTGGTTGGGGCAGCGGGTCGGTCCTGATTCCCTGCGCCTCCGATGGCTGGATTGGTCGAGCGGGGCGGCCGAGCCCCGACCCCACCCCTTTATAAAGAGTGGGAAGGGGGGATGGCGTCCCGCATTCTTTTGTCATCTATCTCCTCTTGCTTCTGCTTCTTCCTTTCACTCGCCATGGAGAAAGGGAACCCGGGTCCCTCGACGGTGGTGGCGAGGGTCGCCGCTCGACAGCGCGTCCCTCCTCCTCCTGAGCCCGTGGTGGTGGAACCGGCCACGAGGGGAAGGGGGAGGGGGCGAGGCCGTGGGGAGGCCGGGGCAGAGGTCGTAGTGCTCGGGGAAGAGGAGGATGGGGCGGCGCGCCGGCTTCGCCCCCGCCAATGGTGCCTTTCCCGATGGAAGGCCATGTAGGAGACCAGCCCCGCGAGTTCTTCATTAGGCTGCGCCGGCCTCCGCGTCGCCGTCTCCGTCTTCCCGCCCCGTTTGCTCGGGAGATGGAGCGTGACCGGCCCCAATCCCAAAGATTGCACATGAGGGGTTGTGGGAATGGGGGCACGTGGGTCGATGTCGACTTCCCGGCTCCTCGGGTCATGTACCTCCGTCGTGGGTGGAAGACGTTCGCTCGCATCCATAGCCTGACGGCGGGGCTCCTCCTCTACTTCAAATTGATGGAGGACGGACTGCTCTCTGTCAAGGTCTTCGGAGACTTCGGGACTCGCCTGAAGTGCTGCGTGGAGAGCTCCTCCGATGGAGATTCCGACGATGGAAACTCTTCCTCGAGCGAAAGTGATGAGGAGGACGGCGGGGCAGATGACGGGGATGAGTCCGACTAGGCGTCGGACGCCCCGCGCCTGGGCGGGTGCGGCAGCAGCAGCAGCATCTGCACCTGGCCGCTCCTCCAGCAGAGTTTTTCCGAGGATGGGGCCAGCTCCTTGAACTTCTCGGGGCCGTCTCCTTGGGCGGCTGGCGTCGGGAGGCTGCGGAAGAGGAAGAGGGCGGGCGGCAAGGCCATCAACTCAGAGTACGTGGGCACCGACGCCTTCATCGCGTATTGCCGGTCCTGCCGCCTCGTCTTCCAGCTCCTTTCCCGGCACCGTCATCACCGGCCCGCCCGTGGGCAGCCACCGAGGTGTTCTCTTGGTGCTTTCTGCTGCTCGTAGCTTGCCTAGGCGCCCCTTTTTCCCTTTAGCCTTTTTGAGCTGCCTCTTGAGGAGAAGGACAAGAAAGGGATTACGGGCATGTTATCTCTTTTTTAGTCTGTAAGCCTGCGGGCCTTTGTTAAATTTAGAGCTTGTAATCCCCTTGCTCATGTTTTTCATTTCGTACGAACTGTACCTGTATGGGATGTTTTTAATGAAAAAGGGATGCTTGCCGGGTTTTTCGTTCGTGGGTAAATCCCGTGACAAGGAGCGAATCCTTGTTATTGTTTAAGATAAACGTTTTTCGCCTGGCAACAGGCCTTGCCGTCCCCCCACTCCACTCGACCGTTCTCGCGCTCTTGGCGGAGGCAGGGATGAATTGGGCTTTAGGCTCCTCGTTCTACCTCCTTGCCGTCGCGGCTACAACCAAATCCGGACCCAGGAAATAATCCTTAGGTATAGGAAAAAGGGGAGCACGACAGTCTAGAGATAAAAACGAGGTTTCACATGCCCCAGTCCTGTTCCGAAATGCATGACAGAGGATAAAAGACTTATCTGGATCTGCAGCCCCCGGCAACCTCATCTTGTCGTGGTTGGATCCTTGTGCTTGCAGCCCCCGGCAACTCTGGTTTGCCGGGGTCGGGACGCCGGTCCGTTTTCTTTCTTCCAAGTAGCTCGGCAGAAGTGCTCATGTGCCCTGCGAACCAAAAGAGGATAGAAGAGAAACAGATAGACGCGCACTCGACCTCTAAGCTAGGGGTTAGTCGCTGCTGAGCACTATCAACCCTAACCAAGGAAGAGACTCGACCTAGCATGCATGCTATGACTTAGGGCGCTAGCGCTTCATTTATTTATGCTCAGGGTCTGCGCCTGGCTTTGTACAAAGGGTCATGTGCCTTGTCGGCAAAGCTTGTACAAAAGGTGGCTTGCCGGGAGGCCCGGCAAGCCGCGCCTTAGGGGTAAAACTTGCGAAGATGCTCGATGTTCCAGGAGTTGCTCACTGGGACAGCATCTTCGGTCTCCAGGCGGACTGCGCCGGGCCTGGTGACTCGTATTACCCGATGAGGGCCTTCCCACTTTGGCGTCAACTTGTTGGCATTCTTGGCCGACTGAACGCGCCGAAGAACAAGGTCGCCTTCCTCAAAGCTTCGGGCATGAACCTTGCGGCTATGGTAGCGGCGCAAGGCTTGCTGGTAGCGCGCTGCTCTCACAGCCGCCCGAAGACGATCTTCCTCAAGGAGCATCGCGTCATCTTGGCGCAACTGCTCTTGCTCAAGCTCATCATAAGCGAGCACTCGAGGTGACCCCTTGTCAGGACCGGTTTTCGGGATATTACTTTCCCAGAAAATGGCCCTTGTGCTCACCAGCCCTAGGATTACTGTTAGCTGCTGAGGCACCAACTTGATACAGAAATTCCAAGCAAAGTACAAAATATGTAGTACAAGACCATTGTGGCCTATGAGTACAACAATTGGTTTCTAGTGGTTGATGGCGGAAGCGGTTTGTGGTTCATCTGCGTCTATGGGACTCCATTTCCCACAAGAACAGCTGACCTGGATAACTCCTATCTTCGTGAGGCTGCTATCACCGTTGCTTAGGTTCTGGGGCTGTCATCGCAACGCTCCTCTCCAAGCAAGAAATCTGGCCAAGACAATAGCCAGGGACAAGCCAGTGAGTACTTTTGAATGTACTCGCAAACATTATGAACACGGGTATAATACAACGAATGATAATAATGCTCTGAAATGTTCTATGATCACAATGTCAGTCACGAAATAAACAAAATCCATGATGCACGCATGCAGGTTGTTCATATAAAACATGAATATGCAATCCGAGAATAGAAATAAAAATGCACCGATCGGGTGTCTGAAGCGACGCCTCGAAAGGACGACAACAGAAAGCGTGCCTCAGTCGGCGTCTGAGCGACACCACATAAAGGGCTTATAAAGTTAAATAAGTAACAAGCATGCCACAGTCGGGCGTCCGTGCGACACCACATAAAGGGCTTATAAAGTAAATAATCACAATGAATATCCAGGAGGTAGAACCGTCCCAGGGATACTCAATAATTCAAGTAACAAAAAGGGTTAGTCCAATATAATAATAATCACAATCATCATAAGTCACAAGTCATGATCCATGTTTCGGTTTAGTAGTTTCTCCTCCGAAGACCGACACTAAGCCGACACTTGACCCATCTCAGGCTGTAGTCCTTACCCATGGACACGGCTATTCGAATAGATTTAACCTCTGCAGAGGGTGTACTCTTTACCCACGAGTAACGGATTCCTTTAGTCCATCGGGACTAATTCTGTCCACGGTCTTTCAATTGAAAACACACCTGACCGCACACACCAGCCTAACTTACCGGTGTCTGGAATCACCCACGACACCTGTTAAGAAAAACTCTAAGTGGGGAGGCTACAACCTCGCGTAGCATGGGATCAAATTTATATCGCGCGCTCTAAGGGGTGCCCCCCTCTCGGTCCCAACCGGAAACACCCATGCCCCTGGACCAGGTGGCATGCCTACCGGATGCATCCAGTATCTTCCACCATGGCCTCTCTGTACGGTGTGTGCTAGGAAGGGGTTGACAACTTACTGAACCGTACCCTACCTGCGGCAGGGACAAGTGGTAGTACGAAACAAGTATGGGGGTTACTGGAACAAGACTCGATCTACGGCCGACTCAGGAGGTTCAAGTATTCCCTGTATGATTAGCATAACAAATATATTTCAATTAACAGATAGAATCACCACTCATCATACCTCATCATGCCATACCAGACACACTCGTCTCGACGAGGAACTAGGGACAAGCTCGTGTCTACCCAAGACAGAGACTTTCCCGGCTTCCTTCCGGTGGGCATGAAAGGCATACGAAGATGATTACTATCACAAGCATATCCATTTCTAACAGCAGAGAATCTTCATTATGCACTCATGCGTATGATTGTATCGTCACATGAAATAACGAATGCTCCATGTCAAGGTGGTGTTGTAACCGTATCAAACAACACACAAAAATATTATGCCAGGGTTCAGAATGCTTGCCTTCAAGAGTATGCAAGGGGGTGTACTTTTTGAAAGTTGCTTCCTTCTTCAAAAATCCTATTTTTGAAAATATTCAAATTAACACATACTTTAAAAACAGCGCAAAAAGTTGTCCTAGATATTTTTGAAATAAATCTTAAAATAAACTAGGTGGAATTTGAGAGACGTAGGAAAAATGATTAATTCATTTGGAGTTTTATTTAAAAAGATATAGCCAGTCAAAGTTTAGTCAAAATCCTGCTTTTAAAATAAAACAGAAAAGAAAACGTTTCGGACGAAATACGCTTTCTTGAGGACGACACGTACTTCGGGCTTTACGCCTCCACTTAACCCGCGCAGGCCGACCCGTGGGTCCACTGGTCAGGTTTGACCAGTCGTCCCCGCCTTCCTTTCTTCTGGCCGAACGGAGGCGGAGCTCCGGCAATCGCCGTCGGCGAACGGAGGCTCCTCGCGGGGTTCTGATGGCGGGGATGGATCCGCCAGGCCGGGGCGGTCCTCCCGGTGGTCGACAGGCTGGCGGGGGCGAAGGGAGTCGCCGGCGGCGAGCTCCGCGGCGGAGGTGGCTTCGGGAGGATTTGGGGGTTTGGGCTACGATGGCTCCCGAGCGAATTTGAGGTGTTGGGTGGCTCCGCGAGATCGAGGGGAAGGGGATGGTGGCACTGGTTGGACGGGGGAGGCTCTGGTTGCGACGAGCGGAGCCGGGGAGTGGCGGCGGCCGAACCTGCCGGAGATGGGGAAGACGGCCTTCCTCCGTCGATTGCGGGCTAGGGGACCTCCAGAGGGTTGGCTTGAGGTTGCCTGAGGGCCTAGGCGAGCTCGGGGGTCCTATTTATAGCGCGAGTAGGTCGGTCCCGCGGCGACCGGGGATAAGCTCGACGGCGAACCGCCGTTCTGTAGCCTGCAGGACGACGTGGCGGCGACAGGCGCTAGCGGACGCGCTCTTGGATAAGCTCGGGCTGCCCAGGGGCGAGCTGGCGCGCGGCTGTGGCTCGGGCGGCGCCGTCCATGGCAGAGACTACTGCGGCCGCCCGCTCGCTGCCACGGCCGACCCGACAGCGGCGCTGTAGGGGGCCGGGGGCCTTGGAGGGTTCTGGCGAGCGGATGAGGACGGGCGCGGCTCTGCGGGCGAGCAACGGCCAGGGGCGCGGGGCGAGTGAACGCGGCGGCTCGGTTGCGCGCGCGCGTGCAAAACGTGCGCTCTAGGCGCGCCTGGCGGACGCATGCGAGGTGTTCGGCCAAATGCTAGGGCATATTAGAGAGCTCGAATGCTGCTGGTAGTAAACAGGCCTAGGTTAGTGGTAGACTGAAGTTTAGTGGACATGGTGGTTAGGCAAAGCAAGCAGGTCCAGTGTGCAAACTAAAAGCTATGTCAAACCTGACCATGCACATAAGGTGTTTGACAAAATGCCAAGGGCACCTAGGCATTTCTTGGGGTGGCCAAACTCTCCAGACTAGTGTCTCTCTAGATGCAAAAGAGGGTGGTAAGGTCAGTTGGTCAAGACTAGAAACTTGATAGTGCAAGTTTTTGGGAAAACCATTTCTGGACAGAAAGTAAAAGGCATAGTTTCATGGACCAAAAATACTCCAATAGGTCCATTCTCCTGGACTCAATGGTTTGCAGGGTGGTTGATAAGCAGGAGAAAGATTATGGGCATTAGAGCAACAAAAATCAGAGTTGCTGTAGAAAAAGCCAAACTGGACCAGAGAGCAAAAGAGGATGTTTTGCTCAAATTTTCCATAGAACACCAGTGGGTTTTTGCATAAAGTTCAATAATATACTCCTACTAACATCCCCTAATTTTGGTGGAAGTTTTAAAGAAATATTTAACTAGGTTGTAGTGCAAAAGTGCAAACTGGACCAGATTTGACAACTTGGGGAAAAGCTCAAAATCTCCAAATGACTAAAGGGTATTTTTGCACAAAAGTGATCTAGGAACATCACATGTCATCCCCAAATTTTGGTGGGATTTTTAAATGAATTTATCAAAGGGTTGCAGTGCAAATGGCACCCTAAAACTTATGAAAACCCATTTTAGAGAAATAAAGCTCAGGTAAAAATAATTATAAATAATCCCACTGATAAAAGAATTGTTTTATTTGAGAGGGTAAACAAGTCCAATAATAATTGGAAAGTTTTCACTTGGGGTGAAAACTCCACAACTTAGAAGAAAAGAGGGGTTCTGAGATCAAAAATAAATCCAGAAAAATAAAAATTTAATTTCTTAGCAAAATTTTAATAAACAAAACATGGTTAACTTTTTGGGGTGTTACAACACTACCTCCCTTAAGAAAAATCTCGTCCTCGAGATTTGCTAAGGGCATACTTTGCAAAAGGATTGCTCGTACCATGCGATAATCGTAACATGGAAAGCGGTTACTCCACACACGTGATAGGACGGGGTCACAGTAGAATCGCTGACTAAGGTGCAGTGGTGGTGTACTAGCAAGGTAATCGATTAGGTGATAGAAGAACGCGCGGTCGTGTATTTAGTGTATGCGTCTCGCGAGTCGTATAACGCGAGGGCATGCAAATTAATTATTTTTATTGAGAAAAACATTTTTTATCGCAGTGGTCTTTTAAGAAAAACCTTACTAGAAGTTTGCTATAATTAAAAACAATCGATTTTATTTTATCACGAGAAACAACTTCAACCAAAGCAATATACTAATACAAAAAAATTTAAAGCACAACACAGTTATCACAACAAGCAGTCAAACGATACACAAACGGATATAACCGCGGTGCTGACGGTTCAGGAAATAAGCTATATGTTACGAGGAAAAATATTCCTTGCAATGGGATATATCTCTCGTCTACTCGGAGCGGATGGGGGACTCACAAAAGGCGTCTCTCATAGTCTGGCCCTCAGGGGTCTGCTAATGGCGACTAGGGTCTTACACAGCAAGGATCTGGAGAAAAATCCATCACTTGTTGGGTCAAGTGCTCTCGAGCAATGACATAGTGCACCAGCTCAATTAGCGTCGAAGTTTTCTCTACTCAGGTGTAGGGAAAGGATGTGGTTTCTCTGGCTGCTGCACTATTCAGAAAACAAAATAGCCACATTCACTGGCATAGGGTACCATGAATTGAAGATGGGTAACCGTTCCATAAGCAGCAATCTTAATTGCCATTGTTGGAGTGGGTATGGATTTTCCCGATGAAGGGAACTTCCGTAGGGTCTTGGTTTGGGTCTACCTATGGGGTGTGCCTGGCTGTACAATATTTCAAGGGGGTGAGAGTGACCCTCGATTTGAACAGATTGTACCAGGATGGCTGGGGAAAACCCATGGTACTGTGGTCAAAATCCCACAATTATTTTGATAAAATCCCCCCGGGGTGGCATCTGGGGTCTTTATATGAATCCCAAGGTGCGACCTGAAAAACAAATGGCTGTGAAGGCAGTGCACATGGTGAGGGATGTTTGGTAAGATCACGGAGTGGCCTCATGTATAGCATCTGGGTTGGATGACATATCGTGTTGTGGGGGCAATATTAATTGTCGGTTGGGACAAACGTTCCCTTTATATAAAGAAAACGGAGTCTTCCTTCGCATGCTTGCGAATGGGGCAACTCAGGTGTCGATCACGGGCGCGTAGCTTACTGGGCTAGTCTGATAGGCTGGGCACCGACTGCCAAAAGCTGTCGGGGTCACTGTGGGGGCTATCGGGTAGGATAAGCTTGGTTGTGGTGAGGTTAAGGTCTGGTGGGTGGGTTAACCTAGGTTTTTTTTCACCTGGCTAAGATAGGATTAGCCAATGGTCAGCCTGGCTCTGATACCAAGTTTGTCAGGACCGGTTTTCGGGATATTACTTTCATAGAAAATGGCCCTTGTGCTCACCAGCCCCAGGATTACTGTTAGCTGATGAGGCACCAACTTGATACAGAAATTTCAAGCAAAGTACAAAATATGTAGTACAAGACCATTGTGGCCTATGAGTACAACAATTGGTTTCTAGTGGTTGATGGCGGAAGCGGTTTGTGGTTCATCTGCGTCTATGGGACTCCATTTCCCACAGGAACAGCTGACCTGGATAACTCATATCTTCGCGAGGCTGCTATCACCGTTGCTTAGGTTTCGGGGCTGTCATCGCAACGCTCCTCTCCAAGCAAGAAATCTGGCCAAGACAATAGCCAAGGACAAGCCAGTGAGTACTTTTGAATGTACTCGCAAACATTATGAACACGGGTATAATACAATGAATGATAATCATGCTCTGAAATGTTCTATGATCACAATGTCAGTCATGAAATAAACAAAATCCATGATGCACGCATGCAGGTTGTTCATATAAAACATGAATATGCAATCCGAGAATAGAAATAAAAATGCACCGATCGGGTGTCTGAAGCGACGCCTCGAAAGGACGACAACAGAAAGCGTGCCTCAGTCGGGCGTCTGAGCGACACCACATAAAGGGCTTATAAAGGAAAATAAGTAACAAGCATGCCACAGTCGGGCGTCCGTGCGACACCACATAAAGGGCTTATAAAGTAAATAATCACAATGAATATCCAGGAGGTAGAACCGTCCCAGGGATACTCAATAATTCAAGTAATAAAAAGGGTTAGTCCAATATAATAATAATCACAATCATCATAAGTTACAAGTCATGATCCATGTTCCGGTTTAGTAGTTTCTCCTCCGAAGACCGACACTAAGCCGACATTTGACCCATCTCAGGCTGTAGTCCTTACCCATGGACACGGCTATTCGAATAGATTTAACCTCTGCAGAGGGTGTACTCTTTACCCACGAGTAACGGATTCCTTTAGTCCATCGGGACTAATTCCGTCCACGGTCTTTCAATTGAAAACACACCTGACCGCACACACCAGCCTAACTTACCGGTGTCTGGAATCACCCACGACACCTGTTAAGCAAAACTCTAAGTGGGGAGGCTACAACCTCGCGTAGCATGGGATCAAATTTATATCGCGCGCTCTAAGGGGTGCCCCCCTCTCGGTCCCAACCGAAAACACCCATGCCCCCGGACCAGGTGGCATGCCTACCGGATGCATCCGGTATCTTCCACCATGGCCTCTCTGTACGGTGTGTGCTAGGAAGGGGTTGACAACTTACTGAACCGTACCCTACCTGCGGCAGGGACAAGTGGTAGTACGAAACAAGTATGGGGGTTACTGGAACAAGACTCGATCTACGGCCGACTCAGGAGGTTCAAGTATTCCCTGTATGATTAGCATAACAAATATATTTCAATTAACAGATAGAATCACCACTCATCATACCTCATCATGCCATACCGGACACACTCGTCTCGACGAGGAACTAGGGACAAGCTCGTGTCTACCCAAGACAGAGACTTTCCCGGCTTCCTTCCGGTGGGCATGAAAGGCATACGAAGATGATTACTATCACAAGCATATCCATTTCTAACAGCAGAGAATCTTCATTATGCACTCATGCGTATGATTGTATCGTCACATGAAATAACGAATGCTCCATGTCAAGGTGGTGTTGTAACCGTATCAAACAACACACAAAAATATTATGCCAGGTTCAGAATGCTTGCCTTCAAGAGTATGCAAGGGGGTGCACTTTTTGAAAGTTGCTTCCTTCTTCAAAAATCCTATTTTTGAAAATATTCAAATTAACACATACTTTAAAAACAGCGCAAAAAGTTGTCCTAGATATTTTTGAAATAAATCTTAAAATAAACTAGGTGGAATTTGAGAGACGTAGGAAAAAGGATTAATTCATTTTTTATTTAAAAAGATATAGCCAGTCAAAGTTTAGTCAAAATCCTGCTTTTAAAATAAAACAGAAAAGAAAACGTTTCGGACGAAATACGCTTTCTTGAGGACGACACGTACTTCGGGCTTTACGCCTCCACTTAACCCGCGCAGGCCGACCCGTGGGTCACTGACAGTGGGCCCCTTGGGTCCACTGGTCAGGTTTGACCAGTCGCCCCCGCCTTCCTTTCTTCTGGCCGAACGGAGGCGGAGCTCCGGCGATCGCCGTTGGCGAACGGAGGCTCCTCGCGGGGTTCTGATGGCGGGGATGGATCCGCCAGGCCGGGGCGGTCCTCCCGATGGTCGACAGGCTGGCGGGGGCGAAGGGAGTCACCGGCGGCGAGCTCCGCGGCGGAGGTGGCTTCGGGAGGATTTGGGGGTTTGGGCTACGATGGCTCCCGAGCGAATTTGAGGTGTTGGGTGGCTCCGCGAGATCGAGGGGAAGGGGATGGTGGCACTGGTTGGACGGGGGAGGCTCTGGTTGCGACGAGCGGAGCCGGGGAGTGGCGGCGGCCGAACCTGCCGGAGATGGGGAAGACGGCCTTCCTCCGTCGATTGCGGGCTAGGGGAGCTCCAGAGGGTTGGCATGAGGTTGCCTGAGGGCCTAGGCGAGCTCGGGGGTCCTATTTATAGCGCGAGTAGGTCGGTCCCGCGGCGGCCGGGGATAAGCTCGACGGCGAACCGCCGTTCTGTAGCCTGCAGGACGACGTGGCGGCGACAGGCGCTAGCGGACGCGCTCTTGGATAAGCTCGGGCTGCCCAGGGGCGAGCTGGCGCGCGGCTGTGGCTCGGGCGGAGCCGTCCATGGCAGAGACTACTGCGGCCGCCCGCTCGCTGCCACGGCCGACCCGACGGCGGCGCTGTAGGGGGCCGGGGGCCTTGGAGGGTTCTGGCGAGCGGATGAGGACGGGCGCGGCTCTGCAGGCGAGCAACGGCCAGGGGCGCGGGGCGAGTGAACGTGGCGGCTCGGTTGCGCGCGCGCGTGCAAAACGTGCGCTCTGGGCGCGCCCGGCGCACGCATGCGAGGTGTTCGGCCAAATGCTAGGGCATATTAGAGAGCTCGAATGCTGCTGGTAGTAAACAGGCCTAGGTTAGTGGTAGACTGAAGTTTAGTGGACATGGTGGTTAGGCAAAGCAAGCAGGTCCAGTGTGCAAACTAAAAGCTATGTCAAACCTGACCATGCACATAAGGTGTTTGACAAAATGCCAAGGGCACCTAGGCATTTCTTGGGGTGGCCAAACTCTCCAGACTAGTGTCTCTCTAGATGCAAAAGAGGGTGGTAAGGTCAGTTGGTCAAGACTAGAAACTTGATAGTGCAAGTTTTTAGGAAAAACATTTCTGGACAGAAAGTAAAAGTCATAGTTTCATGGACCAAAAATACTCCAATAGGTCCATTCTCCTGGACTCAATGGTTTTGCAAGGTGGTTGATAAGCAGGAGAAAGATTATGGGCATTAGAGCAACAAAAATCAGAGTTGCTGTAGAAAAAGCCAAACTGGACCAGAGAGCAAAAGAGGATGTTTTGCTCAAATTTTCCATAGAACACCAGTGGGTTTTTGCATAAAGTTGAATAATATACTCCTACTAACATCCCCTAATTTTGGTGCAAGTTTTAAAGAAATATTTAACTAGGTTGTAGTGCAAAAGTGCAAACTGGACCAGATTTGAAAACTTGGGGAAAAGCTCAAAATCTCCAAATGACTAAAGGGTATTTTTGCACAAAAGTGATCTAGGAACATCACATGTCATCCCCAAATTTTGGTGGGATTTTTAAATGAATTTATCAAAGGGTTGCAGTGCAAATGGGACCCTAAAACTTATGAAAACCCATTTTAGAGAAATAAAGCTCAGGTAAAAATAATTATAAATAATCCCACTGATAAAGAATTGTTTTATTTGAGAGGCTAAACAAGTCCAATAATAATTGGAAAGTTTTCACTTGGGGTGAAAACTCCACAACTTAGAAGAAAAGAGGGGTTCTGAGATCAAAAATAAATCCAGAAAAATAAAAATTTAATTTCTTAGCAAAATTTTAATAAACAAAACATGGTTAACTTTTTGGGGTGTTACACCCCTATATGAGTTCCGTGGGGAGAACTGCTTCTGCCCCGTAGACCAGGGCAAAAGGTGTCTGGCTGGTGGCTCGATTTGGTGTCGTCCTGATCGACCAAAGAACCGCCGGCAATTCATCAATCCAGCGCCTTCCGCTCTTGCGCAGCTTGTCAAAAGTCTTTGTCCTTAGGCCTCGCAACACTTCAGCATTCGCCCTTTCCGCTTGGTCGTTGCTCCGTGGGTGTGCCACGTAAGCAAAACAGACCTTGCTGCCAAGGTCTTGAATGTATTGCATGAAGGTGTGGCTCGTGAACTACGTGCCATTGTCGGTGATGACTCTGTTTGGCACACCAAAACGGCAGACCAGTCCCTTGAAAAACTTGACAGCTGATTGAGCAGTCACCTTTCTCACTGCTTCCACCTCCGGCCACTTTGTTAACCTGTCGATCGCAACGTACAAGTACTCAAAGCCCCCGACAGCGCCGGGGAAAGGGCCCAGTATATCGAGCCCCCAGACCGAGAATGGCCAAGAGAGAGGGATTGTTTGAAGGGCTTGAGCTGGTTGATGAAGCTTCTTTGAATGGAACTGACACGCTTCACACTTGGTTACTAGTGTCGTCGCATCCTGGAGGGCGGTGGGCCAGAAGAAACCTTGCCGGAACACCTTCCTGGCAAGGGCCCTCGACCCTATGTGGGAGCCACATATGCCTCCATGTATCCCCGCCAACAGCTCCAGTCCATCCTCCCGGGGGATGCACTTCAATTTCACACCGTTTGGCCTTCTCCTGTACAGGACGTCATCGACGAACTGGTACAGGGCGGACTCACGGGCTACTTTTTCCGCTTCTTCCTGCTCCTCAGGAAGCTCCCCTGTTTGGAGGAATTGGACGATATGCTGCGCCCATGCCGGAGCCTGGGGCTCGACGGCAAGGACCAAAGGCATTTCTTCCGCCATGGCAGCGGCTGTCTCTACGGCCAGGGCTTGACGCCCTGTCGGAGCCAGTTGCTCTTGGGCAGGCTCAGCGTCCGCGGCAGCACCCTTGCCGGCAGCCCCAGGGGGCTCGGTAGGAAAGTACTTGCCGGGTCCTGACTTCCTCCGCTTGTTCTGCCCCGCTGATGGTTCGATGGATGGTTGAGTTAACCGGAGAAAAAAGGTACCTGGTTCCACAGGTAGCTTGAATGCGGCACGCTTTGCCACGTAATCGGCGATGTCGTTCTCCGCATGGGGGATGTGCTCCGCTTGGATACCGTCAAAGCGTTCCTCCAGCTTCCTCACCTCATCTACGTAAGCTTCCATCAATGGGCTCTGATAATCCTTGTTGACCTGTCTGACAACGAGCTGCGAGTCACCCCTGACGATGAGCTTCTTAACCCCGAGGTCTGTCGCGATCCTGAGACTGGCAAGCAATCCCTCGTACTCAGCAGTGTTGTTGGTGGACATCTCCCTGGGGAAGTGCATCTGGATCACGTACTTGAGGTGCTCTCCGGTGGGTGCGACGAGCAGCACACCGGCACCGGCGCCTTGCAGCGAGAAAGCCCCATCAAAGTACACGATCCAGTTGCGGTCTGCTTCCTTGCCGGGGAGAGTGGTCTCCTGGATTTCTTCATCATGCGTCGAGGTCCATTCTGCAATGAACTCCGCCAAGACTCTGCTCTGAATTGTCGAGGTACTTTCAAACTTTAAACCAAAGCTTGACAACTCCAAGGCCCATTCCACAATCCTTCCAGTCGCATCTGGGTTGTGCAGTATCCGTTGCAATGGGAGGCGGGTGACGACGATGATCTCGTGGGCTTGGAAGTAATGACGCAGCTTCCTCGAGGCCATAAGGAGGCCGAAGAGCAATTTCTGCACACCGGAGTATCTCAATCTAGCTCCCTGCAAGAGGGAGCTGACAAAGTAAACCGGGTGCTGCATCATCTTCTTCTTCTGCAGAACCTCACTTGACTGCGCGGGCACTGCCTCGGCGGCATTAGACTCTGCCGGGGGCCTCGCCTTGCCGGCACCAGGCCCTGCCGAGGGAATTTTGGGCTTGCCATCCGCTGGTTTTGCCGCCGTCACTGCCTCCTCATTGACCTCCCTCTGTGCCACCAGCGCGGCGCTGACCACTCGATTCGTCGCCGCCAGATACAGCAGCAACGGCTCCTGTGGTTTAGGCGCAACCAGTATTGGCGTGGAGGAAAGGTATTTCTTCAGATCCTGCAATGCTGCCTCGGCTTCTGGGGTCCACTCCATTGGGCCTGCCTTTTTCAAGATTTTGAAGAAGGGAAGGGCGCGCTCGGCGGACTTGGAGATGAATCGGCTCATGGCGGCAACGCAGCCGGTGAGCCGACGCACATCTTTGATCCGCTTGGGCGCCTCAATCTGCTCAATAGCCTTGATCTTGTCTGGGTTTGCCTCGATCCCGCGCTGCGACACAAAGAACCCGAGAAGCTTGCCGGATGGAACGCCGAAGACACACTTCTCAGGGTTTAGCTTGAGGTTGATCTTGCGCAGGTTGGCAAATGTCTCTTCCAGATCTTGCACAAGAGCTGGCCCGTCCTTGGTTTTGACCACTATGTCATCCATGTATGCCTCCATATTTCTATGGAGCTGAGGTTCAAAACCAATTTGGACTACTCTTGTGAACGTTGAGCCAGCACTCTTCAACCCGAAAGGCATGCGTAAAAAGCAATACGTACCACATGGGGTGATGAATGTTGTCTTCTCTTCATCCTCTCTTGTCATGAAGATCTGGTGGTAGCCTGAGTAGGCGTCGAGGAATGATAACAGATCACACCCGGCTGTGGAGTCAACAATCTGGTCGATGCGCGGCAACGGAAAGGGGTCCTTAGGACAAGCCTTATTGATATCTGTGTAATCAATACACAGCCTCCACTTCCCATTCGCCTTGCGCACCACTACCGGATTGGCCAACCACGTCGGGTGGAGCACTCCTCTCACCAAACCTGCCACTTCCAACTTCCTAATCTCCTCTGTGATGAACTCCTGCAATCTCCAGAGCCTGCTTTCTGACCTTCTGCTTGACGGGCCATGCGTGGGGGCAGACAGCTAGGTGGTGCTCAATCACCTCCCTGGGAACACCGGGGATGTCAGATGATTGCCACGCAAACACGTCGACATTCGCCCGCAGGAAGGTGATGAGCGTGCCTTCCTATTTGCTGTCGAGGGTGGAGCCTATGGTGAAGGCCCCTCCCGTGCCATCCTCCCTGACGGGCACCTTCTTGGTCTGCGGCGGCTCGGTTCTGGATCTCTTGCTCTTGTCGGTAGAGCTCTCTGGCACGTCCTCGACGGTAGCACAACACTCCGAGGAGGTGCGCTTGCCGGAGTGGGTGCGAGAGGTCTTGTCGGGCTTCTTCTTCCCTCCCGGGCCTTCAGCGGCACGAGCAGGTGCCTTGATGGCAGCTGCTGCAACTGCTTCCCGGTAGAGTTGGTCGGCACAGATCAGTGCGTCCTTCTTGTCGGAGGGGACGGAGATGATGGTCAACGGCCCGGCATCTTTAGCATGTTGTAGGCGTAGTGCGACGCCGCCATGAACTTGGCTAGTGCCGGGCGGCCGAGGATCCCGTTGTAGGGCAAGGGGATCTCAGCCACGTCGAAGATGATCCTCTCCGTCCTGTAGTTCAACTCTCCTCCAAACGTCACGGGCAGTGTGACCTTCCCCTTCGGCTGGATCCTCCCCGGATTGACCCCTTGAAACGTGCCCGTTTCCTCGAGGTCTCCATCAGGGATTTGCAATCTTTTGATCACGACAGGCAAGATCAGGTTCAGGCCGGCCCCGCCGTCAACCAACATCTTGTTCACCCTGAGGTTGCGTATCGTTGGTGAGACCAACAATGGCAAACACCCGACCGCGGTAGTGCGGTCAGGGTGGTCCTCGGCGTCAAAGATGAGGGGCGTGCTGGACCACTTCAGCGGCTTCTGAGCGTCGAACGACGGCTCCGCTGCTGTAATCTCACGCGCCCACTGCTTGAGCTGGCGGTGAGAGGTATGCAGCAAGGCGCCGCCATCGACGCACATGGCCTCCATAGCCTTCTGGTTGTCCTTGCCGGGGCAGCTTCCTTGGCCGCCACGCTTCTTGCCGGATCCCTCAGCACCGTCTTGGTCCTTCTCCTTGTCCCACCTCTCGTACTCAACTTTTTGCTTCTCAGCAAGCAGCTTGACTTGTCAGCAGTTCTGGAGGTCGTGGCCCTTGGTGCGGTGGATCTTGCAGTATTGCTTGCCGGAGCTTCCTGGCTTGTCGGTAGCCGCCAAGGCCCGGCAGGTGGCGCACCCGGCAATCTCCTTGCCGGGGGTGTCTGCCTTGACCTTCTTGCCGGCACCGGTATCGTCGGATCCCTCAACGGCAAGCACGGCCTTGCCTTTGCGTTTCCTGTTGCGACGCCGGCCCTTCTTCGTCGGGGTGGCGGCGTCTTCATTAGTAGAGTCGGTTTCTGCGCCGGCGTCTTCGCCGGGGTACTTCCTTCCCTCTTCAACCCGGGCGCATCTATCGCCCAGAACGTAGAGCTCGGCCACATCCTTAACCTTTGTCATCGCCAGCTCCTCGCGCATCTGGCAATTGCGCACGTTCTGGTGGAACGCGCTAATCACAGCGGCGGGATGAACGTCGGGGATGTTGTACTGCACCCGGCTGAATCTTTGGATGTACTTGCGCAGGCTCTCCCCTTCCTTCTAGGGAATGATATGCAGATCACTGGCCTGGCCATGAGCTTGGTGGCCTCCTGTGAAGGCGCCAACGAACTCATGGCACAGATCCGACCAGGAAGAAATGGAATCCACCGGCAAGTGCATCAACCAAGACATCACATTGGGCTTGAGCGCCAGCGGGAAATAGTTGGCAAGCACCTTGTCGTCGCGAGCCCCGGCAGCCTGCATCGCGATGGTGTAGATGCTGAGGAACTCGGACGGATGGGTCTTGCCAGTGTCCTTCTCGCCGACATCGGGCTTGAACGTGCGGTGGGACGGCCACTGGAACTGCCACAGCTCACGGGTAAAGGCCGGGCAGCCCACCTCGTAAGGTAGGCCGCCGGAGCCCCCCGGTGCCGGGTGGTCCATAGCGGGTCCCGCCCGCTTGTCCGACTGGCGGCGCGTTTCGCGCCGGCGCTCGACGGTGGTTCGAGCGTCTTCGTGAGCTCGTTCCCGAAGGACCTGGCGCTGGTCGCGGAGGGTCCGCGGGTCGGACGACGCTATGGAGATGTTATCACAAGCGTCGTCATGACGGGCCGACGCCCGCGGCGGCTGGCGAGGAGGAGGAGAGTGCACCGTGGCCGCAACTCCCCTAGTCCTCCCAGCGCCAGCATGCGGTGGCTCGGTGGAGCGCCGACCCGAGGGTCCCGCCGGTCGAGGATCGTCTTTGTTGGCGACGGCGATGAGGCTCCGGATGGTGGCCCTCCACTCGTCAAGCTTCTCCGCAGCAGGAGGGAAGTCGAGGAGCAGCTGCGCGCGCGCCAAAGCCTCTGCCGGCGTGGGCGGCGGCGACAGCTACGTGGATCGCGGTGCGCTTAGACTTCTAACTACGTTAGAAGGAGCTCCGTTACGACCCAGCGGCTGCGTGCCATTTTTGCCAGCGCCTCGGCGGGCGTGCTGAACCCCTTCATCCTGCGGACGACGCACGGACTTCTTCCCACGGCGGTGCCCAGGGTCACCAACGCGGTGACGCTGCTCGACGCGCACACCATGGGAAGAGCGCGCAGTGGTCGCCAGTGTGGGTGTCCTGGAGGTCGCCGCGCCGCCCGGAGGTGGCACAACAACACCCCTGGAGGGCCCCGCGCCGACTGCGGGGGGCCCGGCTCCATCTTTGGATCCGGCGACGTGTAGCCGGTCGTCTGGTGCGCGAACGACACCGCTCGCCAGGCTCTGACTACCAGGGCGATGCTGGTGCTTGCGGACCACAGCCCGGGTCTTATCTGCGACCGGTCCACTGCCCGCCCGCACCGGCATGGGCCGTTCGGCTCCCAACGAGCCGACCGCCATGGTCGTCTTCTTCTTAGGATCCATGGCGACGAAGAACTGCTAGGCTAACTACTAGACCAGATTCTCACAATTGCGCCCCCTACCTGGCGCGCCAAAGATCTCGGTGTGGAACGACACCTATGGGATCACAAGAATCCCTACTACGGTTGCCGGGGCGCGGGGTTGCCAGAAGAGCAAGGCTAGTAGACAGCAAAAGGATCGTTTAGCCAGGTTCGGGCCGCGAGGATGCGTAAAACCCTAGTCCTGCTTTGGTGGGTGTATTTCAGAGAGTTCTTGAGCTCTCGAACTAGCTGTGGTCAGTGTGTGGTTCGAAAGAGCCGAATCCTTCTCCAGTATGCCATGGGCCTCCTTTTATAGTCGGAAGGGGCTCCCACAGTGGCACACAGGAGGTGGAAAGACGTACAGTTCCCCGAGCTTATCGCTCGTATTACAGGACAAGATGCATTTAATGCGTAGCTTAGGTGTCCCCTTGCTTTATTGGGGACGGAGGCGAGGCCCGTCCCGTCCATCGCCGCTCCTCCTCGCTTTGACACGCGCCCTGGCCAGTGAGGCGCGTGGTGCCATGTAGGCAGGCAGGCAGCTGAGGTGGTGCAGTGGCAGAGCCTTCACGAAGATCTGCATGCCGCCACGCAGGCGCTCGATGAGTTGGCCTGGGAGCTGCATGTTGCCACGCAGGTGCCCGCCCAGCTGGTTGGGCTGGCAGCTGCATGTGAACGGCGGTGGAAGCTTGGTTGGCGTGGGCCTGGCGGTGGCCCTGCTGGCGTCCTTGGTGAGGGCCTTGCCAGGTGGCCCGGCAAGGGTCTTGCCGTGGCGCGCTGTCGTCCCCAGCAAGGGCCTTGCCAGGGGTCTGGTGGCCTTCCTCGGCAAGGATCTTGCCGAGGATCGTTGTCTTCTAATCCTCATCTGATCTTGAATATGTCTTCACAAAAATCTGCATGCCACCATGGAGGTGCCTCCCGAGCCCTGGCCCCACGTGGATGATGGCGTTGGGGACCGTGGGCTCAAGGGTGGCTCGCTCTATTGGTGTGGGGCGAGCTGCCCCGGCAAGGGTCTTGCCGGGGGAACCTGCTTCATCCCTCTGCTCTTTGTGGTCTTGGCCTTGGCGTTGCTCTGATTGTCTTGGGCTTCGGTCTTACCTTGGCTCACCTCCCCTGTTCTGCTTGGTGTGACCGCGGGCGCGGCTCCGATTGCCCGTGCACAGGTATAGGGGTACAAAAACGCACCCCTCTTTTTGTACACCGACAGTGATGCTATTGAAAAGATGCCATGTCCCAAGGACATCAAAGCTATAAGAAGTTTTCTTGGTCATGCTGGTTTTTATAGGAGGTTCATTAAGGACTTCTCAAAAATTTCTAGGCCTCTGACTAATCTATTACAAAAAGATATACCATTTGTCTCTGATGATGATTGTGTAGAAGCATTTGAAATACTTAAGAAAGCACTAATCTCTGCACCTATTGTTCAGCCACCTGATTGGAATTTACCCTTTGAAATTATGTGTGATGCTAGCGATTATGTTGTAGGTGCTGTTCTAGGACAAAGAGTTGATAAGAAATTAAATGTTATTCAATATGCGAGTAAAACTCTAGACAGTGCCCAAAGAAATTATGCTACTACTGAAAAGGAATTCTTAGCAGTTATATTTGCTTGTGATAAGTTCAGACCTTATATTGTTGATTCTAAAGTAACTATTCACACTGATCACGCTGCTAGTAAATACCTTATGGAAAAGAAAAATGCTAAGCCTAGACTTATTAGATGGGTTCTCTTGCTACAAGAATTTGATTTGCATATTATTGATAGAAAGGGAGCTGAGAACCCCGTTGCAGACAACTTGTCTAGGTTAGAGAATGTTCTTGATGAACCACTACCTATTGATGATAGCTTTCCTGATGAACAATTACCGGTCATAAATGCTTCCCGTACTGCTCCATGGTATGCTGATTATGCTAATTACATTGTTGCTAAATTTATACCACCTAGTTTCACATACCAGCAAAAGAAAAAGTGTTTCTATGATTTAAGACATTACTTCCGGGATGACCCACACCTTTATAAAGAAGGAGTAGATGGTGTTATTAGGCATTGTATACCTGATCATGAACAGGAACAGATCCTACGCAAGTGTCACTCCGAGGCTTATGGAGGACACCACGCTGGAGATAGAACTGCACATAAGGTATTGCAATCCGGTTTTTATTGGCCTACTCTCTTCAAGGATGGCCGTAAGTTTGTCTTGTCTTGTGATGAATGCCAAAGAATTGGTAATATTAGTAGACGTCGGGAAATGCCTATGAATTATTCACTTGTTATTGAACCATTTGATGTTTGGGGCTTTGATTATATGGGACATTTTCCTTCCTCTAATGGGTATACACATATTTTAGTTGTTGTTGATTACGTTACTAAGTGGGTAGAAGCTATTCCAACTAGTAGTGCTGATCATAACACCTCTATTAAGATGCTTAAAGAAGTTATTTTTTCGAGGTTTGGAGTCCCTAGATATTCAGTGACTGATGGTGGTTCACACTTTATTCACGGTGCTTTCCGTAAAATGCTTGCTAAGTATGATGTTAATCATAGAATTGCATCCCCTTATCACCCACAGTCTAGTGGTTAAGTAGAATTGAGCAATAGAGAGATCAAATTAATTTTGCAAAAGACTGTTGATAGATCTAGAAAGAATTGGTCCAAGAAACTTGATGATGCATTATGGGCATATAGAAATGCATATAAAAATCATATGGGTATGTCTCCGTATAAAATGGTTTATGGAAAAGCATGTCACTTACCCCTCGAACTAGAACATAAGGCATATTGGGCTATTAAAGAGCTCAATTATGATTTCAAACTTGCCGGCGAGAAGAGGTTATTTGACATTAGCTCACTTGATGAATGGAGAACCCAGGCTTATGAGAATGCCAAACTGTTTAAAGAAAAAGTTAAAAGATGGCATGACAAAAGGATACAAAAGCGTGAGTTTAATGTAGGTGATTATGTGTTGCTATTCAACTCCCGTTTAAGATTTTTTGCAGGAAAACTTCTCTCTAAATGGGAAGGTCCTTACGTTATCGAGGAGGTCTATCGTTCCGGTGCCATAAAAATCAACAACTTCGAAGGCACAAATCCGAAGGTGGTGAACGGTCAAAGAATCAAACATTATATCTCAGGTAATCCCATAAATGTTGAAACTAATATTATTGAAACCGTAACCCCGGAGGAATACATAAGGGACACTTCCCAGAACATTTCAGACTCCGAAAAGGAATAGGTATGTGGTACGGTAAGTAAACCGACTCCAAAACAGTTCTAATGGCAATTTTTCTCCGTTTTGGAATATTTAGAAAAATAGGAAAATAAGAAGCAGTCCGGGAAGGACACGAGGCTTCCACGAGGGTGGGAGGTGCGCCCTACCCCCCTGGGCGCGCCCCCCTGCCTCGTGGGCACCTCATGCACTCTCCGGACTCCGTTTTCTTGCACGATACTTCTTTCGGTCGGTAAAAATTCATTATATAATCTCCCGAAGGTTTTGACCACCGTATCACGCAAATATCCTCTATTTTCATTTCGAGCTGTTTTTCTGACAGATCTAGATTACCATGACGTCTCCAAGCGCCCCCAAGGACAAGTTCTTCGAGAAGGTCATCAACCCCTACCTAGCGGAGGTGCTGCAACACCCTCAAACCATTGAGATGCGTGATGGGTTGCTGCACATCCGCGATGTTGAGGGACCAAGGAGGACCAGAAGCGTGGAGACGAGGCTCGAAGCAATGCAACAACAAGTTTTCAAGTGCCAGGGGATGGTGGAACATGGACTCAACGCCAACCACATGATGATCGCAGAGTTCACCAACAACCACAAGCTGGATGCCAAGAACATTGGAGAGACCATCTTCAAGCTTCACGAGAAGATCGAGCATCTCCAAGCCCAAATCTATGACTTGCAAAACCAAAACTGTGAGTATGAATATAGATTCAAGAGGATGAGTTTGGCTGCAGATTTGAGGGTCCCGGAGACTCGATCATCCTTCTATGATGGTGAGCCTATGCCTTGGAAGATGGACGACAAGCCCACATCATCAACAACTCCACCAGCAAATGAGATATAATCACATGGGTATGGGCACTCCCCTTGGCAACCGCCAAGCTTGGGGGAGGTGCCCCGGTATCGTATCACCATCACACTCCTATCTTTACCGTTTTTCTTAGTTCGATCCTTTTGGTAATATCTTGATCTAGTAGAATAAAATTTTAGTATGATTTAGTTTTGAGTTTTGCCTTATGATCCCTCTATGTAATCGAGTCCGTGAGCTATATATAATAAAGATTAGTGTTAAGTCAAGGGCTTGATTATCTTGCTATGATCTTGAGGGAATAAAAGAAAGAAAAAATAAGAAAGAAATAAAAAGTAACAAAGAGATCATATTGATCTTATGGAGAGTAATGACTTCACATATAAAGAGTATGATGATTAACAATTGTTGAGAGTTGACAAACATAGTTTTGGTCATCGTTGCAATTAATAGGAAGTAATAAAGAAAGAGAGGTTTCACATATAAATGTACTATCTTGGACATCTTTTATGATTGTGAGCACTCATTAAATATGACATGCTAAAGAGTTGATGTTGGACAAGGAAGACAACGTAATGGGTTATGTTTTCTTATATCTGAAATAAAGTATATTGTCATGGATCGTCCAACATGTTGAGATTGCCTTTCTCCCTCATGCTAGCCAATTCTTTGCACCAAGTAGAGATACTACTTGTGCTTCCAAATACCCTTAAACCCAGTTTTGCCATGAGAGTCCACCATATCTACATATGGATTGAGTAAGATCCTTCAAGTAAGTTGTCATCGGTGCATGCAATAAAAATTGCTCTCTAAATATGTATGACTTATTAGTGTGGAGAAAATAAGCTTTATACGATCTTGTGATGTGGAAGAAATAAAAGCGACGGACTGCATAATAAAGGTCCACATCACAAGTGGCAATATAAAGTGACATTCTTTTGCATTAAGATTTTGTGCATCCAACCATGAAAGCGCATGACAACCTCTGCTTCTCTCTACGAAGGGCCTTTCTTTTACTTTTATCCCTTACCCTTTTGCAAGAGTCATGGTGATCTTCACCTTTCCTTTTTACATTTTATCCTTTGGCAAGCACATTGTGTTGGAAAGATCCTGATGTATATATCCAATTGGATGTAAGTTATCATGAACTATTATTGTTGACATTACCCTTGAGGTAAAAGGTTGGGAAGCGAAACTATAAGCCCCTATCTTTCTCTGTGTCCGATTAAAACTCCGTAACCACAAGTATTGCGTGAGTGTTAGCAATTGTGAAAGACTAAATGATAGTTGAGTATGTGGACTTGCTGAAAAGCTCTTACATAGACTCTTTCCGATGTTATGATAAATTGCAATTGCTTCAATGACTGAGATTATAGTTTGCTAGTTCTCAATGAAGTTTCTGATTCATACTTGACATTGTGAATAGATTATTACTTGAGCATAAGAAATCATATGATAATATCCATATATGTTGCTGTTATAAGAATGATCATGATGCCCTCATGTCCGTATTTTATTTTATCGACACCTCTATCTCTAAACATGTGGACATATTTATCGTTATCGGCTTCCGCTTGAGGACAAGCGAGGCCTAAGCTTGGGGGAGTTGATACGTCCATTTTGCATCATGCTTTTATATCGTTATTTATTGCATTATGGGCTGTTATTACACATTATGTCACAATACTTATGCCTATTCTCTCTTATTTTACAAGGTTTACATGAAGAGGGAGAATGCCGGCAGCTGGAATTCTGGGCTGGAAAAGGAGCAAATATTAGAGACCTATTCTGCACAACTCCAAAAGTCCTGAAACTCCACGGAAGTTATTTTTGGAAATAATAAAAAATACTGAGCGAAGAAAATGCCAGAGGGGGCCCACACCCTGGCCACGAGGGTGGGGGCGCGCCCTACCCCCCTGGGCGCGCCCCCCTGCCTCGTGGGCCCCTTGAACCAAATGATGCCTAATTACAAAGATCTCAAGCCAACGGAAGTCATTGGTAGAATTGTTGCTCATGAGATGTCACTCAAGGATAAGGAAGAGCTCCACAACAAGTCAAGTGGTGCTTACAAAACTTCATGTGATGCTCCTACAACATCAAGTGATAAACAAGTCTTCAATGAAGAATTGATCTTAATGGTCAAGAACTTCAACAAGTTTTACAAGAGTAGAACCAAAGAGAGAAGTTCCAAGTCAAGGTCCTACAATGACAAAAGATCTTCTAATTGTGATCGCAATTGCTACAATTGTGGAAGACCCGGACACTACTCCAATGAGTGTACGACTCCCTACAAGAGAAGAGAAGAGTCACCTAAAAGGAGAAGTAAAAGAGATGAATCACCACCAAGAGAGAGAAGGAGTAGAGATGATCGTAATGAACGAAGACCCTCTCGTAGAAGCAAGGATTCAGAAAGGAAGGACAAGTCATCAAAGAGCTACACAAGACGAAGACATCAAGCTCACGTTGGTGAATGGGTATCCGGTTTCGACTCCGACAACTACTCCGAGAGAAGTTATCACTCCAACTCCGAATGTACTCAAGATGAAGGTGTTGCCGGTCTTGCACTTGTGTCATCCAACTCCTATGACATATTTGACTCACCAAATGAAGGAATTGGAAGATGCTTCATGGCTAAAGGCCCTAAGTTATCACACCCCGAGTATGTTGATTTCAACACTGATGAAGATGATTTGCTAGGTGATGATGATTTACTTGTTGACAACACTAGTCATGAAAACTATGATGAAATTGCTGTTAATCATGCTAATCAAGATGAAACGAATGACAATGAAAATAAGGAGATTGAGCGTCTAACTAAAGAACTAAACACTCTTAAGTTAGCTCATGAAACTACCTTAGAGGATCATCGAGAGCTTTTAAAGACTCATGATAAGCAATGCTTTGAGAAGCTCAATTTAGAGCAAGAGCATGGGCTCTTAAAAGCAATCAATGATGATCTTCGAAAGAAAAGTTCTTCTTACATTGCCAAGCGTTTACTCTTGTCTACTTACATGCCACAAGTAAAATCTAGCAACAAGAGCAAGAAAGATTCTTCTTCTAGTAGTAACAATAATCATGCTAAATATTGTTGCTTCTAGTAGTTCTCCTGATTCCACTAATGATTCTCTTAGCCAAGTTACACTTGAGCAAGAAAATAACTTATTGAAGGGAATTATAGAGAAAGGTGTTTACAAGAGCCTTGCTGGAAGTAAGCAATTTGAGGAAATAGTACGCAAGCCAGGAAGGCACCAGAAGAATCAAGGTGTTGGTTTTGAACGAAAGTTCAATGCCAATGGAGTTGAGTGGGAAGAAGATCAATACCCCAAGACAAAGTTTGTTCCTCAACAAGAGAAGTATGACCCCACTTCTTTCAAGGGAACACAAGCTCAAGATGATCTTCCACCACAAGACCACAAGCTAAAAGGCAAGGACAAGCTTCAAGAAGAGATCGATTCATTTTGTAGCGACCAGACCTCAAATGGTCTGTGCTGCTGTGCACCAGTGTCATCCCTGGATCAGTAATGCTGACACGCACAGTACAAATGGAGGATTTATAACAGAGTAGCAATCACACACTTATTACATTGAATATCTCCGAAGAGAATAAGTATGATAAACATGGCTTAAGGCCATCTAAAAACGATAACAGCGGAAGACTTGGAAGATAAGTGAGTCCATCAACTCCAGCGGCATCACTGAGTATAAGACCACGACCTAAGGCACCTTACTCGTCGTCTGAAAAGTTTGCAACATGAAACGTTGCAGCCCGAAAACGGGTCAGCACATAGAATATGCTGGCAAAGTAACACATAGAGGATAATGAACAATAATAAGGCTATACTACATGCATATAAGGCTGGTGGAAAGCTCTATGGTTACAGTTTTGCGAAAAGCCAATTTTATCCTACTTCAAAGGAATAAATTTTATTTAACTATCATGGTGGTTGTGAAACATTGAGATGGTTGACAGCATCTCAATCCCAATTAAATGTCATCAATAACCCAACAAAATTAATTAGAAGCAACATGGTGATGAGATTCACATGATAATCCAAGTACTAGATACTCAAGTTGTCCATAACCGGGGACACGGCTAACCATGATTAGTTTGTACACTCTGCAGAGGTTTGTGCACTTTTCCCCACAAGACTCGATCTCCTCCGTTGGATTACTCGCACTACATGGTGTTTGAGTAACGGATGACCGAGACACAGTCTTTCAGAAGTGTTTGCACCTTACGTATGGGTAGACAGTTACACCTACTTTCCCCTACATCTGCTAGTCTACCACTGTAAGAGTTCACACAACTTAGTCAACTATGCTAGAGCCCATAATAGCTTGTGGCTGCACACGGAAGTTTCTAGCATGAATAATCTTATGATCCCTTTGAGCCTGGGTGGCGGTCCAAAAGAAAAACAGGCAATCCTGGAATACCCAGGTACCTCAATCCACCCAGATGTGAGTTTTAGTTGCCACCTTAAGTAAACCATTAATTAACAATCTCACATCTGTCATGGAAATCTCTCAAACCCAATCCACGTCTACGAGCATAGCATGGCAATATAATAGTAAACGTAGAAGTAACTCCCAAGGGTTTGATAAATAAAACAGGTAATAGGTACTACCTCAACTACTTCCCAATACCCACAATTTAGTTAGATCCTAACCATGCAATGTTTGAGGAATAGATCTAATGCAATAAAAACTGGGTATGGAAAGTATGATCAAAGTGTTACTTGCCTTGCTGATGATCCGCAAAACCTAGCGATTCGAAGTAACAAGCGCCACACTCCGGGTACTCTATCGCAAACAAACAAGCAAACAATAAGCACTCATCTAATGCACGGGTAAAACTCGAATGAAAGATCCAACCAGAAAGTTCAACTTAAGAACTCCGGTTTGCAAAAAGAATCAACTCGAAAGAAGCAACGAAAATCAAACGACGAAAGAAAGAAGCTTCGTTTACTAATCTGGATCTAGGTCAAAATTTTACAGTAGCAAAAACTTGTTTGAGTAGGTTAAACGGAAAGAGAATTTCCAGACGAAACTCTAGGCGCTTGAATCGCCTGATTCCAATAAACGAGCGAGAAGTTAAACAGAAACAAAGATTCGATCACAAATCGAATCTGAGAAAAAATAGCGGAAAAATCCGACGAAAAAGAAAAACGGACGAACGGTTAAATAACGGACGTTCGTTAACAGAGAAAAAAACCGACGAACGCGTTCGTTAAAACGAACGGTTCGGTGAACGCTCGCAAAAGAATAAAACCGGAAAAAAAAACCGATCTAGGGTTTTTTTAACAAAAACCGGCAACGAACGAGGCGAGGCAGTACCTCGTCGGGGGCGGGCTCCGGCGGGGCTTGGCCGGCTCTGGCGAGGGGCGGCGGGGTGCGAGGGGCGGCGAGGGGGCGGCTCCGGCGGGGCTCGGCGGCGAACGGGGCGGCGGCGGCGGCTCGGCGGGTGCGGGCGGCGGCGGGCGAGGTGAGGGAGAGAGGGGGTGCGGGGTATATAAAGGGGGGAGAGCTCGGCTTGGAGGAGGGGGCAAGCTCCGGCGGGGCGGCTCCCATGTCCATGGCGGACACGGCGCGGCGGCGCGCGCTCGTGCGCGAGGAGGACGGCGGGCGGGCCGGCCTGCGGCTCGGCCCAGTCGGCGCGGCGCAGTTTTTTTTTTAACGTTCCGCGGAAAATAATTCGTAGAAAAATAAATAAAAGTCCAAAAAATATAAAATAAATTTTCCCCGTCTAGTTAGAAAATCTAGAATAGGGTGAACATTTTTCTAACACAAAATAAATATTTTTGAAAACATGCAATATTTTTAATGCAATAAAAATTGCAAATAAATTCCAATAAATGATTTTAACATTTTACCTCCAGTATTTCAATTGTTTTGGTGAAGTCATATTTTCTCCTCTCATTTACTTTTAAATGAAATATTTTTCCGAAGAGAAAATAATTAAAACCAAAATCCTCGTCTTATTATTTGATGAAAATCAAATATGAAAATTCGAGAAAATCCCCAACTCTCTCCGAGGGTCCTTGAGTTGCTTAGGATTTATCGAGGATTTGTCAAAATGCAATAAAACATGATATGCAATGATGATCTATGTATAACATACCAAATTGAAAATTTGGGATGTTACAAACCTACCCCCCTTAAGATGAATCTCGCCCTCGAGATTCGGGTTGGCTAGAAAACAGGTGGGAGTGGTCCTTCCGTAGATCTTCCTCTCGCTCCCAGATGGCTTCATCTTCCGTGTGGTGACTCCACTGGACTTTGCAAAACTTGATAACCTTGCTGCGGGTAACTCGGCTGGCATACTCAAGAATCTTAACTGGTTTCTCCTCATAGGTCAAATCACTTTCCAGCTGAATCGCTTCCAGTGGCACAGTATCTCTCAGTGGTATCTCAGCCATCTCTGCGTGGCACTTCTTCAACTGGGAAACATGAAATACATCATGAACTCCAGACAATCCTTCGGGCAATTCCAGCTTGTAAGCAACCTCTCCCATACGTTCCACAACTCTATATGGTCCGATAAAACGGGGCGCTAACTTTCCCTTAACTCCAAAGCGCTTCACTCCTCGAAGTGGTGATACTCGAAGATAAACTCGGTCTCCGACTTCGTGAACTGTCTCTTTTCATTTAGAATCCGCATAACTCTTCTGCCTGGACTGGGCTACCTTGAGCCTGTCGCAAATCAACCTTACTTTCTGTTCAGACTCCTTAATCAGATATGGTCCAAACAACTGACGATCTCCAACTTCGTCCCATAACAACGGTGTTCTACACCTCCTTCCGTACAAGGCTTTGAAAGGGGCCATCTTCAAACTGGTTTGATAACTGTTGTAATAAGAAAACTCCGCATGTGGCAAATTATCGTCCCAACTAGATCCATAGTCTAGTGCACATGCTCTCAACATGTCCTCCAAAATCTGGTTGACTCTCTCGGTCTGTCCATCAGTCTGTGGGTGAAAAGCGGTACTAAATTCTAGCCTGGTTCCCAATGTTTCATGTAACTGCTTCCAAAACTTTGAGGTAAATTGGGTTCCTCTGTCTGATACAATGGTCCTCGGAACTCCATGCAAACATACGATCCTGGTCATGTATATCATTGCCAACTTAGCACTGGTGTAAGTGGTCTTCACTGGAATGAAATGATCCACTTTCATCAAACGGTCGACTACAACCCATATTGAGTCCTGGGTAATCCTGTGATAAAATCCATACCTATTTTATCCCACTTCCATTCGGGTATCGGCAATGGTTGTAGCAATCCTACTGGCTTCTGATGTTCTGCCTTCACTCTCTGACACACATCACAAACTGCTACATATTCTGCAATATCCTTCTTCATTCCGGTCCACCAGAAAGTATTCTTCAAATCCAAATACATCTTCGTATTCCCTGGGTGAATCGAGTATGGTGCATCATGGGCTTCTTGCAAAATCAACTTCCTGATCTACGGATCTTTTGGTACATATACGCGTGTTGGAAATATGCCCTAGAGGCAATAATAAATGGTTATTATTATATTTCTTTGTTCATGATAATAGTCTATTGTTCATGCTATAATTGTATTGTCCGGAAATCGTAATACATGTGTGAATACATAGACCACAATATGTCCCTAGTAAGCCTCTAGTTGACTAGCTCGTTGATCAACAGATAGTCATGGTTTCCTGACTATGGACATTAGATGTCATTGATAACGGGATCACATCATTAGGAGAATGATGTGATGGACAAGACCCAATCCTAAGCATAGCATAAAAGATCGTGTAGTTTCGTTTGCTAGAGCTTTTCCAATGTCAAGTATCTTTTCCTTAGACCATGAGATCGTGCAACTCCCGGATACCGTAGGAGTGCTTTGGGTGTGCCAAACGTCACAACATAACTGGGTGACTATAAAGGTGCACTACGGGTATCTCCGAAAGTGTCTGTTGGGTTGGCACGGATCGAGACTGGGATTTGTCACTCCTTGTGACGGAGAGGTATCTCTGGGCCCACTCGGTAATGCATCATCATAATGAGCTCAATGTGACTAAGGCGTTAGTCACGGGATCATGCATTGCGGTACGAGTAAAGAGACTTGCCGGTAACGAGATTGAACAAGGTATTGGGATACCGATGATCGAATCTCGGGCAAGTAACATACCGATTGACAAAGGGAATTGTATACGGGATTGATTGAATCCTCGACACCGTGGTTCATCCGATGAGATCATCGCGGAACATGTGGGAGCCAACATGGGTATCCAGATCCCGCTGTTGGTTATTGACCGGAGAGGCGTCTCGGTCATGTCTGCATGTCTCCCGAACCCGTAGGGTCTACACACTTAAGGTTCGGTGACGCTAGGGTTGTAGAGATATATGTATGCGGAAACCCGAAAGTTGTTCGGAGTCCCGGATGAGATCCCGGACGTCACGAGAGGTTCCGGAATGGTCCGGAGGTGAAGAATTATATATAGGAAGTCCAGTTTCGGCCACCGGGAAAGTTTCGGGGGTTACCGGTATTGTACCGGGACCACCGGAAGGGTCCCGGGGGTCCACCGGGTGGGGCCACCTATCCCGGAGGGCCCCGTGGGCTGAAAGTGGAAGGGAACCGGCCCTTAGTGGGCTGGGGCGCCCCCTTTGGGGCTCCCCCATGCGCCTAGGGTTGGGAACCCTAGGGGGGAGTTCCCCCTTGCCTTGGGGGGCAAGGCAACCCCTTCCCCCCTTGTGGCCGCCGCCCCCCTTGAGATCCCATCTCTTGGGGCCGGCGCCCCCCTAGGGGGCCTATATAAAGGGGGGAGGGAGGGCAGCTACCTACAGCCTTGGGCGCCTCCCTCCTCCCCTGCAACACCTCTCTCTCTCGCAGAAGCTCGGCGAAGCCCTGCCGGAGACCCGCTACATCCACCACCACGCCGTCGTGTTGTTGGATCTCCATCAACCTCTCCTTCCCCCTTGCTGGATCAAGAAGGAGGAGACGTCGCTGCACCGTACGTGTGTTGAACGCGGAGGTGCCGTCCGTTCGGAACTCGGTCATCGGTGATTTGGATCACGGCGAATACGACTCCGTCATCCACGTTCATTGGAATGCTTCCGCTCGCGATCTACAAGGGTATGTAGATGCACTCCTTTCCCCTCGTTGCTAGTAGACTCCATAGATGCATCTTGGTGAGCGTAGGAAAATTTTAAATTATGCTACGATTCCCAACAGTGGCATCATGAGCCAGGTCTATGCGTAGTTACTATGCACGAGTAGAACACAAAGAAGTTGTGGGCGTTGAGTTTGCCAATTCTTCTTGCGCTACTAGTCTTTTCTTGTTTCGGCGGTATTGTAGGATGAAGCGGCCCGGACCGACCTTACACGTACACTTACGTGAGACAGGTTCCACCGATTGACATGCACTAGTTGCATAAGGTGGCTAGCGGGTGTCTGTCTCTCCTACTTTAGTCGGAACGGATTCGATGAAAAGGGTCCTTATGAAGGGTAAATAGAAATTGGCAAATCACGTTGTGGTCATACGTAGGTAAGAAACGTTCTTGCTAGAAACCTACAAACCACATAAAAACTTGCAACAACAATTAGAGGACGTCTAACTTGTTTTTGCAGCAAGTGCTATGTGATGTGATATGGCCAGAAGATGTGATGTATGAGATTGATCATATTCTTGTAATAGGGATCACGACTTGCATGTCGATGAGTATGACAACCGGCAGGAGCCATAGGAGTTGTCTTTATTATTTTGAATGACCTGCGTGTCATTGAATAACGCCATGTAAATTACTTTACTTTGTTGCTAAACGCGTTAGCCTTAGAAGTAGAAGTAATCGTTGGCGTGACGACTTCATGAAGACACAATGATGGAGATCATGGTGTCATGCCGGTGACGAAGATGATCATGGTGCCCCGAAGATGGAGATCAAAGGAGCATGATGATATTGGCCATATCATGTCACTATTTGATTGAATGTGATGTTTATCATGTTTTTGCATCTTATTTGCTTAGAACGACGGTAGTAAGTAAGATGATCCCTTATAATAATTTCAAGAAAGTGTTCACCCTAACTGTGCACCGTTGCGAAGGTTCGTTGTTTCGAAGCACCACGTGATGATCGGGTGTGATAGATTCTAACGTTCAAATACAACGGGTGTTGACGAGCCTAGCATGTACAGACATGGCCTCGGAACACACGCAATACACTTAGGTTGACTTGACGAGCCTAGCATGTACAGACATGGCCTCGGAACACGGAGGACCGAAAGGTCGAGCATGAGTCGTATAGAAGATACGATCAACATGGAGATGTTCACCGATCTTGACTAGTCCGTCTCACGTGATGATCGGACACGGCCTAGTTAAAGTTGGATCATGTTTCACTTAGATGACTAGAGGGATGTCTATCTGAGTGGGAGTTCATTAAATAATTTGATTATATGAACTTAATTATCATGAACTTAGTCTAAAATCTTTACACTATCTATTGTAGATCAAATGGCCCACGTTGTCCTCAATTTCAACGCGTTCCTAGAGAAAACCAAGCTGAAAGATGATCGCAGCAACTATACGGACTGGGTCCGGAACCTGAGGATCATCCTCATAGCAGCCAAGAAAGATTATGTCTTAGAAGCACCGCTAGGTGAAGCACCAATCCCTGAGAACCAAGACGTTATGAACGCTTGGCAGCAGCGTGTTGATGATTACTCCCTCGTTCAGTGCGGCATGCTTTACAGCTTAGAACCGGGTCTCCAAAAGCGTTTTGAGAAACATGGAGCATATTTGATGTTCGAGGAGCTGAAACTGGTTTTTCAAGCTCATGCCCGGGTCGAGAGATATGATGTCTCCGACAAGTTCTTCAGCTGTAAAATGGAGGAGAACAGTTTTGTTAGTGAGCACATACTCAGAATGTCTGGGTTGCACAACCGCTTGTCTCAGCTGGGAGTTAATCTCCCGGATGACGCGGTCATTGACAGAATCCTCCAGTCGCTTCCACCAAGCTACAAGAGCTTTGTGATGAACTACAATATGCAGGGGATGGAAAAGACCATTCCTGAGGTATATTCAATGCTGAAATCAGCTGAGGTAGAGATCAGAAAAGAACATCAAGTGTTGATGGTGAATAAAACCACTAAGTTCAAGAAGGGCAAGGGTAAGAAGAACTTCAAGAAGGACGGCAAGGGAGTTGCCGCGCCCGGTAAGCCAGTTACCGGGAAGAAGTCAAAGAATGGACCCAAGCCCAAGACTGAGTGCTTTTATTGCAAGGGAAGTGGTCACTGGAAGCGGAACTGCCCCAAATATTTAGCGGACAAGAAGAAGGCCGGCAACACCCAAGGTATATGTGATATACAAGTAATTGATGTGTACCTTACCAGTACTCGTAGTAGCTCCTGGGTATTTGATACCGGTGCGGTTGCTCATATTTGTAACTCAAAGCAGGAACAACGGAATAAACGGAGACTGGCAAAGGACGAGGTGACGATGCGCGTCGGGAATGGTTCCAAGGTCGATGTGATCGCCGTTGGCACGCTACCTCTGCATCTACCCACGGGATTAGTTTTAAACCTCAATAATTGTTATTTAGTGCCAGCTTTGAGCATGAACATTGTATCTGGATCTCGTTTAATTCGAGATGGCTACTCATTTAAATCTGAGAATAATGGTTGTTCTATTTATTTGAGAGATATGTTTTATGGTCATGCCCCGCTGGTCAATGGTTTATTTTTGATGAATCTCGAACGTGATGTTACACATATTCATAGTGTGAATACCAAAAGATGTAAAGTTGATAACGATAGTCCCACATACTTGTGGTACTGCCGTCTTGGTCACATTGGTGTCAAGCGCATGAAGAAGCTCCATGCAGATGGACTTTTGAAGTCTCTTGATTACGAATCATTTGACACGTGCGAACCATGCCTCATGGGTAAGATGACCAAGACTCCGTTCTCCGGAACAATGGAGCGAGCAACCAACTTATTGGAAATCATACATACCGATGTGTGTGGTCCAATGAGTGTTGAGGCTCACGGAGGATATCGTTATGTTCTCACTCTCACTAATGACTTAAGTAGATATGGGTATGTCTACCTAATGAAACACAAGTCTGAAACCTTTGAAAAGTTCAAGGAATTTCAGAGTGAGGTTGAGAATCAACGTGACAGAAAAATAAAATTCTTACGATCAGATCGTGGAGGAGAATATATAAGTCACGAATTTGGTACACACTTAAGGAAATGTGGAATAGTTTCACAACTCACGCCGCCTGGAACACCTCAGCGAAACGGTGTGTCCGAACGTCGTAATCGCACTCTATTGGATATGGTGCGACCTATGATGTCTCTTACCGATTTACCGCTCTCATTTTGGGGCTATGCTTTAGAGACTGCCGCATTCACTTTAAATAGGGCTCCGTCGAAATCCGTTGAGACGACACTGTATGAATTATGGTTTGGGAAGAAACCTAAGCTGTCGATTCTAAAAGTTTGGGGATGCGATGCTTATGTCAAGAAACTTCAACCTGAAAAGCTCGAACCCAATTCGGAAAAATGCGTCTTCATAGGATACCCTAAGGAAACTATTGGGTATACCTTCTACCTCAGATCCGAAGGCAAGATCTTCGTTGCCAAGAACGGGTCCTTTCTAGAGAAGGAGTTTCTCTCGAAAGAATTGAGTGGGAGGAAAGTGGAACTTGATGAGGTGATAGTCACCCCTTCCGAACCGGAAAGAAGCGCAGCGCGGGAAAATGTTCCTGTGGTGCCTAAACCGACTGGGGAGGAAGTTAATGATGATGATCATGAAGCTTCGGATCAAGTTACTACTGAACTTCGTAGGTCCACAAGGACACGTTCCGCACCAGAGTGGTACGGCAACTCTGTCCTGGAAATCATGTTGTTAGACAACGGTGAACCTTCGAACTATGAAGAAGCGATGGCGGGCCCGGATTCCGACAAATGGCTAGAAGCCATGAAATCCGAGATAGAATCCATGTATGAAAACAAAGTATGGACTTTGACTGACTTGCCCGATGAGCGGCGAGCCATAGAAAACAAATGGATCTTTAAGAAGAAGACGGACGCAGATGGTAATGTGACCATCTAGAAAGCTCGACTTGTCGCTAAGGGTTATCGACAAGTTCAAGGGGTTGACTACGATGAGACTTTCTCACCCGTAGCGAAGCTGAAGTCCGTCCGAATCATGTTAGCAATTGCCGCATACTATGATTATGAGATATGGCAGATGGACGTCAAAACGGCATTCCTTAACGGCTTCCTTAAGGAAGAGTTGTATATGATGCAGCCGGAAGGTTCTGTCGATCCTAAGAATGCTAACAAAGTATGCAAGCTCCAGCGCTCAATCTATGGGCTGGTGCAAGCATCTCAGAGTTGGAACATTCGCTTTGATGAGATGATCAAAGCGTTTGGGTTTACATAGACTTATGGAGAAGCCTGTGTTTACAAGAAAGTGAGTGGGAGCTCTGTAGCATTTCTCATATTATATGTGGATGACATACTATTGATGGGAAATGATATAGAATTCTTGGAAAGTATAAAGGCCTATTTGAATAAGTGTTTTTCAATGAAGGACCTTGGAGAAGCTGCTTATATATTGGGCATCAAGATCTATAGAGATAGATCAAGACGCCTCATTGGTCTTTCACAGAGTACATACCTTGACAAGGTGTTGAAGAAGTTCAGTATGGATCAGTCCAAGAAGGGGTTCTTGCCTGTATTGCAAGGTGTGCAATTGAGCAAGGCTCAATGCCCGACCACGGCAGAAGATATAGAAAAGATGAGTGTCATCCCCTATGCCTCGGCCATAGGGTCTATTATGTATGCCATGCTGTGTACCAGACCTGATGTAAACCTTGCCGTAAGTTTGGTAGGTAGGTACCAAAGTAATCCCGGCATGGAACACTGGACAGCGGTCAAGAATATCCTGAAGTACCTGAAGAGGACTAAGGATATGTTTCTCGTTTATGGAGGTGACGAAGAGCTCGTCGTAAAGGGTTACGTCGACGCTAGCTTCGACGCAGATCTGGATGACTCGAAGTCACAAACCGGATACGTGTATATTTTGAATGGAGGACAGTAAGCTGGTGTAGTTGCAAGCAAAGCGTCGTGGCGGGATCTACATGTGAAGCGGAATACATGGCAGCCTCGGAGGCAGCACAGGAAGCAGTCTGGATGAAGGAGTTCATTACCGACCTAGGGGTGATTCCCAATGCGTCAGGCCCAATGACTCTCTTCTGTGACAACA
Organism: Aegilops tauschii subsp. strangulata; assembly: GCF_002575655.3. Lineage (NCBI taxonomy): Eukaryota > Viridiplantae > Streptophyta > Magnoliopsida > Poales > Poaceae > Aegilops > Aegilops tauschii. The sequence goes on from NC_053038.3 coordinate 436,106,391, forward strand.
CTGGAGCCATTGCCCTTGCGAAGGAGCCCAGGTTTCACAGGAAGACCAGGCATATCAAGCGTCGCTTCAACTCCATTCGTGAAAGTGTTCAAAATGGAGACATAGATATTTGTAAAGTACATACGGACCTGAATGTAGCAGATCCGTTGACTAAACCTCTCCCTAGGGCAAAACATGATCAACACCAGGACGCAATGGGTGTTCGATTCATCACAATGTAACTAGATTATTGACTCTAGTGCAAGTGGGAGACTGTTGGAAATATGCCCTAGAGGCAATAATAAATGGTTATTACTATATTTCTTTGTTCATGATAATAGTCTGTTGTTCATGCTATAATTGTATTGTCCGGAAATCATAATACATGTGTGAATACATAGACCACAATATGTCCCTAGTAAGCCTCTAGTTGACTAGCTTGTTGATCAACAGATAGTCATGGTTTCCTGACTATGGACATTGGATGTCATTGATAACGGGATCACATCATTAGGAGAATGATGTGATGGACAAGACCCAATCCTAAGCATAGCATAAAAGATCGTGTAGTTTCGTTTGCTAGAGCTTTTCCAATGTCAAGTATCTTTTCCTTAGACCATGAGATCGTGCAACTCCCGGATACCGTAGGAGTGCTTTGGGTGTGCCAAACGTCACAACGTAACTGGGTGACTATAAAGGTGCATTACGGGTATCTCCGAAAGTGTCTGTTGGGTTGGCACGGATCGAGACTGGGATTTGTCACTCCGTGTGACAGAGAGGTATCTCTTGGCCCACTCGGTAATGCATCATCATAATGAGCTCAATGTGACTAAGGCGTTAGTCACGGGATCATGCATTGCGGTACGAGTAAAGAGACTTGCCGGTAACGAGATTGAACAAGGTATTGGGATACCGACGATCGAATCTCGGGCAAGTAACATACCGATTGACAAAGGGAATTGTATACGGGATTGATTGAATCCTCGACACCGTGGTTCATCCGATGAGATCATCGTGGAACATGTGGGAGCCAACATGGGTATCCAGATCCCGCTGTTGGTTATTGACCGGAGAGGCGTCTCGGTCATGTCTGCATGTCTCCCGAACCCGTAGGGTCTACACACTTAAGGTTCGGTGACGCTAGGGTTGTAGAGATATATGTATGCGGAAACCCAAAAGTTGTTCGGAGTCCCGGATGAGATCCCGGATGTCACGAGAGGTTCCGGAATGGTCCGGAGGTGAAGAATTATATATAGGAAGTCCAGTTTCGGCCACCGGGAAAGTTTCGGGGGTTACCGGTATTGTACCGGGACCACCGGAAGGGTCCCGGGGGTCCACCGGGTGGGGCCACCTATCCCCGTGGGCTGAAAGTGGAAGGGAACCAGCCCTTAGTGGGCTGGGGCGCCCCCTTTGGGGCTCCCCCCATGCGCCTAGGGTTGGGAACCCTAGGGGGGAGTTCCCCCTTGCCTTGGGGGGCAAGGCAACCCCTTCCCCCCTTGTGGCCGCCGCCCCCCCTTGAGATCCCATCTCTTGGGGCCGGCGCCCCCCCCCAGGGGGCCTATATAAAGGGGGAGGGAGGGCAGCTACCTACAGCCTTGGGCGCCTCCCTCCTCCCCTGCAACACCTCTCTCTCTCTCGCAGAAGCTCGGCGAAGCCCTGCCGGAGACCCGCTACATCCACCACCACGCCGGTGTGCTGTTGGATCTCCATCAACCTCTCCTTCCCCCTTGCTGGATCAAGAAGGAGGAGACGTCGCCGCACCGTACGTGTGTTGAACGCGGAGGTGCCGTCCGTTCGGCACTCGGTCATCGGTGATTTGGATCACGGCGAGTACGACTCCGTCATCCACGTTCATTGGAACGCTTCCGCTCGCGATCTACAAGGGTATGTAGATGCACTCCTTTCCCCTCGTTGCTAGTAGACTCCAATAGATGCATCTTGGTGAGCGTAGGAAAATTTTAAATTATGCTACGATTCCCAACAACGCGGTCCTCAAACCATAAGGTATCGTGCTCATCCTCACGAAATCCCTTGGCTTTACCTTTGCTCATCCTCTCCTTTATCTCTTCAATCTCCTTGTCTGTCTTCTGAGCTTCTCTGATCCTTTCCATCAAGGTAGACTGAATCTCCAGTGTCGCTAAATAGCCTCTTGGGACTATCTCCAAACATAGCTCGCGAAGGTCCTCGGCTAACTCCTGAGGTAACTCTCCTGTCATGAGGGTGTTGACATGACTCTTGCGGCTCAACGCGTCTGCTACTACGTTAGCCTTTCCTGGGTGGTAATGCAATCTCATATCATAATCTTTAATGAGCTCCAACCATCTCCTCTGTCTGAGATTTAACTCCTTCTGCGTGAAAATATACTTCAAACTCTTGTGATCCGTGTACACCTCACAATGGTTTCCGATGAGAAAATGTCTCCATGTCTTCAATGCATGCACCACGGCTGCTAATTCCAAATCATGCGTAGCATAATTCTTCTCATGGGGTTTAAGTTGTCGTGAAGCATATGACACAACTCTTCCTTCCTGCATAAGCACTGCTCCAAGTCCTCGACGAGAAGCGCCGCAATAAACTTCATAATCCTTGCGTTGATCTGGCAGAATCAACACTGGTGATGTAACCAATCATTTCTTCAACTCTTGGAAACTAGCTTCACATTCCTCAGTCCAATTGAATTTGGTGTCCTTCTTCAATAGCTCAGTCATGGGCTTAGCAATCTTCGAGAAATTCTCGATGAATCTCCGGTAGTATCCTGCAAGTCCAAGAAAACTCCGGATTTCTCCAACTGTCGTGGGTGATTCCCAACTTGTCACTGTGTCAACCTTGGCAGGGTCTACTGCTATTCCTTCTCCAGAAATAACATGTCCAAGGAATCCAACTTCCTTCAGCCAAAATTCACATTTGCTGAACTTGGCATATAACTGATGTTCTCTGAGCTTCTCAAGTACCAATCGTAAATGCTCCTCATGCTCTTTCTCATCCTTGGAAAAGACTAAAATATCGTCAATGAACACCACGATGAACTTATCCAGAAATTCCATAAACACTTTGTTCATCAGGTTCATAAAATAGGCAGGTGCGTTAGTCAGACCAAATGACATAACGGTATACTCATACAATCCATATCTGGTGGTAAATGCCGTCTTGGGTATATCCTGCTCTCGAATCTTTAACTGATGGTATCCTGATCGTAGATCGATCTTGGAAAATACTTTAGCTCCTTGTAGGCGGTCAAACAAATCATTGATCATCGGCAGTGGGTACTTGTTTTTTATGGTCACTTCATTCAATCCTCGGTAATCAACAACCATCCTCAATGATCCATCTTTCTTCTCCACTAGAAGTACTGGTGATCCCCAAGGTGACGAACTTGGGCGAATATAGCCTTTATCCAGTAACTCCTTGATCTGCTTCTTAATTTCCTCCAAATCCTTTGCGGGCATCCTGTACGGTCTCTTAGATATTGGCCCTGTGCCTGGCAAAAGTTCAATCAAGAACTCAATGTCTCTATCTGGTGGCATGCCTGGCAACTCTTCAGGAAATACATCCGGATAATCCTTCACCACTGGTACTTCCTCCTGTACAACTCCTGATAAGGAATTTACTTGAGTCCGCTTCGGCATATGCCGGGATACATACTTGATCCTTTTTCCTTCCGGGGTGGTAAGCAAAATCGTCTTGTTGGCACAATCGATGTTTCCTCCATACAACGATAGCCAATCCATTCCCAAAATCACATCCAAACCTTGCGATTCCAAAACTATGAGGTCTGAGGGGAAAACATGCCTACCAATGGCCAATGGTATCTGAAAACATCCTTGGGTTGCCATATACTCTGCTCCTGGCGAGGTTACTAACATAGGGGTTCTGAGAACTTTGGTGGACATCTTAAACTTATTCACAAATCCCCTTGATATGTATGAATGCGATGCACCAGTATCAAAAAGAACGGTTGCAGTAAATGACTTAACCAAAAACTTACCTATTACTGCATCAGGCTGAGCTTCAACCTCCTCCACGCTCACGTGGTTCACATGCCCTTTGTTGAACGGGTTCGGCTTCTTCCCAGAGCTTCCATTGCCATTTCCATTTTGGGCTTCAGGACATTCATTGGCATAATGTCCATTCTTCTGGCACTTAAAGCAAGTGACTTGGCTCAGGTCCCTCTTGGCTGGGGTAGATGGGTTGGTGCGGTTCTGTCCGTTGCTTCCTCCATTCCCATTACCATTTTTAGAGCCATTATGGTTGTGCGAACTACCTCCTCCATGGGTATGCTGAAACTGTCCTCCCGGTTTCGGGGTAAATCGTGGCTTCTGTTGAGCTCCTGAGTTATACTTCCCTTGTCCATACTTCCTCTTACGGTTTTCAATCTGCTGTTGCTTTCCTTCAATCATGAGAGCTCTATCTACCAGCTCCTGGTAGTTGTTGAAAGTTGCTACCATCAACTGCATACTCAGCTCATCATTCAGTCCTTCCAAAAACTTCTCCTGCTTGGCTGCATCTGTAGCAACGTCATCTGGTGCATAACGTGCTAACTTACTGAAATCCTCCACATACTGGCCTACGGTACGTCCTCCTTGGCGTAGGTTGCGAAACTCACGCTTCTTCATAGCCATAGCTCCTGCTGAAACATGAGCTGTACGGAAAGCTTGCTGAAACTGGTCCCATGTGACAGTGTCAATAGGGTGCGTGGCTGTATAATTCTCCCACCATGATGCTGCGGGTCCATCAAGCTGATGTGCGGCAAAACGCACTCTTTCCGCATCTGTGCATCCTGCAGTGGTCAACTCCCTTCCAACTTTGCGGAGCCAATCATCTGCAACAATCGGCTCGGTGCTACTGGAAAACACCGGCGGGTTTAGCCTTAAGAAACGGGCTAAGTGATCAACAGGTGGTGGTGGCGGTGGGTTGTTGTTGTTGTTGTTGTTGTTGTTGCCTTGGTTCTGCACTAACACTTGCATCAGGGCATTCTGTTGCTGAATCAACTGGGTGATCTCTGGTGGGAAAACAAATCCGGTGTCGCGTCGCGGAGGCATCTGATAGGTTTAGAAAAGGTGAGAGTTAAGAATAGAATGAGGTCTAGAGAGAAAACACTACCCATATGCTCAGGAGACAAATTCAATCAATATCACTCAATCAATTCAAACAAGGCAAAACAATCGATCTAACTAGCGTTACAAAGTGCTTGAACTATACTATTAAATGGGGGGAAAACTACTACTGATATGGTGGTCTAATAAAATTCTAATCCGTTGAAGACTCCATGATGTCTGCTCCAGCTTCGTCAACAAAGTCATCTTCACTTGGTTCCGAGTCGGTGTCGTCGATGATGATGTAGTTATCCGGACAAGTGCATTCATCGACTTCTGCTTTTGGCACTGGATTTCCCATGAATACTCCAATCTTCTTCTCCAGGTCGTCATTCTTCCCTACTAGTGCGATGATTTCCTCCATATAATCCTCGCGTGTAGCCTTGGGTTCTTCTTGGAGCTCCTTGATCTTCGTTAATGCCTTCTTCAGTTCTTCCTTGTCCGTGCACATCTGGTTCTCCTGGCGACGAATATGTTGGTTCTGCTCCTGGATGAAAGCTGCAATTGATCCATCCTTCTTGGTTCTGATCATCTCCCATTGCGCGTCTCGGCGTCCACAAATTTGGTAAATTGTATCCTTAAGCTCCTGGTAGTAGACTTCTCCAATGCGTCCCATGGCGATGTGTGCGGCCATGCTCTTCCCTAAGTCCAGGTTGGTGCTTCGAAAACCAATCTTATAGGTTCAGTAACTGGCACAAACATCCTTCCTGGAATGTGTACTTGAATCTTCCAGCTCTCCTCTTCAGGTAATGTGGCGTTGTAGGTTCAGGTGATGCTTGGTATTCCTATGTTCAAGTACTTGGTGACTTCCTTCAAGTGTCGACCAAACGGCGTGTCTTCATCTGGTTGCATGAACTTGCTCCTTGCATCCGCCATTCCTAAAAGAGTGGAAAGTGGAGAGGGGTCAGAAATGAGAAGAGAGAAGCTTTCTAGGGCTTAAGCTTAGTGGTCGTGTCCTACAGTCAGCGTGTGCTCTGATACCAACTTTGTAGCGACCAGACCTCAAATGGTCTGTGCTGCTGTGCACCAGTGTCATCCCTGGATCAGTAATGCTGACACGCACAGTACAAATGGAGGATTTATAACAGAGTAGCAATCACACACTTATTACATCGAATATCTCCGAAGAGAATCAGTATGATAAACATGGCTTAAGGCCATCTAAAAATGATAACAGCGGAAGACTTGGAAGATAAGTGAGTCCATCAACTCCAGCGGCATCACTGAGTATAAGACCACGACCTAAGGCACCTTACTCGTCGTCTGAAAAGTCTGCAACATGAAACGTTGCAGCCCGAAAACGGGTCAGCACATAGAATATGCTGGCAAAGTAACACATAGAGGATAATGAACAATAATAAGGTTATACTACATGCATATAAGGCTGGTGGAAAGCTCTATGGTTACAGTTTTGCGAAAAGCCAATTTTATCCTACTTCAAAGGAATAAATTTTATTTAACTATCATGGTGGTTGTGAAACATTGAGATGGTTGACAGCATCTCAATCCCAATTAAATGTCATCAATAACCCAACAAAATTAATTAGAAGTAACATGGTGATGAGATTCACATGATAATCCAAGTACTAGATACTCAAGTTGTCCATAACCGGGGACACGGCTAACCATGATTAGTTTGTACACTCTGCAGAGGTTTGTGCACTTTTCCCCACAAGACTCGATCTCCTCCGTTGGATTACTCGCACTACATGGTGTTTGAGTAACGGATGACCGAGACACAGTCTTTCAGAAGTGTTTGCACCTTACGTATGGGTAGACAGTTACACCTACTTTCCCCTACATCTGCTAGTCTACCACTGTAAGAGTTCACACAACTTAGTCAACTATGCTAGAGCCCATAATAGCTTGTGGCTGCACACGGAAGTTTCTAGCATGAATAATCTTATGATCCCTTTGAGCCTGGGTGGCGGTCCAAAAGAAAAACAGGCAATCCTGGAATACCCAGGTACCTCAATCCACCTAGATGTGAGTTTTAGTTGCCACCTTAAGTAAACCATTAATTAACAATATCACATCTGTCATGGAAATCTCTCAAACCCAATCCACGTCTACAAGCATAGCATGGCAATATAATAGCAAACGTAGAAGTAACTCCCAAGGGTTTGATAAATAAAACAGGTAATAGGTACTACCTCAACTACTTCCCAATACCCACAATTTAGTTAGATCCTAACCATGCAATGTTTGAGGAATAGATCTAATGCAATAAAAACTGGGTATGGAAAGTATGATCAAAGTGTTACTTGCCTTGCTGATGATCCGCAAAACCTAGCGATTCGAAGTAACAAGCGGCACACTCCGGGTACTCTATCGCAAACAAACAAGCAAACAATAAGCACTCATCTAATGCACGGGTAAAACTCGAATGAAAGATCCAACCAGAAAGTTCAACTTAAGAACTCCGGTTTGCAAAAAGAATCAACTCGAAAGAAGCAACGAAAATCAAACGGCGAAAGAAAGAAGCTTCGTTTACTAATCTGGATCTAGGTCAAAATTTTACAGTAGCAAAAACTTGTTTGAGTAGGTTAAACGGAAAGAGAATTTCGAGACGAAACTCTAGGCGCTTGAATCGCCTGATTCCGATAAACGAGCGAGAAGTTAAACAGAAACGAAGATTCGATCAGAAATCGAATCTGAGAAAAAATAGCGGAAAAATCCGACGAAAAAGAAAAACGGACGAACGGTTAAATAACGGACGTTCGTTAACAGAGAAAAAAAACAGACAAACTCGTTCGTTAAAACGAACGGTTCGGTGAACGCTCGCAAAATAATAAAACCAAAAAAAAACCGATCTAGGGTTTTTTTAAACAAAAACCGGCAACGAACGAGGCGAGGCAGTACCTCGTCGGGGGCGGGCTCCGGCGGGGCTTGGCCGGCTCCGGCGAGGGGCGGCGGGGCGGCAGGGTGCGAGGGGCGGCGAGGGGGCGGCTCCGGCGGGGCTCGGCGATGAACGGGGCGGCGGCGGCACGGGCTTCCGGCGGCGGCGGCTCGGCGGGTGCGGGCGGCGGCGGGCGAGGTGAGGGAGAGAGGGGGGTGCGGGGTATATAAAGGGGGGAGAGCTCGGCTTGGAGGAGGGGGCAAGCTCCGGCGGGGCGGCTCCCGTGTCCATGGCGGACACGGCGCGGCGGCGCGCGCTCGTGCGCGAGGAGGACGGGGCACGCGGGCCGGCCTGCGGCTCGGCTGGGCTCGGCCCAGTCGGCGCGGCGCGGTTTTTTTTTAAAAAAAACGTTCCGCGGAAAATAATTCGTAGAAAAAGAAATAAAAGTCCAAAAAATATAAAATAAATTTTCCCCGTCTAGTTAGAAAATCTAGAATAGTGTGAACATTTTTTTTAACACAAAATAAATATTTTTGAAAACATGCAATATTTTTAATGCAATAAAAATTGCAAATAAAATCCAAATAAATTCCAATAAATGATTTTAACATTTTACCTCCAGTATTTCAATTGTTTTGGAGAAGTCATATTTTCTCCTCTCATTTACTTTTAAATGAAATATTTTTCTGAAGAAAAAATAATTAAAACCAAAATCCTCGTCTTATTATTTGATGAAAATCAAATATGAAAATTCGAGAAAATCCCCAACTCTCTCCGAGGGTCCTTGAGTTGCTTAGGATTTATCGAGGATTTGTCAAAATGCAATAAAACATGATATGCAATGATGATCTATGTATAACATACCAAATTGAAAATTTGGGATGTTACACATTTGAGGAAGCTCCTAAGGCCTTGGTCAAGTGGGTTCCCAAGAATACATCAAGTTCTACTTCGTCAAGTACGACTACAACTCCAAGGATTCCCATCAAGTTGATGTGGATCCCAAAGAAGAAGAACTAGAGAGTTCTTGAGGGTGACTCCGCCAACATACTTAACTCATATTCATTTTGGCAAGGACAAGTGCAATCAACTTCCATATCTTGCACTAGTTCAAGGAGTCACAAACCCTCTTGTTGGTAAGACAATGGACAAGGTAACCTAATGCTTTCATGGACATCATCATATGTGTATTTCACTCTATGTCTATGGATATCCTTGTGTGTTCCTTGTGGGACTGGCCCGTGTAGGTATTGAAAGTGCAACTCACTCCAATGGATTGCTCCAAATGATCTACATCAACATTGAGCATCCACATCTTCAACACCTGCATGATGTCATCATCGACAAAATCCAAGGTTATTTCATCCCTCTAAGGGGGGAATATCAGATCTAGGGGGAGCTTTGCTCTAAGAATTGAGCTAAAGCAACTCTAATGATGTGAACACAACAATGCTTTATGTAAAAGTGATAACCCCACTTCTGCTTAAACGATGAGTATGACCTACGATCAAATGTTCTCATTTGACTCCTCAGTCAATATACTCATATATAGATGACCTAGTCATCGCCAATTGCTTGATAGATGCTAGAATGTTTGTGCATGCTTTGCCACATATTTTATTTGCTATGTTATTGTGTGAGCATGTTGGTTGCATAATTTTCCCCATTCGAGGACATCCATTTGTTGCTTTGATTGTTTGGTTTTTCTTTTTGCCAAATGCATGGACAAGAATGCCTAAGTACTCCCTCTAGATATCTATGCTTTTCTCGTCTCAAACTCTATTCATGCTACATCGCAAAGTTTGAACAAGTCAAATTCGGACCCTCCGGGTGAGGAGCACTCGGAGGCACCGATCCGTCAATGGCTCAAACTTCCAAAACCTCTTAATGCATCTCGGTCAGACCAACTTATCCCACTCGGTCTTGTCGAATTCATTAAGTTGATCTAGGTTTTCATCTCGGTGCAACCGATTTGAACAACTCGGTCACACCGAGTTGCAGTAACTGCTAGCAGTTTTGCATCTCAGTGCCACCACGTCGTTCCACTCGGTCACACCGACAGTGACTGGGTATATATACCGCGGGTTGAAATTTTTGGAAACTCGTCCAAACACTCAACCGTGCCTCCCAGCTCTGCCGCCCCCTTGATCTCCGGATCGTCACCGTCGTCGCCAGTGCCTCCTGCCGCTGGTCTCCGTCACTTTCAACGGAAATCTCACCGCCGTTGTCGCCGTAGCGAGTTCGTCGCCAAGATAGGGTACGAACTCGACCCCTTTGTGCTTTCTCTAATTCCAATTCTTGCACAAAGTTCATTTCCATTGTTCTTACCACGAATGAGATCAATCTATCCACCAAAAAATTCCATTAGAATATATTTGATGCAAAAACTTGGGTTAGGTTTCCGCCGAACTCATCTCGGACCGACCGATCTGAGGATCTCGGTCTCACCAATTTGGCTTAGGCCATTGCACAAGTACAACTCAGTTTGACCGAAGCGTACTAATCGGTGTGACTAAAATCACTTACTCTGTGAAACCCTAGCATCTCGGAGTCACCGAACTGCATTTCGGTCTGACCGATACTGCGTGTTTAGACTCTGTTTGTGCTTCGGTGTCACCGAGTTTGTCAAATCGGTAGCTCCGAAATGCTTTCTGCAGAAAACTAAAGTTAAGTTTTTGTCTCAATATGTTTGCAAAATAGCTGTTCTTTATGATGCTCATCCACTCTACCTAAACCTATCTATTCACAGGTTCAGTTTCAGAGATGTCAGAGGGCAGTGACAGTCAGAACAAGTCTGAAGAGCAAGTGAATCTCAGTGAGGGCACTAGTCCCTCCAACAGCAGTTATGATGAAGGTAGCAGAAGCACTCCAAGCAACTTGCCTAAGGCTGCTACTAGGCAAAGCAAGAAGAGAACTTCAGAATCTGAGGATGAGGATTTTTTTGTTGAGGAGGAAGTGACCTCCAAGAAGAAAGTGTTGAAGAAGGAGTATGCTGCAGCTGCTGCCACAAAGCCTGGTCAGTCAAAGAAAGCTTCTGCCAAGAGGAAGCCTATGTCTAAAGTCAGAGCCTCAACTCAAGCTGCTGCTGCACCAAGTGGTGCTAATGAGAAGAAGAAAGAAAGAAAAAGAGGAAGATGATGCAAGCTTGTAGATCCCATGGCTGCATTTGAAAAGCACACATCTGATGAAGAAGAAGAGGAGGAGGAAGAAGCTGCTGCACCTCCACCAAAGACTCAAAAGCTTATGGGGGATGCCATAAGGATTGGGGATGTTCCATCTCAGCCCAAGTCAGCCCCCAAGCCTCCAACTCAAACTCAAGCTCCAAAACCTTCTGCACCCAAGAGATCCACCAGAAACATCCATGTTGCTGAGAAGAACAAGGCCCGAGTGCCTAAAGCTCAAGAGGATGAAGAATAGCAAGTGCTTAGAAAGTTGAAGCCAAAGATTCCTGATCATAGTGATGATCATCCTGTTGCTGAAAATATGAAGGAGAGAAAGGGTGCTGGTCTGAGACTCTGGAGACAGACAGATCCTTATGCCACCAGGAGAAGGACTGATGTAGATTATCGTTTCCACACCAAGGAACAGCAGGACTTCTATGAGATAGTCTAATTGGACAAGAAGCCCATTGTCTGTGATATGAAGTGGGTTGATTGGAAATATATTGATGACAATGAAGACTACTTACCAGGTGTGCATGAGAGTTTCAGGATGAATAAAGTGGACAAGTTTGTTGGTCAAAGTTGACAAAGTGGAATGATGAAATGATTATGCAATTCTACTCAACTGCTCATTCTATCCAGATGGCAAGATTGTCTGGATGACTGAAGGAACTAGATATCAATCAACTATTTCTGAATGGGCCAAGTTGATCAATGCCCCCAAGGAAGAGGAGAATGACATTTATGTATATGCCAAGCCAAGGAAGGATCACAACTCCATGGAAAATATGTACAAGACCATTCCTCATAATGCCTTGGAGACTCACAAGCTTGGGTCTATATACTATCTATTGTCAGGTTTGACCACCATCAACACCATTCTGAGGCACACTCTGTTGCCCAAGTCAGGAGATCATAGGATGATCCGTGGTCACTCCATCAACTTGCTCCATATGTTTGATGTGCCACAGAAGTTCAAAGTGATGAGCTTGATAGTTGAAACAGTGAAGAGAACTGCAGCTGATCAGAAGAGATCATGTGGATATGCCCCTCACATACAGATGTTGATCAACTCCAAGATGGGAACAGGAACATATCTGCTAGATAAAGAGCATCTTCCCCTGGGGCCAGAATTTGAGGACAATAACATTGTCATGGATACATCTCATCCAACATGTGCTGAAGCTGAGAGAGGGAGAGAGCAAAGGCTGCAAAAGCAGTAAAGGCAGCTAGTGCACCAGATGCTTCACAAGTGATGCTCAAGACCAAGCAAGATCAACTCAGTTATCTGCTTGAGGCTACTGTGAGGATTGAGAAGGGCTTGGCCACCCTGACTCAGAATCAAGAGAGTCTTGAGAGGATCATTGAGACTAAATTCCATGATCTAGATGTGAAGGTCACAGAGACCCAGACCACTGTGGAGAAGCTCCAGGAAGAGATTGAGGACAGGAATGACAGACCTACCACAGACACTTTTCAGTGAGTGCCAAGGGCACAAAGGTCCTCAGCGGTGACAGTTGTCAGTGACACTAGGACTACACTCTCAGCACCTGCAGCAACTGCCACTGTTGTACCTCCAGTTTCAACTCCTCCAGCTCCACAAACGTCAGCTGAAGTATTTGCACACGGACTCCTTTCCACTCCATCTACGCACACCGGAGCAACCAGCCAAGAGACCCCTTCAAGAGCTCCCGGAGATCGTGCCTAGAGTGTCGCATAGCACTATGCATTTTTCAAGCTTTTTGGTAACTTGTTGCCAAAGGGGGAGAAAGTGTATAGATCATTAGGCTTCGAGAGCGAGAGCGTTTTGCCTTTTTGTTACCTCTCTTGCTACTTTGATCATTCTTGACCGTTTGCTTGTTTGATTCCTATGCTACAATATTTGTGCTTGTGTGTGAGATACTTTTGTGATCATGTGTTTGATCATACTATGCTTTAATGTGTGCTTGCACGATGCTATCTATGATATTTTTGTATGATCAATCATGTTTATCCTTGGTGATGAGTGCATGTTATTTATATCTTATCATTTTGAGCGCTCCAGCAAGATGATGTGACATGGAAGAGTGACCCATGATCCTAATCGATTGTGCATTTGCATTCAAAAGCAAATTTTAAATAATGCGCAAATTTAGGGGGGAACTCTTGCTTATCACATACTTCTCAAAGCGACGATGTATTTTATTCACATTATCATTTGTCGAAGCTTTGATCTATATGTTGTCATCAGTTACCAAAAAGGGGGAGATTGGAAGTGCAACTAATCCCCGAGTGGGTTTGGTAATTCATAACAACATATAGCTCATTGAACTGATATACATTCAAGTTGAATATTTCAGAAAGTTCAATGATTGGCGTGGCATGGACTAGAGATGTGGACCCCTCAAAATGCTAAGGACAAAGATTGTCAAAAGCTCAAGACTCTTCATTTTCATTTTAGTGATCCAAGATCACATTGAGTCCATAGGAAAGCCAATACTATTAAAGAGGGATGAGGTGTTCCTTAATGGTCTACTTGCTCAAATGCTTAGTGATATTGCTCCAAAACCCTCAGCCACTTTCTCATTTCCACATTTGTCCAAAACACAAAGTCAAACTCGACCCCACCGATTTGATCTATCCGGCGCCATCGAGTTCATTTGACATAGCCACTGCCAGAAACCCTAGACAATTCGATCTCACCGATACGGATCTCGGTCTCACCGATACGGATCTCGGTCTCACCGAGATGGCATTGCAAACTCTCTATTTCCCTTCGTAACATTTCGGTCTCACCAAAATGAGCGATCGGTCCCACCGAGTTTGCATGACAAACTCTCTGTTTCCCTTCGTAACATTTCGGTCTCACCGAAATGAGTGATCGGTCCCACTGACTTTGCCTGACCAGCTCTCTGTTTGCTCATTGCTGAAATTGGTCTCACCGAGTTCATGCAATCGGTCTCACCGAGATAAGGTTTTGCCATAGCCCTAGCACATCGGTCCCACCGAGTTGATCATGTCAGTCCCACTGATATTCCTAATGTTCACATTTTGAACTAAATCGGTCTCACCGAGTTCTTCTATTCGGTCTGACCAAGTTGGGTCAAATATGTGTAACGGTTGGATTTTGTGTGGAGGCTATATATACCCCTCCACCCCCATCTCCATTTGAGAGAGATCCATCAGAACGTGCCTACACTTCCACTACTCATTTTCTGAGAGAGAACCACCTACTCATGTGTTGGGACCAAGACATTCCAATCCAACCACAAGAATCTTGATCTCTAGCCTTCCCAAAGTTGCTTTCCACTCAAATCATCTTTCCACCATAGCCAAATCTCTATGAGAGAGTTGAGTGTTGGGGAGACTATCATTTGAAGCACAAGAGCAAGCAGTTCATCATCAACACACCATCTATTACCTTTTGGAGAGTGGTGTCTCCTAGATTGGTTAGGTGTCACTTGGGAGCCTCCGACAAGATTGTGGAGTTGAACCAAGGAGTTTGTAAGGGCAAGGAGATTGCCTACTTCGTGAAGATCTACCCGAGTGAGGCAAGTCCTTCATGGGCGTTGGCCATGGTGGGATAGACAAGGTTTCTTCTTCGTGGACCCTTCGTGGGTGGAGCCCTCCGTGGACTCGCACAACCGTTACCCTTCGTGGGTTGAAGTCTCCATCAACGTGGATGTACGATAGCACCACCTATCAGAACCACGCCAAAAATCTCCGTGTCTACATTGCATTTGCCCTCTCCAAACCCTTCCCTTTACCTTCATATGCAATGTTTTACTTTCCGCTGCTACACTCTTAGAATTGCATGTGTAGGTTGATTGCCTGACTTGTGCTAAGTTGCTAAAATCTGCCAAGGCTTAAAATTGGGAAAATGTTTGATTTTTATTTGGTCAAGTAATCTAATCACCCCCCTCCCTCTAGACCTACTTTCGATCCTACAATTCCTCACTGGCGTAGTGCCATGGAGCAGGAGTATCAGGCACTGTTGAAAAATGGTACTTGGCAGTTAGTTCCTCTGGTCTCTGGTATCAATATCATTGATTCCAAGTGGGTCTTCAAGGTTAAGAGGCATGCTGATGGTTCTATTGAACGCTATAAAGCATGGTTAGTGGTAAAAGGGTTCAAACAGCGGTATGGTCTTGATTATGAGGATACTTTTAGCCCGGTTGTTAAGCCAACTACCATTCGACTACTGCTTTCTTTGGCTGTTACTCGAGGCTGGTCTCTTCGCCAACTGGATGTCCAGAATGCCTTTCTACATGGTGTCCTAGAGGAGGAGGTTTACATGCGTCAGCCCCCGGGATTTGTTGATCCTGATCGTCCTCATCATCTGTGTCGCCTGGTCAAGGCGCTTTATGGGCTGAAGCAGGCCCCTCGTGCATGGCATGCAAGGCTTGGCTCTGTTCTTCGGGCCCTTGGTTTTGTTCCATCCATGGCTGATACCTCGTTATTCCTTCTTCGTCGGCCTGAGGTGACGATGTATCTACCGGTCTACGTTGGTGACATTATTCTCATTAGATCCTCCGATGTTGCTGCTGACCGTCTTTTGTCTGCTTTGAGTGTTGATTTTGCCGTGAAGGACTTGGGGACTTTGCATTACTTCTTTGGATTGGAAGTCTCTCGGTCCTCTGCTGGGTTGACCCTCACACAGCACAAGTACTCTCTGGACTTGTTGCGACGAGCAGGTATGCTTAAGTGCAAACATGCTATGGCTCCTATGTCTGCCACTGATCACTTGTTTGCTTTTGATGGGGATCCCCTCACTTCCGATGATGCCACTAAGTACCGCAATATTGTTGTTGGTCTGCAGTACTTGACTATCACTCGTCTTGACATCTCCTATGCAGTCAATCATGTGTGTCAGTATCTTCATGCTCCTCAGACTTCACATTGGTCAGCCGTGAAACGTATTCTACGCTACATATGTCTTACTGCCTCGTATGGTTGCTTCTTCGGCTTGCACCATCTGGTGAGCTTTCGGCTTTCTCTGGTACAGATTGGGCTGGGAGTCCTGATGACAGGTGATCCACGGGGGGATATGCAATCTTATTTGGTCCTAGTTTGATCGCCTGGAATGCTCACAAACAAGCTACAGTGTCTCGCGGTAATACTGAAGCCGAGTACAAGGCGGTTGCTAATGCCACAACTGAGATCATATGGGTACAATCCTTATTGAGAGAGTTGGGGGTCTCTCAAGCTCAACCGCCGATCCTTTGGTGTGACAACATCGGTGCTATATACCTATCATCTAATACAGAATTTCATGCCCGAACGAAGCACATCGAAGTTGACTATCACTTTGCGAGAGAACGCGTTGCACAAAAGCTACTTCATATCAAGTTCTTCTCCCCTAAAGATCAACTTGTTGACATCTTCACGAAGCCTCTACCGCAGCCACAGAGTATAGGTTGTAGGCGCAATCTTAACTTGCTTTGTACCTCAGGACACAGTTAAGATTGAGGGAGGGTGTTAGACTATATAATACGTAGCCTCTGTACATGACTTGTATTCTGTATTGTACACCTTGGTGTACCTCTATATATATGAGATAGCCACACCCGGTTTAGGGTGTCGAGCAGTTTTCCAACAACCACGTTTTACATGCTCCGTATTCTGTATTGAATTCATGCTTCAGCCAACTCATCCAAAAGTTCAAACTGATAGAGAGATGTGGGCAAATTTTTTCAATACTCCCTCTCACGTCTAGGCTATTTTAGTCCTTAGACGTGGGATCGTTGTAGGCTGCAGAATCATTTTATTTAATATTGTGTTGGCAGGGTCTTGAACTCAAGACCTCTTGGCTCTGATACTATATTAAATTCATGCTCCAGACAACTCATCCAAAAGTCTGAATTGATAGAAAGAGATATGAACAATATATTTCAACAGATAGAACTTCCACTAAACGGGGTAATACGTGTCACAAATGTACAACTACAGGGTAAAAAGTGGACTCCACTCTTAATCAAGAAATGGTCCAATTTTTTGTTAGAAATTTGCATGCTAGTCCTTTGCCATCTTGTGAACCTCTTGGATTCGAAAAACTCCCACCTTTCAGTGTTGTACTATTTGTTTACAAAATAAAGCTCTGCTAGCACCCGGCATCTTTGCATCTTTCGTGTGACTCGTTTGCAATTTGTAAGTTCGATTCATTAGCCGCTCAAACTTTTCTTATATATCATTTTTTTAGAGGGACAGAATCAATTTTGTTTGTGATACCACACTTTTTGTTACGTTTGACAACCCTAGCAATTTCTTAGTGTGATACTTTTTGCTGATGCTTCGCTGGGTTTGGTTAGATTTCAGTACCTTACTGATCCTTCATTTTGTTCTAACCCAAACCTGCTACTCTGCAATTCTTAGCTCAGGATACAAAGTCCAGAACCAAGAGTAAACCCTGTTAACCTGGTATTGATCTAAAATCACGTCGCCGCAGTGGCCAAAGCAACTTAAGGTCCAAACACATTAGGCCTCTTATAACTACCAGGAGTGAATGGCATAAAACCTCACAGCAGCACCAAAGGTCTCACAGGTTTCATGGCAAAGCCTACATGCTAAATAACAAGATCCCCCTAAAAGCAGACCTGACATTATAACATCCCTACAGACTTGTAAAAAACATTAATTCTTGCTTCTATGCAACATTCATAAAGAAGAAGAGACAGCAGCTAAAACCCCAGCACCACTCTTTTGATGAGATGCAGGGAGGGCTAGGCAGCAGCCGACGGCTTGGTGCTCCTGGAGGGGGTCCTCTTGGGATGGTCCTGGCTCCGCAAGATGGCGCTGTCCGACGAGTCCGAGCTGCTTCGCTCCCCGGTCAGCGCCTTGCTCGACAGCATCTTCCCCAGCACCTTCTTCGGCGTCGCGCCGCCCTTCGCCTTGCCGTTGGCGGTGCTCTTGCTGCTGCCGTGGCTCTTCTCAGCGTTGTGGCATTTCTCCAGCTTCGTGGTCTTTGATGAAAGGCTGAGGTCCTCCACCCCTATGACTCCATCCCACTCGTCTTCAGTGTTTGTTGTGGCGCCTGACCTTGAGCTCTCGTAGGAGCCGATGCAGATGCTGTCAGCTCGGACCGTCGCCGCCGCGGATGCCCTTGTCTGCTCGTGGTATAGCACCTGAACCACGGTTCTCAGAGGGAGGCGCTCGTTCTGGACGGCGTGGGCGCATGCTTCTGGCGACAACTTCTTGCAGTCCATGAGGCAGCACAGCTTCTTCTTGTCGCTCTTGCTTAGGCTTGGGTGCTCCTGCTCAAATTTTGAAACAAAGAATGTCAATTATTTACCAAATGAATATAGGACCATAGGAAATAAGAAATGAATGGGTTGCGATGACAGAAATGAATGCAAAAGAAATTCATAAACCAAAACAAAAACAGCAACAATTCAAATACATTAGGAATATATTTGGAAGTATGCACAAGAAAGTGATTTAGTACGCAATGTACATGCAGATGATGGGTTGTGTGACATTTGTAGTTTGCGAGTTGTAAGGGTACCTTCATATACATGTCAATGGCGCGGTATAGCCCATCATGGAAAGGCCTTGAATTGCCTGAAATTGCCTCAGCAAGATTGATGAACTTCAAAACAGGGGTATTGGGGTCCTTTGCAACCTCGGTGAGATAACCATCAATGACTTTTGCTACCGTGATCATAGATGTACTAGGTGCTTGCACGTGACCGTTCACCTCAGCATTATGTTTCTGAGTATTTTTGTTATCTTGCCTCACATACTCCTCGACGATGCTAAGAATCATGTCAATGTCATAACCAGTTGTCTCCCCATCGACCGTAGGAATAAGAAGATCTGACACGGATGCTTCATCCAGCTGCCGTCCAATTCTCTTCACAAGCTCTTTCCTGCACATCTCTCCACATTTAAGCAGATTGGTTGCCCTCAGTAGCTTTAGCAGGAAGCTGCATGAGACTGAGCCTTTCTCTGATGGTAACAAGCATGTGATGGTAACTAGCATCGCTCGGACCTTTCCATCACCATGGATCATTGAAACCTTGCTTAGTGAGGGGAGCTTCTTGTATGTGTAGGCTTTGATTGCCTCACCAACAGCATCCTTGGGCACCATACCCATTGTTTTGATTGCTGATATGACTTGCTTGTAGGAATCGATGTCGAGATCTGTGAGATCCTCGACCCACCAATCCTTTGGCACAGACGGCTGCTTCTTGACTCCATTCCATTGCATATCAAGGTCATTCTCAGTTGAGAGCTTCTTGCGATTGTACGTGTATGACCATTCAACCTTGGAGGTGTCAACAGAGGCTTTTGAAGCAATGGAATCAATGCAGTGGCTAACCAGCTTAAGATCCTCTGACCATGGTAAATGAGCCTTTGTTGTCCCAAGGACAATAATGGAATCTTTCCAACTCCTGAATATGCTTGAGCTGAGGAAGACATCAATCTTGTAGATCAGATTACCCTTGTCGACAGTTTCATTCATCTCCAAGTACTCCGCAGCGCAGCGGGCAGCAACGACATTGTACGCATTGAGTGTGACAACCATGCCATAGCAGAACTTGGCACATATCTCAAAAGCCTTTGGGCCACCAGGAATGTCATGGATGTGGATATCAATATTTTCATCACCAGTAGTTGGGATCAACTTCTGAAAGCGAGCACACTTGGATAGAAGTGGAAACTGCATGGATGGATGACGTAAAAATCAGGAAAATATAACTGCACGTTCCATTAGAAAATATAACAATACATTTGATAAAGAAGAAAAATATATAACAATGTCATCTCTGCAATGGAACAATGAATTGTGTGAACTCCATACCATAAACTAACTAACTTGAGTAAAACAACGAGAGCTAATAATATGTGATAAACAGAACACGTTACAAGGGTTTTTGCAATGGAAATAGGAGAACAAGTTGGTAACCAAAAGTAAACAAAAAGACACGAGGCCATGATCTTCTGAAGCATGACTACTTTTTACTAACATAGATCTTATGAAAGCAGTCTACAGCAAAAAGTAAATGAAGAGAACTGAATTGTTTACCTTGTGAAGGTAAAACTTTGTGTTCCCTAGACGAACAGTGATATCACTCACCAATTCAGTTTCCACAATTCTGCAAAACAAACAATTCTCATAAGAGAAATAAAAAAAGAACAAGCAACTGCAATGATTTTATATCTTTTTTTATTGGGTAGTCATTTGATATCTTGGAAGGACAAGACAGTATTTTATTCAAATATGTATCCAAATGTATACAGGATGTTTGTTGTTGTTGTTGCTATGAGTGGATAACAGATTTGTCTATTTAGCATGAGACCGTTTAAAGAGATGGGGAATGCACAAAATGAAGAACATGAATGTTACATGAGAAATAACTTTGTACATTTAGAATCTAAAAAGTAAAGAAAAAATAGCTCAAAAGCAGTATCCAATTAAATATTTCATAAAAAAAGAAATGAACTTACATGTAGTACAAACTAATGTTTGGCAATTCAAATATGACTGGAAAGTTGGTCAGAAACTTCAAATGAAGCACCATTTTTAAATCACTTCCAAGTTCTCACAACTCTGAATCCCTTTAAGCACTTGGATATCCAAGAGTACGGTTATGTTTAGGCGACTTTTTCAATCATACAGCTATATCATTAGTTCTTTACAAAGACCCGACAAATCACGGTCACTCCGCTCTAACCAAGGCTGAAGTAGACGACATTAAACTTGGAGCAGTTAACATCATACAAAAGGCTCCCCGGAAAAAGGAAATCATACTAAAGGTACTTGTGTGGATCCCAGGAACAAAACATGCACATATCCTGGATAAGATAGGGTATATTACCCACAAGACATTTGACAATGGGAGGATATAAAAGAAAGTGGTAGTCCCACAGTTTGAACTTTGACCCTTAAGGATCTGAGAAGCTGGGGAAGTATAATACTCACATGTACAAAACTAAACAAGACCATAGTTCTTTATGTTGGTTTGTCCGTTATTAGCATTTTATTATGGTCCCTCTATATCAGCAATTCATATGCTAAAGCTCGACAGAAGTTTCAGAGATGCAGAAATGAAGAAAACTGACACAAAAACCGGTTCTTGTTGGGATCATGTCCTAATACTTGAAACCAATAAAAGCAGTGAGCTATATAGCTGTATGCTGATCCAGCCAGAGGTAGCAAGCAAGCAAACAGAAACAATGCACAAGAGCAAGGTGAATGAACATGCAAGAGAGGGATGAATGGATCACTCACCTGACTTCGCTCCCATCGTCCTGAAAGGTGTCCGGGTTCGATCCAAGCTTCATGAACTTCATCTTGACAGAAACAGAGGTTCAAAGGACGAACAAGTACGCAGCACAGCACACCACCTTGCCTTGCAGCCTCTCACTCCCCCAGGCCAATGCGCTGACCACCACTGCAGGAGCAGGAGGAGGAGGAAGAAGAAGAAGAAGACTTGTGTGCTATGCTAACCCATCATACTTGTCGAGGGAACAAACAGCAACGGCTCCAGGACCAGACGGCAAAGAAACAGCAAGTACAAGGAACAGAAGCAACTTGGCTAAGCTAGGCCGGTGGGGTGGTGGGCGGCGGAAGGGGGGGAGGGGAGATGGAATATGGCAACGTGCCCGGCCCGGCGCTCGTACAACGGAAACAATAGCAGCAGCAGCAGCAGCAGGATCGGTCCTTGAGGGAGGCACACTCCACCCCACCCCGGCCTACTTATGCGGGGTGGTGCTGCGGCGAGGAGCACAAGCGCCTCATGGGGAGTAAACAATGGCGGGGAGGGACGGACACCCACAAAGCACAAAGCTGACACAGCCCCACCTCCTCCTCCTCCCCTGCCGCTATCTATTTCTTAATCCGCCTGTCCTTCTTGATCCCGGTGGATTGAGATCTTCCGCAATAAATTTCCCTTTCCCCGCTACAGCACCGGTAAACCGAGAAAGCGAGAAAGAATCACGCAGGCAGTATCTCGTGTCCAAAGCTCGCGCCTAGCATAAACAACGCGTCCACATTCCTCCTCCCAGACCCTACAAATCTCTGCAGAAACAACGGGAAAAACAGAGTTAGCCGAGATTTTTTTAAACGAGTTGATCGACACGGCGCATCTTTTTCTAGCGCAAATGGGGAGGCAACGGAGAGACCGGACCGGCGACCACTTGCCCGCTCCGGTCTGCGCTCGTGCTTGTGCTTGTGCTTGCGAGGAGGAATCTTGTGACAAGATCTCGCAGCCTTGTGCCGGGGCGAAGAGAGATACTGCTGCTAATTATACTACGCAGCAGGAGGGAGGGGGATAACGGAATTTGGTTGATTAAAAACCCGTTGAGCCCACAGGAATTGCAGCCGCAATGTGACGGCCACGAGGGAGCATGTGGAGGGAGGGAGGGAGGGAGGCGTCGAGATTTATAGCGAGGCGAGCCACGGGGATGGCAACAAAACAAAACCAAACAGGGGTACCCAACCCAACCCAACCCAACAAAGCGCGCAAGAACAAACGGAAAGCGGGCGGATTAGGGCGGGCCATGACCGGAGAAAGAGGAACAGTGCGACGGGCGGAGGCAGACCCACCTCCCCCGAGAAAAAGACGGGCTACACCCCACCCCAGCAGGCAGCAGCGGACGGAGCCAGCCCCAAGAACTGCTCGCCGCCAGCAACAAGTGCCCTGCTCTGCTCGGGGGGAAGAGTGCAGCCAAGATGCGGCCACGCGACGCAAGTGCGCGCGCGCATGTGCCCGTGTCTCCCTGTCGACCCGGCTGGGAGGAGTGTCTCCCTCCGATGCCCGCGTGCGTGCCGGTGCGCGTGCGTGCGTGCTTGTGTTGGGAGTGGTAGAAAGACGGAGGGCGAGAGGGTGACCTTGCTAGCTTGCTTGCTTGCAGGTGTCCTCCTCCCTCTAATGGCCGCCGTGAACACCCACACACCGAGGAGCGAGCGAGGAGCGAGGCGGCCCGGCGTGCCTCCTCAAGTACCCGCAGCAGAGAGACAGCACTACCACCACTACCCTCTCTTTTTTCTCGCAATGCACTGTGAAACGGAGTGATATGCAACAGGGAAAGCGAAAGCGGGGAGATCGGAGGGGGAGGAAGAGGCTCACCGCAAGCGTCCAAGGAGCGAGCGAGCGAGCGGCAAGGGGGCAGCGGGTGCTCGGACGGAAGGCTTTCCTCGCCTTTGAGGGAGCCGGGCTGCCGGGATCGATCGGTCGCTTTTGGGTTTTGTTGGGTTTTCTTTGCCGCCGCGCCCACAGCCTCACTCGCTCGCTCAGCCTCAGCTCACTGTGCTCCTGCTTCTGCTTTGCTTTCGACAGGAGAGGAGAGGAGGGGGGGAATGGAATAGAAAGCTCTCTCCCGCCCGCGGTCCTGCTCCTCCTGCCGCAGGGTGGTGGTGATGCTGGTGGTGGCGGCCGTGCTGCTGCCTCGCCTCAGCGCCTTTTGCTCAACGCTGCTTTTCTTGGCAAACGGTATATACCTACGTATTTATGGTACAGTATGGGTCTATACGAACGTCTTTACAGCGTAGCGTAGCCTGGAGGAGGAGTAAATAATAGCCCATGCCAAAGTATTGAAAGCCTTCCTGCTGGATTACTCCTCCTGTTATGGTGTCTTTTAAATAGGTATAAAAGCCATCAATGGGCTAGAAAAGGCTGGTATATACACTTTGCAAACAAGGAAGTAATTGCATCCATGTCTAAAATGGGGGGTAAATGGGAGGAAAAAATATCCATGTAATATGGATATATATACTTGACACATTTGACACGGTAAATATGATATCCTCACACTTTACAAAGGTCACCGTGCTAGCTAAGTATAACAGTGAAATTTGATAGATCCTCTGGATCGGTGTAGGCTAGTGATTCCGGTGAACCTACCTTCTCCTGGTGCTGACGAGCTCAAGCCGGAGGCCATCGTGGTGCTGTGGCGCACGGTGATGACGGAGAGTAGGCGAGGTGGTGGTGGTGCTTCCCGTCACTACTGCGAGAACCCTAGATCGGAAGGGATTGTCGATGGGGTGCGCGGCTTGCGACGAACCTCGTGTTGCGAGCCGCCAGCGCCCACCTCTTTATATGGCGCAGTGTGACAGGGGGCCGCCAGCCATAGTGGGCCGGGCGCCCCCGATCAGGGCGCGGATCTAAGGCCCGGTGGGCCGTTGGGCCCACACGGTGGAGATCAACCTAACATTCTCCCCCTTGATCTCAACTTTACTTTTAAACTTATACTTTCTGGTTTATTTGTTTCATCACATATTGGTACATAGAGCATGTTTCATCATCACAGCTTAATTGCCGATAGAATCATGCAGCTACAACATACGTTTTGTTCATAAACAAATTCTGATCCTTTTGGGCCTATCCAGGAATCATAAGGCTTTCCCTTAAACCCATGCCGGCTAAGTGTTCCTTGAACACAGGTGGTAAGCCTTTCGTTAGCAGATCCGCAAGTATATGTTTTGTCCTTATATGCTCGAGACTTATAGTCTGATCCTAGATTTTATCTTTCACAACATAATACCTTATCTCTATTGTTTTGGCAGCATTACTCGACTTGTTGTTGTGAGCATAGAATACTGCGGGTTGGTTGTCACAGTACATATTTAGTGGTTTGTGAATACAATCTACCATTTTCAAGTCGGGTATAAATTTCTTTAGCCATATCGCCTGCCCCGTGGCCTCGAAGCATGCTATGAATTCTGCATACATCGTGGATGATGCAACTATCGACTGTTTGGAGCTTTTCCACGAAATAGCTCCTCCAGCGAGAGTGAATACGTATCCAGACGTGGATTTTCTATCATCTCTTTCCCCTGCAAAATCTGCGTCTGAATACCCTTTTATCTCTAGGGAATCACATCTCCTGTATGTTAGCATGTAGTCCTTCGTGCCTTGCGCATAACGCAATGCTTTCTTTACCATCTTCCAGTGCTCTATTCCTGGATTCTCTTGATATTTACCGAGTACCCCGGTGATAAAAACTAAGTCAGGGCGAATGCACACTTATGCATACTGTAAGCTGCCAACAGCCGAAGCAGATGGTACTGCTTTCATTTGATCGATCTCGTACTGATTCTTGGGACATTGGAATTTTCCAAAACTGTCGCCCTTGACTATAGGAGCAGGTGTGGCTTTACTCGCATGCATATTATACTTTTTAAGAACCTTTTCTAAATATGCTTTCTGCGATAGTCCTAAGACTCCATTGTTCCTATCTCGGTGAATTTCTATGCCCAAAACATATGATGCTTCACCAAGATCTGTTATGTCAAAATTTGAGGATAAAAACTTCTTTGTTTCTTGTAGTAGACTAACATCACCGCTAGCAAGCAGAATATCATCCACATACAAGATTAGGAAAATATATTTCCCATTTTTAAACTTTGCATAAATGCAGTTATCCTTAATATTTTCTAAATCCAAACTTTTAATTGTTTCATTAAACTTTAGATACCTCTGTCTAGAGGCTTGCTTTAATCCACAAATGGATTTCTTCAGGCGGCATCCCATATTTTCCTTGCCTTCCATGATAAAACCCTTGGGTTGTTTCGTGTAGACATTTTCTTTTAAATCCCCATTGAGAAATGTCGTCTTTACATCCATTTGATGTAACTCTAAATCAAAATGAGCAACTAATGCCATTATGATTCTGAAGGAATCCTTAGATGAGACTGGAGAAAATGTCTCATTGTAATCTATCCCTTCTCTTTGTGTAAATTCTTTTGCCACAAGTCTTACTTTATATTTTTCTACATTCCCTTTGGAGTTATACTTAATTTTGTAGACCCATTTGCAGCCTACTGTCTTGGATCTTTTAGGAATTTCCTGTAAGTCCCAAACATCTTTGGAACTCATCGATTTCATCTCGTCTTCCATTGCCTTCATCCACTTCGATGAATGAAGGCTTCTCATGGGTTCTTCATATGAGGTGGGATCTTTTTCTGTATGAACTATTTCCGTGTTATAAACTTTATAATCAGTAGAAATAGCTGACTTTTTGTGTCTTGTAGACCTTCTAAGGGCCTCAGTTTCTGGCACATTCTGTGCCTCAACTTCGGGCACTTCTTCTAAAATTTGATGTTGCACCTCCCTTTCATGCTCAACAACGGGTTCAGTCGGCTCCTGACGGACAGGTTTCGGGTCTACCCCCATAGTTGTCATGGGTAGAGTTGCAACTGGTAGTGAGAAGAATGGCTCCTGAATAATCGGATTGGGTGCATGCACCCTCTTCTCCGCAAGATCAATTTTTCGAGCTACCAAGCTCCCCCTCATCATTTCGTCCTCTATGAAGACTGCATGTCTTGTTTCTACAAACTTTGTATATCTGTCTGGGCAGTAGAAACGAAAACCCTTTGATCTGTCTGGATAGCCAATGAAGTAGCAACTCACTGTTTTGGGATCTAACTTTGCAATGTTTGGATTAAATATTTTGGCCTCAGCAGGGCACCCCCACACCCTGAAGTGCTGTAGGGAGGAAACCCTTCCTGTCCATAGCTCGTACGGTGTTTTGGGCACCGACTTGCTTGGCACTCTATTGAGAATGTGAATGGCGGTTTTAAGCGCCTCCATCCATAATCCCAATTGCAAAGTGGAGTAACTCATCATGCTGCGCACCATATCCATAAGTGTATGGTTGCGCCTTTCAGCTACTCCATTTTGCTAAGGTTCGCCCGACATTGAATACTGGGCTACTATGCCAGTCTCCTGCAAGAACTTCGCAAAAGGTCCAGGGACTTGGCCATATGGAGTGTGCCGATCGTAGTACTCTCCCCCGCGGTCAGACCTTACTATCTTTATTCTTTTATCATGCTGATTTTCAACTTCAGCTTTAAATATTTTAAATTTATCCAACGCTTCCGATCTTTCTTTGATTGGATAAATATAACCATAGTGAGAGTAATCATCTGTGAATGTTATGAACGAGTCATATCCATCCACACTTTTCACCGGAAACGGTCCACAAATGTCAGTGTGGATGATTTCTAGTGTGCATGTGCTATGGATTGCACCTTTTTTGATTTGTTTTATATACTTTCCTCTAATGCAATCTATGCATTGTTCTAAGTCTGAATATTCTAATGGAGGAAGAATTTCACTTTTGACTAATCTTTCTATTCTCCCCTTGAAAATATGGCCCAAGCGACAGTGCCATAATTTCGATGAGTCGAATGTTCTCTTTCTTTTCTTTTGTTCTTTATTCGACGCGAGAACATGTTCGTTCACATTGCATACAGAATGCACTTTTTCACGAAGTGATAATAAATAAAGCTCATTGTGTAGTAAAGCATCACCCACATAAGCATTATTATACCATATGGCACACTTGCCATGTCCAAAATAACATTCATAATTATCTTTGTCCAAACATGAAACGCTAATTAAGTTTCTATTACATGAAGGAACATATAGAACATCTCTAAGTAGAAGCTTGAATCCATCAGCTAACTCCAAGGAGATGTCGCCGACCGCTTCAACTTTCGCTTGAATTCCATTTGCTACTTCAATGCCTCTTTCTCTTCTTAGCGTAGTCCAGGTCGAATGGAATCCCTGTAAAGAATTTCCAACATGAACAATTGCTCCTGAGTCAATCCACCAAGTAGATTTCGAAAACTGTGTGTATAAGGATTCATTAACTAAGGAAACAATGTTGTTACCTTGCTTTGCCATTAAGGACTTCAGCCAATCAGGGCATTCTTTCTTGTAATGCCCGGTCTTCTTACAGTGGAGACAAGTGTCTTTGTCCACTGGGAAAGACTTCTGCTGATGTTGATGCTAATAGGGAGCTTTTCCATGCTTTGAAGGAGAACTTTTGCTGTTTTGATTGTAATTCTTTTTCTTTTGATCATTCACATAGTTGAGTGAACCACCATGTGAAGCTTTGAGTCTGTCCTCTTCTTGGACACACATTTCTATTGTCTTTTCAATGTCCCATGTTCCAGGTGACAAATTGTAGTTTACAACAAAATTTTCAAACTCCTTTCGCAGTGAAGCCATGACCAGGTGGACCAGGAGCTTTGGGTTGATCTCCATATCCTCATCCATGGGCTTTAGCTTTGCTGCCATATTGCTCATCCTGAGGATGTGCTCTCTTATTCCATGACTACTGCCAGTGTAGTGCTCTGTCACCAGTTGTTTTAACACTTCTCAATTGTATTCTTTATAAATGCCATGCACTTTTTGTTTGCATTGACCCACTTTTGGTTTTCAATGGAATATCTCATTTCCACTGGGGCATGATCTTTTTTCTTTTTCTCCCATGCATCATTGTCATCAGTGGCCTCTTTGACTGGCTCTGTAGGTCTGACCGGTTGTGGTTCAACCACAACCCAGTCCACCTCAGCACAGACAAATACGAGGTCTACTTTCTTCTTCCACTCAGTGTAATTGTCACCTCTCAGTGTCGAAACATCTTTTAGGCAACTCATTAAGTGAAAGCCTCCTGAAATCACAATTTAAGTGACATCAGTATAACAATCATATGCATTAATCTAACATTGGTCAAATTAAACATACAATTATCTATGCAATTAAATCTATATTACCGTTGGGCAAAATATTAGAAATAAATGCACCTTTAAATTTCAATAATAAAACATGATCATGTTATTAACAACGTTGGTCATAAAAATAACATAATCATATTCATTAAAATATTCACTTTAACATTCTCTTAAAAACTTAATTCTATCTAAACTTTTATTTTCTTTGTAAAAGAGCACTATTAATTATTTACGCAGCGGAAAAACATGAATAAAAAATCATGAACTTTTTACTCTTTACAGAAACTTTTCTTTGACCGAATAAAAAATCATGAACTTTATTATTTTCTTTATAAATATTCATGAACATTTCTTTTTGGAAAAATTTCTATTCTCTGAAAAACAGAATTAGCTGCAGCACAAACCAGCGCGCGTGGCCCGTAGCGGAAAAAGCCGGCCCACGGCTTGGCCTGCGCGCTGCCCGCGGCTGTGGCCTCGGCCCAGCGCCTATGCGCGCGCCACTGCCGCCGGCCTCGTCCACTTTCGGCCCAGAAGCCCAGCGGCGCGCTAGGGTTTGGATCTCAGCCGTCAATTCCTATCGAACGGCCACGCGCGCCGATCGGCGGAACAAATGGGCAGCCCCCGTCGGGGGGAGGAAACCTAGCCCGTTCCCCCATCGCTCGCACCGCTCGCCTCGTTCACTCCGCCGCGGCGGCTCTGCCTGTCGGTCCGGTCGCGTCGGTCGCCGGCGACGGCTCGACAGCCACCGCGCCGCGCGTGCCTCCCCTTCCTTTTCCTTTCTCTTCTCTGTTGCAGAGAGAGACCAGGATGCGAGCCCCTCCTCTGCTCTCATGGCCATGCCAGGCAGCGGGGGGAAAACCTCGCCGACCGCCGGCGATGGCGTCTAGCCGCCGCGCCGCGCGAGCCGCGTGGGCCCCCTTCCGTTTTCTCGCCCTCCGTTTCTCGTGTGGCAGATAGGGTGAGGCGCGGCTGCGCCCGCTCCTCCTTTGGCCCCTTTTGAAGACGACGACGGTAGAGGAAAAAGGGCTTCGCCCCGGCCGCCGGCGACGGCGACGAAAGTCACCGCGACGCGCGAGCCTCCTTTTCTTCCCCTTCTTTTTCTCTTCTTATCCACTACTGCCTACAGCAATAGAGAGAGAGATCTGGCGGCATTTCGATGCAACGGCGTCGTGGCCATCCCCCTTGTCGGCTGCGCGTCCACCTTGCGGTGAGCGCGCTGCCGTCGAGCGGTTTGGTTGCGGTGTGCTTTGCCCCGTTGTGGGGTTGGTTCTTCTTCCCTGTCGCCTCGGCTTGCCGATGCGCGACGGGATCGTGAGGAACAAGCGCGGCCATAATGGCGGCGCACTTTGCCGGCGGGCCCAAGGCCCTCTCCGGTGAACTTTTGATTGATTTTCGCTACCCTGCTAGGGTTCTTTGGGGAGGGATATTTTTTCTTTCTGTTTATACTTTGCACCGAAAATCATAGCCTAGCATGGCCTGATACCATTGATAGATCCTCTGGATCGGTGTAGGCTAGTGATTCCGGTGAACCTACCTTCTCCTGGTGCTGACGAGCTCGAGCGGGAGGCCATCGTGGTGATGTGGCGCACGGTGATGGTGGAGAGTAGGCAAGGTGGTGGCGGTGCTTCCCGTCACTACTGCGAGAACCCTAGATTGGAAGGGATTGTCGGTGGGGTGTGCGGCCTGCGACGAACCTCGTGTTGCGAGCCGCCGGCCCCCACCTCTTTATATGGCGCAGTGTGACAGGGGCCCGCCAGCCATAGTGAGCTGGGCTCCCCTGATCAGGGCGCGGATCTAAGGGCCTGGTGGGCCGTTGGGCCCACAGTGGAGATCAACCTAACAAAATTAAGTATTATTTTCGAATCAAACATAGGATGAGCATTTTTTTTAATACATAATGAGCATAATATACATGAACTTGCATAATCCGTTTAATGAGACACACGACATCATGTTTCCGAAACTGGTTTTCCACCCATGAGTAGACCTACACATGCTCAGTCTAGCCCGATGGCCCGAAGCCAAAGCCCAACAGACGGTCGGGAAGGGCTTAGGCTCCAACTTTGACCAGAATTAAAAGCCTATAAGCCTAAAACAATTTAAAATTGGGGTTTTATTCGATACGTTGCTATAATGTATTATTTATATGCCCTGAAAATGATTAAATAAGATTATTTAATAGAAAAGTGCACTTTTATTGTTTCAGGCCGAGTCGTCGGATCGAGCTCGGGTTTTGGGGGTCAGGCTTATTAAAGACCGGCCCGAGAAAAGCCCAGGTCTATCAGTGTGAGTTCGAATTTGAACTACAGAATAAAACATTAACTAATATGTTAGCATTTTGAACTAATGTAGCCTCACTGAAATATTAATAGGTACAAAAGCCATTAATGGGCTACATAGGGCTAATATGCACCTTGCAACACAAGGATGTAATTGTATGTGTGTCTCAAACCCAGGGCTAAATGGAAGAGAAAATATATTCGTGTAAGATAAAAATAAGGGTAATTCTTTAAAGAAAATAGCCCCAAGTTTCAAGTTTGTGACATGATTTACCCTGTTTAACATTTTTTTCTTTCCTTTTTTTATTTGACTCAACTTGAGCAAGCTACTACCACTTTCACCTGTTTTACCTTTTTTTCATTCTAATTGGTTGGCCTAATATTTTAGTGATGATCTGGCCTACGCATAGATGCGTCAATTAGCCCAGCGGTATTTTCTGCTAGTTCTTTTCTTAAAAAGTATAAGGACAACTCCAACGCGTCGATATAAACAGACGCATATTTTGTTCGTCTTTTGTCCATTTGGGTCGGCATTTTAGGCTTTGTCCGCCCCCGTCTGCGTTTGGGTTGGCAGCGCGTCCAACTCGCCGATGCATTTTCGTCAGCGAGGCCATATTTTTGCACATTTTGCATAAATATCAAAAACATTGTCCAAAGTTCACATAATTCGACCAAATACAATTATCATAGTTTCACAGCCAAATAAAATCTCATAGTTCACAAACCAAATAAATTTAAATTGTCACAAATACATTTGAAAGAAAAAAGAGCCTATACGTCTACTGGTTGCCAAGGCGAGTCCACATATACTCAACCAAATCATCTTGCTTTTTGAATATGAGTTTCCCCATCACGCATTTGATGAACTATGCGAACGTTCTTGCTACTCCATGCTCAAGCACAACATTTTCATCATGAAATTAAAACCTCCGATCAAAGATTTCATCCTTGGGCTCATCCTCTATGCTCATGTTGTGCATGATCACACAAGCAGTCATCACCTCTCCCACAATTTCTTGATGCTCCAAGTTCTAGCAGGATAGGGAACGGTGCCCCATCAAGATTGAAGAACACCGAATGCACGCTTCACATTCTTTCTAGCATTCTCTTGTGCTTGGGAAAATCTCTGTCTCTTCTCTCCTATCGGGTTAAAGGTTGTCTTGATAGTCCACTAAGGATAGATACCGTCAGCTAGGTAGTATCATTTGTTGTAATGGTGGCCATCGATCTCAACATTGACCTCTGGGCAGTTGCCTTTTGCAAGCCTTGCGAACACCGGACAACGCTGAAGCATGTTGGTGTCATTGTGAGAGTCGGCCATGCCGAAGAAAGAGTGCCAAACCCAGAGATCTTGTGACCCCACGGCCTCAAGTATGACAGTGCAAGCTTTCACATGGCCCCTATACTGCCCCTACCAAGTAGAAAGGTAGTTCTTCCACTCTCAGTTCATACAATCTATGCTACCAAGTATCCTCGAACATCCCCTAGCGGCATTAATCGCCAACAACTGGATGTATCTGCAGCAGTTGGCTCTCTCAAGTACTCTGAGCCAAAAACTGCTACCATACCCTTGCAATGTTGTAAATATGCACTAGAGGCAATAATAAAATGGTTATTATTATATTTCTTTGTTCATGATAATTGTCTATTATTCATGCTATAATTGTGTTATCCGGAAATCGTAATACATGTGTGAATACATAGACCACAACGTGTCCCTAGTAAGCCTCTAGTTGACTAGCTCGTTGATCAACAGATAGTCATGGTTTCCTGAGTATGGACATTGGATGTCATTGAAAACGGGATCACATCATTAGGAGAATGATGTGATGGACAAGACCCAATCCTAAGCATAGCGCAAAGATCGTGTAGTTCGTTTGCTAGAGCTTTTCCAATGTCAAGTATCTTTTCCTTAGACCATGAGATCGTGTAACTCCCGGATGCCGTAGGAGTGCTTTGGGTGTACCAAACGTCACAACGTAACTGGGTGACTATAAAGGTACACTACAGGTATCTCTGAAAGTGTCTGTTGGGTTGACATGGATCGAGACTGGGATTTGTCACTCCGTATGACGGAGAGGTATCTCTGGGCCCACTCGGTAATGCATCATCATAATGATCTCAATGTGACCAAGGAGTTAGTCACGGGATCATGCATTACGGTACGAGTAAAGTGACTTGCCGGTAACGAGATTGAACGAGGTATTGGGATACCGACGATCGAATCTCGGGCAAGTAACGTACCGATTGACAAAGGGAATTGTATACGGGATTGATTGAATCCTCGACATCGTGGTTCATCCGATGAGATCATCGTGGAACATGTGGGAGCCAACATGGGTATCCAGATCCCGCTGTTGGTTATTGGCCGGAGAGTCGTCTCGGTCATGTCTGCATGTCTCCCGAACCCGTAGGGTCTACACACTTAAGGTTCGGTGTCGCTAGGGTTGTAGAGATATTAGTATGCGGAAACCCAAAAGTTGTTCGGAGTCCCGGATGAGATCCCAGACGTCACGAGGAGTTCCGAAATGGTCCGGAGGTGAAGAATTATATATAGGAAGTCCAGTTTCGGCCACCGGGAAAGTTTCGGGGGTTATCGGTATTGTACCAGGACCACCGGAAGGGTCCCGGGGGTCCATCGGGTGGGGCCGCCTATCCCGGAGGGCCCCATGGGCTGAAGTGGGGAGGGGAACCAGCCACTGGTGGGCTGGTGCACCCCCTTGGGCCTCCCCTACGCCTAGGGTTGGAAACCCTGGGGGTGGGGGGGGCGCCCTACTTGGCTTGGGGGGCAAGCCACCCCCTTGGCCGCCGCCCCCCCCCCCTCAGATGGGATCTCCAGGGGGCCGGCGCCCCCCCAGGGCCCCTATAAATAGTGGGGGGAGGGAGGGCAGCAACACAACAGCCCCTGGCGCCTCCCTCTCCCTCCCATGACACCTCTCCCTCCCGCTTGCGCTTGGCGAAGCCCTGCCGGAAGTCCAGTTTCGGCCACCGGGAATGTTTCGGGGGTTATCGGTATTGTACCGGGACCACCGGAAGGGTCCCGGGGGTCCACCGGGTGGGGCCACCTATCCCGGAGGGCCCCATGGGCTGAAGTGGGAAGGGAACCAGCCCTTAGTGGGCTGGGGCGCCCCCCTTGGGCCTCCCCCTGCGCCTAGGGTTGGAAACCCTAGGGGTGGGGGCGCCCCACTTGGCTTGGGGGGCAAGCCACCCCCTTGGCCGCCGCCCCCCCCCCTCAGATGGGATCTCCAGGGGGCCGGCGCCCCCCCAGGACCCCTATATATAGTGGGGGGAGGGAGGGCAGCAGTACCCTAGCCCCTGGCGCCTCCCTCTCCCTCCCGTGACACCTCTCCCTCCCGCTTGCGCTTGGCGAAGCCCTGCCGGGATCCCCGCTACTTCCACCACCACGCCGTCGTGCTGCTGGATCTCCATCAACCTCTCCTTCCCCCTTGCTGGATCAAGAAGGAGGAGACGTCGCTGCTCCGTACGTGTGTTGAACGCGGAGGTGCCGTCCGTTCGGCGCTCGGTCATCGGTGATTTGGATCACGACGAGTACGACTCCATCAACTCCGTTCACTTGAATGCTTCCGCTCGCGACCTACAAGGGTAAGTAGATGCACTCCTTCCCTCTAGGTCCTAGTAAACTCCATAGATGGATCTTGGTGATGCGTAGAAAATTTTAAAATTCTGCAACGATCTCCAACAGTGGCATCATGAGCCAGGCCTATGCGTAGTTTCTATGCACGAGTAGAACACAAACTTGTTGTGGGCGTAGATGTTGTCAATTTTCTTGCCACTACTAGTCTTATCTTGTTTCAGCGGCATTGTGGGATGAAGCGGCCCGGACCGACCTTACACGTACGCTTACGTGAGACAGGTTCCACCGACTGACATGCACTAGTTGCATAAGGTGGCTAGCGGGTGTCTGTCTCTCCCACTTTAGTCGGAACGGATTCGATGAAAAGGGTCCTTATGAAGGGTAAATAGAAATTGGCATATCACGTTGTGGTTTTACGTAGGTAAGAAACGTTCTTGCTAGAAACCTATAGAAGCCACGTAAAAACATGCAACAACAATTAGAGGACGTCTAACTTGTTTTTGCAGCATGTGCCTTGTGATGTGATATGGCCAAAAGGATGTGATGAATGAGATATATGTGATGTATGAGATTGATCATGTTCTTGTAATAGGAATCATGACTTGCATGTCGATGAGTATGACAACCGGCAGGAGCCATAGGAGTTGTCTTTCTTTTTTGTATGACCTGCGTGTCATTGAATAACGCCATGTAAATTACTTTACTTTATTGCTAAGCACGTTAGCCATAGAAGTAGAAGTAATCGTTGGCGTGACAACTTCATGATGACACGATGATGGAGATCATGGTGTCATGCCGGTGACGAAGATGATCATGGCGCCCCGAAGATGGAGATCAAAGGAGCAAAATGATATTGGCCATATCATGTCACTATTTGATTGCATGTGATGTTTATCATGTTTTACATCTTATTTTCTTAGAACGACGGTAGTAAGTAAGATGATCCCTTATAATAATTTCAAGAAAGTGTTCCCCCTAACTGTGCACCGTTGCGAAGGTTCGTTGTTTCGAAGCACCACGTGATGATCGGGTGTGATAGATTCTAACGTTCGCATACAACGGGTGTTGACGAGCCTAGCATGTACAGACATGGCCTCGGAACACACGCAATACACTTAGGTTGACTTGACGAGCCTAGCATGTACAGACATGGCCTCGGAACACGGAAGACCGAAAGGTCGAGCATGAGTCGTATAGAAGATACGATCAACATGAAGATGTTCACCGATATTGACTAGTCCATCTCACGTGATGATCGGACACGGCCTAGTTAACTCGGATCATGTTTCACTTAGATGACTAGAGGGATGTCTATCTGAGTGGGAGTTCATTGAATAATTTGATTAGATGAACTTAATTATCATGAACTTAGTCTAAAATCTTTACAATATGTCTTGTAGATCAAATGGCCCACGCTGCCCTCAACTTCAACGCGTTCCTAGAGAAAACCAAGCTGAAAGATGATGGCAGCAACTATACGGACAGGGTCCGGAACCTGAGGATCATCCTCATAGCTGCCAAGAAAGATTATGTCCTAGAAGCACCGCTAGGTGAAGCACCCATCCCAGAGAATCAAGACGTTATGAACGCTTAGCAATCACGTGGTAATGATTACTCCCTCGTTCAGTGCGGCATGCTTTACAGCTTAGAACCGGAGCTCCAAAAGCGTTTTGAGAAACACGGAGCATATGAGATGTTCGAAGAGCTGAAAATGGTTTTCCAAGCTCATGCCCGGGTCGAGAGATATGAAGTCTCCGACAAGTTCTTCAGTTGTAAAATGGAGGAAAATAGTTCTGTCAGTGAGCACATACTCAAAATGTCTGGGTTACACAACCGCTTGTCTCAGCTGGGAGTTAATCTCCCGGATGACGCGGTCATTGACAGAATCCTTCAGTCGCTTCCACCGAGCTACAAGAGCTTTGTGATGAACTTCAATATGCAGGGGATGGAAAAGTCCATCCCTGAGGTATATTTAATGCTGAAATCAGCGGAGGTGGAGATCAAAAAGGAACATCAAGTGTTGATGGTGAATAAAACCACTAAGTTCAAGAAAGGCAAGGGTAAGAAGAACTTCAAGAAAGACGGCAAGGGAGTTGCCGCGCCCGGTAAGCCAGTTGCCGGGAAGAAGCCAAGGAATGGACCCAAGCCTGAGACTGAGTGCTTTTATTGCAAGGGAAGTGGTCACTGGAAGCGGAACTGCCCCAAATACTTAGCGGACAAGAAGGCCGGCAACACCAAAGGTATATGTGATATACATGTAATTGATGTGTACCTTACCAGTACTCGTAGTAGCTCCTGGGTATTTGATACCGGTGCAGTTGCTCATATTTGTAACTCAAAACAGGAGCTGCGGAATAAGCGGAGACTGGCGAAGGACGAGGTGACGATGCGCGTCGG
Organism: Aegilops tauschii subsp. strangulata; assembly: GCF_002575655.3. Taxonomy (NCBI): domain Eukaryota; kingdom Viridiplantae; phylum Streptophyta; class Magnoliopsida; order Poales; family Poaceae; genus Aegilops; species Aegilops tauschii. The sequence goes on from NC_053038.3 coordinate 436,143,177, forward strand.
GAATGGTTCCAAGGTCGATGTGATCGGCGTCGGCACGCTGCCTCTACATTTACCTACGGGATTAGTTTTAAACCTCAATAATTGTTATTTAGTGCCAGCTTTGAGCATGAACATTGTATCTGGATCTCGTTTAATTCGAGATGACTACTCATTTAAATCCGAGAATAATGGTTGTTCTCTTTATATGAGAGATATGTTTTATGGTCATGCCCCGCTGGTCAATGGTTTATTCTTAATGAATCTCGAACGTGATGTTACACATATTCATAGTGTGAATACCAAAAGATGTAAAGTTGATAACGATAGTCCCACATACTTGTGGCACTGCCGCCTTGATCACATTGGTGTCAAACGCATGAAGAAGCTCCATGCAGATGGACTTTTGGAGTCTCTTGATTACGAATCATTTGACACGTGCGAACCATGCCTCATGGGTAAGATGACCAAGACTCCGTTCTCCGGAACAATGGAGCGAGCAAGCAACTTATTAGAAATCATACATACTGATGTGTGCGGTCCAATGAGTGTTGAGGCTCGCGGTGGCTATCGGTATGTTCTCACTCTCACTGATGACTTAAGTAGATATGGGTATGTCTACCTAATGAAACACAAGTCTGAAACCTTTGAAAAGTTCAAGGAATTTCAGAGTGAGGTTGAGAATCAACGTGACAGGAAAATAAAGTTCTTACGATCAGATCGTGGGGGAGAATACTTAAGTCACGAATTTGGTACGCACTTAAGGAAATGTGGAATCGTTTCACAACTCACGCCGCCTGGAACACCTCAGCGTAACGGTGTGTCCGAACATCGTAATCGCACTCTATTGGATATGGTGCGATCTATGATGTCTCTTACCGATCTACCGCTCTCATTTTGGGGCTATGCTTTAGAGACTGCCGCATTCACTGTAAATAGGGCTCCATCGAAATCCGTTGAGACGACACCGTATGAATTATGGTTTGGGAAGAAACCAAAGCTGTCGTTTCTAAAAGTTTGGGGATGCGATGCTTATGTCAAGAAACTTCAACCTGAAAAGCTCGAACCCAAGTCGGAAAAATGCGTCTTCATAGGATACCCTAAGGAAACCATTGGGTATACCTTCTACCTCAGATCCGAAGGCAAGATCTTTGTTGCCAGGAACGGGTCCTTTCTGGAGAAAGAGTTTCTCTCGAAAGAAATAAGTGGGAGGAAAGTGGAACTTGATGAGGTGATAGTCACCCCTTCCGAACCGGAAAGTAGCGCAGCGCGGGAAGATGTTCCTGTGGTGCCTACACCGACTGGGGAGGAAGTTAATGATGATGATCATGAAGCTTCGGATCAAGTTACTGCTGAACTTCGTAGGTCCACAAGGACACGTTCCGCACCAGAGTGGTACGGCAGCCCTGTCCTGGTAAATCATGTTGTTAGACAACGGTGAACCTTCAAACTATGAAGAAGCAATGGCGGGCCCAGATTCCAACAAATGGCTTGAAGCCATGCAATCCGAGATAGGATCCATGTATGAAAACGAAGTATGGACTTTGACTGACTTGCCCGATGATCGGCGAGCCATAGAAAATAAATGGATCTTTAAGAAGAAGACAGACGCGGATGGTAATGTGACCATCTATAAGGCTCGACTTGTCGCTAAGGGTTATCGACAAGTTCAAGGGGTTGACTACGATGAGACTTTCTCACCCGTAGCGAAGCTGAAGTCCGTCCGAATCATGTTAGCAATTGCCGCATTCTATGATTATGAGATATGGCAAATGGACGTCAAAACGGCATTCCTTAACGGCTTTCTTAAGGAAGAATTGTATATGATGCAGCTGGAAGGTTTTGTCGATCCTAAGAATGCTAACAAGGTATGCAAGCTCCAGCGCTCCATCTATGGGCTGGTGCAAGCATCTCGGAGTTGGAACATTCGATTTGATGAGATGATCAAAGCGTTTGGGTTTACACAGACTTATGGAGAAGCCTGTGTTTACAAGAAAGTGAGTGGGAGCTCTGTAGCATTTCTCTTATTATATGTGGATGACATACTATTGATGGGAAATGATATAGAATTCTTGGAAAGTATAAAGGCCTATTTGAATAAGTGTTTTTCAATGAAGGACCTTGGAGAAGCTGCTTATATATTAGGCATCAAGATCTATAGAGATAGATCAAGATGCCTCATTGGTCTTTCACAGAGTACGTACCTTGACAAGATATTGAAGAAGTTCAATATGGATCAGTCCGAGAAGGGGTTCTAGCCTGTATTGCAAGGTGTGCAATTGAGCACGGCTCAATGCCCGACCACGGCAGAAGATAGAGAAAAGATGTGTGTCATCCCCTATGCCTCGGCCATAGGGTCTATTATGTATGCCATGCTGTGTACCAGACCTGATGTAAACCTTGCCGTAAGTTTGGTAGGAAGGTACCAAAGTGATCCCGGCATGGAACACTGGACTGCGGTCAAGAATATCCTGAAGTACCTGAAGAGGACTAAGGATATGTTTCTCGTTTATGGAGGTGACGAAGAGCTCGTCGTAAAGCGTTACGTCGACGCTAGCTTCGACACAGATCTGGATGACTCGAAGTCACAAACCGGATACGTGTATATTTTGAATAGAGGGGCAGTAAGCTGGTGCAGTTGCAAGCAAAGCGTCGTGGCGGGATCTACATGTGAAGCGGAATACATGGCGGCCTCAGAGGCAGCACAAGAAGCAATCTGGATGAAGGAGTTCATTACCGACCTAGGGGTGATTCCCAATGCGTCGGGCCCGATGACTCTCTTCTGTGACAACACTGGAGCTATTGCCCTTGCCAAGGAGCCCAGGTTTCACAGGAAGACCAGGCATATCAAGCGTCGCTTCAACTCCATTCGTGAAAGTGTTCAAAATGGAGACATAGATATTTGTAAAGTACATACGGACCTGAATGTGGAAGATCCTTGACTAAACCTCTCCCTAGAGCAAAACATGATCAACACCAGAACTCTATGGGTGTTCGATTCATCACAATGTAACTAGATTATTGACTCTAGTGCAAGTGGGAGACTGTTGGAAATATGCCCTAGAGGCAATAATAAAATGGTTATTATTATATTTCTTTGTTCATGATAATTGTCTATTATTCATGCTATAATTGTGTTATCCGGAAATCGTAATACATTTGTGAATACATAGACCACAACGTGTCCCTAGTAAGCCTCTAGTTGACTAGCTCGTTGATCAACAGATAGTCATGGTTTCCTGACTATGGACATTGGATGTCATTGAAAACGGGATCACATCATTAGGAGAATGATGTGATGGACAAGACCCAATCTAAGCATAGCGCAAAGATCGTGTAGTTCGTTTGCTAGAGCTTTTCCAATGTCAAGTATCTTTTCCTTAGACCATGAGATCGTGTAACTCCCGGATGCCGTAGGAGTGCTTTGGGTGTACCAAACGTCACAACGTAACTGGGTGACTATAAAGGTACACTACAGGTATCTCTGAAAGTGTCTGTTGGGTTGACACGGATCGAGACTGGGATTTGTCACTCCGTATGACGGAGAGGTATCTCTGGGCCCACTCGGTAATGCATCATCATAATGAGCTCAATGTGACTAAGGAGTTAGTCACGGGATCATGCATTACGGTACGAGTAAAGTGACTTGCCGGTAACGAGATCGAACGAGGTATTGGGATACCGACGATCGAATCTCGGGCAAGTAACGTACCGATTGACAAAGGGAATTGTATACGGGATTGATTGAATCCTCGACATCGTGGTTCATCCGATGAGATCATCGTGGAACATGTGGGAGCCAACATGGGTATCCAGATCCCGCTGTTGGTTATTGACTGGAGAGTCGTCTCGGTCAGGTCTGCATGTCTCCCGAACCCGTAGGGTCTACACACTTAAGGTTCGGTGACGCTAGGGTTGTAGAGATATTAGTATGCGGAAACCCGAAAGTTGTTCGGAGTCCCGGATGAGATCCCGGACGTCACGAGGAGTTACGGAATGGTCCGGAGGTGAAGAATTATATATAGGAAGTTCAGTTTCGGCCAGCGGGAAAGTTTCGTGGGTTATCGGTATTGTACCAGGACCACCGGAAGGGTCCCGGGGGTCCATCGGGTGGGGCCGCCTATCTCGGAGGGGCCCATGGGCTGAAGTGGGGAGGGGAACCAGTCACTGGTGGGCTGGTGCGCCCCCCTTGGGCCTCCCCTGCGCCTAGGGTTGGAAACCCTGGGGGTGGGGGGGGGGGGCGCCCCACTTGGCTTGGGGGGCAAGCCACCCCCTTGGCCGCCGCCCCCCCTCAGATGGGATCTCCAGGGGGCCGGGGCCCCCCCAGGGCCCCTATAAATAGTGGGGGGAGGGAGGGCAGCAACACAACAGCCCCTGGCGCCTCCCTCTCCCTCCCGCTTGCGCTTGGCGAAGCCCTGCCGGGATCCCCGCTACTTCCACCACCACGCCGTCGTGCTGCTGGATCTCCATCAACCTCTCCTTCCCCCTTGATAGATCAAGAAGGAGGAGACGTCGCTGCTCCGTACGTGTGTTGAACGCGGAGGTGCCGTCCGTTCGGCGCTCGGTCATCGGTGATTTGGATCACGACGAGTACGACTCCATCAACCCCGTTCACTTGAACGCTTCCGCTCGCGATCTACAAGGGTATGTAGATGCACTCCTTCCCTCTCGTTGCTAGTAAACTCCATAGATGGATCTTGGTGATGCGTAGAAAATTTTAAAATTCTGCAACGATCCCCAACATGCAGAACCTATACATGGATTATAGGCACGTGGACTCGCTCATGCGAACATAATCATCAATAAGATCACCAAGTATTCCTTATGCAAGCTTCTGAATGGCTGCAGTGCATTTCTGATAAGAGGAGAAGCCAACCTTCCCAGGGCATCCTCCTTGCATTTGAAATACTTATTGTACGCCACCACCCCCTCCATTATGCGATTGAACACATGCCTAGCCATCCGGAAGCGGCGTCGGAGTAGGTTGTGTTTGAGGAGTGAGTCAATGGATTGTAAGTAGTCCTGGTAAAGTAGGCAATGGCCGCTCTCTCTGTTGTGATTCAATGCCGGAGTATGCTCCTGGATCGAGCCCCTAAGCATTAGTCGCTGCCTACTAATGTGGCCATGGACGACCAAAGCAGCAACCACAATGTCCTCATCGTCGGATGACGAATCATTTTGAATCGCAAATGAAGTTGTTGAAAAAGTACTCATCGCCACTATTCATTTGTACCTTGCGGGCGAAACTTTGAACACCTTGCAGGCGTGGCGGAAGAAGCCGGTCGGTGAAGGGTCCCGCGTCTCTCCAAGACCAGGCGGCAGGCCTGTCGGCGTGGAGAAGACCGTCGTGGCGTTCAGCGAGCGAGGTAGCCGTGCTTGGAGCGTTGCTGGCGGCGGCGGAGGCGAGAGGGTGGCGTGGACGTCGGGGTGCTACGACGGCGGCAAAAACAATCCACCAAGGACGGCAAGAATGGTCGTCGGGGTGCGGCGTGTTGTAGGGGAGCTATGCGGGTGCGGGCGACGGCCTGGCCACCGGAACTGGGCGATGACGGCGAGGGCGGGGTGGCCAGTGTGATGTCTGTCGATGGGAGTGAGGGGGATTGGCCAATGTGTCACCGACTGGCGGGCCAGGGGAGGACAAGGGCGGGCGTCGCATGCGTCTGCATCGATGCAAACCGAGCTTAAATTTGGGCCTGAAATGGGTTGCACAGACAAAAAGCGGACGCTCGTCGGTTTGCGTCGGCGCGTTGGGCCACGATTTGTGTGTGTTTCGATCTAAATGGGCAGCTTGTGTGGGCGCGTTTGATTTGCCCTAAGGTTGTGTGCATCAATCGGTGCATGGGTTGGATTATCTTTCTTTCGAAAAAACAAATATAAGTACAAATACTATTCTTTGCAAACACAATACCTAGACTTTTATGCTACTCCCTCCGTTCCATAATGTAGTGCCTGTAGATTTTTTTTATAAAATCAAACTTTACAAACTTTGACCAAGCTTATAGAAAAAACTATTTATATATACAGTGTCAAATATATGAAATATGAAAACACATCTTATGATGAATCTAATAATATATGTTTGGCATTCTAAATGTAAATGTTTTTCTTCATAAACTTCGTCAAAGTTTGTAAGATTTGATTTTTCTAAAAATCTATAGGCACTACATTATAGAACGGAGGGAGTATATGTTACGCGGTGAGACCCAAACGTTTGTGAAAAGACAAACCTAACATGGTCAAAACGCCGGAGACGCAGCTTTGTTGTTAGGGATGAAGGATGATGGCGTTGTACGTGCACATTAACCAACCAACGGCAGCATGCAGAGCACCTAGGATTCGCACGCACGGCAGAGACATGGACACAGGAGCAAAAGGGAAGCTGCCACACCACTAAAGAATGCAACCTCACTCACCTAAAGCTGAACCTTTTCCCAGGGAGGGATGGTTAATTAATCCGGTCCGGTCCCTCCCGGATCGCACAACGTGACTAATCATCCCCCCGATCGCCGTGTGTGCCGTGCGCATCCGATCGATAAAGCCCGCTCGCCTTTTCGATCCATCGCCCACGCGCCCACCCCCTGGCCAAGGACTTCCTCGTTTTTAATCTCGCAAAAGCCGGCGAGAGATCGATCGATCGAGGTCCGCTTTGGTTTGGACGGCCGCTTTGCTCTTGGATGCCACGGCGCGCGCATGCGCCGCGCGACGCCGGCGCGGCTCCGTGGGCGGCGCAAAGCCTGCCGCCGCCCCCGTGCACGCATGATCTGCTGGCGCGGTTGCGTTTTTCACCAGATCCATTCGCGGTTTCCGCCAGCTTCGTCAAGTTTTCAGCTGTGGAACACCGATTTGATTGATGAGAAGGACGGATGCCAGAGGAGCTAGCGTGCGCGGGTGTATGTACAAGCCTCGCACGGCGATGGCGCAGAGGCATGGATGTGGTGCAACGATTGCTGCCGATTTGGTGTGGACATAAATGTCGTAGCGCTGCTGTACAGGTGCTGCTCTGGAATCAAATCAAATCTTGGTCCTGTATGTTTAGTTCACACTGCATAAATACATAGACTTTTTGCACTGCGAAATGTGGTGCAATGAGCGGAACGTGGAGACGGACGGACGCGCACGGACTCTGCCGATGTGGACGTGCATGTCGCAGCGCTGCTGTACGAGAGCCGCTCTGGAATCATGGCCCTGTTCTGGTTAGGATGTTTAGGGTTAGGAGGAATTGGACGGCACGGGTCTCGCGCATTATTATTAGCCCTTGCTTAGACGAGTAGACGACCGCCTTCTTAGAGGAAAGCATCGCAGCCTTGCGCCTAACTCGTGTCGATGGCTCGGCCGCGCGCTGTCACTCACTCACACTCACACCCATCGCGCACCACGCGTCTTGGTCTAGCTAACCGATCACGCATGCACGGTCGGTTTCCCTTGCTGGTCTACACCAAAGGAAAGTGCAGTACGTACAGCAGCTAGCACGTACTCCTCCTCCCCCTCTAGCATTAGACATTACTATACGATGAGTAGTACGTAGTACGTACTATACGAGACGTGTAGGATTTAGGTCAATATAAATCGGAGGCGTAGTAGAGTCGTAGTCGTAGGAGGGGTAAGAAAAGATGGGTCGCTGCATGCATGGATGGCACGCGATGGTAGAGTGGTACATTTACTGCGTCCGGTCCGGTCTACGGTGATGATAGATGGCCTCGGGCGCGGTTCTTTTGAGGCGTGCCGTGCTCGCTCTGACCGCGACAACCCATCATGATGTTGCGCTTCACGAAGCACATCCTACACTACACACACTCTTTCTCTCTCTCTCTTCTTCTTCCTTCACTTCTTCGTCTCTCTCTCCTTGGCATAGCAGGCAGGCAGGCGGCAGGCTCGGACAGCACAGCAGCGGATACAACACCCACTGCCTTTTTCCCCTTTTCCCGTACGTAGGTGAACTCGAGAGCAGCAGCTACACATACACGGAGTATACACCTATGCCCATGGGTGTTCGTACTTTACTTTGGTGTGGTTTTATTTCTGTCTCCACCCAGCAGCACGCATGCAGAGGAGCAGGAGTGGGAGAACCCAATGCCCAACACCATTTCCGTCGTGGCCCAGCCCGACTCCACTCCACCACGTACTTCTTCCTCCTCGTCTCGATCCTTGGTGGTGGTATTTTCCTTTCTTTTGCTCCACTCTACGGGTTTGCGGGGTCGTGGTCGTAGTCGTGGGATGTGACGACCATCATTAGCTAGCTCGTACAGTAGACACTAGTGGTACGTGTTGGATGCCGGCGACAGACACCAATCATGCGTCCAACGTTCTAATCTTACGGGTGGGATGGGGATCCCGGATCGATCGGACATGTCAACAACGCGCGTGCCGTCCACGCGTGATCGTTCAAGTTTTTTTCTTCTTCTTGGTTCAGAACCCACCACGAGGCCAACTCCAGTGCACGACCTTAAACTGATGTCAGTTTTGGCCTGCTTTGGTCCGTTTAGGACGGCAATGGGGTCGCTCATGTCCGCTTGGGGCCGTTGCCGTGTCGGTGCGCCCAACGCGTGACTGCACCCCATATTATGTCCGGGTGGACGTGATATAAAAAATCACAAAAACTCAAATAAATGCCAAAAAATTAAAATAAACGCAAACATAAAAACACAAGAACATAATTAAACAGCACGGCCCCGGTCCCGTTCCACAGTTCACATAGACATAATTAACATAAAAAACAAAAGAAAAGCGCCGCCAGCGCGCTCCTGCCGTGCCCCTCGCCGTCTCCTCACGCGTCGCCGTTGTCGTCCTCATCGCCAGTGAGGTCGATGTAGGGCGGCAACGTCCAGAGGTGGGCTGGTCCCTGGAAGGCGGGAGGCTCCTGGAAGGTGGGAGGCGCCTGCACCACCTCACCCCGTGGCGACGTCTCGCGCTCCGGTGACCGCGGCGGCCTCGGGCACCAGTTCACGACCCCCACGCCGTCGGCCATGTCCGCGGCTGTGCATGACCAGCTCAACCGCTGGCCCACCAGCCCCGGGTGGAACACGGCGACGGGCTGCTCCTCCCTCACCTCCTCCTTCACGTCCCTCATCTCCAGCTTCGGCACGGCCATGTCGCCGGCTGCAGAGAGGGCAATCATGATCTCCAGGCCCTCCCATTGGCGCTCATCGTGCGGGTCATGGAGTCTTCCATGACACGTTGAAGGAGCCAGGCCTCCTCCTCCTCTATCATGCGAGGAGGTGGTGGTGGCGACGGAGAGGGCGAAGGCGACGGCGACGGCGTCAGCGTAATGTCGCGCACCCGCGTATGCACCGAGCACGTGGGGAGGGCTCGAAGCACGCGCGCGGAGCTCACGTGGCCGCCACGGCCCTGATGAGGTGCCGGCAAAGAAGGACGCGTGTCGCACGTCGTGCTCGTCCCGAAACCACGTGTCCTAGAGGGCGGAGTCGACGGCATACCTCGGGTCGTAGAACAGGTCGTCTGGCAGGAGGCGGCGGCGGCGTTCGATCTCCTCGCGGCGGGCACGGCCGCTCGTCGGGACCGACGGGGTCGGCACCCGGTCCGCGGACAGATGCCAGTTATTGAGCAGGTGAACGTCGCTCCAGGGGAGCGGCGTCCTCGTCTCCCAATAACGATGGCAAACATCCGCGTGGATGTACTGCCGGTCGCGCTCGCCGGTGGCCGTAGGGCCGATGGTGAATGGGGCAGGCGCGGGGGCCCTCCATGGGGGTGACTCGGGCTCTGCGGCGACGCCGCGACGGCGGCGGCCCGAGGATGAACCAGCCTCGCGGTCGTGCGCCCCCTTGCGGCCGGTGCTCTACCACACCATGGCTGTAGGCGGCGGACGAGCTCGAGGAAGGGGAAGGGAGAGCTAGGGTTTGGTTGTCGGGGTTCGAGGAGGCCGTGGCGACTGGAGTGGGAGCATGGACTGCGATCAGTCCACGACTTCCCATTTAAGAAGGACGCCTACCCGCGCGCCTAGGCGGATGACAGATGGGCCCGGCTGTCGGATTCGGGGCTCCGCAGACCCAAGATAGATTCGAACTCTAGGGTGTGTGCGAAGAACTCAAGCTCCCCAGTCTGCCAACTCGTCGATCTCATGGCATAGCTCGATGAACTGAAAGGAAATGGGACATGACAGTTTACCCAGGTTCAGGCCACCTTGCGATGTAAAACCCTACTCCTGCTTTGTGGTGGATTAGCCTCGAGGTGGGCTGAGGATGAACTAGTACAGTGGAAGAACCACCTCAGGAGGTGTGTTCTTGTGTTTGAGTGAGCTGGTGAGGGTGTGGATGGACTGGATCCGGATCCCCCTCTATGGTGGTGGCTAGACTATATTTATAGTGGCCTTGGTCCTCTTCCCAAAATGAAGGCGGGAAGGGATCCCACAACGGCCAAATTCGAAGGGAGACAACTAGTACATCTTATCCTGACCTTCACCTGCAAAGCATCAGGTCCTGACGCCGTGGTGGGCTCGGCGATGACCTCCATCCTGCAGTCCTGGCGGTCTTGGTCTTGTAGCATGGAAATGGAAACATTTGGTTGATGCCTCGGAGAAAACCTGTTGTACTGCGCCCGCTGCTACCTCTTGAGCACTGCGTTGGTTTTCCCTGGAAGAGGAAAGGGTGATGCAGTAAAGTAGCGTAACTATTTCCCTCAGTTTTTGAGAACCAAGGTATCAATCCAGTAGGAGATCACGCATGAGTCCCTCACACCTACACAAACAAATAAGAACCTCACAACCAACGCGATAAAGGGGTTGCCAATCCCTCAACGGTCACTTACGAGAGTGAGATCTGATAGATATGATAAGATAATATTTTTGGTATTTTTATGATAAAGATGCAAAGTAAAATAAACGGCAATAAAAATAGCTAAGTGTTGGAAGATTAATATGATGGAAAATAGACCCGGGGGCCATAGGTTTCACTAGTGGCTTCTCTCAAGAGCATAAGTATTATGGTGGGTGAACGAATTACTGTCGAGCAATTGATAGAATTGAGCATAGTTATGAGAATATCTAGGTATGATCATGTATATAGGCATCACGTCCGTGACAAGTAGACCGAAACGATTCTGCATCTACTACTATTACTCCATACATCGACCGCTATCCAGCATGCATCTAGAGTATTAAGTTCATAAGAACAGAGTAATGCTTTAAGTAAGATGACATGATGTAGAGGGATAAACTCATGCAATATGATATAAACCCCGTCTTTTTATCCTCGATGGCAACAATACAATACGTGTCGTTTCCCTTACTATCACTGGGATCGAGCACCGCAAGATTGAACCCAAAGCTAAGCACTTCTCCCATTGCAAGAAAGATCAATCTAGTAGGCCAAACCAAACTGATAATTAGAAGAGACTTGCAAAGATAACCAATCATACATAAAAGAATTCAAAGGAGATTCAAATATTGTTCATAGATAATCTTGATCATAAACCCACAATTCATCGGATCTCGACAAACACACCGCAAAAGAAGATTACATCGAATAGATCTCCAAGAAGATCGAGGAGAACTTTGTATTGAGATCCAAAGAGAGAGAAGAAGCCATCTAGCTAATAACTATGGACCCGAAGGTCTGAGGTAAACTACTCACACATCATCGGAGAGGCTATGGTGTTGATGTAGAAGCCCTCCGTGATCAATGCCCCTTCCGGCGGAGCGCCGGAAAAGGCCCCAAGATGGGATCTCACGGGTACAGAAGGTTGCGGCGGTGGAAATAGGTTTTTGGCTCCGTATCTGATAGTTTGGGGGTACGTAGGTATATATAGGAGGAAGAAGTACATCGGTGGAGCAACGTGGGCCCCACGAGGGTGGAGGGCGCGCCTGGGGGGGGGGGTAGGCGCGCCCCCTGCCTCGTGCTCCCCACGTTGATTGCTTTGCGTAGACTCCAAGTCCTCTGGATCATGTTTGTTCCGAAAATCACGTTCCCGAAGGTTTCATTCCGTTTGGACTCCGTTTGATATTCTTTTTCTGCGAAACACTGAAATAGGCAAAAAACAGCAATTCGGGCTGGGCCTCCGGTTAATAGGTTAGTCCCAAAAATAATATAGAAGTGTATAATAAAGCCCGTTAAACACCAAAACAGAATATAATATAGCATGGAACAATAAAAAATTATAGATACGTTGGAGACGTATCACCTGCTGGCGCCCGCCTGGCCTTGGTCGTCATGGCTTGCGTCATCCGAACCTCACGAAGTGAGGGCTCGCATAGAAATCTCCGCTCCTCAGGAGCCAGCCTAAGGAGGCCGCTCCTTCTGGAGGTCTTGACGTCGTCCGCCTCGCGAGGCTTGGCCCCTCGCGAGGGTCTTGTGTTGTTGGTGCTGAAGATGGGCCGTACCAGGCCGTCAATGAAGCCACGCGGTGGGCCACAGGCAGGCAAGTCTGGGTACCCCGATTCCCAGAACACCGACAGTAGCCCCTAGGCCCAAGGCGCGCTCGGACTTGGCTTTGAGGCGAAGCCAAAGGGCAAGGGCGGAGCACCGCGGGCCCCAACCGCCTACGGACCCGGTCGATGCTTAGCGTTTGATGGGACGTGGGCGTCTCCGCTTCCCCACGCTGCCTCGGCAACCATTCGACTTGGCTAGAGCCTGCTGCATGCAAAAAGATCATCGTTACTGGGGATCATGGAGGCCAGCGGTTGGCCTCCTGATGTTTGCTTAAACTACGTCGGTATTTCCCCAAAGAGAAAGGGATGATGCAGCACATCAACGGTAGGTATTACCCTCAGTGATGAGACCAAGGTTATCGAACCATTAGGAGAACCATGCAACACTACGTGAACAACACCTGCACATAAATAACAAATACTCGCAACCCGACGTGTCAAAGGGGTTGTCAATCCCTTTTGGGTAACGGCGCCAGAGATAGGCAAACGGATGTGAGAGAGTTGTAAATGTTGATAGATCAAACGCCAAATAAAATAAAGTGCTGCAAGGTATTTTTATATTTTGGTTTAATAGATCTGAAAATAAAAGCAAAGGAAAATAGATCGCAAAGGCAAATATAATAAAGAAGAGACCCGAGGGCCGTAGGTTTCACTAGTGGGTTCTCTCGAGAAAAATAGCAATCGGTGGGTGAACAAATTACCGTTGGGCAATTGATAGAACTTCAAATAATCATGACGATATCCAAGCAATGATCATTATATAGGCATCACGTCCAAGATTAGTAGACTGACTCCTACTTCCATGTACTACTATTACTCCACACATCGACCGCTATCCAGCATGCATCTAGTGTATTAAATTCATGGAAAAAGGAGTAATGCAATAAGAACGATGACATGGTGTAGACAAGATCTATTTATGTTGATATAGACCCCATCTTGTTATCCTTAATAGAAACGATACATACGTGTCAGTTCCCTTTCTGTCACTGGGATCAAGCACCGTAAGATCGAACCCATCACAAAGCACATCTTCCCATTGCAAGATAAATAGATCAAGTTGTCCATACAAAACCCAAATATCGGAGAAGAAATACGAGGCTATAAGTAATCATGCATATAAGAGATCAAAGAAGACTCAAATAACTTTCATGGATAAAAAGATAGATCTGATCATAAACTCAAAGTTCATCGGATCCCAACAAACACACCGCAAAAAGAGTTACATCATATGGATCTCCAGGAGACCATTGTATTGAGAATCAAACGAGAGAGAGGAAGCCATCTAGCTACTAACTATGGACCCGTAGGTCTACAAAGAACTACTCATGCATCATCGGAGAGGCACCAATGGACATGATGCACCCCTCCATGATGGTGTCTATATTGGATCTGGTGATTCTGGAACTTGCGGCGGCTGGAATTGATTTTCGTCGACTCCCCTAGGGTTTCTGAAATATTGGGGTATTTATAGAGAAAAGAGGCGGTTCAGGGGGCACCCGAGGTGGGCACAACCCACCAGGGCACACCCTGGTGGGTTGTTCTCCCCTCGAAGCACCGCCAAGGCACTTCTCCGGCCCACTGAATGTCTTCTGGTCCAAAAAAATCCACAAAAAGTTTCGCTGCGTTTGGACTCCGTTTGGTATTGATTTCCTGTGATGTAAAAAACATGCAAAAAACAACAACTAGCACTTGGCACTATGTCAATAGGTTAGTACCAAAATATGATATAAAATGATTATAAAACATCCAAGAATGATAATATAACAGCATGGAACAATCAAAAATTATAGATACGTTGGAGACGCATCACCTCCCTCTGGCTATAAATAGGGAGAGGAGCGGAGCCCCCTGCTCATCTCCATCTTCTCGTTGCCCGCTCTTCCTCCTACTTCCTTGTATCGCCATCTTGCCGAAGCGTCCAGGGCGCCGATAAGGAGGTTTTCCGTGGTGGAGAAGGGAAAAGCTCCTCGGGAGGAGCCCAGGCCACTTTCGCCGAAGAAAAGGCTTGGCCACTCCCACGACGCCAGCGAGGGGCAGGAGGTGACGCGGCCTTGGCACGAGCGGCCTCCGCCTGGCTTCCCGATCCCAATGTACGCCCGCACGCAAAGCCCTGGGTAGGGGGCACCACGCAACGCCACATGGGTCGGGGTCGCGGAGGGCAGGCTGTGGCCGCACGAACAACCGGCTTGCGAACATACGCCGAGGGCACGTCACGCCGTGCAGGTGGATCCGGCTCCCACGGTTCTTTGCTGAGGAGATACCGCTGAGGGGGACACCCGAGCTGTGGCTGCAACACGCCGGGTGCTGCAGCCAAGCTATGGAAGCGGAGGTCGAGGTCGTCCCCCCGGGCGACGTCGTCATGACCCGAGGATGGGCGAGATTGCGTGCGCCTGCTGTCCAGAGGGGGCCCTCGCCATCCACTTTGAATACGACGGAGCCTCCACGCTTTTCTTCAAGGTATTTGGCGAAGACGACCGGCGCCTGGAGTGCTGCTCCGGAAGAGGCGATCCACGCGGCGCGGCCACGGGCGCTGAACTTGTCCTTGGCCTTGCCAGTAGCTCCTCCAGCAGCAGCAGCGACTCCCCGGAATCCAGCGTTCTCCGGAGTCCAGTGACGACGACAACTATGAGCCATCGAGCTTTCGCAGCGCCCGGAGCGCAGCGGCGGTGTCCGCCCGGCATCGTCGGTGATGCCCTGTGGCCAGGGTTCTTCAAGGTCCTCTTCTTTTGTTTTCCCTGCGCGGAATCGTGATGAGCCCCATGGGGGTGTGTAAGGAACTGTAATAGTTTTGCCTTAATGTTATTATTCCTAGTTCGGCGTTGTGACTGCGTATCTCGCTTTGTCTCGGCGATTCTTTTCGTTCTCCCGGTAGCTTAGTGCTCTACACCGACAGGACCAAGTCCCCAGGCAGGCTTCAGCCGTCGCTGGTATGCCAGGTCGCGATGCCGTGGTCAAGGCCAGGAGGTGAGTGGCCCGAGGTCCAGTAAGAGCCCCTGAGGCGCGATGCTGAGGAGGTCCCCCTATAGTGTGCAAGCAACTCCCTGAAGGCCGAAAAGGAAAGCGGCATTGCCCGAGCGAGATCGCGAGTGTCGAAATACTGGGTCGTGAGGTTCACGCTGATATGTATGGGGTGACTTATCTTGGCGAGCCTGCGGTGATTCCCTTGCGCGACGTCTGACCATGTCCTGATGGTGGCGCTTCTAGGCAGGGCTCACGCCGATTCCCCCCTTTTCTTGCTCATCTAGATGCTCTACGTCCTCGGGTCCCGGCCCTCGAGCGAGGCTCGGCCGCCGCTGGTATGCCAGGTTGCGATGCCGTGGTCAAGGCCAGGGGGTGAGGGCTCGAGAGCCAGTAGGAGCCCCTGAGGCGCGATGCTTAGGAGCCCCCCCTTTAACGTGCAAGCGGATTGCGCGAAAAAGGAGTGGCCGGCGGGGCCGCTCGTAGTCTGGCTCCGGAGGTTCCTGCGAGTTAGTCGGAGAAGGAGATCATAATACACAGCCGCGCTTGCTGTCCTGTCGTCGATCTTTCCGCAATAAGGTGAAGGCACTGAGGACCCAGTGAGGTGACGTGCGCGGGGTAGGCCATGATTCAGAGCTCGATCTCTCAGATTCATCAGCGCTGCAGGGACGGACCCGAGCATAGGCGCCATGCCAGCAGCCCCCGTGGCGGGATGAGCAAACTGCGGGTTAGCAATGCGCGGAGGTTGCGAAGGGCGACGAAGCACCAGACAGGTAGGTGATAATCATAAAGAAACTCATGGAAGAGTAAGGCCAGTTCTGATAGATGCAAAGAACGATACATGCTACAGGGACGGACCCACGTGGCTTTGGGGTAATGCAGCCCGAGGGGGGCCCCCAACTGAACAAACCAAAAAGTGTCACCTAGCACCATTGCTGAAGAAGTGTTGATGTAGCCGAAGACGCGTGCTGCAGAAGTCGCTCCTCACGAGCCGCCCGGGTCCTGAACCTCATGAGGCTCTGGAAGCCGGGGGGCTCGCGAGGATCCGGCGCCACCTCCGATAGGATCGCCTGGTGCCTGGCCTCATGAGCCGCCAGGACGCCCCGCATGTGGCGCTGGTGCGTGGAAGCCCTGTTCAGCAAACCGAAAGGCATGCGAACATAGCTGTGAGGGGGGCCCTCATACCGGCCGACATGGGACGGCCAGAAGAGCTCCTGAGATGCAGCTCTGTTGAGACCTGGGATGTTGACGCAGATGCGCAGCTCGCTTCCCTCGTTAGGAGCGGAAGCTGCGCTGGGGGTGCAGGGCGACGCTCACCTCGCATGGCTCTTGCCTCCTGAAGCTCCTTGGTTACCTTGGTGATGAACTCGTGAGTGCCTGGCGCCTCGCGCCCTGTGCTCTCCTCGTGAAGGCGCGCGTTGAAGCATGCCTCCACATGGTGCCCGAACGCCTCCCTCGTGATGCTGGCCAGGTCAGAGGCCCTCCAGAGGAGAGCCCCCGAGCCTAGCCTGAGAGGGGTGAGGGAGTCCTGGATTATGGGGTCCTCGGGCGTCCGGGCTATGTGACATGGGCCGGATTGATGGGCCGTCAAGATACAAGATAGAAGGCCATCCCCCGTGTCCGGATGGGACTCTCCTTTGCGTGGATGACAAGCTTGGCATCCGGATGTGTAGTTTCCTTTCTCTGTAAACCGACTCTGTACAACCCTAGGCCCCTCGGGTGTCTATATAAACCAGAGGGTTTAGTCCATGGAGGCCATCACAAATCATATAGGCTAGACATCTAGGGTTTAGCCATTACGATCTCGAGGTAGATCAACTCTTGTAACCCCTATACTCATCAAAGTCAATCTAGCAGGAAGTAGGGTATTACCTCCATTAAGAGGGCCCAAACCTGGGTAAACATCGTGTCCCCTGTCTCCTATTACCTTCGATCCTCAGACGCACAGTTCGGGACCCCCTACCCGAGATCGACCAGTTTTGACACCGACATTGGTGCTTTCATTGAGAGTTCCACTGTGCCGTCAAAAGAAGGTTCGATGGCTCATTCGATCATCCACGACGATGTCGTTTCAGGGGAAACTTTTCTCCCCGGCCAAATTTCTGTGTTTGGCGGCTTCGTGCTGCGTGCCAACTCGATTGGCCACCTCGAACAGATCGACAGCTACACCCCTGGTCGTCAGATCAGTTTTGGAAATCTGAACTACGTCGCTGATATCCGAGGAGACTTGATCTTCGAAGGGTTCGCGGCCCCGGCCACTGCTCTGGCCTGAGATCCGGGGCAAACTACCAGGTCCGAAGACGGGAGTTTAGAGCCCACCGGCCACTGCTATGACTTTGCTATGCTTAATGCTTGTCACTAGGGCCCGAGTGCCATGATTTCAGATCTGAACCTATTATGTTTTCATGAATATATGTGAGTTCTTGATCCTATCTTGCAAGTCAATAGTCACCTACTATGTGTTATGATCCGGCAACCCCGAAGTGATAATAATCGGGACCACTCCCGGTGATGACCGTAGTTTGAGGAGTTCATATATTCACTATGTGTTAATTCTTTGGTCCGGTACTCTATTAAAAGGAGGCCTTAATATCCCTTAGTTTCCATTAGGACTACGCTGCCACGGGAGCGTAGGACAGAAGATGTCATGCAAGTTCTTTTCCATAAGCACATATGACTATATTCGGAATACATTCCTACATTACATTGATGAATTGGAGCTAGTTCTGTGTCACCCTATGTTATGACTGTTACATGATGAACCGCATCCGGCATAATTCTCCATCACCGATCCAATGCCTACGAGCTTTTTACATATTGTTCTCCGCTTATTTACTTTTCCGTTGCTACTGTTACAATCACTACAAAACCCAAAAATATTACTTTTGCTACCGTTACCGTTACTTCCATATTACTTTGCTACTAAATAATTTGCTGCAGATATTAAGTTATCCAGGTGTGGTTGAATTGACAACTCAGCTGCTAATACTTGAGAATATTCTTTGGCTCCCCTTGTGTCGAATCAATAAATTTGGGTTGAATACTCTACCCTCGAAATCTGTTGCGATCCCCTATATACTTGTGGGTTATCAATCATCGGCAAGCCCGGAGTTGAACCGGGCTCCCCCTGTCATTGGAAAGCCGGACTCGCCCCCGGATACCAGCTCTGAACTCTCGAGGTCCACGTCATGTGAGCATGGCCAGGAGGCTCCTGCCCTGCCTAGCTCCATGGATTCTCGCTTCCCCGTCCAGACCTCGCTCTTGAACGAGGCCCTGGACCTAATGCGATCCCTCGCCATTACAGAGGAATCACCTCCGAACTATGCCCAACCCGGATTAGGGGCTGAAAGCGGGGAATTTTACGTCCCACCCACCACCCACTTCATATCCACTGTCGAGGACTTAACCGACATGCTGGACTATGCCTCCGAAGACATCAACGGAATGAACGACGATGCCGGAGATGAACAAGGCCAAGGCCCGCCGTTTACCGAACGTTGGACGGCCACCTCCACATATGACGTCTATATGGTGGACACACCCAAAGAGGATGATGGCGACGGCAGGAAGGATACGGTTGAGGATAAGCCTGCTGAGGCACCACCAAAGCGTCGACCTTAGTGGCGCCGCTCAAAATCGCGTCGCGAAAAAGACAACAATACCGGCACTAGAGACAATAACACTCTAGAGAATGCCGAAGACCCCAAAGCCCTCGTCGAGCCAACATCCGAACAGGATGACTGGGTGGAGGGGCAAGTTAACCCTCACGATCCGATCGAGAATGAGGACTCGGAAGATAGTAACTATCTACCACTCTCCGAGGATGATGTGAGCCTCGGCGACGAAGACTTCATCGTGCCAGAGGAATCACTTGAGCAGGAGCGCTTTAAGCACCAGCTGATCGCCACTGCGAGAAGCCTAAAAAAGAAGCAGAACGGCTCCAAGTCGAACAGGATACACTCAACGACAGATGGACTCAGGTCCTAGCTGCCGAAGAGTATGGCCTTCAACGCCTAGCAAAGAGTTATCTGAAGCGTTGGCTACTACCACAATTTGTGATGACGGGGCCCTCGAGCCAATACCGTCAAGACATGACCACGTTGATGAACCAGACCGGCCACCGCATGAACGGGATAGAGCAGCCACTCACGCCGAACACCAGCCCACACCACTCCGCCGTAGAGGCAAAGAGACAACGGCCCCAGGGTACACCTACGACCTACGACGGGACCTAGACAATAGAGCAGGCCAAGCCAGATCAATCTATGGATCAAGGGGGCATGCCCCAACGCGAGAAGACGGCCATCAGGTCTGGCGCGATAAGCACAACCTCACTTGAGCCGAAAACCGCATACGGACGCCATCTGAACTCCGTCGTGATGTCGCCCGATACAGAGGCGCCGCACACCCCTTATGCGTCACCGATGAGGTAGTGGAGCACCAGTTCCCAGAAGGGTTTAAACCCATGAACATTGAATCATACGATGGAACGACAGATCCAGCTGTATGGATCGAAGATTTTCTTCTTCACATCCACATGGCTCGCGGTGACGATCTCCACGCCATCAAGTACCTCCCGCTAAAACTAGAGGGACCAGCTCGGCACTGGCTAAACAGCCTCCTAGAAAACTCCATTGGCAACTGGGAAGATTTGGAGGACGCCTTTCGAGACAACTTCCAAGGTACCTATGTCCGGCCTCCAGACGCCGATGACCTTAGTCACATAGTCCAGCAACCCGGAGAGTCAGCCCGGAAGCTCTGGACCAGGTTCTTAATTAAAAACAACCAAATTGTCGATTGCCCGGACGTCGAAGCCCTCGCGGCCTTCAAACACAGCGTCCGGGACGAGTGGCTCGCCCGACACCTCGGCCAAGAAAAACCGAAGTCCATGGCAGCTCTTACCGCGCTCATGACCCGCTTTTGTGCAGGAGAAGATAGTTGGCTAGCTCATAGAAGCAACAGCACCATCGACCCTGGCACCTCCGAAGCAAGAGACGGCAACGGTAGGCCACGACGCAACAAACACAAGCGTCGAAGCAACAATGAAGATACCGAAGATACGACGGTCAATGCCGGATTCAGTGGCTCCGATCCTGTCAGCGAAAGAAGCCATTCAAAGGAAACAAAGATGGTCCATCCAGTTTGGACAGAATACTCGATCGGCCTTGCCAGATTCATGGCACCCCTGACAAGCCTACCAATCAGACCAACAGAAATTGTTGGGTCTTTAAACAGGCCGGTAAGTTAAACACCAAACACAAGGGGAAAGGGCCGCCAAGCGAGGACGATGAAGAGCCTCGCCCACCGAACACAGGGGGACAGAAGAAATTTCCCCCCGAGATAAAAACAGTGAACATGATATATGTTACACATATCCCCAAGAGGGAGGGCAAGCGCGCGCTCAAGGACGTCTACGCCGTAGAGCCGGTCGCCCCAAAATTGAACCCCTGGATAGCCTGTCCGATCACTTTTGATCACAGAGACCATCCGACCAGTATCCGTCATGGAGGTTCGGCAGCATTGGTCCTCGATCCAATTATTGACGGATTCCATCTCATGTGAGTCCTTATGGACGGTGGTAGCAGTCTTAACCTGCTTTATCAGGACACTGTCCGCAAAATGGGTATTGATCCGTCAAGAATCAAGCCCACTAAAACCACCTTTAAAGGAGTGCTACCTGGCGTAGAGGCCTACTGCATAGGGTCAATAACGTTGGAAGTAGTCTTCGGCTCACCGGATAATTTCCGAAGCGAAGACTTGATCTTCGACATCGTCCCCTTCCGCAGTGGCTATCATGCACTGCTCGGATGAACTGCTTTCGCCCGTTTCAATGCAGTCCTGCATTACGCTTATCTAAAGCTTAAGATGCCCGGACCACGCGGCGTCATAACAGTCAATGGAAACATGGAGTGCTCCCTCCATACTGAGGAGCATACCGCGGCCCTCGCAGCTGAGGTACAGGGTGGCCTTATCAAGCCGAATACTTCTTCGGCCATCAAACCCCCGGACACTGTCAAACGAGTCCGATCTACCCCTCAGAATGACAGTTCGGTTCGTCCGGAACTTGATTAGCAATTTAGCCTCCGTCAAGACCCCCACCTAATCGCGGCATACGTACCGCGCGTACATAACTATGCACTAAAAATACCATGGGCACGGACGGAGGCACATTAAGGACAAAGTCCATAATATGGCTCAACCCTATTCGGACCTTAATCTCCTTCTTTTTTTCTCTTTTCTCTCATATTTCAGGTTCTCTAAAACTCAAATCACTTGTCGGTGGTACAAAGGGCCCCTTACCAGGCCCCTTCTATATACTCGATCGTTGATCCTCTTAAAGGATCATAAACCAAAGGTGAAAAGCGGTGCAGACGTGCGACAGGGTGTCCAAAGGATCTTCAAGACCACCTTTTTTAGGACCTGTATGGAGCTTTTCCCCTGTTCTCAAATTCTTGGCATGTAAAATAGCCTCGATGATTGTGGCATTCCCTGTAAGAGCACGTTTTGACGTATCGGTCAGACTATAATGGAAACAGTCTTGTCCAACCTTATTCGGTATGTGTTTACTTGATAATCTATATTCCCCTCTTTACGTCAGATTGACAGACACATCTCGGCATGATTTAAAACCGCCAGGGGCTCTATTCAGCCATATATATTTTTGAAAACAGAAAGTCCAAACACTCTCGAGTAGACTTCGGCGTCCCAAATACTGCATTATATGCATCGGCTCCGAATCATGTCTTTGGTCAATAGTTGGGTTGCCCGGCTCCTATGGTTACTACCTTACGTTCCGTTTGTTCGGCTAAGGCAGTAAAGGGAGAACTACTGCGATTGTGTTTCTGGTTCGCCCGGTCAAGCACCTTAGTAGAGAAAGCCAAAAACTGACTCTCATGATGCGGCGAGAGCTGGTCAGCAATTCGGTGACTTACTAAATCTCTAGCGATTTCTTTCGTATTACACGAAGGACCGGCTCTCTTCCAATCACGCGCATAGGGCATCCAATTTCGGACAGCCGCATACGCACCAGGGGCTATCTCACAGTCCCATTGTCAAACTCCTATGGCTAAGTGAGAGTAATAAAGCCGCATAGTCTGATTGCCTGGTTCGCCGGGCTGACACCTCCTTTACGAACCAAGACGTTGGGTCAAGTGTGGTCATGTGCTATTCCGAACACCCCTGTAGTATCTACGTGGGGGCCGAAGCCGACGACTGGTAAACTCTGAGGGATAAAAACGGCCGCACAGGAGGAAAAATAATTTAAGATAAAAGGCACAACTATATTACAAAGCTTCAGTTCATGGCACAACGCCTGGTCTGGTCAGATACATTTACTCAAACATGATATCCTTCGAGCATTGACCCTCTAGAAAACGGGCACCCTCTAGGACGTCTTCGAAATAGCGTTCCGGCTTTGCGGTGATCCTTGCCTCCTGGCGGGCCCTCAACTGCCACGACGGCAGCCTTCATTTTCGCCCAGTGCATATTGACACGGGCGAAGGCCATCTGCGCACCTTCTATGCATGTCGACCGCTTGACCGTGTCAATTCGGGGTAGCGCGTCGATGAGTCGCCGCACCAGGCGGAAGTAGCTGTTTGGAATGGGTTCGGTTGGCCATAGCTGGACTATGACGTCCCTCATGGCCAATCCGGACATCCTATGTTGCTTGGCCCACTGCGTCATCTGGTCGTTCAACAGCGCTGGGCGCTCCTGCGTCGCGAACTGTAACCAGAATAGCTTCTCCGTCATGTGCCCCTCCTGGGCACGGAAGAACAGCGCGGCGTCGGCGGCACTCTTTGGAAGATCCGCAAAGGCGTCTGGAGCACTCTACAGTCGAGTGAGCAAGGCATACCTCTGATTGCCAAATTTACTCTGTAAAAGAAAGGGCTTACCAGCCGCTATCTGTTCGGCTTGCTTGATCTCCTCGCGCGCCGCACGGGACTCGGTCCGCGCCTCCTTGGCCCCCTGGAGAGCCTTGGTCAGCTCGGTCGCTTGGGCCTTATTCTCCTCTTCCAAGGACTCGCACTTGCTGTCGGCGTCCTTGAGCTCTTGCTCTACTTCGGTCACCCGCTCCTCGTAGCGGTGGCAGACAACCTGCTCGGCCTTTAAATCTGCAGCCACTTTGTCAGCGACCGCTTGGCTCACCCGTGCCTGCTCCTTGGCTTGGGCAAGGTCGCCCCT
Organism: Aegilops tauschii subsp. strangulata; assembly: GCF_002575655.3. Taxonomy (NCBI): domain Eukaryota; kingdom Viridiplantae; phylum Streptophyta; class Magnoliopsida; order Poales; family Poaceae; genus Aegilops; species Aegilops tauschii. Next base: position 436,166,674 of record NC_053038.3, read on the forward strand.
CAGGGTCTCGACCGCGGCTGCACTACCTGCAATAATGAACAGGGCAACACAGGAACTTAGACTCCGCATGGGTATATTACTTCAGGTGTGTAAACACTTTTTCCAAAAAACATACCTTGCGCCTCATCAAACCTCTTGTTGATGCGGCCAAGATCCTCATCGGCCAGCCCCAGCTTCCGCTTGAGCTCGGATACTTCGGCGGCCTTGGCGGTTGCCACTAACAGTGAAGCATGTTTCTCAAAATAGACAAGTAGATTATCTCCTGCGAATATTATCGATCCTCTGTTCGGCCTTTTTTCAAAAGCTGAACAGAGTCTCAGGGGCTACTATCTATACACAGGCATGTTTTTCATATGCAAAGCGGCTAAAGACATTACATGGTATACCTCAAAGCCTGTTAATAGGCTGGAGAAGGCTTCGTTTAGCCTGCTTTTGGCGGGCTGAACCTTCTCAACCACCATACCCATCAGGGTACGGTGCTCTTCCAAAACGGACGCACTTCATAGTGTGTCCGACAGAGTGTTCGGCGCCTCCGAATTAGAGGAGGTCACCGCCGGAATAGGCACTCCACCCTCCTTCGAAGGGGGTCGCTCATTCGATCCCGGGGCCATTTGGGTCTCCGGAATGGCATCTGGCTGGGGCCGGACTGATTAGGGCCCCCGTCGTCAGTCTCCATGGGGGTTGTGCCCCCCATGTTCTCGGCAACCAAGGCATTACCCTCTAGCGTCGTCTCGGCGGTCCCCCACGCCTCTCCACGGCCCGGAGAGGTCCTTTGGGATAACACCTCGGCGTCATCCACAATAGGTGGCAGGGAGGTTCGCGGAGGCGTCTTGCTCTCCATCATCTCCGACACAAGAGAGTTCCCCAAAGATGAAGATAGTTGGGGGAGATCGCGTGCCGAACTGCCGCGCATGATTTAATATGATTCCCACGATTCGTAAAAGATTGGATCTGTGTAGAGCATCCTAAGATACTTACGATTCGGCTAGGGGCTTGGCCCTGGAGCGATGCTTGGGGATGGCTTCGGTGTCCGAATCCGAGCCATCTGAGAGGGATATCTTCCCCGTCTTGGACGCCTCTGCCTCCGGATCTACGGAGGCCGCCCTTTTCTTCCCCCTGTGAGGAAGGTCATCTTCTTCCTTCTCCTCTTCGTCTTTATCTCCCTCATGGGAGGAGGGAGCCTCGGCCCCTCCGGACGTCGCATCCGAAGTACCTTTAGGGTGGAGGCCGCTTTCGGCCTCCTTGCTCTTCTTCTTCTTGTCCTTCTTCATCAGCGCCTGGTATGGCGCCGGGACCAACATCCTCATTAGCAGAGGGCCAACTGAGTTTTCGGGCAGTGGAGCTGGACATCTAATCCGCTCCGCCTTCTTTGTCCACCCCTTTTTAGAGGATGGAATTCTCAGTGCACTCCTTTGATTAATGAACTAAGCTATGTTCGGAAATTTAACACTTACCGGGGTGGCCGGATGATTGCAGTGAAGGACGATGTCCTCGGATGTCTTCGGCCACGACTTCTGAGGCTTGAAGAGCAGCAGATCTCTTTGTGCATCGTGCCAAAGAATCGCTGCAGGGTCTGTGGCCCTTCTGGATTGAATTCCCACATACGGAGAGGCCGTCGCTGGCAGGGAAGGGTTCCGCGGATGAGCATCACCTAGATCACATCAGTAAGGCTGGTGTCCTTTTCTATGATACTTTTGATGCGCTTTTGCAGCATCAACACCTCGTCGGACGAACCCAGTCCAGACCCTTGTTGGTCCACAACGCGAGCCGCAGCGGGGGTCCGGGTCTGAATGCAGGAGCAGCCGCCCATTTGGTGCCGCGGGGTTCGGTGATGTAGAACCACTCCTGCTACCATATCTTGACGGTCTCCACAAAGCCCCCCTTTGGCCAAGTAACGTTGGGGAGCTTGCTCACCATGGCACCGCCGCAATCCGCGTGCTGCCCGTCGACCACTTTCGGCTTCACGTTGAAGGCCTTGAGCCACATGCCGAAGTGTGGGGGGATGTGGAGGAATGCCTCACACACGACGATGAACGCCGAGATGTGGAAGAAGGAGTTCAGGGCTATATCATGAAAATCTAGCCCGTGATAGAACATGAGACCGCAAACAAAGGGGTGAAGGGGAAACCCTAGTCCGCGAAGGAAGTGGGGGATGAATACCACCCTTTCACCGGGCTCCGGAGTGGGGATGATCTGCTTCAGGGCAGGGAGCCTGTGCGTGATCTCCGCAGTCAAGTACATCGCCTCCCGGAGCTCCTTGACGCCCTCCTCCGTCACAGAGGAGGCCATCCACTTGCCTTGAGAACCGGATCCGGCCATGGCTGGAGAAGTTGGTTGTGGTGTGAAAGATTGGAACTTTGGCGCTGGAGCTCGAGGATGGGAAGGCTGAGGAAGAAGAAGGCGTGGGGTAAAAAGATGGATCTTTATCCGTTTATATAGGCCGTGAATATTAAGCGCCCTCCCTCAAGCCTTAAAACTCGCATGTTCCCAAAGGGTCGTGCGAATGGCACGGTTGGATTACCCAAACCCGTATTGATGGGAATCCCGCAATAAGGAGACACGATCTCTGCTTTGACAAGACGTTTCAATGGAGGCTGCATCTCGAAACGCGAAGCAGGAAGCCAGAAAACGGTTCCAAGTAATAAAAAGGCCAGACGTAACGTTTTGCCGAAAAAACTGTCAGTGGACATACCTTATTTTGGTTAATTACTGTGCCTTTGTGGTTGAGGGTTGTAAATATTATACAGAGCTGGATATAGTTCTCTTGTTCAAGTGCTTTGGAGTATTCGGAGGAGGAACCCACCTTGCAATGCTGAAGATAATCTGCGCGCCGGACACATCGTCATTGAAGCCTGGTTCAGGGGCTACTGAGGGAGTCTTAGATTATGGGATCCCCGGGCGTTCGGGCTATGTGACATGGGCCGGACTGATGGGCCGTGAAGATACAAGATAGAAGGCCTTCCCCCGTGTCCGTATGGGACTCTCCTTTGCGTGGATGACAAGCTTGGCATCCGGATGTGTAGTTTCCTTTCTCTATAAACCGACTATGTACACCCTAGGCCCCTACGGTGTCTATATAAACCGGAGGGTTTAGTCCGTGGAGGCGATCACAAATCATACAGGCTAGACATCTAGGGTTTAGCCATTACAATCTCGAGGTAGATCAACTCTTGTAACCCCTATAGTCATCAAAGTCAATCAAGCAGGAAGTAGGGTATTACCTCCATTAAGAGGGCCCGAACCTGGGTAAACATCGTGTCCCCTGTCTCCTGTTACCTTTGATCCTCAGACGCACAGTTCGGGACCCCCTACCCGAGATCGGTCGGTTTTCACACTGACAAGGGGCGCCGAGCGCGCCTTCCTATGGGAGAGGGGAAGGCGCCCCATCAGTGGGCGCAGGTCCTGAAGCATGGCCGTCGGACGCCCCATCCTCTTGAGGCCCGAGGCAGAGCAGCTGCTTCTTCTTCTTGGCGACGGCCTCAGGAGGGTAGACAATGCCCTCGTCATCTGGGTTCTCGACCGCCGCAGCCTGGTAGGCGCGCTCGAGGGAGCACACCACGTCCTTTTCGTCGCAGGCGACCGTGATGATGCCGCAGCTTCCTGGCATCTTAGGGACATTGTAGCAATGATGTGTTGCAGCCATGAACTTGACCAGGGCCGGATACCCGAGGATGGCGTTGTACGGGAGGCAAATGTGGGCGACGTCGAAGTCGATGAGCTCAGTGCGGTAGTTGTTGCACTTGCTGAAGGTGAGAGGGAGGCGGATCTTCCCTATCGGGGTGGTGGAGCTACGGTCACTCCTAAGAAGGGCTTGGTAGGCTGAAGCTGGTCGTAGGGCACCTAGAGCCTAGCGAACATCTCGACGGATAGGACATTGAGCCCCGCACCGCCATCGATGAGTGTCTTGGTGACGAGGACGTTGCTGATGGTACGCGAGCAGAGCATCGGGAGGGCGCCGGCAGAGGCCACGCACTTGAGTTGATCAGTAGAGTCGAAGGTGATGGCATACTTGGACCACCTGCGCGGACGCGTCGCCTCGAGCTTGGGGAGGGCCGCGTTCACCTCGCTAGCGAACTACTTAAAGATGCGATGGGAGGCAGGGGCCTGAGCGCCGCCCAGGATGCAAGCGATGGCACGAGGCTCTTGAAAGCCCCCAACCACATCATCTTGGTGGTGGTCATCATTCCTTCTCAACGGCGGCGGCAGTGGGGGAAGGCCAGTGTTGCCCTAAGGACGGTCCTCACGAGGCTGATCCCTCCAGGGACCCTCGCGAGGCTGGCCCCGCCAGCGGTCCTCACGAGGCTGATCGCGCCAGTCCTGCCAGGGGTCGCGGTTGTCCTAGTGTCCTCTGCCTCGGCCTCCTCCACGACCGTAGCCTCGATCATTGCGCTCGGAGCGACGACCGAGGTGCCGTTGCGGATGGCCCTGAGCTCTTGGTAGCCATTGGTGTTGTGGCTGTGCACGTTGTGGAAGACGCAGAACGGGCGGTTGCCCTTGGAGGACTCGGGGTGGCCGTAGCCACGCTTCATCTCGGGTTCGGCCGCGAGCACGGCTGGGCCCTTGCGCTTCACATCCTTGGCCTTGGCTTTCTTGTCTTCTGGGTCGGCCTCCGGAAGCTCCGGGAGGGAGAGGCGACCTTACTCGGCCCTTGCGCACTTGGTTGCCATGTTGAATATCTCCAGAGCCAAGCAGAGGTCCTCATGTATGGCGAGCTCTTCCTTCATCTTGTTATCCCGGACGCCATCGGTGAACGCTGAGATGATGGCCTTGTCCGACACCTTGAGAATCTTGAGGCGAACGTTGGTGAAGCGCTGGATGTATTTGTGCAAGGTCTCCCCTGGCTGCTGCTTGATGCGTCGTAGGTCTCCTGTAGCCGGCGCGCGGTCGCGATTACCCTGGATGTTGGCAATGAAGCGCTCTCGCATCTCATCCCAGAAGGAGACCGATTCCGTGGGGAGGTTCAGGAGCCACGAGCGCGCGCCATCTTTGAGGGCCACGGGAAACCAGTTTGCCATGACCTTCTCATCATCGTTGACCACCTTGATGCTCAACTCGTAGAGTTGCAGGATCTCGGCAGGGTCGGGGGTGCCGTCATAGCATGGAGGCAGGTCAGGCTTGAACTTCCCTGGCCAGACGACGCGGCATAGCTCCGGGGTGAACTCGCGGCAGTCTGCCGAGGTCACGGGAGCCCGCCGTGGAGGTGGAGCCTAATCTTGGCGCTCGCGCACCACTACCTCGGGCGGCATGCGGTCTTGACGTGGCGGTGCTGGGAGCGCACGCGCCTCTCCTTGGGGTCGCTGCACCACCTGGCAGCTTTCCTCGTCGCGCGCCGGCGCCCTGCGCGGCGGGTCGCGCCGAGGTGCCTCACGCCTTGGCTCAAGGGCTACTGATGGCTTAAAAATCGTTCCTCAAAGACGCCGGGCTCCTGAGGTAGACGCTGATACGCCCTCTTGGCGATGTCGTCCGCCTCCTTGTTCGTGTCGCGCTACACGTGCTGCAATTCCAGGCCCAAGAATCGTTTCTCAATTTTGCGTACCTCCTCGAGGTATGCCTTCATGTGCCCGTCCTTCGGCTTGTATGCTTTGTTGGAGAAGTTGACGAGGAGCTGGGAGTCGCCCCTGATGGTGAGGCGCCTCACCCCCAATGCTGTCGCAGCCTTGAGACCGGCGATCAGGACTTCGTATTCCGCGATGTTGTTGGAAACCTTCTCGCCTTGCTGGAAGCAGAGCTGGACGGCGTAGTAGAGCTTGTCCTGGGTGGGCAAGATGAGCACGACTCCAGCCCTCGCCTCCTGACGTGCGAATACACCATCGAAGTACATGACCCAACCATCCGGTGCTTCATTTCTGGGCGAGAGGGAACGGTCCTCGTCCACTTCACGGTCAGAAACGTCAGTCCATTCCGCCACGAAGTCGGCGAGGGCCGCACCCTTGATGATACTGGTAGTGCTGAACTCCAACCGGAACGCCTGCAATTCAATGTTCCATTCGGCGACCCTCCCCGTGGTGTTAGGGCTCCGGAGCACCCTCTCCAGGGGTAAGCTGAGACAACCTTGATGGGGTGGCCTTGGAAGTAGCGGCGCAGCTTCCGGGAGGCGACGAGGAGCGTGAGCAAGAGCTTTTGCGGCATGGGATAGCGCGCCTGCACATCACGTAGCACCGTGCTGACGAAGTACACCAGGTGCTCGACGAGGGTGGAGGCATTGGCGGGGTCCTGCACCTCCTGGGGTTGAGGGTCCTCAGGAGCCTTGTCATTTGTCGGGGCAGCCGTGGCCTCAGGAACACCGTCCTCAGGAGTCTCGCTGTCTGGAGGATTGGCCGAGGTCTCAGGAGCGCCGTTGACCCGTGGGGCGGCCGAAGCCTCAGGAGCGCCGTCCTGAGGCCGCTGCGCCTCAACCGGGTGCGAGGTGCTTCCCCATGAGCCCTTGGTCGGGTGCTCCTCCCGAACCGCCACTAGCACTGTGCTGGCGGAGTGAGGCGTGGTGGCCAGGTAGAGCACCAAAGGTTCAAGGGAGCGCGATGCTACCATCACCGGTGGGCTGGTGAGGTACTTCTTGAGGTCTTGGAAGGCTGCGCCAGCCTTCAGAGTCCACTCAAACGGGCCTTTCTTTTTCATCAGCTTGAAGAAGGGGAGGGCGCGCTCCCCTAGCTTGGAGATGAAACGCCCGAGCGAGGTTACGCAGCCTGCCAGATTCTGCATCTCCGTGAGGGTTTGTGGCGGACTCATCCTTTCTATGTCCTTGACCTTCTCCTGGTTGGCCTCGATCCCTCTGTGCGACACCAAGAAACCCAGCAGTTTGCCAGATGGAACGCCAAACACACATTTTTCTGGGTTCTGCCGTAGGTTCACTTGGCGCAGGTTGGCGAACATCTCCTCTAGATCTTCGATAAGAGTTCTCGCTTCCCGAGATTTCACCACTATGTCGTCGACGTACGCCTCAGCGTTCCTCCCGAGTTGCTGTCCTAGGGCGATATGCATCAACCGTTGGAAGGTTGCTCCCAAATTGCGCGGTCCAAACGGCATGCAGGTGTAGTAGTACATTGATGTCACTTGAAGCTACGTCGGTATTTCCCTAAAGAGGAAGGGATGATGCAGCACATCGGCGGTAGGTATTTCCCTCAGATATGAAACCAAGATTATCGAACCAGTAGGAGGACCAAGCAACACAATGTAAACAACCCCTGCACACAAATAACAACACCTCACAACCCGACGTGTTAAAGGGGTTGTCAATCCCTTTCGGGTAACGGCACCAGAAACGATGTGTGGACGGGAGAAAGTTGTAATAGATTGAATAAATAGATCGCAAATAAACTAGTTTCACTAGTGGATTCTCTCGAGAAAAATAGCAAACGGTGGGTAAACAAATTATTGTTGGGAAATTGATAGAACTTCGAATAATCATGACGATATCCAGGCAATGATCATTATATAGGCATCACGTCGAAGATTAGTAGACCGACTCCTGCCTGCATCTACTACTATTACTCCACACATCGACTGCTATCCAGCATGCATCTAGTGTATTAAGTTCATGGAGAAACGGAGTAATGCAATAAGAACGATGACATGATGTAGACAAGATCTATCTATGTAGAGAATGCCCCCATCGTTTTATCCTTTGTAGCAACGATACATACGTGTCGGTTCCCCTTCTGTCACTGGGATCAAGCACCGTAAGATTGAACCCACTACAAAGCACCTCTTCCCATTGCAAGATAAATAGATCAAGTTGGCCAAACAAAACTGAAATATAGGAGAAGAAATACGAGGCTATAAGAGATCATGCATAAAAGAGATCAAACAAACTCAAATACTTTCATGGATATAAAAAGATATAACTGATCATAAACTCAAAGTTCATCAGATCCCAACAAACACACCACAAAAAGAGTTACATCATATGGATCTCCAAGAGACCATTGAATTGAGAATTCAGCGAGAGAGAGGAAGCCATCTAGCTACTAACTACGGACCCGAAGGTCTACAAAGAACTACTCATGCGTCATCGGAGAGGCACCAATGGAGGTGGTGAACCCCATCCGAGATGGTGTCAAGATTGGATCTGGTGGTTCTCGACTCTGCGATGGCTGGATGAATATTTCGTCGACTCCCCTAGGGTTTGGGCAATATTGGGGTATTTATAGAGCAAAGAGGTGGTCCGGGGGGCGCCCGAGGTGGGCACATCTAACATCATTTCATCAAGTAATTCTCTTTGTGATTTAGCAACTTGTTCTAACTGGGTTTGAACCAGAGAGCATGTTTTCCAACACCTCTAACATCATTTGAAATTCTAAATAGCAAGTCACTCAAGCGAGCAATCATATCATAATTATATTTCAATTGTTTCATAACATTTGCATTGAAGTGATCTTGTTTCCAAATGTAGTTTTCAAACTCATAAAGGCATTGACTAGGATGCAAATTGTGAGGATTGTCATCATCATTGAACTTCATTAGAGAATTTACCTCTACCACCTTAGGCAATGGTGGTGTATTAAGCCCATGTATTTCTTCAATGGGAGGTAAATTTTTAACATCCTCAGCTTTAATACCTTTTCCCTTCATAGATTTCTTTGCCTCTTGCATATCTTCAGGACTGAGATATAATATACCCCTCTTCTTCGGAGTGGGTTTAGCCGGTGGTTCAGAAAGAGTCCAATCATCATAATTTTTCAATATGTTATTCAATAATTCTTCAACTTGTCCAACAGTTCGTTCCCTGAAAACACAACCAGCACAACTATCTAGGAAGTCCCTAGAAGCATCGGTTAGTCCATTATAGAAGATATCAAGTATTTCATTTTTCTTAAGAGGATGATCAGGCAAAGCATTAAGTAACTGGCAAAGCCTCCCCCAAGCTTGTGGGAGACTCTCTTCTTTAGTTTGCACAAAGTTAAATATTTCCTGTAAGGCAGCTTGTTTCTTATGAGCAGGAAAATATTTTTCCGAGAAGTAATAAATCATATCCTGGGGACTACGCACACAACCAGGAGTAAGAGTATTGTACCAAGCTTTAGCATCACCCTTTAATGAGAACGGAGATAATTTGAGAATAAAGTAATAGCGAGTTTTATCATCATGAGTAAAAAGGGTGGCTATATCATTCAACTTAGTAAGATGTGCACAACAGTTTCAGTTTCATAACCATGGAAAGGATCAGATTCAACCAAAGTGATTAACTCTGGGTCGACAGAGAATTCATAATCCTTATCATCAATAAAGATAGGTGAAGTAGCAAACTTAGGATCATATTTCATTCTAGCATTCAAAGATTTTTCTTCATACTTGCATTGTAATTTCTCTAGATCATCTCTATCCTTACAATCAAGAATATCTCTAGTTGTCTCCTCATTCATAACATAACCTTCCGGTACCTTAGGCAATTCATATCTAGGAAGGCTAGTTCTAGCAGGTGGTTCAGGAGTTTCAGTTTCAAGCTCATCATCAGATTCAACAATATCATGTTGTATTACTCTAGCAATTTGTTCATCAAGAAATTCACCAAGTGGCACATCATCATTATCAAGCAAGGTACTAGCATCATCATAAGCATTATCCATAACAGAGGTAGCATCATCAATAACTTGCGACATATTAGAATTGATAGCATGTGGTGGTGTTGCGAGTTTACTCATAACAGAAGGTGAATCTAAAGCAGAACTGGATGGCAGTTCCTTACCTCCCCTCGTCTTTGAGGGATAAATCTTAGTATTTGGATCCTTCAGAGTCTTCATAGTGATAAATTGATAAGAATCCCAAGTGACTCAACAAATATAGCTATGCTCGCCGGCAATGGCGCCAGAAAAATGTCTTGATAACCCACAAGTATAGGGGATCGCAACAGTTTTCGAGGGTAGAGTATTCAACCCAAATTTATAGATTTGATACAAGGGGAGCCAAAGAATATTTGAAGGTATTAGTAGCTGAGTGGTCAATTCAACCACACCTGGAGATTAATTATCTACAGCAAGTAATCAGTAGCAAAGTAATATGATAGTTTTGATAGTAGTAACAGCAGCAATGGTAACGGTAATAGTGATAGCAGTAATTTTGTAGCAAGTGTAACTGTGATGGTAGCAATATTAAATTAACAGAAACATTATAGGATAGATTCGTAGGCATTGGATGGGTGACTTGTTGGATGATATTCATCATGTGACAGTTATAACCTAGGGCGATACGGCACTAGCTCCAGTTCATCGATATAATGTAGGCATGTATTCCGTAAATAGTCATACGTGCTTTATTAAAAGAACTTGCATGACATCTTTTGTCCTACCCTCCCGTGGCAGCGGGGTCCATATTGGAAACTAAAGGATATTAAGGCCTCCTTTTAATAGAGAACCGGAACAAAGCATTAACACATAGTGAATACATGAACTCCTCAAACTACGGTCATCACCGGGAGTGGGCCCGGTTGTTGTCACTCCGGGGTTGCCGGATCATAACACGTAGTAGGCGACTATAACTTGCAAGATCGGATCTAAAACATGGATATAATGATGAATTCATAAACGGTTCAGATCTGAGTTCATGGCACCCGGGCCCAAAGTGACAAGCATTAAGAATATCAAAGTCATAGCAACATCAATCTAAGAACATAGTGGATACTAGGGATCAGGCCCTAACAAAACTAGCTCTATTACATGATGAATCTCATCCAACTCCTCACCGACCAGCGAGCCTATGAAGAAATTAGTCATTCCCGGTGGGGAGCATCATAAAATTGGCGATGGAGATGTGTTGGTGATGACGAAGAACGAAGATCCCCCTCTCCGGAGCCCCAAACGGACTCTAGATCTGCCCTCCGAGGAAGAACAGGGCTTGGCGGCGGCTCCATCTCGTGGAACGCGGTAATTATTTCTCCCTGATTTTTTTCTGGAATAATGTCATTTTATAGTATCAGGGGGGTCGTCTGCAGGGCCACCAGGTGGGTACACCACCTGGGCGCGCCAGGAGAGGGGGCGCACCCTGGTGGGTTGTGCCCACCCAGGGGCCCCTCTCTGGTGGGTCTTGGCTCCAGTAATTCTCTTTTATTCCATAAAAAATCCTCGCAAAGTTTTGTTTCATTCCGAGAACTTTTATTTCTGCACAAATACAACACCATGGTAGTTCTGCTGAAAACAGCGTCAGTCCGGGGTTAGTTTCATTCAAATCATGCAAATTAGAGTCCAAAACAAGAGGAAAAGCATGAGAAAAAGTAGATACGTTGGAGACGTATCAACTCCCCCAAGCTTAAACCTTTGCTTGTCCTCAAGCAATTCAGTTGATAAACTGAAAGTGAGAAAGAAAAACTTTTACGAACTCTTTTGCTCTTGTTTGCATAAATAAGCTTAAACAACACCCAAGCTTTGAGCCAATATTATAACTAACCATGTCAACAATAACATTTAAAGATTATATTAACTCATATCAATGACATAATCGGCTAGCAAGCGATAATAAGAGATCTCAAACAGCAACACGTTGTCAAAACAACCATGATATAATAGGACAATAGTGGTATCTCGCTAGCCCTTTCTGAGACCGCAAAACATAAATGCAGAGCACCTCCAAAGTTCAAGCTGCTACTAAACATTGTAATTCATGGTAGAAAAGATCCAGTCATGATGCACCCAACATTAGCTACACACAATGCATAAATCATGACAGTTGTGCTCTCTTAGTTTCTAGCGCTTGTTTTAGAAGGTGATGACACAACATAAAAGTAAATAGAAAGTCCCTTCGAAGAGGGAAGCCGTGATTTGCAGAGGTGCCAGAGCTCAATTTTTAAAACAGAGATAAATGATATTTTGAGACATGCACCCTTCTTATTCACTTCACGACCATCAGTTATCAACATCTCCCATGCTAAACACGCTAGTGGCTGTTCCCAAGCGATAAAAGTAAAGGTTTTGACTCCATTGGGAGTTCTTGTTTGATTATTCAAGAGATGAACTCTTTTTCATGTTTGCAGTTTGGGACTGGGCATCCCTATTACCGCCCATTTTCTCGTGCGATGGCGAGTGAATAAACACTCGACCTGAGAATAACCCGCTTAGCATGGAAGATATCGACCACCTCCTGTCATTCCATGAACGATCCAGGCACACAAAAAGGATAATTTTTAGAAGTTTTTAGAGGTGGCACATGCAAATTTACTTAGGACGGTAGGGTAATACCGCATATAGGTAGGTATGGTGGACTCATCTAGAATAACTTTGGGTTCAAGGTTTTTGATGTACAAACAGAGTTCCCACTTAGTACAGGCGAAGGCTAGCAATTAGATAGAGAAGCGGCCATCTAGAGAGCAACAACGATCATAACCAGGCATTATGCATAAGTAATTGGACACTAGCATGAGTAGTATATGAACACCATGAACATAAATATCATAGAGGCTATGTTGGTTTTGATTCAACTCCATGCATGAACATGTGCCAAGTCAAGCCACTCGAACATTTAGAGGAGGATACCATATCATCATACTACATCACAATCATTTTAACGCTATGTTGATATCCAAGATAAATCATTATCCACTCCTAGCTACTTATGCATGGCATGAGAAACTATAATCTCTAATTGTCATTGCAAACATGTTTAATCATAACGGGATGAAGCCTAGATACTAGGTTAAACATATTTATACAAACAGAACAAGTCGAGTTCATACCAGTTTCTCTCTGCCACGGCCAGTTCATCGAATATCATCATTATTGCCTTTCACTTGCACGACTGAATGGTATGAAAATAATAATAGTGCAAGAATGCCGTGGACTAAGCAGGAATCTGCAAGACATTTTATTCAACAGGAGAAGACAAGGTAAAATGGGCTCTTTATTAGTTCAACAATTATTCATATGAGAGCCACTCAACATTTTCATCGTGGTCTTCTCCTTGGTAGGACTCGAATAAAAAGAAAATAAATTCAGAGAAACACACTGAAATATTTTTGGAGTTTTTGGTTTTCTTGAACGAGCAAATACAAGGAAAAAGCAAAAACGAGAAAAACTATTTACACGGGAAAGCTCCCAACAAGCAAAAGAAGAACGAGGAAATCTTTTTGGATTTTCTTTTTAGTGCTACTACTAAGCATGCATAGAAAGTAAATTATTACAACAATTCTTTTGTTTTTTCAAAAGTTTTTCAAACACACAAGAAGAAAGCAAGAAAATAAATCTAAGCATGGATAATACAACGAAAAAGTGTGAACGCCGACAAGTAGAATGATATGAGTGAACATGAATATAATGTCGGTGAGAAACACGTACTCCCCCAAGCTTAGGCTTTTAGCCTAGCTTGGCAGTCGATCAGTAGCCTGGATGGTAGTAGGGATCCTGAGGAGCAGGCATCCACTCATCCAACTGTTGAGGCTCCTCCTCTGCCTCTGCAGCAGCCTGAGTGTTCCGATAGGCGATGATGTCCGCAGGCATAATCCTATATCCACCCCTGGTAACAGGATCAAACAAAGCAGGTGCAGGCAAGGGAATAATATCACGGGTTTTAACACTAAAGACCAGGTTATAAGGAATAGGGATATTAGGATAATCCCGTGCAAGAAAATGATGATGCTCCATGGCTGCACGGTCTAGGTAAACCTTGGTCAGGGGGTAATTATGAGGGCGTATCTCAGCCTTGAATTGAGCCGCCAAATGAGTAGCAAAAACCCCACCATGTATTTTACCCTGGGATTTATTAAGATGGAGGCGACGAGCCACAATAGCTCCCAAGCTATAAGTGGTGTCGCCCTCTAATGCATGACGTAAAACAGCAAGGTCTGGTGAACTGAGTGCACCCACCTTCTCTCTAGCAAGCAAGCATTTCGAAATAAAAAGAGCAAAGTAACGAACAACAGGAAAATGCAAGCCAGCGGCAGTGATAGCTGACACCCCTTTCTCATCTCCCACTGTCAAAGTGCGAAAAAAGTCCTCAAACCCAGCCGGCCTAGGCTCAACCAAGCTCCCATCAAAGGGGATCATGCATATGTCACAAAATTCAGTAAGTGGTATCTGATGGTTTTCAACATATAAATCAAAGCTCACTTCAGGAGGATTATTTCTAAGCAAGAAAGTAAAGCTTTGAACAAAGATGTTTGTGGGGATTTGATGTTGGTCACACTCATCTGCGATGAAGACGGTGAGGCCGGCATTGTGAACATATTGCTCAAATTCCTCCTTAATGCCCACATGCATCATATATTCATCACAAGGCCATAGGCATGTTTTGGTGGCGGCATCTCGTGTGGAACTTTCACCTGGTTCTACATAAGACCGGCGAGCAGAACTGTCACTAGAAGATGGCCCGAGGATCGCCTCCTCGAAGAACTCCTTCCAAATAGGTTCATCATGTCCGCATACAATTTTCTGAAAATAAAATTTTTGGGTGACAAAAATTTGTCAACAAAACTTTATTAAATTGATAGCAACTACTCATAGGGATGCATAGAGGCCATAGCAAGCATTCAAACTACTTAGAACACTAAGAATTCAACATGCAAGCTCATCTATAGAAGCACCAAGAGTAGCTAATATTCAAAATATAAACCACTAAAACAAAAACTAATTGGACAAACGGTGGAGTCACATGCCAAGCAACAATCCTCCGAAACAGTTTCGGAAATGGAGCTTCGAGCAAAGATATCGAAAACCGCGGGTTTGAGAGCAAGAACACGGGAGAGAGAGCAATGGAGATTTTTTTCTGGAGGTAAGTGATGATGTGGGATGAAGAGGTAAGTGAGGGGGCCCACGTGGGGACCATAACCCAACAGGGCGCGCCTGGGGGTCCTGGCGCGCCCAGGTGGGTTGTGCCCACCTGGTGCACCTCCCTCTGATATTATTTCACCAGAAATTCAGAAATATTCAGAAAAAAGTGTAGTAAATTTTCATAGCATCCTGAGAACTTTTATTTTTGGGTCATTTTTTATTGCACGGGAAATTCAGAAAGCAGACAAAGCATGGCATTTTATTTTTTTTAACTAATAAAAATAGAGAACAAAAAGTAGGGACAGAAGGAGTGCTTACTAAATTCATCAACTTCATACCGCTCAAAAATGATTCATTAATAAGTTTGATCAGGTCTTATTAACAACCACTTTCGATTAGCATGAAACCAAAGAACTTTCGTAAATCACTAAGTTACCTCAATTGGGATATACATGTCCCCAACAATAAGCATTTCATATTTCTTTTTGACAGTAGGTAGAGGTATTTGAAAACTTCCAATAGTGATTGTCCGAGATTTTTCAATAACATTAATACCATTCACTTTGAATCATTTCTTCGGAAAGAGCACTGTATGCTCATTACCATTAATATGAAACATGACCTTGCTTTTATTACAATCAATAACAACCCCTGCAGTATTCAAGAAGGGTCTACCAAGGATAATCGACATGTTGTCGTCCTTGGGCATCTCAAGTATAACAAAGTCAGTCAAAATAGTAACATTAGCAACAACAACGGGCACATCCTCACATATACCGATAGGTATGGCAGTTGATTTGTCAGCCATTTGCAAAGATATTTCAGTAGGTGTGAGTTTATTCAAGTCAAGTCTTTTATATAAAGAGAAAGGTATAACACTAACACCAGCTCCTAAATCACACAAAGTAGTTTTCACATAATTCTTTTTGATAGAGCAAGGTATAGTTGGTATTGCCGGATCTCCAAGTTTTTTAGGTACTCCATCTTTGAAAGTATAATTAGCAAGCATAGTGGTGATTCCAGCTTCCGTTATTTTTCTCTTATTAGTGATGATGTCTTTCATATACTTTGCATAAGGAGGCATTTTCAAGATATCAGTCAAGCGAGTACGCAAAAAGACTGAACTTAGCATTTCAGCAAAGCATTCAAATTCTTCATCATCTTTCTTTTTAGTTGTCTTGGGTGGAAAAGGCATAGGTTTTTGAACCCACGGTTCTCTTTCTTTACCGTGTTTTCTAGCAATGAAATCTCTTTTATCATACCTTTTATTTTTTGGTTGTGGGTTATCAAGATCAACACGTGGTTCTATCTCAACATCATTATCTGGTTCTTTTTCATTATTTGGTAGGGCATCTTCATGAACATCAGCATTATCTTTTTCATTATCACTAGGTGGATGTTCATTACCAGATTGAGTTTCAGCATCAGAGATAGAAGTTTCATTTTCATTATCAGGAGGTTTCTCTATTTCAGGTTCACTAGAAGCATGCAAAGTCCTATCATTTTTCTTTTTCTTTTTCTTTTTAGAAGGACTAACTGCGGTGGTGTTGTTTCTTTGTGAGTCTTGTTCAATTCTTTTTGGGTGTCCCTCAGGATAAAGTGGTTCCTGAGTCATTTTACCTCCTCTAGTTGCAACTCTAACAGCAAAGTCCTATATATTATTATTCATTTCATCAAGTAATTCTCTTTGTGATTTAGCAACTTGTTCGAACTGGGTTTAAACAATAGAAGCATGTTTTCCAACACCTCTAAAATCATTTTAAATTCTAAATAACAAGTCACTCAAGCGAGCAATCATATCAGAATTATATTTCAATTGTTTCATAACATTTGCATTGAAGTGATCTTGTTTCCTAATGTAGTTTTCAAACTCATAAAGGCATTGACTAGGATGCATATTGTGAGGATTGTCATTATGATTGAACTTCATTAGAGAATTCACCTCTACCACCTTAGGCAATGGTGGTGTATTAAGCCCATGTATTTCTTCAATAGGAGGTAAATTTTTAACATCCTCAGCTTTAATACCTTTTTCCTTCATAGATTTCTTTGCCTCTTGCATATCTTCAGGACTGAGATATAATATACCCCTCTTCTTCGGAGTGGGTTTAGCCAGTGGTTCAGAAAGAGTCCAATCATCATAATTTTTCAATATGTTATTCAATAATTCTTCAGCTTGTCCAACAGTTCGTTCCCTGAAAATACAACCTGCACAACTATCTAGGAAGTCCCTAGAAGCATTGGTTAGTCCATTATAGAAGATATCAAGTATTTCATTTTTTCTTAAGAGGATGATCAGGCAAAGCATTAAGTAACTGGCAAAGCCTCCCCCAAGCTTGTGGGAGACTCTCTTCTTTAGTTTGCACAAAGTTAAATATTTCCTGTAAGGCAGCTTGTTTCTTATGAGCAGGAAAATATTTTTCCGAGAAGTAATAAATCATATCCTGGGGACTACGCACACAACCAGGAGCAAGAGTATTGTACCAAGCTTTAGCATCACCCTTTAATGAGAACAGAAATAATTTGAGAATAAAGTAATAGCAAGTTTTCTCATCATGAGTAAAAAGGGTGGCTATATCATTCAACTTAGTAAGATGTGCCACGACAGTTTCAGTTTCATAACCATGGAAAGGATCAGATTCAACCAAAGTAATTAACTCTGGGTCAACAGACAATTCATAATCCTTATCATCAATAAAGATAGGTGAGGCAGCAAACTTAGGATCATATTTCATTCTAGCATTCAGAGATTTTTCTTTATATTTGCATAGTAATTTCTCTAGATCATCTCTATCCTTACAAGCAAGAATATCTCTAGTTGTCTCCTCATTCATAACATAACCTTCAGGTACCTTAGGCAATTCATATCTAGGAAGGCTAGTTCTAGCAGGTGGTTCAGGAGTTTCAGTTTCAAGCTCATCATCAGATTCAACAACATTATGTTGTATTACTCTAGCAATTTGTTTATCAAGAAATCCACGAAGTGGCACATCATCATTATCAAGCAAGGTACTAGCATCATCATAAGCATTATCCATAACAGACGTAGCATCATCAATAACTTGCGACATATTAGAATTGATAGCATGTGGTGGTGTTGCAAGTTTACTCATAACAGAAGGTGAATCTAAAGCAGAACTGGATGGCAGTTCCTTACCTCCCCTCGTCTTTGAGGGATAAATCTTAGTCTTTGGATCCTTCAGATTCTTCATGGCGATAAATTTATAATAATCCCAAGTGACTCAACAAATATAGCTATGCTCCCCGGCAACGGCGCTAGAAAAAGGTCTTGATAACCCACAAGTATAGGGGATCGCAACAGTTTTCGAGGGTAGAGTTCAACCCAAATTTCTAGATTCGACACAAGGGGAGCCAAAGAATATTTGAAGGTATTAGCAGCTGAGTTGTCAATTCAACCACACCTGGAGATTAATTATCTACAGCATGTAATCAGTAGCAAAGTAATATGATAGTTTTGATAGTAGTAACAGCAACAATGGTAACGGTTGAAGGAAATATGCCCTAGAAGCAATAATAAAGTTGTTATTTATATTTCCTTATATCATGATAAATGTTTATTATTCATGCTAGAATTGTATTAACCGGAAACTTAGTACATGTGTGAATACATAGACAAACAGAGTGTCACTAGTATGCCTCTACTTGACTAGCTCGTTAATCAAAGATGGTTAAGTTTCCTAGCCATAGACATGAGTTGTCATTTGATTAACGGGATCACATCATTAGAGAATGATGTGATTGACTTGACCCATTCCGTTAGCTTAGCACTTGATCATTTAGTATGTTGCTATTGCTTTCTTCATGACTTATACATGTTCCTATGACTATGAGATTATGCAACTCCCGAATACCGGAGGAACACTTTGTGTGCAATCAAACGTCACAGCATAACTGGGTGATTATAAAGATGCTCTACAGGTGTCTCCGATGGTGTTTGTTGAGTTGGCATAGATCGAAATTAGGATTTGTCACTCCGATTGTCGGAGAGGTATCCCTGGGCCCTCTCGGTAATGCACATCACTATAAGCCTTGCAAGCAATGTGACTAATGAGTTAGTTGCGGGATGATGCATTACGGAACGAGTAAAGAGACTTGCCGGTAACGAGATTGAACTAGGTATTGAGATACCGACGATCAAATCTCGGGCAAGTAACATACCGATGACAAAGGGAACAACGTATGTTGTTATGCGGTTTGACCGATAAAGATCTTCGTAGAATATGTAGGAACCAATACGAGCATTCAGGTTCCGCTATTGTTTATTGACCGGAGATGAGTCTCGGTCATGTCTACATAGTTCTCGAACCCGTAGGGTCCGCACGCTTAACGTTCGGTGACGATCGGTATTATGAGTTTATGTGTTTTTATGTACCGAAGGTTGTTCGGAGTCCCGGATGTGATCACGGACATGACGAGGAGTCTCGAAATGGTCGAGACATAAAGATTGATATATTGGACGGCTATATTCGGACACCGGAAGTGTTCCGGGTGATTTCAGAGAAAACCGGAGTGCCGGAGGGTTATCGGAACCCCCGGGAAGTTATTGGGCCCTAAGTGGGCTTTAGGGGAGAGAGAGGGCTGCAGCCAGGAGGTGGCGCCCTCCCCCCCAAGGGAGTCCGAATTGGACTAGGGGAGGGGGCGCGACCCCTCTTTCCCTCTCCCTCCCCCTCTCCTTCCTCCCCCCTCCTAGTAGGACTAGGAAAGGAGGAATCC
The DNA here is from genome assembly GCF_002575655.3 of Aegilops tauschii subsp. strangulata. Classification (NCBI taxonomy): domain Eukaryota; kingdom Viridiplantae; phylum Streptophyta; class Magnoliopsida; order Poales; family Poaceae; genus Aegilops; species Aegilops tauschii. The sequence goes on from NC_053038.3 coordinate 436,186,095, forward strand.
TACTCCTACTAGGAGGACGATTCCTCCTCCCTTGGCGCGCCCCTAGGGCCGGCTGGCCTCCTCCTCCCCTCCTTTATATATGAGGGAGGGGGGCACCCCATAGACACACAAGTTGACCATTGTCTTAGCCATGTGCGGTGCGCCCTCCACCATAATCCACCTCGGTCATATCGTCATAGTGCTTAGGCGAAGCCCAGCGCCGGTAGCTTCATCATCACCGTCATCACGCCGACGTGCTGACGAAGCTCTCCCTCGACACTCAGCTGGATCAAGAGTTCGTGGGACGTCACCGAGCTGAACGTGTGCAGATCGCGGAGGTGTCGTACTTTCGGTACTAGGATCGGTCGGATCATGAAGACGTACGACTACATCAACCGCGTTGTCATAACGCTTCTGCTTTCGGTCTACGAGGGTACGTAGACAACACTCTCCCCTCTCGTTGCTATGCATCACCTAGATGGATCTTGCGTGTGCGTAGGAAATGTTTTGAAATTACTGCATTCCCCAATAGTGGCATCCGAGCCAGGTCTATGCGTAGATGTTATATGCACGAGTAGAACACAAATGAGCTGTGGGCGATAATAGTCATACTGCTTACCAACATGTCATACTTTTATTCGGCGGTATTGTTGGATGAAGCGGCCTGGACCGACATTACGCGTAGGCTTACGCGAGACTGGTTCTACCGACGTGCTTCGCACACAGGTGGCTGGCGGGTGTCAGTTTCTCCAACTTTAGTTGAATCGAGTGTGACTACGCCCGGTCCTTGTTGAAGGTTAAAACAACACACTTGATGAAAAATCGTTGTGGTTTTGATGCGTAGGTAAGAACGGTTCTTGCTCAGCCCGTAGCAGCCACGTAAAACTTGCAACAACAAAGTAGAGGACGTCTAACTTGTTTTTGCAGGGCATGTTGTGATGTGATATTGTCAAGACATGATGCTAAATTTTATTGTATGAGATGATCATATTTTGTAACAAAGTTATCGGCAACTGGCAGGAGCCATATGGTTGTCGCTTTATTGTATGAAATGCAATCACCATGTAATTGCTTTACTTTTTCACTAAGCGGTAGCGATAGTCGTAGAAGCAATAGTTAGCGAGACGACAACGATGCTTCGATGGAGATCAAGGTGTCAAGCCGGTGACGATGGTGATCATGACGGTGCTTTGGAGATGGAGATCAAAGGCACAAGATGATGACGGCCATATCATATCACTTATATTGATTACATGTGACATTTATCCTTTATGCAAATTATTTTGCTTAGTTCGGCGGTAGCATTATAAGATGATCTCTCACTAAATTTCAAGGTACAAGTGTTCTCCCTGAGTATGCACCGTTGGGAAAGTTCGTCGTGCCGAGACACCACGTGATGATCGGGTGTGATAAGCTCTACGTTCACATACAACGGGTGCAAGCCAGTTTTGCACACGCAGAATACTCGGGTTAAACTTGACGAGCCTAGCATATGCAGATATGGCCTCGGAACACTCAGACCGAAAGGTCGAGCGTGAATCATATACTCCCTCCATTCCAAAATAGATGACTCAACTTTGTACTAACTTTAGTATAAAGTTGGGTCATCTATTTTGGAACGGAGGGAGTAGTAGAAATGATCAACATATTGATGTTCACCATTGAAAACTACTCCATCTCACTGAATGATCGGACATGGTTTAGTTGATTTGGATCACGTGATCACTTAGATGATTAGAGGGATGTCAATCTAAGTGGGAGTTCTTAAGTAATATGATTAATTGAACTTTAATTTATCATGAACTTAGTACTTGATAGTATTTTGCATGTCTATGTTGTTGTAGATAGATGGCCCGTGCTGTTGTTCCGTTGAATTTTAATGCGTTCCTAGAGAAAGCTAAGTTGAAAGATGATGGTAGCAACTACACGGACTGGGTCCGTAACTTGAGGATTATCCTCATTGCTGCACAGAAGAATTACGTCCTGGAAGCACCGCTAGGTGCCAAACCCGCCGCAGGAGCAACGCCGGATGTTATGAACGTCCGGCAGAGCAAAGCTGATGACTACTCGATAGTTCAGTGTGCCATGCTTTACGGCTTAGAACCGGGACTTCAACGACGTTTTGAACGTCATGGAGCATATGAGATGTTCCAGGAGTTGAAGTTAATATTTCAAGCAAATGCCCGGATTAAGAGATATGAAGTCTCCAATAAGTTCTATAGCTGCAAAATGGAGGAGAATAGTTCTGTCAGTGAGCATAAACTCAAAATGTCTGGGTATAACAATCACTTGATTCAACTGGGACTTAATCTTCCAGATGATAGTGTCATTGACAGAATTCTTCAATCACTGCCACCAAGCTACAAGAGCTTCGTGATGAACTATAACATGCAAGGGAAGGATAAGACAATTCCCGAGCTTTTCGCAATGCTAAAGGCTGCAGAGGTAGAAATCAAGAAGGAGCATCAAGTGTTGATGGTCAACAAGGCCACCAGTTTCAAGAAAAAGGGTAAAGGGAAGAAGGGGAACTTCAAGAAGAACGGCAAACAAGTTGTTGCTCAAGTGAAGAAGCCCAAGTTTGGACCTAAGCCTGAGACTGTGTGCTTCTACTGCAAAGGGACTGGTCACTGGAAGCGGAATTGCCCCAAGTATTTGGCGGATAAGAAGGATGGCATGGTGAACAAAGGTATATGTGATATACATGTTATTGATGTGTACCTTACTAATGCTCGCAGTAGTGCCTGGGTATTTGATACTGGTTCTATTGCTAATATTTGCAACTCGAAACAGGGACTACAGATTAAGCGAAGATTGGCTAAGGAAGAGGTGACGATGCGTGTGGGAAATGGTTCCAAAGTCGATGTGATCGCTGTCGGCACGCTACCTCTACATCTACCTTCGGGATTAGTTTTAGACCTGAATAATTGTTATTTGGTGCCAGCGTTAAGCATGAACATTATATCTGGATCTTTTTTGATGCGAGACGGTTATTCATTTAAATCATAGAATAATGGTTGTTCTATTTATATGAGTAATATCTTTTATGGTCATTCACCCTTGAAGAGTGGTCTGTTTTTACTGAATCTCAATAGTAGTGACACACATATTCATAATATTGAAGCCAAAAGATGCAGAGTTGATAATTATAGTGCAACTTATTTGTGGCACTGCCATTTGGGTCATATTGGTGTAAAGCGCATGAAGAAACTCCATTCTGATGGACTTTTGGAATCACTTGATTATGAATCACTTGGTACTTGCGAACCATGCCTCATGGGCAAGATGACAAAAACTCCGTTCTCCGGAACAATGGAGCGAGCAACAGATTTGTTGGAAATCATACATGCTGATGTATGTGGTCCAATGAATATTGAGGCTCGCGGCGGGTATCGTTATTTTCTCACCTTCACAGATGATTTGAGCAGATATGGGTATATCTACTTGATGAAACACAAGTCTGAAACATTTGAAAAGTTCAAAGAATTTCAGAGTGAAGTGGAAAATCATCGTAACAAGAAAATAAAGTTTCTGTGATCTGATCGTGGAGGAGAATATTTGAGTTACGAGTTTGATCTTCATTTGAAACAATGCGGAATAGTTTCGCAACTCACGCCACCTGGAACACCACAACGTAATGGTGTGTCTGAACGTCGTAACCACACTTTATTGGATATGGTGCGATGTATGATGTCTCTTGCTGATTTATCGCTATCGTTTTGGGGTTATGCTTTAGAGACGACTGCATTCAAGTTAAATAGGGCACCATCTAAATCCGTTCAGACGACACCTTATGAACTGTGGTTTGGCAAGAAACCCAAGTTGCCGTTTCTTAAAGTTTGGGGTTGCGATGCTTATGTGAAAAAGCTTCAACCTGATAAGCTCGAACCCAAATCAGAGAAATGTGTCTTCATAGGATACCCAAAGGAGACTGTTGGGTACACCTTCTATCACAGATCCGAAGGCAAGATATTCGTTGCTAAGAATGGATCCTTTCTAGAGAAGGAGTTTCTCTCGAAAGAAGTGAGTGGGAGGAAAGTAGAACTTGATGAGGTAACTGTACCTGCTCCCTTATTGGAAAGTAGTTCATCACAGAAATCAGTTCCTGTGACTCCTACACCAATTAGTGAGGAAGCTAATGATGATGATCATCTAACTTCAGATCAAGTTACTACTGAACCTCGTAGGTCAACCAGAGTAAGATCTGCACCAGAGTGGTACGGTAATCCCGTTCTGGAGGTCATGTTACTTGACCATGACGAACCTACGAACTATGAGGAAGCGATGATGAGCCCAGATTCGGCAAAATGGCTTGAGGCCATGAAATCTGAGATTGCCCGATGATCGGCAAGCCATCAAGAATAAATGGATCTTCAAGAAGAAGACTGACGCTGATGGTAATGTTACTGTCTACAAAGCTCGACTTGTTGCGAAAGGTTTTCGACAAGTTCAAGGAGTTGGCTATGATGAGACCTTCTCACCCGTAGCGATGCTTAAGTCCCTCCGAATCATGTTAGCAATTGCTGCATTTTATGATTATGAAATTTGGCAAATGGATGTAAAGACTGCATTCCTGAATGGATTTCTTGAAGAAGAGTTGTATATGATGCAACCTGAAGGTTTTATCGATCCAAAGGATGCTAACAAAGTGTGCAAGCTCCAGCGATCCATTTATGGACTGGTGCAAGCATCTCGGAGTTGGAATAAACGTTTTGATAGTGTGATCAAAGCATATGGTTTTATACAGACTTTTGGAGAAGCCTGTATTTACAAGAAATTGAGTGGGAGCTCTGTAGCATTTCTAATATTATATGTGGATGACATATTGTTGATTGGAAATGATATAGAATTTCTGGATAGCATAAAAGGATACTTGAACAAGAGTTTTTCAATGAAAGACCTCGGTGAAGCTGCTTATATATTGGGCATCAAGATCTTTAGAGATAGATCAAGACGCTTAATTGGACTTTCACAAAGCACATACCTTGATATAGTTTTGAAGAAGATCAAAATGGATCAAGCAAAGAAAGGGTTCTTGCCTGTGTTACAAGGTGTGAAGTTGAGTCAGACTCAATGCCCGACATGAAGGAAATATGCCCTAGAGGCAATAATAAAGTTATTATTTATTTCCTTATATCATGATAAATGTTTATTATTCATGCTAGAATTGTATTAACCGGAAACATAATACTTGTGTGAATACATAGACAAACAGAGTGTCACTAGTATGCCTCTACTTGACTAGCTCGTTGATCAAAGATGGTTATGTTTCCTAGCCATAGACATGAGTTGTCATTTGATTAACGGGATCACATCATTAGGAGAATGATGTGATTGACTTGACCCATTCCGTTAGCTTAGCACTCGATCGTTTAGTATGTTGCTATTGCTTTCTTCATGACTTATACATGTTCCTATGACTATGAGATTATGCAACTCCCGTTTACCGGAGGAACACTTTTTGTGCTACCAAACGTCACAACATAACTGGGTGATTATAAAGGTGCTCTACAGGTGTCTCCAAAGGTACTTGTTGGGTTGGCGTATTTCGAGATTAGGATTTGTCACTCCGATTGTCGGAGAGGTATCTCTGGGCCCTCTCGGTAATGCACATCACTTAAGCCTTGCAAGCATTACAACTAATGAGTTAGTTGTGGGATGATGTATTACGGAACGAGTAAAGAGACTTGCCGGTAACGAGATTGAACTAGGTATTGAGATACCGACGATCGAATCTCGGGCAAGTAACATACCGATGACAAAGGGAACAACGTATGTTGTTATGCGGTCTGACCGATAAAGATCTTCGTAGAATATGTGGGAGCCAATATGAGCATCCAGGTTCCGCTATTGGTTATTGACCGGAGACGTGTCTCGGTCATGTCTACATAGTTCTCGAACCCGTAGGGTCCGCACGCTTAACGTTTCGATGACAGTTATATTATGAGTTTATATGTTTTGATGTACCGAAGATTGTTCGGAGTCCCGGATGTGATCACGGACATGACGAGGAGTCTCGAAATGGTCAAGACATGAAGATTGATATATTGGATGACTATATTCGGACACCGGAATGGTTCCGGGGGTTATCGGATATATACCGGAGTACCGGGGGTTACCGGAACCCCCCCCCCCCCCCCGGAGGCTATTGGGCCTCATGGGCCCAATTGGTGGAAGAGTAGAGGTGGCCAAGGGGCAGCCGCGCGCCCCTCCCCCCCCCCCAAATGTCTGAATTGGACAAGGAAGGGGGGCAGCGCCCCCCTTTCCTTTCCCCCTCTCTCCTTCCCTCTCCTGTCCTAGTCCAACAAGGAAGGGAGGGAGTCCTACTCCCGGTGGGAGTAGGACTCCTCCTGGCGTGCCTCCTCCTGGCCGGCCGCACCTCCCCCCTTGCTCCTTTATATACGGGGGCAGGGGGGCACCCTAGACACAACAATTGATCGTTTGATCTTTTAGCCGTGTGCGGTGCCCCCCTCCACCATAGTCCACCTCGATAATACTGTAGCGGTGCTTAGGCGAAGCCATGCGTCGGTAGAACATCATCATCGTCACCACGCCGTCATGCTGACGAAACTCTCCCTCAACACTCGGCTGGATCGAAGTTCGAGGGACGTCATCGGGCTGAACCTGTGCTGAACTCGGAGGTGCCGTGCGTTCGGTACTTGATCGGTCGGATCGTGAAGACGTACGACTACATCAACCGCGTTGTGCTAATGCTTCCGCTTTCGGTCTACGAGGGTACGTGGACAACACTCTCCCCTCTCGTTGCTATGCATCACCATGATCTTGCGTGTGCGTAGGAATTTTTTTTGAAATTACTACGTTCCCCAACAGTGGTATCAGAGCCTGGTTTTATGCGTTGATGTTATATGCACGAGTAGAACACAAGTGAGTTGTGGGCGATATAAGCCATACTGCTTACCAGCATGTCATACTTTGGTTCGGCGGTATTGTTGGATGAAGCGGCCCGGACCGACATTACGCATACGCTTACGCGAGACTGGTTCTACCAACATGCTTTGCACACAGGTGGCTGGCGGGTGTCAGTTTCTCCAACTTTAGTTGAACCGAGTGTGGCTACGACCGATCCTTGCGAAGGTTAAAACAGCACCAACTTGACAAACTATCGTTGTGGTTTTGATGCGTAGGTAAGAACGGTTCTTGCTAAGCCCGTAGCAGCCACGTAAAATTTGCAACAACAAAGTAGAGGACGTCTAATTTGTTTTTGCAGGGCATGTTGTGATGTGATATGGTCAAGACATGATGCTAAATTTTATTGTATGAGATGATCATGTTTTGTAACCGAGTTATCGGCAACTGGCAGGAGCCATATGGTTGTCGCTTTATTGTATGCAATGCAATCGCCCTGTAATGCTTTACTTTATCACTAAGCGGTAGCGATAGTCGTAGAAGCATAAGATTGGCGAGACGACAACGATGCTACGATGAAGATCAAGGTGTCACGCCGGTGACGATGGTGATCGGGACGGTGCTTTGGAGATGGAGATCACAAGCACAAGATGATGATGGCCATATCATATCACTTATATTGATTGCATGTGATGTTTATCTTCTATGCATCTTATCTTGCTTTGGTTGACGGTAGCATTATAAGATGATCCCTCACTAGATTATCAAAGTATAAGTGTTCTCCCTGAGTATGCACCGTTGCGAAAGTTCTTCGTGCTGAGACACCACATGATGATCGGGTGTGCTAGGCTCTACGTTCAAATACAACGGGTGCAAAACAGTTGCACACACGGAATACTCAGGTTAAGCTTGACGAGCCTAGCATATAACAGATATGGCCTCGGAACATAGAGACCGAAAGGTCGAGCGTGAATCATATAGTAGATATGATCAACATAGTGATGTTCACCGTTGAAACTACTCCATCTCACGTGATGATCGGACATGGTTTAGTTGATATGGATCACGTGATCACTTAGAGGATTAGAGGGATGTCTATCTAAGTGGGAGTTCTTAAGTAATATGATTAATTGAACTTAAATTAATCATGAACTTAGTACCTGATAGTACCTTGCTTGTCTATGTTGATTGTAGATAGAAGGCCCGTGCTGTTGTTCCGTTGAATTTTAATGCGTTCCTTGAGAAAGCAAAGTTGAAATATGATGGTAGCAATTACACGAACTGGGTCCGTAACTTGAGGATTATCCTCATTGCTGCACAGAAGAATTAAGTCCTGGAAGCACCGCTGGGTGCCAGGCCTGCTGCCGATGCAACTGACGACGTTAAGAACGTCTGGCAGAGCAAAGCTGATGACTACTCGATAGTTCAATGTGCCATGCTTTACGGCTTAGAACCGGGACTTCAACGACGTTTTGAACGTCATGGAGCATATGAGATGTTCCAGGAGTTGAAGTTAATATTTCAAGCAAATGCCCGAATTGAGAGATATGAAGTCTCCAATAAGTTCTACAGCTTCAAGATGGAGGAGAATAGTTGTGTCAGTGAGCATATACTCAAAATGTCTGGGTATAATAATCACTTGATTCAACTGGGAGTTAATCTTCTGGATGATAGCGTCATTGACAGAATTCTCCAATCACTGCCACCAAGCTACAAGAGCTTCGTGATGAACTATAACATGCAAGGGATGGATAAGACGATTCCCGAGCTCTTCGCAATGCTAAAGGCTGCGGAGGTACAAATCAAAAAGGAGCATCAAGTATTGATGGTCAATAAGACCACCTGTTTCAAGAAAAAGGGCAAAGGGAAGAAGAAGGGGAACTTCAACAAGAACAGCAAGCAAGTTGTTGTTCAGGAGAAGAAACCCAAGTCTGGACCTAAGCCTGAGACTGAGTGCTTCTACTGCAAGCAGACTGGTCACTGGAAGCGGAACTGCCCCAAGTATTTGGCGGATAAGAAGGATGGCAAGGTGAACAAAGGTATGTGTGATATACATGTTATTGATGTGTACCTTACTAATGCTCGCAGTAGCACCTGGGTATTTGATACTGGTTCTGTTGCTAATATTTGCAAATCGAAACAGGGGCTACGGATTAAGCGAAGATTGGCTAAGGACGAGGTGACGATGCGCGTGGGAAATGGTTCCAAAGTCGATGTGATCGCGGTCGGCATGCTACCTGTACATCTACCTTCGGGATTAGTTTTAGACCTAAATAATTGTTATTTGGTGCCAGCATTAAGCATGAACATTATATCTGGATCTTGTTTGATGCGAGACGGTTATTCATTTAAATCAGAGAATAATGGTTGTTCTATTTATATGAGTAATATCCTTTATGGTCATGCACCCTTGAAGAGTGGTCTATTTTTGTTGAATCCCGATAGTAGTGATACACATATTCATAATATTGAAGCCAAAAGATGCAGAGTTGATAATGATAGTGCAACTTATTTGTGGCACTGCCGTTTAGGTCATATCGGTGTAAAGCGCATGAAGAAACTCCATACTGATGGACTTTTGGAACCACTTGATTATGAATCACTTGGTACTTGCGAACCGTGCCTCATGGGCAAGATGACTAAAACGCCGTTCTCCGGAACTATGGAGAGAGCAACAGATTTGTTGGAAATCATACATACAGATGTATGTGGTCCGATGAATGTTGAGGGTCGTGGCGGATATCGTTATTTTCTCACCTTCACAGATGATTTAAGCAGATATGGGTATATCTACTTAATGAAACATAAGTCTGAAACATTTGAAAAGTTCAAAGAATTTCAGAGTGAAGTTGAAAATCATCACTACAAGAAAATCAAGTTTCTACGATCTAATCGTGGAGGAGAATATTTGAGTTATGAGTTTGGTCTTCATTTGAAACAATGCGGAATAGTTTCACAACTCACGCCACCCGGAACACCACAGCGTAATGGTGTGTCCGAACGTCGTAATCATACTCTACTAGATATGGTCCGATCTATGATGTCTCTTACTGATTTATCGCTATCGTTTTGGGGTTATGCTTTAGAGACGGCCGCATTCACGTTAAAAAGGGCACCATCAAAATCCGTTGAGACGACACCTTATGAACTGTGGTTTGGCAAGAAACCAAAGTTGTCGTTTCTTAAAGTTTGGGGCTGCGATGCTTATGTGAAAAAGCTTCAACCTGATAAGCTCGAACCCAAATCGGAGAAATGTGTCTTCATAGGATACCCAAAGGAGATTGTTGGGTACACCTTCTATCACAGATCCGAAGGCAAGACTTTTGTTGCTAAATTCGGAATCTTTCTGGAGAAGGAGTTTCTCTCGAAAGAAGTGAGTGGGAGGAAAGTAGAACTTGATGAGGTAACTGTACCTGCTCCCTTATTGGAAAGTAGTTCATCGCAGAAACCGGTTTCTATGATGCCTACACCAATTAGTGAGGAAGTTAATGATGATGATCATGGAACTTCAGATCAAGTTGTTACTGAACCTCTTAGGTCAACCAGAGTAAGATCCGCACCAGAGTGGTACAGTAATCCTGTTCTGGAGGTTATGTTACTAGACCATGACGAACCTACGAACTATGAAGAAGCGATGGTGAGCTCAGATTCCGCAAAATGGCTTGAGGCCATGAAATCTGAGATGGGATCCATGTATGAGAACAAAGTGTGTACTTTGGTTGACTTGCCCGATGATCGGCAAGCCATTGAGAATAAATGGATCTTCAAGAAGAAGAATGACGCTGACGGTAATGTTACTGTCTATAAAGCTCGACTTGTTGCAAAAGGTTTTCGACAAGTTCAAGGGATTGACTACGATGAGACCTTCTCACCCGTAGCGATTCTTAAGTCTGTCTGAATCATGTTAGCAATTGTCGCATTCTATGATTATGAAATTTGGCAAATGGATGTCAAAACTGCATTCCTGAATGGATTTCTGGAAGAAGAGTTGTATATGATGCAACCGGAAGGTTTTGTCGATCCAAAGGGAGCTAACAAAGTGTGCAAGCTCCAGCGATCCATTTATGGACTGGTGCAAGCGTCTCAGAGTTGGAATAAATGCTTTGATAGTGTGATCAAAGCATTTGGTTTTGTACAGACTTTCGGAGAAGCCTGTATTTACAAGAAAGTGAGTGGGAGCTCTGTAGCATTTCTAATATTATATGTGGATGACATATTGCTGATTGGAAATGATATAGAATTTCTGAATAGCATAAAGGGATACTTGAATAAGAGTTTTTCAATGAAAGACCTCGGTGAAGCTGCGTATATATTTGAAATCAAGATCTATAGAGATAGATCAAGACGCTTAATTGGACTTTCACAAAGCACATACCTTGACAAAGTTTTGAAGAAGTTCAAAATGGATCAAGCAAAGAAAGGGTTCTTGCCTGTGTTACAAGGTGTGAAGTTGAGTAAGACTCAATGCCCGACCACTGCAGAAGATAGAGAGAAGATGAAAGATGTTCCCTATGCTTCAGCCATAGGCTCTATCATGTATGCAATGTTGTGTACCAGACCTGATGTGTGCCTTGCTATAAGTTTAGCAGGGAGGTACCAAAGTAATCCAGGAGTGGATCACTGGACAGCGGTCAAGAACATCCTGAAATACCTGAAAAGGACTAAGGATATGTTTCTCGTTTATGGAGGTGACAAAGAGCTCATCGTAAATGGTTATGTTGATGCAAGCTTTGACACTGATCCGGACGATTCTAAATTGCAAACCGGATACGTGTTTACATTGAACGGTGGAGCTGTCAGTTGGTGCAGTTCTAAACAAAGCGTCGTGGCGGGATCTACATGTGAAGCGGAGTACATAGCTGCTTCGGAAGTAGCAAATGAAGGAGTCTGGATGAAGGAGTTCATATTCGATCTAGGTGTCATACCTAGTGCATCGGGTCCAATGAAAATCTTTTGTGACAATACTGGTGCAATTGCCTTGGCAAAGGAATCCGGATTTCACAAGAGAACCAAGCACATCAAGAGACGCTTCAATTCCATCCGGGATTTAGTCCAGGTGGGAGACATAGAAATTTGCAAGATACATACGGATCTGAATGTTGCACACCCGTTGACTAAGCCTCTTCCACGAGCAAAACATGATCAGCACCAAGGCTCCATGGGTGTTATAATCATTACTGTGTAATCTAGATTATTGACTCTAGTGCAAGTGGGAGACTAAAGGAAATATGCCCTAGAGGCAATAATAAAGTTATTATTTATTTCCTTATATCATGATAAATGTTTATTATTCATGCTAGAATTGTATTAACCGGAAACATAATACTTGTGTGAATACATAGACAAACAGAGTGTCACTAGTATGCCTCTACTTGACTAGCTCGTTGATCAAAGATGGTTATGTTTCCTAGCCATAGACATGAGTTGTCATTTGATTAACGGGATCACATCATTAGAGAATGATGTGATTGACTTGACCCATTCCGTTAGCTTAGCACTCGATCGTTTAGTATGTTGCTATTGCTTTCTTCATGACTTATACATGTTCCTATGACTATGAGATTATGCAACTCCCGAATACCGGAGGAACACTTTGTGTGCAATCAAACGTCACAACATAACTGGGTGATTATAAAGATGATCTACAGGTGTCTCCGATGGTGTTTGTTGAGTTGGCATAGATCGAGATTAGGATTTGTCACTCCGATTGTCGCAGAGGTATCTCTGGGCCCTCTCGGTAATGCACATCACTATAAGCCTTGCAAGCAATGTGACTAATGAGTTAGTTGCGGGATAATGCATTACAGAACGAGTAAAGAGACTTGCCGGTAACGAGATTGAACTAGGTATTGAGATACCGACAATCGAATCTCGGGCAAGTAACATACCGATGACAAAGGGAACAACGTATGTTGTTATGCGGTTTGACCGATAAAGATCTTCGTAAAATATGTAGGAACCAATATGAGCATCTAGGTTCTGCTATTGGTTATTGACCGGAGATGAGTCTCAGTCATGTCTACATAGTTCTCGAACCCGTAGGGTCCGCACGCTTAACGTTCGGTGACGATCGGTATTATGAGTTAATGTGTTTTGATGTACCGAAGGTTGTTCGGAGTCCCGGATGTGATCACAGACATGACGAGGAGTCTCGAAATGGTCGAGACATAAAGATTGATATGTTGGACGGCTATATTCAGACACCGGAAGTGTTCCGGGTGATTTCGAAGAAAACCGGAGTGCGTGAGGGTTATCGACCCCCCCCCCCCCCCGGGGAAGTTATTGGGCCCTTACTGGGCTTTAGGGGAGAGAAAGGGCAGCAGCCAGGAGGTGGCACCCCCCCCCAAGGGAGTCCGAATTGGACTAGGGGAGGGGGCGCGACCCCTCTTTCCCTCTCCCTCCCCCTCTCCTTCCTTCCCCCTCCTAGTAGGACTAGGAAAGGAGGAATCCTACTCCTACTAGGAGGAGGATTCCTCCTCCCTTGGCACGCCCCCTAGGGCCGGCCGGCCTCGTCCTCCCCTCCTTTATATACGGGGGAGGGGGCACCCCATAGACACACAAGTTGATCATTGTCTTAACCGTGTGCGGTGCCCCCTCCACCATAATCCACCTCGGTCATATCGTCGTAGTGCTTAGGCTAAGCCCTGCGCCGGTAGCTTCATCATCACGCCGTCGTGCTGACGAAGCTCTCCCTCGACACTCAGCTGGATCAAGAGTTCGTGGGACGTCACCGAGCTGAACGTGTGCAGATCGCGGAGGTGCCGTACTTTCGGTACTAGGATCGGTCGGATCGTGAAGACGTATGACGACATCAACCGCGTTGTCATAACGCTTCCACTTTCGGTCTACGAGGGTACGTAGACAACACTCTCCCCTCTCGTTGCTATGCATCACCTAGATGGATCTTGCGTGTGCGTAGGATTTTTTTTGAAATTACCATGTTCCCCAACAACGGTAACAGTGATAGCAGTAATTTTGTAGCAAGTGTAAAAGTGATGATAGCAATAGTAACTTAACAGAAACAATAGGATAAATTCGTAGGCATTGGATCGGCGACTTGTTGGATGATATTCATCATGTGACAGTTATAACCTAGGGCGATATGGCACTAGCTCCAGTTCATCGATATAATGTAGGCATGTATTCCGTAAATAGTCATACATGCTTTATTAAAAGAACTTGCATGACATCTTTTGTCCTACCCTCCCGTGGCAGCGGGGTTCTTATTGGAAACTAAGGGATATTAAGGCCTCCTTTTAATAGAGAACCGGAACAAAGCATTAACACATAGTGAATACATGAACTCCTCAAACTACGGTCATCACCGGGAGTGGGCCCGGTTGTTGTCACTCCGGGGTTGCCGGATCATAACACGTAGTAGGTGATTATAACTTACAAGATCAGATCTAAAACATGGATATAATGATGAATTCATAAACGGTTCAGATCCGAGTTCATGGCACCCGGGCCCAAAGTGACAAGCATTAAGAATAGCAAAGTCATAGCAACATCAATCTAAGAACATAGTGGATACTAGGGATCAGGCGCTAAAAAACTAGCTCGATTACATGATGAATCTCATCCAACTCCTCACCGATCAGCGAGCCTACGAAGAAATTACTCACTCCCGGTGGGGAGCATCATGGAATTGGCGATGGAGATGTGTTGGTGATGACGAAGAACGAAGATCCCCCTCTCCGGAGCCCCAAACGGACTCCAGATCTGCCCTCCCGAGGAAGAACAGGGCTTGGCGGCGGCTCCGTCACGTAGAACGCGATAATTCTTTCCCCCTGTTTTTTTCTAGAATAATGTGATTTTATAGTATCAGGGGGGTCGTCTGCGGGGCCACCAGGTGGGTACAACCCACCTGGGCGCGCAAGGAGAGGGGGTGCGCCCTGGTAGGTTGTGCCCACCTAGGGGCCCCTCTCTGGTGGGTCTTGGCTCCAGTAATTCTCTTTTATTCCATCAAAAATCTTCGCAAAGTTTCGTTTCATTCGGAGAACTTTTATTTCTGCACAAAAACAACACCATGGTAGTTCTGCTGAAAACATGGTCAGTCCGGGGTTAGTTTCATTCAAATCATGCAAATTAGAGTCCAAAACAAGAGGAAAAGCGTGAGAAAAAGTAGATACGTTGGAGACCTATCAGGCCTCCGGGGCTCCCTCCTCGCTTGACCGCGCGGCCGCCGCGGCTCTGAAAGCGAGCTTGAGGGCCAAGAGCGCATCCTTGGTGTCCCCCGCCACGGTGAGGACGCCGCTGCTTCCCGGCATCTTCATGAGGTTGTAGCCGGGGTGGGTTGCCGCCATGAACTTGGCCAAGGCCGCGTACCCGAGGATGGCGTTGTACGGGAGGCGGATGCGGGCGATGTCGAAGTCGATAAGCTCGGTGTGGTAGTTGTCGCGTGTGCCGATGGTGACGGGGAGGCGGATCTGCCCTAGGGGGGCAGGTGGAGCCGTCAACGACCATGGAGAAAGGCTTGGTAGGACGGAGCCGACCATGGGGCACATGAAGCAGGTCGTATGCTTCCACAGAGAGTACATTGAGGCCGGCGCCGCCATCAATGAGGGTCCTGGTGACCGCTACGTTGTAGATGGTGGGGGAGCAGAGCATCGGGAGCGCGCGCGGTGGTCGTGGGGTGGTCCCTCGAGTCGAAGGTGAGGTCGGCCTAAGGCGCCGCCCAACCCGGAGGATCTCCCCGCTGCACGTGGGCGGCGCCCATCTGGCGGAAGAACTGCTTGGCATGGCGGTCCGAGGATGGCGCCTGCGAGCCGCCAAGGAGGGTCGCGACGGCGTGGGGCGCCGGCGCCGTGAAACGCGCGATGAATAGGCCGCGCAGCTCCTCCTTGGAGGCCACCGAAGACTCCGGCAAGCCCAGGAGCCAGGTGCGCGGCACACCCGTAAGGGCCATGGGTAGCCAGTTCGCCATGGCCTTGTCGTCGCCGCCGGCCGCCCAAACAGCCTCCGTATACGTCTGGAGAAACCCTGCCGGATCCGCCGCGCCGTCGTATCGAGGCGGCAGCTCCGGCCTGAATTTGGGCGGCCTATGCACTCGCCGCAAGGCGGGGGTGAAAGCCCGGAGACCCATGGCACCTCCGAACGCACTCGCCGGCCCGGTCGGTGGAGCGGCGCCCGCCATAAGAGTCGAACGGCGCGGGCAGGGTACTGCAGGCGAAGAGGCGAATCTTCGACGCACCCTTACTTGGCGCGCTAAATGTCGGATTCGGGGCTCCGCAGACCCAAGATAGATTCGAACTCTGGGGTGCGTGCGAAGAACTCGACCTCCCAAGTCTGCCAACTCGTCGATCTCACGGCCTAGCTCGATGAACTAAAAGGAAATGGGACACGGCAGTTTACCCAGGTTCGGGCCACCTTGTGGTGTAAAACCCTACTCCTGCTTTGTGGTGGATTAGCCTCGAGGTGGGCTGAGGATGAACTCGTACAGTGGAAGAACCACCTCAGGAGGTGTGTTCTTGTGTTTGAGTGAGCTGGTGAGGGTGTGGATGGACCGGATCCGGATCCCCCTCTATGGTGGTGGCTAGGCTATATTTATAGTAGCCTTGGTCCTCTTCCTAAAATGAAGGCGAGAAGGGATCCCACAACGGCCAAATTCGAAGGGAGACAACTAGTACATCTTATCCTGACAAAAGGTAGTCTTGGCCTGCAAAGCTTCATGTCGTGATGCCGTGGTGGGCTCGGCGATGACCTCCGTCCTACCGTCCTGGCGGTCTTGGTCTTGTAGCACGGAAATGAAAACCTTTGGTTGATGCCTCGGGACTCCGTGCCTACGCTTGCCTCTTTAGCACCAAAGAGAAAACCTGTTGTACTACGCTCGTTGGCGCCTGCCTGGCCTTGGCCGTCATGGCTTGCGTCATCCGAACCTCATGAGGTGAGGGCTCGCATAGAAATCTCCGCTACTCAGGAGCCAGCCTAAGGAGGCCGCTCCTTTTGAAGGTCTTGACGTCGTCCGCCTCGCGAGGGTCTTGTGTTGTTGGTGCTGAAGATGGACCGTACCAGGCCGTCAATGGAGCCACGCGGTGGGCCGCAGGTAGGCAAGTCTGGGTACCCCGGTTCCCAGAACGCCGACACCGGGCGTGCATGCGCATTTTTGTTGGGCGGTGGCAGGTAGGTGGCCGCCTGCCACGCGGCCCTGATGCGGACGAGCGGCGCGTCCGTTTGCTGTTCGCCTGGACCCAAACCGGGCTCATGTTTGCGCTCAAAATGGATCGGGCCAAAAACAAAACAGACAAGATGGGTCCTGGTTGTCGCGCGCTAGGCCGTGGGGTCCGTCTGTTTTACTCCAAACGGACGAGACCGGACGGAATGGGGTCGCGCGCTGGAGTTGGCCTGACAAAACTGGTTTAAAACGAAAATCTATTTGCCAAATCCACGCGTGGCCTTTTTGACGCGAGAGACCTGCTACAGGGACAGCTTGTAGTAGTTGCCAGGAGTGTGCCCTGCTAGCTTTTCTTTTCTTCCATGGAGCGGAACGGAGATGGAGGATCCGATCCGAATCCCATCATCGCTACGGCCTGAAATGACGAGAGAGCATTGAATGCTTTGGCGAGAACCCTGTCTGAGCATATGCGCATATGTTTCCTTCCACGGGAGAATCATGCAATGCAAGCAGCAGAGACTAGTGCAGCGCCCGGTGTCAGACGCACAGACCACCACCATCTTTAATCTCACTCCCTTTCTCCATGGCCAAAACAAGGAAACACGGAGCGTGAACATGGACGCGCGTACATGCATGGCACACCGTACACGCATAAAACTCGTACGCACTGCACTAGCATCTCCGCGAAAAGCTAGAAAATATACGAGATTCCACGCCGCATCCAACACATTTTCACGGTGCCAGAATCAATCTCATCTAAGGTGCATCTGCGCCACGCAGACATGTCGATCTCAAGAACTGAAAAGAAAGTAGACGTACACACTGGTGGGCACTGGGCACGGCCGGAGAGTCGTCACATCGCGCACACCTCTAGGCCCAGGCCGAACTCCACCGCACGACCCCAAATGAACGTCGGTTTTGTCCGTTTAGGGTAGCAATAGGTGTCAAAACGGACATGCATGTCCAGATGAAGTTGAAGGTGTCCAACGCATCGATCGACCCTAAAGTGTCCGCCTCCACCGTACGCCCATGCCTGCGCCTCACCTGCCCGCGAGCTCGCGCTCTCGCCTCGCCGGTGCAGCCGACGCATCGAGCTCGCCCGCGCCTGCACGCCGTCCCGCCCGCTCAAGCTTGCCCGCCTGCGCGCTCGAGCTCGCGCGCAACACGACGACGCCCGCCCGCGTCTGGCTAGCTAGCACGGCGGCTGGCTAGCTAGCTGGCACAGGCAGCTCGCGCGTCCGCACAAGCTAGCTAGCTAGCCAGCCGCATGCCCGCACAAGCTAGCTAGCCCGCGCGCCCGCCCGCACGAGCTCGCTAGCTCGCCACGCCCCGCCATGCGCTGCGAGCCGCCGCACCGTGCGCGCACGCTGCCCTGCCCGTCGTGCGTTGCGCGCCGCCCGCCGCCCGTCCCGCACGCGCCCGCCCGCACAAGCTCGCTCGCTCGCCACGCCCCGCCGTGCGCTGCGAGCCGTCGCACCGCGCGCGCACGCCGCCCCGCCCGCCGCCCGTCCCGCGCGCGCCCGCCCGCACAAGCTCGCTCGCTCGCCACGCCCCGCCGTGCGCTGCGAGCCGTCGCACCGCGCGCGCACGCCGCCCCGCCCGCCGCCCGTCCCGCGCGCGCCCGCCCGCACAAGCTCGCTCGCTCGCCACGCCCCGTCGTGCGCTGCGAGCCGTCGCACCGCGCGCGCACGCCGCCCCGCCCGCCGTGCATTGCGCGCCGCCTGCCACTCGTCCCGCGCGCGCACGCCGCCCCGCCCGTCGCCCGTCCCGCGCGCGCCCGCCGCCCCGCCCGTCGCCCGTCCCGCGCGCGCCCGCCGCCCCGCCCGCCGCCCGTGCCCCGCGCGCCCGCCGCCCCGCGCGCTCGCGCCCTCCGCGCGTCCCGGCCCCGCGTCGCGCCCCTGCCGCGCTCGCCCTCGCCCCGCCACGCGCAACCCCGCTCGCCGCGCGAGCCCACCTCCCCGCCTCGCCGGGCCTCGCCGCGCCCACTTGCGCTGGCCTGCGGCCGCGCGCGCCCGCGGCAGGCCGCAGCAGCTCGCCGCCGAGCTGCCGCGCCCGTCCGTGCCCCAGCACCGCCCGCCTCACCAGCGCTCCCGCTCCGGTGAGACGACGGAAGACGACGCGGCTCCAGCGTCCAGCAGAGGAGAGAGGGAAAGGGAAGAAAAGCGGGGTAGGTGGCTGCCATGTGGGCCACACGCGGACACGAGGACGCGGACGGGCTGTCCGTGGCTGTCCGTTTTGACCCAAATCCGTCCCAACTTTGCTCCGGATATGGGGTCGAACGGACACTAAGAGCAACTCCAACGGGCCGACCCAAACGGACGGCGATTTCGTCCGCTTTTTGTCCGTTTGGGTCGGCCGCCCCCGGCGTCTGCCCTGTTTTTTATATGGGTCGGCAGCGCGCCCAACGCGCCGACCCATATGTGCAGGCGTGGCCGGCTGGCCGCCCAATTTTGCATTACATTCAACATATTGTGAAATGAAAATTTAACAAACAAAATAGTCCGCCCAAATAAATAGTATAGTTTACAGGCCAAATAAAAATAAAAGTGTTTCACGTAGTTTTACAAACGAATAAAAGAAGATACATCTATTGGTTGCCAACATGAGTCCACATATGCTCAACCAAATCATTTTGCAGTTGCACGTGAGTTTCCCAATCACGCATGTCTTCATGAAACTGAGTGAACTGCTCAAATGTTGTCGCTACTCCATGCTCAGGCACAACATTCTCACCCTGAAACTGAAAGCCTTGATCGTACAGACGTTCCGGGCTAATCAAAATCATAGAGGCCAAAGTTGCTAATGTATCTGCAAAAGAATTCGTCTTCTACGATCATATTGTGCATGATCACACAAGCAGTCATCACCTCCCATAGTTTCTGCGTGCTCCAAGTATTAGCAGGATACCGAACGATGCCCCATCGAGATTGCAAAACACCAAAGGCACGCTCGACATCCTTTCTAGCACTCTCTTGCTCTTGGGAAAATCTTTTCCTTTTCTCTCCAATAGGGTTGGGTATTGTCTTTACAATAGTGGTCCACTGAGGATAGATACCGTCACCCAAATAGTACCCCTTGTCGTAGTTGTGGTCGTTGACAGTAAAGTTCACCGGTGGGCTGTTGCCTTCGGCAAGCCTAGCAAACACCGGCGAGCGCTGAAGCACGTTGATATCATTGTGTGATCTAGCCATGCCAAAGAAAGAGTGCCAGATCCAGAGATCTTGAGACGCCACGGCCTCTAGTATGACAGTGCAAGCCCTGACATGTCCCTTATACTGCCCTTGCCAAGCAGAAGGGCAGTTCTTCCACTCCCAGTGCATGCAGTCTATGCTGCCAAGCATCCCCGGGAAGCCCCTGCTAGCATTCATCGCCAACAAACGGGCTGTATCTGCAGCTGTCGGCTCTCTCAAATACTCAGGGCCAAACACAGCAATCACAGCCTTGCAGAACTTATACAGGGACTCTAGGCATGTAGACTCGCTCATACGGACGTACTCGTCAATGAGATCACCGGGCACTCCGTATGCAAGCATTCGGATGGCGGCAGTGCATTTCTGATAAGAGGAGAAACCAATCTTGCCGACGGCATCCTCTTTGCACTCGAAGTAGTCATCATAGCCTGACCACTCCCTCTCTAATACGGTTGAAAACATGCCTACTCATACGGAACCGGCGGCGGAATTTGTGATGTTTGAACAACGGGTTTGTTGTATCAAAGTGGTCCTTCCAGAGAAGGAAATGCCCCTCTCTCGGTTACGATTCAACGCCGGAAGGTGGCCCGGAATGGAGCCACGGAACAATGGCCGCTGGTTGTTGAGGTGGTGATGGACCAACACGGCAGCCAATATCTCCTCCTCGTCG
Organism: Aegilops tauschii subsp. strangulata; assembly: GCF_002575655.3. NCBI lineage: Eukaryota > Viridiplantae > Streptophyta > Magnoliopsida > Poales > Poaceae > Aegilops > Aegilops tauschii. The sequence continues at coordinate 436,206,913 of NC_053038.3, forward strand.
TCGGATGACGAATCGTCGAAGTCACAAATGAAATTGTGGAAAAAGAACTCGTCGGCGGAGTCCATTTTCGTACCTTGGCAAACTGTCGAACAGTTTGCAGGCGTCGAAGAAGGAGACGGCCGGCGAGGGGAGACGCGGCGCCCACAGACCAGCTAGCTGCCCGGCCGGCGTCCGACGAGTGTGACGGCTTCCGACGAGCGTGCCGGTCGTATGTGGCGGGGGCGGCGAGGCGTCTTCTTGGTCGCGGGCGGCTGTGCGGTGGGGGAAGCGGCGGCGGGAACTAGTTTCCTCCCCGGCGGCGGCGGGCGACTGGGGGCAGGGGCGGCGTTGCTAGGCGGATGTGAAGGCGGCGGCAGCTGGAGGAGTCGCCGCAAAAATGGGCGGCGGCGCCGGTGACGGAGGAGGCGGGGGGCGAGGGTTGCTTGTTGGCCGGGGGGAGGGAGGCCAATGTGCCACAGACCAGCGGGCCCGGGGACAGGAGTAGGCGACCGCGCGCGCGTCCGTCGCGTGTCCGCGCCGACGCAAATCAGGCTAAAAAATGGGCCGGGAATGGGTCGCCCGCGGACAAAAACGGACGCGCGTCCGTTTGGGTCGGCACGTTGGGCCGCATTTTCTGTCCGCGCCGAACCAAACGGACGGCCGCGGACGAAATGGGTCGCCCCATTGGAGTTGCTCTAAACAGACAAAAAAACAAGATGGGGTTGCGCGTTGGGTCGTTGCATTTGTCCCTTTTACCCCAAACAGACAGGACCGGACAAGGTGAAGTTGCGCCTAGTCCACACTCGAGGACGCAGCCATCATGATAGCCTCGCAAAGCAGCACATCCTCTTCTCCTCCGGCTGGCTCCGTGCGGTATGATCAGGCAGGAGAGGGGACGGCAAAACGGCGCGAGGAGAAGAAATGATTCGCAGGTGCATGCAGCGCAGCGGCTGCCACTACTGGGGCTGGGGCTGGGGCGGACGCCGTGTGTGTGTGTAGAGAGAGACACAGTACCACCACGGCACTAGCCATGATGGCATGGGGAATGCAAGCCCTGCCACGGAGCCATATGGTGTGACGCATCATGCATGCACCGGCCCTCCTCTCCTTTCCCCTGCTCGAAGAAAGGCGATGCGTGCAGTGCAGCCACCGCAGGCGCAGGCGCAGCGCAGTGATGCAGGTGCCACACATCCCCTCCCTCCCTCCCCCGTGAATAATTCGGCACTGACCTGCCACACCGGACGAGGGGGAGGGGGTGCTTGCTGGGGCCCTGCCGGCGGACCGGGAGTAATGGGGTGACGACAGCCTGTGGTAATGGCATTGGCATGGCATGGCCCCACTGTGCAGTGCAGCAGAACTGTATGTGTGTGTGTGTTAAACAAATGTTGTGTTGTGCCCTTCCTTGTTCGACAGACAGAAAAAGATCGACAAGCGAGCATATCCGAAAGCTCACGGTGGTTGTAGCGAGAGATGGCATGGTACGCTTGTTTTTGTTGCTGATCGACCAAGCTCCATAAAAAGGAAGTGCTCCTTTGCCCGAGCAGGCCCTAACAACATGCATGCAGACCAAAGTATAGCGTTGGGGAAGGCTCAGACGCAAAAACTAGAGAAACAGTTCAGCGTTTTTTTTTCCTTCTGCGACGAATCAACTGAGAGACTCAATTACAAACGAGCCCATCGTCCAAGTTGCACCCTTGCTGCCAACATGTCGGGGCATATCTTGGACTAACCAACTAGTAAAACCCATTAATCTCGTTGAGGCGCATAGATCAAGATGAATGCTACGCACAGACGACTTTAAGAACCGTATGTATATCCTTGACTGCATTGTGAACAGAACACAGCGAACGCCGAACAGCGTCAAACAATCGACACTCAAGGGCCAAGGCCCTATGTTAGCCGCGAATATCATGAACAGCATGGACAACCCCTGCATACACACCTCGCTCTCGAAATGATTTGAACGCAATTAACCTCCCCAATCGATTGCATATCTTGGCTTCAGAAGCAACACGATTGCACCGGATACCCACAGAGATTGGCGATCCACTCACTACTCGCACAAGAGAGAGAGAGAGAGAGAGAGAGAGAGAGAGAGAGAGAGAGAGAGAGAGGGAGAGAGAGATCATCATGATGTGTGGCTGGTGCCTTTGGATCTGCTTACTGTGCTCTACCGTAGTATTACTGGTCTTGCAATGAGTAAAAGCCAAAGGCAAAAAAACTGCATGGAGAAACAGAAGCGTAGATTCTACTCCTACTACTACTTGACTATGCACGATGTGGAGTGGTAATCACAGCCTTCGTACACCACTAGCCCCGGCCGCCCGAGCTCCCCGTCCTGGAAACAGGCGCACCGCTGGCTCACCTGCCCCGTCAGAGCTATGTCGCCCGGCCTCCTCACTAACCTTGGGTACCCTGTATCGCACCAAACCTGCACGCCAGGCCAGTAATAAAACGTTAAGATTTCCCTAGAAAATCATCAGGCTAATGCTTAACCAAATGTCCAAATGTGATGCAGTAGTACAAAACTGCTTTGCTTCTTTCAGAATTCAGACTCTGTTGCGGGGGAAACAACCACACAGATTAACACATTCTAGTTCAACTCTGTATTGGTGCTATGTGGAAATGCTTCAGCCAGTGATAAATTCGACCGATAATGCTACTATGATTCCGAATTTATGGGCCTGGCAAGCCCATAAGAAACACAAGGCTCCTAGGTTCTACATCTGCGTATACTAGTACTATCGAATTTATGGGCCTAGCACTAGCAGGCCCTCCAGGAAAGCCACAAGTCATAGGTTCCACATCGACAGAGAAGCACCGGCATACAAGGTTCAGCAAGTGTGCCTGGAAATACCACTGCCAAGCACCCATCAAAGATATGGTTGCTACAGTAGGTCCAAGGCTCTCTCTAAGCAAGGACGAGAACAAGTGCGGGAGACAGATCAGTGGACAGTAGCCCCACATGCACTGGGTTTTGTGAGCAGTGCCAACATGCTGCACAAAGTTACTGCTCATTCTCACCAATACAAGTAATTTCTTGTGCTATTTCATTTGCCATATATTGCCCCATGGCTCATTTTGGAGCCAGCTTGCTGAAACTCGGTCATTGTCAGGCCGAGCAATGGTTGTTACACTATGACCTGTGAGGTTAGTACAAAACCGTCACTGGTGGCGAATGCCAGGAGCAACTGACCCGACATGGATGCCTGGAAGGTTACCCGCAAGAGTCATAATAAGCCCTAAATCACTACTGCCCTACCAAGGTGCAGTATGTTTGTATGCAGAACTGCCGGCACTTAGCAGTTAGCATGCTCCCGATAATGTGAATTCCATGAATTTCGGTCGGAACCAAATTACCCACGAGCCATTCAAGAAAGACCGAGTAAACTGAGAGCAGCAGCGATAGAAATCAGTTGAATGGGTTGCTTACTTCTCCACCCTCTGCCTCGCTCCATTTTGAATTACAGCTGGGTATTTTATCTTCCTCCCTCTTCTGCTTCTCAAGAAGCTGAGCACCTCTTTTTGCCTTCATCTCTACACCCTTCAGATATTTTGTAGGATTGCCCTCGCTGTCGTAGTAGCGTCCAACAATTTTACCAGCAAATCTGCAATAAATATATAGGATATTACCAAGGATATATCATATACAAGGTAAGCTTTTATCAAATGATCCACAACAAAATAACATGTTTCACATTGCACAGTCATATAGGTACTAACATAAACAAAACAACCTGAGTAACAGATTTTACCAAAAAAAAAAAAACAGACGTTCAAACATTGAACAGAATAGAGATCAGATGATGCTTTAGAATGGAAGGAAGATAATAACACATGCAGATGATACCATCTTAAATGAACTATTCATATCCAGCAAGCGGCAATACAAAATAGAAGTAACTTTGATCAACCAACAATGGAAAAAACTCACATGTATCTCTCAACGTAAAATTTCCTCCAGTCAACAATGCTATTTACCTGAAAGAAAGTGAAAACTCTATAACATTAAACAAATCAGCAACAAGGAAGGGAACACCTCTAAAATAAAATAAATATATTTGTTAGAATGTCTGTTATGTTCAGTACTTCAGGCAGTGTATCAAGTTACCGGCCTTAATCACTACTACTCAATAAAATATACACGCGACTAAGATTGTAGCAACCTGCGACCTTTTCATTCATCACTCAGTGATTCAGCGTTGACATACATATGTTCTACACACTGGCACCTTTCTCCATTACTGGAGAAGAAAGATCCAACTATTAATAACATTAACATAATAAACAGGTTCAGCAACTGACCAACTGGTATGTTGAAATTTGAAGCAAAAGGCCTACAACTCCATTGTACGCACTATAATTGAAGTTGTCAATATTCTAACCATCGACTTCTTAACTATACTAACACCAATCATCTTTCTCTTTGATCATCTAGCTCTAAAGATAAATTTTAAGTTGTACAAATATTATGAATAAATAATTAGTAGTGCATGCTTGACTATAGTTGTTCTCTAACAACATCACTCTGACCATCTTAGCTCAGTAGCTCTACAGAGAAGTTGTAAACTGTACATACATTAGAATACGATTAAATCATTGGTAAGGTATGCTTGTACCTCCATGCTAGATAAACCCTGCAAAGAATCTGTCAGCCCATCACCTGTTGAATCACAAAAGTGGTTATTCTATTGCCAGTTCATATGAACTTTGTCACTATGATGATTTTCTTTTATTTTTTTATGGATGCACACAACAATTACCGCCAGTGACATTTCAAACATATTAAAAAGGAACAGTGTGAAAGTGCATCTTATTTGGCAATTAGATATGGGTAGCTGAAATTTAGTTAGCTGACAAGAAAATAAATAAGGAAAAAAGTTAATTCCATGTTATCTACAACTGCAGTAATATCACCATCACCTCTCTTTACTATATAGAGGCTGAATCAACTAACATAATTTTATGATTTTTTTCTTGATCCACTACTCTTATGTGTTGATTTTCAACCAAACCACCCTATTAATTTTATCATTAATTAGCTACTGATCCAAGCCCTTCTATCCCAGCTTGGACCCAAATGTCATATCTCAAGGATGCTATACATTAACCTGATATGTGACTTATTTTCCTCATTCTGTCCCCAGCATGCCACTCCTTATTCAAAAATCCAGGTAAATTTAACCACCTTGAGCAGCTTTCTAGGTAGTTGAGATAAAATGGTGTACCAGGCTAGCCAAAGCACGGTTTTGAAGAGACGATACATATGTAAGATCCTTGATTTAACAATGGAGCTAATGCAGAAGTACAGAACTAAATATAATACCTAGTATACGATTAAAACATGGTTTCACTCTCTGAGGCTAGAAAATCTCATCTTAATTGGATAAAATATAAAGTCTATACACTTATTTTGGTGGGTCCAGACTATCATGATGCAGCTCGATTTAACATGAAGATTTGTTACAATTGCCGATGGCCAGCTATATTTTAAAACCATAAGCAATAGAGTTGCGTTAACAAGTAGTAAAAACCTATTTCAAAAACATTCAAGCTATGTAACATCTAGCTTCACAGTTCCTTGAGAAATACCGCTAGTTTGATCCTAATATCAAAGCACTTTTCACTGATATATTGCTCCGTCATCATGACCCATAAGTTATATACCCAATATACACATATGCTTTCTGTTGCTGTTTCCTCTGTCCCATATGTAGTTGGATGAACTATTGACGTTTAGCTGAAACTAACCAAAAAAATTCAAATATATTGTATACTATGATGCTTGCAGTAAAAATAGATTGTGTAAATTTGATGAAGGTCAAGGAGGCTCCGAAAGATAAAATGCAGCTCAGTACAACCAGCATCAATTCAGGATCACCAAACATATTTACCAAATGCAACAAACCAGCAATAACCTGAATGATCTTACCTGTAAAATTTCCAGAAACAAAAGCTCGTGATGCATCCCTGTTAAGGAAATGTCGTTTTAATACCAGAATAAAACAATAAAAGGAAAATGAGGTAAGCCTCACTGATTTTTTTCAAAATTAAAAATTAACATAGACTAGGCTATGGTTCTGTTTGCCCCTGACCCAGCACCAGAAGTTTAAATTATCATCAGCTGGGCTAAGACTGCTCATACTCCTAGTGGAAAATGCTCGACCCCCAAAATTAAAATAGTGCTTTGAGGTTCACTACGGGATCCCAGTGACCTTGTTAAAGTAGGACCTCTTCAAGTTTAAAGCGAAAATTTCTGAAATTGTACGTACATAATTTGCATAGAGGTAACGAAACATGGCATGGAAATACATAAAACAAAAAAACTGAAATCTTCTGTTTACGACAGCAGAATTTGGAGCATAGCTTTAGTATAAAATGGCAACCTGCCCGAAAAGTGATGATAGCCTCCTCCAGGGCCATAATGTGACCTTCCTTTCGTGACATCAAACACAGAGCTGCATTACAAATAAAAAGAAGCGAGGTAAGCTGACATATACTCCAAGAAGATGGAACTGAGCAAATACACCATACATACAGCTGAAGCAATACGTAGGTCCATTTAAACTACAGTAGCATTCACCAGTGAACAGGTTGAACCTCTTTTTCTACTAAACAAACTGGAGTGAAGGTCCCAGTTCCTATGATAGTAACATATGGAAGAGAAATTCATGCAGAGAAAGAAGTATGAATACCCCAAAATACCAAGCAATATGGGCAACCCCTCATCCGTTCCATTGTATACCGACAACTCCTCCAGTGTCCACAACCTCTGCACATTGTAGCAGATATGAGAAGAGAAAAGGGCGTTACATCTTCAGGAAACTTTTTAGACCTCCCAATTTCAGAAAGTTATAGCTCGAAAATGTCTATGTTCCTTAAATCCAAAGCTAAAGGTTGAGGGAGCTCCAATCAGAAGTCCACTACACAGTTACACTGAATCCCATCCCTTCCACCATATATAAGCTCATATAAGCTGCAACCCTGATACAGCACGGATGCCTAGCGTCTAGATCAAATCCCTTAGCCGATTGACACGTCTAATCAACAAAGAAGTGGTTCGTCTGCAATTTCGTTTCTGAACTACAGTAGTTGCAAGCAGCAAAGCTGCTTCGCAGAATAGATAAACAAGCGAGCTCTGCCTCAGACCCTGGGAAGTGGGAAATTTTGGGGGAAACGAACGCAACGCACCGGCTTCCTGAGGCGGTAGAGCTGGAGGACGACGGCGATAAGGGCCGCGAGCAGCGCGAGGCCCAGGAGGAGGCGGGCGCCGAGCGCCATGCTCGTGGCTCCGACCGAGAGATCCACCAGCACCAGGAGCGCCGCCGCGAAGTGGAGCTGCCGTTGGAAGTGAGTGGTGGCGGGATGGGAGACCGTCCGAGTCTTGGGAGTGAGTGGTGGCGGGATGGCGGAAGCGCGACGGCGACGACGGGGCAGGACCGGGGCGGGGTGCTACGGCCAGATTTCTGACGGACCACTCGACCGACCTGCCTGCCGTGTCTGAAGAAAGCCACGAAAACGGCGTGCAAATATTTTTTGGAAACAAAGTGAAGGAACTAAAGAATGGTAGGCAGAAACCACAAAATTCGAAATTGGGATGGAAAATATCGCATGATCTGTCGTGGTTTTAGTGATGTAAACGCTCTTTTTTTTTTTACGGAGGGAGTAGTTTGCTGGCACAAGCACCACTGCTTTGCACTACCCACAGTAGACAAAATTTGCAAGATTTTTTTTCCTTCTGAGAATCAAGAGCTTCATTAGCCTCAAGTAAGATTACAATCAGATTGCACCACCCACAGTACACAAGTTGGCACTTGGCCTGGCCTTGGCTTCCTTTGGCACAATAATGTGCAGGTTTGGCCTTCCTTGGTACCAAGGAAAGGAGACTCCCAAGGAACTAAAACCTTACTGAGCTCTGAATCTCGCGAAGGATGAACCCTACTGATCTCTGCACAGTGATCGTCCCTGTTCTTCCACAGGTTCACACACATCTCAGAATCAGTTTCAACAATCAAACTGCAAGCCCTCGGGCGGGTACAGAAGTGGCACAGTAAGTGCTTCAGCATGAAGCGCCTCAGCCAAATATCATCTCCAACTTGCCCCAGGAGCAGCTCATAGAGTAACTGACTTCACCAGGACCTCCCTCCCAGCCATGCTTAACCAGTCCGCATTATAATTATACATAGATCATAGATAGCTGGCTACGATGGTTGTAACCTGAAGCAACCAAAACCTTCGTCCTAAACTTATTTTACCAGCATTTTAGACTATGCACGCGAACAGATCTATAGAAAAGCAGTAGCAAGTGATGCACTACAGGGTTGCCAAGCAAAATGTCGAAACGTGAGCTACACATAAACTTGAACGGAACATGCTATAATGACAGACAGGCATGATACACTACGAGTAAGCCAATTATTTTCTCCTACGTTTGGCGATCGTGAACAGACCACTGCCAGCATTGCGTCGCTTCGACGAAGATGCACCCCGGGCGTCCATCCTTGCATCCTCTGCACACTCTCCAGTCGGCGTCGACAAGCCTATACTTTTACCGCCGTCGGAAATCCCCGCGATATCCTCACAGGCGTCACTTGTTCCATCCACTGTTTCCCCGCCAGATCGATCAACCGCTGTATCTTGTTCATCCTCCTCCGCACAGAATCCACCTCCAGTGAAAAGGTATTCTTTTGGTGCAGAATCAGTCTGGTCCTCGTGTAGCTCAAAGCCCAAGGGATCTTCATACAGATCTTCGGCAGTGCCTGGGTCCACGTGCATCTGGTCGCTGTTCAGTTCACTTGTATCCTGATGGAGCAGATTGGATTGTGTGTCTCGTCCAGCTGTGTCACTGTCAGCGGCAGTTTGGCTTGGGTCATTTTCATCGACTTGATGCAAGGGAACATCATTTTCATTGGCTTCATGGTCATCTTCCATGTAAGTTACTTGATTCCTCTTCCGGTTTGACTGCAGTGACAACAACAGCATGCAAATATAGTAAGGCTCATTTCAAGTGCAAACACAAGAAAACCATCCAAAGGTTCACCACAGATGATCCGATTCACAATGAAGCACAAATTAGTGATTGCAGGCAGGGCTAACAAGATAATGTATGGCAGAACTTTTCTGGTCTACAGGGCAGTACTTGACTAGAACCAATGAGATAAGCACAAACAATAAAAAAAGCACGTAAAAGGAGAGGAACTTACCCTACGTACTGTCATTCCTTCTGATTTGTATTTGTCGATGTGCCTTTTATGTGAGTCCTCATCCGCGGACAAATTAGACATTTGAACTTCCAAATCTTCCTCATCTATAGTAGTCTCTAGTCGAACATTCACCTTTTTTCGACCTCTCCCTCTAGAACGACCTGAGGGGCTTGCGGTCTTCTTACTGGCATTTCTCTGTTCTTTCACAAGTTGATCCGCATCTGCAAAGCTATTAGGATCACCAATTTTGTCATCTTCTTGACTTCCCATGTTTCTAGGTTCAACACTGGTGTTCCTTTTCCCTTTCGGTTTAGCACGGCTAGAGCGGCCTGCCTCTTTCTTGTTGGGTGCATCACTAGTACTGGGACTATCCTCATTGAGTTCATCCGTTTCTGAGAAAGTTTTCCCTGTAATACCCTTGATAGCTTTCTGAATCCTTTTGCTACGTATTTTTGCAAATCTCTCATTGAATGAATAAAATGCCTCCATGCGCAGCTGAGTCTGCATTTAAGAAAAAGCATTCCACGTCATCATGCAATGGTTTCAAATAACCAATATTGTTTGTTCGATCACCATCATTTCCCAGTTAAATCATCATCCTTGCAGCAAAATAAAATCCACGCACGAAGACCACAAGTCCACTACTACTGGTGTATTGAAAGCAGACATCATACCCTAAATGATGTAAGACAAATGGCACTGAAGTCCCACAGACTTCCATTCTAAACTGACAGATGTTTAATGGTAGTATTTCACAATATGGTCAAACCAGCAGCAGATCCAGAAATATCACACAAAGGGGAGAAATTCTGACATATTAATACTAGATGTTTACAATTTTGGATTATATATGTTTCTGAAACGACCAAACCAGAGAGCAAATAGTTATGAAATCAATATTTGGCATAAATCTCCCATAACCAACATCGAAGTATCCTAGAATACAGGAAGCAGCAGTTGATGATATTCTTGAGACCGACAACAAACCTCATGCTTATTATACTCTTTCAAAACAGGAAGCAGCAGTTCGTCAGCTTTCTCCTTGTTCCAGCCAAACCTTTCCCAACATAACCTAAAGAAAGTTGACATTACAGTTTCTGTTAGTGCACCAATGGTATTTAAGAGAAAAAAGGAGGAATTGCATTACATTACTGCTGCGTTCTTTTCAAGGACAGACTTTCGAGAGAGTTCTTCCATAAATTTGAAAAACAAAGTTGAGGGAGGGGGGGGGGGGGGGGGGGGGGGGGGGGGGATTGACAGGAGGAATAGAGGATACATTTGATCGCTTGAATGTATTCATAGGGAAGTTTTGTTCTCTTCAAGACAACTTACTTGCGTAGCAAGCTTAAGTCTGGTCTTCCCCAGGAAAAACGTTCTGTTGAATCATCCACTTGGGGAGAAATGTATGCACTGATGACTGTCTCACTAGGAAAAGTGGTAGGAATATGCCAGTTCTTGCTCACGTTCCTCTGATAAATACAGAAATAATAACAGGTCTATAAGAAATACTCATAACAAACAAATACAGAAGGAATATTCACCAAGCAACTGAATCAGTTCCAACAGCTATCTCGTAACTAGAACATCTTACATGGTTACTCATAAATACTTCCTTGATATGTTGGGTCTCATTAGAAGATTGGTTATTATCAGAACCTTCAACACATTCAGGTTCCTGGCTATTTCGTTTTTCACAAAATTCATTTCCACCAGATTTCCTTCTTTTTGAGCTGCCACTGGTTTCCACATCAAATTTCCCCAATATCGCTGGATCCGGTGATTCAATCCATTCTCTGAACTGCTGGAGGCCATCTTCCTCAGGAAATGCATGTACAACTTCAATAGCATTCACAATGCCAATACCACTGCACTTACAGTATATAAAAGCATAAGCGGGAGCAAACAAAAAAAATGATTAGATAAGAATTGTTGCATCACAGCTTTTTCGACACTTTTGTTGCATCACAGCTAGTGTACCTAGAATATGGTGAGTGTTATATAAAGAATTGAAGAAGGCGATTCAGTACAATGATTGCTACAGGATTTCTTATTCATCATACGCTACTAAATAAGTTTATTTTTGCATACGTTTCAATGCAAAATAGCAACCTCTCAAGCCAAGCCTTGTAATCTGTGCATTTCATTAGACAAGATTTCAAAATTGAACTAATAATAATACAAAACAAAATAACAACAACCCTTTCCTACAAAACAGAACTTGCATTCGATTTGTGGAACAGCAAATTTGATACTCCCTCCGTCCCATAATATAAGAGCGTTTTTTGACACTATAAAACGTTGTTATATTATGGGACGGAGGGAGTACAATCTTACTACGAAAGAACAGTGCAACAACTCAATGAGAAAATTTAGTTTTTGTATACTTTGTTACAAATGCAATAGCTCGCAAATTGTAAGCACACAAATCACCACTAAGTTATATACTTTCATAACGCTTTTCACGATTTAATAAAATGTGAGATATTCTTGCCAGCTATTACCTAATTCCTTCAGTGTAGTCGCTCCCCAGAAGCAGAGCCATACGAATTAACTGTTCCCTTGTTAGTCCAAGCTCCGACTCGATGTCCTGAAAAAGAAATACAATAAGAACTGAAAAGCATGATCCAGCTCAGATAAGCAGACTTCCCTTATGGCTGTAGATGGAAAAGCAACGAAAGTTGAAGGGGAAATAGAGAGTAGAAAGAGGATAGACCATTAGACCTTCATAAGGTATGTTTCCACATACTTCCTATCATCAAATATATTTTTATAAACATTCCTTGCCCCAAACAGGAAGACATCTGAATCATCAGTAACAACTCCATCAACAAGGTTGTTAATTTCCATGTAAGCACACTGAGCTTCAGCTTCCATTGGTGCAATTATATACGGCAAGCCGAACATTTGGAGCAATTCCTGTATCACCCAAAGATGTAGCTTAATACTTTTGTAATACTAAACTAAATCATTTTACTGGACCTCAGTTCAGAGATGATAAAGCTCTGCCCAAAAAATGTTAGCTAACTGAAAGGAGTTAGGTAGGTTGCAACAAACCTGGCATTCAGCAAACATCTCACTGCTGACAGACTCTGCATGGCTTTCAAGTTTTCGCCTTTCATTTCCGAGATCTAACTGTTCTTGTCTAAGAAAAGATATTTCCTTCTCCAGATTATTTTCTGATATAATATGGCTATCATAATTCTCATTTAATTGTGTACTATTGATCTCAGAAGTGGTAACGTTCATATCTTCCTGAATAATATTTTCCTTTTGTACGGCATCGCCGGCTACCAATTCATCCATCAAAGGTTCCTTCTGGGCCGCCATGGAGATATCTCCAATATAAGGATCATTTTTGTTGCATTCTGATTTATGAGAATTTGAAGTATTTTGCTTGATAACTTCCTCTTTAGGGCATTCATGAATGCTGGTTGCAGACACGATTGCATCGTTGTCCTGAACCTTTGGGCTGCAAGATGGCCTTGCAGTAAGAGTACTTGTGGATACATTATACACTGGAGAAGACTCCTGCGAATAATCTGTGTTTGAAGCAGCTCGTCCATCATTACTCTCCAGTTGAGCTTGTTTTTCATTTTCTTTTCTTTCAGCTTCAAGCACTTCAGGATCATGCATAACACCATCCTCACCAGAACTGTTTTTTATTCCCGTTTCTTTAATTGTTTCTTCAACAAAAGAAGCTTCAGAATGGGAATAAGGTGTAGCAGGAGCTTCAGATGGTTTAGGAACATTATCATGAGACTGCAAAGATTTATCTTCAATAGGTGTTTTCAAATCTTCAGGGACTCCATTTTCAAATTCCTGCTTCTCCGAATCCTCTAAACTTCTCTTTATTGCTTCCTGTATGAGAGCCTCTTCTTCTATATCCCCTTTTGGTAATTTACACTGATTGTATTCACTAGAAGGTACTTCACGAACATCACAGACACCTTCCTCCCATTCCACCTCATCGTCAGTACAACAGTTATCAGGAGGTGATGATTGATAATCCTTCTCATCGACCTTCATAGGAAGTGTTTCTTCTTCTATGATACCTTCTTCCCAAATACCCTCGGAGTTGTCAGATTCTTCTGTATTTTTAGCCAAACGATCATCATCAGCAAATAACTTGGATGAAGTTCCAGAAACTAAATGCAAAAACAGCTTGTCATCGTTGTCCTTCACTCCAATTTGATCATCCACAAAAGATATCTCTATTGTCTCTTTGCTTCCATGGCAGGAACCCTCAGAAATATCATCAGATCCTCCTACAAGTGACGACGTGTGATGGTTGTCACCGATAGTTTCAGCAAAATCTTCACTGAGACCAACAGAGCTTTGCAGCCCATCATTTTCAAAAAGATGTTCCGGAAAATCTGGAGGTTCTTCATTGCTAGTTGATCCTTTGCCAATGTTGGCCTGTCCCATGCTTTTTGCCTGCTCGTGCTCTTTGATAAAATCCAAATTCCTTTGAATATCACGAGTCATACGAATTCCCATCCCTCTGACCCTACTTACTCTAACCCTTCCTCTCTCATCACGATATGTCTCAACATCAGGCCCAAAACCCGTTGAAGGCTCACCGCTGTGAGGTTTAATCGATCTAGAACTACTTGAGGGACTGGATTTGAAGATAGCAGAACTAATTTCCCTTTTTGATTTACAGCTATCAACAATCTGCTCCTCTACACCTCTTTGTGCCAACGTCCTGATCCAGACAAGTATAATCAGATAAGTAATGCAGCACAGAAATACCACAGACAAATATTCGTGAAGATTCAAAATTTTAAGAAGGGCAATCCCTAAATGTGGTACCCACATTTACAGACATAAATACATCACTTACTGTTTATCACCAGTGAATGATGATGAGAAAATGAACTCTCTGTTAGCTTCCGATGCTATTTTCGATGTCTGGATGCCACCAACATCCTTACCTGCAGCACCCTTCCGAACTTCTTCTATCTCTCGACGAAAAGCAACCGTTTTCAGATAGGACTGTATTTGAAGCTCTGAAAATTTTGCAGGCTCCTGAAACGAGACAAGGCATTGTAAGACTATATATGCAAACCCGACCCTTTCATTTATGATTTATTGTTACTGAAACTGACACAAGTTCTCAAAAATCCTACTAGTAAAAGCGGCAGGACAGATTGCTGCCCAAAATGATTAGTTTACTGAAGAAGATAAAAAATCCTAGAATTACGGTACACTAGATTTGTAATTAGCAACGGTGCAACACTAATGATATATTTATCCATGTAGATACCTTTTTTATTTTTTGGTACTTCTGCCTGTTTTCAGCCATCACCCTCTCCCTCATCTAAAGCAAACACAAAAGATAAAGTAAGATATATTCCTCAATAGTCTGTGATCATATACATATACACTTGAAGGACGAACATACAAAACACTAGTTTGTGCCTCATTACCTGAACAAGTAGATCTAGCTGCATTGATGGAGGGAGAGAAGCTAACACAGCAGGATCAATGTCACCAGTTGTAATAGGCTGCAATTGCATCACAAGATTCAATATAGTCAAACGGACTAACAAATAAAACAATCAATCCTTGTCCCATGAGAATATAAAGAAACTCTTTCATGAAGAAGAAGAAAGCCAATAATGGAGACTTCATTGACTTAGATATGACTTACAAATATCATCTCTTCATCATCGTCGTTCTCATCTTCGTCAATGCCAGTTCCTTCTTGTGATGGAACACTTGCAGGATTGTGTTCCCCTTTGCCAGTCAAACCTGCCTCATCCTCTGCAGCAAGTGACGCTGCCAGCCTTAACACATGCAATGAAAGTATCAACTTACTGACCTTAACCAGCAAGAAAACATGTGAAAATTACAGAAAGACACACACAGTTCATCCAATTTTTCCTGGTTGATTGGTGCAGCTGCCCCCCTGCTGTTCTCGCCATCGTCATTTCGGTTTTGACCTCCATCTGTTTTCTCAGTTTCTTCTCCTCTACTGCTCTCAACTTGCTTGCCCTTAGCATCATGCTTAGCCCTGTCACTTTTGATTTGAGCTGCCAATTCTTCAAGCCTACTTGCCTTGAGCTGATAACCACAGGTTCAAAACCGTCAATATATTGGTATTGTCTTACTTCAGAAACGTACAAGACTGGTACACCTAAAAGATTTCATATCACTTGGTAACAGATTTTCCTTTTTAGTAAAAGGGTTCATTTCCGATTTGCTAACAGAATGGCCATTGAAAGCATGCATTATTAAAAAAAAACATGCGTTTTAGGAAGAAAATATGCATTCATGATGGACAGATTATTTGGGAAGAGAAACTAGAAGGGTTAAACTAGATTCTTCCTCCAAGGTACAATTTATCCTCATCAATAAACTGTTTGGCCCAAAAAATTCCCACTATGCCGAGCACATTTTGAAGATAAGTGCTTTACATATATTCTTATAATATGATTTGTTTTGGAAATAAAATAGGGAAAATATTTGTTGAGATAAATCGACCCCTTTAACTCCCGGCAAATGCTGAAATAATAAATTGTTTCTTTTCTAACGGGGTAAAACCCGGATTCCATTATCAGACAACCAAAGTTAACCATGTCTATAAAAAAGTTGAATGGCTTATTTTAGCCTATAGGCAATGGAACATTCTTCAAGTTCACATGATCAGAGCGTACCGGTTCTCTTGATATTAAGATCGAAACAGTGTCCACTATTCAAACAATGAGTACATGTACTGCTTAATTGGACAGACTGCGTATTTTTTTCATCTAAATGTAGCATCCCCATTCACCAGAGTCATCAAACAGTGGGAGGGGGGAGGTGACTTACATGGGAGATTAGGAGCTTCTCGGCGGTCTTGCGGACCTTGGCCTGCGCGGCGTCGCGGTTCCGGCGGCGGGCGGCGAGGGTGCGGCGCTTGAGGGCCGGCGTGGCGCCGTCGAAGACGAAGACCGGGCGGGCCCGGAGGAAGAGGAGCTTGCAGATGCGGCGGAGGAAGCCGAGGATGTGGGCGTCGCGGACCATGTCGCCCTTGTCGTCCCGCATCGCCCGCATGAACTGCACCATCCAGATGCTGGCGTCCACCGCCAGCCGCTTCCCCGCCAGGGTCTCCACCGACACGCGCCGCCCCACCGGGGCCAGCAGCCCCCACAGCCCGTGCACGCCCATCCCCCGGTCCCCCCGCGGCGGCGGACGAAGCAGGCGACGGCTCGGCCGCGGCGGTCAGTGGGGCGCCCAGGAGGCCGAAGGGGAAGCTCGAACGAGAATCGGGGGGCGGAAGTCAGGCCCTCGCCATGAGCGAGCCGGGAACTGGGAGGAAGGCCGTCGAGGTGTAAGGAGAGAGAGGTCAAAGGCGGTTTGCGTTATTGCGCTTTGGGCCGGCAGTGTGCAGGCTCTGTTGGCCCAATTTGGCGCGTTCCGTTTTCCGTATTTCCGGGCCTTATGTTGTCCATTCACGTTCACGTGACGAAATCGAGAGCAACTAGTTAACGAACATTTCAGAGCCCTTTGTCTACGCATCTTTTTATCACCAAGTATATCAGAGAAATCGAGGATTGCACGCTCAAGGCGAGGCAAGGGACAGTGCACCCAACCCCGGTGCAAACGCGGGCTAGATGGACACCGCCACCGCCGGGAGTGGCAAAGATCAGAGTGGACGGGGCAACAACGAGAAACTCCCTGGAGGGTTCTTTCAGTGCTATATGCAGAGACGAAACAGGGTTATTCTTAGGAGCCTCGGTGATCAAGACACCAAGAGTGGCTGATCCTGCGACTCTGGAAGCTCTGGCGTGTAGAGAGGCACTCGCCCTTGCGATGGACTTGCAGATCTCCAGGGTTCTTATTGCTTCAGACTGCCAGGGAGTGATCCGGGATATCAAAGATGCCACAGGAGGGCACTACGCTGCTGTAATCAAGGAGATCACTGAGACAGCGAGAGATTTTGAGCAATGCACCTTCATCTTCGAGGGTAGATCGACAAATATTGAGGTACATAGCCTTGCTAAACATGCTTTTGGACTGGATTATGGACGCCATTTGTGGCTTATAAACCCACCAGATATCCATTGTATTCCTATGAACTTTTATGATTAATAAAGTGTGTTTAGACTAAAAAAAAGTTGACGAACACTTCTTTGAAAGCGAAATCCACTCCCACCTTCATATGTTGCAACAAGTGGGACTTTTCTTTTTTTTCATAGATCTGTTTATTCAAAATGGTTTATCTCTTAAACCGTGCGTCCAAATCTTAAACCGTTGCCACCGCTAGATTCACCGCGTCAAGATTTTCAAACTAGATACCATGTTGATAGGTTTTAACGAACGTTTTTTCACGAAAAAACCAAAACGGGAGCACGTTTTTTTTCCTTTCCGGAAGCCGCTTTCGAGAGGCACACTCATGCCTCTCGTGAAAGCAAATCTGTGCCTCTCACAAAAAAAAACATGTTTTTTTAATTTCTGAGTGGCACGGTCATGCCTCTCGCGGAAGCAAAACTATGCTTCTCATGAAAAAAAGAGAATGCACATTTTTTTCCGTTTTCGAGAGGCATGACCATGCTTCCCACGGAAAAAAAAGAGAGAATGTGTTTTTTCCGTTTTCAAAAGACACAAACGTGTCTCTCGCGGAAGAAAACCCGTGCTTCTCACAAAAGAAAAGAAAGAAAAAAACACGTTTTTTGCATTTCTGAGAGGCACGACCGTGCCTCTCGCGGAAAAAAACTATACCTCTCACGGAAGAAAAAAAAGAGAAAACATATTTTTTTTTTAATTTCTGAGAAGCATGGCCGTGCCTCTCGCGGAAAAACAAACGCGTTCTTTTGCGCAATTTTTTTTGTCGAAAAGCTAAGAAAGACAGGTGAAAAACCAAAAAGTCAAAAAACATTAAAAAGCCGAAAACGCGTGCGGGAAAATAAAAAAAATCCTGAAGAAGCGCCCGGAGCGCGACACCCCCAGTCTTTCTTAGCTTTTCGACAAAAAAACAAGGAAAAAACTGCACAAAAAATGTTTTTTTTGCTTTCGTGAGAGGCAAGCCGAGAGGCACGGCTGTGCCTCTCGAAAACGGGAAAAAAATATTTTTTTTCTCTTTTTTCCTTCTTCTTCCGTGAGAGGCACGGTTTTGCTTCTGCAAGAGTCATGATTTTGCTTCCGTGAGAGGCACGGCTGTGTCTCTCGGAAACGGGGAAAAACCATTTTTCTCTTTTTCTTTCGTGAGAGGCACGGTTTTTCTTCTGCGAGAGGCACGGTCGTGCCTTTCGGAAACGAAAAAACACGTTTTCTCTTTTTTCCGTGAGAGTCATGGTTTTGCTTCCGCGAGAGGCATGGCCGTGCCTCTCGGAAACGAAAAAACGTGTTTTCTCTTTTTATTCGCGAAAGACACGGTTTTGCTTTCGCGAGAGGTACTGATTTGCTTCCACCAGAGGCACGGCCGCGCATCTCGGAAACAACTTCCGGAAAGGGAAAAATGAACATGCTCTCGGTCCGGTTTTTTCATGAAAAAAGAGTTCGTCAAAATCTATCAACATAGATCTAGTCTTGAAGATCTCAACGGCGAGGAATCCAATGATGAAACCGGTTCGAAATTTGCATGCACGGTTTAACTGATAAAACATTTTGAATAAAATAGATCTAGACAAAAAAAAGGAAAACTCATAGGTTGCGACAAGTGACGCATATACAACACGCCACTTATCACAACCCGAGGAGGTAGAAGTAATCTTTCAAAGGAGTACTCCTCAATTAGTGATCTCGCCCGAAATCACTGGTTTAGGAGCATCCTTTAAAAGGTCACTACCACCTTCTTTGATTATGATAAGTGGCGCATTGCGTGTATGCGTCACTTATCGCAATCAGAGAGTTTTGGTGTAATTTCTTCCACACATGGAGGCACGGATGATTTTGTTTGTGCTTTTTTATAGATTTTTTTAATATCTCTTAAATCGTGCGTCCAAATCACGAATCATATTCATCGTTGCATTTCTTGCATTGAGATATTTGAAACTAGAAACCATGTTGATAGGTTTAACATTTTTCAAGCAAATCTATACTCCCAACTAACTTGTACTTTCAAACTATATTAATCCGTGCTTTCAAGTAAGCTAACTTTTGCATTCGTAGGGGGTGAGGTTCACCTGGAAGCACAACCGTGCTCACTATTTTGTGAAATCACAGTCAAGGTTACACATGAAAAGCATTACTATGCTTCACGCCAAAACCAAAAAAAAAACCAAGACTCAAAAAGCGGAACAAACAAAAACCTAGAAAAGTTAGAAACAAAGACCAAAAAATAGAAAATAAAAAAGGAGACAAAAAAACCAAAACCGGAAACAACATAAAACCAAGAAAAAAAGAGGAACAAAAAACAAGAAACCGAAAAAACCACGGAAGCACAACCGCGCTTCACTTAAGCACATTTGTGCTTTATTTTTGGGAAGCACAAAAGTGCATTTGTGCTTTTCATATGGGAAGCACAATTGTGCTTCGCGTAGACCTACAAATGTGCTTCGAGCGGAAAGCACGCTCCTCCCTCCCAGGTGTTAAAAAACCACGAAAAAAAATTGCACGCTCTCGCGGGTGCGCCCAATGCGCGACATGTAACGATGGCTGGACGCACCACTTGGCGCACTCGTAAATCGCAACCCACCCAAAACACCCGCCGCGGGAGCCTTCTACGGGGTGCCCCATGATTAGGTGCTCCCGGAGAAACCCTTTGTTCTAAGTCTTCCTAAACGGGCGATGGCAGTGTTCTTGTGTCGCGGTGGTTTGTGGGTTCTATCGCTACTTGCTAGGATGCAGCGTGGCGGCCCTAGATAAGTTTGGCATGGTCTCTTATTTGGCAACGATGATGGCAATGAGCGAAGTTGGGTTTTGGTTGCCGGTTAATTTGGTGTGTTCGAGGGACCATCGTCTCACACTATGTCTGCATGAAGTTGGAGTTCACACTGTCTTCATGAAGTTGGAGTTACAGTGGAGGAGCCTCGCTCAAGATGACACTAGATGAGTGGTCGGTTTCGAGTCTACTCGATGCAGGCTCATTGCTTCTCTCCTGCAATGCTCGTCACCTTGTATGGTTGCCGATGTGCGTGGTCGACTGTTTGACATAGGCCAACATGGGTCCCGACGCTATTCTGACAAGGGGTTCGTTGGTGGTTGTCATGATGCAGTCGGAATTGCTGGCTTTTTTTACAAGGATACCGGAATTGCTGGCTCGTAGAGGATTGTTAGCAATGACGCCGGAAGACAACTTCAACGGTGGTTTTCTGCTCCACGGTATGTGCCTTTATGTTGATAGCCAGGTCAGTTGGTGTTGCCCTGAGTTGTTGTGGATAGTTGCGACGGTTTTTGCATTTTTTTTCCTCAAATTAATTGGACAACTCTACTTCTTGGCTTCGGTGCCCGGACGGTGTTGCACTAGCTTTATGTTATCGTGGTCTGTTGTGAATTTTTTTGTCCAGTTATTCAGAAATTAATTGGAAACTCTATTTCCCAATTACATTATGATGATGAGATGATGCAAATTTCTTGCCTCACTTTTTTATATTAGATAAAAAAAGAAGGTTGTGTAACGTTATTTACAAGGTGGTGGCGAAATGCCTGGTAAACCGCTTGCGGCCTATTTTAGATGATATAATTTCTCCGGAACAGAGTGCCTTTGTACCGGGGCGTATGATTACGGATAATGCGTTAATTGCTTTTGAGTGCATCCACTCTATTCAGCAGGAGAAAGACCCTAACAGAAGCTTTTGTGCGTATAAGTTAGATTTATCCAATGCATATGACAAGGTGGACTGGATCTTCTTGAAGCGAATGATGAAAAAGATGGGCTTCGCTCGCCGGTGGGTGAACTGGATTATGGCTTGAGTCACCTCGGTGAGATACACAGTTAAATTTAATGGAACCCTCTTGGATTCGTTTGCACCATCGCGTGGGCTTCGGCAAGGTGATCCCTTATCCCTGTTCTTGTTCTTGTTAATTGTTGATGGTCTGTCTGCTCTGCTGAAAGATGGTGAGGAGAAAGGTGATTACACACCACTAAAAATCTGCCGCAAAGCTCCGAGTGTATCTCATTTGCTGTTTGCAGATGACACGTTGTTGTTCTTTAAAGCGGAAGAGGAACAAGCAATAAAGGTTAAGGAAATACTGAATATATATACGCGAGCTACAGGTCAGCTAATTAACCCGGCTAAGTGCAGTGCACTTTGTGGTACTTCTTGCCTCGTGGGTATACAGGAGAGAATCCGGGCTGTCCTTCACATTTAGATGGTCACTTTTGAAGAGAAGTACTTGGGACTTCCAACTTCAGAAGGTTGTATGTCGCGAGGTAAATTTCAGAATTTGCAATCACGTTTGTTAAAGAGGATCATTGCCTAGGGTGATACCCTCTCTCTTGCTGGCAAGGAGATTATGATTAAAGTTGTCGCACATGCCCTCCCAACTTATATTTGAAGGAAATATGCTCTAGAGGCAATAATAAAGTTATTATTTATTTTCTTATTTCATGATAAATGTTTATTATTCATGAATTGTATTAACCGGAAACTTAATACATGTGTGAATACATAGACAAAATATAAGTATCCCTAGGATGCCTCTACTTGACTAGCTCGTTTATCAAAGATGGTTATGTTTCCTAACCATAGACATGTGTTGTCATTTGATGAACGTAACATCATTAGAAGAATGATGTGATGGACAAGACCCATTCGTTAGCTTAGCATTATGATCGTTACAGTTTCATTGTTACTGCTTTCTTCATGACTTATACATGTTCCTCAAACTATGAGGTTATGCAACTCCCGAACCGGAGGAACACTTTATGTGCTATCAAACGTCACAACGTAAATGGGTGATTATAAAGATGCTCTACAGGTGCCTCCGAAGGTATTTTTTGGCTTGGCATAGATCGAGATTAGGATTTGTCACTCCGTGTTTCGGAGAGGTATCTCTAGGCCCTCTCGGTAATGCTCATCATTATAAGCCTTGCAAGCAATGTGACTAATGAGTTAGTTGCGGGATGAAGTATTACGGAACAAGTAAAGAGACTTGCCGGTAACGAGATTGAACTAGGTATGATGATACCGACGATCGAATCTCGGGCAAGTAACATACCGATGACAAAGGGAACAACGTATGTTGTTATGCGGTTTGACCGATAAAGATCTTCGTAGAATATGTATGTGACACCCGAGTAATTAAGCTACAGTAATCCCATGCTAACGGTGCCACGTTACCTCCGTTACTGTTGCTAATCTATCATTAGATCAAAACCGGTCCAAAATTCAAAGTTCAAAATCAAGCAAATAATAAAAGTTTTCAAATATTAAAACTAAAATGTTCGGAGTGAACCAAATATTGCATAGATAATAATGGTGGAGAAACCCAACTTTAATAAAATGTTTAAGTGTTCAAAATAATTAAAATAGAGGTTTAAATATTAAAATAAATGCCTTTTGAATTTTATAAAATATTAAACTATTTTAATTTGGGTTGAGAATTAATGTGGCAATAGTATATTTAAAAGTATTAATTTAAGTACTAGTGATAATTTTTATAAAACTAAAATAAAGGAAAACTAAAAGTAAAACAGTAAAAGAAAGATAAATAAAAAGAAAAGAAACAAAACAGAAAAATAACTAACAAAAAAAAGAACCCTCGGGCTCCGGACCAGCAGGCCTGGCCCAACCAACTGGCCGGCCCACTCCCTCTCCATACCCCCCCGAAACCCTAGCCGTAACCCCCAGTCACCCCATTCGCTCCCCCCACTCCCTCTCGATCTCTCTCGCCTTCCCCGATCTGGATCGGGGCAACCCCCTCCCCCGATCCCATCGCCCCATCGCCGCCTCGACGTCGCCGCCACCCCCCCCCTCGCTGAGCCGGCCCCTCCCGTCGCCCCACCGGCGCCCTGCCGCTCGTCCACGACCCCGCCACACGAGGACCGCACCGCCGGAGCCCCTCACCGTCTTCCCCGAGCTGCCGTCGCCCCGGAGCTGCCGCACCGTCGCCGGACATCGTCGCCCGAGGTCCCCGTCGGCGCTGCCTCCTCGCCCTCTCCCTTAACGGCCACCTCAACGCCGCCCCCATCGCCTCGACGCCCGCGTCGACCCCCCTCCCCCGCGCCCCGTCGCTGGTGCTGCCCTTCGCCGGACCTCGGCCGCCTCCTCGCCGGACCTCGCGTCTTCGCCCTCTTCCCCGCCGGCCACCAGCAAGCCTCGGCGCCCCCTCTCCCCATCAACGCCGGTGAGGCCCCCCGGCCTCTCCTCCTCTCTCTGCCCTCGCACACGACCGCGGCCATCACGCCCCGGGCCGCGTCCAAGCTCGTCGCCCGCGTCGTCCCGCTGCCCATGCGCTCTGGCCTTGCCCTCCTCGCCGCTGCTCCGCCCGGTCACCGCGACCCTGTCCCGCCCGGCGTGTCACCTCGCGCGCTCGCGCCCGTGCTATGGCCGGCTACCGCGTGCTGCTGCTCCTGCGGCTGCGCCGCCCCCGCTTCTCGCGTCCACCACCGTGCCACCGCCCCCGCCTCACCCGCCTGCTCCCCTCGCCGTGCTGGCCTCGCCCACGCCGGCCTGGCGACCTGCCAGGTCCGCCGCCCTCCCCTGGCCGCGCCGTGGGCACGGCCCCGCCGGTGCCCTCCGTCGCCTCCGTGCGGGTGCGCGGACACCCGCACCCGAGCGCCCGAACCCGTTAAGGCCCCTGGCCCAATGACAGGGGGCCCCCGCCCCTAAAACGTTTAAAAAAAGAATTTTAAAAATAATAATATTAATATTAATTAATTAACTAAATTAATTAACTTAATTAATTGAGTTTGATTAACTTAATCAATTAACTAAACTAATTAATCATGATTAGTTAGTCTAGTGTATGACATGCGGGACCCACACGTAGTTGACCCAGTCAACTGCACAGTTGACTGCTGACGTCAGCATGATGTCATGCTGACGTCATCTTTTACTATTCTGGATAATGTTGATTAAATTAATTAAATAAATCCTAAAAATGATTTAAATCTTTAAAAATTAATATAAAATAATCCGTAGCTCGGATGAAAAAACTTTGTACATGAAAGTTGCTTAGAACGACGAGACGAATCCGAATACGCAGTCCGTTCGTCCGCCACGCGTCCCTAGCATAGTGAACCTGCAACATTTCACCTCCGGTTCATCTGTCCGAAAACGTGAAACACCGGGGATATTTTCCCGGATGTTTCCCCCCTTCGCCGGTATCACTTACTACCGCGTTAGGGCATACCTAGCACCGTGTTTTGCCTCCTTATGTTTTGTGATGCTTTGTTTGCTCCGTATTTACTGTTTGTTCCCCCTCTCCTTCTCCGGTAGACTACGAGACCGACGCAGCTGCTACCCAGTTTGACTACGGAGTTGACGAGCCCTCCTTCTTGCCAGAGCAACCAGGCAAGCCCCCCCCCTTGATCACCAGATATCGCCTATTCCTTCTCTATACTGCTTGCATTAGAGTAGTGTAGCATGTTACTGCTTTCGGTTAATCCTATACTGATGCATAGCCTGTCATTGTTGCTACAGTTGTTACCCTTACCTGCTATCCTACTACTTAGTATAGGATGCTAGTGTTCCATCAGTGGCCCTACACTCTTGTCCGTCTGCCATGCTATACTACTGGGCCGTGATCACTTTGGGAGGTGATCATGGGTATATACTATATACATTATATACATGACACATGTGGTGACTAAAGTCGGGTCGGCTCGAGGAGTACCCGCAAGTGATTCTGATGAGGGGGCTGAAAGGACAGGTGGCTTCATCCCGGTAGAGGTGGGCCTGGGTTCCTGACGGCCCCGACTGTTACTTTATGGCGGAGCGACAGGGCAGGTTCAGACCACCTAGGAGAGAGGTGGGCCTGGCCCTGGTCGGCGTTCGCGGATAAATAACACGCTTAACGAGTTCTGGGTATTTGATCTGAGTCTGGCCATTTGGTCTATACGCACTAACCATCTACGCGGGAGTAGTTATGGGTATCCCGACGTCGTGGTATCAGCCGAAGCTCTTCTTGACGTCAGCGACGGAGCGGCGCGCGCCGGATTGGACTGGAACGCCTACTAGGCTAGGTCTGCTTCCGGCCGCGCACGCAACGTGCAGGTGTGCAATGGGCGATGGGCCCAGACCCCTGCGCGCATAGGATTTAGACCGGCGTGTTGACCTCTCTGTTGAGCCTAGGTGGGGCTGCGACGTGTTGATCTTTCGCGGCTGGGCATGACCCAGAAAAGTGTGTCCGGCCAAATGGGATCGAGCGTGTTGGGTTATGTGGTGCACCCCTGCAGGGAAGTTTATCTATTCAAATAGCCGCGTCCCTCGGTAAAAGGACGACCCGGAGTTGTACCTTGACCTTATGACAACTAGAACCGGATACTGAATAAAATACACCCTTCCAAGTGCCAGATACAACCCGGTGATCGCTCTCTAACAGGGCGACGAGGAGGGGATCGCCGGGTAGGATTATGCTATGCGATGCTACTTGGTGAACTTACCATCTACTCTCTCCTACATACTGCAAGATGGAGGTGGCCAGAAGCGTAGTCTTCGACAGGATTAGCTATCCCCCTCTTATTCTGGCATTCTGCAGTTCAGTCCACCGATATGACCCTTTACACATATACCCATGCATATGTAGTGTAGCTCCTTGCTTGCGAGTACTTTGGATGAGTACTCACGGTTGCTTTTCTCCCTCTTTTCCCCTATATGTACCTGGTTGTCGCAACGAGATGCTGGAGCCCAGGAGCCAGACGCTACCGTCGACGACGACTCCTACTACACTGGAGGTGCCTGCTACTACGTGCAGCCCGCTGACGACGACCAGGAGTTAGTTAGGAGGATCCCAGGCAGGAGGCCTGCGCCTCGTCCGATCTGTATCCCAGTTTGTGCTAGCCTTCTTAAGGCAATCTTGTTTAACTTATGTCTGTACTCAGATATTGTTGCTTCCGCTGACTCGTCTATGATCGAGCACTTGTATTCGAGCCCTCGAGGCCCCTGGCTTGTATTATGATGCTTGTATGACTTATTTTATTTTTAGAGTTGTGTTGTGATATCTTCCCGTGAGTCCCTGATCTTGATCGTACACGTTTGCGTGTATGATTAGTGTACGGTCAAATCGGGGGCGTCACAATGTAGGAGCCAATATGAGCATCCAGGTTCCGCTGTTGGTTATTGATCGGAGATGTGTCTCGGTCATGTCTACATAGTTCTCGAACCCGTAGGGTCCGCACGCTTAACGTTCGATGACGATTTGTATTATGAGTTATGTGTTTTGATGACCGAAGTTTGTTCGGAGTCCCGGATGAGATCACGGACGTGACGAGAAGTCTCAAAATGGTCGAGACATAAAGATTGATATATTGGACCATGTTATTCGGACACAGGAAGTGTTCCGGATAGTTTCGGGTAAAAACGGAGTGCCGGAGGGGTTACCGGAACCCCCCGGGGAGTTGATGGGCCTTAGTGGGCCTTAGTGGGAAGGAGAGGCAGCGGCCAGGAGGTGCCCCCCCCAAGCCCAGTCCGAATTGGACAAGGAATTGGGGGCGCGGCCCCTCCCCTCTTCCTTCCTTCCCCCTTCTCCTTTAGGTGGAAACCTACTAGGACTTGGAGTCCTAGTAGAATTCCCCTTCTCCCGGCGCGCCTAGCTTGGCCGGACGACCTCCCCCTCCCTCCTTTATATACGGGGCAGGGGGCACCCTAGAACACACAAGTTTCTCTTAACTGTGTGCGGTGCCCCCCTCCACAGTTACACACCTCGATCATATCGTCGTAGTACTTAGGCGAAGCCCTGCGCCGGTAACATCATCATCACCGTCACCACGCCGTCGTGCTGATGGTACTCACCCTCGTCCTCAACTGGATCAAGAGCACGAGGGACATCATCGAGCTGAACGTGTGCTGAACGCGGAGGTGCTGTACGTTCGGTACTTGGATTAGTTGGATCACGAAGAAGTTCGACTACATCAACCGCGTTACTAAACTCTTCCGCTTTCGGTCTACGAGGGTACGTGGACACACTCTTCCCTCTCGTTGCTATGCATCTCCTAGATAGATCTTGCGTGATCGTAGGAATTTTTTGAAATTACTATGTTTCCCAACAGTGGCATCCGAGCCAGGTCTATGCGTAGATGTTATATGCACGAGTAGAACCAAAGAGTTGTGGGCGATAATAGTCATACTGCTTACCAGCAACATCTTACTTTGATTTGGCGGTATTGTTGGATGAAGCGGTCCGGACCGACATTACATGACCGCGTTCATGAGACTGGTTCTACCGACGTGCTTCGCACACAGGTGGCTAGCGGGTGTCTGTTCTTTTAGTTAAATCGAGTTTGACTACGCCCGGTCCTTGTTGAAGGTTAAAACAGCACACTTGATGAAAAATCGTTGTGGTTTTGATGCGTAGGTAAGAATGGTTCTTGCTAGAAGCCCGTAGTAGCCACGTAAAACTTGCAACAACAAAGTAGAGGACGTCTAACTTGTTTTTGCAGGGCTTGCTGTGATGTGACATGGTCAATACATGATGTGATATAATTTGTTGTATGAGATGATCATGTTTTGTAACAAAGTTATCGGCAACTGGCAGGAGCCATATGGTTGTCGCTTTATTGTATGCAATGCAATCGCCATGTAATTGTTTTACTTTATCACTAAGCGGTAGCGATAGTCGTAGAAGCAACAGTTGGCGAGACGACAACGATGCTACGATGGAGATCAAGGTGTCGCGCCGGTGACGATGGAGATCATGACGATGCTTTGGTGATGGAGATCATGAGCACAAGATGATGATGGCCATATCATGTCACATATTTTGATTGCATGTGATGTTTATCTTTTATGCATCTTATTTTGCTTAGAACGGCGGTAGCATTATAAGATGATCCCTTACTAAAGTTCAAGGTATAAGTGTTCTCCCTGAGTATGCACCGTTGCTACAGTTCGTCGTGCCGAGACACCATGTGATGATCGGGTGTGATAAGCTCTACGTTCACATACAACGGGTGCAAGCCAGTTTTGCACATACAGAATACTCGAGTTAAACTTGACGAGCCTAGCATATGCAGATATGGCCTCGGAACATTGAGACCGAAAGGTCGAACGTGAATCATATAGTAGATATGATAAACATAGTGATGTTCACCAATGAAAGCTACTCCATCTCACGTGATGATCGGACATGGTTTAGTTGATTTGGATCACGTGATCATTTAGATGACTAGAGGGATGTCTATCTAAGTGGGAGTTCTTAAGTAATATGATTAATTGAACTTTAATTTATCATGAACTTAGTCCTGATAGTTATTTTGCATGTCTATGTTATTATAGATCAATGGCCCGTGCTACCGTTCCTTTGAATTTTAATGCGTTCCTAGAGAAAGCTAAGTCGAAAGATGATGGCAGTAACTACATGGACTGGGTCCGTAACTTGAGGATTATCCTCATTGCTGCACAGAAGAATTACGTCCTGAAAGCACCGCTAGGTGCTAGGCCTGCTGCAAACGCTACTGATGACGTTAAGAACGTCTTGCAGAGCAAAGCTGATGACTACTCGATAGTTCAGTGTGCCATGCTTTACGGCTTAGAATTGGGACTCCAAAGACGTTTTGAACGTCATGGAGCATATGAGATGTTCCAAGAGTTGAAGTTAATATTTCAAGCAAATGCTCGAGTTGAGAGATATGAAGTCTCCAACAAGTTCTATAGCTGCAAAATGGAGGAGAATAGTTTTGTCAGGGAACACATACTCATAATGTCTGGGTACCATAACCACTTGACTCAGCTGGGAGTTAATCTTCCTGATGATAGTGTCATTGACAGAGTTCTTTAATCACTGTCACCAAGCTATAAAGGCTTCGTGATGAACTATAATATGCAAGGGATGAACAAGACAATTCCCGAGCTCTTCCAATGCTAAAGGCTGCGGAGTAGAAATCAAAAAGGAGCATCAAGTGTTGATGGTCAACAAGACCACTAGTTTCAAGAAAAAGGGCAAAGGAAAGAAGGGGAACTTCAAGAAGAACGGCAAGAAAGTTGCTGCTCGGGAGAAGAAACCCAAGTCTGGACCTAAGCCTGAAACTGAGTGCTTCTACTAGAAAGGGACTGGTCACTGGAAGCGGAACTGCCCCAAGTATTTGGCGGATAAGAAGGATGGCAAAGTGAAATGTATATTTGATATACGTGTTATTGATGTGTACCTTACTAATGCTCGTAGTAGCACCTGGGTATTTGATACTGGTTCTGTTGCTCATATTTGCAACTCGAAACAGGGCTATGGATTAAACGAATATTGGCTAAGGACGAGGTGATGATGCACGTGGGAAATGGTTCCAAGCTCGATGTGATTGCCGTCGGCACCCTACCTACATCTACCTTCGGGATTAGTTTTAGACCTAAATAATTGTTATTTGGTGCCAGCGTTGAGCATGAACATTATATCTGGATCTTGTTTGATGCGAAACGGTTATTCATTTAAATCAGAGAATATGGTTGTTCTATTTATATGAGTAATATCTTTCATGGTCATGCACCCTTGCTGAGTGGTCTATTTTTGTTGAATCTCGATCGTGATGATACAGATACACATGTTCATAAAGTTGAAGCCAAAAGATGTAAAGTTGATAATGATAGTGCAACTTATTTGTGGCACTGCCGTTTAGGTCATATCGGTATAAAGCGCATGAAGAAACTCCATGCTGATGGGCTTTTGGAATCACTTGATTATGAATCACTTGGTGTGTGCGAACCATGCCTCATGGGCAAGATGACTAAAACTCCGTTCTCCGGAACAATGGAACGAGCCACTAACTTATTGGAAATAATATATACCGATGTATGTGGTCCAATGAGTATTGAGTCTCGTAGCGGGTATCGTTATTTTCTTACCTTCACAGATGATTTGAGCAGATATGGTTATATCTACTTAATGAAGGATAAGTCTAAAACATTTGAAAAGTTCAAAGAATTTCAGAGTGAAGTGGAAAATCATCGTAACAAGAAAATAAAGTTTCTACGATCTGATCGTGGAGGTGAATATTTGAGTTACGAGTTTGTTCTTCATTTGAAATAATGTGGAATAGTTTCACAACTTACGCCACCTGGAACACCACAGCGAAATGGTGTGTCTAAACGTCGTAACCGTACTTTATTGGATATGGTGCGATCTATGATGTCTCTTACTGATTTACCGCTATCGTTTTGGGGTTATGCTTTAGAGACGGCTGCATTCACTTTAAATAGGGCACCATCAAAATCCGTTGAGACGACGCCTTATGAACTGTGGTTTGGCAAGAAACCAAAGTTGTCGTTTCTTAAAGTTTGGGGCTGCGATGCTTATGTGAAAAAGCTTCAACCTGATAATCTCGAACCCAAATCGGAGAAAGTGCGTCTTCATAGGATACCCAAAGAAAACTATTGGGTACACCTTTTATCACAGATCCGAAGGCAAAATATTCGTTGCTAAGAATGGATCCTTTCTAGAGAAGGAGTTTCTCTCGAAAGAAGTGAGTAGGAATAAAGTAGAACTTGATGAGATAATAGTACCTTCTCCCGAATTGGAAAGTAGTTTATCACAGAAATCAGTTCCAGTGATTCCTACACCAATTAGTGAGGAAGCTAATGATGATGATCATGAAACTTCAGATCAAGTTACTACAGAACCTCGTAGGTTTTCCAGAATACGGTCCGCACCAGAGTGGTACGGTAATCTTGTTCTGGAAGTCATGTTACTAGACCGTGGTGAACTTGCAAACTATGAGGAAGCGATGATGAGCCCAGATTCCACGAAATGGCTTGAGGCCATGAAATCTGAGATGGAATCCATGTATGAGAACAAAGTGTGGACTTTGGTGGATTTTCCTGATGATCGGCAAGCCATAGAAAATAAATGGATCTTCAAGAAGAAGACCGACGCTGACGGTAATGTTACTGTCTACAAAGCTCGACTTGTTGCAAAAGGTTTTCGAGAAGTTCAAGGAGTTGACTACGATGAGACTTTCTCACCCACCGCGATGCTTATGTCTGTCCGAATCATGTTAGCAATTGCCGCATTTTATGATTATGAAATTTGGCAAATGGATGTCAAAACTGCATTCCTGAATGGATTTCTGGAAGAAGAGTTGTATATGATGCAACCAGAAGGTTTTGTCGATCCAAAGGGTGCTAAGAAAGTGTGCAAGCTCCAGCGATCCATTTATGGACTGGTGCAAGCCTCTCGGAGTTGGAATAAACGTTTTGATAGTGTGATCAAAGCATATGGTTTTATACAGACTTTTGGAGAAGCCTGTATTTACAAGAAAGTGAGAAGGAGCTCTGTAGCATTTCTAATATTATATGTGGATGACATATTGTTGATTGGAAATTATATAGAATTTCTGGATAGCATAAAGGGATACTTGAATAAAAGTTTTGTTGGGGAACGTGGTATTTCAAAAAAATTCCTACGATCACGCAAGATCTATCTAGGAGAAGCATAGCAATGAGCGGGGGAGAGTGTGTCCACGTACCCCCGTAAACCGAAAGCGGAATCATTAAGTAACGTGATGTAGTCGAACGTCTTCGCGATCCAACCGATCAAGTACCGAACGCACGACAACTCCGTATCTGCACACGTACAATTCGGTGACGTCCCTCGAACTCTAGATCCAGCTGAAGCCGAGGGAGAGTTCCGTCAGCACGACGGCGTGGTGACGGTGATGATGAAGTTACCGGCGCAGGGCTTGGCCTAAGCACTGCAACGATATGACCGAGGTGTGTTTCTGTGGAGGGGGGCACCGCACACGGTTAAGAGAAACTTTGGTGTGCCTTTGGGGTGCCCCCTCCCACGTATATAAAGGGGGGAGGGAGGAGGAGGCCGGCCAAGGGGAGGAGGCGCGCCATGGGGGGGGGCAATCCTACTCCAAGTAGGATTCGCCCCCCCTTTCCTATTCCAACAAGGAGAAGGGGGAAGGAGAGGGAGCAGAGAAGGAAAGGGGGGCCGGCCCCCCTAGTCCAATTTGGTTTATGCTAGGAGGGGGGCACGCGCCACACCTTGTCCTGCCTCCTCTCTTCCACCAATAGGCCCATGAGGCCCAATAACCCCCCGGGGGGTTCCGGTAACCCCCCGGTACTCCGGAAAATACCCGATACACCTCGGAACTATCCCGGTGTCCGAATATAGTCTTCCAATATATCAATCTTTATGTCTCGACCATTTCGAGACTCCTCGTTGTCTGTGATCTCATCCGGGACTCCGAACTACCTTCGGTTCATCAAAACACATAAACTCATATTACCAATCGTCATCGAACGTTAAGCGTGCGAACCCTACGGGTTCGAGAACTATGTAGACATGACCGAGACTCATCTCCGGTCAATAACCAATAGCGGAACCTTGATGCTCATATTGGATCCCACATATTCTACGAAGATCTTTATTGGTCAAACCGCATAACAACATGCGGTTTTCCCTTTGTCATCGGTATGTTACTTGCCCGAGATTCGATCGTTGGTATCACTATACCTAGTTCAATCTCGTTACCAGCAAGTCTATTTACTCGTTCTGTAATGCTTCATCCCGTAACTAACTCATTAGTTATATTGCTTGCAAGGCTTATAGTGATGTGCATCGAGAGGGCCTAGAGATACCTCTCCGACAATCGGAGTGACAAATCCTAATCTCGATATATGCCAACTCAACAAACACCATCGGAGACACCTGTAGAGCATCTTTATAATCACCCAATTACGTTGTGACATTTGATAGCACACTAAGTGTTCCTTCGGTATTCGGGAGTTGCATAATCTCATAGTCAGAGGAACATGTATAAGTCATGATGAAAGCAATAGCAACAAACTAAACGATCATAGTGCTGAGCTAACGGATGGGTCTTGTCCATCACATCATTACATCATTCTCTAATGATGTGATCCCGTTCATCAAATGACAACACATGTCTATGGCTAGGAAACATAACCATCTTTGATAAACAAGCTAGTCAAGTAGAGGCATACTAGGGACACTCTGTTTGTCTATGTATTCACACATGTACTAAGTTTCCGGTTAATACAATTCTAGCATGAATAATAAACATTTATCATGATATAAGGAAATGTAAATAACAACTTTATTATTGCCTCTAGGGCACATTTCCTTCAAGTTTTTCTATGAAATACCTCGGTGAAGCTGCTTACATATTGGGCATCAAGATCTATAGAGATAGATCAAGACACTTAATTGGACTTTCACAAAGCACATACCTTGATAAAATTTTGAAGAAGTTCAAAATGGATCAGTCAAAGAAAGGGTTCTTGCCTGTGTTACAAGGTGTAAAGTTGAGTCAGACTCAATGCCCGACCACTACAGAAGATAGAGAGAAAATGAAAGTCATTCCCTATGCTTCAGCCATAGGTTCTATCATGTATGCAATGTTGTGTACTAGACCTGATGTGTGCCTTGCTATAAGTATAGCATGGAGGTACCAAGGTAATCCCGGAGTGGAGGATTGGACAGCGGTCAAGAACATCCTGAAATACCTGAAAAGGACTAAGGATATGTTTCTCATTTATGGAGGTGACAAAGAGCTCATCGTAAATGGTTACTGAAAGAACATGCGGTGCCCCCATGTTTAGTTTTGGTAATTGATGACAATCTCTATGGACTAATGGTTGCCTTGAGTTATATTTGAAGGATTTGTCCATAGGCATTTCTTGAAGTCCATGTTGGTTTCAAGGAGTTTATGTGGTGACCAATGTGTTATTAAGGAATTATCCAAAGATTGGTCATGTGAGAGTTGAGCTTATTGCAAGCATGTCTTGAAGAATAAGATTGTGTGATCATTCATGTTTACCTTCAAGACATCATCCAAATGAAGAGAGTTGGAAAGAGTCAAGGTTGATCAAGACTAAGTCAAGAGTGAATCAAGTTGATCAACACACAAAGCGCACAAGATGTACCGAGGGATCAAGCGATCCCATGGTATGGTAAGCATGGTCAATTACGCTTTGTGTACTAACCCATGGTCTTCGTGAGAGTTCTTTGTGGGGTTAGGTTGCGGTGTGCAAGTTCAAGTGAAGCGGGCAAGTTCAAGTAAAGCATCACGAAGAGATCAAATGCTTGAAGCTTGCCATCCATTGTGGTGACAATGGATTTGTGAAGATGTGCGGAAGGGTGGCTCACCCATAGTGGAGTATGGGGGAGCAATCAACTAGTCTTCATCGAGCCAATGCAATCAAGAAAGGTGGTCCATCTTGAGGGAGTCAAGATCGTCATCATCTAGCTCA
Organism: Aegilops tauschii subsp. strangulata; assembly: GCF_002575655.3. NCBI lineage: Eukaryota > Viridiplantae > Streptophyta > Magnoliopsida > Poales > Poaceae > Aegilops > Aegilops tauschii. The sequence continues at coordinate 436,241,330 of NC_053038.3, forward strand.
AGTGGATCATGTGCAAGGCAAAGGTTTGCCCTTGATAGGTTTTCTATTTTACCGGTCTCATGATGGTAGTTGGGAGACCGGGTTATAGGATCGATTGCCGTACTATCAAGGGGGGCTCTCGATGAGTAGCTTGATCGTATCATTCGTAGAGAGCTCAAACCATTGCATCCTTGCATCATCTTTATTGGTTCTTGTTTGGTTCTTCTCTTTGTGAGTTTTGGAGCTTATGGTCATCTTGATGACAAGCTCGAGTTCATCGAAAACGGAGTTCACTCGCATCTTCTATGATGTTTTCGATGTTGGAGGTTATGCCGGTTCTTCTCGGTTGGAGGTTTCACTCCTCTATTTGTTGGAGGTTATGCCTGTTTTGATGCTACTCGTCTTCCTCTATCCAACAAGCTTGAGTTTGCTCAATTCGGAGCTCATATGCAGAAGTTATGGCAGTTTTGGTTTCCTAGCGGTAGTACCGCGGGCCGGAGCGGTAGTACCGCTTGGGTGCTACAAGCAGTAGTACCGCTCCAGAGCGGTAGTACCGCTGGTAGCCCCAGCCGTAGTACCGCTGCGGTCTCGTGCTAGTACCGCCTCGATTCGAGGGGTCTTTTTCGTGTCGGGTTTTACGGTACTAGCCGCGGCAGTGGGGGCCGTAGTACCGCTCGTATGCGGTAGTACCGCCCTGACCACCGCGGTAGTACCGCTCTGGGCCCAGCGGCAGTACCGCGAGGGGGTGCGGTAGTACCGCTGGCCAAGTGGTAGTACCGCTGGCCAAGCGGTAGTACCGCTCTCTGCCGGGCTGGTGTGGGGGGTAACGGTTGGATTGTTCCCCCCACTATATAAGGAGGTCTTCTTCCCCAATGAACTTTATCCGTAGAGCTCGTGTTCTTCCCCCATTGTTGACCTTCTTCGAGCTTGCTAACTCTCAATCCCTCCATGGATTCTTGCTAGTTTTTGAGGGAAAAGAGAGAGGAGATCTAGATCCACATTTCCACCAATCACTTTCTCCTCTATGTGAGGGGAACCCCTTGGATCTAGATCTTGGAGTTCTTGGTGTTCTCCTTCTTGTTCTTCCTCTCTTTTTCCTCCCTAGCATTAGTTGCTTCGGTGGGATTTGAGAGAGAAGGACTTGGGCACTCTGTGTGCCCTTGCCATTGCATTTGGTGCATCGGTTTGAGTTCTCCACGGTGATACGTGGAAGTTACAAGTTGAGAAGCTTATTACTCTTGGGTGCTTGGTGCCCTTGAGCTTGTTCCTCTTGGGTGCTTGGGCGCCCTAGACGGCTGGTGGTGTTCGGAGCTCAATCATTGTGGTGTAAAGCTCCGGGCAAGCATCGGGGTCTCCAATTAGGTTGTGGAGATCGCCCCGAGCAATTTGACGGGTTCCGATGACCGCCCCCAAGGGTTGCCAAAGTGTACGGGTTCGGTGACCACCCCCAAGGGTTGCCATTTGTACGGGTTCGGTGACCGCCCTCAAGGGTCCCTTAGTGGAATCACGGCATCTTGCATTGTGCGAGGGCGTGAGGAGATTACGGTGGCCCTAGTGGCTTCTTGGGGAGCATTGTGCCTCCACACCGCTCCAAACGGAGATTAGCATCCGCAAGGGTGTGAACTTCGGGATACATCGTCGTCTTCGCGTGCCTCGGTTATCTCTTACCCGAGCCCTTTACTTATGCACTTTACTTTGTGATAGCCATATTGTTTCTTGTCATATATCTTGCTATCACTTAGTTGTTTACCTTGCTTAACATAAGTTGTTGGTGCACATAGGTGAGCCTAGTTGTTTTAGGTTTTGTGCTTGTCAAATTAACCGTTAGGTTTATTCCGCATTTGTTCAAGCCTAAACCGTAATTATTTTAAAGCGCCTATTCACCCCCCTCTAGGCGACATCCACGATCTTTCAGTTATGTTGATGCAAGCTTTGACACTGATCCGGATGACTCTAAGTCACAATCCGGATACGTATTTTTATTGAATGGTGGAGCTGTCAGTTGGTGCAGTTCCAAGCAAAGCGTCGTGGCGGGATCTACGTGTGAAGCGGAGTACATAGCTGCTTCAGAAGCAGCAAATGAAGGAGTTTGGATGAAGGAGTTCATATCCGATCTAGGTGTCATACCTAGTGCATCGGGTCCAATGAAAATCTTTTGTGACAATACTGGTGCAATTGCCTTGGCAAAGGAATCCAGATTTCACAAGAGAACCAAGCACATCAAGAGACGCTTCAATTCCATCCATCATCAAGTGTTGGAAGGAGACACAGAGATTTGCAAGATACATACGGATCTGAATGTTGCAGACCCATTGACTAAGCCTCTTCCACGAGCAAAACATGATCAGCACCAAAACTCCATGGGTGTTAGAATCATTACTTTGTAATCTAGATTATTGACTCTAGTGCAAGTGGGAGACTGAAGGAAATATGCCTTAGAGGCAATAATAGAGTTACTATTTATTTCCTTATTTCATGATAAATGTTTATTATTCATGCTAGAATTGTATTAACCGGAAACTTAGTACATGTGTGAATACATAGACAAAACATAAGTGTCCCTAGTATGCCTCTACTTGACTAGCTCGTTTATCAAAGATGGTTATGTTTTCTAACCGTAGACATGTGTTGTCATTTGATGAACGGGATCACATCAATAGGAGAATGATGTGATTGACAAGGCCCATTCGTTAGCTTAGCATTATGATCGTTACAGTTTCATTGCTACTCCTTTCTTCATGACTTATACATATTCCTCAGACTATGAGATTATGCAACTCCCGAATATCGGAGGAACACTTTGTGTGCTATCAAACGTCACAACGTAAATGGGTGATTATAAATATGCTCTACAGGTGTCTCCGAATGTATTTGTTGGGTTGGCATTGTCACTCCGTGTTTCGGAGAGGTATCTCTGGGCCCTCTCGGTAATGCTCATCATTATAACCCTTGCAAGCAATGTGACTAATGAGTTAGTTGCAGGATGAAGTATTACAAATAGGTAAAGAGACTTGCCGGTAACGAGATTGAACTAGGTATGATAATACCGACGATTGAATCTCGGGCAAGTAACATACCGATGACAAAGGGAACAACGTATGTTGTTTTGCGGTTTGACCGATAAAGATCTTCGTAGAATATGTAGGAGCCAATATGAGCATCCAGGTTCCGCTGTTGGTTATTTATCGGAGATGTGTCTCGGCCATGTCTACATAGTTCTCGAACCCGTAGGGTCCGCACGCTTAACGTTCGATGACGATTTGTATTATGAGTTATGTGTTTTGATGACCGAAGTTTGTTCGGAGTCCCGGATGAGATCACGGACGTGAAGAGGAGTCTCAAAATGGTCGAGACATAAATATTGATATATTGGACCATGTTATTCGGACACCGGAAGTGTTCCGGATAATTTCGGGTAAAAACGGAGTACTGGAGGGGTTATCGGAACCCCCCGGGGAGTTGATGGGCCTTAGTGGGCCTTAGTGGGAAGAAGAGGCAGCGGCCAAGAGGTGGCGCGTGCCCCCTGCCCAAGCCCAGTCCGAATTGGACAAGGGGTTGGGGGCGCGGCCCCCTCTCTCCCTTCCTTCCCCCTTCTCCTTTAGGTGGAAACCTACTAGGACTTGGAGTCCTAGTAGGATTCCCCTTCTCCCGGCGTGCCTAGCTTGGCCGGCCGGCCTCCCCCTCCCTCCTTTATATACGGGGGCAGGGGGGCACCCTAGAACACACAAGTTTCTCTTAACCGTGTGCGGTGCCCCCCTCCACAGTTACACACCTCGATCATATCGCCGTAGTGCTTAGGCGAAGCCCTGCGCCGGTAACATCATCATCACCGTCACCACGCCGTCGTGCTGACGGAACTCACCCTCATCCTCAACTGGATCAAGAGCACGAGGGACGTCATCGAGCTGAACGTGTGCTGAACGCGGAGGTGCCGTACGTTCGGTACTTGGATCGGTTGGATCACGAAGAAGTTCGACTACATCAACCGCGTTATTAAACGCTTCCGCTTTCGGTCTACGAGGGTATGTGGACACACTCTCCGCTCTCGTTGCTATGCATCTCCTAGATAGATCTTGCGTGATCGTAGGAATTTTTTTGAAATTACCGCGTTTTCCAACAAAATTATGGGTGTATTTAAACTGCTTATGTCTGTATGTGATGACCTGAATAGAATGATTTGAAATTTCTGGTGGGGCGCATGAGAGGGCAAGAGGAAAATTCATTGGTTGGCATTGCCAAAAAATTTGGTGCACAAAACTCAGGGTGGACTAGGCTTCAGGGACTTCCGGGTTTTCAACCAAGCTCTACTCGCGAGACAGGCGTTGCGGTTGCTAACCAAGCCTAATAGTTTGTGTGCGCAGGTATTAAAGGCTCGCTACTATCCCGACGGACGTCTTGAGGATACGGTCTTCTTGCGGAATGCCTCCCCTACCTGGCAGGCTATCCAACATGGCCTTGAGCTCCTGAAGAAGGGCATCATCTGGCGCGTTGGCAATGGACAGCACATCCGCATCTGGCGTGATCGTTGAGTGCCCCGGGAGCCCTCGCGCCAACGCATCACACAGCAAGGTACCTGCTGGCTGAGGAGAGTAGCAGAACTTCTGGATGACGACGAGTCCTAGCGCATGGACCTGCTTCGACGCCACTTCGTCCAGGCGGACATTGACGCGATCACTAGCATCCGCACATCGCCTCGCATCCCCGACTACATCATTGCATGGGCGCCAGAGAAGGACGGTATCCTCACCATTCGGTCCGCCTACCGCTTTGCCATGGACGAGCGCGAACGTCCATTGGCGACCGCCACGAGCAGGGCACCGGATGGTCGTCGCGCCATCTGGAAGACCATATGGGGGTGCCCTGCTCTGCCTAAGGTACGCGTGTTTGCACTGAGAGTGGTGACCAACTCGTTGGTTACCTGGGCCAATAAATTTTCTCATCATCTCGAGCTTACTGACATATGTCCCCTTTGTGGTGTGGAACGAGAGGACGGGTTCCATGCACTTTGCAGATGCCCTCTTGCTATGGATTTGTGGCGCGCCATGGAAGTGGATTGGCCCATCCCGAAGCTTGAAGCGATACGTAATAGTGGGCCGGAGTGGCTGTTTACCCTCCTGGACCCCCTGGAGGACACGACGCGGATGGTAGTGCTCATGACCATGTGGTGAACCTGGTATGTCCGCAATGAGATCACACATGGGAAGGTGCCACCATCCACTGAAGCTTCTCGCCGCTTCCTTCATGGTTATATAAACTCACTGTTATGCATCCATCAATACCCACGCAGCGATATGGAAAAGGGGAAGATGGTCCTGCATGCGACCCGGCCGGCTACAGTCCCGAGCGTCACTCCGCAGCAGGAGCTGCGTTGGATTCCCCCAGGCCGGGCTGGACGAAGCTAAATACTGATGGGAGCTATGAACCGTTGACAGGTGCTGTTGGAGGTGGCATGGTTCTCAGAGATGAAAGAGGAGATATCGTGTTTAGTGCTTGCAGGGAAATATGCACATGCGATAACAGTCTTGAGGCGGAACTGCTAGCGTGTAGAGAGGGGTTGGAGTTGGCTGTGCACCGTACTAGCTTGCCCATCTTGGTGGAGCTGGATAGTGTTGAAGCGGTGAGGATGCTCACAGCACATGCGGCAGATCGCTCACATCACTGTACTCTCGTGGTGGAGATAGAGAATCGCGGAGAGGGAGATCTTGTTTCTTCATTGTAGACGTCCACAGAACAAAGTTAGCCATGAGTTGGCTATTTATGGCTGTAGTACCCCACGTACCGCAGTGTGGCTGCACTCTGGGATGGACTTTGTTGTAAACTTGTCTATGGCTGAGAAACCTTCTTGAGTAACTAGTAATAATGTACGTGCAATGCACATTTATATTAGGTAGGATATTAGTTGCACGTTATATTAGATAAGATATATTTGTTGCACGTTGGTATTTGGTAAGATATTAATTACATTTTCGCGGGAATGGTAGGATATTAATTACATGGCAGATTTCAATGAAGAGCGTTGAGTCAAAACGTGTTTATAACCAATGGCAGTGGTGGGTAATTAGAGCCTTAAACATGTTTGGTGCTCAATATTGAAGCGATTTGAACCGCTAGATAACATGATTTGACGATCAAGATGGTTTGGATCTGCCTATTTGGGTCTTTTTTATATTGGTATAGATATAGATATAGATGAAAAATTTCTTTTCCTCAGGAAAAAAAAAGCATGGGGGAAGTCCGTACAACCCTCGTAATCCAGCTTGGGCTGACTCCACCCGCGCCGTCTCCCCCATTACTTCTACGTACAGGGGCCATTGGTCGAACCCCGCGCGTACGCAGGCACGCGTGAGGAAAACCGATCGATGGCCGCAGAGGGGGGCGGCGGCGGCGACGTGGGCAGGGCAGACGGCTGCAAGAAGACGCCGTGGACGCAGGAGGAGGACGAGGCGCTGCGGCGTGGGGTGCGCGAGCACGGGCCGAAGAGCTGGGACGCCATCGCGCTCGCGCTGCCCGGGCGAGCCTCCAAGTCGTGCCGGCTGCGTTGGTGCCAGCACCTGTCGCCGGAGCTGGACAGCCGCCCCTTCACGCCCGAGGAGGACGAGGAGATCATCAGGAGGCAGCACGAGTTCGGCAACAAGTGGGCCACCATCGCGCGCTACCTGACGGGACGCTCCGACAACGCCGTCAAGAACCGGTGGAACTCCACGCTGCGCAAGCAGCAGCTGGGCGCTCACGACACGGAGGCCGCGGCCGATGACCAGGCCGTCCGGGTGTGCCTCCAGCTGTTCCCCATGACGGCCGGGGTCTTGGAAGAGGAGGCAGAGGCCGCTGCGGCGGCAGAGGGCGATGTAGCCACCGACCTGACGCTGGGGTTGCCGGGGCTGGGCGAGGCCTCGGCCGTAGACCTGAGTCTGAGCCTCTGATCTGTGCGCCCTTCTAAGTTAGGGTTTTGGGGCGATCAGTGCGTCATTATTTTTACTAATTTTCTGATTCACATGTGTTGCGATCTGCTGGCCGTCATGTTGCAGATGAAGGCATAGATGCAAGATGCAATATGCAATATATGCAGATGTAGAGGTGGAGCTCTAGTCTTTACTATTCACATCTTACCATAAGACTTGGTAAAATAACTACGCATTGTTATTGAGTGAAAAAAATATATCTAGACGCATCAAAGCGGAGATATAGATTGTAGAGTATGAGCAATAATGCGAAGATAGCATTTTTACCACCTCATGACAAGCATCGACGCCGTAGTCTGGGCAACCGCTTCCCTTTGTGCTTCTTTTTTCATACTCTTAGCATGCACACACTATATCTCGTAAATTGGTCTTTTGATTATCTATTGTCAATGCCAATATTGGGTATCACGTCCTTCCGCTCAACATATAGCACTGCCATGCACACGGCGAGTTCACTCAAGATTCACACACTACAAGTCATTTACACTATTGGATTGCCTCGTTTTTTTTAATCTGTGCAGTTTCTAATCATGTCGTGCACAAGTCGTGCTGAACTCGGTGTGTGCACAACACTTTTGCTCAACATAATACTATTTGGCGTGTTTTGCCACGTCCCTCCCTCATTATCACTATGTTGCTGTTCCATACCAGCTAAAGCGTCGACTCATTTTGTATTTTCCTCCTTTTTTTATGAAACCACTTGAGGTCTTGCTCCCCTTGATATCAGTGCTTAAGGTTGGTTTGCTCATCTACTCGATCTTCACAAAATCATCTCTTCTTCGTTGTCAAAACTTATGAGAAATAGTGCATAGCAAACAACCCAGGGTTGTTTGCCTATTTTTGTAAAAACAAGGACTTCCTCATCAATGGCGAAGCCAAACTTAGGCTGTGCGGTCAACTGAGACTACAACTTTCAAGCAACACCTCTAAGCACAAGCAAAGTTCCATGCACAAATTTAGAAAAATACTTGAAGATTCAGATATACTAATTAATTTGCACTTGACATCACAGGTTTATGGCTCTGGCACGCTTAGGTTTATGGTCCATTCAGTGAGCTTTATGCAGTACACCAAGCAAAACGAACAACCAGAGCTGACCAGGTTCTAGCTAGCACGGGAATCTCCACACATTTTTTCAAATAATGAGTTTATAAAATGCTCATGAAGTTGGAAGAATATTGTGAGTTCTAGAAAATCTTCGTGAATATGGAATAATATAAAAAATAACTAAAAAATTCACACATTTATTAACGCTCATGAATTAAAGAATGGAAATAAAAAGGGAAGCAAAATGGAAAAATAATAAAAATAAAAAACAACAGGGGGGGGGGGGGGGGGAGGAAGCTGCATGCGGGGGGTGACGAGTGAGGAAGACGCGTGTAGCGTATCTGATCGAACGACTCGTTTGCAGGGCATCTGGCGGCTTCGAGGGCAACCAATCGGAAGTATGTCTTAATTGTTAGAAAATCTAACCTTGCCCGAGCTCAGATGCTCCTTGTATGACCAGTAAATTCAAATAAAATAGGAAAATTATTCAAAGAAAAATATATATCAAAGATGAGAGACTCTTCTAGTGTTTGCAAACTTTCACGCTGATATGACATCGGAGGAGCTCGGTAAAATAATAATCAAAGCTCAAATTTTGTTGCAGCTTTGGACATTTTGTAGCTCTTTTTTTTTGCAACGAGCTCCTTAGACAGTGCAAAATTTACAAGTACCTAGAAGAGTCTCTAATCTTTTATGTGTAAAAATTTCAGAAATTTTTGAATTGGTTTGGTATATTTATTGAATTTACTATTCACACTAGTGCAGATGCACCCGAACTCCAACACGCCGCTCTCTTAATTGTTATCCTTTTAGAGTAATAGGTTGTAGTGACCAACTGTACTCCTGCACTTTAGATTTTGTTTTAGACAACACCTGCACTTTCGTAATACTCCTGCACCTTTTGAGACGACGAATTGTACAGTGTGCTCCCATTTCTTCGGAAAACAAAAGTATGCCGTCGAGGCGTGCAAAAGAGGTCAAAGGCGGTCCATTTGTTCTGGGCGGGCTCGGTTGGCCCAATTCGATGTGAGCCGTTTACTGGCACGGCGGCCCAAATTCTCCTCTGTTTTGTGTTTTTGAGTCGTATATCCGAGTTTTTTTAATCTAAAAAACCCGATAAAAAGAGCCGTATCCGAGTAAGAACTTGCTCGCCGAGTACCTACCGAAAACCTTTAGGGAAACGTTTGGGGCCGGGGCGCCGGCCGAACCACTCGGCCGGTCGCGCGCGACCCGTGCGATCCCCTCCTATCGTATGGCCAGCCTTTTTCCGCGTGGATGGGACACGAGGCTGACGGGCCCACCAATCGCTCGCCATTAAACGCCCCACGCGGCTGCGCTGCTTCCTCTCTCTCTCTCATCTCGCCGGTCCCTATCTCAGTTGGTCGTCCTCGTCGCCGTTCGCCGTCCCCGCCGGCCGTCCTCATCGCTGGTGGCCACCCGCACCGACTGTCCTCGTCGCCGTTCGCCGTCCTCGCTCGCCGGCCTCGGCGGAAGCTGGAACCGCGTCGTTTCCTGCTGCAACCGGTGCCCAGGAGAGCTGCCATCATGGATGGCGAGCATGGTGACGGCAAGCTGCGAGGACGGCGGCGCTGTTCCGAGCAACACTGCAGACGTCGTGTTTTGTGCTACGTGCTACAACCAGTGTCACAATTTGCTACAACCGGCATCCCACTCAGCTACAATCGGCGTCGCGTTTTGCTACCACGGTTTGAGTTGACGAGCTCATAAGCCATGGCCGCACGCGCGATGGGGCTGAGCACCGATGCTACCATGATAGGGGGCATCACCTGCGAGCTCACATGCAAGTCACCCATGGCTTAGAAGCTCGAGGCGGACGGCGAGCTGGGAGCACCATGGGAGACTCCCCTTGATGTTGCAACGGGCGGTCTGGAAAGCTACAACCGATGCAAAAAAAAGCTTCAACCAGCGACGGCTGGAGGTGGAAGAAGATGACAAAACGCTGCAGTTTTGCTACATGCTTCAACCGGCATAGATTTTGCTACAACCGGCATAGCATTTTGCTACGACCGGCGTCACGTTTTGCTACAACACATAACTTTTCTCTGGTTGCAATGTCAGGTTGGAGCTTTCTTCCTTAACGATTGAAACTTTTTCATACACGGTTGAAGCTTTTTCCGTTCACGGTTGAAGCTTTTGGGTAAACGATTGAAACTTTTTTTGTTTTGAGCAGCCCTTGGTTAAAGCTGTCTCTCTATCATCTGGTTGAAACTTTTTTTATCTAAGGTTGAAGCATTTTGCGTCAGCGGTTGTATCTCCTCGTGAATCGCAGTGCCAGTTGAAGCTTTTTCATCTAGGGCTTGAAGCTTTTCCATCCAGGGGTTGAAGCTTTTTTAACAACGTTTGCAACACAGAGGGTGTGCGACGGTTCAAGCCTTGCCTCGGTTCAGACGTGAGCTCGTCTTTGAGGGCGCGCGTCCGGTGATCTTCACCGCCGCAACTCCGACCGTCGCAGCGGAGTTGCGACCATCGCCGGGGGAGCTGCAACCGGCGCACACGCTGCTGCATGCGCCGAGCCAGCATGAAACACAGGTGGCCACCGGCGGCGAGGGCGGCAACCGGTGGCGAGGGCGGTGACCGGCGCCGGGGGCGGCCAAGCCCGGTGGTGCTTCGAGTCTGGGTGCCTCGCTCATCCATGGCGGCTAGATGTGTACACCAGCGGAGGAAGAGATGAGCTGCGTTGACTTGGTGAGGATTAGATCTGACGGTTAATACAGAGGTAAATCGGGCGGCTGCAGCGCGACCGGCCAAAACTTTCGGCCGGCGCACCGGCGCAGATTACTGCCCAAACCTTTATATACAGGAGCAGTATATAGAGACTATAAATGTGCGTATAAACAGACGCCCGTGTGCGTGCTCGATCCTGCACTCCGTAGGCTGTAGCTAAACAGAAACAAGAGGGGGGAAAAATCCGGAACATCGGAACCCACATCACATCCCAAGCGCTCCCGAACCTGCAACCATGGAGCGTGGCATGAAGATCACCTGCCGGCGCATCACGCCCAACATATATGCGTGGTCGTATCGGAGGATAATGTGCCCATCGAGTACGTCGATGTGCCGCCACCAAACTGGCCGGAGCACTTCCGCGACCTGCTGCTGAGCGAGCTGGGCGCGGACGTGAGGTTCCGGGTGGGCGGCGAGACCTTCCCCGCGCACCGCTGCGTGCTCGCGGCGCGGTCGCCCGTCCTCAAGGCCCAGCTCTTCGGCCGCGGCGCCGTCGGCGAGGGTTCTCCCGACGTACACGTCGTCGACGGCGTGGGGGCCGACGTGTTCCGCCAGCTGCTACATTTCATATACACCGACTCGTTGCCGTCGTCGGCCGAGGAGCAGGGCAAAGAGGAGGCGGCCGCCATGGCTCGGCATCTGCTGGAAGCCGCTGATAGGTACGGGCTCGAGAGGCTCAGGCTCGTGTGCGAGAAGACGTTGTGCGGCCACATTGATGCGACTACGGTGGTGGCTACTCTGACGTGGGCGGATCACCACCGCTGCCACGGCCTCAGGATGGCGTGCTTTGGGTTTGTGAAGTCACTGGTGAGAACGGGCGCGGTCAGGGCGATAGAGGGTTTGGAGGACTTCATTAGAGGCTACCCATCGCTAATGATAGAGCTGCTGCACAGGATTGCCAATCTGCCGGTTCCTGGCGAAGTAGACGATCAAGAAATGGATGATGAATTAGCGGATGATGAATTGTGATAGCTATTACATAAGTATTTATTTACCGTGCATACGCAAAAAGACACATCGTGGATTGGCTACGAAACAAGATCCGGCGACAGATAAGTAATGATGAACGCGCGTAGGGTAGTGACGTTGTCTGGCGCCATGATGACGTTGACGACAGGCCTGGCAAGGTGGATACGTCGATACCTGTTCCGAAAATGGATCGGTGGAAGATGGTGGCGACGGCCTCTGCAGCGTACGCATGCGGTGCCTGCTGAGAGTGCGATGTACCGGTGTGTGACCCAGACCCAGCAATTCGGCTTGGTTGGTGACTCTGTCTTTAGATGTTTGGTTTTGGTGTGAGGTCTGGGTATGCAGCCCCGACAATCTGCACCCCTTCATCAAGTGGATAGGAGTAGTGACAGATATCGTCAAGATGATGGTTTCAGACTTATTGATGTATTACTTTGTAAAGTTTTGAGGAATAATTAAAATGGTTGTATACATCGCCCTATAGAAGCCCGAGCTCATCCTCCTTTTCGAAAAAAATCATCGTAATGAGCGTGATGCACAAGTACTCAGACCAGATACTACCCGGAAGGAAATCTCGAGGACAGAGTTTTTCCCAGGAATGCCTCATCATCATGGCAGGCAACTAGCTACGGGCCGGAGCTATTGGAAAAGGACTTGGTATGGGGAATAGGGAACGGTAGAAGCATCCGAGTCTGGCGTGACAATTGGATCCCCCGTCCCTTCTCCTATAAGCTATAAGCCTATCACACTACAGAGAAGATGTCGTATTTGGTTTCTGTCTGTGTTTGTGAATGAAAATGGGTCATGGAACTATGGGTCGCCACATGAGTATTTCTTGCTGGCTGATGTTTCAGAGATTATGAAAATTCGTGCTTCACCCAGTTAGAGGACAACACGCTTGCTTGGGGTGCCAACAAGTATGAGAATTTTACTGTTATAAAAGCGCTTACCAATTCGCTTTTGATGATGCTCACAGAGGCACCGCAACAGGGTCAAGCTCTAGGACAAATTTGTCGCCGATCGTGCCGGTACTTGATCTGGTTGTGCGACGTACCTCCATCAGTTTGAAACTTTGCTTGGAAGGTTGCAATGAATTCACCACCGACCAGGCAGAAGAAGGACAACAGGGTCTCGAGGTTCATGATCTATGCCCGGTGTGCGTTGTTGAAGCCAAGGACAACTTTCACCCCCTTTGTCCCAGCACCTCGTGAATTGTGGGCAACAATGTCAGAAGTTTGGATCCTACCCGACCTAGCATCTATTTGGAATACAGGTAGGGAATGGCTGCTACGTGTCCTGGATCCTTTGCCGGAAATTGAGTGTTGCATGGTACTAATGACCCTTTGGTGAGTTTGGCACATCCACAATGAAGTGGTAAACCACAAGCGCGTCCCATGGAAGCTTCCAGGAGGTTTTTGGTGAGCTACCTTGAATCTTTGGTTGGCCTAAAAAAATGATCTACCTTCTGATCGTAGCAAAGGAAAGTCGATAGTTACATATGACTAGGACAATGCCCGTTCGTTGCAACGGGGGCATATATATTCTAATTATGCAACAACAATCATATCTTTCACATATTGTTAAGATCCTCATGCACATCAGATGGTGTTGTCGATATATTTACCATTAAATCACTCTTCTTCCTTCACTACCCGACCTAGCATCTATTTGGAATACAGGTAGGGAATGGCTGCTACGTGTCCTGGATCCTTTGCCGGAAATTGAGTGTTGCATGGTACTAATCACCCTTTGGCGAGTTTGGCACATCCACAATGAAGTGGTAAACCACAAGCGCGTCCATGGAAGCTTCCAGGAGGTTTTTGGTGAGCTACCTTGAATCTTTGTGTTAGCATACAGAGTGTGCGTGCGCGTGTGCCTGGTCACCGCGCCTGTACGTGGGCTAGGTAGTGCGTGAGTGGGTTTGTGTTCGTGTAGTAGTGGCACACAATCTGTCCTCGTGGGCGTCCTGTAACTGTATATATACGCCCTCCGATGGCTAATGTAAAGTGTGTTGAATCTCATCCCTGCTTTCATGGTATTAGTCGCCTAGGAGCCTCATCCTCTCGCGCACCCAACTGCCTTCCGCTGCCATGGATGGGTTCGACAACCACTCCCCTCCTCCCTCCCACGACGGCGATCTCCCTGATGACAATGGCCACCCTGCCGCCGTTCCTCCGCCTCCGGTCGCGGTCCCGGCTGCACTCTGTCTTGCGCCAGCCGCTCCCGTCGGCGTTGCCCCCCTTCCGGCTGCCTCTGTTCTTCCCACCGTGGATATCCGGCGCCATGTCCCGATCATCCTCGACCTCAACGCTGGCAATCATGCTCAGTGGCGCCGTCACTTTGACGCCGTTCTTGGCATGTTCGGGCTTCGCGACCATGTTTCTGCGACAGCCCCTCCGCGTTCTGACGACCCCGAGTGGCTCATGGCGGATCACGCGGTGGTCCATTGGCTCTACTCCACCATCGCCCCGGAGCTGCTCGATGCGGTGATGCAGCCCGATGACTCCGCCCTCGCTGTTTGGACTGCCGTCGGCGCGCTCTTCACCGCCAACCATCTCTCCCGCGCCGTCTACGTCGACGCCGAGTACCACGCTGTTGTTCAGGGCGAGCTGTCCATCATGCAGTACTGCACGAAGTTGAAGCTCTTCGCGGATCAGCTTCGCGATCTGGGGCAGCCCGTCACCGAGACCCGCCAGGTATTCCATCTCCTGCGTGGTCTTGGTCGTCAGTACCACCATGCCATCCCGCATATCACCGCTCGCGTGCCGCTCCCCACCTTTCTGGAGACTCGCGCCTTCCTCATGCTCGAGGAGCACCGCGCCGAGCAGTCCGCGCGCCTGCAGACGGCGCATGCGCTGGTGGCTGGGCGTAGAACTCCTGCGTCGCCCCCGCCCCCCTCTCCAACTGGTGATCCTCCTGGCGCCGCACGCGGGCGCGAACGCGGCAAGAAGCGCGGCCGTGGCAAGGGGGGGGGGGGGGGCGCTCCCCAGCCAGCTCCTGCCCCGCCCCGGGCCCCTGGCTACCCCGCCCCTGCTCCCGGATCCAGCTCCTGGACGGGCCTTGTCCAGGCCTGGCCCGTCGCCTGGCGTGCTCCGGGCGCCGGCGTGCTCGGGCCGCGCCCCGGCACACCCCATCAGCAAGCCATGCTGGCTACTGCTCCCTCCGCGCCACCACCACCGTATGGCTACGGCGGCTACTACAACAACTACGCGCCTCCGGGTGCTGCTCCGGCTAGTCCTGCCCCGATGCCCGGCCACGCGCCTCCGTGGGACATGACCTCCCTTCAGGCCGCGCTCCACAGCGCCACTGCCGGTCCGTCCTCGTCAGGGAGCACGTCTGACTGGTACCTCGACACGGGGGCCACAACGCACATGGCCTCCTCTCCGGGTAATCTCCACAACATCCGTCCCTCCCTTTCTTCCTCTTCCATCATCGTCGGTAACGGTGATCACCTTCCTATCACTCATGTGGCCACGGGCTCTCTCATCACTACTTCCTCCCCGCTTATACTTCGCAATGTCGTGCTGTCTCCGTCTCTTATTACGAACCTTCTCTCCATTCGTCAACTTTGTCGTGATAATCCTGTCAATGTGGAATTTGACGCTTTTGGTTTCTCTGTAAAGGACCGCCGCACCCGGACAGTGATTCTGCGCAGTGACTCGACCGGTGATCTCTACTCTGTTGCTGGCTCCTCTTCGGCACCCGCGCGCTCTGTCTTCGCCGGCGCGGCCACCGTCGACCTCTGGCACCAGCGTCTTGGGCACCCGCACGTCGCCTCGCTCCGTCAGTACCCCTTCAGCTGCAGTAGTTCCGCCCCGCACACCTGTCGGGCATGTCGCTTGGGCAAGCATACACGCCTCCCCTTCCATGCTTCGACGTCGCATAGTTTCTTTCCCTTTCAGTTGCTGCATTTAGATGTTTGGACTTCTCCCGTTGTAAGCATTTCAGGATATGAATTTTACCTTGTGATACTTGACGATTTCACTCATTACGTGTGGACTTTCCCACTCCAACGCAAATCTGATGTGCTTGCTGTCTTGCACTCCTTTTTTGCTTATGTTCATACACAATTCCAGCGTCCTGTCCTTGCGCTACAGACTGACAACGGTCGCGAGTTCGACAACGCTGCCGTGCGATCGCTTCTTGATTCTCACGGCACTGTGTTTCGTCTTTCCTGTCCTTACACAAGTCAACAAAATGGGAAGGCCGAGCGCTCCCTCCGTACGCTCAACGATGGGGTTCGCTCGCTCCTCTTTCATGCCTCCATGCCCCCACGATTTTGGGCCGAGGCTCTCAGCACTGCCACTTATCTTCTGAACCGGCGTCCATGTCGTTCGAGTTCACCGGTGACGCCGCATGAACTTCTCCTTGGCACTTCCCCCGACTATTCTCTCTTGCGAGTGTTCGGTTGCCTGTGTTTTCCAAACACTTCCTCCACGGCTGCACACAAGCTCACACCGCGCTCGGTCGCGTGCGTATTCCTCGGCTACCCTGCTGACCATCGCGGCTATCGCTGCTTTGACCCTGTTACGCGGCGTGTGCTCACCTCTCGCCATGTTCGGTTTGATGAGCTCAGCTTCCCGTTCGCCGCTCCTAACCCAGCTCCGCCTTCCCCACCACCACCTGCCGCTGCTTCGCCCGTTTTGCAGGTGCTCCATGGCTCTGGTGCTGCTCCGGCCGCCTCTCCCGCGGTGCGATTCCCTGCGGGTGGCGCGCGCGCTTCTGCTTCAAGCGGGAGCGTTCGATCGGCATCTGACGGTGCTCGGGAGCTTTCGCGTGGCGCGCACACTTCTGTTTCAAGCGGAAGCGCTCGATCGGCATCCGACGGTGCCCAGGGGTCTCCGCGTGGCGCGCGCGCCTCTGATTCAAGCGGCTCCGTTCGATCGTCATCCAGTGGCGGCGCTGCCTCACCGCCCAGTGCCTCTGCTGCGCCTTCCTCGCTGGGCCCTGCTCGCTCCGCGGCGCCTGCCGCTCCGGTTGCTGCTAGGCCCCTGACTCGCGGCCGCGCCGGTGTCTTCCGCCCCAACAAGCAGTTCGACGACTACGTGTTGGTCGCTACCTCCACAGCCTCGCCGGACATCTCACCGCTCCCCAAGTCGGTGCGCACTGCCCTGCGCGACCCCAACTGGCTCGCCGCCATGCGCGACGAGTTCACCGCCCTCGTCAGCAACCACACGTGGGAGCTCGTGCCCCGCCCTCCGCGCGCCAACATCATCACCGGCAAATGGGTTTTCCGGCATAAAACTCGCGCTGACGGCACCCTCGAACGGTACAAAGCCCGCTGGGTCGTGCGTGGCTTTCATCAACGCCCCGGCATCGACTACGGCGAGACCTTCTCCCCCGTCGTCAAGCCTGCAACAATCCGGACGGTGCTTACGCTCGCCGCCTCGCGCGGTTGGCCTGTCAACCAACTTGACGTGAAGAACGCCTTTCTTCATGGCGAGCTCGACGAGGAAGTCTTCTGTCTCCAGCCCGCTGGCTTCGTCGACTCCGGCAAACCGGACCACGTCTGTCGCCTCTCGCGCTCGCTCTACGGGCTCAAACAGGCGCCACGGGCCTGGTTTCTGCACTTTGTTGGCTTCCTGCGCACCATCGGCTTCGCTGCGACTCGCTCCGACACGTCGTTGTTCACCTACCACGGCGCGGACGGCACCGCGTACCTATTGCTGTACGTGGACGACATCGTCCTTACTGCTTCGACCGCATCGCTGCTCCGACTCGTCATCGCCAAGCTCACTGCTGAATTCGCCATGAAGGATCTTGGGGCTCTTCATTTCTTCCTTGGCATCCGCGTCTCGCGGTCGTCCACTGGCTTCTTCCTCTCGCAAGAACAGTACGCCGACGACATCCTCGAGCGCGCTGACATGGACAACTGCAAGCCAGCCGTCACGCCGGTCGACACCAAGGCCAAGCTCCCCTCCGCTGATGGTCCTCCTGTCGCTGATCCCACCGCGTACCGCAGCTTGGCCGGTGCCCTCCAGTACCTGACGATCACCCGGCCCGAGCTCGCCTACGCCGTCCAGCAAATATGCCTCCACATGCATGACCCTCGCGAGTGTCACCGCACGCTCCTCAAGCGCACGCTGCGCTACGTCCGCGGCACCAGCGCGCTCGGTCTTCATCTTCACGCATCCTCGGCGCTTGATCTCCGCGTCTACACGGATGCCGACTGGGCCGGCTGCCCTGACACACGCCGCTCCACCTCCGGGTTCTGTGTGTTCCTTGGCGACGCCCTCGTCAGCTGGTCGTCTAAGCGCCAGGCCACGGTCTCGCGCTCCTCTGCCGAAGCTGAGTACCGTGGCGTGGCCAACGCCGTTGCTGAGCGCGTGTGGCTTCGGCAGCTGCTCGGTGAACTCCACTGTCCCCTCCGCTCCGCCACGCTGGTTTTCTGCGACAATGTGTCGGCCGTCTACCTCTCCAGCAACCCTGTGCACCACCGGCGTACCAAGCATATCGAGCTGGACATCCTCTTCGTTCGGGAGCGCGTGGCGCTCGGCGAGTTCCGCGTCCTTCACGTCCCTACGCGTCAGCAGTTCGCCGACGTGATGACGAAAGGATTGCCCACTGATGTCTTCAGGGAATTTCGTTCCAGCTTGTGCGTCTCTACACCCGACGCTCCAGCTGCGCGGGGGGGGGGGGGGGGGGGGGGGTGGTTAGCATACAGAGTGTGCGTGCGCGTGTGGCTGGTCACCGCGCCTGTACGTGGGCTAGGTAGTGCGTGAGTGGGTTTGTGTTCGTGTAGTAGTGGCACACGATCTGTCCTCGTGGGCGTCATGTAACTGTATATATACGCCCTCCGATGGCTAATGCAAAGTGTGTTGAATCTCATCCCTGCTTTCACTTTGGTTGGCCTAAAAAATTGATCTACCTTCTGATCGTAGCAAAGGAAAGTCGATAGTTACATATGACTAGGACAATGCCCGTGCGTTGCAACGGGGGCATACATATTCTAATTATGCAACAACAATCATATCTTTCACATATTGTTAAGATCCTCATGCACATCAGATGGTGTTGTCGATATATTTACTATTAAATCACTCTTCTTCCTTCACATCCGGTTCTCAACCCCCCCCCCCCCCCCCCTCCTTCTCTCTCTCTTCTCTCTCACACACACAGTGTGCTTATTTTAGCAAGGTTTGCTTGTGATCTTCGACCATATCACGGTAAACAGCCTCCCATGCCATGTAGTCAAAGAACAAGTACTAAAACATTGATTCAAACCAGACAAACATAGTATACACAACAACATTTTCCTGGCATCATAAGGATGGCAAAGCAATTGGCAGCCAAACAAAGTTGTTAGTTACTACGTCAATCGACCAAACGCTTTCAAGCGACGTAAATTGAAGATGGAAGAGCCAATACTTTTTGACAGACTAAAAGTGTAGTAGAACATTTGATACAAATGCTTACTAAAACATATCGCATGATAATTACAGCAGCCAGCTAATTTCCTAAATGAACCAGCAAACTATTTTTGCCTCCCTAGGGAAACTTACTGAATTGTCTCTTATGTTTCCTTTCATTCTAATCTTCAGTTCTATACAAAGCTCTTCCATCAATCTGCGCAAAATAGAAAAAAAAAATACAACTGCATGATCACACCAGAACTTGGTTACATGGGATTAGCATAAATCTATGTTTTACTCACGACGCCTCCACGCTGCCAAGCTTTACCAGGAGATCCTCCTCCGCCTCCTTGCACTCAAGAGCCTAAATAGGAGTAAACCAAAAGAAGCTCAGATAACATATAAAGCTCGCTTTATTTGAAAGAGAACAGTTATTATAGAGAGTCTGAGACCCCACCTATGCAGCTTCATCGATAACAACATCAAACAAAGCTTGCTCAGAGAAATTTCCATGTTTGATAGCTGAAGCAGTTTCCGAGCAAACTCCATATATATCACCTCCACACCAACTCAGTGTTTTGGTCATATATTAATCTTGAATTTGCACAGGACATTAGCTGTTTTGATCTTCAAATACATATTTTGTGTTCGCTTAAAATCTATGGTAATGCTGACCGGCTGAGTAGAACAATCTATGGTCTTTGTTCAGAATAACATGTTTTTAAAGGTATTTTTGACTGGTTAGTCCCTGTAGTCCCTGTTTCCACTCAGCTGTCAATAAAAAAAACTACTCCCTCCAATCCATATCACTTGTCGCTCAAACGGATGTATCTAGCACTGGATCAGAGGGAGTACTTGATTTTTTTATTTCCAGGCAGAGAACTATGTATATAAGTAACCAGGAAGCTGAGTTTGATCAAACTGTCTATGTCACACTGACATAAAAAATATGAAGAAGGCAGTATTGTGATACTGCAGCAAAAAAGAAGTGTACTATACGACACATACTACAGAATCAGGAGCATCTTTTT
This sequence comes from Aegilops tauschii subsp. strangulata, assembly GCF_002575655.3. Taxonomy (NCBI): domain Eukaryota; kingdom Viridiplantae; phylum Streptophyta; class Magnoliopsida; order Poales; family Poaceae; genus Aegilops; species Aegilops tauschii. Next base: position 436,261,412 of record NC_053038.3, read on the forward strand.
CATGGTTGCTACTTGCTTGCATCAATTGAAATTGCTACTTGCTGCAGCTAGATTCACAAAGGAGCAATACTCTCTCAACAGTATTGCTGAGCTGTCACCAATGAAATAGGGCGCTGCTATGCAGACGACATATTTTGCACGACGTTTGCCCGACGTTGCATCTGAGCCTTGCATGCATCAGGCCAAGTCAAGGGAGTCCACTGGATATTGAATCGATCTGGAAGTTCATGTAATTGTCGTCTGCAGAGTACTTCCGATGAAATAGTACTGCTGAGTTCTCAAGAGTGTAGGCCTCAGGATTTAGATGGAAAAAAAATGAGAAATGGGAACTAAATTATCAAACAACAATTCGAGATAATTTCCTCAAATACCTCTGACTCATTCACTACTTACGGGTGAGATGATCCACAACGCATGTCAAATAGTATGAGCTAATGATACAGTGAACTACCAAAAACTTCATGAAGCCCATGAGAAATAAATTAATAGTACAGACTACTTTTAAATTAGGATGTGAGTGACATGTAAAAGTTGTGCCTCCCAAAACTGCATGTATCGAAGATCTACACTAATTCATCCACTCTTGCAAGCACTCATGAGTACTCACCTAGCATACCGACAATCATCTACATGATCACCAACTATACAGATATGAGTTTGGAACTTTGGGCTACTTGGTAGTGTAGTGTGTGCTAACCAAATACAAAATTAAGATGATATGCTGCAATATCGGTGTTCTGGTCACCAATCTACATCACTGTCAGGTATTGCATGTTCTGTCCAGCAATGTACAATATACTATTAGGCCTGTAGATCAACCATGAATTTATGTGAAAAATGCATCTACGGAGGGAACACGCCTGTCATGAGTAGAGTTATATCTGAACTCATTTCTCCCCTTATTGGAAAAATTTTAAGTTATATATCAAATCCAAAGGGATAAATTGTACGAAGCAACTCTTGCAGAATTTTCGATTCCCTAGAAAAAAAATATAAAACAGTTGCTAATGTTACTATCAGTCATATACATGAATGTATCTCTAATGCATATACTACTATAATTCAGAACCTTTAATCTTTGTCACGGAGGATATGTTGCTTGGCATGGATCTCTCCAGTAAGAAACATGGTTATCTCATCAAGGTTAATTAGTGTCAATAAATACGTCCAGAGAGAGATTAGTATGGGCGAGGTATATAGTAAAATAATAATACATAAGATCAAATTGAGATGCAGTCAAGCAGACAAAGCGAGTTGGGAAGGAAGAGAGGTTGCAGACATATTTGAAGCAATGGACTGTAGGTTGCCAGAGAACCAAAAAACATGATTTCAAGCCTGCTTGTCCACATACCTCAAGTGTAAAACTGTCCGACAAAGTTCCGGCAAACTGTGGAGCATTGTAGGATGCCATCTTGTTTTCCGTCGAAGTCTGATGAAGCGACATTAGACGGCTCGACGGGTATTCCTCTACCTCCGGTGAACTCGAAGGTGACATTGGATGTTTCGTTGAAAATTGAAATTTCGACGGGATTTGATGGATTTTCTGGTCCAAGTATGCATCCTGATGGAGATTCCAGCCAAGGACCCTTCCTTCTTATAGCAGCGAAGTCCAATTCGGGCCGGGCACTACATTGATTTGTGTTTTCTTCACTGTCTCAAAGAAGAATTATTTGTTCAATGTCCGACCCGTGAGAGGGCTTCATGGTTTAAAGATTGTCCCGCCAGTATGTCTCTCCTGATCTGTGTGCATAATCAGAGAAGGGATTGTGTAAATTGATTTTGTGGGCGCCTTCTTGAACACTGCAAGATTAAGATTAGAAATTATCCCTTTAAGTTCATCTGTATCAACTACTACATCTGAAAGGAAGATAAAAATTATTACCAGATACTGGCGACGCGCTAGGGCGTCCTGCTCAGCCCCTTCTGGCACTCGTCCTCGCTGAGCACCACCAGCAGCGGGCGCACCACCGGCACCTTGGCGTCTCCTCCTCACGACGCCTTCGCGCTGCAAGCCCTAACAGGATATCCTCCTCTGCCTCGTTGCGCCCGCAGGCGGCGGTAGTCACTTGGTCGGGAACGTTTGGATCACTTGGTCAGGAACGTTTGGATCTGCTCCAGCCTTCTACAAGCACTTGACGAATCCGATGTTGCCACGGTGGCTGCACGCTAACAACAGAGGGATCACTCCACTGAATCCACTGGCATCAACATTAGCCCCACCCTAGGTAACATTTCCACGCGAGAAATCGATATGCGCAATTCATGTGGAAATTCTATGGAACTCCAGCGATCCAAGCATTGCAAGTGCTACTTCAAAAATAACCGCCATGTCGCGACAATGCAAATACCTAGTATGATTTATGCAATCAACAGGAACTTGGAGATCAATTAGCAGAAGATAAAGTATTGTAGCACCTCAATGAGCAGCTTCATGCATTCCACGGAGCCACCACAAGAAGCGATGAGAGATGAGACCAAGGGTGTGAAGACACGGCTGGCACCATACGAACGGCCGGACATACATCACCGTGCCGCGGATCCTCCCCTCCATACACGAATCCTTGTTCTTCCCCGTCAACAGTCACATGCAAGCAGTGGACGACCGCCGGATCCGGATCACAGATCCGACGGCTAGGAGAACCTCCCAGCTCCCACGCGCGCATCCCGTAGACGCCTCCTGCCCCAGGCGCTCGATCCCTGGAACGGAGAGCCACCCGACGCTGCGCCGACGACCTCGCAGCCTCCCGACGCCGGTGATCTATCGGACGGAGGCGGCCAGTAGTGGGCGGTGGCAGCGATGACGCGCGAGAGAGAGATGGGGAAAAGGGAGATATTCCAGCGAACCAGAAACGGAAAGGGATGGCGATCTCGGACCTCGGCGGCAGCGATCTCGGATCTCGGCGGTGGTGAAGGGCTCCACAATGGCGGCGGCGAAGGGCTCCACGATGGCGGCAGCGGCGTGCTTGTCAGGACCCGGCTGATCTGCAGCTCCTAACTGAAGAACAGAGCAGCTACTCTGAAGAAATCGACAGCGATGACGAAGCGGTACGCACTTGGGAATGGACGGCTGGGATGAAGCAGATGGACATCAACGGACGACAACTGTAACGGGTTCTGTTCACCTTCACGCCGTGGCCGCCACCCTCCTGAAGCCTACAGTGACGAAGCGCGTCAACCCCGGCGTCGCCACCAACCTACCAGCTATTTAGCCCCTTCGAGACGTCTCTGGAGTCATCTTTCCCTTTCTCCAAGTTGTAATAGCTAGCCTAAGCTTAGAACCCTAGACTACTTGGTAGAATTCGGGCAGATCCTCGATCTGAACCCCTGTATCTGTACTCTGTTCCTCAAATTAATCCAATCGGGGCTAGTTCGAGTAGCGGTGTTGTTGATCGGTGTAATTTGGTCCTGTCAATTGGTATCAGCAGCCAGTCGTTCCTCGGAGGCGAATCGGTTGAAGCAGGCTGTGGTTGGGTTTTGACTTGGTAAAATCCCACAGCGGGCTGTCGATCGCGGCGGCGGAGTTCGTCGGAGGCGGATTTTGGCGGCGGAAGGGCGAGGTCATGGGCCAGGGTTGCAGACTTGTTCTGTTGTAAAATTCCGGAGCCGGTGATCGCCATGCCTACCAGGACGAAGCACATGGACGAGATCTCGGAGGAGCTCGAAGCTCTTCAGAGCGAAGTCGCTGCGCTCGGCCTGAAACAGGACAAGATCCAGGATCAGATGGATCTGGTCAACAATCGCTTGCAGACGGTCGACTCCTTAGAGAAGCAATTGGGCAAGGTGGAACTCTTGGTTGAAAACAATTCCAAGGTCCACCAGGAGATTTTCAATATCCTGAGAGAGATGCGGTCTGAAAATCCCAGCCCACCCTCCCCTGTTTCTCAAGCAGAAACAACAGTGGTTGTTCCACAGCGGCAAAATCAGCCAGCACAACCAGAGACTCGGGAAAGAGAGCTAGCAAATCAAGGGACAACAGTGGTCCAGCAACGAGTGCAACAGTTCCAAGGGCAGTCTTCAGGCACTGCTCGAAATGAGGGACAACAAGCACCAACACTAGGGAACACAGCAGTGCAGTATCAATCCGACAGAGCAATCCAATTCATGAAATCCATTTCCAAGGGACCTAAACTGGATTTTCCTAGCTTTAGTGGTGAGAACCCATTGGGTTGGATCAGGCAAGTTAACAAGTACTTTCAGTTAGCACAAACTCCTGACGAATGCAAGGTGGATCTAGCACTCACCTATATTATAGGTCGAGCTGATAACTGGGTAAGAAGTGCCCAAATGGATAACAAAGCACTGTTATGGCAAGAATTCTGCAGAGCACTGTGTTACCGATTTGCAGATTCAAGTATTTATGAAGTACTAGAAAAATTCCACAATCTGAAGCAGAACACCCTGTCAGTAGCAGCTTACACTGACAAATTTGAGGAAATCATGGCAGTCGTCAGAGATGAGCACCCCTATTTGCAGGAGAACTACTACATAGTTAGCTTTGTCAACGGGTTGAAACCTAGCATACGATGCAATCTCAGACCACAAAGGCCAACAACTCTCAGCCAGGCTTATTGGTTAGCCAGAGACTATGAAAGTGGACTACAAGCTAAATATCAGTCTTATCAGGATAAACAACTGCAGTATCATTCCTCACAGCAACACAAAGCAACTATTCCAGCAGCACCCAACTTACATGTTCCACAAGCAGCACCTGCCACAAAGAAACCTGGAGTATGTTGGAGATGCAATGGTCCATGGGCACCTGGACACAAATGCAAACAAGCTCCTGCAATACATGCTATAACAGGAGAAAATGAGATCACAAACCTTTCTCCTGGAGAAGAAGCTCAACTAGCAGTCCTAGCAGCTGAAGGACATCTAACTGAAACCACAGCTGATTGCATGCACATCTCTGCACAAGCAGTTTCAGGAAACCCCTCTTCTTCTACATTAGCAGCTCACATCTCTATTGGGGGCAGACAGGGAGTTGCTTCGACTGACACTGGCAGCACCAATACATTTATTGATCTCAAGTTTGCTCTCAAGGTCAAGTGCCCACTCATAAACACCCCCACTAAGAAAGTCACAGTAGCTGGGGGAGGATCACTCACTTCTGGTGCCTGTGCTCAGTCCTTAAAATTCAGAATCGGACAGGAAACATTCTGCAATGATCTGACAGTACTAGAATTGCAAGGATATGATGTAGTGATTGGTTGTGACATGCTCAAAAAGCATAGCCCAATTTCCATGGATTTTGAAGAAAGAACTGTCACATTCACCAAGGACAAAGCTACTCAAGTAACCTTTCCTGACTGCACTAGTACTGAGCCACCAAAAGTTATTACTGCAGAAAAAATGGACAAAATATTGGACAGTGGAGCAGTAGGTTTTGCAATGAGCTTACACTTCATGACCACTGGCCATCTCCCACTAGTACAAGAGGAGCACACCCCTGAAGATATCTTGCAAGTTTTAGAGCAGTACAAGGGCCAATTTCAGGAACCAACTGAACTACCACCCAAGAGGGAATGTGATCATGCAATTCCCCTTAAGGAAAACTCTACACCTCCAAATGTGAGACCATATAGAGTTCCACACTTACAGAAGAATGAGATGGAATAGCAGATCAAGATCCTTCTGGCTAGAAACATCATACAGCATAGCATGAGCCCATATGCATCTCCTGCTATTTTAGTCAGGAAAAAAGGAGGAACTTGGAGACTGTGTATTGATTACAGAAAACTGAATGCACAGACAATCAAAAATAAATTTCCTATACCAGTGATTGAGGATTTATTAGATGAACTCCATGGAGCAGCAATATTCAGTAAATTGGACCTCAAGTCAGGATATCACCAGATCAGAATGAAACCTGAAGACATACACAAAACATCATTCAGAACATATTCAGGCCACTTTGAGTTCTTGGTCATGCCTTTTGGTCTCACTAATGCTCCTGCAACCTTCCAAGCACTGATGAACAGGATATTTGCACCTTATTTGAGGAAATTTGTCTTGGTTTTCTTTGATGACATCCTGATTTTCAGCAAAACCCCAGAGGAACACAAGGAGCATTTAAAGATAGTGTTGGACATTTTGAAAAAGCACAACCTCTTCCTCAACAGATCCAAGTGCATATTTGGTACAGATACTGTTGAATATCTTGGTCATGTAATCTCTGCACAAGGTGTTGCAACTGATCCTGAAAAGATCACTGCAGTGAAATAGTGGCCTATTCCAACCAACACTACTGAAATAAGGAGTTTCTTAGGGTTGGCAGGGTACTACAGGAGATTCATCAAAGATTATGGGTTTATTTGCAGACCACTTCATGACTTGCTGAAGAAAGATTCTTTTCTATGGACAGAGACACACACCAGAGCATTTCAGACATTAAAAGAAAGTCTAACAAATGCACTAGTACTGGCTCTTCCAGATTTCTCTATACCATTTGTCCTGGAATGTGATGCTTCAGGAGCTGGAGTGGGAGCTATCCTCATGCAGAACAACAAACCTATTGCCTACTACAGTAAATCACTGGGCCCTAAAGCAGCTGCAATGTCCACTTATGAAAAAGAGGCAATAGCAATTTTGGAATCTTTAAGGAAATGGAGACACTATTTTCTGGGATCCTCATTAATCATAAAGACTGACCACCAAAGTTTGAAGTTCATCACAGAACAGAGAATCTCAGAGGGCATCCCACACAAGCTTATGCTGAAACTGTTGGAATTTAATTATGTCATTGAATATAAAAAGGGCAAGGAAGATAGAGTTGCTGATGCTCTTTCTAGAAAACCACATCTCATGTCAATTTCAATGGCAGTGCCCAGCTGGACTGATAACATAGAGCAATCTTATCAGAATGATGATACATGTAAAAACCTCATAGCAAGAATTACTCTGCTGGCATACTCAGATACAAGGGCAGGATTTATGTGGGTAATGATGAGATTTTCCAACAACAGTTGCTCTCCACTTTCCACTCTTCTCCTATTGGGGGCCACTCTGGAATTAGAGCAACTTATCACAGAATTCACAGGATTTTTCACTGGCCTAAACTCAAAGCCATGGTGGAAACCTTTGTGCAACAGTGCCCAGTGTGTCAAAGGTCAAAAGGGGAACACTGCCATTATCCTGGTTTGTTAGATCCACTCCCAATTCCTGACATGGCCTGGAGGCACATTTCTATGGACTTTGCGGAAGGATTGCCCAAGTCCCAAGGGAAGGATGTGATCTTAGTTGTTGTTGACAGATTCACTAAATATTCCCATTTTATTGCTCTGTCTCACCCCTTCACTGTCACTACAGTACTGCAAGCCTTTATTGACAATGTGTTCAAGCTCCATGGCATGCCTGTGTCCATAGTGACAGATAGAGACAGGATTTTCACTAGTAATTTTTGGCAAGCTCTGTTTAAATCCATGGGAGTTAAACTAAACATGAGCACATCCCACCATCCTCAATCTGATGGACAAACTGAGCGTGTGAACCAGTGCTTGGAAGCTTATCTCAGGAACATGGCTTTTAATGAACCAAAGAAATGGTACTCTTGGCTAGCCCTAGCAGAGTGGTGGTTCAACACATCTTACCATACAACAACAAAATTCACACCATTTCAGTGTCTCTATGGATTCCCACCCCCACAAATAGGAGAAGTGTCTATCCCTGGACCCACTGACTCAGAAGCAATAGCATTTCAACAGCAAAAAGACCATATACAACAACAGCTCAAACACAACTTGATCATAGCACAACAGAGAATGAAGAAGTATGCAGACAGAAATAGAACAGATAGACAGCTTCGGGAAGGAGAAATGGTATACTTAAAAATGCTGCCCTACAGATTAGCAGCTTTCAACATAAGTACAAGGTTGAAGCTGGCTACTAAATTCTATGGGCCTTACAGAATCTTACAAAAGATTGGCAACTCCTCATACAAACTGTTACTACCTGATGATGTACAGATACACAATGTTTTCCATGTCAGTCAATTGAAGAGACATTTGGGGCCCTTGGCCGTACCAGCTCCAGGTCTGCCATTGGTGGATGAGTCGGGCAAGATCAAGGTTTCTCCTGTTCTGGTGCTGGAAACTCGAGCAGTCCCACGGCCTCCCAAGCTTGTTACTCAGTGGCTTGTCCAGTGGCTCAATATGTCACCTGAAGAAGCAACTTGGGAAGATGCAGATTTCATCAAGTCAACCTTCCCTGAGTTCTTCAACTCCACCATTCGCTCCTGGTTTCCAACACCCGATCCTCGAGGACAAGGATCGTCTTCAGCGGCGGGCAATTGTCAGGACCCGGCTGATCTGCAGCTCCTAACTGAAGAACAGAGCAGCTACTCTGAAGAAATCGACAGCGATGACGAAGCGGTACGCACTTGGGAATGGACGGCTGGGATGAAGCAGATGGACATCAACGGACGACAACTGTAACGGGTTCTGTTCACCTTCACGCCATTTTTCGCCACCCTCCTGAAGCCTACAGTGACGGAGCGCGTCAGCCCCAGCGTCGCCACCAACCTACCAGCTATTTAGCCCCTTCGAGACGTCTCTGGAGTCATCTTTCCCTTTCTCCAAGTTGTAATAGCTAGCCTAAGCTTAGAACCCTAGACTACTTGGTAGAATTCGGGCAGATCCTCGATCTGAACCCCTGTATCTGTACTCTGTTCCTCAAATTAATCCAATCGGGGCTAGTTCGAGTAGCGGTGTTGTTGATCGGTGTAATTTGGTCCTGTCAGTGCTTCACGGTCGACCTAGCAAATAGATCGAGGGGAGCTGCGTCGTATGTTTTTTCCTTATGTGCGAGATGGGGTGAAAAAACCGGTGATGGGAGAAGAGACATAAAAAAAAGACAAAGGTGGGAGGAGGACAAAAAAAACCAGCGAAAAAAAACCGTGGAGATTATTCACCAATTGAGACATTAGGAGTAGAGATAAATCAGTGAGAAACCAACATGTGACAACGGCTAAGGTTACCCCTGCCAAGTGGTGTCCTCCTATGGCTGGTTTGGTTAAACTGAACACTGATGTTTTTTTACGGAGGATATAGTTGGTGCTGGTAAGGTACTGCGAGATGATAAAGAAAGTATCATTTACTCGGCTTGCATGGAGCTTTTTTCTTGCCCGGAAGCTCTTGAAGCCGAGTTGTGTGCATGCATAGAGGGATTGTCCTTTGCCATTCAAAGAAGCAACATGTCAATTATTATTGAGATGGACTCCATCATTTTAGTAAAGTTGATTCAGGCAAGGAATCTAGATAAATCGATCTACCCCTCCCTCATTAAGGAGAACATACACCTAATGTGCCTGCATGATTCTTGTATTACTCATGTTGGTTAGAACTAAGGTCAACGATAGCGTAGCTAAATTTGCTAGAGTTGAGGGTAGAACTAAGACTTGGGTTGGTTCTGGCCCGTCAGGTTCTTTATGTTGGGGAACATAGTAATTTCAAAAAAATTCCTACGCACACGCAAGATCATGGTGATGCATAGCAACGAGAGGGGAGAGTGTCATCCATGTACCCTCGTAGACCGTAAGCGTAAGCATTATGAGAACGTGGTTGATGTAGTCGTACGTCTCCACGATCCGACCGATCCAAGTACCGAATGTACGGCACCTCTGAGTTCAGCACACGTTCAGCTCGGTGACGTCCCACGAACTCACGATCCAGCAGAGCTGCGCGGGAGAGTTCCGTCAGCACGACGGCGTGATGACGGTGATGATGATGCTACTGACGCAGGGCTTCGCCTAAGCGCCGCTACGATATGACCGAGGTGGATTATGGTGGAGGGAGGCACCGCACACGGCTAAAAAATCAACTGATCAACTTGTCTGTCTATGGGGTGCCCCCTTCCCCCGTATATAAAGAAGTGGAGGAGGGGGGAGGGCCGGCCCTCCTATGGCGCGCCCTGGAGGAGTCCTACTCCCACCGGGAGTAGGATCCCCCCTTCCCTAGTTGGACTAGGAGAGAAGGAAGGGGGAGAGAGGGAGGAAGGAACGGGGGCGCCGCCCCCCTCCTAGTCCAATTCGGACCAGAGGGAGAGGCGGCGTGCGGCCTGCCCTGGTCTCCTCTCTCTCTCTCCACTATGGCCCAATAAGGCCCATACACTTACGGGGGGGAGGGGGTCCGGTAACCTCCCGGTACTCCGGTAAAATCCTGATTTCACCCGGAACTATTCCGATGTCCAAATATAGGCTTCCAATATATCGATCTTTATGTCTCGACCATTTCGAGACTCCTCGTCGTGTCCATGATCATGTCCGGGACTCCGAACTACCTTCGGTACATCAAAACACAAAAACTCATAATACCGATCGTCACCGAATGTTAAGCGTGTGGACCCTACGGGTTCGAGAACTATGTAGACATGACCGAGACTCGTCTCCGGTCAATAACCAATAACGGAACCTGGATGCTCATATTGGCTCCTACATATTCTACGAAGATCTTTATCGGTCAAACCGCATAACAACATACGTTGTTCCCTTTGTCAGCGGTATGTTACTTGCCCGAGATTCGATCGTCGGTATCTCAATACCTAGTTCAATCTCGTTACCGGCAAGTCTCTTTACTCGTTCCGTAATACATCATCCCACAACTAACTCATTAGTTGCATTGCTTGCAAGGCTTATAATGATGTGCATTACCGAGAGGGCCCAGAGATACCTCTCCGACAATCGGAGTGACAAATCCTAATCTCGATCTATGCCAACTCAACAAGTACCATCGGAGACACCTGTAGAGCACCTTTATAATCACCAAGTTACGTTGTGACATTTGGTAGCACAGAAAGTAGTGTTCCCCCGGTATTCGGGAGTTGCATAATCTCATAGTCATAGGAACATGTATAAGTCATGAAGAAAGCAATATCAATATACTAAACGATCGAATGCTAAGCTAACGGAATGGGCCAAGTCAATCACATCATTCTCTAATGATGTGATCCCGTTAATCAAATGACAACTCATGTCTATGACTAGGAAACTTAACCATCTTTGATTCAACGAGCTAGTCAAGTAGAGGCATACTAGTGACACTTTGTTTGTCTATATATTCACACATGTACTAAGTTTCCGGTTAATACAATTCTAGCATGAATAATAAACATTTATCATGATATAAGGAAATATAAATAACAACTTTATTATTGCCTCTAGGGCATATTTCCTTCAGTCTCCCACTTGCACTAGAGTCAATAATCTAGATTACACAGTAATGATTCTAACACCATGGAGTCTTGATGCTGATCATGTTTTGCTCGTGAGAGGGGCTTAGTCAACGGGTCTGCAACATTCAGATCCGTATGTATCTTGCAAATCTTTGTGTCTCCCTCCTTGACTTGGTCGCGGATGGAATTGAAGCGTCTCTTGATGTGCTTGGTTCTCTTGTGAAATCTGGATTCCTTTGCCAAGGCAATTGCACCAGTATTGTCACAAAAGATTTTCATTGGACCCAATGCACTAGGTATGACACCTAGATCGGATATGAACTCCTTCATCTAGACTCCTTCATTTGCTGCTTCCGAAGCAGCTATGTACTCCGCTTCACACGTAGATCCCGCCACGACGCTTTGCTTAGAAGCACCAACTGACAGCCTCACCGTTCAATATAAACACGTATCCGATTTGTGACTTAGAGTCATCCGGATCAGTGTCAAACTTGCATCGACGTAACCATTTACGACGAGCTCTTTCTCACCTCCATACTCGAGAAACATATCCTTAGTCATTTTCAGGTATTTCAGGATGTTCTTGACCGCTGTCTAGTGATCCACTCCTGGATTACTTTGGTACCTCCCTACTAAGCTAATAGTAAGGCACACATCAGGTCTGGTACACAGCATTGCGCACATGATAGAGCCTATGGCTGAAGCATAGGGAAGATCTTTCATTCTCTCTCTATCTTCTGCAGTGGTCGGGCATTGAGTCTGACTCAACTTCACACCTTGTAACACAGGCAAGAACCCTTTCTTTGCTTGATCCATTTTGAACTTCTTCAAAACTTTATCAAGGTATGTGCTTTGTGAAAGTCCAATTAGGCGTCTTGATCTATCTCTATAGATCTTGATGCCCAATATATAAGCAGCTTCACCGAGGTCTTTCATTGAAAAACTCATATTCAAGTATCTTTTTATGCTATCCAGAAATTCTATATCATTTCCAATCAACAATATGTCATCCACATATAATATTAGAAATGCTACAGAGCTCCCACTCACTTTCTTGTAAATACAAGCTTCTCCAAAAGTGTATAAAACCATATGCTTTGATCACACTATCAAAATGTTTATTCCAACTCCGAGATGCTTGCACTAGTCCATAGATGGATCGCTGGAGCTTACACACTTTGTTAGCATCCTTTGGATCGATAAAACCTTCAGGTTGCATCATATACAACTCCTCTTCCAGAAATCCATTCAGGAATGCAGTCTTTACATCCATTTGCCAAATTTCATAATCATAAAATGCGGCAATTGCTAACATGATTCAGACGGACTTAAGCATCGCTGCGGGTGAGAAAGTCTCATCGTAGTCAACTCCTTGAACTTGTCAAAAACCTTTTGCAACAAGTCGAGCTTTGTAGACAGTAACATTACCGTCAGCGTCAGTCTTCTTCTTGAAGATCCATTTATTCTTGATGGCTTGCCGATCATCGGGCAAGTCAACCAAAGTCCACACTTTGTTCTCATACATGGATTCTATTTCAGATTTCATGGCCTCAAGCCATTTCGTGGAATCTGGGCTCATCATCGCTTCCTCATAGTTCATATGTTCATCATGGTCAAGTAACATGACCTCCAGAACAGGATTACCGTACCACTCTGGTGCGGATCTTACTCTGGTTGACCTACGAGGTTCGGTAGTAACTTGATCCGAAGTTACATGATCATCATCATTAGCTTCCTCACTAATTGGTGTAGGAGTCACAGGAACAGATTTCTATGATGAACTACTTTCCAATAAGGGAGCATGTACAGTTACCTCATCAAGTTCTACTTTCCTCCCACTCACTTCTTTCGAGAGAAACTCCTTCTCTAGAAAGGATCCATTCTTAGCAATGAATGCCTTGCCTTCGGATCTGTGATAGAAGGTGTACCCAATAGTCTCCTTTGGGTATCCTATGAAGACACATTTCTCCGATTTGGGTTCGAGCTTATCAGGTTGAAGCTTTTTCACCTAAGAATCGCAGCCCCAAACTTTAATAAACGATAACTTTGGTTTCTTGCCAAACCACAGTTCATAAGGCGTCGTCTCAACGGATTTAGATGGTGCCCTATTTAACGTGAATGCATCCGTCTCTAAAGCATAACCCCAAAACGATAGCGGTAAATCAGTAAGAGACATCATAGATCGCACCATATCTAGTAAAGTACGATTACGACATTCAGACACACCATTACGCTGTGGTGTTCCAGGTGGCGCGAGTTGCGAAACTATTCCGCATTGTTTCAAACGAAGACCAAACTCGTAACTCAAATATTCTCCTTCACGATCAGATCGCAGAAACTTTATTTGCTTGTTACGATGATTTTCCACTTCACTCTGAAATTCTTTGAACTTTTCAAATGTTTCAGACTTATGTTTCATCAAGTAGATATACCCATATCTTCTCAAATCATTTGTGAAGGTGAGAAAATAACGATACCCGCCGCGAGCCTCAACATTCATTGGACCACATACATCAGTATGTATGATTTCCAACAAATCTGTTGCTCGCTCCATTGTTCCGGAGAACGGCGTTTTAGTCATCTTGCCCAAGTGGCATGGTTCGCAAGTACCAAGTGATTCATAATCAAGTGATTCCAAAAGTCCATCAGAATGGAGTTTCTTCATGCGCTTTACACCAATATGACCTAAACGGCAGTGCCACAAATAAGTTGCACTATCATTATCAACTCTTCATCTTTTGGCTTCAATATTATGAATATGTGTATCACTACTATCGAGATTCATCAAAAATAGACCACTCTTCAAGGGTGCATGACCATAAAAGATATTACTCATATAAATAGAACAACCATTATTCTCAAATTTAAATGAATAACCATCTCGCATCAAACAAGATCCAGATATAATGTTCATGCTCAACGCTGGCACCAAATAACAATTATTCAGGTCTACAACTAATCCCGAATGTAGATGTAGAGGTAGCGTGCCGACCGCGATCACATCGACTTTAGAACCATTTCCCACGCGCATCGTCACCTCGTCCTTAGCCAATCTTCGCTTAATCTGTAGTCCCTGTTTCGAGTTGCAAATATTAGCAACAGAACCAGTATCGAATATCCAGGTGCTACTGCGAGCATTAGTAAGGTACACATCAATAACATGTATATCACATATACCTTTGTTCACCTTGCCATCCTTCTTATCAGCCAAATACTTGGGGCAGTTCCGCTTCCAGTGACCAGTCCCTTTGCAATAGAAGCACTCAGTCTCAGGCTTAGGTCCAGACTTGGGCTTCTTCACTTGAGCAGCAACTTGCTTGCCATTCTTCTTGAAGTTCCCCTTCTTCCCTTTACCCTTTTTCTTGAAACTGGTGGTCTTGTTGACCATCAACACTTGATGCTCCTTCTTGATTTCTACCTCCGCGGCCTTTAGAATTGCGAAGAGCTCGGGAATTGTCTTATCCATCCCTTGCATATTATAGTTCATCACGAAGCTCTTGTAGCTTGGTGGCAGTGATTGAAGAATTCTGTCAATGACACTATCATCCAGAAGATTAACTCCCACTTGATTCAAGTGATTGTAGTACTCAGACATTCTGAGCACATGCTCACTAGCTGAGCTATTTTCCTCCATCTTGTAGGCAAAGTGCTTGTCAAAGGTCTCATACCTTTCGACATGGGCATGAGTCTGAAATACTAATTTCAACTCTTGGAACATCTCATATGCTCCATGGCGTTCAAAACGTCTTTGAAGCCCCAATTCTAAGCCGTAAACAATGGTGCACTAAACTATCAAGTAGTCATCATATCGAGCTTGCCAAACATTCATAACGTCTGCATCTGCTTCTGCAATCGGTCTGTCACCTAGCGGTGCATCAAGGACATAATTCTTCTGTGCAGCAATGAGGATAATCCTCAGATCACGGATCCAATCCGCATCATTGCTACTAACATTTTTCAACTTAGTTTTCTCTAGGAACATATAAAAAATAAAACAGGGGAGCTAAACGCGAGCTATTGATCTACAACATAGATATGCTAATACTACCAGGACTAAGTTCATGATAAATTTAAAGTTCAATTAATCATATTACTTAAGAACTCCCACTTAGACACACATCCCTCTAATCATCTAAGTGATCACGTGATCCATATCAACTAAACCATGTCCGATCATCACGTGAGATGGAGTAGTTTTCAATGGTGAACATCACTATGTGGATCATATCTACTATATGATTCACGCTCGACCTTTCGGTCTCAGTGTTCCGAGGCCATATCTACATATGCTAGGCTCGTCAAGTTTAACTCGAGTATTCTGCGTGTGCAAAACTGGCTTGCACCCGTTGTATGTGAACGTAGAGCTTATCACACCCGATCATCACGTGGTGTCTCGGCACGACGAACTTTCGCAATGGTGCATAGTCAGGGAGAACACTTATACCTTGAAATTTAGTAAGAGATCATCTTATAATGCTACCGTTGAACTAAGCAAAATAAGATGCATAAAAGATAAACATCACATGCAATCAATATAAGTGATATGATATGGGCATCATCATCTTGTGCCTTTGATCTCCATCTCCAAAGCACCGTCATGATCACCATCGTCACCGGCGCGACACCTTGATCTCCATCATAGCATTGTTGTCGTCTCGCCAACTATTGCTTCTACGACTATCGCTACCTCTTAGTGATAAAGTAAAGCAATTACATGGCGTCTGCATTTCATACAATAAAGCGACAACCATATGGCTCCTGCTAGTTGCCGATAACTTGGTTACAAAACATGATCATCTCATACAATAAAATTTAGCATCATGTCTTGACCATATCACATCACAGCATGCCCTGCAAAAACAAGTTAGACGTCCTCTACTTTGTTGTTGCAAGTTTTCCATGTCTGCTACGGGCCGAGCAAGAACCGTTCTTACCTATGCATCAAAACAACAACGATATTTCGTCAAGTATGTGTTTCTTTAACCTTCACAAGGACCGGGCGTAGCCACACTCGATTCAACTAAAGTTGGAGAAACTGACACCCGCCAGCCACCTGTGTGCGAAGCACGTCGGTAGAACCAGTCTTTCCAAAAATAACTTTTCCCTCAACAAGTACCATCGGAGACACCTGTAGAGTGATGTCTACTACACAACCTTCTTCTTGTAGACGTTGTTGGCCTCCAAGTGCAGAGGTTTGTAGGACAGTAGTAAATTTCCCTCAAGTGGATGACCTAAGGTTTATCAATCCGTGGGAGGCGTAGGTTGAAGATGGTCTCTCTCAAACAACCCTGCAACCAAATAACAAAGAGTCTCCTGTGTCCCCAACACACCCAATATTACAATGGTAAATTGTATAGGTGCACTAGTTCGGCGAAGAGATGGTGATACAAGTGCAATATGGATGGTAGATATAGGTTTTTGTAATTTGAAAATATAAAAACAGCAAGGTAACTAATGATAAAAGTGAGCACAAATGGTATTGCAATGCGTTGAAACAAGGCCTAGGGTTCATACTTTCACTAGTGCAAGTTCTCTCAACAATAATAACATAATTGGATCATATAACTATCCCTCAACATGCAACAAAGAGTCGCTCCAAAGCCACTAATAGCGGAGAACAAACGAAGAGATTATGGTAGGGTACGAAACCACCTCAAAGTTATTCTTTCGGATCGATCTATCATAGAGTTCGTACTAGAATAACACCTTAAGACACAAATCAACCAAAACCCTAATGTCACCTAGATACTCCAATGTCACCTAAAGTATCCGTGGGTATGATTATACGATATGCATCACACAATCTCAAATTCATCTATTCAACCAACACAAAGAACTTCGAAGAGTGCCCCAAAGTTTCTACCGGAGAGTCAAGACGAAAACGTGTGCCAACCCCTATGCATAGGTTCATGGGCGGAACCCGCAAGTTGATCACCAAAACATACATCAAGTGGATCACGTGATATCCCATTGTCACCACAGATAAGCACGACAAGACATACATCAAGTGTTCTCAAATCCTTAAAGACTCAATCCGATAAGATAACTTCAAAGGGAAAACTCAATCCATTACAAGAGAGTAGAGGGGGAGAAACATCATAAGATCCAACTATAATAGCAAAGCTCGCGATACATCAAGATCGTATCACCTCAAGAACACGAGAGAGAGAGAGAGAGAGAGAGAGAGAGAGAGAGATCAAACACATAGCTACTGGTACATACCCTCAGCCCCGAGGGTGAACTACTCCCTCCTAGTCATGGAGAGCGCCGGGATGATGAAGAGGGCCACCCGTGAGGGTTCCCCCCTCCGGCAGGGTGCCGGAATAGGGTCCCGATTGGTTTTTGGTGGCTACAGAAGCTTGCGGCGGCGGAACTCCCAATCTATTCTGTTTTCTGGAGGTTTCAGTATTTATAGGATTTTTTGGCGTAGGTCTCACATCAGGGGGGGGGGTCTCCGGGTCGTCCATGAGGCAGGGGCCCATGCCCAGGGGGGTGGGCGCGCCCCCACCCTCGTGGGCAGCCCGGGACTCTTCTGGCCCAACTCTTTTGCTCCTGGGTCTTCTTTTGGTCCATAAAAAATCGTCAAAAATTGGCACGTCAATTGAACTCTGTTTGGTATTCCTTTTCTGTAAAACTCAAAAACAAGGAAAAAACAGAAACTGGCACTAGGCTCTAGGTTAATAGGTTAGTCCCAAAAATCATATAAAAGTGCATAGTAAAGCCCATTAAACATCCAAGATGGATAATATAATAGCATGAATACTTCATAAATTATAGATATGTTGGAGATGTATCACTCTGTTCTTTTGAACTTAATACTCTAGATGCATGCTGGATAGCGGTCGATGTGTGGAGTAATAGTAGTAGATGCAGGCAGGAGTCGGTCTACTTGTCTTGGACGTGATGCCTATATACATGATCATACCTAGATATTCTCATAACTATGCTCAATTATGTCAATTGCTCAACAGTAATTTGTTTACCCACCGTAATACTTATGCTCTCGAGAGAAGCTACTAGTGAAACCTATGGCCCTCGGGTCTATTTTCCATCATATTTAATCTCCCGACAACAAGCTATTTCTGGCGCCGTTTATTTTGCTTTTATTTTACTTTGCATCTTTATCATAAAAATACCAAAAATATTATCTTATCATATCTATTAGATCTCACTCAAGTGGAGAGGTGTAGGATGAAGATGGTCTCTCTCAACCTTCTTCTTGTAGACGTTGTTGGGCCTCCAAGTGCAGAGGTTTGTAGGACAGTAGCAAATTTCCCTCAAGTGGATGACCTAAGGTTTATCAATCTGTGGGAGGTGTAGGATGAAGATGGTCTCTCTCAAACAACCCTGCAACCAAATAACAAAGAGTCTCTTGTGTCCCCAACACACCCAATACAATGGTAAATTGTATAGGTGCACTAGTTCGGCGAATAGATGGTGATACAAGTGCAATATGGATGGAACCAAAACCCTAATTGTCCCCAACACACCCAATACAATGGTAAATTCTTTCCGTTCGATCTATCATAGAGTTCGTACTAGAATAACACCTTAAGACACAAATCAACCAAAACCCTAATGTCACGTAGATACTCCAATGTCACCTCAAGTATCTATGGGTATGATTATACGATATGCATCACACAATCTCAGATTCATCTATTCAACCAACACATAGAACCTCAAGGAGTGCCCCAAAGTTTCTACCGAAGAGTCAAGACGAAAACGTGTGCCAACCCCTATGCATAGGTTCATGGGCGGAACCCGCAAGTTGATCACCAAAACATACATCAAGTGGATCACGTGATATCCCATTGTCACCACAGATAAGCACGGCAAGACATACATCAAGTGTTCTCAAATGCTTAAAGACTCGATCCGATAAGATAACTTCAAAGGGAAAACTCAATCCATTACAAGAGAGTAGAGGGGGAGAAACATCATAAGATCCAACTATAATAGCAAAGCTCGCGAAACATCAAGATCGTATCACCTCAAGAACACGAGAGAGAGAGAGATCAAACACATAGCTACTGGTACATACCCTCAGTCCCGAGGGTGAACTACTCCCTCCTCGTCATGGAGAGCGCCGGGATGATGAAGATGGCCACTGGTGAGGGTTCCCCCCCTCCGGCAGGGTGCCGGAACAGGGCCCCGATTGGTTTTTGGTGGCTACAGAGGCTTGCGGCAGCGGAACTCCCGATCTATTCTGCTCTCAGAAGGTTTTAGGGTATATGGGAATATATAGGCGAAAGAAGTCGGTAAGGGGAGCCACGAGGGGCCCATGAGGGTGGAGGGCGCGCCCAGGTGGGGTGGGCGTGCCTCCTGCCTTGTGCTCTCCTCGTTGATCCCCTGACGTGCACTCCAAGTCTCCCGTATTGCTTTCTTTCCAAAAATAACTTTTCCGAAGGTTTCATTCCGTTTGGACTCCGTTTGATATTCCTTTTCTTCGAAACACTGAAACAAGGGAAAAAACAGAAACTGGCACTAGGCTCTGGGTCAATAGGTTAGTCCCAAAATTAATATAAAAGTGCATAGTAAAGCCCATAAAACATCCAAGATGGATAATATAATAGCATGAATACTTCATAAATTATAGATACGTTGGAGACGTATCATAGAGCACCTTTATAATCACCCAGTTACGTTGTGACGTTTGGTAGCACACAAAGTGTTCCTCCGATATTCGGAAGTTGCATAATCTCATAGTCATAGGAACATGTATAAGTCATGAAGAAAGCAATAGCAATATACTAAACGATCGAATGCTAAGCTAACGGAATGGGTCAAGTCAATCACATCATTCTCTAATGATGTGATCCCGTTAATCAAATGACAACTCATGTCTATGGCTAGGAAACTTAACCATCTTTGATTCAACGAGCTAGTCAAGTAGAGGCATACTAGTGACACTTTGTTTGTCTATATATTCACACATGTACTAAGTTTCCGGTTAATACAATTCTAGCATGAATAATAAACATTTATCATGATATAAGGAAATATAAATAACAACTTTATTATTGCCTCTAGGGCATATTTCCTTCACTTTAGAGCTAGCCGGTGCGGATTGCATGGACATTGTGAGTTGAGTAATACAATGAATTTAACCACAAAAAAGGGCGTGATGCACATTTATCCTTTTTGCTCACCATGAGCGAAGTACTCCATACGCTTCGTTGCAGAGTTGACATATTCGTAGCCTTCATAATGCGTATGAAGCGTGCTTCATAGTTATCATAATGCTACCTTCATTTTTTCTTCTGCTTTTCTATCTACACTATTGCTCCATTTTAGATCAAACAATATAACAAATATATTTTAAACCATTCACTCGAATACAAAAAAATAATTTAATTTAACAAATAATTTGAATACAATAAATTCCAACGGAACAACTTATTCAAGTAAAAAAATAAACACACTATCTTCCATGTAGCTGCCAATGATACTCGATGAGTTCTTCAATCGTTTGGTACGCCCCAAGAAGTACTTGAGTGCGATTTGTGTGCATGCGAGGCCCGATAATTATGCTAACATTTTTTGGGGAATTAAATTCTTACATTACTCATAAAGTTTAGGTATTCTAATCTCGTCCCACAAGTTCCAAGACCTCTTCTGAGCCAAACCATAGTTCGTCAATGCAACCTACCAAAATTAGCCAAGGCATGACTAACAGTATTAAACTCCGATGAGTGTGAGCAATGCAAGAATTTCTCTCCCATATACTACTAATGATCTCTCTAACAACAAATGCATACTTAGACTTGTTGCCTGGTCCTCCCCTGATCATATTAACAGCCTCTAGGTAATCAGACTCGACAACAATAGGTGAATTACTCCATTGTAATCTCAAAGAAATTCCCTCCTTTATAGCAAGTAGTTCAGCTTCTGGTACATCATCACATGAGTGTAAGTATCTGCATGCACTGAAAATTATAGACCATCTAAAACTGTCTCAACACCATACGAGTTCCCGCAACATCACCGAGGACCAAGCCATCAGAGACTCTGCCCAGAGTTGGTTTGGTCCAAGAGCATACCGTCGCTGCTTCATCCATATTGCATGAGTTCTAGGCCGGTCTTTGAGTGTTCAGAACTGTTGCCTTCCCTTTCTGTGGATCAACATTTGGGCACACCTGGAGAGATATCTACTGGAGGTGGTTGTTTTGCGTGCACCATCTCATTACGCACATGCCACATTCGCCAAAACTGTTGGGAAACGTAGCATGCAATTTTAAAAAAATTCCTACGCTCATGCAAGATCTATCTAGGAGATGCATAGCAACGAGAGGGGGAGAGTGTGTCTACGTACCCTCGTAGACCGAAAGCCGAAGCGTTTGACAACTCGGTTGATTTAGTCGAACTTCTTATAGCTCCAACTGATCAAGTGCCGAAGGTACGGCACCTCCGAGTTCTGCACACGTTCAGCGCAATGATGTCCCTCGCCTTCTTGATCCAGCAAGGCGTCGAGGAAGTAGATGAGTTCCGTCAACATGGCAGCATGGTGACGGTGATGGTGAAGTGATCCGCGCTGGGTTTCGCCTAAGCACCGCGAGAATATGACCGAGGTGTAAACTATGAAGGGGGGCGCCGCACACGGCTAACAATTGATGTTGTGTTGTGCTAGGGGCGCCCCCCATATATATATAGGTGGGAGGGGGAGATGAGGAAGCCTGGCGGACCACATAGGTGGCCGGCCGGCCCTAGGGCTCCTGCCCTGGCCGCACCCCTCCCCTGCCATGTTTGGACAAGGGGGAAAGGAAGGAGGGGGGAGGGGAAGGAAGTAGGAGTCCTACTTCACACTTTCCTTTTCCTCCTCTCCTTTCCTTTCCTCCCCATATGGCTGGCCCTATATGGGGCGCACCAACCCCTTGTGGGCTGGTGTGTTCCCTCACTTGGCCCATTAAGCCCATATCTTTGCCGGGGTGCCCGAAACTCCTTTCGAGTGACCCGATAAGTACCCGGTACCCCCGAAACACTTCCGGTGTCCGAATACCATCGTCCTATATATCAATCTTTACCTCTTGACCATTTCGAGACTCCTCGTCATGTCCGTGATCTCATCCAGGACTCGGAACAACATTCAGTCACCAAATCACATAACTCATATAATACTAAATCGTCATCGAACGTTAAGCGTGCGGACCCTACGTGTTCGAGAACTATGTAGACATGACCGAGACACCTCTCCGGTCAATAACCAATAGCGGAACCTGGATGCTCATATTGGCTCCTACATATTCCACGAAGATCTTTATCGGTCAAACCGCATAACAACATACGTTGTTCCCTTTGTCATCGGTATGTTACTTGCCCGAGATTCGATCGTCGGTATCTCAATACCTAGTTCAATCTCGTTACCGGCAAGTCTCTTTACTCGTTCTGTAATACATCATCTTGTAACTAACTCATTAGTCACTTTGCTTGCAAGGCTTCTTATGATGTGCATTACCGAGAGGGCCCAGAGATACCTCTCCGATACTCTGAGTGACAAATCCTAATCTCGATCTATGCCAACCCAACAAACACCTTCGGAGATATCTGTAGAGCATATTTATAATCACTCAGTTACGTTGTGACGTTTGATAGCACACAAGTTATTCCTCCGGTATCCGGGAGTTGCATAATCTCATAGTCGAAGGAACATGTATTTGATATGAAGAAAGCAATAGCAATAAAACTGAACGATCATAATGCTAAGCTAACGGATGGGTCTTGTCCATCACATCATTCTCCTAATGATGTGATCCTGTTATCAAATGACAACTCATGTCCATGGCTAGGAAACCTTAACCATCTTTGATCAACGAGCTAGTCAAGTAGAGGCTCACTAGGGACATAGTGTTTGTCCATGTATTCACACATGTATTAAGGTTTCCGATCAATACAACTCTAGCATGTATAATAAACATTTATCATGAATAAGGAAATATAAAATAACAACTTTATTATTGCCTCTAGGGCATATTTCCTTCAAAAACAACATCATGATTCGAACCCGTTCATCATTCCGCAAGCCCAAAAGGAGGTGAAGGAACTAGTCATGGCCAACGGGTCTTATATCTGATCGCACAGGCAGGGCTCATTCCTTTGCCATGGCCTTCCACAAGAGCATGCCACAATTGCATTTACAGAATACATGAAACGTGTCTTCTTCCTCCCTACCACAGACATGGCACATTGCTATAATTTCCTTGTTTCTCTTGACTTTGTTCGTCCAATTTGTTAGCGAGTCAGTTCCCAGTCTCCATGCAAAAGACTGGACCTTCGGTGGGGCTGAACAACGCCAAATGAAATTCCATGCATCTCTAGTTCCATCAGGTCGTGAGCTAGTCGATGGCTCTCTGGAATTTGAAGATTCATCACTAGCCAACTTGTAAGCACTTCGGACTGTGAGGGCATGCTACCTCTTGAGCATGCGTTGGTTTTCCCTTGAAGAGGAAAGGGTGATGCAGCAAAGTAGCGTAAGTATTTCCCTCAGTTTTTGAGAACCAGGGTATCAATCCAGTAGGAGGCCACACGCAAGTCCCTCGTACCTACACAACAAATAAGAACATTGCAACCAACGCGATAAAGGGGTTGTCAATCCCTTCACGGCCACTTGCAAAAGTGAGATCTGATAGAGATGATAAGATAATATTTTTGGTATTTTTATGATAAAGATTAAAAGTAAAGATTGCAAAATAAACGGCGAAAGAAATAGCTAGTTGACGGAAGATTAATATGATGGAAAATAGACCCGGGGGCCATAGGTTTCACTAGTGGCTTCTCTCAAGATAGCATAAGTATTACGGTGGGTGAACAAATTACTGTCGAGCAATTGATAGAAAAGTGCATAATTATGAGAATATCTAGGCATGATATATAGGCATCACGTCCGCGACAAGTAGACCGACTCCTGCATGCATCTACTACTATTACTCCACACATCGACCGCTATCCAGCATGCATCTAGAGTATTAAGTTCATAAGAACAGAGTAACGCATTAGGCAAGATGACATGATGTGGAGGGATAAACTCAAGCAATATGATATAAACCCCATCTTTTTCTCCTCGATGTCAACAATACAATACGTGTCGTTTCCCCTTCTGTCACTGGGATCGAGCAACGCAAGATTGAACCCAAAGCTAAGCACTTCTCCCATTGAAAGAAAGATCAATCTAGTAGGCCAAACCAAACTGATAATTCAAAGAGACTTGCAAAGATAACAAATCATACATAAAAGAATTCAGAGGAGATTCAAATATTGTTCATAGATAATCTTGATCATAAACCCACAATTCATCGGATCTCGACAAACACACCGCAAAAAGAGTTACATCGAATAGATCTCCAAGAAGATCGAGGAGAACTTTGTATTGAGATCCAAAGAGAGAGAAGAAGCCATCTAGCTAATAACTATGGACCTGAAGGTCTGTGGTAAACTACTCACACATCATCGGAGAGGCTATAGTGTTGATGTAGAAGCCCTCCGTGATCGATTCCCCCTCCGGCGGAGCGCCGGAGAAGGCCCCAAGATGGGATCTCACGGGTACAGAAGGTTGCGGCGGTGGAAATAGGGTTTTGTGGTGCTCCTGGTTGGTTTCGGGGTATATGGGTATATATAGGAGGAAGAAGTAGGTCGGTGGAGCTGCAAGGGCCCCACGAGGGTGGGGGCCGCGCCTAGGGAGGCAGGCGCGCCTCCCTGCCTCGTGGCCTCCTTGTTGATTTCTCGACGTCCACTCCAAGTCCTCTGGATCACGTTTGTTCCAAAATCACGCTCCCAAAGGTTTCATTCCGTTTGGACTCCGTTTGATATTCCTTTTCTCCGAAACACTGAAATAGGCAAAAAAACATCAATTTGCACTGGGCCTTGGGTTAGTAGGTTAGTCCCAAAAATAATATAAAAGTGTATAATAAAGCCCATTAAACATCCAAAACAGATAATATAATAGCATGGAACAATCAAACATTATAGATACGTTGGAGACGTATCAGGGCACCACTTTTTTCAGGCACCCAAGCAACAAAATCATCACCAAAACGATTAGCCGGTCTGATTTTCTGGATTTCAACAATGTCCACCGGAAGAAAGAGCTGATTTAATTTGTCAAGATCCCAGTTTCCATGGTAGTTTAGAAGCTCCGAAACCCACCTCGGATGACACCTTCCTCGGTTGGTGATCAGGCCACCTATTTATTTTTGGAGGGAAACAACATGACTCTGCTGCGTATTTTTATTAATTTTCAAATAAGTGTTACAAAGATGTCTCAAAAAGAAGGGAAAGAAATAAGAAAAGAGATATACATGTAAAAGAAAAGAAACAACTACAAGGTTAGGTACAACAACAGAACCTAGTACAAGAACTAGGTATAACGTGAACTGAAGGAATAGACCAGATCATCTAAAAGCATTAACCTAGCCCGCCAACCCACTGTATTCCCCTATCTTTGATCTGTGGACAAGCCATTTCATTTCTGTCTTGAATGTGTGCCTGCAAGTGTATAAACTTTGGTTGATACGTTGCAAAAAAGTCATTCCTAGTGGTCCAAATGGCCCAATAAATGAGGATGATCACTTTCGTAGCAAATGGGAGGTTGAGAAGGCGTTTGAGGTTAGCAACTTCATCTTGAATGTTTGAGTACAAGGGATGAGAAGGGCAAATGTATTCCCAACGCATTTGAGCAAATTGACATTGAAAAAAGAGGTGGTCTCTTGTTTCGAGAGTGTGATCATTGCACATGACACAAGTGTAATCTTGGATAAAGAATTTTTTTTCTCATCAACATGGCTCAGGTATTCTGTCTATTATAGATCACCAACCAATAAAAGATTTTGTGCTTGAGTTGGAAGCATGATTTCCATAACCACTTAAATATCATTAGAGGCTTTGGATGCAGAGATAATAGTGAGTAGGCCTTGGAAACCTTATAAGTAAACATTGTTGCAACTCCTGATACTGAATATGGAAAGTAAACATTGTTGCAGCTCCTGATACTGAATATAGGCTTCCTCAGACAATAGGAGGTGAAAGTGTGTAATTAGTTCATTTAAACTTTCTAGGGAACTAATTGAAATTAATGTTTTGGTTTTGGGAGAAAGAAAAAAGATGTGGCCAAAGGTCTTTTTTCGGATGATCATCCCAATTATCCATCCAGAAAGCAAGTATATGCCCATTCTGTAGTTGACAACCTGCCAGGTCCTGTAAATTGGCATAAGTTTAAGGCAGTCCCACCACTAGAAGGAGCGGGTTTGCTGATTGATGTTGGCCGTTCCTTGAGGGTAGTAAATCTCCCAAATCAGCTTCACCCAAGGAATATCCAGATGGTTAGTGAACTTATGAACCATCTTCATCAGTAAGCAAGTATTTTGAGTCTGAAGTTTGAGAATGTCAAGCCCTCCTTTGCATTTGGGTCTGCATAACAGGTCCCAAGCCGCCCAAGGAGGATTTTTCTTTTCCAGATCTTTCCCTCTCCAGAACATGTGTCTTCTGTATTTATCTATTTGATCAATAATACCTTTATATAGAAGAAGGCAACTCATAATGAACATGGGAAGGGAGGAGAACATTGCATTTACCATGAGTAATCTTCCATCACAGCTTAACTACTGTGAGTAAACGTTCAACCTCCGCCGAATCCTTTCAATGATGTACATAAAGTGGTCCATTTTTGGTTTGGTGTAACTAAGAGGTGTGCCAAGATAAGTAAAAGGAAAAGTTCCAGTTGCACAACCTAGAAAATTAAACAGTTGCTGCATTTGCTCATCATCCACATTGATGGGAAGTAAGTTTGATTTCTGGTAATTAACTCTCAACCCCGAAGCTCGCGATTTTTTCCAGAAGTTCCTTTAAATGACCTAACTGAATAGTGCAAGCAGGCATGATGATTAAAGTATCATCTGCATATTGAAGTTTTAGAAAATCAGGGAAAGATTGAAAACTAATAGGGGCCTGAATGAGGTTACTATGCATTGCATTGTTGAGGATTGTCTGTAAAAAATCTTCTGCAAGCACAAATATTAGTGGAGACAAAGGGCCCCCTAACTCACTCCCTATATCAGGCCACCTATTGGCTAGTGTGCAATCCGTCGGTCTCGCCATATACACACATTTTGGCCATTGTCGATTCTCCAGACAACCCCCTTCTTTAAAAGCTTAAGGCCATGAACAATAGCCTGCCATACTTAGATCTGAGTTTCCGATGATTCATTCCGTTGTAGCGACCAGACCTCAAACAGTCTGATCTCTGTGCATCAGTGTCATCCCTGGATCGGTAATGCTGACACGCACAGTACTTGAGGATTTATACCAGAGTAGCAATCACACACTTATTACATCGAATGTCTCAAAAGAGAACTTATTACAATAAATATGGCTTAAGGCCATCTAATACGATAACAACGGAAGGCTTGGAAGATAAAGTGAGTCCATCAACTCCAATGGCATCACTGAGTGAAAGACAACGACCTATGGCTCCTTACTCGTCGTCTGAAAAGTCTGCAACATGATACGTTGCAGCCCGAAACGGGTCAGCACATGGAATATGCTGGCAAGGCAACACAAAAGAGTAATGAACAGAATAAAGCTATCACGACATGCTTATATGGCTGGTGGAGGCTGTATGGTTAATATGTTTTGCGGAAAGCCAATTTTTCCCTACAGCAAAGGAATAAATTTTATTTAACTATCATGGTGGTTGTTAAACATTGAGAAGGTTCACCCAACTCAATCCCAATTAAGCATCATCATTAAACCCAATCAAATTATATTAAAAGTGATGAGATCCACATGATAATCCAAGAACTAGATACTCAAGATGTCCATAACCGGGGACACGGCTAACCATGATTAGTTTGTACACTCTGCAGAGGTTTGCGCACTTTTCCCCACAAGACTCGATCTCCTCCGTTGGATTTCTCGCATTACATAATGTTTGAGAAACGGATGACCGAGACACAGTCTTTCTGAAGAGGTCCCCTTAACCGATAGATAGGCATGTACACCTACAATCCCCTACATCTGCTAGCCCATCATGGAAAGGTTTTCCACAACTTACTCAACTATGTCAGAGCCCATAATGGCATGTGGCTGCACACGGAAGTTTCTAGCATGAATAATCTTATGATCCCTTTGAGCCTGGGTGACAGTCCATAGGAGAATCACACGGTACCCCGGGATTTCCAAAAATACAGACAACACCGGGTTCCCCAGGTGCCTCAATCCACCCAGATGTGTATTAAAGTTGCCACCTTAAGTTAACCATTAATTAAGAATACTCACATCTGTCATGAATACACTCAAACCCAAACCACGTCTACGAGCATAGCATAGCAATATAAGCAATATAGAAGTAACTCCCATAGGTTTGATAATAAACAGGTGAATAGGTACTACCTCATCTACTTCCCAAACCCACAATTTAATCAGATCCTAACCATGCAATTGTTTGAGGATTGATCTAATGCAATAAAACTGGGTAGTAAAGAGGTATGATCAAAAGTGTTACTTGCCTTGCTGATGATCTGTGAAACCTAGAGACTCGTAGTAGCACGCTTCGCACTCCGGGTACTCTATCACAAACAAACAAGCATACAATAAGCAATCAAGCAAAGATGCACAGGTAAAACTCAAATAAGAAGATCTAACCAGAAAGTTCAACTTAAGAACTCCGGTTTGCAAAAAGAATCAAATCAAACGAAGCAACGAAACTCAAACTGCGAAAGAAACAAGCTTCGATTACTAATCTGGACTAAAGTCAAATTCTACAGTAGCAAAAACTTGTTTAAGTTGATTAAACAGAAAGAGGGCTCCGAGATGAAACTCTAGGCGCTTGAATCGCCTGATTCCGATAAACGAGCGAAAAGATAAACTAAAACGAAAATCGGATCAGAAATCGTGATCGAAAATAATCGCAAAAAATTCGAGAAAAAGAAAAACTGACGAACAGACTAACGAACGAACGTTCGCTGTCTGCGGTTAAACGGTGAAAACCGTTCGTTAAAACGAACGTACGAACGGGCGTTTGCTAAATAACTAAACAAAAAAAAACCGATCTAAAAATAAAAAAGGGATCTAGGGTTTCGAAAAAAAAACCGGTCGGTTTTCTCGCGAAAACCGGCGGCAGCGGCGGCTACCTCTCGCGGGGTCGGGCGGCGGCGGGGCGGCGTCCGGCGACGGCGGCGGGCTGGCGGGCGGCGGGGCTAGGGTTAGGGTTTCGGCGGGGTGGGCTGGCGGCGACGACTTGGGCCTCGGGGCGGCTCGGGCTGCGGCTTATAAAGCCCCCAGCCGAAGGAATCCGGCTCAGGCATGGCCCCTAGGTCGGTTGACTTGTTTTTTTAAATTAATCCGCACAGAAAAACAAATAAAAGAAATACTAAACGGACTTCAAAAATCCTGAAATAAATTTTCCCCGTCCTCTAAAAATCTACCGGACAAGGTGAACATTTATTTGGGACTCTAATGAAATTTTGGAAAACACATATTTTCCTAATTCAAATAAAATAGCGATAAAACTCCGAATAAAATTCTTATTTGATTTTAATATTAAATCTCCAATATTTCTTTATTTTTAGGAAGTCATTTTATCCTCTCTCTTTTATTTTCATAAAAGAAATATTTGAAGAGAAAATAATTAAGATCAAACGATCCTCTTTTCAAAATTCGAGAAAACTCAAATATGAAAATAACGAAATCCCCGACTCTCTCCGTGGGTCCTTGAGTTGCGTATAATTTTTTTTTTTGAGAGAAGTTGCGTAGAATTTCTAGGATCAAGCCAAAATGCAATAAAATATGATATGCAATGATGACCTAATATATAACATTCCAAATTGAAAATTTAGGATGTTACATCCGTGATCTATGGGGCCGGGTATATATCCCTCTCATATTTAGATCTTAGTTCCCGATGATCCATTATAATCATTATTGTTAAATTTTGGGACGAAATCAATAGGAGTGTAATCTCTATATCTCTATATATACTTATATACTACCTAAAACAACCTTAAGGTTCCGTTTCCCGTATTCCATCTTATGTCGCTCGTGATCTTCGTCCATCCTACGCTCCCCACACGCACTGTACCTCTTCCTTCGTGTGACTCCTTCCCACTCCTCGCGTTGGTTTTTTCCCGTCCTCCGTGTGGCCAGCATGTACGGGTCCAACAAGGCCCATTACAAAGGCATGCATGCATTGCTTACATGTCTCGCTCGTTCCTCTCCTAAACTCGCTCATCCCTGATTCCTTTGGCCCTCTTTCGCGACATCCCCATGTATGACGCCCTCGTTTATAATCGTGCACGATTATAAACGACGAACCGGGGTGTCACACCACGGGCCGTGCTAACCCTAGCGAGCCCGCCGCCGCCACCGACACCGATCGTTCCCCGAAAGCTCTCTCTCCTCAGTGCCATCAGTACCCCTTGCCCGGAAGGTCTCCTCCTTGGCCCGGGTGATGCTGCGCACTATCTTTTCCTTGGATTATCCTCGATAAAAAACAAATATATAAACAAGTTGCGAAGAGAAAGTAAGAGGTAAGGCAAGTAACCCATCGGCGAATAAACCTCGACGTGCTCTCTCCCTTCGGTTGTTTTGGACCGACTAGATTAGTTTTTTTTGGTGTGGACATCGTGGCAGCGACAACATCCAAGCGACAGAATATTGCCCTCCAGCATGTACGGGTCCAACAAGGCCCATTACAAAGGCATGCATGCATTGCTTACATGTCTCGCTCGTTCCTCTCCTAAACTCGTTCATCCCTGATTCCTTTGGCCCTCTTTCGCGACATCCCCATGTATGACACCCTCGTTTATAATCGTGCACGATTATAAACGACGAACCGGGGCGTCACACCACGGGCCGTGCTAACCCTAGCGAGCCCGCCGCCGTCACCGAGACCGATCGTTCCCCGAAAGCTCTCCTCAGTGCCATCAGTACCCCTTGCCTGGAAGGTCTCCTCCTTGGCCCGGGTGATGATGCGTGCTATCTTTTCCTTGGATTATCCTCAATAAAAAACAAATATATAAACAAGTTGCGAAGAGAAAGTAAGAGGTAAGGCAAGTAACCCATCGGCGAATAAACCTCGACGTGCTCTCTCCCTTCGGTTGTTTTGGACCGACTAGATTAGGTTTTTTTTTTGGTGTGGACATCGTGGCAGCGACAACATCCAAGCGACAGAATATTGCCCTCCTACTCTTTATCGCACTACTATCGGCCTCTTGTAATCAAATTTTCTCCCTTCTATAAAAATATGGTACGTAATTTGCGTACTCTCAAAAAAATAAAATGCGATGGTGTGTGCTTCGACACTGTCGCGGAATTCGTGGGGCCTTGTACAGGAATGGCCCGACGATGGTCGTCTGTGGCAGCTTGTCTGGTGTTGGCCATGAGATGAGATCCCAACACGGGGTCGACGGAGGGCATGCAGCGGACCTGCTATGCTCCTTCGAGAGTGTGACTGTAGACCCCGAGATATGATGATAATTTTGTGGTCCAACCCCGATTTGCGAGCCACAATGATGAGTCATGGAAATTTCTGACTCCCGTTGCAACGCACGGGCACTCACCTAGTCATTACATTAGTGAACAACGACAAGCGTGATCAAAATTTTGCAGTTTCTAAATGCAATGACCAAATATATATTATTGACAAATAAATGCAATGATCAAATTAATCATATCAGACTAGATAAAGTACCGTAAATGAATTTTCACTTAAAAAAATCCGTTCTCCCAGCGGAGTCCATCCAGTCCACTCAGATACGCTCCCGGACGCAAATCTCAAAGCACCGAGCCGACGCCGCCGAAAGAGCACAGAAGAAATCCCCCGGTCAAAACCTCAACAACGGTCAAGAGGGGCCCACCGACGCCGCCACCGGAATCCCCCGACCCGCGCCTCCGCCCGCCTTGACCAGTCGCCGGTCATGGCGGAGAAAGGAGGTGAATCCGGCGGCGGCGGCCGCGGCCTAAAGGGGGAAGTAGGAAGAAAGAGAGGGGGGATTTCCGTGCGCATAACAGCCGACAGGGAGCCGCAATATGCCACGCCCCGGTCACCGAGCGCCATCGCGCAGCCGCGGCGCGCTTCGCGTACTCCGCCCCGCGCCTCGCCCCCGCGGAGATCTCGTCCCTCACCTCAGCGCACGCCGGCCACCGCCCCGCCAAGGTGCGTCTCTTCACCCGCCCCCACCTCCACCCCCCACCCCACTCACACGCATCCGTGCGCCAGGGAGCGCCGAATTGAATTTGGATTTGCATGTCTTCCTCAGGACGAGCGGCGGTACCGATACTGATTGCTCCCAGAACGGGAGATCGGTTCCAGATAGGTCGAGAAAGAGGCAAGGGACGGCCGCTCTGGATCATGTCTACCCCAGTACGAGCGGCCGTACCGGGAGCTCCAAGAACAGGAGATCGGTTAAAGACTACTCCAAAAACATGAGGATAGATAACCTGGATCATTCAAGAACACCAAGTCTAGCTCCAAGGTAGTGAACTCTCTACATTCTGACTTCTGAGTTGCATTAAACCATCTTTATTCACCACGGCTTCCTCTGTTCATTGTTTAGGCGCCTTAGCTTCGAAGAAGAAGAACAGTGCGGTGTGTCCCCTGAAAACATAAATAGAGAGGTTGGCGTGTCAAAGAATGACGTTCCTGCAAGAGATATGTAAGCATCCTTGAAGTCTGTCGCAAAACTACATGTGCATATGTGCTGTTGAAGTGTATTTGTTTACTGTTTTGCCACATTCAGTTTTCAGCTAACCCTTAACTTCGTATTGAGGACAGTTAGATTAGCCTTGCACGATTGTACTCTCTGAGGAAGCTAATCCCAAGCAAAGCTAGGGTGTATTTTCTTCTATGCTCATTTATTCGTAGTTGGATATTGCAGGGAATAATATCTATCTGCTAAAAAAGGGGAATAAGAGTGTGAATAGTATTATTCACCTATTTAATTTTCTTGTACTCCTTTTTAGGATGGTCGGTGTTGATTTGGAACGTCAAACCATCTTGCCCAAAATTTTTGGATCCAGTGAGGTAAAGCAGCTGCTGCATTCTATCGAGAAGATCAGTGAATCGACAAGTAATGGCAAGAACGACAAGGATTTCCCTACAAGAATGTAAGCATCACTGAATTCTGTAGTAAAACTACATGTGATGTTGAAGTGTATCATTTGCTGTTTTGTGACATTCAGTTTTCAGTTAAGAAAAAAAAACTCTTAGCTTTAGTCTTGAGGAGAACAGTTGGATTAACCTTGCATTGTTGCATGTATTCTTCAGGACGTGCTCTGTATTCAGTTGCAGCTCAAGTTCAGTTTCAGTTCATGTGCTTTAATTCATTCCCATGATCTGTTTTAGGAAAACATCTTTGGAAGCTTCAAAAGGTCGCAGGAAATTATCTATGGAAGGGCCAAAAAATCCAGGTGCATTGATATGGCAGAATGGAGAAAGTTCCTCCCAACCAGTGCTAGGGTCTGCTTTCTTTTATTCTTATTTGTTTCATAGTTGAATCTTGCAGGGAATATTATCTGTTTTTCATGAATTTAATTTTCTTGTACTCCTCTTTTAGGACTCTCAGTGTTGACTTGGAACATCAAATCATCTTTCCCAAAAAAGGTGGATCCATTGAGGTAAAGCAACTGCAGAATTCTGTTGAGAGGATCAGCGAATCGACAAGTGATGACAAGAAGGATCAGGATTGCCCTACAAGAATGTGAGCAACACCTGTCATTCTTTTTTAATCAGAACATGGTTTGTTCTGTTTTGATAATGGAAGATATTTTGTGTTAGGTGCTCATCATTCTTGGATCATACACTATTCATTTGCGCCTGTGAGATTGTCGATTCTAAAAAGCTTACTGACGTGAGAATATCCGTGACTTGTTTAGGTGCCTTAGCTTTGAGGAAGAAAAACAGTGCTATGCATCCCCTGAAAAGACGATTAGAGAGGTTGATGTACCAAGGAATGGTGTTTCTGCAAGAGATATGTAAGCATCCCTGAATTTTGTCGTAAAACTACATGTGCTGTTGAAGTGTATTTGTTTACTGTTTTGCCACGTTCAGTTTTCAGCTAACCATTAACTTAGTATCGAGGACGTTAGCTTAGCCTTGCACGATTGTGCTCTCTGAGAAAGCTCATCCCAACCAAAGCTAGGGTCTGCTCTCTTTTATTCTTATTTATTTCTTAGTTGGATATTGCAGGGAATAATATCTATCTGCTAAAAAAAGGGGAATAATATCTGCTAATTTTTTTTGGATCCAGTGAGGTAAAACACCTGCTGAATTCTATCGAGAAGATCAGTGAATCGACAAGTAATGCCAAGAAGGACAAGGATTTCCCTATAAGAATGTAAGCATCACTGAATTCTGTAGTAAATGTTGAAGTGTATCGTTTGCTGTTTTGTGACATTCAGTTTTCAGTTAAAAGAAAAACTCTTAACTTTAGTCTCGAGGACAACAGTTAGATTAGCCTTGCATTGTTGCACGCATTCTTCAGAACGTGCCCTATATTCAGTTGCTGCTCAAGTTCAGTTTCATTTCACGTGCTTCAATTTATTCCCATGATCTGTTTTAGGAAAACATCTTTGGAAGCTTCAAAAGGTTGCAGGAAATTATCTATGGAAGGGCAGTGGCCAAAAAATGCAGGTGCTCAGTTGATATGGCAGAATGGAGAAAGTTCCTCCCAACCAGTGCTAGGGTCTGCTTTCTTTTATTCTTATTTGTTTCATAGTTGAATCTTGCAGGGGATATTATCTGTTCATCTATTTAATTTTCTTGTACTCCTTTTTAGGACTCTCAGTGTTGACTTGGAACATCAAATCATCTTTCCCAAAAAAGGTGGATCCATTGAGGTAAAGCAACTGCAGAAATCTGTAGAGAAGATCAGCGAATCGACAAAGTAGTGACAAGAAGGACCTGGGTTGCCCTACAAGAATGTGAGCAGCACCTATAATTCTGTTTTAATCAGAACATGATTTGTTCTGTTTTAATGATGGAAGATATTTTGTGTTAGGTGCTCAACATGCTTGGATCATACAATATTCATTTGCCCCTGTGAGATTCCTGATTCTAAAAAGCTTACTGATGCAAGCATATCCGTGACTCAAAACAAAATTATCCCTGGAGGAAATAAAGAGGTCAACCTTATGCTCACAAAAGCACGCAGTACTCTTGATGGGATGGTTAAAACATTGACAGGATCACATAAAAGAAATATGTGCTTTGATGGGGATTTCTCTCTTGCCAACTTCTGCCGCACGAGGACAGGGGACATCAAACTGATTGGATTGGTACCTCGACCTTTCACTGCCAATGGGTCAAAGCTTGACAGGAACAAAATGGCTTACATAATAGAGCAAGAATTTTTTGCTGAAGCAGATGTACCTATACCAATCTGCGAACTTCTGGATTTGATGAAGAATGGTGTCTACAAAGAAGAAGACCTGATGGGAGACCACATTTCAATGAAGCCTGAATTGGAGAGGTTAGCAGTTTATCAGATGATGTACAGGATTGTGAAGAAGTTAAAGAAGACTGATAACAAGGGAGCCTATAAGGATATTCTCGACATAGTGAAATCCCATTCCTGCTGGCACGATTGGTGCGAAAAAGCACAAGCAAATATTCATCTCAAGAAAATTTGGGACTTCATTAACCCAGGGACTCAAAAACCCACAGAATACCATCCAACAGCTGAAAGTCTCCTCCACTACCTGGATAATGGCATCAAACACTTGCCTGATCATTCATATGATGAAGTATCGCGGACGACGCTGTTTTACGACTTTGAGATTGATCATATACTAACAGGAACTTTTGGAGCTGTTCTTGAAGTTCTTCAGCGCGCAATGTTCAGGTCTGGAAAAATGATTTCATGGATCTAATCTACTACTGAAAGCTGCATAACATGTGAAGAAGAACATCTGATGACGGCTGTCTATAACTTCATACAGTAGCCATCTGAATGTTGCCCTTACGGGCGTGTAATCACTTACATGTAAATGCGGAGTGACTTGTACAGAGGGTAGAAACTGCTAGCTAGTGTTTAGTTACATACAGAACTACGTAATAGGTAAATGTCAGATAGATGTATAGAGGATAGCTGACATCCCGCTTTTATGATGAGTGTTTTGATCAATGGGGATGTGTTTGGGGTAACAGATGTCCCTCAC
Source organism: Aegilops tauschii subsp. strangulata (assembly GCF_002575655.3). NCBI lineage: Eukaryota > Viridiplantae > Streptophyta > Magnoliopsida > Poales > Poaceae > Aegilops > Aegilops tauschii. The sequence goes on from NC_053038.3 coordinate 436,297,721, forward strand.
ACAAATATTATGCTTTTTTCTTCAGAGATGTTCATGCTGATCATGTATTCAGATGGCTATGGAAGTCTAGTGCACTCCGAAACTGAAAGTTTTTGCCTGGTTCATATCTGATCGTTTAAATACTAGAAATGTGCTGAGAAGAAGAAATTACCATATAAACGGGAAATGCAATTCGGGTCTTGGGTGCATTTGACCCTGAAATCCTGACCGCTCCAATGTCTAGGGCTTCACGAACACAGATGTTGTATTTTCACATAGTATTCGTTCGACAGTCCTGGTTTTCGAAGAGTGAGATGTCCCACCTCTGCCTCGCATTGATTATGCATGCAGCTGTTTCATGGGACACGGTATAGACGAGGATCCTTTGTCTGTTCACGGCTGTACCCTGTGCATCAAACGACTGTATCGTGACCGTCTACGAATGGAGCTATGTAAGCTACCTTCTTCCATTTTACTCATAGGCCACACAACTGCCCACGCAATAATCACTCAGCACACATTCGAACCTTATCCATGGCTTCTTCCTCCTCTTGTTCCGGCCCAGTATAATCACTGACTGCGGTAGGGAGTTGATCTGTTAGAGTTATATTTATATAGCCATGTAGCCTTTTGTCTTTATCCCATTGTATAAGGGGTTTTCTGCATATTACCTGCACCTGTACATGTATATATACTGGCCTATGGCCCCACGGAAATACAAGTTGCATATTTCCTAATATGGTATTAGAGCCCTAGGGTTTTTTTTTCGTACGCGCAACTCGTGCTCTTCGATCCAATTTCCGGCGTCGATTGCCGCTGCTCCTCTCTCCGGCTGACTGCTGCTGCTCATCTGTGCACGCACAACCACAACTCTCCTGATCGCCGTTGTGTTCGTCCGCACCCGATTCTCCGTTGGCCGCTGCTGCCCCGATCCATCTGCCTGTCCGGATCGGGTCGCCTCGATCCACTCCCCGCCTGCTGGGTCACCCGCCGCAGCCCAAGACGTGCAGTCTGAGGTGTTCGTCCGCTGCTGCCGTTCCTGGCCTCCAGCCCCAGCTCTTTTCTTCGTCAAAAACAAAGGAGCGTACTGCTCCTACCTGGTGCTGCTACGTGCTACTTGCTGCTACGTGTTGTCTCCTCAGTTCCTCTCGATCTGGTGGTGTACGTGCTCCTACGCGGTGCTACTACTGCTCCTTGGTGCTGCGTGGTGCCTCAGCCGCCGATTGTCAGAGTAAAAAAGAAGAAAAACTCCACGAGTATGCATCCCTCTGGTTGCCAGATGACTGTTGACGGTGTTCCCTACATTGATCCTGTCTCGCACATGTGCCGTCTCTCGGTGCTTGGTGCTCCTCCGTTGTTTCCTCGAAGTTCTTCCGCTGATGCTGATGGTTGCTTTATGTCGACTTCTACAGCCGATGGTGATGGTTGCTTTATGTCGACTTCTACAGACGGTCACTATTCAACGACTCCTCTTGCAACCTCCGCACATGGTGTTTGTCGCTCTACACCGACTTCTCTTGCGACTTTCACCGGCTGTGCTGGTACATATGACTCCATCGACACGTGCCTTCCCTTGGCGCTTGGGGCTTGTCTACATGCACCCTCGTCTTCTTCATCGGCCTCTACAGACGATGATGTTTATGCTACACCGCCTCCTCTAGCGGCTTCCACGGGTGCATCTTCGTCCACCTCTTCAGTTGAGCTCCTGACTGAGCAGGAGATTACGCGACTTCGATACCTGCTAGCCGCTTCCTCTGGTTCTTCACCGACGGGTTCTGCTGGTTCTGCTACCGACTCTTCTGGCAATGTGAGACCACCTTCAACACAGTCAGGTACATCTCCGTGGATTCTTGATTCTGGAGCATCTTTTCATATGACTCATGATTCATCCACTTTGTCTTCTATTCGAGCTCTCGATTCTCATGTTCATGTTCTTACTGCTGATGGTACCTCCCTCCCGGTTAATGGTCGAGGCATTCTTAGCACTTCGTCTTTTCATGTTCCTGATGTTGCTCATGTTCCGACTTACCATGTAGCTTATGTCCGGTGGTCAGATTGTTGACTCTGGTTGTCGGTTCATTCTTGACTTTGACTCATGTTCTGCTCTAGACCGTTCCACTGGTGCTCTCCTTGGTGCTGGCCCACGGCGCCGTGACTCTCAGGGTCTCTGGGAGCTTGACTGGCTTCACCTTCCCTCCGCTGCCACCGCCGCCAGTCTTTCCTCCTCTGTTGCCTTGTCTACCAGCTCTTTTCGGCAGTGGCATCATCGCCTTGGTCACTTGTGTGGCTCTCGTCTCTCATCCTTAGTTCGACGTGGTCTTCTTGGATCCATCTCCGGCGGTGTGTCTTTAGACTGTCAGGGTTGTCGGCTTGGTAAACAGGTCCAGTTACCTTATCCTCATAGCGACACTGTGTCTCAGCGTCCTTTTGACCTTGTTGACTCCGATGTCTGGGGTCCAGCTCCATTTGCCTCGAAAGGAGGTCATCGCTACTATATTATCTTTATAGATGATCTCTCTCGATACACCTGGATATATTTTATGTCTTCTCGTAGTGAGGTCTTATCTACCTATAAGCGTTTTGCTGCCATGGTTCACACTCAGTTCTCTACTCCTATTCGTGTTTTCCGTGCTGACTCTGCTGAAGAGTATATCTCCAGGATGTTGCATGGAGTCCTTGCTGAGCAGGGTACTCTTGCCCAGTTCTCTTGTCCCGGTGCTCATGCTCAGAATGGCGTGTCTGAGCGCAAGCATCGTCACCTTCTTGAGACGGCTCGTGTGATGATGATCGCCGCCTCTCTTCCGCCTCATTTTTGGGCCGAGGCTATCTCCACTTCCGCCTATCTCATCAACCTTCAGCCGTCCGCTGCTTTGCAGGGTGGCGTTCCTTTCGAGCGTCTCTTTGATCGTTCTCCCGATTACTCAGCACTTCGTTTGTTTGGTTGTGTTTGCTATGTTGTTCTTGCCCCTCGTGAACGCACCAAACTGACCGCTCAGTCTGTTGAGTGTGTCTTCTTAGGCTATAGTGACGAGCATAAGGGCTATCGTTGTTGGGATCCTATCGGTCGTCGGATGCGTATTTCTCAGGATGTAACTTTTGATGAGTCTCGTCCTTTCTACCCGCGTCCATCTTCCTCGACCTTTTTAGTGGAGGATATCTCTTTCCTCACTTTTCCTGACACGCCTCCCTCTGTGCCCAGTATTCCTATTCCTCGTCCTGCTGTTGCAGATCCGACGCCATCCTCTCCTACGGATTCTTCCCCTCCCTCATCGCATGAATCCCCACCTTCATCACCGACACATTTCCCATCTCCACCTTCATCACCGACACCTTCCCCTTCTCCACCTTCATCATCGGTACATTCCCCGTCTCCACCTCCAGTGATTCCACCTCTTCCCTCCTTCCCTTTTCATTATACTCGTCGTCCACGTGCTGTGGATAAATCTACTGACGTGCCATCTACTTCTGGTGCGTCGTCCTCCTCATCCCAGCTGACTTATGGTCTTCGGGCTCGGCCTCGCCCTCCCCCTGACCGCTATTCTCCTAGTCGATATGCTCTTTCGGCTGTACTTGAGCCTACGTCTTATCGCGATACTGTTGTTCATCCTGAATGGCAGTTTGCGATGGCAGAGGAGCTTGCTGCTCTTGAGCACACTGGCACATGGGATCTTGTTTCTCTTCCTCCCGGTGTTCGTCTTGTAAGTGGGTCTACAAGGTTAAGACTCGTTCTGATGGTTCTCTTGAGCGTTACAAAGCTCGTCCTATGGCTCGTGGTTTTCAGCAGGAGCATGGTCGTGATTACAATGAGACATTTGCTCCTGTGGCCCATATGACCACTATCCGCACACTTCTCGCTGTGGCCTCTATTCGCCACTGGTCTGTTTCTCAGCTTGATGTTAAGAATGCCTTTTTAATGGCGAGCTGCGTGAGGAGGTATAGATGCAGCCCCCCACCTGGGTATTCTGTTCCTGATGGCATGGTCTGTCGTCTTCGTCGCTCTCTCTATGGCCTTAAGCAAGCCCCTCGCGCTTGGTTTGAGCGTTTTGCCTCTGTGGTGACTGCCGCTGGTTTTTCAGCGAGTGATCATGATCCAGCGTTGTTTGTCCACATTTCCGCTCGTGGTCGGACTCTTCTTCTTCTCTATGTTGATGACATGATCATCACTGGCGACGACCCTAAGTATATTGCCTTTGTGAAGGCCCGTCTTAGTGAGCAGTTTCTGATGTCTGATCTTGGCCCTCTTCGCTACTTTCTTGGGATCGAAGTCTCTTCTACCTCTGATGGCTTTTTTATTTCCCAGAAAAAGTATATCCAGGATCTTCTTGCTCGTGCTGCTCTCACTGATGAGCGCACTGTTGAGACTCCCATGGAGCTCAACGTTCACCTCCGTGATACTGATGGTGACCCCTTGTCTGATCCGACGCGTTATCGTCATCTTGTTGGGAGTCTTGTCTATCTAGCTGTCACTCGACCGGATATATCTTATCCGGTCCATATTCTGAGTCAGTTTGTCTCTGCTCCCACTTCGGTTCATTACAGTCACCTCCTTCGTGTTCTCCGATATCTTCGAGGCACGATCTCTCACCGTCTGTTCTTTCCTCGCTCCGGTTCATTACAGCTTCAGGCCTATTCAGAGGCTACGTGGGCTAGTGATCCCTCGGATCGCCGTTCACTTTCTGCTTACTGTGTTTTTCTTGGTGGTTCACTCATTGCCTGGAAGACGAAGAAACAGACTGCAGTTTTCCGTTCGAGTGCAGAGGCTGAGTTGCGAGCTATGGCTCTTTTGACGGCAGAGGTGACTTGGTTACGGTGGTTGCTTCAGGATTTTGGCGTTTCTGTCACTACACCTACTCTTCTACTATCTGACAGTATAGGTGCTATTAGCATTGCGCGTGACCCTGTGAAGCATGAGCTCATCAAGCATATTGGTGTTGATGCTTTTTATGTGCGCGCTGGTGTCCAGGATCGGGTTATTGCTCTTTAGTATGTGCCTTCCGAGTTACAGTTGGCGGATTTTTTTACGAAGGCCCAAACTAGAGCACAGCATGGCTTCTATCTCTCCAAACTCAGTGTTGTTTATCCACCATGAGTTTGAGGGGGGGTGTTAGAGTTATATTTATATAGCCATGTAGCCTTTTGTCTTTACCCCATTGTATAAGGGGTTTTCTGCATATTACCTGCACCTGTACATGTATATATACTGGCCTATGGTCCCATGGAAATACAAGTTGCATATTTCATAACAGATCAACTACAATACGTTTTAGTAGCTATAAGAACGGGAGCAGGCCGGGGACTCGTTTGTACTCCCTCTGTTTCAAAATAGATGATCCAACTTTGTACTAACTTTATACTAAAGTTAGTACATAATTGGGTCATCTATTTTGGAACGGAGGGAGTACAAGTGACGCCTCTGTATTTTCCGGTCCACTGATTTGATCAAATTATGGTCGTGCTTCCCTTTTGTCGTCCTTTCAGTCTGGTCTACGCAAGTCTTTTGCAATAGTAGGAGAGCTAGAGTCCTTCTTGAAGCAATTTGTCTGAAGAAAATACACATCATGACACATGCAGGACGCAGTGCACCTTTCTTCCTACTGAAGAACACATTATCGACCGGTTTCCATGCCCTCTCATCAGGACTATAATTGCAAAATAAAGTAGCGTTGTGTGGAACTCCTTGTTGCACAATACTACTCAAAATAAAGGAATAAACTGACGATGATTCATGGCCTCACCACCAATTTTATCTACAGCGAAGAAGGTATGCATTTCTCATAACAACTGAAATTCCTCTAACCGCTTAGTCCATCCCAGCGCTTTCCTGTTCATCGTCTCGGTTGACTCTCGTGATTTGGCTGGTGAGCTCGGTGCCGGTCCAACCGAAACGCCATCAGAAGGACGGCCCCTCCGCCACAGCATATGTAGAGCCGATCCAATAGTAGATCGGTACCAGCAACAAATTCTGTCAGAGGAAACCAGCTTCGACTGCTGCAGGGGGAGAATCAACGAGGGCAGCTGTGCAGGACAAAAGCTACTCCCTCTGTCCCATAATGTAAGACGTATTTTGCTAATGTATGACGTTTTTTGACACTACACTAGTAGCAAAATACGTCTTATATTATGGGACAGAAGGAGTAGTTCCTTCATCCATGGACGCGATCAAGCGACCAACAAGACGTTTCTGTAATCTGTACCACGGCGCTAAGAGCAACTCCAACGACGTAATCTGTACCTCCCTACGACACCGCCGCCGCTTCCCTCTCTTGCTGTCGGCATTGCCGCATCTTCCGGGCGACGTTCTCCGCCTTGCATGACAGAACCGAGGAAGGGATGCCGACGGACAAGGCAGACGTAGTCGCCATTGTGGCGGCCGGGGACGGGCTGAACGACATCTAGGACGGATCGGGACCGGTGGTGAGGATCGGGAGTAAGGGTGGCGGACGATGAGGGCTCGAGCACGGGAAAGGTAGGAGGACAGCGGGAGGAGGAGGAAGGGTTTAGTGGATCTGGTGCAAATTGTGATGGGTAGGGCTGTCGGATCCGACGTGGCGGACGCGTCCGGGCGCCCCACATCCGTCCCATATTTGGGCTGGATATAAACGATATCACTAATTGAGGAGTTCTCCTTGCAGAGATCACCCTCAGCTCCTTAGATTGAGCGTGCCACTTGTCGCAACCTGGGTTTTCCCTTTGGGAAAAGTATATTTTTCGTCCCTCGACTCTTTCGGAAGTATAGAAATTGTTCCTCAATTTTAAAACCGGCAAACCTTGATCCCTCAACTTTTCAAACCGGATAAATTCGGTCCCTTTTATCACTTTAAGTGGTTTTCATCCGACGTGGATACGATTTTGATTAAAAACATGGCACGTCGTCCGGGCTAGACTGCCACACCACAATCAGCGACGGCACTGTATGTTGTGTACATGCTCGGTCATGGTGGCCTGGCTCACGGGGTGCTGGCCTTCGCCATGCTCGCCGTCCAGGTCATGCGGCCAGCACGGGCAGGGGAGCAGGTACCATGGCGGTCGAGCTTTGCGTACCAGCAAAGTTGGCTTTGGATGCTCACGTGAAAATCTAGCTAGATGACCGCCGGCAAGACACGCACGTACGTACATGATGTTGACCCCTTTCCGGCGAGAACATGCGAGTAACACACGCACGCGAATCATGAGTTATGCCCATAAAAATGTGTCATTTGATGGATCATGGATGGGCTTAGAGCAACTCTAGCAGACCCCGCAAAACGCGTTTGCAGTTCGCGCAAAACCGCTTTTGCGGGCCGGCGAGGGCTAGCACAGATGCAGACCCTCCAAACGGACCCGTAAAAAAATATTCGCGGAATATGCTTTTTTACGGGTCGGCTATGCGAGTTTTGCTCGGGCAACAGCGCAACGACCCGCAAACAGAAAAACTGGAAATCTGAAATTTGTCATAGGGTTCCACAAACTAGTTCAAATTCAAATGACATAAACAGTTTGCGCGCAAATAAAAGCGAAGTTCATTACGCAAAAGAGGGCATGCAAAGGTATGCGCCCATGTCCGGCATCATCTTGGGGGTCGATCTTCACTCCGCGCCATGGAGTCCATCTTGAAGTTCATCGGCGCCACCATAGCCACCGTAGCCACCTCCGTCGCTTGTTCCAACTCCCGCACCGAAATCATCCACATTGCCACCATATGGAGCAGAGAAAACATCACCGGAACTGGCAGACGGACCGGCCGAGGCGACCATTCTCCTCTTCAAGATCTCTCTCCTTACTATATCATGCCATGTTTTGGTGACGTCGTCCATGTCATTGCGGTTCATTGACATGATTTTGTTCTCTTCGGCGAGCAACAATGACAATGATTTGTTTTCAGAGGCGCGTACTTTTCTCTCCTCAATGGCAGCTCTGCGCAACCCCTCCTCCTTGAGCATTTGCCATTTTTCTTGCTTCTCTTTTGCCTTCTTTTCGGCCAACTCTTTCTTGATCTCCAACGACTTCAACAGCATCAACTCGTTTGATTGCACCATGGCATCAATCTTCTCCCTCAAGCTCGATGCTTCTTGTTCTCTCTTTATCTTCTCTCTAGTCTTCTTGTCGCCATCGGGCTTGTTCAAATTTCTTGGGCCATCTCGGTTGTTGCATTGTTCGAACCACCGCTATAGCGAACGATAACAAGTCACGAGCTATCGAAAACAATGGCCGAAGTCCGAAGAGATATACCTTCCGGCCATTTCGTCGAACACCTCGCTCGCGGGGGGAGCGGCACCGTCGAACAGCATCGCCGGAGCACCTCCTTGCGGGGGGATGGAGTGAGAGGTTGAAGAAGATGGCTTCCTTGAAGCCGGAACCTTCCTCCGCTTTGCGCCCGCGGCCTTGCTGGCCTTCTCCGCCGCCGGCCGGGATCGCACAGCGGCATTGGCGCCCGGAGCGCGGGCCATCGTGGCTGGGGCAGCCGGATTCCCGCCCTGCACAAGCACGTTGCCCTGCCGCTTGCGGGCAGGCGCGGCGTGTGCTTGGGCGACGCCGACGGGGCCAACATGGCCGGCGACGAGATCCGCCCGAGGGGAAGGGGCGTGCGCGACCTCGACGGTGACGGGGGACAGCATGGGGTGGTCCATGACGGCGAGGGACGGCCGGGGAGGAGCAGCCGGAGCTTGCGGGGGGGGGGGGGGGCAATGGTGGCGGAGGGTGTGGGGAGCGGAAAAGGGCGTGCGGAAATGTCCCTCCCGCCAAATCTCGCGCTGGATGGGGGTTGAGCTTGGGTCGGCCTCCCAGCCCGTGAAGATGGAGGTTGGGGGAGAAGATTTGCCGCACCCCACAAAAATTTTTGCGGGCCGGTGCCGGATGCGGGGTCTGGTCGTGCAGTTTTTTGGCCCCGACTCGCAATTTGGCGGTTATTTTGCGGGCCGGGGCGTTTTGCGGGGTCTGCTAGAGTTGCTCTTAGGGCCATATAAGACACTAATCCCTGGTTAATCTTGAGGCCCATGTATGAGATGGCAAGTGGTGGGAAGATTAGTCCCATGCCATTGGAAGCTTGGAAAGAGGAGTGGTACATGCACGCTCCTCCTCCTCCGCCGCCCGCCTCGCCACGCCACGCCTCGCCTCGTCGCGGCGCGCGGGACTTGTGTCGCCGGGATTCGTCGACTCCCTTGCCGGGAGTGGGTCGACTCGGTCGTGGGCCTCCGCAAGGCCCACGACTTTCTCCCTTATGGACTATATAAGAAGGCTCTGGCTAGTGAAGTAACCTAGTTCGGTTCACTCACTCCCTCTCGCGTGACCTAGCCGTCATCTACTGTTCCTCACTCTGTGCTGTCTCCAGCGACCCCATCCCGACGACCGCGTGCACGGCTGGTCGGGAGAGCAGGTGCCTCCGGAACCTGGTCGTTTGAGATCCTGCCTTGGAGAACTGCAATAAGGTTTTTGGGGAGCGTCTCGACGCGACTGCTCCCGATCCGTCCCCAACTCTGTTCGTCTCTGCTTCCCCTGCATCGACACCATGGCCGACGACGCCGTCGCCAAGAAGAAGGCCACGGACGACGCCGAGGCTGCTGCTGCCGCCGCCGCGTTGGCCTGGCCAACCGGAGGGTATGATTTGTTCATCCCTCATTTACTCGTACTTGTACTAGCCGTATATGTGCTGCTCATAGATGGTTCGCTTCGATGTTATGTACGTGCTAGTATGCTTAGGTATCGGTATGAGATGCATACCTTTTATGCCATGCTTACTGTTTACTCGTAGATTAGTCTAATCGGGAAAGTGCTAATATTTCCAACAAAGTTTACTTCGGGAAAGATCATGCAACTGAAGAACGTGCAACATGTCCCCGCCATAAAGAAGAATCTCGTTAGTGGCTCCCTTCTATGTAAAGAAGGGTTTAAGTTACTATTTGAGTCTAACAAAGTAGTCGTATCTCGTTATGGACTATTTGTTGGAAAATGATATGATTGTGGTGGTTTGTTCCGCCTTTCCCTGGAGGATTTCTTGTAATAAAGTCATGAACCAAATTCATTCTAATGTGAATGAATCTGAGGTTTGGCATTCACGTCTTTGTCACATAAATTTCGGTTGTATGACGCGGGTAGCAAAGATGGACTTAATCCCGAGTTTCACTTTAGCCAAAGGCTCTAAGTGCCATGCGTGTGTGCAAGCTAAGCAACCTCGTAAGCCTCACAAGCTTGCGAAGGAGAGACACCTGGCACCATTAGAGCTCATACATTCAGATCTCTGTGAGATGAATGGTGTGTTGACTAAAGGTGGAAAGAAATACTTTATGACTCTAATTGATGATTCCACTAGATTCTGCTATGTGTATTTGTTAAATACTAAGGATGAGGCTCTACACTACTTTAAAGTCTATAAGGCTGAAGTTGAGAACCAACTTGAGAAGAAAATAAAACGAGTTTGGTCTGATCGTGGTGGAGAGTACTTTTCTAATGAGTTTGATTTATTCTCTGCGGAACATGGTATTATTCATGAGAGGACGCCTCCCTACTCACCCCAGTCAAATGGGGTTGCCGAACGGAAAAACCGTACTCTAACTGATTTGGTTAACACCATGTTAGATATATATCGGGTTTATCCAAGGCATGGTGGGGGGAGGCTGTATTGACATCATGTCATGTCCTGAATAAAGTTCCCACAAAGGATAATGAGACTACTCCCTATGAGCAATGGGAAAAGAAAAGGACTACACTCTCTTACTTGCGCACTTGGGGCTGTTTGGCAAAAGTCAACGTGCCGATAATCAAAAAGCGCAAGTTGGGACCAAAGACCGTGGACTGTATTTTTCTTGGCTATGCCAAGCATAGCGTTGGCTATAAATTTCTAGTGGTGAACTCTGAGGTACCTGACTAGAAGGCTGCTACCTCTTGAGCACGTGTTGGTTTTTCCTTTAAGAGGAAAGGGTGATGCAGCAAAGTAGCGTAAGTATTTCCCTTAGTTTTTGAGAACCAAGGTATCAATCCAGTAGGAGGATACACGCAAGTCGCCTAGTACCTGCACAAACAAATAAGAACCTTGCAACCAACGCGATAAATGGGTTGTCAATCCCTTCACGGCCACTTGCAAAAGTGAGATCTGATAGAGATAATAAGATAAATATTTTTGGTATTTTTGTCGTATAGATTGAAAAGTAAAGATTGCAAAATAAACGGCGACAGAAATAGCTAGTCGACGGGAGATTAATATGATGGAAAATAGACCCGGGGGCCATAGGTTTCACTAGTGGCTTCTCTCAAGATAGCAAATTCTACGGTGGGTGAACAAATTACTGTCGAGCAATTGATAGAAAAGCGCATAGTTATGAGAATATCTAGGCATGATCATGTATATAGGCATCACGTCCGTGTCAAGTAGACCGAAACGATTCTGCATCTACTACTATTACTCCACACATCGACCGCTATCCAGCATGCATCTAGAGCATTAAGTTCATAAGAACAGAGTAACGCATTAGGCAAGATGACATGATGTAGAGGGATAAACTCAAGCAATATGATATAAGCCCGATCTTTTTATCCTCGATGGCAACAATACAATATGTGTCGTTTCCCCTGCTGTCACTGGGATCGAGCACCGCAAGATTGAACCCAAAGCTAAGCACTTCTCCCATTGCAAGAAAGATCAATCTAGTAGGCCAAACCAAACTGATAATTCGAAGAGACTTGCAAAGATATCAAATCATGCATATAAGAATTCAGAGAAGATTCAAATATTGTTCATAGATAAACTTGATCATAAACCCACAATTCATCGGATCTCGACAAACACACCGCAAAAAGATATTACATCGAATAGATCTCCAAGAAGATCGAGGAGAACTTTGTATTGAGATCCAAAGAGAGAGAAGAAGCCATCTAGCTAATAACTATGGACCCGAAGGTCTGTGGTAAACTACTCACACATCATCGGAGAGGCTATGGTGTTGATGTAGAAGCCCTCCGTGATCGGTTCCCCCTCCGGCAGAGCGCTGGAAAAGGCCCCAAGATGGGATCTCACGGGTACAGAAGGTTGCGGTGGTGGAAATAGGGTTTCGTGGTGCTCCCGGATGTTTTCGGGGTATATGAGTATATATAGGCGAAAGAAGTAAGTCGGTGGAGCCACGAGGGGCCCACGAGGGTGGGGGGCGCGCCCTCCTACCTCGTGGCCGCCTCGTTGCTTCCTTGACGTCCACTCCAAGTCTCCTGGATTGAGTTTGTTCCAAAAACGACTCTCCTGAAGGTTTCATTCCGTTTGATATTCCTTTTCTGCGAAACACTGAAATAGGCAAAAAACAGCAATTTGCATTGGGCCTTTGGTTAGTAGGTTAGTCCCAAAAATAATATAAAAGTATATAATAAAGCCCATTAAACATCCAAAACAGATAATATAATAGCATGGAACAATCAAAAATTATAGATACATTGGAGACGTATCAAGCATCCCCAAGCTTAATTCCTGCTCATCCTCGAGTAGGTAAATGATAAAAACAGAATATTTGATGTGGAATTCTTTCTAACATAATTTTCTATGTAATTTTCTTTATTGTGGCATGAATGTTCAGATCCGAAAGATTCAAGATAAAAGTTTAATATTGACATAAAAATAATAATACTTCAAGCATACTAACTAAGCAATCATGTCTTCTCAAAATAACATGGCCAAAGAAAGTTCATCCCTACAAAATCATATAGTTTGGTCATGCTCCATTTTCATCACACAAGAATGCTCTCGTCATGCACAACCCCGATGACAAGCCAAGCAATTGTTTCATACTTTAGTAATCTCAAACTTTTTCAAATTTCACGCAATACATGAGCGTGAGCCATGGATATAACACTATGGGTGGAATAGAATATAATGATGGGGGTTGTGTGAAGAAGACAAAAAAGGAGAAAGTCTCACATTGACGCGGCTAATCAACGGGCTAGGGAGATGCCCATCAATTGATGTCAATGCAAGGAGTAGGGATTGCCATGCAACGGATGCACTAGAGCTATAAATGTATGAAAGCTCAACAAAAGAAACTAAGTGGGTGTGCATCCAACTTGCTTGCTCACGAAGACCTAGGGCATTTGAGGAAGCCCATTGTTGGAATATACAAGCCAAGTTCTATAATGAAAAATTCCCACTAGTATATGAAAGTGACAAAATAAGAGACTCTCTATCATAAAGATCATGGTGCTACTTTGAAGCACAAGTGTGGAAAAGGATAGTAACATTGTCCCTTTTATTTTTTTTACTTTTTTGGGGCCTTTCTTTTTTTGGCCTTTCTTCTTTTTTTTTTCTTTTTTGGGACATTGCTCTAATAATGATGATCATCACACTTCTATTTATTTCCAACTCAAAGATTACAACTCGATACTAGAACAAAATATGACTCTACATGGATGCCTCCGGCGGTGTACCGGGATGGGCAATGAATCAAGAATGACATGTATGATGAATTATGCATGGTGGCTTTGCCACAAATACGATGTCAACTACATGATCATGCAAGGCAATATGACAATGATGAAGCGTGTCATAATAAATGAAACGGTGGAAAGTTGCATGGAAATATATCACGGAATGACTATGGAAATGCCATAATAGGTAGGTATGGTGGTTGTTTTGAGGAAGATATCAGGAGGTTTATGTGTGATAGAGCGTATCATATCACGGGGTTTGGATGCACCGGCGAAGTTTGCACCAACTCTCAAGGTGATAAAGGCAATGCACAGTACCGAAGAGGCTAGCAATGATGGAAGGGTGAGAGTGTGTATAATCCATGGACTCAACATTAGTCATAAAGAACTCACATACTTATTGCAAAAATCTACAAGTCATCAAAAACCAAGCACTACGCGCATGCTCCTAGGGGGATAGATTGGTAGGAAAAGATCATCGCTCGTCCCCGACCACCACTCATAAGGATAACAATCAAAGAACACCTCATGTTTCAAATTTGTTACACAACGGTTACCATACCTGCATGCTACGGGACTTGCAAACTCTAACACAAATATTTCTCAAATTCACAATTACTCAACTAGCCCAACTTTAATATCACCATCTTCATATCTCAAAACAATCATCAAGTATCGAACTTCTCATAGTATTCAATGCACTCTATATGAAAGTTTTTATTATACCCATCTTGGATGCCTGTCATATTAGGACTAACTTTATAGCCAAAGAAAATTACCATGCTGTTCTAAAGGACTCTCAAAATAATATAAGTGAAGCATGAGAGATCAATAATTTCTATAAAATAAAACCACCACCGTGCTCTAAATGATATAAGTGAAGCACTAGAGCAAAATTATATAGCTCAAAAGATATAAGTGGAGCACATAGAGTATTCTAATAAATTCCGATTCATGTGTGTCTCTCCAAAAGGTGTGTACAGCAAGGATTATTGTGGTAAACTAAATAGCAAAGACTAAAATCATACAAGACGCTCCAAGCAAAACACATATCATGTGGTGAATAAAAATATAGCCTCAAGTAAAGTTACCGATGGACGAAGACGAAAGAGGGGATGCCTTCCGGGCCATCCCCAAGCTTAGGCTTTTGGTTGTCCTTGAATTTTACCTTGGGGTGCCTTGGGCATCCCCAAGCTTAGGCTCTTGCCACTCCTTATTCCATAATCCATCAAATCTTTACCCAAAATTTGAAAACTTCACAACACAAAACTCAACAGAAAATCTCATGAGCTCCGTTAGTGCAAGTAAACAAACCACCACAATAAAGTACTGTAATGAACTCATTATTTATTTATATTAGTGTTACACATACTTTATTCCAACTTCTCTAAGGTTCATACCCCCCGATACTAGCCATAGATTCAACAAAATAAACAAACAACACACGAAAAATAGAATCTGTCAAAAACAGAACAGTCTGTAGTAATCTGTAACAAACCCAAACTTCTGTAACTCAGAAAAATCTACCAAAATATGACGACCCAGATAATTTGTTTATTGATCTACTTAAATTGGAATCAGTATTTTATCACTTTCAGGTGATTATTAACAATTGTTTTTGTGAGCAGAAAGTTTCTGACTTTTTCAGCAAGTTCAAATAATTGTTATCCAAGAAGATCCTATAGGTTTAACTTGGCACAAACACTAATTAAAACATAAAACCAAATCTAACCAGAGGCTATATGAATTATTTATTACTAAACAAGAACAAAAAGCAAGGAACAAAAATAAAATTGGGTTGCCTCCCAACAAGCGCTATCGTTTAACGCCCCTAACGAGGCATTGATAATTTTAATGATGCTCACATCAAAAACAAGAATTAAAGCACAAAGTGAGCATCATAGAACACGTGATAAACACATCTAAGTCTAACATACTTCCTATGCATAGGCATTTTATAAGGAAACAAATTATCATAGAAAGCAAAAATTAGCATGGTGACGCCCCCGATTCAATCGTACACTAATCATACACGCAAACGTGCACGATCAAGATCAGGGACTCACGGGAAGATATCACAACACAACTCTAAAAATAAATTAAGTCATACAAGCATCATAATACAAGACAGGGGTCTCGAGGGCTCGAATGCAAGTGCTCGATCATAGACGAGTCAGCGGAAGCAACAATATCTGAGTACAGACATAAGTTAAACAAGATTGCCTTAAGAAGGCTAGCACAAAAGTAGCAACGATCGAAAAGGCAAGGCCTCCTGCCTGGGACCTCCTAACTACTCCTCGAAGTCGAACTCCACGTAGAATCATCCCCGGGATCCTCTGGCTCCTGGACTCCAGCATCTAGTAGCGACAACCAGGTATAGAAAGGGGAAAAGAGGGAGAAAAGCAACCGTGAGTACTCATCCAAAGTACTCGCAAGCAAGGATCTACACTACTTATGCATGGGTATCCGTGTAAATGGGCAATATCAGTGGACTGAACTGCAGATGCCAAAATAAGAGGAGGATAGCTAATCCTGTCGAAGACTACGCTTCTGGCAGCCTCCATCTTGCAGCATGTAGAAGAGAGTAGATGGTAAGTTCACCAAGTATCATCGCATAGCATAAACCTACCCGGCGATCCCCTCCTCGTCGCCCTATGAGAGAGTGATCACCCAGTTGTATCTGGCACTTGAAAGGGTGTGTTTTATTAAGTATCCGGTTCTAGTTGTCATAAGGTCAAGGTACAACTCCGGGTCATCCTTTTACCGAGGGACACAGCTATTCAAATAGATAAACTTCCCTGCAGGGGAGCACCACATTACCCAACACACTCGATCCCCTTTGGCCGGACACACTTTCCTGGATCATGCCTGGCCTCGGAAGATCAACACATCGCAGCCCCACCTAGGCACAACAGAGAGGTCAGCACGCCGGTCTAAATCCTATGCACGCAGGGGTCTGGGCCCATCGCCCATTGCACACCTGCATGTTGCGAACGCGGCTGGAAGCAGACCTAGCACCCTTAATACAAGCGCAGGCTTACAGTCCAATCCGGCGCGCGCCGCTCAGTCGCGGACGTCAAGAAGGCTTCGGCTGATACCACAACGTCGAGTGCCCATAACTGTTCCCGCGTAGTTGGTTAGTGCGTATAGGCCAGTGGCCAGACTCAGATCAAATACCAAGATCTCGTTAAGCGTGTTAATTGAAGTATCCGCGAACGCCGACCAGGGCCAGGCCCACCTCTCTCCTAGGTGGTCTCAACCTGCCCTGTCGCTCCGCCACAAAGTAACAGTCGGGGGCCGTCGGGAACCCAGGCCCACCTCTACCGGGATGGAGCCACCTGTCCTTTCAGCCCCCTCATCGGAATCACTTGCGGGTACTCTACGAGCCGACCCGACTTTAGTCACCATCTGTATCATATATTATGTATCAAGTATATACCCGTGATCACCTCCCGAGTGATCACGGCCCGGTAGTATAGCATGGCAGACGGACAAGAATGTAGGGCCACTGATGGAATACTAGCATCCTATACTAAGCATTTAGGATTGCAGCTAAGGGTAACAATTGTAGCAACAATGACAGGCTATGCAGCAGAATAGGATTAACCGAAAGCAGTAACATGCTACACTACTCAAATGCAAGCAGTAGAGAGAAGGAATAGGCGATATCTGGTGATCAAGGGGGGGTGCTTGCCAGGTTGCTCTGGCAAGTAGGGGTCGTCAACAACGTAGTCGATCGGGGCACCAGCAGCGGCGTCAATCTCGTAGTCTACTGGAGAGAAGAGGGGGAAGAAACAATGAATACATGCAAACAGATGCATAACGATGCATGACATGACAACGAACAGTGCTAGGCATGCCCTAACGCGGTAGGAGGTGATACCGGCGAAGGGGGGAAACATCCGGGAAAGTATCCCCGGTGTTTCGCGTTTTCGGACAAATGAACCAGAGGGGCAAAGTTACATGTTTGCTATGCTAGGGATGTGTGGCGGACGAACGGGCTACGTATTCGGACTCGTCTTGTCGATCGGAGCAACTTTCATGTACAAAGTTTTTCCATCCGAGTTACGGTTTATTTTATATTAATTTTAAAAGATTTAATCAATTTCTAGAAATAACAGATTTAATTTAATTCGAAAATGCTTATTGCGTCAGCATGACGTCACCCTCACATCAGCAGTCAACCAGCCAGTTTGACTGGTCAAGCTGACGTGAGGGTCCCGCCTGTCATTGACTGATTAATTAACTAACATTTAATTAGGTTAATTAGTGATTAGATTAATCTAATTATGAATAATTAAATTAACTAAATTTATTTTTTAATATTTTTTATATAAAACGTTCCGGGGGTGGGCCCCGGCTGTCATTGGTCCATAGGCTAACCGGAGCGGTTCGTTAGCGGGTGTGGGCGCCGGCCCGACTGGGTATTGGCCCAGGCCAGCCACGGCTGAGCACGGCCGGCGAGCGGTAGTAGTAGGGGAGGCAGTGCAGCGGCGGGAGCCACGGCAGAGGTGGAGGTGGCCTGTGCGAGGCCGGGGGTAGGCGGCGCAGGCGCGGGGCGCGCGAGGGGGGTCGTGGGCGCGGCGACTGGAGGCGTCGTGGTTGGGCGAGGCAAGCGGCCAGGCGGAGTGGGGCACGCGCGGGGCGCCGCCAGGAGCGCAAGCAGGGGTAGCGAGCGCGGCGCCCGGCGACAGCAGCAGGCAGCATCGGCACTAGCAGCGGCGCCGCAGCAAGCAGGCTGCAGCGCGGGGAGCGGGGTGGGTCCGGCGCGAGGCAGGGTAAGGCAGCGCGCGGGCGTGGCCAGTGTGGGGCGCACGAGGAAGCAGGAGGCACGGGCGCGTGGCGCGCGAACGCACGCGCGCTTCGGCGCGGCCAGGAGCAGTGGTGCGGCGATGCGGTTGTGCATGGGCGGGCAGGAGAGCGAGCTCGGCCACAGGGGCTAACGGAGGAGAAGGGAGAGCTCACGGGGTGTCGTAGGGAACGGGGCAGTGGGGCTCGAGGAGGAGGTCGGACACATCATTCCGGTGGGGAGGCAGGCCATCGTGGTAGCTCCGGGCGGCGGCGGGGTCCGGTGGGCGGCACCGGCGAACGGCGAGACGGCGGGGACGGGTCCGAGCGGCGCCGCGAGGTGACGGCGACGACATCGAGCGCCCCCGATCCCGATCTGGATCGGGGAGGGGTGCGGAAGGGGAGTGGGACGAGTGGGGTGGGCGAAGTGGGGCGACTGGGGGGTTAGGGTTTGCGGGTGGGATGGCCCGGGGTTTGTAGGGGGCGGTGGGCCGTCCTAGTCGGCCTGGTGGCCAGCTGGGTCGTGCCCGGGGGGGGGGGGGGGGTCCTTTTATTCCTTTTGTTTTCCGTTTTATCTTTTCCTTTTTTATTTATTTTCTTTTATGTTTTCTTTTAGTTTCCTTTTATTTTTGTTTTAGCAAAATAAAAAAATGGCACCTAATTTGATGTTACCAAATACGCCACTGCCACATTAACTTGCTACCCAAGCTAAAATAGTTTCGTAGTTATTTAATATTTAAAAGTACTTAAATAATAGTTTTCTCTACTGTTTTATTCATTTTATAGTTTTTAAATAATTTTATAAAGGTGTGGTTTCTCCACCGTAATTACCTATGCAATATTTGGTTCACTCCGAACATTTTATTTTAATATTTGAAAACCTTTATTGTGACTTGATTTTGAATTCGAATTTGAATCGGTTTCGAACCAATGTGAGTTTTAACAACAGTAACCGTGGTGACGTGGCATCATTAGCAGGGAATTACTGTAGCTTAATCATCCGGGCGTCACAATTCTCCTCCACTACAAGAAATCTCGTCCTAAGATTTAAGAGGTAGAGTAAGGGAAAATTTTGGTTACGAAATTCTAACGAGTCATCTCTGTCTTGGTTGCTCTTCTCGAAGAGGTCGATCCATTACGTGGATGTCTTCATTTCTCTGCTTCGGGTCATCATGATGATGTCGGCATCCTTTCTTCGGGAACTCCATCGTACTTACGAATAGGAAAGGGGCAGCTTGACAATGCTAGAACACTACCAGGGGTAATCATCGGGGGTTATCCCACAAATGAACATATGAGTATCTCTCGAGTTGAACGAATAAAACATGCCGAGAGCAAAATAATATGGTACAATAAGAAGTTTCAAACGGGTAGACAATCGTTCGATGACCGACACAAGGTGTGAAAGGGGTACAGAGTAACGAGAATAAGTATTATGTCTGATACCAGAATAGATCACTAGGAAGGTGGCTCGTGAATTACACACGAAGCCAAGCATGAGGAATAATCTTGGAAACGGGGGGTGTACACGAGAGTCAGGTTTCGATCCTGTGGAGCTGTGGGTTATGGGCCCACCATGTGGGTTAAGAAGTAGGAAGGGCGATGCCATCTTGTATGATCATGATAGCGAGGCATGTTGGAGAATAGACTGTTAGTTATGTCAGCAACAACATCGGTACCAAGGGCGAGGGACGATGAGAACCATTCTCCTGCTCGTTGAAACGAGGCGGACCAATAGGCAAAGTTCTCGTCCATCGGTGGTTACCGGAATGCCATCAACAAAAGCAACAGGGTCTTACTGACACGGTTGTACACCAAGGTGTTTGCATAAGCATAAGGATATTACTGCTTGGACCATATGGATCACAAGAAAGGTTAAACAAAACAATGGAAAGGAAAATGTGTTTAACACATTATTCAGGGGTATATCCTTCCCAAGGACAAACAGAGCATGATATCCACGAAAGGATATAATGTAGAAACACTTTAGGAAAGGGGGGGGGGAATTTCATGACATTACCCATACAACGGTGTTTGGATAATTTGATAAAGAAAATTTAGCATTGTGCTTCAAATGTTCTTATTGAAATCAGAGTACCACATACATGCTTCGAGATAGCATTGACATGGTCTTCAGGCAAAGGTCAGACTATGGATACACAAGGGATCCATCAGGAACAACTTATAGAATAAGTCTTACAATTTCCTCATGGAAGAATGGCTAACCTTGATAAAAGGATACATATTCTATAACAATAGGTCCTCTGGCTAGGGGTTCTAAGCAAAGGCACCACCTTACCGGTTTATGTAGAGACCAATGTTATAACTCTTGGAAAATGTTCCAACCATCATATCTGACCGAGATTCAGGTCTGATTGGTGCCAGGATACCTCAGACTCAGGATGCTCGAGGAGAAATGGTGCGACACAAATTGACGAGATGCCATCAAAGATTCTCGGGAAATGAACTATGGAAGCGAGTTCCGAAACAAGAGTTCATCAGTAAACCAACGAGAGGATGAGGAGGTGGCTGATGGAATCAGCGACAATTCATCGAGGTTTCCAAAAAGATGGATTTCCACAATTATGTGAACAAGTAGATAATATTGGACATATCGAAGTAGATAACGAAGTATGTTCGAGGAAAACATTCACGAGTAAACATTGATCAAAACGTGCACATGGAAGGAAGGACTAAGTAGCCCGATCGATGTTAGAATGGTGATTCAATAACCAATAGACTAAGAATCAAGCTATCAACCATTAACTTCAAGCAATATGGTTGCTACAAGTTTTGAAATTACACATCAAAGTTAAATGGCTCGTATCCTGGTTAGAAACAACACGGGGACCAAGATATGAACGGAGATGGCGAGAAGTATTACTATATCTAGAATTCTTAAGAGGTGGTGAAATTGTCATGACATTCTTGACATAAAAGATGGTAATACTTCAAGGTAAGGAGGAACAAATGTTGGATAGCAAGGATCTCAAGGTATAACACAAAACACGAACAAGTTTGTGTTCAACGGAAGGCAATAAAGTGGTCGATGATAACACAAATCATCGAGGGGATAGGAGGGTATTTCTAATCAAGAATTTGATAGATATCTCGGAAGAACCAAAAATGTTGATGATGATCATGACACATTTGTCGAGAGATTTCATGAAGATGTAATTTATCGGCGATGACATCAAGTCAAAGAAATTATGAAGCAAAAGGTTATTGGAACCATGGGTACGACACAAACTCAACATCAAGCTTGCTGTTCAAGGAGAAGTGATATGATGAGGAAGATCGACGTAAGGTTAGCTCATCGTCGAAAATTGTGCTCCGGAAAGAAGGACCAGGTAGCACAGTTAACATTTAGCACAATAATGATATAGCCGATCAGGCTAGGAATGACTTGAAGGATTATTATACTCATAAGCAACGAAAACTACTTAGAGTTATTGAATCGGGGTGCGGAATCGATTCATTTATCGGTGTTCTAGAGTGACTAATAACTCAGAACCCGGGGGGATTGGAATCGGTGAGATTAATAGTTGATGAAGAACTCATAAGAAGTTATGTAGTCCCGTGATTTTCTTGAGATACCAGAGGGTATACTCGAAGGTAGAGCTGAATAAAGGTTGGATAGGTGTATTGACCTGCAGAAGACAAGTACTTCAACTTGTCCGAGAAATGGAATCAAAGAGAAAATAAGGTCGGAACCACGATTGCAAAGGATCAATTCACAGATCCAGATGATATTTTCAAGGAAATAGTTATTATTGCAAGAAGCTTCCATGATAAGTTCCACATCGGGTCCATGGGCATGAACACAAAGTTCAAGGTTGACTCCCACTTCTTTAATGCATAACCTTTCATTCACTTCTCATCTTCAAAGAAGTTGTAGTGTTGAAATTTTATCTGGCGAAGTACTAGAAGAGTATGACTCGTGAAAACTCTCGGGTTCACACGATTTTAGAGAAAGTATAGGTTCAACCTATCGGGGCATCTTAGAAACATATACCACAAGCTTCAAGAGTAAATATCACCAGCTCAAAAGCAGAGCATGGTTGGCCAAATCAGAGAATAGGATTTGCCAATGGCATTATGTATCAGGGAAAGAACTTCCAAAGTTATTGAAGGGCGTTGTCGGACAAAATCTAACAAAGGATCTGTCGGTCCATAACGAAGCTGATGCGAGCATCGGCACACAACCAGAGGAAGAAACAATGCAAAGGCATTGGATTATAGAAGCAACTGACTAATTCAAAGATCAATTGCAAAGGAATTATCATTTCCAAATCAAGGGATCAGAAGCCAATGGTCTGATTAAGAATGGATAAGTTGAATAGACTTAGGGGTACAATCGACGGCAATTTGATGGGTCGATAACCAGCTCATGTTCAAAATGACATCTGAGCCGGAAAGATAATTTAAAAGGATCAACCGATGATTGCGTGCATTCGCGCTCATGTTGAATCAATAGGATCAATATGACAGTGTCAAAGGAGACTAATGAATATTGCCAGCCATATGGGAAGCATCCATAATGCAAGCAGACAAGTATTGGCAGAGCAATAAGCTACTAAGAATTTTCGGAGGATCGAATAGTATTTCGAAGACTTTTGTGAAACACCTGAACAACTTGGGGAAACAAATCCTCGGTAAGTGTGAGGATTAATTTGTAGGAGTATTCAGGCGACAAGGAACTGCAACGCAGTAGGCACAAAGGATTCTCGAAACAATGACGAGTATTTCGGGGTATCTTGTAATAACAAGACCAACTGGGGATGAATGTAAGAATGACAAGTGCATGTAGTTATCCATAAGGGTTGACGGTGGAAGGGGAATTGCAAACGCGGTGAACACAAGTTCTCGGGTTAACAGCGGAGAGTATCTTCAGGGTCTTCTGGTGCAGCAGACGATCATCGGTAATAAGGTGGTCTCCGGGTAAAAGTGATAACGAGATCCTAATGTTAGATTTAGCAAAATTCATTTAAACCCGAATAGAAGAGAGATCAGAGTCCCAGAGTATAGACGAGGAATAAAAGATCCTAATACCACCCAATGACGACGTGGGCCCGTAAGCCACACAACCATCTTAGTAAAAGTTTTGCAATGACTAGACTCATCTTCGGCCAATGAGTTGGAAGGGGGATTCCTACATGCAGTCGGCTCTGATACTAACTTGTGACGCCCCCGATTCAATCGTACACTAATCATACACGCAAACGTGTATGATCAAGATCAGGGACTCACGGGAAGATATCACTATGTTGGAAATATGCCCTAGAGGCAATAATAAATGGTTATTATTATATTTCTTTGTTCATGATAATAGTCTATTATTCATGCTATAATTGTATTGTCCGGAAATCGTAATACATGTGTGAATGCATAGACCACAACGTGTCCCTAGTAAGCCTCTAGTTGACTAGCTCGTTGATCAACAGATAGTCATGGTTTCCTGACTATGGACATTGGATGTCATTGATAACGGGATCACATCATTAGGAGAATGATGTGATGGACAAGACCCAATCCTAAGCATAGCATAAAAGATCGTGTAGTTTCGTTTGCTAGAGCTTTTCCAATGTCAAGTATCTTTTCCTTAGACCATGAGATCGTGCAACTCCCGGATACCGTAGGAGTGCTTTGGGTGTGCCAAACGTCACAACGTAACTGGGTGACTATAAAGGTGCACTACGGGTATCTCCGAAAGTGTCTGTTGGGTTGGCACGGATCGAGACTGGGATTTGTCACTCCGTGTGACGGAGAGGTATCTCTGGGCCCACTCGGTAATGCATCATCATAATGAGCTCAATGTGACTAAGGCGTTAGTCACGGGATCATGCATTGCGGTACGAGTAAAGAGACTTGCCGGTAACGAGATTGAACAAGGTATTGGGATACCGACGATCGAATCTCGGGCAAGTAACATACCGATTGACAAAGGGAATTGTATACGGGATTGATTGAATCCTCGACACCGTGGTTCATCCGATGAGATCATCGTGGAACATGTGGGAGCCAACATGGGTATCCAGATCCCGCTGTTGGTTATTGACCGGAGAGGCGTCTCGGTCATGTCTGCATGTCTCCCGAACCCGTAGGGTCTACACACTTAAGGTTCGGTGACGCTAGGGTTGTAGAGATATATGTATGCGGAAACCCGAAAGTTGTTCGGAGTCCCGGATGAGATCCCGGACGTCACGAGAGGTTCCGGAATGGTCCGGAGGTGAAGAATTATATATAGGAAGTCCAGTTTCGGCCACCGGGAAAGTTTCGGGGGTTACCGGTATTGTACCGGGACCACCGGAAGGGTCCCGGGGGTCCACCGGGTGGGGCCACCTATCCCGGAGGGCCCCATGGGCTGAAAGTGGAAGGGAACCAGCCCCTAGTGGGCTGGGCGCACCCTATGGGCCTCCCCCCATGCGCCTAGGGTTGCAAACCCTAGGGTGGGGGGACTTCCCCCTTGCCTTGGGGGGGCAAGGCAACCCCTTTCCCCCTTTGGCCGCCGCCCCCCCTTGAGATCCCATCTCTAGGGCCGGAGCCCCCCCAGGGGGCCTATATAAAGGGGGGGGGGGAGGGAGGGCAGCAACCATAACAGCCTTGGGCGCCTCCCTCTCCCCCTGTTACACCTCTCCGTCTCGCAGAAGCTCGGCGAAGCCCTGCCGAGACCCGCTACATCCACCACCACGCCGTCGTGCTGCTGGATCTCCATCAACCTCTGCTTCCCCCTTTCTGGATCAAGAAGGAGGAGACGTCGCTGCACCGTACATGTGTTGAACGCGGAGGTGTCGTCCGTTCGGCACTCGGTCATCGGTGATTTGGATCACGGCGAGTACGACTCCGTCATCCACGTTCATTGGAACGCTTCCGCTCGCGATCTACAAGGGTATGTAGATGCACTCCTTTCCCCTCGTTGCTAGTAGACTCCATAGATGCATCTTGGTGAGTGTAGGAAAATTTTAAATTATGCTACGATTCCAATAGTGGCATCATGAGCCAGGCCTATGCGTAGTTACTATGCACGAGTAGAACACAAAGAAGTTGTGGGCGTTGAGTTTGCCAATTCTTCTTGCCGCTACTAGTCTTTTCTTGTTTTGGCGGCATTGTAGGATGAAGCGGCCCGGACTGACCTTACACGTACGCTTACGTGAGACAGGTTCCACCGACTGACATGCACTAGATGCATAAGGTGGCTAGCGGGTGTCTGTCTCTCCTATTTTAGTCGGAACGGATTCGATGAAAAGGGTCCTTATGAAGGGTAAATAGAAATTGGCAAATCGCGTTGTGGTCATACGTAGGTAAGAAAACATTCTTGCTAGAAACCTACAAACCACGTAAAAACTTGCAACAACAATTAGAGGACGTCTAACTTGTTTTTGCAGCAAGTGCTATGTGATGTGATATGGCCAGAAGATGTGATGAATGATATATGTGATGTATGAGATTGATCATATTCTTGTAATAGGAATCACGACTTGCATGTCGATGAGTATGACAACCGGCAGGAGCCATAGGAGTTGTCTTTATTATTTTGTATGACCTGCGTGTCATTGAATAACGCCATGTAAATTACTTTACTTTGTTGCTAAACGCGTTAGCCATAGAAGTAGAAGTAATCGTTGGCGTGACGACTTCATGAAGACACAATGATGGAGATCATGGTGTCATGCCGGTGACGAAGATGATCATGGTGCCCCGAAGATGGAGATCAAAGGAGCATAATGATATTGGCCATATCATGTCACTATTTGATTACATGTGATGTTTATCATGTTTTTGCATCTTATTTGCTTAGAACGACGGTAGTAAGTAAGATGATCCCTTATAATAATTTCAAGAAGAGTGTTCACCCTAACTGTGCACCGTTGCGAAGGTTCGTTGTTTCGAAGCACGACGTGATGATCGGGTGTGATAGATTCTAACGTTCGAATACAACAGGTGTTGACGAGCCTAGCATGTACAGACATGGCCTCGGAACACACGCAATACACTTAGGTTGACTTGACGAGCCTAGCATGTACAGACATGGCCTCGGAACACGGAGGACCGAAAGGTCGAGCATGAGTCATATAGAAGATACGATCAACATGGAGATGTTCACCGATCTTGACTAGTCCGTCTCACGTGATGATCGGACACGGCCTAGTTAAATTCGGATCATGTATCACTTAGATGACTAGAGGGATGTCTATCTGAGTGGGAGTTCATTAAATAATTTGATTAGATGAACTTAATTATCATGAACTTAGTCTAAAATCTTTACACTATGTCTTGTAGATCAAATGGCCAACGTTGTCCTCAATTTCAACGCGTTCCTAGAGAAAACCAAGCTGAAAGATGATGGCAGCAACTATACGGACTGGGTCCGGAACCTGAGGCTCATCCTCATAGTAGCCAAGAAAGATTATGTCTTAGAAGCACCGCTAGGTGATGCACCAATCCCACAGAACCAAGACGTTATGAACGCTTGGCAATCACGTGCTGATGATTACTCCCTCGTTCAGTGCGGCATGCTTTACAGCCTAGAACTGGGTCTCCAAAAGCATTTTGAGAAACATGGAGCATATGAGATGTTCGAGGAGCTGAAATTAGTTTTTCAAGCTCATGCCCGGGTCGAGAGATATGATGTCTCCGACAAGTTCTTCAGCTGTAAAATGGAGGAGAACAGTTCTGTTAGTGAGCACATACTCAGAATGTCTGGGTTGCACAACCGCTTGTCTCAGCTGGGAGTTAATCTCCCGGATGACGCGGTCATTGACAGAATCCTCCAGTCGCTTCCACCAAGCTACAAGAGCTTTGTGATGAACTACAATATGCAGGGGATGGAAAAGACCATTCCTGAGGTATATTCAATGCTGAAATCAGCGGAAGGGGAGATCAGAAAAGAACATCAAGTGTTGATGGTGAATAAAACCACTAAGTTCAAGAAGGGCAAGGGTAAGAAAACCTTCAAGAAGGACGGCAAGGGAGTTGCCGCGCCCGGTAAACCAGTTACTGGGAAGAAGTCAAAGAATGGACCCAAGCCCGAGACCGAGTGCTTTTATTGCAAGGGAAGTGGTCACTGGAAGCGGAACTGCCCCAAATACTTAGCGGACAAGAAGAAGGCCGGCAACACCAAAGGTATATGTGATATACATGTAATTGATGTGTACCTTACCAATACTCGTAGTAGCTCCTGGGTATTTGATACCGGTGCGGTTGCTCATATTTGTAACTCAAAACAGGAACTACGGAATAAACGGAGACTGGCGAAGGACGAGGTGACGATGCGCGTCGGGAATGGTTCCAAGGTCGATGTGATCGCCGTCGGCACGCTACCTCTGCATCTACCCACGGGATTAGTTTTAAACCTCAATAATTGTTATTTAGTGCCAGCTTTGAGCATGAACATTGTATCTGGATCTCGTTTAATTCGAGATGGCTACTCATTTAAATCTGAGAATAATGGTTGTTCTATTTATTTGAGAGATATGTTTTATGGTCATGCCCCGCTAGTCAATGGTTTATTTTTGATGAATCTCGAACGTGATGTTACACATGTTCATAGTGTGAATACCAAAAGATGTAAAGTTGATAACGATAGTCCCACATACTTGTGGCACTGCCGCCTTGGTCACATTGGTGTCAAGCGCATGAAGAAGCTCCATGCAGATGGACTTTTGGAGTCTCTTGATTACGAATCATTTGACACGTGTGAACCATGCCTCATGGGTAAGATGACCAAGACTCCGTTCTCCGGAACAATGGAGCGAGCAACCAACTTATTGGAAATCATACATACCGATGTGTGCGGTCCAATGAGTGTTGAGGCTCGCGGAGGATATCGTTATGTTCTCACTCTTACCGATGATTTAAGTAGATATGGGTATGTCTACCTAATGAAACACAAGTCTGAAACCTTTGAAAAGTTCAAGGAATTTCAGAGTGAGGTTGAGAATCAACGTGACAGGAGAATAAAATTCTTACGATCAGATCGTGGTGGAGAATATTTAAGTCACGAGTTTGGTGCACACTTAAGGAAATGTGGAATAGTTTCACAACTCACGCCGCCTGGAACACCTCAGAGAAATGGTGTGTCCGAACGTCGTAATCGCACTCTATTGGATATGGTGCGATCTATGATGTCTCTTACCGATTTACCGCTCTCATTTTGGGGCTATGCTTTAGAGACTGCCGCATTCACTTTAAATAGGGCTCCGTCGAAATCCGTTGAGACGACACCGTATGAATTATGGTTTGGGAAGAAACCTAAGCTGTCGTTTCTAAAAGTTTGGGGATGCGATGCTTATGTCAAGAAACTTCAACCTGAAAAGCTCGAACCCAAGTCGGAAAAATGCGTCTTCATAGGATACCCTAAGGAAACTATTGGGTATACCTTCTACCTCAGATCCGAAGGCAAGATCTTCGTTGCCAAGAACGGGTCCTTTCTGGAGAAGGAGTTTCTCTCGAAAGAATTGAGTGGGAGGAAAGTGGAACTTGATGAGGTGATAGTCACCCCTTCCGAACCGGAAAGTAGCGCAGCGCGGGAAAATGTTCCTGTGGTGCCTACACCGACTGGGGAGGAAGTTAATGATGATGATCATGAAGCTTCGGATCAAGTTACTAAACTTCGTAGGTCCACAAGGACACGATCCGCACCAGAGTGGTACGGCAACCCTGTCCTGGAAATCATGTTGTTAGACAACAGTGAACCTTCGAACTATGAAGAAGCGACGGCGGGCCCGGCTTCCGACAAATGGCTAGAAGCCATGAAATCCGAGATAGAATCCATGTATGAAAACAAAGTATGGACTTTGACTGACTTGCCCCATGAGCGGCGAGCCATAGAAAACAAATGGATCTTTAAGAAGAAGACGGACGCAGATGGTAATGTGACCATCTACAAAGCTCGACTTGTCGCTAAGGGTTATCGACAAGTTCAAGGGGTTGACTACGACGAGACTTTCTCACCCGTAGCGAAGCTGAAGTCCGTCCGAATCATGTTAGCAATTGCCGCATACTATGATTATGAGATATGGCAGATGGACGTCAAAACGGCATTCCTTAACGGCTTCCTTAAGGAAGAGTTGTATATGATGCAGCCGGAAGGTTTTTTCGATCCTAAGAATGCTAACAAAGTATGCAAGCTCCAGCGCTCAATCTATGGGCTGGTGCAAGCATCTCGGAGTTGGAACATTCGCTTTGATGAGATGATCAAAGCGTTTGGGTTTACACAGACTTATGGAGAAGCCTGTGTTTACAAGAAAGTGAGTGGGAGCTCTGTAGAATTTCTCATATTATATGTGGATGACATACTATTGATGGGAAATGATATAGAATTCTTGGAAAGTATAAAGGCCTATTTGAATAAGTGTTTTTCAATGAAGGACCTTGGAGAAGCTGCTTATATATTAGGCATCAAGATCTATAGAGATAGATCAAGACGCCTCATTGGTCTTTCACAGAGTACATACCTTGACAAGATATTGAAGAAGTTCAATATGGATCAGTCCAAGAAGGGGTTCTTGCCTGTATTGCAAGGTGTGCAATTGAGCACGGCTCAATGTCCGACCACGGCAGAAGATATAGAAAAGATGAGTGTCATCCCCTATGCCTCGGCCATAGGGTCTATTATGTATGCCATGCTGTGTACCAGACCTGATGTAAACCTTGCCGTAAGTTTGGTAGGAAGGTACCAAAGTAATCCCGGCATGGAACACTGGACAGCGGTCAAGAATATCCTGAAGTACCTGAAGAGGACTAAGGATATGTTTCTCGTTTATGGAGGTGACGAAGAGCTCGTCGTAAAGGGTTACGTCGACGCTAGCTTCGACACAGATCTGGATGACTCGAAGTCACAAACCGGATACGTGTATATTTTGAATGGAGGAGCAGTAAGCTGGTGCAGTTGCAAGCAAAGCGTCGTGGCGTGATCTACATGTGAAGCGGAGTACATGGCAGCCTCGGAGGCAGCACAGGAAGCAGTCTGGATGAAGGAGTTCATTACCGACCTAGGGGTGATTCCCAATGCGTCGGGCCCGATGACTCTCTTCTGTGACAACACTGGAGCTATTGCCCTTGCGAAGGAGCCCAGGTTTCACAGGAAGACCAGGCATATCAAGCGTCGCTTCAACTCCATTCGTGAAAGTGTTCAAAATGGAGACATAGATATTTGTAAAGTACATACGGACCTGAATGTAGCAGATCCGTTGACTAAACCTCTCCCTAGGGCAAAACATGATCAACACCAGGATGCAATGGGTGTTCGATTCATCACAATGTAACTAGATTATTGACTCTAGTGCAAGTGGGAGACTGTTGGAAATATGCCCTAGAGGCAATAATAAATGGTTATTATTATATTTCTTTGTTCATGATAATAGTCTATTATTCATGCTATAATTGTATTGTCCGGAAATCGTAATACATGTGTGAATGCATAGACCACAACGTGTCCCTAGTAAGCCTCTAGTTGACTAGCTCGTTGATCAACAGATAGTCATGGTTTCCTGACTATGGACATTGGATGTCATTGATAACGGGATCACATCATTAGGAGAATGATGTGATGGACAAGACCCAATCCTAAGCATAGCATAAAAGATCGTGTAGTTCGTTTGCTAGAGCTTTTCCAATGTCAAGTATCTTTTCCTTAGACCATGAGATCGTGCAACTCCCGGATACCGTAGGAGTGCTTTGGGTGTGCCAAACGTCACAACGTAACTGGGTGACTATAAAGGTGCACTACGGGTATCTCCGAAAGTGTCTGTTGGGTTGGCACGGATCGAGACTGGGATTTTGTCACTCCGTGTGATGGAGAGGTATCTCTGGGCCCACTCGATAATGCATCATCATAATGAGCTCAATGTGACTAAGGCGTTAGTCATGGGATCATGCATTGCGGTACGAGTAAAGAGACTTGCCGGTAACGAGATTGAACAAGGTATTGGGATACCGACGATCGAATCTCGGGCAAGTAACATACCGATTGACAAAGGGAATTGTATACGGGATTGATTGAATCCTCGACACCGTGGTTCATCCGATGAGATCATCGTGGAACATGTGGGAGCCAACATGGGTATCCAGATCCCGCTGTTGGTTATTGACCGGAGAGGCGTCTCGGTCATGTCTGCATGTCTCCCGAACCCGTAGGGTCTACACACTTAAGGTTCGGTGACGCTAGGGTTGTAGAGATATATGTATGCGGAAACCCGTAAGTTGTTCGGAGTCCCGGATGAGATCCCGGACGTCATGAGAGGTTCCGGAATGGTCCGGAGGTGAAGAATTATATATAGGAAGTCCAGTTTCGGCCACCGGGAAAGTTTCGGGGGTTACCGGTATTGTACCGGGACCACCGGAAGGGTCCCGGGGGTCCACCGGGTGGGGCCACCTATCCCGGAGGGCCCCATGGGCTGAAAGTGGAAGGGAACCAGCCCCTAGTGGGCTGGGCGCCCCCCCATGGGCCTCCCCCCATGCGCCTAGGGTTGCAAACCCTAGGGTGGGGGGACTTCCCCCTTGCCTTGGGGGGCAAGGCAACCCCTTTCCCCCTTTGGCCGCCGCCCCCCCCCTTGAGATCCCATCTCTAGGGCCGGCGCCCCCCCAGGGGGCCTATATAAAGGGGGGGGGGAGGGAGGGCAGCAACCATAACAGCCTTGGGCGCCTCCGTCTCCCCCTGTTACACCTCTCCGTCTCGCAGAAGCTCGGCGAAGCCCTGCCGAGACCCGCTACATCCACCACCACGCCGTCGTGCTGCTGGATCTCCATCAACCTCTCCTTCCCCCTTGCTGGATCAAGAAGGAGGAGACGTCGCTGCACCGTACGTGTGTTGAACGCGGAGGTGCCGTCCGTTCGGCACTCGGTCATCGGTGATTTGGATCACGGCGAGTACGACTCCGTCATCCACGTTCATTGGAACGCTTCCGCTCGCGATCTACAAGGGTATGTAGATGCACTCCTTTCCCCTCGTTGCTAGTAGACTCCATAGATGCATCTTGGTGAGCGTAGGAAAATTTTAAATTATGCTACGATTCCAACACACTACACAACTCTAAAAATAAATTAAGTCATACAAGCATCATAATACAAGCCAGGGGCCTCGAGGGCTCGAATACAAGTGCTCGATCATAGACGAGTCAGCGGAAGCAACAATATCTGAGTACAAACATAAGTTAAACAAGATTGCCTTAAGAAGGCTAGCACAAAAGTAGCAACGATCGAAAAGGCAAGGCCTCCTGCCTGGGATCTCCTAACTACTCCTTGAAGTCGAACTCCACGTAGAATCATCCTCGGGATCCTCTGGCTCCTGGAATCCAGCATCCGGTTGCGACAACCAGGTATAGAAAGGGGAAAAGAGGGAGAAAAGAAACCGTGAGTACTCATCCAAAGTACTCGCAAGCAAGGATCTACACTACTTATGCATGGGTATCCGTGTAAAGGGGCAATATCGGTGGACTGAACTGCAGAATGCCAGAATAAGAGGGGGATAGCTAATCCTGTCGAAGACTACGCTTCTGGCAGCCTCCATCTTGCACCATGTAGAAGAGAGTAGATGGTAAGTTCACCAAGTATCATCGCATAGCATAAACCTACCCGGCGATCCCCTCCTCGTCGCCCTGTGAGAGAGTGATCACCCGGTTGTATCTGGCACTTGAAAGGGTGTGTTTTATTAAGTATCCGGTTCTAGTTGTCATAAGGTCAAGGTACAACTCCGGGTCGTCCTTTTACCGAGGGACACGGCTATTCGAATAGATAAACTTCCTTGTAGGGGTGCACCACATTACCCAACACGCTCGATCCCCTTTGGCCGGACACACTTTCCTGGATCATGCCCGGCCTCGGAAGAACAACATGTTGCAGCCTCACCTAGGCACAACAGAGAGGTCAGCACGCCGGTCTAAATCCTATGCGCGCAGGGGTCTGGGCCCATCGCCCATTGCACACCAGCACGTTGCGAACGCGGCTGGAAGCAGACCTAGCCCCCTTAATACAAGCGCATGCTTACGGTCCAATCCGGCGCGTGCCGCTCAGTCGCCGACGTCAAGAAGGCTTCGGCTGATACCACGACGTCGAGTGCCGATAACTGTTCCCGCGTAGTTGGTTAGTGCATATAGGCCAGTGGCCGACTCAGATCAAATACCAAGATCTCATTAAGCGTGTTAATTGAAGTATCCGCGAACGCCGACCAGGGCCAGGCCCACCTCTCTCCTAGGTGGTCTCAACCTGCCCTGTCGCTCTGCCACAAAGTAACAGTCGGGGGTCGTCGGGAACCAAGGCCCACCTCTACCGAGATGGAGCTGAAGGAAATATGCCCTAGAGGCAATAATAAAGTTATTATTTATTTCCTCATATCATGATAAATGTTTATTATTCATGCTAGAATTGTATTAACCGGAAACATAATACTTGTGTGAATACATAGACAAACAGAGTGCCACTAGTATGCCTCTACTTGACTAGCTCGTTGATCAAAGATGGTTATGTTTCCTAGCCATAGACATGAGTTGTCATTTGATTAACGGGATCCCATCATTAGAAGAATGATGTGATTAACTTGACCCATTCCGTTAGCTTAGCACTCGATCGTTTAGTATGTTGCTATCGCTTTCTTCATGACTTATACATGTTCCTACGACTATGAGATTATGCAACTCCCGTTTACCAGAGGAACACTTTGTGTGCTACCAAACGTCACAACGTAACTGGGTGATTATAAAGGTGCTCTAGAGGTGTCTCCGAAGGTACTTGTTGGGTTGGCGTATTTCAAGATTAGGATTTGTCACTTCGATTGTCGGAGAGGTATCTCTGGGCCCTCTCGGTAATGCACATCACTTAAGCCTTGCAAGCATTGCAACTAATGAGTTAGTTGTGGGATGATGTATTACGGAACGAGTAAAGAGACTTGCCGGTAACGAGATTGAACTAGGTATTGAGATACCGACGATCGAATCTCGGGCAAGTAACATACCGATGACAAAGGGAACAACGTATGTTGTTATGCGGTCTGACTGATAAAGATCTTCGTAGAATATGTGGGAGCCAATATGAGCATCCAGGTTCCGCTATTGGTTATTGACCGGAGACGTGTCTCGGTCATGTCTACATAGTTCTCGAACCCGTAGGGTCCGCACGCTTAACGTTTCAATGACAATTATATTATGAGTTTATATGTTTTGATGTACCGAAGGTTGTTCGGAGTCCCAGATGTGATCACGGACATGACGAGGAGTCTTGAAATGGTCGAGATATGAAGATTGATATATTGGAAACCTATATTTGGATATCGGAAGTGTTCCGGGTGAAATCGGGATTTTACCGGAGTACCGAGGGGTTACCGGAACCCCCCGGGGGCTTAATGGGCTATAGTGGGCCTTTGTGGAGAAGAGGAGAGGTGGCCAGGGCAGGGCCACGCGCCCCTCCCCCCTAGTCCGAATAGGACAAGGAGAGGGGGGCGGCGCCCCCTTTCCTTCCTCTCCTCCACCTCTTTCCCCTCCACTCCTAATCCAACTAGGAAAAGGGAGGGAGTCCTACTCCCGGTGGGAGTAGGACTCCACCTGGCGCGCCCCTCCTGGCCGGCCGCACCTTCCCCCTTGCTCCTTTATATACGGGGGCAGGGGGGCACCCTAGAGACACAACAATTGATCGTTTGATCTTTTAGCCGTGTGCGGTGCCCCCCTCCACCATAGTCCACCTCGATAATACTGTAGCGGTGCTTAGGCGAAGCCCTGCGTCGGTAGAACATCATCATCGTCACCACGCCGTCGTGCTGACGAAACTCTCCCTCAACACTCGGCTGGATCGGAGTTCGAGGGATGTCATCAGGCTGAACGTGTGCTGAACTCGGAGGTGCCGTGCGTTCGGTACTTGATCGGTCGGATCGTGAAGACGTACGACTACATCAACCGCGTTGTGCTAACGCTTCTGCTTTCGGTCTACGATGGTACGTGGACAACACTCTCTCCTCTCGTTGCTATGCATCACCATGATCTTGCGTGTGCGTAGGAAAATTTTGAAATTACTACGTTCCCCAACAGTGGCATCCGAGCCAGGTTTTATGCGTAGATGTCATATGCACGAGTAGAACACAAGTGAGTTGTGGGCGATATAAGTCAGACTTCTTACCAGCATGTCATACTTTGGTTCGGCGGTATTGTTGGATGAAGCAGCCCGGACCGACATTTCACGTATGCTTACGCGAGACTGGTTCTACCGACGTGCTTTGCACACAGGTGGCCGGCGGGTGTCAGTTTCTCCGACTTTAGTTGAACTGAGTGTGGCTACGCCTGGTCCTTGCGATGGTTAAAATAGCACCAACTTGACAAACTATCGTTGTGGTTTTGGTGC
The DNA here is from genome assembly GCF_002575655.3 of Aegilops tauschii subsp. strangulata. Taxonomy (NCBI): domain Eukaryota; kingdom Viridiplantae; phylum Streptophyta; class Magnoliopsida; order Poales; family Poaceae; genus Aegilops; species Aegilops tauschii. Next base: position 436,333,187 of record NC_053038.3, read on the forward strand.
GTAGGTAAGAACGGTTCTTGCTAAGCCCGTAGCAGCCACGTAAAATTTGCAACAACAAAGTAGAGGACGTCTAACTTGTTTTTGCAGGGCATGTTGTGATGTGATATGGTCAAGACATGATGCTAACTTTTATTGTATGAGATTATCATGTTTTGTAACCGAGTTATCGGCAACTGGCAGGAGCCATATGGTTGTCGCTTTATTGTATGCAATGCAATCGCCCTGTAATGCTTTACTTTATCACTAAGCGGTAGCGATAGTCGTAGAAGCATAAGATTGGCGAGACGACAACGATGCTGCGATGAAGATCAAGGTGTCGCGCCGGTGACGATGGTGATCATAACGGTGCTTCGGAGATGGAGATCACAAGAACAAGATGATGATGGCCATATCATATCACTTATATTGATTGCATGTGATGTTTATCTTTTATGCATGTTATCTTGCTTTGATTGACGGTAGCATTATAAGATGACCCCTCACTAAATTATCAAAGTATAAGTGTTCTCCCTGAGTATGCACCGTTGTGAAAGTTCTTCGTGCTGAGACACCACGTGATGATCGGGTGTCATAGGCTCTACGTTCAAATACAACGGGTGCAAAACAGTTGCACACGCGGAATACTTAGGTTAAGCTTGATGAGCCTAGCATATAACAGATATGGCCTCGGAACACAGAGACCGAAAGGTCGAGCGTGAATCATATAGTAGATATGATCAACATAGTGATGTTCACCGTTGAAACTACTCCATCTCACGTGATGATCGGACATGGTTTAGTTGATATGGATCACGTGATCACTTAGAGGATTAGAGGGATGTCTATGTAAGTGGGAGTTCTTAAGTAATATGATTAATTGAACTTAAATTTATCATGAACTTAGTACCTGATAGTATCTTGCTTGTCTATGTTGATTGTAGATAGATGACCCGTGCTGTTGTTCCGTGAATTTTAATGCGTTCCTTGAGAAAGCAAAGTTGAGAGATGATGGTAGCAATTCCACGGACTGGGTCCGTAACTTGAGGATTATCCTCATTGCTGCACAGAAGAATTATGTCCTGGAAGCACCGCTGGGTGCCAGGCCTGCTGCTGATGCAATTGATGACGTTAAGAACGTATGGCAGAGCAAAGCTGATGACTACTCGATAGTTCAATATGCCATGCTTTACGGCTTAGAACCGGGACTTCAACGACGTTTTGAACATCATGGAGCATATGAGATGTTCCAGGAGTTGAAGTTAATATTTCAAGCAAATGCCCGGATTGAGAATTTGAAGTCTCCAATAAGTTCTACAGCTGCAAGATGGAGGAGAATAGTTCTGTCAGTGAGCATATACTCAAGATGTCTGGGTACGACAATCACTTGATTCAACTAGGAGTTAATCTTCCGGATGATAGCGTCATTGACAGAATTCTCCAATCACTGTCACCAAGCTACAAGAGCTTCGTGATGAACTATAACATGCAAGGGATGGATAAGAGGATTCCCGAGCTCTTCGCAATGCTAAAGGCTGCGGAGGTAGAAATCAAAAAGGAGCATCAAGTGTTGATGGTCAATAAGACCACCAGTTTCAAGAAAAAGGGCAAAGGGAAGAAGAAGGGGAACTTCAAGAAGAACAGCAAGCAAGTTGCTGTTCAGGAGAAGAAACCCAAGTCTGGACCTAAGCCTGAGACTGAGTGCTTCTACTGCAAGCAGACTGGTCACTGGAAGCAGAACTGCCCCAAGTATTTGGCGGATAAGAAGGATGACAAGGTGAACAAAGGTATATGTGATATACATGTTATTGATGTGTACCTTACTAATGCTCGCAGTAGCATCTGGGTATTTGATACTGGTTCTGTTGCTAATATTTGCAACTCGAAACAGGGGCTACGCATTAAGTGAAGATTGGCTAAGGACGAGGTGACGATGCGTGTGGGAAATGGTTCCATAGTCGATGTGATCGCGGTCAGCACGCTACCTCTACATCTACCTTCGGGATTAGTTTTAGACCTAAATAATTGTTATTTGGTGCCAGCGTTAAGCATGAACATTATATCTGGATCTTGTTTGATGCGAGACGGTTATTCATTTAAATCAGAGAATAATGGTTGTTCTATTTATATGAGTAATATCTTTTATGGTCATGCACCCTTGAAGAGTGTTCTATTTTTGTTGAATCTCAATAGTACTGATACACATATTCATAATATTGAAGCCAAAAGATGCAGAGTTGATAATGATAGTGCAACTTATTTGTGGCACTGCCGTTTAGGTCATATCGGTGTAAAGCGCATGAAGAAACTCCAGACTGATGGACTTTTGGAACCACTTGATTATGAATCACTTGGTACTTGCGAACCGTGCCTCATGGGCAAGATGACTAAAACGCCGTTCTCCGAAACTATGGAGAGAGCAACAGATTTGTTGGAAATCATACATACAGATGTATGTGGTCCGATGAATGTTGAGGCTCGTGGCGGATATCGTTATTTTCTCACCTTCACGGATGATTTAAGCAGATATGGGTATATCTACTTAATGAAACATAAGTCTGAAACATTTGAAAAGCTCAAAGAATTGCAGAGTGAAGTTGAAAATCATTGTAGCAAGAAAATAAAGTTTCTACGATCTGATCGTGGAGGAGAATATTTGAGTTATGAGTTTGGTCTTCATTTGAAACAATGCGGAATAGTTTCGCAACTCACGCCACCCGGAACACCACAGCGTAATGGTGTGTCCGAACGTCGTAATCGTACTCTACTAGATATGGTGCGATCTATGATGTCTCTTACTGATTTACCGCTATCGTTTTGGGGTTATGCTTTAGAGACGGCCGCATTCACGTTAAATAGGGCACCATCAAAATCCGTTGAGACGACGCCTTATGAACTGTGGTTTGGCAAGAAACCAAAGTTGTCGTTTCTTAAAGTTTGGGGCTGCGATGCTTATGTGAAAAAACTTCAACCTGATAAGCTCGAACCCAAATCGGAGAAATGTGTCTTCATAGGATACCCAAAGGAGACTGTTGGGTACACCTTCTATCACAGATCCGAAGGCAAGACTTTTGTTGCTAAATTCGGAATCTATCTGGAGAAGGAGTTTCTCTCGAAAGAAGTGAGTGGGAGGAAAGTAGAACTTGATGAGGTAATTGTACCTGCTCCCTTATTGGAAAGTAGTTCATCGCAGAAACCGGTTTCTGCGACGCCTACACCAATTAGTGAGTAAGTTAATGATGATGATCATGGAACTTCAGATCAAGTTGTTACTGAACCTCGTAGGTCAACCAGAGTAAGATCCGCACCAGAGTGGTACGGTAATCCTGTTCTGGAGGTTATGCTACTAGACCATGACGAACCGACGAACTATGAAGAAGCGATGGTGAGTCCAGATTCCGCGAAATGGCTTGAGGCCATGAAATCTGAGATGGGATCCATGTGTGAGAACAAAGTGTGGACTTTGGTTGACTTGCCCGATGATCGGCAAGCAATTGAGAATAAATGGATCTTCAAGAAGAAGACTGACGCTGACGGTAATGTTACTGTCTATAAAGCTCGACTTGTTGCAAAAGGTTTTCGACAAGTTCAAGGGATTGACTACGATGAGACCTTCTCACCCGTAGCGATGCTTAAGTCTGTCCGAATCATGTTAGCAATTGCCGCATTTTATGATTATGAAATTTAGCAAATGGATGTCAAAACTGCATTCCTGAATGGATTTCTGGAAGAAGAGTTGTATATGATGCAACCAGAAGGTTTTGTCGATCCAAAGGGAGCTAACAAAGTGTGCAAACTCCAGCGATCCATTTATGGACTGGTGCAAGCCTCTCGGAGTTGGAATAAACGCTTTGATAGTGTGATCAAAGCATTTGGTTTTGTACAGACTTTTGGAGAAGCCTGTATTTACAAGAAAGTGAGTGGGAGCTCTGTAGCATTTCTAATATTATATGTGGATGACATATTGCTGATTGGAAATGATATAGAATTTCTGAATAGCATAAAGGGATACTTGAATAAGAGTTTTTCAATGAAAGACCTCGGTGAAGCTGCGTATATATTGGGCATCAAGATCTATAGAGATAGATCAAGACACTTAATTGGACTTTCACAAAGCACATACCTTGACAAAGTTTTGAAGAAGTTCAAAATGGATCAAGCAAAGAAAGGGTTCTTGCCTGTGTTACAAGGTGTGAAGTTGAGTAAGACTCAATGCCCGACCACTGCAGAAGATAGAGAGAAAATGAAAGATGTTCCCTATGCTTCAGCCATAGGCTCTATCATGTATGCAATGCTGTGTACCAGTCCTGATGTGTGCCTTGCTATAAGTCTAGCAGGGAGGTACCAAAGTAATCCAAGAGTGGATCACTGGACAGCGGTCAAGAACATCCTAAAATACCTGAAAAGGACTAAGGATATGTTTCTCGTTCATGGAGGTGACAAAGAGCTCATCGTAAATGGTTACGTTGATGCAAGCTTTGACACTGATCCGGACGATTCTAAATCGCAAACCGGATACGTCTTTACATTAAACGGTGGAGCTGTCAGTTGGTGTAGTTCTAAACAAAGTGTCGTGGCGTGATCTATGTGTGAAGCGGAGTACATAACTGCTTCGGAAGCAGCAAATGAAGGAGTCTGGATGAAGGAGTTCATATCCGATCTAGGTGTCATACCTAGTGCATCGGGTCCAATGAAAATCTTTTGTGACAATACTGGTGCAATTGCCTTGGCGAAGGAATCCAGATTTCACAAGAGAACCAAGCACATCAAGAGACGCTTCAATTCCATCCGGGATTTAGTCCAGGTGGGAGACATAGAAATTTGCAAGATACATACAGATCTGAATGTTGCAGACCTGTTGACTAAGCCTCTTCCACGAGCAAAACATGATCAGCACCAAGGCTCCATGGGCGTTAGAATCATTATTGTGTAATCTAGATTATTGACTCTAGTGCAAGTGGGAGACTGAAGGAAATATGCCCTAGAGGCAATAATAAAGTTATTATTTATTTCCTTATATCATGATAAATGTTTATTATTCATGCTAGAATTGTATTAACCGGAAACATAATACTTGTGTGAATATACAGACAAACAGAGTATCACTAGTATGCCTCTACTTGACTAGCTCGTTGATCAAAGATGGTTATGTTTCCTAGCCATAGACATGAGTTGTCATTTGATTAACGGGATCACATCATTAGGAGAATGATGTGATTGACTTGACCCATTCCGTTAGCTTATCACTCGATCGTTTAGTATGTTGCTATTGCTTTCTTCATGACTTATACATGTTCCTATGACTATGAGATTATGCAACTCCCGTTTATCGGAGGAACACTTTGTGTGCTACCAAACGTCACAACGTAACTGGGTGATTATAAAGGTGCTCTACAGGTGTCTCCGAATGTACTTGTTGGGTTGGCGTATTTCGAGATTAGGATTTGTCACTCCGATTGTCGGAGAGGTATCTCTGGGCCCTCTCGGTAATGCACATCACTTAAGCCTTGCAAGCATTGCAACTAATGATTTAGTTGTGGGATGATGTATTATGGAACGAGTAAAGAGACTTGCCAGTAACGAGATTGAACTAGGTATTGAGATACCGACGATCGAATCTCGGGCAAGTAACATACCGATGACAAAGGGAACAACGTATGTTGTTATGCGGTCTGACCGATAAAGATCTTCGTAGAATATGTGGGAGCCAATATGAGCATCCAGGTTCCGCTATTGGTTATTGACCGGAGACGTGTCTCGGTCATGTCTACATAGTTCTCGAACCCGTAGGGTCCGCACGCTTAACATTTCGATGATAGTTACATTATGAGTTTATATGTTTTGATGTACCAAAGGTTGTTCGGAGTCCCGGATGTGATCACGGACAAGACGAGGAGTCTCGAAATGGTCGAGACATGAAGATTGATATATTGGAAGCCTGTATTTGGATATCGGAAGTGTTCCGGGTGAAATCGGGATTTTACCGGAGTACCGAGGGGTTACCGGAACCCCCCGGGGGCTTAATGGGCCATAGTGGGCCTTTGTGGAGAAGAGGAGAGGCGGCCAGGGCAGGGCCGCGCGCCCCTCCCCCTAGTCCTAATAGGACAAAGAGAGGGGGGCGGCGCCCCCCTTTCCTTCCTCTCCTCCACCTCTTTCCCCTCCACTCCTAATCCAACTAGGAAAAGGGAGGGAGTCCTACTCCCGGTGGGAGTAGGACTCCACCTGACGCGCCCCTCCTGGCCGGCCGCACCTCCCCCCTTGCTCCTTTATTTACGTGGGCAGGGGGAACCCTAGAGACACAACAATTGATCATTTGATCTTTTAGCCGTGTGCGGTGCCCCCCTCCACCATAGTCCACCTCGACAATACTGTAGCGGTGCTTAGGCGAAGCCCTGTGTCGGTAGAAAATCATCATCGTCACGACGCCGTCGTGCTGACGAAACTCTCCCTCAACATTCGGCTGGATCGGAGTCCAAGGGACGTCATCGGGCTGAACGTGTGCTGATCTCGGAGGTGCCGTGCGTTCGGTACTTGATCTGTCGGATCATGAAGACGTACGACTACATCAACCGCGTTGTGCTAATGCTTCCGCTTTCGGTCTACGAGGGTACGTGGACAACACTCTCCCCTCTCGTTGCTATGCATCACCATGATCTTGCGTGTGCGTAGGAAAATTTTGAAATTACTACGTTCCCCAACAGGAGCCACCTGTCCTTTCAGCCCCCTCATCGGAATCACTTGCGGGTACTCTACAAGCCGACCCGACTTTAGTCACCATCTGTATCATATATGATGTATACAAGTATATACCCGTGATCACCTCCCGAGTGATCACGGCCCGGTAGTATAGCATGGCAGATGGACAAGAATGTAGGTGTAACGCCCATAATGCAGCTATATCTCCCACGTGTCGAGGCACGACTTGGAGGCATAACCACATGGTGGTTTTGTCGCAAGAAGGGTCATCTTCACACAATCCCATTTAATGAACAAGAATGGGATAAAGAGTTGGCTTACAGTCGCCACTTCACACAATACATAAATTAAACATACATCATTCAGAGTACAATCAAGGTCTGACTATGCAACCAAAATGAAAGAAGACAACCCCAAATGCTAGATCCCCGATCGTCCCAACTGGGCTCCACTACTGATAATCAGGAAACGAAACATAGTAACGACCAAGTTCCTCGTCGAACTCCCACTTGAGCTCGGTTGCGTCACCTGCACTGGTATCGTCGGCACCTGCAACTGTTTTGGTAGAATTTGTGAGTCACGAGGACTCAGCAATCTCACACCCGCGAGATCAAGACTATTTAAGCTTATAGGAAGGATGGGGTAATGAGATGGAGCTGCAGCAAGCACTAAGCAAATATCGTGGCTAACATGCGCAAATGAGAGCGAGAAGAGAAGCAACGCACGACCGAGAAGCTAGAAATGATCAAGAAGTGATCCTGAAGCTACTTACGTACAAGCATAACACTAGACCGTGTTCTCTTCCCGGGCTCCGCCGAAAAGAGACCACCACGGCTACACACGCAGTTGATGTATTTTAATTAAGTCAAGTGTCAAGTTCTCTACAACCGGACATTAACAAATTCCCATCTGCCACATAACCGCGGGCACGGCTTTCGAAAGATAATACCCTGCAGGGGTGTCCCAACTTAGCCCATCACAAGCTCTCACGGTCAACGAAGGATATTCCTTCTCCCGGGAAGACCCGATCAGGCTCGGAATCCCGGTTACAAGACGTTTCGACAATGGTAAAACAAGACCAGCAAAGCCGCCCGACTGTGCCGACAAATCCCGATAGGAGCTGCACATATCTCGTTCTGAGGGCACATGGGATTGTCCAAACTTCCGGTAGGCGAGCCCAGAGTTGCCCCTGGTGGCCACTGGCGATTGATAGGTTGGACCAACACTCACGACGAGCGCTGGCCCGGGGGGGGGGGTAAATAAGATGACCCTCGGGCTCGCGAAAACCCAAGGGAAAGGCTTAGGTAGGCAAATGTAAAACCAAGGTTGGGCCTTGCTGGAGGAGTTTTATTCAAAGCGAACTATCAAGGGGTCCCATAAATCCCCAACCGCATAAGGGACGCAAAATCAAGGAAATAACACCGGTATGACAGAAACTAGGGCGTCAAGAGTGGAACAAAACACCAGGCATAAGGCCGAGCCTTCCACCCTTTAAAAATTATATAGATGCATTAAATAGATAAGAGATATTGTGATACCCCAAAGTATCCATGTTCCAACATGGAAGCAACTTCATCTTCACCTGCAACTAACAACGCTATAAGAGGGGCTGAGCAAAAGCGGTAACTTAGCCAAACAATGGTTTGCTAAGAAAGGATGGTTAGAGGCTTGACATGGCAATATGGGAGGCATGATATAGCAAGTGGTAGGTAGCGCGGAATAGCAATAGAGCGAACAACTAGCAAGAAAAGACAAAAGTGATTTCGAGGGTATGGTCATCTTGCCTGCAAAGTTCTCAGAGTTGTCGAAAGCTTGATCCTCGTAAGCGTTCTCAACAGGTTCCTCGTTCACGTACTCATCTCCCGGATCTACCCAAAGCAAGAACACAAGCAAAGGCCCAACAATCAAATCACAGTGCAATGCACGAGCAACATGATGCAATACATGGCATAATATGTGAGATGTGATATGCAATGCATATGCGTGCTCCGAAAGGGAAAAGATGAACAAGACATCAACTTGGCAAACCAAGTATGCCGCTAGAAAGATGAGATGATTTCGGTTGAAATCGATATAAAGATCATCGGAATCGGATGCACGGTTTGCAAATGGCAAGCAAACAAGAATGGCACAGTTCTGTGATTAACATCATGATGCCACTTAGCATGCAAGAATAAACTAAGCTACTGCACTCCAACATATCAACAAGGCATATGTCAGTGATGTACTCAAGATGCTTGACAAAACATGGAAATTGAGCTATGGCTAAATCACACCAGAGCAGGTTCAAACAAGCATGGCAAAAGTGCAACAGATATCAGCTTCACAGACTTGGTGAAAATACTAACATGCCAGAAATAACATAAGGAAGCCATGTTTAGAGCAAGCAAACAACATGCTACATGAACATATCCTAGCAAATAAAGGGATGGCATGAGTCTACTAAATGCATAGAACAAAAGTCCCTTACTGATCATGAGCCAAAAAGGCACTGAAGTATGATGGGACCCATATAAACATAGCGAGTTTTATTAACAGTTCCAGACAACAGAAAACATAGCAAGGCCTAAACAGCATCATGAAGGCAACTTTGCGAGCTCAAACCACTCATCACAAGGTCTTACATGACAAAACAAGCATACTAACAGCAATATGACATGTTCATGAAGCTAACCATGGCAAGAGCAAGTTCATAGTATGCATGGATCACTAGAAACAACCGTGGCAAAATTAACATGTAAACAATCTGCCAGGAACATTTTATAGCAAAAGTAGAGCAAGAACAAGACATGCTAGGGCACTCCATAATTGCAAAAGGGGCATTTATAGATAAAGCATAACCATATGTTCAAAATATCCTTACTGAAGTATCCCAAAATGAGCATGGATTTTGCTGTAGCATCAGGTTTACATGGCATCAAAATAAGAGCAGAACAAGGACAGCAAAATCCTAAGACCCTGAAATCAGCAATATCACAAAGACTACTTTGCATGCTTGTGCTAGTCACCACAATGATCACAAAAATACATGGCAAGCACCCCTATAAATATGGCTTGGCATAGATCAAAACACATGTAGAGCTCATGCCCATATGAAGCACACAACAAATGTGACAAAAATGACAAATCAACATAAACTGATAAGTAACAGGAGCTAACAATTTGTAGCACTCTTGCATCAGTGATTTGGGCATCAATATGGACTCAAACAAGCATGCCACAATGGAACAAAATGAAGAGCACATCATGATGAACATTTTGATATGTCATGCGCATGAAACGGAGCTACGGCCACAGAGTTATGATGCAATGAACAGGGCATGAAAATGTTTGGGACTTGGAAGAAAAGCAACCTTCCAGATCTAGGGTTCTTCGCGGCGCGCGAACCGAGGTTCGCCGGGGGAGCTCGAACTCGCCGGAGACGGACGCCGGGGTGGATGGAGATGGCCGAAACGGGCGGGGCTCGTCGGATCTGGAGGAGGGAGGAGGCGTGCGCGGGCGGCAGGGAGCTCCAGCGGCGCCAGCGGCCGGCGAAGGCGGCGGCCGGCGTGGAGGCGCGGGCGGTCGGCGGGGCGCGTGGGGGGTCCCGCGCGGGGCGGCGGCGCCGATCCGTGCCGAGAGGGCCTCCCGCGGGCCCTGCAGGCTTCGCGGGAGGAGGCGGCGAAGTGGGGCGCGGTTCGCCACATGGCGGCGCGCGGTTGGACAAGGGGACGGCGGCGGACGTGCCCGTCGGTGGAGGAGAAGGTGTCCGGCGGCGCGAGGGGGATTTCTAGGGTTTCAACCGTGATTTTGGAGGGGGAGATGCATTTATATAGGTAGAGGGAGTTTGGAGTGTCCAAAAGGAGTGTAGTTTTCGGCCACGCGATCGTGATCCGACGACGGAGGACATGGGAGTGGTTCGGAAGGGTTATTGGGCCGTTTTGGAGGGGTGTTGGGCTGCAACACACATGAGGCCTTTGCGGCTCCCTGGTTAACCATTGGAGTATCAAACGGCCTCTAAATGGAACGGAACTTGACGGGTGGTCTACCGGTGGTGTACCAAGGCCACTTGGCAAATCTCGGTCCATTCCGAGAATGTTTAACACCCGCTCACGAAAAGAGATAAGAGGGTTGCGCCAGTGCATGTGGGAGTGTCGGATTGCGAAACGGACAACAGGGAAAATGCTCGGATGCATGAGACGAACACGTATGCAAATGCGATGCACATAATGACATGGAATGAAATGCATGACATGAACAAAATGCAAAACAAAGACAAAACCCAACCACGAACTGAATCTCATAACTTAAAGCCGAAAATGGCAAGAGTCGGAGTTACAAATATGGCAAGTTACATCCGGGGTGTTACAACACTCCACCACTACGAGAGGATCTCGTCCCCAGATCTAGGACTGAAAGAACTCCAGATATTCGGAATGGAGGTGGTCCTCGCGCTCCCAGGTGGCTTCTCAGTCGGAATGGTGTGACCACTTCACTTTCAGGAATTTGATTGACTTGTTGCGAGTCTTGCGCTCAGTCAAGAATAGCAACGGGGTGCTCATGATAAGACATATCTTCTTGGAGGTCAATCTCTTCGAAGTTGATGGTGCGCTCAGGCGTCTTGAAGCACTTGCGAAGCTGTGACGCGTGGAACACATCGTGCACTTTTGAGAAGATGGAGGGAAGCTCAAGTTGATAGGCGTGGTCGCCTCTTTTGCCAATGATTTTGAAAGGACCCACGTATCTAGGGGCAAGCTTCCCTTTGATACCGAAACGACGAGTGCCTTTCATTGGAGAGACGCGGAGGTAGACATGGTCTCCGATCTCGAAAGCCAAGTCACGGTGCTTGCTATCATAGTAACTCTTTTGACGCGATTGCGCGACTTTGAGATTTTCACGGATGACTTTACACATTTCTTCAGCCTCTATGATTAAGTCGTTGCCAAGCAGTTGGCGTTCACCCGTCTCTGACTAATTGAGAGGAGTACGACACTTTCTGCCATAGAGAATCTCGAATGGGGCCTTGCCCGAACTCGCTTGGAAGCTGTTGTTGTAGGAGAACTCGACATATGGAAGACAATCTTCCCACTTCATACCGAAAGAGATGACACAAGCCCTGAGCATGTCTTCAAGGATTTGATTGACTCGCTCGACTTGGCCACTAGTTTGAGGATGGAAAGTTGTGCTGAAGCGAATGTTAGTGCCCATGGCCTTCTGAAAGGAGTCCCAGAATTTAGAGGTGAAAATGCTTCCGCGGTCCGAAGAGATCAATTGCGGAATGCCGTGCAAGGAGACAATTCTAGAGGTGTATAACTCTGCCAGCTGAGCTGCTGTGATAGATTCTTTGATTGGAAGGAAATGAGCCACTTTTGTAAGCTTGTCGATGACAATGAAGATAGCATCATTTCCGCGCTTGGACTTGGGAAATCCAGTCATGAAGTCCATTTCGATATGATCAAACTTCCATTCTGGAATAGCAAGAGGTTGGAGGAGACCAGCTGGTCATTGGTGTTCTGCTTTCACCCTTCGACAGACATCACATTCGTTCACGAATTGAGCGATTTCTCGCTTCATTCGAGTCCACCAATACGACTGCTTGAGGTCATGGTACATCTTCGTACTTCCAGGATGAATGGAAAGAAGAGAATTGTGCGCTTCGTTCATTATGACCTTCCTTAGATCACCTTTAGGAACCACAATCCGGTCCTCGAAGAATAAAGTGTCTGTCATCAATGCGATAGCACTTGTATTTGGAGAGGCCCTTGGCAATACCATGTTTCACCTTCTTCACAATAGTGTCAAGGAGTTGTGCCTCACAAATTTGGTCTTCCAAAGTTGGAGTGACTTGAAGGTTGGCAAGAAAACCTTGAGGAACAACTTGGAGATTGAGTTTGCGGAAAGCTTCACCAAGATCCGGTTGGAAGGGCTTGAGAATTAAGCTGTTGCAGTAAGCCTTTCTGCTCAAAGTGTCTGCAATCACATTCACCTTGCCAGGAGTATATTCAATACTTGGATTGTACTCTTGAATCATTTCGACCCATCAAGTTTGCCTGAGGTTGAGGTTGGGCTGACTGAAGATGTACTTGAGACTCTTGTGATCGGTGAATATGTCCACTTTCCTTCCCAACAATAGATGTCTCCATGTTATTAATGCATGGACAACTACCGCCAACTCAAGATCGTGAGTGGGGTAGTTCTTTTCGTTGGGCTTCAACTGACGAGAGGTATAGGCCAAAACTTTCTTCTCTTGCATTAACACATCACCGAGACCTTGAAGAGAAGCATCACAGAAAACTTCGAATGGTTTGGATTCATCGGGAGGAGTCAAAACAGGAGCTGTGACTAACTTCTCTTTGAGGGTGTTGAAAGCAACGTCACACTCTGGCGTCCAGACATACTTAACATGCTTCTAGAGGAGGTTGGAAAGAGGCTTTGCAATCTTAGAGAAATTCTCAACGAATCTTCGACAATAGCTTGCAAGCCCAAGAAAACTGTGGAGCTGCTTGACATTCTGAGGAGGTTCCCAATTCACAATTGCAGACACCTTCTCAGGATTAACAGCGATGCCCTTGGCAGAGATGATATGACCAAGGTAAAGAACTTCATCAAGCCAAAACTCACATTTGGAAAACTCGCATAGAATTGATACTCTCGGAGCTTGTCGAGCACCAATCGCAAATGTTTGGCATGGTCCTTCTTATTCTTGGAGAAGACCAAGATATCATCGAGATACACCAGCACGAATTCATTGGTGTAGGGGTTGAAGATGAAGTTCATCATTCGAGAGAATGTTGGAGGAGCATTGACAAGGCCGAAAGACATGACAGTATATTCATAAGAACCAAAGCTTGTTCTGAATGCTGTCTTGGGAATATCCTGTTCGCGAATGAGAATCTGATGATAACCCATACGAAGGTCAAGCTTGGAGAATACTTTAGCACCTTTAAGTTGCTCGAATAGCTCATTGATGTTGGGAAGTGGATACTTGTTCTTTATTGTCTTCTTGTTCAAAGGGCGGTAATCGACACAAAGTCGGTCCGTGCCATCCTTCTTCTGGACAAAAAGAACACCACAACCCCATGGAGATGAACTCGGTCTGATCAGACCCAGACGCTCTTGTTCATCGAGTTGTTTCTTCAATTCCTTCAGCTCCTTTGGTCCAAGCTTGTATGGACGCTTGTAAACTGGTTCAGTGCCAGGCTCAAGATCGATAACGAACTCAACTGGCTGGTGAGGAGGCATTCCCGGAAGCTTTTCTGGAAAGACGTCTTGGTACTCACAAACGACTGGAATCTGAGAGATTGCGTCTAGCTCGCCCTTCTCATTGAGAGAAAACAACCGAATGGTTTCATCACGAGCGGCATAGATGATCACATCCTCAGAAGAGTGTGTCAATTGAATCTCCCTGGCAGCACAATCAAGTTGAGCCTTGTGCTTAGAAAGCCAGTCCATGCCGAGATTTAGATCAATATCCGAGTCACCAAGAACAACTAGAGAAGACAGAAATCTATAGTTGCCCATCTTGATGGAAACATCCGGAATAAAGCTGCTTGAACCCAACACTTTACCCGGAGAAACAATAGACAATGGCCTAGCCAAATCTTCAAAAACAAACTCATGCTTCGATGCAAAAGGTCTTGAAATGAAAGAATGCGATGCACCAGTATCAAATAAGACTTTTGCAGGAAAATCATTAACTGAGAGATTACCCATTATCACATCGGAAGATTCCTCCGCTTGAGCTGCATTCATCATGTTCACCTTTGCAAACTTGGGATTATGCTTGACCACTGCATTGCCAGAAGACTCACAGGAGGAGGAGGCGGAAGGCACCTTTGGTTGAAGCACTTGTTCGCATAGTGACCTTTCTGCTGACATTTGTTGCAACTCACCTCTGAGAGCGGACGATGATAAGGAGCATTTGACCTTGGAGCTTGATTCTGAGACTTGTTCTGATAGCCTGGGTTGGGTGGGTGGGAAGATCCATGGCCACCATTGTTCTTCTGCTGGTAAGGCTGACAAAACGGAGGAGGAGGAGGCAACCAGAACTTCTGTTGCTTAGCTGCCACTAGTGAGGAAGAAGAAGACTGAACTTCGTCCCTGACTCTCTTCTTAGAAGCCTCACACTTGAGTTGGGCAGATTCTTGCTTCTGTGCCATGTTATAGAATTGATCAAACTTAGTCGGCTCAACAAGAACGAGAGCTAACTGCAGATCTTCTCTAAGGCCACCTCTGAATTGATAGATCATACTCTTTTCATCAGGAACGTCTTGTTTAGCGAAGCGAGCAAGTTTCTGAAACTGGATGTTGTATTGATAGACGGACATGCTGCCTTGCTTGAGATTGTGGAACTCCTCACGCTTGCTCTCAACAACACTTTGTGGAATGTGATGAGCTTTGAAGTCTTGGCAGAAATCATCCCAGGTAATCACACGACCTCCTCTGGAATCTTTGTATTGTTGATACCAATCAGCAGCTTGGTCCTTGAGTTGTAAAGAAGCAAACTTGACAAAGTCCTCAGGCCTGACATTGCTACATTCAAAATGCTTGTTGATGTCCACGAGCCAATCATCGGCGTCTGTGGCCTCGGCACAGTAGCTGAAAGACTTCGGCTGATTTGTAAGGAACTGGTTGAGGGTAGCGAATTGAGGCTGATTGTGGAACTGCCCTTGACCTTGATTCCCTTGGTTGCCTTGGCCTTGGTTGCTCTCTTGCAAGAGTTGCAAAAGCATCTGGGCATTGACGTTAGTGGCTGCCATGACAGCTTGCCATGCCTCCGGAGGCGGAGGAGGTGGCGGAGGGTTCGCCTGACTCCCATCATTGCATTCCGGATTCTGACGCGTTGGCGGAGCCATCCTGAAGAGGGTGACATCCGTTAGCATCTTGATAGACAGATAGACAAGTTGAATCAACGGATAGAAATTGCAACATATAGTCTTCACAATAAACATTCGAACAAGGATGAACGAATGAATTCCAAAGCTAACATCACACGTCCATTAAGGTGAGAAGCCACTTGATAAGAGGTTGATGAAAGAAATACCAAGGTACGACTGGAACAAATAAGTGGTAAGGATTACCCAATCACAAACCAAATATCTGCGGGAAGAAATGCTAAGAGCTACTTGAATCCCACCTATAAACTCCCGAAACTTTCTGGTTATGCAATCAGGTGTTGGGGATACAGGGGACGCAATATATCTCACCCAAACTAACAATACCTAGATCCAGCTGTATCCATCCGTCAACACATAACCAAGAAAACTCCGAAAATCGTGTACCTCAACCATCGAAAAGCATCCGTTATACGAGTTATGGCAATACTCCCGAACTCCCGCCCCAGTACTGGGTGGCGTCGAGGTGATCTCACGAACAACTGCATAAAAGAGATTTTCGATGTCGGCGAAACTCAGGTATTCCAGAACTGCAACGATAAAATTGTGACGACAACACCTCGGAGCTCAACTCCCCGGGACACTGCCACAACCCCTAAATGTCAAGAGGCACCAAGAACAATGTTCTCATCACAAAACCATCGGAATGATTCCAAGATACCCGCGTGATCCTAAAAAAAATCATGAAATTTGAGGAGAGGAGAGTCAAAACTTCTACGTCAGGGGGCCTCACCAGAGCGACGAAGGGACTGAGGAGTAAAAAGAATCCTACTCTCCGATATATATAATCCTAAGACTCAAAACATTTTTTTAGACTCAACAACGCCAGCGATTCGATCAAGCAGGGGGCTCCTAAGTCGGAGATGGCTCTGATACCAACTTGTAACGCCCACGATGCGGCTATATCTCCCACGTGTCGAGGCACGACTTGGAGGCATAACCGCATGGTGGTTTTGTCGCAAGAAGGGTCATCTTCACACAATCCCATTTAATGAACAAGAATGAGATAAAGAGTTGGCTTACAGTCGCCACTTCACACAATACATAAATTAAACATACATCATTCAGAGTACAATCAAGGTCCGACTACAGAACCAAAATGAAAGAAGACAACCCCAAATGCTAGATCCCTAGTCGTCCCAACTGGGCTCCACTACTGATCATCAGGAAACGAAACATAGTAACAACGAAGTTCCTCGTCGAACTCCCACTTGAACTCGGTTGCGTCACCTGCGCTGGTATCGTCGGCACCTGCAACTGTTTTGGTAGAATTTGTGAGTCACGAGGACTCAACAATCTCACACCCGTGAGATCAAGACTATTTAAGCTTATAGGAAGGATGGGGTAATGAGGTGGAGCTGCAGCAAGCACTAAGCAAATATGGTGGCTAACATGCGCAAATGAGAGCGAGAAGAGAAGCAACGCACAACCGAGAAGCTAGAAATGATCAAGAAGTGATCCTGAAGCTACTTACGTACAAGCATAACACTAGACCGTGTTCTCTTCCCGGGCTCCACCGAAAAGAGACCATCACGGCTACACACGCAGTTGATGTATTTTAATTAAGTCAAGTGTCAAGTTCTCTACAATCGGACATTAACAAATTCCCATCTGCCACATAACCGCGGGCACGGCTTTCGAAAGATAATACCCTGCAGGGGTGTCCCAACTTAGCCCATCACAAGCTCTCACGGTCAACGAAGGATATTCCTTCTCCCGGGAAGACCCGATCAGGCTCGAAATCCCGGTTACAAGACGTTTCGACAATGATAAAATAAGAACAGCAAAGCCGCCCGACTGTGCCGACAAATCCCGATAGGAGCTGCACATATCTCGTTCTCAGGGCACACCGGATTGTCCAAACTTCCGGTAGGCGAGCCCAGAGTTGCCCCTGGTGGCCGCCGGCAATTGACAGGTTGGACCAACACTCACGACGAGCGCTGGCCCGGGGGGGGGGTAAAATAAGATGACCCTCGGGCTCGCGAAAACCCAAGGGAAAGGCTTAGGTAGGCAAATGTAAAACCAAGGTTGGGCCTTGCTGGAGGAGTTTTATTCAAAGGGAACTATCAAGGGGGTCCCATAAATCCCCAACCGCGTAAGGGACGCAAAATCAAGGAAATAACACCGGTATGACAGAAACTAGGGCGGCAAGAGTGGAACAAAACACCAGGCATAAGGCCGAGCCTTCCACCCTTTACCAAGTATATAGATGCATTAAATAAATAAGAGATATTGTGATACCCCAAAGTATCCATGTTCCAATACGGAACCAACTTCATCTTCACCTGCAACTAACAACGCTATAAGAGGGGCTGAGCAAAAGCGGTAACTTAACCAAACAATGGTTTGCTAGGAAAGGATGGTTAGAGGCTTGACATGGCAATATAGAAGGCATGATATAGCAAGTGGTAGGTAGCGCGGCATAGCAATAGAGCGAACAACTAGCAAGCAAAGATAGAAGTGATTTCGAGGGTATGGTCATCTTGCCTGCAAAGTTCTCAGAGTTGTCGAAAGCTTGATCCACGTAAGCGTTCTCAACAGGTTCCTCGTTCACGTACTCGTCTCCCGGCTCTACCCAAAGCAAGAACACAAGCAAAGGCCCAACAATCAAGTTATGGTGCAACGCACGAGCAACATGATGCAATACATGGCATGATATGCGAGATGTGATATGCAATGCATATGCGTGCTCCGGAAGGGAAAAGATGAACAAGGCATCAAATTGGCAAACCAAGTATGCTGCTGGAAAGATGAGATGATTTCGGTTGAAATCGATATAAAGATCACCGGAATCGGATGCACGGTTCGCAAATGGCAAGCAAAACAAGAATGGCACAATTCTGCGATAAACAGCATGATGCCACTTAGCATGAAACAAGAAACTAAGCTACTGCACTCCAACATATCAACAAGGCATATCACAGTGATGTACTCAAGATGCTTTACAAAACATGAACACTGAGCTGCGGCTAAATCACACCAGAGCAGGTTAAAACAAGCATAGCAAAAGTGCAACAGATATCAGCTTCACAGACTTTGTGAAAATACTAACATGCCAGAAATAACATCAAGAAGCCATGTTTAGAGCAAGAAAACAGCATACTACCGGAATATATCCTAGCAAATAAAGGCATGGCATGAATCTACTGAATGCATAGAACAAAAGTCCCTTACTGATCATGAGCCAAAAAGGCACCAAAGATATGATGACACCCATATAATCATAGCAAGTTTTATTAACAGTTCCAGACTTGGCAGAAAACAGAGCAATGCATAAACAGCATCATGAAGGCAACTTTGCGAGCTCAAACCACTCATCACAAGGTCTTGCATGACAAAACAAGCATATTAACAGAAAGATGACATATTCATGAAGCTAACCATGGCAAGAGCAAGTTCATAACATGCATGGATCACTAGCAACAACCGTGGCAAAATTGATTAACATGTAAACAATCTGCCAGGAACATTTTGTAGCAAAAGTAGAGCAAGAACAAGACATGCTAGGGCACTCCATAATTGCCAAAAGGGGCATGGATGGATAGATCATAACCATATGTTCAAAATATCCTTACTGAAGTATCCCAAAATGAGCATGGATTTTGCTGTAGCATCAGGTTTACATGGCATCAAAATAAGAGCAGAACAAGGACAGCAAAATTCTAAGACCCTGAAATCAGCAATATCACAAAGACTACTTTGCATGCTTGTGCTAGTCACCACAATGATCACAAAAATACATGGCAAGCACCCCTGTAAAGATGGCATGGCATAGATCAAAACACATGTAGAGATCATGCCCATATGAAGCACACAACAAATGTGACAAAAATGACAAATCAACATAAACTGATATGTAACAGGAGCTAACATTTTATAGCACTCTTTCATCAGTGATGTGGTCATCAATATGGACTCAAAAAAGCATGCCACAATGGAACGAAATGAAGAGCACATCATGATGAACATTTTGATATGTCATGCACATGAAACGGAGCTACGGTCACGGAGTTATGATGCAATGAATAGGGCATGAAAATGTTTGGGACTTGGAAGAAAAGCAACCTTCCAGATCTAGGGTTCTTCGCGGTGCACGAACCGAGGTTCGCCGGGGGAGCTCGAACTCGCCGGAGACGGACGCCAGGGTGGATGGAGATGGCCGGAACGGGCGGGGCTCGTCGGATCTGGAGGAGGGAGGAGGCACGCGGGGGCGGCGGGGAGCTCCAGCGGCGCTGGCGGGCGGCGGCCGGCGTGGAGGCGCGGGCGGTCGGCGGGGCGCGTGGGCGGTCCCGCGCGGGGCGGCAGCGCCGATCCGGGCCGGGAGGGCCTCCCGCGGGCCCTGTGGGCTTCGGCGGCGAAGTGGGGCGCGGTTCGCCACATGGCGGCGCGCGGTTGGACGAGGGGACGGCGGCGGACGTGTCCGTCGGTGGAGGAGAAGGTGTCCGGCGGCGCGAGGGGGATTTCTAGGGTTTCAACCATGATTTTGGAGGGGGAGATGCATTTATATAGGTAGAGGGAGTTTGGAGTGTCCAAAAAGAGTGTAGTTTTCGGCCACGCGATCGTGATCCGACGACGGAGGACATGGGAGTGGTTTGGAAGGGTTATTGGGCCGTTTTGGAGGGGTGTTGGGCTGCAACACACATGAGGCCTTTGCGGTTCCCCGGTTAACCGTTGGAGTATCAAACGGCCTCCAAATGGAACGAAACTTGACGGGTGGTCTACCGGTGGTGTACCAAGGCCACTTGGCAAATCTCGGTCCATTCCGAGAACGTTTAACACCCGCTCACGAAAAGAGATAAGAGGGGTGCACCAGTGCATGTGGGAGTGTCAGATTGCAAAACGGACAACGGGGAAAATGCTCGGATGCATTAGACGAACACGTATGCAAATGCGATGCACATAATGACATGGAATGAAATGCATGACATGAACAAAATGCATAACGAAGACAAAACCCAACCACGAAGGGAATCTTATAACTTAAAGCCGAAAATGGCAAGAGTCGGAGTTACAAATATGGCAAGTTACATCCGGGGTGTTACAGTAGGGCCACTGATGGAATACTAGCATCCTATACTAAGCATTTAGGATTGCAGGTAAGGGTAACAATTATAGCAACAATGACAGGCTATGCAGCAGAATAGGATTAACCGAAAGCAGTAACATGCTACACTACTCAAATGCAAGCAGTAGAGAGAAGGAATAGGCGATATCTGGTGATCAAGGGGGGTGCTTGCCAGGTTGCTCTGGCAAGTAGGGGTCGTCAACAACGTAGTCGATCGGGGCACCAGCAGCGGCGTCAATCTCGTAGTCTACCGGAGAGAAGAGGGGGAAGAAACAATGAATACAATGCAAACAGATGCATAACGATGCATGACATGACAACGAACAGTGCTAGGCGTGCCCTAACGCGGTAGGAGGTGATACCGGCGAAGGGGGGAAACATCCGGGAAAGTATCCCCGGTGTTTCGCGTTTTCGGACAAATGAACCGGAGGGGCAAAGTTACATGTTTGCTATGCTAGGGATGTGTGGCGGACGAACGGGTTGCGTATTCGGACTCGTCTTGTCGATCGTAGCAACTTTCATGTACAAAGTTTTTCCATCCGAGTTACGGTTTATTTTATATTAATTTTAAAAGATTTAATCAATTTCTAGAAATAACAGATTTAATTTAATTCGAAAATGCTTATTGCGTCAGCATGACGTCACCCTCACATCAGCAGTCAACCAGCCAGTTTGACTGGTCAAGCTGACGTGAGGGTCCCCCTGTCATTGACTGATTAATTAACTAACAGTTAATTAGGTTAATTATTGATTAGATTAATCTAATTATGAATAATTAAATTAATTAATTTAGTTAAATAAATAAATAATTAAATTTATTATTATTTTTAATCTTTTTTATATAAAACGTTCCAGGGGGTGGGCCCCGGCTGTCATTGGCCCATAGGCCAACCGGGGCGATTCGTTAGCGGGTGTGGGCCGGCCCGACTGGGTATTGACCCAGGCCAGCCACGCTGAGCACGGCCGGTGAGCGGCAGTAGTAGGGGAGGCAGTGCAGCGGCGGGAGCCACGGCGGAGGTGGAGGTGGCCTGGGCGAGGCCAGGGGTAGGCGGCTGCTACCTCTTGAGCACTGCGTTGGTTTTCCCTTGAAGAGGAAAGGGTGATGCAGTAAAGCAGCGTAAGTATTTCCCTCAGTTTTTGAGAACCAAGGTATCAATCCAGTAGGAGGCCACACACGAGTCCCTCGCACCTACACAAACAAATAAATCCTCGCAACCAACGCAATAAAGGGGTTGTCAATCCCTTCACGGTCACTTACGAGAGTGAGATCTGATAGATATGATAAGATAATATTTTTGGTATTTTTATGATAAAGATGCAAAGTAAAATAAAAGCAAAATAAACGGCGCCAGAAATAGCTTGTTGTCGGGAGATTAAATATGATGGAAAATAGACCCGGGGGCCATAGGTTTCACTAGTGGCTTCTCTCGAGAGCATAAGTATTACGGTGGATAAACAAATTACTGTTGAGCAATTGACAGAATTGAGCATAGTTATGAGAATATCTTGGTATGATCATGTATATAGGCATCACGTCCAAGACAAGTAGACCGACTCCTGTCTGCATCTACTACTATTACTCCACACATCGACCGCTATCCAGCATGCATCTAGAGTATTAAGTTCAAAAGACGAAAAGTGCGTGGTATTAGAGAGGCTAGCAATTGTGGAAGGAAGAAAAGTGCGTATAATCCATGGACTCAACATTAGTCATAAAGAACTCATATATTTATTGCAAAAATCTACTAGTTATCAAAGCAAAGTACTACGCGCATGCTCCTAGGGGGATAGATTGGTAGGAAAAGACCATCGCTCGTCCCCGACCGCCACTCATAAGGAAGACAATCAATAAATAAATCATGCTCCGACTTCATCACATAACAGTTCACCATACGTGCATGCTACGGGAATCACAAACTTTAACACAAGTATTTCTCAAATTCACAACTACTCAACTAGCATGACTCTAATATCACCATCTCCATATCTCAAAACAATTATCAAGCATCAAACTTCTCATATTCAACACACTCAAAAGAAGAAGAAAATTACTAGTCTTAAATGCCTAGCACAATTAAAGCAAATTACCATGCTGTTTTGTAGGACCCTCAAAATAATCTAAGTGAAGCATGAGAAAACAATAGTTTCTATAAAACAAATCCACCACCGTGCTCTAAAAGATATCAGTGAAGCACTAGAGCAAAAACTATATAACTCAAAAGATATAAGTGAAGCAGATAGAGTATTCTAATAATTTCCGAATTATGTGTGTCTCTCTCAAAAGGTGTGTACAGCAAGGATGATTGTGGAAAACTAACAAACAAAGACTGGAATAATACAAGACGCTCCAAGCAAAACACATATCATGTGGTGAATAAAAATATATCTCCAAGTACAGTTACCGATGGAAGTAGACGAAAAGAGGGGATGCCTTCCGGGGCATCCCCAAGCTTTGGATTTTAGGTGTCCTTAGATTATCTTGGGGTGCCCTGGGAATCCCCAAGCTTAGGCTCTTGCCACTCCTTGTTCCATAATCCATCAAATCTTTTACCCAAAACTTGAAAACTTCACAACACAAAACTCAGCAGAAAATCTCGTGAGCTCCGTTAGCGAAAGAAAACAAAACACCACTTCAAGGTACTGTAATGAACTCATTATTTATTTATATTGGTGTTAAACCTACTGTATTCCAACTTATCTATGGTTTATAAACTATTTTACTAGCCATAGATTCATCAAAATAAGCAAACAACACACGAAAAACAGAATCTGTCAAAAACAGAACAGTCTGTAGTAATCTGTAACTAACGCAAACTTCTGGAACTCCAAAGATTAATCCAAAATAGGAAGACCTAGACAATTTTCTTATTGATCAGCATCAATTGGAACCAATATTTTATCACGTTCTGGTGATTTTTAACAATTATTTTCGTGAACAGAAAGTTTCTGGAATTTTCAGCAAGATCAAATAACTATCATCCAAGAAGATCCTATAGGTTAAACTTGGCACAAACACTAATTAAAACATAAAAACACATCTAACCAGAGGCTAGATCAAATATTTATTCCTAAAAAGAAGCAAAAAGCAAAAAACTAAAAATAAAATTGGGTTGCCTCCCAACAAGCGCTATCGTTTAACGCCCCTAGCTAGGCATTGATAATTTTAATGATGCTCACAAGAAAGACAAGAATTGAAGCACAAAGAGAGCATCATAAAACACATGACAAACACATCTAAGTCTAACATACTTCCTATGAATAGGCATCTTATAGGAAAAAAATTATCAAGGCAAACAAAAACTAGCATATGCAAGGAAGCGGAAAGAAACAAAAGCATTCTCAACATAACGAGAGGTAATTTAGTAACATGAAAATTTCTACAACCATATTTTCCTCTCTTGTAATAATTACATGTAGGATCATAAGAAAATTCAACAATATAGCTATCACAAAACATATGCTTAACACGATCCACATGTATGCAAAGTTGCCACTCTTCCAAAATAGTGGGATTAACATTAGCTAAAGTCATGACCTCTCCAAACCCACTTTTATCAAAAACTTCATAAGATTGATAAAAATCCAAATATGTGGGATCTATAGTTGGCACTCTTCCAAAACCACTTTCAATAATATTTCAAACACTATTATCAATCTCATATTCATCATGAGGCTTAAATAAATTTTCAAGATCATAAGAAGAATCACCCCAATCATGATCATTGCAACAAGTGGTAGACATAGCAAAACTAGCATCCCCAAGCTTAGGGTTTTGCATATTATTAGCACAATTGACATCAAGATAACTTATAGTAAAATCATTGCGATCATGCTTTTCATCGAAGGAACTATCAAGTATGGGTGCAATAGCAACGATCTCATGTTTAACATAAGTAACTATAGCAAATTCATCTTCATAAATATTGGCATCATGGCCACAAGAATAGCAAGCATCATGTTCATCAAGGGATATTTCAACCAAATCATCGGAATCATCATTATCTATAGATTCATGCATATCATTATTTTCTTCCAAAGCAACGGTCATTCTTTCAATAAATTCTTGGACATAGACATTATGAGCAAAGTTTTCATTGCAATATTTAAGTATGACGGAATTTTCAGATTTGTTGAGAGTAAAATCATACTTTTCAATCAAAGAAGCAACTTCATGAGCACCCTTAAAAACGACAAATTCTTCAATTTGTTCGATATCATAGTAACTATAAACACCCTTTGCATAAGAAGATAAGATTTCATTATCATTGAACTCACATAGGTAGGGAAGGTGTTTTTTAGGGTTCTTAGAGCAACAAGTAAAATCACAAATTTCACAAAGATTCCAAGCATAGCATAGCAAACTATTTATATGATACCATAAGAGCTTCCCTTTTTCAGACAAACGATGACACACAAAATGAGCATGCTCATCTAAAGATTTCCCATCAACTAGGCTAGTTGGGGTTTCAGCACGAGCGCACAAGGATCGAAGATGATCCAAGTAGAACACTTTAAGTGTATCCATATCAATTGATTTTCAGCAAGCGAAGATGCAAGCATATAGAAGGCACATGGTAACACGAGCAAACAAAAGGACGAACGGAAAAGAGAGGGAAAATAAAACGGCAAGGGTGAAGTGGGGGAGAGGAAAACGACATGCAAATGGCAAATAATGTAATGCGGGAGATAAGGGTTTGTGATGGGTACTTGGTATGTTGACTTTTGCGTAGCCTCCCCGACAACGGCGCCATAAACCCTTCTTGCTACCTCTTGAGCATAAGTATTACCCGAGGGCCATAGGTTTCACTAGTAAACGGCGCCAGAAATAGCTTGTTGTCGGGAGATTAAATATGATGGAAAATAGACCCGAGGGCCATAGGTTTCACTAGTAGCTTCTCTCGAGAGCATAAGTATTACGGTGGGTAAACAAATTACTGTTGAGCAATTGACATAATTGAGCATAGTTATGAGAATATCTAGGTATGATCATGTATATAGGCATCACGTCCAAGACAAGTAGACCGACTCCTGCCTGCATCTACTACTATTACTCCACACATCGACCGCTATCCAGCATGCATCTAGAGTATTAAGTTCAAAAGAACAGAGTGATACATCTCCAACATATCTATAATTTATGAAGTATTCATGCTATTATATTATCCATCTTGGATGTTTAATGGGCTTTACTATGCACTTTTATATGATTTTTGGGACTAACCTATTAACCTAGAGCCTAGTGCCAATTTCTGTTTTTTTCCTTGTTTTTGAGTTTTACGGAAAAGGAATACCAAACAGAGTCCAATTGACGTGCCAATTTTTGACGATTTTTTATGGACCAAAAGAAGACCTAGGAGCAAAAGAGTTGGGCCAGAAGAGTCCCGGGCTGCCCACGAGGGTGGGGGCGCGCCCACCCCCTTGGGCGTGGGCCCCTGCCTCATGGACGACCCGGAGACCCCCCCTGACGTGAGACCTACGCCAAAAAATCCTATAAATACTGAAACCTCCAGAAAACAGAATAGATCGGGAGTTCCGCCGCCGCAAGCTTCTGTAGCCACCAAAAACCAATCGGGACCCTATTCCGGCACCCTGCCGGAGGGGGGAACCCTCACGGGTGGCCATCTTCATCATCCCGGCGCTCTCCATGACTAGGAGGGAGTAGTTCACCCTCGGGGCTGAGGGTATGTACCAGTAGCTATGTGTTTGATCTCTCTCTCTCTCTCGTGTTCTTGAGGTGATACGATCTTGATGTATCGCGAGCTTTGCTATTATAGTTGGATCTTATGATGTTTCTCCCCCTCTACTCTCTTGTAATGGATTGAGTTTTCTCTTTGAAGTTATCTTATCGGATTGAGTCTTTAAGGATTTGAGAACACTTGATGTATGTCTTGTCGTGCTTATCTGTGGTGACAATGGGATATCACGTGATCCACTTGATGTATGTTTTGGTGATCAACTTGCGGGTTCCGCCCATGAACCTATGCATAGGGGTTGGCACACGTTTTCGTCTTGACTCTCCGGTAGAAACTTTGGGGCACTCTTCGAAGTTCTTTGTGTTGGTTGAATAGATGAATTTGAGATTGTGTGATGCATATCATATAATCATACCCACGGATACTTTAGGTGAGATTGGAGTATCTAGGTGACATTAGGGTTTTGGTTGATTTGTGACTTAAGGTGTTATTCTAGTACGAACTCTATGATAGATCGATCCGAAAGAATAACTTTGAGGTGGTTTCGTACCCTACCATAATCTCTTCGTTTGTTCTCCGCTATTAGTGGCTTTGGAGTGACTCTTTGTTGCATGTAGAGGGATAGTTATATGATCCAATTATGTTATTATTGTTGAGAGAACTTGCACTAGTGAAAGTATGAACCCTAGGCCTTGTTTCAACGCATTGCAGTACCGTTTGTGCTCACTTTTATCATTAGTTACCTTGCTGTTTTTATATTTTCAAATTACAAAAACCTATATATACTATCCATATTGCACTTGTATCACCATCTCTTCGCCGAACTAGTGCACCTATACAATTTACCATTGTAATATTGGGTGTGTTGGGGACACAGGAGACTCTTTGTTATTTGGTTGCAGGGTTGTTTGAGAGAGACCATCTTCAACCTACGCCTCCCACGGATTGATAAACCTTAGGTCATCCACTTGAGGGAAATTTACTACTGTCCTACAAACCTCTGCACTTGGAGGCCCAACAACGTCTACAAGAAGAAGGTTGTGTAGTAGACATCACTCTACAGGTGTCTCCGATGGTACTTGTTGAGGGAAAAGTTATTTTTGGAAAGAAAGCAATACGGGAGACTTGGAGTGCACGTCAGGGGATGAACGAGGAGAGCACAAGGCAGGGGGCACGCCCACCCCAGCTGGGCGCGCCCTCCACCCTCGTGGGCCCCTCGTGGCTCCCCTTACCGACTTCTTTCGCATGTATATTCCCATATACCCTAAAACCTTCTGAGAGAAGAATAGATCAGGAGTTCCGCCGCCGCAAGCCTCTGTAGCCACCAAAAACTAATCGGGGCCCTGTTCCGGCACCCTGCCGGAGGGGGGGAACCCTCACCAGTGGCCATCTTCATCATCCCGGCGCTCTCCATGACGAGGAGGGAGTAGTTCACCCTCGGGGCTGAGGGTATGTACCAGTAGCTATGTGTTTGATCTCTCTCTCTCTCGTGTTCTTGAGGTGATACGATCTTGATGTTTCGCGAGCTTTGCTATTATAGTTGGATCTTATGATGTTTCTCCCCCTCTACTCTCTTGTAATGGATTGAGTTTTCCCTTTGAAGTTATCTTATCGGATCGAGTCTTTAAGCATTTGAGAACACTTGATTTATGTCTTGCCGTGCTTATCTGTGGTGATAATGGGATATCACGTGATCCACTTGATGTATGTTTTGGTGATCAACTTGCGGGTTCCGCCCATGAACCTATGCATAGGGGTTGGCACACGTTTTTGTCTTGACTCTCCGGTAGAAACTTTGGGGCACTCTTTGAGGTTCTATGTGTTGGTTGAATAGATGAATCTGAGATTGTGTGATGCATATCGTATAATCATACCCACAGATACTTGAGGTGACATTGGAGTATCTAGGTGACACTAGGGTTTTGGTTGATTTGTGTCTTAAGGTGTTATTCTAGTACGAACTCTATGATAGATCGAACGGAAAGAATATCTTCGTGTTATTTTACTACGGACTCTTGAATAGATCGATCAGAAAGGGTAACTTTGAGGTGGTTTCGTACCCTACAATAATCTCTTCGTTTGTTCTCTACTATTAGTGACTTTGGAGTGACTCTTTGTTGCATGTTGAGGGATAGTTATATGATCCAATTATGTTATTATTGTTGAGATAACTTGCACTGGTGAAAGTATGAACCCTAGGCCTTGTTTCCTAGCATTGCAATACCGTTTGTGCTCACTTTTATCATTAGTTACCTTGCTGTTTTTATATTTTCAGATTACAAAAACCTATATCTACCATCCATATTGCACTTGTATCACCATCTCTTCGCCGAATTAGTGCACCTATACAATTTACCATTGTATTGGGTGTGTTGGGGACACAAGAGACTCTTTGTTATTTGGTTGCAGGGTTGTTTGAGAGAGACCATCTTCATCCTACACCTCCCACGGATTGATAAACCTTAGGTCATCCACTTGAGGGAAATTTGCTACTGTCCTACAAACCTCTGCACTTGGAGGCCCAACAACGTCTACAAGAAGAAGGTTGTGTAGTAGACATCACAGAGTAACGCTTTAAGTAAGATGACATGATGTAGAGGGATAAATTCATGCAATATGATATAAACCCCATCTTGTTATCCTCGATGGCAATAATACAATACGTGCCTTGCTGCCCCTACTGTCACTGGGAAAGGACACCGCAAGATTGAACCCAAAGCTAAGCACTTCTCCCATTGCAAGGAAGATCAATCTAGTAGGCCAAACCAAACTGATAATTCGAAGAGACTTGCAAAGATAACCAATCATACATAAAAGAATTCAGAGAAGATTCAAATACTGTTCATAGATAAACTTGATCATAAACCCACATTTCATCGGACTCAACAAACACACCGCAAAAGAAGATTACATCGAATAGATCTCCACAAGAGAGGGGGAGAACATTGTATTGAGATCCAAAAAGAGAGAACAAGCCATCTAGCTAATAACTATGGACCCGAAGGTCTGAGGTAAACTACTCACACATCATCGGAGAGGCTATGGTGTTGATGTAGAAGCCCTCCGTGATCGATGCCCCCTCCGGTGGAGCTCCGGAAAAGGCCCAAAGATGGGATCTCACGGGTACAGAAGGTTGCGGTGGTGGAATTAGGTTTTTGGCTCCGTATCTGGTAGTTTGGGGGTACGTAGGTATATATAGGAGGAAGAAGTACGTCGGTGGAGCAATGTGGGCCCCACGAGGGTGGAGGACGCACCCAGGGGGTAGGCGCGCCCCCCTACCTCGTGCCTTCCTGGTTGATTTCTTGATGTAGGGTCCAAGTCCTCTGGATCACGTTCGTTTCAAAAATCACGTTCCCGAAGGTTTCATTCCGTTTGGACTTCGTTTGATATTATTTTTCTGCGAAACTCTGAAATAGGCAAAAAAACAGCAATTCTGGGCTGGGCCTCCGGTTAATAGGTTAGTCCCAAAAATAATATAGAAGTGTATAATAAAGCCCAATAATGTCCAAAACAGAATATAATATAGCATGGAACAATAAAAAATTATAGATACGTTCGAGACGTATCAGCGGCGCAGGCGCGGGGCGCGCGAGGGGGGTTGTGGGCGCGGCGACTGGAGGCGTCGCGGTTGGGCGAGGCAAGCGGCCAGGCGGAGTGGGGCACGCGCGGGGCGCCGCCAGGGGCGCAAGCAGAGGTAGCGAGCGCGGCGCCCAGCGACAGCAGCAGGCAGCATCGGCACTAGCAGCGGCGGCGCAGCAAGCAGGTTGCAGCGCGGGGAGTGGGGTGGGGGCCGGCGCGAGGCAGGGTAAGCCAGCGCGCGGGCGTGGCCAATGTGGGGCGCACGAGGAAGCAGGAGGCACGGGCGCGCGGCGCGTGAACGCGCGCGCGCTTCGGCGCGGCCAGGAGCAGGGGTGCGGCAACGCGGTTGTGCATGGGCGGGCGGGAGAGCGAGCTCGGCCACAGGGGCTAACGGAGGAGAAGGGGAAGCTCACGGGGTGTCGTAGGGAACGGGGCAGTGGGGCTCGAGGAGGAGGTCGGAGACGTCGTTCCGGCGGGGAGGCAGGCCGTCGTGGTAGCTCCGGGCGGCGGCAGGGTCCGGTGGACGGCGCCGGCGAAGGGCGAGACGGCGGGGACGGGTCCGAGCGGCGCCGCGGGGTGACGGCGACGACATGGAACGCCCCCAATCCCGATCTGGATCGTGGAGGGGTGCGGAGGGGGAGTGCGACGAGTGGGGTGGGCGAAGTGGGGCGACTGGGGGGTTAGGGTTTGCGGGTGGGATGGTCCGGGGTTTGTAGGGGGCGGCTGGGCCGGCCTAGTCGGCCTGGTGGCCAGCTGGGTCGTGTCGGGGGGGGGTCCTTTTATTCCTTTTGTGTTCCGTTTTATCTTTTCCTTTTTATTTATTTTCTTTTATGTTTTCTTTTAGTTTCCTTTTATTTTTGTTTTAGCAAAATAACAAAAATGGCACCTAATTTGATGTTACCAAATACGCCACTGCCACATTAACTTGCTACCCAAGCTAAAATAGTTTCGTAGTTATTTAATATTTAAAAGTACTTAAATAATATTTTTCGCTACTGTTTTATTCATTTTATAGTTTTTAAATAATTTTATAAAGGTGTGGTTTCCCCACCGTAATTACCTATGCAATATTTGGTTCACTCCGAACATTTTAGTATCAATATTTGAAAACCTTTATTGTGACTTGATTTTGAATTCGAATTTGAATCGGTTTCGAGCCAACGTGAGTTTTAACAACAATAACCATGGTGACGTGGCATCATTAGCAGGGAATTACTGTAGCTTAATCATCCGGGCGTCACAAGCATATGCAAGGAAGAAGAAAGAGACGATGGCAATCTCAACATGACGAGAGGTAATTTAGTAAGATAAAAATTTCTACAACCATATTTTCCTCTCTCATAATAATTACATGTAGGATCATAGGCAAATTCAACAAAACAGCTATCACATAACATATACTCAACATGATCCACATGCATGCGAAGTTGACACTCTTTCAAAATAGTGGGATTATCATTAACTAAAGTCATGACCTCTCCAAACCCACTTTTATAAAAAATGCCATAAGATTGAACATTCTCCAAATACGTGGGATCTAAAGTTGACACTCTTCCAAACCCACTTTCAATATTATTGCAAACACAATTATCAATCTCATATTCATCATGGGGCTTAAATAAATTTTCAAGATCATAAGAAGAATCACCCCAATCATGATCATTGCAACAAGTAGTAGATATAGAAAAACTAGCATCCCCAAGCTTAGGGTTTTGCATATTATTAGCACAATTGACATCAAGAGAATTTATAGTAAAATCATTGCAATCATGCTTTTTATTCAAGGAGATATCGTGAATCCCTTCATAAATTTCTTCATCACAATTTTCAGATTCATGAATTTCAAGCAAAACCTCATAAAGATAATCTAGTGCACTCAAATCACTAGAAATTGGTTCATCATAATTGGATCTCTTAAAAAGATTAGCAAGGGGATGAGGATCCATAAACTTTTAGCAGGCGAAGATGCAAGCAAAAAGAAGGCACATGGTAACACAAGATCGAACGGAAGGACGGCGAATAAAACGGCAAAGGTGAAGTGGGGGAGAGGAAAACGAGAGGCAAATGCCAAATAATGTAATGCGACGGATAAGAGTTTGTGATGGGTACTTGGTATGTCTTGACTTGTGTGTATATCTCCCCGGCAACGGCGCCAAAAATCGCTCGTTGTCAGGAGATCAAATCTTGACTTGACTTGGTGTACACCTCCCCGGCAACGGCGCCAGAAACCCTTCTTGCTACCTCTTGAGCATGCGTTGGTTTTCGCTTGAAGAGGAAAGGGTGATGCAGCAAAGTAGCGTAAGTATTTCCCTCAGTTTTTGAGAACCAAGGTATCAATCCAGTAGGAGGATACACGGAAGTCACCTAGTACCTGCACAAACAAATAAGAACCTTGCAACCAACGCGATAAAGGGGTTGTCAATCCCTTCACGGCCACTTATAAAAGTGAGATCTGATAGAGATAGTAAGATAAATATTTTTGGTATTTTTGTTGTATAGATTGACAAGTAAAGATTGCAAAATAAACGGCGACAGAAATAGCTAGTTGACGAGAGATTAATATGATGGAAAATAGACCCGGGGGCCATAGGTTTCACTAGTGGCTTCTCTCAAGATAGCAAATTCTACGGTGGGTGAACAAATTACTGTCGAGCAATTGATAGAAAAGTGCATAGTTATGAGAATATCTAGGCATGATCATGTATATAGGCATCACGTCCGCGTCAAGTAGACCGAAACGATTCTACATCTACTACTATTACTCCACACATCGACCGCTATCCAGCATGCATCTAGAGTATTAAGTTCATAAGAACAGAGTAACGCATTAGGCAAGATGACATGATGTAGAGGGATAAACTCAAGCAATATGATATAAAGCCCATCTTTTTATCCTCGATGGCAACAATACAATACATGTCGTTTCCCCTGCCGTCACTAGGATCGAGCACCGCAAGATTGAACCCAAAGCTAAGCACTTCTCCCATTGTAAGAAAGATCAATCTAGTAGGCCAAACCAAACTGATAATTCGAAGAGACTTGCAAAGATATCAAATCATGCATATAAGAATTCAGAGAAGATTCAAATATTGTTCATAGATAAACTTGATCATAAACCCACAATTCATCGGATCTCGACAAACACACCGCAAAAAGTTATTACATCGAATAGATCTCCAAGAAGATTGAGGAGAACTTTGTATTGAGACCCAAAGAGAGAGAAGAAGCCATCTAGCTAATAACTATGGACCCGAAGGTCTGTGGTAAACTACTCACACATCATCAGAGAGGCTATGGTGTTGATGCAAAAGCCCTCTGTGATCGGTTCCCCCTCCGGCAGAGCGCCGGAAAAGGCCCCAAGATGGGATCTCATGGGTACAGAAGGTTGCGGCGGTGGAAATAGGGTTTCGTGGTGCTCCCGGATGTTTTCGAGGTATATGAGTATATATAGGCGAAAAAGTAGGTCGGTGGAGCCACGAGGGGCCCACGACGGTGGGGGCGTGCCTACTCCCCGGGCGCGCCCTCCTACCTCGTGGCCGCCTCGTTGCTTCCTTGACGTCCACTTCAAGTCTCCTGGATTGAGTTTGTTCCAAAAATGACTCTCCCGAAGGTTTTATTCCGTTTGATATTCCTTTTCTGCGAAACACTAAAATAGACAAAAAAAACAGCAATTTGCACTGGGCCTTTGGTTAGTAGGTTAGTCCCAAAAAAATATAAAAGTGTATAATAAAGCCCATTAAACATCCAAAACAGATAATATAATAGCATGGAACAATAAATAATTATAGATACTTTGGAGACATATCAAAGGCCGGTACAATTATAGTCTAGGGATGTTATATTCTTTGAGGACATATCAAAGGACTGCAAAGTCTTTTGGTGATGATTTCCTCGTGTACCTCGTGGATGATGACACTCCCAGTTCCATTTCAGAAGCTTATGCATCTCCTGATGCTGACTACTGGAAGGATGCGGTCCGTAGCGAGATGGATTCCATCTTGGCTAACGGGACATGGGAAATCACTGATTGTCCTTATGGTTGTCAACCATTGGGATGTAAGTGGGTGTTCAAGAAGAAGCTTAGGCCCAATGGTACTGTTGAGAAGTACACGGCTAGGCTTGTGGCCAAGGGTTATACCCAAAAGGAAGAAGATGATTTCTTCGACACTTACTCACCTGTGGCTAGGCTGACAACCATTCGAGTGTTACTCGCTTTGGCTGCCTCGCATGGTCTTCTCGTTCATCAGATGGACGTTAAGACGGCTTTCCTTAACGGAGAGCTAGACGAGGAAATTTACATGCAACAGCGGATGGCTTTGTAGTAAATGGTCAGGAAAGAAAGGTGTGTAAGCTAGTGAAATCTTTGTATGGCCTGAAACAAGCGCCTAAGCAATGGCATGAGAAGTTCAACACTACTCTGACATCTGCTGGCTTTGTTGTGAACGAAGCTGACAAATGTGTATACTATCGCTATGGTGGGGGCGAAGGAGTTATAATGTGTCTGTATGTCGATGACATACTGATATTTGGGACCCACCTCAAGGTCATTGAGGAGGTCAAGGCTTTTCTATCTCATAACTTTGAGATGAAAGACCTGGGCGTGGCTGATGTTATCTTGAACATCAAGCTACTGAAAAATACTGAGGGTGGAATTACACTTTTGCAATCCCACTATGTTCAGAAGATTTTGAGCCATTTTGGATATTCGGACTACAAACCTTCTGCAACACCATATGATCCTAGCGTGCGGATTCGAAAGTTCGAGGGCACGGCTGTAGATCAATTGAGATATTCTCAAGTGGTTGGTTCACTGATGTACCTAGCATGTGCTACTCGTCCTAACATCTCATTTGCTGTATGCAAACTGAGTCGGTTTGTTTCCAATCCGGGAGATGTGCATTGGCATGCTGTTGAGCGAGTGATGCGTTACTTTCAAGGTACTGCGAACTATGGAATTCACTATTCTGGGTAACCGACGGTACTTGAGGGGTATAGTGACTCGAATTGGATATCTGATGCTGATGAGATGAAAGCCAGAAGTGGACATGTCTTCACACTTGGTGGCGGTGCTGTTTTCTGGAAGTCTTGCAAGCAGACGATCTTAACCAGATCGACTATGGAAGTAGAACTCACAGCATTAGACACATCATGCGTCGAAGCAGAATGGCTTTGAGAGCTTTTGATGGATTTGCCGGTGGTTGATAAACCAGTGCCGGCTGTCCTTATGAACTGTGACAATCAAACAGTGATTGCCAAGGCTAAGAGTTCAAAGGACAACATGAAATCCACAAAGCACATAAGAAGAAGATTGAAATCTGTCAAGAAATCAAGAAACTCCGGAGTAATAGCGTTGGATTATATCCAGACGGCTAAGAATCTCGCAGACCCTTTTACGAAAGGGCTATCACGGATTGTGATAGAAAATGCATCGAGGGAGATGGGTATGAGACCCATGTAAGTTGCCATGGGGGTAACCCAACCTATGTGATCGGAGATCCCATGAATTAGGACCTGGAAAAACAATCCAGCGGTCAACTGAGGAGAGTATCCTTAATAAACCCACTCCGTTGGAGATGCTGTAATACTCTCAATTCTGTAAGGCAGGCTGACTTTTGTCTTAATGTGTTCCAAAGCTTATGTAAGCAAGATGCTAACCTACAGAGCATTCTTTGGAGGAACGCACCTATGTGAGACCGACTGCTGGTCACAGTCTATGAGATTGGGTAATCTCTAGGAAGCTCATGAGAATGTTCGGAGTATGACTAATAAGCTCCGCCCGTGGGGTTTAGCCTTCGGCAGCCACGTATCAACTGACAATAGGCGAAACTTCTGCACGCCAAACTGACAATTCAAGGCATAGTCCATTGTTCAGTTGTGAAGAAGTCTAATCCTGTTGCTCTAGGTGGAAGTTCAACTTAACAGTCTCCACTGAAATTTCTGATATATCAAACATTGTTTGGAACAGTTGACAAACTTATGTGCCTCAAGATCTGGTGGGGGATTGATGGATTATGGATGGGCTTAGGCCCATATAAGACACTAATCCCTGGTTAATCTTGAGGCCCATGTATGAGATGGCAGGTGGTGAGAAGATTAGTCCCACCTTGCTAGTTGAGGAGAGTTGAGACCCCTTTATAAGGGCTGCTCTACCACTTGCCATTGGGAGCTTGGGAAGAGGAGTGGTACACGCGCGCTCCTCCTCCGCCGCCCGCCTCGCCTCGTCACGACGCGCGCGCGCCGCGGGTTGCGGGAATGAGCCGAGCCGAAGCTTATTTTTGCCGCTCAGGAACGAATTAATTAATCAAGGCCACCGTCCGAGACGTTGGACTGTTGCCGGGATTCGTCGACTCCTGCTCATAGATGGTTCGCTTCTATGTTCTATACGTGCTAGTATGCTTAGGTACCGCTATGAGATGCATACCTTTTATGCCATGCTTACTGTTTACTCGTGGATTAGTCTAATCGGGAAAGTGCTAATATTTCCAACATCATTCGTGTCCTTGGTGCAGGGAGTTGCGGTTGAGCCGTGCTAGACTGCTGGTGATGCTCGACACGTGACGCCACAGTCTACAGACGGCGGCGAACGCGGCTTGGTCACGGTGATTGTCGCCGACGCGTCGCATCCACGAGTCCTGGTCGAAGGCAGTATCTGCGAGCGCGCCTGGAAGAGGAGCAGAAGGTCCCATGGTTCGCCCGGACCAGCGGCGAGAAGGCAACGAGCATCGGCGAGAGCATACACGGACTACCGCGTAGCACTTGACGCCACCGATGTCTGCGAGGGCGTGCTTGCGTGCAGTGTCGTAGAGGTGCAGGATGTGCATGGCCGTGCTTGCTTGCTGGCAGCTCTACAAGGCTGAGCATCACCGGCGCCATGTATGCAGGCGAGCACGTGCAACTCCGACGCCTGGTCGTCGGGGACTTTTGGAATTTTGCTAGTAAGCCTTTTGCCCAAAGCCCAACTAAAATTCTGAAATTCTCTTGGCCCATTCATGCACACATGTGAGTGGAGTGAGTGAGACTAAAGTTTAGTCCCACCATGTAAGTTGAGGGAGAGTTGCACCTCTTTTTATAAGGTGAGCTCTTCTACCACTTGTATGAGCATGAGAAGGGGAGACCTACACGCGCGCTCCTCCTCCTCGCTCGCCTCGCCACGCCACGCCTCGTCACGATGTGCCGCATGTTGCGGGATTGAGCCTAGCCGAGGACAGAGCTATGCACGTTGTCTATATTTTTGCTGCTCGGGAAAATTTAATGAGTCATTAATTAATAATTAACGGATGCATTAATTACTGAACCGTTTCTGATTCTTTTGGATCGTGACGACTCGAACGTGGGGTTTACTCCCACGACCTACCCGGCCCACACTATATAGTCAGGCAGACGTCTACCCTAGCCGCCGCCGCTTCATATGGTTTCTCACCACCGTTCCAGATCATTGCGCCGCCAAGCAAGTCTTCTCCATCCCTCCTTTCGGCGTGCACCGGGAGAAGGGACAGCAGGCCTCCGGAACCCCGCCTCTCGTGATCCTGTACGGGAGAGGGGCGATCAGGTTTTTGGGGAGCGCACTCGCGCGACTACTGGCAGCGACGACTTCTTCCCCGACCTCGGCAACCTCATCCTCGACGAAATGGGCGACAACGTCAACACCAGCGGTGCTGCTCCCGCTGCACCATATGTAATTCTGTCCTTCCTGTTCGAGATCGTGGTAGAATTCATGTTTCTAGTATGTGCCTAGATGTGATCTGTTCATCTGCTATGCTAGTTCGCATGATTAGTTCAATCTCTGCTACTGTAGTCATGGTTTATCTTCTGTTTATTCGGATTAAATCTCGTAGTAATTTGCTCATATTTCCAACAATCCAAAAATCTGATAATAGGCAATTTACTCCGAGTGGTTTTGCTGCGCATCTGAAGCCGCCTGCCTTTAAGGGGGTGCAATATAAGAGGTGACGCACGAGAGCAGTCTACTGGTTTCAGACCATGGGCTGCTATGACGCCACTAAGGGCAAGCCTGAGGGCGATCTTAATCCAGCACAACTAGAAGCTTTTGAGTTCTGGATGACTCCATTGTGGATTCGTATATGTCGTTTGAAAACGGCAAGGACATGTGGGCTGCGCTCGAGGCCAAGTTTGGTGCCTCGGACGCTGGCAGCGAGTTGTACGTCATGGAGCAATTCTATGACTACAAGAAGACTGATGAGCGCTCTGTTGTACAACAGGCTCATGAGATACAGTCACTCGCAAAAGAACTTGAGTACTTCAAGTGTGTGTTGCCGGACAAATTTGTTGCCGGAGGCATCATTGCCAAGGTTCCACCTTCATGGAACAATTTTGCTACTTCCCTGAAACACAAGAGACAGGAGTTTTCCGTTGCGGATCTCATTGGTACTCTTGATGTTGAAGAGAAGGCGAGAGCAAAGGACACACTTTCTCGAGTTGCTGAGGGAGCTTCTAGTGCCCACATGGTACAAAAGAAGAACTTCCAGCCCAACAAGTTCAAAAACAACAAGAACAAAACTCAGGGCAAAGGCAAGTTTGATACAAAGAACAAGCCATCACATTCTACCAACTTCAAGAAGAATTCTCATAAGAAGGGGAAGGGACTTTGCCATGTCTGCGGTGATCCTAATCACTGGGCTCCGAAGTGTCCTAACCGCTTTGAGGAGCGCGAACATGAGAAGAGCGGCAAGTCTGCTAATGTTGTCATCGGTGATACTGATATGAAGGAATCAGGGGGATTTTTCCTACCATCCTTTCAGTATTTCAATCCCCTGATTGGTTAATTGATACCGGTGCCAATGTACATGTTTGTGCTGACGCCTCCATGTTTTCTTCTTACCAGGCCACAGGGACTTCTCCCGTGCTGATGGGGAACGGGTCACATGCCATTGTTCGAGGTGTTGGTACGGTCGATCTGAAGTTTACTTCGGGGAAGACCGTGCGTCTGAAGAACGTTCGTCATGTGTTGTCCATCAATAAAAATCTCGTTAGCGGTTCCCGTTTATGTCGAGATGGTTTTAAGTTGGTTTTCGAATCCAATAAAGTTGTAATTTCTAAGTGTGGACAATTTGTTGGAAAAGGCTATGAGAGCGGAGGCTTGTCCGCCTGTCTTTGTCAGATATTTGCACTAAATTTATTAATAATGTTTGCCACAATAATGAGTCTGATATTTGGCATTCACGACTTTGTCACATTAACTTTGGTTGCATGACGCGGCTAGCCAATATGAATTTAATTCCGAAAATCTCTACTGTCAAAGGCTCTAAGTGCCAAGTATGTGTGCAAGCTAAGCAACCTCACAAGTCCCATAAGACTGCAGAGGCAAGAGACTTGGCCCCACTAGAGCTTATACATTCTGATCTTTGTGAGATGAATGGCGTGTTGACAAAAGGTGGAAAGAGATACTTCATGACGTTGATTGATGACTCCACTAGATATTGTTATCTGTATCTTCTGAAATCAAAAGATGAGGCTTTAACTTTCTTCAAAAACTAAAAAGCTGAGGCAGAGAACCAACTTGATCGAAAAATTAAACGGCTTAGGTCCGATCGTGGTGGAGAGTATTTTTCCAATGAATTTGATCTATTTTGTGCGGAACATGGTATAATCCATGAGGGGACGCCTCCCTACTCACCTCAGTCAAATGGGGTAGCCAAAAGAAAGAATCGAACTCTAACTGATATGGTTAACACCATGTTAGACACATCGGGTCTTTCCAAGGAATGGTGGGGGGAGGCGCTAATGACTGCGTGTCATGTCCTAAACCGAGTTCCCACAAAGCATAAGACCATGACTCCATTTGAGGAATGGGAAAGGAAAAGATTGAAACTCTCTTACCTACGTACTTGGGGTTGTTTGGCGAAAGTCAATATACCAATTCCCAAGAAGCGCAAGCTTGGACCAAAAACCGTGGATTGTGTTCTTCTGGGCTATGCTTTTCATAGCGTTGGCTATAGATTTTTGATAATAAAATCTGAGGTATCCGACATGCATGTTGATATGATTATGGAGTCGAATGATGCGACTTTCTTTGAGGACATATTTCCTATGAAGGATATGTCGAGTTCATCAAACCAGGAGATACCTACTCCATCTAGTGGGGAATTCGCTGTAATTCCTGAACCCACCATTGCGATGGAACACGTTGAGAATCCTATTGAGGGTGACAATGGAACTCCCGTGAGGAGTAAGAGAAAGAGGACTGCAAAGTCCTTTGGTGATGATTTCATTGTGTACCTTGTGGATGACACACCCAGGACTATTTCAGAAGCCTATGCATCTCCTGATGCTGACTACTGGAAGGAAGTTGTTCGTAGCGAGATGGATTCCATCTTAGCTAACGGAACCTGGGAGATCACTGACCGTACTTATGGGTGCAAACCTGTAGGATGTAAGTGGGTGGTCAAGAAGAAGCTTAGACCTGATGGTACGATTAAAAAGTACAAGGCACGGCTTGTGGCTAAGGGTTATACCCAGAAAGAAGGTGAATACTTCTTTGATACTTACTCACCCATGGCTAGAGTGACCACAATTCGGGTGCTACTATCACTGGCTGCCTCACATGGTCTTCTCGTTCATCAAATGGACGTTAAGACGGCTTTCCTCAATGGAGAGTTGAAGGAGGAAATTTACATGGATCAGCCAGATGGTTTTGTAGTACCTGGTCAGGAAGGAAAGGTGTGCAAGTTATTAAAGTCTTTATATGGCCTTAAACAAGCTCCTAAGGAGTGGCATGAGAAGTTCGAAAGAACATTAACTCCTGTCGGCTTTGTAGTAAACGATGGTGACAAGTGTGTGTACTATCGCCATGGTGGGGGCGAAGGAGTTATTCTTTGTCTGTATGTCGACGACATATTGATCTTTGGAACCAAACTTGATTTAATCAAGGAGGTTAAGGATTTCTTATCTCGCTGTTTTGAGATGAAGGATCTAGGAGTAGCTGATGTTATCTTAAACATCAAGCTATTGAGAGATGAGAATGGTGGGATCACACTGCTTCAGTCTCACTATGTGGAAAAGGTCTTGAGTCATTTTGGGTATAGCGACTGCACGCCTTCTCCAACTCCATATGATGCTAGTGTGTTGCTTCAAAAGAATCGACGGATTGTTAGAGATCAACTGAGGTATTCTCAGATTAATGGCTCGCTTATGTACTTGGCGAGTGCCACGAGGCCTGACATCTCGTTTGCTGTGAGCAAGCTGAGTCGGTTTGTGTCAAAACGAGGAGATGATCATTGGCATGCGCTTGAGAGATTATGCGCTATTTGAAAGGCACTGCGAGCTATGGGATTCACTACATCGGGTATCCAAGGGTACTAGAGGGTTATAGTGACTCAAACTGGATATCTGATGCTGATGAGATTAAGGCCACAAGTGGTTATGTTTTTACACTTGGTGGTGGCGCTGTTTCCTGGAAGTCTTGCAAGCAGACCATCTTAACGAGGTCAACTATGGAAGCAGAACTCACAGCATTAGACACTACCACTGTTGAAGCAGAGTGGCTTCGTGAACTCTTGATGGACTTACCTATGGTTGAAAAACCAATACCCCTATCCTGATGAACTGTGATAACCAAACTGTGATCGTCAAGATAAACAGTTCGAAGGACAATATGAAGTCCTCAAGGCATGTGAAGAGGAGACTAAAATCTGTCAGAAAATTGAGGAACTCCGGAGTTATTACGTTGGATTATATCCAAACGTCGAAAAACTTGGCAGATCCCTTCACAAAGGGTTTATCACGTAATGTGATAGATAATGCATCGATGGAGATGGGTCTGAGACCCACCGCATGAGTTGTCCATAGTGGTAACCCACTCTATGTGATCGGAGATCCCGTGAAGTAGAAGTGGGAGACAAGCTGTTGGTCAGCTGAGAGGAGAGTATCCCTATAATAAATATCCCACTCCGTGAAGATGCAATACTCTCTTGATCTGCATGGCAGGTTGATACTTATCTTAATGTGTTCCAAGTGGCTTATTCGGGTAAGCAAAGATGTTGTCCTACAGAACATCTCCTGAGGAACACACCTATATGAA
This sequence comes from Aegilops tauschii subsp. strangulata, assembly GCF_002575655.3. Taxonomy (NCBI): domain Eukaryota; kingdom Viridiplantae; phylum Streptophyta; class Magnoliopsida; order Poales; family Poaceae; genus Aegilops; species Aegilops tauschii. The sequence continues at coordinate 436,375,106 of NC_053038.3, forward strand.
TTTGACTGTTAAACGTCGCAGTCTGTGAGAATTGGGTGTTCTCTAATAAATTCATGAAAGGCCCTGGAGTATGACGTATACGCTCCACCCGCGGGGAAGCCTTGCGGCAGCCCAGTATCGGTCAAGAATTTGTGTGAAACTAGTCTCGCAGAAAACTTGTAGTTCAAGGCATAGTCCACTATTCAAGTTGTGATCTAGTGTAGCATAAATATCTAAGTGGAAGTTCAACTTCACAGTCTCCACTAAGCACCGGTATATAAACAATGATTTGGAACTAAATGATGAGATGTGCCAATGAGACTTTGTGGGGGATTGTTGGAATTTTGCTAGTAGGCCTTTGGCCCAAAGCCCAACTAAAATTCTAAAATTCTCTTGGCCCATTCATGCACACATGTGAGTGGAGTGAGTGAGACTAAAGTTTAGTCCCACCACGTAAGTTGAGAGAGAGTTGCACCTCTTTATAAGGTGAGCTCTTCTACCACTTGTATGAGCATGAGAAGAGGAGACCTACACGCGCGCTCCTCCTCATCGCTCGCCTCGCCACGCCACGCCTCGTCACGACGCGCCGCGGGTTGTGGGATTGAGCCGAGCCGAGGACAGAGCTATGCACGTTGTCTATAGTTTTGCTGCTCGGGACAAATTAATGAGTCATTAATTAATAATTAACGGACGCGTTAATTACTGAACCGTTTTCGATTCTTTTGGATCGTGACAACTCGGACGTTTTACTCCCACGACCTACCCGGCCTGCACTATATAGTCAGGCAGACGTCTATCCTAGCCGCCGCCGCTTCGTATGGTTTCTCACCACCGTTCCAGATCATTGCGCCGCCAAGCAAGTCTTCTCCATCCCTCCTTTTGGCGTGCACCGGGAGAAGGGACAGCAAGCCTCCGGAACCCCGCCTCTCGTGATCCTGTACGGGAGAGGGGCGATTAGGTTTTTGGGGAGCGCACTCGCGTGACTGCTGGCAGCGACGACTTCGCGAACGATGACTTCTTCCCCGACCTCGGCAACCTCATCCTCGACGACATGGGCGACAAAGTCAACGCCGGCGGTGCTGCTCCCGCTACACCGTATGTGATTCTGTCCTTCCTGTTCGAGATCGTGGTAGAATTCTTGTTTCTAGTATGTGCCCTAGATGTGATCTGTTCATCTGCTATGCTAGTTCGCATGATTAGTTCAATCTCTGCTACTGTAGTCATGATTTATCTTCTGTTTACTTGGATTAAATCTTGTAGTAATTTGCTCATATTTCCAACAGGGACAAGGTGCTCCAGCGTCCTGTGGCCGCTGCACAGGGACGCCTCTCTCTTCCTGCAGTACAAGACGATGAACACCGACCCAGCGATGGCAGTGCTGATCATGCTCCCCACTAAACATGGCACTGAAGTGGGCAGTGACACGGCAGTCAAACCCGAGCAACGTGTCAAGTTTTTAGTCAAAATCATGTCCACATCAGACGAAAACCACCCTAAACTGTATGAGGGACTGAAGTTATCTGGTTTAAGAAGTTGAGCGACTGAAATTATCTGGTTTGAGAAATTGAGGGACTAAGTTTTACTGGTTTTGAAGTTGAAGGACAATTTCTATACTTTCGAAAGAGTTAAGGAACGAAAAATATACTTCTCCCTTTCCCTTTTTTCGTAGATTCATTTATTCAAAACGTTTTATCTCTTAAATTGTGCGTCCAAATCTCGAACCGTTTTCACCGTTGGATTCCTCGCGTCGAGATCTTCAAAACTAGATCACATGTTGATAGATTTTGATGAACCTTTTTTCACGAAAAAAACGGATGAAAAACCCAATCCAGGAGCACGGTTTTTTCCCTTCCGAAAGAGACATGGCCGTGCCTCTGGTGAAACCACAATCGTGCCTCTCGCGGAAGGAAAAAACAGAAAACATGTTTTTTTTGCGTTCTTGAGAGGCACGGCCGTGTCTCTCGCGAAAGCACAACAATGCCTCTCGCAGAAGCAAAACCGTGCCTCTCATGAAGAAAACGCGTTCTTTTCGTTTCCGATAGGCACGGTCGTGCCTCTCGCGTAAAAAAACGAAAGCACGTTTTTTGGCGCAATTTTTTTCTCCAAAAGCTAAGAAAGACCGATGAAAAACCAAAACATCGAAAAAACCAAAAACACGTGCGGAAATATATAAAAACAAAATCCGGAGAAAGTGCCCAGAGTGCGACATGTGACGGCCTGTTTAAGAAGCCGTCTGGATCGGATTTTTTTGACCAGTCAGTGAATGGGGACGTTTGGGACGGGCTTAGGTGCCCGACTGTAAATGCTTCTAGTCTAGAGATGGAAAAGTCATGCGGACGATTGGGCCGGTCTGCCGGGCCTAGCGCTGGCCAAACCGAAAAGCAAAACTGATTGTTAAGGGGGTGTTTGGTTAGACTTTTTTGTGTTGCACTACTGGACTCGGGCACTATGCCTACAGCCCAGGGCCGTCGGCATAGGTCCTTTGCCGTCGGCATAGATCTATGCCTACGGCTGCCGTCGGCATATCCCCGTCGGCGTAGATCACGTCAGCGTAGTCTTGTCAGACCATCGGCGTAGTATAGCCGTCGGCATAGGGGCCTATGCCGACGGCCGGGCGTCAGCCGTCGGCATAGTTTAGCCGTCGGCCGTGTTTTTCGCCTGACGGCAACGGACGGCGCCGTCAAAAGCGCTAACGATTCACGGAATGCCACGTGGCAGAGGTTGGCCGTCGGCATACCTCTGCCACGTGGCACTCCCTGGTGCCTCCTGGTGGCAGGGCTATGCCTACGGCAAAGCCGTAGGCATAGATGAAACCTATGCCGACAGCTTTGCCGTAGGCATAGCCGTGCCACGTGTCGTCCCCTGGTGTCTCCTGGCGGCAGAGCTATGCCTACGGCAAAGCCATTCATCTATGCCGACGGCTTTGCCGTAGGCATAGCCGTGCCACGTGTCGTCCCCTGGTGCCTCCTAGCGGCAGAGCTTGCCTACGGCATAGATTTTTTTTTGATTTTTTTTTTGATTTTTTTTTGATTTTCAAATTTCTGAATTATTTTAACCTCTAATCTCTAATCACCACCCCTCATCACTGCTCAATTTATCCTCTAATCTCTAATCACCCCTCATCATTCCAAATCATCTAACTTCCCGAACGGTCACCCATCCTCCCACTCCCCCAGCCTAAGCACGCTTAACTTCCGGGTTCTATTCTCCTTCGTTTCCAAGTCTGCACTTGTTGCTTTCCTGACAATAGTAAGACGTCAATCGTATTAACCCCCAGGAATTTAGCTTGAGCATGAAGTGACACATTTCACCGTTTGAGTTTGAAACTATTGTTTTTAAAAGCAATAATTATTTAGTAACACTAATATTTCTTGAATAATTAGTTTGACCACTGTTTGACCACAGTTGACCAAAATTCAAAAAAACTGAAATAATTATTTAGTAACACTAATATTCTAGAATAATTAGTTTGACCACAGTTTGACCAGAATGCACCACATTTTTTCCAAATATCAAGGGCAGTCCGGGTAGGGGGAATTGTTCGGATACTTCTCCATCACCAAAAATTATGAAAAATTACCATCGTTCCTATAGCACATGTTCCCACGTCTTGTAAAAAACTCATGATTTTATCGCGATCCGAATATTTAATAATATTCACGCCGCACCGTCTACTACTGTGTCATCGCCGTCCGTGCGGGGGGCCACACCCCGGAGACGCGTGCCGCCTCTTCGGACATGCCACAACACCACCCCCCATGTATGAGGGGCCGGTGCGACGCTACGGTGGCATTGCTACCCCCCTAGGGCCCCCGTCCCGCCTAACCCTGGAGCGATTGACCACGAGATCTAGCCCTTTGACCTCCCACGGGCGGGCTTTGACCAGTGGACCTCTCCACCCGGTTGTGTCAGGTCAGCACAGAGGGACACCTGGGAGCAACATCCGGGCCAAACCCACAGCTACATCCCCTCCGTGTAGACCCGACGCGTCCGTTTCCCCCCTTCAGGTGCCGGCGACGGCGCCGTCCGTGAGCTGGGAGGCCACGCCCCGGAGACGCGTGCCGGGCGTTGGCAACCGCCACAACACCTTCAGACTTGTGAGAAGCCGCATACGCAAGATTGGCGGCATGCTAGCCCACGGAGGCCGCCGGCCACAGTCGTAGACATCCGAAGGGCAATCCGAGTAGAGGGAATTGTTCGGATACTTCTCCATCACCAAAAATTATGAAAAATTACCATCCTTCCTATAGCACATGTTCCCACGTCTTGTAAAAAACTCATGATTTTATCGCGATCCGAATATTTAATAATATTCACGCCGCACCGTCTACTACTGTGTCATCGCCATCCGTGCGGGGGGGCACACCCCGGAGACGCGTGCCGCCTCTTCGGACATGCCACAACACCACCCCCCATGTATGAGGGGCCGGTGCGACGCTCCGGTGGCATTGCTACCCCCCTAGGGCCCCCGTCCCGCCTAACCTTGGAGCGGTTGACCATGAGATCTAGCCCTTTGACCTCCCACGGGCGGGCTTTGACCAGTGGACCTCACCACCCGGTTGTGTCAGGTCAGCACAGAGGGACACCTGGGAGCAACATCCGGGCCAAACCCACAGCTACATCCCCTCCGTGTAGACCCGACGCGTCCGTTTCCCCCCTTCAGGTGCCGGCGACGGCGCCGTCCGTGAGCTGGGAGGCCACGCCCCGGAGACGCGTGCCGGGCGTTTGCAACCGCCACAACACCTTCAGACTTGTGAGAAGCCGCGTACGCAAGATTGGCGGCATGCTAGCCCACGGAGGCCGCCGGCCACAGTCGTAGACATCCGAAGGGCAATCCGAGTAGAGGGAATTGTTCGGATACTTCTCCATAACCAACAATTATGCAAAATTACCATCGTTCCTATAGCACATGTTCCCACGTCTTGTAAAAAACTCATGATTTTATCGCGATCCGAATATTTAATAATATTCACGCCGCACCGTCTACTACTGTGTCATCGCCATCCGTGCGGGGGGGCACACCCCGGAGACGCGTGCCGCCTCTTCGGACATGCCACAACACCACCCCCCATGTATGAGGGGCCGGTGCGACGCTCCGGTGGCATTGCTACCCCCCTAGGGCCCCCGTCCCGCCTAACCTTGGAGCGGTTGACCATGAGATCTAGCCCTTTGACCTCCCACGGGCGGGCTTTGACCAGTGGACCTCACCACCCGGTTGTGTCAGGTCAGCACAGAGGGACACCTGGGAGCAACATCCGGGCCAAACCCACAGCTACATCGCCTCCGTGTAGACCCGACGCGTCCGTTTCCCCCCTTCAGGTGCCGGCGACGGCGCCGTCCGTGAGCTGGGAGGCCACGCCCCGGAGACGCGTGCCGGGCGTTTGCAACCGCCACAACACCTTCAGACTTGTGAGAAGCCCCGTACGCAAGATTGGCGGCATGCTAGCCCAAGGAGGCCGCCGGCCACAGTCGTAGACATGCGAAGGGCAATCCGGGTAGAGGGAATTGTTCGGATACTTCTCCATCACCAACAATTATGCAAAATTACCATCGTTCCTATAGCACATGTTCCCACGTCTTGTAAAAAACTCATGATTTTATCGCGATCCGAATATTTAATAATATTCACGCCGCACCGTTACCGCAGAACGTCTACTACTGTGTCATCGCCGTCCGTGCGGGGGGCCACACCCCGGAGACGTGTGCCGCCTCTTCGGACATGCCACAACACCACCCCCCATGTATGAGGGGCCGGTGCGACGCTCCGGTGGCATTGCTACCCCCCTAGGGCCCCCGTCCCGCCTAACCCTGGAGCGGTTGACCACGAGATCTAGCCCTTTGACCTCCCACGGGCGGGCTTTGGCCAGTGGACCTCTCCACCCGGTTGTGTCAGGTAAGCACAGAGGGACACCTGGGAGCAACATCCGGGCCAAACCCACAGCTACATCCCCTCCGTGTAGACCCGACGCGTCCGTTTCCCCCCTTCAGGTGTCGGCGACGGCGCCGTCCGTGAGCTGGGAGGCCACGCCCCGGAGACGCGAGCCGGGCGTTTGCAACCGCCACAACACCTTCAGACTTGTGAGAAGCCGCGTACGCAAGATTGGCGGCATGCTAGCCCACGGAGGCCGCCGGCCACAGTCGTAGACATCCGAAGGGCAATCCGAGTAGAGGGAATTGTTCGGATACTTCTCCATCACCAAAAATTATGAAAAATTACCATCGTTCCTATAGCACATGTTCCCACGTCTTGTAAAAAACTCATGATTTTATCGCGATCCGAATATTTAATAATATTCACGCCGCACCGTTACCGCAGAACGTCTACTACTGTGTCATCGCCGTCCGTGCGGGGGGCCACACCCCGGAGACGCGTGCCGCCTCTTCGGACATGCCACAACACCACCCCCCATGTATGAGGGGCCGGTGCGACGCTCCGGTGGCATTGCTACCCCCCTAGGGCCCCCGTCCCGCCTAACCCTAGAGCGGTTGACCATGAGATCTAGCCCTTTGACCTCCCACGGGCGGGCTTTGACCAGTGGACCTCTCCACCCGGTTGTGTCAGGTCAGCACAGAGGGACACCTAGGAGCAACATCCGGGCCAAACCCACAGCTACATCCCCTCCGTGTAGACCCGACGCGTTCGTTTCCCCCCTTCAGGTGCCGGCGACGGCGCCGTCCGTGAGCTGGGAGGCCACGCCCCGGAGACGCGTGCCGGGCGTTTGCAACCGCCACAACACCTTTAGACTTGTGAGAAGCCGCGTACGCAAGATTGGCGGCATGCTAGCCCACGGAGGCCGCCGGCCACAGTCGTAGACATGCGAAGGGCAATCCGGGTAGAGGGAATTGTTCGGATACTTATCCATCACCAAAAATTATGAAAAATTACCATCGTTCCTATAGCACATGTTCCCACGTCTTGTAAAAAACTCATGATTTTATCGCGATCTGAATATTTAATAATATTCACGCCGCACCGTTACCGCAGAACGTCTACTACTATGTCATCGCCGTCCGTGCGGGGGGCCACACCCCGGAGACGTATGCCGCCTCTTCGGACATGCCACAACACCACCCCCCATGTATGAGGGGCCGGTGCGACGCTCCGGTGGCCTTGCTATCCCCCTAGGGCCCCCGTCCCGCCTAACCCTGGAGCGGTTGACCACGAGATCTAGCCCTTTGACGTCCCACGGGCGGGCTTTGACCAGTGGACCTCTCCACCTGGTTGTGTCAGGTCAGCACAGAGGGACACCTGGGAGCAACATCCGGGCCAAACCCACAGCTACATCCCCTCCGTGTAGACCCGACGCGTCCGTTTCCCCCCTTCAGGTGCCGGCGACGGCGTCGTCCGTGAGCTGGGAGGCCACGCCCCGGAGACGCGTGCCGGGCGTTTGCAACCGCCACAACACCTTCAGACTTGTGAGAAGCCGCGTACGCAAGATTGGCGGCATGCTAGCCCACGGAGGCCGCCGGCCACAGTCGTAGACATCCGAAGGGCAATCCGAGTAGAGGGAATTGTTCGGATACTTCTCCATAACCAAAAATTATGAAAAATTACCATCGTTCCTATAGCACATGTTCCCACGTCTTGTAAAAAACTCATGATTTTATCGCGATCTGAATATTTAATAATATTCACGCCGCACCGTTACCGCAGAACGTCTACTACTGTGTCATCGCCGTCCGTGAGGGGGGCCACACCCCGGAGACGCGTGCCGCCTCTTCGGACACGCCACAACACCACCCCCATGTATGAGGGGCCGGTGCGACGCTTCGGTGGCATTGCTACCCCCCCAGGGCCCCCGTCCCGCCTAACCCTGGAGCGGTTGACCACGAGATCTAGCCCTTTGGCTTCCCACGGGCGGGCTTTGACCAGTGGACCTCTCCACCCGGTTGTGTCAGGTCAGCACAGAGGGACACCTGGGAGCAACATCCGGGCCAAACCCACAGCTACATCCCCTCCGTGTAGACCCGACGCGTCCGTTTCCCCCCTTCAGGTGCCGGCGACGGCGCCGTCCGTGAGCTGGGAGGCCACGCCCCGGAGACGCGTGCCGGGCGTTTGCAACCGCCACAACACCTTCAGACTTGTGAGAAGCCGCGTATGCAAGATTGGCGGCATGCTAGCCCACGGAGGCCGCTGGCCACAGTCGTAGACATGCGAAGGGCAATCCGGGTAGAGGGAAATTGTTCGGATACTTCTCCATAACCAAAAATTATGAAAAATTACCATCGTTCCTATAGCACATGTTCCCACGTCTTGTAAAAAACTCATGGTTTTATCGCGATTTGAATATTTAATAATATTCACGCCGCACCGTTACCGCAGAACGTCTACTACTGTGTCATCGCCGTCCGTGAGGGGGGCCACACCCCGGAGACGCGTGCCGCCTCTTCGGACACGCCACAACACCACCCCCATGTATGAGGGGCCGGTGCGATGCTTCGGTGGCATTGCTACCCCCCCAGGGCCCCCGTCCCGCCTAACCCTGGAGCGGTTGACCACGAGATCTAGCCCTTTGGCTTCCCACGGGCGGGCTTTGACCAGTGGACCTCTCCACCCGGTTGTGTCAGGTCAGCACAGAGGGACACCTGGGAGCAACATCCGGGCCAGACCCACAGCTACATCCCCTCCGTGTAGACCCGACGCGTCCGTTTCCCCCCGTCAGGTGCCGGCGACGGCGCCGTCCGTGAGCTGGGAGGCCACGCCCCGGAGACGCGTGCCGGGCGTTTGCAACCGCCACAACACCTTCAGACTTGTGAGAAGCCGCGTATGCAAGATTGGCGGCATGCTAGCCCACGGAGGCCGCTGGCCACAGTCGTAGACGTGCGAAGGGCAATCCGGGTAGAGGGAAATTGTTCGGATACTTCTCCATAACCAAAAATTATGCAAAATTACCATCGTTCCTATAGCACATGTTCCCACGTCTTGTAAAAAACTCATGATTTTATCGCGATCTGAATATTTAATAATATTCACGCCGCACCGTTACCGCAGAACGTCTACTACTGTATCATCGCCGTCCGTGAGGGGGGCCACACCCCGGAGACGCGTGCCGCCTCTTCGGACACGCCACAACACCACCCCCATGTATGAGGGGCCGGTGCGACGCTTCGGTGGCATTGGTACCCCCCCAGGGCCCCCGTCCCGCCTAACCCTGGAGCGGTTGACCACGAGATCTAGCCCTTTGGCTTCCCACGGGCGGGCTTTGACCAGTGGACCTCTCCACCCGGTTGTGTCAGGTCAGCACAGAGGGACACCTGGGAGCAACATCCGGGCCAGACCCACAGCTACATCCCCTCCGTGTAGACCCGACGCGTCCGTTTCCCCCCTTCAGGTGCCGGCGACGGCGCCGTCCGTGAGCTGGGAGGCCACGCCCCGGAGACGCGTGCCGGGCGTTTGCAACCGCCACAACACCTTCAGACTTGTGAGAAGCCGCGTATGCAAGATTGGCGGCATGCTAGCCCACGGAGGCCGCTGGCCACAGTCGTAGACGTGCGAAGGGCAATCCGGGTAGAGGGAAATTGTTCGGATACTTCTCCATAACCAAAAATTATGCAAAATTACCATCGTTCCTATAGCACATGTTCCCACGTCTTGTAAAAAACTCATGATTTTATCGCGATCTGAATATTTAATAATATTCACGCCGCACCGTTACCGCAGAACGTCTACTACTGTATCATCGCCGTCCGTGAGGGGGGCCACACCCCGGAGACGCGTGCCGCCTCTTCGGACATGCCACAACACCACCCCCATGTATGAGGGGCCGGTGCGACGCTTCGGTGGCATTGGTACCCCCCAGGGCCCCCGTCCCGCCTAACCCTGGAGCGGTTGACCACGAGATCTAGCCCTTTGACTTCCCACGGGCGGGCTTTGACCAGTGGACCTCTCCACCCGGTTGTGCCACAACACCACCCGGTTGTGGTAGGTCATCCCATAGAAACACTTGGGAGCAACGTCCCCTCCGTATAGACCCGATGCGGCTGTTTCCGCCCTCCAGATGCTGGCGGCGGACCGTCCGTGAGGGGGGCACACCGCGGACGTGAGGGGGTCACACTCCGGAGACGGGTGCCGGGCGTTTGCAACCGCCAGAAAACTTCTGTTGGCATAGCTGTTTTTTATTTTAATAAAATATAAGGACCTATATTCAAAAGAAGATGACGGCACATTATTAATGTGCTCGAAAAAAATACAAACTATATATATATATATATATATATTCATAATCTATGGAAAAAATTACAAACTACATATATATTCATATAATACATAAAAAAAGCATAAAAACATATGTAAAAAAAAGCAGAAAAACAAATGTAAAAAAACACATATAAAAAAATAACTATGCCGACGGCATTGCCGTCGGCATAGAGATGGCAGGGTTTTGGGTGGGCGCCGTGCCGCGGATCGGTGACGTGGCGCCTATGCCGACGGCTGCCGTCGGCATATCTACGCCGCGGATCGGTGACGTGGCATGCGGAGATATGTAAAAAAAAGCAGAAAAACAAATGTAAAAAAAACACATATAAAAAAATAACTATGCCGACGGCATTGCCGTCGGCATAGAGACGGCAGGGTTTTGGGTGGGCGCCGTGCCGCGGATCGGTGACGTGGCGCCTATGCCGACGGCTGCCGTCGGCATATCTACGCCGTGGATCGGTGACGTGGCATGCGGAGATATGTAAAAAAAAGCAGAAAAATAAATGTAAAAAAACACATATAAAAAATAACTATGCCGACGGGGGTTTTGGGTGGGCGTCGTGCCGCGGATCGGTGACGTGGCGCCTATGCCGACGGCCGCCCGTTCCGACCGTCGGCATAGGTTTGACGGCGTCAGCCGCTGGTCACGGGCGGCGTCGCCGGGCCCACAGGTATGCCGACGGCTGCTGTCGGCGTGTCTGCATTTAGGTCGACGGCCGTTCTGTGCCGACGGCTGCCGTCGGCGTAGATCGAGGTAGCCCGACGGCCAGGATAAGCCGACAGCCAGGACTAGGCTGTCGGCATAGCTCCAAGTATGCCGACGGCTGCCGTAGGCATAGTTTTGGCCGTCGGGGTAGGACTGTTTTCCGGTAGTGTTGGGACTAAAAAATCCTAGCAAACCAAATAGGAAAGACTTTTTGAGACTTTTTGCTAAAAATCCTTAGAAGCACCTTCTTAAAAGTCGTTTTCAAAGTCCTAGGCACTAGAAAAAGTCCTAGACCAGAGAACCAAACACCACCTAAGTATATGAAAAGATAGCACCGACTTCAGTTAATTTGTTCAGCGCTGCAAATCCGAAATCGACAAGAAGAAAGTTCCGTAAGTATCGCCATATCTCCGTCTATAAATATAACTGATTAATATATTGCGGGAGACCAGTCGATTCTTCCCAGATCTTCTCGTTAGATAGACAACGTCGCCCGCCGTTGCAGTTTCAGTTCCTTATTAACAACACCGGCCGGAGATAGCGGCGAGAAGCCAAGCCATGTCGAAGCGGCGCAGGTCCGACGACGAGGGCCGAAGGTCGATGCGGTCACACGGCCGGCGGCATTATCTATACATCGTGGTGGATGACTGGACCAAGGGCTACAGCATATACAAGGTGGACGTCGCCGACTTCGATGGCGAATCTGGCGCCGACCTGGACTCGCAGGCCAGCCGCCTCCCCGAACCGCCGGTCTTTCGGCCGGAGTTCCCCCACGACTGTTCATCACGATTCGCCGCTATTGGCGGTAGAATCGTTGCCATGCGCTACAACCAGGAGGAGAACGCCGCCCCCGTCCTCCTGTACGACACGGCGACGGGAGGCCTCGCCCTCGGCCCGCGCACCCCCGCACAAGTACGGTATGTTTCCCACCTTGTGTCCGCCTGCGGAAGGCTATACATCATGGGCGCTAGCGGGGTGTACAAGGGCGGGGATCACTTTGAGGTGCTCGCCGCCGACGAGAAAGGGGTCTGGGTCTGGAACGCCGTCCCCATGGCGCCCTTCACCATCAGTCAGGTCACCTGCCACGCCGCGCACCCGGACGGCCACACGATATTCTTCTCTGCTTTCCATCACGGCACCTACTCGTTCGACACCGACTTGCGAGTGGAAGCGCCACGGCGACTGGATGCTGCCTTTCGAATGGCAGGCCTACTACGACGGCGAGGTGGATGCATGGGTTGGTCTCCACCGAGACTCTGCCGAGCCAGGTACCGTATGCTCCTGCGACGTCGTGTCTGCCGGTGACGATGAAGGACTGCCGGCCCCGGCATGGAAGCTTGCCAAGGAGAAGATGGTGTGCGAGGAGACGGAGAGGACCAAGACCGTCACGCTCACGCGCATGGGGCGCGGCAAGTTCTGCCTCGTCGAGCATCGGTCGCGGAAAGGTGTGCCCACGGACGTCCTTGACTCGCGCTACCTGTTCTACGCGACGACGTTTAAGCTCCGGTACGACAAGAACGGCGGTCTGCGAGCAACGGCGTGCCGGACTCGCTCTTACTCGGTACCTAGGCAAGCGAATGGCCTCAACTGGTGGGTGTTCGGGATCTGATCGTTGATCGATACACTCGCCTGCCTCTGCTGACTGCTATACAGCTTCTAGCCTTCTGCCACCTAGCACGGCCACATATGTACTTATGTAGCTTCTTGATCAAACTTGGAGAGGGGCGAAAAGTGCTCGTGATGGGTACAAGATTGGGTTTGTTTGGTTTCATTCATGTCTTGTTGCTTATCAGTTCATCGTGTACTCCCTCTGCCCTAAAATAAGTGTCTTAAGTATAGTACAACTCTGTGAGTTACTCCCTTCGTTCCAAAATAGATGACCCAACTTTGTACTAATCATCTATTTTGGAACGGAGGGGGTAGTATAAAGTTGAGATACTTATTTTGAGACGGAGGGAGTATTATATTATCAATTTGTCTAATTCACATCTAGATGTTTTTTAAGAATGTCACATCTAAGCTCCCATAAATAACACAGCAACAAAGAACAAAAAAAAGCCTAGGACAAAAAAAAAAGACCACAAACATAGTGGACACAAGGTTAGATGTGTCCTAGACAGACCCTTATATTATATGTTCGGTACGTGGAAGGAGGAAGCATGCGAATCTTTGTAGTATGTATTTGTTTCCAGTTTTGCTAAAGCACATGTGCTATAAGTATTGTATATTTAAGTCTTATATCACTAATCTTACGTGGAGATTCGTGTGGGTATTTTCTTTTTCATTTTTATTTTTAGTTTGTCTAGGACACATCTAAGTGACACAATCAAGCATGAAAAGAAAGAAGAAAATAGCCACACGAATCTCCGTGTAAAATCAAAGACATAGGACTTAAATGTGCAATACTTATGGCATATTTAGATGTGCTTTAGCAAAACTGCTATATATAGTTGAAGATACGGCGATTCTCACGAAACTTTCTTGGCGATTTCGGATTTGCAGCACTAAACGGTGCCAACTTCTCTGCGGCGTCCAAGCCGGACTCGAACACAACATTTCCTTTTCAGTTTTACTGAGTTTAACTTCTTTTTTAGATAATAATACTGATTTGTTTCATTTACTTTTACTCGAACAAAACATTTCCTTGTAAGTTGTTTAGGTCTTCTGCTCTCATTCAGACCATTGACAACATTACTAAGTGACCGAATTTTATTTTTTTTCTTATGTGGTTACTTTGTCTTTGTTTTCCCTCCCGGTTTTCTTTGTTTTTTCTATTTTATTTACCTTTATCATTGGTATTCGACGTTTCTTTCTAAGTTTTCATCTTTCTTTTATTCATTTTTATTTGTTTCATTCTCGGTTTTCCATGTTTTTTTGGTTTTCTTTCTTCTTTCTTCCCTTTTTCTTGGTTTACATTTGGTTTCTTTGTTTCTTTCTCAGTTTCAATCTTTTGCATTGATTTCTTCTATTTTTCATTCTTTTGTTTCTATTTTCTTTGTTTCTATTTTTAGTTTTCGTTAGTTTTCTTTTTCTGTCGATTTCATCGGTTTCTTATTTATTCAACACGCATTAACTTTTTCCAATACAAATTCAACATATGTCTTATACTCCCTTCGTAAACTAATATAAGAGCGTTTAGATCACTACTTTAGTAATCTATAAATGCTCTTATATTAGTTTACATAGGGAGTACATCAGAAACATTTTTATATACACGTTTAACATTTTTGAAATATATGATTAACATATTTTGAGAACTTAATTTTTTATGTCTATTTTTCATATGGATTTTACATTTTTGGCATATATCTAATACATTTTTATACTACACATTTAACATCTTTCAAATACAAGTTTAATAATTTTTTATATATGGTCAACATTTTTTTAAACACAATTAATATTATTTTCAGATGCTTGATTAACATTTTTCAAGTATAACATTAATATTTTTTAATACATGGTCAACATTTTTTCTGCTCACATTTATTTATTTTGAATGCTTTATTAACATTCTTAAGATACAAGATTAAGATTTTTCGAATACATGATCAACATTTTTAAAAATACAAGATTAACATTTCTTGAATACATGGTCAACATTTTATATACACTTTAATTGTTTTTTCAAATAATTGATTAACATGATTCAAATACTTATTTAGCAATATTTTAAATTCTTGACTAACATTTTCTAAATACATGATTAGATGTTTTCACACAAATTGTATATTTTTAGTATGCATGATAAACATTTTCTCGAAACACATTTAACATTTTTCAAACGCTTGTTAACATTTTTTCAGATATATTATGTAAAGCATTTTTTGTAATATATTATTTAGAATATTTGGAAGTATAAAAATGTAAAAAAAAGAAGCAAAAAACAAAAAAAAGCAAAAAAAAAACAAGACAAAATATGTGGTCATGGCTCCCGCGCGCCTGGGCTGGCCCAACTCGGGCCTCACTTCAGGCGAGCATCCTCTCTGTCTCGCATGAAGCGAGACATAGGAGCACCCCTGGAAACTAGGCTGAGTTTTGGACTTCTCCGGTTGGCTGGGGTCAATCACCTTTTCTAACTAGTGTCAAAGAAAACTTTTTTCAGGAGTGCGAGTTCAAGGGCTGATCGGCACCGGCACTAGTGTCATCTGACACCAGCGGTCACACATGAGCTTCGTCCCTAGACGTCGTGCATGGTGATTGATGACGATGAGAATGACAATGACGATGATGATGTACATTTAATGATAGGTAGGGCTTGAAAATTGTTGTTGGCCTGTATATTGATGATGTGGTACATACTAATCCCTCATGGTGTTGGTGAACTTGCGGTGGTAGGATTACGTCCTCTTTTTAGATGTGATGGTAGGATCACACCATAGTAGTTAGGACGAACTTGTGCCGCCTTTTGGGTATATGATCATGCATGTCTATGTTGTTTCTCTTTCAGATGTTGTGTTTCTTTGTTTGCTGCTTGAAATGTTGCTCTCCTGTCAATCTGCAGATGAATTGGTAATGTTGTGTATAAATGTGGTGTTCCAGGAGTATACAATTTATGGTGAACATGCAATGAACAAGTCAAGAGTTACCCATGCTACTCCTTTCAAGGAGGGTTTAAGACAATGCAACAGGCAGATGATGAGTATCACAAATTCCTGCTCGAACAGAACAGCAATGATGAAGTTCGCAAGGTTGCTGCTCAATTTACGTTGTGTGAGCGGAAGAACTTCGTCATCGTGGTAAGGTTGTTGCTAGATTTAGGTTGTGCGGGCCGAAGAACTTTGTCATCACGATCCAGTTCGTTGTGATTATGATGGTGGTGATCGTATGTAATGGAATAAACACTTGTTAGGATGGTAGATGATAAGCTCGCCACATAGGGTACAAGGTTAGTAAAGCCAGTCAAATGTGTGCAACCATAGAACATGTAGTGCATCACAACACCCATACATAGACAACCAAACACGGGGCAGAAATTGTTGCCTTGATGCAGGGAGGCAAGATGCAGACAACCAAATTATATGCAAAACATGCTTTCAAGCCAACATTAGCTCAATACGTCTCATTTATTTTTCTAGAAAAGGAGGATGTACCCCCGGCCTCTGTATATGGATGATGCATGCAACCATTTTATTAATTATTCACAAAGACTTTATAAGGTAATACATCAGTAACCCTGAAGCCACTATCTTGTCAACACCTGTCGCTACTCCTATCCCCTTGATGAAGGGGTGTCGAATGTCCGAGCCTAATACCAAACAGACATCGCACCAAAGCCTAACATCTAAAGTCGGATGTCCCAACCAAGCCACATTACTGAACTAGGGCACACACGGCCCGACGCACTCTTAGTGGGCACCACATGCGCTCGCTTCAAGGGCCGTCGCCTTCGTCTTCCATCGATCCATCTTTAGAGTAGATACCGACGCATCGACCTTGTCAGGCCTCTCTGCCATCGACGCCACCACGACGCCAGACAACGCCGTCCCCCTGCACGAGTCCATTGCCGCATATCGGACAACGAGTCTCCACTGAGCCACGCCGCCGAGATTCGCCACCCTCATTGCGTAGGATGAAGAACCGCTCCACCACCCGCGCACTCGAGTCGGCACCTGCTCCACAACGATGCCTCCAGCAAGGAGCGCAGCACGAGACGTCGCCATTGTCCGATCTGAAAACAGATCTAGGGTTTCCCTTGGAGCAGGCCGAAAGGAGCGACGCGACATGCTATGACGATGCCTTCAACAAGGTAATGGCGCCAAGCGACGCCGCCATCATCCGCCATGACCATAGTCGTGTCTCGGTCTTCAGCAGTTGTCTTGTCGCTCCTAACTCACCACCGGACAGATCTGGGAGCAGACCCGCCGCCACCTCTTGGCCGGCCGCCACAACTATGCGAACGCGTAGCCTGGGCGCCCGCCGCCTCTGCACTGCCCTCCTGGTCGCACCTGACCTGGAAGCCCGACCCAGGGCCAAATATCAGAGAGGGATCCCCAGATCCAGGAGACTGAGCCAAGGCCGCTGAGCTGGGATAACGACCAGGCCACAGCCGTCATCACGCGCCATGATCCGGAGCGCCGCCGCGCCCATCCTACGACGGTGGCCGCCGCCGCCCGCAGCTCCAAGCTGCCGCGCCAAGTGCCCCGCGCGCCCGCGCCACCATAGGGACAAGTGCCCCACCGCCACCGTCCTCGGGGCCGGCCCGGCCTTTGCCAGGAGGTCCCCTCCGGTGGCGGCGAGACTAGAAGGGGAGGGGGATGCACCGCGGCGGCTAGGGTTTTTCCCCCCGAGCCGCTAGGGAGGCGAACAAAGCCTTTCAGCTTCAGTAGGACTAGCACATATGCCCGTGCGTTGCAACGGAAGATAAAATAGTATGCATTTAAAGTCAGTGATAATTATATGTGCAAGCAAAACCCTGTGTGCACACAAAAAATGAATATTTAGCTTCCTGGTTTCGCCGCGTGTGAAGGAATCAATCCGCTATTTTTCCATTTATTGATTGATGGCATTTAAAAGTTTTGTTACGTCATCGTACACCAGAGAATGCCAATGAGTTATTCAATCTACTTTTCCTTCCAATCCTTTCAATGGAGGTGATTTTAAGGTAGGGAGTTTCTGAATATTCTAGGAAACATGAACAATTTTTTAAATCCTTAACAGTTATTGGAAAATTATGTACAATTTTGGAAAAGTGCTAACAAAATATGAAAGGGAACATATTTTAAAATTCATAAACATTTTCTGAAAACACCAACTTTTTTTATAAAAAACATGAACATTATTTAAATTTATGACATTTTTTTAAAACGAAAACATGTGTTGAAAATTCATAAGTTTTTTAGAAAATGTGTATCGTTTATACATGAACATTATTTTTAATTGTAAAACTTTCACTAAAACAAGAATATTTTTCGAATTTGGAGCATTTTTTGAAATGCAATTATCTTTTTAGAAATCTCGAATAATTTTGAAAAAGAATAAAAAAATTGAACATTTTTATGTTTTTTTAGTTCTGGACGCTTTTTTGAGAATTTTTAATTTACAAATAAATTATAAAAGATAAGTAAATTTGGAAGGAAGAAAGAGGTAGGGAAAGAAGAATAAAAATAGAAGTAAAACACAGAAATTAAGAAAAATAGGCCAGCCCATTATTGGTTGTCCTGTGCGAAACTCCTACTATTTGCCGCCTAGTGTGGAAAATAGAACTTTTCAGCTTTTTTTTTAGCATATGTAACCTTTATTAAATCTGGATGTTCATAGGGATACAGATGATGTCGGGCGTATTAGCAAGCCACAGGTGGCGCCCGGGAGACAAAGAAACCGCAGCTTTTGCAAGAGCATGCGCTTCGAAATTATGCTTCCTATTCTCATGAATAAAACGGATATTAGGAAAAAATCTAGCCCTATGATTTATCTCACTCAAAACCGAGGCAAACTGGCAGGGAACATCCAAGCCTATCATGGAAATAACAGCAACACAGTCTGAAGCCACGCATATAGAGTTGAGATTGAGATCCATCGCCAAAGCAAGGGCTTCATTGCATGATTGTGCTTCCAACGAGGGCCGATCCGTGAGACCCTCAAAAACTCTGGCTGAAGCTCCAAGAAAAGCTCCCGCTCTGTCACGGCAGACCATAGCTGCTGCGCCCCTTCTACCAGATCTGGACACGCCTCCATCAACGTTTAGCTTCGCTTCTTCATCGGTTGGAGGAAGCCAACCAGATGATGTCGCTCTAGTCCTCGAGTTTCCCGCTGATACATGCAGGTCCTTTGGCTTTGCATGCAAGTCCCTCAGGCGTGACTTGTGCACAGCCATACAATCAAGATCCACCAGAAATTTCTTGATGAAAACCAAAGTGCTCAAGGGGCTTTGGTACTGCTCATCATGGATAGCACGGCGTCGCGCCCACCATATGGTCCACATTGTGATCAAAATATGAACAACTTCCTGCTCTTTTAGAGTATCCAGTAGCCAGAACATCCACAGTCGAGCATCCTCTGTTCGGTTTGAGATCATTACTTTTCAGCTGTGTGGACAGAAAAGTAAGTTGGCTGGCTTCACTGGGCCGCAGCACGCGGCCCAGTTACGAAAATTCCTTTTTGGCAGACAAACACATAAAATTTAGTACCACCTCGGATAGAAAAAAGATCAACGGTGAACGGATGAAAAAATTGACGCACCTTGCTTTATTAGTAGGGGTATAGATATAGATATAGATTAAGGGACGCCAAGTCCCATCTGAAAAAAAGGAGGCACCGTTCAACAGATCACATATTCGTAAAGAAAAATGTTCAGTATAGGTCGCATACCGTCGCTGCAGGCGAACAACTACTTGGACACTAATTGAAATGCATTGCTTCTCCGTGAAGGGTGTTTCGCTGCTTCTTGTGTCGGCCTTATTTCCGTCCGCGCCAAAAAGGGAAAAAGAAAGATGCGGCCTGAAAGCACGAAGCCAGAAACCCACGTATCTACGCTTCCGCTGCAGATATTGTACGTGTACGTGTACGTGCAACTGTACATGGCCGGCGGACAATTTTCTGCATCGCGCAACATGACAAGAATCTCGTCGGGAGTAGACCAAATATATGGCCCCAGTTTTCTTCTCATTTCTTTTTCTTATATGGTTGTTGGACGTGGCTATAACGTGGCTCTGTTTTCGAATTCCCTCTAATTTTTTCCCCTACGCACGCGGCTAGGGTTTACCTCCTCCTTGGCGATCGCAATCGTCCCGGAGTTCGCTCTTCACGCCGTCGGCAGGCTAGGTTTCGGGGCACCCTCAAGGTCCGTTCCTCCTACCCCAGACGGGATGTCGTCTCCCTCGGACGCACTCCGCTGCGAGCGGCGGCGGCGCGCCGGCCAGTAACCCTGATCTTGGCGACTACTTCAATCAGTTAGACCTTAACGATGAGGACTTCGATGATGTCGAGATTGATGTGGATGACCCAGAGATCAATGAAAGTGTCAGATGGCTTGCTCTAGCTAGGGTGCACACGGAGAAAAATTTCAGTCAATCAGCGTTTTACAAGGACATGCGCGCAGCGTGGAACCCAGCGCAGAGTGTGAGATTCAAACCAGTTGGCCCTAACCGATTCGTCGTCCAAGCGTCTTGCCTGGGGGATTGGGAGCGCATGATGATGCAGGGGCCTTGGCTGTTTCGTAACATGGCTGTTCTGTTGTGTCCTTATGATGGGTTTAGTAAGACAGATGAGATCGAAATTTTTGAGATGCCGATTTGGCTTCAGATCCATAAGGTACCAGAGGCATATTGCAAGGAGTCGGTAGTCGAAAAACTGCTAAAAGATGCTGGTGAGATCATGGACATGCGCTTGAACGGGAACACCCGTGGGGACTATGTCAGGGTGCGAGTGAAGCATGACATCCAACGTCCTCTGACGAAATTTGTGAGTATAGTTCGTGCTAAGGAACGACAAGTTTACCTCGTGAGATATGAGAAGCTTGCAAGATTCTGCAAGGTTTGCGGCCTCATTGGGCATGTGTATAAGGAATGCGGTCTGGGTATCCATGATGAGAGGAAGATGAAATACGGCGATTGGCTGTATGCAGAGGGGCCTAATCAGGGTAGGATGGAGAATCAACCATCCAGGACAAACATGGCTACTCGCCCTAGTGCGAGGCAGGAAACCCCTCATGGTTTAGAAAGGAAGAACAATGAGAGGCAAGAGGATCTGGACCCTGCCCTTGCAGATACGGCTTCTAGTCCAAAGAAACCTGCAAGTACAGGGATGGAGGTTGACAAGGATCCAAGGAAGAGATTAAATATGGATGATGCTGTCGTCGTAGGCCATCCAAACAAACACTCTACCTTATTGGCAATCACAGATGGGTGTGGGGAGGATCTGAAGGAAGGGAACTCCCCCACAAGTAGCACAAGTAGCAAACGTGTCAAGACGGGAAAGGAAAGTGGAAACCATGAGATATCGGCGGCCTCCCTCGAGGAGGACCGCCGGACGCAATGAATATCCTCGCTTGGAACTGCCGGGGGGTGGGGAACCGCCGGACAGTTCGGGAGGTGTTGGCCCTCGTCAAAGCCAATGACCCCAAGCTAGTCTTTTTAAGTGAGACTAGACAGGATGTAGCCAAAGTGGAAAAGCTCAAGTGGAGGTTAGGTTTAAAAGGTTTTCACGGTGTTAGTAGTAATGGAAAAAGTGGAGGCTTGGCTCTCTTCTGGGATGAGTCATTGTCCGTGACAGTTCTTGATGCATGCTGTCATTATATCGATGTACGTGTTGATGATGTTGGTGGAGGAACCTCATGGATAGGGACATTTGTCTATGGCGAACCAAGAGTTGAGAATAGGCAAGCCATGTGGGATCATCTAGTTCGGCTCAGAGCAGTTTCGCAGGAACCGTGGTTCGTCTGTGGAGAATATAACAAAGCCTTGTGGCAACATGAGCATCTCTCGCGATCTCTGCAGTCGGAGACGCAGATGTCAGCGTTTAGGGATTGCCTGCTGCTTTGTGAGCTCATGGACTTGGGATTTGCAGGTGTTCCTTACACATATAATAACGGGCAAGACGGTGACCGCAATGTGCAAGTCAAATTGGACCGTGCTTGTGCGGATGAAACATGGAAGGACCTGTTTCCAGCAACGAGGGTGCTGCATCTCGCAACGCCCTGCTCAGATCATGCACCCCTACTTGTCCAGTTGGGGGATGTTCAAGCATTTCGAACGAAAGGTAATGCGCCACGGTACGAAATCATGTGGGAGCGCCACCGAGGCCTTCCAGACGTGGTTGCTAACTCATGGGTAAAGCATAAGCCGAGTGGAGGGCTCGGTTCAGTGGCTGCGTCTTTGCAACATGTTATGAATGATTTGAAAGACTGGAGTAGGGAGAACTTTGGTAATGTATTGAAAGAAATAGAAGAGCTAAGGAGTCAACTAGCTGCACTACAATTAACTGGGGCTGATCGGTCTGAGGTCCGGAATAAGACGAATCAGTTAGACGAACTCCTATACAGAGAAGAAATGATGTGGCTGCAGCGATCACGTATTACGTGGCTAATGGAGGGTGGACGTAACACGAAATAATTGCACCGTAGAGCAATCTGGAGGGCGAGAAGGAACCATATTCAGCGCCTGAAAAAGATGGATGGATCTTGGTGCTCTGTACCCTCAGAGATGGAGAGGATGGCATAGTCATACTTCAAGGAAGTATACACCAAGGACCCTACGCTGGACCCATTGGTCGTTTTGGATTGTATCCAGCAAAGGGTTACGACAAATATGAATGATGCTCTCAGTTTGCCGTTTGCAGACAAAGAGATTGCGGACGCGCTCTTCCAAATAGGGCCTTTAAAGGCTCCAGCGGTGGATGGATTCCCGGCGCGTTTCTATCAGCGTAACTGGGATGTTCTTAGAGCAGAGATTATTGCGGCAGTTAAGGAGTTCTTTGTCACAGGTATAATGCCAGATGGTGTCAATGATACGGCGGTGGTATTAATACCGAAAATTCCACATTCTCGTGAACTAAAAGATTTCCGCCCTATCAGTCTTTGCAATGTGGTATATAAAATCGTGTCTAAGTGCATGGTGAACAGGTTGCAACCTTTCTTAGCAGAGCTAATATCGGAAAATCAAAGTGCATTTATTCCGGGCAGGCTTATTACGGATAACTCGATTATTGCCTTCGAATGTATCCATCATATACAATCTGTTAAGGAAAATTCACCGGCTTTGTGTGCTTACAAGCTTGACCTTTCGAAGGCATATGACCGAGTTGATTGGGACTTTCTTGAGAAGGCTCTTCTCAAATGGGGCTTCTCCCAGTTCTGGGTCTCTCGTGTTATGGCGTGTATATCATCTGTTAAATACTCTGTGAAGTTCAATGGCAAGCTACTGGAATCTTTTACCCCGTCCCGGGGTCTCCGGCAAGGTGAT
Organism: Aegilops tauschii subsp. strangulata; assembly: GCF_002575655.3. Lineage (NCBI taxonomy): Eukaryota > Viridiplantae > Streptophyta > Magnoliopsida > Poales > Poaceae > Aegilops > Aegilops tauschii. Next base: position 436,397,889 of record NC_053038.3, read on the forward strand.
CCGTTATCCCCCTTTCTTTTCCTTTTTGTTGCGGATGCTCTATCAAGGTTGATCAATAAATCAATGGAAGAGGATGGATTGAAAGGGGTGAAAATTTGTAGAGGTGCTCCGGAAATATCCCATCTTTTATTCGCGGATGATTCACTCTTGTTTTTTCAAGCTTCTGAACAGCAGGCAATTTTGGTTAAAGGTTTGTTGAACACTTATGCGGCGGCTACTGGCCAATTAATAAATCATTCAAAGTGCTCCATCCTTTTTTCAGATCATTGCTCGCCCACAGTTGCTTCTAATGTTAAGGGTGTTCTGGAAATTACACAGGAGGTCTTCGAGCCTAAGTATCTAGGCCTCCCTGTGCCGGAGGGAAGAATGCATAAGGGTAATTTTGAAACTATCCAGGAAAGATTAAGGAAGAGGTTAATCGACTTGAGTGAGCAATATATGTCATCAGGTAACAAGGAGATTTTAATTAAATCAGTTGCTCAAGCTATACCAGCTTATATCATGAGTGTTTTCAAACTCCCAGGATCGATTTGTGATGAGTTAACCCGCATGATGCGTCAGTACTGGTGGGAAGTTGACAAGGGGAAGCGTAAAATGGCATGGCTGAGTTGGGACAAAATGCGCCTACCCAAATCTATGGGAGGCATGGGCTTCAGGGATATGGGGGATTTTAACCAAGCCCTACTCGCAAAACAAGCATGGCGCCTTTTAGATACGCCAGACAGTTTATGTGCTAGGCTCCTAAAGGCGAAATACTTCTCGGCTGGTAATTTACTGGATTCGGTGTTCTCTAACAATGGATCCGCAGTGTGGAAAGGGATTTTATACGGTCTGGACCTCGTGAAGAAGGGGGTTATTTGGCGAGTGGGGGATGGGGCGCTCATCCGTACTTGGCGCGACCCTTGGATTCCAAGAGCAACCTCATTCCGCCCCATCACTCCTAAATGCACATCCCGGCTAAACCATGTGTCAGAGTTCTTAGATGATAACGGTGCATGGCGGATGGATCGGTTGAGAGAATTTTTTGGCCTATGGACATAGATTATATTGTGAAAATAAGGACGTCCCCAAGGCAGCGTTCTGATTTCGTATCGTGGTTCCCAGAGAAGAACGGCCAATTCTCGGTCAGGAGTGCTTACAGACTTGCCACATATGATCATAACATAGCGTTTGCGGGGGGAGCTTCCTGTTCAGCACCAAGTGGAGCGAGATCAATTTGGAATGCTGTATGGAAATCGTCGGTACCTCAGAAGATGAAAATCATGGCTTGGAAGGTAGTTGCAGGCGCCTTGCCAACAACGCAATGTAAAAACTTGAGACATATTTCCACGCGCTCGACCTGTCCTTTATGTGGTGTGGAAGAGGAGGGTTCTTTTCATGCGTTGGTTACATGCACTAATGCGCGTATGATTTGGCTGAATATGAGAACTAGGTGGCCTTTGCCCTCTGATGAAATTCTCATTGACAATGGCAAGGATTGGTTGCTGCATGTGCTGGTTAACTGTACGGATGAGGTCCGGGATATGGTGATTATGGTAGTCTGGCGAATCTGGCAACTGCGAACAGATCAGTCACATGGCAAGGAAATCCCACCAACGGATGTCACGGTGGAGTTCCTCGATAGCTACTACAGGTCTATCAAACTTGCAGGCCGGTTTAGCACAGAGGAAATAATCAAGGGGAAGATGACAGTGTCTGCCGTGTGTTCAGGCTCTTTAGACAAAGCGAAGACCCCGACCATGCCATGGCCAGCACCCCAGCCGGGCTATGTTGACTATCCGTCGATGGGTCCTTCCTGGAGTCCGATGGGTCAGCGGCTGCTGGCATGATTCTCCGTGAGGACAAAGGCAAGATCATTTTTTCAGCGTACCGCTATATCTTTCATTGCAACGATTCGCTGGAAGCGGAAATACACGCCCTCATGCAGGGCATGGCCTTGGCTATACAGAATACCTCATTTCCGGTGGTCGTTCAGTCAGATTCTGCTGAAGCACTCTCAATCTTGTCTAACAATGGCCTAGTGAAGTCAGCTTATGGGCAGTTGGTGCTTGAGATTAAGGAGTTGATGAGTAGTAGGGAGTTCTTACCACAGAAAATTCACCGTAGTCAGAATTGTGTCGCAGATCGTTTGGCCACTTATAGCCGATCAGAGAGAACCACAGCGGTGTGGTTATAGTCGGCTCCACCTTGTATTGAGGAGTTGTGGCCTCTTGATTGTAACACTATTACTTTGCAATAAAAACTCCCTTTACCGCGAAAAAAAAACGTGGCTCTGTTTTCATATCTGGCTGCGGTCTTGTCGATCGTACGTTAACAAGTTAACTATGTGAAAACCAGGACGCAGTGCCAAGGCACTGCAGCTGTCGATCGACAATTGGCTCGGAACCCTACGGGAAACTGTAGGAAAATATTCAGAGGATAAAGTACTGTAATGTCGCCGAAGTACGGATTTGCCAGCTTGAAAAGAAAGCAAGAAACAACAAGTTTATACATTTATCCCAACGAGAAAGCTATGCAAGTACAAATATTTCCAAAAACAAATACGTATGTGATCACATTTGGATTTAAGGACTGATTAAAGTCGTAAACAAGTAGTCCCTCCGGGGACATCCAATTAAAAGAAGGTGTAAACAAGTAGCAACATTCGCTTATTTTCTTCTTCTTAGCTATTACAAATGGCAACTCGACTAAGCTCAAAAGTTCAGTCTGGTACAACAAGTAGCAACATTCGCTTATTTTCTTCTTCTTAGCTATATATTGTGGTTTGTGCAATAGTGCAAGCAAGATATGCAGAAAAGGAAATATGTTCACAGGATGTTACAATGTTGTTTTCCGAAGACAATGAATTGTACGGAATATGAGCAATTTTCCATATATTGTATTTCAACAAAACATGATGAACATAGCAGGCATGATAATCGGACCAACGGAAGTACTAAGAACATCTACAACCGGACTAGACAAAGGTGAACCCCTAAACGTCTGCCAGCGCATCCGGACGCGTCCGTGGACAGCGCCAGCCCGCCCCTCATTTGTCATGCAAAAACATGCCCATAGATCATATAGCACACAACCAATTAATCTCCAATTCAACAAACCAATATACTCCACTATTCAACCATTCAATATATGCCAAAATAAAATTCATCATTTCATACATAGGCAATACACAAATCAACCAATCGGCTCTCTTGTTGTGCACGTTGATCTCCTTCCTCTCGTTGTGGAACAACTTCTTGTTTTCCTCATCCAAGAGGCTAGTATCCCGCGACATGATCCGGGAATCCTCCATGTCCCTCGCAAGCCTCGGTTTCTCTTTCTCAAGCTCAATTGATTCCAATGTCTTCGCCTTTTCAAACTCCTATTTTGCCCATTTTTCTTCCTTCTCTATTTCTATTTTCTCCCTCTCAATCCTCCACCTCTCCTGCAACCTCTGTCAGCCGAACAACAGCCTCTTCCTTTGCACATTCAAGAAGAGCCTGTACCTCTCCTCCTCCTTCTTCTCCTTGATGGAAAAAAATGTCTGTCGATGTGAGGAACTTTGTTCTTACCGCGCCATCACGCGCGGCCTTCTCCTTCTCCCACTTATTTCCCATCACCCGCCGTTCCTCTTTGCCATGACCTCTTGCCCCCGCCCCTCCACTTGGGTCATCATGTCCATCCAATTCAATAAATTGATGGGATCTTGAGCCATCGTTGTTCTTCATCACTACAAAAAAAAAGACACATCCGTGACATTTTGGGCCGAACGAATTTTTTTTCTGTCATGCATATGACACTTCTATGACGATAATTGTGACAAAACCCGGTATCATCATAGATGTGGTGGGCTCCTACTTATATGACAAAAAATCATGACAGAAAATGGGCTTTTCGTCCTGGGCGGGCCGGAGACGCAGCTGCATGACATTCTTTGGGCCGTCCATGATGGAAAAAACCGTGGTAGAAGCGAGGGCGAGGAAAATTTCGGGGAGTTCCCGGTTACGGTGGGAGGTCGGGGGCCGAGCGATGCACGTTTCTCTCATACACGTACGCACGTGTGTGCGAGGCGTTGGCTCTAACTGAACCCGAGCGAGGCGTTGGGCTCTAACTGAACCCAAGCGATTGCACTGCAGGCTACGCGTTACTGAACTCGAGCGATCGATCGATGGCTGTTAACTGAACCGATCGAGCAATTCCTTCGCTACTGCTGCTAACTGAAGCCGATCGATTGGATGAACAGTGAGCGTTGCAGGGGGGGGGGGGTTGGATGAACAGTGAGCGGTGGCGTTTCCTCTGGATAAACAGGACCCCGTGGTGTGGAGGGCTGGATGAACAGTAGACGGTGGAGGGGTGCCCGTGGAGGGGTGGTTGAACAGGACCCCGTGGTGTGATGGGCTGGATGAACAGTAGACGGTGGAGGGGTGGTTGAACAGTAGCCGGCGGAGTAGCGCGCGGTGGAGGCTGGATTAACAGGAGCCCGTGGAGGCTGGAGGAGGTCGACGGTAGCCCGTGGAGGCTGGAGGAGGTCGATGGTGGAGATGAACAGTATCCCGGGGAGTCCCATTTTGCGGTACGCCACACCCCTCCCGATGAACAGGACCCCCGTTTCGACCGTAGGAGGTCCGTTTCGTCCGTTTTGCGGTACGCCACACCCCTCCCGATCAACAGGACCCCCGTTTCGACCGTAGGAGGTCCGTTTCGTCCGTTTTGCGGTACGCCACACCCCTCCCGATCAACAGGACCCCCGTTTTGACCGTAAGAGGTCCGTTTCCTCCGTTTTACGGTACGCCACACCCCTCCCGATCAACAGGACCCCAGTTTCGACCGTAGGAGGTCCGTTTCCTCCGTTTTGCGGTACGCCACACACCTCCCGATCAACAGGACCCCCGTTTCGACCGTAGGAGGTCCGTTTCCTCCGTTTTGTGGTACGCCACACCCCTCCCCATGAACACGACGCATTCCGTTGCCTCCCCATGAACACGACGACGACGCTGTTTCTCCGTTCCGACCCAGCCATGTACACGAGCCCTCGCCATACGTATGCGCGAGTAGGCTTTCGAGACCCTGCCCGTATGTACGTACGTGGCCGTATTTTCTTTCTTGCACCTTGGTCGCTGTACGTACGTGTACATGCTACGTGCGCGCCTCTACTACGACACGTACGAGCCTCTACTACGACACGTGCACGCCTCTACATCGACCAGTATATATGTACGTACACGTTCGCGACCAGAATGACAACGCTACGTATGCTTCGACCAGGTGGGTCCCGACTGTCAGGCACTTCCTTGCATGCGAAGATGTAGCTGGTGGGTCCTAGCAGTCAGGGGGCGAATAGTTTTATTTTGTTTTTGTCCGGACGCAATTCCTTGCGTGCGAAGATGTAGCTGGTGGGTCCCAGCAGTCAGGGGGGCGAATCGTTTTTTTTGCCCGGGCGCACTTCCTTGCGTGCGAAGGTGTAACTGGTGGGTCCCAGCAGTCAGGGGGGAAACTTTTTTTTGCGAAATACGGTGGCCCGTCCGGTGGGACCCTGCTGTCAGGTGGAGGAATCATTATTTTCCACGTAATAAGGAGGCACTTCCTTGCTTCCGCCGTGGACCCAGCTGTCAGCCTCTCCACGTACAGTCCATGTCCGATGGAAGTTGTTCCTTGACCACGTTGACCACGCCGCGGCGAGAGCACCAGGGTGGTGGACGACGGCGAGGCCTAGGAAGGGGACGACACGGAGCCGGTGAAGACGCGGCAGTGGATACCCACGCGGAGAGGAGTATGAGGGTTCACTCGTTCGGCTACGGTGTGAGGCTGCCGTCGCCGCAGGGCCTGGCCAGCGGTGGGAATAGTAGGGGGCGGTGAGGCCTCCGCGGCAGCATAGCTGGCCACGGGAGGCAGGAGCAGGCGGCACGACCGGCGCTGCTTTGGGCGGCTGGAGCAAGAAGACCAGAGGTTGAAGAAGCACTACGGCCGTTGGATGGACATCGTACGGTCACTGGAGCTAGAATCGTTCATATTGACTAAGTTGACAAAGCCCTCCGTCCCCGTCAACTTAGTAGGCCCACAAGTCAGCCTCCCACCAAGGTGGGTCCCAGCTAGCTGGGGGAGTATTCATTTTTGTGTGCATAATAAGTAGGCACTTCCGGTGGGTCCGAGCTGACAGCAGGGGGAACGTTTTTTTCACGAAATACGGTGGCCCGTCCGGTGGGTCCCAGCAGTCAGGGGGGAAACGTTTTTTTCGCGAAATAAGGTGGCCCGTCCGGTGGGTCCCCGCTGTCAGGTGGAGAAATAATTATTTTGCGCGTAATAAGGAGGCACTTCCTTGCGGCCGCCGTGGACCCAGCTGTCAGCCTCTCCACGTACAGTACTCTTCCGATGGAAGTTGGTCGTTAACCACGTTGACCACGCCGCACCGAGAGCACCAGGGCGGTGGACGACGGTGAGGCCTAGGAAGGGGACGACGCGGAGCCAGGGAAGACGCAACAGAGGAAGCCCGCGCGGAGAGGAGTACGAGGGTTCACTGGTTCGGCTGCGGTGTGAGGCTGCCGTCGCCGCAGAATAACAGGGGGTGTGGGTGAGTGGAGGGATGGCCTGGCCAGTGGTGGGAGTAGTATGGGGGCGGTGAGGCCTCCGCGGCAGCATAGCTGGCCACGGGAGGCAGGAGCAGGCGGCACGACCGGCGCTGCTTTGGGCGGCTGGAGCAAGAAGACCAGAGGTTGAAGAAGCACTACGGCCGTTGGATGGACATCGTACGGTCACTGAAGCTAGAATCGTTTATATTAACTAAGTTGACAAAGCCCTTGGTACGCTCCAACTTAGTAGGCCCACAGGTCAGCTTCCGAAACGGTGCGCCCCAGATGTCAGGGGGAGGAATCATTTTTTGGGCGGCCGAAGCTAAGAATATCCGAGATTGAAGAAGAAGCACGACATTCGTTGGATAGACATCCAACGGCCACTGCTGCTAGAACCGTGTGTTGACTATAATAAGTTGACAAAGCCTTGCATACGCGTCAACTTATTTTTTTAGGGGACGCGTCACTTAGTAGGCCCACAAGTGTGTGGCAGAGAACTTATAGCCCATTTGCGTTTTGTAAGAATGTACAGCCCATTTTTGAATTCTAATGGAATTTACAACAACCCATTTACAGTTTGTTAAAAGTACAACCCATTTTCTAGCTAGGACAATGATTAATAATTTCAACCAACCGTTGAAGACAGAATTCAATAAAATTTCCCACATTTTGATGGGATCCGAAATATTTTTATCCCGAAATTTCTAGTCAGATTAAATATAAATTTGTATTACGTAAAAATCCAACGAAACATTGCGCGCACAACAATGAAAATTTAAGATTTTTAAAATCCATAAATAATATTTTATAAACTAATTTCATGTTTGGTGCATTTTTTTATAGTTACTGCCCAGTTTTTATAATTACATCTCATTTATTATTTTTTAAAGCCCATTTTCCTGTTAAGCCTAATGCATCCCTCCTAGGAAAGATTTGCAGCCCAGCGGGGCGGAGAATAACAAGTTGACCTTGCCTGGGTATTCCTCAAAAAGACGTATAGCTGGGCTAGCCATTTTCATCTTCAAAAAATTAGTATCTGGGCTGGATATGTGGCCTGGGCTAGACGGGCCACAGCCCGCCCAGTTAATACCCTGCTCTTCTCTAAATAACAACGAAATCATCGCCAAGAAAAACTCTGCAGTGCTCACGCCTCAAAAACACAAATACTGCTTGAGCTGCTTGGTCCCAGCTGTCGGCCGCACCTTGTGCAATTCTCTCGTTTATATTGACTACATAGGTTGACAATGGTGTGGGACCGTGATGTCAGGAAACCAGGAGAAAGCAAAAAAAAATAGTTGTACATAATAAGGAGGCACTTGCGTACGTACGGCTATGGCCCTAGTGGGTCCCTAGTGTCATCCAGTCAAAATAAAGTCATCTCCTGAATCCTCATGTTCGTTGACGATGTTAACAATGCTCGGCGCCACGGCCAGCGCAACAACTCGAAGGACAACGGAGAGGGCCACGCGGGCCCTACGGATGGTCTGATACAGCGCCCGCTGCTCATTCAGGAAGCCAGGATCATCGGACACCTATGAGCACCTTCAAGAAACTGAGACGGCATGAAACGGTAAGGCCGCGCTTGGGAGCTCTGGTTTATTTCAAACCTGTATTAACATACAAGTGTAATTTACTCGTCATCGGAAACAACGCGTAAAATACAGGCGTAATGAAACCGAGGGCCCGAGGTCTGTAAGTAAAACCGACGGGTTACGGGTGTAATTTGAGAGACCAGTGTATATTTTACGAGCACTGCTATCTGGACGACATTACCAGACAATACATGCACGACGTGCGTATCATGCCATCCATGGGCAAGGCTGAAACAGCAGCTAACGGCTGGATTAGCAATCGTCCGAGTGTCGTTCAGCGTTTTTATCGTGTGTGAAGTACTTCCGATATTTTACTAGTCGAAATCGACCAATCAAGCGCCTTCGCCCGAGATCATCTGCTTTAATTTACAAGCGTCAGTTTTACAAGCGGTTTTGGTTGAAAAACGACGATCCAATCACGGCCTAATATCATGAGTTGGTCGGAAGATCATATGGTTTCACGTCTAACCTACCCGACTTGTCGTACAGGCTATGAATGAAACATCAGACGATGAACTTCTTAAGCACGGAGACAACAGAAGAGGATGATCTTCTTAACAAGCAAATCACTGGCATTAGATCGATATGCAAAACAATACGAAGCATTATTCTCAAGAGGCACGGTGAACAGCTCGTGATGCCGCATGCCACAACATTCCAAGCTCAACTTTGCAATCAAACACAAGGCCTCACATTACATAGACAATATTCAGAACAAACTCTTAACACAGGAATATCTCAGCAGAGTAACTATTTACTTCTAAACTGAACACAGGAATAGGAAAAAACACTCGACGCTGCTCACAGCAAGGGCGTCCCACTCAAAAATATCAAATGCATGTCTTCTGGCTAACATCAATGAGCAAATTTTGACAAGGTTTTCCAATTCCAATATATTAAACTAACGTCTTCTTGCTAACATCAATGATTAAACTTTGACAAGCTTTTCCCATTCAAAATATGTAATGCCTATGATCGTGGAGTCCTGTCGTAGCTTCTTGTACTTGTTTGGACACTTTTTGCCCAGGGCACTCCACGTGTTGTTAAATTGCCAATGGTCTCTGCAGACTAGTCATGTCACCGGTGTCTAATAATACTCTGTAAAGCTTCTCGGTCATTCCTTCTGTAATGTAGCGCAAACAGTGACTGCTTCTTTCTGCAAAGTGGAATGACCAACTGGACCCAGTAATGCAGCAGTTTGCCTTGGACACATTGGCTCCTTTTTTGCAGTTCAACTAAAATCAAAGTCGGAATAAAACCGAGCTTTAATTTTGATATCCCTGTAAGTAACAATAGGTATAAGGGAAACAATTACTGAGAAATAACGGTTGATGACTTGTACTCCCAGAAGAAAAGCATATACTGATCTACTTTATCTTAATGGGAAACAAAGCAGGAGAGTAGCAATTCTCCATCAGTGTGATTCATTCATATTGACTGAGACATTATCTTAACAATGCCTTGTTTCAACATGTATAAAGAACGACAAAGCAGAAAAGTACCATTCCTAAAACAATGCAACTGATTCATTTTAACAGAGACATTATCTTAACAATACCTTGGTTAAACATGTAGAAAGAACTACAAAGCAGGATAGTACCATTCCTAACAAGTGTTGCAGTTTTGAACTAAGATTCAGTAGTTAATTAATTCTGAGAGTGGCATTGCTTAATTTTACCAGCAGCATTAGATTAACGAAAAGCATAAACAGTTCCAGGGGAGAGTGGGCGCAACAACAGTATGTGCTTCCATCTACTTATAAAGGGGGTGATGCAGAATTTGTTGTAACAAAGCAACAAGCATCATGTCTGGGTTGGTCCCATTTTTGTTCACTACTTAATGGGAAAAGACAGCAATACAATAGCTTCAATTCAACATTTATTTAAAACAGTACCAATACAAGTAGCACAACATCTCAAAGCACGCTGCACAATCATGTGGATGAAGGCCTGTACTGACCTTTCATGAGAAGGACAAGATAAAATACGAATCTGCCAACACGAATAGGAAATCCAATCTCGTTTTGTGCAGTTGCACTGAAATCAAGCAAAGTGTTTCGCGTAGCGAAGCAAAATGTCGCAATAGCAACAAGTTGAATAGATATACCCGTTTAAAAAGAGGCAAAAAAGGAATCAATTACTGGCTAATAAAGGAGGATGAAACATGCGGCCACAAAAATGGTAATCGCGCCAATCCCTAACAAGTGTTGCAGTTTTGAAATAAGATTCAGTAGTTAATTCTGAGAGTGGCATCAATCACTGGCTTATAAAGGGGGTGATGCAGAATTTGTTGTAACAAAGCAACAAGCATCATGTCTGGGTTGGTCCCATTTTTGTTCACTACTTAATGGGAAAAGACAGCAATACAATAGCTTCAATTCAACATTTATTTAAAACAGTACCAAAACAAGTAGCACAACATCTCAAAGCACACTGCACATCATGTGGATGAAGGCCTGTACTGACCTTTCATGAGAAGGACAAGATAAAATACGAATCTGCCAACACGAATAGGAAATCCAATCTCGTTTTGTGCAGTTGCACTGAAATCAAGCAAAGTGTTTCGCGTAGCGAAGCAAAATGTCGCAATAGCAATAAGTTGAATAGATATCCCCGTTTAAACAGAGGCAAAAAAGGAATCAATTACTGGCTAATAAAGGAGGATGAAACATGCGGCCACAAAAATGGTAATCGCGCCAATCCCTAACAAGTGTTGCAGTTTTGAAATAAGATTCAGTAGTTAATTCTGAGAGTGGCATCAATCACTGGCTTATAAAGGGGGTGATGCTGAATTTGTTGTAACAAAGCAACAAGCATCATGTCTGGGTTGGTCCCATTTTTGTTCACTACTTAATGGGAAAAGACAGCAATACAATAGCTTCAATTCAACATTTATTTAAAACAGTACCAAAACAAGTAGCACAACATCTCAAAGCACACTACACATCATGTGGTTGAGACCAAGATTTGAAACAACTCGCCACGAAGACTGGAAACAAATCTCGATCTCCTTTTGTGCAGTTCCACCAAAATTAAGCAAAGTCACCGGTGTGACGTTGAAGTTGAACTGCACAAAACACTCTTAAAACATAAGTGTTTCGAGTAGCGAAGCAAAATGTCGCAATAGCAACAAGTTGAATCGATAGCCCTGTTTTAACAGAGGCAAAAAAGGAAACAATTACTTGCCAATAAAGGAGGATGAAACAAACGGTGACAGAAAGAAGCATCTAACTTATCTTGGATGGAAAACAAAGTAGGACAGTAGCATTTCTAAAACGGTTGCATTGATTCATATTAATAGAGACATTCTCTTGAAACAACATTTGTTAAAAAATGTAATTTACTTTTAACAATGCATTGCTTCAATTTTCCGGCGGCATTCTTAGATTAACAACACCAAAATAGCTGGATGGGACATGCCAGCACCATGCACGTCTACACGTATAAATGGGTGATGCAGAGTATGTAGCCAAGCATCATATATGCGTTGGTCCCATATTTGTTCTCTTTGAACCTTCTTCCTATGTGAGGGCAGCAAATCTAGTCCTGCACAAACTACCCGACCCCCCAGTTTCTTTCCCTTTTCAACAAAGAGATCAGTTCCTTACAGATGTGTGTACTGGGTTACCCCCTTTTTCCCTTTTCGACCTACAAAGCGGCTGGATAGCCAGTCTATACTACTTTCCGCCCCTCCTTTCCTCATTGAACCACATCCTAGATTCTTGCTCCAGCCCACCGCACCCTTCTTTCCTCTTTGAACCAAGACCTAGATTCGACTACAGATCGAAAAAGATCCACATGCAGCTAGAGCAACGACGGTTTCAAAGAAACTTATACCTTAGGGTCGTCGGGATGTGGCAACGCGTGCGGCGGGAGGCCGGATCTGCCCACACTACGTACGGCAGCGAGGAAGAAGGGGTTGGTGGCCCTCCCGCACAGGCGCTGGGTGAAAGAGAACAGCGTAGCCGGCAGTGGATTGCCTCCCTCGCCGAAGGCGATAGAGTGAACGCTGCACCTCCTCCCCTTCCTGGTGCGACGGGATACGGACGCCTCCTTCACCAGCTGTGAGGGGGAGAGAGAGAGACAAGAGGCCGACGTAGTCTTGTTTAGATCTGGTGAAGAGAGGGTGAGAGACTGTGAATATAGCAAACCCTAGCAAATGAACGCTGAGCCTCCAGCGTGTAACATATATGTAGTGCGGCGAGCGTGTGGAGAGTGCAAACCCTAGCTAACAAGCGCTGAGGCTCCCGCTTATATATATACTACTGTAGTACGGACCGAGCTCCGGTGCCTTCACTGCACCTGCTTTTGGCTGTATGACAGGTGAGCCAGCCACATTTTGGGCCCACCTGTCATAAATCCAAAGGCAGGTGCACTAAGTCAATGAAGCTGCGTCCATATAGTACTCTTGTGTATACGACTAATATATAGTGGAGTGGTTTTCTTATTCTCTCCATAACAATCATTTTAAATTGTGTAAGTATGAAACGAAACTCTTTATTTAATGTACAGTGAAGAAAACTAGTACTACTTCCGATGAACTAACGATCCACGCCCACGCGTCCTGGTCGCACTTCCTGTCCTTCACGTGTGGTACACTACCCTCCCTTAAGTGAACAACCACACATGCGCCAAATTATCGAAAACGTGTGAGAGTGTGTACAAATAAAGAATTTTAATTTCAATTATCGGAAAGGTTTGAGAGTATTACAAAGTTTGACTTCAGTCAAATCTAATATGCGGAGTAAATAAAAATGGAGGGCTACTACGTCCATCCGGGTTTTAGTCCACACCATTTTTTAAATCAAAGTTAATAGCTGGACAAATAAAATTGCAGGGGAGCTGGAGGCAAAGTTGTGAGAAGGCTTAGAAATCAATACAAAACTTATTCTCTTAGTACCAACGTCGATCCTTCTTCGAGGAAACATTTGGTTCGTAGCCAATTGTGTGATAAAATTGCACCAACGTGAAAGACGACTGCGTCTCCAACGCAACCAAGATGAACTGACGAAGGATATCATCTTTGTGCGTAACAAGCAAAGAGCACTGATGGAAGACAACTTGTTTTTCATTAAAAATCGATCAGCTTCACCAGCCGACGCAACCATGAGGCGCAACCATGAGCATCGATAGTTCATCGTGGTGATGCATAATCCATTTGGCATCAAGTTTGGGTGAGGCACCTATGAAGTTCGACAAATCCTCACTGTGGTCTGTTTCTTCTCAGTAAATAACATCTAGATGTGAATTAGACAAACTGATTTTCTAACGTACCAAGAAAGAAAACTCGATCAAAAACACGCCCCCGCTTCCAGGTCGCGAGAGTCGTCGCGCACACACACATAGACATAGACATGCATATCCGTGTTTACGTAAAATTCCATTTCCATCTCCATCTCCAATCATATTTGTCCAACTGGCACATTATTTACGTTGTTAATTATATACGCAACAATATTAATGTACAACATCTCTTGTTTGCGCACGTCCGGACCGCTGCCACGGCCGGTCCTGACCAACCCGAACCCTCTTCATCACCCGCGCGTGCTTCCCGCCCGAAACGGTCAGTGCCGCATTCATGCCTGGCCAGAGCGGACGCGACCTCTCACTGGCGCCGGCATTGAAGCGGCCGCCGGCCGAGAGAGCGTCGCCCGCGCCGCTTCCGGGTGCACGCGGCTGCTCCGCGTTCAAAGGTCGCAATAGCCGGCTACAACATGCATGTAAAAAATTCTTGGGAGTCCGTGCTACAGCTAGCTGTCCTCCCCCAACTCGTCAAGCTCTTCCAGTAGTGCTAGTACTCCATGGCGCGATCCATGGACAAGCAGGCGGGAAAGTTATCGTATACTCGGTTTGCGGTGAGTGGCATGCCGAGCGACCGTGTGGGGTCGAGCCGTGGAGGAGGGTGAGACACGAACACGACAGACGTGATTTAAACGTTGGTTTTGCTCGATGGCGCGATCCAACGAAACGAAACGTTGGTTTCTCTCCGTTTCCATTTTTTCTCCGGAAAAACGGAAACTTTCCACTCCATTTTCATTCCTATTCCAAGGTTGCCCCGTTACAACATTCCATCAAATACAAAGGAAAACTAACACGCATGCTGATGCATCTCAATGATTCACAGATCATAGCCAATATTTACTTCACAACTAAAGAAAAAAGTTGTGAGAGCGTGTACGAAAGAAAAAGTACTGATGGGGTCACTACGACTTAAACCCTAAACTCTAAACATGATTTAATTTCCTGGCCAGGTAGAACGTGTCGAAGGAAAGATGGCTGGCACCCTCGGATCATACGATGCTTTTGTGCAGTTCCACTAAAATCGACCTGAGCATCCCTGATGGCAAAGATATTGAAGAAGTGTGATTAGAATAATAGTACTGGCACTAGTTCATGAGACATAAACTCATCACAAGTAGAAGCCTGTAGAAGTAGAGAAAGATCGACATGGAGATGGAGCTACGGCAGTGGAGCAAGCCGGCTCCAAAAGGAAGATGGACTACCTGGGACGTCGGGCTGTAGCTAGAAGGGCGGTTGGGACGCGACATCAGCCCATACTGCGGTGACCCCCGATTGGGAAGCACCGACTGTGGGTTTTCTCCCTCGCCGATGTCGACCGCGTCTACGCAGAACATTGTTCCCTTCCCCCAGCTGCGGGATCAGGCCCGTCGTTCTATGCTTGTGAAGAGAGCAATCTAAGCAAGCAGGCTTGTAGCTTAGGCTAGCTCCTGCTAGTGTATATATAGTGGTTTTCTTTTTCTCTTCATATCAACCATTTTATATTGCGTACGTGTCATTCAAGAGTGAAATGATGGTTGCTTCTTCCGACTAACTTACTGTGTGATTTGACTGCTCCTTAGTGGCCCCTACACGTACTCCCCCTACGTGTATGCAACAGTCACAAGTACACATGGACGCAAAAACGCGCGCGACGCCCTAATGCATGCATGTCCGAGCACACGACGGAACACACACGGTCACGCTCAAGTGCTCAACCTACATGTGCATGCACACACATATCAGTCAGGGTGAGCTAGTGACCGTATAAACACCGAAAAATATATATATTGAGTGCAATGAGCGTATTATGAAACTGATCATATTTTTACAAATATACAGTGACAGATAGTGTATTTATCTCGTTTGAAATTAAGCCATATTAACTGGAGAGGAGGCAGTATGGACTAGCATTACTTTATTGTGTCGCGTCAACTTGCCGAACGAGGAGAAGGTCGCAGGACGGGAGAAGCTTGCGCGCGGTGGCTCGCAGGACAAGGAGAAACTTTTGACTAATGCAAGCTCTCCCTCGCTCAGGCGGTGGACGTGCAACAGTTAATTCGGTGTCAGATTGCCAGAAGCATACACTATACTACTAGTGCTATTATTGTTCGACTTCCCGAATAGGCGAACAGCCAAGCGCAAAGTTTACTAGTACTACTACTATAGTCTATAAAGGTACGTACTATACTAGTACTAGGAACCGGATGGAGGAGCGTCTGCACTCCTATTATAATTTTAAAATGTGATAAAGCAATCTTCAACACATTTGGTTCTCTTCGAGGGTTCTCGCATGTGATAATGGAAGTTGATTGCATGGAACACTCGCCACAATTCTCGCTTAATTGTGGCTCATATCCTGTTACAAATAGTAGCGCTCGGTAATATTTCCTCTTTTTTTGTTATTCAGCATGTAAACAGGTCAGCAAACCTTGCGGCGCATCTTCGTGCGAACCGTGCTTGCTGCACTTTGAATGTGGCCGAGAGCTGGCTTGATGAAACACCTCGCTTCCTACTTCTTCTTTTTGCGGGGTACCTCGCTTCCTAGTGACCAGTGTCTTGGCTGATCATCCTAAGAATGCTTATATATGAATAAAGCTCTCTCATTTACCCGGAAAAAATATTAAGCCATATTAACCGGAAAGGAGGGAGTATGGACTAGCACTACTTTTTGGTGTGTCCCGTCAACTCGCAGAACGAGGAGAAGCTTGCAGGACAAGGTGAAGCTTGCTTACGCCTTTTGACTAATGCAACCTACCCTCGGTGGACATGCATCAGTCCATTCGGTGTCAGATTGTCAGAGGCATACACTGTAGTACCCAACATGCGGAGTACCATCATTGTTCGACTTCACGAAGAGGCGAAGAGCCAAGCACAGTAGTACGAGTAGTACTACTACTAGAACCGCATGGTGGAGCGTCTGTACTCTTATTTTTATCTCTGATAAAGTACACGTTTATTCCGGAGAAGGGCGGAAAACGGCAGCCCAACATGTAATGAATGATATCGATCAACCAACCATGCTCGAATATATCTTGGCCTCCGTGCGAGCCCGTCTGTGTGTTCTCGCTCCTCGTCTCTCTCAAGGAACGGCGGGTTGGCTCTTTGCCGTCAATTGAGATCGGTTTGCTCACACTCCTGTCCCACATGTCAGTGATATGCCAAGAGGAGGTGCGTTGACCGACTGGCCATACGCGTACTTGGTTTTGCACCTTCATACTACTCCTCCCTCCGTCACAGTTTACAGGGCGCGCTTCATTATGATGCATTTCTCTCAATGCATTTCCACCACCAGAGAGACTTTAGACGCGTTTGGTTTAATGCTCAATTAATTAGGGCGTGGTAACCGCAATCAAGTCCACAATTTTTTATCCATGTACTGTACTACTACGGAGTGGAGTAAGTGCATGCATGTGTGTACCTGGGGTGGAAGCACTGCATGCATGTGTGTACGCATTATTCCCTCTAGTAATAGACGCCGTGCTATAACTACCAATGCTATTTTTCAGGCCCATCGCTAGTCGCCTTGGTCCCACAATTTTTGTTTCTTTTTTCTGAAGCGCGCTGTATAAACAGTGACGGATGGAGTAGTATGAGCGGATTCAAAGAAGAGCGTATTGATGGTTGCTTCTTCAGAGCAACTTACAGTGGGAATGGTGGGGCTTATGATTTGACTACTCATTACTCACTATTAATGCGGCGCAACGACCGGGCTGAGTCTCCCATGCGGTTGTGCACTACCCCCTCGGTTCTTAAATATACTCCGGAGTATTTGTCTTTCTAGATACTTCAACGAGTGACTACTCAAATATTTGTCTTTTTAGATATTTCAAATGGACTGGCACATACGGATGTATATAGACATATTTTATAGTGTAGATTCACTCATTTTGCTCCGTATGTAGTCACTTGTTGAAATCTCTAGAAAGACGAATAGAATATTTAGGAACGGAGGGAGTACACATACGAAGCAAAATGAGTGAATCTACACTCTAAAATATGCCTGTTTGAAATTTGTAAAAAGACAAATAGTTAGGAACGAAGGAGTATAATTTTGTGCATGGCACATGGACCCGGATGATGAAGAGGCTTCTGGCAATGCTATCAAGCTTCCATCATTTGTTTACATAATTGACGTACTATACAAATAATTTTCCAGCGACATGAAATTATACAATGGTGTGAGCTTTCAGCTTTTGTTTCGCGTGTCTTGCCATCGATGCTCTTTCGGAAACAATAAAAAACTAACTTCCTTGCTAATGCATGTCAATTATTAGCATATCAGAGCTAATAATTACATCACAACTGAAGACAGAGTTGTGAGAAGGTGTTAAATTAAAATTGATCCATGCTTTCATTGGCAGCAACGCCCCCCCAGCTCTGTCTAAATCAACAAGGCATGTTGGGAAAAAAAGTAGCTGTCTAGAGCATTCAACATTCCAATCATTTTGTGCAGTTCCACTAAAATAGAGCTGAGTGTCCCTGTTCCAAAGATATTAAGTGTGATTACGATAATAGAGGACTGTTGATGAAACAATAAACACACAAATAGAAGCCGGTCACCTTTGCAGTCTCTCTTAAGACTAACTAGTTGGAGAAGATTAGGCTCGGAGTTGGATGAGGAGGATAGAGCAAAACCAATCTCCCTTTGTGGAGTCGCACTGAAATGTAGAGATGTTTCCCGTGTGACATTTTAGTACAACTGCACAAAACACTCTTAAGAAAAAAGTGATTTGTGCAGTTCACCAAAAGGTCGCAATAGCAACGAGTAGAAAGGAAACAATTACTGGCCAATAACAGTTGATGACACATGCGACGACAAAAAAGAAGCATATTCCTTGTCCTAAGGGAAGATAACAACACGGTTGTGTTTGTCTAAAATGGTATGAGGACGAGAATGCAATATGGAAAGTACGCCGGACGAGCTACGTTTTAGGCAAAGAACTATGGAAGATCCACATGCAGCGACGTGGGAAGACGGGCAGTGGAGCAAGGCAGGAGGGGATACCTGGAGGTCGTCGGGATGTAACTAGGTGAGTGGCGGAGGGCGGAATCTGCGAGCAGGTGGCGTAGGACCTGCCGCGCCGGAGCTTGGTCAGAGAGAACGGCGTGTACCGCAGATCGGGACGTGCTGCCTCGGCGCCGTCAAACGGAGAAATGATGCACTTCCTCCCTTTCCCCCGGCGGACGGGATGCGGCCGGATCAGTGACCAACGGTGAGAGAGAGAGAGAGAGAGAGAGAGAGAGAGGCCACCGCACTCCCTTTCCCCCGGCGGACGGGATGCGGCCGGATCAGTGACCAACGGTGAGAGAGAGAGAGGCCACCGCAGCCTTGTGTGAGATACTCTGAAGAGCCAGAAACCAGGCAGGCAGGCTCCATTGTATATAGTGAGCGGACTACCTTTTTCTCCATAAAAATCGTTTTATATTCTGTGTACGTGCCATTGAGCGCTATAACTTTATTTAAAAATAATGCGGCAACGCGTCAAGTCGAACTTTGTTTCGTGCACGCGTGGTACACGACCTCCCTAGGTAAACAACCGCTATAGGCGTTCAAATTAGCACGTGGGCTGCCATTTCGTAAAGAAATGAGCTCCACCGTGTACCCGCGCGGGTGTGGCTGGGCACGAAGCGTGAGTACGTGCACGGTGCACCTATTCTCTTCTTGTATACGTACACCACCTACGTGGGGTTGTGTGAGAGAGATACAAACCTAGAGAGATATAGTGTGTGGTTCTTGAGAGTTTTGGGGGGTCAATCAAAAAATGTAACATATGCAATGTGTGTGAAATAGAGTCCTGGATATAACATATATATACAGGGGCGATCCACGAGAAGAGAGTGGAGGTATCATCGGCTTGAGGTGTCCATAGAATCGAAGAGAGGGATGATGTGTGTGTGTGTGCGCGCGCGATCGATAAAGAGTGCCATCGAATTTGTGTGTGCCCACGTCAAAGATATAGAGTGGCTGGCCTACTGGAACGTGAGATGGGACATGTGTAGTTTGTCTCTGTGGCATGGATACCTACCTGCAGCGCTCGACTATCGGTGTGTGGTGGGGGAAGAGGAAGGCCCAATTAACTATAGAGGTACAATGGCTGGTATATGTGTGGAGGAGGAGAGAGGCCTACCTCATGTATTAAGGAGATCGATCTGCCTCATGTATTAAGGGAGATCGATCGGCATCCATGCATATGTGCAGGAGAGGAATAAGGTTGGGAGAGAGACAGAGCTAGAGTGTTGGAGGGGGTGGTAGTGGAGTTGCTTCTAACAAATGGTGGGATAGGCTTGCTAGACAAATGGAGGGCATGCCCGCAATATCAATAAGAGAGGAGATGGCTGCTTGTTGTCTGTGCACGTGCGTGTGAGAGACGGGTCAGGAGGCATGCACGAATGATGAGGGGGGACGATGTGGCTGTGGTAAGCAGACGTAACTACATAGGAAGATCAATCGCCCTTTGTTAGAGAAAGGAGAGACATAACTTGTGAGGTACGTCGATCGATGGGGGGGTAGTTAAAGTCGATCTAGGTATATGTTGGGAGATCGATCGGTATACATGCATGTGTGTGTTAGAAGCAAATGAGGCACGAGGAGAAGGATAGAGAGAGAGGGATGCATGTAGGAGGTGGTACGAGAGGCATACTATATCGAGGGGGAGGAGTGTGCGAGTACGAGAACGATGAAAAGAGTGGTGGGAGTGAGGCATGGACGGTGACAAGAGAAGACGGGAAGCTTGTGTTTGTGCTAGGCACACCTGGCTAGAGAAGCATATCGATCGATGTGTGCCGTAAAGAAGGAGCTGGGGGGCCTACACACACCGTGGGTAAACGACCTAAAGTGAAAAGACGAATTTGCGCGATGGAGCTAGAGAATGTTGAGGGAGGGTGAGAGGGATGCGGGCGTGTGCATGCACAAGAGAAAGTTAGCGCTAGCTACAAAGATAAGAGGGTTATGTGGGTGTAAAAGACGAATAGAGATCATATATACTTCATTATAAAAAGCGAATTCGAATATTTGAAGAATTTATCATAGTGTTTCAAATCGACGCATGTCTGAATATATATAACGGTGATACACATGGTGTGGTTATGAACATGTTATACTACATTTAATATATTTTATCTCTACTCTTATAAAAAACGGAGTTGTTGATGATGGTGTGCCTGCCATCCTGCATTATAGGACGTCCGATTTATATCTGGCGGATAGCAAGGAAACTATGATGGTTGAAGTTGGCAACAATCATGATTGTAGATTCTTATTGAAATAGAGAAACGAATTCAAATTTAGTTCGAATTGCGGCGGTAGTATAGCCATTTGGAATGCACTAAAATGTTGGTATGAGTAGGTTACATGCATTATACAGCATTCATACTCCCTCCTTCCATCTATATAGGGCGTAATGAGATTTTTAAGACCGTCTTTGACTATTGACAAGATTAATAGTACATGACATGCACAATGTGAAAATTATATCATTGAAAGAACCTTTCACAGACGAATTTAACGGTGTGCTTTGTGTAAGTTGCATGTCATATATCATTGCTCTAATATTTGGTCAAAGTTAGCATCGAAAAACGCATTAGGCCCTATATAGATGGAATGAGGGAGTAGCTTTGGATAGCATTTGTATAGTAAAACGGGGCAAGACTCTCTTTGTGTGGTGTGAATAGTTTTATTTTTTTCGTTTTCTTTTTGGTTGAGGGAAGTGCGAATTGATTTGGTACGTACAAGTACAATATTACTACACGTTAGGCTTGTCCCTAAAATTCAACCCGCGTCTTGTTATATCCCGAAAATTCAGATATCGTGCTCCCAAAACTGGCGCCTTCACAACCCGCGCCTTGCTATCCCGAAATTACAACGCGCGCGAAAACTCCCTCCAGCTGCCAAATCCCGACACGCGAAATCCCCCTTCTAACCCTAAGCCGAAAGGGCCGCTAGTTCAAACCAGTGGGGGGTACTTTTGTAACACACCCTACATTTAGGGCAAGCGCGTCCCTAAGTCATGCTTCACCCCCTCCCATCGCCCCCTTTTCGCCATTCGAAATCCCAGGCCGCCATAACCTCTCCGCTCCAGTCGCGAAACCCCACCCTCCTCCGTCCGCCACGTCACCGCTGCCCAGCCGGAGCCTCGTCCCCGATGACGTCGTCCACCGCAACAGCTCGACATCCCTCGTCCACCTCCCCGGATGAGGATCCGTCGTCCATCTCGCCGTTCCACCGGTTCAGCCGCCCCATCCTCCACCTCCAAGGAGCTGCTCCGACGACCGCCTCGTCTATCGCGGCTGCTCCATCCCCATAGCGCCGCCTTAACCTGCTCCACCGGAACCGCGGCATCCTCACCGACTCCTCGGACGAAGCCGAGGCCTACTCGGCGCCACCAAAGAGGTTGTACACTCATTGCATCGCACCTTCTCCTTAACTCGACCTCCCGGCGCCGTCGGTGCTCCATCCCGCACCCCCATGGAGCGGCTACCTTGAAGCCGGCGCCGCAGGCGACATCTCCACGGCGGCTCTCCCCCAGTGTGAGGCCCCTTCGGCGGCGGCGTCCATACAAGCCGGATCTGCTACTGCTGCTCCGGTTCTCACTCGATCGCTCGCGCTGCTGCTGCTGCTGCTCCGGCTCTCGCTCGATCACTCGCTCGCCCAGCTGCTGCTGCTGCTCTCCCCCTTGCTCGTGCTGCTGCTCTGCTCCGACTAAGCCACACTTTAGTCGACTGAATCGACTTTTGGGTCAGTCGATTTTCAAGGGTTGGGGGGCTCGCCGGAGTTAAGGAAGAACCACCCGCAGCGGGGACGGGGGCTCGCCGGAGAGGTACCTCACTATCTATCTTAGGGTTCAGGGTGGGGGCAGGGGGCCTAGAGGGCTGGCCGGGGCAGCGGTGGCGAGTTGTTCCGGGGCGGCGAGGCGGCGCTGGGGCCGGCGGTTCGGCCGGTGGTGGCTGGCGGCTCAGGGGGTTGCAGGTTGAAGATGAACTGCTGGCCCTCCCTAAACTACATGTCAAGTGCCTCTCTGCTACCATTGCGTTCAGTTTCGACAGTAGCATTCAGATTCCACAGTAAATTTCAGTTTCGACAGTTAAGTTTAGAGTCAACAATTTTTACCTCATTTGTTGTAGTCAGGTGGTTTTTGGTGATGTTAATTTTACATCCATTTTACATCATCTATTGGAGATGCTATTAGAATCCCACTTGAGATTGACGATGTCATTAGAATCCCACTTGAGATTGACGATGTCTGTCTTGTGTTGCTTCAGCCTTGACGTCTTACGGCTCACCGGAGCTGCTCCAACGACAGAACGATCCATCACAACAGAGCAGTGCCCTGGACGCCGTCTACAGATTCCTCAGATCTTCCTCCACACCTCCGACAGGCACCTCTGCCTCAACTGCTTCAGCGACCAACCCAATGATGCTGAGGTCGACGGCAAAGAGGTTGTACACTTGTTGCATCACTTATTACTATACATTCACGTCGATCCATTAGGGCTATTTTGGTTCAATGGAAAAACGTCGATCCACTGGTTGTTACCATCACTCTAAATTTCTGCATGCTCTCCTTACATAATCTCACCATATTTTTTTCGTATGCATGTCAGATATTGTACACAGTCATGCTGAACATGTAGAGAAAAAGAGAAGAGTTTTGCGCGGCAATACAATGTCATGCAGACATCGCTCCATGGTGGGTTCAATGGCAAACCCTCCCCACCCCTCTCCAGATTGTAATCCAGAGGAAGATATCTGTTCTGAGGCGGATTCAGACGCCGCTGACCACTCCTATTTACCCCCAAGGTGTTTGCTCTACCTTGGCATGATGATGTTAGTCATATCATGCATATGTTGCCTTGCAGTGCCTACTTTTGACATCATATATGTCATCTGCTTAGTTTAGACATGTTCTGTAATGCCACCTGTTTAGTTTCTATATCATATATGGGAATTATGCAGTCTCATGTCTTTTAGCCAGCCATAATATATGTGAAATGTGCAATGCCATCCTGTTTAACCAGGCATCATATATTTGAATGATATCTTGCCCATCCTTTTCTTCATTACATTTCCATTTGTCGACAATGTTTGTACATTAAACTACTCTTCCTGTGAATCAGCCATTTGGGTGGGAGATGGAAAAATCTGGAGTGAAAACAAGGCCTTCAGAGCAGACAGTGCTACCTGTCGAAGCAGATCTCTTGTTGGGTCCCGATAGCTCCTCAGAGATGGATTCAGAGACAGATGACCAGTCCTATTCCCCCACTGAGGTGTATGCTCTAACTTGGCATGGTTATACTGCTCATATCATGCATACGGTGTCTTGCATTACATAGTTTAGACATCATATACACAATATTCAACACCATGTTCTTAGTTCAAACATCATATCGAATGCCCTTTGTTTAGCATATAAATCACATATGTGAATTAAATGATGTGATCCTGATTACTTAGATAACATGTAGGTGAATTATGTCATGCGATCCTGTTTAGTTATTCATCATATCTTTTAATTATGTTATGCTATGCTATCCAGTTTAGATAGACATCATATATGTGAAATTATGTCATGCTATCCGTTTTAGTTAAACAATATACATGTCAACTATTTCATGCCCTCTTTTTTCCACACTATCTATTGCATCTGTCTCTCATACAATGTCTGTACATTCAACTATGTTTCCTGTTTATCAGCCATTTGAATTAGAGCGGGTGATGCCAGTATCTAGCGGACTAAAAACACGGTCTTCAAATAAAACAGTGCTACCTCTTGGTGGAGATAGCACCCCGGTTGTACATGCACAAGAACCAGCCTTACCACACATAACCCAAACTCTCGCAGATTGTACCCCTACTGCGATGGACAGAGAACCAGCTTCACCCAATCTAACCCCAACCCCAGCCGATAGTAACCCAGTTCCTGTTGACACAGCACCATCTCCACCACAGATCTCCCAAACAAGAGCAGTTAGGAAGGCAGCTCCAGTGCCCAAAGGGCTAGTACTATCACGGCGAACCCCAACTCCACCAGTTAGTATGCCTATTCCTGTGGAGGAAGCACAACCAACTAGTCGTAGTTTAGCATCTATCGCATTTGATGTTGTTAAATCGTATGTGCGTATCTTCCCATCTTGGAAATATTATACTGAAGATGAAGGAAAATGCCAGTTGCAGGTGTTTGTCCAGGAGTTATGTGTAAGTAATGTTATTCATGGCAATTACTTTGCTTCGTCCCATACATCCTACCTCCATGATGGTTATAATACAGCTAATTTTCCCATTTTTCTCTATAGAGAAGGACCGATTTGGAAACTCAGGATGAGGTAACTTGTGCTAATACCTCTGCTATCTTCAAGAATGCTTGGTGGCAGTATCGGAATTACCTGAAGAAAACGTACTTCACCGGCAAAGAAACTCATCAAATTCCCTTACGTTCTCCTGAGACACATTTACTGGACGATGACTGGGAATGCCTTGTTCTGTACTGGTCCCGAACCAAGAATGTGGTAAGGTCTATGAGCTCATTTTCTATTTTTAAGTATTATATTCTTGCGACTTAATGTACTCTGTTCATGTAGAACAAGTGCCTAAACCTTAAGAACAACTGTTCTAATTTAAGATTCCATTGCTATCATAGTTCAAAAAAGCGCTAGGCGTTAATTGTGCGTTTTGCCACCGCCTTGCGCTTTACTGACCAAAGCGCATGCTTATGCGCAGTTATGCACAGATTATGTGTAGTTATGCGCAATGCGTTTTGCCAACGCCTAGAGCCTAGGCGCGCCTTTTTTAACTATGATTGCTTTGCTCTTGTATCACTGTATTTACTCATACAAACTTATTTTTAAATTGAAGGATCCAATCGAAACTCCAATGGCACAGTAGGTATGTTCACGCATGTTTCTTTAACAGGTTTGCTCTTATCAATAGCTCTGTTGATTTCAATTTCAATTGTGTATACAGTTGACTTTCATATCATGCACATTACTAGCATCACAACAGAGCCAATAGTGTTGTTGTACATGTAGACCCGTGGTACCCATCTGAAATCTTGTTGTGCCGTGTAGTTTCCCACGCTTTGTATTCTTTCATTGCTGCTTTGTCTTGAACTGATATGATTTGAACCGTGTCTCTATTTTGATTTGGCAAGACAATGCAGTGACCATAGGACATAGATATATGTTTGTTTGATGCTTTTATTATGTACTAGTACTTGGCAATAGAAGACTTGGTAGTTTAATCCTATCCACCTTACTAATGAATTGGTTCACCGAAATGAGTTTCATATACTAGTACATGCTAAACTTGTTATGTGTCTGCTTGTTTCTTCTTTTAGAATGCTGACAGAATATTGGGGAAGAGTGCCTTATTAAGCAATGGTAAAGGAAGTAATGCAGATAAGGTTCAGGATAATGACACATCCTTGTTGGTCTCCAACAAAGATGATAAAACAGCTAAGGAAGACTATCTTGAAGACAGCGAGACAACCCCAAAGTCATGTCTTGGTTTAGTGTTCGAGTTACTGGCCACTACCGCTTGCACAAGCTATTCAAACTCACTGTCTGAATCAGTTCGGTTTCTTGAGTCTCAACTACAAGCTGAAAGACAACGATCAGCTGTGCTGCGACAAGAAGCGGAAGGACTGCGGAAGTCCCTGGAGCATTCAGATGCATACTTTCTGGTGCAACAGCAAGCGTTGGAGGATTTTAGCGCCAAACAGGACAAAGCTAATCAGCTTGCTAAGCTTATTGCCAGCATGGTGGATACCCAAGATAACGTTTCTTGAGCTCTTCTGAAGTTGTTTCAGTTATGCTCTTGTTTTGCTGCCGCGTTTATTTGCACTGGTGGCCAATTTTGACGGCCAGTGTATGTAATGTGCTGCTTTGTTCCCTATATTTGCACTGGTGGCGAACTTTGATGCCCAGTGGATGTAATATGTGTAATAGCGGTAATAGGCTAGCGTTAATTGCTTGCTTATTTATTTCCTTATTGTCTTGTTTAGTTGTTTGCTTGTAGTCACTGTAGTTCTTTTTCTGTTTTTTTTCTAGTGGCCATAATAGCCTATTTTTGGTAACTAGGCCAAAATAATCATGGCAACACACGGACTGTTGTAACCATGGGCCTCCTGCAGGTCGTATGATCCATGGGCCTTCGTCCGGCTGTAGGATCCATCGGCCTTCTATACGAGCCTTAGGGTCCATGGGCCTTCTATGGGCCGTAGGGTCCATGGGCCTTGTACGGGCCGTACGATCCATGGGCCTTCTACGGGCCGTACTATCCATGGGCCTTCTACGGGGCGTATCATCATTTCGCCAATCATGGGCCGTACTATTCGTGGACCATAACGGGCCGTTAATAGGCCGTATTTGATAACTCTATGAAAACAGCCCAACGGGTTTTTTTGACATGAAAACGGCCCAATGTATTAACGTTCCGCAAACGGGTCGACTGTAACGACTGGCTGAATTTGGCCCAAAAGCAGAAAATGACAGTAACGGGCCGTATGTAACCGAATGCTGCAAATGAGCCCAAGAATCAATGGGCCCTGAGAAGGCCGCAAGACAACTTGGGCTGGAAACGGCCCAATGGAATAACGGGCCGTTAATGGGTATAAAGTGATACACTGTTCATTACGGGCCAGTTTCACCACGGGCCGTTAATGGGCCAAGAGTTACAAAGGTCCTCATATGGGCCGAAAGAAGTCGTGGGCCACACATGGGCCGGAAGTTAAAACGGGCTGAATCATATTGGACGGCCCAGATGACGCTACTGGGCCTAATTCGGATAGGGCGTAACGGGCCCTGGGTTAGCGGGCTGTAAATGGGCTATATGCGAACAGGCCGTTAACAGGATTTCCGTGGGCCGGCCCGCCACCTTTTGACCAAGTCAAATGGGCCGACCTTTTCACAGGAATGGGCCTCTGTTGGGCCGTGCCACGTGTCGCCGTATCATAGGCGCCTTCGGTCCAATGAGCGGATGACATCTGTCCCAATGGTGAGCCGACACGTGTTTCCTCCAGCCAATGATGATTTTACACGTGGAAAATCCCCATTGGTCGGGGCTGTTAACGCGTTATCGGATCCAAAACCCGACCCGATAGCTTAACGGCGTTCCGTTACGGTGGATGCCACGTGTCGGTCACCCTTGATGAAAGCACTTCTGTGACGCACGATTTATCGTCATGGAAGTGGACACTTCTGTGATGATAATTTTGGCAACGTCATGGAACACTTCTACGACAGCACAGGTATGACTATCTTGATTCTGTCATAAATTTGTCATGGATGTACATGCATGACAGAAAACGCGACCTACTGTGACAAACACGTATCATCACGGAAGTGTATTTTTTTTGTAGTGCATCTTCTTGGTGGAGTTCCTGAGCTCATGATAAGGGGTTTGCTACTTCGGTTTTCCAATCAATTTCACCCAATAATGGTACATAGTGAATGATTTTTCTCTCAATTTGTTGGTACAAAGTGGCGGCCAACCCCATCTAGCAAACAACAATCACTCAAGATAATACAAGAAATGAAGCAAACAATACAAATGAGGACAATGTGAAGCAAGTAAACTTAGATGGTTGTGGATTCCAACACCACTTTGGTTTTGGCCAACCACTTGTGCATTGAAATGGCAAAACTTGTTCATGAACTCTTGGATGGTGACCCATCTATGTTGGAAAGGGCCCTCATTGCAGGTGGTATGGATAGGATAGCGACCGACTCCATATAGTGCTTGTGTTCATGATAATGTTTGTGGATTTTTCGCCAATACTTTGTGCCCTTTTAATCGGTTACAAAAACATGATCCATACTTGTGGCCAACCAAGCTTCACACAACAACACATCTTCATGGTTTGTGAATGTTGGTCATCTTGCCTTTGGTGCCTTCCTTTTTTAGTGCCCGATGTTGCCCAGCATCAAACAAAAGGTCATTGGTATCAAGTAATAATGTGGAGCCTCTTGACCATCATTTATCATGTTCATCATGAATGTGTCCTAAAATATCCAAAATAATGAAACAATCACCCAAAAATTGATCCGACGAAGTGTCCTTCAATGCATCGTCCTTCTCCGCTGCTTTGAGGGATCGCTGTCGGGCGCGACGCTCTCTTTGGGCGACGGTCTTCGCCTTGCTCACAACGATCGGGGACCCCACAGACTCGATCGAGCCATCATCCATGGCAGTAGGGGATGTTGTAGTGACGTCGACATGGATGAGGAGCAAGGGTGGAGGAGGGCGATGAATCATCGATAAAAGAGAGGGCAGACGACTTGGTGAACTTGCTCCATTTGGAGTGATTTGGAGTAGGTCCAGCCTATCGGGTGTGATGTGGCGGTCGCACCCGGGCATGTCCGGGCGGCCCAAAAATGCCCCACATATGGGTTGGATTTGAGGAGTGTCGGACAACCCGGATGTTTAGGAGGGAAGGAGGGTTTGGTTGTAGATGCTCAAAACAAACTAGACATGTAATCTAGTACATAGAACAAATATAACAGGTCTAGATCAATTGCTAGTATCGAAGTCCCAAGAGTGATTCCTATAAAAGAAGTGACAAGAGCATATACAATGTGCTAGATGACAATGTGTTTGTAGTGGCAGCGGGGTTAACGGTCATAGACATCACTGAGGAGGCAGTTGTCCACGACAATGTTAGAGGAGATGCAAGCAGTGGTCTCATCGGCCTGCTATCCTTCACGGTGGACGCCGGGAAGCGGGATGGAAAAGGCTTACGCGGCATAAAGTTTAGTAAACGAGGGGTGGTCTCATCTGTGTTGTGTTTCATGAGACGTGCAAAAGAGAAACATCGAAGGATATACGAGTAGTGGTTTCAAAGGCCTGCTCTCCCCCTCGCGGTGGATGTCGGGAAATGGGATGGAGAAGTATTACGCGACATAAAGATCAATAGCTGATGGGCGGTCTCGTGTGCATTGTGCTTCATGAGACGAACAGAGGAGTGGCCTTCCGCAGAGAAGTCTCAGTTTGTTACAACTGGTGGGTGGGTGGGTTGGGGTAGGGGGATATAGCCAGACTATATTGTGATTTATGAATTAGGGCAAAGAAGAGATAAGAAACTCTACGAACCTAAATTCCATCCCTACCTGAGATTGGTTTGGAACGGCTTTCACTACCCAAAACTCTAGAGAGAGGAAATCTCTGGGTGTGTCGCGATGCTACTTCTTCTCTGCCGGTAGGTCATCGCCCTCCCCTCTCAGCCAGTTATGTTGGTATGGGAGTTCGGGAGGTCCTATTTTTTTGGCTTTTAGGTTGGATTCTGTCTGTCCAATGTCCATCGCTTCCCCTTTACGGCTATAGTGGCGATGACACACAATAAAAAAATGTGTTGTTGTGTTGTTGATTCGTGGAAGCGGCAGATCTGGCTGGCTAATAATCTTTCCCCAAGCCTCCCATCTCGGTGGTCATGTCTGCAGCAGTGTTGCTAGTTCGCGGACACTGTTTCCTATTATACATTATAGATTGTAAAGCTAGTTTTTTGCATGGAATATCGCGCTGAGGTGACATCGACTTTCCTTTATAGCTGGGTCCCTTGATCTCATCTCCATCATGTTGGTGTGCCCTCTGATCCCGGCATGAGTTCTGCGAAAATTAATGGAAGTCGGCATCTTAGATATGTGACATTTCCGGCTGTGACTGAAGGAAATATGCCCTAGAGGCAATAATAAAGTTATTATTTATTTCCTTATATCATGATAAATGTTTATTATTCATGCTAGAATTGTATTAACCGGAAACATAATACTTGTGTGAATACATAGACAAAAAGAGTGTCACTAGTATGCCTCTACTTGACTAGCTCGTTGATCAAAGATGGTTATGTTTCCTAGCCATAGACATGAGTTGTCATTTGATTAACGGGATCACATCATTAGGAGAATGATGTGATTGACTTGACCCATTCCGTTAGCTTAGCACTCGATCGTTTAGTATGTTGCTATTGCTTTCTTCATGACTTATACATGTTCCTATGACTATGAGATTATGCAACTCCTGTTTACCGGAGGAACACTTTGTGTGCTACCAAACGTCACAACATAACTGGGTGATTATAAAGGTGCTCTACAGGTGTCTCCAAAGGTACTTGTTGGGTTGGCGTATTTCGAGATTAGGATTTGTCACTCCGATTTTCGGAGAGGTATCTCTTGGCCCTCTCGGTAATGCACATCACGCCTTGCAAGCATTGCAACTAATGAGTTAGTTGTGGGATGATGTTTTACGGAACGAGTAAAGAGACTTGCCGGTAACGAGATTGAACTAGGTATTGAGATACCGATGATCGAATCTCGGGCAAGTAACATACCGATGACAAAGGGAACAACGTATGTTGTTATGTGGTCTGACCGATAAAGATCTGCGTAGAATATGTGGGAGCCAATATGAGCATCCAGGTTCCGCTATTGGTTATTGACCGGAGACATGTCTCGGTCATGTCTACATAGTTCTCGAACCTGTAGGGTCCGCACGCTTAACGTTTCGATGACAGTTATATTATGGGTTTATATGTTTTGATGTACCGAAGGTTGTTCGGAGTCCCGGATGTGATCACGGACATGACGAGGAGTCTGGAAATGGTCGAGACATGAAGAATGATATATTGGAAGCCTATATTTGGATATCGGAAGTGTTCCGGGTGAAATCGGGATTTTACCGGAGTACCGAGGGGTTACCGAAACCCCCCGGGGGCTTAATGGGCCATAGTGGGCCTTTGTGGAGAAGAGGAGAGGCGGCCAGGGCAGGGCCGCGCACCCCTCCCCCCGTAGTCCGAATAGGACAAGGAGAGGGGGCGGCGCCCCCCTTTCCTTCCTCTCTCCCTCCTCTTTCCCCCTCCACTCCTAATCCAACTAGGAAAAGGGAGGGAGTCCTACTCCCGGTGGGAGTAGGACTCCACCTGGCGCGCCCCTCCTGGCTGGCCGCACCTCGCCCCTTGCTCCTTTATATACGGGGGCAGGGGGCACGCTAGAGACACAACAATTGATCGCTTGATCTTTTAGCCGTGTGCGGTGGCCCCCTCCACCATAGTCCACCTCGATAATACTGTAGCGGTGCTTAGGCGAAGCCCTGCGTCGGTAGAACATCATCATCCTCACCACGCCGTCGTGCTGACGAAACTCTCCCTCCACACTCGGCTGGATCGGAGGTCGAGGGACGTCATCGGGCTGAACGTGTGGTGAACTCGGAGGTACCGTGCGTTCGGTACTTGATCGGTGGGATCGTGAAGACGTACGACTACATCAACCGCGTTGTGCTGACGCTTCCGCTTTCGGTTTATGAGGGTACGTGTACAACACTCTCCCCTCTCGTTGCTATGCATCACCATGATCCTGTGTGTGCGTAGGAAATTTTTGAAATTACTACGTTCCCCAACAGTGGCATCTGAGCCTGGTTTTATGCATTGATGGTATATGCACAAGTAGAACACAAGTGAGTTGTGGGCGATATAAGTCATACTGCTTACTAGCATGTCATACTTTGGTTCGGCGGTATTGTTGGATGAAGCGGCCCGGACCGACATTACGCGTACGCTTATGCGAGACTGGTTCTACCGACGTGCTTTGCACAAAGGTGGCTGGCGGGTGTCAGTTTCTCCAACTTTAGTTGAACCGAGTGTGGCTATGCCCGGTCCTTGCGAAGGTTAAAACAGCACCAACTTGATAAACTATCGTTGTGGTTTTGATGCGTAGGTAGGAACAGTTCTTGCTAAGCCCGTAGCAGCCACGTAAAATTTGCAACAACAAAGTAGAGGACGTCCAACTTGTTTTGGCAGGGCATGTTGTGATGTGATATGGTCAAGACATGATGCTAAATTTTATTGTATGAGATGATCATGTTTTGTAACCGAGTTATCGGCAACTGGCAGGAGCCATATGGTTTTCGCTTTATTGTATGCAATGCAATCGCCCTGTAATGCTTTACTTTATCACTAAGTGGTAGTGATAGTCGTAGAAGCATAAGATTGGCGAGACGACAACGATGCTACGATGAAGATCAAGGTGTCGCGCCGGTGCGATGGTGATCATGACGGTGCTTCGGAGATGGAGATCACAAGCACAAGATGATGATGGCCATATCATATCACTTATCTTGATTGCATGTGATGTTTATCTTTTATGCATCTTATCTTGCTTTGATTGACGGTAGCATTATAAGATGATCCCTCACTAAATTATCAAAGTATAAGTGTTATCCCTGAGTATGCACCGTTGCGAAAGTTCTTCGTGCTGAGACACCACGTGATGATCGGGTGTGATAGGCTCTACGTTCAAATACAACGGGTGCAAAACAGTTGCACACGCGGAATACTCAGGTTAAGCTTGACGAGCCTAGCATATAACAGATATGGCCTCGGAACACGGAGACCGAAAGGTCGAGCGTGAATCATATAGTAGATATGATCAACATAGTGATGTTCACCGTTGAAACTACTCCATCTCACGTGATGATCGAACATGGTTTAGTTGATATGGATCACGTGATCACCTAGAGGATTAGAGGGATGTCTATCTAAGTGGGAGTTCTTAAGTAATATGATTAATTGAACTTAAATTTATCATGAACTTAGTACCTGATAGTATCTTGCTTGTCTATGTTGATTGTAGATAGATGGCCCGTGCTGTTGTTCCGTTGAATTTTAATGCGTTCCTTGAGAAAGCAAAGTTGAAAGATGATGGTAGCGATTACACGGACTGGGTCCGTAACTTGAGGATTGTCCTCATTGCTGCACAAAAGAATTACGTCCTGGAAGCACCGCTAGGTGTACCACCTATGCCAGCAACTGCAGACATTGTGAATGCCTGGCAGTCACGTGTTGATGACTACTCGATAGTTCAATGTGCTCTACGGCTTAGAACCGGGACTTCAACGACGTTTTGAACGCCATTTAGCATATGAGATGTTCCAGGAGTTGAAGTTAATATTTCAAAAGAATGCCCGGATTGAGAGATATGAAGTCTCCAATAAGTTCTACAGCTGCAAGATGGAGGAGAATAGTTCTGTCAGTGAGCATATACTCAAAATGTCTGGGTATAATAATCACATGATTCAACTGGGAGTTAATCTTCCGGATGATAGCGTCATTGACAGAATTCTCCAATCCCTGCCACCAAGCTACAAGAGCTTCGTGATGAACTATAACATGCGAGGGATGGATAAGACGATTCCCGAGCTCTTCGCAATGCTAAAGGCTGCGAAGGTAGAAACCAAAAAGGAGCATCAAGTGTTGATGGTTAATAAGACCACCAGTTTCAAGAAAAAGGGCAAAGGGAAGAAGAAGGGGAACTTCAAGAAGAACAGCAAGCAAGTTGCTGTTCAGGAGAAGAAACCCAAGTCATATGGTTTTGAACAGCAAGCAAGTGTTGATGGTTAACAAGTTGCTGTTCAGGAGAAGAAACCCAAGTCTGGACCTAAGCCTGAGACTGAGTGCTTCTACTGCAAGCAGACTGGTCACTGGAAGCGGAACTGCCCCAAGTATTTGGCAGATAAGAAGGATGGCAAGGTGAACAAAGGTATATGTGATATACATGTTATTGATGTGTACCTTACTAATGCTCGCAGTAGCACCTGGGTATTTGATACTGGTTCTGTTGCTAATATTGGCAACTCGAAACAGGGACTACGGATTAAGCGAAGACTGGCTAAGGACGAGGTGACGATGCGCGAGGGAAATGGTTCCAAAGTCGATGTGATCGCCGTCGGCACGCTACCTCTACATCTACCTTCGGGATTAGTTTTAGACCTAAATAATTGTTATTTGGTGCCAGCGTTAAGCATGAACATTATATCTGGATCTTGTTTGATGCGAGACGGTTATTCATTTAAATCAGAGAATAATGGTTGTTCTATTTATATGAATAATATCTTTTATGGTCATGCACCCTTGAAGAGTGGTCTATTTTTGTTGAATCTCGATAGTAGTGATACACATATTCATAATATTGAAGCCAAAAGATGCAGAGTTGATAATGATAGTGCAACTTATTTGTGGCACTGCCGTTTAGGTCATATCGGTGTAAAGCGCATGAAGAAACTCCATACTGATGGACTTTTGGAACCACTTGATTATGAATCACATGGTACTTTTGAACCGTGCCTCATGGGCAAGATGACTAAAACGCCGTTCTCCGGAACTATGGAGAGAGCCATAGATTTGTTGGAACTCATACATACAGATGTATGTGGTCCAATGAATGTTGAGGCTCGTGGAGGATATCGTTATTTTCTCACCTTCACAGATGATTTAAGCAGATATGGGTATATCTACTTAATGAAACATAACTTTGAAACATTTGAAAAGTTCAAAGAATTTCAGAGTGAAGTTGAAAATCATCGTAACAAGAAAATAAAGTTTCTACGATCTGATCGTGGAGGAGAATATTTGAGTTATGAGTTTGGTCTTCATTTGAAACAATGCGAAATAGTTTCGCAACTCACGCCACCCGGAACACCACATCGTAATGGTGTGTCCGAACGTCGTAATCGTACTCTACTAGATATGGTGCGATCTATGATGTCTCTTACTGATTTACCGCTATTGTTTTGGGGTTATGCTTTAGAGACGGCCGTATTCACGTTAAATAGGGCACCATCATAATCCGTTGAGACGACGCCTTATGAACTGTGGTTTGGCAAGAAACCAAAGTTGTCGTTTCTTAAAGTTTGGGGCTGCGATTCTTATGTGAAAAAGCTTCAACCTGATAAGCTCGAACCCAAATCGGAGAAATGTGTCTTCATAGGATACCCAAAGGAGACTGTTGGGTACACCTTCTATCACAGATCCGAAGGCAAGACTTTTGTTGCTAAATTCGGAATCTTTCTGGAGAAGGAGTTTCTCTCGAAACAAGTGAGTGGGAGGAAAGTAGAACTTGATGAGGTAATTGTACCTGCTCCCTTATTGGAAAGTAGTTCATCGCAGAAACTGGTTTCTGCGACGCCTACACCAATTAGTGAGGAAGTTAATGATGATGATCATGGAACTTCAGATCAAGTTGTTACTGAACCTCGTAGGTCAACCAGAGTAAGATCCGCACCAGAGTGGTACGGTAATCCTGTTCTGGAGGTTATGCTACTACCCCATGACGAACCTACGAACTATGAAGAAGCGATGGTGAGCCCAGATTCCGCGAAATGGTTTGAGGCCATGAAATCTGAGGTGGGATCCATGTATGAGAACAAAGTGTGGACTTTGGTTGACTTGCCCGACGATCGGCAAGCAATTGAGAATAAATGGATCTTCAAGAAGAAGACTGACGCTGACGGTAATGTTACTGTCTATAAAGCTCGACTTGTTGCAAAAGGTTTTCGACAAGTTCAAGGGATTGACTACGATGAGACCTTCTCACCCGTAGCGATGCTTAAGTCTGTCCGAATCATGTTAGCAATTGCCGCATTTTATGATTATGAAATTTGGCAAATGGATGTCAAAAATGCATTCCTGAATGGATTTCTGGAAGAAGAGTTGTATATGATGCAACCGGAAGGTTTTGTCGATCTAAAGGGAGCTAACAAAGTG
Source organism: Aegilops tauschii subsp. strangulata (assembly GCF_002575655.3). Taxonomy (NCBI): domain Eukaryota; kingdom Viridiplantae; phylum Streptophyta; class Magnoliopsida; order Poales; family Poaceae; genus Aegilops; species Aegilops tauschii. Next base: position 436,433,825 of record NC_053038.3, read on the forward strand.
TGCAAGCTCCAGCGATCTATTTATGGACTGGTGCAAGCCTCTCGGAGTTGGAATAAACGCTTTGATAGTGTGATCAAAGCATTTGGTTTTGTACAGACTTTTGGAGAAGCCTGTATTTACAAGAAAGTGAGTGGGAGCTCTGTAGCATTTCTAATATTATATGTGGATGAAATATTGCTGATTGGAAATGATATAGAATTTCTGAATAGCATAAAGGGATACTTGAATAAGAGTTTTTCAATGAAAGACCTCGGTGCAGCTGCGTATATATTGGGCATCAAGATCTATAGAGATAGATCAAGCCGCTTAATTGGACTTTCACAAAGCACATACCTTGACAAAGTTTTGAAGAAGTTCAAAATGGATCAAGCAAAGAAAGGGTTCTTGCCTGTGTTACAAGGTGTGAAGTTGAGTAAGACTCAATTACCCGACCACTGCAGAAGATAGAGAGAAGATGAAAGATGTTCCCTATGCTTCAGCCATAGTTTCTATCATGTATGCAATGCTGTGTACCAGACCTGATGTGTGCCTTGCTATAAGTTTAGCAGGGAGGTACCAAAGTAATCCAGGAGTGGATCACTGGACAACGGTCAAGAACATCCTGAAATACCTGAAAAGGACTAAGGATATGTTTCTCGTTTATGGAGGTGACAAAGAGCTCATCATAAATGGTTACGTTGATGCAAGCTTTGACACTGATCCGGACGATTCTAAATCGCAAACCGGATACATGTTTACATTGAACGGTGGAGCTGTCAGTTGGTGTAGTTCTAAACAAAGCGTCGTGGCGGGATCTACATGTGAAGCGGAGTACATAGCTGCTTCGGAAGCAGCAAATGAAGGAGTCTGGATGAAGGAGTTCATATCCGATCTAGGTGTCATACTTAGTGCATCGGGTCCAATGAAAATCTTTTGTGACAATACTGGTGCAATTGCCTTGCCGAAGGAATCCAGATTTCACAAGAGAACCAAGCACATCAAGAGATGCTTCAATTCCATCCGGGATTTAGTCCAGGTGGGAGACATAGAAATTTGCAAGATACATACGGATCTGAATGTTGCAGACCCATTGACTAAGCCTCTTCCACGAGCAAAACATGATCAGCACCAAGGCTCCATGGGTGTTAGAATCATTACTGTGTAATCTAGATTATTGATTCTAGTGCAAGTGGGAGACTGAAGGAAATATGCCCTAGAGGCAATAATAAAGTTATTATTTATTTCCTTATACCATGATAAATGTTTATTATTCATGCTAGAATTGTATTAACCGGAAACATAATACTTGTGTGAATACATAGACAAACAGAGTGTCACTAGTATGCCTCTACTTGAAAAGCTCGTTGATCAAAGATGGTTATGTTTCCTAGCCATAGACATGAGTTGTCATTTGATTAACGGGATCACATCATTAGGAGAATGATGTGATTGACTTGACCCATTCCGTTTGCTTAGCACTCGATCGTTTAGTATGTTGCTATTGCTTTCTTCATGACTTATACATGTTCCTATGACTATGAGATTATGCAACTCCCGTTTACCGGAGGAACACTCTGTGTGCTACCAAACGTCACAACGTAACTGGGTGATTATAAAGGTGCTCTACAGGTGTCTCCGAAGGTACTTGTTGGGTTGGCGTATTTCGAGATTAGGATTTGTCACTCCGATTGTCGGAGAGGTATCTCTGGGCCCTCTCGGTAATGCACATCACTTAAGCCTTCCAAGCATTGCAACTAATGAGTTATTTGTGGGATGATGTATTACGGAACGAGGAAAGAGACTTCCCGGTAATGAGATTGAACTAAGTATTGAGATACCGACGATCGAATCTCGGGCAAGTAACATACCGATGACAAAGGGAACAACGTATGTTATTATGCGGTCTGACCGATAAAGATCTTCGTAGAATATGTGGGAGCCAATATGAGCATCCAGGTTCCGCTATTGGTTATTGACCGGAGACGTGTCTCGGTCATGTCTACATAGTTCTCGAACCCGTAGGGTCCGCACGCTTAACGTTTCGATGACACTTATATTATGAGTTTATATGTTTTGATGTACCGAAGGTTGTTCGGAGTCCCGGATGTGATCACGGACATGACGAGGAGTCTCGAAATGGTCGAGACATGAAGATTGATATATTGGAAGCCTATATTTGGATATCGGAAGTGTTCCGGGTGAAATCGAGATTTTACCGGAGTACCGAGGGGTTACCGGAACCCCCGGGGGCTTAATGGGCCATAGTGGGCCTTTGTGGAGAAGAGGAGAGGCGGCCAGGGCAGGGCCACGCGCCCCTTCCCCTAGTTCGAATAGGACAAGGAGAGGGGGGCGGCGCCCCCCTTTCCTTCCTCTCTCCCTCCTCTTTCCCCCTCCACTCCTAATCCAACTAGGAAAAGGGAGGGAGTCCTACTCCCGGTGGGAGTAGGACTCCACCTGGCGGGCCCCTCCTGGCCGGCCGCACCTCCCCCCTTGCTCCTTTATATACGGGGGCAGGGGGCACCATAGAGACACAACAATTGATCGCTTGATCTTTTAGCCGTGTGCGGTGCCCCCCTCCACCATAGTCCACCTTGATAATACTGTAGTGGTGCTTAGGCGAAGCCCTGCGTCGGTAGAACATCATCGTCGTCACCACGCCGTCGTGCTGAAGAAACTCTCCCTCAACACTCGGCTGGATCGGAGTTCGAGGGACGTCATCGGGCTGAACGTGTGCTGAACTCGGAGGTGCCGTGCGTTCGGTACTTGATCGGTGGGATCGTGAAGACGTACGACTACATCAACCGCGTTGTGCTAACGCTTCCGCTTTTGGTCTACGAGGGTACGTGGACAACACTCTCCCCTCTCGTTGCTATGCATCACCATGATCCTGTGTGTGCGTAGGAAATTTTTGAAATTACTATGTTCCCCAACATACTTGATAGTTTAGTGCACCATGCTTAACGACTTAGAATTGGTACTTCAAAGACGTTTTGAACGTCATGGACCATATGAGATGTTCCAGGAGTTGAAGTTAATATTTCAAGCAAATACCCGAGTTGAGAGATATGAAGTCTCCAACAAGTTCTATAGCTAAAAGATGGAGGAGAATAGCTCAAGCAGTGAGCATGTGCTCAGATTGTCTGGGTACTGCAATCGCTTGAATCAAGTGGGAGTTAATCTTCCAGATAAAATAGTGATTGACAGAATTCTCTAGTCACCATCACCAAGTTAGTAGAACTTCGTGATGAACTATAGTATGCAAGGGATGACGAAAACGATTCCCGAGCTTTTCATGATGATGAAATCAATGAAGGTAGAAATCAAGAAAGAGCATCAAGTGTTGATGATTAACAAATCCACTAGTTTCAAGAAAAGGGCAAAGGGAAAGAAAGGGAACTTCATGTAGAATGGCAAGCAAGTTGTCACTTCCGTGAAGAAGCCCAAAGGTAGACTAAAGCCTGAAACTGAGTGCTTCTACTGCAAAGGAAATGGTCACTGGAAGCGGAAATGCCCTGAATGTTTGGTGGATAAGAAGGATGGCAAAGTGAACAAGGGTATATTTGATATACAGGTTATTGATGTGTACCTTACTAGTGTTTATAGTAGCCCCTGGGTATTTGATACTTGTTCGGTTACTAAAAAAATAGTAACTCGAAACAGGAGTTACAGAATAAACAGAGACTAGTTGAGGGTGAAGTGACGATGTGTGTTGGAAGTGGTTCCAAGATTGATATGATCATCATCGCACACTCCCTATACTTTCGGGATTAGTGTTAAACCTAAATTAATGTTATTTGGCGTTTGCGTTGAGCATGAATATGATTTGATCATGTTTATTGCAATACAGTTATTCATTTAAAGTCAGAGAATAATTGTTGTTCTGTTTACATGAATAAAACCTTCGATGGTCATACACCCAATGAAAATAGTTTGTTGGATCTCGATCGTAATGATACACATATTCATAATATTGAAGCCAAAAGATGCAAAGTTAATAATGATAGTGCAACTTATTTGTGGCACTGCCGTTTAGGTCATATTGGTGTAAAGCGCATGAAGAAAATCCATGCTGACGGGCTTTTGGAATCACTTGATTATGAATCAGTTGATGCTTGCGAACCATGCCTCATGGGCAAGATGACTAAGACTCCGTTCTCCGGAACAATAGAGCGAGCAACAGACTTGTTGGAAATAATACATACTGATGTATACAGTCCGATGAGTGTTGAGGCTTGCGGCGGGTATCGTTATTTTCTGACCTTCACAGATGATCTGAGCAGATATGGGTATATCTACTTGATGAAACATAAGACTGAAACATTTGAAAAGTTCAAAGAATTTCAGAGTGAAGTGTAAAATCATCGTAACAAGAAAATAAAGTTTCTACGATCTGATCACGGAGATGAATATTGAGTTACGAGTTTGGTCTTCAATTAAAAGAATGTGGAATAGTTTCACAAATTCATGCCGCCTAGAACACCACAGTAATGGTGTGTCCGAACATTGTAACCGTACTTTATTAGATATGGTGCAATCTTTGATGTCTCTTACCGATTTACCACTATCGTTTTGGGGTTATACATTAGAGACAGCTGCATTCACGTTAAGTAGGGCACATCTAAATCCGTTGAGATGATATGAACTTTGGTTTGGAAAGAAACCAAAGTTGTTGTTTCTTAAAGTTTGGGGTTGCGATGCTTATGTGAAAAAGTTTCATCCTGATAAGCTCAAACCCAAATCGGAGAAATGTGTCTTCATAGGATACCCAAAGGAGACAGTTGGGTACAACTTCTATCACAGATCCGAAGGCAAGACATTCGTTGATAAGAATGGATCCTTTCTAGAGAAGGAGTTTCTCTCGAAAGAAGTGAGTGGGAGGAAGGTAGAACTTGATGAGGTAACTGTACCTCTCCCTTATTGGAAATTAGTTCATCATAGAAATTTGTTCCTGTGACTCCTACGCCAATTAGTGAGGAAGCTAATGATGATGATCATGTAACTTCAGATCAAAGTTACTACCGAACCTCGTAGGTAAACCAAAGTGAGATCCGCACCAGAGTGGTACGGTAATCCTGTTCTGGAGGTCATGTTACTTGACCATGACGAACCTACGAACTATGAGGAAGCGATGATGAGCCCAGATTCCGCAAAATGGCTTGAGGCCATGAAATCTGAGATGGGATCCATGTATGAGAACAAAGTGTGGACTTTGGTTGACTTGCCCGATGATCGGCAAGCCATAGAAAATAAATGGATCTTCAAGAGGAAGACGGACACTGATAGTAGTGTTACTATCTACAAGCTAGACTTGTCAAAAAAGGTTTTGACAAAGTTCAAGGTGTTGACTACGATGAGATTTTCTCACTCGTAGCGATGCTTAAGTCTGTCCGAATCATGTTAGCAAATTGCCACATTTTATGAAATCTGGCAAATGGATGTCAAAACTACATTCCTTAATGGATTTCTTAAAGAAGAGTTGTATATGATGCAACAGAAGGTTTTGTCGATCCTAAAGGTGCTAACAAAATGTGCAAGCTCCAGCAATCCATCTGTGGACTAGTGCAAGCATCTCGGAGTTGGAATATACGCTTTGATGAGTTGATCAAAGCATATAGTGTTATACACACTTGTGGTGAAGCCTGTATTTACAAGAAAGTGAGTGGGAGCACTACAACATTTCTGATAAGTATATGTGAATGATATATTGTTAATCGGAAATAATGTAGAATTTTCTGGAAAGCGTAAAGGAGTTTTTGAAAGGAGTTTTTCAAATAAAGACCTCAGTGAAGCTGCTTACATATTGAGCATCAAGATCTATAGAGATAGATCAAAACGCTTGATAAGTTTTTTCAATTATTACATACCTTGACAAGATTTTGAAGTAGTTCAAAATGGAACAGTCAAAGAACGAGTTCTTGCCTGTATTACAAGGTGTGAAATTGAGTAAGACTCAAAGCCCGACCATGGCAGAAGATAGAAAGAGAATGAAAGTCATTCCCTATGACTCAGCCATAGGTTCTATAAAGTATGCCATGCTGTATACCAGATCTATTGTATACCCTACACTGTTTTCGTAAAGGGAGTACAATAGTGATCTAGGAGTAGATCACTGGACATTGGTCAAAATTATCCTTAGAAGACTAAGGAAATATTTCTCGGTTATGGAGGTGATAAAGAGTTCGTCGTAAAAAGTTACGTTGATGCAAGCTTTGACACCGATCTGGATGACTCTGAGTCTCGATCTGGATACATATTGAAAGTGGGAGCAATTAGCTAGAGTAGCTCCGTGCAGAGTATTGTAGACATAGAATATTTGCAAAATACATATGGCTCTGAATGTGGCAGACCCGTTGACTAAACTTCTCTCACAAGCAAAACATGATCACACCTTAGTACTCTTTGGGTGTTAATCACATAAGCGATGCGAACTAGATTATTGACTCTAGTAAACCCTTTGGGTGTTGGTCACATGACGATGTGAACTATGGGTGTTAATCACATGGTGATGTGAACTATTGGTGTTAAATCACATGGCGATGTGAACTAGATTATTGACTCTAGTGCAAGTGGGAGACTGAAGGAAATATGCCCTAGAGGCAATAATAAAGTTATTATTTATTTCCTTATTTCATGATAAATGTTTATTATTCATGCTAGAATTGTATTAACCGGAAACATAATACATGTGTGAATACATAGACAAACAAAGTGTCACTACTATGCCTCTACTTGACTAGCTCGTTTATCAAAGATGGTTAAGTTTCCTAACCATAGACATGAGTTGTCATTTGATTAACGGGATCACATCATTAGGAGAATAATGTGATTGACTTGACCCATTCCGTTAGCTTAGCACTTGATCGTTTAGTATGTTGCTATTGCTTTCTTCATGACTTATACATGTTCCGATGACTATGAGATTATGCAACTCCCATTTACCAGAGGAATACTTTGTGTGCTACCAAACTTCACAACGTAACTGTGTGATTATAAAGGTGCTCTACATGTGTCTCCGGAGGTACTTGTTGAGTTGGCGTATTTCGAGATTAGGATTTGTCACTCCGATTGTCGGAGAGGTATCTTTGGGCCCTCTCGGTAATGCACATCACTATAAGCCTTGCAAGCATTGTAACTAATAAGTTAGTTGCGGGATGATGTATTATGGAACGAGTAAAGAGACTTGGCGGTAACGAGATTGAACTAGGTATTGAGATACCGACGATCGAATCTCAGGCAAGTAACATACCGATGACAAAGGGAACAACGTATGTTGTTATGCGGTTTGACCGATAAAGATCTTCGTAGAATATGTGGGAGCCAATATGAGTATCCAGGTTCCGCTATTGGTTATTGACCGGAGACGTGTCTCGGTCATGTCTACATAGTTCTCGAACCCGTAGGGTCCGTACGCTTAAAGTTTGGTGACGATCGGTATTATGAGTTTTTGTGTTTTGATGTACCGAAGGTAGTTCGGAGTCCCGGATATGATCACGGACATGACGAGGAGTCTTGAAATGGTCGAGACGTAAAGATCGATATATTGGACGACTATATTCGGACACCAGAAGTGTTCCGAGTGGTTTCGGAGAAAAACCGGAGTACCGGGGGGTTACCAGAACCCCCCGGGGAGTTAATTGGGCCTCATGGGCCTTAGTGGGAGAAGAGGAGGGGCGGCCAGGGCAGCCGCGCGCCCTCTCCCCCTCTAGTCCGAATTGGACAAGGAGGGGCGCGGCGCCCCCCTTTTTCCTTCTCCTCCTCTATCCCTTCATTCCCTCTCCTACTCCAATAAGGAAAAGGAGGAGTCCTACTCCCGGTGGGAGTAGGACTCCCCCCTTGGCGCGCCCTCCTCCTGGCCGGCCACCTCCCCCCTTGCTCCTTTATATACGGGGGCAGGGGGCACCTCTAGACACGCAAGTTGATCTGTTGATCTATTCCAGCCGTGTGTGGTGCCCCCCTCCACCATATTCCACCTCGGTCATATCGTAGCAGTGCTTAGGCGAAGCCCTGCGTCGGTAGCAACATCATCACCGTCATCACGCCGTCATGCTGACGGAACTCTCCCGTGAAGATTTGCTGGATCGGAGTTCGCGGGACGTCATCGAGCTGAACGTGTGCTGAACTCGGAGGTGCCGTACGTTCGGTACTTGGATCGGTCGGATCATGAAGACATACGACTACATCTACCGCGTTGTGCTAACGTGTCCGCTTTCGGTCTACGAGGGTACGTGGACAACACTCTCCCCTCTCGTTGCTATGCATCACCATGATCCTGCGTGTGCGTAGGAATTTTTTTGAAATTACTACGTTCCCCAACAGTGACGACTTCTTCTCGAGGGCGACGGTCTGACAGGACCGTGGACTTGATGACTTCTTGTCCGTTATCAACAAAGATAGGTTGGCTTCGTCGATGAAGCAACATGTGGCGATGCACCATCATCCCATTCAAGAGGAAAAAGAGGTCGACCCCCATGGGACTAGAATGTAATTTCATTGTTTTGCAGGATTGTTTCTATTGCGGGTTTGGTTAATATATCTGAGTCCTTTTTTGAAATTAAAAATATATGCAAAAGGACAATCTGTTTACACGATGTTTTCTTAACCATGCAAGAAAGATGCATGCATTCATTAGATAGAAAAGAACTACAACGCTAGTGGGAGGAGGTATGTAGTAAGACTATATTGTGATTTGTGCAAACAAGAGAATAAAAAGAAAACTCTACTAACTTGAATTCCATACCTACCCAAGATTGGCTCTAAACCGTTTTCTCTCTCCCCAAACTCTAGAGAGAGGCAATCTTTGGGGGCAATATACCGCCACTTCCCCTCCACCGGTAGGTCGCCACACCCCCCTCCTCTGCAGCTATGTCAGTGCGGGAGTGCGAGGAGGCCCTGTTTTGGTGTTTCAATTAGGCGCATGTTGTCCGTCGCTTCGGCCCTTTATGGCAGTGGTGGCGACAATGCACAATAAAATCATAGTCGGTGGCATCTGGCCATTGAATAATCGAGCCTTCCTATATCGGCGGTCTTGTCTGCAGCAGCGTTGCTGGTTTGCGAGCACATAGTCCTATCGTATGTTCTAAACACTAAGACTAGTTTTCATAGGGTATGTCACGCTACGGTTATGTATATAAGGAAATGACGAGCCTCCACGTCGCCCCCCGCTAGGGCGGCTCGGGCGGAAACCCTAACCCCCGCCGCCGGTAACATCCATCCCCATCCTCCCCTCCGCCACCGCTGGAGGAGGTCGCCTGGCAAAGCCCCGGGCGGCTGATAGCGCGGCGGATTCCTTCTTCCCTCCCGCGCCGGATCTGGTGAGGCGGGTCACCCATGGCGCCGGGGCATTTTCTTCCCCAATCTACGTCGCGGCGGCGCGTCTATTCGTCTTTGGCGACGGTGCAAGGTGACGGCATGGTGATGGGCGGAGGCGGCGGAGTTGTGGGGCTTCGTGGAAGATCTGGTGGCACCGGCCGCTCGGTGGGCTCGCAGGGTCATGGCGACCTTGGTCGCAGTGGCCGGCGCTTCGGCCTATCGGCGGCGGCGGAACATGGCCGGTGGTAGCGGCGATGTTCTGTCTGGATCCCGGGGCCGAGGCCCTGGAAGGTGGTGGCGGGTGAAGCTCGGGCTTCCCGCGACGGCATGGCGTGGTGCAGTCCCTGTCTAAGGCGGATCAGTGGCGGCGATCTCCTGGTTTTTGCTACGGATTGGCAGATCAGAGACGGTGACGAGCGTGCAGGGTCCATCTCGGCGGCTCTCGCAGTTTGGCGAGATGGGGTGGGAGCCCTCCTCCCAGGCTCCAGTGGTGGCACACTCAGGCAGTGGCCGGTGCACCAGGGCTCCTACGGTGGCACTGCTGTTGCGGTTGGTCGCTGGATCTAGGCGGCTAGATCGGGGGCTTTGAAGGCGGTCGAGACAGTGCACAAGTTGTCGGGTGGATTCTTGGGACGGATCCGGGTGAAAACCTGGTCTTCGGTCCGTGGCCGAAGCCGGTGATGATGATGCCCTTATCATCGTTTCCGTCTTGAAGGCACCATTGAGGTGGAACTCCCAACCACACCCAATACCTCCGAGGGAAACCCTAGATCAGTTGATCGGATGACGGCGGCAATCGTGTGCCGTTACCCCCTTGGGGGCAGCATTCTTGGAGATACACTCATGCTCGAGGGACCAGCGAACGACTTCTTCAGTGGAGCGGTGTTTCTTTCTACATATTCATGACGACAGTTCTCGGCGGCGTGGAGCAGTGGAGGCTTGGCGTCAGATGTGTAGCGATGGACACACGCAGGATGACGACGTTGTCTGGCGTCGTGGTGGCGTCGATGGCAGAGAGGCCTGACAAGGTCGATACGGCAGTATATGCTATAAGGATGGACCGATGGAAGACGGAGGTAACGGTCCTTGCAGCGTGTGCGTGTGGTACTCACTGAGAGTGCGCCGGACCGGAGTGTTACCCAGTCCCGCCTATGTGGCTTGGATGGGGCATCCGGCTTTAGATGTTAGGCAGTGGTGCGATGTCTGTTTGGTATGTGACCCAGACATTCGGCACCCCTTCATCAAGAGAATAGGAGTAGCGACAGGTCTCGTCTAGATGGTGGCTTCGGGCTTACTGTTGTATTACTTTGTAAGGTCCTTATAAATAATAAATAAAATGGCTGCATGCATCACCCAGATGCAGAGGCCGGGGTGCATCCTCCTTTTCTAAAAAAAATTCATGCTACGGTAGTGCGGTGGATTCCTTTTGCGATCTAGTCATCCGGCCTAATCTCTGCTACAACGATGCACTCTCCGATACCGGTGTGAGGCCTACGAGGGTTAATAGAGGACCCGTCACTCTTCTGGTTGTGACGATTTCTTTTTCTAGGGCGATGGTCCGGCAAGACCATGGCCTTGATGACTTCTCATCCACAATCAACAACGATAGGTTAGCTTCATCTGCTGTTCGAGAGGGAAAAAATAGTTAGGCACGACGGACATTGATGTAATTTCTTTATTTTTTTAAGATTGTTTGTACTACTGGTTTTTTAACATCAGTACAGACACAAGCGTTCATACACTCTTTCCTATGAACACACACGCACACCCTATGAAAACTCTAACGTAATGTTACGTGACTTTTCTTAACCAACCAATCATGCCCCCCCCCCCCCCCCCCCCCGATTTCAGCGGGCGGGCCTGGGCTTTTTCTTTCCTCCAGCCAAAACGGACCAAGTCAGCTTCTTCGTAACTTATGTAGGAACTTTTACGTAGATGTAGCATTGCTCCCCTATGAGCACCTCCGAGAGACTGTGCCGGCATGTCATTTTGAAATTTACGAAGTCACTGTAAGCACCTCGTCGTCGACGGGAACGTCTCCTCCTACCGAGAGCGCATCGCCGCAAATCCTAAAATAAATCCAGGAATAATGCGAGCACCAGGACTTGAACCCTGGTGGGCTGGGGATAGCACTGTCCCTCTAACCATCCAACCACAGGTTAGATCCGAGTGCTTTTTTCTAAGAACAAGAAAAGATAAGCAAAAAGAGTATATTCATTAGATAGGAATAAATTACAATAGTACCAAAGATGGTACAACACAATGTTGTTTGTCAAGACACTGAGGGGGTGTTTGTTTCCAGGGACTTTTTGGTGTAGGGACTAGAAAAAGTTTCTCTTAGAGACTTTTTAACCAAACAGGAGGGACTACTAGGGACTAAAAGTTGTTTTTTGGGACTAAATGAAGAAGACTCTCAAGGAGAGTCTTTTTTGGGACTTTTTGAGACTTTTCCAACAATGCCCCTCCCTGCACCCATTGCCCCGCCGCCCCATGGTGTTGTTTGGTTGTTATTTTTCTGTATACTAAGGGTAACATGGTCTTTTACATGTCATTTAATAACCTTTAGGGGGACTAGGGACTTTTTAGTCCCTGAAAACAAACAGGGAGGGACTTTTTAGGGACTAGGGATTTTTTGGTTAGGACTAGAAAAAGTCCTAGGACTTATGAACCAAACAGGGCCTGAACCAGAGGTCCAAAGTTGCTGTTCCTCTGCCACAGTGAACAGATAATGCATAGGCATGAACAGCGAGACTACCAAACAAACACAGGCATGAAACCACACTAATCCAAGGCTTGAACTGCCGACCTAGTTAATTCTTTATTCTCTCTTCCCTCCAATTTTAGCCAACAAACTAGTAAAAAACATCAAAGAAGAAAAAGAAATGCAAGTCCTGAACCCCCTGCAGAGGAGGAGGCAAAAGATCAGAATCAATGATTTGAAAGCAGCAAAAACAGAAAAATGCTCGTGGACATTATAATGACAGGGAACTCTTCCGCACGATCTTTGCCAACCCCTGCACAACCATCGATTGCCTTTCTTTCTTTAATCCCCAAGCTCCAACTACAGTCCTGCCATCCGTGTTTCTCGTTTCGCCAGAGTGCGTCGTCATCCGGTGAAAATCACTCGTATGAGACCACCCCCGGCTCATTACTCTACTGGTGCTCACCCTAATCATGATCCTGATTGTTTACTCCCGCCATTATTCTTATGCATTATGATCATCCTGCACTCCTGTTCTCAGTTTCTCACTCATTGCACCCTTTCAATGGTCTCACAGACGGTCGATCGCAGCCGTGCATATTGTATCCGCCTCGTTTTTTCTATTCCGCGGTTGCGCGAAATTCAGCGGTCTCCGGTAGCTGTCCGGCATCTCCAACTGGAACGAATGCTGCGTGTGTTAAACAATGGCGGCAAGCTGCCTTGATGTTGAAAGCGCAATGGTCAGACTTGTCCGCGCGCGGAACATTCCGTTTGTGTACCCCAAGATCACGAGTAGCCCCACATTCAGCTACTGGTATAAATATCTGCACACGCGCATTGGCAATTTGGCATCTACAAGAGATACAACATACGTACTCATCCAGCCGTCGAACAGCGTACGTCTCGTCTAGTCGTCTACATCGAACAATGGAGTCCTCGGAGGCGAGCTGGCACTCGTTCGACCCTTCGGTCGCCGCGGAGGACTCCGAGGAGATGGCGCGGCTGCTCGGGGTGCAGTTCTTCGGCAACGAGCAGAAGCAGCATCCGGCCGCGGCGCCGCCGTCGTCCATGTACTGGCCTGGCCAGGAGGCTGCCGACCAGTACTACACCTCGGCGCCGTACTGCATGCAGATGCAGGAGCACGCCTCGGCCGGCGCAGGTTACTACAGCCACGGCTACTACGACGGCGATGCCACTGCCATGGCCGGTAACTTCTTCGTGGCGCCGGAGGAGCAGATCATGGCGGATCCGGCTGGATTCATGGTCGATCTGAACCTCCAGTTCGACGACCAGGACGACGGCGCCGACACGTCGGCGGCCGCGTGCAAGAGGAAGTTCGGCGACCAGAACGGCACACAGAGCGACACGGTCGCCGCCCCGAAGAAGAAGGCGCGCTCCACGGCACCACCGGTACGTCAAACATTCTGTGACGTGATCCTCCTGAGTTCCTGGAAGCTCTTGACATATGTCACAGGATCAGGGTGCCTGACGGCGTTGAGTGTCTGTCTGATCGATGCAGGTGCAGAGGAAGGGCAAGAGCGGCGCGCAGCCCAAGAAGGCTTCGAAGGGCTCGTGCAGCCGAGGCGCCCAGGAAGAGAACAATGGCGAGGCCAACAACAACGTGCAGAGCTCCAGCAACTACCTCTCCGACGAGGAGGGCTCGCTGGAGATGACCTCCTGCAGCAACATGAGCTCGGCGTCCAAGAAGACGTCGTCGTCGCGAGGTGACCACGGCCTCGGCGGCGGCGCCAAGGCGAGGGCCGGGCGCGGAGCGGCCACCGACCCGCAGAGCCTCTACGCCAGGGTGAGTTAATCAGTAGATGCGCCAACGCAGTCGGTCACACCGTCGTGATGAAGTCTGAATATTAATCTGAAATGTTTGTGTTGTCGTTAGCAGAAACGTAGAGAAAAGATCAACGAGCGGCTGAAGGTGCTGCAGAACCTCATCCCTAATGGAACCAAGGTAAGATTTTTAAAATCTTAATCATTTGAACCACGACTGGAACAGTTTTTATACTGATAGAAATATCTGGGGAAATGATGATGCGGGTTGTAATGCATGCGAGATTTGGCTTTCAGGTGGACATCAGCACGATGCTGGAAGAAGCAGTCCACTACATCAAGTTCATGCAGCTCCAGATCAAGGTCGGTTCCTGCGAAACGCTAACCATATGTCATTGATCATCGGAAACCGACCCAGTGTTTTGAACAACTATATTGATCCTGACCGTTTCCCGTTTGTGAGCAGCTTTTGAGCTCGGATGACATGTGGATGTTCGCGCCGATCGCCTACAACGGGTTCAACGTCGGCCTCGACCTCAAGATCGCTCCGCCGCAGCAATGATCAGCTCTGGCAACGGGTACAGCGTCGGCCTCGACCTCAAGATCGCTCTGCCGCAGCAATGATCAGCTCTGGAGCCAACGAGGCTCGAGCAAATTTCTCGGCAGTCCGCATGCAGTTCATATGTGCATTCGTGCACAATGATTCTCAAGTGTTTAGATTGTTCCTTCTTGAATTCATTTCAGTCATAAATTACAGGCGAACGCCATATATAATACAAATTGAACGATATCTTACCATTTCACCCTAATTTGTCCTCGAGATGAATCATGTTTCAACGGACGTCAATAGCCTCTCCCTCGTTTTCTCGATATTATTTACTCCCTCCGTAAAGAAATATAAGAGCGTTTAGATCACTACTCGTAGTAGCCAAACTTAAGGTGTATGATTAAACCTGAGGTCAGTCCTATCTCTCATCCTTTTAGGTGATTTCAATTCCAACATAGCAGGAGGGAAGCCAATGGTGCTGCTCACCTTTGTGCAAAGGCAGCACTTAAATTATTAGATGATTCCTTTATGTTCGTTGTAATCCCGGTTTTCCTGATTGACGATGTACAATCGGATATGTTTCGGCCAAAAGATGAATAAGTTGCCTTGAAGGCGGATTCTCAACAAAAAAAGAGGTCTAAGAAGACTGACAGAAATGCACGACCTTGAGCATGATGACCGATCCTGAGAACAGAGAAGGCATATACTCGATATAAAGTTTTGAACTGGATGAGGGCCATCTTCGGCCCCTAACCTTCTCCTTTTTACATTCTTCGTCTTTTTGACCTGAGATCTCCGGATTTTTTTCTACAGAATTTCTAGAGTTCGGGAAGGTTTCGGAAACGAACAACATAAAAACATGCAACTAGACACTTCCCTCCTCCCCCGTCCCCCGCGTCGCCTCCCGGGGCGGCTCGGGCGGAGACCAACCCCACCGCCGCAACCCATCACCCCTCCTCTCCTCCACCCCCTCGCCGCCGCCGAATGACGCGGCCGGGCTAAGCCCGCGCAGCGGACGGCGGCGGCGGGGCTCTCCCGGCCCGTGATGGCGCGGTCGGAGTGCTGGATCTTGGGCGGCGGCCCCGGCCTCGTGGCGGCGGCCCCGGCCTCGTGGCGGCGGACGGGCGGCCGCTGTGGCCGCGGGGGCGGCGCGGCGGCTGGGCCTGGTGACGCTCCGGTCTCCACCATGGCAGCGGGTCGGTGTGAGAGGGCTTGGAGCTCTGGATCTCGGCGCTGGCGGCTCCCCGATTTGTCTCTGGCTCCGCTTGGTGTGGCTGCGTGGGGCCTTGGTGGAGCGATGGGGGTCGACGGGAGGGCTGGCCGTTGCCGGATCTGGCCGGGCGTGGTCGAATTCGGCTGGACAGCGGTGGTTTCCTGCTGCGGTCTTGTCTCCGCGTGGTGCGGTGACTGCAGCGCAGTGGAGCGACCTCTTGTCCCTGGGCCTGGCGTGGCGATGTTGGTCTCCGGGGCGGCGGCCCCGGGATGTTGGTTGATGTGTCGGCAGCTGTGGAGTTCGCGTGGGCCACGAGGCGGCCGTGGTGTTCTTGGTGGAGGGAGGCTCGTTTGGCTCGGCGGCGAGGCCTGGTGGTGGTCCTTGCATGGCGATGGCGCGATTTGTTGTGCTGGGGTGCGCGGGTCAGCGGAGGTACTGGTTGTCGGTTGACCGCGTGGGAGTGGTGGTGTTGCTGATCCGGGCGAAAGCTTGACCGGCGCTTGCTGGTCGGCGGCGGCGCTCGTATGCGTCGCTTTCCTCCTTGGAGGCGTCGTCGTGGTGATTGGTGCTCTTCAACTCTCGGGTCAAGATCTCCGGGCGAAAGTCAGGATCCTGGTTGGATCAGACGGCGGCGTCGTCTCCAACGTCGTTTTCCCTCCTGGGGGCGCCGTCTTGGAGATCTTGGTCCCTTTTGTGCTTCCTACAGGCTGGACGTGCACGGCATTGCGGTCGGGAGGTGCCCGGCCGGCGGTGAGGTTCGTGTGGCGTTGCGACACGTGTGGCAACGATGATGTTGGTGAGCAGAGCTGAGTCGCGGCTTGTCCTTTTGATGTCGAAGGTCCGGGGCGTCAATGGGTGTGCCCATGCTGGTTTCTGGTTGTGACAGAGAAATCGGAGCTGCGGTCGGCAGGGCCGCTGCGGCAACGATGACTCCATGAGGGCGGTTTTCAGCAAGCGGTGCTCTCCGGATGTTGCGTTGGACTAGGTCGGTGCGAGGCTAGCAACTTTCTCGTGTGAAGCTCGTCAGCAAAATCGGAGCTGCCATATCCTCGACGCTGCGGTCGACTGTTTGGCGTTGTTGTGGCCAGGTCATTCGCGTTTGCCCCTTTGGGGTTTGTATCTAGGTTTTCGCCCGGTTTTCCTCTAATTAACCGGACAACTCTCTTCTTCTTAATCAATGAAAATGGCAAATCTTTTGCCTCGTTTCAAAAAAAAAAATACAACTCTGACATCTCTCAATTCATTACCACCTTTGTCTCATAATTTAAGACGTTTTTGCAGTTCACTTTGAACTCCAAAAACGTCCTATATTATGGGACCGAGTAGTAAGTTAACCCCAACAATATGTTGGGTTTTTCCTCCGCCTAATCGTTGAGCATGGATAGTTGATTGGACTTTTGTTGACTAGGCTTGACTACGATAATTCATCATGTGCATGCCATGTAGGAATTGGTGGGACCCTAGGGTTAGATTAGCTATCCCACAATAGATGTCAGATTTTCTGTGATGGTCCACTAATGCATGATGGAATAGTGATATCGGTATATAATTGAATCATCGCAAATGGAAAATAGTTCGTTGATTTTCATGTACTAACGGTAAGGGAGGAAAAATATTATGATATGTAGTTAATCTGGTCTCTGTCACATAAGTGGCGTCTAAGATTGCACGTACCCCACAAAAAAGATGTTGATGAAATACAATTCAATTAATAAATAGATTCTCTTTTATAAGAGACATAGTAAACCATTATGAGTATGTACATAAAATGCACTGAAGACAATCAATATATACTCATGAAGCAATTCAACAACATTTTCATCTAAACAGATTTATTCTATAATGAGGGGAAAATCTTCTAAATTTCATAGTTTTAGCACTTAAGTTATCAAATTCATGATTTTGTGCGGATAAGAGACACATAAGATGAAGATATGTCTATGGATAAGATGAAGTACCTAAAACAGCCCACATAATGCCTCGGTAATCTGTGCATGTATATTCAAATGCGTTAAGAAAAATGAGTGAGTCATTTTGGGTTTTATGGCGAGAGTGTCCTAGATTAAAATTTGCTACGGCATATAAAATGCTCATAAAATTTGATGATTTGAGAAATATTGCAACTCTTAAGTTGTGGCCTACAGGATTACCAATATTTTTGTAGCAAAAGTGTAGCTAAAATGGACATGAATTTCTGGAACATGGTTCCACGCACAACAATTAGAATAGTAAAATAAAAAAATACTAGAAAAAAACTGAATAATTGGGTACCAAACTTGATTGGCGATTCCACTCATTTGTGAAGTTTCGTGAAGCAATGACATCCTTGGTGTTCTGAGCAAAAAAGTAAAAATCCAAGCTATAAAAACATTGTTTGAATAAATAGTAAGGCTCCGACTATATTTTCTTCACTACGAATACTACGGGCATCATCCCTTCACGAACTTCATAAGTGAGTAGAATGACCGACCAAGTTTGATACCCCAAATTTCATATATTGTTTATTTTTTCTAGTGTTTTTCTCCTGATTTTACTATTAGGGGGGGGGGGGGGGGGGCGTGGAACCATGTTCATCTATAATGAAAAAAATACATAGATGTAACTGCAAAAATGAGAGAAAACTACTCGCTAGGAGGTTTCACTCGAACCCATGCACCCCTCACCCGCAAGGGCACCCCTGGGTTACTTGTACTCGCACCCAAAGATCAATGATAATGAAAACATGTACAAATCGTAAAGTGCAAGCAAACTTAGGGCAAAAGTTCAAGTTCCCAAGGAAACATAGTCAACTTCATCGAAATCATCATTTGGAGATTAGGGCAAAAGTTTAAGTTCCCCAAGGAAACACAATCGACTTCATTGAAAACATCATTCTTTTGAAGAATAATAGTGGAAGTTTAGCAAAGTAGAGATAAGGTGAAGAATTTGGAGCACGCAGAACAACCCTTAGCCACCCAGGAAATCCTATATGCCGCTTATCGGGCCGTATAAGAGTTCTGCAGGACTTTTCGCCAGTCAGTCGAGCAAATAGACACAACACGTTTATTTTTTTGATTTTGTATTTATTTTTCTTTTCATTTCCTACACTTTTATTTCTCTTTTATCTATCATTTTCTTCCTTTTAGACTTTATTTTGTATTCCTCTTTTATTTTGGGTTTGTTTTTTTACTTTCAAGAAAATACATGAATAATATTCTTACTAATGCATGTATTTTTAAACATGCAGGAACAAATTGTTGTTGGATATATGATTATTTTACAAATCGAAATTTTTTATTTTATATGCGTAAATAATATTTAAATATGAGATAAAGATTTTCTTTTGCATTATAAAGTTTTACATGCAGGTATGTTAAAATTTTCATTTTCTATAAAAAAATTAGCTATATATTTTTAATTATTTCATTTGAAAATTTTAATGAAAATAGTGTGCGTTTGTTTTTTAGTAAATAAAAAGAAAGTTAATTGGCTGCCTAAGGCGGGCTGAAGTCGACTCATTGCCGGTTCCTCGTGGCCCAGCTACGACCTCGTAAGGCAATTTTTTTTTGAGTAACACCTCGTAAGGCAAATAGAGGCCGCTTGCTTGCGCAGGGCCAAACCGTCACAAAACAAAAAAGAACCCAAAACAAAAAAGAACTTTATTTGTATTCCTTCGGCTTTGGTTGATCAATAAAATCCCTAGTTACACTAAAAAAAAAGAACCAATAGGTCGGTACGGTCCTATTCGCTGCCGCTGCCGCTGCCGCATCAGAGCCGCCACGCCACGGCCACGGCCAACGCCCCACACCGCCACGCCGCGCGCGAGCCAGCAAGAGGGCGACCGGCGTCGAGCAGGCCCCGGACGGCGGCACCGCGTCGTGCGAGCCGGCGACCGCGAGTGGACTAGCAGCGAGGAGCGGCCGCCGGATCGCGGGGCTCTGCGGACCGCACGGCGCGGACGGCGACGGCAGCAGATTGCCCCCTTTAAGACATCAATCCGAGCTTTCTCTTTTGGTCAATTTCAGTGCCAGGTTTGTTGTGTCTTCTGTCTCTCTCCTATTGTAATATACTTGGTGAAATTTGATTTATCTGGTATGAACTGCGTATGCCTCACCATACCTTACATCGTTAGTCATGTGAAATTATAAATACTACGGCACTAATTTTATTGGCCATATGACCACTTGCTAATCGAAAACTCCATCTTCTTTGCATACTCATGTTTTCTCCTGAATCCCAATTGAATGGGTGTCTACAGCATGTTATGTGTTTTTATCTGTTTATCAATCTCAAATCATATTTGTGGGTATCCCCAAGACTCAGATTAGCTGTAATGGCAAATTATATCCTTTTTCATGCACACTTATAAACACAAGCCTTTAACAGCAGTGGTGTGGAGGAATTTTGCACATGGTGGCACTTTGAACTATGGGTATGTTTGAATGCATTCTTTACATAAAAAAACTTGCTCTCTGCTTGTTAGGCACTTGTACTAGTACTACTAGTTGCTGTGGAGATATTCAGTATTGACTGTCTAATGGGGCTAGTCTAATTAATTGGGCGTGGAATATATATCTCTACAAGCGTACATAATTTTCATGTTTGTTTTTGTGTATATTGATGTATCACAAGCATGAGAATCAAGTATCGTACTAGCTATTTACTGTTCAAAATAGTACTGGTACTGGTTTTCGTCTATTTCTGGATCCTCCCCTTTTAGTAAATTTACAATATGTGGAGGACAGCTTCTAGCTTGATTTGAAATAATTTCTAATCAGCCAAATAATTTGCAGGGAGCAGTACAAGGTTTTTCTTCTGTCAAGAGGGGTGGGTGTTCTCGCATTTCCTCAAGCAGAGGAGAAGCAGTATAAAGTTGTTTAGTGATAATGGAACCAAAGCATTCTGCTGAAATGTCCAGGTGCAACATCTTGACTAACCTTTAGCAACGAATGTGCCCTAACGATTTCAGTTGATTATATAACATAGAAATGATCTGCAGGCATTTGGACAAGCAAAGTCATGCCTTAATGGAAACATACCGAGCAATGTCCCATGAGTTGCATAAACTACAGGTGAGCCTCAATACTACTAGAATTTTATATTAAGAAGGAATCTCAGGGGTATTTCTTTAGTACTCAATTGCTGTCATTTTATATAGGTTGAAGAGGAAACAATCATGCGCAAGTTGTATGAGCTGATGTCTGCAGAAGGGCTTCTTCCAAAGGTACATTGTTGGTGCTGCTGTTCTGAATTTCGCCGTTGTAGTTGTTGAGCTTAGCATCACACTTACCATTAAACCAACTGTAACTATATATATCTATACGGTAAAATAGAGGGCTCAGCCAACAGTGCAGATTTACTAATAACTGAAATATAGCATGCAGAAAATAAATGATAACTTCATAAGTGAATGAGGAATTTGATTTTAGGAGGAAATAACCTGTCATGCTGCTAAGACTTTCCTGTTATTCTTAAATGGTAACAGCTACTTGTTTCCATATACTGATTATTAAGCCTTTTTTATTTTAAGTTGGACAAATAACTAGTAGAATAACATTCTTTGGTAATATGTCTCGTCTAAGTAGAATCAATTGTTATTGAACCTCAAGTGATGTAACTGAGGATACAGTAATTCTTAACTTGAATTGCTACCACTCATTTTTTGGGTCTTGCATTTTTTATTATTCAAACAATTTGGCATCCATGTCTAATAAGACTAAAGAAATGCTGATTGAGCTAGCATTATTCATACAAGTAGCGTTTTTCTAGAAACCACTTTAAATGTAAAGTTGAGCTATTCTCAATCCTCCCCCGCAAAAAAAAAGAGCTATCAATCCTATGTGCTCATACCTGTGTATGTGTTGACACTTCAAGAGAGAATCACTGATTCCTAAGAAAAGCCTACTTTCTCCACTTATGGTTTCATGCATTCATGAACTTAGGTCATAAAAGAAACGCTTATTTAGTCCATTTTTCTGTCTTAGGCACTTGAAACGTAAGACAATCAACTTCATTTCATGCTGCTCTGCCTCCTTTAACCAATCTCCCAATAATTGATGCAGCACAAGGAAAAAAGGCAGCTGGAGAAAGCAGGGGAATCAAGCCAGGAAAACGAAGAACAAGAACCATAGAATGTTAACCGTGAATCTGCAATATATGATGTTCCATGGGGATGCAACCGATCTTCGGTATCCACTCCAATGGATATTACTGTAGTGAAATTTTTGTCTCAGTTCCAGCAGTTAGTTTCCCTGTAATTTTCCAAACTGCACAACGGAACCTTGAATCTGGCTACTGTTCTGTGAGGAATTTTGAGATGGATTTCGAACCTTGTTTGTTCCTAGACGCTTTGGAAAGCTTGGGGCATGCATGACTAGCACATGAATTTTATGAATCTTGAATGTGACTACTGTTCAAACTTGTCAGTGAGGAATGGGCAGCTGACTCTAGTCTGTTTTACCTTACGCACATGTTGTGTATGAGAATCTTGTGTTTTGAGATGGGTTTCCTGTCGTGCTACTTGTTTGTTCCTGGTCGCTTTGGAAAACCTGGGGCATAACTAGCACATGATTTTTGTGAAGTTAGTAGATTCTTGGACAGTGGACGCAATATGAAATGTTTAACAGGCCAGATAATTTTCATCATTGCTAATATATTTTCCATTCCCTTTGCTTGGAGCAGGCGACACGACACTGACTACTCTCCATTGCAACGCTGGATGCATTCAGTGTCCATTGGATAGTGGAACACAGTTCTCTGGTAGTCTATGCATAATCTTTCAAGCTTCAGCACGGTCAGTGTATGGATGGAATTACCTGATGATGCATGTTAGCATTCTGACGAAGCAAGCTAAAAGCACATGTGTTATCGTAGCTACAATCACAGGTGTGCCCATAATCGGGTCACAGCCACCATAACTTTGACCTCGGCCTCTGAAATGATCAAGTGTTGATCCCTGTTAGATATGCGGTAGCATATGATCAGGAACAGTTGTGTGGGTTTCTCTCAGACCTGCATCTACACTCGGATGATCTTCTTTAGTTAGGTGTTCACTCTGATCTTGATCCAGCGACCCCCTGTCATTCCTGTGAACCAGTATGTAGATAGTCGAGAAGATGACCTGGGGGACGCAAGATCTTCATCTAACGACGCCTTTTACTGTTTCTGTCTAGTTACTTTACTTTAGCTCTTTTATTACTGCTATTTGGACTGTAATGGCTATAAAAGCCATTGATCCCAGCTGCCCTATGTATCAAGTTGTAATCGGGTTGTAACCCTAGCTACTACTGAGTGGTTGGCTCTACTTTCCCCGTTTCAAGTTATAGAACCCTAGCTAGTTCCCTTTGAATCCGGTGCTAGTTCCTTCTGGTGCACTAGTGGTGGCGGGGGTTGACAAAAGGATTTGGAGGCAGATTTGACTGCCCTCGTGGTAGTAAAATCCCCCCGTTAGCCCACCCAGATGAGTTTGAACAAGCTACAAAAGTTCACCGCTTTCTATAAATCTCTATACTTCAATGGCAAATTCGGGCGATTCAGGAAGCACAACACGACTAAAACTCAAATCTCCGCAACTGGACGTGCAAACTCTACAACAACAGTGTGCAGCTGATAAGCAGGAGTTTACTAAATTTGCAACATCGGTCAACAAGAATTTCGCAACATTCCAAGGTAGTTTCTCCAAAATTCATCCAGTTTTGGCAGGATTTTTGCTGAGCAACAGAATTTTGGTAAACAACCAGCTGAAGTGGTAGCCCCTGCCCTACCTGGTACTCCTGACAATATAAACCAGGCAAGAACTGTTATAATTTTACCGGGACAAGGCAGTGTTAATCAAGATCCACATAACATGGGCAGACCCAAGGACAAGTCACCTCTATAGTCCATGGGACAGCAGGAAGAGAAAATCTTGTGAAAAACAATACGATGGTTCCTTACAGACACCCATCTTCACGTAGAAGGAGCTGAACCTCGGGCAGAGGAGGTGGTTGGAGCTCATAAAGGATTATGACATTAGATTGCATTATCACCCAAGGAAGGCCAATGTTATGGCAGATGAGTTGACCGTAAGAGTTATGTTAATACTCTCACCATAGGAGGATTACCTCAGGAGTTAGCTGACGATCTCAGAGGTCTCCACTACGCGCAACATCAGCATGGTGCAAACAATATGCATAAACAAGACAATGCTCGGTATAATTATGAGGATGAGGATTTGAACATGGTCCGAGAGCAAATAGAGCAAGGTGTCAAAATCCTAATGACATAAGAAGAAACATTGCCACTATCAAACCTGCTAGATACAATATACCTCAGTCTGAAGAAGACGATGATGTAGGCCACTGGATACAAACTATTAAGAAATACTTTGATACCGAACACCTTTAGAGCAAAGAATTGAATTTGCAGTTTCTTATCCAAAGGGACCTGTAGTGCAATGGCGGAGAGGCTCCAGATACAATGTTCAGACACTTCCATGGCACATATTCTGTAGATATTTGGGAGACAGATACTCTGAAACTTCTATCACTAATAATGTGAGATCTTTCCATGCACCAAGTCAAACGGGAACAGTGGGAAAATACATTGAAAAGTTTGAGAGAACACTAAAACCGATGAGAAGAGATAACCCACACTCCTGATGATTATTTTGTAACTAGTTTCATGGTAGGTTTATTAGATTACATCAAAGCTCATTTGGAATGTCACAAACGCAAAGACTTGCAAACTGCCATGTGGTTAGCTAGACGAATGGAAGATGCAACCCCTCCTAAAAGGTCAGCATTCACTCCTTTGCAATTAGAAGACAAGTCAACTTTGACACTCCAAAACATGCTACTACCTTGCCACCAAATCAAGTTGTGATACAACAAGCCAGGCAAACAGGACATAGACAAGTTTGCAAACCCGGTTGAAAAAAATGGTGCATGCGGAACCTTCTGAAAATTCAAACTTGATCTATATTATTAATAGTGAAGAAGATCTAGTCGAATTCCAAGCACAACAAGAAGATGAGGTCATGCAAATTTCTATGCATGCTGCAATGGGCACTTGAGCAGCTAAAAATACATTCATTGTCAATATCCAGTTGTGCAATACTACTACCACTACATTGACTAACAGTGGGAGTACTTCCACTTTCATCTCCCCTAAAATTGCAGAAAAACTTCCTGGCAAACCAACCCATGCAAGAAACTAAAAGTTCCGGTGGCTAGTGGGGGTATACTGTGGAGTCAATTTATCTAGTCAGGATTGCTCTTACAGTAGAAAATTTCCGAGATGACGTGTTACACTTAAAGGGATATGGCATTATATTGAGGGTTGATTGGTTGAGGAAGTATAGTCCAGTGAAACTACATCAAATGCAAATGAGAATTACATATTGCAAAGGAGAACATGTGATTTTTCATCATGAGACCTTGCCTTCCAGTACTAAAATTCCTGCAACTTTCAGTATCTCCAAACTAACGGGTAGGCTGGTTGTAGTGCTTTTGTCTTGGTTTCTGCTGCTACCCTAGATAGTGAAGAGACTACAATACCAATTCCTGCTGAAGTCCAGTCCCTTACTCAGGAATTTGCAGATATTTTTACGGAACCTAGCACACCACGCCCAAAGAGTAGATTTTGTGACCATACCATTCCCATCCCAAAATATGCTAATGTGATAAACACAGACTACCTCATCACCAAAACACGCCCTTGAAGAAATTATCAAGCAACTGATATGGCTGGAGTAATTAAGCCTAGATCAAACCCATACTCCTCACTAGCTATACTAGTCAATAAAAAGGATGGGACTTGAGGTTGTATGGATTACAAAAAACTCTGTGCCATGACTATTAAAATATCATATCCCTACTATTGAGGACCTCCTGGATGAATTGCATGGAACAATGTTCTTTTCCAAAATTGATTTGAGGAGTGGCTACCATCAAATCAGAATGAAGCCTGAAGATATTGAAAGACTACTTTTTCAACATAACTTGGACATTAGGAGTACTTGGTTATGCCATTTGGTCTCACTAATGCTCCAACAACCTTTCAATATCTCATGAAATAAAACTTGGAGCCGTTTTAAAGAAAATTTGTGGTAGTATTCTTTGATGATATTCTAGTTTACAAGCAAGTGTTTATTACACTCGGAGCTAACAAACTATTTACAAAACTCTCTAAGTGCACCTTTGGCCAGAAAAAGTGGATTATTTGGGGCATATAATACAAGGAGGTGGAGTTGCTATTGACCCTATTAAAATACAAGATGTGGTTGATTGGCCTGTTCCCAAAAATGTCACTCAGCTAAGAGGATTTTTGGGGTTAACTAGCTATTACAGATGATTCATGCAAATCATGGCATAATTTACAGACCCTTATTTGACTCTTTCAAAAAGGACTCTTTCTATAGTCTAATACACAACCAGAAACATTTACCACACTTAAGAGCAAGCTCACATCAACTCATGTTCTAGTTCTGCAAACTTTCACAAACCCGTTGTATTGGAAGAAGATGTAAGTGGGTATGGCATAGGAGAATTCCTAATGCAAGAGGGCAAACCAATTGCCTACATGAGCAAGAGCATTGGACCTAAAGCACAATGATTAGCACTGATGGCAAAGTGCCACTAGCAATTATAGAAGCATTAAAAAAATGTGGAAACACTATTTTGTAGCTTCTTCCCCCGTAATCAAAACTGGTCAAGAGAGTTCGAAATGCATGCAAGAGCAAAAGCTCACTAAGGGCATCCAATATAAATTACTTGTAAAACGGTAGGAGTACAACTACAATGTTGAGTACAATAGAGGAAGGGAAAATAGAGCAGCAGATGCTTTCTCAAGGGTTAAAGGCATAGTGAACAGTTTGATTGCTAGTACTGTTCTTCCTCCATGGATCATTGATGTGGTCAAGTCTTATCAAAATGACCAAATGCACTAACATTATCTCTGAATTGGCAGTTAGGATAACAAACCCATTTCACATTTAAAATGGATTTTCAGATACAAAAGCAAAAATTTGGTTTGCAGCACGGCTAATCTTTAGACATGAGTTGATACAAGATTTTCATAAGTCTGAACTAGGGGGACACTATGGTGAAAATACAATTTATCGGAGATTACACCTATTGTTCCATTGCGCAGGGCTGAAACAAGATGTAATTGCATATGTCCAAGCTTCTCATATGTGCCAATTAAATAAAGCAAAGCACACCCATTACCTAGATTGTTGCAGTCACTTCCAATTCCTGGCCTTGCTTGGTGACATGTAAGCATGAACTTTGTAGAAGGGCTGCTTCTATTTGAACACAAGGACCTGATTTTAGTGGTGGTGGATAAATTCACTAAGTATGCTCATTCATCTCTATTAAACACCCCATTTCAGTACAGTCAATTGGAACGGCCTTTCTAGGCAACATACTCAAATTTCACCATGTAAGCATGGACTTTGTGGAAGGACTACTTCTATTTGAACATAAGGACCTGATTTTAGTGGCGGTGGATAGATTCACTAAGTATGCTCATTAATCTCTATTAGACACCCCATTTTAGTACAGTCAGTTGCAAAGGCCTTTCCAGGCAACATACTCAAATTGCATGGATTACCTGCTGTGATAGTGACTGGTAGATACATAATCTTCACATATCACATGTGACAATCCTTGTTTAAGATACTTAGAGTCAAGTTTCATATCACCCTCAATCTAACGGCCGGACAAAGAGAGTCAATCAGTGCCTAGAATCATATTTGAGGTGCATAGCTTTTCAAATTCAAAAAAAGTGGCACTCATGGCTAGCTCTAGCAGAGTGGTTCCTAAAAAATGGCACATTTTCAGGCATTGTATGGATTTCCCCCATCACTCGTAGCCCTGAAACTAGTCTGCATGAACTCATTTCACTAGATTCAACGAACTTAGTGCAAAACAGATAAATAGCCACTCAATTGCTTAAGGTTATTACAAGAATATGCCACGATGAGGCAGTTTGCTGACAAAAAAAAGAATTCCTAGAGAATTTCTAGTGGGTACAATGGTCTACTTAAAGATTCAACCTTATAGGCATACTTTCCTAAGCATTCACAGACATTTGAAACTACACAAGTTCTATCGTCCATTGAGAAGACTTGAGAAAATAGAAAACTCCTCTTACAAATTGTTGTTGCTAGAAGGTTGTAAATGTTGGGGAACGCAGTATTTCAAAAATTTCCTACGAACACGCAAGATCTATCTAGGTGATGCATAGCAACGAGCGGGGAGAGTGTGTCTACGTACCCTCGTAGACTGAAGCGGAAGCGTTTAGTAACGCGGTTGATGTAGTCGAATGTCTTCGCGATCCAACCGATCCAAGTACCGAACGCACGGCACCTCCGCGATCTACACACGTTCAGCTCGGTGACGTCCCTCGAACTCTTGATCCAGTTGAGGCCGAGGGAGAGTTCCGTCAGCACGACGGCGTGGTGACGGTGATGATGAAGTTACCGGCGCAGAGCTTCGCCTAAGCACTACGACGATATGACCGAGGTGTGTAACTGTGGAGGGGGGGGGGGCACCGCACACGGCTAAGACATTGTCTGTTGTGCTATTGGGGTGCCCCCTGGCCACGTATATAAAGGAGGGAGGGAGAGAGGAGGCCGGCCAGGTTGGGCGCGCCAAGGGGGGAGTCCTACTTGGACTCCTAGGATTCGGCCCCCCCCTTTTTCCTTTCTCCCACCGGAGGGAAAGGGAAGGAGAGAGAGGGGGAAGGAAAGAGGGGGGCCGGCCCCCTCCCCTAGTCCAATTCGGTTTGGGCAAGGGGAAGGGCGCCCCTCCCACGTGGCCCTTTATCCTCTCCTCCAATAAGGCCCAATAGGTACTCCGAAAAATACTCTTGGCCCTTACTTCTCCCGGCGAATTCCCGTAACTCTCCGGTACTCCGAAAAATACCCGAATCACTCGGAACCTTTCCGATGTCCGAATATAGCCTTCCAATATATCGATATTTACGTCTTGACCATTTCGAGACTCCTCGTCATGTCCATGATCTCATCCGACACTATGAACAACCTTCGGTACATCAAATCACATAACTCATAATACAAATCGTCATCGAACGTTAAGCGTGCGGACCTTACGGGTTCGAGAACTATGTAGACATGACTGAGACACATCTCTGGTCAATAACCAATAGCGGAACATGGATTCTCATATTGGCTCCTACATATTCTACGAAGATCTTTATCGGTCAAACGCATAACAACATACGTTGTTCCCTTTGTCATCGGTATGTTACTTGCCCGAGATTCAATCGTCGGTATCTCAATACCTAGTTCAATCTCGTTACCGGCAAGTCTCTTTACTCGTTCCGTAATGCATCATCCCGCAACTAACTCATTAGTCACATTGCTTGCAAGGCTTATAGTGATGTGCATTACCGAGAGGGCCCAGAGATACCTCTCCGATACACGGAGTGACAAATCCGAATCTCGATATATGCCAACTCAACAAACACCTTCGGAGACACATGTAGAGCATCTTTATAATCACCCAGTTACGTTGTGACGTTTGATAGCACACAAAGTGTTCCTCCAGTATTCGGGAGTTGCAAATCTCATAGTCAGAGGAACATGTATAAGTCATGAAGAAAGCAGTAGCAATGAAACTGAAACGATCATAATGCTAAGCTAACGAATGGGTCTTGTC
This sequence comes from Aegilops tauschii subsp. strangulata, assembly GCF_002575655.3. Classification (NCBI taxonomy): domain Eukaryota; kingdom Viridiplantae; phylum Streptophyta; class Magnoliopsida; order Poales; family Poaceae; genus Aegilops; species Aegilops tauschii. The sequence continues at coordinate 436,462,999 of NC_053038.3, forward strand.
CGTCACATCATTCTCTAATGATGTGATCCCGTTCATGAAATGACAACACATGTCTATGGCTAGGAAACTTAACCATCTTTGATTAACGAGCTAGTCAAGTAGAGGCATACTAGGGACACTCTGTTAATCTATGTATTCACACATGCACTAAGTTTCCGGTTAATACAATTCTAGCATGAATAATAAACATTTAACATGAATAAGGAAATAAATAATAACTTTATTATTGCCTCTAGGGCATATTTCCTTCAGTCTCCCACTTTCACTATAGTCAATAATCTAGTTCACATCGCTATGTGATTTAACACCAATAGTTCACATCACCATGTAATTAACACCCATAGTTCACATCGCCATGTGACCAACACTCAAAGTGTTTACTAGAGTCAGTAATCTAGTTTACATCGCCATGTGATTAACACCCAAAGAGTACTAAGGTGTGATCATGTTTTGCTTGTGAGAGAAGTTTAGTCAACGGGTCTGCCAAATTCAGATCCGTATGTATTTTGCAAATTTCTATGTCTACAATGCTCTCCACGGAGCTACTTTAGCTAATTGCTCCCACTTTCAATATGTATCCGGATTGCGACTTAGAGTCATCCAGATCGGTGCCAAAGCTTGCATCGACGTAACTCTTTACGACGAACTCTTTATCACCTCCATAACCGAGAAATATTTCCTTAGTCCTCTAAGGATAATTTTGACCGCTGTCCAGTGATCTACTTCTAGATCAAAATTGTACTCCCTTGCCAATCTCATGGCAGGGTATACAATAGGTCTGGTACACAGCATGACATACTTTATAGAACCTATGACTGAGGCATAGGGAATGACTTTTCATTCTCTTTCTATTTTTCTGCCGTGGTCGGGTTTTGAGTCTTTACTCAACTTCACACCTTGTAACACAGGCAAGAACTCCTTCTTTGACTGTTCCATTTTGAACTACTTCAAAATCTTGTCAAGGTATGTACTCATTGAAAAAACTTATCAAGTGTCTTGATCTATCTTTATAGATCTTGATGCTCAATATGTAAGCAGCTTCATCGAGGTCTTTCTTTGAAAAACTCCTTTCAAACACTCCTTTATGCTTTCTAGAAAATTCTACATCATTTCCGATCAACAATATGTCATTCACATATACTTATCAGAAATGCTGTAGTGCTCTCACTCACTTTCTTGTAAATACTGGCTTCACCATAAGTCTGTATAAGACCATATGCTTTGATCACCTTATCAAAGCGTATATTCCAACTCCGAGATGCTTGCACCAGTCCATAGATAGATCGCTGGAGTTTGCACATTTTATTAGCACCTTTAGGATCGACAAAACCTTCTGGTTGCGTCATATACAACTCTTCTTTAAGAAATCCATTAAGGCATGTAGTTTTGACATCCATTTGCCAGATTTCATAAAATGTCGCAATTGCTAACATGATTCGGACAGACTTAAGCATTGCTACGAGTGAGAAAATCTCATCGTAGTCAACACCTTGAACTTTGTCAAAAACCTTTTTCACAAGTCTAGCTTTGTAGATAGTAACTCTACTATCAGCGTCCGTCTTCCTCTTGAAGATCCATTTATTTTCTATTGCTTGCCGATCATCGGGCAAGTCAACCAAAGTCCATACTTTGTTCTCATACATGGATCCTATCTCAGATTTCATGGCCTCAAGCCATTTTACGGAATCTGGGCTCATCATCGCTTCCTCATAGTTCGTAGGTTCGTCCTGGTCTAGTAACATGACTTCCAGAACCGGATTACCATACCACTCTGGTGCGGAACATACTCTGGTTGACCTATGAGGTTTGGTAGTAACTTGATCTGAAGTTTCATGTTCATCATCATTAACTTCCTCACTAATTGGTGTAGGCATCACTGGAACTGATTTCTTTGATGAACTACTTTCCAATTTGGGAGAAGGTACAATTATCTTATCAAGTTCTACATTCCTCCCACTCACTTCTTTCGAGAGAAACTCCTTCTCTAGAAAGGATCCATTCTTAGCAACAAAGATCTTGCCTTCGGATCTGTGATAGAAGGTGTACCCAACATTTTCTTTTGGGTATCCTATGAAGACGCACTTCTCCGATTTGGGTTTGAGCTTTATCAAGTTGAAACTTTTTCACATAAGCATCGCAACCCCAAACTATAAGAAACGACAGCTTAGGTTTCTTGCCAAACCATAGTTCATATGGTGTCGTCTCAACGGATTTAGATGGTGCCCTATTTAACGTGAATGCAGCTGTCTCTAATGCATAACCCCAAAACGATAGTGGTAAATCGGTAAGAGACATCACAGATCGCACCATATCAAATAAAGTACGGTTATGACATTCAGACACACCATTACGCTGTGGTGTTCCAGGTGGCGTGAGTTGCGAAACTATTCCACATTGTTTCAAATAAAGACCAAACTCGTAACTCAAATATTCGTCTCCACGATCAGATCGTAGAAACTTTATTTTCTTGTTACGATGATTTTCCACTTCACTCTGAAATTCTTTGAACTTCTCAAATGTTTTAGACTTATGTTTCATCAAGTAGATATACCCATATCTGCTCAAATCATCTGTGAAGGTCAGAAAATAACGATACCCGCCGCGAGCCTCAACACTCATCGGATCGCATACATCAGTATGTATTATTTCCAATAAGTCAGTTGCTCGCTCCATTGTTCCGGAGAACGGAGTCTTAGTCATCTTGCCCATGAGGCATGGTTCGCAAGCATCAAGTGATTCATAATCAAGTGATTCCAAAAGCCCATCATCATGGAGTTTCATCATGCGCTTTAGACCAATATGACCTAAACGGCAGTGCCACAAATATTGCACTATCATTATCAACTTTGCATCTTTTGGCATCAATATTATGAATATGAGTATCACTACGATCGAGATTCAATAAACCATTCACCTTGGGTGTATGACCACAGAAGGTTTTATTCATGTAAACAGAATAACAATTATTCTTTTGACTTAAATGAATTACTGTATTGCAATAAACATGATCCAATCATATTATGCTCAACACAAACACCAAATAACATTTATTTTAGGTTCAACACTAATCCCGAAGGTAAAGGGAGTGTGCGATGGTGATCTTATCAACCTTGGAATCACTTCCAACACACATCGTCACCTTGCCCTCAACTAGTCTTTGTTCATTTTGTAACTCCTGTTTCGAGTTACTAATCATAGCAACTGAACCAGTATCAAATACCCAGCGGCTACTATGAACACTAGTAAAGTACACAACAATAACATGTATATCATATATACGTTTGTTCACTTTGCCATCCTTCTTATCCGCCAAGTATTTGGGGCAGTTCCGCTTCCAGTGACCATTTCCTTCGTAGTAGAAGCACTCAGTTTCAGGCTTGGGTCTAGCTTTGGGCTTCTTCATGGGAGTGGCAACTTGCTTGCCATTCATCTTGAAGTTCCCTTTATTTCCCTTGCCCTTTTACTTGAAACTAGTGGTGTTGTCAACCATCAACATTTGATGCTTTTCTTGATTTCTACCTTCCGATTTCATCATCACGAAGAGTTCAGGAATCTTTTTCGTCATCCCTTGCATATTATAGTTTATCATGAAGTTCCAGTAACTTGGTGATAGTGACTAGAGAACTCTGTCAATCACTATCTTATCTGGAAGATTAACTCCCACTTGATTCAAGCGATTGTAGTACTCAGACATTCTGAGCACATGCTCACTGGTTGAGCTATTCTCCTCCATCTTGTAGGCAAAGTACTTGTCAGAGGTCTCATACCTCCCGACACGGGCACGAGTCTGAAATACCAATTTCATCTCTTGGAACATCTCGTATGATCCGTGGCGTTCAAAACATTTTTGAAGTCCCGGTTCTAAGTTGTAAAGCATGATGCACTAAACTATCAAGTAGTCATCATACCGAGCTTTGTCAAACGTTCATAATGCCTGCATCTGCTTCTGCAATAGGTCTGTCACCTAGCAGTGCATCAAGGACATAATTCTTCTGTGCAGCAATGAGGAAAATCCTCAGATCACGGACCAAGTCCGCATTATTGCTACTATCATCTTTCAACTTATATTTCTCTAGGAACATATAAAAAATAAACGGGGAGCTACATCGCGAGCTATTGATCTACAACATAGATATGCTAATACTACCAGGACTAAGTTCATGATAAATTAAAGTTCAATTAATCATATTACTTAAGAACTCCCACTTAGATAGACATCCCTCTAGTCATCTAAATGATCACGTGATCCAAATCAACTAAACCATGTCCGATCATCACATGAGATGGAGTAGTTTTCAATGGTGAACATTACTATGTTGATCATATCTACTATATGATTCACGCTCGACCTTTCGGTCTCCAGTGTTCCGAGGCCATATCTGCATATGCTAGGCTCGTCAAGTTTAACCCGAGTATTCCGCATGTGCAAAACTGGCTTTCACCCGTTGTATGTGAACGTAGAGCTTATCACACCCGATCATCACGTGGTGTCTCGGCACGACGAACTGTCGCAACGGTGCATACTCAGGGAGAAAACTTATACCTTAAAATTTAGTGAGAGATCATCTTATAACTCTACCACCGAGCTAAGCAAAAAAAGATGTATAAAAGATAAACATCACATGCAATCAAAATATGTGACATGATATGGCTATCATCATCTTGTGCCTTTGATCTCCATCTCCAAAGTACCGTCATGATCTCCATCGTCACCGGCATGGCACCATGATCTCCATCATCTTGATCTCTATCAATGTGTCGTCACATGGTCGTCTCGCCAACTATTGCTATCGCATAGCGATAAAGTAAAGCAATTATATGGCGCTTGCATCTTATGCAATAAAGAGGCAACCATAAGGCTCATGCCAGTTGCCGATAACTTCAACAAAACATGATCATCTCATACAAAAATTTATATATCATCACGTCTTGACCATATCACTTCACAGCAAGCCCTGCAAAAATAAGTTAGACGTCATCTACTTTGTTGCTGCAAGTTTTACGTGGCTGCTACGGGCTTAGCAAGAACCGTTCTTACCTACGCATCAAAAACCACAACTATTTTTTGTCAAGTGTGCTGTTTTAACCTTCAACAAGGACCGGGCGTAGTCACACTCGATTCAACTAAAGCTGGAGAAACAGACACCCACTAGCCACCTATGTGTGAAGCACGTCGGTAGAACCAGTCTCGCGTAAGCGTACGCGTAATGTCGGTCTGGGCCGCTTCATCCAACAATACCGTGGAATCAAAGTATGCCATGCTGGTAAGCAGTATGACTAGTATCGCCCACAACTCTTTGTGTTCTACTCGTGCATATAACATATACGCATAGACCTGGCTCGGATGCCACTGTTGGGGAACGTAGTATTTCAAAAATTTCCTACGAACACGGAAGATCTATCTAGGTGATGCATAGCAACGAGCGGGGAGAGTGTGTCTACGTACCCTCGTAGACCGAAAGCGGAAGCGTTTAGTAACGCGGTTGATGTAGTCGAACGTCTTCACAATCCAACCGATCCAAGTACCGAACGCACGGCACCTCCGCGATCTGCACACGTTCAACTCGGTGACGTCCCTCGAACTCTTGATCCAGTTGAGGTCGAGGGAGAGTTCCGTCAGCACGACGGCGTGGTGACGGTGACGATGAAGTTACCGGCGCAGGGCTTCGCCTAAGCACTACGACGATATGACCGAGGTGTGTAACTGTGGAGGGGGCACCGCACACAGCTAAGACATTGTCTGTTGTGCTATTGGGGTGCCCCCTGGCCACGTATATAAAGGAGGGAGGGAGAGAGGAGGCCGGCCAGGTTGGGCGTGCCAAGGGGGGAGTCCTACTTGGACTCCTAGTCCAAGTAGGATTCGGCCCCCCTTTTTCCTTTCTCCCACCGGAGGGAAAGGGAAGGGAGAGAGAGGGGGAAGGAAAGAGGGGGGCCGGCCCCCTCCCCTAGTCCAATTCGGTTTGGGCAAGGGGAAGGGCGCCCCTCCCATGTGGCCCTTTCTCCTCTCCTCCAATAAGGCCCAATAGGCCCATTACTTCTCTCGGCGAATTCCCGTAACTCTCCGGTACTCCGAAAAATACCCGAATCACTCGGAACCTTTCCGATGTCCGAATATAGCCTTCCAATATATCGATCTTTATGTCTCGACCATTTCGAGACTCCTCGTCATGCCCGTGATCTCATCCGGGACTCCGAACAACCTTCGGTACATCAAATCACATAACTCATAATACAAATCGTCATCGAACGTTAAGCGTGCGGACCCTACGAGTTCGAGAACTATGCAGACATGACCGAGACACATCTCCGGTCAATAACCAATAGCGGAACCTGGATGCTCATATTGGCTCCTACATATTCTACGAAGATCTTTATCGGCCAAACCGCATAACAACATACGTTGTTTCCTTTGTCATCGGTATGTTACTTGCCCGAGATTCGATCGTCGGTATCTCAATACCTAGTTCAATCTCGTTACCGGCAAGTCTCTTTACTCGTTCCGTAATGCATCATCCCGCAACTAACTCATTAGTCACGTTGCTTGCAAGGCTTATAGTGATGTGCATTACCGAGAGGGCCCAGAGATACCTCTCCGATACACGGAGTGACAAATCCGAATCTCGATATATGCCAACTCAACAAACACCTTCGGAGACACCTGTAGAGCATCTTTATAATCACCCAGTTACGTTGTGACGTTTGATAGCACACAAAGTGTTCCTCCGGTATTCGGGAGTTGCATAGTCTCATAGTAAGAGGAACATGTATAAGTCATGAAGAAAGCTGTAGCAATGAAACTGAAACGATCATAATGCTAAGCTAACGAATGGGTCTTGTCCGTCACATCATTCTCTAATGATGTGATCCCGTTCATCAAATGACAACACATGTCTATGGCTAGGAAATTTAACCATCTTTGATTAACGAGCTTGTCAAGTAGAGGCATACTAGGGACACTTTGTTTGTCTATGTATTCACACATGTACTAAGTTTCCGGTTAATACAATTCTAGCATGAATAATAAACATTTAACATGAAATAAGGAAATAAATAATAACTTTATTATTGCCTCTAGGGCATATTTCCTTCAGTAAACTACACCCTACTTTTCCATGTGAGTAAACTTAAGCAATACATTGGCCCCGAAGTGATTTCTACTCCACACCTGCCTTTGGTTGATGATCAAGGACACATCATAATGGAGCTACAAGTGATTTTAGTAAGAAAACCCGTTCCAAGGCCACAATGAGATTTCAGTGTACTGGCAGTGGTAGTGCAATGGTTGGTGCAATGGGTTAATGTGCCTACTAAGGAGGCAACATGAAAGGACTCTGCATTTATCTATAAGATTTTTCCCGCTTTCCACCCTTGAGGACAAGTCTGATCTTCAGAGGGAGGTATTGTCACGCACAGACCTGCATTTACATTATGAATGACCTTTCAGCCAAGAGTGATCCAAATTCGTGAGTAGTTAGCATGCGGTATTCTGTGTGATCCTTCGGATCTTGGGGTTTCCGGCATGTCCCCTTTAAAACATGTCACTCTGTACATATTTCCCACTTAATAAAAGGGCAACGCTCCTGCTGGTTCCTCAAGAAAAATACGAAGATCTTCTTTAGTTAGTTGTTCACTATCCAGAACGCTCTTTGTATCAAGTTGTAATCGGGTTGTAATTCTACCCGCCACCAAGTGGTTGTCACTACTTCCCCCTTTTTAAGCTATAGAACCCTAGCTAGTTTCCTCTGAACCCGGGGTTAGTTCTTGCAATCAGACTCTGAAATGCATGATTTCTATCTCTGATCATGATAGTGGGACAAAAAAATGATGTGAGATCTTTCATTTGTTTACATTGTGATGGCCAAGTGCAAAAGGCTGATAACAACAACCCGGCCCTGATCCTGATCCGAAGGGAAATGTACCCATGGTTCGGTTCTCAGATTGAAGGCCTCCGGGTCTGTGCTAACCTACGCACGCGCAGGTCTGCCCGATTGGGAACCGAAAATCGCAAACCAAAACGCAATCGCCAAGAAAGAGAAAAAAAAGCCTTCATATCCCAAACAGCGTCGTGTCTGCAGTGCACAGCTAAGAGCAACTCTAGCAGACCCCGCAAAACGCCCGGCCTGCAAAAATTCCGGCAAGTATGTGGGCTCGGGCCAATTTTGCGGCCAGAACAGAGCCCGCATACTCGCCCGCCCGCAAAAACTTTTGCCGCAGCCCGCAACCGCACCCCCCGAGCGCTATAAGTGCGGTTCCGCGACCCTTTTGCGGGTCCAAACCCTATCCCCCCACCGCCGCGAGCCACCCGATTCCCCTTTCTCCTCTCCCAATTTCTCGCCGCCGGCGACCCTCCGCCCCGCCTCCAGCCGCCATGTGGGGGCGAATGTGGAGCTCCGGACGCGGCTCCGGCAGCAGATCCGGCCGGGAGAGGGACCCGGAGCGCGAGCGGCGCGTCCGGTCCGACGGCGCGAGGAAGCGCAGCACGCGGAAGTGGACCAACCGCGGGCTTTCGCCGCCGGCGAGCTTTGACCGCCGCGAGACGGTGGAGTACGACCGCCGGCGCGCGTCGTTCTCCTCCGCGTGTTCTTTGTACGCCAGATCCTCCTCCTCCTCCGCCGCGGGCTTCCTCCCCGTGAAGAGGGAGTGGTCGGACGAGGAGGAGGAACCGGAGCCGCCGGCGCCGTTCGGCTTCGTCCCGGTGAAGGAGGAGCCCGAGGAGCCCGCTCCGCTCGGCCGCCGCGGAGTCATCGGGCCCGAGGACTACGTTGCGGAGTTCGACGCCGTCACCGCCGCCATCGCCGAGCGGAGCGTGCGTGAGGAGGAGGAGCGCCGGCGCCACGCCGAGGAGCTCGAAGCCCTCGAGTGGCGGCAGGTGGTCGCCGACAACGTCGCCGCCAACGAGAAGGCGGACGAGTGGCGCCGCATCCGCGCGGAGCAGGCGGAGAAGTACGTCGATCTCTGCAGCTCCGGCGAGGAGGATTGAGTGTCCGGCTTCTCTCCGGCGTCGTCCAGTTGCCGCGACCTCATCGCCGTCAGATCCGACCCCCTAGTACTAGATTAACGTAGTATGTAGTATAACTATGCTTGTAGTTTGTGATGAACTATGTAGTATGCGATGAACAATGTAGTATGTGATGAACTATGTTCGTGCAATTTCTCTCGCAAAACAATTTTTTTTAAATTATACAAGTTTAGATACGGGTTCTGCTCAGCCGCGTATGTTTTTAATCCGCAAAAACGATTTTCGTGAACCCGCAGACGCGGGCGGCAAGCCAACGAAATTCGCGGCCGTGTGTGGTGTGTGCCACCCTAACTCGGATTGTCGATCTGTGGATCCTCGATCGCCTAGGTCCAGGGCGTGATTTCGACTCGAATTTGAATCCGACTCCAATCGAGGTCGCTCCTGCGTCTATTTCCACCCGAATCTCGTCGATCGATCCATCCGCTCGCCACCCACCTCCCCTCCCCTCCTCCGTCGATCCCCTGCTCCCATCGCCCTCGCCTCCACCGCGCGCGCATCCCCCTCTCCAGCAACCGAAGCTGTTCGTCCGTCGGGCTAGCGCGATGGCCGCCCGCAAGCGGCCTGCCGCCGCCCTCGACGCCGGCCACGCCACCACGACGGCGCCTCAACAATCGCCGGCTTGCTGCAAGAGGAGCCGCACCAAAATCAGGAGCACCGCGGAGTACGAGGAGGAGACCCGCCTCGGCGAGGGCGGCTTCGGCTGCGTCCTCCTGGCGCGCCACCGCGCCACCCGCAAGATCGTCGCCATCAAGTACCTCTACTGGCCGGACGGGTCCCAGCAGCCCCCCAACGCCGCCGAGCTTCTGCGGGAGGCCCGATTCCTCGAGGCCTGCGACGGGAACCCGTACGTCGTCGGCTTCGAGGGCCTGGTGCGCGACCCCGACAACGGCGCCTTCGGCCTCGTCATGGAGTACGTCGCCGCGCCGAGCCTCCACAAGTTCCTGCGCAACAGGCGCAGCGGCCAGCCGCTCCCGGAGTCCACCGTGCGCGCCATCATGTGGAAGCTCCTCACGGGTGCCAGGACGATGCACGACCGCCACGTCGTCCACCGCGACATCAAGCCCGGCAACATCCTCGTCGGCCAAGACGGGGAGCTCGTCAAAATCTGCGACTTTGGGCTGGCGATCTCCATGTCCGAGCTGCCGCCGTACAACCAGGCCGGCACGCCGTTCTACGTGGCGCCCGAGGTGCTCCTGGGGAAGCGGGACTACGACGCGCTCGTGGACACGTGGTCTATCGGCTGCGTCATGGCCGAGATGCTCACCGGTAAGACGCTGTTCCTCGGCGATGATGATGACGACGCCGCAGATAATGAGATCACCCAGCTCTGGAGCATCTTCCGCTTGCTCGGGACGCCGGACGAGAGGACGTGGCCGGAGTTCACATCGTTGCCGCACACCGCCAAGGCCCTACGTCTCCTACCGCCGGGGCACAAGCAGAACAAGCTGCGGGAACTGTTCCCTCAAGAGAAGCTGTCCGAGCATGGATTCCAGGTGTTGCAAGGCCTTCTCACGTGCAACCCCAACCAGCGACTGACGGCGGCCACCGCGCTCAAGCACCGATGGTTTGCTGCTCCTCGTCCAGCCGCCGCCGCTCCAAAGGTCGACGCTTTGTCGTTCCCGAAAAAGAAGGCACCAAGGATCAAGTTCATCCCGCAGGCCATGCCACAGAAGAATCTACTCAAAATTCCACTCGCCGTGTGGAACGCAGCTCAACGAGTCTAGTTAAACTCTCCAGATTTAGCTGTGCCATCTATGTAAATGCTAGGATAAACTCTCGTGATGTAACTGTGCTTGGAAGTGGATGAGCCATCTATGAGCCATCAAGTAGAACTTGATCGCCGGATCGCCCATTAGTGTTGGCCTACTTTTCTGAATTGTATGTGCCATTATGCAGAGATGTGTAAATTGTGATGTAGTGTTGAGAGATCCATAAGAGTGCTGTTGTTTTACAGATGCTCAGTTGTTATTGAGTTATAGTGCTCAATTTGTGCGTTTTTTTCCAAAATCCTGAGTGATGATAAATATGTAGTACAAATGTTCTAAGCAACAGAATTTTGGAGTGATGGATGAATTGATGGTTAAAATGTCCTGCTAGTTGGTGCAGATTTTATGAATACGTAAATTTAATATTGGTACTAGTAAAGCAATTGGATTTGTTCATGTACTTCAGTGTATGTGTTTCCGGTGACTGCATCATCACCCCCCCCCCCCCCCCCCCCGCCCTCGCGTCGTCCTCCCGAGGGCGACTAGGGTTTCCCCCGCGCCGCCAACCCCTCACTCCCAGCCCCTCCTCGCCGCCACCTGAGGGGATCGACGGGCAAGCCTGGTGGGTCGTCGATGAAGGTGGCGGTGAGGTGCTGCGTTGCTTCGTGCCCCCGCGAAGGACCTGGAAGCCGGGGCGGCGGCCCCGGACGGCGAGGCGGCGCTGCCTCCGCGACTGGCGGCGCACGCAGGAAGTGGTGGCTGGCATCCTCGGCTGCCCGGGCAGCGAGGATACAGCGGGCGGTCACGGCGCGGATTCCCTCTGCCCCAGATCTGAAGGTCAGGCGCCCTCCTCCCCTGCTCTCTCCTTCCCTCCGGTCGTGCCCTTCTACGACTCTGGTCGCCAGACCCGGTGCTGGCGGGGTGCGGGTGCTCAGGTTCAAGCCCAGGGGAAACCCTTGGCCGGTCCTTCGGCCACGACGGCGACGGCGCGTGTGCGTGTCGTGTTCTTCCCTGGAGGCGCCGTTGAGGGCTCTCCTCTTCACCCCGTCCCAGACCCCGGGTGAAAACCCAAAACCCGTCTCGGGTTGGCCGGCGGCGGCGCCTAGCGCGTCGCGTCCTCGTTGGAGGCGCCGTCTGGGGTGTCTGGTTCTTCGGGAGAGGGTCGATGTGGTTGGTGGGCGTCCGTTGGTTGCGAGGCCAAGTTTGCGTTTTTCTGTGGAGGGTGCTCGTTCCTGCAAGAGTCCTTCTTGCGGCCATTGGAACGGGACCTAGTGCTCCCCTGCTCCGCCTCTTGGCCTCTGCAGCTTTCTTCTTCGGCGACCTCCCGACAGCTATCCTTCTGCGCTTGGTTGTTCAGGAGAGGTGGTAGTGCAGCTGTGGTGTGTGCCAGCGGCGTGGCGAGGGTTGTGCAATTTGTTGACGATGGGGATCCGGCTGGCGTCTGCTCTAATTCTCGGGTGAGCGCCAACGATTTGACGGTGCGAGGAAAGGGTTCCTCTTCGGCGTTGGGAGCGATGTTCTTCCCTTGTCCTTGGGTTCAGACAGTTCACACCTTTCTCTGGCTATCGGCTGATCATCGAGGCTTCTCTGTTGCTCCTCTCTCTGCCGACTATGTGCAGTAGGCTACGACACTACTAGCAGGGCTCCTCATGTATTTTTCTTTCTGTTGTAGTGTGTGTTGCATTGTTAGCTGTTCACTAAGCTCCATTGTATCTTTCGGTCGCTATTTCTTGGTGGCCTTGTGTAATCTTGGCCAGTTGATGGCTTCGTTAATTCAAAGCCGGGCTCCCCTTGAGCCTTCGTTCTAAAAAAAGTGTATGTGTTTCCACCATCTTTTTAATGCAAATTTCTATACTATGAAATATTACCTCCGTTCGGAAATAAGTAGCGTGGTTTTATTTCAATATTTGAACTAAACCACACCATTTATATTCGAACAGGGGGAGTATATATATAGGAAAAGGAAGTATGTCATGTATTTTCTTTTAAGTTAGCTACACATGGTAGTATGGTGCTCCCCTGTAAAGAAATATAAGAGCGTTTAGATCACTAAAGTAGTGATCTAAATGCTCTTATTTTTTTACGGAGGGAGTACTTGTCGGATCTTCGATACATCAAACTGTGGAAGATGACCTCCAGAGGGAATGACATTCAAGAACTTAGTTCCTTTCAGTTCAGTCATGTTCGTAGATAGAGCCAATATGGCTGCCCATGTGTGTCTGCATGAAGCCCTAGTCTCATTGGTGCACGAATGATCAGAATTCAGAACACAATCATCAAAAAGTAAGTTCCAAGATAAAAACTACAACTATGGAAGTGGCACGGAAGAAGGCATCCTTTTCCCCAACCGTTCCTCTCCAAACCTTAGGAGAGGCGATTCATGGACCCATCGTGTCACCACCTCTCCTCCGCCAACAGTTGGCGATTCCTCCACGGGCTTTGTTGATGTGGGAGTGCAGAGAGGTCCATATCTACTGCATGAAGTTGCAGGTTTCCCTGATTTGAGGCTTTTAGGTAGGTTTTTGTTGTGCGTCGCTTTGGCCCTTCTGGTGGTGGCGGTGGTGGTGCTCAATAAAGTCCCCTTTGGTGGCAACTCGTTAGTGGTGGTGGTGGCGCCAGTTCGATGAATAAGGTTCACTCAAGTCTCTCAAACTCAACAGTGCCATTTGCGGCGGCATCGATTGCTTGAGGGTGTATTTTCTCCTCGGCCATTCCGACACAGCGGCTGCTTCCCTTTGCAGTTTGGTCCTCTGGCTACGTTTCCTTCACGTCGATGCAGCTTCCGGTGCTGGTGTGAGGCCCGTGAGAAATAAGAGGTTTGGTTGCGGCTCTTCCAGTGCGACGGTTTCTTGCTTGGGCATTGGTCTGGCTAGATCGTGTCTTTGATGACTTCCCATCCGCGATCAACAATGGCAGGCTGGCTCCGGCGAGCATGCGACGGCGCACCATTGACCCGTTCGAGAGGGGGGGGGGGTGAAGGCGATACACCCCAAGGACTTCAATATATATTTTTTTCAGCGTTGTTTGTGTTACTAGTTGGTTAATAGGTTTGACTGCCAAAAAAAGTGGCGGGTAGAAGCATGGCTACATAATGTATTTAGGAAATATTTGTGCCTTCATCATATTCGGCTCCTGCTGTGTAACTAACCTAACTGAGTGATGAGTGGCAGTATTGTTATTTTACTTTACGAGACGAGCCAAAGTATTTTATCTATGTTCCTCGAGGGCTACTAATTATTTTGTGTTGCACTTTCTTTTGCATCGTTCTGTTAGATTTTAACAGAATATATTTTGATAAAGTAAAAAATCTTTTTGATTGAGGTTCCAACAATCCTCTTCAAATCAGTCTTTAATTATTGTTTTCACATTCCTCTATGCATGTAATATTGACCAATAATATTCTGAATTAATGAGAAAAGACAATCTCTATTCTATCTAAGTTTCGAAATACAGAATCATTGCTCTCATAAATCACAATAATATCATCTCTTGGTCCCCTCCGCTTATGATTGCTACCTCTTGAGCACTCCGTTGGTTTTCCCTTGAAGAGGAAAGGGTGATGCAGCAAAGTAGCGTAAGTATTTCCCTCAGTTTTTGAGAACCAAGGTATCAATCCAGTAGGAGGATACGCGCGAGTCCCTCGTACCTACACAAAACAAATAAATCCTCGCAACCAACGCGATAAGGGGTTGTCAATCCCTTCACGGTCACTTACGAGAGTGAGATCTGATAGATATGATAGGATAATATTTTTGGTATTTTTATGATAAGATGCAAAGTAAAATAAAAACAAAGTAAAAAGCAAAGGAAATAAATAAGTGTTGGAAGATTAATATGATGAAGATAGACCCGGGGGCCATAGGTTTAACTAGTGGCTTCTCTCAAGAGCATAAGTATTTTACGGTGGGTGAACGAATTATTGTTGAGCAATTGACAGAATTGAGCATAGTTATGAGAATATCTAGGTATGATCATGTATATAGGCATCACATCTGAGACAAGTAGACCGACTCCTGCCTGCATCTACTACTATTACTCCACTAATCGACCGCTATCCAGCATGCATCTAGAGTATTAAGTTCATGAAAACAGAGTAACGCCTTAAGAAAGATGACATGATGTAGAGGGATAAATTCATGCAATATGATAAAAACCCCATCTTGTTATCCTCGATGGCAACAATACAATACGTGCCTTGCTGCCCCTACTGTCACTGGGAAAGGACACCGCAAGATTGAACCCAAAGCTAAGCACTTCTCCCATTGCAAGAAAGATCAATCTAGTAGGCCAAACCAAACTGATAATTCGAAGAGACTTGCAAAGATAACCAATCATACATAAAAGAATTCAGAGAAGATTCAAATATTGTTCATAGATAATCTTGATCATAAACCCACAATTCATCGGTCTCAACAAACACACTGCAAAAAGAAGATTACATCAAATAGATCTCCACGAGAGAGGGGGAGAACATTGTATTGAGATCCAAAAAGAGAGAAGAAGCCATCTAGCTACTAACTATGGACCCGAAGGTCTGAGGTAAACTACTCACACTTCATCGGAGAGGCTATGGTGTTGATGTAGAAGCCCTCCGTGATGGATGCCCCCTCCGGCGGAGCTCCGGAACAGGCCCCAAGATGGGATCTCGTGGGTACAGAATGTTGCGGCGGTGGAATTAGGTTTTTGGCTCCTGTTCTGATCGTTTGGTGGTACGTAGGTATATATAGGAGGAAGGAGTATGTCGGTGGAGCAACAGGGGGCCCATGAGGGTGGAGGGCGCGCCCTGGGGGGGGGGGTAGGCGCGCCCCCTACCTCGTGGCCTCCTGGAAGCTTCTCTTACATAGGGTCCAAGTCTCCTGGATGTTCGTTCCAAAAATCACGCTCCCGAAGGTTTCATTCCGTTTGGACTCCGTTTGATATTCTTTTTCTGTGAAACTCTGAAATAGGCAAAAAAACAACAATTCTGGGCTGGGCCTCCGGTTAATAGGTTAGTCCCAAAAATAATATAAAAGTGAATAATAAAGCCCAATAATGTCTAAAACAGAAGATAATATAGCATGGAGCAATCAAAAATTATAGATACGTTGGAGACGTATGAAGCATCCCCAAGCTTAATTCCTGCTCGTCCTCGAGTAGGTAAATGATAAAAACAGAATTTTTGATGCGGAGTGCTACTAGGCATAATTTCAATGTAATTCTTCTTAATTGTGGTATGAATATTCAGATCCGAAAGATTCAAGATAAAAGTTCATATTGACATAAAAATAATAATACTTCAAGCACACTAACTAAGCAATTATGTCTTCTCAAAATAACATGGCCAAAGAAAGTTCATCCCTACAAAATCATATAGTTTAGTCATGATCCATTTTCGTCACAAAAGAATGCTTTCATAATGCACAACCCCTATGACAAGCCAAGCAATTGTTTCATACTTTAGTAATCTCAAACTTATAAACCTTCACGCAATATATGAGCGCGAGCCATGGACATAGCACTATGGGTGGAATAGAATATGATGATGGGGGTTATGTGGAGAAGACAAAAAGGAGAAAGTCTCACATCAACGAGGCTAATCAATGAGCTATGGAGTTGCCCATCGATTGATGTTATTGCAAGGAGTAGGGATTGCCATGCAACGGATGCACTAGAGCTATAAATGTACGAAAGCTCAACAAAAGAAACTAAGTGGGTGTGTATCCAACTTGCTTGCTCATGAAGACCTAGGGCACTTGAGGAGGCCCATTGTTGGAATATACAAGCCAAGTTCTATAATGAAAAATTCCCACTAGTATATGAAAGTGATAAAACAAGAGACTCTCTATCATGAAGATTATGGTGCTACTTTGAAGCACAAGTGTGGCAAAGGATAGTAACATTGTCCCTCTCTCTTTTTCTCTCATTTTTTGGGCCTTCTCTTTTTTTATGGCCTTTCTCTCTCTTTTTTTTAATTTTTTTATTCCTCACTTGGGACAATGCTCTAGAAAATGATGATCATCACACTTCTATTTATTTACAACTCAATGATTACAACTCGATACTAGAACAAAGTATGACTCTATATGAATGCCTCCGGCAGTGTACCGGGATATGCAATGAACCAACAGTGACATGTATGAAAGAATTATGAATGGTGGCTTTGCCACAAATACTATGTCAACTACATGATCATGCTAAGCAATATGACAATGATGAACGTGTCATGATAAACGGAATGGTGGAAAGTTGCATGGCAATATATCTCGGAATGGCTATGGAAATACCATAATAGGTAGGTATGGTGGCTGTTTTGAGGAAGATATAAGGAGGTTTATGTGTGAAAGAGCGTATCATATCACGGGGTTTGGATGCACCGGCGAAGTTTGCACCAACTCTCAATGTGAGAAAGGGCAATGCACGGTACCGAAGAGGCTAGCAATGATGGAAGGGTGAGAGTGCGTATAATCCATGGACTCAACATTAGTCATAAAGAACTCACATACTTATTGCAAAAATCTACAAGTCATCAAAAACCAAGCACTACGCGCATGCTCCTAGGGGAATAGATTGGTAGGAAAAGACCATCGCTCGTCCCCGACCGCCACTCATAAGGAGGACAATCAAAGAACACCTCATGTTTCAAATTTGTTACATAACGTTTACCATACGTGCATGCTACGGGACTTGCAAACTTCAACACAAGCATTTCTCAAAATCACAACTACTCAACTAGCACGACTTTGATATTATTACCTCCATATCTCAAAACAATCATCAAGCATCAAACTTCCCTTAGTATTCAACACACTCATAAGAAAGTTTTTACTAAACTTGAATACCTAGCATATTAGCATTATTTAAGAAAATTACCATGCTATTTAAGACTCTCAAAATAATCTAAGTGAAGCATGAGAGATCAATAGTTTCTATAAAACAAATCCACCACCGTGCTCTAAAAGATATAAGTGAAGTACTAGAGCAAAACTATATAACTCAAAAGATATAAGTGAAGCACATAGAGTATTCTAATAATTTCCAAATCATGTATGGCTCTCTCAAAAGGTGTGTACAGCAAGGATGATTGTGGTGAACTAAAAAGCAAAGACTCAAATCATACAAGACGCTCCAAGCAAAACACATATCATGTGGTGAATAAAAATATAGCTCCAAGTAAAGTTACCGATGGAAGTAGACGAAAGAGGGGATGCCTTCCGGGGCATCCCCAAGCTTTGGCTTTTTGGTGTCCTTAGATTATCTTGGGGGTTCCATGGTCATCCCCAAGATTAGGCTCTTGCCACTCCTTGTTCCATAATCCATCAAATCTTTTACCCAAAACTTGAAAACTTCACAACACAAAACTTAACAGAAAATCTCGTGAGCTCCGTTAGCGAAAGAAAACAAAAGACCACTTCAAGGTACTGTAATGAACTCATTCTTTATTTATATTGGTGTTAAAACTACTGTATTCCAACTTCTCTATGGTTTATAAACTATTTTATTAGCCATAGATTCATCAAAATAAGCAAACAACACACGAAAAACAGAATCTGTCAAAAACAGAACAGTCTGTAGTAATCTGTAACTAACGCAACTTCTGGAACTCCAAAAAATCAGACAAAATAGGACGACCTAGACAATTTGTGTATTGATCAGAAGCAATTGGAATCAGTATTTTATTACGTTCTGGTTATTTTTAATAATTGTTTTCGTGAACAGAAAGTTTCTGGAAATTACAGCAAGATCAAATAACTATCATCCAAGAAGATCCTATAGGTTTAACTTGGCACAAACACTAATTAAAACATAAAAAACACATCTAACCAGAGGCTAGATCAAATATTTATTCCTAAACAGAAGCAAAAGCAAAAAAAACTAAAAATAAAATTGGGTTGCCTCCCAACAAGCGCTATCGTTTAACGCCCCTAGCTAGGCATAAAAGCAAGGATAGATCTTAGGTATTGCCATCTTTGGTGGGCAATCCATAAGTGGCTCTCATGATAGATTCATATGGTAATTTTATTTTCTTCCTAGGGAAGTGTTCCATGCCTTTCTTTAATGGAAATTGAAATCTAATATTCCCTTCCTTCATATCAATAATTGCACCAATCGTTCTAAGGAAAGGTCTACCAAGAATAATTGGACATGAAGGATTGCAATCTATATCAAGAACGATAAAATCTACGGGCACATAGTTCCTATTTGCAACAATAATAACATCATTAATTATTCCCATAGGTTTCTTAATAGTGGAATCCGCAAGGTGCAAGTTTAGAGAGCAATCATCAAAATCACGGAAATCTAGCAAATCACACAAAGTTTTTGGAATCGTGGAAACACTAGCACCCAAATCACACAAAGCATAGCATTCATAATCTTTAATCTTAATTTTAATAGTAGGTTCCCACTCATCATAAATTTTTCTAGGGATAGAAACTTCCAACTCAAGTTTTTCTTCATAAGATTGCATCAAAGCATCAACGATATGTTTGGTAAAAGCTTTATTTTGACTATAAGCATGAGGAGAATTTAGCACGGATTGCAACAAGGAAATACAATCTATCAAAGAGCAATTATCATAATTAAATTCCTTGAAATCCAAAATAGTGGGTTTATCAACATCTAACGTTTTGATTTCTTCAATCCCACTTTTATCTATTTTAGCATCAAGATCTGAAAACTCCGAATTTTTGGAACGCCTTCTAGGTAAAGGTGGATCATATTCAGTCCCATCATTATCAAGATTCATATTGCAAAACAAGGATTTAATAGGGGACACATCGATAACTTTTAGATCTTCATCTTTATTTTCATAGAAATCTGGTTTAGCAGCCATCTTATTAACTAAGGTAGCCTACTTATCCGATATTTCAGCTATCAACTTCTCAAGACGAGCAATTTGGGATCTTAAACCATCAAATTCTTTAGACATATCATCGAGCTCTTTATTCATATAACCCATCAAACTTTTCTGTTCCTTAAGCTCGTTTCTGAAGAAATTATTATGCTCGAATTGCAAAACCATAAAACTCCTGACGTTGCTTTCGATCTCTTCTAACCTTTTAAGGTGAAGACCTCCAAATCTAGGTAGAGCCATCGTGACAAACAAGCAATCCAACACACAATCAAACAAAAAGCAAGCGAAAAAGAGGCAAACGGAAAAGAGAGGGCGAATAAAACGGCAAGGGTGAAGTGGGGGAGAGGAAAACGAGAGGCAAATGGCAAATAATGTAATGCGGGAGATAAGGGATTGTGATGGGTACTTGGTATGTTGACTTTTGCGTAGACCTCCCCGACAACGGCGCGAGAAATCCTTCTTGCTACCTCTTGAGCACTGCGTTGGTTTTCCCTTGAAGAGGAAAGGGTGATGCAACAAAGTAGCGTAAGTATTTCCCTCAGTTTTTGAGAACCAAGGTATGAATCCAGTAGGAGGCTACGCGCGAGTCCCTCGTACCTACACAAAACAAATAAATCCTCGCAACCAACGCGGTAAGGGGTTGTCAATCCCTTCACGGTCACTTACGAGAGTGAGATCTGATAGATATGATAGGATAATATTTTTGGTATTTTTATGATAAGACGCAAAGTAAAATAAAAGCAAAGTAAAAAGCAAAGGAAATAAATAAGTGTTGGAAGATTAATATGATGAAGATAGACCCGGGGGCCATAGGTTTCACTAGTGGCTTCTCTCAAGAGCATAAGTATTTTACGGTGGGTGAACGAATTACTGTTGAGCAATTGACAGAATTGAGCATAGTTATGAGAATATCTAGGTATGATCATGTATATAGGCATCACATTCGAGACAAGTAGACCGACTCCTGCCTGCATCTACTACTATTACTCCACTCATCGATCGCTATCCAGCATGCATCTAGAGTATTAAGTTCATGAAAACAGAGTAACGCCTTAAGCAAGATGACATGATGTAGAGGGATAAATTCATGCAATATGATAAAAACCCCATCTTGTTATCCTCGATGGCAACAATACAATACGTGCCTTGCTGCCCCTACTGTCACTGGGAAAGGACACCGCAAGATTGAACCCAAAGCTAAGCACTTCTCCCATTGCAAGAAAGATCAATCTAGTAGGCCAAACCAAACTGATAATTCGAAGAGACTTGCAAAGATAACCAATCATACATAAAAGAATTCAGAGAAGATTCAAATATTGTTCATAGATAATCTTGAGCATAAACCCACAATTCATCGGTCTCAACAAACACACCGCAAAAAGAAGATTACATCGAATAGATCTCCACGAGAGAGGGGGAGAACATTGTATTGAGATCCAAAAAGAGAGAAGAAGCCATCTAGCTACTAACTATGGACCCGAAGGTCTAAGGTAAACTACTGACACTTCATCGGAGAGGCTATGGTGTTGATGTAGAAGCCCTCCGTGATGGATGCCCCCTCCGGCGGAGCTCTGGAACAGGCCCCAAGATGGGATCTCGTGGGTACAGAAGGTTGCGGCGGTGGAATTAGGTTTTTGGCTCCTGTTCTGATCGTTTGGGGGTACATATGTATATATAGGAGGAAGGAGTACGTCGGTGGAGCAACAGGGGGCCCACGAGTGTGGAGGGCGCGCCCTGGGGGGGTAGGCATGCCCCCTACCTCGTGGCCTCCTGGAAGCTTCTCTTACATAGGGTCCAAGTCTCCTGGATCTTTTTCGTTCCAAAAATCACGCTCCTGAAGGTTTCATTCCGTTTGGACTCCGTTTGATATTCTTTTCTGCGAAACTCTGAAATAGGCAAAAAAAAAAACAGCAATTCTGGGCTGGGCCTCCGGTTAATAGGTTAGTCCCAAAAATAATATAAAAGTGAATAATAAAGCCCAATAATGCCCAAAACAGAAGATAATATAGCATGGAGCAATCAAAAATTATAGATACGTTGGAGACGTATCAATGATCTAGAACGCAATTGGGCTCCGCTGTCAAGCCATCATCATGTTTCATGCGTACTTGGTAGACATGTACTTAGCACCCCTGACGTATATAGAAACTGAAGCTAACAGTGGGGAAGGATGGCATGAAACTACATCTAGCAGCGACACAACATTGTATTGATGTTCACAATATAAGATATTCTGAGGTGGCACAGTGATACATATGGTTGCTCGATCGTCATGAATTGGAGGAGGAGTTAACTAGAGAAGCAAATACAAGAACGAAAGGCGAACAATCAACACCAATGCGTAGCCTTTGGATAAGCACTCCAAAAAACCTTACTCTTGCAAAAGCAAAGTTTCTACTCGACTGGTTGTTTCGATCCAAATAAACGAAGCGACAGTTTAAACAATGGATTTCTATTTCCGTGTCCTCGGTTCCTTAGTTCTACTCATATTTACCCATGGCAACAAACATTCCTCACTTTTCCCCATCTTCACTCGGCTCATTCTCACAATTGCTCAAACGTGTAAGTGCATCTAGTGCCTCTTAGTGATTTTGGTGTATTGAAGACTTATAGGTTAAGGAACTAATGTGTTTGTGAGTGTACACAGGTCTATAAGTGTATGAGGAGTTTGATATTTACAGAGAAATTCGAACCCTAAAAATGAATGTCTTCGACTGAAGACTTCGGATTTCTGAAGACTTTCTGAAGACTTTGAAAGTGAAGAAATTGGTGTGACCATGAAGACTTGGTATTCATACGAGGAACATGAAGCGTAGTTTCATTTTCTCTTTCTTGGGTCATAGGAAACACCGTACTATTAAAGGGGGTCGAGGAAAAACTATGGAAAATTTTCCAAGTGATGCTCATCTCAAAATCCTACACCTACCAATCCTTTTGAGTGAAGCCATTGGAAATCTCATGCAGTTCAGTCAATTTCTTCAGTGACAGAGACGAAGTTCTTCTGGTCTCTGAGGAATTTGTTCTGGCTAAGGAGTTAGGAATTCGCTAGTGCGGATTGCCTACAAGTGAGGAACATGATAGCCCTGAGGAATTTGATAGTCAAATTTCCGACCGTTGCTATGCTACGCGCTAGCTATCCCAAAATATCTACCCACCTAACGGTCATCACTGAAGGGCATTTATGTCTTATCATGTCGGGCTGCTCCCTAGGCTATAAATAGCCGCCCCTACAACCACTAGCTGGTTGGCTGCTCCGAGAGAAACTGACACTTGTCATTTGAGAGCATCCCATCCTCCGAGGACTTTGAGCGAAAATCATCAAGTGAGGAAAACCCAAACCCAAACACCTACAAACCCAAAGTGATTGAGCATCACTGAAGAGATTGATCCTGCGTGGATCCGACGCTTGTTACCTTTGAAGACTGTGCATCTTCCAGACTGTTAGGCGTCATGGTCTAAAGCATCCAAGAGGAAATTGTGGATCGCCAAGTGACCGAGTTTGTGAAGGTTTGGAAGTCACCTGAAGACTTACCATGAGTGATTGGGCGAGGTCTGTGTGACCTTAGCTCAAGGATAATACAGTGAGGACTATGTGTCCTCAGGTTTAAATACCTAGCCGCTCCAACCAGACGTACAACTGTCACAGCAGTTGGAACTGGTCTACCAAATCATTGTCTTCTCCAAGCCTACTGGTTCTATTTCCTCAACTCTTTCATTTCCTCATTACTGTGTTGTGTGCTAGTTCATATCTGTTCGAAGACTTTGAATGAAGACTTTCTCAATTTTCTCAGTTCAATTTCTTCAGTCTATTTGTCTTCATCCTGTTTATGTCGTGTTTACGCTTTCTGTACTCTGTGCGTGTTTTCATTTCATCATGATGACCATGCTTATGTTCTGTTATGTTTGCATCTGAGTACTTATTCCACTGCAAGTAGTTCTTCTGTTAGGAATTTCCTCACCCTGAAATTCCTCAGTGAAGAATTCTTAAAAATCGCCTATTCACCCCCTCTAGTCAACTTAATGCACTTTTAATTGGTATCAGAGCAAGGTACTCCCTTGTTCTATGTGATATTGGTTTAACCGCCTGGAGTTTTAGTTATGTCGACCGCAGGAATGAAGACTGTGTCATGCCCCATCTTTGACGGCCATGATATTCCCAAGTGGAAGGCCATGATGAAGAAGCGATTCATGGCGATGAACAGCGAGTTGTGGACCGTCACTGAGATTGGTCTTACCGATCTGTGCAAGATGTCGGAAGCTGATGACATTCGCAAGTACACTCTTCTCAACCTCACGGCGAAGGACATCATCTGCTCCTGTCTGTCTCAAAATCAGTTCAGGAACATTATGCATCTCAGCTATGCAAAGCTCTAGGACCGACTCTCTGAGGTCTATGAAGGTCATAGAGCTGACCGTGATCCCTGGTTTGAGGATTTCATGGTATCGCGCAAGGCTATGACTTTTGAGCCAGAATCATCATCCTTTGCACCATCCCTTATGGCAAAATGTGCCAAGGTAACTGAATGCTACCTATGTGAGTCCAGTGATGATGAATCTTGTGATGAATTTGGACCCAGCTATACCAAACTTGCTTCCCTTGCCACTAAACAACAAAGAGCTTTGGAAAAAGTTCAAAACATGCTGGATAAGAGCAACGATATGTTGGGTGAAGAAATGGATCAGTCGAAAGCTTTGGCTGAAAGTCTTCAGAGACTTCAGTCTATGTTTGACAACCTTCAAAGTCATCATAACAGTCTCTTATCTGATCATGAGAAGCTTTCTTATGAATTTCTTCAAAGAAAGCTAGATCTTGAGAAGCTAAGAGAGAATTATGAAGATCTTCAGAAGGAGCGTGATTCATTACTTGCTCAACAAATCAGCGCTGCTCAGGAAGAATTCATTCCTCCATGTTTGAATTGCATTGAACGTGTATCTGCTAATTCTCCACCTGAATGTTCAAATGCTTCTAATGCTACAAATTCTTCACCTGTCTCTGCTATCACTAATTCCTCATCTAAGGATATTGCTAGTATCACTGACGATGCAGGGCTGAAGGAATTGTATATGACAGGCATGTACAAAAGCCTCAAAGGGCATCAGGCTCTTTGTGATGTGCTTAAAAAGCAGATCCTCAACAGGAACCCTAGGAAAGAGGGTATTGCCTTTGAGAGGAAACTCAATGCTGATGGAACATACTGGAAGCCTGAGCAGTACCCCAAAACCTCATGGATTGCTGCAAAGGGACCTCCAGTAGATCCATCTACTCTATCTGGCTTTACATGTGAATCTCCTCATTCTTCTGATGAGTCATTTGACTCAAACTATAAACTGTTCAAAAATCAGAATGGTGAAGTATTTGCTATATATGTTGGCACTAACTGTAGGAACGGTTCTCCTATGAAGAAAATCTGGGTTCCCAAAAGGTGCCTTGAAAGTCTTCAGGTGAATGTCATCATGACACCAGCTGTGAAAAATAGGAACCCCAAATCAAATTCTTCATATGGAACAAATTCTTCATATGGATCCAAGTCCTCAGATGGTCTGAATTCCTCACGTGGATCAAATTCCTCAAAAGGATCAAAGTCCTCATATGAACATCATCGTGCTAACGCCTCTGTTTCGCAGGGAAAAACTAAGGGCTATGAATATGTGCATTATTCTTCTAACCATTATGTTCATAAGTCCTCGAAGAATTTCTCTGCTTATTCATATGCTTACCCTAACTCCTCTTATGTGAAAAGAAGTGGACTGGCTTCTATGCCACCTTTCTCTTATGGAGCTCGCAGAATTATGAACTCTTTGCCACCCCTTCAGATGTGGGTGGTGAAGAAAAAGAACTAATCTCTTATGCAGGGACAGGTCTCCAGACGAACTTAAACGTCTGAAGAATTTGCTGGAGACCTGAATATGCTTGAAAGGACGCAAGCTAATCATGAAGAAATGAATTTTCATTTCTCACGTCCTCATTCTATTTTATCTGTTCCATTGCTTGATGAAATTGATCCGATGAATTTGATGTCATATTCTTCACTGATGAAGTATATGAGTTCGTAAGCTGCACTAATTCATCTGTAGGATGATCAACCCAAAGCCACTCAGTGGGTCCTCGATAGTGGATGTACAAATCACATGACTGGTGACCAGAATCTATTGGTGGACGCTCCCTTATCACCATCACATCTGAAGCATATCACCTACGCTGACAAAGGAAAAATTAAGGTATTGGGTCTTGGTAAGGTTGCGATCTCAAAGGATCGACACATGGACAAAGTCATGCTTGTCGAGTCCTTAGGATTCAACCTCATGTCAGTCTCAATGCTTTGTGATCTTGATATGGTTGTTATCTTTGGAAAGTATCGTTGTGTTGTGATCATGGAAGCTGACCATTCCAAAGTCTTCGAAGGCTTTAGGAGAGGAGATCTGTATATTGTTGATTTCTCTACAGGACCACAACCAGCTATATGTCTACTTGCAAAAGCTTCAGAAGGCTGGCTATGGCATCGACGACTTGGTCATGCTGGCATGAGGAACTTGCACACGCTCGCGAAGAAAAAACATGTCATTGGCATTGAGAATGTCAAATTCCTCAAGGATCACTTGTGCGGAGCCTGTGAAGCTAGAAAGATGACCAAGGCCAAGCATCCCGCGAAGACTATCATGACTACCACTCGACCATTTGAATTGCTTCACATGGACCTCTTTGGTCCCAACCATTATTCTGCATTCACTAATGAAGCATCTCTATATGGCTTTGTTATTGTTGACGATTACTCTCATTACACATGGGTGCATATTGTCACTTACAAACGTGAAGTGCAGGAAGTCTTCAAACGATTTTCCTCGAGGGCTTCAACCAACTTTGGTGTGAAGATAAAGCACATCCGAAGTGACAATGGAACTGAGTTCAAGAATACTGGTCTTGATGACTATCTTGATGAACTCGGTATTACTCATGAGTTATCTGCTCCTTATACTCCTCAGCAGAATGGCGTCATGGAGCACAAGAACATGACTCTTGTTGAGATGGCTCGCACTATGCTTGATGAATACAATACGCCTCGTCATTTCTGGATTGAGGCAATTGATGCTGCATGCCACATCATCAACAGGGTATATCTTCATAAATTCTTCAAGAAGACTGCATATGAACTCCTCACTGACAAGAAACCCAATGTGAGTTATTTCAAAGTCTTCGGTGCAAAATGTTGGATTAGAGATCCTCATCACAATTCTAAATTTGCACCGAAAGCACATGAAGGTTTTATGCTTGGTTACGGAAAGGACTCGCACACCTACAGAGTCTTCAACAACGTTCACCACAAAGTTGTTGAAACTTTAGATGTGCGGTTCGATGAGACTAATGGCTCGCAAAGAGAGCACCTACCTCCTGTGCTAGATGAAAAGTCACCTGAGGAAACCATCCAGCTTAAAGCTACTGAGGATGTCATTCCTACCAAAGAATCTGCTGAAGAAGTCATTCCAGAACGTGAAGAACATCATGCTGATGCACCTGAGGAAAATGGTGCTAAAGAAAATGCTGATCCAATTCCTCGACGACAACCCGCTCATCCTCGCGTTGTAAATGAAGTGCAGATTGAGAAAATCATCAGCGACATCAATGCACCAGGTCCTCTCACACGCTCAAAAGCTTCACATTTTTCTAACTTTTGTGGGCACTTTGCTTTTGTCTTTATCACAGAACCCACTAAGGTAGATGAAGCATTTCTGGAGCCTGAATGGATTCAAGCTATGCAAGAGGAATTACATCAATTCGAGCTCAACAACGTCTGGGAACTGGTCAAACGTCCAGATCCTTGCAAGCACAATATCATTGGCACAAAGTGGATCTACCGCAACAAGCAAGATGAAAATGGCTTTGTGGTGAGGAATAACGC
Source organism: Aegilops tauschii subsp. strangulata (assembly GCF_002575655.3). NCBI lineage: Eukaryota > Viridiplantae > Streptophyta > Magnoliopsida > Poales > Poaceae > Aegilops > Aegilops tauschii. The sequence continues at coordinate 436,490,452 of NC_053038.3, forward strand.
ACGACTTGTAGCTCAAGGCTACACACAGGTTGAAGGAATTGATTTCGATGAAACTTTTGCACCTGTTGCTAGACTTGAGGCTATTCGCATATTACTTGCTTATGCTAACCATCATAATATCATCTTATATCAAATGGATGTGAAAAGTGCATTCCTCAATGGTAAGCTTTTGGAAGAAGTATATGTTGCTCAACCCCCAGGTTTTGAAGATCCAAAGCATCCTGACAAAATCTTCAGACTCAATAAGGCCCTCTATGGCCTCAAGCGGGCCCCTCGGGCGTGGTATGATACTTTGAAGGAATTCCTCATGAAGAAAGGCTTCAAACCCGGTTCACTTGACCCAACTCTTTTCACCAAAACCTATGATGATGAATTATTCGTGTGCCAAATATATGTTGATGATATTATCTTTGGTTGTACTGACCAACGTTACAGTGATGAATTTGCCTATATGATGAGTGAAGAATATCAAATGTCTATGATGGGAGAATTGAAATTCTTCTAAGGTCTTCAAATTCGTCAACAGCGCAATGGCATATTCATATCTCAAGAGAAATACCTCAAGGATATATTGAGGAAATTCGGCATACAAGATTGCAAAGGCGTCAAAATCCCTATGCCCACAAATGGCCATCTAGGCACTGATGAAAATGGTATTGACTTCGATCAAAAGGTATACCGCTCCATGATTGGCTCTTTATTGTATTTATGTGCATCTAGGCCAGATATTATGCTTAGTGTTTGTATGTGTGCCCGATTTCAAGCTACACCGAAGGAATCACACCATAAGGCTGTGAAGCATATTCTTCGATATCTAGCTCAGACACCAACACTTGGATTATGGTATCCCAAGGGCTCGGCTTTTGATCTCATTGGATATTCAGACTCTGACTATGCTGGTGATCGTGTGGACCGCAAGTCAACATCAGGCACATGCCATTTCCTCGGGCGATCCTTGGTCTGTTGGTCCTCGAAGAAACAGAACTATGTATCACTGTCTACTACTGAAGCCGAGTACATTGCTGCTGGTTCTTGCTGTGCTCAATTGCTATGGATGAAGCAAACCCTCAAGGACTACGGCGTCAACGTGAAGAATGTGCCTCTCTACTGTGACAATGAGAGTGCCATCAATATTGCTCATAAGTCATAACCCAGTTCAGAACTCGAAGACAAAGCACATTCAGATTCGTCATCATTTTCTTCGTGATCATGTGTTGAAGGGCGACATCTCTATTGAGCATGTGAAGACTGAAGAACAGCCAGCCGATATCTTCAAAAAGCCCTTGGATGAGAAGAAATTTGGCAAGTTGCGGTGTGAGCTAAATATCCTAGAATCTTCGAATGTCCTTTGAAAAGGACACACATCCTAACACTTATGCAAAATTGATGACTTAGATGTGCAACACACAAAGAAACATTTTTCTTCAATCAATGAAGACTAACACTCTAAGTGTGAAGAAATTAACGAAGAATTTGATTCTCAGAACCCGACGACAATTGTACGCGGTGTCTGAAATCATCATTCTTATACGGTGGGTCACGCCACCAACAAAAGTTGAAAATCTTCGATTTGAGTTTTTTTCTTCTTTTTGAAATTCCTCAGTTGTTCAACTTCTTCAACTTTGCATTGTCTTCACTGATTCCGCCGTTTTTCTTCATTGGCTACACACACACACACACACACACACACACACACACACACACACACACACACACATATATCTGTGTGTGTGTGTGAGTTTATGTCCTCTACAACATTCAGTTATTGTTAATTCTTCAGGTTGCCTTTTCTGCTAAGTGAATGTGATCGGACCCTTCCCCCTCTATGCTAAACTCAACCCAGTCTATTCACAAATTCTTCATATGCGTTCTATTTGAAACTCGTTCAAAATCTTCACTGTGTCCTTGTCAGCTGAAGAATTTGCGAACGAAACATTAAAATTATCTTATCTGAATTTTCGGCGTTTGCCGCTCAAACCGTTCCACATTCCATGATGGATTTATCTATTCACCCACGATCTTGTACGATCGCCACCTCTCAGTACGTGGGTGACACATGTCACGCGAATGAGAAGGGTCAGGGGCACGTTCGTCCAATTTCCTCGGACGAGCGGTTTTTCACCTCGACTATAAATACCCCTCCCTTCCTCACTTCATTTTTACGCTCGACCTCACTCCCTCGCTCGAGCTCTCAAAACCTAGCGCCGCCGCTACTTCCATCGTCGCAGGTGAGGAAGAGCTTCACTACCTCGACCTTGTCGCCGTCGTACTCGCCCCGGCCGTGGATTTCTTCACTCCACCGCCGCTGTAGCTGTCTTCCTCTGCCAAGTTAGGGCGTGGAAGATCTGGACTGACGAACTTCTAAATCTACACTTCTCAGTTCGTCGTGTTCTTCATCAAGGGTAATTAAAAGTTGCTTTTACTGCCCTTGTTGATTCTGATGTTTTCTACAAAATCTTCAAAAGGTGTTTATTTTTCAAATCTTCACACACTAAACACCTCACACAACATCTGTTCTTGATCTGTTTCCCTAAGCAACATTTTTCTTCAAGATTCATCTGATTGTGTGGATTTTCAATCTATACAACTCTGGAACCTAAGTCAAAGAACGCTTAGTGAAATTCCTCAAGACTCTTCTAGTCAAATTCCCCAAACTTGTTCTTTTTGCAAAAACTTCTGAGAACGCATATGACCTCTCCAAATTCTTCGCAACTATATTCTGTTCACAGGTACACATGTCCGCTGCTGAATCTCTAGGCTCTCATCAACTTAACTCATTTACAGCGTTCCTCGAAGAAAAGTTGCACACCTCATCTGAGAACTCAATAGTTCAAAATCCTCAGCTGAAGAAAATGGCTGACGGCAAGAAACCTCAGAAGGGAGGAAAGAAACCTGAAGTCAACACTGCGTTTGAGATCCCTGATGACATCTATGCAGGGTACTACACGCCCCTTGAGGAAACAAAGAATGAGGCCAAGTATGGCAAGGAGAACAAAAATCTGCGCAAGGTGCGCATCCAAAGGATAGAGAGTAGATGGGCACGGGAATGGAGGGAGTACAGATATGTGACTCCAAAGTACATGAAGAAATTTGGAGTACACCCTCCATGCCCAAGACCTCCATTGGCACCTAGCAAAGAAGCTGATCCCTCTAGCATCAGAAGAGGTGAAGAATTTCCAAAGGAATGGGCCAAGCGTCAAGCCAAGCTGGCCAAAATGGCAAAAGAAGCAGTGAAGAAATTCAATGAAGATTCTGCTGCTGCTGCTGCTGCTGCTGTTGAGGCCTCTGCTAGCAACCTAAGAAGGCTATGCCCAAGAAGCCCGCATACAAGCCCAAGGCTTCTGCACCAATGTCCTCATAGCCAAGCTCATCTGCAATGCCCTCATGACCATGCTCTGCAAATCCCTCACGACAAATTCCTCAAGCTGCACCAGCTCCTCCAAAGTCCTCAGCTCCTCCTTCCAAATCCTCAGCACCTATGCATCTCGCCTCGTGCCAAAGGACAACAGGCATGTCTATTGCCTCTGGAGCCTCTGCAAGTTCTTCGGCTCCTCCGCATTCCTCAACTGGCCCCACTCTGCTGAAGACTAAGGCCAGTGCTGGATGAGGTTCTCGACCAAGTCCTCACAAGAAGCAGGTCACCTTCCAAGTGCCGTCTGATGAAGACGAAGCTGATGATGAGGAACTCGCTGAAATCGTCAGAGACAGGCAACACAGGGCCGCTAGAGCCAAATGCTCAAATGTACCTCTGCTTTTGGATCCAAAGCTGATCCTTGAGTACATTGATCTCTAGCACAAGGAACCCAACACTCCTATGCCTGACTTCAATCTTACTCCTGGTCAAAGTCACATGCTTTCCGCCTTCATAGGCGAAGAAAAATGGAAATTCAAGAAGGCTAGACAGTTGAAGAAAGCACAATACAAGAAGGAGCGCCTTCTGAAGAAGAACATTGTGAAAATGACCACTGATGAACTTATTGCTGCTCAAACTGAGATAAAAAACCTCAGTGATGAATTTGACACCTACCGTGCAGACTGGCTTGGAGCCAAAGTCAGATTTGTCAAATTGGTGAAAGGATTTTCTTCAAATGTTGCTCCAACACACATTAAAATCCCTCAGGCTGAAGCATCTGCCCAGCCGACTGAAGAACATGCCAGCACCGCTGATGAAAATTAGGCTGCTGATGAAACTGCTAGTACGAGGGCTGATGACTACATTCCAGCCGCTGATGAAACTGCCAGGGCAACCACTAGTGTTGCGCCTGAAGAAATGGTCAGGCCAGCCGAAGCTTCAACCGCTGTGCCTCAAGAAACTGACCATGCCAGGGCAACTGCATCAGTTGTGCCTGAAAAAATGAACTAATTTCCTCTGCTCCTCCTGCACCTACACCAAGTCCAATTCTTCCTTCTGCATCAGAAGCTAAGAAGACCAAGGCTGCGGAGCGTGCAGCAGTGAAGAAAAGGAAAGCATCAACTTCATCCGGATCTTCAGCTCCGAAGAGGATGAAGAAATAGACAAACTCTTTTGAGAATCCAATTGATGTTGTTCCAGTCTCATGCATGCCATCAAAGGAACTCGTTCCCTTTGGTGAAGACTATGCGATCCCAAGAGGATCCGATGAAGATGTTCCTTCTGCTGCTTCTTCAGAGCAGTTGGACGAAGAAATTGAAGTGGATACAATCCCTTCAACCCCAGTTGTCTCATCGCCCGTGCCTTAGTTCACAGCTGAAGAGGCAGGCGTTGAAGAATTAAGTGAAGAAGATGAGGATATGAACATTGGGAGCACAACACCAGTGATGAATGATGACTTTTGGGAAAGTCAGCACCCCAATTCTCCCTTGTTCACTCCTCTGCAACAAATTCCTCAGTCCCCAGCGCATACTGAAGTTCAAATGGGCTCTGAAGAACCTCGCACCACTTCGTCCATTCATGAAGAAATTCCAGCCACTAGTGCTGATGAACAAGCTGCTGAAGAATTGAAGAACCAGGCTGCAACTGAAGTAGAAACTAAAATTCCTCAGCCTGTGGTTCCTGAGATTGCGATTCCTGAGGTTGTGTTGCAATTGGCTGACACTCCTCAGCCCAAGCCAAAGGATCCCTTCTCCAAAAAGCAAAACTTCAAGGCTGATGACTTGTTTCACGAGCATGTGTTTTTCACGGATTTCAACCCATATGACTCTGCTCGTCTTAGAAGGAAGCGTTTCTGGACTGCCAGCCAAGCCAATTTCTATTCTTCACTGCTTTTCAACAAGGACAAAGTCTTCGACCATGAGCATATTCCTCACGTGGACATGGAATCACTGCCTTGCTTCACGCCAGTCCTCAGTGTTCTTCATGACACTGGACTGCTCAACTTCTGCACAGATATATGTGATTGGAATGAAGAACTAGCTCTTCAATTCTATGCAACGCTGCACATCACAGGAAATGCTGAAGATGTGAACTCTTGGGTATTGGACTGGATGACAGAAAATACTCATTTCAAAGCACCGGCCTCTGAATTGCTTCATGCCCTGCCTGTCAGTCCTCCCCTTGAAGGCGCTTGTTGTATTTACCATGAACCTTAGCTTACAGATCACTACATGCAAGTGTTGATGAAGCCGCTGAAGCCCGGTCAAGCCCCAAGGACCAAATTCCTCGTGAAGGAATTGCTGTATGTGCCTCGGACTGTCTATCGCATTCTGACAAAGACTTTGAGTCCAATCAAAGGCCACGACTAGAATGATCAAGAGGTCATTGGCATCATGAAGAATCTGTTTTTCAACATCATTCATGGCGTTCCTGTCAACTATCATGATTTCTTCATGAGGACTCTGGCCAATGTTGCATTATCTCCATTTGAGTTGAAGCCTTACGCTCCTTGGATTATGAGATTCCTCAGAACAAGGTCTTCACTCAACTACAAGGCTGACTTTCAAAATCATCTCAACTACTTGCCCCCATTGAAGTCCTCAAACGGACATTTTCCTCAGCTGATGAAAAGGCCAAGGCCACTGCTGTTATTGATGAAGGCATTCGTCCATTGGATGGTCAGTTTCGCAAAGCGCATCTTACTCCACCAATGATGACTCTGCCACTCATGACTCTGCCGCGCATGCTTCAAAGCAAAATCCTCAAGGCACAGCTCCAAGGGTGATGACTAATCGTGAGCTTCTCCTCGGTCTTCACCAGAAGGTCGATCGTAACCACAAATGGGTTAAGCGTTAGTTTGGTTCTATTCTTCACAACATGACTGCTACACACAATGTAGTGAAGAAAAACCATTACTACCTCCATGAAGTCTTCGGTCGCACCTGGGCTGTTCTGTCTCATCTTTATGGTGAAGAAGATCTGAAGAAAATGGGTCTCAAGCAGGACTTTGACTGGTCTCAACCACCAGCAAAGAAATTCAAGAAGGTCAAAGTTCCCTCCTTGGTGGCCAGCTCATATTCTTCATCGCGCGAAACGGATGAACATGAAGATTTGGACGACACTGCAGCAGGCCCTACTTCAACAACCGACCCCAACAACGCTGGTGCTCCTCCATCATCATGATATTCTTCAGGGGCGTTAGTCCTCATTTTTCGTCCCTTTTGGCCATTCGATGACAAAGGGGGAGAAATTTGAGTTAGTCTTCAAGCGGGTCTATATATATGGGCGCTTTTTTGCTAAGTTAAAACTCTCATTCTTTTGAAGACTTTGCTGGATCGAGTTGTAAACTTAAACCTGATGGTGGTCTGATACTTTTGCTGTGTTCTTCTGCATGCTATTTCCTCATATAAGTTAATGAACGCATGCTGAATTACATCAGTCACCATATTTCATCATGCATTTCAAATTCTTCATATCATATGCTAAATGCGTGTATGAATTACAAGATATAGGGGGAGATCTCCATGATTCTACTCTTCAAGTGTGCATTGCTTCAAAAGCAATTCCTCACTATGCACATCTTCAGGGGGAGTTCTTCTATATCTTGCAATCAAATTCCTCAATGTCTGTATTTACACTTCATATGTTTTGACCCCGTTGAAAACTTAACCTATATTGTCATCAATCACCAAAAAGGGGGAGATTGTAAGTGCATCTAGTGCCCCTTAGTGATTTTGGTGTATTGAAGACTTATAAGTTAATGAACTAATGTGTTTTTGAGTGTACATAGGTCTATAAGTCTATGAGGAGTTTGATATTTACAGAGAAAGTCGACCCCTAAAAATGAATGTCTTCGACTGAAGACTTCGGATTTCTGAAGACTTTCTGAAGACTTTGAAAGTGAAGAAATTGGTGTGACCATGAAGACTTGGTATTCATACGAGGAACATGAAGCGTGAAGACTTTTGTTTTCGTAGTTTCATTTTCTCTTTCTTGGGTCATAGGAAACACCGTACTGTTAAAGGGGGTCGAGGAAAAAGTATGGAAAAATTTCCAAGTGATGCTCATCTCAAAATCCTACACCTACCAATCCTTTCGAGTGAAGCCATTGGAAATCTCATGCAGTTCAGTCAATTTCTTCAGTGACAGAGACGAAGTTCTTCTGGTCTCTGAGGAATTTGTTCTGGCTGAGGAGTTAGGAATTCGCTAGTGCGGATTGCCTACAAGTGAGGAACATGATAGCCCTGAGGAATTTGATAGTCAAATTTCCGACCGTTGCTGTGCTACGCGCCAGCTATCCCAAAATATCTACCCACCTAACGGTCATATCATTGAAGGGCATTTATGTCTTATCATGTCGGGCTGCTCCCTAGGCTATAAATAGCCGTCCCCTACAACTACTAGCTGGTTGGCTGCTCCGAGAGAAACTGACACTTGTCATTTGAGAGCATCCCATCCTCCGAGGACTTTGAGCGAAAATCATCAAGTGAGGAAAACCCAAACCCAAACACCTACAAACCCAAAGTGATTGAGCATCACTGAAGAGATTGATCCTGCATGGATCCAACACTTGTTACCTTTGAAGACTGTGCATCTTCCAGACGTTTAGGCGTCATGGTCTAGAGCATCCAAGAGGAAATTGTGGATCGCCGAGTGACCGAGTTTGTTACGGTTTGGAAGTCACCTGAAGACTTACCACGAGTGATTGGGCGAGGTCTTTGTGATCTTAGCTCAAGAAGAATACGGTGAGGACTATGTGCCCTCAGGTTTAAATACCTAGCCGCTCCAACCAGATGTACAACTGTCACAGCAGTTGAAACTGGTCTACCAAATCATTGTCTTCACCAAGCCTACTGGTTCTATTTCCTCAACTCTTTCATTTCCTCATTACTGTGTTGTGTGCTAGTTCATATCTGCTCGAAGACTTTGACTGAAGACTTTCTCAATTGGCTCAGTTCAATTTCTTCAGTCTGCTTGTCTTCATCTTGTTTATCCCGTGTTTACATTTTCTGTACTCTGTGCGTGTTTTCATTTCATGATGATGACCATGCTTATGTTCTGTTATGTTTGCATCTGAGTACTTATTCCGCTGCAAGTAGTTCTTCTCTTAGGAATTTCCTCACCCTGAAATTCCTCAGTGAAGAATTCTTAAAAATCGTATTCACCCCCACTCAATCGACTTAACACACTTTCAAAACGGAGAAGTGTTGTCTGGTCAAAGCAGTTGACCGTTACCTGGCGCAGTTACTGACGAGTGGGACCGGGGCTCTTATGACAGGTGGGCCTTGACCGCTTATGGCACTTGGGCCGAGGCAGCTTCTGACGAGTGGGACCTAGTTTTGGGCTATCACTGTCTCTCGCCTAAAATATCCTGACCCGCACGCCCGACCCCCACTTAGCCGCCGCCACCACACAGCCCCCCCCCATGCAGTCATCGTTGTTCCCACGCCACCCACTCCGTCCGTCTTCCCGAGGAGAGCTCGATGACAGAGGTACCTGGTGCATAGCATCTCCCTTTGGCCCATCGATTCGAGGAGCACGATGCCCTTTGGCCATATGGTAATTATCAAATCCTAACACATGCACATGATTTGTTGATAGGGCCATTGGATTGAGTGAATTGAATAATTATTTCACAAATTGTGAACTAATTAGTTAGTTTGAAGCCCCCCCTCGGTAATGAGTTTTGGGTTCAATCAATTATGTTGGCAGGTTAGGGATGGAAGAGTGGGATGAAATTTTTTGCGCCGACGATGAGCTCTTGCTGGAAAAGTGCAAAGAGATATGCTCATGGTTTTCGAGCCAGAAAGCTCTCATGATGCACGTGTTGGAACTGAAGATGGAAGCGAAGGCAGAGGAGATTGTGTTTTGGTCTAATGTTTACAAGATCCCTAGTCGGCTAAGGCGATGGAGGAGTCCTCCTCGGATTCGGCTTCTTCATCTTGAACGACAAGTCTTCTAGATCCTTCCTTGTTGAAGACCCACACGGACCGATAGTCGGGGCCGCATAATGCCTCAGGGCGACTTGGGCCTGGTTGGTGATCCGACTTTCAGTCTCGTGAGGCACCCTTGGACTGATCCTTGAGCTCGACTGCTTCTATGTCAAGGTCGAACTGAGCTCGTTGTTTCTAAACGAAGGTCGGGATCACAACCGGTTCCCGAAGCATTCTTGAAAAATGAATCCGCACCGACTTGCCATCCGAGGCAACAAGTGACGCTTTCTGTCAGACTCTTCCGACCGTCAGGTAAATTACACGGTGCATGAGATTGCAAAATTTAGTTCCAATAATAGATTGGATGGTGTTCTTAATTCTGTTCCACCTTGCGTGGCGTATTCTATCATGAATTATTGTAATAAAACTATAATTAATTAATACTTGGGGCCATGTTTAGAAAAATGTGGGTGATTAGTCGAAGATCTTAGAAATAGGGTGCCCCTATTTTCTGCCTTAACCGACAAAGAGCTCATACTCATGGCTTAAAGCCGTTATAACGCGCGGAAGCTCGTATATGGGCTGGCACAAAGTAAGCACATTTTCCTCTTTTCTAAAAATATCAAAATTTACACATACTTTATGGCAAAAAAATCATTTTAAAAGGATATTATGTATTGCGAAATGATAAAATATACATATACCAAAAAAATCTACTAAAAAGAAAAACCCATACAATAGTGTAAACTGTTCATATATATGTAAAAAGAATGCTCATTATATGGAAGTGTGATATAAAATAATGTTAATGTATGTGAAATAAATATATTCGTGTATAAAGAAATGTTCTTGTATTATGAAAGAAATAGGGTATTGATATAAGAAATGTTCAGCTTTAATCAGGAATTTTCTTTTCCGTTCTTTCCTTTTAATCCGGTTCGAGTTGCTAGCTGGCATGTTTGTGTTTTACATCATTGTTCAAACAATTTGGCATCCATGTCTCTAATACTTCAAATATATGCTGATTAAGTTAGCATATTCGCATGTACTCCCTCTGTCCCCAAATAGATGGCATCGGTCAAACAGTCAACTCTTTCTAACTTTGACCAAATGTATAGAAGAAAATTTCAACAACTATAGTATTGAATAAATAGATTCTGGAAATATATCTAATGGTGGATATATTGATTTGATCTGGAATTGTTTATCTTTGTATTTTTCTATATATACTTGCTTAAACTTAGGAAGCATTGACTTTTTGAGTGAAGTTATACGGCATCTATGTAGGGACGGAGGTACTAACATTTGTACCACCGGCCGAAGCAAAAGTAGCCACTGTAAGCGTAAGCTGAGCTAGTCTCAAACTTATGTGAACATATGTATCTTGACACTTTGATAGCGAATATATTACTGTGTGTTGTTTCTTATTTGTGCTTACTTTGTGTGTTTTGTGCTGATGCTGCTTAATTAATCCACTTTTATCTCATTGACACTTCACACATAAGGCAATCAACTTCATTTCATGCTGCTCTCCCAATAATGAATGCAGCGCAAGAAAGAAAAGGCACTTGGAGAAAGCAGGGGAATCAAGTCAGGAAAAACGAAGAACAGGAACCATGCGTGCATGCATGGAACGAATGTTAATCGTGAAAATCTTGATTAGTATAGTTTTTTTCACGAATACGCAAGCTGCGTATCTTTGTATTGATAGAAGAAGAGTACAAGCATGGGATTACAACGCTTACAAGGCCATGTGCGCATTAGGCATGGTGTACAAGCGAAGGAGCACAACAGATGGGGGTATGCTCAGCCCCGCTGATTAGTATAGTTGTCAGCATATGAAATGATTTTAGTGTTTATGCAGAAAAGGATGATAAGCAAAGCCCACAAAGCTCATAACAACAACCCCCTGATCCACTTCCATCAAAGGCAAATGGTGACAGCCGGCGTAACGCGCAGGGAATTAAACGAAGCCGAGTTCCAAGCAAAGACGCAGGCGGAAGGCAACGAAGCTCCACCGCAACTCGGATTGGTTTCCGCCGTAACTCGGATTGAATTCCCCAAGTATGCCAGCGCAGCGCGTATAGGGAGTGCTCAGTTCATCTCAACTTGAATCCGAATCCCATTGCGCCTTCGCTAGCTCCTGTAGGTAATAAATATACTACGGATCCATCCACGCGGAAGCTCCTCCCTCCCCCTTCTCCGGCCCTGTCCAGCAACCAAAGCAGTTCGTTCGTCGATCGAGCGCCATGGCCGCCTGCAACCGCAAGCGACCTGCTGCCGTCCTCGACGCCGTCCACGCCACGACGGCTCAACATCAACAATCGCCGACGCGCTGCAAGAGGAGCCGCGCCTTCATCGGGAGCACTGACGACTACGTGCAGGTGAACAGCCTAGGCCAAGGCGGCTTCGGCGTCGTCCTCAGGGTGCGCCACAAAGTCACCAAGAAGGACTTGGCCGTCAAGTTCCTCTCCTCGCCGGACGACACCGAGGAGGGCCCCGACGTCGAAGATCTTTATCGGGAAGCACGGTTCCTCGAGGCCTGCGAAGGAAATCCTTACGTTGTCGGCTTCGAGGGCCTGCTGCACAGCCCGGACACAGGCGACGTCGGCCTCGCCATGGAGTACGTCGAGGCCTCGAGCCTCGAGGACAGGCGCGCCGGCCAGCCGCTCCCGGAATCCATGGCGCGCGACTTCATGTGGAAGCTTCTGACCGGAGCAGAAATGATCATAGATTAAAATAGCCCGCGAAATAGTCGCGATAGCTGCGCTATAGCTGCCCAGGAGCCTTGCCGCTACGCTATGGCTGCTGCTGCGAAATCCTCCGCAACTCCCTGTAAATGGTTCAGCAATGAGCAAAACCCTCCGGAAATCATCTCTCCCGTCAGAAAAATTTCCGCTATTTGCCGGGATTGCGCGCTATGGCAGCCGCTATAGCTGTTGGGAGAGGCCGCCGCGAAATCGTTTCTCCCGCGATTTTAATCTATGGAAATGATGCACGACCGCCATGTCGTCCACCGCGACATCGAAGCCCGGCAACATCCTCGTCGGGGAAACCAGGGAGCTAGTTAAGATCTGCGACCTCGGGCTGGCCATCTCCTTGTCCGACAAGCCACCGTACAGCCAGGCCGGCACGGCGTCCTACATGGCGCCAGAGATGATCCTGGGCAAGCGGGACTACGACGCGCTCGTGGACACGTGGTCCATCGGCTGCGTCTTTGCCGAACTGCTCACCGGCAAGACCTTGTTCGCGTGCGACGGTGAAGATGACGACGACGACGACGACAAGATAAAGGTTGACATATACCAGCTGTGGAGCATCTTCCGAGTGCTCGGGGTGCCGGACGAGAGGACGTGGCCAGGGTTCACGTCGCTGCCGCACACCACCGAGGCGCTGCGACTGCTACCGGCGGGGCACAACCACAGCCGGCTGCGGGATTTGTTCCCTGAAGAGAAGCTGTCCGAGGAAGGATTTCAGGTGTTGCAAGGGCTCCTAACGTGCAACCCCGACAAGCGACTGACGGCGGCCGCCGCGCTGAAGCACCCATGGTTCGCAGCTCCTCGTTCCGCAGCCGCCACCCCAGTGAAGGTCGACGCTCTGCCGTATACGAAAAAGAAGGCACCAATGATCAAGTTCGTTCCGCCGGCGATGCAAGAGAAGAATCTACTCAAAATTCCAGCGGCTGTGTGGAACGCAGCGCAACGAGTGTAATTAGATAAGCCATGTATGTGAAAGCCATGTATGTAAAAGCTAGCATAAACTTTCTTGATGTAACTGTGCTTGGATGAGCCATCCAGTAGAAGTTGATCGCCGGATCGGCCATTAGTGTTGGCCTGCTTTTCTGAATTCTATGTGCCATTGTGCACATGTTCAGAGAATCAGAGATGTGTGTACTGTTGAGAGATCCATTTGAGTGCTAGCATGCTGGCATGTTGTTTGCAGATCCTCAGTTGTTATTGAATTACAAAGCACAATTTGTGCTGTTTTACAGATCCTCAGTAGTATTTAGTACGTACAAATGTTCTAAGCAACAGATGTCTGGAGGTACAGCAATTGTTTTCGACATCTTTTTTCGTATGCAAATTTCTTTACTACTGTTTAAGATTTCAATATGTACTCCCTCCGTTCTTAAATATAAGTCTTTTTGAGATTTCAATATAGACCACATACGGAGCAAAATGAGTGAATCTACATTCTAAAGTATGTCTATATACATTCGTATGTAGTTCATATTAAAATCTTTAGAAAGACTTATATTTAGGAACGGATGGAGTATTTTATTTTTTAAAGTTAGCTACACATGATAACGGTAGTATGGCACCTGTCGGATCTTCAACACATGGAGATGTCGAAGAATTCCTGCAGGGAGAATGAACCAAATTCAAGAGCTTAGTGGACCAGCGCAACCCGATGATACACTTGGAGTTTCAGTAATACTGCAGGGAGAATGAACCAAATTCAAGGGTTTAGAAAGTTACTGGAATAAGTTTCCGTAATAGTGTGACAATAAATTTAAACAAACTTTTGGAGGGTAAGTAGGAGGAAGCTCCTTTTTCTAAAAAGTAGGAGGAAGCTAAATCTATTGATTACATGCTCTCACCCGTGGTAGTTAGAGAGTTCGTGCATAGGGCTTTTGCCGGTTGCAGACCTGCAGCGTCATGCATCTTCACCGCATGCTGGTCGCCGACGTCTTTGTCATCACCATCGACCGGCACCATGCATATGCATGCAGTGAAATCTGATACTATGGTGCGAACTGTGTATCTGCTTTGTTCAAGCATCATCTAGGAAGCAGAGACGTCATTTTACATGTGCGAGGCTGGACGCACCAGGCAAACGGGTACGTGCAGGCCCCAGATAGGTAAGTGGACGAGTAGGTGAGAATTACATGCCCGGCTGAATCCCAAGCAAACGATGTACAAATGGTAGGAGAAGGCACCTCTTTTATAGCAAACGATGTACTCAAGTAAGTTTCAGAACCCTTGCAACAAGAATCAGAGTGGCGTAACTTTTATAGCAAACGATGTACTCAAGTAAGTTTCAGAACCCTTGCAACAAGAATCAGAGTGGCGTAACGGAAGCGTGGTGGGCCCATAACCCACAGGTCCTAGGATCGAACGGCTAAGATACACTCACAAAAGGAGATCAACGACATTCAAGAAGACGGCGACTTGGGTTTGATTTCCGGCACGGCTACGTGCTCCGCTGATGCTTGCTTCGCAACTGTAGTTAACTCGGGTAAGTCCTTGTCACGGGCCCGATCGAGATCCAAGGGAGAAGAAGGAGGTAGGTGGGCAGGAAGGGAAAAAAGGATGCCGATAAGCGAGAAGGATAACTTCTTCGTAGTTCTGTTGATTACAATAAACTTGATGCCCCTACTCGGGTCCGCAACTTGCTTATAACACACACATACATACACACACACACACACACACACACACACACACACACACACACACATCTCACACGCTTGTCGTCTGGTCCACTAGTCAGCGGTTCGCCTCCATCCTTCTCCTCTTGTGGCATGTCTTCTGGGCCTTCATCGTCAGCATCTCGTGCCTGGCTCGGTACGGCCATGTCAGCCGTGACAGACTCCCCCGCTTGAAGGTCACCTTGTCCCCAAGGTGGCTGTACTGGAAACTGGCGCTGCAGCACCTCCGGGTCCTCCCAGGTGGCCAATGATCTGGGCAGGTTGCTCCATTGGACCAGGACGCGGGGACGCAGGCTACCTGCCGAACGGACCGTCTTGTGAGCGACCATGCGTCGGGGTTCTTGTTCTGCCTGCAAAACAGAGTTATCTGGTGGTAATTCTTCATTGACCGGCACCTTTGCCCCGATTGCCTTTTTGAGAAGCGACACATGCACCACCGGGTGGATCTTGCTGGATTCCAGCAGGTTCAGGCGATAAGCAACTGCTCCCACTAGAGCTTGGATAGTGGATGGCCCATAATAGCGAAATGACAGCTTTTCGAACGGTCTCCGCGCCAGGATGTTTGAATAAAGGGTTGTTGTTTGAGAAGGACCATGTCCCCACCTCAAATGATCTGTTGGTGCGGTGCCGGTCAGCTTGAACCTTCATCCGGTCTTGTGCTCTTTTGAGTTGTTGTTGGAGATGTTCTGCCAATACTTCTCGCTCACGGAGCCATGCCTCCAACTCAGGCACAGTACAATCATCCAAATGGGCCACACCAAACTCGCGGGGCAGATGTCCATATATAACCTCGAAGGGTGTCCTCCCCAGTGCTGAGTGGAAGCATGTATTGTACCAGTACTCTTCCGATGCTAGCCATTTAGACCAATTAGCTGGGTAGGAGTGGACCGAGCACCGGAGGTATGTCTCCAAGCACTGATTCACCCTCTCCGTCTGTCCATCCGTCTGAGGGTTGTACGAAGAACTCATCTTCAACTCTGTTTTGCTCAAATTGAAGAGCTCTTGCCATATCTGACTAGTGAATATGCGATCCCGGTCGGTGATAATTCCTAGAGGTAGCCCATGAAGCTTGAATATCTCCTGCATAAATGTTTTTGCAATATCGAGGGCGGTGAACGGATGATGCAGTGGCGCAAAGTGTGCTTATTTGGAGAATTTTTCAACAACCACCAAAATCGCATTGTATCCTCCAGATTTTGGAAGTCCTTCAATGAAGTCCAAGCAGCTAACAGCCCATGGCTGTTGTGGAATTAGTAGTGGTTATAGCAGCCCTGCAGGTGATATGCGTTCCGTTTTGGCTTGCTGACATGTTAGACAGCTTTGCACAAACATTTTCACTTGTTGTTTCAATCCTTTCCAAGCAAATAGCCTTTTGATGCGGTTGTAAGTGGCGTGGAATCCCGAGTGCCCACCGGCTGCACTAGCATGGAGTGCCTGGATAATATGGTGTTGTTCGTCCCCTCCATCAGCTACCCCCACCTGACCTTTGAAACGGAAGATCCCATCATGAAGTTGGAAGTCCGGGTCCGCGGATGGGCTAATTGCCATGCGAGTAAGCAGAGCTTTGGTAGCT
Source organism: Aegilops tauschii subsp. strangulata (assembly GCF_002575655.3). Classification (NCBI taxonomy): domain Eukaryota; kingdom Viridiplantae; phylum Streptophyta; class Magnoliopsida; order Poales; family Poaceae; genus Aegilops; species Aegilops tauschii. Next base: position 436,506,741 of record NC_053038.3, read on the forward strand.
AGATCCTTGGGATATCTGTCACGAATGGCAGCTAGCCACATTGGCTTGCACACCGACAATGCTGCCACTTCTGCATCAGATGTGTGCTCTCGTCTGGACAAGGCATCCGCCGCTCGATTTGTCAAGCCTGCCTTATACTGGATGAGATACTGCGGCCCCAGCAGTTTGGTAAAAGCCCTTTGTTGGATCGGGGTGTTAAGTCTTTGGTCCGTTAGATGTAGCAAACTTTTTTATCCGTTCTGATGGTGAATTCAGCATGTTGCAAATAGGAACGCCAATGATCGACAACTAGTAACAGTGCCAAGCACTCTTTCTCATATGCAGACAATCCCAAACTATGAGGGGCCAGTGCTTTACTCAGGTAAGCAATGGGATGGAAATCTTGCATCAGAACCGCGCCGATGCCCGTGGCACTTGCGTCCGTTTCCACCACGAACCTTTTCTTGATATCCGACAGTGCTAATACTGGTGCGTCCACCAATACCTTCTTGACAGCAGTAAAGGCCGCATCTGTGACCGGTGTCCAAACAAACACCACTCCTTTGCGCAACAGGTTTGTTAGTGGCTTGCTTGTAACACCCCGCATGTAACTTGCCATATTTGTAACTCCGACTCTTGCCATTTCCGGCTATGTGTTATGTTTTTCCCTCCGTTGTCGGGTTTTGTCTTTCGTTTTTTATTTTGTCATGTCATGCATTTTCATATCATGTCATCATGCGCATTGCATTTGCATACGTGTTCGTCTCATGCATCCGAGCATTTTCCCCGTTGTCCGTTTTCCAATCCGATGCTCCTATCTCCTCCTGTGCACCCCTCTAGTTTTCTTTCGTGTGCGTGTGTCAAACTTTCTCGGAATGGACCGAGGCTTGTCAAGTGGCCTTAATATACCACCCGGAGACTACCGGTCAAGTTTCGTTCCATTCGGAGGTCGTTTGGTACTCCAACGGTTAACCGGGCATCCGAAAAGTCCATTTGAGTATCCAGCAAAAACCCCCTCCAAAACCAGCCCAAAACCCACCAAACTCTCTTCCATGCTCTAGGTCCTTCGATCACGATCGTGTGGGCGAAAACCGCACCTCATTTGGAGCCTCCTAGCTCCCTCTACCTATAAATAAGTGGGCATCCCGAAAAACGGAATCGAATTCTAACCCTAGCAAAAATCCCTCGTGCCGCCGGACAACGTCCGCCCGCGCCGGACACGTCCGCCCGCGCCGGCGGATGAATCGCGCGTCGCCACATCAGCGTCCGCCGCCGCCGTACCCCGCCGGCCCGCGGGACCGACCCCGGCCCCCGCGGCCCACGCCCGCCGCCGCGCGTCTGCCCCGCCGCCTCGCGCCCGCCGCCGCCAACGCGCCGCCGGCGCCCTCGTCTCCGGCAACCGCCGCCACCATCGCCGCGCCGGGCCCCGCCGGCCCCTGCTTCGCCGCCGACCGGCCGCGCCATCGCCGTCGGCACCCCTCCTCCGCCGCCCGTGCCCGCCGCCGGCCTCCTCCCCTCGCCGCGCCGGGCCCGCCGGCCCCTGCCTCGCCGCCGTCGGCCTTGAGCTCGAGCTCGAGCGCGCGATCCCGATCCGGAGCTACTGTACGCATTGACTTCGTCCCTCCCGTTTTTTTTCTTCCAAGTCCTGTTATTTCATCAGCATGTGCTCCTGTTCGAGATGCGATAACTTCTTGCATGTAGCTTCGATTCGCGCGTGTAATATGTCAAATTGTTCGCCTCGTGATGCTCTTCATTTTGTTAAATTGCACCATGTTCATTAGAGGTCATCTTGATGCCCAAATCTTCGTTGGAAGAGGGCTAGTTGCTGTTATTATCTGGTTCTTAGCAGAACTTGGAGATTTGTCATTTTTGTATCATTTAATCTATGCATCTTTTAAGCATGAGCTCTACATGTGTTTTGAAGTATGCCATGCCATCTTTCCAGTGGTGTATTCAATGTATTTTTGTGATCTCTGCGGTGACTAGCACAAGCATGCAAAGTAGGCCCCGTAATATTTCTGATTTCAGGGACTTAGTGATTTCTCTAAGTCATTGTCTGCTGTAATTTTGTTGCCATGTAAACTTGATGCTACAGAGAGATCCATGCAGTTTTTGGAGATGTTCAGTAAGGATGTTTTGTAGATATAGTTGTAGTTGATCCATTCCTGCAATTGTTTGCAATTATAGAGTGCCATAGTATGACTCAATCTTGCTCTACTTTTGCTATAAAATATTTCTGGCAGATTCTTAACATGAGATGCATTTTTGCCAAGCTTATTGTAGTTGATCCATACATGCTATGCAATTGCTCTTGCCATGGTTAGCTTCATAAACATTCCGTCTTGCTATAGGTATGCTTGTATGTCATGCATTGCTCTGTAGTGAGTGCATCAAGCTCACAAAGAGGCCTACATATTAATATTTCTGCCATGCTCTGTTTTCTGCCAAGTCTGGAACCTGATAACGAAACTTGCTATGTTTACATGCTTGCCATCATATCTTCTGGTCCTTTTTGGCTTTTCGTAAATAAGGGACTTTTGTCATGTGCATTTAGTAGAAAACTACCATGCCTTGTCTTGCCATGTTAAGTTCCTGTAGCATGTTGATTTCGTGCTCTGAACAGAGCTACCTGATGCTGATTTCTGCCATGTCCAGTTTTTCACCAAGTCTGTGAACCTGTAATCTTTTGCACTTCTGCCATGCTTGTTTGAGCTTGATATGTTGTGAACCAGCCATAGCTCAGTGTTCATCTTTTGTCAAGCATCTCCTGTAGATTACTTCCATGTGCTTTGTTGCTATGTTGGGGTGCTGCAGCATTGTTGTTTGTTGCATTTTAAGTGCTATCTTGCTGTTTATCGCAGTTTAGTGTCATTCTTGTTTTGCTTGCCATTTGCAAACCGTGCATCCGATTCCGGTGATCTTTATATCGATTTCGACCGAAATCATCTCATCTTTCCAGTGGCATGCTTGGTTTGCCAAGTTACTGCCATGTTCATCATTTTCCTTCCGGAGCACGCATATGCATCGCATATCATATCTTGCATATCATACATGTTTTGCATCATGTTGCTTGCGCATTCCTCGTTGTTGATTGTGTTTCCGGTTGTTTGTGTTCTTGTCTTGGGTAGAGCCGGGATACGAGTTCGTGAACGAGGAACCTGTCGAGTACGCTTACGAGGATCAAGCTTTCGACAACTCTGAGAACCTTGCAGGCAAGATGACCACCCCTCGAAATCACTTCTATCTTTGCTATGCTAGTTGTTCGCTCTATTGCCATGCTCGCTACCTATCACTCGCTATATCATGTCTCCCATTTTAGCCATGTCAGCCCTAACCATCCTTTCCTAGCAAACCGTTGTTTGGCTATGTTACCGCTTTTGCTCAGCCCCTCTTATAGCGTTGCTAGTTGCAGGTGAAGTTGAAGTTTGTTCCATATCGGAACATGGATATGTTGGGATATCACAATATCTCTTATTTAATTAATGCATCTATATATTTGGTAAAGGGTGGAAGGCTCGGCCTTATGCCTGGTGTTTTGTTCCACTCTTGCCGCCCTAGTTACTGTTTTACCGGGATTATGTTCCTTGAGTTTGCGTTCCTTACGCGGTCGGGTGATTTATGGGACCCCCTTGACAGTTCGCCTTGAATAAAACTCCTCCAGCAAGGCCCAACTTTGGTTTTACCATTTGCCACCTAAGCCTTTTCCCCCGGGTTTTCGCGAGCCCGAGGGTCATCTTATTTTAACCCCCCCGGGCCAGTGCTCCTTCGAGTGTTGGTCTGAACTGAGCAGACTGCGGGGCCCCCTCCTGGAAACTCGAGGTCTGGTTTTACTCGTAGGATGTCTCATCCGGTGTGCCCTGAGAACGAGATATGTGCAGCTCCTATCGGGATTTGTCGGCACATTCGGGTGGCTTTGCTGGTCTGGTTTTACCATTGTCGAGATGTCTTGTAAACCGGGATTCCGAGACTGATCGGGTATTTCCAGGAGAAGGTTTATCCTTCGTTGACCGTGAGAGCTTGTGATGGGCTAAGTTGGGACACCCCTGCAGGGTATTATCTTTCGAAAGCCGTGCCCGCGGTTATGAGGCAGATGGGAATTTGTTAATGTCCGGTTGTAGACAACTTGTCACTTGACCCAATTAAAATACATGAACTGCGTGTGTAGCCGTGATGGTCTCTTCTCGGCAGAGTCCGGGAAGTGAACACGGTCAGTGTTATGTATGACGTAAGTAGGTGTTCAGGACCTCTTCTTGGTCATTGCTAGATGACGTCCGTTCCGATGCTTCTCTTCTCGCTCTCATTTGCGCAAGTCAGCCACCATATATGCTTTTGCCGCTGCAGCTCCACCTCTTTGCGCCATCCTGTCCTATAAGCTTAAATAGTCTTGATCTCGCGGGTGTGAGATTGCTGAGTCCCCGTGACTCACAGATTCTACCAAAACAGTTGCAGGTGCCGACGATGCCAGTGCAGACGATGGCGTCGATCTCAAGTGGGAGTTCGACGAGGAACGTGGTCGTTACTATGTGTCTTTTCCTGATGATCAGTAGTGGAGCCCAGTTGGGACGATCGGGGATCTAGCATTTGGGGTTATCTTGTTTTCATCTGGATTTTGACCGTAGTCGGTCTATATGATTGTATTTTGGTTGATGTATGATGATAATTTATGTATTGTGTGAAGTGGCGATTGTAAGCCAACTCTTTATCCCATTCTTGTTCATTACATGAGATTGTGTGAAGATGACCCTTCTTGCGACAAAACCACTATGCGGTTATGCCTCTAAGTCGTGCCTCGACACGTGGGAGATATAGCCGCATCGTGGGCGTTACAAGTTGGTAATCAGAGCCATCCCCGACTTAGGAGCCCCCCTGCTTGATCGAATCGCTGGCGTTGTTGAGTCTAGATCAAAAATGTTTTGAGTCTTAGGATTATATATATCGGAGAGTAGGATTATTTTTACTCCTCAGTCCCTTCGTCGCTCTGGTGAGGTCTCCTGACGTAGAAGTTTTGACTACTCTCTCCTCAAATTTCACTAAATTTTTTTTTTAGGATCACGCGGGTATCTTGGAATCGTTCCGATGGATTTGTGACGAGAACATTGTTCTTGGTGCCTCCTGACATTTAGGGGTTGTGGCAGTGTCCCGGGGAGTTGAGCTCCGAGGTGTTGTCGTCACAATTTTATCGTTGCAGTTCTGGAATACCTGAGTTTCGCCGACATCGAAATCTCTTTTATGCAGTTGTTGGTGAGATCACCTCGACGCCACCCAGTACTGGGGCGGGAGTTCGGGAGTATTGCCATAACTTGTATAACGGATGTTTTTCGAAGGTTGAGGTAAACGATTTCCGAAGGTTTCTTGGTTATGTGTTGACGGATGGATACAGCTGGATCTAGGGATTGTTAGTTTGGGTGATATATTTTGTGTCCCCTGTATCCCCTACACCAGATTGCATAACCAGAAAGTTTCGGGAGTTTATAAGTGGGAATTCAAGTAGCCTTAGGATATCTTTCCGACAGATGCATGATATGAGATTGGGGTTCGACGTCTAGTGGTCCGCCTGTATACGGTTGATTTTACAGTAGCCTCGTTGTGTCTTAAAGAGTCCATGGCTTTGCCGACTCGGGGACGCTTCGTATGTCATGTGCACAGCCTTGTACATGATGGTGCTGTACGATTGAGCCCGTGTGGGCCCCACCACGAAAACTTCGGACAAAATATCTATCATATGTTTGTTCCGGCTTATTCTGCAAGCCAATACTTGTTTTATTTTGTATTATGGTATTCGAGTTGCTTCGAATTCATATGTTCATTCCATATCTTTTCAAGTGGCTTCTCAACTTATGGAAGTGTGATGATTTACTACGGAATTCATTCGTTCATCTTCGTTCGAATGTTTATTGTGAAGACTATATGTTGCAATTTCTATCCGTCGATTCTACTTATCTATTTGTCTATCAAGATGCTAACGGATGTCACCCTCTTCAGGATGGCTCCGCCAACGCGTCAGAATCCGGATCGCAATGAAGGGAGTCAAGCGAACCCTCCGCCACCACCTCCACCTCCGGAGGCATGGCAAGCAATCATGGCAGCCACCAACGCCAATGCTCAAATGATTCTGCAACTCTTGCAAGAACGTACTCAAGGGCAAGGCAATCAAGGTCAAGGCAACAATCAGTTTCACTTTGCCACTCTCAACCAGTTTCTCGCAAATCAGCCCAAGTCTTTCAGCTACTGTGCCGAGGCCACGGATGCCGATGATTGGCTCATGGACATCAACAAGCATTTTGAATGTAGCAATGTCAGGCCTGAGGACTTTGTCAAGTTCGCTTCTTTCTAGCTCAAGGACCAAGCTGCTGATTGGTTTCAACAATACAAAGATTCCAGAGGAGGTCGTGTGATCACTTGGACTGACTTCTGTCGGGACTTCAAAGCGCACCACATTCCACAAAGTGTTGTTGAGAGCAAGCGTGAGGAGTTCCGCAATCTCAAGCAAGGCAACATGTCTGTGTATCAATACAACATTCAGTTTCAGAAACTTGCTCGCTTCGCTAAACAAGACATTCCTGATGAGAAGAGCATGATCTATCACTTCAGAGGTGGCCTTAAAGAGGATCTGCAGTTAGCTCTCGTTCTTGTTGAGCCTACTCAGTTTGATCAATTCTACAATATGGCACTGAAGCAAGAGGCTGCTCAGCTCAAGTGTGAGGCTTCTAAGAAGAGAGTCAGAGACGCAGGTCAGTCTTCTTCTTCCTCACTTGTGACAGCTAAGCAACAGAAGTTCTGGTTGCCTCCTCCTCCTCCGTTTCGTCAGCCTTACCAGCAGAAGAACAAAGGTGGCCATGGTTCTAACAACTCTTCCAACTCTGGCTATCAGAACAAGTCTCAGAATCAAGCTCCAAAGTCCAATGCTCCTTATCACCGTCCACTCTCAGAGGTGACTTGCAACAAATGTCAGCAGAAAGGTCACTATGCTAACAAGTGCTTCAACCAGAGGCGTCTTCCTCCTCCTCCTGTCAGATCTTCCAGCAATGCAGTGGTCAAGCATAATCCAAAGTCTGCAAAGGTGAACATGATGAATGCAGCTCAAGCGGAGGAATCTACTGATGTGATAATGGGTAATCTCTCAGTTAATGATATTCCTGCAAAAGTTCTTTTTGATACTGGTGCATCGTATTCTTTCTTGTCATACCCTTTTGCATCGAAGCACAATGTTGACACAGAGATTTTATCCAAAGTTATGCAAGTTGTTTCTCCGGGAAAGCTTTTGTCTTCTAGTTTGGTTGCTCCCGATGTTTCCATCAAGATGGGCGACTATAAATTTCAGTCTTCTCCAATTGTTCTTGGTGACTCGGATATTGATCTTATTCTCGGGATGGACTGGCTTTCTAAGCACAAGGCTCAACTTGATTGTGCTGCCAGGGAAATTCAATTGACACACTCGTCTGAGGATGTGATTATTTTTGCTGCTCGTGATGAAACCATTCGGTTTTTCTCTCTCAATGATAAGGGCGAATTGAATGCCATCTCTCAAATTCCAGTCGTTTGCGAGTATCAAGATGTCTTTCCAGAAGAGCTTCCGGGTATGCCTCCTCATCGGCCAGTTGAGTTCGTTATCGAACTAGAGCCTGGCACTGAGCCCGTTTGCAAGCGTCCATACAAGCTTGGACCAAACAAGCTGAAGGAATTGAAGAAGCAGCTCGATGAACAAGAGCGTCTGGGTTTGATCAGACCGAGTTCTTCTCCTTGGGGTTGTGGTGTTCTTTTTGTCAAGAAGAAGGATGGCACGGACCGACTTTGTGTCGACTACCCTCCATTGAACAAGAAGACAATCAAGAACAAGTATCCACTTCCCAACATCAATGAGCTATTTGAGCAACTCAAAGGGGCTAAAGTATTCTCGAAGCTTGACCTTCGTATGGGTTATCATCAGATTCGCATTCGTGAAGAAGATATTCCCAAGACAACATTCAGAACAAGCTTTGGTTCTTATGAATATACTGTCGTGTCTTTCGGCCTTGTCAATTCTCCTCCGGTGTTCTCTCGGATGATGAATTTCATCTTCAACCCCTATACCAATGAATTCATTCTGGTGTATCTCGATGATATCTTGGTCTTCTCCAAGAATAAGCAGGATCATGCCAAACATTTGCGATTGGTGCTCGACAAGCTCAGAGAGTATCAATTCTATGCGAAGTTCTCCAAATGTGAGTTTTGGCTCGATGAAGTCCTTTTCCTTGGTCACATCATCTCTGCCAAGGGCATCGCTGTCAACCCTGAGAAGGTGTCCACAGTTCTGGATTGGGAACCTCCTCAAAATGTCAAGCAGCTCCGCAGTTTTCTGGGTCTTGCAAGCTATTGCCGAAGATTCGTTGAGAATTTCTCCAAGATTGCAAAGCCTCTTTCCAACCTCCTACAGAAGCATGTGAAGTATGTCTGGTCTCCTGAGTGTGACGTTGCTTTCAACACTCTCAAAGAGAAACTAGTCACAACTCCTGTCTTGACTCCTCCTGATGAATCCAAGCCGTATGAAGTTTTCTGTGATGCTTCTCTCCAAGGTCTCGGTGCTGTGTTAATGCAAGAGAAGAAAGTTGTGGCTTATACCTCTCGGCAGTTGAAGCCCAACGAGAAGAACTACCCCACTCACGATCTTGAGTTGGCGGCAGTTGTCCATGCATTGATTACGTGGAGACATCTCTTGTTGGGAAGACAAGTGGACATTTTCACTGATCACAAGAGTCTCAAGTATATCTTCACTCAGCCCAACCTCAACCTCAGGCAGACTCGATGGGTCGAAATGATTCAAGAGTACAATCCGAGTATCGAATATACTCCAGGCAAAGCAAATGTCATTGCAGATGCTTTAAGCAGGAAGGCTTATTGCAACAGCTTAATCCTCAAGCCTTTCCAACCGGATCTTTGTGAAGCTTTCCGCAAGCTGAATCTCCAAGTTGTTCCTCAAGGTTTTCTTGCCAACCTCATAGTATCTCCTACTTTGGAAGATCAAATTCGTGAGGCACAACTCCTTGATGCCATGGTGAAGAAGGTGAAACGTGGTATCGACAAGGGTCTTTCCAAATACAAGTGCTATCGCATTGATGACAGAGACACTTTGTTCTTCGAGGACCGGATTGTGGTTCCTAAAGGTGATCTAAGGAAAGTCATAATGAACGAAGCGCACAATTCTCTCCTTTCCATTCATCCTGGAAGTACGAAGATGTATCATGACCTCAAGCAGTCGTATTGGTGGACTCGAATGAAGCGAGAAATTGCTCAATTCGTGAATGAATGTGATGTCTGTCGAAGAGTGAAAGCAGAACACCAACGACCAGCTGGTCTCCTCCAACCTCTTGCTATCCCAGAATGGAAGTTTGATCATATCGAAATGGACTTCGTGACTGGATTTCCCAAGTCCAAGCGTGGAAATGACGCTATCTTCGTTGTCATCGACAAGCTCTCTAAAGTGGCTCATTTCCTTCCAATCAAAGAATCCATCACAGCAGCTCAGCTGGCAGAGCTGTACACCTCCAGAATTGTCTCTTTGCACGGCATTCCACAATTGATTTCTTCTGATCGTGGAAGCATCTTCACCTCTAAGTTCTGGGACTCCTTCCAGAAGGCCATGGGCACAAATATTCGCTTCAGCACAGCTTTCCACCCTCAAACTAGTGGTCAAGTCGAGCGAGTCAATCAAATTCTTGAAGATATGCTCAGGGCTTGTGTCATTTCCTTTGGCATGAAATGGGAAGATTGTCTTCCTTATGCTGAATTCTCCTACAACAACAGCTTCCAAGCGAGTTCGGGCAAGGCCCCATTCGAGATTCTCTATGGCAGAAAGTGCCGTACTCCTCTCAATTGGTCAGAGACTGGTGAACGCCAACTTCTTGGCAATGACTTAATCACAGAAGCTGAAGAAATGTGTAAATTCATCCGTGATAATCTCAAAGCCGCGCAATCGCGCCAGAAGAGTTACTATGATAGTAAGCATCGTGATTTGGCTTTCGAGATCGGAAACCATGTCTACCTCCGCGTCTCTCCAATGAAAGGCACTCGTCGCTTCGGTATCAAAGGGAAGCTTGCCCCTAGATACGTGGGTCCTTTCAAGATCATTGGCAAAAGAGGCGACCTCGCCTATCAACTTGAGCTTCCTTCCAACTTCGCGAACGTGCACGATGTGTTCCACGTGTCACAGCTCCGCAAGTGCTTCAAGACGCCTGAGCGCACTATCAACTTCGAAGAGATTGACCTCCAAGAAGATTTGTCTTATCATGAGCACCCAGTTGCTATTCTTGAAGAAACTGAGCGCAAGACTCGCAACAAGTCTATCAAATTCCTGAAAGTGAAGTGGTCACACCATTCCGACCGGGAAGCCACCTGGGAACGCGAGGACCATCTCCGTTTCGAATATCCGGAGTTCTTTCAGTCCTAGATCTCGGGACGAGATCCTCTCGTAGTGGTGGAGTGTTGTAACACCCCGCATGTAACTTGCCATATTTGTAACTCCGACTCTTGCCATTTCCGGCTATGTGTTATGTTTTTCCCTCCGTTGCCGGGTTTTGTCTTTCGTTTTGTATTTTGTCATGTCATGCATTTTCATATCATGTCATCATGCGCATTGCATTTGCATACGTGTTCGTCTCATGCATCCGAGCATTTTCCCCGTTGTCCGTTTTCCAATCCGGCGCTCCTATCTCCTCCGGTGCACCCCTCTAGTTTTCTTTCATGTGCGTGTGTCAAACTTTCTTAGAATGGACCGAGGCTTGTCAAGTGGCCTTAATATACCACCCGGAGACTACCGGTCAAGTTTCGTTCCATTCGGAGGTCGTTTGGTACTCCAACGGTTAACCGGGCATCCGCAAAGTCCATTTGAGTATCCAGCAAAAAACCCCTCCAAAACCAGCCCAAAACCCACCAAACTCTCTTCCATGCTCTAGGTCGTTCGATCACGATCGTGTGGGCGAAAACCGCACCTCATTTGGAGCCTCCTAGCTCCCTCTACCTAAAAATAAGTGGGCATCCCGAAAAACGGAATCGCAGTCTAACCCTAGCAAAAATCCCTCGCGCCGCCGGACACGTCCGCCCGCGCCGGCGGACGAATCGCGCGTCGCCATGTCAGCGTCCGCCGCCGCCGTACCCCGCCGGCCCGACCCCGGCCCCCGCGGCCCACGCCCGCCGCCGCGCGGCTGCCCCGCCGCCCCGCGCCCACCGCCGCCGGCGCCCTCGTCTCCGGCCACCGCCACCACCATCGCCGCGCCGGGCCCCGCCGGCCGCGCCATCGCCGCCGGCGCCCCTCCTCCGCCGCCCGTGCCCGCCGCCGGCCTCCTCCCCTCGCTGCGCCGGGCCCGCCGGCCCCTGCCTCGCCGCCGTCGGCCTCGAGCTCGAGCTTGAGCGCGCGATCCCGATCCGGAGCTACTCTACGCGTTGACTTCGTCCCTCCCATTTTTCTTCTAAGTCCTGTTATTTCATTAGCATGTGCTCCTGTTCGAGATGCGATAACTTCTTGCATGTAGCTTCGATTCGCGCGTGTAATATGTCAAATTATTCGCCTCGTGATGCTCTTCATTTTGTTAAATTGCACCATGTTCATTAGAAGTCATCTTGACGCCCAAATCTTCGTTGGAAGAGGGCTAGTTGCTGTTATTATCTGGTTCTTAGCAGAACTTGGAGATTTGTCATTTTTGTATCATTTAATCTGTGCATCTTTTAAGCATGAGCTCTACATGTGTTTTGAAGTATGCCATGCCATCTTTCCAGTGGTGTATTCAATGTATTTTTGTGATCTCTGCGGTGACTAGCACAAGCATGCAAAGTAGGCCCCGTAATATTTCTGATTTCAGGGACTTAGTGATTTCTCTAAGTCATTGTCTGCTGTAATTTTGTTGCCATGTAAACTTGATGCTACAGAGAGATCCATGCAGTTTTTGGAGATGTTCAGTAAGGATGTTTTGTAGATATAGTTGTAGTTGATCCATTCCTGCAATTGTTTGAAATTATAGAGTGCCATAGTATGACTCAATCTTGCTCTACTTTTGCTATAAAAATTTCTGGCAGATTCTTAACATGAGATGCATTTTTGCCAAGCTTATTGTAGTTGATCCATACATGCTATGCAATTGCTCTTGCCATGGTTAGCTTCATAAACATGCCATCTTGCTATAGGTATGCTTGGTTTGTCATGCATTGCTCTGTAGGGAGTGCATCAAGCTCACAAAGAGGCCTACATATTAATATTTCTGCCATGCTCTGTTTTCTGCTAAGTCTGAAACCTGATAACGAAACTTGCTATGTTTACATGCTTGCCATCATATCTTCTGGTCCTTTTTGGCTTTTGGTAAGTAAGGGACTTTTGTCATGTGAATTTAGTAGAACACTACCATGCCTTGTGTTGCTATGTTAAGTTCCTGTAGCATGTTGATTTCGTGCTCTGAACAGAGCTACCTGATGCTGATTTCTGCCATGTCCAGTTTTTCACTAAGTCTGTGAACCTGTAATCTTTTGCACTTTTGCCATGCTTGTTTGAGCTTGATATGTTGTGAACCAGCCGTAGCTCAGTGTTCATCTTTTGTCAAGCATCTCCTGTAGATTACTGCCATGTGCTTTGTTGCTATGTTGGAGTGCTATAGCATTGTTGTTTGTTGCATTTTATGTGCTATCTTGCTGTTTATCGCAGTTTAGTGTCATTCTTGTTTTGCTTGCCATTTGCAAACCGTGCATCCGATTCCGGTGATCTTTATATCGATTTCGACCGAAATTATCTCATCTTTCCAGTGGCATGCTTGGTTTGCCAAGTTACTGCCATGTTCATCATTTTCCTTCCGGAGCACGCATATGCATCGCATATCATATCTTGCATATCATACATGTTTTGCATCATGTTGCTTGCGCATTCCTCGTTGTTGATTGTGTTTCCGGTTGTTTGTGTTCTTGTCTTGGGTAGAGCCGGGATACGAGTTCGTGAACGAGGAACCTGTCGAGTACGCTTACGAGGATCAAGCTTTCGACAACTCTGAGAACCTTGCAGGCAAGATGACCACCCCTCGAAATTACTTCTATCTTTGCTATGCTAGTTGTTCGCTCTATTGCCATGCTCGCTACCTATCACTCGCTATATCATGTCTCCCGTTTTAGCCATGTCAGCCCTAACCATCCTTTCCTAGCAAACCGTTGTTTGGCTATGTTACCGCTTTTGCTCAGCCCCTCTTATAGCGTTGCTAGTTGCAGGTGAAGTTGAAGTTTGTTCCATATCGGAACATGGATATGTTGGGATATCACAATATCTCTTATTTAATTAATGCATCTATATATTTGGTAAAGGGTGGAAGGCTCGGCCTTATGCCTGGTGTTTTGTTCCACTCTTGCCGCCCTAGTTACTGTTTTACCGAGATTATGTTCCTTGAGTTTGTGTTCCTTACGCGGTCGGGTGATTTATTGGACCCCCTTGACAGTTCGCCTTGAATAAAACTCCTCCAGCAAGGCCCAACTTTGGTTTTACCATTTGCCACCTAAGCCTTTTCCCCCGGGTTTTCGCGAGCCCGAGGGCCATCTTATTTTAACCCCCCCGGGCCAGTGCTCCTTCGAGTGTTGGTCCGAACTGAGCAGACTGCGGGGCCCCCTCCTGGAAACTCGAGGTCTGGTTTTACTCGTAGGATGTCTCATCCGGTGTGCCCTGAGAACGAGATATGTGCAGCTCCTATCGGGATTTGTCGGCACATTCGGGTGGCTTTGCTGGTCTTGTTTTACCATTGTCGAGATGTCTTGTAAACCGGGATTCCGAGACTGATCGGGTATTTCCGGGAGAAGGTTTATCCTTCGTTGACCGTGAGAGCTTGTGATGGGCTAAGTTGGGACACCCCTGCAGGGTATTATCTTTCGAAAGCCGTGCCCGCGGTTATGAGGCAGATGGGAATTTGTTAATGTCCGGTTGTAGACAACTTGTCACTTGACCCAATTAAAATACATGAACTGCGTGTGTAGCCGTGATGGTATCTTCTCGGCGGAGTCCGGGAAGTGAACACGGTCAGTGTTATGTATGACGTAAGTAGGTGTTCAGGACCTCTTCTTGGTCATTGCTAGATGATGTCCGTTCCGATGCTTCTCTTCTCGCTCTCATTTGCGCAAGTCAGCCACCATATATGCTTTTGCCGCTGCAGCTCCACCTCTTTGCGCCATCCTGTCCTATAAGCTTAAATAGTCTTGATCTCGCGGGTGTGAGATTGCTGAGTCCCCGTGACTCACAGATTCTACCAAAACAGTTGCAGGTGCCGACGATGCCAGTGCAGACGATGGCGTCGATCTCAAGTGGGAGTTCGACGAGGAACGTGGTCGTTACTATGTGTCTTTTCCTGATGATCAGTAGTGGAGCCCAGTTGGGACGATCGGGGATCTAGCATTTGGGGTTATCTTGTTTTCATCTGGATTTTGACCGTAGTCGGTCTATATGATTGTATTTTGGTTGATGTATGATGATAATTTATGTATTGTGTGAAGTGGCGATTGTAAGCCAACTCTTTATCCCATTCTTGTTCATTACACGGGATTGTGTGAAGATGACCCTTCTTGCGACAAAACCACTATGCGGTTATGCCTCTAAGTCGTGCCTCGACACGTGGGAGATATAGCCGCATCGTGGGCGTTACATTGCTGATCACCCCAAAGTTCCTGACAAATTTCCGATAGTAACACTAAAAAAAAGACACTTCCGTGATGATACGTGTTTGTCACAGTAGGTCGCGTTTTCTGTCATGCATGTACATCCATGACAAATTTATGACAGAATCAAGATAGTGATACCTGTGCTGTCGTAGAAGTGTTCCATGACATTACCAAAATTATCATCACGGAAGTGTCCACTTCCATGATGATAAATCGCGCGTCACAGAAGTGCTTTCATCAAGGGTGACCGACACGTGGCATCCACCGTAATGGAACGCCGTTAAGCTATCGGGTCCGGTTTTGGATCCGATAACCCGTTAACAGCCCCGGCCAATGGGGATTTTCCACATGTAAAATCATCATTGGCTGGAGGAAACACGTGTCGGCTCACCGTTGGGACAGATGTCATCCACTCATTGGACCCAAAGCGCCTATGATACGTCGACACGTGGCACGGCCCAACAGAGGCCCATAAGGTTAAAAAGGCTGGCCCAGTCAAAGGCCCGTAGTACTTACTCAGGTACTAGTGGGCCAGCCCAATAACAGCCTGCTTAATAAAGGCCCATTTACGGCCCGAAGCCAGATCTGGCCCGTTAATTGTTCGCCGAATATTTGGGCCCATTTACGGCCCGAAGCCAGATCTGGCTCGTTAATTGTTCGCCGAATATTTGGGCCCAATTACAGCCTAGTGACTTTCGGCCTGTTAGAGGCCCGATGTAGACATGGGCCCATTTCAGCCCGGTGTGACTTTCGGCCTGGGAATGGCCCATGCTGCCCATGGGCCATATATGGTCCGACGGGACATCGGGCCCACTAACGGACCGTGATAAAGGTGGCAAGAGTTAAGCCCAACATGACTTTGGGCCTGTTAAAGGCCTGTCGCATAATTCGGCCCGTTGATGTCTGTACTAAGCTTTCGGCCTCTTAAAGGCCCATGATATCAGTGGGCCAACTAAGGCCCGAGATATGTTTCGGCCTGGTAACTGCCCGTGATATAACTGGGCCCAAAAAGGCCAGGTTTACATTTCAGCCTGCCGAAGGCCCGTCGACGACTAGTGAAAATTGAGGCCCAATATGCATTTCAGCCTGCTAAAGGCCCATGGTTTCATCTGGGCCGTAATAGGCGAGTACAATATTAAGCCTGTTAATGGCCCAACGCTACTTGGGCCAAACTAAGCGCTGGGTCCACAAAAGGCCCAACTAAAATATAGGCAGGTGTAAGTTGTGGGCCTCGTGCAAAGTGTGAAGGCCCCAATCATTCGGGCCCAAGAATGATGCAGTCCGGCCCAATTGTGGCCCGCTAAACACTAGGCCCGTTAGAGGCGAATGTTTCGGCCTGGTCGACTACATCTGATTTTTTTTCAGATAGCGAATGATGGCAGTAACTAGTAGGAATTAAGAACAAACCTACTCTATACAATAAAGAAATTACGGCATAGTAACTAAGAATAAACTTACACTATACAATAAAGGATTTATGGTATATTACATCCATCGGGCATTGAAGTTCGCCACCAGTGATCATAAAGCGCAACGAAGAAGCAGATTACAAAAACTGGGCACCATTGCAGCATAACAAAATAATACTGAACCGAGACCACTTCCAAGACAGTTCAAGAAAGGTTAGCCTTGGGCGGGAACTGCTGCGCAAGCTGCTAAGCAAGGCTGTGAGACCGGCCTAGCATGTCGATCATAGCTTCCAGATGTAGCTGTTTAGCGATGAGGTTCTCATTGGTGTTCTCTGCAATCTTTCTTAGAGATAGGACTTCAAGTCGAAGTTGAGTTGCAGAATGCCTTTCTGCTAGAACTTGGGACTGAAGAAGTCGAACTGATCCAGACAACGAATTCTGTGAGCTTGTCTGACTGCTAGTCTCAAGTAACTTGAACATTGCATCAAGACAAGACTTTGGGGTTGTCTCGCTATCTTCAAGATGTTTTGCCTTCTTTGCTGCAATATATGTTGGGTTTGTCACACAGCCTTCAGCAGACTTGTGCATGCCATCAGGCATATCACCCTGAAACAAAGCAGAGAGATGACAGGTTTTGCACGTGTATAAACAAAGATGATAACTGTGCTGTCAATTCCATCCAATTTCAAATTAGAAAATAAAGAGTAAGTTCAAAATATCAATAGCATAATTTGGCATTGTTCATAATGCGGGGAGCTTCACCACACTACGGGATTACCATGTCAACATAACAAGCATAGATGAAGGGCAAAGAAAATCATTGTATCTATTTTGGTTAATGTGCATGGCATGTTGTTCATATCATCAGCCACATGAGTAAGATAAAACAGGAGATGACAAGGTGCAAACGTGGGCTGCTTCACCACACACCGGATTATAGATCCACAAAAACAAGCATACATATAGGGAGTATTGAGTAATGTGCATGGTATGAATAAGGAATTTGGTTTTACAAGTAAAACTTAGAACTTACGGTTCTTGCGAACATGCATTTTGGTAGAAACAGCAAACTAAACAGCAGTAAACGATAGGGAGTATGAGAAAATTAAACAGCAGTTGAGGATAAAGGCTTTAGAAGGACTGACTTACATTAATAGTTAACACCGGCTTTATAATGCCCTTCTCCATGTCAAGGGAAGCATAACTCAAGAATTTCAGCACAAAATCTTCTTCATAAGCATTGCATGTACTCTACATTTTGTAGAGAGTAATTATAGATATGATAATACTGGAAGGGATAGAGGATAATGAAGATAAGATGCAGATTGATGCTACATAATCAACTACCAATCCCTGGAAGTACAAGCTTTACAGGACAAAATGTACTGACAAGAGCAATGGGCTACACTTCTGCACTGGCATTGTCTGTGTATTCTACTTTTTGGTAAGATTAAATATAGATCTGATCTTTTTTAGTAAATGGTGGGCGAGGGAGATAAGATGCAGAATGCTACACAATGAACCAATCCCCCTTCCCATAATACAAGAGTGTTTTGAACACTGGTGTATTGTACAAAACGTTCTTATATTATGGGACGGGGGGAGTAGCTGTTAATGTAAGTACAGTCATAGACGACGTTCAGTCCTTACAAGAGGACTGCAGAGCTAAACCTCTTCAAAAGCATTGGGTTGATTCTAAATTTATGTAAGAGTCCATACGGATCTTATAATGTCCACCAAATGGACGATAACGAGGCTAACATGTGCAGTGATGCTACATAATCAAACAGCTATGAAAGTAAGTATGGTCATACAGGGAAAGAGGTACTCACAAGAGCAATGTAGTGTGCAGTATAGTTGCGAGATTCTGTGGTCCCTTGAGAACGAATGTTCTCCTGCTAACAGTTTTCGTACAACTGAGACGTTAAGGCAAATGCAGAAATGTAGTTCAAATTGTGATGTGATATCATAGATAGTACCTTACGCTGCAGCCGAGACCAATGTGTAACAAGATTATTCCAGTCATCGTCGGATAAATGTAGCACCGGAGACTTTACAGAAATTTCGTTTAGAGGCTTTCCATTGAAGTGCGCATGCCTCAGGTAGGAACGATACTTCATCAATGAGTGCTTGAAAAGCGCAACCAACCCTTGCTCGTCTTCACAATCCAGTTTGGACCTCGCCTATTTAAAAGAATGAAATATAGTGTCTTCTGTCAGCAGAAACATATGCAGTAATGACCATGAATAACATTAGTACATTACTTACGCGTAAGTTGCGGAGGAAGACTGGAAATTGTTCTGTGTCTGCGGTATAATCTTTCCATGAAGGGAAGTGTTGGGCAACATAGTAATTTCAAAAAAATTCCTACGCACACACAAGATCATGGTGATGCATAGCAACGAGAGGGGAGAGTGTTGTCCACGTACCCTCGTAGACCGAAAGCGGAAGCGTTAGCACAACACGGTTGATGTAGTCGTACGTCTTCATGATCCGGCCGATCAAGTACCGAATGCACGGCACCTCCGAGTTCAGCACACGTTCAGCTCGATGACGTCCCTCGAACTCCGATCCAGCCGAGCTTTGAGGGAGAGTTCCGTCAGCACGACGGCGTGGTGACTATGATGATGTTCTACTGACGCAGGGCTTCGCCTAAGCACCGCTACGATATTATCGAGGTGGATTATGGTGGAGGGGGGCACCGCACATGGCTAAGAGATCAAGAGATCAATTGTTGTATCTATGGGGTGCCCCCTCCTCCGTATATAAAGGGGGGAGGAGGAGAGGGCCGGCCAAGGGGGTGGCGCACCCTAGGAGGGGGAAACCTACTCCAAGTAGGTTTGCCTCTCCCTTTCCTAGTCCAAGAAGGAGGGGGAAGGAAGGAGTGGGAGAGGGGAAAGGCAAGGCCCCCCCTTTCTTGTCCTATTCGGACTCAAGGGGAGGGGCGCGCCTCTTGCCCTGGCCGGCCCCTCTCTCTCTCCATTAGGGCCCAACAAGGCCCATTAGTTCCGGGGTGGGTGGGTTCTGGTAACCCCCGGTACTCCGATAAGTGTCTGAAACCTTCCGGAACCTTTCCGGTGTCCAAACATAGTCGTCCAATATATTGATCTTTACGTCTCGGCCATTTCGAGACTCCTCATCATGTCCGTGATCACATCCGGGAGTCCGAACAACCTTCGGTACATCAAAACACATAAACTCATAATATAACCGTCATCGAACTTTAAGCGTGCGGACCCTACGGGTTCAAGAACTATGTAGACATGACCGAGACACGTCTCCGGTCAATAACCAATAGCGGAACCTGGATGCTCATATTGGCTCCCACATATTCTACGAAGATCTTTATCGGTCAAACCGCATAACAACATACGTTGTTCCCTTTGTCATCAGTATGTTACTTGCCCGAGATTCGATCGTCGGTATCTCAATACCTAGTTCAATCTCGTTACCGGCAACTCTCTTTACTCATTCTATAATACATCATTCCGCAACTAACTCATTAGTTGCAATGCTTGCAAGGCTTATAGTGATGTGCATTACCGAGTGGGCACAGAGATACCTCTCCGACAATCGGAGTGACAAATCCTAATCTCGAAATACGCCAACCCAACAAGTACCTTTGGAGACACCTATAGAGCACCTTTATAATCACCCAGTTACGTTGTGATGTTTGGTAGCACACAAAGTGTTCCTCCGGTAAACGGGAGTTGCATAATCTCATAGTCATAGGAACATGTATAAGTCGTGAAGAAAGCAATAGCAGAATACTAAACGATCGTGTGCTAAGCTAACGGAATGGGTCAAGTCAATCACATCATTCTCCTAATGATGTGATCCCGTTAATCAAATGACAACTCATGTCAATGGCTAGGAAACATAACCATCTTTGATCAATGAGCTAGTCAAGTAGAGGCATACTAGTGACACTTTGTTTGCCTATGTATTCACACAAGTATTATGTTTCTGGTTAATACAATTCTAGCATGCATAATAAACATTTATCATGATATAAGGAAATAAATAATAACTTTATTATTGCCTCTAGGGCATATTTCCTTCAGTCTCCCACTTGCACTAGAGTCAATAATCTAGATTACACAGTAATGATTCTAACACCCATGGAGCCTTGGTGCTGATCATGTTTTGCTCGTGGAAGAGGCCTAGTCAACGGGTCTGCAACATTCAGATCCATATGTATCTTGCAAATTTCAATGTCTCCCACCTTGACTATATCCCGGATGGAGTTAAAGCGTCTCTTGATGTGCTTGGTTCTCTTGTGAAATCTGGATTCCTTTGCCAAGGCAATTGCACCAGTATTGTCACAAAAGATTTTCATTGGGCCCGATGCACTAGGTAGGACACCTAGATCGGATATGAACTCCTTCATCCAGACTCCTTCATTTGCTGCTTCCAAAGCAGCTATGTACTCCGCTTCACACGTAGATCCCGCCACAACGCTTTGTTTAGAGCTGCACCAACTGACAGCTCCACCGTTCAATGTAAACATGTATCCGGTTTGCGATTTAGAATCGTCCGGATCAGTGTCAAAGCTTGCATCGACGTAACCATTTACGACTTGCTCTTTGTCACCTCCATAAGTGAGAAACATATCCTTAGTCCTTTTCAGGTATTTTAGGATGTTCTTGACCGCTGTCCAGTGATCCACTCCTAGATTACTTTGGTACCTCCCTGCTAAACTTATAGCAAGGCACACATCAGGTCTGGTACACAACATTGCATACATGATAGAGCCTATGGCTGAAGCATAGGGAACATCTTTCATCTTCTCTCTATCTTCTGCAGTGGTCGGGCATTGAGTCTTACTCAACTTCACACCTTGTAACACAGGCAAGAACCATTTCTTTGCTTGATCCATTTTGAACTTCTTCAAAACTTTGTCAAGGTATGTGTTTTGTGAAAGTCCAATTAAGCGTCTTGATCTATCTCTATAGATCTTGATGCCCAATATATAAACAGCTTCACCGAGGTCCTTCATTGAAAAACTCTTATTCAAGTATCCCTTTATGCTATCCAGAAATTCTATATTATTTCCAATCAGCAATATGTCATCCACATATAATATCAGAAATGCTACAGAGCTCCCACTCACTTTCTTGTAAATATAGGCTTCTCCAAAAGTCTGTATAAAACCAAATGCTTTGATCACACTATCAAAGCGTTTATTCCAACTCCGAGAGGCTTGCACCAGTCCATAAATGGATCGCTGGAGCTTGCACACATTGTTAGCTCCCTTTGGATCGACAAAACCTTCTGGCTGCATCATATACAACTCTTCTTCCAAAAATCCATTCAGGAATGCAGTTTTGACATCCATCTGCCAAATTTCATAATCATAAAATGCGGCAATTGCTAACATGATTCGGACAAACTTAAGCATCGCTACGGGTGAGAAAGTCTCATCATAGTCAATCCCTTGAACTTGTCGAAAACCTTTCGCAACAAGTCGAGCTTTGTAGACAGTAACATTACTGTCAGCGCCAGTCTTTTTCTTGAAGATCCATTTATTCTTAGTGGCTTGCCGATCATCGGGCAAGTCAACCAAAGTCCGCACTTTGTTTTCATACATGGATCCCATCTCAGATTTCATGTCCTCGAGCCATTTTGCGGAATCTGGGCTCACCATCGCTTCTTCATAGTTCGTAGGTTCATCAAGGTCTAGTAACATAACCTCCAGAACAGGATTACCGTACCACTCTGGTGCGGATCTTACTCTGGTTGACCTACGAGGTTCAGTAACAACTTGATCTGAAGTTTCATGATCATTATCATTAACTTCCTCATTAATTGGTGTAGGTGTCACAGGAACTGGTTTCTGTGATGAACTACTTTCCAATAAGGGAGCAGGTACAGTTACCTCATCAAGTTCTACTTTCCTCCCACTCACTTCTTTCGAGAGAAACTCCTTCTCTAGAAAGATTCCAAATTTAGCAACAAAAGTCTTGCCTTCGGATCTGTGATAGAAGGTGTACCCAACAGTCTCTTTTGGGTATCCTATGAAGACACATTTTTCCGATTTGGATTCAAGCTTATCAGGTTGAAGTTTTTTCACATAAACATCGCAGCCCCAAACTTTATGAAACGACAACTTTGGTTTCTTGCCAAACCATAGTTCATAAGCGTCATCTCAACGGATTTAGATGGTGCCCTATTTAACGTGAATGCATCTGTCTCCATAGCATAACCCCAAAACGATAGCGGTAAATCAGTAAGAGACATCATAGATCGCACCATATCTAGTAAAGTACGATTACGACGTTCAGACACACCGTTTCGCTGTGGTGTTCTGGGTGGCGTGAGTTGCGAAACTATTCCGCATTGTTTCAAATGAAGACCAAACTCGTAACTCAAATATTCTCCTCCACGATCAGATCATAGAAACTTTATTTTCTTGTTACGATGATTTTCAACTTCACTCTGAAATTCTTTGAACTTTTCAAATGTTTCAGACTTATGTTTCATTAAGTAGATATACCCATATCTGCTTTAATCATCTGTGAAGGTGAGAAAATAACGATACCCGCCACGAGCCTCAATATTCATCGGACCACATACATCTGTATGTATGATTTCCAATAAATCTGTTGCTCGCTCCATAGTTCCGGAGAACGGCGTTTTAGTCATCTTGCCCATGAGGCATGGTTCGCAAGTACCAAGTGACTCATAATCAAGTGGTTCCAAAAGTCCATCAATATGGAGTTTCTTCATGCGCTTTACACCAATATGACCTAAACGGCAGTGCCACAAATAAGTTGCACTATCATTATCAACTCTGCATCTTTTGGTTTCAATATTATGAATATGTGTATCACTACTATCGAGATTCAACAAAAATAGACCAGTCTTCAAGGGTGCATGACCATAAAAGATATTACTCATATAAATAGAACAACCATTATTCTCATATTTAAATGAATAACCGTCTCGCATCAAACAAGATCCAGATATAATGTTCATGCTTAACGCTGGCACCAAATAACAATTATTTAGGTCTAAAACTAATCCCTAAGGTAGATGTAGAGATAGCGTGCCGACTGCAATCACATCGACTTTGGAACCATTTCCTACACGCATCGTCACCTCGTCCTTAGCCAATCTTCGCTTAATCCGTAGTCCCTGTTTCGTGTTGCAAATATTAGCAACAGAACCAGTATCAAATACCCAGGTGCTACTGCGAGCATTAGTAAGGTACACATCAATAACATGTATATCACATATATCTTTGTTCACCTTGCCATCCTTCTTATCCGCCAAATACTTGGGGCAGTTCCGCTTCCAGTGACCAGTCTGCTTGCAGTAGAAGCACTCAGTCTCAGGCTTAGGTCCAGACTTGGGTTTCTTCTCCTGAGCAGCAACTTGTTTGCTGTTCTTTTTGAAGTTCCCCTTCTTCTTCCCTTTGCCCCTTTTCTTGAAACTGGTGGTCTTATTGACCATCAACACTTGATGTTCCTTCTTGATTTCTACCTCCACAGCCTTTAGCATTGCGAAGAGCTCGGGAATTGTCTTATCCATCCCTTGCATGTTATAGTTCATCACGAAGCTCTTGTAGCTTGGTGGCAGTGATTGAAGAATTCTGTCAATGACGCTATCATCCGGAAGATTAACTCCCAGTTGAATCAAGTGATTGTTATACCTAGACATTTTGACTATATGCTCACTGACAGAACTATTCTCCTCCATCTTGCAGCTGTAGAACTTATTGGAGACTTCATATCTCTCAATCCGGGCATTTGCTTGAAATATTAACTTCAACTCTTGGAACATCACATATGCTCCATGACGTTCAAAACGTCGTTGAAGTCCCGGTTCTAAGCCATAAAGCATGGCACACTGAACTATCGAGTAGTCATCAACTTTGCTCTGCCAGACGTTCATAACATCTGGAGTTGCTCCTGCAGCAGGTTTGGCACCTAGCGGTGCTTCCAGGATGTAATTCTTCTGTGCAGCAATGAGGATAATTCTCAAGTTACGGACCCAGTTCGTGTAATTGCTACCATTGTCTTTCAACTTTGCTTTCTCAAGGAACGCATTAAAATTCAACGGAACAACAGCACGGGCCATCTATCTACAACAACATAGACAAGCAATATACTATCAGGTACTAAGTTCATGATAAATTTAAGTTCAATTAATCATATTACTTAAGAACTCCCACTTAGATAGACATCCCTCTAATCTTCTAAGTGATCACGTGATCCATATCAACTAAACCATGTCCGATCATCACGTGAGATAGAGTAGTTTCAATGGTGAACAAAACTATGTTGATCATATCTACTATATGATTCACGCTCGACCTTTCGGTCTCAGTGTTCCGAGGCCATATCTGTTATATGCTAGGCTCGTCAAGTTTAACCTGAGTATTCCGCGTGTGCAACTGTTTTGCACCCGTTGTATTTGAACGTAGAGCCTATCACACCCGATCATCACGTGGTGTCTCAGCACGAAGAACTTTCACAACGGTGCATACTCAGGGAGAACACTTATACCTTGATAATTTAGTGAGAGATCATCTTATAATGCTACCGTCAATCAAAGCAAGATAAGATGCATAAAAGATAAACATCACATGCAATCAATATAAGTGATATGATATGGCCATCATCATCTTGTGCTTGTGATTTCCATCTCCGAAGCACCGTCATGATCACCATTGTCACCGGTGCAACACCTTGATCTCCATCATAGCATCGTTGTCGTCTCGCCAACTTATGCTTCTACGACTATCGCTACCGCTTAGTGATAAAGTAAAGCATTACAGGGTGTTTGCATTGCATACAATAAAGCGACAACCATATGGCTCCTGCCAGTTGCCGATAACTCGGTTACAAAACATGATCATCTCATACAATAAAATATAGCATCATGCCTTGACCATATCACATCACAACATGCCCTGCAAAAACAAGTTACACATCGTCTACTTTGTTGTTGCAAGTTTACGTGGCTGCTACGGGCTAAGCAAGAACCGTTCTTACCTACGCATCAAAACCACAATGATAGTTTGTCAAGTTGGTGCTGTTTTAACCTTCGCAAGGACCGGGCGTAGCCACACACGGTTCAACTAAAGTTGGAGAAACTGACACCCGCTAGTCACCTGTGTGCATAGAACGGTGGTAAAACCAGTCTCGCATAAGCGTATGCGTAATGTCGGTCTGGGCTGCTTCATCCAACAATACCACCGAACCAAAGTATGACATGCTAGTAAGCAGTATGACTTGTATCGCCCACAACTCACTTGTGTTCTACTCGTGCATATAACATCTACGCATAAAACCTGGCTCGGATGCCACTGTTGGGTAACGTAGTAATTTCAAAAAAATTCCTACGCACACACAGGATCATGGTGATGCATAGCAACGAGAGGGGAGAGTGTTGTCCACGTACCCTCGTAGACCGAAAGCGGAAGCGTTAGCACAACACGGTTGATGTAGTGGTACGTCTTCACGATCCGACCGATCAAGTACCGAACGCACGGCACCTCCGAGTTCAGCACACGTTCAGCTCGATGACGTCCCTCGAACTCCGATCCAGCCGAGCTTTGAGGGAGAGTTCCATCAGCACGAGGGCGTGGTGACGATGATGATGTTCTGCCGACGCAGGGCTTCGCCTAAGCACCGCTACGATATAATCGAGGTGGATTATGGTGGGGGGGCACCGCACACGGCTAAGAGATCAAGAGATCAATTGTTGTATCTATGGGGTGCCCCCTCCTCCATATATAAAGGGGGGAGGAGGAGAGGGCCGGCCAAGGGGGTGGCGCGCCCTAGGAGGGGAAACCCTACTCCAAGTAGGTTTGCCTCTCCCTTTCCTAGTCCAAGAAGGAGGGGGAAGGAAGGAGTGGGAGAGGGGAAAGGCAAGGGGGGCGTCGCCCCCCCCCCCCATTCTTGTCCTATTCGGACTCAAGGGGAGGGGGCGCGCCTCTTGCCCTGGCCGGCCCCTCGCTCTCTCCACTAGGGCCCAACAAGGCCCATTAGTTCTCGGGGGGGGGGGGGGGGTTCCGGTAACCCCCGGTACTCTGATAAATGTCCGAAATTCCAGTGTCCAATCATAGTCGTCCAATATATCGATCTTTACATCTCGACCATTTTGAGACTCCTCGTCATGTCCGTGATCACATCCGGGACTCCGAACAACCTTCGGTACATCAAAACACATAAACTCATAATATAACCGTCATCGAACTTTAAGCGTGCGGATCCTACGGGTTCGAGAACTATGTAGACATGACTGAGACACGTCTCCGGTCAATAACCAATAGCGGAACCTGGATGCTCATATTGGCTCCCACATATTCTACAAAGATCTTTATCGGTCAAACCGCATAACAACATATGTTGTTCCCTTTGTCATCGGTATGTTACTTGCCCGAGATTCGATCGTCGGTATCTCAATACCTAGTTCAATCTCGTTACCGGCAAGTCTCTTTACTCGTTCTGTAATACATTATTCCGCAACTAACTCATTAGTTGCAATACTTGCAAGGCTTATAGTGATGTGCATTACCGAGTGGGCCCAGAGATACCTCTCCGACAATCGGAGTGACAAATCCTAATCTCGAAATACGCCAACCCAACAAGTACCTTTGGAGACACCTGTAGAGCACCTTTATAATCACCTAGTTACGTTGTGATGTTTGGTAGCACACAAAGTGTTCCTCCGGTAAGCGGGAGTTGCATAATCTCATAGTCATAGGAACATGTATAAGTCATGAAGAAAGCAATAGCAGAATACTAAACGATCGTGTGCTAAGCTAACGGAATGGGTCAAGTCAATCACATCATTCTCCTAATGATGTGATCCCGTTAATCAAATGACAACTCATGTCAATGGCTAGGAAACATAACCATCTTTGATCAACGAGCTAGTCAAGTAGAGGCATACTAGTGACACTTTGTTTGTCTATGTATTCTCACAAGTATTATGTTTCCGGTTAATACAATTCTAGCATGAATAATAAACATTTATCATGATATAAGGAAATAAATAATAACTTTATTATTGCCTCTAGGGCATATTTCCTTTAGAAAGATGCGCACAAAGTTCCTGACAACAATATAAGCTTTGTCTTCTAAACTGGGAAGAAATGGAAGAGGGGTCCTATTTGCTGCAATTGGGGCTCTCTCTGGTGCGAAAAGGGATTTGGCAACTGGATTTGGTGTACTCTTTGCTGGAATGGGGGTTTTGCATCATAGAGCTGGTGCTATGTCAACTGGCATAATCATAATGTTTGTTGCAGTTGGGGTCTGCTGAGTTGGGGCATCAGAAATGACCAGTGTAGTAGGGCTAGAGTCTGCTAGAGTTGGGGTGTTTTGTGGGTCAGGTGATATTGCAACTACACCTAATGGGCTACTTGATTTATCAGGTGCCACTACCTTTTCCAAATACTTTGCTTGCGCTCCTCCACGATCAGCAATCGCCCTCTTCCTTTTGAATGTCTGATACACAAGAACAACATTTGAATGGATAAATATGGTATGATGACAGATGGAATATGTACTGAAAATGGATAGGCAGGCCGTATTCACATACACGATGTGTAAACTAAGCTAATGGCAGTTCAACAAAGTTGAAGCAATGCAAAGCATCAGTTGCAAGATATGTGCGACAAATATAACCTTGGAAAGTTAGAGCAAGCGCCTTGATGGGTGAATAAGATAGGGCATCTTCCTCTGACTCCTCCACTAGGGAGCTGCATTGACTTAGGTCTCCCTCTAGCTCAGAATCACTGTTAGGATCATATTCTGAGCATGAATCTGTAGGTGGAGAGCGTTTGCATTGCATTGCATCCAGACTTGATTTCAGTCCCTTAATGCCAAGTTTGATAGCCATGGCATTGTTCTGCTTTATTCTTTTCATGCGCGCAAGCTCATAATCATTATGATGCTGTTCAGAATCTGAGATTCATGAAAACATAAAAAGTAGTCAGATTATCTATGGAATGCATTGCGGATTCAACTCGAAGAGTGTCTCCCTATAAACCCCTGCATATGCAAAGTTCACCCCCAACCGTGCTGACCAGACCACACACAGAAATACAAATCCCTTATGTCTCTATAACAGGCAGGCACACATTTCAAAACTGAAGTAGGAACATTAGAATTATATGAAATTCGTATTTGAACAAATAAACTAAGGAATTATGAGTGGCATAATGTTTAGCTTCAAGGGTGGAGTGTTGGTAGTGCGACACAAAGCAAGTAGGCAGATTGTATTCCCTGTAAAAGATCGAAGCCTATGTAAAAGCTGGAAATGACAGTTTCTTTCAATACAATGCAGTGTTCGTTGCCCACACATGATGGAAGAGATCACATAGAGAAATACTATTCAGTCATGTCTACGGTTGCAATATTTAGAAACAGGGTGGTCCACCCTAAAAGAATATTCACAACAAATATGACAAGGCAAGCATAGATGTAGTGAATCAATCATTTACTTGTGAGCTCACTAGGACAAGTATGCAGAATTGTAACTGCAGTAAGAGACCGTCCAAAATCTGAATCAGGAAGTTTGTCTAGCACTTATTGTTTGCAACTAATCGATGTGAATAATTGGATATTATATCGAATGAGTAAGAAAGACAAGTAAAATTTTCAACAAACCTGGCTTGCAGTAGTAATCTGGGTCAATGACACTACGACCAACAATCCAAAATGACTAGTGTCTGTTCCTAGGGCCAGAATTTTGAAACCCCTGTGAACTTTACAGGTACTAAAGATTACCGAAATACATCTGAACCATTAAGTGTAGGTAGCACTGAGCACACAACAAACCCTAATGACAATCCTGCCTAATGAGTAATGAATCAATTAGAAAATGGGTGATGTGGAGTGGCTGCTGAGTGTTGAGGACTTATCTCAGTATAAATCGAGTTGGCTTAGTGGGTGCTGCATGCCTGAGCCCTGAACGGACTGGGAAGGTAGGCACAGCGGCGCGCCCGGGCAGCGGTGACACTGTTGGGTGAGCGGCTCCTGACCTCCTGTTAGTCCGGCGTCTCCTCCTAGAGTCATGCCATCCGGGGACGGCAAGTCGCCGGTGAGGTAGGCGGCTGGGGGCGAGTAGAGATCGGAAGCGCGCAGCAGAACAGAGGGGAATCGGGGCCTGGGACGACCCAAAATCCCAGGGTGGGTCGGCCCACCGTGGGCACCCTGTAGAGATACACACCCGAGTGGCGAACATGCATTTTCAAAACTAATTTAGCAACATTTAGCTGACCAATTAAACGGATCTGTTTTAATAATATCAGATTCGTATTTGAACAACTAAGCTTGTTTAGCTTGATGGGTCGAGCAGTGCTATTATGACACGAAGCACGTATTCTGATCGTATAGTGATCATAAAAGGGGGAAACCGGAGAAATGATATTTAGCAGCCATTGTTTGCTTCGAACTAAGAACTAAATTCTAAGAGCTGAAAAGAAAGTAGAGTAACCAAGTTAAGATCTATTTTCTGGTTGAGATCAAAAAGTTGAGGAGATATGAAGTACCACCTCTCTTGCGGCGTCGTGTAGGCATCGGGGGTGCGATGGCTGTCAGTGGCGTTGAAGCAGATCTGCGACAGTAGACGGGTGCATCGGGGGATAAGTCCCGTTGCGGTGGAAGAGAAGGTCGTGTGAGCGGCTCCGGCAAAGAGGACGACGGCGCCGATGAAGCGAGAGGACGTGATGCAAGGCTCTTGGTCCGTCGCCGTGGATGAGAAACGTCCATCTCTAGCAGTGGACGACGCGGTCTTGGTAGGCGCTCCGGCATGGTGGAGGACGGTGGCGATGGATGTGGTGGAGGACGGTGGCG
This sequence comes from Aegilops tauschii subsp. strangulata, assembly GCF_002575655.3. Lineage (NCBI taxonomy): Eukaryota > Viridiplantae > Streptophyta > Magnoliopsida > Poales > Poaceae > Aegilops > Aegilops tauschii. The sequence goes on from NC_053038.3 coordinate 436,536,586, forward strand.
ATGGATGGGGTGGCGGATGGAGGCTGGTGTGGGGATGGTGTTCTAGCGCGGACGGTGTATGAATGGGAAAATGGACGGAGAGGTACGGGGAACCATGTTTTTGGGACGCGCCTGTCTGAAATATGGGAAAGTTACGAACTTAGCCCCCGTTTAAAATTTGGACGTCTCCTCGGTTGAGGATACGACGGTAATCTTGCATCTTGCCAATATTTGCCGAGAGCGATTTCGGGCGAGGAGAGGGTGGTTGGCGCCCATGGTTGGCGCCCACGGTGTATGAACAGGGCTGACAGGTAGGGCGGTTGTGTCACGTCTGAGTGAAGTTACAAACCTGCCCCTATTGAAAATATTTGCCTACATCGATTTCGGCCGAGTCGAGTTTGTTTTGCCGCCCACCGTGTATGAATGGGGAAATGGAGGGAGAAACAGAGGTCTTTCGGACGGTCTTGAATCAAATGTGTTTTGCCGCCCATGTTTGGCGCCCACCGTGTCGGAATGGGCTCAGAGGCGGTCGTGTCACGTCTTATTGAAGTTACTATCCTACCCCTATTTAGAGCAGTGGAAATCGGGCCGATGGATTGTCCGTGTAATGGGTAGACAGTAATTTCCATCTCCCATACACTTGCCTTCGGGCAGCTAACGTGGGAGTGGACATTTTGCCGCTTCTTTCGAATTTTGGGACAATAAGCATCCACGTTTACCCTGGCAACTAAATTCGAATCCAGTTTGTATTCCTATACGAATCTTTATAAATCATTCTATGTGTTTTTATATATCTTCAAAAGGACGACAAAGATGTATTCCACTGTCATATATGAATATGGTTTACAAATGCCGATACTCAAATTCAGAAGCTAGAATCCAGTTTAAGGTGAATTCGAATATTTGGAACACTTCATGTCCAACTCAAATGTCACACGCATCATAATGTGTACTCCCATTTAGATATGTACACAAGCGATGTATCAAGATTCAAATACCAAGTGAATCAACCAATAATGTTCAGAATTAACAGACATATAAACACTTATAGAGTATATGGATCAATAATATCAACTAACATACATAAGCCAGGCCGCTGTACTTTTCTTTGCTACAACAGCATCCTTTTTTTAGCCAAGCTACTACAACATCTTGGCCCTTTCCGATGCGTGCCACTTATGGTCCATCTATACTACTATTAGTGCTGAATGCACATTCAGCCCGATTGGCATATTTGTAGGTCTGGCACAACAATCAAAATGAAATGTCTCCGAGTCTTATCAATTAATACAGACTTGTGCTCAAATAAAATTACAAACCAAAAAACAAAAAACAATTATTACATGATCTCTAAAACAAATGGTTTGATTGATTACATGAACAAACAACACAAAGGTTATTCAACGATGGAAAGAACATTTCACCTATGATTTACCAAGTGGAAATTTAATTTCCTTTTTTTCCTTCAGGACCTTAACAATGTGGTCAGTCTCAGCTTGCTTCGTTTTGAAATCCACCAAATATTTAATGGTTGTCTTAAGTACTCCTACTGATTGTGCTGTTTGCTTCCTCAACATGTCAACTTCATCTCTAAGTGCAGAAGTAGAATCTCTTTCTACCACTAGTTTAGCCTCTGGAGCATCAGCAGTTGGCAATTCATAATGCACGATTGGGCCGGTGCCACTGCTGTGGGATGATACAATGTCCATGGGGACCTCGCTCTTTGATCTTGGGCTAACCTGTTTTGCCATTAAAGTTCCGATTGGATTCAGAAAAGTTGAAGTTAGCAAAACATCTCAACCGGGAGCTATAACAGCAAACCAGTTAAACAAACAAGGAATTAAAGAGTTTCAATTTGATGCTGAAAAGTAGTTATTAACATCATTGTAACCCGTTGTTGCAGCAGCAAAGCAGTTAAACAAACAAGTAGCTATTTAAGTACAGGCAAATAGGTAATTCTTAACAGTAAGTATCAAAAACATAGATAGGTGCAGTCTATAATAGGATTAACAGGCCGTGGCATTATGTAATCAGTAGCAAACTAAATTAAGCCAAGCAACGTAATTGAACAATTTTGCAATTAGTGGCTAACTAAAATTCCGAGAAGCAAGTAACTGAACTTACGCTAGTTCTTTGCAGGCACACTGCAACTTCTTGTTCGCTTACAAGGTTGTACGAAGGAGTCCATGGCATCAATTGCTTGGATACACAGTCCTAATACTTATTTCTTCCCACGCTGCATTGGTAAGCCGAATGGTTAATCTGGTAAGATGGTGCGTCCTTGATATGTTATATGAGGACGTGTAGTCAGACTAGTTGTAGCCACACACATCGCACTGGCTTTTACTGTATATTTCATGCGATTACTTTTGGCATATCGAGATCTAAGCAATCTACAATAGGATGAAAAGACTGGCACCTTCACATTATTGGCGAACTCAGTTCATAGAAACAAGCAATTCAACCATTCTGTGGGTATCAAAAGCGCCACTGGAATATTTTAGACTACCCCTATCATACACGCAAAAAGGGGCGACGCCACCATAGGGGCTGGTATGGGCGGCCGCCTCGGGTGGCTCGAAAGTGTGCACCTAGTTTGAGTCGTCCAGGTTGGCCCAGGCTAGTTTTGTTCGTCCCAACGCACGAGCAGGCAATGTAAAAAAGGAAGAATTTTTTTTCAATTTGGATAGGCCAATAACATAAGTGCAAGGCAGGCCCTATAGCAGGCTCGCGGCCCAAACGAGCGCCTCCCATATCGATCGACAGCAGGAAAAATCCCAATTCATCCGCTCCAGCCTCCAGTCTGGTTCGCTCCTAACCTAGCCGCAGCTGGACAGACCGACACAACACTTCCTCACGCCCTCGTTGGAGGGCGGTCACCGGGCTTCAAGTGAACGGAAGGACAAGAAGATGAAGATCCAGCCCTGGGTGTAGCCTGCGTGGGAGGCAGCGGCGGCAGCACGGGCATGGCATCGAGCTTGCGCAAACGGACGGTCGCAGTTTGCAAGAGTAGCATGCGCAACGAGCAGGTACATCATAGCCCCGATTATATCTAATTCAACTCTTCAATTTCTGGCCAATAGTTAAACCTGACGGTGTCGTAAAACTGCTTGTATGTAGGGAATCTATGAGAAAATGACCAATTTCTACTAATTTTATAACTCCCCCAATCAATACTGAACTGATTGAATCTGATGTATCTAATCAAGTTTCTGGTGCAAACATCCAAGCTCATGTTGTTCTTGAGCCTGAAGTGTCTAATGAACAGACTGCTAATGAAGGATTTGACGCAAACATTTTACATGCTCCTGGTGATGAACATATAGTGTCTAATGAGGCATCTAATGCAAGCATTTTGCAAGCTCTCATTGAAGGATTTAGTGTCTAATGTTGATCTGCTATGTTGAGAGAGACATAGAGATTTGCACGCATTGATGACAAGCAAATTATAGTGCATTTTCATGGCTTGAGGAAACGTCGAGGCCATCTACCAGAAAGTCCCCGTATCATGACAACGTAGCATAAATACTTTTCTAATCTGTTGTTTGAAACTATTGGCATACTTGTGCAGGATAGATATATTGATATGTAGTTTGCGCACTGGTTATAGGTACAATTACACTTCGATATTTTCAGCCAGAGAACGAATAATTCAAGCAGGTACATACCATGTTTGTAGTCCTTCTACACCATGTTGCATTTTGTGTTTTTTGGTGCTTGCATCATTTAGTGTTTATAATCTGAACTACTTTGGATCATTAGCTGGTTTTCAAAGTGCATGTAGCTTCACATTTCTCAAGTTATGTTGATTTCCGGAGTGCAAGTGCCTTAGTATTTTTTAAGTTAAATGTTCGCCCCTGATAACTTGAATTCGTGGATCCGCCACTTCACACAAATCATACACGAATGCCAGTACGAATTAAATGAAATGCAGGGACTTACGCTAGCTCGTTGTACAGGCTCACTGCAGCTCTGCTTGCGCTTGGGATGTTCCATGTACAAGTCCATGTTACCACTTGCTTGGATGTGCAGGCCTTGTGCTCCTTGCATCCCCCTCTGCATTTTTGACACGGCGAATGGCCGATCAAATAAGAGGAATCGACCTTGCTATTGTACCGGAGGACAGATACTTACAAGGTTATACGGGTGTGCAGGATGTGTACCAGATCCCGTAGCGCCGTCATGCTTCGCAAAAAATGGATTTGCTTGTTTCAGATGATATCTCCAGAAGAAATAAGAGTTAAAGTCGGAGTTGGATAGGCATTAAGCTAAGAGAGGAGTGAAAGGATATCCAAACATCGTCGGAACAATGAAGGGAGTGATGTGTGGATACCTAGTTCGGGCCGGCGTTTGGGCATGCTCGCCTAGCTAGAGTGCGGGTCACTTCAGAGCCGTTGAGGGTGATGCACTGGCGTTGGCTGGCCGCGCACGGATGCAGATCTTGAGTGGCAGCGGAGTGCTACGATGCGGTGGACGAGACCGTTGGTGAAGCCCCAGCGGCCTCAGGGGGCGGAGGCGTGACGATGTGCTCGGTGAAGTAGCCCCAGTGAGCTGGGAGACGGCGTCGGTGTAGCGCACCTGATGCGGTGGAAGTCGGTGTCTGTGAGGCACGTCAGTTGCCGCGGCCGACGTTGTCGGTGGACCACCCGGTGCGGTGGACGAGGGCGTAGATGAGGTAGCTCCGGTGCGGTGGTGAAGCGCGACCGTCGTCTTCGTCGTCGTCGTCCGGCACAGAGGTGGGGAAAGAGACGAGACGAGGGGCGATTCGAACTTTGCTTGGGTTGGCGGCGAATTAGGGATTTGAGCAATCTGGGCGCGGAAGGGGACGGTGGAGAAGGGAGATTTTGCAGGGCTGGAATTGGGGCCGCCAGATATTTCAATCCGAAACATGGAAGCGCGAACTTATTTTGTCGTAGTCCTTTCTTTTGGGTGGGTGGCTGGGTGCTACGCGTCCGTCCGACAAACGCGACCACCACGACACGACCCTGGTGCGCCTACATTTGAGAATGCAAACAAATCTTCTTTCATTTGCAAACGAATCTGTATGTATTACCATGCCCGTGTTTTCCTTGCAATAATTAGTCATTCGAAACAAGATACTATAAATTAATTAATGAGGAGTTATTTGAAAAAAATCGAAACGGTATCCACGCTAACGTGGATTAGAGTGTGTGCCACATAATTAGTTATTTGAATTAGAGTGTGTGTCACATAGCGATCTCCAATTCTAACGTGGATTTCGCATTTCACTGTATCCACGCTACTTTTTTAATACAAATTCATATGTATATGATGAACACCATGGTAGTGAGAAAACTTTTGGATGGATTCAAACATATGACCTACAAAATAACACAACAAATCGAGTCAATGTCAACTTTTCGAAACCTAGTATGGCATGAATTCAAAATAATTACCCATATGCATGGTCCTCAGTTCAAATCTTACAATGTACACCGAATTGAAACATCGATATTAAGTCTCGTACTATCTACATTCAAATGTTGTTTTAGCCCCCCCCCCCCCCCCCCGCACACACGCTACATACTTCCTGTATCGGTCAATCTTCCTCTCCTAACCACCTTAGGAAGCTATCGCTTTCCAACACACATCCATTCTTTCTCTCCATGTTTCGATCTCTAACTCTCTCAACTACACAACCCCTTTTTTCCACTCTGTTACGAAATGTATTTACCTCACACACCCGCCATTGCACCCCATGCCGAGCTCTCTCTCTCTCTCTCTCCCTCTCCCTCTCACCCTCTCGCGCTAAATACATGCATTGCCTATCTAGCCCCCCAACCTCTCGTACGCATGCACGCACGTTGTCTATCTAGGTCACTCCCTCGAGACTGTCTCACTCTTTCTTCCACATGGCGGGCCACACTCGCTCAATCTCGCTCTCTTTATCTGAGTCTCGTTTAACCTCGTTTTTTTCACACACGAATGATATATCTCCCTGTTCGGGCCTCGATCGACACACTCTATACTCTCTCACACAGATTGTCTATCTAGGTCAGTCCATCGAAGCCGCCCCACTCTTTCGACCTCATGGCGGGCCACGCTCTCTCTCTCTCTCTCTGTATGTCTCGATTGACCTCGCTCTTTCTCGGACAAAAACGATATATCACCATGTTTGAGCCCAATTCGACTTATTCACATTGTATACTCTCTCATGCACATTGTCTATCTAGGTCACTCTCTCCAACCCGTCTTACACTTTCGATTGCACGACGACCCTATGTGATCGATCGACCTTGCTTCCTCCCACGCACAAAATATATCTACACGTCTGTGACTAGATCATCTCTCAAGCTCTATCTTACAGCCCTCACCCTTGCCAAAAGCTCAATCCGACAATATCTCTCCAGAGCATATACATTTGATCCATGAATGTCGGACCACACTCACTTTGTCTCTCTATCTATATGTCTCTCGATTGACCTCGCTTTCTCACGCCGTATCTTCCACACATTGAAGCTACCTCTCCATCCCTCGCAAAGCCAGAGCTATTTACATTGCGAGGGGCACTCCAACCTTGGATTAATTTGTGTAGGCATTTATCCCGGCCGGTTTAGATTATATTTTCGTAGCATTCGGCCCACAACTACTTGAAACACCGTTGCAACCCCCGCAACTCCCCTAGTTGATTTCCCTCTGGCTCGGTCATCGCTGTCTCGCACGTCCTTTCTCGTCTTCAACGTCGCACCATGGTATTATTGCAAAAAACTCTGTTGTTCTCTTTAATTATTATAAATAAGCTACAAAACTACACACCGATAGTCCACTTGGAATGGAACAAATTTGGACCCACAAATTAAAGTGCTACAAACTACACACCGAGGGGCCCACATGCATGAAACAAATTTGGACCCATTTACAAATTAAAAATAAAGGACGAGGATCGAACATGCGACCAGGGCCTTCAAGCCGCACGTCAATAGGCAACATACGTAGAACAGCAATGTTTGTTGTACCTCCCTTTGTTCACATAATGTTTTCATATTACCACAGCCTATTTAATTGATAACATGTAATATTATTTTTAGTACTATTAGCCTGCACTTACTGGTGGGTTCCATGCGTGCTCTCTCTCTCCTCCCCTTCCGCGTTTAGACGCACGGGCATACACGAAGAACTCGCGGGCGATGTTTCCGTTGACCATACCTGGACGCATTCATAAGTTACGACACTAGTTTCACGTGCTAGCAGCACTAGTCAGTGTGTACGTGCAATGCACGTTAATTTGGAAGTATATTAAGTGCATGCGGATATTAAGTTGGATATTATTTGCGTGTTATTATGTGATTAGCACTATTTTTGGCATGAAATTAACTGCATGCTAAACGTGTTGAGCGCTCGACATTGAAGCAGTCTAGGTCGTTGGATGACAAGGAATACATGTGGCTTGATGACGTTTTATATTTAATTTGATACGGCTCTAGCAGAACATTCAATCGATCAAACCATAGATTTCGTTCAGTCTGACTCCAACTTTAAATTATACGACGATCGATCTAAAATAAACGGAAATGATAAACGTTCAGATTTTAAGCATGGCAATCTGAACGTTTTTCATGGCAAATTTAGATTACGCGGCGGCGGCGGCGGCGTCTTGCGGTGGGAAGCGGCTCCTCTGCCGTGCTCTGTGTGTCATCGGGCCACTGATCGACGGCGACGGCGGCGTCTTGCGCCGTTGTTGGCGTACTCGTGGACGTTGGCCCTAGCTTCATGGAAGGCCACAATGTTCTGGACTTCGGTCTCCAGGAGCGAGTCAACTGGCGGGAGGAGGCGACTGGCGTTGGTGCAAGGAAGCGGTCGACGGCGGCCATCCATGCCGCTGAGGGGGGCACTGGCACCCGCGCGGGGACAGGCGCTGTCAACGGCGCGGCGGAGACATTCGTGTGCACGGGCACCGGCACGGGCACGCACGTCAGTGCACGCGCAGGCGCATGCGCTGGCAGGTGCACGGGCACTGGCACGGGCGTGCGCATCAGTGCACGCGCAGGCGCATGCGCTGGCAGGTGCACGGGCGCGTGAAAGTCGGCGGGGACCTCGTGGAACCCCGTGGCATCAAGCTCGGCGACAATGTGCGGCTCCCAGCCCATCAATGCCACGGGGATGGGCGCTGGCGCAGTCGGGGCGACGGGTGCCGGAACGGGAGCGAGGACAGGCGCGGCGCCTTCCCGCAAGGCCAGTTCAAGCTCGTCCCAAAGCGCCTTATGTTCTTGAGACTCCGGCTGGGTGTCTTCCTCAGGAAACTGGAAGACTAAGGGTAGACCATCATGATGCGGCATGGAGTACGTTTAGGTCAGGCTGGTTGGAGGTAGACGACAGGAGAATCGGAGAGGAAGAGACAAGATTGTAGCGATCGGGTAGTGCGGGGTTGATTTTAAACTGCGGCGCCGACGACATTAAAAGTGGGAGCAGTTGGGACGAAGGTGGGCGGCGGAGCCTGGTCAAAGGGCTCGCCTCCCGGTGAGCCTGCACAGCGGTCTGCTCGCACGCTTCCCTGTCAGCCGGCGCAGTGGTCTGCTCGCACGCTTCCCATCGACTCACACGCTTGCTCGGATGGCACCTGCCGATGAGAAGCGGGACTCGTGGCGGCACGTAAACGCCCACAGTTTCAATAGTGAAAGCGTTCGCCTTAACGTGACAGGTCTTTGTTCCAAAATACCTTGGCTCTTCATTTGTGCAACTTATCATAAGCAGCTTTTCTCAAACTGAAGAAAAAAATTACGAAGTAATATTTGTGCCATATCACATGACCATGCTCAGTTTCAAGAATTTATGGTCACTTTTGGATTTACTGAAATTTAAGATCAGGATTCGAAACAATATCATAACCTGCATCATGCAATAAATTTTCAGGCCATACATCTGTCCTGTTGTATTTCTTAAGAAAGGATTTGGTCAAACATTTTTCTTAGTTAGACTTCAGACAAGTTATATATGCAGAGGAAAAGGGTAATCCCTCCGTACCAGTGCATTGCCTGATATATTAACTCAAGTACTAGGCACGAACAAACAGGCTCAATTCTGTGCTCATCCTGGTGTAGTAGTAGTAGTACTACTACTAGGCAATGCAGTTGACGGGTGACCTTGGCGAGCGGCGACCGAGGGAATTGAACCGTGCTTGGCACGGTAGGTAACGTTGTCTAGTTACTTTTTTTTGAACACAACGTTGTCTACTTACTAAAGCATCCCTCCGTTGTTCATCGGTAGTCATTATGGATCAGGGACATGAGGGGAATTTCCTAGGGCTGGAATTCTGGCCGCCAGATATTTCGACTCGAAACACGGAGGCTCGACTGGTTGGGGTTGCCTAATGTGCGTACCACGCATGCCACTAGAAGGACATGAGCCCGGTTTTTTTATTTTTTTTATTTTTTTAGGATCAACACGAGCCAAGGTCTGGCTGGTACGCCGATGGGTCCTACCATTCGAGAATACGAAAGGAACCTTTTAAGTTGCCGAACGAATCTATGTGTATTACAATGCCCGTATTTTCCTTGCAAATACTAATCTCAACATGGTAATTGATTTATGACGATTTGTTGACTTAGAGTGAGTTTGTGATATAGTGATCTCAACGTGGATTTCAAATTTCATGGTATCCCTGCTAAGTTTTTCAATGCAAATGACACCCACACACGAACACAACAACAATCCAATAAGTATAGTGCATCTATTTTTCCAAACCATGCATGTATGACACGAATTCAAAAATACTCCTTCTATTCCTAAATATTAGTCTTTTAGAGATTTCAACAAGCGACTATATACGGAGCAAAATGAGTGAATCTACACTCTAAAATATGTCTATATACATCCGTATGTGCCAGTCCACTTGAAATCTCTAAAAATACTAATATTTGGGAACGAAGGGAGTAAAATGTAAGATATGCATGGTCCTCAATTCAATATTTAAAACGAACATGAAACTGAAACATGAATATTAAGTCTAGTACTACAGTACATGCAATTGTTGTGTTTAATTAGGCGGAGCTATGATTGTCGGGGGTCACCCCCTCGACCTTAGATAAAAATGTGAAGCTCTGTTTAGGGTTGTTTAGATTATATTTGTCCCCACCCTCCCAACCAGCGATTGGTTGTGCACCCCCACCCCTCCTCCCCGTGAGAATATCATGTGCCCCCATACCTTAGATGCTATATGCCGATACGAGTTGCTTGGAGCTTGTAGATCTGAGATATAGCAGCTCACATGATGTCTTAATATTTTTACAGGAAACCTTGATGAGTTTGAGAATTGCACACAATTTGTACAAAAACTACTCAGATGCCCTTGGATCTCATATCCAACGACCTCGAAGCTAGTATCACCGTTTCTAAGATGAAGGAGGACATCATATTCTCCTGTATGTAAGAATATCATGTGCTACCACACCTTAGATGCTTTGGTGATACAAGCTCTTCGGAGCCGTTGGATTTGTGACCCAACGCCTCCTCGGTGGTTCAAATGGTTTTTTGCAGAAAAGCCCCCAAAGAGTTCGACCACTGCTTACAAGCACAAAGACTGCTCAGATGCCATTGGATCTCAGATCAAACGACCTCGAAGCTCGTATCACCGTAGCATCTAAGATGAAGGAGGACATCATATTCTCCCATATGTAAGAATATCATGTGCTATGACACCTTAGATGCTTTGGTGATACAAGCTCTTTGGAGCCGTTGGATTTGTGACCCAATGCCTCCTCGGTGGTTCGAATGGTTTTTTGGAGAAAAGCCCCCAAAGAGTTCGGCCACTGCTTACAAGCACAAAGACTGCTCAGATGCCATTGGATCTCAGATCAAATGACCTCGAAGCTCGTATCAGCATAGCATCTAAGATGAAGGAGGACATCATATTCTCCTATATGTAAGAATATCATGTGCTACCACACCTTAGATGCTTTGGTGATACAAGCTCTTCGGAGCTGTTGGATTTGTGACCCAACGCGTCCTCGATGGTTCGAATGGTTTTTTTGCAGAAAAGCCCCCAAAGAGTTCGGCCACTGCTTACAAGCACAAAGACTGCTCAGATGCCATTGGATCTCAGATCAAACGACCTCGAAGCTCGTATCACCGTAGCATCCAAGCTGCGAGAGCACCTTATGTTTTCTCGCACGGGAGAATATGAGGTGCTCCCGCACCGTAGATTCTATGGTGATACGAGTTCACGGAGATCTAACGGCCCACAGTAGGAGGTTTGAATGTTTTTGCAATATACGGCTGAGAGAGTTTAGGAATTGCGCAGAAAGTACAAGTACGACGCATGTGCCATCTGATCACTGATCATACGACCTAGATGCTCATATCACCATAGCGGGTAATTAAGCTACGGGGAGCACCTAATATGAGCAACGGGGAGCCGTTGGATCCAAGATGCAGCGGCACACACGAGGCCTGAATGTTTTATTTGCAAAAAAACCATTGGGGAGTTTGGAAATTGCGCATAATTACAAAGACTACTCCCAAGCCATTGGATCTCACTTCGAACGGTGTAAAAACTCGTATCACCATAGCATCTAAGCTGCGGGGTGGATGTGATATTCTATGCCGCTGTCATTTTTGTTCGTAAACTTGCAAAATACGTGTATCTTGTGCCGTTACTTGTCTAACCGCGCAAAGTGTTTGTAAAAAAAACCATCCTACACTAAAATATCGGAACAACACACGGGGGTCCCACTTGTCATTAATCAAATTTGGACCTAAAACTAACAAATCTGAAAGACGGGATTCGGACTGGCAACCTGGACTACAAAGCGTAAGTCGATAGCCTGAAACAACAACGACTGTTGGCTTTGTCCCATAACTTGATTTTATACAGTATTACGTTGAGTAGAGTAGAGGGAGTGCCTCGTCTACACGTGCATGACCGTTGACTCACTTACTGGTGGGTCCCAGGTCTGCGATCTCTCTCTTCTCTCCATCGTCTAACCTTTGCATGGGCACACACGAAGAGCGGTGCTAGCTTGCCGTGGTGTTATTACAACTAAAAAAAGCTTGGAAAATAGAAGAATCACCTAGAACAAGAGACGTTGTGGCTGGTCGAGACGGAGCTAACCACACCTATGCTCTGTGCCATGTTAGCATGATGAAGCTGTGTGGCTAGTGGGGTGTTTTCGACCGACTGGCGGGGTACCGAGGTCGAACCATAGGTACTACTTCTGATACAGTAAATTTTTACACGCACATTTTTCCTCCGTGCCGAGACATGGCACACCCTACCGTGCGGTTTCGGGGTCCTCCCGGGTGGTGCACGCATATATTCTTCCTGATGTGGGACGCCCTACCGCGCGTTTTCGCCGAAGCAAGTAAATAAATGAGTCGTCAAATTAGGAAAGACCACTTTTCCCACCGAGTACATCAGGGAAGCACGGTGGCTAGCTAGTTGGGCTAGTTCGACCGATTAGCTATGCCGCCGCCACATTTGTTTTTTCACCCCTTTTTTATCTACTTGACGGCAGGTAAATTTAAACATCCACCGCGGTGTTGCTCTGGTGTTTGAGTGCGGCAGGATTTTTAATTTTTTGATTGATGGGAGCAGGCGCGGCAGGATTTTTAATTTTTTGATTGACGAGAGCAGGCGCGGCAGCAATTAGTCACGATGACTCCGCCTCTAAAACCCACTGCTCCCTGATGTGTGAAGTCATCGACTGGTGTTTTACCATGGTGAAAACCAAAAGATTCCCCGCTCCTCGGCTGGCTCCCTCCGCCTTCCCGTAGATCGCATTGCCTTTCAGCCATTTCGTCCCTTGCATCACCAACGTCGTGCGCCTCGAGAAGCAGAGGGACTTCGGTGGTGTTTAGGCGCCCTCTGCATGGGCATGTCCATATCGCGGCGCAACATGACCGTTGGATCAAACTCAGACGGTGCGGATCAGTCACTGTAGCACAAAGCGTGTGGGTGTGTTTGGTTGCATTCTCATCTCAATATAGTGTGTAAGTCACCTTACGAAAACCAAATAATCCCAAAACACTTAGGCACGGTACATTAACTCCCTCCCCGTTTCTTGTTTTGTGACATATCAACCAATAAGGGACGTGGGCCATTGTCGGAGTAAATGGCCACGGGTAGCCTAACCGACTACCCATGGTTCTTCAAAAATTATCAGGCCATTTGAGCCCTCAAGCATTCGAAGCATTGGGCCGACTTCCTGCGGCCGACTACCCCAGGAGCCGACTCTCCGAAGGCGACCGGGTCCCAGAAACCTCCCCCAAGATAGCTGCGAGATGGCCAACTCCAGGAAGCCGGCGCCAAGAGGACCGACTTCCAAGAGCCGGCCATGAAGAACGCCGACTCCAAGAAGCCGGCCAAGACCGCACCCACCAAAACTACACCCACATAACGGTGACAAGACGGGGTGTGGCCACAGTACGGCCCACTACCTCCGAATCTCGAGGCAGGCATGGCCACAGGACGCCGTACGGGTTGGCCATCTCCCGTCCGGCTCGGCACTGTGGCCATGCTGGCCTCAACGTCATCCACGACAGACGCCAGTACGGCCCACGGGCAGCGGGCCCCTTTAGCCAGAGAGAGGCACGAAGGCGGCCCGCCTCCCCCAGTCGGCCAGGGGCGTAGCCAGCCCCCAGAAGCCGGCTACCCCCCTCCCTCGAAACATGTGCCACATTAAGGAGACAAGACGAGGTAAGGCTAGAGTGAGAGCCCTCGAGGCGGCACACTGTAGCCACGCTTACCTCGACAAAGCCCTCGTCATCAGGGGCGAGGCTACAGTAAGCAGCCGCCGACAAGACCCCCAAGCAGTGGGGCCGGCTTGTCGACCAAGGGGCCGGCAGCCGGCGGGACCCACCAGTCGGCGGGCCCCAATGGCCGGCGGAGAAGCCAGCGAGCGCAGACACTGACGACTGGGACCCGCGCCCAGCCGGATTACAATTGTACCCCCGGGGTAGGCCTATATAAACCCCCCGGGGCACCCATGCAAAGGGTTGGCTTCTTAGAGTTACACACACACCAAATAGAGAGGGAAGTGAGAGCTAGCCTTGCTCTTCTCCTCCTTTGAACCCGACAGCTCAAGGAGCATTTGTAGCTACTCGTTCTGATCTAGTGATCATGCGGAGACCCCGCAGAGCAGGACTAGGGGTGTTATCTCCACGGAGAGCCCCGAACCTGGGTAAGATTCGCCGGCGAGCATGTCTTTGCCTCATCCCGTTTCCAGGCACCGGCGACGTCTTACTAGCTCCCACCATGATAAGCCACCCGTTGGCATATGTCGCACCTACCACCCGACATTTGGCGCCCACCGTGGGGCCAGGTGCACCGTCGTCCGGAGACCTGTTCTGGACGGGAACCCTTTTTCTCCCCCGCGATCGCAGCCAGCCTGCTGCGCCCGATGGCGTTTGCCTCGACACACTGCAAGGCGTCGACGACGCCTGCGCGGCGAGCTGCCTCGCCGATCTGCTCGGCGAGACTCGCGTCTCCGACGAGCCCGCGTCCGACGCGGGCACGGACTACCCCGAGAGCCGCCTCCTCGACCAGCTTCACGTCTCCAGCGAGCCTGCTGCAGACTTGGAGTCGGTCGGCTCCACCGACCCGATGCTTATCGACTCCGACACGGCATCGCTCGACGTTTACCCCTCCGACGTGGTGGTCTTCGACGACCCTCTCCCTCGAGCTGACAGCGGCAGCAGCGCTGTCACCGAAGTGTTGGTCATCAGCCACGTCGCCAACTCGGGCGAGAACGCCCACGACGCCCTGCAAGCGGCGATGCACGACCTCTCCGTCCCCATCCCGGCCGATGACGACGCCGAGACCCTGGAGGCACGCAGCCTCACCCTCATCGCGGAAGGCCAGAAGATAGCCTCCATGAGACGCCTCACCGAGGCCCACCAGCGCGAAGTCGACCGCGCCGCCTTCGGTACGCCGCCGCCTAGCGGCCCGAGCCGAGCCGGCTTCATCCAGAAGCGCGGCGCGGCCGTCGCCAGCATGCTGGGGGCAGATCGCCCCGTCTACGCCACCCCGCTCGAGAATTTGCGAGCCGCCCAGGTGGCCGCAGAAGAGCTCAATCGGCTGGGAGCCGATGAGCTCCCCTACATGACGAGACGGATCCAGCAGCTAATCGACGCGGCTACAGAACGGCACGAAGCCGGCGCCCATGCTGATAGTCATCCCCCGCGCCGGGAGCACGCCGCGACGTCCCGCTCGCCGACTGCGAGCGGCGCACGCCAGAAGAAAGACAAGGAGCCGGCTGCTAGCCGCAGCCGGACTCGCATCACCATCGAGCGCGACGCGGAGGGCCGCCCTCGAGCGGTGGAGCACCAAGGAAATCTGCCTCCTCCCCTGCCTCGAAGAGAAAGACGTCTCACCCCGCCGCCTATCACGCACCCGACTCTTGGCGACCGACTCGGCCGCCGAGAAGGAGTCGGCGAGAACGACGCCCGCCACCGGATCGACCGCCTTGCTCGATCCTTGGCGTTAGAAGAAGAAGACGATGTCGGCCCGCCGTGCTTCGGTCCCCGCATCCGCGACGATCCCTTCCCCAAAGGGTTCTCGCTCCCCAGGGACACGCCCAAGTACAGCGGCTCAGTGAAGCCGGAAGATTGGCTCATCGACTACTCCACGGCCGTCAGCATAGCCAACGGCAACCCGCGCGTCGCCGTGAAGTATGTCCCCCTCATGCTGCAAGGCACGGCGCGCACATGGCTGAACAACCTCAAGCCCTACAGCATCAACAGCTGGCTGGACTTCACGGAAGTCTTCGTCCGCAACTTCACCAGCACCTACAAGCGGCCTCCCAAGCCTCGCCAGCTCTCCCTCTGCGTCCAAGGGCCCAACGAGTCGACCCGCGACTACCTCACGCGGTGGGCCGAGCTCCGCAACTCCTGTGAGGGGGTGCATGAGGTCCAGGCCATCGAGTACTTCACCGCCGGGTGCAGAGAGGGCACCCTCCTCAAGCACCGACTCCTCTGCGACGAGCCGGCTACCCTCGACGAGTTGCTGGTCATCGCGGACAAGTACGCTACGGCCGACTCCTCGATGAAGACCGAGCTCCGAGTAGACGCCTCGGGAAAGGTGATCGCCCCGGCTCCCAAGATGCCGGCTGGCGACCCTAATCGGCGCCCCTACCAGAACGACCACAAGCGCAAGGCCCCCATGCCGACTTCCGCCAGGCGGCAGGTGGCTACCGTTGAAGATGAGCAGCCCGAAGAACGGCCCGCTCCCAAGAAGAAGGGCGGCAAGCCGGCTTGGCAGCCGGCTTTCTCTTACGAGCAGGCTCTTGACGCCCCCTGCAAGTTCCACAGCGGCGCGAAGCCGTCAAACCACACGACCCAAAAATGCCATTGGCTCACCCACATCACCAAGGGCGAGGGGATGCTGCCGCCTCCGCCTCCCGGTCCGCCGCCTCCAGCCCCCTAGCAGCCGGCGGCTCGGCCGGCAGTCGGCCCCATCCAAGACGAATTCCCTGAAGAGCACGCCGCCTACGTCGTCTTCACCAGTCAAGCCGACGACAAGCGCAGTCGGCGCCGACACATCAAGAAGTTAATGCAGTCGCCTCTAGCGCCCCCGAGTTCATGCACTGGTCAGAGAAGCCAATCAGCTGGAGCCAGGCCGACCTCCCAGAGGTGATGCCCTCTCCTGGCTCCTATGCAATGGTCTTGGATGTCACCCTCGCGACGGAGAGGCGAGCTGCCCGATTATCCCGCGTCCTGATAGATGGCGGAAGCAGTATCAACATACTGTACCGCGATACCATGGAGAAGCTGAACGTCAAGGCAAAGCAGCTTATGCCGAGCCGCACTGTCTTCCATGGTATCGTCCCCAGCCTGTCTTGCTCCCCAATCGGCAAGATTAAAATGGATGTTCTCTTCGGAGACAAAGATCATTTTCACCGAGAAGCAATCTGGTTCGAGGTAGTAGACTTGGAGAGCCCCTATCATGCTCTGCTTGGCCGACCTGCCCTGGCCAAGTTCATGGATGTGCCCCACTACGCTTACCTGAAGATGAAGATGCCGAGCTCAAAGGGGATCATCACGGTAGCCGGCGACTACAAGAAGTCCATCGAGTGCGCCATGGCCAGCAGCCGGCTGGCCGAGTCCCTCGTGGTGGCAGAGGAAAAGAAGATGCTGGAGCGGGTTGTGGCCATGGCCGGCAAGCAGCCGGCCCTGTCCCCCAACCCCAAAGATTGTGATGCGCAGGGCTCCTTCCAGCCTGCCAAAGAGACGAAGAATATAGCTCTGGACCCGGAGAACCCGGAGAGGTTCGCTGTCATTGGGGCGAACTTGGACAGTAAATAGGAAGGCGAGCTCGCCGTCTTCCTCCGTGAGAATCGAGACATTTTTGCATGGTCCCCAAAGGACATGCCGGGTGTCCCGAAGGATTTCGCCGAGCACAAATTACATGTCCGCGCCGACACGAAGCCGGTCAAGCAACCCCTCCGCCGACTGTCAGAAGAGAAGCGAAGAATCGTGGGAGAAGAGATAGCCCGGCTCCTCGCCGCTGGCTTTATCGTGGAAGTATTCTTTCCAGAATGGCTTGCCAACCCAGTTCTGGTTCTGAAGAAGAATAACAAGTGGCGTATGTGTATCGACTACACCATCCTGAACAAGGCCTGCCCAAAGGATCCGTTTGCTCTGCCGCGGATTGACCAAGTGATAGACTCCACAGCCGGATGCGAGCTGTTAAGTTTTTTGGATGCGTACTCAGGGTACCATCAGATCAAGTTGGACCCAGCTGACCGCCTGAAGACTGCCTTCATCACACCCTTTGGAGCTTTCTGCTACCTGACTATGACATTCGGCTTGAGGAATGCCGGTGCCACTTTTCAGCGATGCATGCAGAAATGCCTCTTGAAACAACTCGGCAGAAATGCCCACGTCTATGTAGACGACATTGTGGTGAAGACAGAGAAGCACGGTACCTTGCTAGAAGACCTGAAAGAAACATTCGCCAACTTGCGCCGATTCCAAATCAAGCTCAACCCCGAGAACTGCGTGTTCGGAGTGCCAGCCGGCCAGCTGCTAGGCTTCCAGGTCTCCGAACGCGGCATCGAGTGCAACCCCGTCAAGATCAAGGCCATCGAGAGGATGGAGATTCCCACCAAACTGTGAGATGTGCAGAAGTTCACTGGCTATTTAGCCTCCCTGAATCGTTTTATCAGCCGACTAGGAGAGAAGGCTCTCCCCCTGTACCGACTCATGAAGAAGTCCACTCACTTCGAGTGGAACGACCAAGCCGACCAAGCCTTCCATGAGTTGAAGAAAATGCTGACCACTCCGCCTGTCCTGGCGGCGCCGACTGAAAAGGAGCCCATGCTCCTCTACATCGCCGCGACTAGCCGAGTCATCAGTACTGTTGTTGCGGTCCAGCGCCCGGAAGAAGGCTGAGCCCAGCTAGTCCAGAGGCCGGTGTACTATCTCAGCGAAGTGCTATCCAGCTCAAAGCAAAACTACCCGCACTACCAGAAGATGTGCTATGGAGTGTACTTCGCTGCCAAGAAACTGAAGCCCTACTTCCAAGAGCATCCCATCACGGTCGTGTGCACCGCCCCGCTCGCCGAGATCATAGGCAGCCGGGATGCATCCGGCCGGGTGGCTAAATGGGCCATTGCACTGGCGCCCTACACGATCTTCTACCAACCCCGCACCGCCATCAAGTCCCAAGCATTGGCCGACTTCCTCGTCGACTGGGCCGAGACCCAGTACCTACCGCCGGCTCCCGACTCTACCCATTGGCGGATGCACTTTGACGGGTCCAAGATGCGCACCGGCTTGGGAGCCGGCATCGTCCTCACCTCTCCCAAAGGCGACAAGCTCAAGTACACGCTGCAGATCCACTTCGCCGCCTCCAACAACGTGGCCGAGTACGAGGCGCTCGTACATGGGCTCCGGCTAGCCAAAGAGCTAGGCATACGCCGGATCCTGTGTTACGGCGACTCAGACTTGGTGGTCCAGCAGTCGTCTGGCGACTGGGACACCAAGGACGCGAACATGGCGAGCTATCGATTCCTCTTCCAGCAGATCAGCGGATACTTCGAAGGGTGCGAGTTCCTCCACGTGACAAGGGCCGACAACGACCAAGCAGATGCCCTAGCACGGATCGGCTCCACCCGACAAGCCATACCGACTGGCGTCTCCCTCCAGCGCCTCCTCAAGCCGTCCATCAAGCCGTCTCCAGAGTCGGACTCTATCTTCGTACCGCCTGCGCCAGATGCAGCCGGATCCGACTGGAGAAACCCCGCAGGCGGCACGGGGACTTCGACAACTGGCCCGGGGACTACCGTAGTCGCACCCGGCCCGGGGACTTCAGAACCCGGCCCGGGGACTGCAGCAGTCGG
Organism: Aegilops tauschii subsp. strangulata; assembly: GCF_002575655.3. Taxonomy (NCBI): domain Eukaryota; kingdom Viridiplantae; phylum Streptophyta; class Magnoliopsida; order Poales; family Poaceae; genus Aegilops; species Aegilops tauschii. The sequence continues at coordinate 436,555,860 of NC_053038.3, forward strand.
CCCGCGGACTGCAACGACACAAGAAGCGGTGGCCGACTCCAATTCCACGCCACCCAACCCACCCACCCGAGTCATGGTGGCTACACTAACAGAAGAAGAAGTCACAGCTCCGACATGGGCCCAGCCCAACCTCAAGTTCCTAGTCAGCAGAGAGCTGCCGGCTGATGAAATCTCAGCCAGACTAGTGCAACGATGAGCCGCAGCATATGCAATAATCAACAGAGAGCTTGTGAAGCGCAGCGTCACTGGAGTCTTCCAGCTTTGTGTCGAGCCAGAAAAAGGAGTGGCAATCCTCAAGGATATCCACCAAGGCGAATGCGGCCACCACGCAGCCTCAAGATCACTTGTGGCCAAGGCTTTCCGCCATGGTTTCTTCTGGCCGACTGCTTTGGAGGATGCTAAAGAAATAGTCAAGAGCTGCAGAGGATGCCAAGTTTTTAGTTCCAAGCAACACCTGTCGGCTTCTACACTCAAGACCATTCCCCTCACCTGGCCTTTTGCCGTCTGGGGATTGGACATGGTGGGCCCTTTCAAGACAACCTGCGGCGGCTTGACGCATCTACTCGTCGCTATGGACAAGTTCACCAAGTGGATCGAAGCAAAGCCGATTAAGAAGCTGAACGGGCCGACTGCCGTGACATTCATCACTGACATCACTACTCGGTACGGCATGCCGCATAGCATCATCACCGACAACGGCACGAACTTCGCCAAAGGAGCACTGGCACGTTTCTGCGCGACGCAGGGCATCCGACTGGACTTAGCGTCCGTTGCCCACCCGCAGTCAAACGGCCAGGTCGAGCGAGCAAATGGACTCATCCTCTCCGGCATCAAGCCCCGACTGGTTGTACCACTGGAGCGATCGGCCGGCTGCTAGCTCGATGAGCTGCCGGCTGTCCTCTGGAGTCTGCGCACTACACCCAACAAGTCAACCGGCTTGACTCCACTTTTCCTCGTGTACGGTGCCGAGGCTGTTATCCCAACAGACATGGAGTTCGACTCGCCTCGGATCACCATGTACACGGAGGAGGAGGCCAAGGAAGCAAGAGAAGACGGCGTCGACCTACTGGAAGAAGGCCGGCTGTTAGCATTCAGCCGGTCCGCCATCTACCAGCAAGGGTTGCGCCGCTACTACAACCGCAAGGTCAAGCCAAGATCCTTCCAAGAGGGCGACCTTGTGCTCCGGCTGATCCAGCGAACAGCCGGCCAGCACAAGCTCTCGGCCCCTTGGGAAGGCCCCTTCGTCGTCAGCAAGGCACTCGGCAACGACTCCTACTACCTGATCGACGCGCAAAAACCAAGAGCACGCAAGAGAGACGACTCCGGCAAGGAGTCGGAGCGACCATGGAACGCAAACCTCCTGAGAAGATTTTACAGTTGAAAGCAGTATGTATCTTGCTACCCTATCATATTAAGCACAAAACAACAGGCCCCCCGAACAGTACTCGGGGACTGCCATTATCTATCTATGAATGACGAATGTCATATCCATGAATGTATTATTACATTTGATTTCTCGTCTGGCACCGGGTTCGACTAGTCGGCCCGGGGACTGGCCGCCTTGAGCTATATTAAAAGTTCTACCTGAAGTCAGACAAGTAGTGTGCCGGCTCCCGAGTCCTCTCTTGTTGAAAGTCGCAGCTCGAAGAACCGACTGTCCGACTAGCAAGAGGCAAGGCAGAAAGGATGCCCACACGAAAAACGGCTAAGGAACAACGAACTTATATAGCAAAAAGACAGCCTCCAAACACGCCTGCCGGCTGTCAGAACAGCCGGCTGGCCGGCTTCCCAAACGCTTAGCTTTAGTCCAGCAAAGCTAGAGTACTTCCCCACCCCAATTGGCCAAGCACTCCTCCAGCTACAGATTGCAGAGCAACTGTCTGACTGGGGAGGCGGCAACCAAGGGAGGGCGGCAAAGGAAACAGCAGAAGGATAAAAAGCAAAGTACAAGGAAAAGCCAAGATGCATGCATAAGTTATATATACATATAAAGCCCCCAACAGGCCGGCAATCAACATGGTTCGAATACACCCCCAGTGGATGGAATTGTGCAGACTTAACAGAGTATTGTTCCAAAAGTAACAGGACAGAAAAACAAAAGACGGCAGACTAGACTAAGGCGCGGTGCGGGGGCCGAGCTGGTCGGTCAAGGCGGCCTCGCCGGCTGAAGGAGTGGCCGCCTAGCGGGTCTCGGCTTGGTCACCACCAGCGGCAGGCGACGCACTCGCGCGCGACGTAGTGCTGGAGGCGCGGTCAGGCTGAGGCTGGCCGGCTGCTCCACCAGCCGGCTCGGCGTCTTCACCCTCCTCCTCCTCTTCACCCTCGTCGCTGGAGTCGATCTCCTCCGCAGAGTCTTCACCGTCTACCGGGTTCAGCCCGAACCACTCCTCCGGCTGGGCGACACCGTTGTCGTCTACCTCGGGGACGAACATGCTGGTGTCGGTGTAGTCGGCGATCGCCGAAGCCCGCCGGATGATAGCCGGCCGCGCCGGCTCCAGCTCCGTGTCGGCTTGCTGCCGCCAGGTAGCCCGCTGATCCAGGCTCAAGCCGGGATACCAGGCCTTGACGAACTCCAGCGCCCGCCCGGCGCCGGACCGAGCCGCCGAGGCCTTACAGGCTTCGAAGCGGCCGACTGCCACCTCCAGCAAGTCGGCGGTCCGACTAGGGGTGCGAGGAACCACTTGGCCGGGCCAGAGGGCGGCCAACACTTGCGCCCCGGCACGCTGAAGCCGGCGGAGCAGTCGGTGAGCCGGCTGGATGCGTGCCTGGATCGCCAAGAGCTGCTCCTCCAGCGAACGGCCGGCGGTTGGCGCAATCTCGAAGCCAGCCTGCCTCCGCGCCTGGTGGCGGGCCTCGATGACCTGGTTGGCGGCGGTAGAATAGCCAGGGAAATACTCTGTGCAAGAAAGAAGAAGAAAAGAAGAAAAGAACACCAAGTCAGAAAACGAGCCAAAAGTGGCAGACGGCAAGAAAGGACGAAGAGGTAGGCGGCTTACCGTCAACCAGATCTTCGATCTGACCGTAGCCAGAGATCAGAGTTTGCCTGGCTTCAGCCCAGCCAGCCGCCTCCGTCTCGTACTCAGCCTGGAGGGCGGCTTCGCGGTCCTGCACCACCTTCAGAGCCGCCTTGTGGCCTTCCTCCTGGTCGGCCAACTTATTGGCCAGGCGATCGCGTTCCTGCACCAAGGCGGCGAGCTCGGCATCCTTGGCACGAAGGGCAGTCTGAGACTCTCCCAGCTGTGCCCTCAGACCAGCGGTGGCCGCTGCAGAGACGGCAGAAAAAAAGAGAGAACAGTAAGAGGAAGTCGTCAAGGAAGATCCGACCCGACTGCTCAGCAGTCGGCCCGAATCTCGGGGACTACACCCAGTGGGTGCGCTGACGCGCCCCCACATGAGATAAAGAACAAAGCACGTACCTCGGCTCTCAGTAAGGTCGGCGGTCTTCTGGGTCAGCTCCCGAGCCTGGGAGTTGAAGGCGGCCGCACGAAGGTTGTGGTAGTCCTGCAAGATAGACAGAAGATCGAAGTAAGAACAAGAATAGCAAAGCCAAATCCACTAAGAAGTTCCAAGCCGCCTGCTCAGCAGCCGACTCGGAACTCGGGGACTACACCCAGTGGGTGCGCTGACGCACCCCCACGGAAGAAATCAAGATCAAAAAGAAGCAAGATAAGAAGACTAACCCGGATGGCCGCCCGCGTCACGAGGAACTCGTCGGTGAACTGCCTCAGTGCCGTAGCCTGAGCCTGGAGCCGGGTCCGGACGTCCTACGCGGCCACGTTCATGACGGCCGTCCCTCCGCCCGGCGTCCACCCCGAGGTAGCGCTGGCCACCTCCACATCCTGGGCCGACGAGCTGGAGCCCACGGCCGGCTGCGGCTCCGACGCGGCCTTCTGTGGCTCCGACGCAGCCTTCCCCGCACGACGGCTCGGGGGCATCCGGACCGCCATCTCAGTCCTCGCGGCCGGCTCGCCCCCCGCTGACTGCGCAGGCGGCAGATCAGGCCGGCCGCCTTGATCTGCCCCAGTTGGCGGGGTCGGCACCGGCGCCCTCTCCAGGACGACGACGTCGTCGTCCCTCTCTAGCCCTGGCTGATCGCCGCTGGCTCCTTCTGGCGAGGGCTCCATGTCCCCAGGCGCTACGACGCGCAGCGGGGTGACCATCAAGACCTCCTCCGCCGCCGCCGCGGCTGCAGCCTCCGCTCGGGCCCTGGCTGCGGCGTCGGCGAGCGCCTTCGCCGCCTGTTCCTCCTGCGCCGCCTGGGCGGCGGCCGCCATCCGTGCCTCCGCCTCTCGGGCCTCCCGTTCCTCCCGCGCCTCCCGCGCGTTCTGTTCTATCGCTTCCTGAAGGTCGGCACGGGGGTCCACGCGGCGAGTGGTGCTCCCAGACCCCCTCGGCGACTCGACGACGGAGGCGGCAGCCGCCCGCTCAAGCGACAACGGAGCTCTAATCGTTTGGAGAAAAAGACAAGGGTTCAGGAACCACCAGAGAAAAGAAAGAAAAAGAGTATACAAAAGAATTCGAACTTACGCCGACACGGTCTGCGGTTGCTTCACTGTCTTGCGGAAGCGAGCCGCCTTCGCGGCCGCCTCCTCCCGCCTGGTTGCTGCCGCCCCGCCCCTGGGTTTCTTCGTCCGACTGCCGAACAAACCCTGGGCGGCGCGACGCTTCTGCCCTCCGCCCCGAGCAGGCGGTGCAGCGGAGGAACCCGCGCCGCGTCCAGATGCCGGCCGGCGGCGCGGGGCGACTTCGGCCTCATCATCGTCCGGCCAGTCGTCGAAGGTGACTCCGTGCCCGGAGCCGCCAGCTTGGCCACCACCCGGCTCGATGTTGTCGTCCATAGCGGCCGCCCCCAAATCGGGGTCCTCCAGATCGTGTTCCGTCCGGTCAGGGACGAATCGACGCTCCGCGTATGACCCGCCGGCCGGCCGAAGAAGAGGGCTCTGTCGATGAAACAAGCCGACTAAGTTAGAGTCGGCCAAGAGGAACTCGGCAACAAAGTTAAGAGAAAAAGAAGAGACAAGGAGAGCATACCGTGGGCGGTGGATTGGCTCGGCTGTATGGCTCCTTGCCGAACTACCACTCTTCGGAGAGTTTGCAGTTCGCGAGGTAGTTCACCATATAGGCGACCTCCTCGTGCGGCATGTCCTTGGTGCACATCCGGCTCGGATCGAGCTGGCCGCTCATCTGACAGATCAGATGGGGACGGCTCTGGAGCGGAAGAACCCGGCGCGTGACGAAGGCGGCCAGAAGGTCGGGCCCCGTCAAGCCCTCCGACTGGGTCATCACTCGCACTCGGGCGACGGCTGCGGACCCAGCCGGCGTCAGAGTCACGGCCCGGAAGGACCACTGGGGCCGCCTGCCCGCCGGTGGGCCGGCTACGTAAGCCGGCAGGTTGATGTAGTCGCCCCGTGGGGCGATGTTCCGCACGTAGAAGTACGACTTTTGCCACTTCTTCACTGACTGGATCAGCGTGATGACGGGGAAGGGGTTGTCGGCGACCGACCGCCGCGACGCGATGAAGGCGCCAGTCTGAGCCGGCACGCCCTGCATGTGCGTGCCCAGCTTGGACTGGAAGAACTCCCCCCAGAGCTCGAGGGTAGGGAGGACGCCGAGGTAGCCTTCGCACAGGGTGACGAATGCAGACAGCAGCACCACCGCATTTGGGGTGAGGTGGTGCGGCTGGAGCTGGTAGAAATCGAGCCTGGAGCGGAAGAAGGCGCTCACTGGCGGGCCGATGCCGCGCAAGAAATGCGAGCGGAAGACCACCCGCTCGCCCTCCCGCGGCTCCGGCATAATTAACTTCGCCGGCGCAAGACGGACCTCCACCTTGTCCGCGTCGGGCAGCCGCCGCGTATTGCGGAGGAACTCGACGTGATCCTCGTGGATGTTGGAGCCGTCCCAATCCCCACCATACTGCTCCGTGGCGGGAGGCATGGCGAAAACGAGCGCGGCGGCGGAGGAACGTGTGGTGGAAGAGTGCGGCGGCGAGGCGCTGTTGCAAGAAGCGGCGAGAGAAAGAAGATGGTGGAAGGAGGAGGAGCGTGCGAGAGCCTGCCGCTCTCCCTCTCCCCCTACTTATAGCTTCGCGAGGTGAGGCCGGGGAGGCCGGACGTGGGGGGAGACATGGGATTAACTGCACCCACTCCCCCACGCCTCGCGATTATTACGCCCTAAAGGCGAGCCGAAACTGCCGCAAGGAGACGTGCGGGCGGTTTCGGGCTGCAGAGAATCCGCGCCTGGGCCCGGGCGTGGACGTGGCGGGCCCCCGCCCTACGGCGACGTCCCGTAGCGCGCGTGGGCTGACAGGCTTTTTGGCCGAGAGAGGCCACGTGGTTCGCAGGCGGCAAGTGGCCGGCCCGCGGCCCGGTGCACGCGCTGGCGAGCTCCCGCCCTCCGATTCTGGAGTTTTTCGACCAAGGCGGCGCGCCTAACTAAAGTCGGCTCCCAGCTGCCGACTTGTCAAGATAGGAAGCTGATCGAGCTTCTCAACTCCTACTCAACCTCGAAGCCCAATCAGCTTTGGGGACTACTGTCGGAGTAAATGGCCACGGGTAGCTTAACCGACTGCCCCTGGTTCTTCTAAAAAATTATCAGGCCTTTGGGCCTTCAAGCACTCCAAGCATTGGATCACCTCCCCTGGCCGGCTACCTCTGAAGCCGACTCACGGGAGGCGGCCCAGCCTCAGCAACCTCCCCCCCCCCCCGGGATAACCATGGGGTGGCCGACTCCAGGAAGCCGGCCTCCAAGAAGCGCCGACTCCTAGAAGCCGGCCAAGACCGCAACCACCAAAGCTACGCCACATAATGGTGACAAGACGGGTGTGGCCACAGTGCGGCCCACTACCCCCGAAGCCCGAGGCAAGCATGGCCATAGGAGGCCGTACGGGACGGCCATCTCCCGTCCAGCTCAGCACTGTAGCCATGCTAGCCTCAACGTCATCCACGACAGACGCCCGTACGGCCCACGGGCGGCGGGTCCCTTCAGCCAGAGAGAGGCGCGGAGGGCGTAGCCGGCCCCCAGAAGCCGGCTACCCCCTCCCTCGAAGCATGTGCCACATTAAGGAGACAAGACGAGGTGAGGCTACAGTGAGAGCCCTCGAGGCGGCCCACTGTAGCCACGCTTACCTCGACAAAGCCCTCGTCATCAGGGGCGAGGCTACGGTAAGCAGCCGCCGACAAGATCCTAGGCGGTGGGGCCGGCCTGTCGACCAAGAGGCCGGCAGCCGGCGGGACCCACTAGTCGGCGGGCCCCAACAGCCGGCGAGCGTAGACACTGACGGCTGGGACCAGTGCCCAGCCGGATTACAATTGTACCCCCGGGGGGTAGGCCTATATAAACCCCCCGGGGCACCCATGCAAAGGGTTGGCTTCTGAGCATAGCACACACACCATAGAGAGAGAGAAGTGAGAGCTAGCCTTGTTCTTCTTCTCCCTTGAACCCCACAGCTCTAGGAGCAATTGTAGCTACTTTACCTGATCTAGTGATCATGCAGAGACCCCGTAGAGCAGGACTAGGGGTGTTATCTCCTCGGAGAGCCCCGAACCTGGGTAAGATCCGCCGGCGTGCATGTCTTCGCCTCATCCCGTTTCCAGGCACTCGCGACGTCTTATTGGCACCCACATTGATAAGCCACCCGTTGGCATATGTCGCACCTACCACCCGATAGGCCAGCACAAGCTCTCGGCCCCTTGGGAGGGCCCCTTCGTCATTAGCAAGGCACTAGGCAACGACTCCTACTACTTGATCGACGCGCAAAAACCAAGAGCACGCAAGAGGGATGACTCCGGCAAGGAGTCGGAGCGACCATGGAACACGAACCTCCTGAGAAGATTTTACAGTTGAAAGCAGTATGTATCATGCTACCCTTTTGTATTAAGTACGAAACAACAGGCCCCCCGAGGAGTACTCGGGGACTGCCTTCAGTTATCTATGAGTGACGAGTGTCATATCCATGAATGTATTATTACATTTGGTTTCCTGTCTGGCACCGGGTTCGACTAGTTGGCCCGGGGACTGGCCGCCTTAAGCTATATTAAAAGTTCTACCTGAAGTCAGACAAGTAGTGTGCTGGCTCCCGAGTCCTCTCTTGTTGAAAGTCGCAGCTCGAAGAACCGACTGTCCGACTAGCAAGAGCCAAGGCAGAAAGGATGTCCACACGAAAAACGGCTAAGGACTAATGAACTTATATAGCGAAAAGACGGCCTCCAACCACGCTTGCCGGCTGTCAGAACAGCCGGCTGGCCGGCTTCCCAAACACTTAGCTATAATCCAACAAAGGTAGAGTACTTGCCCTCCCAATTGGCCAAGCACTTCTCCAGCCACAGATTGCAGAGCAACTATTTGGCTGGGGAGGCGGCAACCAAGGGAGGGCGGCAAAGGAAACAGCAGAAGGATGAAAAGCAAAGAACAAGGAAAAGCCAAACACATGCATAGTCATATATACATATAAAGCCCCCAACAGGCCGGCAATCGACATAGTTCGAATACACCCCAGTGGCTGGAATTGTGCAAACTTAACAAAATATTGTTCCAAAAGTGATAAGACAGGGAAATAAAAGATAGCAGACTAGACTAAAGGCGCGGTGTGGGAGCCGGGTTGGTCGGTGGAGACGGCATCACCGGCCGAAGGAGTGGCCGGCTGGCGGGTCTCGGCTTGATCACCGCCGGTGGCAGGCGGCGCACCCGCGCGTCCCGTGTTACTGGAGGCGCGGTCAGGCTGAGGCTGGCCGGCCGCTCCACCATCCGGCCTGGCGTCTTCACCCTCCTCCTCCTCCTCCTCTTCGCCCTCGTCGCTGGAGTCGATCTCCTCCGCCGAGTCTTCGCCGTCTGCCGGGTTCAGCCCGAACCACTCCTCCGGCTGGGCAACACCGTTGTCGTCTACCTCAGGGGCGAAGGCGCTGGTGTCGGTGTAGTCGGCGATCGCCGAAGCCTGCCGGATGATAGCCGGCCGCGCCGGCTCCAGCTCCGTGTCGGCCTGCTACCGCCAGGTAGCCAGCTGGTCCAGGCTCAGGCCGGGATACCAGGCCTTGACGAACTCCAGCGCCCGCCTGGCGCCGGACCGAGCCGCCGAAGCCTTCCAGGCTTCAAAGCGGCCGACCGCCACCTCCAGCCAGTCGGCAGTCCGACTGGGGGTGCGGGGAACCACTTCGCCAGGCAGAGGGCGGCCAACATCTGCGCCCCGGCACGTTGAAGCCGACGGAGCAGTCGATGAGCCGGCTGGAGCCGGGCCTGGATCGCCAAGAGCTGCTCCTCCAGCAACCGGCTAGCGTTTGGCGCAATCTGAGCGGCAGCCTGCCTCCGTGCCTCGCGGCGGGCCTCGATGATCTGGTTGGCGGCGGTAGAGTAGCCAGGCAAGTACTATGCGCAAGAAAGAAAGAGAAAGAAGAGAAAACACCAAGTCAGAAAACAAGCCAAAAGCGGCAAGCGGCAAGAAAGGACGAAGAGGAAGGCGCCTTACCGTCAACCAAATCTTTGATCTAGCCATAACCATTGATTAGCGTCTGCCTCGCTTCGGCCCAGCCAGCCGCCTCTGTCTCATACTCGGCCTGGAGGGCAGCTTCGCCGTCCTGCACCGCCTTCAGAGCAGCCTTGTGGCTCTCCTCCTGGTCGGCCAACCTCTTGGCCAGGCGGTCACGCTCCTGCACCAAGGCGGCAAACTCGGCCTCCTTAGCACGAAGGGCGGCCTGAGACCCTCCCAGCTGCTCCCTTAGACTGGCGTTGGCCGCTGCAGGGACGGCAGAGAAAGAAGAAGCAATAAGAAGAAGTCGTCAAGGAAGATCCAACCCGACTGCTCAGCAGTCGGCCCGAATCTCGGGGACTACACCCAGTGGGTGCGCTAACGCGCCCCCACATGAGATAAAGGACGAAGCACTTACCCTGGCTCTCAGATAGGTCGGCGGTCTTCTGGGTCAGCTCCCGAGCCTGGGAGTTGAAGGCGGCCACGCGAAGATTGTGGTAGTCCTGCAAGACAGGCAGAAGAGCGAAGTAAGATCAAGAATAGCAAAACTAAATCCGCTAAAAAGTTCCAAGCCGCCTGCTCAGCAGCCGACTCGGAACTCGGGGACTACACCCAGTGGGTGCGCTGACGCGCCCCCACGGAAGAAATCAAGATGAAAAGAGCAAAGATAAGAAGACTAACCCGGATGGCCGCCCGCGTCGCAAGGAACTCGTCGTTGTACTTCCTCGGCGCCGTAGCCTGGGCTTGGAGCTGGGTCCGGACGTCTTGCGCGGCCACGTTCATCACGGCCGTCCCTCCTCCCGGCGTCCACCCCGAGCTGGCGCTGGCCGCCTCCATATCCTGGGCCGACGAGCTGGAGCCCGCAGCCGGCTGCGGCTCTGATGCAGCCTTCTGCGGCTCTGATGCGGCCTTCCCCGCGCGCTGGCGCGACGGCATCCGGACCACCAGATCAGCCCCCGCGGCCGGCTCGCCTCCGCCTGATTGCCCAGGCGGCAGGTCAGGCCGGCCGCCTTGAGTCGCCCCAGTCGGCGGGGCTGGTCCCGCCGCCCTCTCCAGGATGACGACGTCGTCATCCCTCTCCAGCCCCGGCCGGTCACCGCCGGTTTCTTCTGGCGGGGGCTCTGCGGCCCCAGGCGCCGCGACGCGTAGTGGGGTGACCAGCAAAGCCTCCTCCGCCATCGCCGTAGCCGCAGCCTCCGCTTGGGCCTTGGCCGCAGCGTCAGCACGCGCTTTCGCCGCCTCCTCCTCCTGCGCCGCCTTGGCGGCGGCCGCCCTCAATGCCTCCGCCTCCCGCGCCTCCCGCTCCTCCCGCGCCTCCCGCGCGTTCCGCTCTGTCGCCGCCTGAAGATCGGCACGGGGGTCCACACGGCGAGTAGTGCTCCCAGATCCTCCTGGCGACCCAACGACGGAGGCGGCAGCAGCTCGCTCAAGCGACAACGGAGCCCTGGTTTATTGGAGAAAAGACAAGGATTCAGGAGCTACCAGAGAAAAGAAAAAAGAATACATGAAGGAGTATATACTTACGCCGACACCGTCTGCGGCTGCTACACCGCTTTGCGGAAGCGGGCCGCCTTCGCGGCCGCCTCCTCCCGCCTGGTTGCCGCTGCCCCGCCCCTGGGCTTCTTCGGCCGACTGCCGAACAAATCCGGCGCGACACGACGCTTTTGCCCGCCGCCCCGAGCAGGCGGCGCGGCGGAGGAACCCGCGCCGTGGCCAGGCGCCGGCTGGCGGCGTGGGACGACTTCAGCCTCGTCATCGCCCGGCCAATCGTCGAAGCTAACTCCAAGCCCGGAGCCGCCTGCCTCGCCGCCGGCTTGGCCACCGCCCGCCTCGGTGTTGTCGTCCATAGCAGCCGCCCCCAAGTCAGGATCCTCCAAATCGTGCTCCATCCGGTCGGGGACGAATCGGCGCTCCGCGTCCGACCCGCCTGCAGGCCGAAGAAGAGGGCTCTGTCGAGACAAGCCGACTAGTCAGAGTCGGCCAAAAGGAACTAGGCGACAAGACTGAGAGAAGAGAAAGAGAAAAAAGAGAACATACCATGGGCGGCGGATGAGCTCGGCAATATGGCTCCTTGCCGAACTGCCACTCCGCGGAGAGCTTGCAGTTCGCAAGGTAGTTCACCATATGGGCCACCTCGTCATGCGGCATGTCTTTGGTGCACATCCGACTCGGATCGAGCTGGCCGCTCATCTGACAGATCAGATGAGGGCGGCTCTGGAGCGGGAGCACCCGGCGCGTGACGAAGGCGGCCAGCAGGTCGGGCCCCGACAAGCCCTCCGACTGGATCATCACCCGCAGTCGGGCGACAGCTGCAGCTCCAGCCGGCGTCCGCGTCATAGCCCGATAGGACCACTGGGGCCGCCTGCCTGCCGGTGGGCCGGCTACATAAGCCGGCAGATTGACGTAGTCGCCCTGCGGGGCGACGTTCTTCACGTAGAAGTATGACTTTTGCCATAGCTTCATCGACTGGATCAGCGTGATGACGGGGAAGGGGTTGTCGGCAGCCACCCTCCGCATCGCGATGAAGGCGCCACTCTGAGCCGGCATGCCTTGCATGCGCATACCCAGCTTGGACTGGAAGAACTCCCACCAGAGCTCGAGGGTGGGGTGGACGCCGAGGTAGCCCTCGCACAAGGTGACGAAGGCGGACAGCAGCACCACCGTGTTCGGGGTGAGGTGGTGCGGCTGGAGTTGGTAGAACTCGAGAAAGGAGCGGAAGAAGGCGCTCGCAGGCAAGCCAATGCCGCGCAAGAAATGCGAGCGGAAGACTACCCGCTCGCCTTCCTCCGGTTCCGGCGTAATCTCCTTCGCCGGCGCAAGACGGACCCGCACCTTGTCCGCGCCGGGCAGCCGCCGCGTCTTGCGGAGGAACTCGACGTGATCCTCATGGACGTTGGAGCCGTCCCAATCCCCGTCGTACTGCATCGTGGCGTGGGGCTGGCGAGAATGAGCGCGCCGGCGGAGAATCGAGTGGTAGAGCGGAGCGGCGGCGAGGCGCTGTTGCAAGAAAGGGCAGAAGGAAGGAGATGGCAGAGAGGGGAAGACGTGCGAGCGCCTGCCGTTCCCCCCCCCTACTTATAGCTTCGCCCGGCGAAGCCGAGGAGGCGAGGCGTGGGGTGAGACGTGGGATTAACTGCACCCACTCCCCCCACGCCCCGCGATCATTACGCCCTAAAGGCATGCCGAAACCGCCGCAGGAAGACGTGCGGGCGGCTTAGGGCCGCAGAGAATCCGCGCCTGGGCCCGGGCGTAGGCTTGGTGGGCCCCCGACCTGCAGCGACGTCCCGTCACGCGCGTGGGCTGGCAGGCTTTTTAGCCAAGGGATGCCACGTGGTTCGCAGGCGGCGAGTGGCTGGCCCACGGTCCGGTGCGCGCGCTGGCAGACTCCCGCCTTCCGACTTCGAAGTTTTTCGCCGAGACGGCGCGCCCAACCGAAGCCGGCTCCCAGCTGCCGGCTCGTCAAGATAGGAAGCTGACCGAGCTTCTCGACTCCCACCCAACCTCGAAGCTCAATCAGCTTCGGGGACTATTCTCGGAGTAAATGGCCACGGGTAGCCTAACCGACTACCCATGGTTCTTCAAAAATTATCAGGCCATTTGAGCCCTCAAGCATTCGAAGCATTGGGCCGACTTCCTGCGGCCGACTACCCCAGGAGCCGACTCTCCGAAGGCGACCGGGTCCCAGAAACCTCCCCCAAGATAGCTGCGAGATGGCCGACTCCAGGAAGCCGGCGCCAAGAGGACCGACTTCCAAGAGCCGGCCATGAAGAATGCCGACTCCAAGAAGCCGGCCAAGACCGCACCCACCAAAACTACACCCACATAATGGTGACAAGACGGGGTGTGGCCACAGTACGGCCCACTACCTCCGAATCTCGAGGCAGGCATGGCCACAGGACGCCGTACGGGTTGGCCATCTCCCGTCCGGCTCGGCACTGTGGCCATGCTGGCCTCAACGTCATCCACGACAGACGCCAGTACGGCCCACGGGCGGCGGGCCCCTTTAGCCAGAGAGAGGCACGAAGGCGGCCCGCCTCCCCCAGTCGGCCAGGGGCGTAGCCAGCCCCCAGAAGCCGGCTACCCCCCTCCCTCGTAAGAGTGGAAATGCTTGCTGTAATCATTTTTTTTCTTCAAAAAAATAGTGGACACGCTCTACCGTGCGGATCCTCCTCCAGCCATGCACTAAATTACTCACTTTCGCCGACATGTGGGACAGCCAGCATCGGGGTCCACCAGCCATGCACTAAATTACTCCGTAGTAGAGTGACGGTAGACTACCCCGATCGAAGTGCCGCAGTAATGCCCAATGAGCCGTCAAATCACAAAACCCCCTCCTTTCCAACGGTAAGTTGGACGGACGAAGCAACCATCATTTCACTCTTCTCTCTCAGCTTCCTCTCTACCCAACCCTCGCTTCTCCCTCATCTTGTTCCTCATTTCTTCAATAAAACCCCGACCTGCTTCTGCCATTGTTCTTCTCTCCCAAAGAAGGAAAGGTGAGCGCATCAATGGTGTTGATTCTGGCCAAGGCCCGGTCTTGCAACCCCGAGACTGATCCTATAACTCCCTCTCTTTTCTTCTTTTGGGTTTGTGATTATGGTTTCTTTTCTTTTATTTCTATTTGACAGTTTCTTGATGGACATTGGAGCACCGGCCGAAGTGATGTCTATGGCTCTGGCCAAAACCGTCGAGGCTCATGGTACGAAGAAGCGCAAGCACCCTGCCGAGACTACCGCAGACAAGCTCAAAGCCATCGCCCTATCCAAGCCCCCCTCTCCGGGATCCCTCGTTAAGCAAGTCCAGGTAATATCTCTTCTTGACGATCTTTTTCTCGATCTTGATCGTGTTTTTTCATCTAACATGCAGTACTAGTACTAGTAGTACAACTTTCTGGGTGATCTTGCATGTGATTTTTGTGTGCCAAATGACGGTTCTAAATTCCTCTTTTGACCAAAACATGCGAGAGGTTGACACTGATTTCTTATAGATTACTTTCAACTACTCCCTCTGTCCCAAATTTCTTGTCTTAGATTTGTCTAGATACGGATGTATCTAATACTAAAATGTGACTTGATACATCCGTATCTAGACAAATCTAAGACAAGAATTTTGGGATGGAGGGAGTACTTTATGAACATCAATGCTACCTTTGAAGAGGGCATATTTGCCTCAGTAACTTGTGTTATGGATATTGTAAGTAATCCCTCTGCTCTCATGCCTTTGAAGACATGTTCTAGTGTCTTTGTTCACTCACTTCTGTGCGTATATGTAGTCATATATGGAGTATAATATCGAAAATCATCTTATATTTCTGAACGGAGGTAGTAATAAGATATGGTTTCTGTTTGAATTAGAACCAGGTCCGCGGTGGAGATGAAGTTCTCAAAGTCATGCCGTGTGAACTGGAAGACCTGAGGATGAGTTCTACTGCTAAACTATCCAGCTGCTGTGTCCTTGTCGCCACGTGTCCTGAACTAGTGTTTTCCTGTAGCATTGTTGTCAGGCGTGTTCTCGAGTCTGTACTTGACCACAACAATTTCCTGGTTGTGCCTTCGATTACGAAGGGTGTGGTTCTTGTAAAGCTTCCCAACAAATCAGATGCGACCTGTCTTCATGATCATGTTTATGAGTGGAAAGACCACTCTGTTAGGTTCTCCAAGGTTGACAAGATGGTGATGGTGCATGTAGACATCTCTCACGAAGTCCATGGCCTAGTCAGTTATGCAGGGTTCATCCCATAGGTCGGTGGCAAGAATAGTTTGCAGAGTTTAATTAGTGCAACTTTGCTTCTCTCTAGTAAGTACTATTGTTCAGTACTTGATTTGTGTTTGTGAACCCTGTATTGTTTATTAGTACTGCCGCTTTTGGTGTGTGGTCAGTCCTGAGAACGGTCTATGTTAATGTCTGTCCACTCAATTCAGTCTGTATATTTTGAAGTATCCAGATCATCTTTTTTGTGAGGACGGTTTATCAATTATGGTTACACTCCAATATCTGTATGCATTGCAGGGTTTATCGCACCCACCAGGATTTCCAGTCCCATGGATGTTCGGTCCATACGATTTGTCACGACCTTTGGACTGTCCTGCTAGTGGAAGTAGGCGGGACCCCTGCATGCCACCCGTAGTTGGACGATCAATCTTCTATTTAGTACTTCAACATAGTGATTTCCTGGTAAGGATTCACTCATGTCACATCAAGTAAATCTTATTGATTTACTGTCTAAATCTTATTGATTTAATGTCATGTTTTCTTTCTTTTTCTGCAATTTTACGATGCAGGTTTTGCCATGTGACATTCATCGCAGAATAAACCGTTTGGTTTGCTCTACGATGGCTATTTTTGCAGGTTTCACTTCTTATGTCGTGTCAGTAACGAAGGCACTGTCCATCACTTATATTACTGGAAAAAATTGGATCAGTCTATTGTCTGAGTACAAGCTGAATCCCTATGATGAACTGCGGTTTGGTTTAACAAAAACGCCACAATTAGTCCTTCTCGCGTTTAAAAGAAATGAAGAAAAAACTGGATCACGGTCACGAAGCCTTGTCAAGTTAGAAAGTTGATCCTACTAGACCAGACACGATCGCCGCTGTCTCGCACATCGGTACCACCTTCAGCAATGGGTCGAGCACCGGCAGTTGCTCTAGCACTGACAGCGGCGGCAGCTCAGTCTGATCCAGCTGAGGATTGGGCACCGACCGCATCAGCGGATCAGGCTGATCTACCGGAGGATCGGGCATCGACACCGGCACCTGCTCCGACACCGGCACCAGCTCTACAAGGAGCACCATCTCCGGCAGCAGCAGCGGCTTCGGCACCTGCACCAACACTTGCACTTGCATCTGCTCCAGCCCGTGCAGCGGCAACCGAACGAGCACTTGCACCGGCAATAGACTGGGCTGCAGTTCGCACTTTATATACCAAAGTCCTTACAAAAACCGACATGTCCACCTTCTTGGTAAGCATTAGCCTCCCAAGTGTTTCGTTCTTTTTTATTTCCATGTTGTTTCGCATGATTCACTGTGTTTATCTAACTGTCTGGGTATGTCTTCTTGTTTGCAAACAGCGAATTCCTAGAGCAACGAGGGAGTCGTTCAACAATCCGGGCAACAGCGGCCAAGTTTCTCTTACCATGTGCAGCCTTGGTGTGAATGAACCTGCTCAATATACCGTAAGTACAAAGGATGGTCGCATGATGATTGATGCTAAAGGATGGTCAAGGTTCAAATCTAAATCATATCTTGCGGTAGGGGATGATGTCAAAATCGAACTTTCTCGGCAAGGAGAGCTGGTCCAAATCAACTTTGAAATTCTTCAGTACTGCCGAACTGATCTATCCGCCGAGAGATTTTGATGTAATACTCTGGCATGGTGAACCAAGTGTCCTGTGTGTATAAGTAGTACGACAGTATCATTGATAGAATTGCAACTCTGATTGCTGGCTAGGAACTGTTGTTTGATTTCATTCCAACAGCTGTTGTGCTTTATTCAATTTTGTGTATTCGCCTTGCGACAGCATCTAAAACCAGCGCCGTACCGACCGCTTGCAATATGAAAAGCGCTGAGGTAGAACACATGGGCACCCAAACATGCAGGCCCACCGGCCTATGGCCCAAAGTCCAGAACCGTGAGCATGTCTGAGTATTTCTCAGCTGAACCCCCATAATGCCCGTGTGTTGCACGTAACATCAAGATGCATTTGTATGAGTATTTTATCTTGTGAGAGAAAAGGATGAACGAGGGAAGGCCTTATTTGCAAATGCGGAGAGGTGTGTGGGTACCTTTTTGCAAAATTGCCATAGTTTCCTTCCTATCCATCAGATATAAATCGGACGGCCTATATTGCAGGATGACAGGCACACCATCATCACCAACTTGTCTATACCGTGTTAAAAAAACTCTATTTTTTATAATTATATATGTTATATATATTCCCCTTGATTTTTCTTATGTACAAAGTTGTGATATAAAAGATCTTTATATTTCTTTACAGAGGGAATATCTCTCTGTCAAAAATATATTTATGTGTAATAACTAGTTACTCCTGTCTTTCTACTTCCTTGCGCTGATATGTGGGGCATCCGGCAACGGGGTCCACATGCCATATGCACCAAATTAGGGTGCACAACTGCACGGTAGACACACGCCGGTCGTAGCGCCGCACTAATGCCCAATCAGCCGTCAGATCACAAAAACCCCCACCTTTCCAGCTTTAGCAGTAAGCTGGATGGACGAAGCGGCAATATTTCACTCGGCCTGAATCCCTTCTCCCTTGTCTGCTTGTTCAAAGAAAACCCCTGCTCGGCGATTGCATAGGGTTTTCTCATGGAGAACCTGGTACGAATTCTTCATCCATCCCCGATAAATCCAAGTACCTTGGTCGCGGGTACTCCTAGGATGGCAGCCGCCGCCGTTGATGCATTTTTCTTCCTACTGAATCTAGTGTGTTTCATTTGCAGTGCCCAAAGTGCGAGGACCCTACAGGTTTCTGCGCCCTCGGCGAGACGCCACACTTGTTCCTTATCATCCTAACACAGGATTTTAAAACGCGCACAGTATGTTCCTAGAATCCTTTTTTCTATCCGGGAGGGTGGGGTTTTTT
Organism: Aegilops tauschii subsp. strangulata; assembly: GCF_002575655.3. Taxonomy (NCBI): domain Eukaryota; kingdom Viridiplantae; phylum Streptophyta; class Magnoliopsida; order Poales; family Poaceae; genus Aegilops; species Aegilops tauschii. The sequence continues at coordinate 436,573,922 of NC_053038.3, forward strand.
GAACATGATGTCGACTAATTTGGAAATTTGGATTGCTATATTTGGATAAAAGGTACTAGTACCATGGTCAACACTGACGTGAAGGAGGAAAGTATTTCTAGATTTGGATATAGGGAATACATTGTGTTCTCATATTATTTTTCCTGAAGTGCATTCCTTGCTCTGCCAGAACACATGTACTCAAGATGCTTGGCCTTGCCATAACTGAATACACCAGTTTAATGGTAGCAGTGAAGACAAGCCATGGATATAAGTTTCGAGTTGGGTTCATGAACCAAGAAGATCGCTGCTTTTTTTATGGCCGAACTTGGATAAACTTTCTCAAGTGTTACGGACTGAAAGTTGGCGCACGAATGTTGATGGAAATAGCAGAACCTGGTCTCATCTTCACTGCGATCTTCCACCCCGACGTCGTTCCAATTGTTCATCCATGTTAGTTTTGTATCTGGTTCTTGCTTGTTGCCTTGATTACTTCTTAATCCACCTATTCTGTCTAACTGATCACAATTTAACTTTAGAAGTAGCAACGAATCTCTCACGAAGATGCTACTTCTAACTAATATTTTCTTATAATTGGTGGCACGTGTAGGTTATATCAGAGTTAAGCAGGCTGCTCGTTTGTTATTCTGTAACAACTCGGCCGTTACTGATGGCACTGAAGTTGACTGGGACGACATCCACAAGTTCCTACACTTTATTGATCGTCTTGAGGTCCTTGTGGGGCGTTTCAATGGTGGAAGGCCACGTGGGATATGTGTGACACTGCTGCACTCGTTGAACAGGTCCAACTGTGTCGAGAAACTTATGGTACGAGCTATTTTCTGTTATATATGTTGTTCATAAACTATTGCTTATACACAGTTTTACAGCTGTGATCTTCTTGAAACAGAAACTGCCCAGTTCTATTGTTCCTATACAGATGCCTGACCATGGTCGGGTCAGACTTGCGCTTGGTCACAACATGATGTTTATGTCGACCTACTCCATTCCCCTTGGAGGTGAAAAGACACTTATTCATGGGTGGTCTCAAATAATGAAGGCCCGTCCATCTTGGAGAATAGGACAGAAGATTATGTTCCTGCTTTTCCATGTATCTAAAGTGAATATCCTGTTTATTGACCACATTGCGAGATGAAGCCGCTTTCAGAAGGTTGTGGACGCGCGGGGTGGCGCCTGGGCCTTGTCCTGGGGCTTGGCGGCCTCACCCTTGGTTAACTGTAGGCAAAGTAGCACTGTTCGAGGCGTGCTTTGTACGGTTGAACCTGTATAAGTACTCATACTGCTTTCAGCTATGGTTGTTAAGTGCCCGTGCTGGTTTCAGTTAAGGTTGTTAAGTACTCCTGCTGCTTTTACAGTCTATCGTGTTTCTTCAGTCATGTCTTCCTCCAGCCACCAAAATCAAACCAGCGCCGGTGGGGCCGCATGCTTCCGCCTCCCACGGCTGGCTGCGCCTCAGCGCACGCATCGCCACCCCACCGTCTCCTAAATTGTTCGACGTCCGAGGCCTCGCCGTCGTCCTCCGCGCACTTTGGTGCGCTCGCCGTGGCGGTGCCCTCTCGCATTGTCAACATGGTCAACAAACAACAGGAATCGGCAGAAGTACGTGGAGAGGATGACATTAGGGCCCACCATGTCAGCGTATGGAAAAATAAAATGCTTCCTCCTAGTGTTTTCCTGACATCTGGGACCCACGGCATTGTGAGTGTATATAGTCAATAGACAAGAGAACAGCACAAGATCGGCTGACACCTGGGACGTAGCAGCTCGAGCAGTATTTTTTGTTATTGTTAAGACGGAGCAGGGTTTGAACTGGGCTATGGCCCGTCTAGCCCAGGTTTATATTTTATGTTCACCATGTGACCAGCCCAGCTATTTTTTTCTGTGAAACTGAGCCCAGTTTATTTTTTCTGAAGAATACCCAATCCAGGCCTACTTATTTTTCTACGCCCTGATGGGCTGCAACTCTTTCAAGACGCCTGCAAATCTTGAAAGTAATATGAAATGGGTTGTAAATATAAAAACAGATGGCAAATTGGCAATTACTTTATAATTTCTGAATTTTTTCACATTTTCAGATTCCTATTTCACTGGGCATTAAGCTAATTTAAATATATCTTCAAAGTACTTTAAATCTGGCTCGACATTTCGGTATTAAAAATAGTTTGGAACCCACAGAAATATGCGAAATTGGCCCTGGCCAACCAAAAAACGGACTGCAATAAATTGCATAAGAAGTCGCAATGAGCGATATATAAATTATTAAAAAAAGAGGGAATGGTCTGACTTATGGGCCTATTAAGTTGACGCGTATGCAAGATTTTTTTAGTTATTATATACGTCAACAAACGATTCTAGCAGACGTAACCGTTGGATGTCAATCCAACGGCCGTCGTGTTTCTTCAATCTCTGATCTTCTTGCTACAGCCGCCAAATCCAGCGCCGGCGGGACCGCCTGCTCCCGCCTCCCGTGCAGGCCTCACCGCCCCCTACTACTCCCACCGCTGGCCAGGGCATCCCTCTACTCACCCACACCCCCTGTTATTCTACGGCGACGGCAGCCTCACACCGCAGTCGAACCAGTGAACCCTCGTACTCCTCTCCGCGCGGGCTTCCACTGCCACGTCTTCCCCGGCTCCGCGTCGTCCCCTTCCTAGGCCTCGCCGTCGTCCACCGCCCTGGTGCTCTCGGTGCGGCGTGGTCAACGTGGTCAAGGAACGGCTTCCATCGGACGTGGACTATACGTGGAGAGGCTGACAACTGGGTCCACGACGGCAGCAAGGAAGTGCGTCCTTATTATGCGGAAAATAATGATTCCTCCACCTGACAGTAGGGACCCACCGGACGGGCCACCATATTTCGCGAAAAAAACGTTTCCCCCCTGACTGCTGGGACCCACCGGACGGGCCACCGTATTGCGCGAAAAAAACGTTCCCCCTGCTGTCAGCTCGGACCCACCGGAAGTGCCTCGTTATTACGCACAAAAAAATGAATACTCCCCCTGCTGGTTGGGACCCACCTTGGTGGGAGGCTGACTTGTGGGCCTACTAAGTTGACGGGGACGGAGTGCTTTGTCAACTTAGTCAATATGAACGATTCTAGCTCCAGTGACCGTATGATGTCCATCCAACGGCCGCAGTGCTTCTTCAACCTCTGGTCTTGTTGCTCCAGCCGCCCAAAGCAGCGCCGGTCGTGCCGCATGCTCCTACCTCCCGTGGCCGGCTGTGCTGCCGTGGAGGCCTCACCGCCCCCTACTATTCCCACCGCTGGCCAGGCCATCCCTCTACTCACCCACACCCCCTGTTATTCTGCGGTGACGGCAGCCTCACACCGCAGCGAACCAGTGACCCTCGTACTCCTCTATGTGTGGGCATCCACTACCGCGTCTTCCCGGCTCCACGTCGTCCCCTTCCTAGGCCTCGCCGTCGTCCACCTCCCTGGTGCTCTCGGCGCAGCGTGGTCAACGTGGTCAAGGAACGGCTTCCATCGGACGTGGACTATACGTGGAGAGGCTGACAGCTGGGTCCACGTCCGCAGCAAGGAAGTGCCTCCTTATTACGCACAAAATAATTATTCCTCCACCTAACAGTGGGGACCCACCAGACGGGCCACCGTATTTCGCCAAAAAAACGTTCCCCCCTGACTGCTGGGACCCACCAGCTACATCTTCGCACGCAAGGAAGTGCGTCCGGGCAAAAAAAATGATTCGCCCCCCTCACTGCTAGGACCCACCAGCTACATCTTCGCAGGCAAGGAAGTGCCTGACAGTCGGGACCCACCTGGTCGAAGCGTACGTAGCGTTGTCATTCTGGTCGCGAACGTGTACGTACATACTGGTCGATGTAGAGGCGCGCACGTGTCAAGTAGAGGTGCGCACGTAGCATGTACACGTGCGTACAACGGCCAGTGTGCAAGAAAGAAAATACGGCCATGTACGTACATACGGGCAGGGTCTCGAACGCCTACTCGCGCATATGTACGGCCAGGCTTGTGTACATGGCTTGGTCGGAACGGAGAAACAACGTCGTCCTCATGTTCATGGGGAGCCAACCGGCTGGGTCGGAACGAAATGCGTCGTCGTGTTCATCGGGAGGGCTTGGATGGAACAGCCGATGGAAACAAGGCCTGGCGTACCGTAGAACGGAGGAAACGGCCTTGTGTTCGACCGGCCACGTTCGAAACGGGATCCTGTTCATCGGGAGGGGTCTGGCGTACCGCAAAACGAAGGAAACGGACCTCCTACGGTCGAAACGGGGGTTATGTTGATCTGGAGGGGTGTGGCGTACCGCAAAACGGAGGAAACGGACTTGTGTTGGAGCGCTACGGTCGAAACGGGGGTCCTGTTCATCGGGAGGGGTGTGGCGTACCGCAAAACGGGACTCCACGAGATACTGTTCATCTCCACCGTCGACCCCCTCCAGCCTCCACGGGCTACTGTTCATCCACCGTCGACCTCCTCCAGCCTCCACCTGCGACTGTTCATCCACGGGCTCCTGTTCATCCAGCCTCCACCGCGCGCTACTCCACCGGCTACTGTTCAACCAGCCCTCTCCACGGGCTCCTGTTCAACCACCCCTCCACGGGCTACTGTTCATCCTGCCCTCCACCATCTACTGTTCATCCTGCCCTCCACGGGGTGGTCCTGTTCATCCTGCCCTCCACGGGGTCCTGTTCATCCAGCCCCAACCGGCTCGAACAATCGGGGTCCTGTTCATCCACCCCCACCGGGAACTGTTCATCCAAACCCCCCAGCAACGCTCACTGTTCATCCAGAGGCAATGCCACGGGGTCCTGTTCATCAACCCCCACCGGGAACTGTTCATCCAACCACCCCCCCCCCCCCCCCGCAACGCTCACTGTTCATCCAGAGGCAGCATCGATCGGCTTCCGTTAGCAGTAGTAGCGAAGGAATCGCTCGATCGGGTTCAGTTAACAGCCACTGATCGATCGCTCGGGTTCAGTAACGCGTAGCCTGCAGTGCAATCGCTCGGGTTCAGTTAGAGCCCAACGCCTCGCACACACGCGCATACGTACGAGAGAAACGCGCATCACTCGGCCCCCGACCACCCACCGTAACTGGGGACTCCCTGATATTTTCCGCGCCCGCGCTTCTACCACGGTTTTTTCCGTCATGGATGGCCCAAAGAATGTCATTCAGCTGCGTCTCCGGCCCGCCCAGGACGAAAAGCCCATTTTCTGTCATGATTTTTTGTCATGGAGTAGGACCCCACCACATCTATGATGATACCGGGTTTTGTCACAATTATCGTCATAGAAGTGTCATAAGTATGACAGAAAAGATTTTTGTTCGGCCCAAAATGTCACGGATGTGTCTTTTTTTGTAGTGTAACCGGCTAATCCAAGGAACCCTCGCAGTTTCTTCATGATATCGGGTACTGGCCACTCTTTGATCGCCTGCACTTTGCTTTCGTCAGTTGGCGCCCCTTGGTAACTAATGATGTCCCCCAAATAACTGATGCTATGTTGCGCAAACATGCACTTCGAACGTTTGGTGTACAGCTCATGTTGAGCCAGTAATTGCAAAACTTGAGTCAGACGCTCCACATGCTCCTCCAAGGTTTCGGTGTGGACAAGTATGTCGTCCCTGAAAACCAACACGCCCTGGCGCAGCACGGAGCGAGCACTGTGTCAATAGCACCTTGGAATGTAGGTGGTTCACCCGTCACTCCGTACGGCAGCACACAAAACTGGAAATGCCCTTGGTGAGTTTTGAACAACGTCTTGTGATCGTCCTCCGGCAACAAACGTATCTGATGGTAACCTGCACGCAGGTCTAGTTTTGAGAACCATCGAGAGCCAGCCAACTCATCAAGTAACTCATCGATGATTGGCATCGGATAGCGTGATTTGATGGTAATGGCGTTCAGATGTCGGTAATCTACGCAAAGTCGCCAGGTGAGGTCCTTTGAGGAAGTCCTGGATTAGGGGGTCCTCGGACAGCCGGACTATATCCTTTGGCCGGACTGTTGGACTATGAAGATACAAGACTGAAGACTCCGTCCTGTGTCCGGATGGGACTCTCCTTGGCGTGGAAGGCAAGCTTGGCAATACGGATATGTAGATCTCCTCCCTTGTAACCGACTCTGTGTAACCCTAGCCCCCTCCGGTGTCTATATATACCAGAGGGTTTAGTCCGTAGGACAACAACAATCATACCATAGGCTAGCTTCTAGGGTTTAGCCTCGACGATCTCGTGGTAGATCAACTCTTGTAATACTCATATCATCAAGATCAATCAAGCAGGAAGTAGGGTATTACCTCCATCGAGAGGGCCCGAACCTGGGTAAACATCATGTCCCCCGCCTCCTGTTACCATCCACCTTAGACGCACAGTTCGGCACCCCCTACCCGAGATCCGCCGGTTTTGACACCGACATTGGTGCTTTCATTGAGAGTTCCACTATGCCGTCACCATAAGGCTTGATGGCTCCTCCGATCATCGACAACGATGCGATCCGGGGCGAGGTTTTCCTCCCCGGACAGATCTTCGTATTCGGCGGCTTCGTACTGCGGGCCAACTCGCTCGGCCATCTGGAGCAGATCGAAAGCTACGCTCCCGGCCATCAGGTCAGGTTTGGAAACTTGAACTATACTGCCGACATCCGCGGAGACTTGATCTTCGACGGATTCGAGCCCATGTCAGGTGCGCCGCACATTCACGACGGGCATGACTTAGTTCTGTAGTCGGACAGTGTTCGGGAGATCACACCTGCAACTACTCCGGCCCTCAATCCGGAGCAGATTGCGCCGTCCGAGGACGGGTGGATGGACCCCGCCACGAAGGCCGCGCACTCAGCGGCGATAGAGCCGAATGCTGACTTCACTTCCTATGAGACCCGTGTTGCCAGACACCTGGATTCGTCCCCGGCCACGGGCTCTGAGCCGCCTGCGTCCGTGCCTATCGAATTTGACTGGGCACCGATTATGGAGTTTTCCTCCGCAGATATCTTTCAGCACTCACCACTGGGCGATGTGCTAAACTCATTGAGGTCTCTCTCCTTCTCAGGAGACCCTTGGCTGAACTATGTCCGGCTAGAATGGGATGCGGACGATGAAGAAATTCGCTCCCCACCCACCACCCACTTAGTAGCCACTGTCGACGATTTAACCGACATGCTCGATTTCGGCTCCGAAGACATCGACGGTATGGACGACGATGCAGGAGACGAACAGGAACCACCGCCCATAGGGCGCTGGACTGCCACCTCATCATATGATATATACATGGTGGACACCCCCAAAGAAGGCGATGGCAATAAGACAACGAAGGATAATCCCTCCAAGAAGCAATCCAAGCACCGACGTCAGCAGCGCCGCTCTAAGTCCCGCCATAGCAAAAGCAGCGATACCGGCACAAGAGATAATAACGCTCCGGATAGTGTCGAAGACGACGACAATCCCCTCCAGCCAGACCTCGAGCGGGAGGATGAACAAGCTAGCCCTCCGGAACAGGCAGCAGACGGAGAATCAGAGGATGACAATTACATGCCTCTCTCCGAAGACGAGGTGAGCCTCGGCGACGAAGAATTTATCGTGCCTGAGGATCCCGTCGAGCAGGAGCGCTTCAAGCGCCGGCTTATAGCCACAGCAAACAGCCTGAAGAAAAAGCAATAACAACTTCGAGCTAATCAAGATCTGCTAGCGGATAGATGGACTGAAGTCCTGGCGGCCAAGGAATACAAACTCGAGCGCCCAACCAAGAGTTACCCAAAGCGCAGGTTGCTACCCCAACTCAAGGAGGAAGCATTAAAACCTACATCACCAGCGTATGATGCGGCTGATCGGCCACCTCGTGGCCAAGACAGACGGGCATATCAGCTCGAAGTCCAGCCCACACCCCGCCGCCATTCAAACAAAAATACAAAGGCCCGGGGCAACACGCGGGACCTGCGAGACGTATTGGAAAACAAAGCAGGACATACAAGATCGATCTACGGATCACGGGGTCGCGCCCCAACGCGTGACGATGATCGTCACGCCGGATACACTAAAAGCAAATCTGGTCGGGCCGAATACAGCAGACAAGACTCGTATGAACTGCGTCGTGATATAGCCCGACACAGAGGCGCCGCACACCCCCTATGCTTCACCGATGAAGTAATGGATCATGAATTCCCAGAAGGATTCAAACCCGTGAACATTGAGTCATATGATGGCACAACAGAACCCGTGGTATGGATCGAGGATTTCCTCATCCACATCCACATGGCCCGCGGTGACGATCCACATGCCATCAAGTACCTCCCACTAAAACTCAAAGGACCAGCTCGGCATTGGCTGAATAGCCTGCCAGCAAACTCCATTGGCAGTTGGGAGAATTTGGAAGACGCATTCCTTGACAACTTCCAGGGCACTTATGTGCGACCACCAGACGTTGATGACTTGAGCCACATAACCCAACAGCCAGGGGAATCGGCCAGGAAATTCTAGACTCGGTTCCTAACTAAAAAGAACCAATTGTCGATTGTCCGGATGCCGAGGCCTTAGCGGCATTTAAACATAACATCCGGGACGAGTGGCTCGCCCGACACCTCGGCCAGGAGAAGCCGAAGTCCATGGCATCCCTCACGACACTCATAACCCGCTTTTGCGCGGGCGAGGACAGCTAGCTAGCTCGCAGCAACAGCACATCAAGAAATCATGGCAATTCAGATGCCAAAGATAGTAACGGCAGACCACGTCGCAACAGACACAAGCGCCGCAACAACGGTGACAACGCCGAAGACACGGCAGTCAATGCCGGATTCAGTGGCTCTAAATCCGGTCAACGGAAGAAGCCGTTCAAAAGAAGCAATCCGGGCCCGTCCAGTTTGGACCGCATACTCGATCGCTCGTGTCAAATTCATGGCACCCCCGATAAGCCAGCCAATCACACCAACAGAGAATGCTGGGTGTTCAAGCAGGCCGACAAGTTGAATACTGAAAACAAGGAAAAGGGGCTGCATAGCGACGATGAGGAGGAGTCCCGGCCGCCGAACACAGGAGGACAGAAGAAATTTCCTCCCCAAGTGAAAACGGTGAACATGATATACGCAACCCATATTCCCAAGTGGGAACGGAAGCGTGCACTAAGGGACGTCTATGCGATGGAGCCAGTCGCCCCAAAGTTCAACCCATGGTCTTCTTGTCCGATCACTCTCGATCGTAGGGACCACCCCACTAATATCCGTCATGGTGGTTCTGCCGCATTGGTCCTTGATCCCATCATTGACGGATTTCACCTTACCCGAGTCCTTATGGACGGTGGCAGCAGCCTGAACCTGCTTTATCAGGATACAGTGCGCAAAATGGGTATAGACCCTTCGAGGATCAAACCGACTAAAACCACCTTTAAAGGTGTCATCCCAGGTGTAGAGGCTCGTTGCATGGGCTCAATCACACTGGAAGTGGTCTTTGAATCTCCGGACAACTTCCGAAGGGAGGAGTTAATCTTCGATATCGTCCCGTTCCGCAGTGGCTATCACGCACTGCTCGGACGAACCGCATTTGCCAGATTCAATGCGGTACCGCATTATGCATACCTCAAGCTCAAAATGCCAGGACCTCGTGGGCTTATAACAGTCAATGGATACACAGAACGCTCGCTCCGCACGGAGGAGCACACTGCGGCCCTCGCAGCAGAAGCACAAAGCAGCCTTTTAAGGCAAACCGCCAATTCGGCGATAAAGCCCCCGGACACCTTCAAGCGAGTCCGGAGTAACCTGCAACATGATCGCCTGGCACGTTCGGAGCTCGCCTAGCAATTCGGCCTCCGTCCTAGTCCCAGTCAAGCGATGAAATTTGTGCCGCGCGTACATAATTACGCACTAAAAATACCATGGGCATAGGCGGAGGCACGGCTAGGACACGTCCCACAATGCGGCTCAACCGCCCCAGGGGCTGTATACCTTTATCATTTTCTCTCTTTCAGGACCTTACTCTCTGGAAGCCCTTTCCGGCAGTCTGATTGCTGGACGCATTACGGGAAGGAAATACCAAGGAAGCAAGAAGCTCTGACGTACAAGGGAAATCCCAGGTGGTCTCTGATAACGATCAATGTACCTGTTTTTACATACCCATACGCAGCTTGCCCTTGGATAGGACATGTCAAATAGTCCTATTTTTTGCTTATTACACTACTTGTATACGTACGCTTTGACGTATTATTTAAACAACAATGTATAGCGTTAGCCTATTATTGCATTTCTCTTTTTTCCTTGTCTGCTTATTTACGACAAATGGCACTCGTACATTCTGGTACGATCAGTGCGCCAGGGGCTTTAGTGTACCCCATAATACGGCACAAAAAGTCCGGACACTTTCGACAGTGCGGCACCCCGAACTTATAGCATTATATGCATCAGCTCCGAATCATGTCTTGGGTCAATAGTTGGGTTTGCCCGGCTCCCATGTTTTGGTACCTTACGTTCCGCTATATCGGCTAAGGTAGCACTGGGAGAACTACTGCGATTGTGTCCCGGTTCTTCCGGACGAGCACCTCAGTAGAGAAAGTCGAAAACTGACTGTCATGATAAGGCGAGAGCTGGTCGCTGTTCGAGAGGTCTCAAATCCTTAAAGATTTTTTTCGCTTCGGGCGAGGAGTCGGCCTTGTCTGATTTAGGCGTATATAGCGCCCCAATTCGGCCTTCCGAATACTAGGGGCTTCGCCAAAATTTAAAATTGTAGACTTCTATGGCTAAGTGAGAGTGATAAAGCTTTATAGTCCGATTGCCTGGTTCATTGTGCTGAACACCTCCTTCGAAGGACCCAAAATTGGGATACAGAGTGCTCAGGTTTATCCCGAACACCCCAGTACTAGTTACATGGGGGCAGAAGCCGACGACTAGCCAACTCTCAGATTTTATAAACGGCCGCATAGAAGGTAATATTTTAAATCAACACAGCGTTATATAGCGCACATGAACTCGTTTTCATATCACACGATCACATGAGTACATTCATTCAAATATTACATCCTTAGAACATTCCTCCGCCACAAGGCGGGCACCCTTCAAGACACTGTCATAATACATTCGGGGTGGCGATGCTCCTTGCCCTCCGGCGGCCCCTCCTTCACCAGCTTCTCGGCGTCCATCTTCGCCCAGTGCACTTTCGCACGGGCAAAGGCCCTGCGTGCACCCTCAATGCAGACGGACCGCTTTATGACTTCAAGCCGTGGGCAGGCGTTCACAAGTCGCCTTACCAGGCCGAAATAGCTGCCAGGCAGGGGCTCGCCAGGCCACATCCGGACTATGAGGCCCCTCATGGCCAGTTTGGCCGCCTTGTGCAACTCGACCAGTTGCTTCAACTGGTCGCTCAGGGGCAGCGGATGTTCGGTCCCAGTATACTGAGACCAGCACAACTTCTCCATCGAGCTCCCTTCCTCGGCCAGGTAGAACTCTGCGGCATCCGATACGCTGCGGGGCAGATCTGCGAACGCTCCTGGAGAGCTCCGAATTTGGGTAAGTACAAGAAAAGTTTCCTTCACATGCTTGCTTTGCATAATGAATGCCTTACCCGCCGCTATCTTCTTAACCGCCTCAATTTCCTGGAGAGCCTTCTGGGCTTCGGCCTTGGCATTTTGTACGTTCTCGCGGGCCTTCGCAAGCTCGGACCCTTGCGTCTTAGAGTCATGCTCCAGGGACTCATATTTCTTGACGAAATCCCGGAGCTCTTACTGAACCTCGCCGACGCGGGCCTCTTGCCTCTCGCGCTCGGTGCGCTCCATGGCCGCTTTGACTTCGGCCTCAGACAGCGCCTTCTTCAGGGCCGCCACTTCGGTCGCGGCCCCTAGCAAATTCATAACGATCCTGTGATCTAACAAACCACATTTCTTTCTCTTTATCAATAAACAGACGGGGTACTACTTACCTTTGTTCTCTTCGAGCTGCCTCTTGGTAAGGCCAAGCTCTTCCTTGGACCGCTCAAGGTCCCGCTTCAGTGCGGCGACCTCCGCCGTGCGAGCGGCTGCGACCAGCAGCGAAGCCTGCTTATTCACATAGACATATTTCGATTAGACTCATGTGATTATTATTTGATCCTCTGTTCGGCCTTGCCTTGCGAACACCAAACAGAGCATTAGGGGCTACTGTCTATGATGTCACATTTTCTTACAATTTGATTACTTACCTCAAAGCCGGTTAGGAGGCTGGCACAAGCTTCAGTCAGTCTGCTCTTAGCGGACTGAACCTTCTTGACTACCGCACTCATAATAGTGCGGTGCTCTTCGTCAATGGAAGCGCCGCGAAGCACTTCCAGCAAGTTGTCCGATGCCTCTGGATGGACAAAGGCCATCGGCACAGACGGCTTGCCCCCCTTAGCGAGGGGTTGCCTGACAGAATCCGGAACCACTGGAGGTTCCGGCGCCGTATTCGGCTTGGGGCTAGACTTGCTGCCCCCGGCGTTAGTGTCACGCCCAATATGCAACCCTATCCGAGAGGAACTCGAAGGTCCCACCAAGGATAGACCCGCATATTGAAACTCTTTTGCAAGGTATTACATCAACATTACATAATAGTTGGGGATACATACAAGGCATACAAATGCCGCAAGAATACATCAATACATCATACACATGATCAACATCCGACTACGGATGAAACACCAACAGAAACTCAAATGACATCCACCCTGCTAGCCAAGGCTGCCGACCTGGAACCTATCCCCCGATCGAAGAAGAAGCAGAAGAAGAACTCCAAACAAGTATCATCGCTCTCGCGTCAGGATCATCGCATAACCTGTACCTGCAACTGGTGTTGTAGTAATCTGTGAGCCACGAGGACTCAGCAATCCCATTACCATGGGTATCAAGACTAGCAAAGCTTAATGGGTGTGGAAAGGATAAGTGGTGAGGTTGCAGCAGCGACTAAGCATATATGGTGGCTAACATACGCAAATAAGAGCGAGAAGAGGAGCAACGGAACGGTCGTGAACTAGTAATGATCAAGAAGTGATCCTGAACTCCTACTTACGTCAAACATAACCCATAAACCGTGTTCACTTCCCGGACTCCGTCGAGAAGAGACCATCATGGCTACACATGCGGTTGATGCGTTTTAATTAAGTCAAGTGTCAAGTTCTCTACAACCGGACATTAACAAATTCCCATCTGCCACATAACCACGGGCACGGCTCTCGAAAGTTTATACCCTGCAGGGGTGTCCCAACTTAGCCCATTATAAGCTCTCACGGTCAACGAAGGATATTCCTTCTCCCGGGAAGACCCGATCAGTCTCGGAATCCCGGTTACAAGACATTTCGACAATGGTAAAACAAGACCAGCAAAGCCGCCCGATGCGCCGACATCCCGATAGGAGCTGCACATATCTCGTTCTCAGGGCAACACCGGATAAGTCAAGCTACGAGTAAAACCAGCCCTCAAGTTTCCCCGAGGTGGCCCCGCAGGCTGCTCGGTTCGGACCAACACTTAGAGAAGCACTGGCCCAGGGGGGTTAAAATAAAGATGACCATCGGGATGCGCGACTCCCAAGGGAAAAAGGCTAGGTGAGGCAAATGTAAAACCAAGGTTGGGCCTTGCTGGAAGAGTTTTATTCAAAGCGAACTGTCAAGGGGGTCCCATAAATCACCCAACCGCGTAAGGGACGCAAAATCAAGGAACATAACACTGGTATGACGGAAACTAGGGTGGCAAGAGTGGAACAAAATACCAGGCATAAGGCCAAGCCTTCCACCCTTTACCAACTATATATATGCATTAATTAAATAAGAGATATTGTGATATCCCAACATAAACATAATCCAACATGGAGCAATCTTCACCTGGACCTAGCAACGCTATAAGAGGGGCTGAGCAAAAGCGGTAATATAGCCAAACAACGGTTTGCTAGGAAGGGTGACAAAGGTTAGAGGTTCATGGCAATTTGGGAGGCTTGAAGAGCAAGTGTTAGGTAGCACAGCATAGCGATAGAACGAAGCAACTAGCATAGCAATGATAATAATGAGATCCAAGGTGACGGTCATCTTGCCTGAAATCCCGCTAGGAAGAAGAGCGAGTCCATGAAGAAGATGAAGCCACGAAGACGAACGAATCCTCACGATCGCAACGACACGGGAACTATCGAGAAGAAGCACACAACATGGTAAACACACCACACATGAACAAGGCATGATGCTCAACCAAGTATGATGCATGACAAGGCTATATGAAGCTACTCATGGCAAGAGATGATGCATACAAGAGCAACACATCAAAGCAAGTTTAAATGAGGCCGGAAACAACATATAACAATTCCGGTAAGTCCTCATATACAAATTTCGAAATTGGTCCAGATCCGAATAAACCTTATGTTCAAGTTGTTAAATAGCACGTTAAGATGCACCAAGATGATCTACACGAAATTCTAGCCAAGTTACATATAAAGTTCATTAGATTCGGAGCTATGGCCTAGAAGATATGAGCAAAAAAAGTTAAACATGGCATTGATGCAAAATGCATTCAAACATCAAGCAATCACCTCAAAACAAGGATGCAACATGATAATATGAGACTACATGCAAAACTAAGCAAGTTTCATATAGAACATGCTCAAAACGGAGCAACGGTGCAACAAATACACTCCAAACAAGATATAGCAACAATCTGTCCAAAACAGCAACTAGGCATCTTGCAAGTATCAAAACAACATGCTACAGCACCTCAACATGATAAAAAAAGGCATGGCCATGATATACAGGTAAAGCATCACAAAACATGAACACCGAGTGTCGGGGATATACCCCGCAGTATGACCCGGCTGGAGATATAACCCGGCTGGGATTGGGTGTTTCATTAATGACCCGGCAGACTATAAGCCGGCAGGAACAGTTAAGTAGGTTAAGCTCGCGGGAACAGTTGAGCATTGTAACCCGGCAGACATGGTCATGTAACCCGGCAGACACAGTCATGTAACACGGCACATGTTAAGCCAGACGGTAAGCCAGATGGTAAGTCAGATCGTAAGCCAGACGGTAAGCCAGATGGTAAGCCAGATGGTAAGTCAGATCGTAAGCCAGATTGTAAGAAGCCCAAGACGTTAAGAAGCCCATGGTGAGACATCAAAGTAAGGTTAAATCTTAAGTCCGAGTTGGACTCCACATGTAACCCGCCCCTCTAACTTATATAAGGAGGGGCAGGGCACCCCAAGAGGGGACAAGAAACAATCGATAGGGCTAAACACCGAGAGCCGGTTCCCGATGACTCTCCCGTGATCATAATGAAACCTAGCCTCAAACAGCATGTAGGGTTGTTACCGGATGATGTTTCCCGGGGCCCGAAGCTGTCTAAATCCTTGTCTTGTGTTGCGTCTCTCGATTCCGCTCAACCCCTCTCAAGCTACCACATAGATGCGTTGGCCTCACGATTAAGTCCTCACACTAAGGACATCTGCCGTGACAATTCCACGACAGTTGGCGCCCACCGTGGGGCTCGCGCACGGTGCTGTTGAGTCCTTGAAGGGATTTCATCTAGGGATTGAGAAGTTCGCGTCTGGATAAAGAAAAGACCAATTTTTTGAAGGGATCTGCATCAACTTCGAGTTCACTGGATTGAGATCAGAAATTTTATGGGCAGTAACCATCATCTCTGTTAACAAAATCATCAGAGAAGCCCCCGAAAATTTGGCATAGGCCGCCATGTTTCTCAGCAGGATCATCTACTGTCACCAAACGAGCAAATCCAGCATGGAAACCTGAAGGAAGACCCGGACGTGGGCGGTCAAACCTGCCACGACCCGGAAACCGGGCCAACCACAGGATCTCCAGAGTCAATCCACGGGCTCGGACTCCTCCTACGACCCGCCTCGTTGACCCACTGCGCCCCCGCCGTCGCCGGTTCGCGCATCCAACCCGCCGGGCCGTTACTGCGCCGCCGGCTTTGCCTCTGCTGGGGTCGCCTTGACCCGCCCGCCGTCGAACGGCCTTGTCTCCGCCGCAAGTGAGCCGCCGCGAGTCGCCAGGACCCTCTGCAGCTCACCGCGCCGCACCTCTGCCTGAGTCGTTCCGCCGGCTTTGCCTCTGCTGGGGTCGCCTTGACCCGCCCACCGTCGAACGGCCTTGTCTCCGCCGCAAGTGAGCCGCCGCGAGTCGCCGGGACCCTCTGCAGCTCGTCGCGCCGCACCTCTGCCTGAGCCGTTCCGCCGGTGAGCCGCCCGGTCGCGCAGCCGTTTCTGGCCACGGCTGGCCTCGCGCCTCCGCCTTGTGCGCGGCCTTGCCACTTCGTCGGTTACCACGAGTCGCCCCCGTGCTCGACCTTCAGCGCCCTGAGCCGGCCGGTCCTGAATCGCCTCTGCCTCACCGCTGTGCCCTGCCGGGTCTCCGCGCCTGAGTCACCTCCCCCGCCGTGGAGCCGCCGTCCCGGTATTGAACCGCCACCGGATCAAATCGACCCGGCCTCACCGCCGCCCCTACGGCCGTCCGAGTTATAGTTGCCACGTGATGGCCTCGTCTGCACCGAGACCCACCTGGTTCCGCCTCACCTCACCTCTCCCACGTGATGGCCATGGAACCACCGAGTCAATCTCGTGCGCCGCTTCGCCGGCTTCCACCGACTGTGTTTGAGCCGTCCATCCGCCTCTCCAAGCTCCGCCTTAAACGCGGCAAGGGCAAGGCGCCGCTTGCCCAGAGCCGCCGTTCGAATGCCGCTACGCCCGACTCTTGTTGCTGTTGTCTTTGCCACTCCTCCGCCTCAGCCGCCGTGGCTTTGCGCCGCCGTTAGCCGCCCTCACCAAGAGAGCTAAGTCGCCACGGACCACCTCCGCCGTGACGCGCGGAGCCACTACAGCTTCATCGAGCCACCCTCGCGCCTCTTTCGCGGTGGGTTACAATGCGCCTTGGGCCACCAACTACCTCTGAGCCGCTGTCCCTACTGCTGCGTATTGAGTCGCCTGCGCCGGACCGGCTGTCGCCGACCCACTTGCACCTATGTACCGATCGGCATTGAACCGCTGCTGGTGAACCGCTCCGCGCTTCCGGGCTTCCTTGTGAGCAGCCGCCAGAGCCGCCCCGCGCCGAGAGCCGCCTGGCCTCCCTCCGACCTGCTACCCGGCGCCGCGCCAGCGTGCCCGGGCTCTTTCGAGCTTGACCGGGGCCTCGTTCATCGATGTGCTCTGCTGCGGGAGAACGACCCCGCCTTGGAGCTGCTCCATCGACGCATTTTTGCCACTTCCTGTCGCCCAATTGTCAACGGGTTTTTTGTTTTGGCCGGGCTGCGGTTGTGGTCTCCGTTTCCGTCGCTCGCGCCTCAAGTCGCCGTCGCCCGGGTCTCGCGGCGCCGTCTCCGCCTCAAGACGCCTTGCTTCTTCTACAAGATCGTCACTGCTGGCCGCGCCAAGCAGGTCTCGCTCTGTCAGCCGCCGTGTACTTGTTTGTTAAGAAAAACAAGGCCGTTGTATTTGCAACAAGTTCCTGGACAGCGACGTATATTTACTAGTGCTACATGCAAAGCACGGGTGAGTTGCTCGAATGCTGGTCTCAAGTGGGTTTCAAAAAAGATGCGGAGGCTAGGAGATCAGCAAAGGAAAGCATGTACTCACATCACCAAGGACTGTATTGGCTCTCGCATCAATAGCCAAAACGGGTACAAGATTAATTATTTATTTGGCTTCAGTGAAGACAAAAACCAGCCGCTCTGGGTGCTAGTGTTTGGAGATAATATAGCAAATGTCCTGACAACAAGATCTATCGGTTAGGAGACCGAGGGCTCGACGTCGCCAGGAAACAATGCGTGCACGCGCAGCCTAGGTGCCACTTCAATCACAAGGGCGTTGCACATACAGTTTCAATTATCTGTGGGATGTAAACAAAGGCAAAGTCAACATGACCCGGAGGATCTGTTTTAAGCCGCTCGGTTCCAGCGCTTTAAAGCCTCCACCTTCGCTACGGTACCGTCAATGCCGCCTTGCCTCTAACGAAGAGAGTGACTAGAACACCATTGAAGTTATCAAAAGTCATTCACAGACACGGATCATCCGTCATCTGAACAAATCAGACAAAGATTCATTATAAAGGTGGTGCCATACTATGCATATGGAGTGTATGTTAGCATCATCATGCACCAGCGTCCATGCTGGCTTACAACTCCGCGGTGGATAAATCACTAGCCTGGCATATCAGGTGAAATCCATCCAGTATATTTTATATTGCATATTATTTTCTTTAAAAGAGCAATTACTTTGGCTTGCAAGTTCTCACATGCAGGATTCAAACCGGTCTATATCACGGTCAACTACGAAGAATCTTAAGCCAACTCCTTGAGTCGTCTTAAGACTCGGGGGCTACAATGGCATGACTCGGGAACCCCGGGTCGTTGGAGGGAATGATAGCCCGGTTCCGGAGGCTGCTACCATATTGATGAAAATTTAAAGGCCGTCAGAAAATTGCCGGTTCAAAATAATGATTCCGGTTTGAAATCCGGTTCAAGAGATATCTCTCTCCCGCAAGGTTTTGAAGCTTTCATATCCGGTTCAAACATCCGGCTCAAGGCACCCTGCTTTAATGACCATTGGGAGCTGATCATATTCGAATTTAGCTTAACCCTTTTGGTGTGACCCTGATCGTATTCGAATCAGAGTTGTTAAATATTCTCATGATCACTAGGGGGCTTCCTGTTCAAACATAGGTCGTATTCGAACCAAAGAGAACATAGCTGTCGGTACCCTTTTGATCGGCATACTGCCGAGCTCATTGGGGAGTTTCTTGGTCATATTTGAACCATAGCTCAACCCCCTTTGGGAACTGACGTGGATCGTATTCGAATCAGCGTCGTTAAACAACTCTCAAGGTCATTTGGGGGCTTCCTGTTCAAACATAGGTCGTATTCGAACCAAAGAGAACATAGCTGTCGGTACCCTCTTGATCGGCAACGCCAAAGCCACTGGGGGCTATATGATCGTATTCGAATCTTAGCTTAACCCCTTTGGGACGGTTTTCTGATCATATTCGAATCAGAAGCCTCAAAAAAAAATTTGAAGTCTCTTTTTGCAAACAATTTTTGGATTTTATTTGAAGCTCTTTTTCATATCTAAAGTGTATATGAGTGGTTGTTATTTAACCCGGTTTGATTTTCAATGGTAAATCGCCAGCTTATAACAATCATCATCTATGTGGAAGCATTGGCTTCTAAAGGATTGGGTTATCACCCTTACTGCACAGGTCATGTAAACCGGCAGTACAAAATCAATATCACAGTGGTTATATGTGAGATATTATGATCCAACTTGCGGTAAACCGCCAAGGGATCTTGTGATCTACTTGTGTGCAGGATAAGACTACATTTGGGGGATTACCCACTCTGGTTTTTAACGTTAAGTCGCCAGGGCATATGTTGTTTAAACTCTGTGCAGGATTTACAGGGCTATGACTTACATAAATGATTAAGTTCAAGCCCATCATCAAAGATTGAAATTGGTGTCTCGAAAGGATTGTCAATTCTTGGTTTTCTCAAAGGCTATAAGCCGCCGGGTTCTAAAATTTCCGGGTATTTAAACTCCGGATTTATTTGTCAACAGATAAGGTATTTGAATCTTTAAATAGCCAAGCTTGGCTGGATTTTCACTATGATATTGAATGATTGAGGTTTCAAACCGGGTTATTCAAATGTTTAATAGCCAGCATGGCTGGATTTTTATTATGGTTATCAGTAACTAATGTTATGGTTGAGGTTTTCAAAGTTGCTTTGGC
Source organism: Aegilops tauschii subsp. strangulata (assembly GCF_002575655.3). Taxonomy (NCBI): domain Eukaryota; kingdom Viridiplantae; phylum Streptophyta; class Magnoliopsida; order Poales; family Poaceae; genus Aegilops; species Aegilops tauschii. Next base: position 436,593,593 of record NC_053038.3, read on the forward strand.
GCAATGGCTATTATTTTATCAATGGATATGATTTATTCTACAATGAAAGGAATAGTCCCGAGTCGCTGCAGGCTTACAACCCGGCACTTGGGGGCTACATTATTTACATTGAGATCACATCAAATATGCAAGTCCCATGTCATTGCCAGCATGCACCATGGCACTTGGGGGCTAATGCAAAGTCATTTTTTGCTCATTTCATTGAAAGACCCGACTCATCACATTCTGAATGAGCCAGCCCTTGGGGGCTACCAATTGATCCTGTCAACAATTCAAGGTACGCAAATTAAATCCATTATATTGAAGGGTCCATTACTCAGTTGATAAAGCACAAAGCTCTTTACCTTGTGGACGTGGATTCAAGCCCTACGATGGAGGTTATATCATATAATGTTATTCTCAATGAGGTATATACCAAATCCCTGCTCATTATTACATAATGAGCCGGCCCTTGGGGGCTACATTGGTTGAAGTTTTTATGAGCATAAGGCAATTTCAAGTCCTAGGCTGCTGCAAGCATGACAACCCGGCACTTGGGGGCTACATATGTGGAATACTCAGTTTTGACTAGTGATTGAGATAAACAACATGGATTTCTTCAAAGTGATAATATTTTTGTTCAAGCAAGTCTTAAGTCATTACTTTGTTTCTACTCAAGACTTGGGGGCTACAGGTAATATGGATAGGGGGGAGAGAATCATGACTTGGCATCATCTATTTATAAACCCGGCAAGTTATTTCATCTTTAAGCCGGTTGAAGGTCACATAAGTATTTCAAGACCAGGATTTAAGCCGGGTCAGCAAATTGATTATGAAGTTGGCTTATTTGACCCGGATTTTTGAAGAAGGAAATAACAAGGAGTTAAGGATGATCAGGTGCTGGCTTACGAAGATGTTTTAACCCGGAGCATAACCTGTTAAAATTGTTCTTGTGTTGTTTTACAGGATCAGTTTAACATGGATGAATCCAAATTAAACTGGGGGCTAATGTCGGGGATATACCCCGCAGTATGACCCGGCTGGAGATATAACCCGGCTGGGATTGGGTGTTTCATTAATGACCCGGCAGACTATAAGCCGGCAGGAACAGTTAAGTAGGTTAAGCTCGCGGGAACAGTTGAGCATTGTAACCCGGCAGACATGGTCATGTAACCCGGCAGACACAGTCATGTAACACGGCACATGTTAAGCCAGACGATAAGCCAGATGGTAAGCCAGATGGTAAATCAGATCGTAAGCCAGACGATAAGCCAGATGGTAAGCCAGATGGTAAGTCAGATCGTAAGCCAGATTGTAAGAAGCCCAAGACGTTAAGAAGCCCATGGTGAGACATCAAAGTAAGGTTAAATCTTAAGTCCGAGTTGGACTCCACATGTAACCCGCCCCTCTAACTTATATAAGGAGGGGCAGGGCACCCCAAGAGGGGACAAGAAACAATCGATAGGGCTAAACACCGAGAGCCGGTTCCCGGCGACTCTCCCGTGATCATAATGAAACCTAGCCTCAAACAGCATGTAGGGTTGTTACCGGATGATGTTTCCCGGGGCCCGAAGCTGTCTAAATCCTTGTCTTGTGTTGAGTCTCTCGATTCCTCTCAACCCCTCTCAAGCTACCACATAGATGCGTTGGCCTCACGATTAAGTCCTGACACTAAGGACATCTGCCGTGACAATTCCACGACACTGAGGTATCTCCAGAAATCACTAGAACTCGCTCAAAAGGGCATGGCAAGATTGCAAATAATAACAGATTCACAGACTTAGCAGAAATCACTGGACATGGCAGAAATAACATCAGGTTGCAAAGTTTATGGCTATCAAACAACATGCTACATAAACATATCATAGCAAACAAAGGCATTGACATGAATCTACTAATGGCATAGAACAAAAGTCCCTTACTGATCACGAGCCAAACAGGCACAGAAGATATGATGGCACCCATGTAAACATAGCAAGTTTCATAAACAGATTCAGATTTGGAAGAAAAACAGAGCATGGCAGAAATAACGATAAGTAGGCATGTTGGTGAGCTTGAACCACTCACCACAGAGCAATACATGGCATGAAAAGGTAACCAGCAGTAATATGGCATTATTATGAAGCTAAGCATGGCAATAGCATAGTCATAGAGTGCATGGATCACTAGCAAAACACATGGCAAAACTGAACTAAATGTTAATAGGCTGACAGCAACATTATTTAGTAAATTTGGAGCATGATAACAGCAATCTAAGGCAGGCTATAATTGCAAACAAGGGAATGGATGGATAGAGCATAACATGTGTAACAAAACATCCTTAGTGAACATCTCCATATTATGCATAGAACTCATGGAGACAGCAGGTTTACATGGCATCACAATGTTACAGCTACAGACTTAGCAGAAATCACTGTCACAGAAATCAGCAACATCACGGAAGCTACTTTGCATGCTTATCCTAGTCACCAAATAGATCACAAAAATACAAGATAAGCACCTCTGTAAAGATGGCATGATATAGTTCAAAACACATGTAGAGCTCAAGCTCATAGGATGTACACACAAAATGCAATAAAAAAGACAAATCACCAAGTTCTGTAAACAGACAGCAGTTAACAGCATATAGCACTCTTGCAACGATGATTAGGGCATCAAGATGAACTCTAATGAACATGACCCAATGGAACAAAATGAAGATCATCTAACAATGAATATTTCGATATATCATATGCACAAATCGGAGCACCGAGCATGAAGTTATGATGCGATGAACATGGGATAGAAACATCACATGAAAATGACTTGGTGGAAAAACGAGGGGGGTTCGACCTTCGGGGTTGACCGCGGCACGGATCCTGTCGTGGAATTGTCACGGCAGATGTCCTCAAGCTAGGACTTAGTCGTGGAGCCATCGCAACTAGGAAGCTTGAAGGGGTTATGCGGGACAAGGAACACGAGGGGTTATACTGGTTCGGCCCCTTACGGTGAAGGTAAAAGCCTACGTCCAGTTTGAGGTGATATTGATTAGGGTTACGATCACCAGGGAGCTAAACAGCTATGCTCGGCTCTCGATGAGGTTGTTGTCGCCCTCGAACCGCTGCCGGGTCGTCCCTTTATATAGGGAGACTGACGCCCAGCAGCTCTCAGAGTCCCGGCCGGCTCATAAGAACGTCCGGCTCGGACTCTAAACCATACTTGCCTTATACTACAAGTCTACCATAATAATGATTGTCACTACAGGCCCTAAGCCATATCCGGGTCTCAGCCCATCTCTGGCCCATCGTCTTAAAACTTGGCTCCGGGCTTCTGGCAATGACCATCCAAAGAGTAACTCGGCCCCTCCTGGCGGGTGACTCTAAGGTCTACATTCTCAACATTAGGCCCCAGATTGACTTGAGCCGGCTCGCGTCAATCTTCAACTCTGCCGAAAGAAAAAATCTCTGGCTTACCATTCATATGAAAGCCATAACCCGGAGTGACGTCATCCTCTGGACTCCGGATAATCCGCCGTGACGTCATCCTCCATTAAGTCCGTTTTTTACTCCGCGAGATCCGCAACGGATCTTTGCTTTTACTGTCATTCCGAAAATCGAGGCGCCGTGAGGGGGATATAACCACGCCGTGGTCTCCTTGAATCTCGCGCCCACTTATGACTCTGCCTTATAAATAGGCCGGCCCAACGCTTTCTTCTCACGCTCTCCTTCTTCCTCCTCGCGCCGTCGCTCCTCTGCCCGAGCTCCGCCACTGCCGCCGCCGTCGCGCCCCTGGTCTTCATCAACCCGGCCGCTGCATCACCCTGATTCGGACCAGATTCACGGCAGCGACCTCCGCTCTTTCCAACTCCGGTGAGTCTCCTTTGCCCTGTCAGATAGATCTACTGTAGGGTTCATCTTGTGTTCTTCGCGTTCATCACCATTGCCGTAAACCTCAGTAGCTCTTGTAGTCACTGCACTCGGTTGATCTTTAACCTCACATAGAGTCAGTGCGGTAGATGTTTGAGATCCATTTCACCTGCAAAAAACCCTCCTTTTACTGCATAAGAACCATGTTCCACCTCAAGAACTTCTCTTGCCTCTGTTTTTTAGGTCTAGAAAATTTTCATTTCACCCGACCATTTTGATCCGAAAAAGTTACTGCAATATGTGAAATCTGTTTTACCACACTTAGTAAAAACTACAGCCCTTGAATCTTGGCGGCTTATATTTCCGACTTAAAGAAAACACGCGCCATAGAACTTTCCGGTTTAAAGAGCACCATGCTCTGTAGAATCCTCCGGCTTAACTGCGGTAAGCCGTAGATGACCAACTTATTCTGAATGCCCCTACGGCTTAGATAACCCACCGTATCTGAATATATATCATTAGTCCCCTTCATAAGCCGCCATTGTAGTTTGAATGATAATCTCCGGCTTATAATTAACCCGGACACTTTTCTCTTTACCATAGACCACCAACCTTCACCATGCCTCCCAAGGCTCCCATCACTTGCAACTGGATGAGATCTAACGTTACTGACGACACCCTGGCCAACTTCGTTAAGTCCGGATATCTGCCCAAGAAGGAAGTGATGTCCTACCATGCCCCTGATCCGTCCGAAGAAAGACCACAGCCGAGGGACGGGGAGGTAGTGATCTTTGCGGACCATATGAGCCGGGGCTTCGCACCGCCCGGCTCAAAATTCTTCCGGGATGTGCTCAACTTCTTTGACCTTCGGCCTCAGGATATAGGACCCAACTCCGTATCCAACATCTGCAACTTCCAAGTCTTTTGCGAAGTGTACCTTGGAGAGGAGCCCAGTTTGCTGCTTTTCAGAGAACTGTTCTACTTAAACCACCAAAACGAGTGTGCGAACGGGCCAAGTCTGGAATTAGGCGGCATCTCCATCCAACGGCGCAGGGACTGTCTATTCCCTTACGCAGAGCCGCCGAGCCACCCCAAGGACTGGAATATGACTTGGTTCTACTGCCAAGATACGTCCCCGGCTGACGAGAACCCGCTGCCCGGCTTTCGCCCAACACGCCTAGAGCCGACTCATCCACTATCCGACAAACTGACTGCCGCGGAATGCCAGCCTCTGCTTCCAACGATCAATAAGATCAAGGCCCTGCTAGGCAACGGTCTGAACGGAATAGACCTGGTTGGGGTCTGGATCTCATGGCGGGTGATCCCATTGAGCCGCCGCCCCGGCTTAATGTGTGAGTACACCGGGCGAAACGATGACCCGCAGAGGCACAGTCGCAATGATCTTCCAGAAGACGTTGCTGAAGAAGAGACCAAGGCTCTGTTAAACGAGAGCCTGGCAGACTGTGGAAGAACCGGGCTAGCCCCGTTCTGCAAGACCAATCCAGCCCCAGCGGTAAGCCGCTGACTTTAACCTTTCAACTTCTTTTGCATGTCACCTTGCTCTGAACCATTTTAAGAATTCATTACTGTATTTCTCAGGCTGATGATAAATTCTGGCGGGTCAAGTATGACCATGAGGCGGCCAAGAAGGCCAGGAAGGCGAAGAAAGCCGCCAAGAAAGCCGCCCCTCGCAAAAAGGGAAGCAGACCCACTGCTTCGGAGCTACTGCAATTAAGCGACAGCTCCGAGTCAGAGGTAACCCTTAAACCTTTAAACTCTTGCCATATTTGTTGTTTGTTGCTGTCCGCCTTATCAACATTTTGCTTATTGACAGGATGACACCGGCGCCAGTAACCCGGTGGTTGAAGAGGTAATGTCATTTTCCTCCGACTCGGAGCCTTTGCCACAGCTGAAAGTCCGAAGAGTAAGCCGGAAAGTAAGCTTTTCACATCCATTAGCTCATCAAGACCCTCAATTTCTTTTGAAGCAGCAGGTTCACGAAAGCCGGCGTCACACCCGGGCCCGCAAGGACACCGACCTCTCCGCCGGGTTACCCGACGCAACAAGGAAGCGTCGCACTGAGGTTTTTTCTCACTTGTACCCTTTTCATTCGTTGGCGGGTGTCATCCGTCAGCCACTCAACTCTTCTGACTCCAATTATCAGGAGACCTCCCCCTCTTCGGGTGACTCCATGCAGTCAAGTCTGCCGGCCTTCAAGACTGCACCCGGGTAATAACAATCTCCTTACATTATCTGTCTGTACTTACTCCTTGTGTGCCTAACACTTCTGCCTTTTCAGTGCCCAGGCAAAGCTCACCAAAAGAGCAAAGAAGACCAGGTCAGCCGGAGTGCCGGACTTGCCTGAGCCGGAGGCGACGGCTCAAGAGCCGCCAGCTGCCTCCGCCCCCGAAGCCACCATACCCATGGACACGGCGCCTGAAGCCCCTGCCCCGACTACCAAGACAACGACCGAAGCGTCGGTTAACCCAGAGGCCTCCGGCTCTGCCCCACCAGCTGACGACCCGGACGTGGTAATTACCCGGACGGAGTATGTTGAGCCGGGGCGGCCGACCATGCTGGCCAAATGCTCCGCGAAGGGGGAGTTGCTGCAGCCTCACCGGGTGAATCTGGACCTCTCCAGCTACACCGACTTGAGCATTGGAGAGCTCGTCTCTGGCTACATCAACCAAGTTCACAAGAGCCGGGACGCCGAGATCGCCATGGTCAACCAGATCCAACAAAAATCTGAGGTATCTGTAACACCCCGAGAATCATGCTACAGTAACTCTCTGTGATTAAGCTAATCATGTTGCTAAACAGGGCTTGATCACATTGGAATCACATTTCCTATCAAACTCCTAATTCAAACTTCAATTAAAATTAAAGTGGAAAATAAAAGTTTTCAAAAATTTAAACAAAAATGTTCGGTGGGTGCCAAATAATACACTGGTAATTATTGTGGAGAAAACTCCTTTTTATAAAATGCCTAAATACTTTTAAATGAAATAAAACAGAAAAGAAAATAAACAAATAAAAAGAAAATGCAAAAGAACACAGAACAAAGAAAAAAAAGGAAAAGGAGAAGGCCCCCCCCCACTGGACCTGGCCCAACTGGGCCACCCCAGGCCCAGCCGGCCGGCCCACCCCGCGCTCCCCCTCTCACCTTATCCCACCCCCACCGACACCTCCCCCACCCCCGAAATATCCCACTCACTCCTCCCTCTCCCCCGATCTGGATCGAGGAGGGCTCGACCCCGTCGCCGCGCCCGCCGCCTCGCCCCCGACAACCACGGCGGCCTGAGACCGACGTCGCCGCGCGGAGCCCCTCTCCGTCACCGAACCGCCTCCGAGCTCGTCGCCTCGTCCCCGTCGTCCTCCCCGCGCCCACTGCCCTTATCCCTACGGACCCGCGGTGAGGCCCCGGGCTCCCGCCCCCTCTCCTCGCACCCCCCCCCCCCCCCGCGACTGTCGCCGCGCCTCGCGCGTTCCGTCCCCGCGCTCACCGCGGCCGGCCGCGCCCTGGCCACGCGCTACTCCGACCGGCCGTGCCCGCCTTGCCGCCCGCTTCCCCTGCTACCGCCCGCACGCGCTGCCCCCCCCCCTCACCGCTCCGGTCTGCCGCGCCTCGCGCGCCCCCGAGCCCTGCGGCAACTCCGCCTGCACCTGCCGCCGAGCCCGCCACCGTTGCTGCCGCTCCCCGCGCCCCACTCCGGTGCCGCCCGGCGCTCCTCCCGTCCTCGCCCTGGTGCCGTGCCACTTCTGCTCCGCCCGCCACGGATCCGTTCGCCCCGTCGGTGCCCTTGCCCGCCCCGCGCGCCGTACCCCCCCTCGCCGGAGCTCCCCTGCCGCCTCGCAGCGCCCGGTCGGGTGCGCCTCTGTTCGGGCTGGCGCCCGTGCGCCCGCTGCGCGAACGCTCGCGCCCGCGCCCGAAACAGCACCCGCATCGCCCCCTCTGGGCCGCTGCCAGGTGGGCCTCGCCCCACCTGGGCCACAAGACAACGGGGCCTAGCCCACCAGAACGTTTATTAATAAAAAAAAGAGATAATAAATAAAATAATAATAATAATAATAATAAATATAATAAAAATAATAAAAATAATAATAATAATAATAATAACAATAAATAAAATAATAATAAGAATAATTTAATTAATAAAGATTAATAAATAAATAAATAAAAATAATTTTAATTAATTAACTAAATAAATAAATTAATTAAGTTAATTAATCCTGTTTAATTTAATTAAATAATAATTAATTAGCTAAACCCTAATTAACCTTAACAGTGAATGACAGGTGGGTCCCACTGGACCCACATGTCAGTTTGACTTAGTCAACCCCTGCTGACTGCTGATGTCAGCATGACATCATGCTGATGTCATAAATCCAAATTTCGAATTAAATTAAATATTTAATTAAATTCCAGAAATTAATAAAATCTTTATAAAAGCATATCTTTTAATCCGTAACTCGGATTAAAATATTTCCAACATGAAAATTGCTCAGAACGACGAGACGAATCCGAATACGCAGTCCGTTCGTCCACCGCACCTCCCTAACCTATCGAACTCGCAACTTTCCCCCTCCGGTCCGTCTGTCCGAAAACGCGAAACATCGGGAATGCCTCCCGGATGTTCCCCCCTTCACCGGTACCACCTACTGTCGCGTTAGGGCACCCCTAGCACCGCTCATTGACATGTCACGCATCGTCATGCTTATGTTTGCATTGTATTTACTGTTTCTTCCCCCTCTTCTCTCCGGTAGACTACGAGACCGACACTGCTGCTGCCCAGTTCGACTACGGAGTCGACGACCCCTCCTACTTGCCAGAGCAACCAGGCAAGCCCCCCCCCTTGATCACCAGATATCGCCTACTCTACTCTCTACTACTTGCATTAGAGTAGTGTAGCATGTTACTGCTTTCCGATATCCTATTCTGATGCATAGCCTATCCTTGTTACTATTGTTACTATCCTTACCTGCTATCCTACTGCTTAGTCTAGGATGCTAGATTTCCATCAGTGGCCCTACATTCTTGTCCGTCTGCTGTGCTATACTATCGGGTCGTGATCACCTGGGCGGTGATCACGGGTATATACTTATATACTTTATACATGACACATGTGATGACTAAAGTCGGTCGGCTCGTAGGAGTACCCGCAAGTGGATATTTGTGGCGGAGCAACAGGGCAGGTTGAGACCGCCTAGGTGAGAGGTGGGCCTGGCCCTGGTCGGCGTTCGTGGATACTTAACACGCTTAACGAGATCTTGGTATTTGATCTGAGTCTGGCCATTTGGTCTATACGCACTAACCATCTACGCGGGAGTAGTTATGGGTATCCCGGCGTCGTGGTATCAGCCGAAGCCTTCTTGACGTCAGCGACTGAGTGGCGCGCGCCGGATTGGACTGGAACGCCACTAGGCTAGGTCTGCTTCCGGCCGCGTACGCAACATGCAGGTGTGCATAGGGCGATGGGCCCAGACCCCTGCGCGCATAGGGTTAGACCGGCGTGCTGACCTCTCTGTTGTGCTTAGGTGGGGCTGCGACGTGTTGATCTTACGAGGCCGGGCATGACCCAGAAAAGTGTGTCCGGCCAAATGGGATCGAGCGTGTTGGGTTATGTGGTGCACCCCTGCAGGGAAGTTTATCTATTCGAATAGCCGTGTCCCTCGGTAAAAGGACGACCCGGAGTTGTACCTTGAGCTTATGACAACTAGAACTGGATACTGAATAAAATACACCCTTCCAAGTGCCAGATACAACCCGGTGATCGCTCTCTAACAGGGTGACGAGGAGGGGATCGCCGGGTAGGATTATGCTATGCGATGCTACTTGGAGGACTTCAATCTACTCTCTTCTACATGCTGCAAGATGGAGATGTCCAGAAGCGTAGTCTTCGACAGGACTAGCTATCCCCCTCTTATTCCGGCATTCTGCAGTTCAGTCCACTGATATGCCTCTTTACACATATACCCATGCATATGTAGTGTAGCTCCTTGCTTGCGAGTACTTTGGATGAGTACTCACGGTTGCTTTTCTCCCTCTTTTCCCCTTTCTATATCGGATTGTCGCAATCAGATGTTGGAGTTCAGGAGCCAGACGCCACCGTCGACGACGACACCTACGACACTGGAGGTGCCTACTACTACGTGCAGGCCGCTGACGACGACCAGGAGTAGTTAGGAGGTCCCAGGCAGGAGGCCTTGCCTTTTCGATCGTTGCTACTTTTGTGCTAGCCTTCTTAAGGCAAACTTGTTTAACTTATGTCTGTACTCAGATATTGTTGCTTCCGCTGACTCGTCTATGATCGAGCACTTGTATTCGAGCCCTCGAGGCCCCTGGCTTGTATTATAATGCTTGTATGACTTATTTATGTTTAGAGTTGTGTTGTGATATCTTTCCGTGAGTCCCTGATCGTGATCGTACACATTTGCGTGCATGATTAGTGTACGGTCAAATCGGGGGCGTCACAAGTTGGTATCAGAGCCGACTGCCTGTAGGAACCCCCCTTCCACACTCCTTGGCCGAAGTCGAGTCTAGTCATTGCAAAACTTTTACTAACATGGCTGTGCGGCTTACGGGCCCACGTCGCCATTGGGTGGTACTAGGATCTTTTACTCCTCGACCTTTACTCTGGGACTCTGAACTCTCTTCTACTCGGGTTAAACGAATTTACTAACTCTAACACTAGGATCCCGTGACCGCGTTCACCCCAAAGATGGATGAACCATAGATGTTTCTTAGAATAGTATTTTGAACCATTCACACACTGTCATTTGACTCCTTTGAAACGTCTTTGCTTTCAGATGGAACCCACGAGGCAGGTCGTTCGCCACACGATGGCCATTGGTGCCTCGGGATCACCTGCGGTGCTAGCTGAGATGATGACCTATCTGGGTTATCGCTGGCACCCTGAGTTCACCGTCTACGAGGAGTTCCAGGACTTTAACCAGGAGCAGTACCGTGCCATCGTCCACCTCTACTCTCGGGAGTACGACTCCACTACTGTGCTGCACACCGCACATGGTGTTGGTGTGACCATCGATATGGCTGTCCACGATGCAGCCTATGCTGCTCTGACACGTCTTCGTGGAGAGTATCAGGAGTTGGACACCTCCCCTTTCAGGCACATTGCTATCGCCTCTGATGTTGGTACGGAGGGATACTATACTGCTGCCTACTCCACTGTCACCCGGGAGCCCTTCTACCATCAGCACCTGGTTCTGCATGCTGATGGGCTGGATCGAGCTAACCGAGCTCTTCGCCACGAGATGTACACCACCCGTCAGCACCTTTACCGTGCTCTGACGCTGCTGCACCCCTTTGTCCGGTCTGGACAGGTACCGCGTGCTGCGATCTACCCAGCCAGGACCGTGATGCCCCACGGTGTCGGTTGGCCAGAGGTGGGAGGCTACTCTCCCGCACTTGGTCCTTTTCTGCCACCTGAGCACCGGGCTCTACACCTGAGTATCCGCGGCCCCCAGTCTGCTGACGTGGAGGATTATCCGTTACCTCACTACCAGCTGTCAGGCTACGATTACCTCCACAGTACCTCTTGGGACTGATGTAGGCTTGCTTGTAGTATTAGTTGCAGTCGTCGCGAGCCTGTGTGCCGCCTATGATGTTTTAGTCTATGTACTGAACTCTATGCATGGCCCCTTTTGTAAGTTATGCCGACTACTATGTAGTAGCTATCGTGCTCCATTCATTGTGCATGTTTCATCATGAATGATTCTTGTCATTGCAAATTTTCTCAATGCTGAACTACCCCTGTTATATATTAGCAGGATGGTTAGACCAGGTGGTCGTGGTCGTGGTGGCGATGCCCCACCACCACCTGAGTACATGGCTGGTATGATCCAACAGTTTGAACTGAACCGCCAATTCATGGAAAATATGATGGCTCAGTTTCCTCGCCCCAATATGAACCAACAGCCAGCTCAAGTGACTCTTCAAGATTTCATACGCCTCAACCCAACCATCTACCGCAGCTCAACTCAGCCCCTGGATGCTGATGACTGGCTCCGTGACATCACCTATGAGTTGGAGTCTGCTGATGTAGCCCCTGCCAGCTATGTCAATTTTGCTTCCTTCTTCTTGAAGGGACCCGCAGCTCAATGGTGGGACAGCCACAGGCGTACTCTGCCAGCCGGAACAATCATCACCTGGCCAGACTTCCAAGCTGCTTTCCGTGCCCGCTTCATTCCTCAGGGAGTCATGGACCGGAAGAAGCGTGAGTTCCGCAACCTCACCCAAGGCAACAAAACTGTCGAAGCTTATCAGCGGGAGTTTCTGGACTTGTCCCGCTATGCTGAAGAAGACATTGCAACTGATGCACGCAGACAGGAGAAGTTCCGTGATGGCCTTCAAGCTGACATCAAGCTCGCACTTCTAGTGCATGACTTTGCTGATTTCGCCACCTTGGTGAACAAGGCCATCAATGTTGAAACTGGTCTGCAGGAATACCAGAGCTCACACAGGCGCAACCGTGACACGGGCTCATCTTCGGGCCCGCCCTCACAGAAGCGTAAGATATGGATCCCGAACAGCATGTATCGTCCAAATGCTTCTGCCCCAAAGCAGACCTATGCTGCCCCTCGTCTGCCTACACCACCGTCCAGGCAGTCAAGACTTCCAGCTCCACCATCCCAAGCTCCTGTTCCCACTCCGAATAATGGCTTGTGCTTCAGGTGTGGTCAACCAGGGCACCGTGCTAAAGAATGCAACCAGAACCAGAATCAACTGGCCCTTCCAGCAACTGGCCGTGGTAACAATCAGCCCCGCAACAACAATGCTAAGTCTTATGGTCGTGCTCATGCCAACCACGTTGATCTCAACGAAGCTCAAGACCAGCCTGCTACTGTGATGGGTACACTCCTCGTAAATTCAGTACCAGCATCCGTTTTATTTGATACAGGTGCATCGCATTCATTCATGTCAGAAGATTTTGCATACAAGCACGACGTTAAATGCGAGGAGATGAACACCTCTGTATTGGTCAAAACCCCCGTGGGACAGTGTCAAACCTCCTTGGTTGGCATCGATGTCCCCGTGGAAATCGAAGGGCTGGAATTCTATGCCTCTCCCATTATCCTGAAGACGTCTAACATCGACCTCATCTTGGGTATGGATTGGTTGAAAGCGCATACTGCTTCTATAGTTTGCGCCACTAAAACCGTCCATCTGCTACACCCTTCAGATGAAATAGTTGCTTACCAAGCTAATCTGGTGCAAAATGCCGAGGCAAGGCTCTATGCATTGAATGCATTGAACGCTGCACCACTCGAGGGCATTGAAAATATTCCCGTCGTGCGTGAATTCCTCGACGTCTTCCCTGAAGAACTTCCAGGGATTCCCCCTGCTAGAGCTGTCGAATTCATCATCGACTTGAAACCAGGCACCACTCCTATAGCCAAGCGACCCTACAAAATGCCGCCGCATGAACTCCTTGAGCTTAAGGAGGAAATCGACAAGTCTCTTCGCAAAGGATTCATTCGCCCAAGTTGCTCTCCTTGGGGAGCACCTTCTCTCTTTGTCAAGAAGAAGGATGGGACAAACTGGTTAGTTCAAGACTACCGTCCTATAAACCAAGCTACCATTCAGAATAAATACCCTCTTCCTCGGATCAATGATCTGTATGATCAACTGGCAGGTTCGTCAGTGTTCTCTAAGCTCGACTTGAGGTTGGGCTACCACCAGATCCGTGTTCGCGAAGAGGATATCCCAAAGACCGCCTTCGTGACTCGCTATGGTTCATACGAGTACACCGTCATGTCTTTCGGTTTAACCAATGCTCCAGCCACCTTCTCTCGTCTAATGAACTATATATTCATGGATTACCTCGACAAGTTCGTCGTGGTTTATCTGGATGATATCCTGATATTTTCCAAGAACGAAGAAGAACATGCTGAACATCTTCGACTTGTGCTGGAAAAGCTACGAGAACATCAACTATATGCCAAGTTCTCTAAATGTGAATTCTGGCTACCCGAAGTAACCTATCTTGGGTATGTCATCTCTAAGGATGGTATTGCCGTCAACCCCGAGCGAGTTCAGGCTATTCTTGATTGGACTCCTCCCAAGAACGTTAAGCAAGTCAGAAGTTTTCTCGGTCTCGCCAGCTATTGCCGTCGATTTGTCGAGAACTTCTCTAAGATCGCCAGGCCTCTGACTAACCTGTTGCATAAGGGTGTCAAGTTCCAATGGACAGACAAATGTCAGGAAAGTTTCCAGGCACTCAAAGACAAGTTGACTTCTGCTCCAGTTCTAGCTCCACCTGATACTAAGAAGGACTTCGTCATTTACTGCGACGCTTCCCGTCAAGGATTAGGCTGTGTCCTAATGCAAGACCGCAAAGTGATTGCTTATGCCTCTCGGCAATTGCGCCCTCACGAAGAGAACTACCCAGTTCACGACCTCGAACTTGCTGCTGTCATTCATGCGCTGAAGCAGTGGTGACATTACCTTCTCGGTAATCGTTGCGAGATCTTCACTGACCACCAAAGTCTAAAGTATCTGTTTACTCAGCCAGATCTGAACCTCCGTCAGCAGAGATGGATGGAGCTTGTTGCAGACTTTGACTTGGGTATTTCCTATACTCCAGGCAAGGCTAATGTAATGGCTGATGCCTTGAGCCGCAAGTCTTACTGCAACCACCTCCAGGTTCATAAAGTTCAGCCCTCGCTTGTTGAAGAATTCAGGAAGCTGAACCTCCATATTGTTCCTCCGGGTGCACTCGCTCCCCCTCCTAAACAATTTGGCAAGGTGAACCTCCACGTTGTTACCCAGGGTTCCCTCAATACCCTAGTTGCTAAACCAGATCTCGAGGACAGCATCAAAAGGCTACAGAGGTATGACTCTGAAGCCCACAAGATTAAGCGCTACCTCGCAGAAGGAAAGCCCTCATTCTTCACCATTTCTGAAGATGGCACCCTATACTTCAAGGGCCGCCTAGTGGTGCCATGTGCAGAGAAAAACCTGGATATGACACAGGAAGTTATGAAAGAAGCTCATGATACGCCTCTGTGTATCCATCCTGGTAGTACAAAGATGTATCAAGATATCCGTTAGAGATTCTGGTGGACTAATATGAAGCAAGACATTGCTCGTTATGTTGCTGAGTGTGACGTTTGCCGTCGTATCAAAGCAGAACATCAAAGGCCTGCTGGAACTCTGCAACCTATCTCTATTCCTGAATGGAAATGGGACCATGTTGAGATGGACTTCGTCACTGGATTTCCCAAATCGCAGAAAGGTAATGATGCTATTCTTGTCGTCATTGACCGGCTTTCCAAAGTTGCACATTTCCTGGCAGTCAAAGAAACGATCACTGCTAGCCAGTTGGCAACGCTCTATATGTCCAGGATTGTTTCACTCCACGGTATTCCATTGGTTATCAGTTCAGACCGTGGCAGCTTATTCACTTCAAGATTCTGGGCAAGTTTCCAAGAAGCTATGGGCACTCATCTGTCATTTAGTACTGCGTTTCATCCTCAATCGCAAGGACAAGTTGAACGCGTCAATCAAGTTCTCGAAGACATGCTTCGAGCTTGCGTTATTTCCTTCGGCAAGAAATGGGAGGAATCTCTCCCGTATGCTGAGTTCTCTTATAATAATAGCTATCAAGCTAGTCTGAAGATGGCCCCCTTCGAAGTGTTATATGGACGAAAGTGCCGAACCCCTCTGAACTGGTCAGAAACTGGGGAACGTCCACTCTTCGGTCCGGATATTATCCAAGATGCCGAAGAACAAGTCCGCATTATTCGTGAGAATCTCAAGACTGCTCAGTCACGTCAGAAGAGTCAGTATGACCGTCATCATAAAGACATGGTCTATCAACCTGGCGAAAAGGCTTATCTTCGAGTCACACCTATGAAGGGTGCTCACCGCTTCGGGATCAAGAGCAAACTAGCTCCTCGCTATATTGGCCCATTCACTATCCTCGAAAGGCGTGGAAAAGTGGCATACCAACTGGAGCTACCGCCGAACCTTTCTCAGGTTCACGATGTGTTCCATGTGTCACAGCTCCGCCGTTGCTTCAAGGACCCAATCCGAGCTGTGGATCATGAAGTGCTCGAATTGCAGCAAGACCTCTCCTATAAGGAGCATCCGGTCCACATTCTCGACCAAGCTGAACGCCGCACACGTCAGAAGGCGATCAAGTTTCTCAAAGTCCAGTGGTCGCACCATTCTGAAGATGAGGCCACTTGGGAACGAGAGGATCGTCTGCGCGAAGAATACCCTGCACTGTTTCCTTCTACCTCCTAAATCTCGGGACGAGATTTCTTGTAGTGGAGGAGATTTGTAACACCCCGAGAATCATGCTACAGTAACTCTCTGTGATTAAGCTAATCATGTTGCTAAACAGGGCTTGATCACATTGGAATCACATTTCCTATCAAACTCCTAATTCAAACTTCAATTAAAATTAAAGTGGAAAATAAAAGTTTTCAAAAATTTAAACAAAAATGTTCGGTGGGTGCCAAATAATACACTGGTAATTATTGTGGAGAAAACTCCTTTTTATAAAATGCCTAAATACTTTTAAATGAAATAAAACAGAAAAGAAAATAAACAAATAAAAAGAAAATGCAAAAGAACACAGAACAAAGAAAAAAAAAAGGGAAAAGGAGAAGGCCCCCCCCACTGGACCTGGCCCAACTGGGCCACCCCAGGCCCAGCCGGCCGGCCCACCCCGCGCTCCCCCTCTCACCTTATCCCACCCCCACCGACACCTCCCCCACCCCCGAAATATCCCACTCACTCCACCCTCTCCCCCGATCTGGATCGAGGAGGGCTCGACCCCGTCGCCGCGCCCGCCGCCTCGCCCCCGACAACCACGGCGGCCTGAGACCGACGTCGCCGTGCGGAGCCCCTCTCCGTCACCGAACCGCCTCCGAGCTCGTCGCCTCGTCCCCGTCGTCCTCCCCGCGCCCACTGCCCTTATCCCTACGGACCCGCGGTGAGGCCCCGGGCTCCCGCCCCCTCTCCTCGCACCCCCCCCCCCCGCGACTGTCGCCGCGCCTCGCGCGTTCCGTCCCCGCGCTCACCGCGGCCGGCCGCGCCCTGGCCACGCGCTACTCCGACCGGCCGTGCCCGCCTTGCCGCCCGCTTCCCCTGCTACCGCCCGCACGCGCTGCCCCCCCCCTCACCGCTCCGGTCTGCCGCGCCTCGCGCGCCCCCGAGCCCTGCGGCAACTCCGCCTGCACCTGCCGCCGAGCCCGCCACCGTTGCTGCCGCTCCCCGCGCCCCGCTCCGGTGCCGCCCGGCGCTCCTCCCGTCCTCGCCCTGGTGCCGTGCCACTTCTGCTCCGCCCGCCACGGATCCGTTCGCCCCGTCGGTGCCCTTGCCCGCCCCGCGCGCCGTACCCCCCCTCGCCGGAGCTCCCCTGCCGCCTCGCAGCGCCCGGTCGGGTGCGCCTCTGTTCGGGCTGGCGCCCGTGCGCCCGCTGCGCGAACGCTCGCGCCCGCGCCCGAAACAGCACCCGCATCGCCCCCTCTGGGCCGCTGCCAGGTGGGCCTCGCCCCACCTAGGCCACAGGACAACGGGGCCTAGCCCACCAGAACGTTTATTAATAAAAAAAGAGATAATAAATAAAATAATAATAATAATAATAATAATAAATATAATAAAAAAATAATAATAATAATAATAATAACAATAAATAAAATAATAATAATAATAATAATTTAATTAATAAAGATTAATAAATAAATAAATAAAAATAATTTTAATTAATTAACTAAATAAATAAATTAATTAAGTTAATTAATCCTGTTTAATTTAATTAAATAATAATTAATTAGCTAAACCCTAATTAACCTTAACAGTGAATGACAGGTGGGTCCCACTGGACCCACATGTCAGTTTGACTTAGTCAACCCCTGCTGACTGCTGATGTCAGCATGACATCATGCTGATGTCATAAATCCAAATTTCGAATTAAATTAAATATTTAATTAAATTCCAGAAATTAATAAAATCTTTATAAAATCATATCTTTTAATCCGTAACTCGGATTAAAATATTTCCAACATGAAAATTGCTCAGAACGACGAGACGAATCCGAGTATGCAGTCCGTTCGTCCACCGCACCTCCCTAACCTATCGAACTCGCAACTTTCCCCCTCCGGTCCGTCTCTCCGAAAACGCGAAACATCGGGAATGCCTCCCGGATGTTCCCCCCCTTCACCGGTACCACCTACTGTCGCGTTAGGGCACCCCTAGCACCGCTCATTGACATGTCACGCATCGTCATGCTTATGTTTGCATTGTATTTACTGTTTCTTCCCCCTCTTCTCTCCGGTAGACTACGAGACCGACACTGCTGCTGCCCAGTTCGACTACGGAGTCGACGACCCCTCCTACTTGCCAGAGCAACCAGGCAAGCCCCCCCTTGATCACCAGATATCGCCTACTCTACTCTCTACTACTTGCATTAGAGTAGTGTAGCATGTTACTGCTTTCCGATATCCTATTCTGATGCATAGCCTATCCTTGTTACTATTGTTACTATCCTTACCTGCTATCCTACTGCTTAGTCTAGGATGCTAGATTTCCATCAGTGGCCCTACATTCTTGTCCGTCTGCTGTGCTATACTATCGGGCCGTGATCACCTGGGCGGTGATCACGGGTATATACTTATATACTTTATACATGACACATGTGATGACTAAAGTCGGGTCGGCTCGTAGGAGTACCCGCAAGTGGATATTTGTGGCGGAGCAACAGGGCAGGTTGAGACCGCCTAGGTGAGAGGTGGGCCTGGCCCTGGTCGGCGTTCGCGGATACTTAACACGCTTAACGAGATCTTGGTATTTGATCTGAGTCTGGCCATTTGGTCTATACGCACTAACCATCTACGCGGGAGTAGTTATGGGTATCCCGGCGTCGTGGTATCAGCCGAAGCCTTCTTGACGTCAGCGACTGAGTGGCACGCGCCGGATTGGACTGGAACGCCACTAGGCTAGGTCTGCTTCCGGCCGCGTACGCAACGTGCAGGTGTGCATAGGGCGATGGGCCCAGACCCCTGCGCGCATAGGGTTAGACCGGCGTGCTGACCTCTCTGTTGTGCTTAGGTGGGGCTGCGACGTGTTGATCTTACGAGGCCGGGCATGACCCAGAAAAGTGTGTCCGGCCAAATGGGATCGAGCGTGTTGGGTTATGTGGTGCACCCCTGCAGGGAAGTTTATCTATTCGAATAGCCGTGTCCCTCGGTAAAAGGACGACCCGGAGTTGTACCTTGAGCTTATGACAACTAGAACTGGATACTGAATAAAATACACCCTTCCAAGTGCCAGATACAACCCGGTGATCGCTCTCTAACAGGGTGACGAGGAGGGGATCGCCGGGTAGGATTATGCTATGCGATGCTACTTGGAGGACTTCAATCTACTCTCTTCTACATGCTGCAAGATGGAGATGTCCAGAAGCGTAGTCTTCGACAGGACTAGCTATCCCCCTCTTATTCCGGCATTCTGCAGTTCAGTCCACTGATATGCCTCTTTACACATATACCCATGCATATGTAGTGTAGCTCCTTGCTTGCGAGTACTTTGGATGAGTACTCACGGTTGCTTTTCTCCCTCTTTTCCCCTTTCTATATCGGATTGTCGCAATCAGATGTTGGAGTTCAGGAGCCAGAAGCCACCGTCGACGACGACACCTACGACACTGGAGGTGCCTACTACTACGTGCAGGCCGCTGACGACGACCAGGAGTAGTTAGGAGGTCCCAGGCAGGAGGCCTTGCCTTTTCGATCGTTGCTACTTTTGTGCTAGCCTTCTTAAGGCAAAATTGTTTAACTTATGTCTGTACTCAGATATTGTTGCTTCCGCTGACTCGTCTATGATCGAGCACTTGTATTCGAGCCCTCGAGGCCCCTGGCTTGTATTATAATGCTTGTATGACTTATTTATGTTTAGAGTTGTGTTGTGATATCTTTCCGTGAGTCCCTGATCGTGATCGTACACATTTGCGTGCATGATTAGTGTACGGTCAAATCGGGGGCGTCACAGTATCCTTCTGCTGTCTTCTTACTTTCTGCATAGTGACCCTTGTCATGCTAGCCCCCAAGTCGACAACTTATACTTGAATATGTTGTAGACTTAGGCCCCGGCTTACTCAACTAAGCCGGCAGTACGGAGATAGATACGTTCAATATGCATTAGCCCCCAAGTGCCAAGTGTCTTTGCTTGGAAAGCGCTTGGGACTTACAGAATGACTGTTAATAACCCGGAAATATATGCAGGCTGTTGGCAAGAAATTAGAGTCGGACCTTGCGGATCTCAAGAGCCGGCTAAAGACACAAGAGATGGAGACCCGGAAGGCAAACGCCAAGTTTGTCTCCAGCATCGCCGCTCAAGAGAAGCTGAAGACCGAATTTGATGCTGAGCGGAAGCCCTGGGCTGAGGAGAAAGCCGCACTGGTGACCCGGGCAGAACAGGCGGAGAAAGCCCTCACTGAGAAGACCGCTGAGCTCTCCGGCCTAAAGCGCCAGGTTTCCCAAATGGTGGCTGCTATCTTCGGTAAGTCGCCTCGCCGGCTTTCATCAAGTCTATATATGTTATGATTCATCCTTGTCACCGGCTTATCTGATCTTTATTAAACAGGTCCCAGGAGTGCCAACCTCAACCAGAGCGTGGTCACCAAGTTAAAGGCCGTGTACACCCTGGTGGAACAACTCTACACCGGGTCACAGCGCGCCTTAGCTGTGGTGGCCCTATCCAACGAGGTGCCGACCCATCTGGCCGAAGTCCTGCACCGGCTCGCTGTTCTACCATAGCGGATCCAGGAGCTACGCCGAGCCTCCGCAAGAGCCGGAGCAATTGCCGCGCTGAGCCGGGCCAAAGCATTCCTGCCGGAGCTAGACCCGGCAGACATCGCCCTGGGCTACCCAAGCCTGAAAGAAGATGGCTCAGCCTTCGACCAGAAGGACTTCGCGGCATGTGTGAAGGCTGTACGCCCGGTGGCCACCATCATCGGGAATGACACCGACTTAACCAAGTATCAGCCGGGGTACAACGCGGAGAATCAGAGGATTCCAACCCCTCGCTATGAAGCTCTCAATCTGATTCCTCCGGCTCGTCAGCACACCTTCGCCCCGGAGATTGACCCAGCCGGGTTAATTGACGAAGAAGCCCAGTTCGAAGCTCTCAGCGGCATCAACTGGAAGTCGTCAACCTTCGAAGTCTTGGGATCAGCCGGAGCTGAAGACAGGAACGAGCCGGGGACTTCAACTCAACAGGCATCATAAAGCGGCTGGCGGTTCACCGAACAACGCTCCATCCTGGAGACTTGACGAATTTTGTAATAGAATAGGTGCAACAATTTATCTCTGCCGTGCCATCGTGCATGTAATGAATGCTGAAATCCCTTGAAGTTATCCTTTTGGTGTTCCTCCGGGTCATAATTATCCCTTTGTCCTTCTCAACCTTAAAAGGTGCCTTTAAGTATCTGCATAGAAAGGCAAATCACAAGTCTCAAGGCGGCTTACCACCCTGAGAAGCAGGTGTTTGAGATAGATAACCCGGAATATGAATCAAAAAAGGACTGGTCCTTAGTTACACTCTGAACATAGCCGTGATAACACACTTAACGGCCTGTAAGCATTCTTCCGGATTAAACAACCCGGGTAGCACGGTTGGTATCTTAACTCTAATTGACTTGCCTTGATGACATCCATGATGTTCAATTAACAAGATAAACCCAAAATTAAGCCGGCAGGCGAAACCCGGCCATGCACACTTTGTCATAATCAGAGTAAACTTGTGATAAATCAGAACTTAGGGGCTTCCAGTTCGAATACGACTAGAGACCCGTCCCAAAAGGGGTTAAGCCAAGATTCGGATACGATCATATAGCCCCCAGTGGGTGTGGCGATGCCAATCAAGAGGGTACCGACAGCTATGTTCTCTTTGGTTCGAATACGACCCATGTTTGAACAGGAAGCCCCCAAGTGATTCTTAAAATTGTTTAACGACGCTGATTCGAATACGATCCACGTCGGTTCTCAGAGGGATTAAACTGTGATTCAAATATGATCAAAGTTAACTTCCCAACGAGCTCGGCACTTTGCCAATCAAGTGGGTATCGACAGCTATGTTCTCTTTGGTTCGAATACGACCCATGTTTGAACAGGAAGCCCCCAAGTGACCTTACTGCTTACGGCTAGACTCAAATACGATCATAAGCCGGATCCTCTTTAAATCAGCATGTAAAAAATAACACACGCATAATTGGGGGAGAAAAAAGGACAGAGGCCCTGCTTTACTGCTTATCATAATATATACATGTCTGAGATAAATATGTACACCACGAGAGCCGGCAGCTCAAGTGTAGTAAGGCCGAAGCTGAGCTATATTCCACGGCCGACGGGTCTCCTCCTTAGATTTACGCGAATCTTTATGTTCCCGAATATCAATGAGGTAATATGACCCGTTGTGCAAGTTCTTACTGACCACAAAGGGCCCTTCCCAAGGTGGGGATAACTTGTGTGCATCTGTTTGATCCTGGATGAGCCGGAGCACAAGGTCGCCTTCCTGGAAGACCCGGGATTTGACCCGGCGGCTATGATAACGGCGCAGGTCTTGTTTGTAAATCGCTGAACGGGCTGCTGCCACCTCACGCTGTTCGTCCAAAAAGTCCAGAGCATCTTGGCGCGCCTGTTCATTATCCGTCTCAACATAAGCCGCCACACGAGGTGAATCATGACGGATGTCGCTGGGGAGGACTGCTTCTGCTCCATAAACCATGAAGAAAGGCGTGAAGCCTGTAGACCTGTTAGGAGTAGTGTTGATGCTCCATAAGACGGAGGGCAACTCCTCCACCCAACAACCCGGCGTCCGTTGCAAAGGGACCAAAAGCCGGGGTTTGATGCCCTTCAGAATCTCTTGGTTAGCTCTCTCAGCTTGACCATTGGATTGGGGATGGGCCACTGAGGAAACATCAAGTCGGATATGCTCTCGTTGACAAAATTCTTCCATAGCGCCCTTGGATAAATTGGTGCCATTGTCAGTTATGATGCTGTGCGAAAAGCCGAAGCGGAAAATCACCTTTTTCATAAATTGAACCGCCGTGGCTGCATCGCACTTGCTAACTGGCTCAGCCTCCACCCACTTCGTGAATTTGTCAACGGCCACCAAGAGGTGGGTCTTCTTATCCTTGGACCGTTTAAAGGGCCCAACCATATCAAGCCCCCAGACCGCAAAGGGCCAAGTGATTGGGATCATCCTCAATTCCTGAGCCGGCACATGAGGCCGTCGTGAGAACCTTTGGCAACCATCACATTTACTGACCAAGTCCTCTGCATCAGCGTGAGCCGTCAGCCAATAAAAACCATGACGGAAAGCTTTGGCCACAAGAGATTTTGAACCGGCATGATGGCCACAATCCCCTTCATGGATCTCGCGCAAGATCTCTTGACCTTCCTCAGGGGAGATACAACGCTGAAATGCCCCTGAAACACTGCGATGATGCAACTCGCCATCGATGACGATCATTGACTTAGCCCGCCGGGTGATTTGTCTGGCCAAAGTTTCATCCTCAGGCAACTCTCCCCGGGTTATATAAGCCAGATATGGCATTGTCCAGTCTGGTATGACGTGAAGAGCCGCCACCAGTCGTGCCTCCGGGTCAGGGATAGCCAAGTCCTCCTCTGTAGGCAACCGAACCGACGGGTTATACAGGACATCCAAGAAAGTGTTAGGCGGCACCGGTTTTCGCTGGGAGCCTAGCCGGCTTAAAGCATCAGCCGCCTCGTTCTTCCTGCGATCAATGTGCTCCACTTGGTATCCCTGAAAGTGCCCAGCAATGGCATCAACCTCGCGGCGATAAGCCGCCATGAGAGGATCCTTAGAATCCCAGGTGCCTGATACTTGTTGAGCTACCAAGTCTGAGTCACCAAAGCACCTTACCCGGCTTAAGCTCATCTCCTTAGCCACCCGAAGACCGTGGAGCAAAGCCTCGTATTCAGCCGCATTGTTAGTGCAAGGAAACATCAACCATAGCACGTAATGGAATTTGTCACCTTTAGGGGAAGCCAATACAACACCAGCCCCTGAGCCCTCCAACTGTCTGGACCCATCAAAGTGGATAGTCCAATAAGTGTTATCCGGCTTTTGCTCAGGCACTTGTGACTCTGTCCAATCGTTGATGAAATCCACCAAAGCCTGAGATTTAACAGCAGTGCGTGGCACATATTTGAGACCATGAGGTCCAAGTTCTATAGCCCACTTAGCAATTCTCCCTGTGGCCTCTCTATTCTGGATAATATCACCAAGAGGGGCAGAACTGACCACAGTGATGGGATGACCCTGAAAATAATGCTTAAGCTTCCGGCTCGCCATGAACACACCATACACAAGCTTCTGCCAATGCGGGTACCGCTGCTTGGACTCAATGAGCACTTCGCTGACATAATAAACCGGCCGCTGAACCGGATGCTCCTTACCCGCCTCCTTGCGCTCCACCACAATAGCCACGCTGACGGCCCGTGCGTTTGCCGCCACATACAGTAGCAAGGGCTCCTTATCAACCGGAGCAGCAAGGAAGGGGGGCTCTGCGAGTTGCTTTTTCAAATCCTCAAAAGCGGTATTAGCTGCATCATTCCAGACAAAGGTATCAGTTTTCTTCATCAACTGGTATAAAGGCATAGCCTTCTCACCCAAACGGCTTATAAATCGGCTTAAAGCAGCGATGCGACCCGCCAAACGCTGAACGTCATTTATACACGGCGGCTTAGCCAGGGAAGTGATGGCCTTGATCTTCTCCGGGTTAGCCTCAATGCCTCTGTCAGAAACCAAGAAGCCCAATAGTTTGCCTGCAGGAACACCAAAAACACACTTGGCCGGGTTAAGCATCATCTTGTAGACCCGGAGATTATCGAAGGTTTCCCTTAAGTCATCTATTAGGGTTTCCTCCTTGACGGATTTAACCACAATATCGTCCACGTAAGCGTGAACATTGCGCCCGATCTGTTTATGAAGACAATTCTGTACACAACGCTGGTAAGTCGCCTGTGCACACTTGAGTCCAAAGGGCATAGACACATAGCAGAAGGCTCCGAAGGGAGTGATGAACGCCGTCTTCTCCTGGTCCTTAACTGCCATCTTAATCTGATGATACCCGGAATAAGCATCCAAGAAACTTAAGCGTGCGCAACCTGCCGTAGCATCAATGATTTGATCAATACGGGGGAGGGCAAAAGGATCAGCCGGACACGCCTTGTTCAAATCCGTGTAGTCCACACACATCCGCCAGGTGCCGTTCTTCTTGAGCACGAGCACCGGGTTAGCCAACCACTCTGGGTGAAAGACTTCAACGATGAACCCGGCTGCCAAGAGCCGGGCTACTTCTTCACCAATAGCTTCTCGCCTCTCTTCATTAAACCGCCGAAGGAACTGTCTGACCGGCTTAAATTTCGGATCAATATTGAGAGTGTGCTCAGCGAGTTCTCTAGGTACACCTGGCATGTCAGAAGGCTTCCATGCGAAGATGTCCCTATTCTCACGGATGAACTCGATGAGCGCGCTTTCCTATTTCGGTCCAGATTTGCATTGATGCTAAACTGCTAAGACGAGTCACCTGGAACAAAATCAACAAGTTTAGTCTCGCCAGCTGACTTAAATTTCATTGCTGGTTCATTCTCCGTGGTTGGCTTTTTCAGAGAGGTCATATCTGTTGGGTCAACATTGTCTTTATAAAACTTCAACTCCTCTGTGGCGCAAACAGACTCTGCATAAGCCGCATCACCTTCCTCACACTCCAGAGCCACTTTCCGGCTGCCGTGAACCGTAATGGTCCCATTGTGACCCGGCATCTTGAGCTGTAAGTACACATAACACGGCCGTGCCATAAACTTGGCGTAAGCTGGCCGTCCAAATATAGCATGGTACGGACTTCTTATCTTGACCACCTCAAAGGTCAACTTCTCCACCCTGTAGTTGTTCTCATCACCAAAAGCCACTTCCAATTCGATCTTGCCGACTGGATAAGCCGACTTACCGGGTACCACACCATGGAAGATAGTGTTTGACTGGCTGAGGTTCTTATCAACCAATCCCATACGGCAAAAAGTCTCATAATAGAGGATATTGATGCTGCTGCCTCCATCCATGAGTACCTTTGTGAACTTATAGCCTCCCACCTGAGGAGCCACCACTAAGGCCAAGTGGCCCGGATTATCCACCCGGGGAGGGTGATCCTCCCTACTCCACACTATAGGCTGCTCAGACCACCCTAAGTAGCGTGGAACCGCCGGCTCAACAGCATGAACAGCTCTCTTGTGAAGCTTCTGATCCCGTTTGCACAAACTGGTGGTGAACACATGATACTGTCCACCGCTAAGCTGCTTTGGGTTGGTCTGATAACCCTCCTGCTGCTGTTGATGACCCTGACCAGACTGTTGATTAAAGCCCCCTTGACCGTTCTGAGGACCGGAATTTGATCCGCCGCCCGGGCCATGAAAGCCGCCGGCGCCTGAGCCGCCGCCCGGGCCATTGTAGCTCTTAAAGGCCTTCATGATCGCGCAATCCTTCCACAGGTGAGTCGCTGGCTTCTCTCTAGAGCCGTGCCTTGGACACGGTTCATTCAACAGCTGCTCCAGCGTTGGACCTGACCCGCCGCCTCGGGGAGGGGGCCTCCCCTTGCGTCGCTGGTTATTACCTTGGGAGTTGGCGTTGGCTACAAACTCTAGGCTGCCATCGGCCTTACGCTTGCCTCCTCCTTGGTTCCCCGGGTTAAACTGAGGACCCTTGCCGTTGCCATTCTTCTTTCCCTTCCCTGCCCTTTCATCGTCTGAAGGGGGATCCTTGGTACCATCGGAATCGGCGTATTTGACAAGAGCCGCCATTAGGGTACCCATATCGGTGCAGTCGCGCTTGAGCCACCCGAGCTTCATCTTAAGGGGCACAAAGCGACAGTTCTGTTCCAACATTAAGACTGCAGAGCCGGCATCCATCTTATCTGATGAATGTATGATCTCCTTGACCCGGCGAACCCAATGGGTCGTGGACTCACCCTCCTGCTGCTTACAGTTAGTCAAATCCACGATTGACATAGATTGCCTGCAGGTATCTTTGAAGTTTTGAATGAACCGGGCTTTCAGCTCAGCCCAAGACCCAATGGAGTTCGGCGGTAACCCTTTCAACCACGTGCGGGCAGTTCCATCTAACATCATGGTGAAATATTTGGCCATGGCCGCCTCACTGACCTCCAACAATTCCATAGCCATCTCATAACTCTCAATCCAGGCTGCAGGCTGTAAGTCTGCTGTATAGTTAGGCACCTTCCTAGGGCCCTTGAAGTCCTTAGGTAGACGTTCATTACGGATGGCTGGTACCAAACAAGGGACACCCCCGGTCCTGGTAGAAATTCCCACATCAACGGACGTCGTCGGATAAGCCGGGGGGGTCTGATAAGCCGTCAATTGAGGCGCCTGCTCCGCCTCTTGCCGCGCTTGGTCTGTTGTGTAGAAGGCTCCATTATGAGCCGGGCCATGGCCAGGGGGCGGGTCATGGCATCGTACATTACTTGAACCAGTTGCTGAGACCATGTGCCGGCTGTAACTCGGGCTCTGGCCTGGACGAGGGGTCGAGTGGATCCTGTCGCGGCTATAGGAGTACGCCTCTTGCTGCGCTAGTGCCGTCTGCAAGAGTTCCCTGACCCGGCGGGTTTCGATGGCCGCCGGAGAATCGCCGTCAATGGGGAGAGCCGCCAGCCGTGCTGCCGCAGCTACCATGTTCTCTAGCGGGTTATCATAATGACCCAGGGGTATTGGCACATACTGAGGCGGGGCAGGGTGCGCCTGAGGAGGCCCCATCACTCGTGGCTGAATAAGGGGTCCAGACCCGGGCGCAATGACCCCTGGCGGGTTACTAGACCCTGCACCCGACGTGTTGAAGAGATTGCGTGGATCGTAAACCGGCGGGAGTCGAGACTGGGCCTTCTGATGCCTCCTTCTCATGACCTCGTTGGCCGCGTTCTGATCCATCGTGAGTTGGAAGGACTGCGCCTGAATCAGCTGAGTCCGGGCGTCGAGAGTCGCCCGCTCCGCAGCCAGCCTGATCCCTTCCGCTGCGAGATCCTCTTTAGCTTTTATCAGATCCAATTTTAGTTGTGCCACCTCCGCATCATGCTGAGCTTGATCCGCCGGGTCAACCGTGGCGGTTAACAGGGCCGTCATCTTGTTCGTGAGATCCATTAGCACCTGAGCCGGAGAAGGCACCGGGTTTCCCGCTCCAGCAGCAGGGTTCTGAACAGGCTGCGCACCAGCCATAAAAACTCCAACCTGACTTGGTGGCTCAACAAGGTTCGGAATACTGTCACCGTCGGAACAACCCATGAGCCTGCCATCTTGAAGTTGGTACAACGAGTTTGACTCATCAGTGGCCGACTCGCCGTCAGAGCCGGCGGCCGCCTCATCACCGGACCCGGATGGATCAGAGGGCCCTCCATGGATGCATCCCACAAAAGCGCGCCTTAAGGCAGGCCGGGCCCGGGCGGGTTGTGCGCGCTGAGCCGTTTCAATGAGGTCGGCGCAGAGATCTGGCTCAGGGCCCGGCTCACCAATCTTGCCAATGAAAACATGAATTGCGCCAAAGGGGACCCGGTACCCGTACTCAATTGAGCCGGCGTCGGGGCCCCAGTCCGCATCGTCGATGTAGAGCTTGCCGCGACGACTCTTGGTCATCCGGCCCACAGCATATCCCTTGAGCCCTTCGAAGCTGCCCTTCAAGAACTCAAATCCACCGTGCGGTGGCCCCACGGTGGGCACCAACTGTCGTGGAATTGTCACGGCAGATGTCCTCAAGCTAGGACTTAGTCATGGAGCCATCGCAACTAGGAAGCTTGAAGGGGTTATCCGGGACAAGGAACACGAGGGGTTATACTGGTTCGGCCCCTTACGGTGAAGGTAAAAGCCTACGTCCAGTTTGAGGTGATATTGATTAGGGTTACGATCGCCAGGGAGCTAAACAGCTATGCCTGGCTCTCGATGAGGTTGTTGTCGCCCTCGAACCGCTGTCGGGTCGTCCCTTTATATAGGGAGGCTGACGCCCAGCAGCTCTCAGAGTCCCGGCCGGCTCATAAGAACGTCCGGCTCGGACTCTAAACCATACTTGCCTTATACTACAAGTCTACCATAATAATGATTGTCACTACAGGCCCTAAGCCATATCCGGGTCTCAGCCCATCTCTGGCCCATCGTCTTGAAACTTGGCTCCGGGCTTCTGGCAATGACCATCCAAAGAGTAACCCGGCCCCTCCTGGCGGGTGACTCTAAGGTCTACATTCTCAACAGATCCCGAGGCGGCCGCGGATCTCGCCGGATCTCCGCCGGAGAAGGGCGACGGTGGCCGGAGTGGGGACGGGCGGCGACGAGAGGAGGCCGGAGGGCGGCGGGGCGGCGCGGCGACGGTCGGGGGCGGTCGGGGCGGTGACCGGGCGGCCAGGGGCGGCGCCGGCGCGGCGGACGCGGAGGCGGGGTCGGCGCCGGTGGAGAGGTGCGGCGGCGGAGGCGAACGGCGAGGGGGGCGAAGGAGCAAGGCGGCGGCGGGCGAGGTCGCCGCGGCGAGCGGGCGGCGGGGGTCGCCGGCGCCAGGCTGCGAGGTGGCCGGCGGCGGGGTCGGGCACGGAGGCGGCGCGCGGGGCGGACGGGCGGCCGCGCGGGGCGGACGGGCGGCCGCGCGGGCCTGGGTGGGCCGCGCCTGGGCCTGGCGGGCCGCGGCCGCGAGGACGACGGCGGCGGACAGGTGGCGGCTCCGGATTGGGCAGAGGCGGTGGCGACATGTCCGGGCGTGAGGGTGGACGTGTCCGTCGGCGGGAGGAGGAAGAAGCTAGGGTTTCGTCCGCGAAAAAATGGAAGGGGAGGTGTTTATATAGGTAGAGGGAGGTAGGGATGTCCAAATAAGGTGCGGTTTTCGCCCACACGATCGTGATCGAACGCCCGAGAGCATGGAGGGGGTTAGGATGGGCTAGGTGGGCTGTGTGAAGAGGTGCTGGGCTGCAAAGAGAAGGGGGTTTTAGGGGTACGCGTTAACCATTGGGGCATCAAACGACCTCCAAATGGAACGAAATTTGACGGGCGGTCTGTCGGTGCTATACCAAGGCCACTCGGCAAATACCGACCCATTCCGAGAAGGTTTTTCTCCCGCTCACGAAAAGAAAACAGAGGGATGCAACGGGTGCGGTGAGAGTGTCGGATCGCGAAACAGACAACGGGGAAAAGGACCGGATGCAAGTTTTGAAAAACATGATGATGCAATGCAGATGATGACATGGCAAAAAGCAACACGCAAGCAAATGACATGGCAACGACGGCGAATAAACGGAAGACATGTGGCGCATCGGATCCGGGGCGTTACAATTAGGGCCCAGGGGAGTCTTGCCCCTCGTGCGCCTAGCACCTGGAATGTCGCCTTGGGGCGCCTCCGGAACTGTCTCCCCTTGGTTCAGTTCCCTTTGAGACAACACCTCGGCGTCGTCCGTAGGGCGGGGGGAGGAGGCGGTCGGGCGTGAATCGCTGTTCATATCTGACGGGCCCAAAGAATCATCCGACGAAGATACGTCGATATGGGCTCGGGACGGACTGCATAATCATGCGCGGCGTGATAAGAAACAGTACAATAAGACGTACCAAGAATAATTATGGTATCCGGATACTCAGGACTTTGCCAGGGGCTTGTCCCTGGGTAACCACTCCTCGTTGCTGAAAGCGGCCGTCGTGGAGCAGTCCGGGAGGAGGGTCCTTCCCTTCTTGGACCCTTCGGCCTCCCCTGATGGGGCGGCCTTCCTTTTCCTGTCCCCCCGGCTGGGGGGGAGAACTTTCCTCTTCCTCCTCCTCGTTTCCGTGGGAGGAGTGCGCCTCGGTGTTTTCGCACAATGAGTCCGATATAACCTTGCGCCGGAGACCCTTCCTGGTCCCCTTGGCCTTCTTCTCCGGCACCTCATAAGGCGCCGGA
Source organism: Aegilops tauschii subsp. strangulata (assembly GCF_002575655.3). Classification (NCBI taxonomy): domain Eukaryota; kingdom Viridiplantae; phylum Streptophyta; class Magnoliopsida; order Poales; family Poaceae; genus Aegilops; species Aegilops tauschii. The sequence continues at coordinate 436,624,376 of NC_053038.3, forward strand.
ACCAGCATCTCCATTAGGAGAGCATCCGCTGGATCTTCGGGCAGGGGGCTAGATAATCGATCTCCTCCGCTGTCGCTACCTAGTCCTGTTAAATGGCGTGGAGGCTTAGATCCCGCGTGTGGTTATACTGAGGAAAAGAACATCTTATGAGATATAAAAGACTTACCGGATTGGCAGGACGCTTTGCGCTGAGTCCGCGGTCCTCGGTAAGGGAGGGAGGTACCTCGGCGCCCTTGAACAGCACCTTCCAGACGTCCTTGTGCGTTGTGTCAAAGAGCTCTCACAGGGTCTGGTGCTCGGCCGGGTCGAACTCCCACAAATTGAATGCCCGTCTTTGACACGGGAGGATCCGGCGGAAGAGCATGACTTGGACCACGTTGACGAGCTTGATTTTCTTGCTCATCATGTTTTTTACGCAGGTCTGGAGTCCGGTCAGCTCTACCGAGGAACCCCAGGATAGGCCCTTCTCTTTCCAGGAGGTGAGCCGCATGGGGATTCCGGATCGAAATTCGGGGGCCACCACCCAGTTGGTGTCGCGCGGCTCGGTGATGTAGAACCACCCCGATTGCCACCCCTTTACGGTCTCCACATAGGAGCCTTCGAGCTAGGTGACGTTGGGCATTTTGCCCACCATGGCGCCTCCGCACTCCGCTTGCTGGCCGACCACCACCTTCGGTTTAACGTTGAAGGTCTTCAGCCACAGGCCGAAGTGGGGCTTGATGCGGAGGAAGGCCTCGCACACGACGATAAACGCCGAGATGTTGAGGATGAAATTGGGGGCCAGATCGTGAAAGTCCAGCCCGTAGTAGAACATGAGCCCGCGGACAAACGGTGGAGGGGAAATCCCAGTCCGTGGACGAAGTGGGTAAGAAATACCACCCTCTCATGGGGTTCTGGAGTAGGGACGATCTGCCCCGCATCTGGTAGCCGGTGCGCGATATCCGCGGCCAGGTATCCGGCTCCCCGTAGCTTTGTGATGTCCTCCTCCGTAACGGAGGAGACCACCCACTTGCCTCCCGCTCCGGACATGCTTGGAGTGGTTTGGGGAGAAAATGCGAACTTGGGTGCTGGAGCTCAAGTGCGCAAGAATGGATGAGCAAGGAGGAAGAGGGCGTGGGTGAAAAAGATGAATCCTTGTCTCTTTATAAGGGCGGAAGGAACTATGCGCCTCCCCACCTGCCTGGTAAACTTGCTTATTCCCCAAGCGCCGTAATTGATGGTGCGGTGGGGTTACCCACACCCGTATTGATGAGAATCCCGTGATAAGGGGACACGATCTCTGCTTCGACAAGACGTGCCAAGAAAACCGCCTCACAATATGTGCAGTGGTTGGTTGAGAAAAACGGATCGAATAATGACCGGGCCATGGTGTGGTGTCATGCTGCAGAATGTGTCAGCAGATTAGATTTGTAGAAATATTATTCTCTCTACGGTGGTATGTGGAATTTGTTTTGCAGAGCCGGACACTATCCTTGTGTTCAAAATCTTCTATGGAATATTCGGAGGAGGAACCCGCCTTGCAATGCCGAAGACAATCTGCACGCCGGACTCATCGTCATTGAAGCCTGGTTCAGGGGCTACTGAGGGAGTCCTGGATTAGGGGGTCCTCGGACAGCCGGACTATATCCTTTGGCCGGACTGTTGGACTATGAAGATACAAGATTGAAGACTCCGTCCCGTGTCCGGATGGGACTCTCCTTGGCTTGGAAGGCAAGCTTGGCAATACGGATATGTAGATCTCCTGCCTTGTAACCGACTCTGTGTAACCCTAGCCCCCTCCGGTGTCTATATAAACCGGAGGGTTTAGTCTGTAGGACAACAACAATCATACCATAGGCTAGCTTCTAGGGTTTAGCCTCTATGATCTCGTGGTAGATCAACTCTTGTAATACTCACATCATCAAGATCAATCAAGCAGGAAGTAGGGTATTACCTCCATCGAGAGGGCCCGAACCTGGGTAAACATCGTGTCCCCCGCCTCCTGTTACCATCCGCCTTAGACGCACAGTTCGGGACCCCCTACCCGAGATCCGCCGGTTTTGACACCGACATCCTTCTTCCTGACTAGCAGGACTGGGAAGAGAAGGGACCGGTGCTGGTAGTGATGAGCCCCTTTCGTAGCATTTCTTTGACTTGTGCCTCTATCTCATTCTTCTGCTCAGGAGTGTAGCGATACGGTCGGATATTCACTGGTTTTGTGCCTTCGAGCAGGGGAATAGCATGATCCCATGGCTTACGTTGTGGTAGGCCGGCCGGTGCCTCGAAGATTTCCTCCTGCAACAGAGCCAAAGAAAAGCGGTATCCAATTCTTGCGGACGATGTAACACTACACCAGCACGAATTTCAGCACGCAACCCATCTTAAAATTTAGTGGTGAAGTACACTTGATCAAATCCTGCATTATGAGCAAGTAATTGATGCATTAACTCTTCGAATTGGATCATATACTCCGCTACCGATCCAGTTTGACAAAGAACTGCAGACTGCCTGTGCTGCGCCTGGTATTGGTTGCGCCCAAATTTACTAGTAAGAGCCTCACACAACTTATCCCAAGTGAATGATCTAGTGCCTAATTCATGTAACTGCAGCCAACGCGCAGCATTCCCTGTGAAATGCAGCGTGGCAACGCGAACCCATAGATCAGGATGAACTCCATAGACATCAAAATACTTCTCACATCGGGTCTTCCAAAACTGTGGATTATCTCCATCAAATTGGGGGAAATCCAACTTCGGCAACACCCAGTGACCGTGCGGTGCGCCACGGGACGATGTGGGTTCGGCAGTCAGAACTAAATCCTTAGATGAGGCGGAATCAAGGGAAGAAGGGAACACACCCTTGACTGGAGGCGGTTCCAGGGTGGTGACCACCCCGTGTACCTGGCCCCGGGAATCTTGGATCCTGTCGTGGCCAACTGACCTGTGGTGGTCAACGCAGGCACTGGGTGGAGTCGCCGTCGGTCGCCCCATGGATGTATACGCCACGATCGCGTCTGGATCGGCGAGCGAGGTGGAGGGCGATCTTGCCGACTTGGGATCGGAGCTCGTTGAGTTGCTGTTGAAGATTTGTGACCGCCAGTCGTCATAGCCTGAGGGACTGCTGGATCGCCTCCAACTTGGCATCGTTGGCGGCGCGCCCTTCGTTGACGGACTGAAGTAGCGCCGCTAGTTGTTCCTCCACCGCCGCCGTCTTCTGGGCTTGCTTGCTGGAGTACCACGGCCGGGGGTAGGCTGTCTCCAGGGTTGCTGACCTCTGGTACTACTTGTCAAAGGCCTGATCTAGATCCCAAGGGAGAAGAAGAAGGTAGGTGGGCAGAAGGGGAAAGAAGGATGCCGATAAGCGAGAAGGACATCTTCTCCTTAGTTCTGTTGATTACAATAAACTTGATGCCCCTACTCGGGTCCGCGACTTGCTTATAACACACACACACACAAACACACCTCTCACACGCTGTCGTGCCCAGCACGCTCGTCATCTGGTCCACCAGTCAGCGGTTCGCCTCCAACCTTCTCCTTGTCTTGTGGGCCTTCATCGTCAGCCTCTCGTGCCTGGTTTGATACGACCGTGTACTCAGCCGTGACAGTCCTGTCAGCTGGCCTCGCGCCGGAGCTCCCTAGTGGCGTCGGCGGGGTCCTCGGTGCAACAGAGGAACTTGATCGCGACGGTCTTGCCGGTGGCGCGGTGGCACACCTTGACGACGATGCCGGAGCCGCCCTTGCCGATACCGCGCGTCTCCTCGTAGTCCTCGGTGCCGCGCCGATCCATCCGGACGCGCCTCCTCTTGCGGCAGCCGTTCGCTTCTGATCCTTGGCTCGTCGTAGCGTGGCTGGTGTGATCGAGTCGAGGACGGCAGCAGGCCTCTTGCAGTTGCAGACGGCCATGGCGCTCGGTTCGATCGACGACTTGGTTGGACGCGGGAAGGGGCGAGCGAGAGAGGATTTTCTACCATGCATGGGACCTCTCGTGCATGTATGCATGTTTTTTATTCTTGTTTTGTGGGCCCATAGATATCATATATATATAGTGTCTCTAGTCACTAAGTTTCATTCAGACAAATACTTAGATGTCTACTGTATTTTGAAATAAAACTTTGTTTTACTTTCTATTTACACAAATGTGTTTTTTGCGGCAAGATCTTCAAAACAAGACCAATGTTGAGTATATATTTTGAAATTACTTTTTTGACGACTAAATCATCAGGTTTCCAACTTGTTTCATCGAAATTCATTAATTCCATACAAAAAAATCAATAATGTGACAAGGTCTTTGAAACAAAAAAAAAATCTTGAATGTATTTAGATAAGATTTAAAAATTGAGTCTTCAAACATGGTGACACATTATGAAAATATAACCAAAAAAAAGATTACGAAACTAAAAAATATTATGAAACATGGTAAAACATTATGCAACTATCAGCAACTAGTTTTAGTGTGAGTGACTGATTGGTATGACCAATTGATGAAATACTTGCTGCTGGACTGAGCAATACTAATAAAATATGCATGCATGAATGTGAATCTCCAACAAAATCAATGGCCAACGCATGCACGGGAGATCCCGTGCATGGTAGATATGCTTTTCTCGCGAGCTCAGCATATATTGAAACCGAATCGGAAACGAAGAACCTGAATTCGAGTCCGAAATGAACGAAACGTGAATATCCGCCATCGGGCGGAAAACGCAGGCAGCAAGGCAAAGAAGCTGTCAGCCACCGTAACTCGGACTGAACTGAATTCCATGGCGAGTCGGCGAGGCAACCTGTCGAAACAAATTGCCAACGCAGAGCATGGATCCATACGGAAGTTCCTCCCTCCCCCTTCTCAATCATCCAAATCGCAAACTCTGCCGCCGCCCTCTCCACCAACCAAGGCAGTTCGTTCGTCCAGCGCCATGGCTGCCCGCAAGCGACCTGCTGCCGTCCTCGACGCCGGCCACGGCCACGCAGCGGCTCAACATCAACAATCGCCGACGTGCTGCAAGAGGAGCCGCGCCTCCATCGGGACCACCGACGACTACGAGAAGGTGGCCCGCCTAGGCAAAGGCGGCTTCGGCGTCGTCCTCAGGATGCGCCACCGCGTCACCAAAAAGAACGTGGCCGTCAAGTTCCTCTCCTCCCCCGACGTCGAAGATCTTGAGCGGGAGGCACGATTCCTCGAGGCCTGCAACGGAAACCCTTACGTCGTCGGCTTCGAGGGCCTGGTGTGCGATCCGGCCACCGGCGACACCGCCGGCCTCGTCATGGAGTACGTCGAGGCGTCGAGCCTCCACTCTTTATTGTGGGACAGGCGCAGCGACCCGCCGCTCCCAGAATCCACGGTGCGCGACTTCATGTGGAAGCTCCTGACCGGCGCCGAAAAGATGCACGCGCACGAGCGCCACCTCGTCCACCGCGACATCAAGCCTGGCAACATCCTCGTCGGGAAAAACGGGGAGCTCGTCAAGATTTGCGACCTCGGGCTGGCCATGTCCATGTCCGACTGGCCCCCGTACAACCGGGCCGGCACGACGTCCTACATGGCGCCCGAGATGATCCTTGGCAAGAAGGACTACGACGCGCAAGTGGACACGTGGTCCATCGGCTGCGTCTTTGCCGAACTGCTCACCGGCAAGACGATGTTCAAGGGCTACCTCGAAGATGACGACGAAGACAAGACGAAGAATGACATAAGGCAGCTGTGGAGCATCTTATGTGTGCTCGGGATGCCGGACGAGAGGACGTGGCCAGGCTTCACCTCGCTGCCGCTCACCGCGGAGGCGCTGCGACGGCTGCCGGCGGGGTGCAAGTACAGCCGGCTGCGGTGTTCTTTCCCTGAAGACAAGCTATCCGAGGAAGGATTTCAGGTGTTGCAAGGGCTCCTCACATGCAACCCCGAGAAGCGACTGACGGCAGCCGCGGCGCTGAAGCAGCCATGGTTCGATGCTCCTCGTTCCGCCGCCGCCGCCGCTGCGAAGGTCGACCCTCTGCCGTTTCCGGTAAAGAGGGCACCAAGGATCAAGTTCATCCCAACGGCCATGCCCCAGAAGAATCTACTCAAAATTCCACTGGCCGTGTGGAACGCAGCGCAAAAAGTGCAATGAAACTCTCTGCTAGATGTGACTGTGCTTGGATAAGCCATCTATGTAAATGCTAGCATAAACTCTCTTGATAAAATTGTGCTTGGATGAGCCATCAACAATCATGAGCCCGTTAGTGTTGATCCATCAAGTAGAAGTTGATCCTTGGCACCTTGATCGCCGGATCGCCCATTAGTGTTGGCCTGGTTTCCTGAATTCTATGTGTCATTGCGCACATGTTCAGAGAATCAGAGATGTGTAATTGTAAGGTTGTGTTCAGAGTGTTAAACTTGTGTAGCGTGACAGCCTAGGAGAGGATATAAACTTGTGCGGCATGGTTAGATAGTTAGATGGGATAACTCAACTATGTAACCATATACTTTTATCTCTATCTTTCTTCGCCCTCAAGTTGTAATCTCCAACTGTATGCGCTATCCAGGGAGGTGTGCCCCTGCCTATACTATAAACATGCAGCGCGTCCCCTCTCGTTGAGGTAAGACGCTTTCGCCTAACGCACATGGTAAGCAGAGACTCCTCTTCCTAAACCCTAGCTTTTTTATCTCCATTAGTGCTAGCCATGTCTTCCTCCAGTGCCGTCCAGTCGAACCTAAGTGGTCAGATCACGGAGAAGCTCTCCCGGACGAACTATGTCATGTGGCGAACCCAGATCACGCCGCAGCTAAGGGGAGCCGGGCTCTTCGGCTACGTCGATGGCACCATGCCAGAACCGACGCGCCTCCTCGTCTCCAAGGACAAGGATGGGAAGGAATCTTCCGAGCCCAACCCTCTCCACCCCATCTGGGTCAAGGAGGACCAGCAGGTGCTGGGCTACCTGCTCAACAACCTCACCAAAGAGGTGCTGATAACGGTGACTGCGGTCACCACCGCCCATGCTCTCTGGACGACGCTGGCAGGTATGTTCTCCTCGCAGTCCTTGAGCCGCGTCAACAACATCCGCACTGCCTTGATCAATGCGCAGAAGGGCACCCAGTCCGGCCTCGCCGACGACCTCGCCGCGGCCGGGAAGCCCATACAAGACGACGAGCTGATCTCCTACTTGTTGCATGGGCTGGACATGGACTACCAGCCCCTCGTCTCCGCCCTCGACGCACGCGTCACGCCGGTCTCCCTCGACGAGCTCTACACCATGTTGAGCTATTTTGATCGGCGTGTCGCTCAGTTCCATAGCACCGGCGGTGGCTTCAAGTCGTCGGCGAACGCGGCGACCCGTGGGCGCGGCGGATCCTCCTCTCGTTATCGGGGTCCTCCTCATTCTAAGGGCAAGCAAGGCAGCAGCAACTCCGGTTCTCGCGGCGGCCGCCCCTCCTCCACCAACAACAGGGGCCGCCGCGGCGGCGGCTCGGGCAAGTCCCGTCCCGATGCGGTCCACTGCCAAATCTGCGGAAAACCTGGTCACACGGCCAGGGACTGCTGGTACAGGTTCGACGAGGACGAACCTTCGTCTGAAGATGATGACAAGGTCGCTGCCGCCGCTGATGGGTCGTACGGAGTCGACACCAACTGGTACCTCGACAGCGGCGTGACCAATCACCTCACAGGGGAGCTCGAGAAGGTAACCCTCCGTGAGAAGTATCACGGGAAGGACCAGATTCACACCGCCAGTGGTGCAGGTATGAGTATACGTCACATTGGTCATTCGGTTATACGTACTCCTTCTCGTAACATTCATCTTCACAAAATTCTGCATGTCCCTAGTGCCAACAAAAATCTTCTCTCCGTTCATCGCATCACCATTGACAATCATGTGTTCATTGAATTTCATCCTTTTTCTTTTTGATTAAGGATCGGGCCACGAGGAAGGTACTGTATCGAGGTAGATGCGTTCGAGGTCTTTACCCGTTGATTCCTGAGCTTAGAAGATTCAATAAAGAAGCCTATGGTGTTGTCAAACTCTCTTCAACACGTTGGCACGATCGTTTAGGGCATGCTTCCTTTTCACTTGTTGAACGTTTGCTTAAGAAAAATAAGCTCCCGTTTGTTGGTGAGCGTAATATTGAGACCATTTGTGATTCTTGCCAAAGAGCAAAAAGTCATCAGTAACCCTATCCTATTTCCACAAGTGTTTCTACTATTCCATTGCAATTAATATTTTCTGATGTCTGGGGTCCTGCCCCTAGTTCTGTTGGTAGACACACGTACTACGTCAGTTTCATTGATGACTTTAGTAAATTTTCTTGGATATACCTTCTCAAGAAGAGGTCCGATGTTTTCCAAGTTTTTAAAAACTTCCAAGCACTCGTTGAATGCAAGTTCGACCGCAAGATCATTGCGGTCCAATCAGATTGGGGAGGGGAGTACGAGAAATTAAACTCCTTTTTCCAAACACTTGGCATATCACATCTTGTGTCTTGCCCTCATGCTCACCAACAGAACGGCTCTGTCGTACGTAAGCATAGGCATATCGTTGAAGTTGGCCTTGCACTTCTCGCAGGAGCCTCCATGCCCTTAAAATTCTGGGATGAAGCGTTTCTCACCGCTGTCCACATTATCAATATGCTCCCAAGTCGGGTCATAAACAATGAAACACCCATTGAGAGACTCCTTCATGTCAAACCTAACTACAATTCTCTACGTGTTCTTGGTTGGCCTAATCTCCATCTATACAACTCCCGCAAACTCATGTTTGGCTCAAAACAGTGTGTTTTTCTAGGCTATAGTGCTCAACACAAGGGGGTGAAGTGTCTAGATGTCTCCACTGGACGTGTATATATCTCGCGAGATGTTGTCTTCGATAAGACCAAGTTCCCCTTTGCCGATCTCCACCCTAATGCCGGTGCCCTACTCCGCAAAGAAATTCTCCTTCTTCCACCATCTCTCACTAATTTTGATGAAGGGGAATATAACCGTGATGATCATATATTGACTAACTCTCAAACCACTGTGCATGAGTTGTGTGATGATGCAGGAGAAAATGGAGCAGAAATTGGTGAAGAAAATAGCCTAAACAGGCCTTCATGTGTCCTGGCCCGGGGAGCAAATCCGTCTCGGGATCCGCAGCGGCAGACCTACCAGCCGGATCTGCCTCAGGATCTGCAGCAGGATCGGCTCGGGGCTCCGCGCCCTCAGCTGCGCCCGACACGGATGACCGCGCCTCTGCCAGCGAGTCAGTGCATGCCACCTGTCCGCCTCACAATGGACCCGCGGGCGTCCGGTTCCCGGACCAGCCGCTGTGCTACACGCGGCGCGGGCAGCCGGTCGACAGGCGCTGGACCCACCCCTGGCACGGTGGGCGCGGGGCCGGTCTCATGATGAGGCCGGTCGCGCAGGATCTTCTGCGCCAGCGCCGCGTTGCACGCCTGCACCCACGATCACAGAAGATCCGGCTGCGGATCCAGCCCCTGACATGGAGGTTGGTGGCTTGGGATCTGCCTCGGGATCGGGTTCTGCAGCGCCTGGAACTCCTGTAGCCGGCTCAGGATCGTCTGTGGCGCGTCCAGGCTCCTTCAACAACACGCCGTACAAGGTTGCAACAAGGGGTAATACAACCAGTGAATTATAAACATATTAAGAAATATGAGCTTGTCTGTTCCACAGGTGAACCAGGTGAACCGTACACACTTGATGAAGCACTTGCGGATGAAAATTGGAAGAAGGCCATGCATGAGGAGTATATGGCTTTGAAGAGAAACAAAACATGGCATTTGGTCCCTCCACAACAAGGTAAAAATCTCATAGATTGCAAGTGGGTGTTCAGGATTAAGAGAAAGTCTGATGGCACTATTGATCGCTACAAGGCAAGGCTTGTGGCCAAGGGCTTCAAGCAACGGTATGGTATAGACTACGAGGACACATTCAGTCCCGTTGTGAAAGCTGCTACCATCCGTCATGTTTTGTCCATTGCTGTGTCCAGGGGCTGGAGTCTCAGACAGCTAGACGTACACAATGCGTTCCTTCATGGCGTTCTGGAAGAGGAAGTGTACATGAAACAACCTCCTGGGTTTGAAAACCAACATGCACCCTCTTATGTGTGCAAGCTTGATAAGGCACTATATGGGTTGAAGCAAGCCCCACGAGCATGGTACTCACAACTCAGTCACAAAATGCAAACACTTGGCTTTGTTCCTTCTAAGTCTGACACCTCATTGTTTATTTACAACAAGTGCAACACATGTATATTTGTTCTCATCTACGTTGATGATATCATTGTTACAAGTTCCTCTGATGAAGCTATCACAGGACTTTTGAAGGATCTCAGTACAGAGTTTGCTCTTAAGGATCTTGGACACTTGCACCATTTCCTAGGGATAGAAGTGAGGAAACATGAGGATGGACTTCACCTCTCTCAGGAAAAGTATGCCGTGGATTTAGTAAAGAAAGCTGGCTTACAAGGGTGTAAACCCTCACCTACTCCATTATCCAGCTCAGAAAAACTGTCTCTCACAGAAGGGCAAGCCTTGAGTCAAGAAGACAACGCTAAATACAGGAGTCTCGTAGGTGCACTTCAATATCTTACACTTACAAGACCTGGTATTTCCTTTGCTGTTAACAAAGTCTGTCGGTTTCTTCATGCACCCACCACTATTCACTGGACAGCTGCTAAACGCATAGTCAGATACATCAAGAACACCCTTTGCATTGGCCTTAACTTCAGCAAGCCATCATCCACACTAGTCAGTGCCTTCTCAGATTCGGATTGGGCAGGTTGCCTAGATGACAGGAGGTCTACTGACGGCTTGCAGTGTTCTTTGGTCCTAATCTGATTTCATGGTGTGCAAGGAAGCAGGCTACCGTTTCTCGATCCAGTACAGAGGCTGAGTATAAGGCATTGGCAAATGCTACTGCTGAAATCATATGGGTGCAATCTATTCTGAAGGAGCTGGGTATTAAAAGTGCTCAAGCTCCCTGCCTTTGGTGTGATAACTTGGGTGCCACTGATTTATCTGCTAATCCAGTTTTTCATGCCAGAACAAAACACATTGAAATTGATTTCCACTTTGTGAGTGAGCGAGTGGCTCAGAAGCAACTTCGGATTCGGTTTGTGCATTCCAGGGATCAGGTTGCGGATGGATTTACTAAGGCATTACCCACCAAAAGCTTTGAAGATTTCAAGCATAATCTCAACTTGATGAAGTTGTGATTAAGGGGGAGTGTTAAACTTGTGTAGCGTGACAGCCTAGGATTGTGTAGCGTGACAGCCTAGGAGAGGATATAAACTTGTGCGGCATGGTTAGATAGTTAGATGGGATAACTCAACTATGTAACCATATACTCTTATCTCTATCTTTCTTCTCCCTCAAGTTGTAATCGCCAACTGTATGCGCTATCCAGGGAGGTGCGCCCCTGCCTATAAACATGCAGCACGTCCCCTCTCGTTGAGGTAAGACGCTTTCGCCTAACGCACACAGAGATTCATTACAGTGCTAACATGTTGTTTACATGGTCAGTTGTTATTGAGTAATACTGCACAATTTGTGCTGTTTTTAGAAATCATGAACTGATGATAAACATGTACAGTGCAAATGTGCTAAGCAGCAAAATTCTATAGAGTGATGATGCAGATTTCATGAGAACTTATAAATTTAGTAATGGTACTAGTACAGCAATTGGACTTGTTCATGTACTTCAGTGTGTGTTTCCACCATCTTTTCATATGCAAATTTCTTTATTATGAGACAGATGGGTGTATTTTCCTTTAAGTTAGCTACACACATGGTGGTATGGTACCTGTCAAATCTTTGACACATCGAGCTGTGGAAGAAGACCTGCAGGGAGATGAAACAATTTCAAGAGCTTAGTGGGCCAGCTCAATCCGGTGGTACCCTTGCACTAAAACTGAAACCATGGTGTGGATCTGCTCTGTTCAAGCATCTAGCTCTGAAGGAGGAAGCAGAGACTTGAGTTTGGCAAAGCTGGACGCAGTAGGCAGTACATGTAACTGTGCTTCGATGAGCCATCAAGTAGAACATGATCGCCGGATCGCCCATTACTGTTGGCCTGCTTTTCTGAATTCTATGTGTCATTGTCCACATGTTCAGAGAATGAGAGATGTTTAATTGTGAGGTTGTGTTCAGGGATCCATTTGAGTGCTGGCATGTTGTTACTGCGGGAATTGTGCTGTTTTTCCAAAATCTTAAACTGATGATAAGTATGTAGTACAAATGTTCAAAGCAACAGAAATCTAGAGTGATGGATGAATTGGTGGTTAAAATGTCCTGCTGGTGCAGATCTTGTGAGCACTTATAAATTGGTACTGGTACAGCAACTGTTTCCAGCATCTTTTTTCGTATGCAAATTTCCTTACTACTACTTATGAAATACAGTAGATAGGAAAATAAAGTATGTCATTTTTCTTTGAGTTAGCTACACATGGTAATGGTAGTATGGCACCTGTCGGATCTTCAACACATGGAGCTGTGGAAGAAGCCCTGCAGGGAGAATGAACCAAATTCAAGAGCTTAGTGGACCAGCGCAAACCGATGATACACTTGCACTGAAGCTGAGACTATGGTGTGGATCAGCTCTGTTCAGGGTGGACGCAGTAGGCAGTACCATCTCGATCGAGTAGAACAGTCCCTAGAAAGTTAGCAGAATAAGTTTCAGTAACAGTGTGACGACAATCAGGATCAACAGCAACAATGACAATAAATTTGAACAAACTTTTGGAGTGTCAGTAGGAGGAAGCTAATTCTGTTGATTACATGCTCTCACCCCGTGGTGGTTGAAGAGTTTGTGCATAGGGGTTTTGCCGGTTGCAGACTTGCAGCGGCATGCATCTTCATCGTGTTGGTCGCCAGAGTCCTTGTCATCAGTCATCACCATCGACCGGCACCATGCACTCAAGTCTCAAACTATGGTGCGGAACTGCGTATCTGCTTAGTTCAAAGTAGGTGAGATTTACATGCCCGGCTGAATTCCAAGCAAACAATGTTCCTCTGGTTTGTTGGTAGGAGAAGGACGGGCGTTTATAAGAAAATAAGTTTCAGCATCAACGCAACAAGAATCATAGTGGCGCAGCGGAAGCGTGGTGGGCCCATAACCCACAGGTCCCAGGATCGAAACCTGGCTCTGATAATTCTTTTCCACTTTTTGTGCATTTTTGACAAAATTTTCATTTGGACTTTCATTACTTATTGAGCGGAAACTCTATTTATTTGATATATACTTTTACCTTCATTCATTTGCTGCATTTTGTCCTTCTGTGTTGGGTTTTTTGTTTTAGTTTTTTGCGTTGCTCAAGCATCGTCTAGATTTGAACTTTGGACAGCAGGAGCAAAAGCAGAGCTGTTCTGGGCGAGCCAACATTGGCTTGCAGCCACAGGCGTGCAATTCCATCTCTACTACTAACATCTCTTCTTCTTCTGCTGCTCCTTCAAATTAAACCCATTAACAGTCGCTACAACGGTGCACAAAGGACTATGCCATGTGTTTTATTTTTCATTGTCAACGTCGGCTGCGGCCTGTTATTTTCCTCGCAGTCTTTTCCCCCAAGCTCCATAGATACTCTACACTGGCATCATGTGTCATTGTCGCTGAATTTTCAGTGGATCAATATGTTAGAATTAGTTCCTAATGTGCAGCCAGTGCGGCAGATAAATTAACTTTTCTGCCGCAACAACATATCATATGCTGTTGCTCCTTGGGATTTGGCTATTTCGGCGCTAGAAAATCCTTCATGCTACTGTTACAACTTCGTTCCTGCTCACGTTCTAGCTTAACTGTTGCACTTGACTAATCTTTTGGCGGGCTTGTGAGAAGTAGTTGCATTTCAGATCCTCCTTGTTTCCATTGAAAACCGATGAAAAAGGAGAGATTAAGAAAAAAATACTGCTCATATATACATTATTTGTTCATATGGACGTTCTTCTGTACTAAAAAACATTTTTTTTGGTTTGTCACTGCTCAAAAGAAAGACAGTAAAAAATATCTAACTTTTTGTTCCTGCTTTTCCTTTTTTACATTCTCCCTAATTTATTTTACCTTCTACTTACAATATATAGGCTATGTTGCCACATGTGTGTTTCCTGTAATGGCTTAGATTATCTTGAAATTTGTAACTTCAAAGGGTTCCCTGACATAGCTTTATCATATTCCACATTGCTACTCCAGACAGAATACATGTCAATTTTGCTTGAAAGGTTTTGAGTTTTGACTGATGGGCATGCTGGTCCAATGGCAAAACCAGCCAGCCAGTATAGAACTCTTCTAGTCAAAGCATAGTGATCTGTTTGTATAGATTGTTTTTCTAATTAGATGTTGTGTGTGCCAGGCTTCTACATAGTCTTAGGAGGCGTTTGGTTCGCACTCTGGTATCGTTTTCGACTTTCAGTATCAGGAAGCGTTGCTTACGATATTCTCTACTGAATACGTGTTTTGTTTGGTTCGGGCGCGAGCGAATGCGGAGCAGAGAGGATTCTGTATCCGGACGGATCGGACGTTTTCGCGGATGTGAAGCATTGTATCAAATTATTACTAGGGATCTTCTGCAATCTTTGTCGGTTTTGTTTGACTACCTATCATGAATCCATTTCTTTCGTCTCATTGATTTAGCGGGCAATAATTTATTCTGGAATGGCAGAAGGTACAGCTTCATATACTCCATAGCTTGAATGCCAGGAGAAGTAATGGACCATGGATGGAAAAGTTTGGTCAGATTCCCTCCTATACATACATGGTATAATTTAATAATCCCCTATTCACTTGTAGTTAATTATTAATATCATTTGTATTACCTACATTGTAGCCCAAATTCATGGACCCGCATCTCCGTCTCGCTCGTTTCATCCTCTGTTCTCTTTAGCTAGCCCCATCTGGATGGATCGGTCGGTGGGTGACACAGTCAGCCGTGGGAGTAGGCGTGCGACGACGTTAAGGGAGATTCAACCGTGGATGACCTGGGGATGCTACCGGACAAGCGTGCGGAAGCCGTAGGGGACGCCGTTGACATGCTGCGGGACGCACCGTCGAGGTAGCCGTTCAACTGCTCACGAGCCGCTAGGGATGCCACCAACTGCATATGCCTCTTCCATGGCTCCATCCGTTAGGTGTTGATTTTCACGCCGCTGCTTCTCTTCCGTTGTGAGCTTTGTCTTAATTTATCTTTCTGCCCCTTCTTGGGTTAGTCTTTTTGCAACCCCAACAAGGTCATGTCTGTTTTGTATACATGTACACATGATTTTTATGATTAGAAATCGAGTATTTAGTTAATTTCTAAGGCGATTGAACTATATGAGCTATTGTATTTCTTTTGCTACAATGGAACCATGTTGACCAGAAGTTGAGCTATGTGCCACCATGCATGATATCAGCATCTTTGTATTAGCTTTAGATCTGATCACTAATGCTTAACGACTATAGTTGTAGTTTCAGCAGTAGCATGCTAGCAGTCATCGTATATTGGCTAAGTTGCACTTGTCTTGGGTACATCAAGATGAAGATCAAGAGAATTCCGATGAAAGGCATCATGCTGATTCTGATGTGAGACATTGAAAGGTGTTCTTTTTATTTAGTTCCTTAGTTGTCAGATGATTATTTATATCAATGTCATGTGTTCTGATGCATGCCATTTTCTGTTGTAGGAGGAGCAATATTCAGGGTGCGAGAGTTAAGAGAGAATTTGCTGAAACTGAGGTGACAACAGATCAGGTACTTTACTTCTATTTTAACTCACATTGATATTGATTCAATAGTATACACATAAAATTAATTATTTTGGTATATAATGCATACTTGCAGACATCTAAGTAGCAATACCTTTGTTCGTACCCGTTCCCCGGTGCTGTCCGGCGGGTCACTACTTGGGCGCTCTTCAATGCCTTTGTTTTTGTTGTCTCCTACGATATTTCGCTACACGCTCGACCACTACCACATCCCCTGCTGTAAGGTAACTAATTACTACCATCCGTGCTTGTGCTTGTACTAATTCTGAATTATTTTATTCTAGTTTGAGGCCGGCCGCAGCCACGACATCGACGGCATCCATCAATCCTGGATCCTTCGACATCTGGATGGACCATTGCTCCCTCATTGACTACGACGATGGGCTCATCAATATCACCTGCCACAGCATGAACATCAGTCTCCATGTCGTTCTGTTGTTTGTCCCTGCTACCAAGTCACTCAATGCTTGGTTTCTCTCAACAAATTTCACTCATTACATTGGATCATTGTGTGTACTGGTGAAAATAATTGTGCGTGTATGTGATTGCATTTTTTATATGATTGATGTTATGATGGTTAATCACATTGTACACTGGGCGATCAAACTAATATCCATATATCTTGCATCAATATTGTAGTTATTGATGACATAACTTGTGAGGAAAGGACATGGTAAATGACGAGACAACATTACACAAACTTCGATCTCTGTGAGGTCAGTAGCAATATGGTCATTTTGATGCCACAAACCAGAGGAACAAGTCTGGGTTCATCAATCATAGCTCTGAACCAAACACGGAGATGCAGAAATGGTTAGTTATATTGTACTACTTATTCTATATCTTCGTTGATAACCCTGATATTTGCTAATAGTATCATGTTATTTCAGGACTGTAGATGGATAGACCAGAGTTGGAATTTTTGCTGTTCGTGACATAGAGAGATGGGAGGAGCTGACCTATGACTATAAGTATGTTCATTCAGTTTCATGGTTACTTTATAAGTCTTTTTTCATTATAAACAAATTTGTTTCGTCCACCTTACTTTATTGCACTGTGTACATAAAACTGTTGCTGCTTCTAATCGCTGTCCTTGTCTACAGATTTGTCCAGTTTGGAGCAGATCAAGATTGTCATTGTAAATCTTGAAATTGCAGAAAAATGGTTGGCACGTCTAAGTCGGTCAAGTCATGTGTTCTCCGCAATGGCAACTCAGCAAGCTCACAAGATCACCACGACATGAAGAAAAGAAAGACATCTCAGATAATTGTATCGGTGAGGTCATCCGTTTACGGGATCGACGGCACAAAATGTATGGCTTCACAACTTCAAATCTGGTTGATGACGTTAGATGTACTTCTCTGCCTTTCATGTATGTCCCAACGGTTCTACATGGCTATGATGAGTGCACTGGAATGCATACAAGCTGGCAAGGTTTTTTTGGCCTTTGATGTTCAGTACAGACATATTTTATACTTATCATGTTGAAAATCCACCCTTATGGTTTTCTACCCTTCTGCTTCATGTTCTGGTCTCATGTGTGCTCCTTCCTGTAATTTGTTTTTCATATTTTACAATTGTTTCCTTATTATGTTTCATAGGTAAATTTATTAAAGAAGTGATGTGCAACCAAACTATTTTAAATCATTTGAGCTCTCTTTCCCATTGGTTACACTTTGAGGTGATCAAAGATTAAACCGAACCATAAGGGTGAGCTTGTATGTTACTAGCGTTCTGTTACTATGAAAAGTTGTGAGTGATGGCTTGTGTTCTTTAGAGTTTTTTATTTTAAGTGCGTAAAATGAATGCAGAGGACGTGCCGAGGTACTCAAACAATACAAGTGCGCATAGGGGAGTTGGCGTCCTTAATTTCTCAAGCAAATGGAGGTCCAGTGGCATGAGAGCAAGATTGTTAAAGGTCCAAGTCTGTGTAGGTCCTTAGTTATCTTTCTGGCCAAGAGAAGAAGTGTTGCTTGACTGGAATGAGATTGCAGAGAAATGTGGTATGTCATTTGCTACATTAAGTAGTCTGGTGTGATCTCCACATTCACACAAAATATACTTATGTGAGGTTCAATTGTATAGTTTAGGCTTGCTCTACTTTATGAAAGGACACTTTTTCTGTTGTAGTTATATTATCGTGCCTTTCATTTTTGACCACTAACATGTAATTGTCGCTCTCGCTAAACTAAGCCTACTGTCATACAAATACGTTAACAAATACGATAGCATGATTTGTGCGCACAATCCCGCCTCAAGAGGCGCCACCAGGTGGCGCCCCAACCACTAGTGCTCATCAACTCAACTTGAGATAGCTCACACATACTAACAAAGAACAGTCGGGGTCGCGGCAATAAAGGGCAGGAATGTTAATGTCTCTTCTTAGTAATAGAAGTTCGGCCACGGGCCCTTCAAAAAAAACAGAGTACACAAAGCAAAGAACAGGCAAAAAATTAACCGAAGCAAACAAGACTGAAACTGAAGAAAGGACCTTTCCCTGACCACTTTGAGCCGAATTTTTTCAATTTTTGTGAATTTTTGTTAAATTTCCATTGGTTCGTGTAGTCCACTTTGAGCACCAGAGCGGAGGCTAAAACAGCTAAAAGCAAGACTAAACTAGAACTGGAACCTTTACTTGGACATACCACAATACGCTTTCTACTTTGAGCGCCATGACGATGCTGCATAAACTATGACTGACTACTCCCTCTGTAAAGAAAATATAAGAGCGTTTACATCACTAAAGTAGTGCTCCCGAGTGGAATGGCAAAAGGCTGACCCATGAAATCTCTTCCAGCAAGCCGGCACTGAGCAACCTGGAGAGCTTTCTTGATCAGGGGAACAATGTGAGCAGAGAACTGCAGATGTGTGCCATAGAAATCTTGACAGAACTGGGTTTTGATTCTTCGGCCAACCTCTGCACAGGAATAAAAGAAAATCTAATAAAGAAGCAGTTGCAGATATTCCTTACTGATGATGAAGAGGGAGAAGAAAAGCTTAGAAATACGGCTGGGAAATCGCTGGAATTACTTTCCAAGATAAAAACTATCTCTATGTTCATGAGACTCTATGTTCATAGTGATGGAACAGAATGACATTCTTGATCGTCTCAATGAGATACTTGATGCTAAGAACAACATCACCTACAGGACAGTAGCATTGGAGATCTTGGAGAACTTGTGCAGTCACTGTACATTGGACAAGGATTATGTGAAGGAAGCCTTGCTCCCAAATGTTAGCTTACAGATTCATTCATCTAGTAATTACATAAAAAAAATAGCCGGCACGACAATAGTTTTGGTTATACTTTTTTAGCAGTATCATCTGGGCAGTGATTGTATTTCCACAAGTTACATTATTGTTGCAGGTTCTCACGGAAGTACTGGCCAGTAAACGAGACCTCGCCATAAAACAAAGAACAAATTCTGCACAGGATGAATTGCTGTGTCTTGCAAGAGTGACCGAGGCAGTAAAGGCAATTGTCGCAACCAAAAAACATGAAGAAAACCAGGCAATTTCTGGACCGGGTGATGATGAAGAAAAGCAACTGCCGTCCAAACACAGTGGCAAAATCAAGTCACGTAATCAGACAAATAAGGAATTCCGAGAAGCATTGTTATCGGCTTATCGCTTACCTTGGTGATGTGTGTCAGTGCAAATGATTTCAACGATGTGGTCTAGAGATTTCCTTCCAAGAGGGTGAATTTGTGCGGAACCTCAAGGCTATAGTCGAACAAAGTTGTGAGGCCAGAGCTGATTGTCTAAGAATCGTGAAGCTTTGCAGCCAGATTGCGATATTAATGCTGCATCGTGGCCATGTCGCGGACTTGGAGGAATGCGTGAAGTCCTTGTGTAAGGACTCAAAGATCATGTCTAACCTCGAAAGTTGCATGCTCTTTGCTGGGACTGATTGCAGTGTGAAGAAGACTGCTAGGCCTCTCCTCTCCGACATTGCCAAAAAAGCGCGCCAGTTGGTTGGTAATTAGAATGTAACTGCTTTCTATCTTTGTGCTGTACTATGTATCAGGAACGAAAATCATGCCCCGGCCTACTATATTTATCACATTTTCATTACAAAGAAACTAGTTATCAACCCGTGCATTTGCACAGGCTAGTCATTTTTTAAACAGTTAATGATCAAACCATTAATAGCATTTATGCATAAAGAATATTTACTGATTGAAGTTTTTTATAAATTAAGAAATTGATGTTACTACTGAAAGTTGCATTCTTAGATGTGTTGTAGTTGCAAAATACTTCCTCTGTAAACTAATATAACATGTTAGGTTAAAATGTCTTATATTAGTTTACAGAGGGAGTAGCATAAAAACACTAATGAAGATTTATACCATATCTCGGTTGCTATGTGAATCCAGTGTATTGCAAGAGCCTTACCTCTAGTCATGAATGGCAGCAGTATCATAAGCTTCTTTTCAGTTTACAGTTACCTAGAAATTCACTACGCAACAGCCAACAGGAGAATCACCTTGCTAAGAAAATTACCAGATTATTCCAAATGCATAAGGATGGTTCTTCATTTGCTCCTCATCTGAAGAATGTATCAAACATAATCAAATGTCGACAGCAAAGAATCAGACATTAATCAATACGAACAGAGCTAAAAGCACAGCTATAATACACCTAATATCTAGTAGTCTATATACAACCCGATGATTTTGCAATGTTCAAAGGATTTTGCAATTTGAAAAGTTAGAATGATGATCTTCAATTGAAAGATCCACAGAAAGATTTTCACAAAAAGGCAATTATATATCATAACAAAAAAATTGAAGGGCAAATCTCTGGCAAAGGAGTCCCTCCAGATTAATCTTTAAGTAAAACAATATTAAATAGGAGCTCCTAACTCTAAAGCACGCCACCTAACTGCAAATTTCTTAACAAAAATCATACTAAAATACTGACAACAATAGAGCAATATATATGTCGGCAATGCGGACAACAAAGGCAAGTTAACAATACACTACAACAAAAAATAATACTGTGTGAGTAAATGATAAGGCATTATTAATGCAACAAGGAATAGCATTAAATCTACGTAGACAATTTAGCAAAGCTAAAGTACTTTCCTAGATTCATTCTTCTACACGGGATCAAATTTCGCATGGAACATCCACCTTTCACTGAGATAATAACAAAATAACTATACAAGAAAAGAAGATGCCGTATAACTTACAGCAGATCCCCTTTCCGCCCTTCACATTTGCTGAGAAGCCTCCTTTTCTCAGCACATTGACTCGCCAGTATGCCGTCCGCTACTGCTGCACCGAGCTGTCTCTGTTTAGGGGCAGAGAGAGGTGAGAGTGAGGCCGTCAGATAGGGAGGTGAAAGACTGAAAGTGTGACGGCGCACTGACTCCTGATCTATCGGGCCCTCCTATCGTTAATCTTGCGATGAGAGCCTGAAGGCTGGTCGGTCAACGCATGGGCTGTAGGTACGCGGAGCACAAGTGAACAAATTTGACGGGAGACTGGACCTAGGTAGTGCGCTGGCGGTGGAAGACGAGAACGGCCGCCGTTGGGCAAGCCACTGAGAAACCGGGAAGGGCTAGCTCGAGGAAGGAGATAGGCCGGACTCCACGCAAAAAAAAAAAAAAAAAAAAGGAGATAGGCCGGACGTGAGCGTTTGGGCTTGGAAAACCGATCTGATCTAACGGCTACAGGTGCCTCCGGTTTCCCTCCAAAAAAAGACAGGTGCCTCCGGTTAGTGATTGAAATGATTTGTTCGCATTATCAGGCTACGGGCGAACCAATATGTGGTTAGATGGTTAGAGGTCAGTGGTATCCCCAGCCCATCAGAGTTCAAGTCATAGTAGGGTGTGTATGTACGTTTATAAGAGTAAGTGTATACGCGTATGTATGAACGCTTGCGTCTATACTGTGTTTAGAAAAATATCAACCTATGGGACCATATTAAACGGATTGTACCGTGATTTGACAAGTTTTAAACTTTTGTGTTGATTTGTCAGCGTTCGCGCATGACAATTATATTGTTTGTATCAAGCGTAGCACCCCAACAATAAAGTCCTACTGAAATTATCAATATGTGTACTTTCCATCTAAATATTGCTTTTTGACTTGGAAAACACATTCGCTCAGCCGGCTGATCCTCCCGCAGCGTCAGCTATGTGCGCAGCCGTTGGATGAACCATGATTGTGCGCTCACCATCATCTCCCAGGTAGCCACCCACATATTCCCGGTTGGCACCACACCACCGCATTGTCATCTTCCTCAAAGTTTGCAACGGGTCCTATTAATTGCGGTCGCAACATAGGGCGTGTTGCAACGATAGAGGTTGAACTGGAGCATAACAAGGATCTTGTCGTAAATGGGTCAACCGCAACATGGTTGTTGTGGCTGATGGGCGGAGATCAAACGGCTGTTGCACCTGCCATCCAACGGCTGCCGAGGCGGTCAATCTCATCCAAACATTACCCAGCCGACATGAGCATCCGCCTTTTGATTTTTAGCGGTAAGTCATGTTGGAAATATACCCTAGAGACAATAATAAAATGGTTATTATCATATTTCCCGTTCATGATAAATGTTTATTATTAATGCTAGAATTGTATTGATTGGAAACTTAAATACATGTGTGAATACATAAACTACACCGTGTCCCTAGTAAGCCTCTACCAGACTAGCTCGTTGATCAAAGATGGTTATGGTTTCCTAACCATGGACATGAGTTGTCATTTGATAACGGGATCACGTCATTATGAGAATGATATGGTGGACAGACCCAACCGTAAGCTTAGCATCAGATCGCTTAGTTATTTGCTATAGCTTTTTTCATGTCAAGTATCAGTTCCTTAGACCATGAGATCATGCCACTCCCGGATACTGGAGGAATGTCTTGTGTGCTATCAAACGTCACTTCGTAACTGGGTGGTCATAAAGGTGCTCTATAGGTATCTCCGATGGTGTCTGTTGGGTTGCATGGATCGAGACTGGAATTTGTCGCTCCGTGTGACGAAGAGATATCTCTGGGCCCTCTCAGTAATACAACATCATAAGAAGCTTCATGTGACTAATGAGTTTAGTCACGGGATCTTGTATTACAGTACGAGTAAAGAGACTTGTCAGTAACGAGATTGAATTAGGTGTAGAGATACTGATGATCGAATCTCGGACAAGTAACATATCGTCGGACAAAGGGAATTGCATACGGGATTGATTGAATCCTTGACATCGTGGTTCAACTAATAAAGATCTTCGTTGAGTATGTAGGAACCAATATGGGCATCCAGGTCCCGCTATTGGTTATTGATCGGAGAGGAGTCTCGGTCATGTCTGCATGTTCTGAACCCGTAGGGTCGCACACTTAACGTTCGGTAGCGCTAAGGTATATTGAGATATTAATAGTGGAAAATCCGAAGGTTGTTCGGAGTCCTGGATGGGATCCGAGACGTCACGAGGAGCTCCGGAATGGTCCGGAGGTAAAGATTTATATATGGAAAGTTGTTGTCGGGGTTCCGGAAAAAAGTTCGATTTTTTCGGTATTGTACCGGGAAGCCACCGGAAGGTTCCAGAGGGTTCCGGAAGTCCTCAGAGGGCTCCACCACGTCCCATACAAGGCTCATGCGCATGGGGAAGGGGGAACCCTAAGGGGGGGCCTCCACTTGGCTTGGACGACACTCACTACTAGGAAAAAGCCTAGCAGTAGCGCGGGTCAAATGCCTAGCAGTAGCGCGAGCACCTGCGCTACTAGTAAGGCACTACAGCTAACTTGTAGCAGTAGCGTTGTTTGTCCCACGCTGTTGCTATACCTACTTAGCAGTAGCACTCCTGACCAGCCCTACTGTTAAGTGGCTTAGCAGTAGCGTTTTCCTATCCAACACTACTTCTAATTAGCTATAGCGCTTGTTTACGGCGCTGCTGCTTCCTGCTAAAGAGTGCTACTACTATATTTTCACATATTTTTTTGCTATGTATTTACGATGTTTTTGTACAGGTTTTATACAGTATTCTAATCATATCATAAACATGTAATATGCTCATCATATCATACACATAATAGTCTCATCATATCATTACAAAAAAATACACTTCCGTGATGATACGTGTTTGTCACAGTAGGTCACGTTTTCTGTCCTGCATGTACACCCATGACGATTTTATGACAGAATCAAGATAGTCATACATGTGCTGTCGTAGAAGTGTTCCATGACTTTACCAAAATTATCATCACGGAAGTGTGCACTTGCATGACGATAAATGACGCATCATGGAAGCGCTTTCGTCAAGGGTAACCGACATGTGGCATCCACCATAACGGGTCGCCGTTAAGCTATCGGGTCCGGTTTTAGATCCGATAACCCGCTAACAGCCATGACCAATGGCGATTTTCCACGTGTAAAATTCTCATTGGCCGACGGAACCACGTGTCAGCTCCGCGTTGGCACAGATGTCACTCATCCAATGGGCGAGATGCACCTATGATATGGACCGGCCCAAAAGTGGCCCATAAAGATTAGATGGGCTGGCCCAACTAAAGGCCCACAAGATTTTGCAGACCATAATGGGTCGGCCCAGCTAAAAACCCACAAGATTTGGCAGACCATAATGGGCCGGCCCAGCTAAAGACCCACAAGATTTTGAAGACACTAGTGGGCCGGCCGTTAACAGGTTGCCATGTTTTGGGCCAAATGCTGGGGTGGATCATATTTGACGCTCGTGAGCATCCAAACGTCGGGGCTTCGCTGAAGGCGCTCCGAGTTGGGCCGGCCCAGGTACGCATCGCTGTTTTTTCTGTTTCTTTTTGTTTTCTGTTACCCTTTTTGTTTCTATTATTTTCTTTTTTACTTTGTTCTCTTTTCAAATTTTTCTTCTATCATTAGAACAAATATATGAATTCCAAAAAACATTTTTATACAAAACTGTTCAATGTAAATTTAAATATTGTTCAACGCATATCACAAAATGTTAAATGTGTAGGAGTATTTAAAAATTGTTCAGCACATAGTACAAAATGTTCAACATATATTTTAGAAATTGTTCAACATGTATTTAAGTATTGTTCAGAGTATATCACAAAAATGTTAAATTTGTATTTAGAAATTGTTCAGCGTATATAAAAAATGATCAATAGATATTTTACAAAAAACAACGTATAAAAAATCAATAAACGTTTGGAATTTCAAAATTTTGTTCATGTTTTCAATAATTGTTCAGGTTTTAAAATTTTGTTTGAATTTTGATATTTATTCACGATTTTGAAATATATTTAAGGAAAACCTTTCACTTTTGTTTGCAAGAATTGTTGGCAATTTTGAAGGGAAAAAACAGATTTGTCGTTGTACATTGTACTTAAAGATTTGCACTGCAATTGTGCCATACTCAGGCGCTAGGTCAGGTGGTTGGCGTCGCAACTGCAAAGCGTGAGGTCGCGTGTTCGACACTGTTGTGTGCGCATTTCTTTTTTGAGTCATTTTTACTATTGCCTGTATATGGGCCGGCCCATTTGCCCGAGCTTTTCAGCGAAAGCTCTACTTGGACGCCCGCGAGCATCCAATAGGAGCTCTCAAATGCCGGCCCATATTTGATTCGGTCTATTAACAGCCTGCCACGTTCTGGGCCTAATAATGGCCCATATGAGATTGGGCCTGTTAATAGCCTACCATGTTCTTGTTGGAAATATGCCCTAGAGGCAATAATAAAATGGTTATTATTGTATTTCCTTGTTCATGATAAT
Organism: Aegilops tauschii subsp. strangulata; assembly: GCF_002575655.3. Classification (NCBI taxonomy): domain Eukaryota; kingdom Viridiplantae; phylum Streptophyta; class Magnoliopsida; order Poales; family Poaceae; genus Aegilops; species Aegilops tauschii. The sequence continues at coordinate 436,649,760 of NC_053038.3, forward strand.
TGTCTATTGTTCATGCTATAATTGTATTAACTGGAAACCGTAATACATGTGTGAATACATAGACCACAACATGTCCCTAGTAAGCCTCTAGTTGACTAGCTCGTTGATCAATAGATGGTTATGATTTCCTGACCATGGACATTGGATGTCATTGATAACGGGATCACATCATTAGGAGAATGATGTGATGGACAAGACCCAATCCTAAGCATAGCACAAGATCGTGTAGTTCGTTTGCTAAGAGCTTTTCTAATGTCAAGTATCATTTCCTTAGACCATGAGATTGTGCAACTCCCGGATACCGTAGGAATGCTTTGGGTGTACCAAACGTCACAACATAACTGGGTGGCTATAAAGGTACATTACAGGTATCTCCGAAAGTGTCTGTTGGGTTGGTACGAATCGAGACTGGGATTTGTCACTCCGTATGACGGAGAGGTATCTCTGGGCCCACTCAGTAATGCATCATCATAATGAGCTCAATGTGACTAAGTAGTTAGTCACGGGATCATGCATTACGGAACGAGTAAAGTGACTTGCCGGTAACGAGATTGAACGAGGTATTCGGATACCGACGATCGAATCTCGGGCAAGTAACATACCGATTGACAAAGGGAATTGTATACGGGATTGATTGAATCCCCGACATCGTGGTTCATCCGATGAGATCATCGTGGAACATGTGGGAGCCAACATGGGTATCCAGATCCCGCTGTTGGTTATTGGCCGGAGAACGTCTCGGTCATGTCTGCATGGTTCCCGAACCCGTAGGGTCTACACACTTAAGGTTCGATGACGCTAGGGTTATAGGGAATAGATATACGTGGTTACCGAATGTTGTTTGGAGTCCCGGATGAGATCCCGGACGTCACGAGGAGTTCCGGAATGGTCCGGAGGTAAAGATTTATATATGGGAAGTCCCGTTTTGGCCACCGGAAGAGTTTCGGGAGTCACCGGTAATGTACCGGGACCACTGCGAGGGGCCACCAACCCCGGAGGCCTGCGTGGGCCAAGTGTGGGAAGGGACCAGCCCCTAGGTGGGCTGGTGCGCCTCCCACAAGAGGCCCAAGGCGCAGGGAAGGGGGGAAGGGGGAAAACCCTAGGCATAGATGGGCCTAAGGCCCACCCTAGGGCGCGCCCCCCACTCTCCCCCTCTTGGCCGCCCCTCCATCCAATCTAGGGCTGGCCGCCACCCCTAGGGGGGAACCCTAGATGGGGGCGCAGCCCCTCCCCTTCCCCTATATATAGTGGGGGTTTTGGGGCTGCCATAGACACGAGTCTCCCTCTCTCTTGGCGCAGCCCTACCCCTCTCCCTCCTCGTCTCTCGTAGTGCTTGGCGAAGCCCTGCTGGAGTGCCACGCTACTCCATCACCACCATGCCGTTGTGCTGCTGCTGGACGGAGTCTTCCCCAACCTCTCCCTCTCTCCTTGCTGGATCAAGGCACGGGAGACGTCACCGGGCTGCATGTGTGTTGAACGCGGAGGCACCGTTGTTCGGTGCTTAGATCGGATTCGGCCGCGATCTGAATCGCTTCGTGTACGACTCCACCGACCGCGTTCTTGCAACGCTTCCGCATCGCGATCTTCAAGGGTATTAAGATGCACTCCCCTCTCTCTCGTTGCTAGTTAATCCATAAATTGATCTTGGTGATGCGTAGAAAATTTTGAATGCTACGTTCCCCAACAGTGGCATCATGAGCTAGGTCTATGCGTAGATTCTATGCACGAGTAGAACACAAAGTAGTTTTGGGCGATGATTTGTTCAATTTGCTTGCCGTTACTAGTCTTATCTTGATTCGGCGGCATTGTGGGATGAAGCGGCCCGGACCGACCTTACACGTACTCTTACGTGAGACAGGTTCCACCGACTAACATGCACTTGATGCATAAGGTGGCTAGCGGGTGTCTGTCTCTCCCACTTTAGTCGGATCGGATTCGATGAAGAGGGTCCTTATGAAGGGTAAATAGCAATTGGCATATCACCGTTGTGGATTTTGCGTAGGTAAGAAACGTTCTTGCTAGAAACCCATAGCAGCCACGTAAAACATGCAACAACAATTAGAGGACGTCTAACTTGTTTTTGCAGGGTATGCTATGTGATGTGATATGGCCAAAAGGATGTGATGAATTATATATATGTGATGTATGAGATTGATCATGTTCTTGTAATAGGAATCACGACTTGCATGTCGATGAGTATGACAACCGGCAGGAGCCATAGGAGTTGTCTTAATTTATTGTATGACCTGTGTGTCAATAAAAAAACGCCATGTAATTACTTTACTTTATTGCTAACCGTTAGCCATAGTAGTAGAAGTAATAGTTGGCGAGACAAGTTCATGAAGACACGATGATGGAGATCATGGTGTCATGCCAGTGACGAAGGTGATCATGCCGCGCCTCGAAGATGGAGATCAAAAGGCGCAAGATGATATTGGCCATATCATGTCACTTTATGATTTGCATGTGATGTCTGTCATGTTTACATCTTATTTGCTTAGAACGACGGTAGCATAAATAAGATGATCCCTCACTAAAATTTCAAGAGATGTGTTCCCCCTAACTGTGCACCGTTGCGAAGGTTCGTTGTTTCGAAGCACCACGTGATGATCGGGTGTGATAGATTCTAACGTTCGCATACAACGGGTGTAAGCCAGATTTACACATGCGAAACACTTAGGTTGACTTGACGAGCCTAGCATGTACAGACATGGCCTCGGAACACAAGAGACCGAAAGGTCGAACATGAGTCATATAGAAGATACGATCAACATGAAGATGTTCACCGATGATGACTAGTCCGTCTCACGTGATGATCGGACATGGCCTAGTTGACTCGGATCATGTATCACTTAGATGACTAGAGGGATGTCTATCTGAGTGGGAGTTCATTAAATAATTTGATTAGATGAACTTAATTATCATGAACATAGTCAAAAGGTCTTTGCAAATTATGTCGTAGCTTACGCTTTAGTTCTACTAAGATATGTTCCTAGAGAAAATTTAGTTGAAAGTTGATAGTAGCAATTATGCGGACTGGGTCCGTAAACTGAGGATTGTCCTCATTGCTGCACAGAAGGCTTATGTCCTTAATGCACCGCTCGGTGTGCTGAACCTCGAGCGTCGTTTGTGGATGTTGCGAACATCTGAAATACACGTTTTGATGACTACGTGATAGTTCAGTGCGTAATGTTAAACGGTTTAGAATTGAGGCACCGAAGACATTTTGAAACGTCGCGGAACATATGAGATGTTCCAAGAGCTGAAATTGGGATTTTAGGCTCGTGCCCACGTCAAGAGGTGTGAGACCTCCGACAAGTTTCTTAAGCCTGCAAACTAAGGGAGAAAAGCTCAATCGTTGAGCATGTGCTCGGATTGTCTGAGTACTACAATCGCTTGAATCGAGTGGGAGTTGTCTTCCAGATGAGATAGTGATGGATCTCCAAAGTCACTGCCACAAAGCTACTAGAGCTTCGTGATGAACTATAACATATCAGGGATAGACATGATGATCCTTGAGCAACTCGCGATGTTTGACACCGCGAAAGTAGAAATCAAGTAGGAGCATCAATTGTTGATGGTTAGTAAAACCACTAGTTTCCAGAAGGGCAAGGGAAAGAAGGGATACTTCATGAAACGGCAAATCAGTTGCTGCTCTAGTGAAGAAACCCAAGGTTGAACCCAAACCCAAGACTAAGTGCTCCTGTAATGAGGGGAACGGTCACTGAAGCAGAACTACCCTAGATACTTGGTAGATGAGAAGGCAGGCAAGGTCGACAGAAGTATATTGGATATACATTATATGAATGTGTACTTTACTAGTACTCCTAGTAGCACCAGGGTATTAGATACCCGTTCGGTTGCTAAGTGTTAGTAACTCGAAATAAAAGCTGCAGAATAAACGGAGACTAGCTAAAGATGAGATGACGATATGTGTTGGAAGTGTTTCCAAGGTTGATGTGATCAAGCATCGCATGCTCTCTCTACCATCGAGATTGGTGTTAAAACCTAAATAATTGTTATTTGGTGTTTGCATTGAGCATAGACATGATTGGATTATGTTTATCGCAATACGGTTATTCATTTAAGGAGAATAATGGTTACTCTGTTTATTTGAATAATACCTTCAATGGTTTTGCACCTAAAATGAATGGTTTATTGAATCTCGATCGTAGTGATACACATGTTCATGCCAAAAGATATAAAATAGTAATGATAGTACCACATACTTGTGGCACTGCCATTTGAGTCATATTGGTATAAAACGCATGAAGAAGCTCCATGTTGATGGATCTTTGGACTCACTCGTTTTTGAAAAGATTGAGACATGCGAACCATGTCTATTAGTATATATGCATGAAGAAAGTCCATACAGATGGATCGTTTGGACTCACTTGAGACATGCAAATCATACCACATGGGCAAGATGACTGAAAGGCCTCGTTTTCAGTAAGATGGAACAAGAAAGCAACTTGTTGGAAGTAATACATTTTGATGTGCGCAGTCCAATGAGTGCTGAGGCATGAAGTGGATATCGTTATGTTCTTACTTCACAGATGATTTCAGTAGATGCTGAGTATATTTACTTGATGAAACACAAGTCTGAATTATTGAAAGGTTCAAGTAATTTCAGAGTGAAGTTGAAGATCGTCGTGACAAGAGGATAAAATGTATGTGATATGATCACAGAGATGAATATCTGAGTTACGAGTTTGGCACACAATTAAGAAATTGTGGAAATTGTTTCACGACTAATACCGCCTGGAACACTATAGTGTGATGGTGTGTCCGAACATCATAACTGCACCCTATTGGATATAGTGCATACCATGATGTCCCTTATCGAATTACACTATCGTTTATGGGTTAGGCATTAGAGACAACCGCATTCACTTTAATAGGGCACCACGCAATTCCGTTGAGACGACACCGTATGAACTATGGTTTAGAGAAACCTAAGATGTCGTTTCTTAAAAGTTTGGGGCTGCGACGCTTATGTGGAAAAGTTTCAGGCTGATAAGCTCGAACCCAAAGCGGATAAATGCATCTTCATAGAATACCCAAAACAGTTGCGTATACCTCCTATTTCAGATCTGGAAGCAAAAGTGATTGTTTCTAGAAACGGGTCCTTTCTCGAGGAAAAGTTTCTCTCGCAAGAATTGAGTGGGAGGATGGTGGAGACTTGATGAGGTTATTGAACCATCACTTCAACTAGTGTGTGTAGCAGGGCACAGGAAGTTGTTCCTGTGGCACCTACAACAATTGAAGTGGAAGCTTATGATAGTGATCATGAAACTTCGGATCAAGTCACTACCAAACCTCGTAGGTCGACAAGGATGCGTACTACTTCAGAGTGGTACGTAATCATGTCTTTGAAGTCATGTTGCTAGACAGCAATGAACCTACGAGCTATGGAGAAGCGATGGTGGGCCCGGATTCCGACGAATGGCTCGAGGCCATAAAATCCGAGAGAGGATCCATGTATAAAACCAAAGTATAGACTTTGGAAGAACTACTTGATGGTCGTAAGGCTGTTGGGTGCAGATGGATTTTAAAAGGAAGACAGACAATGATGGTAAGTGTCACCATTAAGAAAGCTCGACTTGTCATTAAGATGTTTTCTGGCAAGTTAAAGGAGTTGACTGCGATGAGATTTTCTCACTCGCAGCGATGCTAAGAGTCTGTTGGAATTATATTAGCAGTTACTGCATTATTTATGAAATCTTGTAGATAGGATGTCAAAACATTGTTTCCTCCATGATTTTCTTGAGGAAAGGTTGTATGTGATACAACCAGAAGGTTTTGTCAATCCTGAAAGATGCTAACAAGTATGCAAAGCTCCAGCAATCCTTCTAAGGATTGGAGTAAGCATCTCGGAGTTGGAATGTACGCTTTGATGATATGATCAAAGATTTTGGGTTTATACAAAGTTTATGAGAAACTTGTATTTCCAAAGAAGTGAGTGGGAGCACTATAGAATTTCTGATGAGTATATGTTGTTGACATATTGTTGATCAGAAATGATGTAGAATTTGTGAAAAGCATACAGGGTTATTTGAAAAGTGTTTTTCAATGGAAAACCTGGATTAAGCTACTTGAACATTGAGCATCAAGATCTATAAGGATAGATAAAAAACGCTTAATAGTACTTTCAAATGAATACATACCATGACAAGATTTTGAAGGAGTTCAAAATAGACCAGCAAAGAAGGAGTTCTTGGCTGTGTTACAAGGTGTGAGTATTGAGTAAGACTCAAGACCTGACCACGGCAGAAGAGAGAGAAAGGACGAAGGTTGTCCCCTATGCTTTAGACGTAGGCTCTACAGTATGCTATGCTGTGTACCGCACCTGAAGTGTGCCTTGCCATGAGTTAGTCAAGGGGTACAATAGTGATCCAGGAATGGACCACATGACAACGGTCGAACTTATCCTTAGTAACTAGTGGACTAAGGAATTTTCTCGATTATGGAGGTGGTAAAAGAGTTCGTCGTAAAGGGTTACGTCGATGCAAACTTTGACACTAATCCGGATGACTCTGAGTAGTAAACCGGATTCGTATTGTAGAGCAGTTATTTGGAATAGCTCCAAGTAGCGCATGGTAGCTGCATCTACAAGATGACATAGAGATTTGTAAAGCACACACGGATCTGGAAGGTTCAGACCCGTTGACTAAAAACCTCTCTCACAAGCGAGATATGAACAAACCCCATGGGTGTTGGATTCATTACAATCACATAGTGATGTGAACTAGATTATTGACTCTAGTGCAAGTGGGAGACTATTGGAAATATGCCCTAGAGGCAATAATAAAATGGTTATTATTGTATTTCCTTGTTCATGATAATTGTCTATTGTTCATGCTATAATTGTATTAACTGGAAACCGTAATACATGTGTGAATACATAGACCACAACATGTCCCTAGTAAGCCTCTAGTTGACTAGCTCGTTGATCAATAGATGGTTATGGTTTCCTGACCATGGACATTGGATGTCATTGATAACGGGATCACATCATTAGGAGAATGATGTGATGGACAAGACCCAATCCTAAGCATAGCACAAGATCGTGTAGTTCGTTTTCTAAGAGCTTTTCTAATGTCAAGTATCATTTCCTTAGACCATGAGATTGTGCAACTCCCGGATACCGTAGGAATGCTTTGGGTGTACCAAACGTCACAACGTAACTGGGTGGCTATAAAGGTACACTACAGGTATCTCGGAAAGTGTCTGTTGGGTTGGTACGAATCGAGACTGGGATTTGTCACTCCGTATGACGGAGAGGTATCTCTGGGCCCACTCGGTAATGCATCATCATAATGAGCTCAATGTGACTAAGTAGTTAGTCACGGGATCATGCATTACGGAACGAGTAAAGTGACTTGCCAGTAACGAGATTGAACGAGGTATTGGGATACCGACGATCGAATCTCGGGCAAGTAACATACCGATTGACAAAGGGAATTGTATACGGGATTGATTGAATCCCCGACATCGTGGTTCATCCGATGAGATCATCGTGGAACATGTGGGAGCCAACATGGGTATCCAGATCCCGCTGTTGGTTATTGGCCGGAGAACGTCTCGGTCATGTCTGCATGGTTCCCGAACCCGTAGGGTCTACACACTTAAGGTTCGATGACGCTAGGGTTATAGGGAATAGATATACGTGGTTACCGAATGTTGTTCGGAGTCCCGGATGAGATCCCGGACGTCACGAGGAGTTCCGGAATGGTCCGGAGGTAAAGATTTATATATGGGAAGTCCCATTTTGGCCACCGGAAGAGTTTCGGGCGTCACCGGTAATGTACCGGGACCACCGGAGGGTTCCGGGGGTCCACCGGGAGGGGCCACCAACCCCGGAGGCCTGCGTGGGCCAAGTGTGGGAAGGGACCAGCCCCGAGGTGGGCTGGTGTGCCTCCCACAAGAGGCCCAAGGCGCAGGGAAGGGGGGAAGGGGGAAAACCCTAGGCGCAGATGGGCCTAAGGCCCACCCTAGGGCGCGCCCCCCTCTCTCCCCCTCTTGGCCGCCCCTCCATCCAATCTAGGGCTGGCCGCCACCCCTAGGGGGGGAACCCTACATGGGGGCGCAGCCCCTCCCCTTCCCCTATATATAGTGGGGGTTTTGGGGCTGCCATAGACACGAGTCTCCCTCTCTCTTGGCGCAACCCTACCCCTCTCCCTCCTCGTCTCTCGCAGTGCTTGGCGAAGCCCTGCTAGAGTGCCATGCTCCTCCATCACCACCATGCCGTTGTGCTGCTGCTGGACGGAGTCTTCCCCAACCTCTCCCTCTCTCCTTGCTGGATCAAGGCACGGGAGACGTCACTGGGCTGCATGTGTGTTGAACGCGGAGGCACCGTTGTTCGGTGCTTAGATCGGATTCGGCCGCGATCTGAATCGCTTCGTGTACGACTCCACCGACCGCGTTCTTGCAACGCTTCCGCATCGCGATCTTCAAGGGTATGAAGATGCACTCCCCTCTCTCTCGTTGCTAGTTAATCCATAGATTGATCTTGGTGATGCGTAGAAAATTTTGAATTTCTGCTACGTTCCCCAACAGTTCTGGGCCATATTACGGCCCATACCAGATCCGACCCTTTAAGAGCCTTTGGGATAAATTATGGCCCATATCAGATTCGGCCCGTCAACTGGACGCTGTGCTTTTGGGCCCACTTGAGGCCCGGTTAGGATTTCTGTTTGCTAAAGGCCCATTTAGTAATACGGCCTGATATTAGTTTCGGCATTTTAAAGGCCCATTTAACATTTCGGCCCTATATTTATTTCGGCCTGTTAGAAGCCTATCATATAGTTGGGCCTAACTATGGCCCACTTTGCATCCGGCCTGCTCACAGCCGATAATCTGATTGGGCCAAACAAGGATTGAGACAATTTTGGCCTGTTAACGGCCCATGATGTGATTGGCGCAATCTTGGGCCGGGGTATATTTCGGCCTGCTGTCGGCCCGTGAGCTGTTCGGCATGTTTCAGGCCCAACCGACTTTTCACCCTACTAAAAGCCCATTCAATTTTCTTGCAAAAATAGGGCCGGCGGTTTAGTCGGCCTATTAAAGGCCCGAAACTACTAGTGGGTCAGTTTACATTTAGGCGTGTTAACGGACCAAGATGATTGGGCCCATGATGCGGCCCATACGTAGTGATTTGCATGAGGCCCGATTATGTACCGTAATTTTACGATTTGGCCGGTTTATTTTTCATGGAGCGAAGACAGGATATATATACAGTAAAATAACTGCATCATCGTGAATTAACCTAGACTATACAATAAATAAATTACGGCATATTACATCCACTGGGTATCAAAGTTCGACACTATGATAATAAAGCACAAGCAGACAGCAGATTACATACACTGGGCATCAAATATCGCCACCAGTGCAAATAAACACACCGACAAAATAATATACAAAACCGACAACACTTCAATAGAGTTCAAGAAAGGTTAGCCCTGCTCGGGAGCTGCAGCGCAAGGAGCTGAGCAAGCTGGCTGATGAGACTACGCTTGTTTGACGCTTATATCCTCCTCACTCTGAAAGAGAAACAAGCAGACAGATGACAGGTTTTGCACATATAAGTATCAGTGCTGACAATTCATCACATTTCTTATTGACGAATAAAGTGACACAGTTTAAAATATCATTAACACAATATGGTATTGTTCAGGTTAAGACATGGCAGGAAATGACATTGTGAAGGAGTTGGCAGCTTCACGACACCACTGGTTTACAGATCAAAAACTCATAAGTATCAATGGTTAGTGTGTTATCAATTTATCCCATTTCAGATTGGCAAATAAAGAGACGGTTTAAATAATAGTAGAATGATATGACATTGTCATAGTTAAGACATTGCAGAATATGACATTGTGTTGTAGTGTGTAGGTTCACCACACCACTGGATTACGGATTAAGAACAGAAGCATACATGCAGTGCAAAAGAAGATCACTTGCTCTGTATAGTTTAATTTACATGGTATGAAGAAGGAACTTGGTTGCACAACTAAAAACTTAAATTGAGAAGGACAAACTTTTGTTTATGAACTACATAATAAACTTTAAACCTGCAATTTGATGCAAACACCAAAAATAAACAGTTGTTGCAGTCATGCCTAACCAAATATACAAAACAAAGTTTGAAGGCTTGAGAAGGACAAACTTACATTAGTGGTGAAGACCGGCTCTATAAAGCCCTTGTCCATGCTGATGAGGGGCAATTCAAGAAGTTTACCACAGAATCTTCTTCATAAGCATTGTGTTTATTCTACATTTTGTTAAGAGTAAATATAGATGTGATAATATAAGAAAAAATTCAAAATATTTAAGATAAGATGAAGAGTGATGCTACATAACCAAGTAGTTATAAATGTAAGTACAACGATACAGGCAAAAGGTACAGCCAAGAGCAATGCAGAGCTAAACTTCTTCAGTACCATCGGTGTTATCCATCCTTATGGTAAGAGTAAATATAGATCTGATGTGTAGAAAATGGAGGGCAAAGGAAAATAAGCTGCAGAGTGATGGTACATGAACAACTAGCTGTCAATATAAGTACACTAATAAAGGACAGTATGTACTTACAAGAACACTACAGAGCTAAACTTTTTCATTGGCCTTGGATATATTCTACACTAATGTAACCATTCATACAGATCAGATAATTTGGAGTGAACAATTGATATAGGACAACATAATGAACCATGTACACTGCTGTCACATAATGAACCATGTATGAATGCAAGTACAGTGATACAGGACAACAGGTACTAACAAGAGCAAAGCAGCGGGCAGCATATTTGCGATATCCTGTCGTTCTTTTCAAACCGGAATTCTTCTTCGAGCATATGTCCTTCAAAAGAGATCCGTAAGGCACATGCAGAATAGTAGAAGTTCAAATTGTCATGTGATATCATAGATAGTACCTCATCCTGGGAACGAGACCAATGCATAACAAGGTTTTTCCATTCAATGTCTTCTAAATTTAGCACATGAGACTTCATCGGAAATTCATTTATAGACTTGCCATCAAAGTGTGATTTCCTCAGGTAACACCAATACTGCTGCAATGCTTCCTTGAAAAGCATAAGAAAGCTTTGCTTGTCGTGACTATCCAGATTGATCCTCGCCTACTTACAACAATGTAATGTAAATCATTGATGTGTTCAATCAGCAGAAAACAGGAAAATAATCACCATGAATAATAACACTTACACGTAAGTGGGACAGGGAGATGTGAAATGGTGTTTGTCTTCACTATAATCTTCCCATGATGGGAATATATGCATGTAGTCCCTAACAACATTGAAAGCATTGTGTTTTAAACAGGGAATAACTGGAATGGGGTTCCAATCTGCAGGAATTGGCCGTCTCTGCAGTTGGGATAGGTCTTCGGCCGGTGGACTTGCTGTACTTTTTGCTGGAGTGGGATTTTTTGTGGTACCGCTGGTGCTATGGCAACTGAAATCGGCATACCTTTTGCTGGAGTGCAGGTCCTGTGTGGTGGGGCTAGTGGTGTGGCAAGTGAAGTATGGGTACAGTCTGCTGGAGTCGGTCCTACGTTTAGTGTCACTGGTTGTACAGCCAATATAAGTGGGGCGCTGTCTGATTTCTCCGGCACCACCACGTTTTTCAAGGACTTTGCTGGTGCTCCTTCAGGTTCGGCAATCACCCTCTTCCTTTTTTATGTTTGATGCATAAGAATAGCATCTGAGTGGAAAAACATGGTATGATGACAAATGGAATATGTATTGATAATGGATGGGAATGGCATCTTGACATATATGATGAGTAAACTAAGCAGATGGCGGTGCAACAAATTAGAAGAAATGCAAGACACCTTATGCAAGATACGCGCAATCAATAAAACATTGCCAAATTAGAACAGGCACCTTGATGGGTGAACATGACAGGCCATCTGCCTTTGACTCCTCGAGGTTAGAATAGTCATTAGGATCATATTCTGAACAAGAATCTGCAGGTGGGGAGCGTATGCGTTTCATTGCATCCAGAATGGCACTCAATGCCTTGGTGCCAATTTTGTTAGTCGTTGCAGTGTTCCACAATATTCTTCTGATGCCCACATTCTGATATTCATTGTGATTACGTACAATATCTGAGAACCATGAAAACATAAATAGTAGTGAGATTATCTTTATAATGCAGAGGATATTCTAATATAGGGGGCTCCCTGTGAACCCTTGTGTGCTATCACTGGATTCTGATGAGAGAGCCCATGTGTGCTGTAATATGGTGCGTGCATTAATATAATCTGGCACAAGTACACAACAAATAGGCTTCAGAAGTAAGGATAGTTGGCAGATGATAGGTTCATAATATACTGTATAGAGAGTTTATTGCCAAACCATGATAACAAGAGCACACAGCAACTAGGCAGATCGTGGTGTACATAAAGGGGTACACCATAACTGTTGGGGATCGTAGCAGAAATTAAAAAAAATTCTACGCATCACCAAGATCAAGCTATGGAGTAACTAGCAACGAGAGAGAAGAGAGTGCATCTTCATACCGTTGAAGATCGCGAGACGGAAGCGTTGCAAGAACGCGGTTGGAGGAGTCGTACACGTAGCGATTAAGATCGCGGCAGGATCCGATCCAAGCACCGAACAATGGTGCCTCCGCGTTCAACACACGTGCAGCCCGGTGACGTCTCCTGCACCTTGATCCAGCAAGGAGGAGGGAGAGGTTGAGGAAGAGGGCTCCAACAGCAGCACGACGGCGTGGTGGTGATGGAGTGGCAGTTCTCTGGCAGGGCATCGCCAAGCTCACGCGAAGGAGGAGAGGTGTTGGGGAGGGGAGGGGCTGCGCCTTGGATGTGGTGCTGCAGCCCTCCCCTCACCCCTCTATTTATAGGGAGAAGGGGGAAGGGGGCCGGCCCCTCTAGATGAGATCTAGAGGGGGGGGGGGGGCGGCCAAGGGGGAGGGGGCTTGCCCCCCAAGCAAGGGGGGCGCCCCCTTTAGGGTTCCCCCAAACCCTAGGCGCATGGGCCCTAGGGGGTTTGGCTCCCAGCCCACTTAGGGGCTGGTTCCCTTCCACCTACAGCCCATAAGGCCCTCCGGGGCAGGTGGACCCTCCCGGTGGACTCCCGGAACCCCTTCGGTGGCCCCGGTACAATACCGGCATACCCCCGAACACTTCCGGTGACCGTATGATGACTTCCCATATATAAATCTTCACCTGCAGACCATTCCGGAACTCCTCGTGACGTCCGGGATCTCATCCGAGACTCCGAACAACATTCGGTAATCACATACAAATCTTCCTTATAACCCTAGCGTTATCGAACCTTAAGTGTGTAGACCCTACGGGTTCGGGAATCATGCAGACATGACTGAGACACCTCTCTAGCCAATAACCAACAGCGGAATCTGGATACCCATGTTGGCTCCCACATGTTCCACGATGATCTCATCGGATGAACCACGATGTCGAGGATTCAAGCAATCCCGTATACAATTCCCTTTGTCAATCGGTACGTTACTTGCCCGAGATTCGATCGTCGGTATCCCAATACCTCGTTCAATCTCGTTACCGGCAAGTCACTTTACTCGTTCCGTAATGCATGATCCCGGGCCTAACTACTTAGTCACATTGAGCTCATTATGATGATGCATTACCGAGTGGGCCCAGAGATACCTCTCCGTCATACGGAGTGACAAATCCCAGTCTCGATCCGTGCCAACCCAACAGACACTTTCGGAGATACCTGTAGTGCACCTTTATAGCCACCCAGTTACGTTGTGACGTTTGGTACACCCAAAGCATTCCTACGGTATCCGGGAGTTGCACGATCTCATGGTCTAAGGAAATGATACTTGACATTAGAAAAGCCTTAGCAAACGAACTACACGATCTAGTGCTATGCTTAGGATTGGGTCTTGTCCATCACATCATTCTCCTAATGATGTGATCCCGTTATCAATGACATCCAATGTCCATGGTCAGGAAACCGTAACCATCTATTGATCATTGAGCTAGTCAACTAGAGGCTCACTAGGGACATGTTATGGTCTATGTGTTCACACATGTATTACGATTTCCGGATAACACAATTATAGCATGAACAATAGACAATTATCATGAACAAGGAAATATAATAATAATCATTTTATTATTGCCTCTAGGGCATATTTCCAACAGTCTCCCACTTGCACTAGAGTCAATAATCTAGTTACATTGTGATGAATCGTACACCCATAGAGTTCTGGTGTTGATCATGTTTCGCCTGTGGAAGAGGTTTAGTCAACGGATCTGTGACATTCAAATGCACTTTACAAATATCTATGCCTCCATTTTGAACATTGTCACGAATGGAGTTGAAGCGACGCTTGATGTGCCTGGTCTTCTTGTGGAACCTGGGCTCCTTGGCAAGGGCAATAGCTCTAGTGTTTTCACAGAAGAGAGTCATCGGGCCCGACGCTTTGGGAATAACTCCTAGGTCGGTAATGAACTCCTTCATCCAGATTGCTTCATGCGCTGCCTCCGAGGCTGCCATGTACTCCGCTTCACATGTAGATCCTGCCACGACGCTTTGCTTGCAACTGCACCAGCTGACTGCCCCACCATTCAAAATATACACGTATCCGGTTTGTGACTTAGAGTCATCCAGATCTGTGTCGAAGCTAGCATCGACGTAACCCTTTACGACGAGCTCTTCGTCACCTCCATAAACGAGAAACATATCCTCAGTCCTCTTCAGGTACTCCAGGATGTTCTTGATCGCTGTCCAGTGTTCCATGCCGGGATTACTTTGGTACCTTCCTACCAAACTTACGGCAAGGTTTACATCAGGTCTGGTACACAGCATGGCATACATAATAGACCCTATGGCCGAGGCATAGGGGACGACACTCATCTTTTCTCTATCTTCTGCCGTGGTCGGGCATTGAGCCGTGCTCAATCTCACACCTTGCAATACAGGCAAGAAACCCTTCTTGGACTGATCCATATTGAACTTCTTCAATATCTTGTCAAGGTATGTGCTTTGTGAAAGACCTATGAGGCGTCTCGATCTATCTCTATAGATCTTGATGCCTAATATGTAAGCAGCTTCTCCAAGGTCCTTCATTGAAAAACACTTATTCAAGTAGGCCTTTATGCTTTCCAAGAATTCTATATCATTTCCCATCAATAGTATGTCATCCACATATAATATGAGAAATGCTACAGAGCTCCCACTCACTTTCTTGTAAACACAGGCTTCTCCATAAGTCTGTGTAAACCCAAACGCTTTGATCATCTCATCAAAGCGAATGTTCCAACTCCGAGATGCCTGCACCAGCCCATAGATTGAGCGCTGGAGCTTGCATACTTTGTCAGCATTCTTAGGATCGACAAAACCTTCCAGCTGCATCATATACAATTCTTCCTTAAGGAAGCCGTTAAGGAATGCCGTTTTGACGTCCATTTGCCATATTTCATAATCATAGAATGCGGCAATTGCTAACATGATTCGGATGGACTTCAGCTTCGCTACGGGTGAGAAGGTCTCATCGTAGTCAACTCCTTGAACTTGTCGATAACCCTTAGCGACAAGTCAAGCTTTATATATGGTAACATTTCCATCCGCGTCCGCCTTCTTCTTAAAGATCCATTCATTTTCTATCGCTCGTCGATCATCGGGCAAGTCTGTCAAAGTCCATACTTTGTTTTCATACATGGATCCTATCTCGGATTGCATGGCTTCAAGCCATTTGTTGGAATCTGGGCCCGCCGTTGCTTCTTCATAGTTCCAAGGTTCACCATTTTCCAACAACATGATTTCCAGGACAGGGTTGCCGTACCACTCTGGTGCGGAACGTGTCCTTGTGGACCTACGAAGTTCAATGGTAACTTGATCATGATCGTCATCATTAACTTCCTCTCTAGTCGGTGCAGGCACCACAGAAACATTTTCCTGTGCCGCGCTACTTTCTGGTTCGAGAGGGGTCATCTCATCAAGTTCCACTTTCCTCCCACTTACTTCTTTCGAGAGAAACTCTTTCTCTAGAAAGGACCCATTCTTGGCAACGAAGATCTTGCCTTCGGATCTGAGGTAGAAGGTATACCCAATGGTTTCCTTAGGGTATCCTATGAAGGCGCATTTTTCCGACTTGGGTTCGAGCTTTTGAGGTTGAAGTTTCTTGACATAAGCATCGCATCCCCAAACTTTAAGAAACGACAGCTTAGGTTTCTTTCCAAACTGTCGTGGAATTGTCACGGCAGATGTCCTATATGTAAGGACTTAGTCGTGAGGCCAACACATCTATGTAGTAGCTTGAGAGGGGTTGATTGGGATGAGAGACGCAGGGCGGATCAACGCACAAGACAAGGGTTTAGACAACTTCGGGCCCCGGGAAACATCATCCGGTAATAACCCTACATGCTGTTTGTGGCTAGGTCTTATTATGCTTATGAGAGAGTCGCCGGTAAGCCGGCTCTTTGTGTCTAGCCCTAGAGATTGTTTCTTCTTTCCTCTCTCTCTTTTGGGGACCTTATATAAGTTAGAGGGGTGGGTTACATGTGGAGTCCTAGTAGGACTAGGACTAGTCTATCTTCTCTTACAAGTTGAATACAAGTCCGGGTCTTGCTTCCTCGTAAAGGAAATATTCGTCATCCCTTTCTCCTTAAGCCAGCCCACCAGAGTATAAGCCAGCCTGCTGGGCCTTGGGTCTTGTCGTCCGTCTGATCCGCCCGCCGGGTTACTAATGAGTCGCCAAGATCGGGCAGGTTATCTGTGAATCGCCAAGCTCCGGGCGGGTCACCAATGAGTCGCCAATTCCGGCCGGGTCATACCGCGGGATATATCCCCGACATTAGCCCCCAGTTTAATTTGGATTTATCCATGTTAAACTGATCCTGTAAAATAAACACAAGAACAAACTTGATAGGTTGTGCTCCGGGTTAAATTTTTGTAAGCCGGCACCTGATCATTTTTAAATCCTTGTCATTTCCTTCTTGATACATGCCCATGAACTCATATCAAATCTACTTTAGTAGATATGTTCAAACTTTGTGAATGCAAAAAAGATCCAGATACTTCCTTTGAGAAATCCGGGTCAATAGGCCAGCTTCAGAGTCAATTTGCTAGCATTGGTCTCTTGTAGAGAAATATTGTAAGAAATAATCCACTTGAATCGGCTTCCAAAGCGCCGGCTTAAAACATATTGGTCTTGAAATACTCATCTGACTTTCAGCCGGCTTGAAGAGGTAAAACTTGCCGGTTTATCATAACCAAAATTGCCGGTTTGTAAATATTGATAGCACCGGATCATAACTGTTGCCGACGCTAGGTCATAATTATTGGTGACACCGGATCATGATTGTTGCAAACACCGGGTCAACCTGATCTGCTCAAAACTGAGAATTTGAAGATTTTTCCCCTTATATGTATATCACCTGTAGCCCCCAAGTCTTGAGCAGAACAAAGTGATATAAATACTGCCACTTTTGAAGAAATACATGTTGTTCATCCCAGTCACTAGTAAAAACTGAACACTCCATATTATGTAGCCCCCAAGTACCGGGTTGTCATGCTTGCAGCAACCTGGGACTTGTAATTGCCTGATGCTCAAAAAACTTCAACCATTGTAGCCCCCAAGGGCCGGGTCATTATGCAATAATGAGTAGGGACTTTATAAATATGATCATGCTTCATTGAAAATAACTTCATATGATGTAACTCCACCATGGGGCTTGAACCCACGTCCACAAGGTTAAGAGCTTTGTGCTTTACCAACTGAGCAGTGGACCCTTGAATATAATGGATTAAAACTTGTGTACCTTGAATTATTGATAGGAGCAAATGGTAGCCCCCAAGGGCCGGCTCATTACAATGTGATGAGTCGGGTCTTCAATAAGTTGAGCAAAAAAATGTCTTTACATTAGCCCCCAAGTGCCATGGTGCATGCTGGCAGTGACATGGGACTTGCATATTTGATGTGATCTCAATTTAAATAATGTAGCCCCCAAGTGCCGGGTCGTAAGCCTGCAGCGACTCGGGACTATTCTTTTCCATTGTAGAATAAATCATATCCATTGATAAAATAATAGCCATTGCGCCAAAGAGACTTTGAATACCTCATCTGTTGATAAGTCAATCCGGAGTTTAAATACCCGGCGGCTCTTGGCCGATGGTGATTTAATACACCTCCATTCTAAGCCGGAATTTGTACAACCCGGCGGCTTATAGCCTTTGAGAAAATCAAGAATTGATAACCCTTTTGAGACACCAATTTCAATCTTTGATGATGGGCTCGAATGTAATCATTTATGTAAGTCATAGCTCTGTAAATCCTGCAGAATTTAAACAACATATGCCCTGGCGACTTAACGTCAAAAAACCAGGGCGGGTAACCACGCAAATGTAGTATTATCCTGCACATAATTAGATCACAAGATCCCTTGGCGGTTTACCGCAGGGCGGGTCATAATATCTCACATATAACCATTGATGTGTAACAAGGAGTCACAGATAATCCTATTATGAATCATAACTTTGAAACATAACTATAATAATAATATTATACCTGTGATATTGAATTTTCACTGCCAGTTTATGTGACCTGTGTAGTAAGGGTGATAACCCAATCCTTAGAAGCCAATGCTTCCACATAGATGATGATTGTCATAAGCTGGCGATTTATCATTGAAAATCAAGCCGGGTTAAATAACAACCACTCATATACACTTTAGATATGAAAAAGAGCTTCAAATAAAATCCAAAAATTGTTTGCAAAAGAGAGACTTCAAAATTTTTTGAGGCTTCTGATTCGAATACGATCAGAAAACCGTCCCAAAGGGGTTAAGCTAAGATTCGAATACGATCATATAGCCCCCAGTGGCTTTGGCGTTGCCGATCAAGAGGGTACCGACAGTTATGTTCTCTTTGGTTCGAATACGACCTATGTTTGAACAGGAAGCCCCCAAATGACCTTGAGAGTTGTTTATCGACGCTGATTCGAATACGATCCACGTCGGTTCTCAAAGGGGGTTGAGCTATGGTTCAAATATGACCAAGAAACTCCCCAATGAGCTCGGCAGTGTGCCGATCAAAAGGGTATTGACAGCTATGTTCTCTTTGGTTCGAATACGACCTATATTTGAACAGGAAGCCCCCTAGTGATCATGAGAATATTTAACGACTCTGATTCGAATACGACCAGGGTCACACAAAAAGGGTTAAGCTAAATTCGAATACGATCAGCTCCCAATGGTCATTAAAGCAGGGTACCTATATTTTAGTTGTGCTTTGAAACAAACTCTCTTTGGTCCGTTTAATTTTTCTTGAAAACTCGAACTTTTTGCGAGAGATAAATTCTTTTGAACCAGAAAAAAACGGATATTGAGAGTTTCAAAGCTTTATGATAAACAAATTTACCTTGAACCGGATTTTGAACCGGATTTGAGAGTTTCAAAACTTTGTGGCGGATAAATTTCCCTTGAACCAGATTTTAAACCGGATATTTTAAGAGCTTCAGTGCTTTGTGGGAGATGTCAAGTCTCTTGAGCCGGATCTAAACCGGAATCCTTCTTTTTAAGCCGGAAATTTTCTAACGGCCTTTAAACTTTTCACCCATATGGCGGTAGCCTCCGGGACCGGGTTATTTTTCCCTCCAATGAACCGGAATTCTTGAATGCATTGAAACTGACCAATGTTGCCGAGTCATATCATTGTAGCCCCCGAGTCTCAAGACGACTCGAGGAGTTGGCTTTGAGATTCTCCATATTGACCATAGCATAAGGTGTATATCTTTGGTGTTGATAGTGCGATGTGAATCCACAGAAGGTTGAAGTGACTGCGACGGGTTATAAAGGATCCCATATGAGCCGTGTCAGCAACTCGGCCAATGGTCCCTTCCAACTGGATGTTTTGAAGTTAACCAAACCGTAGTGGCGGCAACTTGTGCGCCTGCCCATTGAGCCGTCTAGTGCAGACGGCGGCTGATAACACATGATAAGTTTCCTCCAAGTTGTTGGAAGAAAACCGGGCTTCCCAAGCAGTGACTTGCTCATATGCAATAACAACTCATGCAGACAGATACGGCCCGGCGGGTTGATGTAGACCAGGCCGCGAGAGACGGACGGTAAAGACAACCGTAGCATCAGAGGCGGCATAGACAGATGAGCCGGCCGTGGCGTTGTAAGCCAGTGCGGATGAGCGAGTTAACCACATCATTTTGATATAGTGAACAATTGTCCTGCATCAACAATATTGCAGACCAAGATAAAGATAAACTGCTCTTTCATAAAAAAAATATGTATCAATAAAACATATTTTAGATGGATATCACCTGATGTGCCAGGCCGAAAATAATCCGCCATGAAATTAACGATTGCTAGGTGAAGTTGAAGTCGCTCACGGGTGAACCGGCCGCGGCGTGGTAAACCGGTGCAGGCGGGTGAGTCGGCCGCGACATTTGTAAGCCGGTGCCGACGGGAGATTCGGCCGCGGCATTGTAAACCGGCACAGATGAAAGAGTCGGCCGTGGTGTTGAAAACGGCACGGACGCGGGCAAGTCGGCCGCGACGTTGTAAGCCGGTGCGGATGAGTAAGTCGGCCACGGCGTTGTAAGCTGGCGCGGATGGGCGAGTCAGCGGGCGTGTTGATGTAAACCGGACCATGTACTGCGACACGCCTGTCCGTGAGGCCGCGCAGCACAGCCGAACATGCATCCGTGGTATAACACCACTCCTTTTTTTAATAGTCGTCCTGCGTAAAGATATTATAGGCCAGAGTAATTGTTTACATAAAAATGAATATGCGTTATTAAAACAGACTAGACGGATATCACCTGATTTCTTCGGACGAAGACAGATGACCCGTACGCAGATCCAAAATCATGTACGACGGCACCAGCAGTATGGACGTGCTATTTTTGATTCTCTGTGAAATACTACCAGCTCCAATTGTTTCATGAGATGGAGGGGTAGCTGTTAGCTCCACATAATGTGTAATGTGTATGTAGTGCCAAAGCATGCCGGCACCTTTTGTCCTTTTCTGTCTGACTTTGGTCATCACGTGGTCAGTAACCACTTTCTCCACCGCGGCCTCAGAACCAAAAGGTAATACGCAGACGCTTGAAACAGGGGCTGAGGCGACTTGGCAAAACGGTGACTCACGCTGAAGTGATTCGGGGCCACCCTTGATCCGATGGCGAGTTGTGGCGATAGGGTCGGCCCAACCCGGAGGGGGAGGCGGCTGTCCAGGGCCGTGGCCGCGGACGAGGACCGGCGACGCCGAGGAAACGGCGGCTCGTGGCCCACCCTGCAGTAGCAACTTAAAACAGAGGTGAGGCGGAGCGGCTTATAGCGGCGAGATAAGGAGGCGCAAGGCAGCGCGAAGCTGGCCATGCTCATGGAAGCAGTGGTAAACCGGCGGTGAAATCCTGTCAAAGCTCCCTTGCCGAAGAAATAAATCGATAAAGCGGCGGCCCTAACAGAGGCATGGGCGGCTTGGAGCAGAGGCGACTGCTCGCAGCAGCTCACGGACGACCCAGCAAAGAGCGACAGCGGCAGGCGACTCACGTGGCGACTCAGGTCGAGCAGAGCTGCGCGGCGTGGAAGCGCATAAGAGGCGGCAGCGTAGTCCGGTATATGCGCAGCAGCAGTCAGTGGTGCAACGAGCCAGCAGGAGGCATAGTAGCAAGGCTCGGTGGCCGGTCCGGGACTTGGCACAGTGAGGTCAAGGCGGCGACAGCCCACCGGGGAAAGAGCAACCGGTTATTCGAAGGCAAGGATGCGAGTGTAAATGGTGGAGTCTGCCGGTGCTCGAGGCGAACTGAAACGGACGACGGCTCGAGGCTCCGATGGAGTTGTTCCCTTTTCCTTCCAGGACCCGGTTTCGATGAATCTGGACGCCGCGGAGAAAATACGAAAACACCCCATAGGCACAGAGTCCGTCAGATGGTCTGACACGGAGGCCGCCGAAAAAACCGGCCACGGACATCCGCTGGTGATTCTGATTGTGATAACCTGAATACTAGCACGAGCATCAAGCACCATATTGATTTGGTACTATTAATGGATTGCCTTTATGACTTTATCCGTGATCTAGCAGGTGCCTTCGCGTCTGTAGATGTAATGATGTACTAGTACTCAATTAGTACTAGTCTTGGTCACGTACTGGTGCAAGTACTAGTTGTTTGTTTGGATCTGACTATTCTTCATGCCAAAGAAAAAGAAAAAAAAGTAGCAGCGGATGGTTGATTCCCGCAGCCAGAGACTTATGGACGTGGGACAGTAGTAGAGCTCGGCGGATTAGGCTGTAGCCTCGGATGATTTGCGCGCTTTCCCGGCGAGATCTATCTCCAGTACTGCATATAGGACGCGAGGGCAGCAGAGCTTCTGTCTGTCTTGATTACTTGCAACGCCGTAGGTAAATCATCTATGCTGCAGTCCTTGTCTTGGACTCGGCGGAACACGCGATGCGGCGGTGCGCACAGTAACCCTAATTTTTTCCTTGAACGCAAATCTCACAAATTGCGCGTCTTCCAAACCGGTTCTCTTCATCCAGAGATTCACGAACTTCTCGAAACCCTAGAAAAGATCCCTCCAAGAACTCAACACCACCGTGCGCCCCGCCCCACGGTGGGCGCCAACTGTCGTGGAATTGTCACGGCAGATGTCCTAGATGTAAGGACTTAGTCGTGAGGCCAACACATCTATGTAGTAGCTTGAGAGGGGTTGATTGGGATGAGAGACGCAGGGCGGATCAACGCACAAGACAAGGGTTTAGACAGCTTCGGGCCCCGGGAAACATCATCCGGTAATAACCCTACATGCTGTTTGTGGCTAGGTCTTATTATGCTTATGAGAGAGTCGCCGGTAAGCCGGCTCTTTGTGTCTAGCCCTAGAGATTGTTTCTTCTTTCCTCTCTCTCTTTTGGGGAGCCCTGCCCCTCCTTATATAAGTTAGAGGGGTGGGTTACATGTGGAGTCCTAGTAGGACTAGGACTAGTCTATCTTCTCTTACAAGTTAAATACAAGTCCGGGTCTTGCTTCCTCGTAAAGGAAATATTCGTCATCCCTTTCTCCTTAAGCCAGCCCACCAGAGTATAAGCCAGCCTGCTGGGCCTTGGGTCTTGTCGTCCGTCTGATCCGCCCGCCGGGTTACTAATGAGTCGCCAAGATCGGGCAGGTTATCTGTGAATCGCCAAGCTCCGGGCGGGTCACCAGTGAGTCGCCAATTCCGGCCGGGTCATACCGCGGGATATATCCCCGACACAAACCATAATTCATACGGTGTCGTCTCAACGGATTTCGACGGAGCCCTATTTAAAGTGAATGCGGCAGTCTCTAAAGCATAACCCCAAAATGATAGCGGTAGATCGGTGAGAGACATCATTGATCGCACCATATCCAATAGAGTGCGATTACGATGTTCGGACACACCATTACGCTGAGGTGTTCCAGGCGGCATGAGTTGTGAAACAATTCCACATTTCCTTAAGTGTGTGCCAAATTCGTGACTCAAATATTCCCCTCCACGATCTGATCGTAAGAACTTTATTTTCCTGTCACGTTGATTTTCAACCTCACTCTGAAATTCCTTGAACTTTTCAAAGGTCTCAGACTTGTGTTTCATTAAGTAGACATACCCATATCTACTTAAGTCATCAGCGAGGGTGAGAACATAACGATAGCCACCGCGAGCCTGAACGCTCATTGGACCGCACACATCAGTATGTATGATTTCCAATAAGTTGGTTGCTTGCTCCATTGTTCCAGAATGGAGTCTTGGTCATTTTGCCCATGAGGCATGGTTCGCATGTGTCAAATGATTCATAATCAAGAGACTCCAAAAGTCCATCTGCATGGAGTTTCTTCATGCGTTTGACGCCAATGTGACCAAGGCGGCAGTGCCACAAGTATGTGGGACTATCATTATCAACCTTACATTTCTTGGCATTCACACTATGAATATGTGTAACATCACGTTCGAGATTCATTAAGAATAAACCATTGACCAGCGGGGCATGACCATAAAACATATCTCTCATATAAATAGAACAACCATTATTCTCGGATTTAAATGAGTAGCCATCTCGCATCAAACGAGAT
This sequence comes from Aegilops tauschii subsp. strangulata, assembly GCF_002575655.3. Taxonomy (NCBI): domain Eukaryota; kingdom Viridiplantae; phylum Streptophyta; class Magnoliopsida; order Poales; family Poaceae; genus Aegilops; species Aegilops tauschii. The sequence continues at coordinate 436,673,829 of NC_053038.3, forward strand.
CCAAATACAATGTTCATGCTCAAAGCTGGCACTAAATAACAATTATTGAGGTTTAAAACTAACCCCGTAGGTAAATGTAGAGGTAGCGTGCCGACGGCGATCACATCGACCTTGGAACCATTCCCTACGCGCATCGTCACCTCGTCCTTCGCCAGTCTCCGCTTATTCCGCAGCTCCTGCTTTGAGTTACAAATATGAGAAACCGCACCGGTATCAAATACCCAGGAGCTACTACGAGCGCTGGTTAGGTACACATCAATAACATGTTTATCACATATACCTTTGGTGTTGCCGGCCTTCTTGTCCGCTAAGTACTTGGGGTAGTTCCGCTTCCAGTGACCGTTTCCCTTGCAATAAAATCACTCAGTCTCAGGCTTGGGTCCATTCTTTGTCTTCTTCCCGGCAGCTTGCTTACCGGGCGCGACAACTCCCTTGCCGTCTTTCTTGAAGCTCTTTTTACCCTTGCCTTTCTTGAACTTAGTGGTCTTATTCACCATCAACACTTGATGTTCCTTTTTGATCTCCACCTCCACTGATTTCAGCATCGAATATACCTCAGGAATGGTTTTCTCCATCCCCTGCATATTGAAGTTCATCACAAAGCTCTTGTAGCTAGGTGGAAGCGACTGGAGGATTCTGTCAACGACCGCGTCATCCGGGAGATTAACTCCCAGCTGAGACAAGCGGTTGTGCAACCCAGACATTTTGAGTATGTGTTCGCTGACGGAACTATTCTCCTCCATCTTACAACTGTAGAACTTGTCGGAGACTTCATATCTCTCAACCCGGGCATGAGCTTGGAAAACCATTTTTAGCTCTTGGAACATCTCATATGCTCTGTGCTACTCGAAACGCTTTTGGAGCCCCGGTTCTAAGCTGTAAAGCATGCCGCACTGAACCAGGGAGTAATCATCAACACGTGTTTGCCAAGCGTTCATAACGTCTTGGTTTGCTGGGACGGGTGCTTCACCTAGCAGTACTTCAAGGACATATGCTTTCTTGGCAGCTATGACGATGATCCTCAAGTTCCGGACCCAGTCCGTATAGTTGCTACCATCGTCTTTCAGCTTGGTTTTCTCTAGGAACGCGTTGAAGTTGAGGTTGACATTAGCGTGGGCCATTTGATCTACAAGACATATTGCAAAGATTTTAGACTAAGTTCATGATATTTAAGTTCATCTAATCAAATTATTAATGAACTCCCACTCAGACAGACATCCCTCTAGTTATCTAAGTGATACATGATCCGAGTCAACTAGGCCGTGTCCGATCATCACGTGAGACGGACTAGTCATCATCGGTGAACATCTTCATGTTGATCGTATCTTCTATACGACTCATGTTCGACCTTTCAGTCTTCCGTGTTCCGAGGCCATGTCTGTACATGCTAGGCTCGTCAAGTCAACCTAAGTGTATTGCGTGTGTAAATCTGGCTTACACCCGTTGTATGCGAACGTTAGGACCTATCACACCCGATCATCACGTGGTGCTTCGGAACAACGGACTTTAGCAACGGTGCACAGTTAGGGGGAACACAATTCTTGAAATTTTAGCGAGGGATCATCTTATTTATGCTACCGTCATTCTAAGCAAATAAGATGTAAAACATGATAAACATCACATGCAATCAAATAGTGACATGATATGGCCAATATCATTTTGCTCCTTTTGATCTCCATCTTCGGGGCGCCATGATCATCATCGTCACCGGCATGACATCATGATCTCCATCATCGTGTCTTCATGAAGTTGTCTCGCCAACTATTACTTCTACTACTATGGCTAATGGTTAGCAATAAAGTAAAGTAATTACATGACGTTTCAGTTGACATGCGGGTCATAAATAAATTAAGACAACTCCTATGGCTCCTGCAGGTTGTCATACTCATCGACATGCAAGTCGTGATTCCTATTACAAGAACATGATCAATCTCATACATCACATATATCATTCATCACATTCTTCTGGCCATATCACATCATATGACACATGCTGCAAAAACAAGTTAGACGTCCTCTAATTGGTGCTGCAAATTTTTACGTGGCTGCTATAGGTTTCTAGCAAGAACGTTTCTTACCTACGCCAAAACCACAACGTGATATGCCAATTTCTATTTACCCTTCATAAGGACCCTTTTCATCGAATCCGATCCGACTAAAGTGGGAGAGACAGACACCCGCTAGCCACCTTATGCAACAAGTGCATGTCAGTTGGTGGAACCTGTCTCACGTAAGCGTACGTGTAAGGTCGGTCCGGGCCGCTTCATCCCACGATGCCGCCGAATCAAGATAAGACTAGTAACGACAAGTAAATTGACAAAATCGACGCCCACAACAACTTGTGTTCTACTCGTGCATAGAAACTACGCATAGACCTAGCTCATGATGATGGAGATCTATGCATCACCAAGATCAATCTATGGAGTAACTAGCAACGAGAGAGAAGAGAGTGCATCTTCATACCGTTGAAGATCGCGAGACGGAAGCGTTGCAAGAACGCAGTTGGAGGAGTCGTACACGTAGCGATTAAGATCGCGACAGAATCCGATCCAAGCACCGAGCAACGGTGCCTCCGCGTTCCACACACGTGCAGCCCGGTGACGTCTCCCGCACCTTGATCCATCAAGGAGGAGGGAGAGGTTGAGGAAGAGGGCTCCAATAGCAGCACGACGGCGTGGTGGTGATGGAGTGGCAGTTCTCCGGCAGGGCTTCGCCAAGCTCACGCGGAGGAGGAGAGGTGTTGGGGAGGGGAGGGGCTGCGCCTTGGATGTGGTGCTGCAGCCCTCCCCTCACCCCTCTAATTATAGGGAGAAGGGGGAAGGGGGCCGGCCCCTCTAGATGAGATCTAGAGGGGGGGGGGGGGCGGCCAAGGGGGAGGGGGCTTGCCCCCCAAGCAAGGGGGCGCCCCCCCCTTTAGGGTTCCCCCAAACCCTAGGCGCATGGGCCCTAGGGGGTTTGGCGCCCAGCCCACTTAGGGGCTGGTTCCCTTCCACCTACAGCCCATAAGGCCCTCCGGGGCAGGTGGACCCTCCCGGTGGACCCCCGGAACCCCTTCGGTGGCCCCGGTACAATACCGGCATACCCCCGAACACTTCCAGTGACCGTATGATGACTTCCCATATATAAATCTTCACCTCCAGACCATTCCGGAATTCCTCGTGACGTCCGGGATCTCATTCGAGACTCCGAACAACATTCGGTAATCACATACAAATCTTCCTTATAACCCTAGCTTCATCGAACCTTAAGTGTGTAGACCCTACGGGTTCGGGAATCATGCAGACATGACCGAGACACCTCTCTAGCCAATAACCAACAACGGGATCTGGATACCCATGTTGGCTCCCACACGTTCCACGATGATCTCATCGGATGAACCACGATGTCGAGGATTCAAGCAATCCCGTATACAATTCCCTTTGTCAATCGGAACGTTACTTGCCCGAGATTCGATCGTCGGTATCCCAATACCTCGTTCAATCTCGTTACTGGCAAGTCACTTTACTCGTTCCGTAATGCATGATCCCGTGACTAACTACTTAGTCACATTGAGCTCATTATGATGATGCATTACCGAGTGGGCCCAGAGATAGCTCTCCGTCATACGGACTGACAAATCCCAGTCTCGATCCGTGCCAACCCAACAGACACTTTCGGAGATACCTGTAGTGCACCTTTATAGCCACCCAGTTACGTTGTGACATTTGGTACACCCAAAGCATTCCTACGGTATCCGGGAGTTGCACGATCTCATGGTCTAAGGAAATGACACTTGACATTAGAAAAGCCTTAGCAAACGAACTACACGATCTAGTGCTATGCTTAGGATTGGGTCTTGTCCATCACATCATTCTCCTAATGATGTGATCCCGTTATCAATGACATCCAATGTCCATGGTCAGGAAACCATAACCATCTATTGATCAACGAGCTAGTCAACTAGAGGCTCACTAGGGACATGTTATGGTCTATGTGTTCACACATGTATTACGATTTCCGGATAACACAATTATAGCATGAACAATAGACAATTATCATGAACAAGGAAATATAATAATAACCATTTTATTATTGCCTCTAGGGCATATTTCCAACAATAACCATCATATATAAATCGGGAAAGTGGAACTGGTTGGAAAATACGGTGTTGTATTGCCGCTACTAATTGAAAGCCTATCGATCACATACATGCCAGCTCTATCAGCTGTTGACTGCAAATGTCCCTGCTCCCCTTCCTAGCAAGGAACATACTGTACGTACTAAATACAAAATAACCAAAGAGGAACATGTTAAAGAACAGAAGAAGAAGCATATTCTTGAGGTTTCGCTTCTTTGCATACAATGATGGTTGCCCACTCATGATGAATCACAGCGCCCAAAGAAATGAAATTCCATGTTGTCTCTCTATATGTGGCTACATGCATTTGGAAAATCAAGTGGGAGCATTAGCTGACCAATTAAATGTGTGTCTATTAACTAATATCAGTATCATATCACAATTTGTATTTGAAGAAGTAAGCTTTGGACCTATGATTGGTGTGTTGTTTAGCTTCAAGAGTGGACTGCTGCTAGTGCCACACAAAGCAGCTACACAGATCATAGTGTAGATATAACGGGAAAACCATAAGCATCACAAGTAAAATCAGGAAAGTGGAACTTGCTAGAAAATATGGGCTACTATTGCCGGTACGGCTAGAAAGGCTTCGGATACCAGCTCTCCTCAACTGAAGGTGCGGTACTGTTAATATCAGTGTAACTCTCAAAGGCGACACAGCTCCCCGCATTTCCTTGCTAATCTTATAGGATTCAAGTGGGCAGGCCACTACAATTCCTATTCCTATGTTTACAAAATCCTACGAATCAAAGAGGCCTGAAGAGTTGAAAGTGTCCATCACAACCAACCGAATAGACCTCTACACTGCAAATGTCCCTGCTCCTCTTCACTACAAGGAACATACTGTACTACTATCATACTCCCTCCGTTCCAAAATATAAGTCTTTGTGGAGATTTCCACTATGGATCACATACAGATGTATACAGATACATTTTAGAGTGTATTCACTCATTTTGCTCCGCATGTAGTCCATGGTGAAATCTATACAAAGACTTGTATTTAGGAACAGAGAGAATACTTATTAAAGAAGAACAGAAGAGGAACATGCTAAAGAAGAGCAAGAAGGTTTTGGATAATAAAATGTTCGTTGCGCAGTGCCCACACATGATGAACCAGAGCGCATTAAGAATTCAACTCCCTGCCGTCTCTCTATATGTGGTGCACGTGCTTTTCGAAAGTGAAGTAGGAACATTAGCTGACCAATTAAACGTTATCTGTTTTAGTAATATCATCATCATATCAGATTTGTATTTGAGCAACAAGTTTGGAATTATGAGTGGCACGTTGTTTAGCTTGATGGATTGAGGAGCAGTGCTAAGCAGCTGCGATGATGGTACTGAATATAAAGGAATGGCTGCATGCAAGTCGCATGACTTTCGTCATTTGGGTCAGTCGACCATTTCAGGCGGTTGGATGAAGATCCTACGTCTCCTAACCCTTCTTCTTCCTCGTCTCTGATTCTTCCCATGCAGAACACCGCACGGGCCGCCGGCCGAACCACCGGCCCCGACCGCACCCCCGCCCTCCCCTGAACCGCCCCACCGCCTGTGTTCCTCCACCACCCCCGCCCTACCCGCGTCGAGTTTTCTTCGTTCGGCGAGGCCCCACAACCACCGTCCCCACCCGAGCCCCTTCCTTCCCTCCGGCAAACTTCGGCGAGCTCTCAAAAATCGACTGACCCAATTTTTTGAAATTTAGTCTACTGTCATTTAACTAGTGTGGAATATAAAAGGGGAAAACCATAAGCATTCGAGTATAGTGTTGAGCGTGCCATGGCGGATCTGAAGGTGCAAACCGGACAAAGGCAACTTCACAACCAATATTTGCTTTCAACTAACAAGTAAGATACTAAGTGATGGACAAGAAATCACAGTAAAGCAGTGGCGATCTATTTTCTTGCCGCGATAAATAAGTTGAGCAGATACGAAAGAGTACCGCCTCTCGCGCGGTGCCGTGTATGCATCTGCTGAGAATTTGACGGTGCTGCGGTAGCGATGGCTGTCGGTGGCCTGGAAGCAGATCTAGGAGGGTAGACGGTGGAGGCGGGGGAAATATCCCGGCGCGGTGGACGAGACGATCGTAGGAGCAGCACCGGCAAGGTGGACGACGGCGGGGATGAAGCGAGAGGACGGGATGCAAGGATCCTGGTCCATAGCCATGGATGAGAGAGGTCGATCTCTTGTAATGGACGACAGCGTCGGGGTATCAGCTCCGGCATGGTGGAGGAGGACGGCGGTGGATGGGGTGGCGGACAGAGGAGGCTGGGGTGGAGAGGGTGTTTTGGCACCCACGGAGTACGAATGGGGAAATGGAGGGAAAGAGGAAGGGGGGAACCATGTCTTCAGGGCGCGCTTGTCTCAAATGCGAGGAAATTTACAAACTTAGCCCCCGTTTAAAATTTCCTACATCACAGTAATACTAGTTGGTTGGGGATAGGACGGTAATCTCGCATACACCGAATATTTGCCGACGGAGATTTCGGCCGACGAGAGTTTGTTTTGGCGCCCACCGTGTATGAATCATGGAGGGAGGCGATTTTGGCCGAGGAGACATTGTGTTTTGGCACCCACGGTGTATGAATACGGGTGACAGGCAGTTATGTCACGTTTGAGTGAAATTACAAACCTGCCCCTATCAAGACATATTGAAAATCGAGCCGACATGTGTTGAATGTCAGGGATAGGCAGTAATTTCCATCTCCCATATTTTGATTTCGGGCGGTTACTGCGAGTTTGGCCGCTTCGTTCAATTTTTTGAGAAAAAGCTTGCATGTTTACCATGCCAACTCAAATCCAATCCATTTTGTATTCTAGGATCCATTTTTGATTGGAATAAAATTCTATATACATCATTTTTATACATACTTTCAAAAGCACTGGTGGATTTCGGGTTCCGGCAAACCCTTGAGGTTCGAACACTGGGGGTGCGCACAAAGATCTCCCTCTCTCTCTCTAGCTCGCTCTCGCCACGATCTCAAGGCCTAACTCGACGAACAAGAGACACGAGGTTTATACTGGTTCGGGCCACCGATGTGGTGTAATACCCTACTCAAGTGTGGTGTGGTGGATTGCCTTGTAGGCTGAGGATGAACAAGTACAAGGGAAGAACTGCCTCCTGAGGAGAGGTGTTCTTGAGCTCGCGGAGCTTGTGAGTTGGCCTTGGCGGAATGAGTCCAATCCCAGATCCCCCTTTTTCAACGGTGGTGGCTAGTCCTATTTATAGGGGCCCGGGTCCTCTTCCCAAATATTAGGCGGGAAGGGATCCCACAACGGCCAGATTTGAAGGGAGACAACTAGTATGAGCTATCCTGACAAAAGTAGTCTTCGCCTGCCAAAGGCTCTGGTGGTGACGCCGTCGTGGGCTCCATGGTGACCTCCGTCCTGCCATCCTGCTGGTCTTGGTCTCGTTGCACCGATATGGAAACCTTTGCCTGATGCCTCGGGACTCCTCGCCTGCGCTCGCTCCCTTAGCGCCAAAGAGGAAACTTGTACTCTACGCCCGCTGGCGCCCGCCTGGCCTTGGTCGTCATGGCTCACGTCTCGGGAACCTCACGAGGTGCTCCTTGCCTTGATCTCTCCGCTCCTCACGAGCCAGCTTAGCGAGGCTGCCCCTGAGGAGATCTTGTGTCATGCGCCTCGCGAGGCTCGGCCCCTCGCGAGGGTCTTGGGAGTTTGCTAACGAAGATGGGCCATACCAGGCCGCTGGGCAAGCCATGCCCCGGGCCGCAGGCAGGCAAGTCTGGGGATGTGACGCCCCCGATTCAATCGTACACTAATCATGCACGCAAATGTGTACGATCAAGATCAGGGACTCACAGGAAGATATCACAACACAACTCTAAAACATAAATAAGTCATACAAGCATCATAATACAAGCCAGGGGCCTCGAGGGCTCGAATACAAGTGCTCGATCATGGACGAGTCAGCGGAAGCAACAATATCTGAGTACAGACATAAGTTAAACAAGTTTGCCTTAAGAAGGCTAGCACAAACGGGGATACAGATCAAAAGAGGCGCATGCCTCCTGCCTGGGATCCTCCTAAACTACTCCTGATCGCCGTCAGCGGCCTGCACGTAGTAGTAGGCACCTCCAGTGTAGTAGGAGTCGTCGTCGACGGTGGCGTCTGGCTCCTGGGCTCCAGCATCTGGTTGCGACAACCAGGTAGAAAGGAAAGGAGGAAAAGAGGGAGAAAAGCAACCGTGAGTACTCATCCAAAGTACTCGCAAGCAAGGAGCTACACTACATATGCATGGGTATATGTGTAAAGGGCCATATCGATGGACTGAACTGCAGAATGCAGAATAAGAGGGGCATAGCTAATCCTGTCGAAGACTACGCTTCTGGCCACCTCCATCTTGCAACATGTAGGAGAGAGTAGATGGTAAGTTCACCAAGTAGCATCGTATAGCATAATCCTACCCGGCGATCCTCCCCTCGTCGCCCTGTGTGAGAGCGATCACCGGGTTGTATCTGGCACTTGGAAGGGTGTGGTTTATTAAGTATCTGGTTCTTGTTGTCATAAGGTCAAGGTACAACTCCAAGTCGTCCTGTTACCGAAGATCACGGCTATTCGAATAGATAAACTTCCCTGCAGGGGTGCACCACATAACCCAACACGCTCGATCCCATTTGGCCGGACACACTTTCCTGGGTCATGCCCGGCCTCGGAAGATCAACACGTCACAGCCCCACCTAGGCACAACAGAGAGGTCAGCACACCGGTCTAAATCCTATGGCGCAGGGGTTTGCGCCCATCGCCCATTGCACACCTGCACGTTGCAAGCACGGCCGAAAGCAGACCTAGCCTAGCAGGAGTTCCAGTCCAATCCAGCGCGCGCCGCTCAGTCGCTGACGTCAAGAAGGCTTCGGCTGATACCACGACGTCGAGTGCCCATAACTGTTCCCGTGTAGTTGGTTAGTGCGTATAAGCCAAATGGCCAAACTCAGATCAAATTCCAAGAACTCGTTAAGCGTGTTAAGTATCCGCGAACGCCGACCAGGGCCAGGCCCACCTCTCTCCTAGGTGGTCTCAACCTGCCCTGTCGCTTCGCCACAAAGTAACAGTCGGGGGCCGTCGGGAACCCAGGCCCACCTCTACCGGGATGGAGCAACCTGCCCCTTCAGCCCCCATCTCCGAACAGTATCACAAGTAATGTAACAGTATAAAGTATATAGTATATGCCCGAGATCACCTCCCGAAGTGATCACGGCCCAGTAGTATAGCATGGCAGACGGACAAGAGTGTAGGGCCACTGATGGAACACTAGCATCCTATACTAAGCAGTAGGATAGCAGGTAAGGGTAACAATTGTAGCAACAATGATAGGCTATGCAGCAGAATAGGATTAACCGAAAGCAGTAACATGTTACACTACTCTAATGCAAGTAGTAGAGAGAAGGAATAGGCGATATCTGGTGATCAAGGGGGGGCTTGCCTGGTTGCTCTGCCAAGTAGGGGTCGTCAACAACGTAGTCAATCGGGGCACCAGTAGCGGCGTCAGTCTCGTAGTCTAACGGAGAGAAGAGGGGGGAAGAAACAATGAATACAATTCAAACAGATGCATAACGATGCATGACAAGACAACAAACAGTGCTAGGCGTGCCCTAACGCGGTAGGAGGCGATACCGGCGAAGGGGAGAAACATCCGGGAAAGTATCCCCGGTGTTTCGCGTTTTCGGACAGGTGAACCGGAGGGGGAAAGTTGTGTCTTTGCTATGCTAGGGATGTGTGGCGGACGAACGGGCTGCGTATCCGGATTCGTCTCGTCGTTCTGAGCAACTTTCATGAACAAAGTTTTTCCATCCGAGCTACGGTTCATTTTATATTAATTTAAAAAGGATTTTATCTTTTTCTAGAATTAACAAAATTAATTTAATTAGAAAAAGGTAATTATGACGTCAGCATGATGTCAGCAGTCAACGTTGACCGTTGACCTGGTCAACCTGACAGGTGGGTCCCACCTGTTAGGGACTGCTTAGCTAATTAACAGTAGTTAATTAGGTTAACTAGTTATTAGGTTAATTAATCTTAATTAGTTAATTTAAATAGAATTAATTAAGTTAATTAATTAATTAATTAATTGATATTTTATTAATTTATTATTATTTTTAATTCCTTTTTTTATTTAAAACGTTCTGGGCATGGGCCCCACATGTCATTGTCATAGGGGGCGGGGCCCAGCTGTCATAGGCCCTAAGGGCCATAGTGGGTTCGGGTGCCGCGGGGGCTGCCCGAACAGGCGACGCGGGTGCGGGCGCTGGGCGCAGCCCGAGCGGGTGTATGCCCAGGGGCGCGGGGGAAGGGCGGCGGACCTGGCAGGTCGCCAGGCCGGCGTGGGCTTGGCCAGCACGGGCGAGGGGAGCAGGCGGGTGAGGCGTGGGCGGTGGCACGGTGGTGGTCACGAGGAGCGGGGGCGGCGCAGCCGCAGAAGCAGCAGCACGTGGTAGCCGGCCACAGCACGGGCGCGAGCGCGCGAGGTGACACGCCGGGCGGGGTGGGGTCGCGGTGACCGGGCGGAGCAGCGGCGAGGAGGGCAAAGCCAGGTGCGGCCAGAGCACGGGGCAGTGGGACGACGCGGGCGACGAGCTTGGACGCGGCCCGGGGCGTGAGCGGGCCAGTAGGGCAAGTGCGGCAGCAGCAGGAGATGCAGCGCACAGGGGGAGCGAGCAGCCGGAGCGGGGACCGAACCGGGCGGCGGCTACGGTGAGCGCGCGCGGCGCGCGGCCCGGTGCTACGAGGCGAGGAGGAGAGGAGGACCGGGGTCCTCACCGGAGCTGTAGGGGTTCGGGCAGTGGGCTCGGGGAGGAGTCGAGGAGGTCTGGCGAGGCGGCACTGGCGACGGAGAGGATGGCGGCATCCGACGCGGGGCGGGGCGTGGCGACGCCGGCGAAGTCGGTGTTGAGGAGGCGATCCGGCGACGGAGTCGTGGCGGTGCGGGGCTCCGGCGACGGCGTCGACGAGGAGGACGGCGTCCAGATCGAGCAGGGGGGCGTGAGCCCCGATCCGATCTGGATCGAGGGAATGGGAGAGGGGGAAGTGGGTGTCGGTAGTTAGGGTTTCGGCGGAATGGGAGGAGTGGGGGGTTATGGAGTGGGGGGTGGGCATTGGCCCAGTTGGGCAGGCCAGCTGGGCCGGAGGGGGGGGTGCTTCCTCTTTGTTTTTTGTTAGTTTAGTTTTTTCTCTTTTGTATTTTCTTTTCTTTTCTTTATTTACTTTTCTGTTTTAAAACATTTTAAATTATTTACACATTTTATAAAAATGTGTTTACTACACCATATTTATCTATGTAATATTTAGTACAAACCGAACATTTTTATTTTAATGTTTGAAAATTTCATTATTTACCAAACTTTTTGAATTTTGGACCGGTTTTGATCTAACGATAGATTAGCAGCAGTAACCGTGGTGATGTGGCACCATTAGCGTGGGATCACTGTAGCTTAATTATCCGGGCGTCACAATTCTCCTCCACTACAAGAAATCTCGTCCCGAGATTCAAGAGGGGGACTAATGGGGAAAAGATTTGGTTACGAAATTCTAACGAGTCTTCTCGGCCTAGGTTGCTCTTCTCGAAGAGGTCGATCCATAGCATTGATGTCTTCATTCCTATGCATCAATGCATCATGATGAAATTGTCGTCCTTTGTTCAAGAACTCCATCGTACTTACGAAAGGATAAGGGGGTATTACGGAAGAACGGGCCGCTACAATGTTTGCTTATCTAGTAGATAACATCAAGGAAGGTGGCGGGAGGTAACCCTCGAATTGAAACTTAAGACATTATCGAGCGAAAGTAAGAAGGTGTAAAATATAAGTTTCAAGCGCATAGACAATCGTTCGTTGCCTGATATGAAATGTGACAGGGGTTCAGAGCAATGGGAAAGTATTGCGTCTGGTACCAGAATAGATCACTAGGCAGGTGGCCCGTGAATCACATACGAAGTCAAGCACGAGGAATAACTTCGACAACAGGGTGTATAGGAGATCAGGTTTCGATCCTGTGGAACTGTGGGTTATGGGCCCACCATGTGGGTTAAAAGTAGGAAGGGCAGTGACGTCTTGTATGACCATGTAGGCAACACATGTCAGCGGATAGCCTGTCAGTTATGTCGGCAACAACGTCGGTACCAAGGGCGAGGGACGAAGAGAACCATCTTCCTGCTCGTTGAACGAGGTGGACCAATAGGCAAAGTTCTCGTCCATCGGTGGTTACCGGAATGTCCTCAACAATAGTAACAGGGTCTTACTGACAGAGTTGCACACCGAGGTGTTTGCACAAGCAGTAGAAATTACTGCTTAGATCATATAGATCACAAGAAAAGTTAAACCAACCAATGGAAAGGAAAATATGATTATCAGATTAAACAGAACAATGGAAAGGAAAATGTGTTTAAACACATAATTCAGGGGTATATCCTTCCCAAGGACAAGCAGTGCATGATATCCATGCTAGGATAGAAAGTAGAAAACCATTTAGGTAAGGGGAGAGGAAGTTCATGACATTACCCAAACAACGGTGTTTGGGTAATTTGATAAAGAAAATTTAGCATTGTGCTTTAGATGTTCTTATTGAAAATCGGAGTACCACATACATGCTTCGAGATAGCATTGACATGGTTTTCAAGCAAAGGTCAGACTTTAGAAACACAAAGGATCCATCAGGAAAAATTCATAAAACAAGTCATTCAATTTCCTCATGGAAGAATGGTTATCCTTGCTAAAAAGGAAACTGTAACACTAGGTCCTCCGGCCAGGTATGCTAGGCATGACATCACCTTACCGGGTCATATGAGGTCCAATGCTATAACTCTAGAAAATATGTTCCAACAATCATATCTGATCGAGATTTATATCTAATTGGTGTCAGCATACCTTAGACTCATGATGCCTGAGAAGAAAAGGTGCAACAAAAATTGACGAGATGACAATGTAAGATTCTCGGGAAATGAACTATAAGAGCGAGTTCCGAAACAAGAGTTCATCATTAAATCAAGAAGAGGTGAGGAGGTGGCTGATGGACTCAGCGACAATTCCTCGAGATTTCCAAAAAGAGGGATTTCCGCACTTATGTGAACAAGGAGATAACATTTGTCGGATCAAATGATATAATGATGTATGCTCGAGGAAAACATACACAATTTAAACATTGGTTGAAAGGTGCGCCCGAAATATGGGCTTAGGTAACATGATCAATGTTGGAATGATGATTCAATAAGCAATAGACTTAGAATGAAACTATAGACCAATAACTTCAAAGCAATAGGGTTGCTAGAAGTTTAGAATTTACACATCATAGACCATTTGTCGGTATTCTAGTTAGAAACAACACGGGGACCAAGAAAAGAATGGTGATGGTAACAAGTATCACTTGTATCAAGAATTCTTAAGGGTGGTGAGTTTCTCGCAACATTCTTGACATAAAATACGATAGTGCTCCAAGGTAGGACATAACTTAAGCTGGATAGCAAGGAGCTCCATAACATGAACAAGTTTGTGATGAAAGGAAGGTAAAGATGTTGTCTATGGTAATTCAAATTACCAAGGGACGAGGATGGCACTTACCATCACGAATTAGATTGATATCCTGGAAGGAGTCAAAATGTTGATGATGATCACGGGAAATTTTGTCGAGAGGCTCCACGAAGATGTAGTCGATCGGCGATGACATCAAGTCAAATGGATGATGAAGCGAAAGGTTAATGGAACCATGGGTATGACACAAACTCAAAATCAATTTTGTTGTTCAAGGAGAAATGATATGACGAGGAAGATCGACGTAAGATTAGCTCATCGTCAAAATTTGTGCTCCAGGGATAAGGACCAGGTAGCACAGTTAAAATTTAGCACGATAATGATATAGTCGATAAGGCTTGGGATGACTCGAAGGATTATTAAACTCGTAAGCAACATAAATTACTTAGAGTTGCTGAATCGGAGTGCGGACTTGATTCACAATTTGGTGTTCTTGGTTGACGACAACCCAAAACCCGTGGAGTGACTATGACGGGGAAAGGTACTACTTCATCAGAAATTCATAAGATGAAGTGCAATGGGTTGATATCCTCGAGATACCAGGGGGTAACACTCGAAGGTAGAACAAAATAGAGGTTGGGAAGGCGTACTAATTTGCAGAAGGCAAGTACTTTAACTTGCCCGAGAAATAAAATCAAAGGAGAACAATCATGGTCGGAACCACAGTTGCAAAGGATCAATTCACAGATACCAAATGATATTTATCAAGGAAATAGTTATTATTACAAGAAGTTTCCATGATAGGATCTACATCATGTCCATGGGCATGAACACAAAGTTCAAGGTCGAATCCCACTTCTCTAATGCATAACCTTTCATTCACTTCTCGCCTTCAACGAAGTTGTAGTGTTGAAGTTTTATTTGACATAACAACAGTAGAGTATGACCCATAGTAGTTTCCGGGTTCACACAGATTAGAAAAGGCATAGGTTCAACCCATCAGGGCCTTAGGAACATATACCACAAGCTTCAAGAGTAAATATCACCAGCTCGATAGCAGAGCATGGTTGGTCAAATCAGAGAATAGGATTTACCAACGGCATTATGTATCAGGGAAAGAACTTCTAAAATGATTGAATATGAAGGACGTTGTCGGATAAAATCCACAAAGGATCCGGTGGTCCTCAAGGGATCTGATGTGAGCATCGATACTCAACTAGAGGACGAAATAATGTAAGGAGATCATATTGTAGAAACAACTAACTAATCCAAAGCTCAAATGTAAATGAATTATGATTTCCAAATCAAAGGATCAGAAGCAAACACTCTGATCAAGGATGGATAAATTGAATAGACCAGAGGCACAATCGACGACAAATAGTTTGGTCGAGAACGAGCTCATGTTCAAAACGACGTCTGAGCCGGAAAGATAATTTAGAAGGGTCGATTGATGATTGTGTGCATTCGCACACATGTTGAATCAATAGGATCAGACTGTCAATCACAAGGATTTTAATGTTTATTGCTAGACAAATGGAATTGTCCAGAATGCAAGAAGACAAGTATTTGCAGAGCAATAGTTGGCAGAGGATTACTGGAAGATCGGGTTGTATTTAAATGTATCTAGTGAATCCTATGAACAACTAGTAATGAACGGTTCCTCGATAAGTGTGAATAAACAAATCGTAGGGATATTTTTGCGACAAGGAACCGCAAGGCAGTGGCACAAAGGATTCTTGGAACAACGACGAGTATTAAAGGGTATCTTGTAATAACAAGACCAACTGGGGATGAATGTAAGAATGGAAAGTGCATGTAGTTATCCATAAGGGTTGACGGTGGAAGGGGAATTGCAAATGCGATGAACACAATTTCTCGGGATAACATCAGAGAGTATCATCGGGGTCTTCTAATGAATCAAGCCATCATCTGGAATGAAGGGGCTCTCCGGGAGGAAGTAGTTACGAGATTCTAGTTTTAGAGTTAGAAAAATCATTTAACCCAAATAGAAGAGAGATCAGAGTCCTAGAGGATAGACGAGGAGTAAAAGATCCTAATACCACCCAATGGCGACGTGGGCCCGTAAGGCACACAACCATGTTAGTAAAAGTTTTGTAATGTCTAGACTCGACTTCGGCCAAGGAGTGTGGAAGGGGGATTCCTACAGGCAGTCGGCTCTGATACCAACTTGTGACGCCCCCGATTCAATCATACACTAATCATGCACGCAAACGTGTACGTTCAAGATCAGGGACTCACGGGAAGATTTCACAACACAACTGTAAAACATAAATAAGTCATACAAGCATCATAATACAAGCCAGGGGCCTCGAGGGCTCGAATACAAGTGCTCGATCATAGATGAGTCAGCGGAAGCAACAATATCTGAGTACAGACATAAGTTAAACAAGTTTTCCTTAAGAAGGCTAGCACAAACGGGGATACAGATCGAAAGAGGCGTAGGCCTCCTGCCTGGGATCCTCCTAAACTACTCCTGATCATCGTCAGCGGCCTGCATGTAGTAGTAGGCACCTCCAGTGTAGTAGGAGTCGTCGTCGACGGTGGCGTCTGGCTCCTGGGCTCCAGCATCTGGTTGCGACAACCAGGTAGAAAGGAAAGGGGGAAAAGAGGGAGAAAAGCAACCGTGAGTACTCATCCAAAGTACTCGCAAGCAAGGAGCTACACTACATATGCATGGGTATATGTGTAAAGGGCCTTATCGATGGACTGAACTGCAGAATGCCAAAATAAGAGGGGGATAGCTAATCCTGTCGAAGAATACGCTTCTGGCCACCTCCATCTTGCAGCATGTAGGAGAGAGTAGATGGTAAGTTCACCAAGTAGCATCGTATAGCATAATCCTACCCAGCGATCCTCCCCTCGTCGCCCTGTGTGAGAGCGATCACCGGGTTGTATCTGGCACTTGGAAAGGTGCGTTTTATTAAGTATCCGGTTCTAGTTGTCATAAGGTCAAGGTACAACTCCAAGTCGTCCTGTTACCGAAGATCGCGGCTATTCGAATAGATAAACTTCCCTGCAGGGGTGCACCACATAACCCAACACGCTCGATCCCATTTGGCCGGACACACTTTCCTGGGTCATGCCCGGCCTCGGAAGATCAACATGTCGCAGCCCCACCTAGGCACAACAGAGAGGTCAGCACACCGGTCTAAATCCTATGGCGCAGGGGTCTGGGCCCATCGCCCATTGCACACCTGCACGTTGCGAACGCGGCCGGAAGCAGACCTAGCCTAGAAGGCGTTCCAGTCCAATCCGGCGCGCGCCGCTCAGTCGCTGACGTCAAGAAGGCTTTGGCTGATACCACGACGTCGAGTGCCCATAACTGTTCCTGCGTAGTTGGTTAGTGCGTATAGGCCAAATGGCCAGACTCAGATCAAATACCAAGAACTCGTTAAGCGTGTTAAGTATCCGCGAACGCCGACCAGGGGCAGGCCCACCTCTCTCCTAGGTGGTCTCAACTTGCCCTATCGCTCCGCCACAAAGTAACAGTCGGGGGCCATCGGGAACCCAGGCCCACCTTTACCGATGGAGCCACGTGCCCCTTCAGCCCCCATCTCCTGACAGGTCGGTCCCACCTGTTAGGGACTGCTTAGCTAATTAACAGTAGTTAATTAGGTTAACTAGTTATTAGGTTAATTAATCTTAATTAGTTAATTTAAACAGAATTAATTAAGTTAATTAATTGATATTTTATTTATTTATTATTATTTTTAATTCCTTTTTTTATTTAAAACATTTTGGGCATGGGCCCTACATGTCATTGTCATAGGGGGCGGGGCCCAGCTGTCATAGGCCCTAAGGGCCATAGTGGGTTCGGGTGCCGCGGGGGTTGCCCGAACAGGCGAAGCGGGTGCGGGCGCTGGGCGCAGCCCGAGCGGGTGTATGCCCAGGGGCGCGGGGGAAGGGCGGTGGACCTGGCAGGTCGCCAGGCCGGCGTGGGCGAGGCCAGCACAGGCGAGGGGAGCAGGTGGGTGAGGCGTGGGCGGTGGCATGGTGGTGGTCACGAGGAGCGGGGGCGGCGCAGCCGCAGAAGCAGCAGCACGCGGTAGCCGGCCACAGCACGGGTGCGAGCGAGCGAGGTGACACGCCGGGCGGGGCGGGGTCGCGGTGACCGGGCGGAGCAGCGGCGAGGAGGGCAAAGCCAGGCGCGGCCAGAGCGCGGGGCAGCGGGACGACGCGGGCGACGAGCTTGGACGCGGCCCGGGGCGTGAGCGGGGCAGCAGGGCAAGTGCGGTAGCAGCAGGAGATGCAGCGCGCAGGGGGAGCGAGCAGCCGGAGCGGGGACCGAACCAGGCGGCGCCTACGGTGAGCGCACGCGGCGCGCGACCCGACGCTACGAGGCGAGGAGGAGAGGAGGACCGGGTTCCTCACCGGAGCTGTAGGGGTTCGGGCAGTGGGCTCGGGGAGGAGTCGAGGAGGTCTGGCGAGGCGGCACCGGCGACGGAGAGGACGGCGGCATTCGACGCGGGGCGGGGCGTGGCGACGCCGGTGAAGTCGGTGTTGAGGAGGCGATCCGGCGACGGAGTCGTGGCGGTGCGGGGCTCCGGCTCCGGCGTCGACGAGGAGGACGGCGTCCAGATCAAGCGGGGGGGGGGGGGCACGTGAGCCCCGATCCGATCTGGATCGGGGGAATGGGAGTGGGGGAAGTGGGTGTCGGTAGTTAGGGTTTCGGGGGAATGGGAGGAGTGGGGGGTGGGCCTTGGCCCAGTTGGGCAGGCCAGCTGGGCCGGAGCCCAGTGGTGGGGGGTGCTTCCTCTTTGTTTTTTTGTTAGTTTAGTTTTTCTCTTTTATATTTTTTTTCTTTTATTTATTTACTTTTCTGTTTTAAAACATTTTAAATTATTTAGGCATTTTATAAAAATGTGTTTACTACACCATATTTATCTATGTAATATTTAGTACAAACCGAACATTTTTATTTTAATGTTTGAAAACTTTCATTATTTACCGAACTTTGAATTTGAATTTTGGACCGGTTTTGATCTAACGATAGATTAACAGTAGTAACCGTGGTGACGTGGCACCATTAGCGTGGGATCACTGTATCTTAATTATCCGGGCGTCACAGGGGACCCCCGTTCCCAGGACGCCGACAGTAGCCCCCGGGCCCAAGGCGCGCTCGGACTTGGCTTCCACGCGAAGCCAAAGGGCAAGTGCGGAGAGCCGCGGGCCCCAATAGCCTATGGCCTTGATTGACGCGTGGCGATTGATACGATGTGGGCGTCTCCACTTCCCCACGCTGCCTTGGCAACTGCTCGACTTGACGAGTCCCTGCTGCATGCAAAAAGATCATCATTACCTGTGATCGTGGAGGCCGGCGGTTGGCCTCCCTCTGGCTATAAATGGGGAGAGGGGCGGAGCCCCCGTTGCTCATCTGTTGCTCCATTCTGCCCGCTTCTTCTTCCTCCTTGACTCCACCACTCAGCAGCGACACCCATGGCACGAGCGAAAAGGTTCTCAGCCGCAGAGAAAGGAAAGGCCCGCCAGGAGGGGCCCGACTCGCCACCGCCCAAGAGGGGACGCGGTCGCCCATGCAAGCACGTCGCGACCCCCGCTATGGCCCCTCGCGGCCGCGGCGGTGCCCCTTCGCACGGCGGGAGCCGCCCAGGTCATGGCAGCCCCGTCAGTGAAGGGGGCGCGCCATGGTCGCACAGCCTCCCCGGCCGTGCTTCCACTCGGCGGAGGTGCTGCCGGAGTTCGTCGTGTGGTCGGAGAACTTGGCTTCAGCTCCCGGCGGTCTCTGGCTGCAGGCGGATGGTTACTGCAGCAAGGCTTCGTGGGTCGCGGTGGAGGTCTCCGTCGCGGGCAACGTAGCCCTGGCCCACGGTTGGCAGACGTTCGCCCGTGCGCGCGGTCTGGGCAGGCGGTGCACCCTCCACTTCAAGTATGACGGCGACGCTACCCTCTACGTGAGGGTATTCGGGGAAGATGGTCGCCGCGTCGGATGCTGCCCTAAGGACAACGACGGCGGTGAGGTGCTCGGCCTTGGCGACAGCCGTGACGAGGATGAAGACAAACTCGCCCTCGGCGCCGGCCGCGGTTCGCCCAGCTACGGTAGCTCCTCCTCCGGCAAAAACTCCAGTAGCGGCGGCTACGATCGTCTCGGCGCCGCGCCCTAGTGAAGCGCGAGGAGGGCTCTGGCTGAGTCCAGGAGGGCGCCGAGGGCCTACCTTCGCGAGCCGCTGTGGGTGCACACGCCGCTTTTGTTTCGTCCTTTCCTTTCTTCCTACATTTCAAAAAGAAACAAGTATGGGGCCCTGCAGGGGCGTGTAACGAACCATGGTTTCCAAGTCGCTATGTTATGTTTATTGTTCCTCTGTCGTGTTGTGGCACTCGTGCTGTCGGCGTTCTGGGAACGGAGTCCCCTGACTTGCCTGCCTGCGGCCCACGGCGTGGCTGTACTGCAGGCCTGTACGGCCCATCTTCGTCGACAAGACATTCAAGACCCTCGCGAGGGGCCAAGCCTCGCGAGGGGGACGGCGCAAGACCTCCTCAGGAGTGGCCTCACCAGGCTGCCTCGCAAGGAGCGGAGAAATCAAGGCAGGGCAAACCTCGCGAGGCTCTCGTGACGTGAGCCATGACGATCAAGATCAGACGGGCGCCAGCGCGCGCAGCATCCTTGTTTCCTCTTTGGTGCTAAGGAGGCAAGCGCAGGCGCGGAGTACCGAGGCATCAAGCAAAGGTTTCCATATCGTTGCAACGAGACCAAGACCAGCAGGACGGCAGGACGGAGGTCACCGTGGAGCCTAAGACGGCGTCACCACCAGAGCCTTTTGCATGCGAAGACCGCTTTTGTCAGGATAAGCTGCACTAGCTGTCCCCTTTCAAATTGGCCGTTGTTGGCTCCCTTCCCGCTCAATATTTGGGGAGAGGATCAGATCCTATATAAGTAGAACTAGCCACCATAGTAGGGGGATCGATTCCACCTCCCATCCTCACATCCACAAGCTCGCAGAGCACAAGAACACCTCAACCTCAGGAGGTTGTTCTTCCCCTTGTACTGTTCATCATCAGCCCAAGAGGCAATCCACCACCACCACACTGGAGTAGGGTATTACACCACAACGGTGGCCCGAACCAGTATAAATCTTGTGTCTCTGTGTTGTGAGTTCGTCGAGTTCGTTCGTGAGATCTTAGCGAGCTAGGGCGTAGATCGGTAGGGAGGAAACCTCCACGCGCACCCCAGTGTTCGAACCTTGAGGGTTTTGCCGGAACCCGTGATCCGACACATGCTTTATGTAGGTGCAGGGGGATAACTTAGCTTGGTACACCCGGGGTAGTTTCATGTCTCGTAGTGCGGCTCCTGGGGCCTGCTGACTCTTCCCAACCGCTGGCTCAGGAGCTGTTGACCTCGGGAGTTGCTATAAGGCTGCTGCAAAATTTGTTAGCTCATCCGTTGGGTGCTTATCCTTCTCTGTGCGAGGCCTCAGTTATGGGCTAGTCATGGCCGGGTGCACCACGTCGCAGTACTCATGGGGCACGGACTTAGGATAGAGCGCCAAGCACGAGCTCAACCGAGGGCGCCTTGCGAAGATTAGAGGAGCCGCACCTACCTGCGGCGAGGTGTGTTCGTGGTTGGGCTAGCCCAGTGTGCGCCCATACCTGCCCAGCCCCCTGTTGGGGATCGTAGCAGAAATTTAAAATTTTCTACGCATCACCAAGATCAATCTATGGAGTCATCTAGCAACGAGAGAGAGGAGTGCATCTACATACCCTTGTAGATCGCGAGCGGAAGCGTTCAAGTGAACGGGGTTGATGAAGTCGTACTCGTCGTGATCCAAATCACCGATGACCGAGCGCCGAACGGACGGCACCTCCGCGTTCAACACACGTATGGTTGGGGAAGACGTCTCCTCCTTCTTGATCCAGCAAGGGGGAAGGAGAGGTTGATGGAGATCCAGCAGCACGACGGCGTGGTGGTGGAAGCAGCGGGGATCTCGGCAGGGCTTCGCCAAGCTCAGCGAGAGGGAGAGGTGTCACGGGAGGGAGAGGGAGGCGCCAGGGGCTGTAGTACGGCTGCCCTCCCTCCACCCTTTATATAGGGTCCCTGGGGGGGCGCCAGCCCTGGGAGATCCCATCTCCAGGGGGCGGCGGCCAAGGGGGTGGCTTGCCCACCAAGCCAACTGGGGCGCCCCCACCCCCAGGGTTTCCAACCCTAGGCGCAGGGGAGGCCCAAGGCGGGCGCACCAGCCCACCAGTGGCTGGTTCCCCTCCCCACTTCAGCCCATGGGGCCCTCCGGGATAGGTGGCCCCACCCGGTGGACCCCCGGGACCCTTCCGGTGGTCCCGGTACAACACCGGTGACCCCCGAAACTTTCCCTGTGGCCGAAACTGGACTTCCTATATATAATTCTTCACCTCCGGACCATTCCGGAACTCCTCGTGACGTCCGGGATCTCATCCGGGACTCCGAAAAACTTTCGGGTTACCGCATACTAGTATCTCTACAACCCTAGCGTCACCGAACCTTAAGTGTGTAGACCCTACGGGTTCGGGAGACATGCAGACATGACCGAGACGACTCTCCGGTCAATAACCAACAGCGGGATCTGGATACCCATGTTGGCTCCCACATGTTCCACGATGATCTCATCGCATGAACCACGATATCGCGGATTCAATCAATCCCGTATACAATTCCCTTTGTCAATCGGTACTTTACTTGCCCGAGATTCGATCGTCGGTATCCCAATACCTTGTGCAATCTCGTTACCGGCAAGTCACTTTACTCGTACCGTAATGCATGATCCCGTGACCAACCACTTGGTCACTTTGAGCTCATTATGATGATGCATTATCGAGTGGGCCCAGAGATACCTCTCCGTCATACGGAGTGACAAATCCCAGTCTCGATCCGTGTCAACCCAACAGACACTTTTAGAGATACCTATAGTGTACCTTTATAGTCACCCAGTTACGTTGTGACGTTTGGTACACCCAAAGCACTCCTACGGCATCCGGGAGTTACACGATCTCATGGTCTAAGGAAAAGATACTTGACATTGGAAAAGCTCTAGCAAACGAACTACACGATCTTTGCGCTATGCTTAGGATTGGGTCTTGTCCATCACATCATTCTCCTAATGATGTGATCCCGTTATCAATGACATCCAATGTCCATAGTCAGGAAACCATGACTATCTATTGATCAACGAGCTAGTCAACTAGAGGCTTACTAGGGACAGGTTGTGGTCTATGTATTCACACATGTATTACGATTTCCGGATAACACAATTATAGCATGAACAATAGACAATTATCATGAACAAGGAAATATAATAATAACCATTTTATTATTGCCTCTAGGGCATATTTCCAATAGTCTCCCACTTGCACTAGAGTCAATAATCTAGTTATATTGTGATGAATCGAACACCCATAGAGTTCTGGTGTTGATCATGTTTTGCTCTAGGGAGAGGTTTAGTCAACGGATCTGCTACATTCAGGTCCGTATGTACTTTACAAATATCTATGTCTCCATTTAGAACATTTTCACGAATGGAGTTGAAGCGACGCTTGATATGCCTGGTCTTCCTATGAAACCTAGGCTCCTTGGCAAGGGCAATAGCTCTAGTGTTGTCACAGAAGAGAGTCATCGGGCCCGACGCATTGGGAATGACCCCTAGGTCGGTAATGAACTCCTTTATCCAGATTGCTTCTTGTGCTGCCTCTGAGGCCGCCATGTAATCCGCTTCACATGTAGATCCCGCCACGATGCTTTGCTTGCAACTGCACCAACTTACTGCCCCACCATTCAAAATATACACGTATCCGGTTTGTGACTTAGAGTCATCCAGATCTGTGTCGAAGCTAGCATCGACGTAACCCTTTACGACGGGCTCTTCGTCACCTCCATAAACGAGAAACATATCCTTAGTCCTTTTCAGGTACTTCAGGATATTCTTGACCGATGTCCAGTGTTCCATGCCGGGATTACTTTGGTACCTTCCTACCAAACTTACGGCAAGGTTTACATCAGGTCTGGTACACAGCATGGCATACATAATAGACCCTATGGCCGAGGCATAGGGGACGACACTCATCTTTTCTCTATCTTCTGCCGTGGTCGGGCATTGAGCCGTGCTCAATTGCACACCTTGCAATACAGGCAAGAACCCCTTCTTGGACTGATCCATATTGAACTTCTTCAATATCTTGTCAAGGTACGTACTCTGTGAAAGACCAATGAGGCGTCTTGATCTATCTCTATAGATCTTGATGCCTAATATATAAGCAGCTTCTCCAAGGTCCTTCATTGAAAAACACTTATTCAAATAGGCCTTTATACTTTCCAAGAATTCTATATCATTTCCCATCAATAGTATGTCATCCACATATAATATGAGAAATGCTACAGAGCTCCCACTCACTTTCTTGTAAACACAGGCTTCTCCATAAGTCTGTGTAAACCCAAACGCTTTGATCATCTCATCAAATCGAATGTTCCAACTCCGAGATTGCTTGCACCAGCCCATAGATGGAGCGCTGGAGCTTGCATACCTTGTTAGCATTCTTAGGGTCGACAAAACCTTCTGGCTGCATCATATACAATTCTTCCTTAAGAAAGCCGTTAAGGAATGTCGTTTTGACGTCCATTTGCCATATCTCATAATCATAGAATGCGACAATTGCTAACATGATTCGGACGGACTTCAGCTTTGCTACGGGTGAGAAAGTCTCATCGTAGTCAACCCCTTGAACTTGTCGATAACCCTTAGCGACAAGTCGAGCCTTATAGATGGTCACATTACCATCCGCGTCTGTCTTCTTCTTAAAGATCCATTTATTTTCTATGGCTCGCCGATCATCGGGCAAGTCAATCAAAGTCCATACTTTGTTTTCATACATGGATCCTATCTCGGATTTCATGGCTTCTAGCCATTTGTCGGAATCTGGGCCCGCCATTGCTTCTTCATAGTTCAAAGGTTCATCGTTGTCTAACAACATGATTTCCAGGACAGGGTTGCCGTACCACTCTGGTGCGGAACGTGTCCTTGTGGACTTACAAAGTTCAGCAGTAACTTGATCCGAAGCTTCATGATCATCATCATTAACTTCCTCCCCAGTCGGTGTAGGCACCACAGGAACATCTTCCTGCGCTGCGCTATTTTCCGGTTCGGAAGGGGTGACTATCGCCTCATCAAGTTCCACTTTCCTCCCACTTATTTCTTTCGAGAGAAACTCTTTCTCCAGAAAGGACCCGTTCTTGGCAACGAAGATCTTGCCTTCGGATCTGAGGTAGAAGGTATACCCAATGGTTTCCTTAGGGTATCCTATGAAGACGCATTTCTCCGACTTGGGTTCGAGCTTTTCGGGTTGAAGTTTCTTGACATAAGCATCGCATCCCCAAACTTTTAGAAACGACGGCTTAGGTTTCTTCCCAAACCATAATTCATACGGTGTCGTCTCAACGGATTTCGACGGAGCCCTATTTAAAGTGAATGCGGCAGTCTCTAAAGCATAGCCCCAAAATGAGAGCGGTAGATCGGTAAGAGACATCATAGATCGCACCATATCCAATAGAGTGCGATTACGACGTTCGGACACACCATTTCGCTGAGGTGTTCCAGGCGGCGTGAGTTGTGAAACTATTCCACATTTCCTTAAGTGTGTGCCAAATTCGTGACTCAAATATTCCCCTCTACGATCTGATCGCAAGAACTTTATTTTTCTGTCACGTTGATTCTCAACCTCACTCTGAAATTCCTTGAACATTTAAAAGGTCTCAGACTTGTGTTTCATTAGGTAGACATACCCATATCTACTCAAGTCATCAGTGAGAGTGAGAACATAACGATAGCCACCGCGAGCCTCTACACTCATTGGACCGCACACATCAGTATGTATGATTTCCAATAAGTTGGTTGCTCGCTCCATTGTTCCGGAGAACGGAGTCTTGGTCATCTTACCCATGAGGCATGGTTCGCATGTGTCAAATGATTCATAATCAAGAGACTCTAAAAGTCCATCAGCATGGAGCTTCTTCATGCGCTTGACACCAATGTGACCAAGGCGGCAATGCCACAAGTATGTGGGACTATCGTTATCAACTTTACATCTTTTGGTATTCACACTATGAATATGTGTAACATCACGTTCGAGATTCATTAAGAATAAACCATTGACCAGTGGGGCATGACCATAAAACATATCTCTCATATAAATAAAACAACCATTATTCTCGGATTTAAATGAGTAGTCATGTCGCATTAAACGAGATCCAGATACAATGTTCATGCTCAAAGCTGGCACTAAATAACAATTATTGAGGTTTAAAACTAATCCCGTAGGTAAGTGTAGAGGTAGCGTGCCGACGGCGATCACATCGACCTTGGAACCATTCCCGACGCGCATCATCACCTCGTCCTTCGCCAGTCTCTGCTTATTCCGCAGCTCCTGTTTTGAGTTACAAATATGAGCAACCGCACCGGTATCAAATACCCAGGAGCTACTATGAGTACTGGTAAGGTACACATCAATTACATGTATATCACATGAACCTTTGGTGTTGCCGGCCTTCTCGTCCGCTAAGTATTTGGGGCAGTTCCGCTTCCAGTGACCACTTCCCTTGCAATAAAAGCACTCAGTCTCAGGCTTGGGTCCATTCTTTGGCTTCTTCCCGGCAACTGGCTTAGCGGGCGCGGCAACTCCCTTGCCATCTTTCTTGAAGTTCTTCTTACCTTTGCCTTTCTTGAACTTAGTGGTTTTATTCACCATCAACACTTGATGTTCCTTTTTGATCTCCACCTCCGCTGATTTCAGCATTGAATATACCTCAGGAATGGTCTTTTCCATCCCCTGCATATTGAAGTTCATCACAAAGCTCTTGTAGCTCGGTGGAAGCGACTGAAGGATTCTGTCAATGACCGCATCATCCGGGAGATTAACTCCCAGCTGAGACAAGCGGTTGTGTAACCCAGACATTTTGAGTATGTGCTCACTGACAGAACTATTTTCCTCCATTTTACAACTAAAGAACTTGTCGGAGACTTCATATCTCTCGACCCGGGCATGAGCTTGGAAAACCATTTTCAGCTCTTCGAACATCTCATATGCTCCGTGTTTCTCAAAAAGCTTTTGGAGCCTCGGTTCTAAGCTGTAAAGCATGCCGCACTAAACGAGGGAGTAATCATCAGCACGTGATTGCCAAGCGTTCATAACGCCTTGGTTCTCTGGGATGGGTGCGTCACCTAGCGGTGCTTCTAGGACATAATCTTTCTTGGCAGCTATGAGGATGATCCTCAGGTTCCGGACCCAGTCCGTATAGTTGCTGCCATCATCTTTCAGCTTGGTTTTCTCTAGGAACGTGTTGAAGTTGAGGGCAACGTGGGCCATTTGATCTACAAGACATATTGTAAAGATTTTAGACTAAGTTCATGATAATTAAGTTCATCTAATCAAATTATTCAATGAACTCCCACTCAGATAGACATCCCTCCAGTCATCTAAGTGAAACATGATCCGAGTCAACTAGGCCGTGTCCGATCATCACGTGAGACGGACTAGTCAACATCGGTGAACATCTTCATGTTGATCGTATCTACTATACGACTCATGCTCGACCTTTCGGTCTTCCGTGTTTCGAGGCCATGTCTGTACATGCTAGGCTCGTCAAGTCAACCTAAGTGTATTGCGTGTGTAAATTTGGCTGACACCCGTTGTATTCGAATGTTAGAATCTATCACACCCGATCTTCACGTGGTGCTTCGAAACAACGAACCTTCGCAACGGTGCACAGTTAGGGGGAAAACTTTCTTGAAATTATTGCGAGGGATCATCTTATTTAAGCTACCGTCGTTCTAAGCAAATAAGATGTAAAACATGATAAACATCACATGCAATCAAATAGTGACATGATATGGCCAATATCATTTTGCTCCTTTTGATCTCCATCTTCGGGGCGCCATGATCATCTTCGTCACCGGCATGACACCATGATCTCCTTCATCATGATCTCCATCATCGTGTCTTCATGAAGTTGTCACGTCAACGATTACTTCTACTTCTATGGATAACGCGTTTAGCAATAAAGTAAAGTAATTTACATGGCGTTATTCAATGACACGCAGGTCATACAAAAAATAAAGACAACTCCTATGGCTCCTGCCGGTTGTCATACTCATCGACATGCAAGTCGTGATTCCTATTACAAGATCATGATCAATCTCATACATCACATATATTTCATTCATCACCTCCTTTTGGCCATATCACATCACAAGGCATATGCTGCAAAAACAAGTTAGACGTCCTCTAATTGTTGTTGCAAGTTTTTACGTGGCTGCTATAGGTTTCTTAGCAAGAACGTTTCTTACCTACGCCAAAACCACAACGTGATATGCCAATTTCTATTTACCCTTCATAAGGACCCTTTTCATCGAATCCGTTCCGACTAAAGTGGGAGAGTCAGACACCTGCTAGCCACCTTATGCAACTAGTGCATGTCAGTCGGTGGAACCTGTCTCACGTAAGCGTACGTGTAAGGTCGGTCCGGGCCGCTTCATCCCACGATGCCGCCGAAACAAGATAAGACTAGTAGTGGCAAGAAAATTGACAACATCTACGCCCACAACAAGTTTGTGTTCTACTCGTGCATAGAAACTACGCATAGACCTAGCTCATGATGCCACTGTTGGGGATCGTAGCAGAAATTTAAAATTTTCTACGCATCACCAAGATCAATCTATGGAGTCATCTAGCAACGAGAGAGAGGAGTGCATCTACATACCCTTGTAGATCGCGAGCGGAAGCGTTCAAGTGAACGGGGTTGATGGAGTCGTACTCGTCGTGATCCAAATCACCGATGACCGAGCGCCGAACGGACGGCACCTCCGCGTTCAACACACGTACGGTTG
Organism: Aegilops tauschii subsp. strangulata; assembly: GCF_002575655.3. NCBI lineage: Eukaryota > Viridiplantae > Streptophyta > Magnoliopsida > Poales > Poaceae > Aegilops > Aegilops tauschii. Next base: position 436,702,292 of record NC_053038.3, read on the forward strand.
GGGAAGACGTCTCCTCCTTCTTGATCCAGCAAGGGGGAAGGAGAGGTTGATGGAGATCCAGCAGCACGACGGCGTGGTGGTGGAAGCAGCGGGGATCTCGGCAGGGCTTCGCCAAGCTCAGCAAGAGGGAGAGGTGTCACGGGAGGGAGAGGGAGGCGCCAGGGGCTGTAGTACGGCTGCCCTCCCTCCCCCCCTTTATATAGGGTCCCTGGGGGGTGCCGGCCCTGGGAGATCCCATCTCCAGGGGGGCGGCGGCCAAGGGGGTGGCTTGCCCCCCAAGCCAAGTGGGGCGCCCCCCACCCCCAGGGTTTCCAACCCTAGGCGCAGGGGAGGCCCAAGGGGGGCGCACCAGCCCACTAGTGGCTGGTCCCCTCCCCACTTCAGCCCATGGGGCCCTCCCGGATAGGTGGCCCCACCCGGTGGACCCCCGAGACCCTTCCGGTGGTCCCGGTACAACACCGGTGACCCCCGAAACTTTCCCTGTGGCCGAAACTGGACTTCCTATATATAATTCTTCACCTCTGGACCATTCCGGAACTCCTCGTGACGTCCGGGATCTCATCCGGGACTCTGAACAACTTTCAGGTTACCGCATACTAGTATCTCTACAACCCTAGCGTCACCGAACCTTAAGTGTGTAGACCCTACGGGTTCGGGAGACATGCAGACATGACCGAGACGACTCTCCGGTCAATAACTAACAGCGGGATCTGGATACCCATGTTGGCTCCCACATGTTCCACGATGATCTAATCGGATGAACCACGATGTCGAGGATTCAATCAATCCCGTATACAATTCCCTTTGTCAATCGGTACTTTACTTGCCCGAGATTCGATCGTCGGTATCCCAATACCTTGTTCAATCTCGTTACCGGCAAGTCACTTTACTCGTACCGTAATGCATGATCCCGTGACCAACCACTTGGTCACTTTGAGCTCATTATGATGATGCATTACCGAGTGGGCCCAGAGATACCTCTCCATCATACGGAGTGACAAATCCCAGTCTCGATCCGTGTCAACCCAACAGACACTTTTAGAGATACCTGTAGTGTACCTTTATAGTCACCCAGTTACGTTGTGACGTTTGGTACACCCAAAGCACTCGTACAACATCCGGGAGTTACACGATCTCATGGTCTAAGGAAAAGATACTTGACATTGGAAAAGCTCTAGCAAACGAACTACACGATCTTTGTGCTATGCTTAGGATTGGGTCTTGTCCATCACATCATTCTCCTAATGATGTGATCCCATTATCAATGACATCCAATGTCCATAGTCAGGAAACCATGACTATCTGTTGATCAACGAGCTAGTCAACTAGAGGCTTACTAGGGACACGTTGTGGTCTATGTATTCACAAATGTATTACGATTTCCGGATAACACAATTATAGCATGAACAATAGACAATTATCATGAACAAGGAAATATAATAATAACCATTTTATTATTGCCTCTAGGGCATATTTCCAACACCCCCCCCCCCCCGCAAGGCGCGCGAGGGAGAGCATCGGGCAACTGCCACTCTCCCAGGTGCAAGACATGGAACGAGCAAAAAGGCAGCAAAAGAAGGGAAAACCCAACCGAGCAATCGATAGAGAACACCAGAACTTCAAATTCCATAAAAGAGGGGGGCAAACCAACTACAGAAAGCAAATGAACAGCCGCGTCCGGTACCTAGTCTAGTCTTGTCACCAGCGCGAAGCTAAGTGCTGCCACTAGGACGTGGGAGGGAGCCCCCGAGGCCCGAGGGCGGCACTCCGGAGACTCCGGGGCGTGTACAGCCCCACTCATTATCGTGAGAGTGTCACGAGCGGAGACCTTCACAGGCACTGGGCCTTGCTTCACAGGCACTGGGCCTTGCTTCATGGGTAGAACTTCCGGAGGTGCTGGATGTTCCAGGCGTTCTGGATGGGGATCCCGTCCTGCGTCTCCAGGCACACGGCACCAGGCCTGGAGACGTGGGCAATCCTAAACGGGCCCTCCCACATGGGTGAGAGCTTATGCAGCCTTTCCCTGGAGAGCACCCGCCTTAGGACGAGATCGCCCACCTCGAGCGTCCTGGAGCGGACGCTACGGCAGTGATACCGTCGCAGTGCCTGCTGGTACCTTGCCCCCAGAGCGAGGCTTGGCGGCGACGCTCCCCCCAGCACGAGGTCCATGTCGGCGTTCTGGGAACGGGGGTCCCCAGACTTGCTTGCCTGCGGCCCGCGGCGTGGCTAAGCCAGCAGGCCGTACGGCCCATCTTCATCGACAAGGCATCTAAGACCCTCGCGAGGGGCCAAGCCTCGCGAAGGGGACGACGCAAGACCTCCTCAGGAGTGGCCTGGCTAGGCAGGCTCACGAGGAGCGGAGATATCAAGGCGGGGCAAACCTCACGAGGCTCTCGTGACGTGAGCCATGACGATCGGCACCAGGCGGGCGCCAGCGTGCGCAGCGTCCTTGTTTCCTCTTTGGTGCTAAGGAGGCCAGCGCAGGCGAGGAGTACCGAGGCATCAGGCAAAGGTTGCTATATTGGTGCAACGAGACCAAGACCAGTTGGACGGCAAGACGGAGGTCATCGTGGAGCCCAAGACGGCGTCACCACCAGGGCCTTTTGCAGGCGAAGACCACTTTTGTGAGGATAGCTTGTACAAGCTATCCCCCATCAAATTTGCCCGCCGTTGTTGGCTCCCTTCCCGCTCAATATTTGGGAAGAGGACCAGGGCCCCTATAAATAGGTCTAGCCACCGTAGTAGTAGAGATATCTTATCTGATCTTGGAATGGATCCACTCCATCCTCGCACGCACAAGCTAGTAGAGCACAAGAACATCTCAACCTCAGGAGGCTGTTCTTCCCTCTGTACTGTTCATCATCAGCCCAAGAGGCAATCCACCACCACCACACTGGAGTAGGGTATTACACCACAACGGTGGCCCGAACCTATATAAATCTCGTGTCTCTCTGTGTTGCGAGTTCGTCGAGTTTGTCCGCGAGATCTTAGCGAGCTAGGGCGTAGATCGGTAGGAGGGAAAGACTTCGCGCGCACCCCAGTGTTCGAACCTTAAGGGTTTTCCGGAACCCCACATCTGACATTTGGCGCGCCAGGTAGGGGTGCGCCGTAGCTTCCCTTCCATCAGTTTGTCGCTCCGTCGCTCCGTCGTCGCCATGGCGGATGCTCGCCGTGCTCGAGCTGAGCGTCGGGCTGCCCTCACCGCCCGTGTTGCTTAGACGGCTCCCGTCGGCGGGCCACCTCGTCGTTCTCCGTCTCCCACCGCCAATGCTGCCACCGGCCCGGCGGGGAACGAGCAGCAGGAGTCCTCGCTGCATCCTTCGGTGCGGCAGGACGGCCGCACCGCCACTCCATCGCTGACCCCGGCCGGTTCTTCGTCTCACGCACGCCGCGCTCCTTGCGGCGAACGAACTTCTACGCTACCGCCCAGTCGACGACCTCTACGAGGAGTGGCTTGACCGCGTCGCCGAGCTCGTCGGCGCCGCAGGGGGCTCCCCGGCGCCGTCCCTCTGTCTACCTCACCCTCAGCCAGCCACGGGCGACGAGGCTCTTGGCGCGCCTCCACCACCTCTGCCCCAAGACGGTTCCTTCCACCAAGGCGCGCGGTTTCGCAGCGTGATCCACCACACCCGGTGCCCGCGCGCGAAGAGAGGAAGCTGCCAAGAAATCCCCAGGCCACGAGAAGCTGCACCCGCACTCCCTGCGCCACCTCGTCAAGACCGCGCACCGCCCGCGGTGGCGCCGGCAGACCTCATCAAGACCAAGCTCCACCTCCGAAGCGGTCCCCAGTGACCACGGCTGGCTGCCGCGCCTTCACCCCCGAGCTGTGCAGTGTCGCCTAGCCAGGCAAGTTCAAGCCGGATCTGCCTCCTCGCTACGACGGCACCATCGACCCAGCAGAGTTCCTGCAGCTCTACGAGCTGAGCATCGAAGCAGCCAATGGCGATGAGAAAGTCATGGCGAACTGGTTTCCCATGGCTCTCAAGGATGGAGCCCGCTCCTGGCTCCTGAACCTGCAGCATGGTTCGATCTCCTCCTGGGACGAGATGCGCGACCGCTTCGTCGCCAACTTCCAGGGCACTCGCGACCGCCCGCCGGCCGCGGGCGACCTGCGCCGCATCAAGCAACAACCAGGAGAGACCCTCCAGAAGTACATCCAGTGCTTCAACAACACCCGCCTCAAGATCCCCAAGGTCACAGACGAGGCCATCATCTCCGCGTTCTCCGACGGCGTCCGTGATGTCAAGATGAAGGAAGAGCTCGCTATCCACGAGGAGCTCCGCACATCTCAGGAGCTGTTCAACCTGGCGACCAAATGCGCAAGAGCTGAGGAGGGGCACCTCTCTCTCCTCGAGCTGCCAACTGCAGGAGTGGAGGAGAAGAAGGCCAAGGCCAAGGATGTGAAGTGCAAGGAAGAAGCAGTGCTAGCAGCGGAGCCCGACACCAAGCGAGGCAGAGATCAGCCCAAATAATCCGAGAACAGCCGATCGTTCTGCGCCTTCCACAACCTGAACACCCACAACACCAGCGACTGTCAAGAACTCAGAGCCATACGAGAAGGACGCTTTGGTCGACGCCCCGAGCGCAGCGACCGGGGCTACGGCCGTGGAGGAGGACGTGGAGGCGGACGCTGGGACGACCGTGGCCCGCGCCAGGAATGGCGCCACAGGCCTCATGAGGACCGCTAGCAGGACCATCCTCGCGAGGGCGCCTGGAGGAACCAGCCTCGCGAGAATCGCCCCCAAGGCAACACCGGTCTCCCCCCGCTGCCGCCACCAAGAAGGAACGACGACCACCATCAGGACGAGGGGGCTGGGGGCTTCCAGGAGCCGCGTGCAATCGCCTGCATCTTGGGCGGCGCCCAGGCCCCAGCCTCTCAGCGCATCTTCAAACAGTTCGCTCGTGAGGTGAACGCGGTGCTCCCCAAGCTCGAGGACATGCGCCCGCTCAAGTGGTCCCAATGCGCCATCACCTTCAACTCGGCAGATTAGCTCAAGTGCGCGGCCACCGCTGGCGCCCTCCCGATGTTGTGTTCCCCAGTCATCAGCAATGTGCAGGTTACCAAGACCCTCATCGACGGCGGCACAGGGCTCAACGTCCTGTCCGTCGACACGTTCGACAACCACCAAGTGCCGTATGAGCAGGTCCAGCCTACCAAACCTTTCTCAGGAGTGACCGACGGTTCCACCACACCGATAGGGCAGGTCCGCCTGCCTGTCACCTTCGAAGAGTGCAAGAATTACCGTACCGAGCTCATCGACTTCGACGTCGCGCACATCCGCCTGCCGTAGAACGCCATCCTCGGGTATCCGGCCCTGGCCAAGTTCATGGCAGTCACCCACCACGGCTACAACGTCCTCAAGATGCCGGGAAGCGGAGGAATCATCACGGTCCCATGTGAAGAAAGAGATGCGGTGTGCTCCCTTGAGCGCGCCTTCCAGGCTGCAGCAATCAGTGATCCCGACAGCAGGAGTGAGGGCCCTTCGGAGGCCATCCCCAAGAAGAAGTAGCTGCGCCGCGCAGGACCTTAGGAGGATGGCGACACGGCAGGAGCCTCATCAGGATCAGCGTCTGTCCTAGGGGCGCCTCGCTCCATCGCATAGGAAGGCGCACCCGGCGCCCTCCTCGGACAGGGCTCGGGGGCTCTCTTCTGGAGGGCCTCAGACCTTGCCAACCTCACGAGGGAGGTGTTTGGGCACCACTTGGAGGAGTGCTTCGCGGCATGTGTCCCTCAGGAGAGCTCAGGGCAAGGAGTGCCCACCACTCAGGAGTTCATCACCAAGACCACTCAGGAGCTGCAAGACGCAAGAGCCATGCACGGCGACAGCCGCTCATGCGGCGCAGCTCCACTTCCTGGCAAGGATGCTGGGCTGCGTGTCTGCATCGACGTCCCCGGGCTCAACAGGGCCGCATCTCAGGAGCGCTTCTGGCCTTCGCGTGTGGGCCGCTGCGAGGACCCGCCACACAGCTACGTTCGCATGCCCTTCGGCTTGCCGAGCGTATGCCCTTCGGCTTGCCGAGCGTGGCGTCAGCCTATCACCGCAACATGCGGCGTGTCCTGGCGGCTCAGGAGGCCAGGTACCACGCCGTCCTGGAGGAAATGGAGACGGTCTTCAGGGAACCTCCCGAGCCCCCAGAGCCTCCCGAGGCTCAGGGCTCCGGTGGCTCATGAAGAGTCACTCCTTCGACGCACGCCTTCAGCTGCACCAACTCTACTTCGTCTACAGAACCAGGTGACATCTTCCAAGCTCGTTTAGCTGGAAGCGCCCCTCGGGCTGCATCATTCCCAGGCCACATGGGTCCGTCCCTGTGGCATGTATCCCTTTTGCTTATGTTTTTAGCTTACCTTGCTGGGGGTACCCCTCGGGCTGCATCATCCCCAAGCCGCTCGGGCCGGACCCAGTGGCATGTATCTTCCTGCATTTACCTAAGCTGATCTGCTTTCCATGCTTAACTTGCCCACGGCTATCTCCCACCCGATCGCCGCCCGCCACGGGTCTGTTCATCCTATGCAATTCGCTTGCGCGTTAAAAGGGGGGCTCTTGAGCATCGCGACTCAGGAGCTCTTACTGGCTCTCCAGCCCTCACCCCTGGCCTTGACCACGACATCATGACCTGGCATACCAGCGGCGGCTGAGCTCGCTCGAGGGCCGGGACATGAGGATGTAGAGTGCTTGCATCTAACCGCATTGCAGGAACACACAGTCACCAAGACTCAAGACCAGGCGCAAACCGCCTTGAGGTAGGGCCTCGTGAGTCCCGCGCTGGCTCACGAGTGCCCAGATACACCTCACAGCCCTGCCGTCCAAGCCACGTGTCAGGGCGGGGCTGTACACGCCCCGGGGGCTCCTCCCGGAGGGGCCCCCCCATCCCACGCACAAGTGGAAGCACCATGCTCCGTGCTGGCCGTCGACACTGCCGAGGAGCGGCTATGCCGATGCACAAGCGGAAGCACTATGCTCCGCGCTGGTGATAAACAACTAAGGGCGGCCCCACGGTCGTACCAACCTCAGGGAGCCCAGGGCTCAGCGACCAGCCTCACCGCAACGCCTCCCCTCGGGAGAGCCACGTGAGGGGGCTAGGCACGGGGGCTGCGCTCGGGTCACACCCAAGTGCACGCCACTCAACCAGGTCCCCTGGACCTGGGTGTCGCCAGCCCCTCCCGAGGCCTCGGCGAGCGCAGGTATGGAAATTGTTTGCACGTCAAGGGGGACTCCTGAGCATCGCGACTCAGGAGCCTAATTGGTCATGTAGCCCCTCACTCCTTGGTCTGTCCTGGTCTCCAGTCGGCCCAATGGCGGTTGAGGTATGCGCGGGGCCGGGCTCTGCCGACGTAGAACATTAATCTATCCTCGCGAACACTCCCTATAAGCTGTTTGCGCGTCAAGGGGGACTCCTGAGCATCGCGACTCAGGAGCCTAATTGGTCACGTAGCCCCTCACTCCTTGGTCCGTCCTGGTCTCCGGTCGGCCCAATGGCGGTTGAGGTATGCGCGGGGCCGGGCTCTGCCGACGCAGAACGCAAAGCAAATTGGAAGGAAATCACAAAATCTCGAAGCAAATATTACAAACACATTGTCCTCACGATATCAAATGAAAAGTCTGAACGCCTCCACGAGGCCTAATGCATGTTGCAGGAACAAGACGGGAGAATAGCCGCAGGTCACTCCCGGGCACCGCCATCCCCTGCAGAAGGTGCTACTTGGTGAGCGACGTTGTCTTCACCTTCACCACCAGCTGCAGGATCGGCGACATCGCCGGACAGAGGAGCGGAGACAAAGCCGCGGAACTTCTTCAGCAAGGCCTCCACTTGACATTGCACGGCTGCGGCGGCGGCCTCGTATCGATCTTCAGCCACAGGCTCTAGCAGCTTGTCAAGACAAGCGTTGGGGTCGCAAAGGTGCGGGTGGCTGAAGACACGGGTCAATGCAGCTGAAGACAGGATGCGAGCTTCCGCCTCTGCCATGGGACCAACGCCATCAACGACTTCCTCGAGTGCCCTCATCAAGAGAGGAAGCAGCCGGGCGGGGCCGTCCTCATCAGTGGCTAGCGACTTCTCCAGGCCGTGCTCGTAGAGCGTCTTCAGTGCCTCGCGAGATCTCTTCTCGAGGTCGGCAAAAGCCGCGCGGTCTTCGGTCAGGACCCGCGCCTTGGCGTCGAGATCAGCCTCCCTCGTCTTCGCCTTCCGCTCCAGCTCTTCCAACCGGTTGCGCTCAGCGGCCTGCGTCCTCCCCAACTCCGCCGACTCAGCATCACGGTTGTTGACGGCATCCTCCCGGGCCTTCATCTCCTCCTCCTTCGCTTGGTGGCAGCGTGCTTCTTCGGCGTGCTTGTCGCGCAGGCTCTGCAACTCGTCCTCCAGCACCCGGCAATGGTCACGGGCGGCCTTGGCGTCTTTCAGCGCCATCTCACGATCGGCTGCGGCGCTGGCGACACTCTGCTTCTCCTTCTCAGAAGCCGCAGCGGCCTGGCCCAGCGCCGCGCGAACCGCCAAGTCGGAGATGACCCAGCCTGGGCATGGGGGCTGCGCTCGGGTCACACCCATGTGCACGCCACCCAACCAGGTCCCCCGGACCTGGGCGTCGCGCGCCCCTCCCGAGGCCTCGGCGAGGGCAGGTATGGAAATTGTTTGCACGTCAAGGGGGCTCCTGAGCATCGCGACTCAGGAGCCTAACTGGTCACATAGCCCCTCACTCCTTGGTCCGTCCTGGTCTCCGGTCGGCCCAATGGCGGTTGAGGTATGCGCGGGGCCGGGCTCTGCCGACGTAGAACATTAATCTATCCTCGCGAACTCTCCCTATAAGCTGTTTGCGCGTCAAGGGGGACTCCAGAGCATCGCGACTCAAGAGCCTAACTGGTCACGTAGCCCCTCACTCCTTGGTCCGTCCTAGTCTCTGGTCGGCCCAATGGCGGTTGAGGTATGCGTGGGGCCGAGCTCTGCCGAGGCAGAACGCAAAGCAAATTGGAAGGAAATCACAAAATCTCGAAGCAAATATTACAAACACATTGTCCTCACGATATCAAATGAAAAGTCTGAACGCCTCCACGAGGCCTAATGCATGTTGCAGGAACAAAACGGGAGAATAGCCGCAGGTCACTCCCGGGCACCGCCATCCCCTGCAGAAGGTGCTACTTGGTGAGCGACGTTGTCTTCACCTTCACCACCAGCTGGAGGATCGGCGACATCGCCGGACAGAGGAGCGGAGACAAAGCCGCGGAACTTCTTCAGCAAGGTCTCCACTTGACCTTGCACGGCTGCGGCGGCGGCCTCGTATCGATCTTCAGCCACAGGCTCCAGCAGCTCGTCAAGACAAGCGTTGGGGTCGCGAAGGTGCAGGTGGCTGAAGACGCGGGTCAATGCAGCTGAAGACAGGATGCGAGCTTCCGCCTCCGCCATGGGACCAACGCCATCAACGAATTCCTCGAGCGCCCTCACCAAGAGAGGAAGCAGCCGGGCGGGGCCGTCCTCATCAGTGGCCAGCGTCTTCTCCAGGCCGTGCTCGTAGAGCGTCTTCAGTGCCTCGCGAGATCTCTTCTCGAGGTCGGCAAAAGCCGCGGGGTCTTTGGTCAGGACTCGCGCCTTGGCGTCGAGATCAGCCTCCCTCGTCTTCGCCTTCGCTCCAGCTCTTCCAACCGGTTGCGCTCAGCGGCCTGCGTCCTCCCCAACTCCGCCAGCTCAGCATCACGGTTCTTGACGGCGTCCTCCCGGGCCTTCATCTCCTCCTCCTTCGCTTGGTGGCAGCGTGCTTCTTCGGCGTGCTTGTCGCGTAGGCTCTGCAACTCGTCCTCCAGCACCCGACAACGGTCACGGGCGGCCCTGGTGTCTTTCAGCGCCATCTCATGATCGGCTGCAGCGTTGGCGACACTCTGCTTCTCCTTCTCAGAAGCCGTAGTGGCCTGGCCCAGCGTCGCGCGAACCGCCAAGTCGGAGTGGAGCCAGCCTGAGGCCAGCTCCAGGCGCCCGGTTACAATGCGTGGGTCCGCGCCCAGGAGATTCGCCTGCAGCTGGGTCATCTCCGAAAGAGCACGTTCCAGAACAGCAACAGGAGCAGAAGAACCTGGGAGTGGAGGTGCTGCAGTGGGAGGAGGCGACATCGTCACCAGGGCCTGGGAGATCACGGGTTCCGGAGCAGCTGGGATCTCATCAGCCGCGCCAAGTGCCGGCACCTCCAGAGCCAGCGGGGCCATGCACTACAAAAAATGACACATCCGTGACATTTTGGGCCGAACGAATTTTTTTCTGTCATACGTATGACACTTCTATGATGATAATTGTGACAAAACCCGGTATCATCATAGATGTGGTGGGCTCCTACTTCTATGACAAAAAATCATGACAGAAAATGGGCTTTTTGTCCTGGGCGGGCCAGAGACGCAGCTGCATGACATTCTTTGGGCCGTCCATGACGGAAAAAACCGTGGTAGAAGCGAGGGGGAGGACAATTTCAGGGAGTTCCCGGTTACGGTGGGAGGTCGGGGGCCGAGCGATGCGCGTTTCTCTCGTACACGTACGCGCGTGTGTGCGAGGCGTTGGCTCTAACTGAACCCGAGCGACGCGTTGGGCTCTAACTGAACCCGAGCGATTGCACTGCAGGCTACGCGTTACTGAACCTGAGCGATCGATCGATGGCTGTTAACTGAACCCGATCGAGCGATTCCTTCGCTACTGCTGCTAACTGAAGCCGATCGATGCTGCCTCTGGATGAAAAGTGAGTGTTGCGGGGGGGTTTGGATGAACAGTGAGCGGTGGCGTTGCCTGTGGATGAACAGGACCCCGTGGTGTGGTGGAGGGCTGGATGAACAGTAGACGGTGGAGGGGTGCCCGTGGAGGGGTGGTTGAATAGGACCCCGTGGTGTGGAGGGCTGGATGAACAGTAGACGGTGGAGGGGTGCCCGTGGAGGGGTGGTTGAACAGGACCCCGTGGTGTGGAGGGCTGGATGAACAGTAGACGGTGGAGGGGTGCCCGTGGAGGGGTGGTTGAACAGTAGCTGGTGGAGTAGCGCGCGGTGGAGGCTGGATGAACAGGAACCCGTGGAGGCTGGAGGAGGTCGACGGTAACCCGTGGAGGCTGGAGGAGGTCGACGGTGGAGATGAACAGTATCCCGTGGAGTCCCGTTTTGCGGTACGCCACACCCTTCCCGATGAACAGGACCCCCGTTTCGACCGTAGGAGGTCCCTTTCGTCCATTTTGCGGTACGCCACACCCCTCCCGATCAACAAGACCCCCTGTCCTACCGTACGAGGTCCGTTTCGTCCGTTTTGTGGTACGCCACACCCCTCCCGATCAACAGGACCCCTGTTTCGACCATAGGAGGTCCGTTTCCTCTGTTTTGCGGTACGCCACACCCCTCCTGATCAACAGGACCCCCGTTTCGACCGTAGGAGGTCCGTTTCCTCCGTTTTGCGGTATGCCACACTCCTCCTGATCAACAAGACCCCCGTTTCGACCGTAGGAGGTCCGTTTCCTCCGTTTTGCGGTACGCCACACCCCTCCCCATGAACACGACGCATTCCGTTGCCTCCCCATGAACACGACGCATTCCATTGCCTCCCCATGAACACGACGACGACGCTGTTTCTCCGTTCCGACCCAGCCATGTACACGAGCCCTCGCCGTACGTATGCGCGAGTAGGCGTTCGAGACCCTGCCCGTATGTACGTACGTGGCCGTATTTTCTTTCTTGCACCCTGGCCACTGTACGTACGTGTACATGCTACGTGCGCGCCTCTACTACGACACGTACGCGCCTCTACTACGACATGTGCGCGCCTCTACATCGACCAGTATATATGTACGTACACGTTCGCGACCAGAATGAAAACGCTACGTACGCTTCGACCAGGTGGGTCCTGACTGTCAGGCACTTCCTTGCCTGCGAAGATGTAGCTGGTGGGTCCCAGCAGTCAGGGGGGCGAATCGTTTTGGGTTTTTTTGTTGCCCGGACGCACTTCCTTGCGTGCGAAGATGTAGCTGGTGGGTCCCAGCAGTCAGGGGGGCGAATCGTTTTTTTTGCCCGGACGCACTTCCTTGCGTGCGAAGGTGTAGCTGGTGGGTCCCAGCAGTCAGGGGGAAATGTTTTTTCGCGAATACGGTGGCCCGTCCGGTGGGTCCCTGCTGTCAGGTGGAGGAATCATTATTTTCCACATAATAAGGAGGCACTTCCTTGCTGCCGCCGTGGACCCAGCTGTTAGCCTCTCCACGTACAGTCCACGTCCGATGGAAGTCGTTCCTTGACCACTTTGACCACGCCGCGCCGAGAGCACCAGGGTGGTGGACGACGGCGAGGCCTAGGAAGGGGACGATGCGGAGCCGGTGAAGACGCGGTAGTGGATGCCCACGCGGAGAGGAGTATGAGGGTTCACTCGTTCGGCTGCGGTGTGAGGCTGCCGTCGCCGCAGGGCCTGGCCAGCAGTGGGAATAGTAGGGGGCGATGACGCCTCCGCGGCAGCACAGCCGGCCACGGGAGGCAGGAGCAGGCGGCACGACCGGCGCTGCTTTGGGCGGCTGGAGCAAGAAGACCAGAGGTTGAAGAAGCACTACGGCCGTTGGATGGACATCGTACGGTCACTGGAGCTAGAATCGTTCATATTGACTAAGTTGACAAAGCCCTCCGTCCCCGTCAACTTAGTAGGCCCACAAGTTAGCCTCCCACCAAGGTGGGTTCCAGCTAGCAGGGGGAGTATTCATTTTTTTGTGCGTAATAAGGAGGCACTTCCGGTGGGTCCGAGCTGACAGCAGGGGGAACTTTTTTTCATGAAATACGGTGGCTCGTCCGGTGGGTTCCAGCAGTCAGGGGGGAAACGTTTTTTCGCGAAATAAGGTGGCCCGTCCGGTGGGTCCCCGCTGTCAGGTGGAGGAATAATTATTTTGCTCGTAATAAGGAGGCACTTCCTTGCGGCCGCCGTGGACCCAACTGTCAGCCTCTCCACGTACAGTACTCTTCCGATGGAAGTCGGTCGTTGACCACGTTGACCACGCCGCGCCGAGAGCACCAGGGCGGTGGACGACGGCGAGGCCTAGGAAGGGGATGACGCGGAGCCGGGGAAGACGCAGCAGTGGAAGCCCGCGCGGAGAGGAGTACGAGGGTTCACTGGTTCGGCTGCGGTGTGAGGCTGCCGTCGCCGCAGAATAACAGGGGGTGTGGGTGAGTGGAGGGATGGCCTGGCCAGCGGTGGGAGTAGTATGGGGGCGGTGAGGCCTCCGCGGCAGCACAGCCAGCCACGGGAGGCAGGAGCAGGCGGCACGACCGGCGCTGCTTTGGGCGGCTGGACCAAGAAGACCAGAGGTTGAAGAAGCACTACGGCCGTTGGATGGACATCATACGGTCACTGAAGCTAGAATCGTTTATATTGACAAAGCCCTTGGTACGCTCCAACTTAGTAGGCCCACAGGTCAGCCTCCGAAACGGTGCGCCCCAGATGTCAGGGGGAGGAATCATTTTTTGGGCGGCCGAAGCTGAGAATATCCAAGATTGAAGAAGAAGCACGACATCCGTTGGATAGACATCCAATGGCCACTGCTGCTAGAACCGTGTGTTGACTATAATAAGTTGACAAAGCCTTGCATACGCGTCAACTTATTTTTTTAGGGGACACGTCACTTAGTAGGCCCACAAGTGCGGCAGAGAACTTATAGCCCATTTGCGTTTTGTAAGAATGTACAGCCCATTTTTGAATTCTAATGGAATTTACAACAGCCCATTTACAGTTTGTTAAAAGTACAACCCATTTTCTAGCTAGGACAACGATTAATAATTCCAACCAACCGTTGAAGACAGAATTCAATAAAATTTCCCACATTTTGATGGGATCCGAAATATTTTTATCCCGAAATTTCTAGTCAGATTAAATATAAATTTGTATTACGTAAAAATCCAACGAAACATTGCGCGCGCAACAATGAAAATTTAAGATTTTCAAAATCCATAAATAATATTTTATAAACTAATTTCGTGTTTGGTGCATTTTTTATAGTTGTTGCCCAGTTTTTATAATTACATCCCATTTATTATTTTTTAAAGCCCATTTTCCTGTTAATCCTAATGCATCCCTCCTAGGAAAGATTTGCAGCCTAGCGGGGCGGAGAATAACAAGTTGACCTTGCCTGGGTATTCCTCAAAAAGACGTATAGCTGGGCTAGCCATTTTCATCTTGAAAAAATTAGTATCTGGGCTGGATATCTGGCCTGGCCTAGACGGGCCACAGCCCGCCCAGTTAATACCCTGCTCTCCTCTGAACAACAACAAAATCATCGCCAAGAAAAACTCTGCAGTGCTCACGCCTCAAAAACACAAATACTGCTCGAGCTGCTTGGTCCCAGCTGTCGGCCGCACCTTGTGCAATTCTCTCGTTTATATTGACTACATAGGTTGACAATGGTGTGGGACCGTGATGTCAGGAAACCAGGAGAATGCAAAAAAAATATAGTTGTACGTAATAAGGAGGCACTTGCGTACGTACGGCTATGGCCCTAGTGGGTCCCTAGTGTCATCCAGTCAAAATAAAGTCATCTCCTGAATCCTCATGTTCTTTGACAATGTTAACAATGCTCGACGCCACGGCAAGCGCAACAACTCGAAGCACAACGGAGAGGGCCTCGCGGGCCCTACGGATGTTCTGATATAGCGCCCGCTGCTCATTCAGGAAGCCAGGATCATCGGACACCTATGAGCACCTTCGAGAAACTGAGATGACATTCAAGTTGAACTGCACAAAACACTCTGAAAACATAAGTGTTTCGAGTAGCGAAGCAAAATGTCGCAATAGCAACAAGTTGAATCGATAGCCCTGTTTTAACAGAGGCAAAAAAGGAAACAATTACTTGCCGATAAAGGAGGATGAAACAAACGGTGACAGAAAGAAGCATCTAACTTATCTTGGATGGAAGACAAAGTAGGACAGTAGCATTTCTAAAACGGTTGCATTGATTCATATTAACAGAGACATTCTCTTGAAACAACATTCGTTAAAAAATGTAATTTACTTTTAACAGTGGCATTGCTTCAATTTTCTGGCGGCATTCTTAGATTAACAACAGCAAAATAGATGTATGGGACATGCCAGCACCATGTGCGTCCACACGTATAAATGGGTGATGCAGAGTATGTAGCCAAGCAGCATATATGCGCTGGTCCCATATTTGTTCTCTTTGAACCTTCTTCCTATGTGAGGGCAGCAAATCTAGTCCTGCACAAACTACCCGACCCCCTAGTTTATTTCCCTTTTCAACAAAGAGATCGGTTCCTTACAGATGTGTGTACTGGGTTACCCCCCTTTTCCCTTTTCGACCTACAAAGCGGCTGGATAGCCAGTCTATACTACTTTCCGCCCCTCCTTTCCTCATTGAACCACGTCCTAGATTCTTGCTCCAGCCCACCGCACCCTTCTTTCCTCTTTGAACCAAGACCTAGATTCGACTACAGATCGAAAAAGATCCACATGCAGCTAGAGCAACGACGGTTTCAAAGAAACTTATACCTTAGGGTCGTTGGGATGTGGCAAAGCGTGCGGCGGGAGGCCGGATCTGCCCACACTACATACGGCAGCGAGGAAGAAGGGGTCGGTGGCCCTCCCGCACAGGTGCTAGGTGAAAGAGAACATCGCAGCCGGCAGTGGATTGCCTCCCTCGCCGAAGGCGATAGAGTGAATGTTGCACCTCCTCCCCTTCCCGGTGCGACGGGATACAGACGCCTCCTTCACCAGCTGTGGGGGGGAGAGAGAGACAAGAGGCCAACGCAGTCTTGTTTAGATCTGGTGAAGAGAGGGTGAGAGACTGTGAATATAGCAAACCCTAGCAAATGAACGCTGAGCCTCCAGCGTGTAACATATATGGAGAGGGTGAGAGAGCGAGACGCGAGAAACTCTATCAAACAAGAGGCTATAATGGAGTAAAAAAATCTCTCCATAGTAGTGGTTTTAAATAGAATACGTGCGTTCCTGGAAAAAAGAAACGAAAACTGGCGGACAATTTTTTAAGGGTCTGTCTAGGACACATATAGATGTGACATAATTATGTCACATCTAAGTTGATGTCCACTCTGTTTGTGGTCTATTTTTTCCCCTTGTTTTTTTGTTTCTTGTTGCTACATTATATACTTGTGGGAGCTTAGATGTGATATCCTTAAATAACATCTAGATGTGAATTAGACAAACTGATTTTCTAACGTACCAAGAAAGAAAACTCGATAAAAAACACGCCCCCGCTTCCAGGTCGCGAGAGTCGTCGCGCACACACACATAGACATAGATATGCATATCCGTGTTTACGTAAAATTCCATTTCCATCTCCATCTCCAATCATATTTGTCCAACTGGCACATTATTTACGTTGTTAATTATATACGCAGCAATATTAACGTACATCATCTCTTGTTTGCGCATGTCCGGACCGCTGCCACGGCCGGTCCTGACCAACCCGAACCCTCTTCATCACCCGCGCGTGCTTCCCGCCCGAAACGGCCAGTGCCGCATTCATGCCCGGCCAGAGCAGACAAGACCTCTCACTGGCACCGGCATTGAAGCGGCGCGCCGGCCGAGAGAGCGTCGCCCGCGCTGCTTCCGGGTGCACGCGGCTGCTCCACGTTCAAAGGTCGCAATAGCCGGCTACAACATGCATGTAAAAAGTTCTTGGGAGTCCGTGCTACAGCTAGCTGTCCTCCCCCAACTCGTCAATCTCTTCCAGTAGTGCTAGTACTCCATGGCGCGATCCATTGACAAGCAGGCGGGAAAGTTATCGTATACTCGGTTTGCGGTGAGTGGCATGCCGAGCGACCGTGTGGGGTCGAGCCGTGGAGGAGGGTGAGACACGAACACGACAGACGTGATTTAAACGTTGGTTTTGCTCGATGCCGCGATCCAACGAAACGAAACGTTGGTTTCTATCCGTTTCCATTTTTTCTCCGGAAAAACGGAAACTTCCCACTCCATTTTCATTCCTATTCCAAGGTTGCCCCGTTACAACATTCCATCAAATACAAAGGAAAACTAACACGCATGCTGATGCATCTCAATGATTCACAGATCATAGCCAATATTTACTTCACAACTAAAGAAAAAAGTTGTGAGAGCGTGTATGAAAGAAAAACTACTGATGGGGTCACTACGACTTAAACCCTAAACCCTAAACATGATTTAATTTCCTGGCCAAGTAGAACCTGTCGAAGGAAAGACGGCTGGCACCCTCGGATCATACGATGCTTTTGTGCAGTTCCACTAAAATCGACCTGAGCATCCCTGATGGCAAAGATATTGAAGAAGTGTGATTAGAATAATAGTACTGGCAATAGTTCATGAGACATAAACTCATCACAAGTAGAAGCCGGTAGAAGTAGAGAAAGATCGACATGGAGATGGAGCTACGGCAGTGGAGCAAGTCGGCTCCAAAAGGAAGATGGACTACCTGGGATGTCGGGCTGTAGCTAGAAGGGCGGTTGGGACGCGGCATCGGCCCATACCGCGGTGACCCCCGATTGGGACGCACCGACTGTGGGTTTTCTCCCTCGCCGATGTCGACCGCGTCTACGCAGGACATTGTTCCCTTCCCCCAGCCGCGGGATCAGGCCCGTCATTCTATGCTTGTGAAGAGAGCAATCTAAGCAAGCAGGCTTGTAGCTTAGGCTCTTGCTAGTGTATATATAGTGGTTTTCTTTTTCTCTCCATATCAATCATTTTATATTGCGCACGTGTCATTCAAGAGTGAAATGATGGTTACTTCTTCTGACTAACTTACTTTGTGATTTGACTGCTCCTTAGTGGCCCCTACACGTACTCCCCCTACGTGTATGCAACAGTCACACATACACATGGACGCAAAAACGCGCGTGACGCCCTAATGCATGCATGTCCGAGCACACGACGGAACACACACGGATACACTCAAGTGCTCAACCTACACGTGCATGCACATACACTCAATCAGGGTGAGCTAGTGACCGTATAAACACCGGAAAATATATATATTGAGCGCAATGAGCATATTATGAAGTCCACTGACCGTATTTTGACAAATATACAGTGACAAACAGTGTATTTATCTCGTTTGAAATTAAGCCATATTAACCGGAGAGGAGGCAGTATGGACTAGCATTACTTTGCTATGTCCCGTCAACTTGCCGAACGAGGAGAAGGTTGCAGGACAGGAGAAGCTTGCGCGCGGTGGCTCGCAGGACAAGGAGAAACTTTTGACTAATGCAAGCTCTCCCTCGCTCAGGCGGTGGACGTGCAACAGTTAATTCGGTGTCAGATTGCCAGAAGCATACACTATACTACTAGTGCTATTATTGTTCGACTTCCCGAATAGGCGAACAGCCAAGCGCAAAGTTTACTACTACTACTACTATAGTCTATAAAGGTACGTACTATACTAGTACTAGGAACCGGATGGAGGAGCGTCTGCACTCTTATTATAATTTTAAAATGTGATAAAGCAATCTTCAACACATTTGGTTCTCTTCGAGGGTTCTCGCATGTGATAATGGAAGTTGATTGCATGGAACACTCGCCACAATTCTCGCTTAATTCTGGCTCATATCCTGTTACAAATAGTAGCGCTCGGTAATATTTCCTCTTTTTTTGTTATTCAGCATGTAAACAGGTCAGCAAACCTTGCGGCGCATCTTCGTGCGAACCGTGCTTGCTGCACTTTGAATGTGGCCGAGAGCTGGCTTGATGAAACACCTCGCTTCCTACTTTTTTTGCGGGGTACCTCGCTTCCTAGTGACCAGTGTCTTGGCTGATCGTCCTAAGAATGCTTATATATGAATAAAGGTCTCTCATTTACCCGCAAAAAAGATTAAGCCATATTAACCGGAAAGGAGGGAGTATGGACTAGCACTACTTTTTGGTGTGTCCCGTCAACTCGCAGAACGAGGAGAAGCTTGCAGGACAAGGTGAAGCTCGCTTACGCCTTTTGACTAATGCAACGTACCCTCAGTGGACATGCATCAGTCCATTCGGTGTCAGATTGTCAAAGGCATACACTGTAGTACCCAACATGCGGAGTACCATCATTGTTCGACTTCACGAAGAGGCAAAGAGCCAAGCGCAGTAGTACGAGTAGTACTACTACTAGAACCGCATGGTGGAGCGTCTGTACTCTTAATTTTTTTATCTCTAATAAAGTACACGTTTATTCCGGAGAAGGGCGGAAAACGGCAGCCCAACATGTAATGAATGATATCGATCAACCAACCATGCTCGAATATATCTTGGCCTCCGTGCAAGCCCGTCTGTGTGTTCTCGCTCCTCGTCTCTCTCAAGGAACGTCGGGTTGGCTCTTTGCCGTCAATTGAGATCGGTTTGCTCACACTCCTGTCCCACATGTCAGTGATATGCCAAGAGGAGGTGCGTTGACCGACTGGCCATACGCGTACTTGGTTTTGCACCTTCATACTACTCCTCCCTCCGTCACAGTTTACAGGGCGCGCTTCATTATGATGCATTTCTCTCAATGCATTTCCACCACCAGAGAGACTTTAGACGCGTTTGGTTTAATGCTCAATTAATTAGGGCGTGGTAACCACAATCAAGTCCACAATTTTCTCTCCATGTACTGTACTACTACGGAGTGGAGTAAGTGCATGCATGTGTGTACCCGGGGTGGAAGCACTGCATGCATGTGTGTACGCATTATTCCCTCTAGTAATAGACGCCGTGCTATAACTACCAATGCTATTTTTCAGGCCGATCGCTAGTCGCCTAGGTCCCACAGATTTTTTTCTTTTTTCTGAAGCACGCTGTATAAACAGTGACGGATGGAGTAGTATGAGCAGATTCAAAGAAGAGCGTATTGATGGTTGCTTCTTCAGAGCAACTTACAGTGGGAAAGGTGGGGCTTATGATTTGACTGCTCATTACTCACTATTAATGCGGCGCAACGACCGGGCTGAGTCTCCCATGCGGTTGTGCACTACCCCCTCGGTTCTTAAATATACTCCAGAGTATTTGTCTTTCTAGAGATTTCAACGAGTGACTACTCAAATATTTGTCTTTTTAGAGATTTCAAATGGACTGGCACATACAGATGTATATAGACATATTTTAGAGTGTAGATTCACTCATTTTGCTCCATATGTAGTCACTTGTTGAAATCTCTAGAAAGACGAATAGAATATTTAGGAACGGAGGGAGTACACATGCGAAGCAAAATGAGTGAATCTACACTCTAACATATGCCCGTTTGAAATTTGTAAAAAGACAAATATTTAGGAACAAAGGAGTATAATTTTGTGCATGGCACATGGACCCGGATGATGAAGAGGCTTCTGGCAATGCTATCAAGCTTCCATCATTTGTTTACATAATTGACGTACTATACAAATAATTTTCCAGCGACATGAAATTGTACAATGGTGTGAGCTTTCGGCTTTTGTTTCGCGTGTCTTGCCATCGATGCTCTTTCAGAAACAATAAAAAACTAACTTCCTTGCTAATGCATGTCAATTATTAGCAGATCAGAGCTAATAGTTACATCACAACTGAAGACAGAGTTGTGAGAAGGTGTTAAATTAAAATTGATCCATGCTTTCATTGGCAGCAACGTCCCCCCAGCTCTGTCTAAATCAACAAGGCATGTTGGGAAAAAAAGTAGCTGTCTGGAGCATGCAACATTCCGATCATTTTTTGCAGTTCCACTAAAATAGAGCTGAGCGTCCCTGTTCCAAAGATATTAAGTGTGATTACGATAATAGAGAACTGCTGATGAAACAATAAACACACAAATAGAAGCCCGTCACCTTTGCAGTCTCTCTTAAGACTAACTAGTTGGAGAAGATTAGGCTCGGAGTTGGATGAGGATGATAGAGCAAAACCAATCTCCCTTTGTGCAGTCGCACTAAAATGTAGAGACGTTGCCCGTGTGACATTTTAGTACAACTGCACAAAACACTCTTAAGAAAAAAGTGATTTGTGCAGTTCACCAAAAGGTCGCAATAGAAACGAGTAGAAAGGAAACAGTTACTGGCCAATAACAGTTGATGACACATGTGACGACAAAAAAGAAGCATATTCCTTGTCCTAAGGGAAGATAACAACACGGTTGTGTTTGTCTAAAACGGTGTGAGGACGAAATGCAATATGGAAAGTACGCCGGACGAGCTACGTTTTGGGCAAAGAACTATGGAGATCCACATGCAGTGACGTGGGAAGACAGGCAGTGGAGCAAGGCCGGAGGGGATACCTGGAGGTCGTCGGGATGTAACTAGGTGAGCGGCGGCGGGCGGAATCTGCGAGCAGGTGGCGTAGGCCCTGCTGCGCCGGAGCTTGGTCAGAGAGAACGGCGTGTACCGCAGATCGGGACGTGCTGCCTCGGCGCCGTCAAATGGAGAAACGGTGCACTTCCTCCCTTTCCCCCGGCGGACGGGATGCGGCCGGATCAGTGACCAACGGTGAGAGAGAGAGAGGCCACCGCACTCCCTTTCCCCCGACGGACGGGATGCGGCCGGATCAGTGACCAACGGTGAGAGAGAGAGAGGCCACCGCAGCCTTGTGTGAGATACTCTGAAGAGCGACAAACCAGGCAGGCAGGCTCCATTGTATATAGTGAGCTGACTACCTTTTTCTCCATAAAAATTGTTTTATATTCTGTGTACGTGCCATTGAGCGCTATAACTTTATTTAAAAAAATAACGCGGCAACGCGTCAAGTCAAACTTCGTTTCGTGCACGCGTGGTACACGACCTCCCTAGGTAAACAACCGCTACAGGCGTTCAAATTAGCACGTGGGCTGCCATTTCATAAAGAAATGAGCTCCACCGTGTACTCGCGCGGGTGTGGCTGGGCACGAAGCGTGAGTACGTGCACGGTGCACCTATTCTCTTCTTGTATACGTACACCACCTACGTGGGGTTGTGTGAGAGAGATACAAACCTAGAGAGATATAGTGTGTGGGTTCTTGAGAGTTTTTTTGGGGGGTGGGTCAATCAAAAAATGTAACATATGCAATGTGTGTGAAATAGAGTCCTGGATATAACATATATATAGAGGGGGCGATCCACGAGAAGAGAGTGGAGGTATCATCGGCTTGAGGTGTCCATAGAATCGAAGAGAGGGATGATGTGTGTGTGTGTGCGCGCGCGATCGATAAAGAGTGCCATCGAATTTGTGTGTGCCCACGTCAAAGATATAGAGTGGCTGGCCTACTGGAACGTGAGATGGGACATGTGCAGTTTGTCTCTGTGGCATGGATACCTACCTGCAGCGCTCGACTATCGGTGTGTGGTGGGGGAAGAGGGAGGCCCAATTAACTATAGAGGTACAATGGCTGGTATATGTGTGGAGGAGGAGAGAGGCCTACCTCATGTATTAAGGAGATCGATCTGCCTCATGTATTAAGGGAGATCGATCGGCATCCATGCATATGTGCAGGAGAGGAATAAGGTTGGGAGAGAGACAGAGCTAGAGTGTTGAAGGGGGTGGTAGTGGAGTTGCTTCTAACAAATGGTGGGATAAGCTTGCTAGACAAACGGAGGGCACGCCTGCAATATCAATAAGAGAGGAGATGGCTGCTTGTTGTCTGTGCACGTGCGTGTGAGAGACGGGTCAGGAGGCATGCATGAACGACGAGGGGGGACGATGTGGCTGTGGTAAGCAGACGTAACTACATAGGAAGATCAACCGCCCTTTGTTAGAGAAAGGAGAGACATAACTTGTGAGGTACGTCGATCGATGGGGGGGGGGGGTGTAACGCCCCGAGACCGACGCTCTAGAAGACTTCCAGATGCTCTGAGTTTCGTCGTGTGATTTGTTTTGTTTGTTGCATCTCTTGCATTGCATCATGTCATCATGCAACCTTTTTTTTAAAACTCAACTAAATAAATTGCATGGATCTTTGATCCATTTAAATCGAGGGAAATGCACATGGTGATTTCTCTTTACAACATATAAAAATCTCCCAATATTATTAGGGACTAATATTAAAATATTCCATTAACTTTGGAATTAACCATAACACACTTGCAAAATAATTCCGTGCCTTTTCTGCTTCAAGTTTGGTCTCCAAACTCTGCCCTAAATTCTTTCTTCACTTTCCGGAGCTCCACCAAAAATCCGAACATTTTTGGACCTTCCCAACCCTCACTTCCTATTCAAATCATTTGAATTAAATTCAAATGCATTTGAATTTATATCTTTCAATCATGCCACTTCTATTCTTCCTGGATCAAGCGCATTTTTATGAGCCCGGGAAAATTAACCGCATGCGCAAATCCTTTCCCTAACCCTTCCTTTCTTTTCTTCTCTCTAATTTCTTTTCTATTAAAAGAAATATGAGGGAGAGAGAGAGAGCGCAGCCTTGCAGCCCAGCCGGCCTCTTGGGCCTAACCAACCAGCGCAGGCCCAGCCGCATGCCTATCTAACCCTAGCCCCTCACCACGCTCTCTCCCAATCCCCATCTCCTTCCCCTGCTCGCGCTGCCAGAGAGGAGTGAGAGCCTCTCGCTCGATCCCTCAAGCAGGAGCTCACGCCCAACCTTCCCCTTGTTGCCTCCTCCCTCCGCTGCACGCGAGGCCGTTCAGCCCCGTGCCCCTGCCGACCCTGCCGTCGCCCGGTCATCTGTCCTCCCTCCGTTTGTTCCTGCTCCACCGCCGGAGATCGCCAGGTCCGGTGACCCCTCGTCCAGCGTGCCCTCTCCTTCCTCGCCGGGTTTCTCCTCTGCCCGTGTCCGCACCTCGCCGCTCCACTCGGTCTCCTGCGGCTTCTCTGTTGCCGTCGCCTTGCTACCCGCGCTCCTCCTCTGCACGGAGCTCCACCACCTCCCTGGCCTCAGATCCGGCTGGTTCCCGCCGACCCAGTCGCCGTCCCGTGGCCGCCGTCTTCATCTTCGGTGGATCTCGCGCCGCTGCAAGCCCCTGCCCCGCCTCTGCTTCGTTCGAGCGGGGTGGAGGACACGTCTCTGCTCGCCCGCATCGACCAGCGCCAAGTCCCTGCTGCCGACCTCTGTTTTCTCTGCTCGTCGCGTGAGCATCAGCGCCCGCTCTCTTGCCCGTGCGTGAGTGCTCGCGTGGGTCACTTCGACTGTTGACTTCCTCAAGTTCAGGACCAAGACCCGAGACCCATGTATGAGTACGCAACGAACGGTGGAGTTACACGAGCTACAAGTACCGCGACGACCCCGGGGACTGGATTCTGTCAAGTCCCTCTATGATATGTGTACCACTACTTCCACAACATGTCGTGTACGACTACCGTCGCTCGGATTCGACAAGACAACGTGTACCACTACCGTCGCCAAGTTTGACTACCGCACGGTTACGCCAAGTTCATCTACGAAACGTGTACAACTACTTCCCACGACGACCTAAGCCTTTTTCCCTTGGGTTCTGCAGACTCAAGGGTCATCTTTATTTTAAACCCACGGGCCAGTGCTCCTCTGAGTGTTGGTCCAACCCATCAGTCGCCGGTGGCCACCAGGGGCAACTATGGGCTCGCCTATCAGAAGCTTGGACAATCCGGTGTGCCCTGAGAACGAGATATGTGCAGCTCCTATCGGGATTTGTCGGCACATTCGGGCGGCTTTGCTGGTCTTGTTTTACCATTGTCGAAATGTCTTGTAAACCGGGATTCCGAGACTGATTGGGTCTTCCCGGGAGAAGGAATATCCTTCGTTGACCGTGAGAGCTTATAATGGGCTATGTTGGGACACCCCTGCAGGGTATTATCTTTCGAAAGCCGTGCCCACGGTTATGTGGCAGATGGGAATTTGTTAATGTACGGTTGTAGAGAACTTGACACTCGACTTAATTAAAACGCATCAACCGCGTGTGTAACCGTGATGGTCTCTTTTCGGCGGAGTCCGGGAAGTGAACACGGCTTTTGGGTTATGTTTGACGTAAGTAGGAGTTCAGGGTAACTTCTTGATCATTACTAGTTGACGACCGTTCCGTTGCTCCACCTCACTACCCTTCTCCTACCCATAAGCTTAAATAGTCTTGATCTCGCGGGTGTGAGATTGCTGAGTCCTCGTGACTCACCAGATACTTCCAAACAGTTGCAGGTGCCGATGATACCAGTGCAGGTGATGCAACTGAGCTCAAGTGGGAGTTCGATGAGGACCTTGGTCATTACTATGTTTCGTTTCCTGTTGATCAGTAGTGGAGCCCAGTTGGGACGATCGGGGATCTAGCAGTTGGGTTATCTTCTTTTTATCTGGATTTGACCGTAGTTGGTCTATGGGTGTATCTTGAATGATGTATGAATTTGTTTATGTATTGTGTGAAGTGGCGATTGTAAGCCAACTCTTTATCCCATTCTTGTTCATTACATGGGATTGTGTGAAGATGACCCTTCTTGCGACAAAACCACAATGCGGTTATGCCTCTAAGTCGTGCCTCGACACGTGGGAGATATAGCCGCATCGTGGGTGTTACAGGGGGGTAGTTAAAGTCGATCTAGGTATATGTTGGGAGATCGATCGGTATACATGCATGTGTGTGTTAGAAGCAAATGAGGCACGAGGAGGAGGATAGAGAGAGAGGGATGCATGTAGGAGGTGGTACGAGAGGCATACTATAGCGAGGGGGGAGGAGTGTGCGAGTACGAGATCGATGAAAAGAGTGGTGGGAGTGAGGCATGGACGGTGACAAGAGAAGAGGGGAAGCTTGTGTTTGTGCTAGGCACACCTGGCTAGAGAGGCATATCGATCGATGTGTGCCGTAAACAAGGAGCCGGGGGGCCTACACACACCATGGGCGAACGACCTAAAATGAAAAGACGAATTTGCGCGATGGAGCTAGAGAATGCTGAGGGAGGGTGAGAGGGATGCGGGCGTGTGCATGCACAAGAGAAAGTTAGCGCTAGCTACAAAGATAAGAAGGTTGTGTGGGTGTAAAATACGAATAGAGATCATATATACTTCATTATAAAAAGCGAATTCGGATATTTGAAGAATTTATCATAGTGTTTCAAACCAACGCATGTGTGAATATATATAACGGTGATACACATGGTGTGGTTATGAACATGTTATACTACATTTAATATATTTTATCTCTACTCTTATAAAAAAACGGAGTTGTTGATGATGGTGTGCCTGCCATCCTGCATTATAGGCCGTCCGATTTATATCTGGCAGATAGCAAGGAAACTATGATGGTTGAAGTTGGCAACAATCATGATTGTAGATTCTTATTGAAATAGAGAAATGAATTCAAATTTAGTTCGAATTGCAGCGGTAGTATAGACATTTGGAATGCACTAAAATGTTGGTATGAGTAGGTTACATGCATTATACAGCAAGCGAAAAAATTTAATCGGACATAACATGGATTCATACTCCCTCCCTCCATCTATATAGGGCGTAATGAGATTTTTAAGACCGCCTTTGACTATTGACAAGATTAATAGTACATGACATGCACAATGTGAAAATTATATCATTGAAAGAACCTTTCACAGACGAATTTAACGGTGTGCTTTGTGTAAGTTGCATGTCATATATCATTGCTCTAATATTTGGTCAAAGTTAGCACCAAAAAACGCATTAGGCCCTATATAGATGGAAGGAGGGAGTAGCTTTGAATAGCATTTGTATAGTAAAACGGGGCAAGACTCTCTCTTTGTGTGGTGTGAATAGTTTTATTTTTTTCGTTTTCTTTTTGGTTGAGGGAAGTGCGAATTGATTTGGTACGTACAAGTACAATATTACTACACGTTAGGCTTGTCCCTAAAATTCAACCCGCGTCTTGTTATATCCCGGAAATTCAGATATCGTGCTCCCAAAACTGGCGGCTTCACAACCTGCGCCTTGCTATCCCGAAATTACAACGCGCGCGAAAAATCCCTCCAGCTGCCAAATCCCGACAGCGAAATCCCCCTTCTAACCCTGAGCCGAAAGGGCCGCTAGTTCAAATCGGTGGGGGGTACTTTTGTAACACACCCTACATTTTGGACAAGCGCGTCCCTAAGTCATGCTTCACCCCCTCCCATCACCCCCTTTTCGCCATTCAAAATCCCAGGCTGCCATAACCTCTCCACTCCAGCCGCGAAACCCCACCCTCCTCTGTCCGCCACATCACCGCTGCCCAGCCGGAGCCTCTTCCCCGACGATGTCATACACCGCAACAGCTCGACGTCCCTCGTCCACCTCCCCGGATGAGGATCCGTCGTCCATCTCGCCGTCCCGCCGGTTCAGCCGCCCCGTCCTCCACCTCCAAGGAGCTGCTCCGACGATCGCCTCGTCTATCGCGGCTGCTCCATCCCCACAGCGCCGCCTTAACCTGCTCCACCGGAACCGCAGCATCCTCACCGACTCCTCGGACGAAGCCGAGGCCTACTCGGTGCCACCAAAGAGGTTGTACACTCATCGCATCGCACCTTCTCCTTAACTCGACCTCCCGGCGCCGATGGTGCTCCATCCCGCACCCCCATGGAGCGGCTACCTTGAAGCCGGCGCCGCGGGCGACATCTCCACGGCGGCTCTCCCCCAGTGCGAGGCCCCTTCAGCGGCGGCGTCCATACCAGCCGGATCTGCTACTGCTCCGGCTCTCGCTCGATCGCTCGCTCGCCCAGCTGCTGCTGCTGCTGCTCTCCCCTCGCTCGTGCTGGTGCTCTGCTCCGATTAAGCCACAGTTCGGTCGACTGAATCGACTTTTGGGTCAGTCGATTTTCAGGGGTTGGGGGGGCTCGCCGGAGTTAAGGAAGAACCACCCGTAGCAGGGACGGGGGCTCGCCGGAGAGGTACCCCACTATCTATCTTAGGGTTCAGGGTGGGGGGCGGGGGGCCTAGAGGGCTGGCCGGGGCGGCGGTGGCGAGTTGTTTCGGGGCGGTGAGGCGGCGCTGGGGCCGGCGGTTCGGCCGGTGGTGGCTGGCGGCTCAGAGGGGTGCAGGTTGAAGATGAACTGCAGGCCCTCCCTAAACTACATGTCAAGTGCCTCTCTGCTACCATTGCGTTCAGTTTCAACAGTAGCATTCAGATTCCACAGTAAATTTCAGTTTCGACAAATAAGTTCAGAGTCAACAGTTTTTACCTCATCTGTTGTAGTCAGGTGGTTTTTGGTGATGTTAATTTTACATCCATTTTACATCATCTATTGGAGATGCTATTAGAATCCCACTTGAGATTGACGATGTCTGTCTTGTGCTGCTTCAGCCTTGACGTCTTACGGCTCACCGGAGTTGCTCCAACGACAGAACGATCCATCACAACAGAGCAGTGCCCTGGACGCCGTCTACAGATTCCTCAGATCTTCCTCCACACCTCCGACAGCCACCTCTGCCTCAACTGCTTCAGTGACCAACCCAATGATGCCGAGGTCGACACGGCTACGGCAAAGAGGTTGTACACTTGTTGCATCACTTATTACTATACATTCACGTCGATCCATTAGGGCTATTTTGGTTCAACGGAAAAACGTCGATCCACTGGTTGTTACCATCACTCTAAATTTCGGCATGCTCTCCTTACATAATCTCACCATATTTTTTTCGTATGCATGTCAGATATTGTACACAGTCATGCTGAACATGTAGAGAAAAAGAGAAGAGTTTTGCGCGGCAATACAATGTCATGCAGACATCGCTCCATGGTGGGTTCAATGGCAAACCCTCCCCACCCCTCTCCAGATTGTAATCCAGAGGAAGATATCTGTTCTAAGGCGGATTCAGACGCCGCTGACCACTCCTATTTATCCCCCAAGGTGTTTGCTCTACCTTGGCATGATGATGTTAGTCATATCATGCATATGTTTCCTTGCAGTGCCTACTTTTGACATCATATATGTCATCTGCTTAGTTTAGACATGTTTTTTAATGCCACCTGTTTAGTTTCTATATCATATATGGGAATTATGCAGTCTCATGTCTTTTAGCCAGCCATAATATATGTGAAATGTGCAATGCCATCCTGGTTAACCAGCCATCATATATTTGAATGATATCTTGCCCATCCTTTTCTTTATTACATTTCGATTTGTCGACAATGTTTGTACATTAAACTACTCTTCCTGTGAATCAGCCATTTGGGTGGGAGATGGAAAAATCTGGAGTGAAAACAAGGCCTTCAGAGCAGACAGTGCTACCTGTCGAAGCAGATCTCTTGTTGGGCCCCGATAGCTCCTCAGAGATGGATTCAGAGACAGATGACCAGTCCTGTTCCCCCACTGAGGTGTATGCTCTAACTTGGCACGGTTATACTGCTCATATCATGCATACGGTGTCTTGCATTGCATAGTTTAGACATCATATACACAATATTCAACACCATGTTCTTAGTTCAGACATCATATCGAATGCCCTCTGTTTAGCATATAAATCACATATGTGAATGAAATGATGTGATCCTGATTACTTAGATAACATGTAGGTGAATTATGTCATGCAATCCTGTTTAGTTATTCATCATATCTTTGAATTATGTTATGCTATGCTATCCAGTTTAGATAGACATCATATATGTGAAATTATGTCATGCTATCCGTTTTAGTTAAACAATATACATGTCAACTATTTCATGCCCTCTTTTTTCCACACTATCTATTGCATCTGTCTCTCATACAATGTCTGTACATTCAACTATGTTTCCTGTTTATCAGCCATTTGAATTGGAGCGGGTGATGCCAGTATCTAGTGGACTAAAAACACGGTCTTCAAATAAAACAGTGCTACCTCTTGGTGGAGATAGCACCCCGGTTGTACATGCACAAGAACCAGCCCTACCACACATAACCCAAACTCTCGCAGATTGTACCCCTACTGCGTTGGACAGAGAACCAGCTTCACCCAATCTAACCCCAACCCCAGCCGATAGTAACCTAGTTCCTGTTGACAGAGCACCATCTCCACCACAGAGCTCCCAAACAAGAGCAGTTAGTAAGGCAGCTCCAGTGCCCAAAGGGCCAGTACTATCACGGCGAACCCCAACTCCACCAGTTAGTACGCCTATTCCTGTGGACGAAGCACAACCAGCTAGTCGTAGTTTAGTATCTATCGCATTTGATGTTGTTAAATCGTATGTGCGTATCTTCCCAACTTGGAAATATTATACTGAAGATGAAGGAAAGCCAGTTGCAGGTGTTTGTCCAGGAGTTATGTGTAAGTAATGTTATTCATGGCAATTACTTTGCTTCGTCCCATACATCCTACCTCCATGATGGTTATAATACAGCAAATTTTCCCATTTTTCTCTATAGAGAAGGATCGATTTGGAAACTCAGGATGACGTAACCTGTGCTAATACCTCTGCTATCTTCAAGAATGCTTGGTGGCAGTATCGGAATTACCTGAAGAAAACGTACTTCACCGGCAAAGAAACTTAGAAATTCCCTTACGTTCTCCTGAGACACATTTACTGGACGATGACTGGGAATGCCTTGTTCTGTGCTGGTCCCAAACCAAGAATGTGGTAAGGTCTGTGAGCTCATTTTCTATTTTTAAGTATTATATTCTTGCGTCTTACTGTACTCTGTTCATGTAGAACAAGTGCCTAAACCTAAAGAACAACTATTCTAATTTAAGATTCCATTGCTATCATAGTTCAAAAAAGCGCTAGGCGTTAATTGTGCGTTTTGCCACCGCCTTGCGCTTTACTGACCAAAGCGCATGCTTATGCGCAGTTATGCACAGATTATCCGTAGTTATGCGCAATGCGTTTTGCCGACGCCTAGAGCCTAGGCGCGCTTAAGCGCTCGCTTAGGCGCGCCTTTTTTAACTATGATTTCTTTGCTCTTGTATCACTGTATTTACTCATACAAACTTATTTTTAAGTTGAAGGATCCAATCGAAACTCCAATGGCACAGCAGGTATGTTCACGCATGTTTCTTTAACAGGTTTGCTCTTATCAATAGCTCTGTTGATTTCAGTTTCAATTGTGTACATAGTTGACTTTCATATCATGCACATTACTAGCATCACAACAGAGCCAATAGTGTTGTTGTACATGTAGACCCGTGGTACCCATCTGAAATCTTGTTTTACCGTGTAGTTTCCCACGCTTTGTATTGTTTCACTGCTGCTTTGTCTTGAACTGATATGATTTGAACCGTGTCTCTATTTTGATTTGGCAAGACAATGCAGTGACCATAGGACATAGATATATGTTTGTTTGATGCTTTTATTATGTACTAGTACTTGGCAATAGAAGACTTGGTAGTTTAATCCTGTCCACCTTACTAATGAACTGGTTCACCGAAATGAGTTTCATATACTAGTACATGCTAAACTTGTTATGTGTCTGCTTGTTTCTTCTTTTAGAATGCTGACAGAATATTGGGGAAGAGTGCCTTATTAAGCAATGGTAAAGGAAGTAATGCAGATAAGGTTCAGAATAGTGACACATCCTTGTTGGTCTCCAACAAAGCTGATAAAACAGCTAAGGAAGACTATCTTGAAGACAACGAGACAACCCCAAAGTCCTGTCTTGGTTTAGTGTTCGAGTTACTGGCCACTACCGCTTGCACAAGCTATTCAAACTCACTGTCTGAATCAGTTCGGTTTCTTGAGTCTCAACTACAAGCTGAAAGACATCGATCAGCTGTGTTGCGACAAGAAGCGGAAGGACTGCGGAAGTCCCTGGAGCATTCAGATGCATACTTTCTAGTGCAACAGCAAGCGTTGGAAGATTTTAGCGCCAAACAGGACAAAGCTAATCAGCTTGCTAAGCTTATTGCCAGCATGGTGGATACCCAGGATAACGTTTCTTGAGCTCTTCTGAAGTTGTTTCAGTTATGCTCTTGTTTTGCTGCTGCATTTATTTGCACTGGTGGCCAATTTTGACGGCCAGTGTATGTAATGTGCTGCTTTGTTCCCTATATTTGCACTGGTGGCGAACTTTGATGCCCAGTGGATGTAATATGTGTAATAGCAGTAATAGGCTAGCGTTAATTGCTTGCTTATTTATTTCCTTATTGTCTTGTTTAGTTGTTTGCTTGTAGTCACTGTAGTTCTTTTTCTGTTTTTTTCTAGTGGCCACAATAGCCTATTTTTGGTAACTAGGCCAAAATAATCATGGCAACACACGGACTGTTGTAACCATTAGCCTCCTGCAGGCCATATGATCCATGGGCCTTCGTCCGGCCGTAGGATCCATCGGCCTTCTATACGGGCCTTAGGGTCCATGGGCCTTCTACGGGCCGTAGGGTCCATGGGCCTTCTATGGGCCGTACGATCCATGGTCCTTCTACGGGCCGTACTATCCATGGGCCTCATACGGGCCGTAGGATCCATGGGCCTTCTATGGGGCGTATCATCATTTCACCAATCATGGGCCGTACTATTCATGGACCATAACGGGCCGTTAATAGGCCGTATTTGATAACTCTATGAAAACAACCCAACGGGTTTTTTTTGACATGAAAACGGCCCAACGTATTATCGGTCCGCAAATAGGCCGACTGTAACGACGGGCTGAATTTGGCCCACAAGCAGAAAATGACAGTAACGGGCCGTATGTAACCGAATGCTGCAAATGAGCCCAAGAATCAATGGGCCCTGAGAAGGCCGAAAGATAACTTGGGCTGGAAACGGCCCAATGGAATAACGGGCCATTAATGGGTATAAAGTGATACACTGTTCATTACGGGCCAGTTTCACCACGGTCCGTTAATGGGCCAAGAGTTACAAAGGTCCTCATATGGGCCGAAAGAAGTCATGGGCCACACATGGTCCAGAAGTTAAAACGGGCTGAATCATATTGGATGGCCCATATGACGCTACTGGGCCTATTTCGGATAGGGCGTAACGGGCCCTGGGTTAGCGGGCTGTAAATGGGCTATATGTGAACAGGCCGTTAATAGGCTTTCCATGGCCCGGCCCGCCACCTTTTGACCAAGTCAAACAGGCCGGCCTTTTCACAGGAATGGGCCTCTGTTGGGCCGTGCCACGTGTCGCCGTATCATAGGCGCCTTCGGTCCAATGAGCAGATGACATCTGTCCCAACGGTGAGCCGACACGTGTTTCCTCCAGCCAATGATGATTTTACACGTGGAAAATCCCCATTGGTCGGGGCTGTTAACGGGTTATCGGATCCAAAACCCGACCCGATAGCTTAACGCGTTCCGTTACGGTGGATGCCACGTGTCGGTCACCCTTGACGAAAGCACTTCTGTGACGCGCGATTTATCGTCATGGAAGTGGACACTTCCGTGATGATAATTTTGGCAATGTCATGGAACACTTCTACGACAGCACATGTATGACTATCTTGATTCTGTCATAAATTTGTCATGGATGTACATGCATGACAGAAAACGCGACTTACTGTGACAAACACGTATCATCACGGAAGTGTATTTTTTTGTAGTGATGGGGGCTGATTCCACGCGACGATGTTCCTCTTGGCCTCGCGAAGACGACCGGGCTGGGGAGATGCGGGCGCTGCTGCCTCCTTTCTCTGCGGAGGGAGGCACGACCGCCGTATCCTCCCTCCTCTTCTTCGCCGAAGATGTTGGCCTGATCAACCAAGGGCGAGCATCAGGAAATGACGAGTACAAATAGGGACAAGGCGAGGCTTAAGACACTTACTGATCCACCACAACATACTTCCGCTTGGGGAGCTTGAAACCTGACAACATCGGGACCTGAGGAGCAGGTGTTCGGGCTCCGGTGGCGCCAGGCGGTGCGGAGGCAGAGCCGGAGCCAGCCCCACGAGGTTTCAGGACGGAGGCGGCATCACGAGCCACCAGCGACGACCTACCCCTTGTCGGGATGAGGGCTTGCTCCCTCTCCCCTTGGCGGGCGTCAGCCTCGGCATCGTCAGGAAGGGCGCGGAGGATCTCGGCCTTGCTCAGAGGGGAAGTCTCCCCCACCTCTTCTAGAGTATTCTCCGAGTCCACCTCCTCTTCCCCTTCCCCGCGGGACTCGTCAGAAGACACCTCCACCGGTTTCGGTGCCGCAGGGGCTCCCGGGAGCGCCGGCGGCACCAGCCCACGCGCGTCAAAGGCCGGCCTGGAAGCTACGAATTCTTCCCGGTCCCTGCGTTGGAACAGGGGGGCGAAGGCGCTTGGTGGGTACTCCTGGTTGTCCCCAACTATGAGGCGCAGAACAGCGGCCAGTTCATCGGCAGGCATGGCCCCCGGCCTCAGGCGGGTCTTGTTTCCCTGTTCTTCAAGCTCCCACAAGGGGCGTGCGCGCGCTTGGAGCGGGGCAACTCGCAGCGTCAAGAACTCCCTCAGGAGCATGACCCCCATCACCTTGGCCGCCTTAGCGTTGCCCGGCTTCAAGTCGGTCATCATCTGCCCCAACACCAGCGATGCCCTCTCATCGGCAAGCTCCGCCTTGGGCCACCCCTCGTTGGAAGAGGGCGCCGCCGTTGGCAACACCAGGCGCGGATCGGCACGCTTGGCGTCCATCGTGACCCATTTGGATCGAATGTTGTCGGCCCTCTTCCCAGTGCTCGAGATCGAGTTGGCCTTGCCGCATGCGACGAAATTAGCGCATCTGGAGACGTGCGCCTCACTGACACGGAGGAAGAAGAAATGGCGCAGGAGCGCCACGGATGG
The DNA here is from genome assembly GCF_002575655.3 of Aegilops tauschii subsp. strangulata. NCBI lineage: Eukaryota > Viridiplantae > Streptophyta > Magnoliopsida > Poales > Poaceae > Aegilops > Aegilops tauschii. Next base: position 436,736,718 of record NC_053038.3, read on the forward strand.
CATCATGCCCAGGTACGCCTCACAGTAGTAGGCGAAGATGGACAGGAGGAGGACAGAGTTGGGATGAAGATGCAACGCCTGCAGCCCGTAGTGGTCAAGGACTTCATAAAAGAAATCAGAGAAGGGAGGAACCAACCTGACGGCAACACTGCTCGAGAAGAAGGGGAAGAAGGTGCTTTCCTTGGGCTCCGGCACGTCGGACGCAAGCCCGAGCTCGGTCTCCCCCCACTCATTGCTCTCGCCCGCCGTTAGTAGGCGCACAGAGGCGAGGCTCTTCTCCGTGATGGTGGGTGCCTCGAGGGCCGGCTCATACCAAGCCGGTGCTGAGGAAGTCTTGACTTTGCGCGACGCCATGGATTGCGGATGCAGGATGAGATTGGAGCGGATCTGGAGGTAGCGGTGGCGAGGAGCAAGAAAGGGGATCTGGAGCAAGGCGAGGAAGAAGCAATGAGGGCAAATGCTACCTGCACCAGCCTTTTGTCAGGTCAAGCAGTTGCCGAGGCAGCGTGGGGAAGCGGAGACGCCCACGTCCAATCAACCGCCACGCGTCAACTGAGGCCGCAGGCTTTTGGGGCCCGCGGTGCTCCATACTTGACCCTTGGCTTCGCCGTGAAGCCAAGCCCGAGCGCACCTTGGGCCCAGGGGCTACTGTCGGCGTTCTGGGAACGGGGGTACCCAGACTTGCTTGCCTGCGGCCCGTGGCGTGGCTAAGCCAGCAGGCCGTACGGCCCATCTTCATCGACAAGGCATCCAAAACCCTCGCGAGGGGCCAAGCCTTGCGAGGCGGACGACGCAAGACCTCCTCAGGAGTGGCCTGGCCAGCCAGGCTCATGAGGAGCGGAGATATCAAGGCGGGGCAAACCTCACGAGGCTCTCGTGACATGAGCCATGACGATCGGCACCAGGCGGGCGCCAGCGCGCGCAGCGTCCTTGTTTCCTCTTTGGTGCTAAGAAGGCCAGCGCAGGCGAGGAGTACCGAGGCATCAGGCAAAGGTTGCTATATTGGTGCAACGAGACCAAGACCAGGAGGACGACAAGAGGGAGGTCATCGTGGAGCCCAAGACGGCGTCACCACCAGAGCCTTTTGCAGGCGAAGACCGCTTTTGTCAGGATAGCTTGTACTAGCTGTACCCCTTCAAATTTGCCCGCCGTTGTTGGCTCCCTTCCCGCTCAATATTTGGGAAGAGGACCAAGGCCCCTATAAATAGGTCTAGCCACCGTAGTAGTAGAGATATCTCATCTGATCTTGGACTGGATCCTCTCCATCCTCGCATGCACAAGCTAGTAGAGCACAAGAACATCTCAACCTCAGGAGGCTGTTGTTCCCTCTGTACTGTTCATCATCAGCCCAAGAGGCAATCCACCACCACCACACTGGAGTAGGGTATTACACCACAACGGTGGCCCGAACTAGTATAAATCCCGTGTCTCTCTATGTTGCGAGTTTGTCCGCGAGATCTTAGCGAGCTAGGGCGTAGATCGGTAGGTGGGAAAGACTTCGCGCGCACCCCAGTGTTCGAACCTTAAGGGTTTGCCGGAACCCCACATCCAACATTTGGCGCGCCAGGTAGGGGTGTGCCGTAGCTTCCCTTCCATCAGTTCGTCGCTCCGTCGTCGCCATGGCGGACGCTCGCCATGCTCGAGCTGAGCGTCGGGCTGCCCTCACCGCCCGCGTTGCTTAGACGGCTCCCGTCAGCAGGCCACCTCGTCGTTCTCCGTCTCCCGCCGCCAACGCTGCCACCGGCCCGGCGGGGAACGAGCAGCAGGCGTCCTCGCTGCATCCTTCGGTGCGGCAGGAAGGCCGCACCGCCACTCCATCACTGACCCCGGCCGGTTCTTCGTCTCACGCACGGCCGGAACCCCACATCCGATAGTCCATCCCCCGCATGGCGTCCTGGTGCACTTCGTCGAACGCCAGGATCCGCGCAGAGCGATGCTTGACCTCGTGAGGGAGGACTGCTTCTGCTCCGTAGACGAGGAAGAATGGGGTCTCGCCCGCCGGCTTGGTAGCGGTGGTGCGGATTGACCACAGCACGGACTGGAGCTCGTCGTGCCAAACCCTACCGCAAGCCTCAAGCTTCTTCTTGAAGGTCCTGGTCTTGAGGCCCCTCAAGACCTCCGCGTTGGCGCGCTCAGCCTGGCCATTGCTCCTGGGGTTTGCCACTGAAGCGTAGCATATCTGCATTCCAAGGTTAGCACAATATGTCTTGAAGAGATTGCTAGTGAACTGCGAGCCGTTGTCGGTGATGATGCGGTTGGGGACCCCGAACCAACTCACGAGACCCTTGATGAACTTGGCTATGGACCCGGCCGGAATGGTGCGGACGGCTTCCACCTCCGCCCATTTGGTGAACTTGTCGATGGCGACGTAGAGGTAGTGGTAGCCCCCGAGCGCCTGAGGGAAGGGACCCAGGATATCCAGCCCCCAGACCGCGAATGGCCAGGGGAGTGGGATCGTTGAGTGCCGTGGTCCAGTAGAAACCGCTGCGAAATGCCTTGCCAACCAAGGTGCGCGAAGACGAGTGGTGCCCGCAATCCCTGGCGTGTATGTCAGCTAGTAGCTCGCTCCCCTGCTTCCTGGAGATGCACCGCAAAGAAACATCATTTGGTCGCTTCTTGTAAAGCTCATCGTCCTGAATGCAATACGCTACAGCCTACTGGGCTACATGCTCTGCGTCCTCTTCTTTCTCTGGCAGCGCTCCTTGCGCCAGGTTTGCCTTGAGCTCCTCGGTCCAGCACCCCTCCTGAGGCTCGAGCACCAGGAGCAGGCGCGCTCCTGAGGTCGAGCCACAGGCGGGGGCTCCTGAGGTTGGTGGCTGGGGGAGTTCCACCTGAGGCGACGCCGGCCTTGCTGGCGGAGGCGCTGCCGAAGGCTTGAACAGCCGTTCCTCGAAGACGCCGGGCTCCTGGGGCAGGCGCCTGGATGCCATTTTGGCAATGTCATTGGCTTCCTTGTTGGTGCCACGGGGCACATGCTGCAATTCTAGGCCCAAGAACTGCTTCTCCATTTTGCGTACCTCCGCGAGGTACGCCTCCATGTGCTCGTCCTTCGGCTCGTACACCTTGTTGGAGAAGTTGACGAGGAGCTGCGAGTCGCCTCTGATGGTGAGGCGTTTCACCCCCAGGGCCACCACATCCTTAAGGCCGGCGATGAGGCCCTCATATTCTGCAATGTTGTTGGAGACCTTCTCGCCCTGCTGGAAGCAGAGTTGCATGGCGTGTAGAGCTTGTCCCGAGTGGGCGAGATGAGCACAGCTCCAGCCCCCGCGCCCTGGCGTGCGAACGCGCTGTTGAAGTACACGACCCAGCCATCTGGCGCTTCACTTCCCGGTGAGAGGGATTAGTCTTTGCCTACTTTGAGCTCCGGGGTGTCAGTCCATTCCGCTACGAAGTCGGCGAGTGCTGCCCTTGATGACCCTGGTTGTAGTGAACTCCAACTGAAACACTTGCAGCTCGATATTCCATTCGGCGACCCTTCCCACGGCGTTGGGGCTCCGGAGTATCCTCTCCTGCGGGTAGGCTGAGACGACCTTGATTGGGTGGCCTTGGAAGTAATGACGCAGCTTACGTGAGGCCACCAGGAGCGCGAGTAGGAGCTTCTGTGGCATGGGGTATCGGGTTCTCGTGTCCCTTAACACTGTGCTAACGAAGCACACCGGGTGCTCGACAAGTGCGGGAGCGTCGACGGGGCCCAAGACCTCCTGGGGTTGGGGCACCTCCTGAGGTGAGGTGTCTTCAGGAGCCCGGTCGCCCATCAGGGCCTCCACAGGCCCGGCGGCGCCGTCTTGCAGGGCTTGGTCATCTGCTGGTGTTGTCGTGGCTTTGGTGGCGCTATCTTGGCGCTGTGCTATCTCGGCCGGAGGTGCGGCGTGGCACATCGTGCCCTTGACCTGGCGCTCTTCCCGGACTGCCACCAATGCCGTGCTTGCCGAGTTGGGCGTGGCAGCCAGGTAGAGTACCAGGGGCTCGAGGGGGCGAGGTGCTACCATAACCGGTGGCCTGGTCAAGTATCTCTTGAGGTCTTGAAACGCCTGGTCGGCCTCTGGGGTCCACTCGAACGGGCCCTTCTTCTTCATCGGCTTGAAGAACGGCAAGGCGCGCTCCCCTAGCTTGGAGATGAAGTGCCCTAGCGAGGTTACGCAGCCTGCAAGCTTCTGCATTTCCTTGAGAGTTTGTGGTGGGCTCATGTCTTCTATCGCCTTGACCTTCTCCGGGTTAGCCTCGATCCCCCTGTGGGACACAAGGAAGCCCAGCAGCTTGCCGGAGGGAACACCAAACACGCACTTCTCTGGGTTAAGCCACAGGTCCACCTGGCGTAGGCTTGCAAAGGTCTCTTCTTCCAGGTCCTGAATCAGGGTTCTCGCCTCCTGAGATTTTACTACGATGTCGTCGACGTAGGCTTCAGTGTTTCTCCCGAGCTGCTGACCCAGGGCGATGTGCATCAGCCGTTGGAAGGTTTCCCCTGCGTTGCGCAGCCCGAACGACATGCAAGTGTAGCAGTACACCCCGCACGGGGTTAGGAAAGCCGTCTTCTCCATGTCCTCCATGGCCATCTTGATCTGGTGGTAGCCTGAGAACGCGTCCAGGAAACACAGTGGATCGCACTCGGCGGTGGAGTCGACAATCTGGTCCCTCCCTAGTACTCCCTCCGTTTCTTTTTAGTCCGCATATAAGATTTGGTCAAAGTCAAACCTTGTAAAGTTTGAATAACTTTATAGATAAAATATCAACATCTTCAATACTAAAGTTATATGTTATGAAAATTAATGCATCTAATATTATTGATTTCATAGTGTGGATATTGATATCTTTTCCTACAAAGCTAGTCAAATTTTACAAAGTTTGACTTTGACCAAATCTTATAGCCAAACTAAAAAGAATCGGAGGGAGTACTCCCTAGTCTCTACTCTTCTCTTATCTTATATAAGAACCCGAGTTGGTAATGATGGTGTGCCTGCCATCTTGTAATATAGATCGTCCGATCTATATCTGACGGATAGAAAGCAAACTATGACAATTTTACAAAAGATACCTGCACCTCTCTCCAAATTTACAGATAAGGCCTTGGCTCGTTCATCCTTATCTCCCACAACCTCATTGCTGAGCAATTAAAAAGGAAGTCTCTGGAACAATCTGGCATGGGGTATCGGGTTCTCGTGTCCCTTAACACTGTGCTAACGAAGCACACCGGGTGCTCGACAAGTGCGGGAGCGTCGACGGGGCCCAAGACCTCCTGGGGTTGGGGCACCTCCTGAGGTGAGGTGTCTTCAGGAGCCCGGTCGCCCATCAGGGCCTCCACAGGCCCGGCGGCGCCGTCTTGCAGGGCTTGGTCATCTGCTGGTGTTGTCGTGGCTTTGGTGGCGCTATCTTGGCGCTGTGCTATCTCGGCCGGAGGTGCGGCGTGGCACATCGTGCCCTTGACCTGGCGCTCTTCCCGGACTGCCACCAATGCCGTGCTTGCCGAGTTGGGCGTGGCAGCCAGGTAGAGTACCAGGGGCTCGAGGGGGCGAGGTGCTACCATAACCGGTGGCCTGGTCAAGTATCTCTTGAGGTCTTGAAACGCCTGGTCGGCCTCTGGGGTCCACTCGAACGGGCCCTTCTTCTTCATCGGCTTGAAGAACGGCAAGGCGCGCTCCCCTAGCTTGGAGATGAAGTGCCCTAGCGAGGTTACGCAGCCTGCAAGCTTCTGCATTTCCTTGAGAGTTTGTGGTGGGCTCATGTCTTCTATCGCCTTGACCTTCTCCGGGTTAGCCTCGATCCCCCTGTGGGACACAAGGAAGCCCAGCAGCTTGCCGGAGGGAACACCAAACACGCACTTCTCTGGGTTAAGCCACAGGTCCACCTGGCGTAGGCTTGCAAAGGTCTCTTCTTCCAGGTCCTGAATCAGGGTTCTCGCCTCCTGAGATTTTACTACGATGTCGTCGACGTAGGCTTCAGTGTTTCTCCCGAGCTGCTGACCCAGGGCGATGTGCATCAGCCGTTGGAAGGTTTCCCCTGCGTTGCGCAGCCCGAACGACATGCAAGTGTAGCAGTACACCCCGCACGGGGTTAGGAAAGCCGTCTTCTCCATGTCCTCCATGGCCATCTTGATCTGGTGGTAGCCTGAGAACGCGTCCAGGAAACACAGTGGATCGCACTCGGCGGTGGAGTCGACAATCTGGTCCCTCCCTAGTACTCCCTCCGTTTCTTTTTAGTCCGCATATAAGATTTGGTCAAAGTCAAACCTTGTAAAGTTTGAATAACTTTATAGATAAAATATCAACATCTTCAATACTAAAGTTATATGTTATGAAAATTAATGCATCTAATATTATTGATTTCATAGTGTGGATATTGATATCTTTTCCTACAAAGCTAGTCAAATTTTACAAAGTTTGACTTTGACCAAATCTTATAGCCAAACTAAAAAGAATCGGAGGGAGTACTCCCTAGTCTCTACTCTTCTCTTATCTTATATAAGAACCCGAGTTGGTAATGATGGTGTGCCTGCCATCTTGTAATATAGATCGTCCGATCTATATCTGACGGATAGAAAGCAAACTATGACAATTTTACAAAAGATACCTGCACCTCTCTCCAAATTTACAGATAAGGCCTTGGCTCGTTCATCCTTATCTCCCACAACCTCATTGCTGAGCAATTAAAAAGGAAGTCTCTGGAACAATCTGGCATGGTGGCCGCAGCCGGCGCCGTCCATCCCCATGCCTCCACCCAGTCCGACCACCAGTCACCACCATGCCCCACTCCTCCTCACCTTATGTCTCATCGTTCTCGAGACTAGCAAGATGCCCATGCGTTGCATGAAACATCAAGATGCATTTGTATGAGTAGTTTATCTTGTGGGAGAAAAGGATGAACGAGGGAAGGCCTAATTTGCAAATTTGGAGAGGGGTGTGGGTATCTTTTTGCAAAATTGCCATAGTTTCCTTCCTATTCGTCAGATATAAATCGGACGGCCTATATTGCAAGATGGCAGGCACACCATGATCACCAACTCTATTTTTTATAAGAGTAGAGATATCATTTTTATGATGAAATTCTCGAGATACCATTTTTTCGATAAAATTCACGAGATATCATTAGTTTTTACACATGGGATTACTCCTGCATGGGTCAATCACAACAGGAGTTTTGTAAAAAAATGCATCTTGATGTTCCGTGCAATGCACGGGCATCTTGTTAGTTTGCATATAATTCCAAATGCCATGTAGACACGGTCTTTGACCATTTTACAACTATGTTTGTATCATTGTTAGTGGTCAGCCGGTGCAAGTTATAGCCCCGGGTGTTTTAACCTTTTTTAGTAATGATATCTGGCGATTGTTCGCCACAAGCTCAATCCTAGCGAATCCCACGTAACCATCAGATTTCCATCTGACGGTGACATGTTTTTAAGCTATAGTATTTGACAAAACCGCCACCCTTACACACGTACTGTAACTGCATCGAGGGCGTTTGCAACTGCCATGTCTCCCAGCGAACGTTTGCTAGGGATTGGAGTTAGCACCGATGGCGGTTCGTAGTCGTTCCACGCTCGAGCATTGAAGTTTATAACTATTTTAGATTAGAATATACTACTCCTGCGGTGCTAGTAGTAGAGCAGAGTCCTACTCCACTACTCTATATGCAAACTAGGGCATAGTAGTAGGTACTGTAGGGAGTACTAGTACTGTGATCACTCAAGCAAGTTGTCTGGCATCGATATGACCCTACGCTGCTGGGATGTCTCTCGTAAGTCAAGCAGCGTGATGTTGTCATCATCACCTGTCCACTTTCCGCAGCACATATTCGGTTCTCTATCTTCATCCTCATATAATCGTCCAATCTTCCATCCCCGCTAAGGTGCCTCCCCCGTCTTCCGAAACCCAAGCACTAACAAAGGTAGAACCGAGCAGCATCCGCCGAAAGAGTGGCTGGAATTCGCCCCCACAATGGTAATCAAGATCATTATTTCGTGTGTGGACAATCTCAGTACCATGCCGCTCGTCGCGTGCTCGTCGGGACTGTACCGTTTACTCAAAGCCCTCAGGCTGGAGCTTTTTAAGCCAGCTCCTTGCTTGCTGATGCCGCTTGATCTTCAGAAATGGCGTGTGCAGAATAACGACCGTAGGGTGGCGAGCATCAACCCCCTCGACCGTGATTCGATCCCCGTCACGCTCAACTACATTAATGGTATATACCGGGTCGGCATGAACACGTCTTGGATGGTGCTCATCGACGGTCACGGCAGCTCGATGCTCGTGGAGGTCTACACCCGGCGATTGATCCCCCTTCCTTCGATTAACACTGCACTGCTTTGGCACCGTGGCCCAGAATACTCAGAATCTTACAGTAGCCAACATGATACCAAGTTTGATTTGCTCAAGGTTGTAATCTGCCAAGTGCCCACAAGATCTGCGAATTATAAAGACTTCAGGCTAATTGCGTACTTCAACTGCGATCTTGCCTATCTGACAGGTCACTGCGGTAAGTGGATAAATCTGCACGTCCACCGTAGGATCATACATCCTCCATGGTTCTCTGATGCCATTGAACACAAGGGCTTCATTTACGATGTGGACTCCTTCTATGGCTGGACGTATTGCCGGCCTACTCCAGTCATCACTACAAACGGCCGTTACATCAATATGTTACTTTCCTATGATATCATGGTGGCTTGCTTATATTACTGTCAACATTTACTGAAAAAATATTCATGCTCATAACATGCTATTCTTAAGATTGACTACAACATGAGCCCTTTTTTATTTCACTCCAACTTGATATGATATTGTAGGCCGCCTGGTGTCCCTACCCTTCCTAATCCCAAAACCTTTCAAAGAAAAGCGGCATGGCAGTTGCAGGTGGTTCCTGGCTCGATCAGATGACGGCGAACGATTGTTGATCGTTCGCACGTACCAGGCATGTTGTTTCGCGGAATACAATCACAGTCACTGCAAGGTCTTTGAGCAGGATCCCAGCTTCTTCGGGCCTTCATGAATTTTTTACTGGAGGCTGGTAAGTAGCCTTGGTACACGCTCTCTGTTTCTCGAACGAAATTATCTGATTAACAAGGAGATAACCGACGGCAAGGATCATGATGACAGCGCGGTTTCGTTCATCAGGCAAAACTGTGTGTACACATCATACCATGCATCTCTCCATGCACCATACCCTGATATGTGCTGCCACACTCTACAGCCCAAAGTAGGAGAGAGGGTCGCAAGTATCAGACTTCGACCTGCTGGCTGGAGTTTTCCCCGTCAGGTACCCATCTGGTTCAAGCCGTCAGCCAATCTCCACAGCTTAATAAATAGTAACGTCTAACTGAGCCAGTTAGTTAGATGCGTACACTTTGTGTAGTAGGATCTTTATTTAGTTTGATGCATACACTTGTTCTTTTTTGGCAGCCCTTCTATAATGATGGCTGATGTTTGGTTTGGAAGAGAGAGTTGTGTCTTTACTCTTCTGGCATGCTTACTGCTTCTGTTGCACCCCCAGCCCTCGCTGCTGCTGCTGCTATTCTCAATGTACAATCAGTAGTATATTTCGTCTGTTGGTTGAATAAATGTGTTGTTAGAACGACAAACACAATGTTTTGGAAGTCGTTGCATGGTCTGATCCTTTAGTTCCCCGTACCGTACATAGCGCATACTATTTTGGGTACGGAACACATTTTCCACTTGTCGATAACATGCAACAAACTGATGAAGGCCCAATAGAGGAGCCCATAATTAACTGGAAGGGAGGCTCTCACATGAATCCGGCCCAGGTACATGCTCATGGTCCCCTAAACATAAATAAGTAAATAAATAAATAAAATAAAGCTAAATGCTCATGCACCAGTTCTTTAAATTCACGATTTGAAAAGTCAAATTTTAACAGGAGGATATTATTTCCTATGAGAGTGTCATTACATTCAGTTGATATTATTCTTAGGCAAAGATAGAGACCAGTCTTTTTTCTCCCACCATTTTCTTCCTGCAACCAGCGGACCCATGCAAATCGTAGTCAATGTCGTAAATAGTTCCGGTCCATTATTATTTTTCGATAAGAATGCCCAACCCAGCCCAACACATTAGCGACACCACTTTATCCCCCGCCTTGGTGCGCTCGCCGCGGCGCCGCCGTTCGGCCCTGTCAACATAGTGAATCAGGAGAGGACTGTAGCTGTGAGTATGACAGCACACACCCACCAGGTCCACTCCCGAACACAAGCAAGCGCCTCTTTTACTACTCAGATGCACCCCTCGTTTTTTAACTCTAATCCACCCTGCTGATATCTGGGACCTACATCATTGTCAACGTATCTCTACTCTTATAAAAAACAGAGTTGGTGATTATGGTGTGCCTGCCATCCTACAATATAGGCCGTCCGATTTATATCTGACGGATAGGAAGGAAACTGTGGAAATTTGGCAAAAAGATACCCACACCCCTCTCCACATTTGCAAATAAGGCCTTCCCTCGTTCATCCGTTTCTCCCACAAGATAAACTACTCATACAAATGCATCTTGATGTTCCGTGCAACGCATGGGCATCTTGCTAGTAGTCAATTAACGACATAATTGCACAACCTTTTTTTTGAGGATTTGTTCGGAGGAGCAGGCTATAGACTGGGTTGTGCGGTTTCTGTGGCCCGTCTAACAACATGACCAGCCCAACAGTTTTTTCTTTGGGAAGATAGGTGGACCACTATTTCTTTTTTAAGAATATCCAAGCTAGGCCCATTTGTTTTCTCCGACTTACTGGGCTGCAAATCTTTCAAGACGAGGAGGAATGCATTTCGCCCTAGCCAAAGAGTATGGGAAGTATATCTTAAAAGTAATATGAAAGGGGTTGCAAATTCCAAAAAAATATAGCAAATGGGCAATTAGTTTCGTTTTTTTTTTGTTCTTCACTAATATTTTATATTTCATTGTATTTTAACATGACATAGTACTACTTTATTTTTAAATTTGTTTTAGTATGGCTACTAATTTTGGGATTAAGAACATTTTGTTCCCCAACAAAAATATGCGAATTTTAAAAGTTTCGCACATTTTTAGTTCAATTTTTTAACCCGGGCACTGACTAGAAAACGGGCAACATTTCTAAAAATGGAAAATGGGCTGCAATAAATTCCATATGAATTAGCAAATCGGCAGTAAATTATAAAAATAATAGCAAATGGGTTGTACATGCCACAGATTACGAGGCTGACTTGTTTACGTAAGGCTTTGTCAGTCAACACAAGATTCTAGTAGTAGTGACTGTTGGATGTCCATCCAACGGCCGACGTGCTTCTTCAATCTCTGATCTTCCTGCTCCAGCCGCCTAAACAGCGCCGGCGGGACTGCCTACTCCCTCCTCTTGTGGCCGGCTGTGATGCCGCACAGGCTTCATCGGCCCACCCTACTCCCTCCGCTGGCCTGGCCATCCCTCTAACCACCCGCACATCTTGTTATTCTCCAGTGACGGCAGCCTCACGCCGCAGCCGAACCAGTCAACCATCATAGTCTCCTCAGCGTGGGCATCCACTGCTGTGTCTTCGTCGGCTCCGGGTCATTCCATTCCTAGGCCTCACCGTCGTCCACCGCATTGGTGCTCTAGGCGCGGCATGCTCAACATTCAACAAACGACAACCATCGGAATAGGGATGTATGTGGAGAGGCTAACAGTAGGAATCCCCATGGTCCATGGCCGCACGCAAGCAACTTGTCGGTGGAAACGACACCTATGGGATCACGGGGAATCCCTTCTATGGTCGGCGGGCGCAGGGCTGTGGAAAGAGCGGGTTTAAGAGATCAACACGGGAAATTTATCCAGGTTTGGGCCGCAAGTGATGCGTAATACCCTACTTGCTGTCTTGTGTTTATCTGGTGTTCTTGGACTAGCTACAAAGCGTGCAGGGTCCAAAAAGTCCGAATCCTCTCTCAGTACGCCGTGGGCCTCCTTTTATAGTCAAAGGGGCTGCCACAGTGGCACACAGGAGGTGGAAAGTAGTACAGTAGTCGAGTTTATCTCTGGCACCGTGGGACAAAACGCATTAAATGCGCTACTTAGGTGTCCTCTTACTCTATCGGGGACGGTGCCGGACCCCATCTCCTTCTCCCCCTCCCTCGGACAGCACCCTGGAGGCCGAATTCGACCTTGGAACTTTTAGCCTGAAAAGGAAGAAGAAGCAAGTGGGGCGGGAGGTGGAGGATGAGTAAGTATTTCGCCCCCCATCATCTCCTAACCTTACACCTGTGTTATCCTCCTTTGATTTGATGTTATCTTCACAGGGACACGGAGACGCTGGCCTAGAGGGTGGCGAAGAGGGCCAAGGCCTCGACGGGCGCCAAGCCCCCGGCGGGTACTTCGCGTACGCCGGTGTTGGTGGAGAGCAGTCCAGACAACTGCCCCCGATGCAGCCCCCGCTTTAGCCCCCAGCGTGAGTTCATCACTCACTCCTTCACTGATGAACATTGGGGTGTGAATTCTTGATGCTGACCTTGTCGGGTTTGTAGGAGGAGAACGACAGCAGGAGGAGCCGCCGAGGGCCACTCCCAACACACCGCCCCCCTCGACTACGCCGCTTAGAGGGGCGTCCCCGGCAAGAGCATCCACTATCGAGCCCGCGCATATGGAGGAGGGGGCGAGCTTGGGTGCCGTGGTTCTGCCCCGACAACGAATGCTAGCGGGGAGGGCGCCACTTCTTCCCAGCCCGGTGTGGATAAGTCGTTTGCTTCCCGTCCCTGTTCTTTCTTCTTCTTTTTGAACCTTGACCTTGGCCCCCTCTCATTCCCCTTCTTGGTATCCAGACCCTTCCTTGACCTTGGAAGCCGAGCAAACCACCTTACAGCTCTCAGCGCGGCCACTTGAACTGTTGAGCAGACTCGAAACAGGACAAGGGCGTTGCCAATAGCGGATACGCCACCCTGCCGATCTCAACGTGGCCGCTCGAACTGTTGAGTAGACTCGAAACAGGACAAGGGCGTTGCCAATAGCGGGAGGGTCCCATCGCGTGCAGGTTTTCCATACAAAGAGCGAGATCTTTCGAAGAAAATAACTTTATAAAAGAAAAGGGAATTACTCAAGGTTTTCCGCGACTTAGCTTTTTGCGGCCACGTAGATGACCGTTGCTGCCGCGGAAGGCACCAGAGTCCGGCTGATTGATGCCGCCTTCTCTTCTTGGGCCACCGCGACGAGGGAGTCGATAGGTTGGCTCCAAAACTGGATTTTCACAGCTTGCGCCCCCTACCTGGCGTGCCAAAGATGTCGGTGGAAACAACACCTATGGGATCATGGGGTTCCTTCTATGGTCGGCGGGTGGGGGGCTGTGGAAAGAGCGGGTTTAAGAGATCAACACGGGAAATTTATCTAGGTTCGGCCCGCAAGTGATGCGTAATACCCTACTCCTGCTAGCTTGTGTTTATCTGGTGTTCTTGGACTAGCTACAAAGCATGCAGGGTCCAAAAAGTCCGAATCCTCTCTCAGTACGCCGCGGGCCTCCTTTTATAGTCAAAGGGGCTGCCACAGTGGCACACAGGAGGTGGAAAGTTGTACAGTAGTCGAGTTTATCTCTGGCACCGTGGGACAAAACACATTAAATGCGCTACTTAGGTGTCCTCTTACTTTATCGGGGACGACAACGAGGCCCGTCCCGTCCGTCGCCGCTTCGCCTTGCTCCGACACGCATCCAGGCCAACGAGGCATGCAGCGCCATGTGGGCTGGCAGGCTGCTGAGCTAGTGTGGTGGCAGGGTCTTCACGAAGATCTGCATGCCACCACGTAGGTGCTTGACTAGTTGTCTTAGGAGCCACGTACTGCCATGTGGGTACCTTCTTAGTTGGTGGGTCGGCCGCTGAGCTGGGGCGGTGACGGGGCGGCAAGGCCTTGCCGCGGTCTTGCTAATATTCCCGGCAAGGGTCTTGCCGGGGCCTTGTGGGCGCCCTCGGCAAGTGTCTTGTCGGGGCCACGTGGGCATCCTCGGCAAGGAGCCTTGCTGTTGTCTTGTTTTCTGGTTCCTACCTAGGCCTTGCAGGCCCTTTGTCTTCACAAAGATCTGCATGCCACCATGGAGGCGCCTCCCGAGCCTTGGTTCCAATGTGGTTGATGGCGTCGGAACTTTTAGACTCAAGGGTGGCGGCTCCGTTGGTGTTGGGCAAGTTGCCCCAGCAAGGCTTGCCAGGGGAGTCTCACCTCGCCCCTCTCTCTTCATGCTTCTGGTCTTGAGCACGGCTCTGGTAGTCTTGTGACTTTGCTTCCTCTTCTGTCCCACCAAGCGCGGCTCCGGATGCATGGCTGTGATTGCCCGCGTACAAGTAAAGGGGTGCAAAAAGGACCCCTACTTTTGTACACCGACACAACTGCCTCCTTATTATGCAAAAAAATGATTCCTCCCACTGACATCTGGGGTGCACCGGTTCGGAGGCTGACCTGTGGTCCCACTAAGTTGATGCGTACGCAAGGCTTTGTCAACTTAGTCAACCAACGATTCTAGCAGCAGTGACCGTTGGATTTTAATTGAACGGTCCTGCTACTTCTTCAATCGCTGCTCTTCTTGCACCAGCCGCCCAAACCAGCGTCGGCGAGACCACCTGCTCCTACCTCCAGTGGTCGGCTGTGCTGTTGCGCATGCCTCACCGCCCGCCCCCTACTCCCACCGCTGGCCAGGCCATCCCTCTACTGTCTACTCACCCAGAACCCGTGTTAATCTGCGGCGACGGCAGCCTCACACCGCAGCCGAACCGGTCAACCCACATACTCCTCTCCGCGTGGGCATCCACTGCCGCGTCTTCCCCGGCGCCACGTCGTCCCCTTCCTAGGCCTCGCCGTCGTCCACCGCCCTGGTGCTCTCGGCGCGACGTGGTCAACGAACGACATCCATCGGAAGTGGACTGTATGTGGAGAGGCTGACAGCTGGGTCCACGGACGGCCGCAAGGAAATGCCTCCTTATCACGCGCAAAATAATGATTCCTCCACCTGACAGCTGGGACCCACCAGCTATATCTTCGCACGCAAGGAAGTGCCTCCTTATCCTCCCTGACAGTCGTGACCCACCTGGTCGAAGCATACGTAGAGTTGTCATGCTGGTCACGAACGTGTACGTACATACTGGTCGATCGGTCTATCTGCAGGCTGCAGCGATGAACCGTGGCTGAGTAAGGAAGGGCACGTGTCATAGTAGAGGCGCGGACATAGCATGTCACGCAGTCCCGTCAATATCGTGTACACGTACGTATAGGCAGGGTGCAAGAAAGTAAATACGACCACGTACGTACATACAGGCGGGGTCTCGAATGCCTACTCGCGCATACGTATGGCCAGGGCTCGTGTACATGGAGAGGCAGCGGAGAGCAGCGACGACATCCTGTTCATCGGCAGCCAACCGGCTGGGTCGGAACGTAGAAACTGCGTCGTCGTGTTCATCGAGAGGCAACAGAATGCGTCGTGTTCATCGGGAGCCAACCGGCTTGGAAGGAACAGCCGAAACGAGGCATGGCGTACAACAGAACAGAGGAAACGGCCTTCTGTTCGAAAGCCTACGGTCGAAATGGGATCCTGTTCACCGGGAGGGGTCTGGCGTACCGCAAAACGGAGGAAACGAACTTCTCTTTGACCTCATATGGTCGAAACGGGGTCCTGTTGATCGGGAGGGGTGTGGCGTACCGCAAAATGGAGGAAACGGACTTCTCTTTGACCTCCTACGGTCGAAACGGGGGTCCTATTCATTGGGAGGGGTCGGGCGTACCGCAAAATGGGACTCCACGGGCTACTGTTCATCCACCGTCTACTGCCTCACTCCAGCCTCCACGGGCTATTGTTCATCCACCGTCGACCTCCTCCAGCCTCCACCTGCGACTGTCATCCGGCGTCTCCCTCCTACCTCCACTAGCTACTGTTCATCCACGGGCTCCTTTTCATCCAGCCTCCACCGGCTACTGTTCAACCACCCCCCACGGGCTACTGTTCATCCATCCCTCCACCGTCTACTGTTCAACCAGCCCTCCACGGGGTCCTACTCATGCACCCCCAACCGGCTCGATCAAGGTCCTGTTCATCCAGCGGCAACAACCTCTACTACCATGGGGTCCTGTTCATCCAACCCCCACCGGGAAACTGTTCATCCAACCCCCAACAACGCTCACTGTTCATCAAGAGGTAGCAGGTTTGATCGGCTTCAGTTAGCAGCAGTAGCGAAGGAATCGCTCAATCGGGTTCAGTCAACAGCCAGGGATCGATCGATCGCTCGGGTTCAGTAACGCATAGCCTGCAGTGCAATCCCTCGGGTTCAGTAGGCGAATGCCTCGCTCGGGTTCAGTTAGAGCCCAACGCCTCGCACCCACGCGCATAAGTGTACGAGAGAAATGCGCAATCCCTCCGTGCATCGCTCGGCCCCGACCACCCACCATAACCGGGAACTCCCCGATATTTTCCTCGCCCTCGCTTCTACCATGGTTTTTTCTGTCATGGACGACCCAAAGAATGTCATGCAGCTGCGTCTCCGGCCCGCCAAGGACGAAAAGCCCATTTTCTGTCATGATTTTTTGTCATAGAAGTTGGAGCCCACCACATCTATGATGATACCGGGTTTTTTGTCACAATTATCATCATAGAAGTGTCATAAGCATGACAGAAAAAATTCATTCGGCCCAAAATGTCACGGATGTGTCTTTTTTGTAGTGTATCATCCAACACAAATCATGTCGTCACATCATAATCATGATATAATGATACAAGTTAACTGACATGTCTCCTCATACATAATGTAGTACTTCTCGAGGCGCCAGTTAGGATCCCTCTCTCGCACTAGCGTGAACTTAAACTAACTATTTTCCGCTTCGGCTCTACTATCGAACCCTCTCTGGCTGTCGCTCGGAAAATGGTACACCTGGGCATGACACTCAGGCCACTCGTCGTATACTCCTAGAACCTTCCCTGCGTACACGACGTAGCACTTCTTCGCCATTGATGATCTATGTACCTGCATCATCACATGATTCGATAATATGCAACATAATATATAGTTGAGCAACAGAAAGAGACAGAGTTAGCAAAAATGGAAGCAACATGTCGTAAACATGAATAACAAAGTTCATCATACCCAAACTGCCCTAACTAGAGTGATCTACGATAGTTGAGGAGGACGGTTTAATTACATCACAAAGTTTCATCGTGCATAAATTCAAAGTTTCATCAATCAGTCCAACATATCGTGCCAACCATCCAAATCAGGGAGGAAGTCCCTGAGCGAAGTGAAAGGCTTTAGGTCGAGACGCTGAGCAGCTATGCGTGTTCGGACGTCTTCCTGTGACATTTGCCCTTCTTCATAGAACATCCCAGTTTTCTCGAGGACCTCCTTCATGAAGGTTGAGAAAGTTCACGCTGGATGTGATAGAACTTAGCTCGGAGTCGATGATCCGGGACATTTCCTAGATTCTTTACCCATTGCAGAATATCAGCATCGCCAGGTCTAGGTGACATGCGAAGGTTCTGGCAATCCCGTCTGTACTCCAGCATGTGGTGGAAGACATAGAATCCATCACTGAGAGTACCTCTCGGTTACTGGATGCAGCAGAAGTCGGTCTAATGGCCGAAGCAGGGCGCGGTTCCTTGTCTTCTTGACCGTGATCTCTCCACCCCGGTGGCCGTAGCTTAAGATCTAGCACAGTCGAGAACATACTTGATGTGGGTGTAATCCTTTTTCTTCATGTTCTTCGACGAGTCCAAGTAAAGAGCATTGGAGAATTGGGGGTAAAGGATGATGAGGACGGCACGCCCGTCGCTGCGCAAAATAAGTACACACCTCAAATTAGCCTCCACGCATGCAAATAAATGATTGAAATCGAAGGAAGGATATCCGCGGATGACTTACATGGCATGATAAGGCAGGAGAACTGTCTCAATATCCTTATTACCGACCATGAAATCGGCGATGTAGTCCCTCATGCATGGTGCTCTTCGCACATTCACGGTGCTCTTGGCAGACTGCTAAGAAGACCTCATGCATGAAGTACGGGTCAGCGACCCAGATATCAGGTATTTGCTCAATCCTAATGATGTAGTTCATGTACAAGGCAAAAATGCGGATAAACGTAAAATCCAGCTTTTTCAAGTGAAACATGTCGAAGATGTAATCGAATCAAACGAAGAACTTTTCGGCGGGGAATGTGTTGACGTATAACCTTTGTTGCGGCACGTTAACCACGTAGAGCAGGTATGCCGGATTTTTCTAGGCAATCAGTTTTTCTCTCTCCACAGCACATCATCATGTAGTCTCCTTAGATCGCCGTATATGGCCTCTACCACTGCCTTAGGTAGGATTTGATCACTGGGGATACGGTGGTATTTCGCCGTACCTTTGATTGGTATACAGTCTTCAACCCGAAGCTGCGGAGGCGGCTGGCTCATAGAAGCAGCTTTGCCTTTCTTCGGTCTCTTCCTATGCTTCTTTGCTACCGAAAGTGAGCCTATCATACATTCATCCTCCGGCAATTCAGGCACATGCATTGCTTCTTCGACGGCGGCAACGTCATCAGCCACTATTGGACCCTCTTCCTCACGCTGTTCGCTATCACCCGGCACGACAGGCGACGTTAACAGGGTACGTGGGGTGTTGGTGTTCATACCTTGCTGAGGTCGCTTGGTCGTGGGTGTGCTCCCGGCCGCCTCCAGACGAAGCAGACTCTTCGGCCACAATAGGACCCAACTCTTGCAATTGCCAAGCCGCCGCGGGGTCTCATTGTCATCTCCCCCTAGTGCTACCAGAGGAGCCAAATTCCCATGGCCCGGTTTGACACTCGGCAGGGAAACCTTGAAGACGTCAGGGGGATCGGCCGGCTGTGGAACAATTGTTCCTTCAGCTTCACTATCGTTGCCTTTCCCACGTCCACCTTCTGGCCGCTAATGGTGTACAGTATGGTGCACAAGGTTACGTCGGCCTGCAAAGACATGTCTGCGACGTGAGTGATCCTCCCTTTTTTTGATGTTTTATATCCGCGTCAGTATTTTCCCCAAAGAGTAAGGGATGATGCAGTACAGTTAAGGTAGGTAGATCCCTCAGTTATGAAACCAAGGTTATCGAAGCAGTAAGAGAACCAAGCAACACTATGTAAACAGTATGTGCACACAAAGA
The DNA here is from genome assembly GCF_002575655.3 of Aegilops tauschii subsp. strangulata. Lineage (NCBI taxonomy): Eukaryota > Viridiplantae > Streptophyta > Magnoliopsida > Poales > Poaceae > Aegilops > Aegilops tauschii. Next base: position 436,755,801 of record NC_053038.3, read on the forward strand.
ACAAATACTTGCAACCCGATGCGAAAGAGGGGTTGTCGATCCCTCTCGGGTAAAATATTGGTAGATGCAAATAAAGGCAAATAAAATTCAGGGAGGTATTTTTGGGTTTTTGGTAATATATATCTGAAAATAAAAAATGTAAATAAATAAAAAGGCAGATAACAATATAGATCTGAAAATATATGATAAAAAATAGACCCGAGGCCATAGATTTCACTAGTGGATTCTCCCGAGAAAATAGCATACGGTGGGTAAACAAATTACTGTTGGGCAATTGATAGAAACTCAAATAATTATGACAATACCCAGGCAATGATCACGTCCAAGATTAGTAGACCGACTCATGCCCGCATCTACTACTATTACTCCACACATCGACCGCTATCCAGCATGCATCTAGTGTATTATGTTCATGGAGAAACGGAGTAATGCATTAAGAACGATGACATGATGTAGACGAGATCTATTCATGTACGAATAGCCCCATCTTGTTATCCTTAATAGCAACGATACATACGTGTCTTGCTGCCCTTCTGTCACTGGGAAAGAACATCGTACAATTGAACCCATCACAAAGCACCTCTTCCCATGGCAAGAAAAATCGATCTAGTTGGCCTAACTAAACCAAAGATTCGAATAAGAAATATGAGGCTATACGTAATCATGCATATAAGAGATCAAAGAAACTCAAATAACTTTCATGGATATAAAGATCTGATCATAAACTCAAAGTTCATCGGATCCCAACAAACACACCGCAAAAAGAGTTACATCAAATAGATCTCCAAGAGACCATTGTATTGAGAATCAAAAAGAGAGAAGAAGCCATCTCGCTACTACCTACGGACCCGTAGGTCTACAATGAACTACTCATGCACCATCGGAGAGGCACCAATGAGGATGATGAACCCCTCCGTGATGGTGTCTAGATTGGATCTGGTGGTTCTGGAACTTGCGGCGGCTGGAATTGTGTTTCGTCGACTCCCCTAGGGTTTTTGGATTTTTGGGGTATTTATAGAGCAAAGAGGCGGTGCGGGAGGCGGCCGAGGTGGGCACAACCCACCCGGGCGCGCCTGGGCCCCCTGGCGTGCCCAGGTGGGTTGTGCTCCCCTCAGATCCCCCTCTGGTACTTGTTTGGCCCAACAGGTGTCTTCTGGTCCAGAAAAATTCTCCAAAAAGTTTCGCTGCATTTGGACTCCGTTTGGTACTGATATTCTGCAAAGTAAAAAACAAGCAAAAAACAGCACCTGGCACTGGGCACTATGTCAATAGTTTAGTCCCAAAAAAACTATACAAAGTTGCTAAAAATGATTGTAAAACATCCAAGAATGATAATATAACAGCATGGAACAATCAAATTTATAGATACGTTGGAGATGTATCAACATCCCCAAGCTTAATTCCTGCTTGTCCTTGAGTAGGTAAATGATAAAAACGGAATTTTTGATGTGGAATGCTGCCTATCATGTTCATCACATTCTTTTTTACCATGGACATATGGAATTTTATATGGTTCAAAGCAATAGTCTAGTTTTGACATGAAGATTTCAATACTCAAGCATATCAACAAGCAACCATGTCTTTCAAAATATCAACACTAAAGCAAGGTATCCCTAGCCCATCATGCTCAATCATTGATCCAGTCATGAAACACACTCGCATATTAGCTACATCCAATGCTCAAGTACGATCATAGTGCCCCTTAGTTGGTGCTTTATAAGAAAACATGGAGACTCAAAATAAAAATAAAAATTTGCATAAAGTAAATAGAAAGGCCCTTCGCAAAGGGAAGTATGGATTTTTAGAGGTGCCAAAGCTCAAAGCAAAAATTGAGAGATAAATTTTTCGAGAAGCATACTTTTCCCGGCAACGAAAGCGACCGAGTAATTCTCAACACTTTCCATGCTAGATATATCATAGGCGGTTCCCAAGAAGAAAATAAAGTTTATTCCTTTTTCCACCATTCTTTCACAATCCATGGCTAGCCGTATCCACGGGTGCCCTCCGTACCAACACTTCCCATGGAATTTATTATTTGACAACATAGAGTAAATTTATTTTTCATTTCGGGACTGGGCATCCCTAATATCTTTGTCGTACTCTCGTGCAATGACAAGTGAATAAACACTCATCTTGAGAATAACACATCTAGCATGGATAATATTGGCCTCCGCCTGCCGCTTCATGAGCGGTACGAGCACACAAAAAGGAAATTATTTTGAAAATTTAGAGATGGCACATACAAATTTGCTTAGAACGGCACGGGAATACCGCATATAGGTAGGTATGGTGGAGTCATGTGGCAAAACTGGTTTTAAGGATTTTGGATGCACAAGTAGTATTTCTACTTAGTACAAGTGAAGGCTAGCAAAAAGATTGAAAAGCAACCAACCAAGAAACGAAAAATCAATAAGCGAGCATTAAGCATAACTAATACCGAATAATGCACCACAAGTAGGATGTAATTTCATTGCATAACTATTGACTTTCGTGCTTGCATAGGGAATCACAAACCTTAACATCCATATTATTACTAAAGCATAATTGCTCATCAACATGACTCACATATTACTATCACCATATCTCAAAACTATTACAAAGAATCAAGTTTATTTTGTCCAATGATCTTCATGAAAGTTTTTATTATATCCCTCTTGAATATCTATCACTTTGGGACTAATTTCATATGTTGCAATTGCTTTTTGACAAGGACAAACAAATTTAAGTGAAGATCATGAGCATAAAGATTTTCATCTCTCAAAATAATATAAGTGAAGCATGAGAAAATTTCTTTAAAAATATGAAAGCACACCATGCTCAAAAAGATATAAGTGAAGCACTAGAGCAATTCCATAGCTCAAAAAATTTAAGTGAAGCATAGAGCAATTCTAACAAATCAGAGCATAATTTTGACTCTCTCAAATAGGTGTGTCCAGAAAGGATACTTGTGACAAACTAAAAAGAAAAACAATCAAAGATTCATCTAGTACAAGACGCTCCAAGCAAAACTCATGATATGTGACGAATGAAAATATAGCTCCAAGTAAAATTCCGATGGTCGTTAGAAGAAAGAGGGGATGCCACTCGGGGCATCCCCAAGCTTAGTTTCTTTTTAATCCTTGAATATTATCTTGGGGTGCCATGGGGTATCCCCAAGCTTAAGCTCTTGCTTCTCCTCATTCCTTCATCCATCGTGATCTCACCCAAAACTTGAAAACTTCAATCACACAAAACATAACAAAACCTTCGTGAGATCCGTTAGTATAACAAAGCAAATCACCACTCTAAGTACTGTTGCAAACCCATTCATATTTTATTATTGCATTATACCTACTTTATTTTAACTTTACTATGGCTTATAGCCCCCGATACAAACTATAGATTCATCAAAATAAGCACACAACGCAAAGAAAACAGAATCTGTCAAAAACAGAACAGTCTGTAGCAATCTGAAAACTTCATATACTTCTGTAACTCCAAAAATTCTGAAAAATTAGGACAACATGGGAAATTTGTATATCAATCTTGTGTAAAGCATTCAGAGTGAAAGCCGGTTTTTATGATTTACGAAAATTATTTTACTAAGTGCAAAAGTTTCTGTTTTTCAACAAGATCCAATCAACTATCACCCCACATGATCCCAAAGGCTTAGCTTGGCACAAAAACTAATTAAAACTTAAAAACACAATCATAACAGTAGCATAATTGTGCAAACACTCAAGAACAGAAAGAAAAAGGCAAAAATAAAATTTATTCATTGGGTTGCCTCCCAACAAGCGCTATCGATTTATGCCCCTAGCTAGGCATAATGCAAGGTTTCAAGTATTGTCATCTTTGGTTTCCAATTCTTCAATCAAACACTTAGAATTCTTCAAAGATTTAGCACACAAATTTTTAATAACAATGCTCCTAGGAATAAGTGTGAAAAATTCATTCTTGCAAGTAGAGTCTTTTATCACTTCAACAAAATCGGGGTGAATACCAATCATCTTAAGATCTTCTTTGTTATTATTAGAAGTTGCACCCATGTTTTTAGTGACTTCAGTAATCTTGCCAATTTTCACGGGAGTTTTTTCAATAGTTTTAGCGGAAGCAAAAGCCGTGCTTATATTACTAAAAATTTCTTCCAACTTATCAATTCTAGCGGGGCTCTCCTCTATTCTCTTGTTTAGTTGAATGCGGGTTCTTTTTCTTTTAGTACTTTAAGAGCATCTCCCACTTTTGACCCAATTCTATTATCAAGATTGTGCATCCTTCTATCTAATTTTTCAATGTTTTGTTCAGTGAGCATTTTCTTTTCAAGAGAATCTAGCCTTTCCTTAACATGCTCGATAGTTAAAGTTGTTTCAATAATCATAAGAGGTGGTGAACCCACTAGATTTCCCATAGCATTAAAAGCATCTAGAGAAGGACACATCAAGAAATTCCCACCGGTAATCGTATCAAGAACGAATCTATACCAAGTAGTGATGCCCACATAAAAGCAGCGAAGAAGAACAACAGTAGATTGTTTACGAATAGATCTATTATGAGCATTGCAAATCCTATACCAAGCATCTTTTAGATTCTCCCCTCCCCTTTGTTTGAAATTAAGAACTTCGTTCTCGGGGGTGCACGCAATAGAGGAAGAACTATCCATAATGACAAAAGTGGCAAACATAATTGCACACAAAAACAGATCTAACGAAAAAACGGCGAACGAAAAATAGGGGCGAAAAAAATGGCAATTTTTTGTGAAGTGGGGGAGATGAAAACGAGAGGCAAATGGCAAATAATGTGAATTGCAAGGAGATGGGATTTGTGATTAGGAACCTCATAGATGTTGATGATGTCTCCCTGGAAACGGCGCCAGATCTTTGATCCTCCCTTTTTGTGATGTCTTGTATCCGCGTCAGTATTTTCCCCAAAGAGTAAGGGATGATGTAGTACAGCTAAGGTAGGTAGATCCCTCAGTTATGAAACCAAGGTTATCGAACCAGTAGGAGAACAAGCAACACTATGTAAACTGTACCTACAGACAAAGAACAAATACTTGCAACCCGGCGCGAAAGAGGGGTTATCAATTGCTCTCGGGTAAAAGATTGGTAAAGTGATAGATTGGGATATGAAAATAAAGGCACATAAAATTCAGCGAGGTATTTTTTGGGTTTTTGGTAATATAGATCTGAAAATAAAAGATGCAAATAAATAAAAAGGCAGATAACAATATAGACCTGAAAATATATGATGAGAAAATAGACCCGGGGGCCGTAGATTTCACTAGTGGCTTCTCTCGGGAAAATAGCATACGGTGGGTAAACAAATTACTGTTGGGCAATTGATAGAACCTCAAATAATTGTGACGATATCCAGTCAATGATCATTATATAGGCATCACGTCCAAGATTAGTAGACGGACTCCTGCCTGCACCTACTACTATTACTCCACACATCAACCGCTATCCACCATGCATCTAGTGTATTAAGTTCATGGAGAAACGGAGTAATGCATTAAGAACGATGACATGATGTAGAAGAGATCTATTCATGTAGGAATAGCCCGCATCTTGTTATCCTTCATAGCAATGATACATACGTGTCTTGCTGCCCCTTGTGTCACTGGGAAAGAACACCGTACAATTGAACCCATCACGAAGCACCTCTTCCCATGGCAAGAAAAATCGATCTAGTCGTCCTAACTAAACCAAAGATTCGAAGAAGAAGTACGAGGCTATAAGTAATCATGCATATAAGAGATCAAAGAAACTCAAAAAACTTTCATGGATATAAAGATCTGATCATAAACTCAAAGTTCAACGGATCCCAACAAACACACCGCAAAAAGATTTACATCAAATAGATCTCCAAGAGACCATTGCATTGAGAATCAAAAAGAGATAAGAAGCCATCTAGATACTGCCCTATGGACCCTTAGGTCTACAATGAACTACTCATGCATCAATGGAGAGGCACTAATGAGGATGATGAACCCCTCCGTGATGGTGTCTAGATTGGATCTGGTGGTTCTGGAACTTGCGGCGGCTGGAATTGTGTTTCGTCAACTCCCCTAGGGTTTTTGGATTTTGGGGGTATTTATAGAGCAAGGAGGCAATGCGGGAGGAGGCCGAGGTGGGCACAACCCACCAGGGAGCGCCTGGGCCCCCAGGAGCGCCCAGGTGGGTTGTGCTCCCCTTGGAGCCCCCCTCTAGTACTTGTTTGGCCCAACAGGTGTCTTCTGGTCCAGAAAAATTCTCCAAAAAGTTTTGCTGCATTTGGACTCCGTTTGGTACTGATATTCTGCGAAGTAAAAAACAAGCAAAAACAACAACTGGCACTGGGCACTGTGTCAATAGGTTAGTCAGAAAAAATGATATTAAGTTGCTAAAAAATGATTGTAAAACAAACAAGAATGACAATATAACAACATGGAACAATCAAAAATTATAGATACGGTTGAGATGTATCAGTGAGACATCCGAAAGGCAACGGAAATATTGAAGAGGGCCGGTGGACAGGTACCGTGAGGGCATCGAGCTCAGCCAAAGACAAAGCCCCGCCGAGCACGCCAGAGACGGAGGACGAGCTGCTATGAGCAGGTGCGGGAGCAGGTGCAGGAGCAGGTGTGGTCGCGTGAGCAGGTGCTGGTGCAACTCTAAACGAGCTGCTCCCCAATAAGTTGGAAAGGGGAAAGTCCGCTGATACGTCCGTTTTGCATCATGCTTTTATATCAATATTTATTATATTATGGGCTGTCATTACACATTATAGCAAAATACTTATGCCTTTTCTCTCTTATTTTACAAGGTTTACATGAAGAGGGAGAATGCTGGCAGCTGGAATTCTGGACTGGAAAAGGAGCAAATATAAGAGACCTATTCTGCACAACTCCAAAAGTCCCGAAACTTCACGGAGAATCATTTTGGAATAAATAAAAAATATTGGGTGAAGAAAGCACCAAAGGGGGGCCACGTGCCATCCACAAGGGTGGAGGGCGCGCCCTAGCCCCCCTAGGCGCGCCCTCCGGCCTTGTGGGCCCCCTGGCAGGCCCCCGACGCCCATCTTCTGCTATATGGTGTCTTTTGACCTAAAAATCAGAAGGAAGCTTTAGGGACGAAGCGCCGCCGTCTTGAGGCGGAACCTGGGCAGAACCAATCTAGGGCTCCGGCGGAGCTGTTCTGCCGGGGAAGTATCCTCCGGGAGGGGGAAATCATCGCCATCGTCATCACCACCGATCCTCTCATCGAGAGGGGGTCAATCTTCATCAACATCTTCACCAGCACCATTTCCTCTCAAACATAGTTCATCTCTTGTATCCGATCTTTGTCTCAAAACCTCAGATTGGTACCTGTGGGTTGCTAATAGTGTTGATTACTCCTTGTAGTTGATGCTAGTTGGTTTATTCGGTGGAAGATCATATGTTCAGATCCTTAATGATAATTAATACTCCTCTGATTATGAACATGAATATGCTTGGTGAGTAGTTACGTTTGTTCCTGAGGACATGGGAGAAGTCTTGTTATAAGTAATCATGTCAATTTGGTATTCGTTTGATATTTTGATGAGATGTATGCTGTCTCTCCTCTAGTGGTGTTATGTGAACGTCGACTACATGACACTTCACCATGATTTGAGCCTAGGGGAAGGCATTGGGAAGTAATAAGTAGATGATGGGTTGCTAGAGTGACAGAAGCTTAAACCCTAGTTTATGTGTTGCTTCGTAAGGGGCTGATTTGGATCCATATGTTTCATGCTCTGGTTAGGTTTACCTTAATTCTTCTTTCATAGTTGCGGATGCTTGCGAGAGGGGTTAATCATAAGTGGGAGGCTTTTCCAATGAAGCGCAGCACCCAAGCACTGGTCCACTACATATCAAATTATTAAAGTAACGAACGCAAATCGTATGAGCATGATGAAAACTAACTTGACAATAATTCCCATGTGTCCTCGGGAGCGCTTTGCTTTATATAAGAGTTCGTCCAGGCTTGCACTTTGCTACAAAAAGAATTGGGCCACCTTGATGCAACTTGTTTACTTTTGTTACTTGTTACCCGTTATGAATTATCTTATCACACAATTATCTGTTACTGATAATTTCAGTGCTTGTAGAGAATACCTTGCTGAAAACCGCTTATCATTTCCTTCCGCTCGTCGTTGGGTTCGACACTCTTACTTATAGAAAGGACTATGGTAGATCCCCTATACTTGTGGGTCATCAAGACTCTTTTCTGGCGCCGTTGCCGGGGAGTGAAGCGCCTTTGGTAAGTGGAATTTTGTAAGGAAACATTTATATAGTCTGCTGAAATTTACTGTCACTTGCTACTATGGAAAATAATCATTTGAGGGGCTTGTTCGGGGTATCTTCACCTCGACCGGAAGAGCAAAGAGTTGCTCCTCAACCTACTGCACATACTGAAAATATTTATTATGAAGTTCCTTCGGGTATGATAGAGAAACTGCTAGCTAATCCTTATGCAGGAGATGGAACATTAGATCCTGATATGCACCTAATCTATGTGGATGAAGTTTGTGCATTATTTAAGCTTGCATGTATGCCCGAGGATGTTTTCAAGAAGAAGGTCTTCCCTTTATCTTTGAAGGGAAATGCATTGACATGGTATAGACTATGTGATGATATTGGATCATGGAACTACAACCGATTGAAATTGGAATTTCATTAGAAGTTTTATCCTATGCATCTAGTTCATCATGATCGGAATTATATATATAATTTTTGACCTCGTGAAGGAGAAAGTATCGCTCAAGCTTGGGGGAGGCATAATTCAATGTTATATTCATGCCCCAATTATGAGCTCTCAAGAGAAATTATTATTCAAAATATTTATGCTAGGCTTTCTCATAATGATCGATCCATGCTCGATACTTCTTGTACTGCTTCTTTTATGAAGAAGCACATTGAATTCAAATGGGATTTATTGGGAAGAATTAAACGCAACTCTGAAGATTGGGAACTCGACGAAGGTAAGGAGTCAGGTATAAACCTTAAGTTTGATTGTGCTAAATCTTTTATGGATACCGATGCCATTCGCGATTTTAGCACTAAATATGGACTTGACTCTGAGATAGTAGCTTCTTTTTGTGAATCATTTGCTACTCATGTTGAAGTCCCTAAGGAGAAGTGGTTTAAATATCATCCTCCCATTGAAGTTAAAGTAGTAGAACCTATTAAACTTGAAGAAGAAACTATTACTTATAATGTTCATGTCATATACATATTCCTTTGACTATGAGATTATGCAACTCCCGGATACCGGAGGAATACCTTGTGTGCTATCAAACGTCAGAATGTAACTGCGTGATTATAAAGATGCTCTAAAGGTATCTCCGAAGGTGTTTGTTGGGGTGGCATAGATCGAGATTAGGATTTGTCACTCTGAGTATCAGAGAGGTATCTCTGGGCCCTCTCGGTAATGCACATCATAATAAGCCTTGCAAGCAGTTTGACTAATGAGTTAGTTGCAGGATGATGCCTTATGGAACGAGTAAAGAGACTTGCCGGTAAGGAGATTGAACTAGGTATGAAGATACCGACGATCGAATCTCGGGCAAGTAACATACCGATGACAAAGGGAATAACGTATGTTGTCATTACGGCACGACCGATAAAGATCTTCTTAGAATATGTGGGAACCAATATGATCATCCAGGTTCCGCTGTTGGTTATTGACCGGAGAGATGTCTCGGTCATGTCTACATAGTTCTCGAACCCGTAGGGTCCGCACGCTTAACGTTCGATGACGATTTTGTATTATATGAGTTATGTGATTTGGTGACCAAATGTTGTTCGGAGTCCCGGATTAGATCACGGGCATGACGAGGAGTCTCGAAATGGTCGAGAGGTAAAGATTCATATATAGGACGATGATATTCGGACACCGGAAGTGTTCCGGGGGTACCGGGTATCGGGTCACCGGAAGGGGTTCCGGGCATCCCCCCGGCAACTACATGCATGGGCCTAATGGCCCAAGAAGGGGACAGACCAGCCCCCAGGGGGCTGGTGAGCCCCATGTAGGCCAAAATAAGGGGGAAGGAAAGAGGGGAAGAGAGAAAGGAAGGGGAGCAATTCGGCCTCCCCCTTCCTTCTCTCCTCCCTCCTCCTTCCTTCCCCTCCGGATGACTATGGAAGGGGGGAGGCCGAATTGGGACGCGCCCAAGTAGGATTCCTCCTACTTGGGGCGCCCCCTCGGCTGCCTCCCCTCCCCTCCAACCTATATATATGTGGGGGGGGGCACCGCTAGAACACACATCAACTGTTGTGTCGGCGTTCTGGGAACGGGGGTCCCCAGACTTGCCTGCCTGCGGCCCAAGGCGTGGCTCTGCGCATGGGCCCGTATGGCCCATATTCATCAACAAGGCGTTCAAGACCCTCGTGAGGGGCCAAGCCTCGCGAGGCGGACGACACAAGACCTCCTCAGGGGCGGCCTCACTAGGCTGGCTCGTGAGGGGCGGAGAGATCAAGGCAAGGCAAACCTCGCGAGGTTCTCGTGACGTGAGCCATGACGATCAAGATCAGGCGGGCGCCAGCACGCGCAGTGTCCTTGTTTCCCCTTTGGTACTAAAGAAGCGAGCGCAGGCGCGGAGTACCGAGGCGTCAAGCAAAGGTTTCCATATCGGTGCAACGAGACCAAGACCAGCAGGACGGCAAGACGGAGGTCACCATGGAGCCCGAGGCGGCGTCACCACTAGAGCCTTTTGTAGGCGAAGACCACTTTTGTCAGGATAAGCTTGTACTAGTTGTCTCCCTTCAAACTGGCCGTTGTGGAATCCCTTCCCGCTCAATATTTGGGAAGAGGACCAGGGCCTATATAAGTAGAACTAGCCACCACCGTAGTGGGCATCTGATCTTGAGTGATCCTCACCCACACACAGAGCACAAGAACACCTCAACCTCAGGAGGCTGTTCTTCCCCTTGTAATTGTTCATCCATAGCCCAAGAGGCAATCCACCAGCACCACACTAGAGTAGGGTATTACACCACAATGGTGGCCCGAACCAGTATAAATCTTGTGTCCGTTGTGTTGTGAGTTCGTCCATGAGATCTTAGAGAGCTAAGGCGTGGATTGGTAGGGGGAGAACTTCGCGCGCACCCCAGAGTTCGAACCTTAAGGGTTTTGCCGGAACCCGTGATCCGACATTTGACGCGCCACGTAGGGGTGCGCCGAAGCTTCCCTTCCGTCGCTCCGCGTCACGTCGCTTCATCGTCCCCATGGCGGACGCACGCCGCGCCCGCGCCGAGCGCCGGGCTGCCCTCGCCACCCGCGTTGCTCAGACGGCCCCTGTCGCCTGCCGCCAACGCCGCCATCGGCCCGGTGGGGAACGAGCAGCAAGCGTCCTCGTTGCCCCCCTCGGTGCGACAGGACGGCCGCACCGCCACTCCATCGCTGGCTCCCGCTGGTTCGTCGTCTCACGCTCGTCGCGCTCCCACGGACGCACGGGCCGCGCTTCTCATGGCGCACGAGCTCCTGTGCTACCGCCCGTTCGACGACCTCTACGAGGACTGGCTCGACCGCATCGCCGAGCTTGTCAGCGCCGCGGGGGCTCCCCTGCGCTCTCCCACTCACTGCCTCGCCCTCGGCCAGCTACGGGCGGCGTAGCTAACGGAGCACCTCCACCACCTCTGCACCAAGACGACATCCTGGCGCCAAGGCGCGCGGCTCCATGGCGCGACCCACCACGTCCGGTGCGCGTGCGTGAAGAAAGAAGTTGTCAAGAAGTCCCTCGACCGCAAGAGAACGCTCCGCCACTCCTCGCACCGCCGCGCCAGGATCGTTTGCTGCAGCAAGGCCCTGCGCCGCCTGCTGAAGCGGCGCGCGAGCGCCAATACCAAGCTCCACCTCCAAGACGGGCCCCGGTGACCACGGCCGGCTGCCGCGCCTTCACCCCCGAGCTGCGTAGCGTCGCCTGGCCGGGCCAGTTCAAGCCGGATCTGCCGCCTCGCTACGACGGCACCCCCGACCCCGCGGAGTTCCTGCATCTCTACGAGCTGAGCATCGAGGCGGCGAACGGCGATGAGAAAGTCATGGCGAACTGGTTCCCTATGGCGCTCAAAAACGGCGCTCGTTCGTGGCTCCTCAACCTGCCTCCAGGCACGATCTCCTCCTGGGACGAGATGCGCGACCGCTTCGTCGCCAACTTCCAGGGCACTCGCGACCGCCCACCGGTGGTGGGTGACCTGCGTCGCGTCAAGAAACAACCAGGAGAGACCCTCCAGAAGTACATCCTGCGCTTCAACAACGTTCGCCTTAAGATCCCCAAGGTGACGGACGAGACCATCATCTCCGCGTTCTCTGATGGCGTCCGTGACGTCAATATGAAGGAGGAGCTCGCCATCCACGAGGATCTATGCACGTCCCTGGAGCTGTTCAACCTGGCGACCAAGTGCGCAAGAGCTGAGGAGGGGCGCCTCTCCCTCCTTGAGCTCTCGGCGGCGGACCCGGAGGAGAAGAAAGCCAAGGCCAAGGACGTGAAGCGCAAGGGAGCAGCCGTGCTCGCGACGGACACTACAAAAAAATACACTTCCGTGATGATACGTGTTTGTCACAGTAGGTCACGTTTTCTGTCATGGATGTACATCCATGACAAATTTATGACCGAATCAAGATAGTCATACCTGTGCTGTCGTAGAAGTGTTCCATGACATTACCAAAATTATCATCACGGAAGTGTCCACTTCCATGATGATAAATCGTGCGTCATAGAAGTGCTTTCATCAAGGGTGACCGACATGTGGCATCCACCGTAATGGAACGCCGTTAAGCTATCGGGTCTGGTTTTGGATCCGATAATCCGTTAACAGCCCGGACCAATGGGGATTTTCCACGTGTAAAATCATCATTGGCCGAAGGAAACACGTGTTGCCTCACCGTTGGGACAGATGTCATCCACTCATTGGACAGGAGGCGCCTATGATAGGTCGACACGTGGCACGACCCAACAGTGGCCCATTCCGGTGAAAAAGGCCGGCCCAGTAAAAAATAGCAGGCCGGCCCATATAAGGCCTACTTGTGTCAGGTCCATTTAAGCCCACGGCCCATACGAGATGTGCCAATTCGGCCCGTTAAAGATTTGACACCATTGCAGCCCATCGTCAGTTCAAGCCCGTTAACAACCCGCTATATATTTGGGCTCAATATCGGCCCGATGAGATTTCGGCCTATTAACGGCCCATTCAGTGGATGGGCCAATTTTCACAATGTACATCTTTCGGCCTTTTAGCGACCCATTTAAATATTGGGCTAATTTCCGGCCCGGTGTGTCTTTCAGCCTGTTGACGACCCATAAATTAGTTGGGCCATTTGTAGTCGGACCTGAGTTTCGGCCTTTTAGCGACCCATTTAAGTGTTGGGCCAATTTCCGGCCCGGTGTGTCTATCAGCTTGGTGACGACCCATATATCTGTTGGGCCATTTGTAGTCAGACCCGAGTTTTGGCCTTTTAGCGACCCATTTAATTGTTGGGCCAATTCCCGGCCCTGTATGCCTTTCAGCGTGTTAACGGACCATAAATGAGTTGGGCCATTTGTAGTCGGACCTGAGTTTTGGCCTTTTAATGGCCCATGCCCTTCATGGTCCAATACCAGCCCGGTTTCTCTTTCGGCCTGCTAAAGGCCCACAACACAGTTAGGCCATTTACAATACGACCTGACTTTCGGCCTCTTAGCGGCCCATGCTCTTCATGATCCAGTACAAGCCTGCTGTCTCTTTCGGCCTGCTAAAGGCCCACAGTATAGTTGGGCCATATGTAGCCCGAACTTAGTACGGCCTGTTAACTGCCCGTGAAATCAATTGGGCCCACCTGTTGCCCGCTTTGATGTCAGCCTGTTAACGACCCGGGAGTTAAGAGGGCCGACCATTAACTTTCGGCCTGGTAACGGCCCATTAACTTAATGGGCCCACTAAATTTGTACATGTCTTTAGGCCAAATTAGATAATTTGAGCCCATTACGACGAGCAATTATGCACAGGACCAAAACCGATCAAGCAAAGGTACGGCATACAGGGTAAAATGTTGCACATCCAGCATATATTACAGGAAATTACATCCACTGGGCAATCAAATTGATGCCAGTGCAAATAAATGAACAGAACCTAACGATCTACAACGTCACAATCTGCAACCTCAGCACGGATGACGCCCATAAGCATGTGGGCAAGTTCTTGCTGCTTTGCTACACTGTCTCTGAAAACATTGATCAGTTGTTGTGTCACACGACTCTGCACCTCTGATTCCTCCACCATTTCTATCATTCCTTCAGCCATTAATTGGTTCACAAACATACATTTTTTCCTTTGCATTCGAGACAGAGGATACTGAACAGATACAGATGGCGATTTTGGCAGGCTTGTATTATTGATAGTGGAGAGTGTCTCGACCACTGCATCATAACATAAATTAGGAGGGGAACCAAACAGATTAATCATGAGTTATTGGCATATTACCTGGCCTAGATTTATTGGAAAGAAACAATGGGGTTGCCTTGCTATTTTCAGAGTTTGTCTTCTTATCTTCAGCAGCTTGCACCAAATTAAGACACTAGCATTGCTATCATTGGCAAGCCAGATAATAGGAAAGCAACATTGGCACAATGAACGTTTGGGCAACTAGCCAACACCAAATCAACACAATATGGCACAGCTATCATCAGCCAGGTAAGGTAATACGAAAGCAACATTGACACAATGAATGAATGGGCAACCAGAGCAGCACTACAATTCAGTAATGTGCATGATATGAGATAGTACACTCATGCAGCTCAGTATGCAAAACTACTAGGCAGTTTTCTTTACAAAAATCAACATTGGCGCCTTTAACATTTTGCTACAACTAATTTTAGATCAGACAAAGGTTGGATTCACGCCGATTAACAAAATACATGCTGATGTAAAAATATAGTAATATACAACAGGTACTTACATCAGCATTGGAGCATAGAGAATTCCCGCAAGATGTTTTCCTCGAATACAATCCCAATGAAGGAAATCTTCTATCATTTAACCTTATTTTCTAAAAGAGATATGGGTAAGAAACATGTAGAAAATATGATCAGAATGCTATAAAATTTCATGATGCGAGGATACGCACAAGCTTCTTAGAATGGAGTTGACATTCTTGTGCTGGACTGGAGCGGACTAGTTATTTGGCCACTGGAATCTGCTTATTATCAGTGGGAGTTGGGTTACTCTGTGCTGGAGCAGTATCTATGAAAAATGGAGTTGGTTTATTATCTCCTGGCATTTGGATCTTTTGCAAAGAACTGGTTTGTAACCCTTCAGATTCTAACATAGCCTTCTTCCCCTTGCATGCCTTATATAGAAGAATGGTGCTTCAATTATAAACATGCTACAACAGATATGGAATAGGTACTGAAGAATAGAAAGGCATGACACATTGACATGTATTCCCTCCATCCGGAAATAAATGAATGGGTCTAGGCGTATTTCAGTTCTAGATACATCCAGTTTTATCCATTTCAGCGACATGTAATCCGGACGGAGGGAGTATGATGTAAGAGCTAGGGATACGACAGGACAACACAGTAAAACAAAACACTGAAAACCCACTGCAGAACCAAAGTAATCAAACCCACTTATATGAGATAGTACACTCATGCAGCTCAGGATGCAAAACTACCAGGCAGTTTTCCTTACAAAAATCAACATTGTTGCCTTTAATCATACATTTTGCTACAACTAAATTTAGATCAGATAAAGGTTGGTTTCACATCGATTAACAAAATACATGCTGATGTAAAAATATAGTGATATGCAATAGGTACTTACATCTGCATTGGAGTATAGAGAATTCCTGCAAGAATCGTTCCTCACAGACGATACCAATGTAGAAATTCTTCTATCTGTTAAGCTTATTTTCTAATAGAGAGATGGGTAAGAAACATGTAGAAAATATGATCAGCATGCTATAAAATTTCATGATGTAAGGATACGCACACGCTTCTTAGAATGGAGTTGACATATTTTTGCTGGACTGGAGCGGACTAGTTCTTTGGCCACTGGAATCTGCTTATTATCAGTAGGAGTTGGGTTTCTCTGTGCTGGAGCAGTATCTATAAAAACTAGAGTTGGTTTATTATGTCCTGGCGTTTGGATGTTTTGCAAAGACCTGGTTTGTAACCCTTCAGATTCTAACATAGTCGTCTTCCCCTTGCATGCCTTGTATAGAAGAATGGTGCTTCGGTTATAAAACATGCTACAGCAGAGAGATGGAATAGGTACTGAAGAATAGAAAGGCATGACATATTGACAGGTATTCCCTCCATCCGGAAAAAATGGATGGGTCTAGGCGTATTTCAGTTCTAGATACATCCTTTTTATCCATTTCGGCAACATGTAATCCGGACGGAGGGAGTACGGTGTAAGAGCTAGGGATACGAGAGGACAACACAGTAAAAAACACTAGTTGAATGTAAAACTATATGCTAGTGGGATATGTACACAAAAAACTAAGGCAGCATACACGTGTATGATTGGGAAACTAAGGTGGCATTGCAACAGAGCACTAGAACAACATTTCAATGCAAAAAAAATGGTATGGTAGACAGATGAAGTACGTACTGATGAATAACAGTGCATAAGATATTCAGAAGCATGATGTCCAAATTAAGTAGATGGCATTGCGATAGAGTAGAATGACAATACTTGAATTTGAAAACATGTTATCATGAATGGAATAGGTACTGAAAAATAGGAAGGCATGACATATTTACATGCATGATCAGCATGCTAAGTACATGGCATTGCAACAGAGTAGATACACTCCAGGACATTATATGCATGTTGTACCCATATCACGGGCCAAGTTAGATCAAGGACCTTGTGGGGTGAAGAGGATTCAACATCTTTCTGCAAGTCTTCTGAAGAACTGCCTTTACATGTTCCATCATATTAGGTATCATTGACATCAAGTTTGTTGGCCTTCAAATTGCTCCGTGAGGTTCTTGTGGATATATCAGTGTGTGCAATTATATCTGACATGCATGGAAAACAACTAGTAGTTAGATTTATGTAATGAGCGCCTGTAGGAGACGACATAAATAGTAGGACTGGGGTTAACTAGCAGCAACAGGTCTCAAAAACTAAAGGGAGAACACAGATGAAAGCTACAGAATATGTATCGTTTGTACTCGAGATTAACTAGATGGCACACAAAAGTATTAAAGAACAACATAGGTAATACTAGAAGTGGTATAATACTATGATCACCAGCCTGTGGGATAGCATTGGCTGATGGATGATAACTATGGAACAACGTTACCTAAAGAACAAGTATCTTAGCTGAACTATGGAACAACGTTAACTCCTGAACAAGACTCGTAAGAGATCAGCATGAATATACAGTGAAATGTGATAATCTATTTTCCATGCTTAGATGAATAACAAAGCCATAAATGTTGCACACAAGTAAGATGTGCACCGAGTCCCTCGGACTCTCTTACCAGTGGGTTGCCTCGCAACCAAGCGATGATCATGCACGGATCACCAACGGAACCACAATTGGTTCAACACTCACCGAGACCTTGTCTCGTGATCATACCAACTCATCATCGTGATTACTCACGACTGTCTCACAGTCCAAGTCACCACATTATTTCACATTATTCATCAAATTAGTTATATTAGGTTTATCCTCCATTTCTACCAAGACCGGATACTGTGACCTACTACAAACTTTTGCCCATGACCAAGGACGCGGCTATCAATAGATTGAATACAATCTGCAAAGGTAGCGCACTGTACCCACACCACGGAACCCTGGCCTCGCACTCCCATACGTGCGGACACGGTGTTCCAACAAAACCGAGCTACTGCCATGACGCTCTCCTGGCCACTCCGAGGAACACCCCCTTGGGGTTCAGTCCTGGGTGGCCCCGTGTCTACCAAAGACACCAACGAGCACCGTCGTGGCAAAACGGTCCCAAACGGGGACAAGGTACCATAAAAACAAGAACGAGCACACAAGGTTATGTCCGCCTACCTGATCAGGGTAGCGTGCGCCCATAACCTTCGCTCGCGGGAGGCACCGGCGAGAGGCATGACAATAAACCCAGCTAGGACCTTCCCATTAGGTAAGCGTGGTTGCACTGGAGAAAGCTCGATTGGAGTGGCACAATGATATCCCAGTGATGACGGAGGAGGTTTGTTATTAAGTCATATTATTAACTTCTCCATCATCAATCATCATGCAAGCATTATTAACATGAATGCAACAACTAACATGCAACCTACCAATGCAGTAACAAAACATCAAGCATTTCAAGTAACTGTGATATCATATGAAACATGGCAATACCAAGTACTAGCAATCTTATCAGTGCAACATAACAACGATAATACTAACATGAAACTAAACAGAGGCATGATATTATCAGTAACAACATTAAACTAGCATGGCAACTTATTTAATGAAAACTCAAGCATGCAAGGCAGATAACAAAACTATTTAGCACGACTGAAATAATAGCAGACGAAACAGACAAGAAACTACTGCAACTAAGCACACACGCGAGGTGCAAGCAAAGTCAACATGCAAGTTTGGGGCCCATGATAAGAGGTTGGCTTGCCTGGGGGTCGAGGAATACTCCGGAAAAAGTGCGGAACGATCGCGGAAAGATTTGCCAGAAACAGTCCTCTCTCGGAGGGGGCTGTTTACGTGCAAGGGCAAAGTGGTCATTTTCACTATGTGAAAACATAATGAAAATTCTACCAACAGAAAGAGTTTGACGAGACGAAGACGTGAGCGTTGGTTTCACCTCAATCGGGGTTACGGTTGTCGAGATACGCAGGGTTGAAGTTCAGGGACCTATCGGTGAAAGTTTTTCGGCAAACAGGCCCCTGGAGGAAAAACTGAACGCGCCTTTCTCAGAAATACGCTTCCCAGAGGGGAATGTGCATTTTGGCCCAAAGAAGAGGAGAAATATGCTTTCGTCTGAGGGAAAGCGTATTTTCTGGAATACGCTTTTGGTTAAGGGAAGCGCATTTTTGGGACTACGTGGTCACTTATCCACGTCAGTGCCTGGGGTCAACCCCTAGTGCGACTGACGGGTGGGCCTCGCAGAGGTGGGGCCCGCCTGGCCTACGTCTTCAACCTCCCGCTCGCACACGCGCTGGGCAGAGGGAGGGGCTCGCCTTGACGGCGATCGCCGGCGCGTCCGGCCACCGCACGAGTCGTGCGACCTATGGAAATGCTGAGGGCGGAGAGGCGCATCCGGTGGTGGTCTCCGTTGCCGGCGAGGAGCACGGGAGAAGGAGCATCAGGGCACGCGGGGGAGCAGGGCTTCGGCCTTCGGCGAACCAGGGGCTCCGGTGGGGGAATGGGGTGGGCAAGGCAACGGGGAGGCTCACCGGACCCTGGGGAGGGCAGAGGTGGAATAGCGAGAGGGGAGAGGCATCGCCGGAATCGAGTGGAGCCCGAGGCGGCGGCCGTGGCAATGGTGGTGGTCAGAGAGCTCCTCGACCTCGAGGTAGAGGTTCGGGAGGGGGCTTGTGGACTGCGAGGGGCTCGGGGTCGCTACTTATAGCTGCGGAGACGAGTTCTAGAGGGAGGGATGAGGCGACACGCGGCACGGCTACGTGTCCG
Organism: Aegilops tauschii subsp. strangulata; assembly: GCF_002575655.3. NCBI lineage: Eukaryota > Viridiplantae > Streptophyta > Magnoliopsida > Poales > Poaceae > Aegilops > Aegilops tauschii. The sequence continues at coordinate 436,775,390 of NC_053038.3, forward strand.
TGCGCCAGCGACGTGCACGCACGGCCAAAGCTCACGGGGAGCGGTGGAAAGGCAACGAGGGGGACGCGGACAAGTGCCAGGAGGTCACGGAGATGAGCCGAGCTCGGGGAGAAGAGGGGGAAGCGGACAGAGGCGAAGAAACGACGTCGAGCTCACGGACAGGAACAGTTCGGCAACGGCAACGGCTCATCGAGGAAGCAAACGAAGGGGGAAACGGGCCAAGACGCACGGCGACGATGAGGCTGAGCTGTTTGACAAGGTTGGACGAGCCAGAGCCAGCCGGAGCTGTGCCACTGTGGCCAACAGTGGCGAGACCACCGATTTGGCCTGCATAGCCCCGTGGTCACCACTGACATCGCACGCTCTGGTCATCAACTAAGTGCCAAATCTTGTCTACAGCGTAGTCCTTCCAAGGCTCATTAAGACTGAGGTGATGGAACGAGCAAATGTTTAGCGAGCAGAGGGAACCAAGCTCGACAAGTTTGTTGTTGCAAACTTGGCCACATCCTGGTGATTAGACTAGAGAGGTTAAGAGCTAAGTTGGTTGTCTGGGAGGTTAAGGGAAGCAAAGACTACGGTCCTGCGAAGTTGGAAGGGATTTGGGCAAGGATTTAGCATAGCTGCAGTTCAAATGCCAAATCTGACCCAGAAAGCAAATGATGAAGAAGCACACACTAGGAGTGTTGGATTAGGCTAAAACTTGGCAAAGCTTCCTTATTTGGTCATATGTAGATGCTGCAAAAAGATAATACCAAATGGACTTGCCAAATTGGTACTTGTTTTACAAGCATCAGATCTGACCAGAAACTTTGGAAAAATCCAGGAGAATATTGGCTACATGAAATGAGCCAAAATTTCTTGGAGATAGGTTATATGGATAGGAGAAGGCTTAGAAATAGTTTTAGCCATAATGGAGCAAGATAAAATATACTTGCTTCACAAACTGAAAATTTGGACAGAATCAAAGAATTGCTCTTGTGCTCACATAGTTCAATGAAATGAACTGAATTTATGTGGAGGCTAATGATTTGAGATACTTGGGAAGATGGAAAAGTTTCATCCCATTTGGAAACTCTATGAAGGTACTTCCTTCACAAAGTTGCAATCTGGTCAGAAACTTTGAAAAATAGCATAGGGAGCTAGGAGAAAGGGATTGGGCTCATATTTGGTATCCATGGGTGATTTATCAAGGTTAATCACCCTGCCAAATTTTAGCTCAATTGGAATTAGGAATAAAACACTTCCTTTGCAAAATTTCAGAGAAGGCAGAAACTTGCATTGGATCATGTGCCAAATTTTTGAACTATGAAACATGAGATAAGGATGGAACTAGTGATTATATAGCAAGGAAAAGCTCCACAATTTATGTGGGAATTTTCTCTGCTTTAAAACTAGTAGTTCCTTTAGAAAGTGGCAGAAATGCAATATTGGTATTAAATAGTAAAAGGCAATTTCCATATTTAATTATGGCCAATATCTTTGCCAGAGCTTGGATTAGGCATAAATATCAACTCCACCAATTCTCATGAATTTAGGAGATGGCTAGCTATGCCTTTGGATTTTATTCCTCAAAGGCAAGAAAAGGAATAAATAATAATTCAAAAATATTGCATGGGACTTGGCAATATTTTTGCATATCCAAGGATTAGGAGAATAGGAGGGTCTCTGGAAACAGATGGGTTGATCAACAGATCAAGGAAAATGATGGCTCCTTTGTAATCACAAAGGCCACATTCAAATTCCAAAAATTTGGAATTAGGGTTTGAGAGGATTTGAGATGATGCAAAAGAGGTCTTGCCCGCTGACAAAGACATGAGCAAGGTTTTGAAAGGTTGTAAATGACAAGAATTCTCAGAGTCATCCAGCAAACTCAGGGGAAAGATTTTGAAAATGAGTGCCAGGAAGGAATAACAGCTCAAAAATTGATAACCCAATTTTGGGGCTATTACAAACCTTCCCCCTTAAAAAGAATCTCGTCCTCGAGATACCTAGGGTTACAGCACAATTGCAAAGATAACTACTCCAAGGAAAACCTCGGGGTAAATTTCCAACCCTTCGGTCAAATTTCAACGAGTTGGGGTACCGATAGTTGGTACACCCAGAGAGAGATATGAGCAAAACAGGGTTATATCCACGGCTAGGGGCACTCGAGATCAGACTCCCGAAAAATGCTGGATGCACCCCAATGAACAGTCGTTTCACCTGTTGACACGTGGGTCCAGGTGCAGGTGAGGTGGCTGCGCCGGCTCAGAATGCACACTGTGGTACGGGGAAATTTCGCGGATTGCTCCACGAAAAAGTAGGTGTCGAGGTAGAATCGGAGTTGAAATTTGTAACGGGGAGTTGTACTAGATCGAGTGAAATAAAACTGGCAGTGTTTCTCCGGAAACACAATCGGGGCTAACGCAAGAGAATGAGTGACGAGAAATGGCCAGATGAAAATGCCTCTTCGAGGCGTTGGGTTTAGAAATCCGACACACAGGGTATGCACATATAGAGAGGGATATGCGACTTTGCATTCCCCCGAGTACTGCCCTAAATGTACTCGTGGGTGAACCGGGTATGCGTGCAGTATGCAGTACAAACAAACTAACAAACAGACCAATGCAACAAACATGCAATGAAAATACAGCAGAAAAATCATTCTAAGGTGTTTTAATGCTAGTGGGTATATGTAATCCTGGCATACATATACCTACACTAGCGCGCATTTTATTAAAGACTCAGGACGAGTCAATGTTGTTTTTAGTGTAAGTGTCATACTTATTAAAATCTTGTTAGCACACATTGCCAACCCTGTCAAACATCTCTGTTTGACAGAGAGACAAACAAAACAAGCATGAAAACAAAAGCACATAGAACACAGCAGACGGATTACAACAGTACTAGCATATAACAAACTACGAACGCTCTACGCGCTAAACAAAACTACTCATTCCGGGATATATGGTTCTATCCTCCTATCGAGGATAAACAGACTGGCTAACCTACTCGCAGAACCATCCCACTGCGTGACTGAGGTCATGCAGAGGACTGGCCATGCTGGGGTCTCCGGGAGGACGAAGACTGAGCCAATCTCCATCTTCACCGTCCGGCAGCACTATGGGTTGGGGTTCGACTGCTGGGGGTGTGGCTGAAATTGATCCAAGCAAATGCTGCTGGTGGATTCGGTAAAGAGACTTGTTGAAGGAGTCGAGGGTAATGATGTTTGGCCGAGGCCACAACACCGGCTGAGAGGGTAGCACTGGTTCGGAGGGAGCGGGGTGAACGGCTTGGAGTGCGAATTTACGAGCCTCATGCTAAGCTTCCATGACAACTCGTACCGCATCGTTGTCCAGGGTTCTAAGCTCGGCAAGTATTTTGGACATCATGATCCCCTGGGCAGTGATATATTGCATCAGGCGAGCGATTGCGGGGTCATTTTCCTGGATAGTGAGAGAAGACTGAATTCCGGCTTCTGTCACCACGGGGAAAAAGTAGAACTCCCGCCTCTCTGCCACGTGCGGGAACTTGGTTCGGAGGTGGAGGATAGCCTCCACAGCAGCGGCCTAAATGGCTAAATCAGAGGTAGGCATGGCTCTACCCTGAAAAACCAACGATTGGCCATCTACTGTAGGACCTAGGTTGATGTGCACTCTTGCATCAAAGCGATGAAGGTGAAGGACGGGTGCCGACTGGAACACCAGGTAATCGGGGCTAGCCTTGCAGCCAAAGGCTTTGGTGAGCATCTCGGTAAGAAGGGGTGGAAAGCCAGGGTGGTTGACGGCAAAGGTGCGGCTGTGAAACTTCGGAGCTTTGAAGGTGCTAGCCATGGCTGGAGTGTTGCTAGCTAGGCTTCTTTGCAGGGACATGGCTGACTGAGGAGTAAGAGATACGATGAGCGAAAGGGGCTTTTATAGGCAGCTATGGGGGACATGCCCGCATGGTGAGACCCCTTTCCCTTAATGGCGAAGGGAAAGCGGTGTGTCCGACAAGAAAGGGTAGGGTTGCTATTCGTTCCACGGATAACTAGGCGGGGACAGCGGGGTGAGGACGTGTCGGTCCCGACTGCGCCACCTGTTGATTAACAGTGGCCATGCCGGATGCCAGGGATGGGTCAGATCCCTTAGGGCCATTACGGTTTAAAGGTAGCGGTGATCTAATGCTAGGATAACCTATGCTAGCCTGGCTGCTCTGGTGCCATCTCCTGTGGCACCCCGATCCGCATGGAGCAGGGGGCTTTCGCACGTCAGCCCAGGATAACACCTGACGCACGACAGGTCCATGATACAACATTCCAGGTACAATAATATTCATCAAATGCATGTCTATATGATTACATCTTTGATGAATACAATTATCTGGCATAGCCCTAAGGCTATATAAGGATGGCAGCGGAAGTCTATTTAAATGGCGGTGGAAGTCTTGGTTTGGCAGCATCTCATCTAGGCTGGGCTCCACAACTCACAGGATTGGCAAGATTACGGCCTAGCACGACGGATCAAGCGAACAATTCGGTATGACCTACAAAACTGGCATGACACGCCAGGTCAGTACATTGAATGTACTTGCAAGACAACCAAATACATAGCATCCAAACAAACAGATGACAATGCAAGAACCAAGCGTATGAAACAACCTACCTCATAGCAGAAACTAAGCATGGCCATAGCATATCAAACTTACTTCTAACATGGCTACCGCAAAGCATAACATATCAAAACATGGCATGCCAAAGCATGGCATAAATTCAATCAAAGCATGGCATGGCATCATGAAACTATGCTGAAAATAAACTATGAGTCATATCCGATGCAAACATAACATGTTAACTTTGTGCAATCATCTACTATTCTACCATAGTTCTTTAAATGCAAATAACAACTTACTACCCATGCAATGCAAACAAAATGTGCACCGAGTCCCTCGGACTCTCTTACCAGTGGGTTGCCTCGCAACCAAGCGATGATCATGCACGGATCACCAACGGAACCACAATTGGTTCAACACTCACCGAGACCTTGTCTCGTGATCATACCAACTCATCATCGTGATTACTCACGACTGTCTCACAGTCCAAGTCACCACATTATTTCACATTATTCATCAACTTAGTTATATTCGGTTTATCCTCCATTTCTACCGAGACCGGATAGTGTGACCTACTACAAACTTTTGCCCATGACCGAGGACGCGGCTATCGATAGATTGAATACACTCTGCAGAGGTAGCGCACTGTACCAACACCATGGAACCCTGGCCTCGCACTCCCATACGTGTGGACACGACGTTCCGACAAAACCGAGCTACTACCATGACGCTCTCCTGGCCACTCCGACCAACACCCCATTGGGGTTCAGTCTTGGGTGGCCCCGTGTCTACCAAAGACACCAACGGCCACCGTCGTGGCAAAACGGTCCCAAACGGGGACAAGGTACCATAAAAACAAAAACGAGCACACAAGGTTATGTCCGCCTACCTGATCAGGGTAGCGCGCGCCCATAACCTTCGCTCGCGGGAGGCACCGGCGAGAGGCATGACAATAGACCCAACTAGGACCTTCCCATTAGGTAAGCGTGGTTGCACTGGAGAAAGCTCGATTGGAGTAGCACTATGATATCCCAGTGATGACGGAGGAGGTTTGTTATTAAGTCATATTATTAACTTCTCCATCATCAATCATCATACAAGCATTATTAACATGAATGCAACAACTAACATGCAACCTACCAATGCAGTAACAAAACATCAAGCATTTCAAGTAACTGTGATATCATATGAAACATGGCAATACCAAGTACTAGCAATCTTATCAGTGCAACATAACAACGATAATACTAACATGAAACTAAACAGAGGCATGATATTATCAGTAACAACATTAAACTAGCATGGCAACTTATTTAATGAAAACTCAAGCATGCAAGGCAGATAACAAAACTATTTAGCACGACTGAAATAATAGCAGACGAAACAGACAAGAAACTACTGCAACTAAGCACACACGCGAGGTGCAAGCAAAGTCAACGTGCAAGTTCGTGGCCCATGATAAGAGGTTGGCTTGCCTGGGGGTCGAGGAATACTCCGGAAAAAGTGCGGAACGATCGCGGAAAGATTTGCCGGAAACAGTTCTCTCTCGGAGGGGGCTGTTTATGTGCAAGGGCAAAGTGGTCATTTTCACTGTGTGAAAACATAATGAAAATGATACCAACGGAAAGAGTTCGACGAGATGAAGACGTGAGCGTTGGTTTCACCTCAATCGGGGTTACGATTGTCGAGATACGCAGGGTTGAAGTTCAGGTACCTATCGGTGAAAGTTTTTCAGCAAACAGGCCCCTGGAGGAAAAGCTGGACGCGCCTTTCTCAGAAATACGCTTCCCAGAGGGGAATGTGCATTTTGGCCCAAAGAAGAGGAGAAATACGCTTTCTTCTGAGGGAAAGCGTATTTTCTAGAATACGCTTTCGGTTAAGGGAAGCGCATTTTTGGGAGTACGTGGTCACTTATCCACGTCAGTGCCTGGGGTCAACCCCTAGTGCGACTGACGGGTGGGCCTCGCGGAGGTGGGGCCTACCTGGCTTGCGTCTTCAACCTCCCGCTCGCATGCACGCCGGCCAGAGGGAGGGGCTCGCCTCGATGGCGATAGCCGGCGCGTCCGGCCACCGCACGAGTCGTGCGACCTATGGAAATGCTCAGGGCGGAGAGGCACATCCGGTGGTGGTCTCCGTTGCCGGCGAGGAGCATGGGAGAAGGAGCAGCAGGGCGCGTGGCGGAGCAGGGCTTCGGCCTCCGGCGAACCAGGGGCTCCAGTGGGGGAATGGGGTGGGCAAGGCTACGGGGAGGCTCACCAGACCCTGGGGAGGGCAGCGGTGGAGGTGGAACAGCGAGAGGGGAGCGGCATCGCCGGAGTTGAGCGGAGCCCGAGGCGGCGGCCGTGGCAATGGTGATGGTCAGAGAGCTCCTCGACCTCGAGCTAGAGGTTCGGGAGGGGGCTTGTGGACTGCGAGGGGCTCCGGGTCGCTACTTATAGCCGCGGACACGAGTTCTAGAGGGAGGGGCGAGGCGACACGCGACACGGCTACGTGTCCGTGCGCCGGCGATGCGCACGCACGACCAAAGCTCACGGGGAGCGGCGGAAAGGCGACGAGGGGACACGGACAAGTGCCAGGAGGTCACGGAGACGAGCCGAGCTCGGGGACAAGAGGGGGAAGCGGACAGAGGCGAAGAAACGACGACGAGCTCATGGACAGGAATAGTTCGGCGACGGCGACGGCTCGTCGAGGAAGCAAACGAAGGGGGAAACGGGCCAAGACGCACGGCGACGATGAGGCTGAGCTGTTTGACAAGGTTGGACGAGCCAGAGCCAGCCGGAGCTGGGCCACTGTGGCCAACAGTGGCAAGACCACCGATTTGGCCTGCATAGCCCCGTGGTCACCACCGACATCGCACGCTCTGGTCGTCAACTAAGTGCCAAATCTTGTCTACAGCGTAGTCCTTCCAAGGCTCATTAAGACTTAGGTGATGGAACGAGCAAACGTTTAGCGAGCAAAGGGAACCAAGCTCGACAAGTTTGTTGTTGCAAACTTGGCCACATCCTGGTGATTAGACCAGAGAGGTTAAGAGCTAAGCTAGTTGTCTGGGAGGTTAAGGCAAGCAAAGACTATGGTTCTGCGAAGATGGAAGGGATTTGGGCAAGGATTTAGCATAGCTGCAGTTCAAATGCCAAATCTGACCCAGAAAGCAAATGATGAAGAAGCACTCACTAGGAGTGTTGGATTAGGCTAAAACTTGGCAAAGCTTCCTTATTTGGTCATATGTAGATGCTGCAAAAAGATAATACCAAATGGACTTGCCAAATTGGTACTTGTTTCACAAGCATCAGATCTGACCAGAAACTTTGGAAAAATCCAGGAGAATATTGGCTACATGAAATGAGCCAAACTTTCTTGGAGATAGGTTATATGGATAGGAGAAGGCTTAGGAATAGTTTCAGCCATAATGGAGCAAGATAAAATATACTTGCTTCACAAACTGATAATTTGGACATAATCAAAGAATTGCTCCCGTGCTCACATAGTTCAATGAAATGAACTGAATTTAGGTGGAGGCTAATGATTTGAGATACTTGGGAATATGGAAATGTTTCATCCCATTTGGAAACTCTATGAAGGTACTTCCTTCACAAAGTTGCAATCTGGTCAGAAACTTTGAAAAATTTCACAGGGAGCTAGGAGAAAGGGATTGAGCTTATATTTTGTATCCATGGGTGATTTATCAAGGTTAATCACCCTGCCAAATTTCAGCTCAATTGGAATTAGGAATAAAGCACTTCCTTTGCAAAATTTCAGAGAAGGCAGAAACTTCCATTGGATCATGTGCCAAATTTTTGAACTATGAAGCATGAGATAAGGATGGAACTAGTGATTATATAGCAAGGAAAAGCTCCACAATTTATGTGTGAATTTTCTCTGCTATAAAAATAGTAGTTCCTTTAGAAAGTGGCAGAAATGCAATATTGGTATTAAATAGGAAAAGGCAATTTCCATATTTAATTATGGCCAATATCTTTGCCAGAGCTTGGATTAGGCATAAATATCAACTCCACCAATTCTCATGAATTTAGGAGATGGCTAGCTATGCCTTTGGATTTTATTCCTCAAAAGGCAAGAAAAGGAATAAATCATAATTCAAAAATATTGCATGGGACTTGGCAATATATTTGCATATCCAAGGATTAGGAGAATAAGAGGATCTCTGGAAACAGATGGGATGATCAACATATCAAGGAAAATGATGGCTCCTTTGTAATCACAAAGGCCACATTCAAATTCCAAAAATTTGGAATTAGGGTTTGAGAGGATTTGAGATGATGCAAAAGAGGTCTTGCCCACTGACAAAGACATGAGCAAGGTTTTGAAAGGTTGGAAATGACAAGAATTCTCAGAGTCATCCAGCAAACTCTGGGGAATGATTTTGAAAATGAGTGCCAGGAAGGAATAATAGCTCAAAAATTGATAACCCAATTTTGGGGCTGTTACAAGGAGAGAGGTTCAGCAAGGCAGCAGATGGAGATTGGACCGGGAGAGCTTCAACAGGGATGTAGCAACAAGCAAATGGAGAAGACGACAGCAGCAGTTTTGGTGAGAAGAGAGATGTTGAGAGGAGGAGCAAGAGCAGCGAGGCAAGGGAAGGACAGCAGCGGCAAGGTGTGTTGAGAGAGAGTGGCTGGTGGTGTGGCGCGGCGCGGCGAAGGAAGATGCAGCGGATGGTGGTGGTGATGCGACGCTGGCAGCGGCGGGTGGTGGAGATGGCGTGGTGGAGATGGAGTGGATAGATGGCTAGGTGACGCGCCGCCACGCCGGCCTGGCCGTGGCGGCGGCCGGAGGTGGAGAAGGATGGATGAGGGAGAGAGAGATGTGCGAGGCCCGATCCAAAATTGAGGTGTGCTAGGGATTTTGATCCCCTCCCTGATCTGCCATTTTGCAGTTTTGGCCCTTCTCCTTGTCTTCTTTCTTCACAAGAAGGTCCTTGACTCCATCACTTGATCATCTGTAGTAGAAGAATTTTGTGCCTTGTCGCACTTTCCTGCAAAATAAACAAGTGATAGTCAACAATCCTTTTATATGATTTTCATGCAAATATGCAAATTCATAGCAAGAATTAAAGGTCAGATCACAATAAATGATATATTTGTATGCCGAAATTATATATATGAAATGTGCTTATCAGTGGCCGCTGCTGGCGCCGTCCATCCCCATGCCTCCGCCCAGTCCGACCACTAGTCACCACCATGCCCCACTCCTCCTCACCTTATCTCTCATCGTTCTCGAGACTAGCAAGATGACCATGCGTTGCACGGAACATCAAGATGCATTTGTATGAGTAGTTTATCTTGTGGGAGAAAAGGATGAACGAGGTAAGGCCTAATTTGCAAATGTGGAGAGGGGTGTGGGTATCTTTTTGCAAAATTGCCATAGTTTCCTTCCTATCCGTCAGATATAAATCGGACGGCCTATATTGCAGGATGGCAGGCACACCATGATCACCAACTCTGTTTTTATAAGAGTAGAGATATCATTTTTATGATGAAATTCTCGAGATACCATTTTTCCGATAAAATTCGCGAGATATCATTAGTTTTTACACATGGGATTACTCCTGCATGGGTCAATCACAACAGGTGTTTTATTAAAAAAATGCATCTTGATGTTCCGTGCAATGCACGGGCATCTTGTTAGTTTGCATATAATTCCAAACGCCATGTAGACACGGTGTTTGACCATTTTACAACTATGTTGGTATCATTGTTAGTGGTCAGCCGGTGCAAGTTATAGCCCAGGGTGTTTTAACCTTTTTTAGTAATGATATCTGGCGATTGTTCACCACGAGCTCAAGCGAATCCCACGTAACCATCAGATTTCCATTTGACGGTGGCCTGTTTTTAAGCCATAGTATTTGACAAAACCGCCACCCTTACACACGTATTGTAACTGCATCGCGGGCGTTTGCAACTGCCATGTCTCCTAGCGTACGTTTGCTAGGGATTGGAGTTAGCACCGATGGCGGTTCGTAGTCGTTCCATGCTCGGGCATTGATGTTTGTAACTATTTTAGATTAGAATATACTACTCCTTCGGTGCTAGTAGTAGAGCAGAGTCCTACTCCACTACTCTATATGCAAACTAGGGCATAGTAGTAGGTAATGTAGGGAGTACTAGTACTGTGATCACTCAAGCAAGTTTTCTGGCATCGATATGACCCTACGCTGCTGGGATGTGTCTCGTAAGTCAAGCGGCGTGATGTTGTCATCATCACCTGTCCACTTCCCGTAGCACATATTCGGTTCTCTATCTTCGTCCGCACATAATCGTCCAATCTTCCATCCCCGCTAAGGTGCCTCCCCCGTCTTCCAAACCCAAGCACTAACAATGGCAGAACCGAGCAGCATCCACCGAAAGAGTGGCTGGAATTCGCTCCCCACAAAGGTAATCAAGCTCATTGTTTCGTGTGTGGACAATCTCAGTACCATGCCGCTCGCCGCGTGCTCGTCGGGGCTGTACCTTTTACTCAAAGCCCTCAGGCCAGAGCTTTTTAAGCTAGCTCCTTGCTTGCTGATGCCGCTTGATCTTTAGAAATGGCGTGTCATGCAGAATAATGATCGTAGGGTGGCGAGCACCAACCCCCTCGACTGCGATTCGATCCCCGTCACCCTCAACTACATTAACGGTATATACTGGGTCGGTATGAACACGTCTTGGATGATGCTCATCGACGGTCGCGGTAGCTGGATGCTCGTGGAGGTCTACACCCGGCGATTGATCCCCCTTCCTTCGATTAACACTGCACTGCTTTGGCACCGTGGCCCAGGATACTCAGAATCTTACAGGAGCCAACATGATACCAAGTTGGATTTGCTCAAGGTTGTAATCTGCCAAGTGCCCACAAGATCTGCGAATTATAAAGACTTCAGGCTAATTGCGTTCTTCAACCGCGATCTCGCCTATCTGACAGGTCACTGCGGTAAGTGGATAAATCTGCACGTCCACCATGGGATCATACATCCTCCATGGTTCTCTGATGCCATTGAACACAAGGGCTTCATTTATGATGTGGACACCTTCTATGGCTGGACGTATTGCTGGCCTACTCCAGTCATCACTACAAATGGCCGTTACAGGAGTATATTACTTTCCTATGATATCAATGGCTTGCTTATATTATTGTCAACATTTACTGAAAAGATATTCATGCTCATAACATGCTATTCTTAAGATTGACTACAACATGAGCCCTTTTTTATTTGACTCCAACTTGATATGATATTTTAGGCCGCCTGGTGTCCCTACCCTTCCTAATCCCAGAACCTTTCAAAGAAAAGCGGCATGGCAGTTGCAGGTGGTTCCTGGCTCGATCAAACGACGGCGAACGATTGTTGATCGTTAGCACGTACCGGGCGTGTTGTTTCACAGAATACAATCATAGTCACTGCAAGGTCTTTGAGCAGGATCCCAGCTTCTTTGGGCCTTCAGGATTTTTTTACTGGAGGCTGGTAAGTAGCCTTGGTACACGCTCTATGTTTCTAGAACTGAATTATCCGATTAACCAGGATATAACCGACGACAAGGATAATGATGGCAGCGCGGTTTCGTTCACCAGGCAAAACTGTGTGTACACAGCATACCATGCGTCTCTCCATGCACCATACCCTGATATGTGCCGCCACACTCTACAACCCAAAGTAGGAGAGAGGGTCGCAAGTATCAGACTTTGACCTGCTAGCTGGAGTTTTCCCCGTTAGGCACCCATCTGGTTCAAGCCGTCAGCCAATCTCCACAGCTTAATAAATAGTAACGTCTAACTGAGCCAGTTAGTTAGATGTGTACACTTTGTGTAGTAGGATCTTTATTTAGTTTGATGCATACACTTGTTCTTTTTCGGTAGCCCTTCTGTAATGACGCCGGATGTTTGGTTTGGAAGAGAGAGTTGCGCCTTTACTCTTTTGGCCTGCTTACTACTTCTGTTGCACCCCCAGCCCTGGTTGTTGCTGCTGCTGTTCTCAATGTACAATCAGTAGTATATTTCGTCTATTGGTTGAATAAATGTGTTGTTAGAACGACAAACACAATGTTTTGGAAGTCGTTGCACGGTCTGATCCTTTAGTTCCCCGTACCGTACATAGCGCATACTATTTTGGGTACGAAACACATTTTCCACTTATCGATAACATGCAACCCACTGATGAAGGCCCAATAGAGGAGCCCATAATTAACTGGAAGGGAGGCTCTCACATGAATCCGGCCCAGGTACATGCTCATGGTCCCCTAAACATAAATAAGTACATAAATAAAAAAATAAAGCTAAATTCTCATGCACCAGTTCTTTAAATTCACGATTTGAAAAGTCAAATTTTAACAGGAGGATATTATTTCCTATGAGAGTGTCGTTACATTCAGTTGATATTATTCTTAGGCAAAGATAGTGACCAGTCTTTTTTCTCCCACCATTTTCTTCCTGCAACCAGCAGACCCATGTAAATCGTAGTCAATGTCGTAAATAGTTCCGGTCCATTATTATTTTTTGATAAGAATGCCCAACCCAGCCCAACACATTGGCGACACCACTTTATTCCCTGCCTTGGTGCGCTCGCCGCGGCGCCGTCGTTCGGCCCTGTCAACATAGTGAATCGGGAGAGGACTATAGCTGTGAGTATGACAGCACACACCCACCAGGTCCACTCCCGAACACAAGCAGGCGCCTCTTTTATTACTCAGATGCACCCCTCGTTTTTTAACTCTAATCCACCTTGCTGATAACAGGGACCCACATCATTGTCAACGTATCTCTACTCTTATAAAAAATAGAGTTGGTGATTATGGTGTGCCTGCCATCCTGCAATATAGGCCGTTCGATTTATATCTGACGGATAGGAAGGAAACTATGGAAATTTTGCAAAAAGATACCCACACCCCTCTCCACATTTGCAAATAAGGCCTTCCCTCATTCATCCTTTTCTCCCACAAGATAAACTACTCATACAAATGCATCTTGATGTTCCGTGCAACGCATGGGCATCTTGCTAGTAGTCAATTAACGACATAATTGCACAACTTTTTTTTGAGGATTTGTTCGGAGGAGCAGGCTATAAACTGGGTTGTGCGGTCTCTGTGGCCCGTCTAACAACATGACCAGCCCAACAGTTTTTTTTGGGAAAATAGGTAGACCACTATTTCTTTTTTAAGACTATCCAAGCTAGGCCTATTTGTTTTCTCAGACTCACTGGGCTATAAATCTTTCAAGACGAGGAGGGATGCATTTTGGCCTAGCCAAAGAGTATGGGTAGTATATCTTAAAAGTAATATGAAAGGGGTTGCAAATTCCAAAAAAATTATAGCAAATGGGCAATTAATTTTGTTTTTTGTTTTAGTTCTTCACTGATATTTTATATTTCATTGGATTTTAACATGACATAGTACTACTTTATTTTTAAATTTTTTTAGTATGGCTACTAATTTTTAGATTAAGAACATTTTGTTCCCAGCAAAAATATCCGAATTTTAAAAATTCACACATTTTTAGTTCAATTTTTTAACCCTGGCACTAACCAGAAAACGACAGCAATTATACAAATGGAAAATGGGCTGCAATAAATTCCATATGAATTAGCAAATGGGCAGTAAATTATAAAAATAATAGCAAATGGGATGTACATGCCACAGATTACGAGGCTGACTTGTTTACTCAAGGCTTTGTCAGTCAACACAAGATTCTAATAGCAGTGACTGTTGGATGTCCATCCAACGGCCGACGTGCTTCTTCAATCTCTGATCTTCCTGCTCCAGCCGCCTAAACCAGCGCCGGCGGGACTGCCTGCTCCCTCCTCTTGTGGTCGGCTGTGATGCCGCACAGGCTTCATCGGCCCACCCTACTCCCTCCGCTGGCCTGGCCATCCCTCTACCCACCCGCACCTCTTGTTATTCTCCAGTGACGGCAGCCTCACGCCGCAGCCGAACCAGTCAACCATCATAGTCTCCTCAGCGTGGGTATCCACTGCTGTGTCTTCGTCGGCTCCTGCTCGTTCCATTCCTAGGCCTCACCGTCGTCCACCGCGTTGGTGCTCTAGGCGCGGCATGCTCAACATTCAACAAACGACAGCCATCGGAATAGGGATGTATGTGGAGAGGCTGATAGTAGGAATCCCCATGGTCCATGGCCGCACGCAAGCAACTTGTCGGTGGAAACGACACCTATGGGATCACGGGGAATCCCTTCTATGGTCGGCGGGCGCGGGGCTGTGGAAAGAGCGGGTTTAAGAGATCAACACGGGAAATTTATCCAGGATCGGGCCGCAAGTGATGCGTAATACCCTACTCCTGCTCGCTTGTGTTTATCTGGTGTTCTTGGACTAGCTACAAAGCGTGAAGGGTCCAAAAAGTCTGAATCCTCTCTCAGTATGCCGCGGGCCTCCTTTTATAGGCAAAGGGGCTGCCACAGTGGCACACAGGAGGTGGAAAGTTATACAGCAGTCGAGTTTATCTCTGGCACCGTGGGACAAAACGCATTAAATCCGCTACTTAGGTGTCCTCTTACTTTATCGGGGACGGCAACGAGGCCCGTCCCATCCGTTGCCGCTTTGCCTTGCTCCGACACGCGTCCAGGCCAACGAGGCATGCAGCGCCATGTAGGCTGGCAGGCTGCTGAGCTAGTGTGGTGGCAGGGCCTTCACGAAGATCTGCATGCCACCACGTAGGTGCTTGACTAGTTGGCTTAGGAGCCACGTACTGCCACGTGGGTACCTGCTTAGTGGTGGGTCGGCCACTGAGCTGGGCGGCGATGGGGCGGCAAGGCCTTCCCGCGGTCTTGCTGATATTCCCGGCAAGGTTCTTGCAGGGGCCATGTGGGCTCCCTCGGCAAAAGTCTTGCTGGGGCCTTGTGGGCATCCTTGGCAAGGAGCCTCGCTGTTGTCTTGTTTTCTGGTTCCTACCTAGGCCTCGCAGGCCCTTTGTCTTCACAAAGATCTGCATGCCACCATGGAGGCGCCTCCCGAGCCTTGGTTCCAATGTGGTTGATGGCGTCGGAACTTTTAGACTCAAGGGTGGCGGCCCCGTTGGTGTTGGGCAAGTTGCCCCCGCAAGGCTCTTGCCGGGGCCGTGAAGGCCGCCCCGGCAAGGGCCTTGCCGGGGGAGTCTCACCTCGCCCCTCTGCTCTTCATGCTTCTAGTCTTGAGCACGGCTCTGGTAGTCTTGTGACTTTGCTTCCTCTTCTGTCCCACCAAGCGCGGCTGCGGGTGCGTGGTTGCGACTGCCCGCGCATAAGTAAAGGGGTGCAAAAAGGACACCTACTTTTGTACACTGATAGGAGTCCCCAGGCCTGGGCCAAATATAAGCACGGGGCGTTATTGGGCCAGGCCCAGAACGGTGCGGGGCGTGCGCGCGGCGGAGATTTATCGCAGTAACTCCCCCGCCAGTTGCGCTTCCCCATGACCTGCATTGAATGCGTGATGTGGGGGTCGTGCGTGGGGTGGTTGCAGCACGCCTGCGTCACATCGTGGTAAATGGTAAAGAGGCGGCCTGCGCCTTCCCCATAAAAGGAGAGACCGCAGGCGCGCTGCTCATTTACCCCTTGTGCCTTCTCCAATCTCGGAACCGCCACTCCCTTCTTCCTCCTCAAGCTCTTGCCTTTGCTCGCCGCCGCTGCGCCCTCACTTCCCTTAATCCTCCATCCCCTCTCAGTCGCCATGGCGCCCAAGACAGGCAAAGGCAAAGGGGTGGCCAAGGACATCGGTGAGAAAGAAGCGCCAGAGAGCGAGTTGGCGGTGTTGCGGACGCAACACGCCTATTTCCCCTCGATGGTCGATGCGGTCCATCCCAGGGACTACTTCAAGCCCCTGTGGGGGAGGAAGACGACAGGGCAGCCTGCCACGCACATCGTCCCTGCTGATTTCGCCAAGGCCGGCCCAAATTGGTACCCCTTCGTCGTCGATTACTTTTCTTGCGGGCTCTGCCCCCCTTTCTTTGATTTCTTCAACGACATCATGCACACCTACGACTTTCACCTCCTCGACTTTACGCCGAATGATGTGGCGTGCACGGCCTTCTTTGCCCATCTCTGCGAGGGCTTTGCCGGAGTGCTCCCCAGCACGACGTTTTTCCGCCACTACTTCTATCCTCACATCCAGCCAGGGGATGCCATTTCTAGGTGCATCACCTGGATCCCGAGGACCCAGGAGAAGGGCACGTACCCGGAGGGTGCCCAGAAGGAGAGGTGGGATGAGTGGCGGGGCCGGTGGCTCTGGATCAGGGAGGAGGATCCGCAGGAGTTCTGCCGAGTTTGTCAGAGCCCGCCGACCCGCCGCAAGGACTGGAGCGACCTCGACGCCAACGACAAGAAGCTCATGGTCGCCACCACCAGGATCCGTCACCTCACCATGGCCGGGCTCACCCTCGAGATGATTGGGGCCGATTTCATCCATCGCCGAATCGCCCCGCTACACAACAAGGGGAGGCCGGCCTGGGACTTCAGGAGTGCGGCCGATGTCATGAGGCTCCGCCCTAGCCTGAATCATAACTTCACGGTGCTGGGGCATGCCCATTTTTGCGAGAGGCTCTTCCAGCTCAATGTGGACGACGGCGGCTGGGCTGAGAGGACCGGCAGGGCCGCGAAGACCGGCAAGGCCGTCAAGGGGCCCCTGTTTGGGTTGCCGGCGGGAGTGGTCCCGCTAAGCAACAATTCTCGCCGGTCCGCTATCATTGCCATGATGCCGGACTTCAACGCGCATGGCCTCGACCCGGCCAGGGGTGAGCCGCCAGCAGAGAAGGTGCGGGAGTTTTTTGACAACTCGTCGGAGGGCTATGTCCGTGACGAGCCGCTGCTCATCTGCGACACCTCCAAGGAGGAGCTGGACCATATCGCCGCCAGAGTGGCGAAGGAGCCGCTTGCCAAGGAGGCCGGCAGCGCCGGCACCGTGGAGGACGAGGCCGACGCGGCCGCGGAGGAGAAGGAGCTCACCCAGTGGGCGGAGTCTGCCGGGGAGGCCAGCAGCGCCGGTGCCAGGGCCCCCCTTATTGAAGACGCGGGCGACGAGTCGCCCGAAGAGGAAGCCGAAGTGGACGACCCTCCGTCCGCGGGGAAGAAGCGCATCCTACGGCGGGCCAGCTCCGGCGAGCCGGTCCGGCCCGACAGGACCACGCAGTGGTAACCGGCTCAGGAGCAGCTCGTGCGCCAGACGATTGCGATGAAGGCCACAGCAGCGAAGAAGACGGTGAAGGCCGCGGTGGCGAAGAAGACGGCGACTGCCTCCTCCTCCTCGAAGCGGCGCCGGACCCCATCTCCTTCTCCCCTCCCTCGGATAGCACCATGGAGGCCGAATTCGACCTCAGAACTTTTAGCTTGAAAAGGAAGAGGAAGCTAGTGGGGGGGAGGTGGAGGACGAGTAAGTATTTCGCCCCCCATCATCTCCTGACCTTAAGCCTGTGTTATCCTCCTTTGATTTGATGTTATCTTCATAGGGACACGGAGACGCTGGACTAGAGGGTGGCGAAGAGGGCCAAGGCCTCGACGGGCAACAAGCCCCCGGCGGGTACTTCACGTACACCGGTGTTGGTGGAGAGCAGTTGGAACAGCTGCCCCCGACGCAGCCCCCGCTTCAGCCCCCAGCGTGAGTTCATCACTCACTCCTTCACTGATGAACATTGGGGTGTGAATTCTTGATGCTGACCTTGTCAGGTTTGTAGGAGGAGAACGGCAGCAGGAGGAGCCGCCGAGGGCCACTCCCCACACACCGCCCCCTCGACTACGCCGCCCAGAGGGTCGTCCCTGGCAAGGGCATCCACCATCGAGCCCACGCATATGGAGGAGGGGGCGAGCTTGGGTGCCGGTGGTTCTGCCCCGGCAATGAATCCTGGCGGGGAGCGCGCCACTTCTTCCCAGCCCGGTGTGGGTAATTCGTTTGCTTCCCGTCACTATTCTTTCTTTTTCTTTTTGAACCTTGACCTTGGCACCCTCTCATTCCCCTTCTTGGTATCCAGACCCTTCCTTGACCTTGGAAGCCGGGCAAACCACCTTACCGCTCTCAGCGCGGCCGCTTGAACTGTTGAGTGGACTCGAAACAGGACAAGGGCGTTGCCAATAGCGGATAGGCCACCCTGCCGATCTCAACGCGGCCGCTCGAACTGTTGAGCGGACCCGAAACAGGACAAGGGCATTGACAATAGCGGGAGGGTCCCATCACGTGCAGGTTTTCCATACAAAGAGCGAGATCTTTCGAGGAAAATAACTTTATAAAAGAAAAGGGAATTACTCAAGGTTTTGCGCGACTTAGCTTTTTGCGGCCACGCAGATGATCGTTGCTGCCGCGGACGGCACCAGAGTCCGGCTGATTGATGCCGCCTTCTCTTCTCGGGCCACCGCGACGAGGGAGTCGATAGGTTGGTTCCAAAACCGGATTTTCACAGCTTGCGCCCCCTACCTGGCGCGCCAAAGATGTCGGTGGAAACGACAGCTATGGGATCACGGGGAATCCCTTCTATGGTCGGCGGGCGCGGGGCTGTGGAAAGAGTGGGTTTAAGAGATCAACACGGGAAATTTATCCAGGTTCGGGCCGCAAGTGATGCGTAATACCCTACTCCTGCTGGCTTGTGTTTATCTGGTGTTCTTGGACTAGCTACAAAGCGTGCAGGGTCCAAAAAGTCCGAATCCTCTCTCAGTACGCTGCGGGCCTCCTTTTATAGTCAAAGGGGCTGCCACAGTGGCACACAGGAGGTGGAAAGTTGTATAGTAGTCGAGTTTATCTCTGGCACCTTGGGACAAAACGCATTAAATGCGCTACTTACGTGTCCTCTTACTTTATCGGTGACGACAACGAGGCCCGTCCCATCCGTCGCCGCTTCGCCTTGCTCTGACACGCGTCCAGGCCAACGAGGCATGCAGCACCATGTAGGCTGGCAGGCTGCTGAGCTGGTGTGGTGGCAGGATCTTCACGAAGATCTGCATGCCACCACGTAGGTGCTTGACTAGTTGGCTTAGGAGCCACGTACTTCCACGTGGGTACCTGCTTAGTTGGTGGGTCGGCCGCTGAGCTGGGGCGGCGATGGGGCGGCAAGGCCTTGCCGCGGTCTTGCTGATATTCCTGGCAAGGGTCTTGCCGGGGCCTTGTGGGCGCCCTTGGCAAGAGTCTTGTCGGGGTCTCATGGGCATTCTCGGCAAGGAGCCTCGCTGTTGTCTTGTTTTCTGGTTCCTATCTAGGCCTTGCAGGCCCTTTGTCTTCACAAACATCTGCATGCCACCATGGAGGTGCCTCCCGAGGCTTGGTTCCAATGTGGTTGATGGCGTTGGAACTTTTAGACTCAAGGGTGGCAGCCACGTTGGTGTTGGGCAAGTTGCCCCGGCAAGGCTCTTGCCGGGGCCGTGAAGGCCGCCCCGGCAAGGGCCTTGCCGGGGGAGTCTCACCTCGCCCCTCTGCTCTTCATGCTTCTGGTCTTGAGCACGGCTCTGGTAGTCTTGTGAGTTTGCTTCCTCTTCTGTCCCGCCAAGCGCGGCTGCGGGTGCGTGGGTGTGATTGCCCGCGCACAAGTAAAGGGGTGCAAAAAGGACCCGTACTTTTGTACATCGACACAACTGCCTCCTTATTACGTGAAAAAAAGATTCCTCCCACTGACATCTGGGGCGCACCGGTTCGGTGGCTGACCTCTGGGCCTACTATGTTGATGCGTAAGCAGGGCTTTGTCAACTTAGTCAACCAACGATTCTAGCAGAAGTGACCGTTGGATTTTAATTGAACGGTCCTGCTGCTTCTTCAATCGCTGCTCTTCTTGCACCAGCCGCCCAAACCAGCGTCGGCGAGACCACCTGCTCCTGCCTCCAGTGGTTGGCTGTGCTATCGTGCATGCCTCACCGCCCCACCCTACTCCCACCGCTGGCCAGGCCATCCCTCTACTGTCTACTCACCCACAACCCGTGTTAATCTACGGCGACGGCAGCCTCACACCGCAGCCGAACCAGTCAACCCTCGTACTCCTCTTCGCGTGGGCATCCACTGCCACGTCTTCCCCGCTCTGCGTCGTCCCCTTCCTAGGCCTCGCCGTCGTCCACCGCCCTGGTGCTCTCGGCGCGACATGGTCAACGTGGTCAACGAACGACATCCATCGGAAGTGGACTGTATGTGGAGAGGCTGACAGCTGGGTCCAAGGCCGCACGCAAGGAAATGCCTCCTTATTACGCGCAAAATAATGATTCGTCCACCTGACAGCTGGGACCCACCGGAAGGGCCTCTTTTTCGCGAAAAAAACATTCCCGCCGCTAACAGCTCGGACCCACCAGCTATATCTTCGCACGCAAGGAAGTGCCACCTTATTACGCACAAAAAAATGAATACTACCCTTGCTAGCTGGGACCCACCATATTGGGAGGCTGACTTGTGGGCCTACTAAGTTGATGCGGACGGAGGGCTTTGTCAACTTAGTCAATATGAACGATTCTAGCTCCAGTGACCGTACGATGTCCATCCAATGGCCGTAGTGCTTCCTCAACCTCTGGTCTTCTTGCTCCAACCGCCCAAACCAGTGCCGGCCGTGTCACCTGCTCCTGCCTCCCGTGGCCGGCTGTGCTGCGGCAGAGGCCTTACCGCCCCTACTACTCCCACCGCTGGCCAGGCCATCCCTCTACTCACCCACACCCCCTGTTATTCTGTGGCAATGACAGCCTCACACCGCAGCCGAACCAGTTTACCCTCGTACTCCTCTCCGTGTGGGCATCCACTGCCATGTCTTCCCCGGCTCCGCGTCGTCCCCTTCCTAGGCCTCGCCGTCGTCCACCACCTTGGTGCTCTCGGTGCAGTGTGGTCAATGTGGTCAAGAAACGACTTCCATCGGAACAGTACTGTGTGTGGAGAGGCTGACAGCTGGGTCCAGAACCACAGCAAGAAAGTGCCTCCTTATTACGCCCAAAATAATGATTCCTCCACCTGACAGCAGGGACCCATCAGACGGGCCACCGTATTTCGTGAAAAAAATATCCCCCCTGACTGCTGGGACCCACCAGCTACATCTTCCCACGCAAGGAAGTGTGTCCATATTACGGGGAAAAAATATGATTCTCCCCCTGACAGCTGGGACCCACCAGCTATATCTTCGCATGGAAGGAAGTGCCTCCTTATCCTCCCTGACAGTCGGGACCCACCTGGTCGAACCGTACGTAGCGTTGTCATTCTGGTCGTGAACGTGTACGTACATACTGGTCGATCGGTCTGTCTGCAGGCTGCAGCGATGAACCGTGGCCGAGTAAGGAAGGGCACGTGTCGTAGTAGAGGCGTGGACATAGCATGTCACGCAGTCCCATCAATATCGTGTACACGTACGTACAGGCAGGGTGCAAGAAAGTAAATACGGCCACGTACGTACATACAGGCGGGGTCTCGAACGCCTACTCGCGCATACGTATGGCCAGGGCTCGTGTACATGGAGAGGCAGCGGAGAGTAGCGATGGCATCCTGTTCATCGGCAGCCAACCGGCTTGGAACGTAGAAACTACGTCGTCGTGTTCATCGGGAGGCAACGGAATGCGTCATGTTCATCGGGAGCCAACCGGCTTGGACGGAACAGCCGAAACGAGGCATGGCGTACAACAGAACAGAGGAAACGGCCTTCTATTCGACCGCCTACGGTCGAAATGGTATCCTGTTCACCGGGAGGGGTCTGGCGTACCACAAAACGGAGGAAACGGACTTCTCTTCGACCTCCTACGGTCAAAACATGGTCCTGTTGATCGGGAGGGGTGTGGCGTACCGCAAAATGGAGGAAACGGACTTCTCTTCGACCTCCTACGGTCGAAACGGGGGTCCTGTTCATCGGGAGGGGTGTGGCGTACCGCAAAATGGGACTCCACGGGCAATTGTTCATCCACCGTCTACTGCCTCGCTCCAGCCTCCACGGGTTACTGTTCATCCACCGTCGACCTCCTCCAACCTCCAACTGCGACTGTCATCCACGGTGTCTCCCTCCTACCTCCACCAGCTACTATTCATCCATGGGCTCCTTTTCATCCAGCCTCCACCGGCTACTGTTCAACCACCCCTCCACGGGCTACTGTTCATCCAGCCCTCCACCGGCTACTGTTCAACCAGCCCTCCACGGGGTCCTATTCATCGACCCCCAACCGGCTCGATCGAGGTCATGTTCATCCAGCGGCAACGACCTCTACTACCACGGGGTCCTGTTCATCCAACCCCCACCGGGAACTGTTCATCCAACCCCCAACAACGCTCACTGTTCATCAAGAGGTAACTAGTTTGATCGGCTTCAGTTAGCAGCAGTAGCAAAGGAATCGCTCGATCGGGTTCAGTCAACAGCCAGGGATCGATCGATCGCTCGGGTTCAGTAACGTGTAGCCTGTAGTGCAATCGCTCGGGTTCAGTAGGCGAATGCCTCGCTCGGGTTCAGTTAGAGCCCAACGCCTCGCACCCACACGCGTACGTGTACGAGAGAAACACGCAATCCCTCCGTGCATCGCTCAGCCCCGACCACCCACCGTAGCCGGGAACTCCCCGATATTTTCCTCGCCCTCGCTTCTACCACGGTTTTTCCGTCATGGACGACCCAAAGAATGTCATGCAGCTGCGTCTCCGGCCCGCCCAGGACGAAAAGCCCATTTTCTGTCATGATTTTTTTGTCATAGAAGTAGGAGCCCACCACATCTATGATCATACCGGGTTTTTTGTCACAATTATCATCATAGGAGTGTCATAACCATGACAGAAAAAAATTCGTTTGGCCCAAAATGTCACGGATGTGTATTTTTTGTAGTGTATCATCCAACACAAATCATGTCATCACATCATAATCATGATATAGCGATACAAGTTAACTGACATGTCTCATCATACATAATGTAGTACTTCTCGAGGTGCTGGTTCGGATCCCTCTCTCGCACTTGCGTGAACCTAAACTAACTATTTTCCGCTTCGGCTCTGCTATTGAACCCTCTCTGGCTGTCGCTCAGAAAACGGTACACCTGGGCCTGACACTCAGGCCACTCGTCGTATACTCCTAGAACCTTCCCTGCGTACATGACGTAGCACTTCTTCGCCATTGATGATCTATGTACCTGCATCATCACATGATTCGATAATATGCAACATAATATATAGTTGAGCGACAAAAAGAGACAGAGCTGGCAAAAATGGAAGCAACATGTCGTAAACATGAATAACAAAGTTCATCATACCCAAACTTCCCTAACTAGAGTGATCTACGCTAGTTGAGGAGCATGGTTTAATTACATCAGTTTCATCGTGCATAAATTCAAAGTTTCATCAATCACTCCAACATATCGTGCCAACCATCCAAATCAAGGAGGAAGTCCCCGAGCGAAGTGAAAGGCTTTAGGTCGAGACGCTGAGCGGCTATGCGTGTTTGGACATCTTCCTGCGACATTTGCCCTTCTTCATAGAACATCCCAGTTTTTTCGAGGACCTCCTTCATGATGGTTTGAGCAAGTTCACGCTGGATATGATAGAACTTAGCTCGGAGTCGATGATCCGGGACATTTCCTAGATACTTTACCCATTGCAGAATATCGGCATCGCCGGGTCTAGGTGACATGCGAAGGTTCTGGAAATCCCGTCTGTACTCCAGCATGTGGTGGAACACATAGAATCCATCACTGGGAGTACCTCTCAGTTGCTGGATGCAGCAGTAGTCGGTGTAATGGCCGAAGCAGGGCGCGCGGTTCCTTGTCTTCTTGACCGTGATCTCTCCACCCCGGTGGCCATAGCTTAAGATAGCACTATCGAGAACATACTTGATGTGGGTGTAATCCTTTTTCTTCATGTTCTCTGACGAGTCCAAGTAAAGAGCATTGGAGAATTGGGGGTAAAGGATGATGAGGACAGCGCGCCCGTCGCTGCGCAAAATAAGTACACACCTCAAATTAGCATCCACGCGTGCAAATAAATGATTGAAATCGAAGGAAGGATATCCGTGGATGACTTACATGGGATGATAAGGCAGGAGAACTATCTCCATGTCCTTATTGCCGACCATGAAATCGGTGATGTAGTCCCTCGCGTATTCACGGTGCTCTTGGCAGACTGCTAAGAAGACCTCGTGCATGAAGTACGGGCCAGCGATACAGATATCAGGTATTTGCTCAATCCTAATGATGTAGTTCATGTACAAGGCAAAAATGCAGACAAACGTAAAATCCAGCTTTTTGAAGTGAAACATGTCGAAGATGTAATCGAATGAAAGGAAGAACTTTTCGGCGGGGAATGTGTCGACGTACAACCTTTGCTTCGGCATGTTAACCACGTAGAGCACGTATGCCGGATTTTTCTACGCGATCAGGTTTTTCTCTATCTAGAGCACATCGTCATGAAGTCTCCTTAGATCGCCGTATATGGCCTCTACCACTGCCTTAGGTAGGATCGGATCACTGGGGATATGGTGGTATTTCGCCGCACCTTTGATTGGTAGAGTCTTCAACCCGAGGCTGCGGAGGCGACTGGCTCATAGAAGTAGCTTTGCCTTTCTTCGGCCTCTTCCTATGCTTCTTTTCTACCGAAAGTGAGCCTATCATACATTCATCCTCCGGCAATTCAGGCACTAACTCATCTCGCTCAAACCCTGAGTACTCATACTACTGAGCCATCAATCCTCTGTCGTCATAGGCGCCGGTATTGAGATACTGTAGAGGGTCATCATCCTCGTCCATGGCATCATGCATTGCTTCTTCGACGGTGGGGACGTCATCAGCCACTATTTGACCCTCTTCCTCACGCCGTTCGCTATCATCCGGCACGACAGGCGACGCTAACAGGGTAGGTGGGGTGTTGGTGTTCATACCTTGCTGAGGTTGCTTGGTCGTGGGTGTGCTCCCGGCCGCCTCCAGACGAAGCAGACTCTTCGGCCACAACAGGACCCAACTCCTGCAATCGCCAAGCTGCCGCGGGGTCTTGTCGTCATCTCCCCATTTGACACTGGCCAAATTCCCATGGCCCGATTTGACACTGGCCAGGGAAACCTTGAAGACGTCAGGGGGATCGGCCGGCTGTGGAACAATTGTTCCTTCAGCTTCACTATCGTCGCCTTTCCCACGTCCACCTTCTGGCCGCTGATGGTGTACCGTATGGTGCACAGGGTTACGTCGGCCTGCAAAGACATGTTAGCGACGTGAGTGATCCTCCCTTTTTTGATGTCTTGTATCCGCGTCAGTATTTTCCCCAAAGAGTAAGGGATGATGCAGTACAGTTAAGGTAGGTAGATCCCTCAGTTATGAAACCAAGGTTATCGAACCAGTAAGAGAACCAAGCAACACTATGTAAACGGTACATGCAGACAAAGAACAAATACTTGCAACCCGAGGCGAAAGAGGGGTTGTCGATCCCTCTCGGGTAAAAGATTGGTAGATGCAAATAAAGGCAAATAAAATTCAGTGAGGTATTTTTGGGTTTTTGGTAATATAAATCTGAAAATAAAAAATGTAAATAAATAAAAAGGCAGATAACAATATAGATCTGAAAATATATGATGAAAAAATAGACCCGGGGCCGTAGATTTCACTAGTGGATTCTCTCGAGAAAATAGCATACGCTGGGTAAACAAATTATTGGTTGGCAATTGATAGAAACTCAAATAATTATGACAATATCCAGCCAATGATAATGTCCAAGATTAGTAGACCGACTCCTGCCTGCATCTACTACTATTACTCCACACATCGACCGCTATCCAGCATGCATCTAGTGTATTAAGTTCATGGAGAAACGGAGTAATGCATTAAGAATGATGACATGATGTAGACGAGATCTATTCATGTAGGAATAGCACCATCTTGTTATCCTTAATAGCAACGATACATATGTGTCTTGCTGCCCTTCTGTCACTTGGAAAGAACATCGTACGATTGAACCCATCACAAAGCACCTCTTCCCATGGCAAGAAAAATCGATCTAGTCGGCCTAACTAAACCAAAGATTCGAAGAAGAAATATGAGGCTATAAGTAATCATGCATATAAGAGATCAAAGAAACACAAATAATTTTCATGGATATAAAGATCTGATCAAAAACTCAAAGTTCATCGGATCCCAACAAACACACCGCAAAAAGAGTTACATAAAATAGATCTCCAAGAGACCATTGTATTGAGAATCAAAAAGAGAGAAGAAGCCATCTCGCTACTGCCTACGGACCCGTAGGTCTACAATGAACTACTCATGCACCATCGGAGAGGCACCAATGAGGATGATGAACCCCTCCGTGATGGTGTCTAGATTGGATCAGGTGCTTCTGGAACTTGCGGCAGCTGGAATTGTGTTTTGTCGACTCCCCTAGGGTTTTTGGTTTTTTGGGGTATTTATAGAGCAAAGAGGCGGTGCGGGAGGCGGCCGAGGTGGGCACAACCCACCAGGGCGCGCCTGGGCCCCCAGGAGCGCCCAGGTGGGTTGTGCTCCCCTCAGAGCCCCCCTCTGGTACTTGTTTGGCCCAATAGGTGTCTTCTGGTCCAGAAAAATTCTCCAAAAAGTTTCGCTGCATTTGGACTCCATTTGGTACTGAAATTCCGCGAAGTAAAAAAGAAGCAAAAAACAGCACCTGGCACTGGGCACTATGTCAATAGTTTAGTCCCAAAAAAACTATATAAAGTTGCTAAAAATGATTGTAAAACATCCAAGAATGATAATATAACAGCATGGAACAATCAAATTTATAGATACGTTGCAGATGTATCAACATCCCCAAGCTTAATTCCTGCTTGTCCTCGAGTAGGTAAATGATAAAAACAGAATTTTTGATGTGGAATGTTGCCTATCATGTTCATCACATTCTTTTTTAGCGTGAACATATGGAATTTTATATGGTTCAAAGCAATAGTCTAGTTTTGACATGAAGATTTCAATACTCAAGCATATCAACAAGCAACCATGTCTTTCAAAATATCAACACTAAAGTAAGGTATCCCTAGCCCATCATGCTCAATCATTGATCCAGTCATGAAACACACTCGCATATTAGCTACATCCAATGCTCGAGTACGATCATAGTGCCCCTTAGTTGGTGCTTTATAACAGAACATGGAGACTCAAAATAAAAAAAATTGCATAAAGTAAATAGAAATGCCCTTCGCAGAGGGAAGTAGGGATTTGTAGAGGTGCCAAAGCTCAAAGCAAAAATTGAGAGATAAATTTTTTGAGAAGCATACTTTTCCCGGCAATGAAAACGACCGAGTAATTCTCAACACTTTCCATGCTAGATATATCATAGGGGGTTCCCAAACAGAAAATAAAGTTTATTCCTTTTTCCACCATTTTTCACAATCCATGGCTAGACGTATCCACAGGTGCCCTCCATACCAACACTTTCCAAGGAATTTATTATTTGACAACATAGAGTAAATTTATTTTTCATTTCGGGACTGGGCATCCCTAATATCTTTGTCGTACTCTCGTGCAATGACAAGTGAATAAACACTCATCTTGAGAATAACACATCTAGCATGGCTAATATTGGCCACCGCCTGCCGCTTCATGAGCGGTACGAGCACACAAAAAGGAAATTATTTTGAAAATTTAGAGATTGCACATACAAATTTGCTTAGAACGGCATGGGAATACCGCATATAGGTAGATATGGTGGACTCATGTGGCAAAATTGGTTTAAAGGATTTTGGATGCACAAGTAGTATTTCTACTTAGTACAAGTGAAGGCTAGCAAAAAGATTGAGAAGCAACCAACCAAGAAACAAAAAATCACATAAGAGAGCATTAAGCATAACTAACACCGAATAATGCACCACAAGTAGGATGTAATTTCATTGCATAACTATTGACTTTCGTGCTTGCATAGGGAATCACAAACCTTAACATCCATATTATTACTAAAGCATAATTGCTCATCAACATGACTCACATATTACTATCATCATATCTCAAAACTATTACAAAGAATCAAGTTTATTTTGTCCAATGATCTTCATGAAAGTTTTTATTATATCCCTCTTGAATATCTATCACTTTGGGACTAATTTCATATGTTGCAATTGCTTTTTGACAAGGACAAACAAATTTAAGTGAAGATCATGAGCATAAAGATTTTCATCTCTCAAAATAATATAAGTGAAGCATGAGAGAATTTCTTTAAAAATATAAAAGCACACCGTGCTCAAAAAGATATAAGTGAAGCACTAGAGCAATTCCATAGCTCAAATAATTTAAGTGAAGCATAGAGCAATTCTAACAAATCATAGCATAATTTTGACTCAAATAGTTGTGTCCAGCAAGGATAGTTGTGAATAACTAGAAACAAAAAACAATAAAAGACTCATATAGTACAAGACGCTCCAAGCAAAACTCATGATATGTGACGAATGAAAATATAGCTCCGAGTAAAATTCTGATGGTCGTTAGAAGAAAGAGGGGATGCCACTCGGGGCATCCCCAAGCTTAGTTTCTTTTTCATCCTTGAATATTATCTTGGGGTGCCATGGGGTATCCCCAAGCTTAAGCTCTTGCTTCTCCTCATTCCTTCATCCATCGTGACCTCACCCAAAACTTGAAAACTTCAATCACATAAAACTTAACAAAACCTTCGTGAGATCCGTTAGTATAACAAAGCAAATCACCACTCTAAGTACTGTTGCAAACCCATTCATATTTTATTATTGCATTATACCTACTTTATTTTAACTTTACCATGGCTTATAGCCCCCGATACAAACCATAGATTCATCAAAATAAGCACACAACGCAAAGAAAACAGAATCTGTCAAAAACAGAACAGTTCGTAACAATCTGAAAACTTCGTATACTTCTGTAACTCAAAAAATTCTGAAAAATTAGGACAACATGGGAAATTTGTATATCAATCTTGTTTAAAACATTCAGAGTGAAAGCAAGTTTTTATGATTTACGAAAATTATTTTACTAAGTGCAAAAGTTTCTGTTTTTCAACAAGATCCAATCAACTATCACCCCACATGATCCCAAAGGCTTAGCTTGGCACAAAAACTAATTAAAACTTAAAAACACAATCATAATAGTAGCATAATTGTGCAAACACTCAAGAACAGAAAGAAAAAGGCAAAAATAAAATTTATTCATTGGGTTGCCTCCCAACAAGCGCTATCGTTTTATGCCCCTAGCTAGGCATAATGCAAGGTTTCAAGTATTGTCATCTTTTGGTGTCCAATTCTTCAATCAAACACTTAGAATTCTTCAAAGATTTAGCATAGAAATTTTTAATAACAATACTCCTAGGAATAAGTTTGAAAAATTCATTCTTGCAA